>NC_064617.1:721955201-724455201 GCF_023898315.1 Schistocerca nitens
TTTTATGGGTGCTTCGTGATTCTGTAATGCATTTTCATGACGCGAAAAAATAGGTTGGAAATGCTCAAAAATTTGTGTTTTTACCTCATTACAGACTTTTTGACATTTCGATTCAATGTTATGTAACTCAGTAGTTAAATCTTCACGTGTTTGTTCAAGTGTGGTGTCTAACTTCCGAAGATTTTGTTCCATTGTGTCTAACTTTTGAAGATTTTGTCCCATTTGTTTCTGATTTTGTTCAAGCGTTGTGTCTAACTTTTGAAGATTTCGTTCCATTGTGTCTAACTCTTGTAGTCTTTGTCCCATTTGTTGCATTACCTGTAATAACAATGCACTGGTGTCTGAAACATGTTCCTCAGTGCTATTCGGCAGTGCATTTGAACCGGCAATATTCGCATTCTGAAAAGCAGAAAATGTGTCTTGACTTATTTGAGAAAACAGTGAGGACGCAAAACATGAATCTACAGTATTTGCACGATTGTGTCCTGTCATTTCGGAATCCTGAGGCGAGCTGTTGCCGACCGATCGATCGATAATGCTTCCCTGTTCACTACTTGTTTCACTGTCTACACCATTATTTGCCGCCCGCTCCATTTCCCTATGCACAATTACCAAATTACCACTTTGAATGTCTGTTAATTCATTACACAGCGGTGCTGGTAAGCTACGCTCGTCGTCACTATTATTTCTCAGTTTACTTTGGAGCCTAGTGTTACGTATTTAACACGCCATTATTGTCACAATATTTCACACGATAACACAGAAAAGCACAATTTGAAGAGCAAAAATAAGAGAACACATTAACATAGCACTGAAAAAAATATCTAGTTAATTGCAAGCGCAGCTGCGAAATACTTGGTGCAAATTTACATGCATGCCACAACTGTTTTACTGTACAACAATGAAAGACTGCAACTACAAAGGAGATTCTCTCTACAATTACGCGCTAGCAATAAACTAAAGCTACACTAATTACACAAACTACAAGACAAAATCAGAAGATTCAAGTGAGGTATCCTCGGCTAAGGGTCGACATATGAAACATGCCCTTAGAAAAATTATACATGACTGTGCTTAAACTCACACACAATATTTTTTAGCGCAACGCAATCTGACTTTCAAAAATCTCTACAAAAGAATGGCCCTGACTAACATTTACCTATACGTTTCACAAATCACTTACCACACAAAAATCTTGGTTACTCGAACTACTGCAATACAGCGAGCGCCACTACTGCCAGCTAAATAAAAGATTCAAAGTACGGAAGGCACTAACTACTGATAGGCATAGTTAGCAAATGAAAGATTTTAATAGAGAACAAACAATGTATTTACCTTAATAGTCATCATATATATAGCAGTTCATGACATCCAGTCTTACAAATTTCAAAACTCCGCCATCTCACTCCCCACATCCACCACTGCCGGCGGCTCACGTCCAACTGCGCAACGCTACACGCTGTTCGCATCCAGCTGCCCAACACTACAATGGCAGACAACAATGCAAACTAGCCACAGACTGCACACAGCACAGCCAGTGATTTTCATACAGAGCGCTACGTAACGTTGCCAATAAGAAAACATAAACAGCCTACTTACACTTGCTTTTATTGTTATACTGAAATGCTAATTATGTGCATATCGTAGCTTTTAGTACACTTCGTGGCAATTGGTAGATTGTTAAATGACATCTTCACAGTGTAATTTAAATAGTCAAAAAAGTATATGCAAAGAAACAAATATTATCTTATACATATAGGTACTGGTGTGATTGCACGTCACGACGGGATCGGTAATACAATAAAGTTCGTAACGTAAAGACGTCCGAGAGTGACCTAATTGTGGTGCTTTCTACACAAGTCAAAAAAAGTTTTGCATCACCTCGGTTCCGAGAGTTCCGGAACCTGTACAGAAAATTGTAATAGAGATCGACTTAAACATCATTTCTGCCTCTTTTATTGCTCATGAAAACAATACACTGCATGTTGTACCACCATACAGCAAGACCTACAGAGGTGGTGGTCCAGATTTCTGTACACACCAGTACCTCTGATACCCAGTAGCACGTCCTCTTGCATTCATACATGCCTGTATTCATTGTGGCGTACTGTCCACAAGTTCATCAAGGCACTGTTGGTCCAGACTGTCCCACTACTCAGCGGAGTTTCGGAATAGATCCCTCAGAGTGGTTGGTGGGTCACGCCGTCCATAAACAGCCCTTTTCAATCTATCAGAGGCATAATGAGATTTTCAGTGGGCAGCGGAGTGTGCGCTTATATGAAACTTTCTGGAAGATTAAAACTGTGTGCAGGACCGAGACTCGAACTCGGGACCTTTGCTTTTTGCGGGCAAGTGGTTCGCAGGAGAGCTTCTGTAAAATTTGGAAGGTAGGAGACGAGATACTGGCAGAAGTAAAGCTGTGAGGACGGGGTATGAGTCATGCTTGGGTAGCTCAGATGGTAGACACGAAAGGCAAAGGTCCAGAGTTCGAGTCTCGGTCCGGCACTCAGTTTTAACATGCCAGAAAGTTTCTTATCCCAGGCATGTTCGATAGGGTTCATGTCTGGAAAACATGCGTTATCCTGAAGGAGGTCATTTACAAGATGTGCACGATAGGGGCGCGAACTGTCGTCCATGAAGACGAATGCCTCGTCAGTATGCTGCGATATAGTTGCACTATCGGTCGGAGGATGGCATCCACGTATCGTACAGATGTTACGGCGCCTTCCATGATCACCATCAGCGTACATCAGCCCCAAATATCGTCACCCCAAAACAGCAGGTAACCTCCACCTTGCTGCACTCGCTGGACAATGTGCCTAAGGCGTCCAGCCTGACCAGGCTGCCTCCAAACACGTCTCCGACGATTGTCTGGTTGAAGGCATAAGCGACACTCGTCGGTGAAGAGAACGTGATGCCAGTCCTGAACGGTTTATTCGGCATGTCGTTGGACCCATCTGTACCGCGCTGCATGGTGTCGTGGTTGCAAAGATGGACCCCGCCATGGGACGTCGGGAGTGAAGTTGCGCATCATGCAGCCTATTGCGCACAGTTTGAGTCGTAACACGACGTCCTGTGGCTGCACGAAAAGCATTATTCAATATGGTGGCGTTGCTGTCAGAGTTCCTCCGAGCCATAATCCGTAAGTAGCGGTCATCTATTGGAGTAGTAGCCCTTGGGTGGCCTGAGCGAGGCATGTTATCGACAGTTCCTGTCTCTCTGTATCTCCTCCATGTCCGAACAACATCGCTTTGGTTCATTCCGAGACGCCTGGACACGTCCCTTGTTGAAATCCCTTTCTGGCATAAAGTAACATTGCGGACGCGATCGAACAGTGGCATTGACCGTCGGGTATGGTTGAACTACAGACAAGCCGTGTACCTCCTTCCTGGTGGAATGACTGGAGCTGATTGGCTGTCGGACCTCCTCCGTCTAATAGGCGCTTCTCGTGCAAGGTCGTTTACATCTTTTGGTGGGTTTAGTGACATCTATGAACAGTCAAAGGGACTGTGTCTGTGATACAATATCCACAGTCAACGTCTGTCTTCAGGAGTTCTGGGAACCGGAGTGACGCAAAACTTTTTTGATGTGTGTAGTTGCGAGCCTGCAACAACAGGCACGCCAACTCCGGTAAAGTCAAGAGGATGTCTTTCACACATTTCACACATTGCCAAGATTGTTTCAAAAAAGCTGCAGAAATTTCACTGTGAAGCCCTTACAAATCCCCTATTCAGTGCCGATCTCTCCCTATGTGATTTCCACATGTTTGGCGCCTTGAGCAAAGACGTTCGTGGCCTTCAATTTGATTCGGACGGTCCACACCTGGGTACAGTCATGGTTCCGTTGGCAACCGCAAACATTTTGCCATGAAGGCACTGACCGGCTTCTCTCACTAGCGGATAAATGTGTTAATGGTTAAGGCGATAACTTTTGAAATTTTAAACAATTTACCTTTCTTCATTTCTCTCGCTTTCATTTACTGACCATTATTGTAAAGCGTCGGCACGATGTTTTTATAATATCGCTCACCATTTTACTTGGACTTCTTATTTGTGCCTAGCGAAGTATTCTTGGGATTGCGTGTCCTAATACACAACTGTGTCACATATGTTTCCTGTGTACAAAAGTATTCTCTTCATATGTGCCACATATGCATGCACATGACATTGAAATATAAGTTTTATTGTAAATCCCATCATGGATCATAAAAATTTAGTAATCGGTAATCAGCTATGACGATATACAGTTCCGGGCGAATCTACTAAATTACTTAATTATTCGTATCATTGCGTATGCACACAGTACAGTCGCAAACAAGCTATGCCACAAAATCTAAAAACTTTTCTGAGTACCAAAAGGAAGCCTTTAGAACTCACGTGGCAGTATGAGCTGGTCTCATGTCCTAATGTAAGTGTACGTAATTCATAACATGTTTATTGTGCACATTGGTAGTCTACCCATAAGTAGCACTTGTGCATACAAATGTGTCGTTATTTATTTAATTGAGCAGCTGCGCAATTAGCTTTATGATACGGAGCGTACCTTAATCCTGTACTTCAATACTCCAGAAAATTCGCAATTGTCACCAGGGTTGGGACGCAGGTCGTCCATGTCAATTGCCAGTAAAGTATTTCTTTTTATTTTTTACTGCTAAAAAGCTGCAATCAAAATAAAATCATATATACAGAAAAGCACAACATAACTAGTTTATAACATAATCTTAAATCATTTTTGTCCACATAGGGATAATAGTTAAAGCTAAGAAATCATGATATGATGTCAACTAAATAACAAATACAATATAAAAAGAAGTCAACAAAGATCCCAAAGCATGTATCTGGAGATTGGAATAGTAATGCGAACACAGATAGTACACCAAATTTCATATACACACGTTACTATCATATATAAAATAAATATTAGTAGCTTCCTGACGTAGTAAAACAAAAGGACCTGTTGAAAGAGTTATCTTCTTTTCCACAAGAGTTTCATAACATACAGATTTGCTGTGCTTCGAAGAAACTGCAGCGAAACAGAAAGTTATTTACATCCCATTGATGCAGTATTGACCTTAATGGCGAAGTGAAATTCACCCACTCTCCTTCGTCGTGTTTCAGTATCCGTATCCTGAAATCGGGGGATGGTAGACTGATGTTCGTCAGAGGGGCAGCAAGATTGAGGGCATTCGTCGGTGTTCAACCTTGTCGGTAAAGTAATTATCTGATATCGGAGGCAGCCGCTACCTTTCCTGAAATGACCTGCTACGCTTTCCTCACGGCCCTCGTAGCAGAGCTGTAAAGCTAACGTAGACTGTCGGAAGTAAGCGTACACTAGGATAGTCATGTTAGTGGCTTTGGTCAGATAAGGTCGTAACCATGTTACCTGTACGTTAGGTGTGTTGCATATTATTGGGCGTTACCTCATAACGATCGCTTTCTTAAATTATGTGATCAGTGTGTTACTTGATTCTTCTGAAAACCGGAAGCGGTGAACCATCTAGAAACTGAGCGAATATATATGAAAGGTTGGGTAACCTATGGAATACTTTTTCTCTACAAAGCTATCCTCCTGTGTAACTTAAGAATGACCAGTATTTATAACAAAACTGAAACTGTCAATGTTTAATTCAGTTTATTGATCGTAACGTGAAGCACAAGGATGCTCTAGTAAAACTAAAGGGAACAGTACAGATTTATCATTCATCTCTAGGAAACGCAATTTTTTTCAAGAAGGTAAAGTAAAGAATTAAGATACGGAAAAAATATCAAACATTGCTCCAGTTCTTCGTCGAACAAGTAGAAAACTTGCTTCTGTTATTCATAAACAGCTTTCGCGTTTATCATTAACAACACGAAATTCTTGCCTTTGACCATGATAATGAATGTTCCACTGGGTACAGAACAACGACAATAATTCTGCATTTTTTTTGTGTTTGTGGCTGTAAACTGTACTGGCCTCAAATGTAATTGCTTTGGTTACATAAAAGCGAATAAGTTACGCGATCAACTGCTATTAGTTATAAAAAGCAACATACATTCTGTAAGGGTATACAGGGTGATGTAAAAGTCAGTATAAATTTGAAAACTCAATAAACCACGGAATAATGTAGATAGAGAGGTACAAATTGACATACATACTTGGAAAGACATGGGGTTTTATTAGAATAAAAAAAAACAAAGTTCACAAAATGTCCGACAGATAGCGATGGACAGCAAAACTGCTACCGTGACGGGTGAGAGGTACGCCGATATGTTACAGAATCGCATCATCCCCAGCCTGGCTGATAAACACCTGCTGGAACGTACGATGTTTATGAAGGATGGCGCTCTACCCCATATTGCTAGACGCGTGAAAGATCTCTTGCGCGCGTCGTTTGGTGATGATAGTGTGCTCAGCCGCCACTTTCGTCATGCTTGACCTCCCAGGTCCCCAGACCTCAGTCCGTGCGATTATTGGGTTTGGGGTTACCTGAAGTCGCAAGTGTATCGTGATCGACCGACATCTCTAGGGACGCTGAAAGACAACATCCGACGCCAATGCCTCACCATAACTCCGGACATGCTTTACAGTGGTGTTCACAACATTATTCCTCGACTACAGCTATTGTTGAGTAGTGATGGTGAATATTGAGCATTTCCTGTAAAGTACATCATCTTTGCTTTGTCTTACTTTGTTATGCTAATTATTGCTATTATGATCAGATGAAGCTCCATGTGTCGGACATTTTTTGAATTTGTATTTTTTTGGTTCTAATAAAACCCCATGTCATTCCAAGCATGTGTGTCAATTTGTACCTCTCTATCTACATTATTCCGTGATTTATTAGGTTTTGAAATTTATACTGACTTTTTGATTACCCGGTATAATACACAATGAAGTAACAATGAATTTGCCCAGTTCTAATTATGTGCGAAAAAAAAGAAGTCTCCGTTGGTCAATCATTGCCAGGGGACATCGGCTGGTAAGTGGTTGTCAGTGTCAATAAAATTCACCAAAAACCGTATACTTTAAGACATTGTTTTATTTTATTCTGAAAGCAACCAGTTTCGGAATTTCATTATGCCATCTTGAGGCGCCATACGCTTCGTTTATTTGGATAGAAGCGTATGGGGCCTGAAGATGGCATAATGAAACTGGTTGCTTTCAGAATAATATAAAATAATATCTTAAAGTATACGGCTGTTGTTGAATTTTATTGACACCGACGAAGAAAGAAGTCGTCGGCCCCCAATTTCTCTCTTATGCATTCATTTATGTTTCTTTCCGCACCAGTACTACCGGTCATCCTATCATTTACTACGCCATTTACGTAGTGTACCAAAACTACCGAGCCGTAGTTCTGCTAGAGCGCAGCTCTACCTAGTAGGCTTCACAACCCAGCAGAATCCTGTGAACACTTACTGGCAAAAATGATCGATACTGCACAGAAACTGGACACGGCTAGCACATGTGTACGAGAGTAGGCTGCTCGTCTCTTGTCAGCTCTTGTGAGTTACCGCCGGCGATAGTATCTTAGATGTGGGTCGCACTGCTCGAGAGTCAGCGGCCTGTCGAGGAGTCGTGTGGGTACTCCGTTTCTCTCATTCCCGTCCGGTTAGACAGCGCTGACAACACAATAGCGCCTGCAAGTTCTGTGAAGCGAGCGGGCGGCCGGGCCGCGGCGGACTTAGGCTGTCGTGTGTGGAGCGCGCGCGTGACCGGCAGCAGGCAGGTGGTGCGTCGTGAGTCAGGCGCGCGCACGCGGGAGGGGTGGGGGGGGAGGGGGAGGAGGAAGAAGAGTGTGGCGTGCCAGACGCGGCCTCCGGGTCACGGGGCTGGCCGTGACCCTCGCCGCCAGCACGCCGTCACGAACCCGCTGGGCGGCTGTGGCCGCGGCTCCGGTCTCAGACTGCCGCAGGAAGCGGCAACCGCTCGTAGCTCGCGAGTACTGTGAGAACTGTCTGTGTTTCGTTGCTTCGGCTTATTACACGAGCTCCACATCAGTAAATTCTCGGAACCTGGCACTGCGTGGATGTACTTATCTCTGTTTGTTTCGTGCAGAGTTTCTGCAGTGACGTGCACAGAAGAACGCCGGACTGCGCGGTACTCAGTTGCGACTGACAAGTGGAGGCCACGACGTATGGAACGCGGATTTACTGCAAATTTCGTACACTCGTAGTACTCCATGAGGACAAAAAAACGTGTAAACAGTAGCGCGTACTTCTCAAGCGTTATTGAGAAATTCGCAAGATAATTTCGGTCGTCATATATATACCTGTGCGTGGCCATTTTTACCACGAAGCGGCGGCAGCCGAGTGGTTAGCGTTCAAGCCCCGTAATCGCTGGATCGAGTCCCATTCGTCAGTTTTTTTTTTTAAATTTCGAACACAGTCATTTTCTTTACTATTTATATTACAATTGATATAATGGTAAAAATACGTGTAACCGGATGAACTTTTACTAAATTTACAATGTTATTTGGCAGTCTACAAATTTTTACTATCACAAATGATATAATACTCTTAACTATCGACTAGTAAACTATTAAACGCATAAAGTGATACTAAAAATGTATGCTTGTCCGCGATTTGAGAAATCCTTTATACCTTGGAGGAGCCCGAAACTACTTGTTACCTGGAAATTTTGACGGCACAGACGGCTTTCGAAAGATGTACAATTAATAGTCGCTTTTGACATTACGAGTACAAGTTGCACGATGGTATTTTTCGTAAAAACATGGAAAACATAAAGTTAAACGGTACCAGCTACATTGCTTAAATGCTAAGTTTCCCGATACGCAAGGTCTTTTGAGGTTTTCCGTGGAAAAACAAACCTCGTTAACATTTTCAAAAACCTCTCTTTCAGCCGATAATTTGGAAGCAAACCATGCAGAACGCAGCATTTCCTTAAATATCGGCGCTGATAACTGGTCATGTAGTATCGAGTGCATTTTAAAAGCTTCTTCACCAGAAGCAATTTCTCGTTCTCTTTCGATTAAATATGAACAATTTTGAAGAAACGGAGAAGCACACATTTTCAGTATCACTTTATGCGTTTGGTCGTTTACTAGTCGATAGTTATGAATATTATATTATTTGTGATAGTAAAAATTTGTAGGCAGCCAAATAACATTGTAAATTTAATAAAAGTTCATCCGGTTACACATATATTCCCATTATATCAATTGTAATATAAATAGTAAAGAAAATGACTGTGTTAGAAATTTAAAAAAACCTGACGAACGGGACTCGATCCAGCGATTACGGGGCTTGAACGCTAACCACTCGGCTGCCGCCGCTTCATGGTAAAAATGGCCACGCACAGGTATATATATGACGACCGAAATTATCTTGCGATTTTCTCAATAACGCTTGAGAAGTACGCGCTACTGTTTACACGTTTTTTTGTCCTCATGGAATACTACGAGTGTACGAAGTTTACAGTAAATCTGCGTTCCAAACGTCGTGACCTCCACTTGTGAGTTAAGGCTTCTCTCCAAAAGATGGTGCACCAGACAAGAACTATTTCACGCGTCCTTCTTACGCCACACAAAGACACTGTGAAGAGATTGCTGTTGTTTTTTTTTCGCTTCTTTTCACTCTGTGTATACAGGGTGAACATTAACAAAACCGATAAACTGTAGGGACAAATTCCTGACCGGAAAGGGAGGAAAAAACATCATATGTGTTACGAAATGGATGGTGCGCGCGCAACGACAACAAATGTTCAAATGTGTGCGAATTCCTAAGGGACCAAACTGCTGAGGTCATCGGTCCCTAGACTTACGCACTACTTAAAATAACTTATGCTAAGAACAACACACATACCCATGCCCGAGGGAGGACTCGAACCTCCAGCCGGAGGGGCTGCGCAGTCCGTAACATGGTTCTTCAAAGGTCACGGCCACTGGGCGCGGTCGACGACAACAAATCGTCCCAGATCACAGAACAGAGCTGCATCGTATCCACGTCACAACAGATGTTCCAACTGGCCTCCATGGTATTTCAGGTAATAGGAATAGTAATGGTTGCCATGGAGGATAGAAGTAATCGTACTCTAGCTTACATCGTGTAGGCGGACCATTTGTCTGGAGCTGTACTGGCGTTCGTCTCAATAACCTGTAGAACCTGGTCCTCCAGATCTCATGTATTCACAGTCCTCTGCCTCCCTGCTCGTTCGCCTGTATGAAAGGGCCCATCATCACACAAACGTCCAAAAAAAGGGCTTGAAATGTTGCTTGATGTTGTTGGTGTCTCTGAGAGCACTTGTTTTGGCCTCTCGAACGATTCAGTCCCCTCGGCTCGTTCCTGACATGAATACCGGACCATTCTGCTGATTACAGTAGGCTGCGTCAGTCAGACAGCCTGCAACACACAAGGAACACACGGCACGTCGTCACAGTACCGGTCATTCTTCAGCACCATCTCCAGTGGCAACGATGTATTTCCGGACACATGTTCATAGGATATATTTTCCCCCAGTTCCAGTCGGGCATCCGTTCTTGCAGTTTGTCGGTTTTATTAATGTTCAACTTCTATATCTTTGATGGTGCAGGCTATTTTTTGTTGTGTCTTGTACTATAAAATGTAACCACACTCGTCATCATACAATGAGCTACACCCGGAAGGACAAAGCGGATTGCAATCATTCTTGGCAAGAAGTTAGATCGTACCACACATACAAAATAACTACACTCTCAAGTCGGGAGGACTAACATGTATTCTGCTACACAGCTAAAAACACACATCCTAGTATGGCATCAGGCACCCACGGTTGTGAATACAAGACGTGAGGCATGGAGCTGATTAGGTACGCTTTTGAAGTGGTATCTGTGTAAGAATGAGAGTTATTCTGAGGAAATAGGGCAGGGGTGTGGGCGTCCATCAACAGCATCTTGCGGCTGTCCCGGAGCCTATTAGGAGCACTAACGGTGAGTAGGCCGGAGGATGATGCCCCCCCCTCCCCCCCATTTCATCAGTCTGGCGGCGGGGCTTGTAACGGGAGACCACAAACCGATTTTCGTGCCGCTCTCCACTGCGCCTCCAGCCACAGGCCCGATGGTATTCGCCTCCATAACAGAAGCTGGACTCGTCACGAAAGACGACCTGCAACGAGTCTGATTGACTGCATGTCCCTCGTTGCCGACAGCAGGCGGGTCGGGCATGACTGTGGAGGGTGTGAATGGCCGGCGTCATAACGGTTGACCTGCGGTGAGCCCTGTCTCAGGCAGTCGCGCGCCAATGGTACTAGCACTTACAGGATATTTCATAAAAGGCAGGACAGCACGCTTGATGGCCTCTTTCGGATCTGTTCACACGTGGGGAACAATCCTTCAGTGCTCACTCCTTGTGCGGCACGTCGGACGTCCAGATCCTACATATGGTGCCTTCCTGTATCCATTGCCACCAACAACGGGCAATCGACCGATGTAGTGCACAATACAATGATAGGACCACCCATTCCCCCGCAACCCCACGATGCGGCCCCTCTCGACCTCGGCCAGCTACGCAAAATACTATCAAACGTGTCGCTTGGGCATGTCGAATGTTCGTGTTATGCTCTAATGACACTGTCCGCTATCCTACTGTACAGGATGCAAAACTGAAGTTGGCCTTGGACATAAGTTACCACTCTCAAACCTCTGACCACACCCACACCGTCTTTATCGCGAGACTAATCGTTCGAACAACGTATGACATCACGTTATTTACTACAACACCCGAATCCTGTCATTATTTTGAACCCAGCCATTGTCACTCATTGTCAAGGATATTAATATAATACACTGGGTCGGTTCTTCCTAAATAGCTTTCAGGCATGCATCAAATAACGTAGAAACATGAAGAAATATTTTAACTGTAAATCTTTTATGTAGCAGTGGAATATATGTCGTTTTAAATTTCGTGGAAAAGTAAAAGACTTCCTTTCAATAATTGTACAAAGGGGGGGGGGGGGGTATAACCACATGCGATATTACCTGAAATCGCTTGTCAACACAGAGACAACTGGACCTGATGTGATATCTGTTTGTTTCTACAGCGATCATGAGAAATAACTTTCTCATCTTCCAGAAGCAGTTATCTCAGTTCGCTGAAATCATCGCCGTTTCGAAGAATAGTCATCTGAAGCGAGTGGATCATGAAATTCGAGAAAACCTCCCATGGGCAACTGAGAACAAGGGAAGAGGATTCTTGTCATTACGCACATTCTTTCTTCATGACAACGCTTGGCCACACACTGCATGTGCAACAAAGACGCTCACGTAACGCTTTCGATAGGAAGTATCTTGATCACCTACCAAACATCCCAGACTTGGCTCTCCTTGGTTTTCGTGTCTTTTCTCACGTGACACAGACAACGAGGGTTCGATTCCCGGCGGGGTCAGGGATTTTCTCTGCCTCGTGATGGCTGGGTGTTGTGTGCTGTCCTTAGGTTAGTTACGTTTAAGTAGTTCTAAGTTCTAGGGGACTTATGACCACAGCAGTTGAGTCCCATAGTGCTCAGAGCCATTTGAACCATTTGAACAGAGTATAAGTACAGAATCATCGTGAAAGACTGTCAGTACTTATATGTCATTTATAAAATAATAAATATGCCAAAAGGACATTAGTCACAAAGATATTTAAGATAAAAAATTGTGATGGCGAGCCACTAAGGGCTGCTCGTTACTTACGCGGTTACAGGTTGCAACCTGTTTTTAGTCATAATTCTGTGACCATGTTATAGATCATTCCTTGATTTAAATTCTGAGGAAGACACTCCTAGCAGTGTTGAAACCCGGTTAATTCGTTAAAAATAGTGACCGAGGGCTGTTTTCTTTCAATTGATACTGACCAAGTCGACCAGCTGCGCCGGAACAGCGACCGTCGTGCAGCAGGGAGACCGAAGCGAGAATTCATACTTAACTGGAAGAATGCACAAATTTGAAATAAGTGATTCATGTAATGTTAAAACAACAGCTGCTTCCTCAAACTGGGGGCCTTTCAAGTACGGGGTCCCACAGGGTTCGGTCTTAGGTCCTTTACTGTTCTTGATATACATTAATGACTTACCATTCCACATTGATGAAGATGCAAAGTTAGTTCTTTTTGCTGATGATACAAGTATAGTAATAACATCCAAAAAACAAGAACTAAGTGATGTAATTGTAAATGATGTTTTTCACAAAATTATTAAGTGATTCTCAGGAAACGGACTCTCTTTAAATTTTGATAAAACACAGTATATACAGTTCCGTACAGTAAATGGCACAACTCCAGTAATAAATATAGACTTTGAACAGAAGTCTGTAGCTAAGGTAGAATTTTCAAAATTTTTAGGTGTGTCCATTTATGAGAGGTTAAACTGGAAGCAACACATTGATGGTCTGCTGAAACGTCTGAGTTCAGCTACTTATGCTATTAGGGTTATTGCTAATTTTGGTGATAAGAATCTAAGTAAATTAGCTTACTATGCCTACTTTCGTATGGCATCATATTCTGGGGTAATTCATCGTTGAGTAGAAAATTATTCATTGCTCAAAAACGTGTAATCAGAATAATTGCTGGAGCCCACCCACGGTCATCCTGCAGACACCTATTTAAGGACCTAGGGATCCTCACAGTAACCTCACAGTATATATATTCACTTATGAAATTTGTTGTTAATAATCCAACCCAGTTCAAAAGTAATAGCAGTGTGCATAGCTATAACACCAGGAGAAAGGATGATCTTCACTATGCAGGGTTAAATCTGACTTTGGCACAGAAAGGGGTAAATTATGCTGCCGCAAAAGTCTTTGGTCACCTACCGAACAGCATCAAAAGCCTGACAGATAGCCGAGTAACATTTAAAAATAAATTAAAAGAATTTATAGATGACAACTCCTTCTACTCATTGGCTGAAAGTTTAGACATAAATTAAGGGGGAAAAAAACAACTTAAACATTAGTGGAATGCAATATTTTGTATAATGTAATATCTTGTAGAGACATCTTTTATTAACCTGACACGTTCCACATCATTACGAAGTGTCGTATTCATGATCTATGGAACAAGTATTAATGTAATCTAATCTAATGTGACCCTTGCAGGTTGCCGCGGTGTGTCCGGCAAGCCGCCTCAGCTGCAACCAGGCGGCGACACAGCCGGCGCTGCTGGCGGCTCCGCAGCGCAGCGATTCAGTCCACGAGAGGCGGCCGCGGGAGTTCAAGTCGCCGCAGCTCGTGACGAGTACAGACGGCTGCCGTTCGACGCTGAACGCAGCCACCCGCAACACATTCTAAACATTTTTTCTTATTACACATCACTCTTAATACTGAGAATATTACCAATGATGACATATTACTAATGGTAGCAGAGTTTTCCCACCCAGCAGGAATTTATTAAGTCGACTGTATTAAGAGAAACGTTCTGAGACAGGTAAGCGGTAATTTGTGTCATGCTGACCATCGTGATAGCATCATTAAATATGTGTTTGGGTTATGTATGCAGTGGTAAACTGCGACTGATCTGTCACAAGACAGTTGCACACTCTGCTTCCTACGAAGATGGAAAACAAAGATCGAAATAAAAACGTTATAGTCAACCTGCATATGGTTTGTAGCGTCATTGGCCACACTTCGTAGCAATGAATCTTTTGCTGCTGGTGGAAATGCTGTAACGCATTCTATACTAAAATAGCAGAAGACTTTCGCTAAAACCAATAACGTAACGCTGGACTTGTTACCAGTAGTTTCGATCAACGAGAACTCAAATTTATAATTTTTAGTTTTTCTCATAAACGCTATTGGGAACTGACATTAATAGGCAACATACATTTAGTGTAAGATAAGAGAAAGTAGTGCTAGTACAGAGGCATACAGGCACTCCCTTCTACATCTACATCTACATGGCTACTCTGCAATTCACATTTAAGTGCTTGGCAGAGGGTTCATGGAACCACAATCATACTATCTCTCTACCATTCCACTCCCGAACAGCGCTCGGGAAAAACGAACACCTAAACCTTTCTGTTCGAGCTCTGATTTCTCTTATTTTATTTTGATGATCATTCCTACCTATGTAGGTTGGGCTCAACAAAATATTTTCGCATTCGGAAGAGAAAGTTGGTGACTGAAATTTCGTAAATAGATCTCGCCGCGACGAAAAACGTCTATGCTTTAATGACTTCCATCCCAACTCGCGTATCATATCTGCCACACTCTCTCCCCTATTACGTGAAAATACAAAACGAGCTGCCCTTTTTTGCACCCTTTCGATGTCCTCCGTCAATCCCACCTGGTAAGGATCCCACACCACGCAGCAATATTCTAACAGGGGACGAACGAGTGTAGTGTAAGCTGTCTCTTTAGAGGACCTGTTGCATGTTCTAAGTGTCCTGCCAATGAAACGCAACCTTTGGCTCGCCTTCCCCACAATATTATCTATGTGGTCTTTCCAATTGAAGTTGTTCGTAATTTTAACACCCAGGTACTTAGTTGAGTTGACAGCCTTGAGAATTGTACTATTTATCGAGTAATCGAATTCCAACGGATTTCTTTTGGAACTCATGTGGATCACCTCACACCTTTCGTTACTTAGCGTCAACTGCCACCTGCCACACCATACAGCAATCTTTTCTAAATCGCTTTGCAACTGATACTGGTCTTCGGATGACCTTACTAGACGGTAAATTACAGCACCATCTGCGATCAACCTAAGAGAACTGCTCAGATTGTCACCCAGATCAGGAACAGCAGAGGTCCCAGGACGCTTACCTGGGGAACAACTGATATCACTTCAGTTTTACTCGATGATTTGCCGTCTATTACTACGAACTGCGACCTTCCTGACAGGAAATCACGAATCCAGTCGCACAATTGAGACGATACCCCATAGGCCCTCAGCTTGATTAGAAGACGCTTGTGAGGAACGGTGTCAAAAGCTTTCCGAAAATCTAGAAATACGGAGTCAACTTGAGATCCCCTGTCGATATCGGCCATTACTTCGTGCGAATAAAGAGCTACTAGCTGCGTTGCACAAGAACGATTTTTTCTGAAACCATGCTGATTACGTATCAATAGATCGTTCCCTTCGAGGTGATTCATAATGTTTGAATACAGTGTATGCTCCAAAACCCTACTGCAAACCGACGTCAATGATATAGGTCTGTAGTTCTTCTTCCCTCACTATGTATGTACGTGGTCTAAGGTACCCTTCGCCTATGACTTGCGGAATATGGAAGTATTCTAAAAATATTAGAGTGTCGTCGTAATCACGTGACCAACTTGCATACAGTGACATAGAGTTTCGACCACCTTTAAATAAGCCAAGAATTTACAACGTGTGCACGCGAAGGTTTAATATTTGTTCTGCCATATGCATATGTAAATTCTGTACTGGCTCCACATCTCCGCAGCAAGAAAGTTCTCGAGCTGTTTTTTGCGAATGACACAAGGCGTCTGCAGAGTAAGTGTAAAAATTTAGGGGCAGACGTCATGATCACGTGACAAGCTTATAAGCATACAACGGCCAAGAGTTTGGACAACCTTAAACAACACAAATCTGCTAATTTAAGAGTCAAGTTCTGTGCCTGGCGCTTCCGAGACAGGAAGACTGTATACCTTATCTGCTAATGCATCCTGGCAAGAGTCGCAGGCTGACGGGCAAATCGCTTAGCCTGACGTATTTTTATGTACCACACATCGAGAAACGTGTAAAAAAACATTTTACGAAACGCGGTATGTAAGTGATAAATAATTCTAGTTTAGATGTGACATGACGGGTAATCATGGATATTTTTATGATAGTATACTGCCATTAGCACAACGTTGTGGAGCTGTGACACACTTCCAAACACTATGGTATCCGTAGGAGCGTTAGAGCTGTACAAATCGAAAACATCACAAAACAGTCAATTACGCCAATATGTTACTTTTAGCCATATTGTCAAAAAATGGCTCTGAGCACTATGGGACTTAACTTCTGAGGTCAGCAGCCCCTAGAACTTAGAACTACTTAAACCTAACTAACCTACGGACATCACACACATCCATACACGAGGCAGGATTGGAACCTGTGACCGTAGCGGTCGCGCGGTTCCAGACTGTAGCATCTAGAACCGCTCGGCCACCTCGACCGGCAGCCATATTGTCGATATATATTCTATTTTTTTAAAGCAATCATGAGGTGGAATTGACATTGTAACCTCCCCACAAAAATAATATAAATACTATAAATAATATCCTCATTTAGTGTAACCTCAAAACAGAAAAATTCCTAAACTTCTCAACAGTAAAAATTATAATTATGTCGTTCACATTCAGTGTAACGTCCCAACAAAAAATAAATTCAGTAACCTGATAATAATACAATGTAACTAACCTCTCAATTAACTTGTCGCTCGCTTATAATTTTTCAATAATTGACTGTGAATTTAACCTGGTAAATTTTGGACGTCAGCAGTGCTGCGTCATGGCCCTGAAAGATCATTCTGAATAAAAAAAAGAAAAATTCTTACCTCAATGAAGTCGCCGGATAACGCATATATATCTGCTCTTACAATAAATTTTTCTGGTACAGCCCTGTGCAATGCTGGCCGATAGATTTGTCATTTATGAAAGGAAACAACTGATTTTTCTTTTGCAGTAATCGGGATGATCATGGATTGGAGAAATTAGTAAATTCTTTAAACTGAAATGAATGGTTGTTAAAAGTTACTTTTTATGAGAAAGATTATTATTAGGAGATTTTTAAAACATTTACATGGGACTTGAGATAGCAATACTACATATGCGCGCTGCTGCTTTTACCTTATACAATAATGCTCAGACTCCGGCATCGCTGCACCACGACCGGCCCAGCCAACACGATACACCAGCTAGCAACAACTTACTGCTACAGCTACACAGTTCCTACTGCAGTCAACACTGCTCTCTGGTCTGAGATTCTCTTATACCTTACATATCGCAGGCAGCACGTGAGCAATACATCGAAATTACATCTGCTCGGACCTCTTACATAACCCTCCACTAGGGGGGGGGGGGGGGGCCAAAAATTTGGTAGCGATGGTAAGTCAATTGGACTTGCCATGAGCAACAAATATTTCTATAATCTTATAATCTACTTAATTAACTAAGTCTACAGTCACAGAGTATATACATTATTGATAAGTGCAGAACATATTAAGTAATGACAAAATGTATACGCAATGAGTACAAAAGATATTAACAAATGACAAAGTACATACGCACTGTATAAGTCTTTAGCATTTTTACATAACATATCATGAAGGGAAATAAAGTGCACACGCACTGAATACAAAATATATTAACAAATGGCGTAAATTGCACACGCACTGTATAAATCTTTAGTATTTTTTAGGACAACTGATCTTATTAACAAATGAAATGAAGTGCACACGCACTGTAAAAAATCTTTAGTATTTTACAATAACTGATTACCCTAAAAATGAAATAAAGTGGACACGCACTGTAGTAGTCTTTAGCATATTTACAACATATTATGGAGTGAAATAAAGTGCACACGCACTGTAGAACTCTTTAGCATATTTAGGACGTCTGATCCTATTAACAAATGAAATAAAGTGCACACGCACTGTAAAAATCTTTAGCATTTTACAAGAACTAGGAAAGGAATGGGAAGGATTGCATCATGGTTGTAGCACAGTAGGTTGCACGTAGTTGCACCGAAAGTCCATATCTTTCTACAGAAGCACAACACCAAGTGACACAATCTGAAGTTCTCTTCCCTGAAGTATTTATCAGTGTAGCCAAGACACTGAAATGTTGTATTAATATTCAATGTTATCATTTTGGTAGTGCATTAGGTACACCAAACAGTAGGACCATAATAACATCTCCATCGTTCAAGGTGGTGGACAGCATGATGTTTCAACACCACATTCTTGTAGAATCCATACTCTTTCACCAACGTAGAATTAGTGCAAAAACCAAATATAGTGCTCCATGATCATGAGGATAGAAAGGACAAACGGATATTGCAGTAATTTCTGGTAATTAGGTCAGAAGGTGAAGGACATTAAGTCTTATGCTAGTCATCAACCGATTTGAGTAATTGTTGGCACTCATTGCCTAGTTACTAAACATTTCTGAACTATGTATGGAGTATTACAGAACATTATTCTTAAGTCATCTGATTACAGTAAATATTGGCACTCATTGGCCAGTTACAAACCATTTTTATGCATTATTCAGAAGTCATCATTCAAAGCAAGAGTTAATTAATGGCATAGCATTTATAGAGTATAACAAAAATATTATTTATAGAAACTATTGGCATAGCATTTATGCATTATTACAAACATCATTCAGTATTACTCAGAACTCATCATTCAGGTGACATAGGACATATTTAAAATGTAACACACTGTAACTATTACTCAAGGTCTGTGGTCCAATAATACATAGATATAATGGATTCAATACATCTGAGAAATTTGCATTATATTTAGAACTAGAAATATATCTTAAACTGGTAGCATTATTTGGTTCTATACTGGTAATAGTTGGGACTGGTAATTTTTTTTTTTTTTTTTTTTTTTTGCTAGCAATGCATTGCGTTGGGATCGATAATTAATTGCTGGGGCATGAAAATATTTGCTTTTGACTTATTGCTGGAAATAAGGATTAATAACGTCATTCGTCATGAGTCAGCTGTAGCAAGGCTATGAAACAAGTAGAGTATATGTGATCACATTCATGAATGACACACAGAAATGGGTAAAAAAAAATGCAAGTACTAGAACAGGTTTAATGACTAACTGCTTATAGCACATTAATTTCATGAATAGCTTCTCCTGGAAAAAATACAAAATGGATTATTGAGCTGAAAGAAGAAACGCATATTATGCTGAAAATTAGTGAACTTCGAATTAACAGGTAATGAAACGTGTACTCAATATGTATGTACTCTAGCTGTCTTTTCCAAAACATTCAGTCATTATACCATGCGACATAAGACATATTGTCAAAACGAACTGCAACAAATACTTAAATAACTACATAGCATCTCTTAACTAATAGTAAATATAAAAACTTCATCATTATCCTCATCTGCAAAGAAAAACTTCATTATTCATATTACCATAACTTCATTACTATCATCACCTGCAAAGAAAAACTTCATTATTCACATTAGCATATTCTTCATATAACTATTCATCATCATTTATTATCATCTGCAAAAAAGACACTTCATTATTCATTATTCATATTACCATTTACTTCATACAACTATTCATAGTATAGAGTGTCTTATTTCTAGCATATTTCGTCACTAAAACTAAGATGTGTAGTTCTGTCTGACAGTCTGCATCAATCGCCTCGTATTCTGAAAGAAAAATAATTAGTTAAGACTGCTATCATACGATGTGTATAATATATTCTTGTTAATGCTTGTTAATTCTGATCCACTTACTCTTCATGACAAGGTATTGCATTTTCTTTCGTTCATTCCGAAGGTGAAATTCCCATTTCATAGTAATCCACTGTGGTTTGTTTAATTTATTTCTTTTACACGTTATTGCTTTCTGAAAATGATGAATAAGGATTAATATCTTGCATTTAAATCATATACTCATTAAATAAAAACTTGTTTCTAGTGATATAATTAAGCATACAGCATAGCATGACAGGAAACGTATTATGTCAAAACATAGAGAGTGTTCAGGTGCAAAAATGTACACACAGTCTCATAATGCAGTAGCCAAGAAATGTATAATAGTCAAGATATTGAGATATAAGGAAAAATGTCAAAGTCAACTGGTGTTTGTTATATCTTAAAGATTACATAGTGCATACAGAGAAAAATTCTACTTTCGATAGGAAAACAATCATATATACACAAAAAATTGAAAATGTGCACGGTCTGATATATAACGACAAGAAAAGCGACCTGCTAACCTTACCTTGCCGGGCAATTGCCAAGAAAAAATATGATAATCATCAGTAAATGTTCATATAAATTGAATTGCACAAGTGGTCATAAAATATGTAAGTTTATCTGGAAAAATGTGCACGGTCTGATGTGTAACGACAAGAAAAGCGACCTGCTAACCTTTCCTTGCCGGGCACTTGCCAAGAAAAAGTACTATCATTATCAGTAAGTAGTCACATAAATATATTTGCTTAAGTGGTCATATAAATATCAGGAAATGGCATTACAGTGTGATAAATCGTAAAGTATCTTCATTCAATAAAGGGTTTAATATTGGAGACATGATGATTGCCTTTGCTTTTTCTGGGTCTCAACGTTTCGACGTGTACTACATTGGGGTGAGGAATGCTGCGAATTCTGTATGGACTTGCGTATAGAAGCTCAAATTTACTGCATCTACTCCTTCCTCTGTTGGATAAATAGTGTGTACGTACTAATATCTTCTGTCCTATGTGAAAGTCACGGCGTGTACAAACGTGTTTTTGCTGTCTTCTCTGGCGCTCTGCGGCACGTTTGATGTTGTTGAGTGCAATGTCAATTATTTCATGGTGGCGTAGTTGACGAGATGTAGGAAAAGATACTAGTTCTTTAATTTTGTTGGGTGGTTCAACATTTTTCAGTATAACAGTCGGAGATATCATAGTAGATTCATTTGGTATGGAGTTAATTACATCCTGGAATGAGAGTATGTGTGTATCCCAATCAATATGTTTTTTATGGCAGTATATTCTACATAGTATACCAATTTCTTTCATTAGACGTTCACAAGGGTTCGAAGAAGCGTGATACTTGGATATATAGATCGGAGAAATGTTTCTTGTTCGTAACATACGTGTCCATATAGCAGATCGAAACTGTGGTCCATTGTCGGAAATTAATTTCAATACATGCCCTACATGAAATAAAAAATGTTTTACAAATGCATTCGAAACAGATTTAGCAGTAGCTTTGCGTAACGGAGTGAAGGTAAATTTCGAAGTGAGTTCAATAGCGACAAAGATGTAGCAAAAACCTCTATTAGTTCTGGGAATCGGACCAAAAATGTCTACAGGGGCCATGTGTTTCAATTTAACGGGTACAATGGGATGTAACGGAGGAATATGTGAAGTCGTGTCTGATTTAGCTTTCTGTCAGATTTTACATGACGCTAAAACTCGTCGAATACGTTTCTCCATGTTGGCAAAATAACAGTACTGTCTCAGTACAAGAAAACATTTTCTGGCTCCGTAATGTGCGTAACTTAAATGAGTATACCAAATTAATTTGTTAACAAGTTCGTCAGGAATACATAATAACCAATTGTTGCTGTCAGGGTGAGAGCGGCGAAACAGAATGTTATTGCGTACAGTGTAATGGTTTCTGATGGTAACATTATTCCTATCTTGCCAAAGGCGTTTAATTTCTTTCCATTCGTTGTCTTTGCTCTGCTCCTGTGCTATGTCTCGTACTGACGACGACATAAAATTTTCGAATGCAACTTGTTGAATATACATGACGCTAGAATTTGCTTGGCAGATGTTGGTTGCGATGTCTTGCTGATTGTTGCTGAGAGAACATGATAGTGCGTCTGCTACAGTATTTTGTGTACGTATATTCGGAACAGGATAATGTTTAGCTTTAAATGTGTCGTGCTGTTTAATTTGAAATTCATACATGAAACTGGACATAGTACCAGGGACGTTGTCAAAAACTGGAGCTTGCTGTAAAAGAATTTTGCGTAGCTCTGTACGTTCGTCGTCTGTATTTGCACTGCTTTGTTTTACTTTATCGGAAATCATTTGCATAATGTAATAGTCAGCTCCGTCTGGTGTATTATAGTTGTGTACGTACGTATCTGTGAACAATGTCAAATGACAGTCTATGTAACGCGATGTAGAAATGACCTCTGTTCGATTAATTGTTTGTTCTTCTACAGATAAGGAGTGCTGAAATTCTAATGCCAGTTGTACATTTTCATCCTTTAACATTAAATATGAATTTTGAAAGTCAATAATTGCATCGTATTGTACCAAAGAATTCGTACCTAAAATAACGTCTGTTGTCAATAAGAGAACAATCCAAAAATTTGAGTGAAACGTATGACCAGCAATACAAAATGATAAGTGTGTCTGTAACTTTACATCTACTCCTTTACCAGATACTGCTCCTTTTACTTTAGTTTTGCCTAATGGTAACGTAGGATAGGTATTCTCTTTGTTACATTCGTTGAAAGTTTCTTCATTTATAACTGACATAGGTGATCCAGAATCGATTACTGCTGAAAATTTGGATGATCCAATCTTTACTTCAATGACAGGGTGGGAAATGGTTTTTTGAATAACTGGTTTTCCATGCAAAAGCGTGTCTCGGATGTCGTCAAAAGTAATAACATTTTCGTGAACAAGATTCTCTGTGTCAAATGTATTGCTTGCGTTGCTGGAAGATGCAACCTGTACTGTATCTAGTCAAATTCTTTCTGACGTGCTGTTATTTGCGGGAGGATGCTGTGGCATTTCAACTATTTGTACTGTTCTGTTACTTCGTCCTGACGTATTAGGTTCGGGATGATACCTACTGTCTGGTTCATTCATGATAATCTGTTGTTGTGGTTGATTATGCTGCTGGTAAGACCGACTGTTATTAAACGTACGCTGAAAACTGTGCTCATTACTTTTACGTCTGTCATGATAGTCATTGCTATACGGCGCGTTGCGACACGAGTTGAAATGATGTGTCTTCTGTACGTAGTGATTTCCTTGTTGCTGTGCGTTACTATTTGGCGGAGCCGACGCTATACGTATAGGCGGCGAAACATTAAAGCTTGGTTGACCTTGCACATTACATTGTTGGTTATGTATGCTAACCGGCTGGTTTTGTTGTTTTTGTGGGGAAAAACCTCTATTGTTACCAAAATTCGTTTCCTATTGCTGATAATTTTGACGATACTGATAATTAAACTTTTGTCTGGTGTTAAAGTTCTCGTGGTTACCATTTCTGAAGCGTATAATGATAACTGTCACTTTCTTGTAAAACTTGTATCTGGTTTTCTTTACACATTCCTAATACTAGATAGATCGATAGTTGAAGAGCTGTTTTGATAGATATAAAGGATAGTAAAAGAGAAGGCAGCAGTGCAGAAAACTAAAGATGAAATAGCACTACTACGGCTCGGGGCCCTGTGCACGCTACGGCACATATTCATCGAAGTGTAATGAATCCCCTGAGGTCCCTTACGCGCTGCAAATAAATTTTAGTTTCTTCATTACAGGCAATGCCGGTGAAAATTCAAAAGTAAATTGTTGTATCCAGTCCAATTCTAGTTTCTGCGTTACAGGCCAAGCTGGTGGAAATGCAAAAGCAAATCGTTGTATCCAGTACAAAGGGTGTATTTGTGTTCTGTCATTTTTAAATACCTTAGATTTTTTTTACGGATAAAAATTGCTTATAATCGACGTTATCGTCTCTGAATGTCTGAGCTGGTATAGGATTGTATGATAATCTGTTTATCTGTGACCGTTCGGAATGTAAGTCACGTAGTCTCTGTAAATTACCTAAGTTACACTGGCTGTGTGAGTGTGACAAATGTTCGGAAAGTGGCGTGTGCTGTGACGTGTTAGAGACTGCAACATTTTTCATCTCTGTCACTTTAAAACGTTCGTCAATTTGGCTGTTCCGGTGTTCAAATTTCGTATCTACTTTCGCATCCAGCGTGTGTGAAAGTTCTGCTGACATTAATTTAAACTCGTCGCGTAACTGTGTTGCGTTTTCAGAACATTGTTCAGTGACTGCAATACTTTCATCTCTAAGTAATTTCGTTGTGGCTACACGTGTACTACTTAATTCTTGTGCAACAGATCTAATTTCTTCACTACTGTTCCTAGCATAAGCCTTAATTTCCTCACGTAATTGTTCTTTAGTATCATGACGTTGCACGGTAACGGCTGTAATCTGTTCACTAAGTTGTTTGTTCTGTTCGTTAAGGTTGTCGTGTTTTTCATTCGACTGTTTGAAACTTTCATTAAGTTGTTTGCACGATTCAATAAATTGTTTGAAATGGTTGTCGTATTTTTCATTAAGTTGTTTGAAATGGTTGTCGAATTTTTCATTAAGTTCTTGTTTGAGATTTTCATTAATTTGTTTGTGCGATTCACTAATTTGTAGCAATACTGCCATAACTTGATCCCAGCCAATATTACCTACTCTATTCTCTGTGCTGTTTAATGGCGTACCTGTAATTGTCACGTTTTCTGTAACCATTTAGTCATTCTCTGATTCTTGAAAAGGTTCGCCAATTGGATGTGCACTGTGGGTCACTACCTCGAAATCAAATAAATCTGACGTATTTTGACTGCATTGTTCATCTTCGTGAGAAAAATTTATCTGTTCACAATGCAAATTTAGCAAGTCAGGTGTGTCAAACTGGGCAGCGTTCATTGTAACGGAACGTACCGCGTCATCAATTGTCGTTAAGTTAAGTGTGGACATAATTAAATGTGTTTGCTCATCATTAGGATTAAAGTCATTACTAGTGGTCGGTACGCACTGATTATCTGTAATTAGAGGATTATCACTACTGCACTGAGTGTCGCTAGTATTATCGGTCAAATTATTCGAGTCGGCTATTTCACTCATTGCACATCGCGATGTACTGTTAACAGTTTTTCGTGGCATTTTTCACAAATCAAAATTAAGCGAAAAATGAAACAAAGACGAAGCAAAAATGGAACAAACACAATTACAACATAGAGCAATAAATTGCCGATGATCTGTGAAAGAAAGGAGTAACAAATTAGTAAATGCGTTGCGCCAGATGCAAACTACATTTAAGTAAATAAGAGCAGATATATAACTGACTACTTCTCAGAAATTCACAAAGAAATACGATACTGGCCGGATGTCGCCAAGTGTAACCTCCCCACAAAAATAATATAAATACTATAAATAATATCCTCATTTAGTGTAACCTCAAAACAGAAAAATTCCTAAACTTCTCAACAGTAAAAATTATAATTATGTCGTTCACATTCAGTGTAACGTCCCAACAAAAAATAAATTCAGTAACCTGGTAATAATACAATGTAACTAACCTCTCAATTAACTTGTCGCTCACTTATAATTTTTCAATAATTGACTGTGAATTTAACCTGGTAAATTTTGGACGTCAGCAGTGCTGCGTCATGGCCCTGAAAGATCATTCTGAATAAAAAAAAGAAAAATTCTTACTTCAATGAAGTCGCCGGATAACGCATATATATCTGCTCTTACAATAAATTTTTCTGGCACAGCCCTGTGCAATGCTGGCCGATAGATTTGTCATTTATGAAAGGAAACAACTGATTTTTCTTTTGCAGTAATCGGGATGATCATGGATTGGAGAAATTAGTAAATTCTTTAAACTGAAATGAATGGATGTTAAAAGTTACTTTTTATGAGAAAGATTATTATTAGGAGATTTTTAAAACATTTACATGGGACTTGAGATAACAATACTACATATGCGCGAGGCTGCTTTTACCTTATACAATAATGCTCAGGCTCCGGCATCGCTGCACCACGACCGGCCCAGCCAACACGATACACCAGACTAGACAGCTCGCTAGCAACAACTTACTGCTACAGCTACACAGTTCCTACGGCAGTCAACACTGCTCTCTGGTCTGAGATTCTCTTATACCTTACATATCGCAGGCAACGCGTGAGCAATACATCGAAATTACATCTGCTCGGACCTCTTACAACATCATGGTCACATGATCAACTTTCAATAATAAATTCACAGCAGTTTGTGAGGCTAGAGATATATTTTCATGCAGTAATCTGTAATCTTGCAATTGAGTCTCCACTCCATCCGTGAACTTCTCGAACTTTGATGTTCCAATGTATTTTTCTTCTATCATACGTTGAGAATCACAGAACCTCTTACATTCCGTCTTGAGAATAGTTATACTTTATGACTGATAAATGATTACGTGTTGTACATACGTCCCCAAAGAACCTGAAAATCCGACTCAATTCCTTAAACTGAGTTTGAAAAACACAAAAGGAAGAGTACGTGTGGGGAAATTGGAGTCAGAAGAATTTGTAATAAAGAACGGACTTAAGAAGGGAGATGCCCTGTCTCAGCTACTTTTTAATTTAGTCGTAGAATATATTGTGCGAATGGCAGCAGATAATTCAGAGGGTGTGGAGTTAAATGGAAATATTAAGATATTAGGGTATGCAGATGATCTAAACATCATTAGCGATAGGAAAGAATGTGTAACAGCAAATTCGAATGCGTTAATCAAGGCTAGTGAAGATGTAGGTCTAAGGATAAGTGAAGACAAAACTAAATACCTGGTTACTACTAGAATGCCAACAGCAGAAGGTCAGGAAATGTTAAGAGTTGGAGACATGCAGTTTGAAAAAGTTTGAAAAAGTGAACACATTTAAGTATCTAGGCGTGGACATCACTTCGAGAAATGAGATTGAACCCGGACTGAAGAAGAGATTACGGGCGGGAAATGTGTGCTACTTCTCACTGAATAGATTACTTTCATCACGGATCTTGTCTAGGAATTTAAAGATAAGAATATACAAAACTATTATTCTACCAGTTATGCTGTATGGGTGTAAGACTTGGTCTCTCACTGTGCAAAATGAAAAGCCGTTTCGAGTACTTGAAAACAAAATTTTGAGGAAAATTTTTGGAGCAAAAAGGGATGACATTAGCGAAGAGTGGCGAAAACTGCATAACGAAGAGGTTCACGAACTCTATTCAAGCCCTGACATAATCAGTATTATTAAATCCCGTAGGTTGCGATGGGCGGGTCACGTAGCTCGAATGGATGAGGGTAGGGCAGCACGCAGAGTACTGGTAGGGAACCTAGAGGGAAAACGACCTGTGGGGAGGCCGAGGCGTAGATGGGAGGACAATGTGAAGGCTGATTTGAGGAGCCAGGTATTGAAGGTGGATGGAAGGAAATAGCCCAAGGCAGGGACAGGTGGCGAAAATACGTTGCTGCGGTAATGGACTCTTGAGTCTGGTATGACCAGTGACTAAGTAAGTAAGTAAGTAAGTAATAGATATTTATTTACAACACCATACTGACATTAACGTACTGTCACGGATGCGTAACACATTTTCATATATACAGTTATCTGTCGTAGCGATAGAGCATTAGGTTAGAAACACATCTGTAACGGTGATATTTCTGCCAGCCATAGCTGCAAGTGCATATTGAAGCATGCTTCCTAGTCTGACTGCTATCCGAAACCAGCAACATGACTTGTGAATTAATTTCAGTTATCCAGCAGAGCAGCACAGAATTATATCATTAGACGGCCTACAAAACATTTGTCAGTATTACAGTTCGTGTAATTAATCTCCACTTTGAAAGTTATTAAAACTATAGTCATACAGACAACACTCCCACTCACCTAATCTTCTGATCATACCTTCTAACTGTGACTGGACTTGCAATTCGATTACACTGTTTTGCTTGTGCTGTGACATGTATAGCCCAGGGCCATGGGGTGGGATATGGGCCCAGCAACAACGAGCAACATGCATGTATTTTGTCTGTATGCACTGTGTGCTCTGCCAACCAAAAACATATGCTTAGCAGCTTTCATTTATTAAAGTATCAGACCAGATGCGAGATGCCACTCCCACTTGAACAGCCCAACCTCAACAACCTTATGGAAGAAAGTGATAATGTTAGTCCAGTACGGAATTTCGTCGTAATGTATGAATGACTATGATATCATTTTAATAGAACTAGAATGTATAGCCGGCCGGAGTGGCCGAGCTATTCTAGGCGCTTAAGTCAGGAACCGCGCGACCGCTACGGTTGCAGGTTCGAATCCTGCCTCGGGCATGGATGTGTGTGATGTCCTTAGGTTAGTTAGGTTTAAGTAGTTCTAAGTTATAGGGGACTGATGACCTCAGAAATTAAATCCTATAGTGCTGAGAGCCATTTGAACCATTTTTGATGTATATTTTAATAAAATCATACGCACAAGCACGACCTTGACCCTCCATCCTCATTTAAACCTGTGTTTATGAACTCTCTGTAGTATCAGTAAACATCTCAAAATGATAGTCTGTCTAAAACGGATGTAGTGAGACCGTGGCTGTGTACAATTAATGTAGGTTGATTCTTACAAAGAAGAAGACAGCAACCAGCCAGCTGTTAATACTGCTATTTATTTAGGTAAATAGCGTCCTAACCGGTTTTGAACTGGCAAGTTTATCATCAGACGGCTGTTCAGATGATTTGCAAGATACACTTTACATAATCGTCAGTTTTCGATTTTTATTCTTCCACTGTGGCGAAATATTCTTGGTGTGTTGATGCCCTACGGTATAAAACAGTGTTCGAAGTGCTCTATGTGAACAGAACTAACCTCCAAACGATGAAATACAGAGTAAATAAATGTGTGAGGTTAAGTAGTTACGGTACTTACATCGAAAATTCCGGCGATTTTGTTGCGAAGTTGCAGGATTGTATTTTTCAAATATTCCAAACTATATCCACCACTTATATAATTTGTACATCACCATATTGTGCAAAGCACCACACACACACGCACAGACACACCAAAAAGTATTTGCCACATGTGAAGTTATCACAAAGATTGCAGATTTACACATACAACAGTCTCAGAGACGTTTCTCTCAGAGACATTACAGTATACAGATTTCTTTGGTTTCACAGTATGACTGTTTTTAAAGAATAGACATAACATAATGGAAATTAAAACACAAAGATAAACCTTACATTATGAGCATATAATATTACAGATGAAGTTGACAAATGTAGTGACCAGCTAGTGTGAATGCTATTTATATGGTAAATACTGTGCTATAGACAGGGAGCAAAATAAAGGTGAGATAAAATGAATAATATGACAGTAACAATTATATTAACATCATATATGGCGCACTGAAATTTTGAATCAAGTATAGTTGCAATAAAGTGTTTTTTTCCCAAAGAATCAAGGTAGCATTACAAGTATTTATATTACAAGAATAAACGTTACATTGTGAGCGTACCATATTCAGCGAGCATTAATTACAATTAAATTGGGAAAATGTGGTGGCAAGTTGTATGAATGTTACTTATATGGTATTGTGTAAATACAATGCCATAAACAGGCAACAACATAAACATGAGATACATGAATAATGTAGTAATTATATTAATGTAGTTTGGCACACCACTTTTATTTTTAAATAAATTTTACAGTAGCAGTAATGTGTGACTGAGCAGGCAGCCATATTATGACGTAATACTTTATTTGAATTATTTATTGCACGTTGTTGTTAAAAGGAGTAGGGTTTATTTACGTTTTAAACTGGATAATAGGTGAGTGAAGCAAAACTGGGGTCAGAAGCAAAACTTTTTCAGAGCTACAACGGAGTGAGGAGGTGACAGTTGTTCCAGGCTGAGGCGAAGCACAGTCCACCGTTATCGCAGAGGACCTCGTGTTGATTTCTGGGAAGCTTCTTTTCCGAAAGAACAGGCACCACAAATTCATATAATTGATTCGCTTCAGTGGACAATGAATTCAAAACCTGCAGGGCGGACGCACATATACGTTCGGCCTCTAGTGAAAATCTAAAAGTAGTGAACGTTGAGAACACGGACGGGCATTGCGGACAGGTGGCGCAAGGTTGGAATGTGAGTCGTCCGGGTTGCGTGCAGAGATAGTCCGCGCACGTGGGATAAACGCTGTGTCCGCATGGCACAGTGGTTAACGCTTCACCTGCAACTGTGGTGACGAAGTCCGACGTGCCTCACAAGTCTCTTACTGGAGGCCTTACCACCAATCTCACTCGCACCCCCTGTGATGATACTGGACACCCCAGCACCTTTCTTCTACATTAGCCAATTCTTTCTTGAATTAAGCTACATCCGCACCGCACTACTACCCACACGCTTGATGATGACGAGGGCGATATATGTTGCCATGCAAATGAACAGGACGCCGAATGTGATTGAAAGCAAACACCCCAACACAAAGTAGCGCGCTGTGTGGCAGCCAGTGAATGCCACCACCCTTGATACTAACGTGCAATCTGCATGGTACGTAACTGTTAATGGGAAACAGTTGTGCCAGTCCCGCCTACATCACATCCACCTAGCTGATTCACCCTTGTGTGCCACATGCCAAGTGATTGACACGGATGAACATCGTTTCGAATACGGGTCGGCAAAGGACGTTTGGTATTTGGTGCGTCAGATATTGGCTTTTCTCCCACGCAATACAGGATAACTACCCGATCACTTCTTTTCCCCGATAAGATTTATTTCCCAAGAGCAAAAACGAAATCTGTGACGTGGATCAGCGGCCACGCTGTTCACTACCTCTTCGGTAATGGCGAAAAGACAGTACCCGGTTTTTGGTATTACCTCAACGAACGACATTGTGCGATCGTCAAGAACCCGAAATATAGGAAATATGCTGGCCGGAGTGGCCGAGCGGTTCAAGCGCTTCAGTCAGGAACCGCGCGACCGCTGCGGTCGCAGGTTCGAATCCTGCCTCGGGCATGGATGTGTGTGATGTCCTTAGGTTAGTTAGGTTTAAGTAGTTCTAGGGGACTGATGACCACAGCAGTTAAGTCCCGTAGTGCTCAGAGCCATTTTATAGGCAATATTATTCTAATTTTCTTTGGAGCGCATTCTATAATCCGCCTCGCAGCTGGATTATCGATGACATGAGAAGATAACCATAGCACCTCTTCCCAGTTCCTTTTTTTATGAGATTGAACAAACAACACAGCAACGAGACGACAATCATCGAAAAATTCGCAGCGGGCATCCTTTGTCGTAACGGGACGACTTCCTATTATTCTGTTTATGTAGCCGAAGAGGAACGGCTTTCCTTTTATCCATTTGTATGAAATAAAATAAAAAAGCAGAAAAACAAACATTCCAAAATCCGTTCTCCTTTTTTTCATTTTTGTTAAAAAAAACACGGTATCTTTTTCTGCGTAGTAAGCAGAAAATTCGGGATTCGAATCCCCTTCCGGCACACATTTTCACTCGTCGCCACTGACTTCATTAATTCCTTCCTTTTCTTTTGCTTTCTCCTCCTCCACCTTCAATTTACGTAATGCGTCTCACAGCTGCAGATTTCATGTAGTGTCTGTTATTTAGGACCAAGCGATCATGTCATTAAAGTTTCGGTCTCTCTGAAAAATATAAACAAACGACGTTGTACGGAAGCCAGGAAGAACAGTCACAGTTGGACGGTGGCGATATGGGCAGTACACCGCGCTCACTCTACGGATACTGCTGCCCTACGACCTCGCCGCTGGGGACGGTCGCGGCAGAGGCAGGCGGAGGCGGTGGGCGGGATTAGTATGCGGCAGGGTCTCGCGACAAGGGCGCGCATACTTGTAGCCGCCGCTGTGAGTCATGTGGCGGCGCGTGTGCCTGCTCGCGCTGGTGAGCCGGCCCTGACCGTGCCTCGCTGCTCCCACGCGCAACCGCGCAAGGCCGCACGCGCGCCGCCCGCCAGACGAGCAGTAGAAAGGGGGGGGGGGGGGGGCGAGGCGCCTGCGACACGAGGCCGGCAGCGCGGCTGAGGCAGAAGCCGACCTGCCAAACAGACGGTGTCCGGACAGTTGCCACGCTGGACATTTGCCACGACTTTACCTGCTCCGAAGGGTTGGGTTCCTTGTCTCTCTCTCCCCCCCCTCCCCCCCCCCCTCCTCCTTCTCACCTGCCGGCCCAGTTTGCTTTCGAAGTTCTAACGTGACCATCGGTATGGAAGTTGTTACAACCAACAGGAGCAGGCCTCCTGCTCATTGCAAAGGTTACGCGTATCTTAAACAGAGGCAATCTAAAGAAGGTGTTGTTACATGGATGTGCTTACGCCGAAAAGCGGATCATTGCAAGGGATAGCTGCTTTCGAGGAACGGAGAAGTGTTGAACGTATTAGAATATCTCTGTGGACCACCTGACGATGCGGCTCTGGAAGTGAGAAAGCAAGTGGAAAGGGCGAAGGGAAGGTCTCGAGAAGAAACTACACAGTTATCGGAGATATACGCGGATGAAATGGAAAATCTACATAATAAAGTTTATTACTTTGTTACAGTCATGCCTAATTCAGAATCTATGAAGAGAACCGTGCGTCGTCGATGGAGTCAAGAGCGGGGGAACCAACAAGAGTCTAAGAACTCTTATGAAATTGATCTTCACAAAGATCTATTACAAATGGGAGATGGCAGTAGTTTCCTTCTGGAAGACGATAGATTAGAGGTGAGAATAATGATTTTTAGTGGAAGCAAAGGAAAAGAAAGTTTAAAAACATGTTCCCATTTTTTTTATGGATGGAACATTTAAGAGATGCAGCAAGCAGTTTGCACAGATCTACACCATACACATAGACTTAGGAGGCCTGATTAAAGAAACAAACATTCTTCCTACTGTATTTGCACTGCTCCCTAATAATAAGAAAGACACATATGTTCGTCTGTTTCGTCTGATAAAACAGGCAGTCTGTGAGTGGTGTCCTAAACAAGTAAAGGTGGACTTTGAGGCAGCTGCGATATTGGCCATTCGTCAAGTTCTTCCCACAACTGAAATAAATGGGTTCTATTTCCATATGAAGAAGAGTTTATGGAGAAGAATTCGAGTTCTCGGTCTAACTGAGGAGTACAGCTAGAACGAGGATTTTTCACGTCAACGTGTGTGCAGCGCTGGCAGTTGTAAAACTGGAGGACGTAAGCAATGGATGGATTGAGATTCATGCAGAAGCCCCTGACAAAACGGAAGGTTCTCTCAATTTTTGTTACTACTTTGTGGATAACTGGCTAGAGAATGAGGATATCGCAATAGAAATGTGGGAGTGTTACGGAAAAAGGCACCGAACGACGAATGCTGTTGAAGGGTGGCACAAGAAAATAAATAGTATTATTGGAAACCCACACCTAGACTCAACTATTTGGTGGAGTGCTTGAAAAAGGAAGCAGAGCTCACAAGCTGCATGTACACGAAATTGGAAATGAATCTTGAAGGTAAGAAGAGGAAGAAGAACTACTTGAAGCTGGACGACAGGATAGAGAGAATCGTAAAGAATTATGAAGAGACTGGCAACATTAGGCCTTGCTTGAAAGCCATTTCCCATATTCAGAAACTGGACTAGAATACGTTAAATATTGTATTAAAACACTATGAAGACCACTGAGTTCTCGCAGATTACTGAGATAAAATTATTAAAACACTGAAGCAGCATTATAGGAGCTAATATTAAGTTTTAATTGTAAATAGAGTGTACATTAGTTCAGCGTGTTTAGTCTGATTTTACACACGCCAGAATGGTAGATGGTCATTTATCATTTTCACGGTCCAAAGCCTGTGCAAAGTGTGATGCGAATCAGCCTTTAATGTAAAAATAAAAAAGTGTTTCAAGCCTCACAAAAGTATCCCTATTGTTGTCACGTTAAGATAACTTTTTTCTACCTTCCAATATTATGGCAATACTACTAAACACTTGTGAGTTCTAAAATAATTTTCTGAAGCTTCAGAATCGCAACTATCACCTAAAATATCATGGTTTGATAAACTGATAGTATACGCTTTTGTAAAAGAAAATGGGAACTGAATCTCTGAATTGCACCTAAAATTGACATCCCAAAACTGATCTGATCCTAAGGTTGACAATTTTGGCACCTCAAACATGTTTTATTTAAGTTTAGCTGCAAAAATTTATAGTAGATGTAAACCTATTTAAGGACATTTAGATACAGTCCTTTAAAAATTAAAATTTCTTACTAAATTGTTGATTATCTTTAAACAGGTCAGTAAAAGCAAGGAGCTTACTACTGAAAATTAATTGTTACTAAAGAACATCAGAAACAAATGTATTAGACCTACTTTTCTTATAGATTAGAGACTTTATGAAAAGATATTTGATCATTTCCTCTGTCACTGACAGTAATTTCAGTTGCTTTGCAACACCAGAGATATCTACTTCTAAATTATGTATGCAGCTGTTCTCATTTCGAATTCTGGAATATTTACTTCGTCTTCTTTGGTGAAGGAATTTCGGAAAATGCATTTACTGACTCCACTTTAGTGGCACTGTCATCAGTAACATTACCGTCGCTGTCGCGCAGTAAAGGTACTTACTGAGCCTTTCCGCTGGTTTACTTAACATGGGACCAGTATCTCTTTGGGTTTTCCGCCACATTTCTAGAGCGAGTTTCGTTGTGGAAACTATTAAATGCATCTCGCATTGAAATCCGCACCAAATTTCGAGTCTCAGTAAAACTTCATCAATTTTGGAGATTTTGCGTTCGTCTAAATTATACGTGCCTTTTGCGGTGTTCCTGCAACAGCTTTCTGTCGTGTTTTGTGTACCATGGGGGATCAATTCCGTCTCTTATTAATTTATTTGATATGAATATCTCGAGTGCTGTTGATACTATTTCTTTGAACTTGAGCCACATATGGTCTTTATTTACATAGTTTGGCAGGATTGGAAACTATCTCTTAGAAAGACGTTACCCGAAATTTTAGCTGCTTTTATAAATAGATATTGTTCGCGTTTAGTTTTGGTGAATTTCTTTGTTACGGAAGTGAGCCTCGCTACGAATGCGTGTTCACTAATCCCTGTATCCGTCGTGATGCTCAGGATTATTTGTGGCTAAGAGGTCAAGTGTGTTTTCGTAACCATTTACCATTTGAATGGCCTCGTCAACTAACTGTTAAAAATAATTTAAAAAAAAGCATTTAGAACAATTACGGAAGTTGTTTTCTATTTACAGTAGGGTATGAAAATGTATTTTTGTCAACATGCATAAGGTAGATTGAAGTCACTGACAACTATAATTGTATGAGTAGGGTGATGAGACTCAAGTTTTCTTTGAACTGTTCAGCAACTGTTTCATCTGAGACAGGGGGTCGGTAGAAGGAGCCAGTTATTAATTTATTCCGGTTGTCGAATATAACCTCTGCCCATACTAAGTCACAGGAACTATCTGCTTCAAAGTCGATTGTGAGCTTACACTATTTTTCCTTAATTTGTCCTTGTTTCTGTTGTAGTGCAGATACAACTACGGCTTTTCCCTCCAGAACCTAAGATGCTTTCTCTGTGACCCTGTAAATACCAGAGCTAAACAATGTAGAACAACAACGTACGTTACAAGCGTAGCATTCTGTGTTACTTCATTTCCTTATTTCTAACATTTTAAAATTGTATGTCGACTTTAGATGCCATGTCAATCATAGATGTTCTTATCTCTATTTAGTGAACGTGTTTTCAGTTATGTTTTGAACAATTTCCCGCTACACTTTATTAACTAATGTTTTTAGAGAGTAAATTAATATGGAGTATGTCGTTGTTCTTTTCAAACATTCACATACCCATTTATTCTTTCCCTATTGTCTTTTAGGCATGCAGTTGTAGTAATTAAAGTAGGCACAAATGCAGTGATAAAAAAGAAATGATTAGCGTACATTCGCATTCCCTTTACATCGTTCCTTTCTTGTTGCTCTCATGGCGATGGACTGTTTCTATCGCAATCAGCAAGCGTGAAAGGAGCTACCGTACAGACAGAGGAATCTATATTTATACTTGGCAGAACTAATTACATACTGACATAATCGTCGGTATTGCTTTCGTTTCCCAAAAGTTATAAATATTTCGATTTCGGAAAATAAGCTCTGTATTTGGCCAAGATGTTGAAGAAGAAGGTCCTTTACGTACTGGTTGTATCGAGTAAGATGTGGAGACAGCGGTTTGAAAGCGGACAGATGTAGTGCTGGGAAGGCGTCCCTTACCTGAGAGATCGCTACTCAAGCTACCTGGCGAAGGGGCAAGTGTGGCAAATGTCCGGCGTGGCAAATGTCCGGCATTCAAACAGACAGCGGCTCGCGGGACTGTGGACCCTTAAAGGGGCTCTACAGTTCTCGATCCTCTTACTTCTACATCTACATCTGCATTCTGCTGTGACGAAAGAGTCGTTTCATGAGAGGTATCCATTTCGGCACCTGGAGTAGACAAAGTTTCTTCAGAATTATTGAGACTCTTGGGAACAGCCAGTGATCTCAAAAAAAAAAAAAAAAAAAAAAAAAAAAAAAAAAAAAAAAAAGTAGTCCTACAACCGGCGTGCAAGTTATATGAAACAGCAATTGAACTCGCTCAACAAAGGGAAAGGCACTGGACCAGACAGAATACCAAGATGATTCTGGATAAGTACGTGAAAGAAACTGCCCCTCTTCTAGCAGCAGTGCAACATAGGTCTTTGGGGGAACTAAGTGATCCTGATGACAGAAAAAACCACAGGTCACTCCTGTTCTCAAAAATCGTCGTCCAGCAGGCGGAAAAAACTATAGTCCCATATCTCTGACGTCGGCCTGTTGTGGAATTTTGGAACATGCTCTGTCATTATGACATTTTTGGAGGCCCAAAATTTCTGCAGGAACCAACGCGGATTCCATAAACAACCATCTTGCGAAACCCAGGTGGCTCTGTTCACCCACGAGATGCAGATGGCAGTAGATACAGGCGCCCACGTAAATGCCGTGTTCACTGACTTCCGTTGGATACAGTTCCGCACTGCCACCTAATGAACATGTTAGACTACTGTTCATTGGACTGAAGAGTCTCTAGAAAATAGAAACAGCGTATCATACGGAAAGGAGAGAAATCTTCAGACGTACAAGTAATTTCGGGCGCACTCCAGAGGAATGTTATGGGGCCAGTACTTTTCACAATAGTATATTTGCATCTGTACTCTGTTGTAACCAAAGGGACATTTGATAAAAGGTACCGATTCTGGCACTACGAGTAGACGACATTTCCTCAGAATTATTGAGATCCGTGGGAGAGTTATTCTTCACAAAACTATTCTAACTGGTGTGCGAGATACTTGAGAGCCGAAATACCGTCCGACTTTAAGAAGAATGTAATAATTCCAGTTACAAAGAAGGCAGGTGCTGACAAGTGTGAATTACATGAGAACGACTCAGATAATGGAGTGAAAATGAACAAATACGTTCGGAATCAATCACCATTATCTCGAATGCGAACGCAAGTAAGAGAAAAACCTATGTCTGTTGATGGCTCTCGGTCCGAGATAATGGCGCGGGCTGTAGCCTCGTCAATCTTAACGAGCTGATCCGGGAGTGTGTGGAAAAATTCGTAACACTGTAGACGAGACGAGTGCAGTGTTGCAGCCAATCGCGAGGACGACATGTGGAATATATGCTTTAACAGGTGCGAGTGCCAAGTATAAGCACATTGTAACATGTAAAGTGCCATTGTTAAGGCAGGCCAAAAGCGACGGGTCAGCGGCGTTATATGTGGACTTAATTGAAAAGCTTACACTTGAAATACATTTCTACTAGGTACGACAATATTACACATTGACAGTAGTGGTTACTTATCACAGATTCCCAATTATCTCGTTGGCCGACTTGCGTTTTTGCCTCTATTACCGTGCACTTTCAACCGTGTCTGCTTTCGGCGTTAATTGTAATGCACCCCATAAGGCGACGTCGTAATGCTACGGCGAGAAGACATAAACAGGATCTATAAAACTATGAGTTACACACTGTCCAGTCACGTTAATGTGACCAGCGTGCCAACGAAAAACAAACTGCATGCAGCGGTGGACATGGTTCCCAAGGAGAAGTGCTTACTTCTGTTGATCCCTTCCGGAGGTTCTTGCAAATTGTTTGTTTTCAGACGCTTCACGCAGTACACGCCAACGGCCATTTGTCCAATGGATCGTAAAACGTGATTAATCTGAAAAAGCTACCTATCATTCAGTGGACGTCCAGTTTCTGTACTGGCGTACACACTGAAAAGCACTCAGCATGGGTGCACGAACCAGCTGCCTACTGCGGAGGCGCATACACAGCAACATTCAGCGAACGCTCGTTGAGGACACACTGCTGGCAGCCCCTTGGTTCGTTCACCCGGGTGGTCAGCTGCTCAACAGTTGCACGTCTATTCGCCCTGCGACCGTAGCGATCGCGCGGTTCCAGATTGTAGCGCCTAGAACAATCTACAAACCTAGTCGTTTCGGAAATGTTTTCACCTTTGACCGAAAGCCAGTGATCATTTCCTTTTGAATCTCTTGTAAGTCGCTCCGTTTCCGCACTACAACAAAGACTGGACTGTTTGGCGCGTCCCCCCCCCCCCCCCCTGCTCCCGCCCACCCGACACGGTTTGTATACCTCCCGCTGCTAGAATTGCCACCTGCCGTCCTGCCGTCTGTGAATGGTTATAGCACGTTTACGTCGAACGTTGCCGCTGGTCACATTAACGTGACTGGGCCCTACAATACTCTCCGTAAGTCTGCCTCGTACTGGCTACGGCTAGAAGATATTAACAAAAAAAATGGTTCAAATGGCTCTGAGCACTATGGGACTCAACTGCTGTGGTCATAAGTCCCCTAGAACTTAGAACTACTTAAACCTAACTAACCTAAGGACATCACACACATCCATGCCCGAGGCAGGATTCGAACCTGCGACCGTAGCGGTCGTGCGGTTCCAGACTGTAGCGCCTTTAACCGCTCGGCCACTCCGGCCGGCTAAGATATTAACAGGGCGTACGAAGTTACAAGCTATGGAACAACGAACAAACGCAACCCAAAAAGCTGGAAGATAAATATGTGGCAACATGCGTGTGTGGGTCGAACTTACAAAAGGTAGAGTAGTTAATGGAACATTACCTCGTATCAGGGAAATACTACAGTTGAAAAACCTCAAGGAAGGATATGATACGTTTTATTAGTGGTCATAGCCCCTACAAGGAATGTTTATTTAAAACTGGGAAATGACAGTCAGAATTGTGTGACTGTGTATTATTTCTAGCTTTGCAGCATCATATTCAAGCTCTTCTTAGAGCAGTTGCGAAGACAGCAGTAGCAAGATGACGTAATGTGATGTGAGGCACCGATGGTTTGTTCGGTACGGATATCGTGAGAAAGACCGCCTAAATTGTGGTTCTCCTCCGCTATTGGATGCTGCGTTCGGAAGGTGTGCGCCAAAATTATAATCTTCTGTTATCAATACCAGAAAAACTAAACAGCGTATTTACTTGCATTCCATGTTAAAGCATCTCTCAGTAGCGTGCTATCATTCCATTATTTCACAAATATTAATAACTAGCAGAATAATAAGCAACTGCTAAACGAAAAGGCAGACGAATCACTTCTGTGATCTTCGGATCGCGCCTAACTTGGATGGCGGATGGAGTGTTTCGCTGTACGATCAGTGCTGGTTCGGCCATGTCGGAGGCCAGACATGTCGTCTGCCGCGGTCGGTGTAATTCAGAACTTTATTAGCAATCTATGGTTTGTAAATCTGAGAGCTGGACCAGCAGTCTCGGAGGGCAGGAATTTTTTCCGTCACGGTCGGCATCAGTTCAAGACTTTATTGGCAATGTATGATTATTTGGATACACTGTATAGTTGAGAACAGTGTGATAGTAATTACGGAAATATGCAGTTCATTATTTTGCTGAACAATGGAATTTATTTGTGACTCTAAACTGGAACGTATTGTGTAGTTTCTCGTGTTCTGCTGATAAAAAGCGTGTGGCTTCCCGTATAAACAAAATACACTCCTGGAAATTGAAATAAGAACACCGTGAATTCATTGTCCCAGGAAGGGGAAACTTTATTGACACATTCCTGGGGTCAGATATATCACATGATCACACTGACAGAACCACAGGCACATAGACACAGGCAACAGAGCATGCACAATGTCGGCACTAGTACAGTGTATATCCACCTTTCGCAGCAATGCAGGCTGCTATTCTCCCATGGAGACGATCGTAGAGATGCTGGATGTAGTCCTGTGGAATGGCTTGCCATGCCATTTCCACCTGGCGCCTCAGTTGGACCAGCGTTCGTGCTGGACGTGCAGACTGCGTGAGACGACGCCTCATCCAGTCCCAAACATGCTCAATGGGGGACAGATCCGGAGATATTGCTGGCCAGGGTAGTTGACTTACACCTTCTAGAGCACGTTGGGTGGCACGGGATACATGCGGACGTGCATTGTCCTGTTGGAACAGCAAGTTCCCTTGTCGGTCTAGGAATGGTAGAACGATGGGTTCGATGACGGTTTGGATGTACCGTGCACTATTCAGTGTCCCCTCGACGATCACCAGTGGTGTACGGCCTGTGTAGGAGATCGCTCCCCACACCATGATGCCGGGTGTTGGCCCTGTGTGCCTCGGTCGTATGCAGTCCTGATTGTGGCGCTCACCTGCACGGCGCCAAACACGCATACGACCATCATTGGCACCAAGGCAGAAGCGACTCTCATCGCTGAAGACGACACGTCTCCATTCGTCCCTCCATTCACGCCTGTCGCGACACCACTGGAGGCGGGCTGCACGATGTTGGGGCGTGAGCGGAAGACGGCCTAACGGTGTGCGGGACCGTAGCCCAGCTTCATGGAGACGGTTGCGAATGGTCCTCGCCGATACCCCAGGAGCAACAGTGTCCCTAATTTGCTGGGAAGTGGCGGTGCGGTCCCCTACGGCACTGCGTAGGATCCTACGGTCTTGGCGTGCATCCGTGCGTCGCTGCGGTCCGGTCCCAGGTCGACGGGCACGTGCACCTTCCGCCGACCACTGGCGACAACATCGATGTACTGTGGAGACCTCACGCCCCACGTGTTGAGCAATTCGGCGGTACGTCCACCCGGCCTCCCGCATGCCCACTATACGCCCTCGCTCAAAGTCCGTCAACTGCACATACGGTTCACGTCCACGCTGTCACGGCATGCTACTAGTGTTAAAGACTGTGATGGAGCTCCGTATGCCACGGCAAACTGGCTGACACTGACGGCGGCGGTGCACAAATGCTGCGCAGCTAGCGCCATTCTACGGCCAACACCGCGGTTCCTGGTGTGTCCGCTGTGCCGTGCGTGTGATCATTGCTTGTACAGCCCTCTCGCAGTGTCCGGAGCAAGTATGGTGGGTCTGACACACCGGTGTCAATGTGTTCTTTTTTCCATTTCCAGGAGTGTAATTGAAAATTTAATTATTCACGTAATCTCAGTTCCTCGCTAAGAGTTTCTTACAGCCTTAAGATAACGGATTCACGACCTACGTGCTGTTTTCTGAGCAGGGAACGACAACTGTAGAAGACTGCAGGTTGGTGAACATTTATTAGAACTTATGCATTCCACTCAGGGCGGTGGAAGCAAATGGGCACCTGGCGTGTACTGCAATCTTAGTACAAATGAGATCAGTGACACGTCACCTATGGTAAAACAGAGGCGATGTGAAGGAGAGAAATTGTCTCTCTCTATTTCAACTTGCCTTAACTGAACAGGGCGTAACTCCAGAGAACGTAGTATTAGTTTGTTCACTTATGGCAGACATTAGGGGGCAAGTTCCCTCTCAAGACTTGTACAGTATTCAAAGAGTCCCACATGTTCATAAATGAACATAACTGCACAAAGAGTTTCAAAAATATAGTATCGTAACTTCCTTGATTGACTTTTTTCCAAAGATGCACGTTGATTTATATGTAAATGTTATCAGTATGTAATCGATTTTTTCTACAGTGTTATGTAAGTAGCGCGTAGAATGTCATATAAGAATTAAGGTAACAGTAGCCCACACGAAGGATCGGGCAATGCAGAAACACGTAACACGCAGAGAGGATAACCAAATTAGATAAAGCGCACTTTCTTGTATTCGAAGTCACGACAAGGGACTGAAAAGGGCCCGAAATCTTTCCGAGATAGCCTTGAAACCTTGAACGTGTGTAAAATAGAGACAAGATAGTAGCACATAAAGGACGTTTATGTTTTCTACAGTACGTTTATAACACTTTCATTCATATTTACGCAGTATGTTAACTTCTGTCTCTTCTTTTTCATTTTCTTATTTTTTTCTATACCAGCAGCGCTATGACTGTAGTGTGAATAGTTCTGTGTAATACTATCTACAATATTAATTCTTGGTGAAACAGCATTAATGTGATAAATAAATTTTTGTTCGGTATTCTTTTTTCTTTTTTTTTTGGAGGGGGGGGGGGCACCAGTCTTCTGACTGGTTTGATGCGGCCCACACAAATTCCTCTCCTGTGCTAACCTCTTCACCTCTGAGTAGCACTTGCAACCGAAGTTCACAATTATTTGTTGGATGTATTCCAAGCTCTATCTTCCTCTGCAGTTTTTGCCCTCTACAGCTCCCTCTAGTACCACGGAAGTCATTCCCTCATGTTTTAACAGATGTCCTACCTTCCTGCCCCCTCTTCATCTCAGTTTTTTTCCACATATTCCTTTCTTCTCCGATTCTGCGCAGAACCTCCTCATTCCTTATCAGTCTACCTAATTTTCAACAATTGTCTGTAGCACCACATCTCAGATGATCCTCTTCTGTTCCGGCTTTCACACAGTCCATGTTTCACTTCTATACAATGCTGTGCTCCAGATCCACATTCTCAGAAATTTATTACTCAAATTTAGGCCTATGTTTGATACTAGTAGACTTCTCTCGGCCAGAAATGTCCTTTTTTATGTGCTAGTCTGCTTTTGATATATTTCTTGCTCCATGCGTCATTAGATATTTTGCTTCCTAGGTAGCAGAATTCTTCAACTTCATCTATTTCGTGAGCATCAATCCCGATGATAGCTTTCTCGCTGTTCTCATTTCAGCTACTTTTCATTACGTTCGTCTTTCTTCGATTTACTCTCAGTCCATATTCTGTACTCATTACGTTGTTCATTCCATTCAACAGATCACGTTACTCTTCTTCACTTAGGATAGCAATTTCATCAGCGAATCGTATCATTGATATTCTTTCATCTTGAATTTTAATTCAACTCTTGAACCTTTCTTTTATTTCCATCATTGCTTCTTTGATGTACAGGCTGAACAGTAGGGGCGAAAGAACATAGCCCTACCTTACACCCTTTTTAATCTGAGCGATTCGTTCTTGGTCTTCCACTGTTATTATTCTCTCTAGGTTCTTACACATATTGTAAATTAACCGTCTCTCCCTATAGCTTACCTCTATTTTTCTTAGAATTTCGAACATCTTGCACCATTTTATGTTGTCGAACGCTTTTTCCAGGTCGACAAATCATATCAACGTCTCTTTATTTTTCTTTAGTCATGCTTCCATTATCAACCACAATCTCAGAATTTTCTCTCTTGTGCCAATACGTTTCCTAAAGCCAAAGCAATCGTCATCTAACACATACTCAGATTTCTTTTCCATTTTTCTGTGTATTGTTCTTGTAAGCAACTTGGATGCATGAGCTGGTAAGCTGATTGTGCGATAATTCTCGCACTTGGCAGCTCTTGCAGTTTTCGGAATTGTGTGGACGATATTTTCCGAAAGTCAGATGGTATGTCGCCAGATTAATAGATTCTACACACCAATCTGAATAGTCGCTTTGTTGTCACTTCCCTCAATGATTTTAGAATTTCTGATGGAATTTTGTCTGTCTTTTCTGCCTTATTTGATCTTAAGTCCTCCACAGCTCATTTAAATTCTGATTCTAATACTGGATCCCCTATCTCCTCTAAATCGACTCCTGTTGCTTCTTCTATCACATTAGACAAGTCTTACCCCCATTTGTTTTTACCCCAATTTGTTTTGACTTTTCTATATGCTGAGTCAGTCCTTCCGACAGTCATTTCTTTTTCCATTTCTGCACATTTTATGCTGCCATTTCGTCTAAGATTGTCTGTACTTCCTAATTATTTCATTACAGAGCGACTTATATTTCTGTATTTCTGTGTTTCCTTGAACATTTGAGACCGATTACGTCGCTGTTTGGTCTCCTGCCCCCAAACGACCCAACCCCAACCCTGAACATTTCTGTACTTCCTTCCTTCATCGATCAACCGAAGTATTTCTTCTGTTACTTGTTGTTTCTTCACAGTTACCTTCCTTGTATCCTCGTTTCTCTTTCCAACTTCTGTGACTGCCCTTTTTAGAGATGTTCATTCCTCTTCAACTGTATTGCGTACTGAGCTATTCCTTACTTCTGTATCTACAGTCTTAGAGAACCTCAAGCGTATCTCGTCACTCCTTAGTACTCCCGTATCCCAGTTCTTTGTGTACTGATTCTTCCTGATTAATCTCTTAAACTTCAGTCTACTCTTCATCACTGCTACATTGTAATCTGAGTCTATATATGCTCCTGGGTACTCCTTACACTCCAGTATCTGATTTTGGAATCTCTGTCTGACCATGATGTAATCTAACAAAAATCTTCCCGTATTATCCGGTGTTTTCCAAGTATACCACCTCGTCTTGTGATTCTTGAAAAGAGCATTCTCGGTACTAGATGAAATTTATCACTGAACTCAATTAGTCTTCCTCCTCTCCCATTCCTTGTCCCAAGTCCATGTTCTCCCGTAACCTTTTATTTTCTAATTAAATGTACCCTTTTTATTACCACCTTTCCAATAGTATAATTAGTCCCGAACGCCGCACATTGCACATGAAACCTTACCTTGCATCAGAGCATATTTGTGTTTTGATTCAGGGCTTTCTAAGAGGTTGAACTTAATACGTTATTCTTAACGAGATGAAATCGACAGCTGTAGAAATAATTTTTGGGAGTGTTTTAGCGCTGCTACTGTTTCCAGTATATATAAATGATCTAACAGATAACATCGGAAGCTCTATGATTCTTTTCGAAGACATTACTTTAGTCTGTAGGAACTTTGCAACGTCAGAACATCGTAGCGAAATGCAGACGGACCTGCAGGGAACGTATGATTGGTGGAGTGAACGGCACTTGACGATGAACGTTGAAAGGGTACAGTACCGCCCGACGTTGAAAATAGGTACAACATACTTCATTATTTTTGTCAGGACAACACATTTTTTTTGTAAAATAACTCAATTTCAATTAATACAGCAAAGCCGGATACCAGTGTGGGAAAGAATGACAATTTATTTATTTAATTGATCACATGTGCACTCCCACAAAGTAAATCCCTACATCCAGTTTGGTGAGATCTGTGAAATGAATGAATGTATGGTCGTCTGCTAACCGCAGATAGTGAATGTGAATATATGATCATCTTTGATTCGATCCTTTGGCCACCTTTGGTGGGACCAAAGAGATGAAATTTACCTGAGCTTTGAGCGCCTGAAATGTGGCTGACCAGTACGGTAGCATGGTCTTCCCCCACCTCGACAGAGGTGCGAGATGACCTAAAGAACAGCCATGTTTCAGCATTCTGCCATTGGATCTTGTGCTGTTAAGACCTTTTTTGTTGTGCTCCGTAATGACAAAAGATTGGAGACATGGTATGCATGTGGAATATTTAAGAGAAGTTTGAAATAATAATTTCTCTATTTCAGGAAGTTTTGTGGAGAGAATTAAGTGTCAGGCAGGTAATATTAATGGGATTGTAGTAATCTTCGGAAGTGACCAACGGTCAAAATGAAACCACATGTAGCAACAAGTTGAAGTACTTCCGTGTGCTTAAGTTAAGCTGAATTACTAGCGTGTGTACAATAAGTTGAAATATTTATAAATACCGTGTGTACCATAAGTTGAAATATTTAAGAAATGGCGTGTGCAGGACTTGAAATTAGAGACGAGTACTTCCATGTGGTGAGTACTGTGTGAGTCTCAAACTGTGTATGAGACAAAAGATAAAGAGAAGTACTCGTCCATGGTTCAGTTGAGGACTCACGTGTGTGATGAATACGTTCTTAATATTACTTTGCGTGATATGATTCCGTGTGACGCTAGATACAAACTCTGAGAGAGAAGCAAGGTGAGTCGGCCGTCTATCCAGCAACGCCACTTGGTTTGCATTGCACAGGAAGACGTGCATATATCTCCTGAGTTCATAGTAGGAAAGTAGAATTACGAAGTGGGGCAGTGTCGTGTGAAACTGGGATAAATATTAATTGAAGTGGGAAAGCTGAAAGTGATAGTGTTGTGACTATTTAGTGTTTTGTATTTCATATTGTAGTGTGATGTATGTCATGTAATATGGGTATGTGTGGTTTGCATGGGAGAGTAGCAAGGTAGTTTCAAAAGATTAGTGGGTTATGCTTGTTCCTTCTGTACTGCTCGGTCTGGAGGATAGTTTCGTGATGATGATTGTGAGAGTCGAAGTGTGAGAAATAATAAAAGATCCACCATCCTATCCAGAAAGTGCACTGTAGCGTTAAATAATTATGAGACCATAATATAGAGATTCACCAATTTAAAGCCATGCCCACTGGGCGGAATTTCTCATGTGTTATTGTTGTAGGTTATAGAATTTGTGTGTTTAGGTTAGAGAATTTATCGGAATAAATAAGATAGTGAAAAGAAAAAGATTAGTGGACTTTTTCTTCGAATCGTATGTTGTCATAATGTCCCGAATTTATAATGTGTGCGCCATTCATATTCAGTGCGGTGGCCACGTGTAAACAAAAGCCGTTAAATAAAAGACAAAAAGTAAATGTGGTATTGCCAGTGCGTAGTGTACAGTCAGAGTTCTGTAAATTACTGATAGTCAGATGCGCGTTTCCGTTGCGTATTAATCATATAGGAGGATAACTTGTAACTTAAGTGTGAGTACTAGAGTTCATGTTACTCGATAAATAAGAATGAATCCACTCGCTTGGCAGACCACTCATCTTGCAGGCCTGACTGCTTGATGCCACAGTATGAGCAAGGCATGTGGGAGCCTCTCAACGTAAATGGTTAGTAGTAGCGTAATGGTGTTGTTAATCCTACCCATTAGCATTAGGTATTCATACATTTACAACAAATGATGATGGCGTCCTCTTGGGTAAAATATTCCGGAGGTAAAATAGTCCCCCATTCGGATCTCCGGGCGGGGACTACTCAAGAGGATGTCGTTATCAGGAGAAAGAAAACTGGCGTTCTACGGATCGGAGCGTGGAATGTCAGATCCCTTAGTCGGGCAGGTAGGTTAGAAAATTTAAAAAGGGAAATGGATAGGTTAAAGTTAGATATAGTGGGAATTAGTGAAGTTCGGTGGCAGGAGGAACAAGACTTCTGGTCAGGTGACTACAGGTTTATCAACACAAAGTCAAATAGGGGTAATGCAGGAGTAGGTTTAATAATGAATAGGAAAATAGGAATGCGGGTAAGCTACTACAAACAGCATAGTGAACGCATTATTGTGGCCAAGATAGATACGAAGCCCACACCTACTACAGTAGTACAAGTTTATATGCCAACTAGCTCTGCAGATGACGAAGAAATTGAAGAAATGTATGATGAAATAAAAGAAATTATTCAGATAGTGAAGGGAGACGAAAATTTAATAGTCATGGGTGACTGGAATTCGAGTGTAGGAAAAGGGAGAGAAGGAAACGTAGTAGGTGAATATGGATTGGGGCTAAGAAATGAAAGAGGAAGCCGCCTGGTAGAATTTTGCACAGAGCACAACTTAATCATAGCTAACACTTGGTTTAAGAATCATGATAGAAGGTTGTATACATGGAAGAACCCTGGAGATACTAAAAGGTATCAGATAGATCATATAATGGTAAGACAGAGATTTAGGAACCAGGTTTTAAATTGTAAGACATTTCCAGGGGCAGATGTGGCTCTGACCATAATCTATTGGTTATGACCTGTAGATTAAAACTGAAGAAACTGCAAAAAGGTGGGAATTTAAGGAGATGGGACCTGGATAAACTGAAAGAACCAGAGGTTGTACAGAGTTTCAGGGAGAGCATAAGGGAACAATTGACAGGAATGGGGGAAAGAAATACAGTAGAGGAGGAATGGGTAGCTTTGAGGGATGAAGTAGTGAAGGCAGCAGAGGATCAAATTGGTAAAAAGACGAGGGCTAGTAGAACTCCTTGGGTAACAGAAGAAATATTGAATTTAATTGATGAAAGGAGAAAATATAAAAATGCAGTAAATGAAGCAGGCAAAAAGGAATACAAACGTCTCAAAAATGAGATCGACAGGAAGTGCAAAATGGCTAAGCAGGGATGGCTAGAGGACAAATGTAAGGATGTAGAGGCTTTTCTCACTAGGGGTAAGATAGATACTGCCTACAGGAAAATTAAAGAGACCTTTGGAGATAAGAGAACCACATAAGAGAACCATTGTATGAACATCAAGAGCTCAGATGGAAACCCAGTTCTAAGCAAAGAAGGGAAAGCAGAAAGGTGGAAGGAGTATATAGAGGGTCTATACAAGGGCGATGTACTTGAGGACAATATTATGGAAATGATGTAGATGAAGATGAAATGGGAGATACGATACTGCGTGAAGAGTTTGACAGAGCACTGAAAGACCTCAGTCGAAACAAGGCCCCCGGAGTAGACAACATTCCATTGGAGCTATTGACGGCCTTGGGAGAGCCAGTCCTGACAAAACTCTACCATCTGGTGAGCAAGATGTATGAAACAGGTGAAATACCCTCAGACTTCAAGAAGAATATAATAATTCCAATCCCAAAGAAAGCAGGTGTTGACAGATGTGAAAATTACCGGACAATCAGTTTAATAAGCCACAGCTGCAAAATACTAACACGAATTCTTTACAGACGAATGGAAAAACTAGTAGAAGCCGGCCTCGGGGGAGATCAGTTTCCATTCCATAGAAATACTGGAACACGTGAGGCAATACTGACCTTACGACTTACCTTAGAAGAAAGATTAAGGAAAGGCAAACCTACGTTTCTAGCACTTGTAGACTTAGAGAAAGCTTTTGACAATGTTGACTGGAATACTCTCTTTCAAATTCTAAAGGTGGCAGGGGTAAAATACAGGGAGCGAAAGGCTATTTACAATTTGTACAGAAACCAGATGGCAATTATAAGAGTCGAGGGACATGAAATGGAAGCAGCGGTTGGGAAGGGAGTAAGACAGGGTTGTAGCCTCTCCCCGATGTTATTCAATCTGTATATTGAGCAAGCAGTAAAGGAAACAAAAGAAAAATTCGGAGTAGGTATTAAAATTCATGGAGAAGAAATAAAAACTTTGAGGTTCGCCGATGATATTGTAATTCTGTCAGAGACAGCAAAGGACTTGGAAGAGCAGTTGAACAGAATGGATGGTGTCTTGAAGGGAGGATATAAGATGAACATCAACAAAAGCAAAACAAGGATAATGGAATGTAGTCGAATTAAGTCGGGTGATGTTGAGGGTATTAGATTAGGAAATGAGACACTTAAAGTAGTAAAGGAGTTTTGCTATTTTGGGAGCAAAATAACCGATGATGGTCGAAGTAGAGAGGGTATAAAATGTAGACTGGCAATAGCAAGAAAAGCGTTTCTGAAGAAGAGAAATTTGTTAACATCGAGTATAGATTTAAGTGTCAGGAAGTCATTTCTGAAAGTATTTGTATGGAGTGTAGCCATATATGGAAGTGAAACATGGACGGTAAATAGTTTGGACAAGAAGAGAATAGAAGCTTTCGAAATGTGGTGCTACAGAAGATTAGATGGGTAGATCACATAACTAATGAGGAGGTACTGAATAGGATTGGGGAGAAGAGGAGTTTGTGGCACAACTTGACCAAAAGAAGGGATCGGTTGGTAGGAAATGTTCTGAGGCATCAAGGGATCACCAATTTAGTATTGGAGGGCATCGTGGAGGGTAAATATCGTAGGGGGGACCAAGAGATGAATACACTAAGCAGATTCAGAAGGATGTAGGTTGCAGTAGGTACTGGGAGATGAAGAAGCTTGCACAGGATAGAGTAGCATGGAGAGCTGCATCAAACCAGTCTCAGGGCTGAAGACCGCAACAACAACAACAACAACAACTGGTGCGTCCTTGGCTAGAATCGCAGCACGTCACACTACATTTACCCTAGTATTCACTGTCATTAAATATTATTTGACTGGTGTACAATAATCAATGCATTTAGGTGTCTTCTGTACGATTCAGGATTCTAGGTGTCTAATTTACTGTTACATCCCAACTTCCTCCTCCAGCTCGTCCTTTCCAGCGCCACTGTTGTCGCTGTAACTGTGGGTGTCGCTGTCCACACTCTGGAGAGCGTTGTTACGTTACATATGGCATGCCTGTTAAGTCATGTCCGCAGGTATTTTTCATGTGTTGTTTTTGAAATACTAGCTATTAACGTATTTAATCGTGCCCATTGCTCTTGGTCTCTTATTGCTGTGTATATATTCATTCTTGTTTCTGTTAGTGTAAGTGTAGTGTATGTGTATTATTCCCGTACTGCCCGCAGAAGAAGACGGGATGTGCTAGGGAATCTTCTTTTCTGCATGTGCATGTAGGTGTCTGCCTCAGACTCACGCGATTTAGGTGCGAGGGATGAGGTGCGTGTCCGGTTAAGAAATGTACCATACCGCGGCTGCGATCGATAAGTTGCATTTTCAACCGCTCCCTTATTTCAGGGAGAAGTCATACAGTCTACGTCCCTTATCGCTTAAATTCTGCTCACCATGCCAAGTATGCAAACGCCTACTTTTAAGATGATCTGCCGTCTGTATCAATACACCAGTTATTGTCTTCCTATCTTTAATCGGTACCTTGAAGCTCTGTGTTTGATTCTGGTATCAGTCGGGAATATTTCGAGCATCACACACAGTAAATCAACTGAGGTGGAGCCGAAGACCCTTGATAGCCTAGTCCTAGTTTGAATGATGCTTTTTTGGTGACCAGTTTGTACAGACCCTACGTGCTGCTGCGAAGCTGAGTAATGATCTGAAGAGCGCACAGTGGGATGTCCATATGATTGGAAGAGATAGTCTGTACTGTTTTGAATTTAGCCTCTCCAGTTTGTGTAGTACTTTTTCCGCTTTGTCTGTTGTTAGCCTTATGTGTTGGTGGAAATTCAATTTGTCGTCTATGTATACCCCAAGACTGCGTGTTATATGTTCCCATTTGATGTTTGTGTCCCCTATCTGAACAGAAGTATTCCTTCGGAATGATCCTCTGAGTAATGCGTATTTGTTCTTTCTGCTATCCTGAGTTTGTATTTATAATACCATTGTGTAATAGCTTTCAGTATTCCACAGGATTTCTATTGTAGCTGTACTCTGTTGTTTGCAGTGGCTACAACTAACATGTCATCTGCATAGGCGACAATTCCGCCTCACTTATCATCACCATCCAGAAGTTATATTGTTCGGTTGTTAAGTCCCAAAAGATGAGGCCGCAGATCGACCCTTGAGGACAGTCTTTCGTAATTCTTTTAATTACTCTAGGGCAGTCCATCTGCCATTCGACTACTCGGTCTTTACACTGGTCTAGGGAACTGTTGTACAGTGACTACGGTACCTCCAGATAATGCTATATGCTGAGTCTGGAGCGAAATGGACTTACAACTCACCGCAAAGGTGTTCTATTGGGTTCAGTTCGGAACTCTGGGTAGGATCGTCAATTTTAGGAGTGTTGCTGTCTATAACCATTGTCTCACAGATGGGAACATCACCTCCGAACTGTTCCCCTGTCGTACATAGCACACAATGCTATAAAATGTGCCCATATCGTTCTCCTTTTAAGTGTTTGTGAGGGGACCACACCCAACGACGAAACACCACCTCCTCCACAACTCAATATTGACCTACAATGATCGGATATGACGTTGTCCAGGGATTCACCAAACCGAGGTCTTTCCGTCGGATTATCACAGAGAATATTGTGATTAATCATTCCTTATCACTCGTTTCCGGTGGTTCACTGTCCAGTGGCGTCGCTGCTTGCACATCAAGCGTCGCTTAGCATTGACTGTAGAAACGTGTGGCTTACGGGAAGTTGCTCGACGTTTGTACAGAATTCTTTTTAACTCGCTGCGCACAGTCACTGTTGTAGCTGGATTGCTTCCAGCACTTTGGAGTTCACGAGTGAGTCCTTGCGCTGATTTCATGCGATTTGTTAGTCACCCTCCACAATGCTCAATGTTCCCAGTCCGTCAGTACAAGAGTTCTACCAGGTATTGGTTTAGCTGTTGTTGTTCTTTCGTGTTTTCATTTCTCTGTCAGTCCAGCAGAGGTCGACGCGGGAAACATTGGAAGGGTTGAAAAGTCGCTCACGGATTTGTTACTCTTCTCTACTAACTACACAGCACTACCAGCCTCGTTTTATGCCGATAGGTCCACTTGCCGTGTCATGTAGAGGTCAATTCCGCTTTACACAACAGTTTGTGGATACTTATTCCTGACACGGTAAGTCTGGGACGACTGTGTATGATAACTGAAGAAAACGTCACAATCCAAGATTGGTAACAAAGCATTTTATCGAATGACCAGTTCCGACAGAGCTATAGTGTAATCATCGGATCTTATACTTTAAAAAATGTTGTACAAAATTTTAAAGCATAAGATTCGATGATGACAGCATAGCTCTGTAGGAACTGGTCATCCAATAAAATGTTTCTTCAGCGATCTTGGCTTGTGAAGTTTTCTTCAGTCACCGTTACTGGATTGCTTTGATCAAATAATGTAGACACAGATCACTATGTGTGTATTGATTCCGGACGCGGTGTCTTCGTGTGACACCATTCTCCGAGGACGAGTTGAAGGAACGTTTTTGTCTTAAGCAGAAAGAGAAAAGACAGTTCGTTTTAGAACAAGCTGTAGAGTAACAAAAAGGTTTGGGAGTTTTTACAAGGGTGTAGTACTGTCGAGAGTGGACGCAGCTGAATTTGGGGCCGTCCGCCCGGGACAACGTCCAGTGGGCGGCGTTCGTCGTGGCGGCCCGCGGCGCGCCGTGCCCGGCGTGTGGCACCGCGCCGCCCACCGGCGCCGCCCCCGCCCCCGCCGCCCACGGCCGGGCTACCGTCCCGTCACGCGCGACCTCGCCGCAGCCAGCTCCGCTTCCCACAGCGGAGGCAGGCCGCGCCGTGCTGTTGCGTAGCGCGCCCAGCCCGGCTACCTGATCCGCCTGCGCTGTTCACCTTGCCCAGTGTTACTCACCGCGGACGCTGAAGCCGCGGTGAAACACTGACATACACTGTTCAGACATCTACGAGGTGTGTTCAGTTATCAGTGTCCCAATTTTTACACTGGCTGTCAAAAAATGCGAATGAGATAGAATACGTGGTCGCTTGTCAACGTAACTACGTACACGTATAAAACGACTCAGATGAAAAAAATAAGCAAAATATTTATTAATCAAAATTTAATCACCTTAACTTTTAACACAGTTACCCCACTGTGCGGCAAGAGGGCCAATGCCTTCACGGTAAAATGTTTGCAGTTGCCTACGGAGCCATGGTTGCACCCAGGCGTGCGCCCCTTCATCCGAAACAAATCAACGACACCAATGTCCGTGGTCCAGACTCCAAAAATATTTAATTTTTATGAAATACTATATATCGCGACAGTCACTTGTTACTAATATTTTATTAGCACCACGCGTTTCAGCAATATTCTGAAACTATTGGGTGATTTTACTATTACTTTTGTATTGTAATTTATGTGAAATGAGGTCATACGAGGTGTGGCTAGAAAAAAATCGGACTAGTACTGGTGAAACAATAAAACGGATGCAATAAGGCTGAAAGTCGCGTGGCCTGTCACGTGACTCTCGCTCCGCCTACTGCTCGAGTTTCATCTGCCTCCTGCACTCAGTCTGCCCGTGGCGTCTGTTTTAAGTAGTTGACGTTTTGTCTGTGCGTCGGAAAATGTTGAGTGTACAGAAAGAACAGCGTGTTAACATCAAATTTTGTTTCAAACTAGGAAAATCTGCAAGTGAAACGTTTGTAATGTTACAACAAGTGTACGGCGATGATTGTTTATCGCGAACACAAGTGTTTGAGTGGTTTAAACGATTTAAAGATGGCCGCGAAGACACCAGTGATGACACTCGCACTGGCAGACCATTGTCAGCAAAAACTGATGCAAACATTGAAAAAATCGGTAAACTTGTTCGACAAGATCGCCGTTTAGCAATCAGAGCAGTGTCTGAGTTAACAGGAGTTGACAAGGAAAGTGTTAGGCAGATTCTTCATGAAAGATTCAACATGAACAAAGTGTGTTCAAAAATGGTTCCAAAGTGTCTCACAATTGAACAGAAGGAACGCCGAAGAATGATTTGTTCTGACATCTTGGAAAACATTGAAAGTGATCCCACCTTCTTACAAAATGTTATTACTTGCGATGAATCGTGGTTTTTTACTTACGATCCCGAAACTAAACGCCAATCGATGCATTGGAAAACTCCTGGTTCTCCACGACAAAAAAAAGCACGAATGTCAAAATCGAAATTCAAGGCAATGATGATTGTTTTTTTTTTTGACATCAAAGGGATTGTGCACATTGATTGGGTACCAGAGGGACAAACAGTGAATCAGCATTACTACATTAGCGTCCTGGCTACCCTACGTGAGCGAGTACGGAGAAAACGGAACGATTTGTGGAGAAAAAAGTCATGGATCCTTCACCAAGACAATGCCCCAGCTCACAGTGCGTTGTCAGTGAAGACGTTTTTGGCAAAACACAACATTCCCATCTTAGATCATCCACCCTACTCACCTGATTTGGCCCCCTGTGACTTTTTTCTTTTCCCTAAAGTTAAGTCAGCTTTGAAAGGAACTAGATTTGAGACTGTTGAAGCAGTAAAAGAAAAAGCGACGGAAGTAATGTATGGACTTACCGAAAATGATCTGCAGCATTGCTATGAACAGTGGAAAATTCGTATGGAGCGGTGTAGAGACCGAGGAGGAGAGTACATTGAAGGAGATAACATGAAATTGTAAATAATTGTAAATAAATGTTTTTTCCAGCATCAGTCCGGCTTTTTTCTAGCCGCACCTCGTATGTGTCTCTTTGAGGTTATGCATCGAAAAAGACACATTTTTGTTGGTAGTTTCATCGTCTGGCACACAGAGCACAGTAACGAAAGCATCACAACTTAATGATTATGGAAGTGTAAAAGTAACTGTAAAATCACCTGATGATGGCAGCGTGCTGCCGAAACGCGCCTTAAAAAAAATATTGGTAATAAGTGACAGTTGCAATATGTAGTATCTCATAAAAATAATACAACACAGTGGCAGCCCTAAAAAACACCCAATAACATAGATAAGGATAAGTTACAAATATGCCTCGCATAGGGAAAGATAGAAACTTTATAGATGTGTAAGGACTTCCACTCTCTTGTCCTATGGGTGATAAACTGCCCACGAAGACGGAAGAATCAGCAAAGATCAACGGCATGAGGATGCAGAAGGTAATGGAAACCACTGCATTAAAGACACGCAAAGTGTATCCACAGGAAATGTGGCCTGTAATTGAAGAAGTGTCATGATTCCGGAATAGTTCCCAATTCGGATCTCCGGGAGTGGACTGCCAAGGGAGAGGTTACCATGAGAAAAAGAAAGGATAACGTTCTACGAGTCGGGCTGTGGAATGTCAGAAGCTTGAACATGGTAGGGAAACTAAAAAATCTGAAAAAAGAAATGGAAAGGCTCAATCTAGATGTGGTATGGGCCAGTGAATTAAAGTGGAAAGAAGACAAGTATTTCTGGTCAGATGAGTATAGGGTAATATCAACAACAGCAGAAAATGGTATAACGGGAGTAGGATTCGTTATGAATGGTAAGGTGAAGCAGAGAGTGTGTTACTGTGAACAGTTCATTGACAGAATTGTTCTTATCAGAACCGAAAGCAAACCAACACCGATAACAATAATTCATGTACACATGCCGACGTTGCAAGCTGAAGATGAAGAGATAGAGTAAGTGTATGAGGATATTGAAAGGGTAATAGAGTATCTAAAGGGGAATGAAAATCTAATAGACATGGGGAACTGGAAAGCTGCTGTAGGGACAGGAGTAGAAGAAAAGGTTACAGGAGAATATGGGCTTGGGACAAGGAATGAGAGATGAGAAAGACTAATTGAGTTATGTAACAAGTTTCAGCTGGTAATAGCGAATACTCCGTTCAAGAATTACAAGAGGAGGACGTATACTTGGAAAAGCCCGAGTGATACGGAAAGATTTCAGTTATACTACATCATGGTCAGACAGAGATTCCGAAATCAGATACTGGATTGTGAGGTGTACCCAGGAGCAGATGTAGACTCAGATCACAACATAGTAGTGATGAAGAGTAGGCTCAAGGTTCAGACATTAGTCAGAAAGAATCAGTGCGCAAAGGAAGTGGGATAAGGAAGTACTAAGGAACGAAGATATACTCTTGCAGTTCTCTAAGACTATAGATACAGCAATAAGGAATAGCTCAGTAGGCAGCACAGTTGAAGAGGACTGGACAGCTACAAAAAGGGCAGTCACAGAAGTTGGAAAGAGAAACGTAAGTACAAAGACGGCAACTGTGAAGAAGCCGCGAGAAACAGAAGAAATACTTCATCTGATCGATGAAAGGAGGAAGTACCAAAATTTTCCGGGAAACTCAGGAATACAGAAATACAAGTCGCTCAGCAATGAAATAAACAGGAAGTGCAGCGAAGCTAAGACGAAATGACTGCAGGAAAAATGCGAAGACATCGAGAAAGAAAGGATTGTAGGAAGGACAGACTCAGCACACAGGAAAGTCAAAACAAACTTCGTTGACATTCAAAGTAAGGGTGATAACATTAATAGTGCAAAACAAATTCCACTGTTAAATGCAGAGGAGAAAGTTGATAGGTGGAAAGAATATATTGAAAGCCTCTATGAGGGGAAGAACGTCTGATTTGGTAGAAGAAGAAATAGGAGTAGATTTAGAAGAGATAGAGGATCCAATACTAAAATCAGAATTTAAAAGAGGTTTGGATAACTTAAGATTAAATAAGGAAGAAGGGATAGATAACATTCCATCAGAATTTCTAAAATCATTGTGCGAAGTAGCAACAAAACGACTGCTCTCGCTGGTGTGTAGAATGTATGAGTCTGGAGACATACCATCTGACTTTCGGAAAAGCATCATCTACACAATTCCGAAGACGGCAAAAGCTGACAAGTGCGAGAATTATCGCACAATCAGTTTAACAGCTCATGCATCCAAGTTGCTTACAAGAACAATTTACAGAAGAATGGAAAAGCAAACAGACAATGCACTACATGACGATCAGTTTCGCTTTAGAAAACATAAAGGCACGAGAGAGGCAATTCTGACGTTGCGGTTAATAATGGAAGCAAGACTAAAGAAAAATCAACACACGTTCATAGGGTTTGGCGATCTGGAAAAAGCGATCGACAATGTAAAATGGTGCAAGATTGCGAGGTGCCGGGGCTAGTAGTGTATTTATCACTAAATTCTACTAGAATCCACATGTGTAAATCATGCTCTAAGCCCCCCCTATTCTAACTCCGACTTTTGCTGTTGCACAAGGATAAAACAAATACGCGAACTGACTCTAATCAACCCTGCTAGTGGAGTAGAAGAGAGTTTGACACCTGCAATAATTTAATTTGATAAATAAGTTAAATAAACAAAGGTTTCATTAGCATAGTGAGGAATGATAGGGTTGCTCTATTGATTAACAGAAAGAAAGTTCTGTCCAAAATAACAATATGATTTATTAAGATTAAACGCAGAATAGTAAAAGAGACACAGGAAATATAAAACATCAAATTGGCTAAAATTGGAGATTCATACAAACACAGTAAAGGTGAAGTTGTCCCTAACTAAGATCGTGAGGTTTAAGACGAAGTGGTATGTGGAGCCAATTCCTTTCCACTCAAATCTCAAGAGAGACACACAGCTAACCCAATAGTAATTGCTGCTACTCGAAACTGAACAAAGTTAGAAAAGGAGGAACAGGCGCGCTCTGCTGAGCTCTGATTATCACCTAGGAAAATCCCTATCTGCCGGTGCTGCGGACGTACATTACCAACAGTCTTCTTATCTCCCAGAACACGATCTGGCGTACCGCAGGCGAGGGCTGGTTGCTCCGACGTCCTCGACCGAAAGGCGACTGCCGACTACCCAGAGCACCCGTACAGGCCGAACACCGAACATTCCCGCCCCCACGACAGTGGCCGTGGTTACGTTCCAATCAGCAACTCGAAAACCGGCGGAAATTCCACTCCATTGCCGGAGCACTACCATTCCACCAATGGAGATTCTTGGCGCCAATTTCTGTGCTGATTTTGCAGAAAGTGCGGGAATTTTCCCGCCACAACTGCGTGGGTACACAAGTCATTCCCACGCCTCGCTGGTAGCCCGCCAGAAAGTGTTTTCGCAAAGTTTCTCTGAAGTAACGGAACCTCTAGCCCAGCCGCTACTTCACACCCCAGCGGGCGTGTTTCTTGACAATGTCGGCGTCTGAAAAGCATTCACTCGACTGCCTCACACACGTCGGCTTAACTCTCTCCAGTTCCACAGAGCCCGCCTGTCACCGGCCCACCCGGGTGACGAGAGACGCTGCGTGGGAAGTACGCGTGTTAAGGAAAAGCAACCCTCCACCGCATGCAACTAGAGAGGAGAATCGTAAGATAGAAATATGAGAGGGGGCTCATGCCACCTCTCAAGATGTTCGAAATTCTGAAAAAAAGTATGAGTAAACCATAGGGAGAGTCGGGCCATATAGAATATGTACAACAGCCAAGAGGGAATAATATAAGAGTGAACGACCAAGAACGAAGGCTCGTATTAAAAAGGGTGTAAGACAAGGATGCAGTCTTTTGCCCACTACTGTTCAATCTGTACATCGAGGAAGTAATGATGGAAATAAAAGAAAGGTTCAGGAGTGGACTTATAATTCAAGGTGAAAGGATATAAATGATAAGTTTCGCTGATGACATTGCAATCTTCAATGAAAGTAAAGAAGAATTATATGATCTGCTGAACGTAATGAACAGTCTAATTAGTACAGAGTATGGATTGAGAGTAAATCGAAGAAAGACGAAGGTAATGGGAAGTAGTAGAAATGATGTATGGTAGTGAAACATGGACTGTGGGAGAACCAGAACAGAAAAGAATCTAAGCATTTGAGATATGGTGCTACAGACGAATGTTGAAAATAAGGTGGTCTGATATGGTAAGGAATGAGGAGGTTCTGCGCAGAATCGGAGAGGAAAGGAATATGTGGAAAACACTGATAAGGGAAGGGACAGGATGATAGGACATCTGTTAAGACATGAGGGAATGATTTCCATGGTACTAGAGGGAGCTGTAGAGGGAAAAAACTGTAAAGGAAGACAGATACTGGAATACATAGAGCAAATAATTGAGGACGCAGATTGAAAGTGCTACTAAATGAAGAGGTGAGCATAGGAGAGGAATTCGTGGCGGGCCGCATCAAACCAGACTGGTGACCGAAAACAAAAGGACTTCCTAACGAAAATTCTACAGTATGGCCAATCCAGATGTTGTAAACTTTGTTTCGCGTACGCTGCGGACGTTTCTGTTTGAATTTTTTACACATACTCCATACAGTTCCGATTTCTATCCGTGTCATCCACACACAGCATGTCAGTATAACGTGTCTGTTTGATGGTGAGTTAGCCATTGCCTGCATGAGTCCAAGATCCGTCCGCGGTAAAACAGGTGTGGGTCTAGCTCAACATCAACTCCGTCCCAGGATATCAAGGTTCAGTTACATCAGTTGTGGGCCAGTTTGCCTCAGGAGAGGATACAACACCGTTGCAACCCAGACGCTGCAAGCTTTCAGCCCAAAGGAACCGCAACGTGATACTGATAAGTAGGCTCATTCTGCCAAGATCTTGGTAAATTTGAATCGATATTGTAATCACTGAAATAATATCATATACCCTTTCCATCTCCTCCTGCCCCTCTCTCTGTACATATGCTCCTCCTCCTCCTCCTCCTCCTCCTCCTCCTCCTCCTTCTATATCTCCACTTCACTCCCTCTAAGTCCATCTCCTTTTTCCCCCTTTTTCTGTCCATCTCCTGCTCCACCCTTTCTCTGTCCATCTCCTCTTTCCCCCTCTCTCTGTCCGTCTCTTCCCCCTCCTTGCCTCTGCTCATCTCCTCTTTCCTTTCTCTGTCTACTGCTTTATCTGCCATCTCCTCCTCTTCCCATTATGTCAGTTTCTCGCTCCACCACTCTCTATTTTCTTCTCACCCTACTTGCGTCCATCTCCTCCTCATCCTACCTGTATCCATTCCTCCTACTCCGCTCTCTCTGCACGTTATCACTATTACCCCTAAAGGAGGTTAGCAGTTCTTAAACCCACAGTATTTCTTTCCAGATGGTAAGTAGTATCTTTACCTAGTTCTGATGAAATCGATCCAGCTACTTAGGAGAAGCTCTTAACCCATGGCTTTGTCCACGTACTCACGTGTCGCATATATTTAACATATTACAGACATATTTTTACACATATTTCACCCGTATCTCTAGCGAATTCCGCCCTGCAGTTTCGTTTCCACACAGCTCAATGTTTATGACCTCGTCTCTCCTGAACTATATGTCTTACAATGATATCATTTTGTTCTCCCCTTTAGCGGCATATGTGAGTACTTTGTGCAAAATGTTTTGGGAATACAGATACTAGGAAAGAAGTAATAAATTAAAATTGAAGTATTGGTTGCAGTAAAAGAAAGTGCGAAGAATATCCACAAACCTTTGTATGCAGCGTATAGTGATGATGGAGTTGATAGGAGTACTGGTGGACGATGGACAAGGAAGGCTCAAGCGTCAGAAAGTGAAGACACTGGTCTCCATCATCGGCTACGTTCGGAGCTTCCTGTCACAGCCACTGCTCCCGACACGGCGAATCGCACAGATGGCGTTATTCGTGCAGACCGGCGCGTGACTCGACAATTGTCTCTACAACAATTGATGAGCATTAGAACTGCATGTGCAGTGAGTGAGGCGCTTGGATACTCAAAGGCGTTCTCAGGTGATTCAAACGAATGCCCACAACAGACCACATTGAAAGAGAAGACATATCATTTGAAATGTTGTAGCAGCTTCACGGCAATAGAGAGGACACTCTGTCGCGGATCGTATTTTTGTGACGGAACTTGGGTGTACCTTTTTGGTTCAAATGGCTCTAAACACCTGAGGTCATCAGTCTCCTAGACTTAGAACTACCTATACCTAACTAACCTAATGACATCACACACATCCATGCCCGAGGCAGGATTCGAACCTGCGACCGTAGCAGCAGCGCGGGTTCCGCACTGAAGCGCCTAGAACCGCTCGGCCATAAATGCCGGCGTATATTTCTAGATTGAAAAAAAAAAAAAAAAGAAAAAGAAAAAGAAAAAAGAACAGCCACTGGAGTCACATCACGCGCATTCAACGCCAAAGAAGTACATCAGAGTAGTCAGATGATAGTTTCCTGAGATAGTGATGGTGTCTTTCTTGTTGATGGTTGCCGAAAGGGTCAACCATTAAGTCTGAAACATCTGTGAAGACTGTTAAGAAACGCAAGAACCGTTTCCGACGTGTGTGCTCTGAAGAGAATCCAGAGAAATCTTTTTTCAACTTGACAGTGCAATCAGCTTCAGAACCTGGAAACACATCGATATGTTGGATGTTGTTGCCTCATTCATCCTATAGCGAAAACCTGGCTTCCATCTGTTACTTTAGGATTCTCTACATAGGACACATTTTGACCAGAACTTAATTCATGCAGTGAAAACATGACTACGACCACAGGACAAGAGCTTTTACCAATAAGGTATACAGGCTCTTACACAACGCTGGCATACGGCCATAGAACGTGATGGAGACTATTGTTTTTTTTTGGTCATCAGTCTACTGACTGGTTTGATGCGGCCCGCCACGAATTCCTTTCCTGTGCTAACCTCTTCATCTCAGAGTAGCACTTGCAACCTACGTCCTCAATTATTTGCTTGACGTATTCCAATCTCTCTCTTCCTCTGCAGTTTTTCCCCGCTACAGCTCCCTCTAGTACCATGGAAGTCATTCCCTCATGTCTTAGCAGATGTCCTATCATCCTGTCCCTTCTCCTTATCAGTGTTTTCCACATATTCCTTTCCTCTCCGATTCTGCGTAGAACCTCCTCATTCCTTACCTATCAGTCCACCTAATTTTCAACATTCGTCTATAGCACCACATCTCAAATGGTTCGATTCTCTTCTGTTCCGGTTTTCCCACAGTCCATGTTTCACTACCATACAATGCTGTATTCCAGACGTACATCCTCAGAAATTTCTTCCTCAAATTAAGGCCGGTATTTGATATTAGTAGACTTCTCTTGGCCAGAAATGCCTTTTTTGCCATAGCGAGTCTGCTTTTGATGTCCTCCTTGCTCCGTCCGTCATTGGGTATTTTATTGCCTAGGTAGCAGAATTCCTTAACTTCATTGACTTCGTGACCATCAATCCTGATGTTAAGTTTCTCGCTGTTCTCATTTCTACTACTTCTCATTACCTTCGTCTTTCTCCGATTTACTCTCAAACCATACTGTGTACTCATTAGATTGTTCATTCCGTTCAGAAGATCATTTAATTCTTCTTCACTTTCACTCAGGATAGCAATGGCATCAGCGAATCGTATCATTGATATCCTTTCACCTTGTATTTTAATTCCACTCCTGAACCTTTCTTTTATTTCCATCATTGCTTCCTCGATGTACAGATTGAAGAGTAGGGGCGAAAGGCTACAGCCTTGTCTTTCACCCTTCTTAATACAAACACTTCGTTCTTGATCGTCCACTCTTATTATTCCCTCTTGGTTGTTGTACATATTGTATATGACCCGTCTCTCCCTATAGCTTACCCCTACTTTTTTCAGAATCTCGAACAGCTTGCACCATTTTATATTGTCGAACGCTTTTTCCAGGTCGACAAATCCTATGAAAGTGTCTTGATTTTTCTTTGGCCTTGCTTCCATTATTAGCCGTAACGTCAGAATTGCCTCTCTCGTCCCTTTACTTTTCCTAAAGCCAAACTGATCGTCACCTAGCGCATTCTCAATTTTCTTTTCCATTCTTCTGTATATTATTCTTGTAAGCAGCTTCGATGCATGAGCTGTTAAGCTGATTGTGCGATAATTCTCGCACTTGTCAGCTCTTGCCGTCTTCGGAATTGTGTGGATGATGCTTTTCCGAAAGTCAGATGGTATGTCGCCAGACTCATATATTCTACACACCAACGTGAATAGTAGTTTTGTTGCCACTTCCCCCAATGATTTTAGAAATTCTGATGGAATGTTATCTATCCCTTCTGCCTTATTTGACCGTAAGTCCTCCAAAGCTCTTTTAAATTCCGATTCTAATACTGGATCCCCTATCTCTTCTAAATCGACTCTTGTTTCTTCTTCTATCACATCAGACAAATCTTCAACCTCATAGAGGCTTTCAATGTATTCTTTCCACCTATCTGCTCTCTCCTCTGCATTTAACAGTGGAATTCCCATTGCACTCTTAATGTTACCACCGTTGCTTTTAATGTCACCAAAGGTTGTTTTGACTTTCCTGTATGCTGAGTCTGTACTTCCGACAATCATATCTTTTTCGATGTCTTCACATTTTTCCTGCAGCCATTTCGTCTTAGCTTCCCTGCACTTCCTATTTATTTCATTCCTCAGCGACTTGTATTTCTGTATTCCTGATTTTCCCGGAACATGTTTGTATTTCCTCCTTTCATCAATCAAATGAAGTATTTCTTCTGTTACCCATGGTTTTTTCGCAGCTACCTTCTTTGTACCTTTGTTTTCCATCCCAACTTCTGCGATGGCCCTTCTTAGAGATGTTCATTCGTCTTCAACTTTACTGCCTACTGCGCTATTCCTTATTGCTGTATCTATAGCGTTAGAGAACTTCAAACGTATCTCGTCATTCCTTAGTGCTTCCGTATCCCAGTTCTTTGCGTATTGATTCTTCCTGACTAATAGCCTACTCTTCATCACTACTATATTGTGATCTGAGTCTATATCTGCTACTGGGTACGCCTTACAATCCAGTATCTGATTTCGGAATCTCTGTCTGATCATGATGTAATCTAATTGAAATCTTCCCGTATCTCCCTGCCTTTTCCAAGTATACCTCCTCCTCTTGTGATTCTTGAACAGGGTATTCGCTATTACTAGCTGAAACTTGTTACAGAGCTCAATTAGTCTTTCTCCTCTTTCATTCCTCGTCCCAAGCCCATATTCTCCTGTAACCTTTACTTCTACTCCTTCCCCTGCAACTGCATTCCAGTCGCCCATGACTATTAGATTTTCGTCCCCCTTTACATACTGCATTACCCTTTCAATATCCTCATACACTTTCTCTATCTGTTCATCTTCAGCTTGCGACGTCGGCATGTATACCTGAACTATCGTTGTCGGTGTTGGTCTGCTGTCGATTCTGATTAGAACAACCCGGTCACTGAACTGTTCACAGTAACACACCCTCTGCCCTACCTTCCTATTCATAACGAATCCTACACCTGTTATACCATTTTCTGCTGCTGTTGATATTACCGTATACTCATCTGACCAGAAAGCCTTGTCTTCCTTCCACTTCACTTCACTGATCCCTACTATATCTAGATTGAGCATTTGCATTTCCCTTTTCAGATTTTCTAGTTTCCCTACCACGTTCAAGCTTCTGACATTCCACGCCCCGACTCGTAGAACGTTATCCTTTCGTTGATTATTCAATCTTTTTCTCATGGTAACCTCCCCCTTGGGAGTCCCCTCCCGGAGATCCGAATGGGGGACTATTCCGGAATCTTTTGCCAATGGAGAGATCATCATGACACTTCTTCAATTACAGGCCACATGTCCTGTGGATACACGTTACGTGTCTTTAATGCAGTGGTTTCCATTGCCTCCTGCATCCTCATGTCGTTGATCATTGCTGATTCTTCCGTCTTTAGGGGCAATTTCCCACCCGTAGGACAAGAGAGTGCCCCGAACCTCTATCCGCTCCTCCGCCCTCTTTGACAAGGCGGTTGGCAGAATGAGGCTGACTTCTTATGCCGGAAGTCTTCGGCCGCCAATGCTGATTATGTATCAAAATTTAGGCAGTGGCGGGGATCGAACCCGGGACCGAAGACGTTTTGATTATGAATCAAAGACGCTACCCCTAGACCACGGGTACGTGTAAAATGATGGTTGACTGATATTCGAAAGACTATACAGTCAGCGCAACACCAGCCTCGGACATGAATCTTCGAAATTAGAAACCACTTCAACTACATGAAGATCCTCTTTATTGGACTCACGATCGGATTCCAGGCATTACAATCGTCAGATGAATATCTAGGTATAAATACGTAACCATTGTATTTCCCTCTTGTATAAGCGCATAATCTTAAATGTTGCAATAATATAAGGTATTCACACACCTCATGTCATATGATGAACAATACTGGGGATACATGGAGGACCTAAATTCGTCGTCAGTTTTAAATGAAAACGAAACCGCTAAGGAGGCGGGTTGTCGAAAAAACGGGCGGTTATATTTAAAGATACTCAAGGAGGTCTAGTGTGGGCAACGAAATTTGGTAGCTGTGCTAAAGCGTTAATACAGAACCGGTTTACGCTGTAAAAAATTAGTTCCATTTTTGGTCACTACGTGAATTTCTGGCTCAGTACACTGTCTGTGTGACGGTATGACACCAGGTCGCCATTTGAGAAGTCATAACCTGAATGAACAGTATGACTATCGAGAAGAGAGATCGTTTGCTGTTATTGAAAATGTTTTATGCGAGCGGCAGCAATTACAGCGCTGCATTGAAAGAGTATCGCCGACTGAAAGCTTCGAGGAGACCTGATGCCATTAAAAGGTTTAAAGAAGATGATATGAAATTCCAAAATATGGGTGAGCTTGGTGTGGCACGTGGAAGAGAGGAAGGTGTCCTATACCGGCGGAAGTTACTGACGACGTTGCTTTTGCTGTAACTGACTATGCAGCACGTGCGCCGGGTAGCGCAGAAACAAGAGAATCGTCCATGCTATGGTCAACACAGCCGAAACACCGGTACCGGTACAAGATCCATACGGTGCATCAGCTGACACGCCATGATCCGCAGCAACGTTCTGAATTCGCTCTTTGGTTGCTGGCACAAAATGGTTCAAATGGCTCTAAGCACTATGGCACTTAACATCTGAGGTCAGCAGTGCCCTAGACTTAGAACTACTTAAACCTAACTAACCTAAGAACATCACACACAACCATGCCCGAGGCAGGATTCGAACCTGGGACCGTAGCAGCAGCGCGGTTCCGGACTGAAGCGCCTAGAACCGCTCGGCCACAGCGGTACTGGCACAGATCGAAGTTGACGGCATGTGACCAGGCAATAGTCTGTGGAGTGACGAGGCACATTTTACACTACCGAGTAGTAAATACACAGAACTGTCGAATATTGGGGTACTGTTAAAGCTCGTGTAGTGCACGAACAGCCATAAAACTTGTCGTATGTGGCTGAGTAGTGTGGATTCAGTGGATTCATAAGATCTTTATTCTCAGTCCGTTCTTCTTTGAAGAGAATACACTCGGAGGGCCTTTCAGGTGTACCGTGGCCTCCTTACGTTATCGAGATGTCCTTGTACGCATGTGATTCTTGCCTTGGAAAAATGCAACCGTGTGGAAACCACTCTTACCTTGCAAGATAGGGAAAACATCCCATGTCACCTGCCCAGTGAAAGGTTTGGGAAAATAACTTGTCTTTATGTGTAGCTGCATGGAAAGGAATAAAATGTAAACTGACTCGTTCCACATCATTTAGATAAGAGAATCGTTCAAATTATCTATGTAGCATGTAACTAAATGTTCAAATGTGTGTGAATTCCTAAGGGACCAAACTGCTGAGGTCTTCGGTCCTTAGACTTATACACTACTTAAACTAACCTATGCTAAGAACAACACACACACACCCGTGCCCGAGGCAGGACTCGAACCTCCGGCGGGAGCGGCCGCGTCGCTCGTGACACAGCGCTTCGAACTACACGCACAACCAACATGTAACTAACCAACTAATCAACTAACTTACACGCACGCGTTATCTCCATATGTTTTCCAGATTCATGGCCAGCAAGATCACGTGATCTGAATGCACGTGACTTATGACTCTGGAGATAGCTAAAAGAACGCGTTTACCAGGGAGCCATTCCATCTCTACTGATGAGCTCAATACACAGGAACGCGTTGCTCAGACTTCACCGGAACTGCTGCGAGCAGCTGTTGATGACGTCGTTTTACGGATGCAGCATCTCGTCGACGTCTTCGGTTCTCCTACTGAAGAAACTGTGTAAGGGGCGGTTAATAATAAAATCAACATTACGCCTTTGTTACTTGTTTGACCTTTTCTATCCCTGTCACATTCGTAATCCATTATATATGGAAACATTTCTATACGTATTTTTGCATTCACAGCGCCAGATTTGCACCTCATGGCCAAAACTGGAACTAATTTTAACCAGTGTTAATCGACTCCGCAGCAACACATTAGAGTATCTGCCATGTTTTGCTGCCATACAATAACTACAGCCCACAATGGTCTTCCGTGGGAAGCTACACTTTAGCTATAACCACCTAGCAGCTACAAAAACTGCAACGTAGAGATCCCACACCGATTAATTGGTGAGATCTACAATAAAATACTGTGTGATAACCAACGAAACCACGAGAACTACACGCAGTTAAACAGCAAGTTAAATAGGATCAGACAGAAACAACTCGCTCAAAGTTATAACGTCATGGTGCAACTGTCAGCTGGTTCGAAGGATAAATGGTGGAATTCAATGACAGGTCCAATGTTGAATCTCCATAACATCTGAGGTCATCAGTCCTCTAGAACTTAGAACTACTTAAACCTAACTAACCTAAGGACATCACAAACGTCCATGCCCGAGGCAGGATTCGAACCTGCGACCGTAGCAGGCACGCGGTTCCGGACTGAGCGCCTAGAACCGCTAGACCACCGCGGCCGGCAGGAAAAGCAGTACCTAGAAATAAATTAACAGTGCTTACCAGAGGAAGGAACAGTAAAAACGAGGGACCCGGTTTAGAAAACCCGCCGTTATACAGGAACTCGATGTCACGCGACCCAGATGACATCCCCTCGAACAGTCTAATAGTAAAGATGCGAAAATAATCAGCTGACCAAGAAATCAAGAGCGTGCGCCATAGGCTAGAGTGCCCGCGCGGTGCATGAACTTACGGTAATAACTGTAAGGACGGCGCCAAATAAATAAAAAAATAAAAAATTTAAAAATTTAAAAAATTGCAGGTGCACACAAGTGTGAATGTTACCGTATTATCATTTTAATAAGTCATGGCTGCAAAATACTGCCACGAATTGTTTACAAAAGAGCGGAAAAGCTGGTAGAAACCGAGTTCAGAGAAGATCGAACCTACGTTTATAGCATTTGTAGATTGAGAGAAAGCTTTTGACAGTGTTGACTGGATAATGTACTCTGAAATTCTGGAAGTGACAAGGATGAAATATAGGGAGCGAAAGAAACCAGACAGCAGTTGTAATAATTAAAGGACACTTAAGAAAAGCAGTAGTTGAGAAGGAAGCGAGATAGGGTTGGACTCTATCCCTGACGTTATTCAACCTGTACACTGAACAAAGACCCCTAGTATTGCTCTGAGCACTATGCGACTTAACTTCTGAGGTCATCAGTCACCTAGAACTTAGAACTAATTAAACCTAACTAACCTAAGGACATCACACACATCCATGCCCGAGGCAGGATTCGAACCTGCGACCGTAGCGGTCTCGCGATTCCAAACTGTAGCGCTTAGAACCGCACGGCCACTCCGTCCGGCGACCCCTAGTAGAAATTCGGAATGTTCAGGGAGGAAACATAAGAATTTCGAGGTTTGCTGATGACACCGTAATTCTATCAGAGCCGGCAAAGGCCTTGGAAGAAATGTTGATTGGAATGGTTAGTGTCTTGAAAAGAGTTTATAAGATGAAAACGAACCAAATCGAAACAAGAATAACGGAACGCAGACGAATAAAGTCAGGCGATGCTCAAGGAAATAGATAACGAAATGAGACACTAAACGTAATTGATGAGTTTTGTTATTTGAGCAGCAAAATAAATAATGATAGTCAAAGCAGAGAGGATATAAAATGCAGACAGGGAGTAGTAAGAAGAGCTTTTCGGAAAAGAGAATATCTATTACTTTCGAATACAAATTTAAGCATTAGGAAGTCGTTTTGAAGGTGTTTTTTCATAGACTTTTAGGCACCCGCGTGGTTGCTGAAGTGAGTACTAGCGGAAGATGACAATTGTGCTCCGTGGCTGGTCGTCACCGACGTTCTCTAATCGGCGTCGCTACGAGGCGACGATCCGGGAACGCTTCAATAAGCACTAGACGAAGTGGTGCACTTGTCAACACTGCTGGCTCGGAAGTGAAAGGACCTTTTCGAAACCCGTCTGGCTATCCTGATTTAAATTTTCCTTGTTTCCCTAAATCGATTAAGTCGAATCTTCGGATGATTTCTTTGAGAAAGACACAACTAATCCTTTCCCCATCCTTGTTGTCATCTATGAACTGTTGAAACTTCATCTTCTTGTTGTGAAGAAAGCGAACAGAAATGATTTATTGACAGAGCACTTAGAAACGCTACAATTATACTAAAGAGATTGCCTACAATACGTTTGTCCTTCCTCTTTTGGAGTATTGCTGCGCGGAGTAGGACACGCATCATATAGGATTGACGGAGGACATCGAAAAAGTTCAAAGAAGGGCAGCTCGTTTTGTATTATGATGAAATGGGGGATATAGTGTCACGGGTATGATAAAAGAGGCATTAAAACAAAGGCGTGTTTCGTTGCGGCGTGATCCTTTCAAGGAATGTCTATAACCAACTTTCTTTTCTGAATCTGACAACACAGGGTGTATCAAAATGGAACCATCCGATTTGTCACGACTATATTTCTGAAAGTAATAAACATATACAATGAATTTTGTTTTTTGATGAGAGGGAAACAAACAGTTTTTTTCATACCTTTTCATAGGTGTTCAATATGCCCGCTCGAGATGCACGGCATATGTCTATGCGGTATTCAGATTGTTCCCACACTGCAGCAAGTATTTCTAGAGTTAACAGCTTCGACAGCTGCTATTATGGGATGTCTCTGTTCATTCATTGTTGTTGTTGGTAATGGAGGCACATAAACACAGTATTTTATAAAACCGCACAACAAATAATCAGAAAAAGTCAGGTCCGGTGCCCGTAAGAGGCCAGTAGTGAAAGTCTGAATCGTCTGGTCCAGTGCGACCGATCCACCGTTCAGTAATCCTTTGATTTAAAAATTCCCGCGCTTCCAGATGCCAGTGTGGCGGTGCCCCATCCATTGGTAAATGAAGTCGTTTGAATCAGTCTCCAACTGTGGGAAAAGAAAGTTCTGAAGCATGTCGAGAAATGTACTTCCTGTAATAGTGTTCTCGGCAAAGAAAAACTGCACGAAGCACATTAAATTTCGGAGAGTTCCTCACGTGTTGTACAACTTCATGTGCTTGTTCGGTACTCTATATTCTCACATTATGAAGGTTCACCTTCCCATTTAAAGCCTCGTCACTAAACACTAAGCGTGGAAAAAAAACTGTCATCCTCCTTTTTGTCAAGAAGGAAATTACAGTACTCCACACTTTGTTGTTTGTCATTTTAACGAAGAGCTTGCAGCAGGTGAATCTTGTATGGTTTCATGTGTAAAGGTCGAGGCAACACGCGCCAGACGGACATCAGGGACATGTTGAGCTGTGCAGCTGCACGGCGAACGGGTTCCTGCGGACTCCTGGTGAAACTATGGCGGATGCGTTTGCCGTTTGTGTCGGACACTCAGGGACGGCCCGTCGATTTGCCTTTGCACAAACAACCTGTTTGTCGGAATTGTTCCCGATGTCGTCTAATTCTCTGTGCTGTAGGAAGATCCACACCGTACCTAGTACGAAAGTCATGCTGAACAATTTTTACTGACCCGCATTGCGCAAAACGTAGTACACAAAACGCTTTCTGTTGCCCGGACACGATTTTTACTAGAACTCAAGCGGGCGCACACTGTTGCTACCTAGCGGGAACAATGTAAAACTCGAGAGTTTGCTCTTTCCAACAGTACGTTGTGCACGCACGTATCTCAATTAACATAATAGTTATGATTTTAAAAATCGGATGGATCTTTTTGATACACCCTGTATTTTACTGTCGCCAGCATAGATATGGAGAAATGACTATCATAATAAAATAAGAGAAATCAAAACTCTTACAGAAACATTTAATTGTCTATTTCTCCGACGTGCTGTTAGAGAGTGGAACAGGTGAGTAATAATCCGAAGGAGGTTCGAGGAACTCTCTGACTGGCACTAAATTGTGAACTGCAGAGTAATCATGTAGATGTAGATGTTCTTTCCTTTCTGTAGAGATATTTGTCCACCCATTCGTACAGAGGAATTTCTGTGGGGCACATCCGCGTAGGGTTCCGCGGCCAGAGTCAGTCGACATAAAAATACGGTAACGTCGACCACAGTTCTGGCGATCTTGTTTTGGGTCTACTGGCCGGCCGAAACGTTGGCTTCTCCAGCAGGTTTTTACTTTATGTCGCGATGCCGTACTCACAAAACTTTTGTGTTCCCTAGGGTACTTATCTCTAGAACTTAGGTACAGAAATGAGAATTTGAGAGATCCCTCCTTCCTCAAAGTAATTTGAAAGACGAATTTCTACTTTACAGGACAGTGACGCTGCCTCGAAACCATGGAGGATAGTTTTGAAGATACTTTCAAAGATATGTTGAAATAAGCAGCAATCAGTTTCACAAAAAAATATTATTCCTATACCGGTTTCAGGCACATAGTGGCCTTCTTCAGAAGATTGTAAGTATCGCATTATTAGCGAGCGTACAGGCACAAGATACACGTGACCACAGTAAAATGTGCCGGCCCGAGTGGCCGAGCGGTTCTAGGCGCTACAGTCTGGAACCGCGCGACCGCTACGGTCGCAGGTTCGAATCCTGCCTCGGGCATGGATGTGTGTGATGTCCTTAGGTTAGTTAGGTTTAAGTAGTGCACCCAGATTGGTCGTTGAGTACACCATCGCAGGCTCTTCTGTCTGTGATGCAGCGTCAAGGGTAACTGCGGCTATGGTCTCCGAGCTGATAGTCCATGCTGCTGCTAATGTCTTCGAACTGTTAGTGCAGATGGTACTTGTCTTGCAAACGTCCCCATCTGTTGACTCAGGGATCGAGACGTCGCTGCACTATCCGTTACAGCCATGCGGATAAGATGCCTGTCATCTCGACTGCTAGTGATACGAGGGCGTTGGGATCCAGCACGGCGTTCCGTTTACCCTCCTGAACCCACCGATTCCATATTCTGCTAACAGTCATTGGATCTCGGCCAAAGCGAGCAGCAGTGTCGCGGTACGAGAAACCGCAATCGCGATAAGCTTCAATTCGACTTTTATCAAAGTCGGAAACGTGATGGTACGCATTTCTCCTCCTTACACGAGGCATCACAAGAACGTTTCACCAGGCAACGCCGGTCAACTGCTGTTTGTGTATGAGAAATCGGCTGGAAACTTTCCTCATGTCAGCACGTTGTAGGTGTCGCCACCGGCACCAACCTTGTGTAAATGCTCTGAAAAGCTAATCATTTGCAATATCACAGCATCTTCTTCCTGTCGGCTATATTTCGCGTCTGTAGCACTTCATCTTCAGGGTGTAGCAATTTTAATGGCCAGTAGTGTATAATCTTCTGAAGAAGGACACTAGGTGCCTGTAACAGGCAAAGGAATGAAATTTCGTTCGTGTCAGCGGTTGCCGATTATTTCAAGAAATAGACACAGTTGCCAGAAGATTGCGAAAATTCTGAACTCTCAAAGATGTCAAGGCCAGATAACGTGCATTATTGACAAGTTACAAGAAATATCTTGGAATGACTTTGTAAGATGTTAATCCTATTGTGTCAACCTGGTAAACAAAAAATCAAGAACGGTCCGTCGTTCAGTATCCTCGGTAGCGTGGCATTTCGGGGGCTGGCGTTACTGCGGTGGCTTCGGAGTGCACCTGATGCTCGCTCTGAGCGCCACGGCGGACCCGACTAGCTGGGAGCAGATCGTGAGCGCTGCCCTGTGCAGCCCGGCTGCCCAAGGCCACACGGCTCCCCCTGTCCCAGCCGCCCTCAGACCGGAACAAATAGACAGCTACGAGAGAAGACAGCGCCGAGGGGATACGGGAGAGAAAAGGACAGAGAAGGAGAGAGCAAGGAAGGGAGTGGACCTGCGCAGAGCTCGAGCCTCGCATCTCCCCCTCTTAAACATTGCCCCAGTTCTTTATATCCGATAATCAACAGCTCGACAAAAAGGAAGGCGAATAAGGATTCTTTTATCCGGTTTTCTCTCCGGCGAGATATTCCCTTTCTCGTTGCTGCTTTTTGTTTGGCCCTTTTATTATGATTCCTCCGAGCTCGACAGCGGCGACGGCAGCAGTGGCGGTCATTAGTAAGGGCGGAGGGGGCGCCGGACCCGCCTCCCGCCATTAGGAGGCAATTAAAATGCGACTGCGGAATGCCGACAGATTGGCCACCGGTGAAGGCATTACGCGGCGACCAGTGCGCTGACTGTATCTCGTCTTGTTGCTCTGTCGTGCATACTTTTAGCGAATGGGAATCTGCAAGAGACGGATGCTCGAAATTATTGTAATAGCCATTTCACTCCCAAACCGTTTAAAAACCTTCATTATCTACCATCTATTCGGCCGCAAGTGGAAGGGCTGACTGGGGGAGGGGGGGAGGGAAGGGGCGAGGTGGAGGGAGGGGGGGGGGAAGTGTGTAGGCGTCTTTGTCCTACCCGTCATTTATCCTTTTTCTTCTCGTGTCCCCTTCGCAGGGCCCATTTCAGCAAGGAACGATGTTGATTAGTCCATCCGCGCTGAAGATAATATCACAGTTATTGCGTCTCCGAGACGACGACGCCGCCGTGGAGATATGATGGGCAGAAAGCTTATTGCATATTGTCTGCTACTGTCTTGTCAGAGCGCGCGGAGGAGAAACAGAGACAGAAAGCAAGAGAGGGGGGGGGGTGGTTAGCGAACACTCCTTACGACGAGAGAGACAAAGGGGGACTCCTTTTTAACTATTTGGTAGATGATGAAAAAGTCGGCGCGATAATACGGACGTGCACGTCCGCTCGTAAGACGGCAGGACACAATTGGTCATTTGCCCTTAACGGGGCGTGTTTCAATCTGGTTAAAGCGCAATGAACAGCCTTTTCAGGAGCGCCGCGTCCCGAATCGCTTTGGCTGTTAACAATGGCGCCACGGCAGCTTTGGTGGAGATGTGGGCGGCGGGGGAATGACAGTGGACGTGGCCGCAAGGAGCGAAAAGAGAGACAGAAGGGCAACGCGTCGAGATAGGAGTCAGGGAGGCGATAAAAACGGAGCGCGGTTTTATTTTCCGACGCCTAACTGCGACGTTCTTAACTACCTCGTCGCCACGTAAAGTTTTTTTATGGTGACACTGAGCAGAGCAGTGGGGGTTTACCGTCGCCCACGGAACGCCAGCGAACGCCAGGGCGTGGGCGGCGAGGATCTGAGCCGAGGACGTCCGTGGCAAAAGCGCTCCAGTCCGTCATCCAGTTCAGAACAATACAAGCCGTGCACGCATCTAAATCTGTGAGGGTTTCTTCTCTGAATAATACGACCTCAGTCTAAAAACGGAATAAGATGCGGTCAATATCTGGATAATGTCGAGCGTATAACCTTCATGACACACCGCTGCCGGGTTAGAAGAGTGTCCGTATGTTCAAAATTGAAGGTGTAAAGAATTTCTCGAATGCAATGGGTGGTATGTATTCACAACGATGAGCTTTATTTAGGAATCGAATTCCTCGTGTAAGGAAACGTAGTCAACTTGAGACAGAGTTATGAGAAAGTTATTAGGTTCTGTCATAGTTGCATATTTATTGAAAACTCCGTCCGAACAGGCCTCGGAATGCCCAACGGCACCGACCGACCGCCGTGTCATCCTCAGCAGACAAGCGTCACTGGATGCAGATACCGAGGGGCACGTGGTCAGTACGCCGCTCCCCTGGCCGTTGTCAGCTTTCGTGACCGAAGCAGCCACTTCTCACAAGGGAACCTCCTCATCGCACCCCCCTCAGATTTAGTTATAAGTTGGCACAGGGATAGGCCATGAAAAACTGAACACAGATCAATCGAGAAAACAGGAAGAAGTTGTATGGAACTATGAAAAAAATAAGCAAAATATACAAACTGAGTAGTCCGTGTCCAAGATAAGCCACATCAAGGTACGTGTACACTGATGAGCACCGTGGTCCCGTGGTTACCGCGAGCAGCTACGGAACGGAAGGTCCTTGGTTCAATCCTCCCTCGAGTGAAAAGTTTTAATTTTTTATTTTCAGACAATTATCAAAGTTCATGCACTCAGACATGATCAACTTCGCTCTCCAAAATTCCAGGACATGTTCAGATTTGCTTGGACACATGCAAATTTGACGGTCTACACACGGAAAAAGTTGAAAACGTTAAAAACGTATGTTTTGACAGAGCACAGGGAAAACTGTGCGACTGTGAAACTTGCTTTCATTTGTTGCAGTTTATGTGACAAACTCTTATGTCTTCATCACTTTTTTGGGAGTGATTATCACATCCACAAGAAAACCTAAATCGGGCAAGGTAGAAGAAACTTTTTACCCATTCGCCAAGTATGCAAGTTAGGTGGGTCGACAACATATTCCTGTAATGTGAAGCACATGCCTTCACCAGTGTCGTATAGAATATTTCAGACGTGTTTTCCTGTGGAGGAATCGGTTGACCTATGAATTTGCGATCAAATGTTTTCGGTTCCTATTGGAGAAGCACGTCCTTTCGTCTACTAATCGCACGGTTTTGCGGTGCGGTTGCAAAACACAGACACTAAACTTATTACAGTGAACAGAGACGTCAATGAATGAACGGTCAGATCGTAACTTTACGAAAATAAAGTAAGTAAAATTTTTACTCGAGGGAGGACTCGAACCAAGGACCTCTCGTACCGCATTTACTCACTCTAACCACGGGACCACGGCGCTCCTCAGCTTTGACTGTCCTTGATGTTGCATATCTTACACTTGGACTACTCAGTTTGTATAATTTGCTTATTGTTTCATAGTTACACACAACTTCTTCCTGTTTTCTCGGTTGATCTGTGTTCAGTTTTTCCAGGCCTATCCACTGTGTCAATTTATAACTAAATCTGAGGGGGGTGCGATGGGGAGGTTCCCTTGTCAGTCAAGTGGGTCCGCAAGTGGCCTCACAAAGGGTGAGTGCACCCCGCTTGCCAACAGCGCTCCGCAGACCTGGACGGTCACCGTTCCAACTGCTGGCCAAGCCCAACAGCGCTTAACTTCGGTGATCTGACAGACACAGTGTCAGCCCTGCGGCAAGGCCGTTGGTAAATTTGGAGAATTCATTAAGTTTATCACACTTACAGCAATTTTAGGCATTTCGTGTGGCATTAAAATGGGACTTTGTGTTCTGTGGCCCCAACCACGTGCGTACATCTACATCTACATCTACATTTATACTCCGCAAGCCACCCAACGGTGTGTGGCGGAGGGCACTTTACGTGCCACTGTCATTACCTCCCTTTCCTGTTCCAGTCGCGTATGGTTCGCGGGAAGAACGACTGTCTGAAAACCTCCGTGCGCGCTCTAATCTCTCTAATTTTACATTCGTGATCTCCTCGGGAGGTATAAGTAGGGGGAAGCAATATATTCGATACCTCATCCAGAAACGCACCCTCTCGAAACCTGGCGAGCAAGCTACACCGCGATGCAGAACGCCTCTCTTCGGGCCTTATTCCACGTGGACAAAACACACTGACATCTACTCAGTATACACATCTATTCTATTAATGCTATTCTAAATCACACACACAGCCAAGGTTGGTGGAATAGACCGAAAGAAAAAAATATCTATAAGTGAGAAAAAGTATCTATCTGGAAGGATGGAAATAACAGAACGAACTATGACACATACTAATTTTACAAAGAAAAATAGTGACTGAGGAAGCCCATCACAGAGTTCTAGAGTATAGGCCGAGTGTTCGATCAATCTGAAGAAATAACACGCTTGACAAAAAATCTTTACACAAATTCCGTGTAACACTTACTTTGCTTCGACATGGATCGTGCGGCTTAAAGACTATAGTCCTTAAGCCCTAGAAAAGCTGAGGTGCACGGATTTCCCCCTCTCTTATACAATGTTGCTCTATCTGTCCCCAAATTAACAAGTGTGTAATATCCTGTCCTTCAAATGTAAAAACTTAAGAAAATTCTAATAAATTCTGTCATTATCAACAGGAGAGCGATTTGTTATTATGAAAAATATAATCTTCCTGTTAGAGAAGTTTTATTTGCCCGGATCTCAGTAATTACATTCATGGACTACTAGTTTCGGCAGATTTTAATTGCACATCTTCAGGTCGTCAACGTACATCAATCATTGTGCTACTCTATGTAGTGCACTGTCATCTAATCATGAACTTACAGAAGTTCAGCTCGCTGGAACAACGTAACCACTTTAGCGTCATGAATCAGGCAATAAAAACATAATTGTGGTAAACACAAAGGTTACTGATAGAATACATCTGGTGTATAAGGTATTACTAGCTTTGTCCGTGTTGCCAGCTGTGTACCTAATGTGTCAAATGTATTTTATCAGTAGCTCTGGCGTTCACCACAATTAACTGACTTATAACGTTACACTGGTGCCTCCGTTCCAGTGAGCTGAACCTCTATATGTTCATTACCAGATGATAGTGCACGGCATAAAGTGGTACAATGTTTGATAAATGTGATGATCTGAAGATGTGAACCTCCCGCCGGAGTTCGAGTCCTTCCTCGGGCATGGGTGTGTGTGTTGTTCTTAGCATAAGTTAGTTTAAGTAGTGTGTAAGTCTAGGGACCGATGATCTCAGCAGTTTGGTCCCTTAGAAATTGACACACATTTGAACATTTTCTTTTGAAGATGTGAAATTAAAATTTGCCGAAATTAATAGTCCATACAAGTAATTACCGAGATCTTGGCAAATAAAACTTCTCGAACAAGAAGATCATACAAATAAAGGTTAGGATGAAAAATGTCCGACTGAAAAAACTGAAAGGGTACAGTACCGCCCGACATTGAAAATAGGTAAAACATTCTTCATTATTTTTGTCAGAACAACACATTTTTTTGTAAAATAACTCAATTTCAATTAATACAGCGAAGCCGGATACCAGTGTGGGAAAGAATGACAATTTATTTATTTAATTGATCACATGTGCACTCCCACAAAATAAATCCCTACATCCAGTTTGGTAAGATCTGTGAAATGAATGAATGTATGGTCGTCTGCGAACTGCAGATAGTGAATGTGAATATATGATCATCTTTGAGATGACCCTTTGGCCACCTTTGGTGGGACCAAAGAGATGAAATTTACCTGAGCTTTGAGTGCCTGAAATGTGGCTAACCAATACGGTAGCAAGGTGCTCCCCCACTTCGGCAGAGGTGCGAGAGAGCCTGAAGAACGGCCATGTTTCAGCACTCTGCCGCTGGATCTTGTGCTGTTAAGACCTGTGTTAGTTGTGCTCTGTAAAGACAAAAGAGTGGAGACATGGTATGCATGTGGAATATTTGAGAGTAGTTTGAAATAATAATTTCTCTATTTCAGGAACTTTTGTGGGGAGAATTAAGTGTCAGGCAGGTAATATTAACGGGATCGTAGTAATCTTCGGAAGTGACCAACGGTCCAATGAAACCACGTGTAGCAATAAGTTGAAATACTTCCGTGTGCTTAAGTTAAGCTCAATTACTAGCGTGTGTACTATAAGTTGAAATATTTAAGGAATTAGAGACGAGTACTTCCACGTGGTGAGTACTGTGAGAGTCTCAATCTGTGTATGAGACAAAGGATAAAGAGAAGTACTCGTCCATGGTATCAGTTGAGGACTCGCGTGTGTGATGAATATGCTCTTAATATTACTTTGCATGTTATGTTTCCGTGTGACGCTTGATTCAAACTATAATACTCTGAGAGAGAAGCAAGGTGAGTCAGCCGTCTATCCAGCAACGCCACTTGGCTTGCATTGCACAGGAAGACGTGCATATATCTCTAGAGTTCATAGTAGGAAAGAAGAATTACGAAGTGGGGCAGTGTCGTGTGAAACTGGGATAAATACTAATTGAAGTGGGAAAGCTGAAAATGATAGTGTTGTGACTATTTATTGTGTTGTATTCCTCGTTGTAGTGTGGTGTATGTCATGTAATTTGGGTATGTGTGGTTTGCATGGGAGAGTAGCTAGGTAGTTGCAGAGGTTGTGGGTTATGCGTGTTCCTTTTGTACCGCTCGGTATGGAGGAAAGTTTCGTGATGATGGTTGTGAGAGTCGATGTGTGAGATATAGCAAAAAAGATACACCATCCTATCCAGAAAGTGCACTGTAGCGTTAAATAATTACGATACCATAAGATAGAGAATCACCAATCTAAAGTCATGCCCACTGGGCGGAATTTCTCATGTGTTATTGTTGTAGGATATAGAATTTGTGTGTTTAGGTTATAGAATTTATCGGAATAAATGAGATAGTGAAAAAAAGATTGGTGGCCTTTTCCTTGGAATTGTATGTTGTCAAGATATCCAGAAATTATAATGTGTGCGCCACTCATATTCAGTGCGATGGCCACGTGTTGATAAAAGCCGTTAAATAAAAAAAGAAAATGTGGTATTGCCAGTGCATAGTGAACAGTAAGAGTTCTGTAAATTACTGATAGTCAGATGTGCGTTTCCGTTGCGCATCATTCATACAGGAGGATAATTTGTAACTTTATTGTGAGTACTAGAGTTCATGTTACTCGACAGATAAGACTGAATCCACTCGCTTGGCAGACCACTCATCTTGCAGGCCTGACTGCTTGATGCCACAGTATGAGCAAGGCATGTGGGTGCCTCTCAAAACAAATCGAACAAGGTGCATCAGCTTTCTGCTTGATAGTAGCCAGTCTTTGTCACTCTGCGGCTTTGCATAGTGCGTGACGCAGACACAGCCAGACCTTGAAAATAAATGAATGAATGGCTCGTATTTTAGTGCTTACGATGGAAGACTCCACCCTATATCATGCTCGCATCAAAGACGTTAGCGCACTAACGATCTAGTTGCCATAAACCCAGAATGAAGGAAGTTTATCAATCTGCGCATTATGCGTGACTGGCGGACGTAAGAGCTGAGGAAGGAAGGAAGATAAAGTAAATGCCTTTTAGTGTTTCAGTTACCACTAGCAAGACGTAGTTTACCTAACACATTGTCTGAGTGCTTGAGTGACACGTCACTAGCAATCAGCGGTTGTACTTAATGTACGATATCGTTCTTTCACATTTCAGTATGGATTCCAGAGCTTACTACACTGAAGCGCCAAAGAAAGGCATGCAAATCCAAATACAGAGATATGTAAATAGGCAGAATACAGCGCTGCGGTCGACAACGCCTACACAAGACAAGTGTTTGGCGCAGTTGTTAGATCGGTTACTGCTGCTACAATGGCAGGTTATCAAGATTTAAGAGAGTTAGAACGTGGTGTTATAGTCGATGCACGAGCGATGGGACACAGCATTTCCGAGGTACCGATGAAGCTGGGATTTTCCCGTGCGACCATTTCACGAGTGTGCCCTGAATATCAGGAATCCGGTAAAACAACAAATCTCCGACATAGCTGCGGCCGGAAAAAGGTCCTGCAAGAACGGGACCGACGACGACTAATAGAATCGTTCAACGTGACAGAAGTGTGGCCCTTCCGCAAACTGCTGCAGATTTCGATACTGTGCCACCAACAAGTAACGCCTTGCGAAAGATCATCGATATGGGCTTTCGGAGCCGAAGACCGACTCGTGCATCCTTGATGACTGCACGACACAAAGCCTTACGCCTCACATGGACCTGTCAACACCGACATTGGACTGTTGGTGACTGGAAACATGTTGCCTGGTCGGACAACTATCGCTTCAAATTGTATCGAGCGGTTGGACTTGTACGGGTATGGAGACAAAATCATGAATCCGTGTACCCTGCATGTCAGCAGGGGACTGTTCATGATGGTGGAGGCTCTGTAATGGTGAAGAGCGTGTGATGTTGGAGTGATATGAAACCCCTCACACGTCTAGACACTACTCTGACAGGTTAGCATCCTGCCTGGTCACCTGCATCTATTCATGTGCATTCCGACAATTCCAGCAGACCATTGCGACACCTCACATGTGCAGAATTGCAACAGACTGGCTCCAGGATCACTTCTCTGTGGGTAAACACTTCCGCCGGCCACCAGCTCCCCAGACATAAACATTATTGAGCATATCTGGGATGCCTTTCAATGTGCTGTTCAGAAGACGTAGCATGTGAAAGTTGCTGGATTTGGACGGGTTACTCCTGTAACTGAAATATCAGATCTGAAGATGGTCCTGAATGAACCGAAACCGGTCATATGAATAAAAATAATTACAATCAAGACGGATTTTAAGTAACATTAGAAAATCACTGATTGCTGTTATCCCATAAGACATTATGTCCATTTTTGCAAAGCACTGTTCAGAAGAGATACCCACATCCTCGTACTCTTACGGATTTGTGGACAGCCCTGCAGGATTCATGGTGTCAGTTCCCTCCAACAGTACTTCAGACATTAGTCGAGTCCATGCCACGTCGTGTCGCGGCACTTGTGCGTCAGAGCAGGGACCCTACACGAAAGTAGGCAAGGCTACCAGTTTCTCTGGCTCTTCAGGTACAGTGCCCATTGCTCTGGGCGAAGGATTAAGAACAGGTGAACCTATCACTTGCTCCCCTCGTTCTGCTGTCTTAAATCGACTGGATTTGTTACGCTGAACAAGGATTAGAACATTGCTGGAGCTTGTATGTGTCATGTTTATTGCATTGTGTGCGTTGAGTTGAAGTGACAGGGACTGTGCAGGCTGACAGAAACAGTGTTTAAGTGAACCACCAACACACAGAAGAAACTGTGCTTCAAGCAACCGACGGAGGCACCATATACCGCAGGCTGTACATTTCCGTTCTCGTCGCTTGTTACTTCTCTGTCGTTTTATTAGATTACAAGCAGAAACAGTAAACCCGATATATTTCCTGAAAAGGATGGTACTTTTTCAGCCGTGGGACTACGAAGGTAATTAGAAGAAGATAAAAATGATGCTTTTCATTAACTGATACAATGACCCTTAACCACCGCCCTCCTAACGAGCTTTACTTCTGTGTTTACTTCTAAGATTTTTGTGGTAATTTTTGTCTTCAGCGTTAACGATTCAGTGGGAAACAACAAGTTTTGATCATCATACCTTTTTTGGATTTTGGCTGGTATAGTAAGAACAATCATGCCAGTAACAAAAACACTTGACAGGAGATATAGGATGGGAATTCAGGTGCTAGTAAATGCCAAGAAAGACGAAAGAAATCGTAGAAACTAAAACAGTCTTTGTTCGCAAATTCTTTTATTTAATTAAATTACCGGTGTCGGTGCCAAACATGGCTAAAAATTTTATTTGCTTCTTTCACGAAGTTTGAGGAGACCAATCAGATGATGATCGTAGTGATTAAATAACAAATTTTCGTCCGACGATTGTTTTAGTTTATACGAATTCTTAAACAGTGGATCGCTGCAGTCTTGAAGCCGTTCATTTCACACCTAATCAAGAAGAGAAGAGAGTTTCGGTGAAAGATTCTGGGGATAGGAAGGAGTGCTGGGCCGATAATCAGAAGGGGGTGATCAACATAGTTAGTTTAATGAAAGAGTTGCTACTGCAGTAGCGAGTGGCCCATTAACTGTCTTCTAAAACTGGAAATATGAGTGGTTTCTCTCAGCTTTTGAGCCAGAAATTATCAAGGGCGGGTACGTAAAACAAAGGAAGAATTTGAATGAAACCGTCTTTCATATCTTCCGACTGGCTGGGGAATATAAATTGTAGCTCCGTATTAACTAATCTACGCTCGATCATCTGCTCTCTCTGAGGTAATAACGGAGAAGACATGAGAATTTACACTCCTGGAAATTGAAATAAGAACACCGTGAATTCATTGTCCCAGGAAGGGGAAACTTTATTGACACATTCCTGAGGGCAGATACATCACATGATCACACTGACAGAACCACAGGCACATAGACACAGGCAACAGAGCATGCACAATGTCGGCACTAGTACAGTGTATATCCACCTTTCGCAGCAATGCAGGCTGCTATTCTCCCATGGAGACGATCGTAGAGATGCTGGATGTAGTCCTGTGGAACGGCTTGCCATGCCATTTCCACCTGGCGCCTCAGTTGGACCAGCGTTCGTGCTGGACGTGCAGACCGCGTGAGACGACGCTTCATCCAGTCCCAAACATGCTCAATGGGGGACAGATCCGGAGATCTTGCTGGCCAGGGTAGTTGACTTACACCTTCTAGAGCACGTTGGGTGGCACGGGATACATGCGGACGTGCATTGTCCTGTTGGAACAGCAAGTTCCCTTGCCGGTCTAGGAATGGTAGAACGATGGGTTCGATGACGGTTTGGATGTACCGTGCACTATTCAGTGTCCCCTCGACGATCACCAGTGGTGTACGGCCAGTGTAGGAGATCGCTCCCCACACCATGATGCCGGGTGTTGGCCCTGTGTGCCTCGGTCGTATGCAGTCCTGATTGTGGCGCTCACCTGCACGGCGCCAAACACGCATACGACCATCATTGGCACCAAGGCAGAAGCGACTCTCATCGCTGACGACGACACGTCTCCATTCGTCCCTCCATTCACGCCTGTCGCGACACCACTGGAGGCGGGCTGCACGATGTTGGGGCGTGAGCGGAAGACGGCCTAACGGTGTGCGGGACCGTAGCCCAGCTTCATGGAGACGGTTGCGAATGGTCCTCGCCGATACCCCAGGAGCAACAGTGTCCCTAATTTGCTGGGAAGTGGCGGTGCGGTCCCCTACGGCACTGCGTAGGATCCTACGGTCTTGGCGTGCATCCGTGCGTCGCTGCGGTCCGGTCCCAGGTCGACGGGCACGTGCACCTTCCGCAGACCACTGGCGACAACATCGATGTACTGTGGAGACCTCACGCCCCACGTGTTGAGCAATTCGGCGGTACGTCCACCCGGCCTCCCGCATGCCCACTATACGCCCTCGCTCAAAGTCCGTCAACTGCACATACGGTTCACGTCCACGCTGTCGCGGCATGCTACCAGTGTTAAAGACTGCGATGGAGCTCCGTATGCCACGGCAAACTGGCTGACACTGACGGCGGCGGTGCACAAATGCTGCGCAGCTAGCGCCATTCGACGGCCAACACCGCGGTTCCTGGTGTGTCCGCTGTGCCTTGCGTATGATCATTGCTTGTACAGCCCTCTCGAAGTGTCCGGAGCAAGTATGGTGGGTCTGACACACCGGTGTCAATGTGTTCTTTTTTCCATTTCCAGGAGTGTAGTATGGACTTCCACATATTGTTAGCTATGACACCAAGAAAGGTCTATGACAACATAAACCGACAGACACTATCAAACGTTGTGATATGATTTTAAATAACCTTGAAAATAATCAGACTACTTAAAATGTATGTGAAGGAAACATTTTGCCGAGCTGAGACACAGGTGGAGGAAACAGAAAGGGATCTAACTGCAGAATGTCAACGTTATGGAACTCACCTTTACGAACGACATAACGTTAGTAAGCAGTTGCATAACAGAAGTAATCAGAACGCTGCAAAACAGTTATCTGTACTTCTTAAACACTGAAGTTCTGCGGTGTGTTTTTCTGTCTATTTGTAATGGATAATCTCAAGGAGTACTATATGGATTTTGCTATGGTTTACATAGATGTCCTAGTAAATGAAAAAAGGTTTTTGTGTATCACTAAATATTGTAAGCAAGTAGCCCGAGCATAGACACTGTGCTACCCGTAAGAAGCTGGTCTTTGTCGCCAACAAAATATAAGAACAAGTCTCCATGTTTTTGAGGATGAGTACCTCGTGATAAGAAAAACCTAACTTATGTACCCTTTGCTGTTGACGGATTAAGCTTCAGCAGAATTTATTTGTTCATTATTTTATTTAGACTGACCGGACTAGGATCTCGAGATTTTTTTTTTCATCAGATCAGGGCAACACACATCCAAAAACATTACAAAAATATTCCCAATTTCCATGTATCCCTCTGATACAGTTATGTAAATCTGACAAATTATTATGAGAACAGTTGTATCTATCAACACAAATAAAATCAGTGAAGAGTAATACTAATTGACATTTATAATAATCATAATAACAATAATAAGAATAATGAAAGGCATTAACAATGACAATGATATTGATTGGTTTAGCAAATCTGAATGCGTGCTTAGTACAATCAGAAATAATGAAAGACGAGAAGATTTAAAACGACAATGATTATTCAGAAAAAGACTTTCAATAGAGGATTGTGTAACAAGGGGAGGGATAATTGGTGGGGGACAGGGTGTTGACAAGAACAAGCAGCCTATAAATGTTTGGGAGATGTAGATATATTGATGGAAAGTGGACCATTAGCTGTCGTTTGAAGTCTGCAAAGAATGCAATTTCTCTGATATTTTGAGGAAGAACGTTCCGAAGTCGAGTGCCTGATACAGAAAATGATTTTGACGAGATAGCTGTGTTATGTGGTCTACAGTGGATTGTACTTTGTTGATAGCGAATGTTTATGCTGCGCTGTTCAGATGGTAATTTTAAAGGTGCATATAAAGGGGAAGTGCAATACTTGGGAAGATGGGAGAGTGACACACAGTATGACAGTCTGTACGCTTATCGGAAGTGATAAATATTTGTAGGCTGGATTTATATGGTAGAATCAGTAGACGTCTCGAATGTACACAAGCTTTGAAGCAATTAAATTCAATTGCAGCCGGCGTGAGATCCCATAAGAAGTCTTGAACATCAGGATTACTACAATGAAGAGTATTAGTGATGCTGCAAGTTTCCTTTTAAGCTCAAGAGGAAATACGTTTTTGTATTTTTGAAATGAATGAAGTGACGCTACCATCTTCTTAGAGTTGATCGCTTAAAGTGTTTAGTAGGTGTCTTTACTAAGTACAACAATAGATGTAGATAAAGATGCGCTTATATCAATCCACTGTAATGCCACTGCTACTACTTGGCTGTGAAACTCAAATGTTTTGTAAGCAGGATGCAGAACAAGTGTTATAAATTGAAACAGAAACATTTTTCGATCCATCATAAAATATGATCCCAAAGAGTTGATCAAAGTCAATGACGCCACCACAATATACAGAGCAGATATTTGAACTTGGCTCGTCATATAGTAAGGATGTAGGGCTATAATTAATAGATCATGCCCCAAAAAAATAAATTAAAGGCGAGGAAGAGGAAGACCTAGAATTTAATGGCGGAAGCCCTTTCAGGATGACATAATCAACAAAAGTGACAGAAACAGACGTATGATGGAGAAGGCCTTCGCTATTATGAAGAGAGAACGAGGGAAGAAGTTTTTCTGCTTTGCTATTAAGACGGTTTTACAGTCTAAGACGAATAAGTAGTGATGCAATAACTGAGCGGACGTTAATGTAAACTTGGGTAATTGTCTGAATGTAGTCTAAATAACTATACTTAGGTTGGCATTAAGATCAGGAGAAGAAGAGCATTATAAATGCTCATTGCTATTTCAAGGCTATATATGTGTTATGAAAATACTGTTTAGTGGTGGCACATCTCAGAAACAATAACATGATTTTTGCTTTTCACAAATTATGAACTTTGTTGTTTCGGTTCATAAGTAATCTGCGTTAGAGAAGAGCAGCAACACTGCATCTGCTGAACGATTTCTCCATTGGAGTGTCAACTGAATCTTTGGATGGGATAAGGTGCTGTTCTCTTGTATTCTGTAATATAACAATAGCATCCGCTGCATGCTATCATTTTGTTAATTACTCATAAAACAACAAAATAAAACTAATGAGCCGACACTGTAGTGAATTTACGAGATTAATATTCATTGATAAAAGTTATCAGAAAGACCAAATTTGTTTACATGACTTTTACAACTAATTTTTAAGTTAAATTATTGCTGTTATTAATACGACTATAAAATGCATAAATAACATAAAGAATTACACATCTTAGAACCACTTCCCACGCACGTTCAATAATAATAGTTACGTCATCGTATTTGTACTGTAGGCACTGGTTTTTCGAATTAATTCGAAGCATTCTAATGATATTGTTTCGTTGAAAAGTGGTTGTATACATCCTTATCCATTCGACGATTGACTAGATTGAAGAAAAATTTCCTATAAAGTGAAATATCATATCGAAACTGCAAATGGGCAGCAATGAGAAAACCTTACAGTAATGCTTCTTCTTACTCCAGCGCTGCTTACCAGTAGTCAAATTTCTGACCGGGACGCATATTGATTGTTATATCGTCAATGAAAGTTTGCCGTTGTTTGCATAAGTATTTGATACAGATACTAGCAGTCATGACACTTCTCCAACTATTTCTCTTTTTCACTGTCTTTAAAATTATGTCAGATTTATGGCATGCTTGGAGCTGAGATGTCAGTTTACATAAACTTCATGACATAAAAGTACACTCCTGGAAATTGAAATAAGAACACCGTGAATTTATTGTCCCAGGAAGGGGAAACTTTATTGACACATTCCTGGGGTCAGATACATCACATGATCACACTGACAGAACCACAGGCACATAGACACAGGCAACAGAGCATGCACAATGTCGGCACTAGTACAGTGTATATCCACCTTTCGCAGCAATGCAGGCTGCTATTCTCCCATGGAGACGATCGTAGAGATGCTGGATGTAGTCCTGTGGAACGGCTTGCCATGCCATTTCCACCTGGCGCCTCAGTTGGACCAGCGTTCGTGCTGGACGTGCAGACCGCGTGAGACGACGCTTCATCCAGTCCCAAACATGCTCAATGGGGGACAGATCCGGAGATCTTGCTGGCCAGGGTAGTTGACTTACACCTTCTAGAGCACGTTGGGTGGCACGGGATACATGCGGACGTGCATTGTCCTGTTGGAACAGCAAGTTCCCTTGCCGGTCTAGGAATGGTAGAACGATGGGTTCGATGACGGTTTGGATGTACCGTGCACTATTCAGTGTCCCCTCGACGATCACCAGTGGTGTACGGCCAGTGTAGGAGATCGCTCCCCACACCATGATGCCGGGTGTTGGCCCTGTGTGCCTCGGTCGTATGCAGTCCTGATTGTGGCGCTCACCTGCACGGCGCCAAACACGCATACGACCATCATTGGCACCAAGGCAGAAGCGACTCTCATCGCTGAAGACGACACGTCTCCATTCGTCCCTCCATTCACGCCTGTCGCGACACCACTGGAGGCGGGCTGCACGATGTTGGGGCGTGAGCGGAAGACGGCCTAACGGTGTGCGGGACCGTAGCGCAGCTTCATGGAGACGGTTGCGAATGGTCCTCGCCGATACCCCAGGAGCAACAGTGTCCCTAATTTGCTGGGAAGTGGCGGTGCGGTCCCCTACGGCACTGCGTAGGATCCTACGGTCTTGGCGTGCATCCGTGCGTCGCTGCGGTCCGGTCCCAGGTCGACGGGCACGTGCACCTTCCGCCGACCACTGGCGACAACATCGATGTACTGTGGAGACCTCACGCCCCACGTATTGAACAATTCGGCGGTACGTCCACCCGGCCTCCCGCATGCCCACTATACGCCCTCGCTCAAAGTCCGTCAACTGCACATACGGTTCACGTCCACGCTGTCGCGGCATGCTACCAGTGTTAAAGACTGCGATGGAGCTCCGTATGCCACGGCAAACTGGCTGACACTGACGGCGGCGGTGCACAAATGCTGCGCAGCTAGCGCCATTCGACGGCCAACACCGCGGTTCCTGGTGTGTCCGCTGTGCCGTGCGTGTGATCATTGCTTGTACAGCCCTCTCGCAGTGTCCGGAGCAAGTATGGTGGGTCTGACACACCGGTGTCAATGTGTTCTTTTTTCCATTTCCAGGAGTGTACTTGTAGTAGTCCGATAGCTACATACGATCAATTCATATGCATATTGATTATTCTATTCAAGCGATTTAAACTTACAAATGGACTCTACTTCCTTTTCCGTATCTTAACTTATGTTGATATTGTCGGAGGCTTTGTGTCATGGCCGGCCGAAGTGGCCGTGCGGTTCTAGGCGCTGCAGTCTGGAACTGCGAGACCGCTACGGTCGCAGGTTCGAATCCTGCCTCGGGCATGGATGAGTGTGATGTCCTTAGGTTAGTTAGGTTTAACTAGTTCGAAGTTCTAGGGGACTAATGACCTCAGAAGTTGAGTGCCATAGTGCTCAGAGCCAGCCTTTGTGTCATGTTGTTGAAGTAACTCCCGTACGAAATCTGCTTATACACTCGCGTCACTGAATGCTTAATTTCATGTATGATGTGCTTTGCACCTATGTTAATAGCTAGGTTTTTTTAGCAATAGTTTACAGATCTTTCGTAGCACTATCGACAGGATCCGTTGTTTCTCTCCAGCGGAAAAAAATTTTCTTCCAGGCGACTTCAAGAGTTGTGGCGAACAGAACCACAAGATCTATGGAGACTGCCGTTGCATATGCAATCATATTCTTCATATTTTGTGTGCTTAAAGTACAACTAGCAAAGGCTTGGTTCTATCAAAATTCAGAATAATGATGCAGGTCAGATGTTAGATCAGTTGAAGGACTTTTAAATAATCTTACCATATATAATAATTAACGCCAGCTAACTTCCATTCCGCAGGAGGACATGGTAATCATAATTATAAATAAATTAATTAGCTCTTTGATAATTTCCTGTTACACATAGTGATAAATTAAATAAATGAATAAATATATAACTAAATGAATAATAATAGTAATAATCATCAGCCGCTAGTTGACTTACTGGGTTTTTAAATGAGTTTACAATTATGTAATACACTTATGTATTAAACGTGAAGCACTTACACCAACAGAGATCCAATAAATGTGGCGATGTCCTATAAGTCACAACCGAAGCTGTAAATGAAATATCGAATCCGGATGTATATCTGTGGACGTGGACTGCTGTTTCAAAACTTTTTTTTTGTGGAATTTGTGATATCTATAATTTTTTGTTAAAATTATGGCGTCATTTTTCTTTGTAAAATCTGTGAACTGTAATATGCTTTTCCTTTTGTAAAATTTTAAATTTGAAACTTGTAGATCTTAGTATAGCATACAAGAAGTAAATGAGTAACTAATTACCTATTAATTGTATAAGTATTCGTAAATACCAAGCTTTTTAGAGGGCAAGCTTCTGATGGCATTTTCTGTTAACGACAACAAAATGATATTTCATCAAGTTATAGAGTTTGTTAAAGGTGTCAATCGACGGTGGACTTTTTTTCTTTGTTGCTAAAACGTTACGAAGTAGCTCAAAGGACCTGAAAAAAATTGTTTTTTGACACGGTTGAATGTACAACGAGGCTGACAGTGCCCGTAGGGGCAGAGGTGGAGGAGGCAGCTCGCTCAGCCAGGAATTTTTTTGAACGATAAGGCGAAATGAAGAATCCTACAGATACCAGGGGCGAGAGGAATGTGACAGAAACACCAGAAAAAAGTTGAGCGCCAGTCGGCTGCTTATCGTATACCTGCTACTAGGAACGAGGCGCTAAGATGGCTGAATCAGATTAAGATCGCCCCAACCAGTTTTGATGTTAATAGGAGTATAATAACAATTGTTTGCAGCTTAAAAAGAAGAAGTCACGAACACGAAAACTCCGAAAGAACTGATCGAAGACGTATAACGTATTACGTAACACACTAAAGTAATGGCCAGGAAACGTCAGCGCTGCCTACGGAAATGCCGTGACGAACAAGATTGCAAATAGGTTCGATCGGTGACGTGTGAGGCAAATGTGCAGGAAATCTGAGCGTTGGTATCCACTGTCCTGAAAGGATTTCTTCGCTACGCCTTTCCGGGCATATTAGAGCTGAAATACCGCAGGTTGTAATGAGGCCTTTGGGATTTGCTACGAGAGATGTTAATTCACTGAAAATATGACCGTGAAGACAACGGACTACCCGACGTCGAGCTATAGCTAAATTTCACTAAGCGCGACAATGTTAACCTACTTTTATGTAGTCTTGACGCATCTAAGTCGTTATATAGTGACTTGGAGCGTAGTACCTTTTTCTCTTAAAAGGTTCTTGGGTAGCTGTATCTGAATGCATCTTATAGCTAGCAATCGAGGTTACAGAATAATATCAGTATTAGGGAAACGTGGTGTTAGCTGTTCCAAGGGTCAATAGCTACAGTTTGTTCTACACCAAGGCCGCTAGGAGCAGCGCTTTCTGAAGAAGAGATAACTACATCATTTTAGGCAATCTTCCGAGGTGCCGCTACGCTATGGCCGTGTGTCGAATTGCTAAAAAGATTAGTTTTAAACTGTACTGTCCGAGATAGACATTTTTTCTCACGGTTAACATTTTAGCTCCATAACCTTTACAGACACACTCAATATTTACACTGTTTTTCGAGACGTATATTGGGAGTATTTCTGTTGAAAACGTAGTGTTAAATGTGATACGTTGTGAAGGTGGTGTTTGTTTCCGAAAGAACAGATACCATTAATGACCGTGCTGCAAACAGGCGTTTATATACATCATTGGGGACGTGTTGAAAATGTCTGCCCCGACCGGGACTCGAACCCGGGATCTCCTGCTTACATGGCATGCTGTTTTTGCATCGCGTGCAGTGTTGCTACAAGAGTGAAGGGGAACGTTGCAATGCTATAACACAGGCATCAAGAACTTTTACCAAACTAAAAGATCAAAGGAGGTCGAAAATTAAAGAACTGAAGAAAATTAATATTTTCAGTTTCGATCAGGCACACCAATGAAAAGACAGACTGAAGCATTGCGATGTACTACATCTACAGCGGCGGATACTCGGCCAAGCGCTGTGAAGTGTATCACGCATTGTGGATCATTCCCATAACATTCGCGTATAGAGCACTGGAAGAATGATTGGTTGGAAGGCTATGTACATGCAGTAGTTACTCTCACCTTACATTAGCGGCCCCTACGGGAGTGGTATGTAGGGAACTGTAGTATATTACTAGATTTCCAATTCTTGAAATTTCCGTAGCACTCTTTCGCGGGATTATTGCCAGCGTCTGCCCGTCCTCGTTTTCCAGCACCTCCGTGACGTTCTCCCATAGGTCGCACTGACCTGTCACCGTTCATGATGCTCCATTCCGTATACGTTCTATACCTCTGTTGGTCGTATTGGGTATTGGTCCCAAGCACAAGATGGGAAAAATAGACAAAAATATTGCAAAACATATGAAGCTAAATTACGTTAAGCGGAGAAGCTCGTAAGAAGGCATACTCCTTAGAAACAAGCTGTGCAACAAGATGCTACACCTTCACGTTCTGGTGACAAACATGAAGACTCTGTGTACCTTAAATGCTGTGGCCATACAATAAACTAGTAGTCAACAATTACATTGCATGATACTTTACATTGTGAGCTTCAATGGATCAAAAATAACAGCCAATCAGTTGAAAATACAGGTTTATTAAACCTTGACCATTGTTTAGAAGGTTTTGAAACCGTCTTCTTCAAAAGATGTTGAACGTAAAATGTCACCTATAGTCAATGTGTGAGTCGTTGACTCTCTCAAGTACATGTCATCCATTTAATCATCATTTAAACTACATTATACAAAAGTAGTAGTCGTCTACTGTAGTGCTAAAACTTTTTACAATATTACATATTTGATGCTGGATACAACAACATATAGTATGTTCCAATTCGCATACGATATGTTGTTGTATCCAGCATCAAATATGTAATATTGTAAAAAGTTTTAAGCGCTACAGTAGACGACTACTACTTTTGTATAATGTAGTTCAAATGGTGATTAAATGGATGACATGTACTTGACAGAGTGAGCGACTCACACATTGACTTTAGATCTGATTCTATGTGCAACTTATTTTGAAGAAGACGGTTTCAAAACCGTCGAAACCATGGTCAAGGTTTAATAAACCTGCATTTTGCAAATGGGTGGCTGTTATTTCTAATCCATTGAAGCTCTTTTAAGCACAGTTGCTGATGCGCAGCTATGTCCAAAACCTTGCCATTACATTGTATCACATTATAGCTAGGGAAATTGTAACGTCTTAACCACTTTCTGTAACTTGTTAACTCCGCCAAAGGGGCGAGTTGTTAAAAAATGCGTTTATCACCTTAATGCTGTTTTAGAGGCAGTAGAGGTACACAATGAAGCTGAATTCAATCTAAAAGTGTTGCAAAAATTACTAACTGATTTATTGCAGCCATTTTCCAGCGGTTGAGAAATTTGTAGAGATTGAAACTTCCTAGCAGATTAAAACTGTGTGCCGGACCGAGACTCGAACTCGGGACCTCTGCCTTTCGAGGGCAAGTGCTCTACCAACTGAGCTACCCAAGCACGACTAACGCCGCGTCCTCACAGCTTCACTTCTGCCAGTATCTCGTCTCCTACCTTCCGTCTGGTCGAGCACTTGCCCGCGAGAGACAAAGGTCCCGAGTTCGAGTCTCGGTCTAGCACACAGTTTTAATCTGCCAGGAAGTTTCATATCAGCGCACACTCCGCTGCAAAGTGAGAACCTCATTTTGTAGAGATTGGTTTTCCATGCTTTAAGTCATCACACCTGTCATTTCCCCGCTAAGCTGGTCATCAGCGGTCAACACGGCGCCGCTTACCATACACAGTCCAGTCACTTTAATGTAACTATCTTGTAACGACCCTGTCGGTATTCCTCCATGCTCGCTATAGTGGGTCGCAGTCTCTCCTTACTTTTCCAACAAACTTTTATTCTGGTAGCCACGGCTACAATACGCTACACAACCTGCCAAAAGCCTGAATAACGGCCTTTTGTAGCGCGGACTGCTACTGGTCGTGAAGGAAGAGAGTCAATGGGGTTCTGGAAGGCGCCGAAGGGATGCGGAGCCATGCCGACTGCAGTACCGTGGCCAGCTGCGCCAGGTTTCGCAATTGAGGATCAAAGGGGCGAACAGCCCGATCGAGGTGGTCACACAGATTCTCCGGGGAGTTTGGTGGTCAGAGATGTATGGTAAATTCATCCTGGTGCTCTTCGAACCACGCACGTGCACTCTGAGCTGTGTGAAACGTCGCATTGAGCTGCTGGTAGATGCCATCCTGTAGAGGAAAAACAAACTGCATGTAGGGGCGGACACGGTTCCCAAGGGTGGATACATCATTGTCTTGATCCACTATGCCTTCCAGAATGATGGGATCACTTAGGGAATACCACGAAAATATTCCCCATACACTAAAGATCCAACGATTGTTGCAAGGTGTTTGCTTTCAGATGTTTCACGCTGTACACGCCAACGGCCATCTGTCCAATAGAGTATAAAACGTGATTCATCTAAAAAGACCGCTTCTCGTTCTTCAGTTGCGGTATTGGGGTGGAAATACCACCCTTCGTTGCCGATGAACAGCGACCAGCACAGGTGCATGAACCAGCGCCTGTGACGGAGGCCCATACCCATCAACGTTCTCTGAACGGTCGTTGAGGAGATGCTGTTGGCACACCTTGATTCAGTTGAGCTGTTATTTGCTCAGTAGTTTGACGTCTATTCTCTCGTACGTAGCCTTCGTTCACTCGAATCATCTGTGGCCCATGATGCATCACAGTTGCCTTTGCGCAACTTTTGGTTAAATCCATTTTGCCATCCAATGTATATTTTAACAACGGTGGCACACGAACAGTTTACAAAATTACCTGTTCCGGAAATGTTTCAACCTTTGGCCTGAAAGTTCCGTTTGGACGTCACTTAAATCGCTACACTGTTTTCCGCATCCGCCCCGACACGGTCGATATACTCTCCACTGCTAGTGTTGCTACCAGCCGTCTGTCAGCGACTATTGCACGTTAACGTCGAACGTAGGTGGTGCTCACATTAATGTGACTGGACCGTGTAGGCTGGTTCGAAGAGTGTGTCGTCTGTGAACACTACAATTGCCGCTCAACGCATCAATGATTTTGTTAACCGGCCGACAGCAGTGTGAAGCTTTTGTGGTTTCTGGATTACGAAAGCTGAGCCATAGCACTGATCTTACCTGATAAACAAGAAGACAGACAGATACACATTCGTCGCAACGCTGCAGCATAGAGTCAAATTTATTTCACTAGGCGATACATAGCGGAGAAAAAATATTTACGTATATATATATATATATATATATATATATATATATATATATATATATATATATATATATATATATACCGCAAGCCGGTCCCAAGCCCGGGCCCATCTAAAAACAAGAGGATGGGGAAGTGTGGAGGGGGAGGAGTAACAACCTCGTAAAAAAACCAGGGTCCGTCCGGCTCCAGATGGTAGCACCCTGTCATAGGGCCCCTGCCTAGGGTTAGTAGGTGAAACCCAGCCAACGGTCTCAATGGCGGAAGAGGAACATTTTCCCAACGGCAGAGAGAGCGGAAGAGCTAACTCCAGGGCTTACTACCTTGGTTTTAATTTCGGATTCGGGGCAACCCGATCCCCTAATTTATTATCCAACAATTACTGCAAAGCATGATGGGAACGTCGTCAAAGATAGACACTACTCCAAGAGGTAGACCGAATGGCAAATCCTCCGTTGTTCGTAGAAACAATGCAAAGGGGTCAAAGGATTTTGGAGGACCCCGACCAACATGTATGCAGCCCTCAACACTGAAATTTAAGAAAGCAACTATGTTTGCAACCCTAAATGTAAACTCTCTAATTAAAGTAGGAAAATTGAAATTATTGATTGAAAAGCTGAACCAGAAAGAAATTTTAATATGTGCATTGCAAGAAACAAGGTTTTTAGATGAAACTGCTTTAGATTTTGAAAACTATCGTTTATTTAAAGGAAAACCAGGTAAAATCTTAATGAAACAAATGCCATACCTGGGAACAACATTTCTGGTACATCACTCAATTTTAGATTCAGTTACTAACTTCTACTCGAGTTCTGAGAGACTATCCATTCTTGAGATTTAATGTAAAAACAAAGGATACTCTATAATCAACTGCCATGCACCCATAAACCAGGACAACAAAAATAACCCGGAGAAAGTTGAAGAATTTTGGGAGGTACTTGAAATGGAACTGGATAGGTGCTCAAAGAAGAACATCAAAATGTTAGTAGGCGATTTTAACGCACAAATAGGAAGGGAGAAAAAATACCATGGAACAGTAGGCCTCTTCCCAGGTCACAAAAGAACTTCAAAAAATGGAGAAAGGCTTATAGAGGTATGTAGGCATTTCAACTTGAAAATAATGACAACACATTTCAAAAAGCTGAGCCGAAAAACTAAAACATGGAGATCACCAAATCCACTTCTCGGAGAATTCCAAATTGACCATGTGGCTATCTCACTTCATTGTCAAGAAGAAATTCAAAACACTAAAGTGCTGAAAAGCCTTGATGTTGATTCAGACCACTATTTGACTACGATTAAATTCAGACCACTCCCATTTCGAAAAGAGAAGAAAACCTTTTACAAAATTCCAAAATATAACACAGAAACTTTAAAAAATGAAGAAATTAAACAACGGTTTCAAAGAGCATTGCACAAAGATAGCGATGGCATATCCACAATAAATAAGGAAGCGGGATGGGAGGAGATCAAAAACGAAATAGTTGAAATAGCAAAAGAAAATTGTCTCGTGAAAAGAGTAAGAAGACATCTATGGTGGGACAATGAATGTGATGAGAACCTGGAGAAGAGACAGAAATTGTGGCAGAAATGGAACTCCACAAAAGATCCTCAAGATCTTGACAATTTTAAAATCCAGAGAAGAGAAACAGCTAAGCTTTTCTGTAATAAAAAAAGAAGACAATTTCAGGATAACCTAGAACAGATTGAGGAAGACTTTAAAAGAAATAATTCTAGAGATTTCTACAAAACTTTTAGAAAACAGCTAACCAAATACCAATCCCCAAATTTATGTTTCAAAGATGAAGAGAACAAGCTAGGTTTGACAAACAAGACTAATTGTGAAATATTAGCAAAATATTTCGAGAATCTACTAAATTGTGAACCCCCCAAAGATAAAATGAGTTTTGAAAACCACCGAAATACTAATACCGAGTCAAAACCTCCAGACGCTGAAGAAATAAAACACATAATACACAGTCTAAAAAACAATAAAGCCCCAGGTGAAGACTTCATAGTACCAGAAATCCTAAAAATAATGGATACCAACCTCCCACAAGTTTTGGAACATATGTTTAAGAAGATCTGGGACGAAGAAAGAATTCCTGAAGACTGGCAGTGTGCCCTGATACACCCACTACACAAAAAGGGGGATAAGATGAATGTCAATAATTATAGAGGGATCTCGCTACTACCAGTAGGATACAAAATTTTGTCAAGGAAATTACTTCAAATCGTGGAGCCAGTTCTGGATAAAAAAATAGGTGAATATCAAGCAGGTTTTAGACAAGGTAGATCCTGTGTTGAACAAATATTTAACTTGAAAACACTAATTCGTTACAGAATCTCAAGAGGCCAGAGATTTGCAATAGTATTTGTAGATTTCAAAAAAGCATACGACTCGGTAGATAGAGAAACACTACTGAAAGTATTGGAAGAATTTGGGGTCGATAAGAAAACAATTCAAATTATCAAACAGACGCTAACAAACAGTAAGGCCAAAGTTAAATTTATGGGTGAAATTTCAAGGAAGTTCGAAATTAAAACAGGTGTTAGACAAGGTGATGGTTTATCCCCAATCCTCTTCAACTGCGTACTGGAAAAGATATTGAGAATATGGAAAGAAGAACTCAAAGGCACCAAGAATGACATCAGAATTGGAACAAAAAAAGAAAAAATAGAAGTGGACTGTTTAGCTTTTGCAGACGATCTGGCAATAATTACAGAAAACGAAGAAATAGCTCAGAATTACTTGGAGAAACTACAAGAAGTTTCGGCCAGAGCTGGACTGCAGATTTCATTTGAAAAAGCCGTGTATATGTCTAATCATAGAAATAACAAGAAAAATCTTATTACTAAATACGGCAATATTAAGAGAGCAGAAAAATTTAGTATTTAGGTGAAATAATCCAAGTGAATGGTTTAGACAAGAGTGCAAACCAGGCGAGAGCAAGGAAAATGGAATTTGCTTTTCAAAAAACCAAAGACATATATAACAAAAAAAAACATTTCGATTCAAGCTAAATTAAGACATTATAAAACTGTCATTAGACCAGAATGCCTGTATGCATCGGAGTGCCTAACTCTTAACAAAAAGGGGGAAATAGAAAACATGGAAAGGAAAGAAAGGAAAATTTTGAGAAAAATATTAGGACCGAGAAAGATTGGAGAAGAGTACAAGCTAAAGAGTAATAAGGAAATATACAAAACTATTGAGAAAGTGAATGATGCAATGCGTAAACGCAGACTAACGTTTTATGGTCACCTGTCGAGGATGGATGGAAACAGACTAACAAGAAAAGTGTTTGAACATAGTAACAGGAACGAAAAAAACAACAATAAATGGATGCAGATGGTGAAAAAGGAGTTGGCCTATTTTAATGTCACCCGTGAGTCAATCAGGGACAGGAAAAAGTTTAGACAAATAGTGAACGAAATTAAGTGTTTTCCAGAAGAAACGAAACTAAAGAATAATAACAGGAAATGGTCGGAAGAGCGGAGGAGGAACCATTCGAAAATGATGAGGAAATATTGGGAAGAGAGAAAAAAGATCAAAAAGCCGGGCAAGTGAATTGTTGAACGTGGTCCAAAGATGGCCGAAATCGAAAGTAGAATATATATATATATATATATATATATATATATATATATATATATATATATATATATATATATATATATATAAATTTGACTCTATGCTGCAGCGTTGCGACGAATGTGTATCTGTCTGTCTTCTTGTTTATCAGGTGATATATATATAATAATGTCAGAGCAGGGATCGAGCAAAATTTTCAAGATAGCCAAAGGTCGAAATGCACCTTCGTGGAGGTACAGGACAAATTAATGTCTTTTATAATAATAAGAACCACATATTACTGAGATTTTCAGAGGAAACATTTGGCAACGATTAACTGAAACAGGTGAAGGGAATACAATAAAAGACGAAAGGTCTTCGAAAGCTGAAATAGGCAAGACAGCAAAGGATCAAATAGGTAAAAAGATAAGGCCTAGTAGATAACACAGAAAATATTGAATTTAGTAGACGAAAGGAGTAAGATAAAGAAAGTTCGGCAAATGAGCAGGCTAAAGGGAACGAAGAGGTCTTAACAAGGAGAATGGCAGAAACCGTAAAGTGGTTAAGCAGGAATGGTTAGAGGACAAATTCAAGGCTGTGGAAGCATGTACGACAGGGGAAAAGGTAGATACCGCCAATAGAAAGAAAAAACTAGTACTACCAAAGAATAGAAGCTGAAAGGCGGAATCAACATACCGAGACTCTATACGAAGTCGGACGCCTGGGACAGAAAATAAGGGAACAAAGATAGTTGGTACAATTAATTACGACTCTTAAGAGGAGTGATGACTGAAGTCGCAGCCACAACTACAGCTCCCGACAAACACACAAGCTGCAATGTGTCAATCTGAGGTAAGGGACCTTTGACCAGAAACAACCGAGTCGAAAGATACAGGCGAAAATCCTTCTGATACCTCTGACACTGAAATACATGGATCGGTACAGTTGTTGCTAAGGTTATAGGGCAAGCAACTTTCAGTGGTGGTAACATGGACTAAAACAAGAGAAAAAGTCTGGTAAACATGGGCTTTAAAATGCATACCTTAAGAGCTATGACTACTTGTTCAGTAGAAGGACTGATGAACAAGTGCTTGTAGCTTTTAACGTATGCGCTTTAGAGTCCATGTTCGCCATAAACGTTTATCTTGCTGTGGTCCATACTACCACATCTGAAAGTTTCCTACACAATAATCTTAGCACTAACAGTACGGGTACACATATTCTACTGCTAGAGGTATCAGTATAATTTTCACTCGGTCGTTTCTGGACCAGCATCCCTCACGTAAAATTGGTACATTTACTCTTCCCCATCATCCCTGAACGTTCTTAAAATCATCATGCAATCACCCTTGATAATGGTGGCCTGTTTAGTACAGCTTAGAGTAATAGAGTGGCCTGGCGTTATCGCCGAGATTTCCACCTGTTTTCTTCAGTTTGTGACCTAGTGGTTAGCACTGCTCCCTCTAAGCCCTCGAGTTCCGGGTCTGATTCCCGGGCGGGTCAGAGATTTTCTCCTCCCCGGGGCTGTGTGTTGCGTTGTCATAATCATTTCATCATCATCGACGAGCAATTCGCTGAAGAGGCGTCAAATAGAAAAACTTGCTCTTGGTCCCCGAACTACCCCAGACAGGGTCTCCTGGCTAATAGCGCCATACGATCATTACGTTTCTTTTCCACCTGTTGTTAAGAAATGTTACTGGTAATGTACACCAAATTAGAAGCCTTCCAATCACTTCCTACACGTGCTCACATGTTCGAGGGAGGAGATTGGGGGGGGGGGGGGGGAGAGCATGTCTGTTGTTGATGTTAGCATCTATGAGTAACACTTGAAGCACATTCAAGGACATTATTCTGCTGCAGTATCAAGTCCGGATAGAATGGAATGGATAACACTACGGCAATAATGCACTGTTAAGGATTCCCTCAACAAATACTAGATTTTTACGCTATGGCTCCCTCCATACGTGTCCCGACTGCTACTGAATTTCGGCATTGCTACTTACCTTGTCTACGCTGAATTCGCAGATGACCGTGAATGGCGACAAGATGAAATTCACTTACATCTCTGAACACGACTCCTGCTTCTGATATTCCTCGCTGCGTGCTTCATGGCACTATCGATGTGGGCTGCACAGTGATAAAGTGCGTGACGTGCCCTAGCAAGCGGCACTATTGTTCGCCTTACCGAAATCCCGGCAAGCGGTTGCTAATGGTCACAGGTGACACTGTACAGCCTCTTTTCGTGACTGCATGATTCGTGTGGTTAGAGTAGATGTCCCCAGAAAGAAATTTTCACTCAGCAGTGGAGTGTGCGCCGATATGAAACTTGACGTCCGATTAAAAATGTGTGGCAGACCGACACTCGAACTCAGGACCTTTGCCTTTCGCAGGCAAGTGCTTTGTCGACTGAGCTACTCAAGCACGACTCATGGCCTCTCCTCACAGCTTTATTTCCGCCTGTCTCCTACCTTCTGTGAAGTTTGTATGGTAAGAGACAATGTACTGACGGAAGTGAAGCTGTGAGGAAGGGTCATGGGCCGGGCTTGGGTACCTCAGTCGGCAGAGCAACTGCCCACGGAAGGTAAAGGTCCCGAGACTGAGTCTCGGCCGCCACACTGTTTTAATCTAACAAGAATTTTGAGAGTAGATGTTCGTTTGCGGGATTATTAAAGAATGCACTGAGCGTATTACTAAATCTGGCGCTGCTCCGTAGAGAAGTTCCCCAACATGAGAGAGAAAAAGAGAATACAGGATGAGATTACGAGGTATGCTTGAAACAAGGGATATTACGATTCAGTCAATTTCCGCAGCCATTTTGTGTGATTAGTTTTCGCACGATCTTGAGACGCACCAATATCGCTTCCTACTAGAAGATTCAAATGGTTCAAGGTTCAAATGGCTCTGTGTACTATGGGACTCAACTTCTGAGGTCATCAGTCCCCTAGAACTTAGAACTACTTAAACCTAACTAACCTAAGACATCACACACATCCATGCCCGAGGCAGGATTCGAACCTGCGACCGTAGAGGTCGTGTGGTTCCAGACTGTAGCGCCTAGAACCGCTCGGCCACACCGGCCGTCTACTAGAAGATTGCGCCGAATAAATTCGCTACGGTGAGTTCGTTCAAAGTAATTAACTAATACTTCCCACTGAATTAGTAACTTCTGCTGATTTTCTTTTGATGATAATTAATGTGGTTCGGATTTCTTTGCAGCTCGTGGTCAAGCGGAACAGTACCTGCTATCTTCGACCTTATTATGAACATTTTCATTCATAAAATAAACTAAATAAAACTAAAAATATACTTACCATTGACCATTAGCTGCACAAAAGTACCGTGCATTGCACTGCGAGAGATACGTGTCCTGCCACACATCTGATTGTGCTTGTATGATAAAATTCATGAAATGATTCAGTTTTACAAACCCATCAGAGACAGATAGAAAATCTTTGAAATGTTTTACGCCTTAACGGACTTACGTTTACGAATGATAGCGTTGCTTTTATCATTACGTGCGTTGTCTAACGGATAGAAAACAGTGTTACATTCTGAGTGCGACTTTGGCACTCATGTGTTGCGGTCACCGTATGATCAATAGTTTGGGATCAGCTGCCGCGGCGATTCAGTCCGGAATCTGTACTCATATGCCGTCCAGAATCAAAGCTATTAGCTTGCATACCGCGCGTAGACCCCAAAAACCGACAATGATACACAGCTGACACCTCACTTGTAATGTAGTGGTAGGCTCTACGGACGGATCATCCACCTACCGCTGGGCTCGTTTCGATGTCGCTGAAATGTAGGGACTAACTACGCCCAGCGAGACCAAATTGGTATTTGTATAATGTTTAGTGACTCAACACTATGCCAGAAACAGCAAATTAAATATAGTTGTCATGTACTCAGCTTATTCACATCCAGAGCGCACTTGACACTCAGCAAAGAGCTTCGACTGGTTGACTATACCGCCGTCAACTTGTCTCAGGCAAACAAAACATGTCTATAAGAAAAGTCTCTCCTTTCTTCCAGGAGTGCTAGGACCGCAAGGTATGCTGGAGAACTCCTGTGATGTTTGAAATGTAGGGAATGAATTCTGGTGGATATAAATCTATCTACTTATATGGATATGGTGTCTTTTCTTTCGGACATACCCGTAAAGTATACAGTTCTGGCAATACCGGCCATGACCTTCTTCTTCTGTGAGGATGCACACATATTCCCAGAACTCTTGCGGACTTGGTAAGAATATCTTCCATGAGTAATGAGTGTGTTGGGGTAGGACACTACGAATGCAGTGTGTGCACATACAAGGTGAGAATGTGGGTCTCGCGGGAGGCGTGCGCGAGATAGTCCCTGCAGTCGCACAATCCTCTGTGCCCTCGGTGGCTCAGAAGAATAGAGCGTCTGCCATGTAAGCAGGAGATCCCGGGTTCGAGTCCCGCTATGGGCACACATTTTCACCTGTCCTCGTTGATATATATCAACGCCCGTCAGCAGGTGAAGGTATTAAATTAATTCTAATTTCGTAAATCTATCTGGTGGGTCGTGACTTGGGAATGATAATCGTCAAATATCATGACTCAAATATGTCAAAAGTCTGGAGAAATACACAAGTGAAACAAGCGCCATTTGGCTAGACCCAGTTACGGAAACTTACCGAACCCTTGCTAAGAAATGTAAAATTAAACCGAGCCCCTTAGCGTTATGTGAAATACGTAATATTGAACCGAATGTTTATCTACGAAGAAAATAATTACTATTTTGAATTCTTAGAAAAACCTTTATCATTACGAGAACTGCCATAAATAAGTGACTACCATGTTTTACGATCGGACTGGATATTTTTCCTGGACGCCGAACACAATTTTTTTTTCCTGGCTTATCCGCAATTTGACATATTTTCTCACTAAACTCGATGTCTCTGCCACATATAAATTTATTGACTTTTTATCACTGAAAAATGGAAATCGCATATGAGAGCCAGATATGGTATCAAATATCTGCGTTGCGATTATCGAGACTCGGTTAAAAACGAAAATGACACTTAGGATTTGCATGGGGGCAGCAACACTACCACCTGATGTAAAGTTTTTGTGTAATGACAAAGAAAATAAACTTAAATTGCAGACTGTTTTCAGAGTACATATAAAAATTCAATAGCGACGAGAATGTTATTTTCAGTAGTATTTATTTTTTTCGTAAAAATCAGGAATGCCGTATTTCCCTTTTTATTTTATTATGCCTGCAGTTTGATTACAAACATTAGACACATCACTTTTTTTTTACAATAACTTTGAACAAATCGTTCATATCGTCGCATACTCACTTTCGTATGGTACAAACGACTTTTTATTCTTTTTTATTTTAAATGCTACTTAATATCTCTAATTTATACACTCCTGGAAATTGAAATAAGAACACCGTGAATTCATTGTCCCAGGAAGGGGAAACTTTATTGACACATTACTGGGGTCAGATACATCACATGATCACACTGACAGAACCACAGGCACATAGACACAGGCAACAGAGCATGCACAATGTCGGCACTAGTACAGTGTATATCCACCTTTCGCAGCAATGCAGGCTGCTATTCTCCCATGGAGACGATCGTAGAGATGCTGGATGTAGTCCTGTGGAACGGCTTGCCATGCCATTTCCACCTGGCGCCTCAGTTGGACCAGCGTTCGTGCTGGACGTGCAGACCGCGTGAGACGACGCTTCATCCAGTCCCAAACATGCTCAATGGGGGACAGATCCGGAGATCTTGCTGGCCAGGGTAGTTGACTTAAACCTTCTAGAGCACGTTGGGTGGCACGGGATACATGCGGACGTGCATTGTCCTGTTGGAACAGCAAGTTCCCTTGCCGGTCTAGGAATGGTAGAACGATGGGTTCGATGACGGTTTGGATGTACCGTGCACTATTCAGTGTCCCCTCGACGATCACCAGTGGTGTACGGCCAGTGTAGGAGATCGCTCCCCACACCATGATGCCGGGTGTTGGCCCTGTGTGCCTCGGTCGTATGCAGTCCTGATTGTGGCGCTCACCTGCACGGCGCCAAACACGCATACGACCATCATTGGCACCAAGGCAGAAGCGACTCTCATCGCTGAAGACGACACGTCTCCATTCGTCCCTCCATTCACGCCTGTCGCGACACCACTGGAGGCGGGCTGCACGATGTTGGGGCGTGAGCGGAAGACGGCCTAACGGTGTGCGGGACCGTAGCCCAGCTTCATGGAGACGGTTGCGAATGGTCTTCGCCGATACCCCAGGAGCAACAGAGTCCCTAATTTGCTGGGAAGTGGCGATGCGGTCCCCTACGGCACTGCGTAGGATCCTACGGTCTTGGCGTGCATCCGTGCGTCGCTGCGGTCCGGTCCCAGGTCGACGGGCACGTGCACCTTCCGCCTACCACTGGCGACAACATCGATGTACTGTGGAGACCTCACGCCCCACGTGTTGAGCAATTCGGCGGTACGTCCACCCGGCCTCCCGCATGCCCACTATACGCCCTCGCTCAAAGTCCGTCAACTGCACATACGGTTCACGTCCACGCTGTCGCGGCATGCTACCAGTGTTAAAGACTGCGATGGAGCTCCGTATGCCACGGCAAACTGGCTGACACTGACGGCGGCGGTGCACAAATGCTGCGCAGCTAACGCCATTCGACGGCCAACACCGCGGTTCCTGGTGTGTCCGCTGTGCCGTGCGTGTGATCATTGCTTGTACAGCCCTCTCGCAGTGTCCGGAGGAAGTATGGTGGGTCTAACACACCGGTGTCAATGTGTTCTTTTTTCCATTTCCAGGAGTGTATATAAAAAGACCAGATCGAATAATATACCAGCACAGTACACAGAAGAGGCTAGAACTTTAATTTATGTTCTTTTACAAATGTATACTCTCGGCTGTACAAAAGTTTTCTTTGATATTGACACTTCTTTCCAAAAAAATTCTTCATCCTTTCGATAGGAATAATCTGAAGGAAATTTTAATTATGGCTAACCTTTGTATAATCATTTGTACAACTGCGCAGCTGTTCCGTTTCATTACAATGAAACACAGAAGAATAGATCTCTTAGAAAATAGAGCATTGGCCGCAAGACCCAAGGTTCGAGGTTCGAGTTTCGATGCAGCACACACTTTTAATCTGTCAAGGCGTTCTACACAGAACCGTAAGTTTTCACTACTGTGTTCAGGTCTTAAAAGCAGTTGTTTGTGTCATTACTATCAGGGGATAAAATACTAAGCTGAAGAGTGGCATCCCTCTGTTGTAGTTTTTCGAATGAATTAAACAGGAAAATTATAGACTTACGCATCGTCGACGTCAAGGCAATTAGGTGCAGCATTATCTTACAGGGTGACACTTATTGAATTATATGGAAGAAAACGTAATCTAGTTACAAACTACAGCTTGCATAAACTTTGTTCAACATGTAAATACCACTTCAGATAGTCGGCTGTACGTTATGAGATGTTCGATATACCTGCCATCATTGGCGATGATGTGGCGCAGACGAATAGCGAAATTCTGATTGACCACCTGAAGTGTCGGAAAATTGATGCTGTCGATGACCTCTTGAGTGGCTGTTTTCAGCTCAGCAATGGTTTTAGAGCTATTTCTGCACACCTGGCCCGTAATATAGCCCTACAAAAGGAGTCGCATGTGTTTCAGATCCGGAAAATCTGGTGTCCAATCGAGCCCGATGCCAGTGGCCTCTGAGTACACCAGAGCTAGAATGCTGTCCCCAAAGTGCTCCTCCAGGACATCAAACACTCTCCTGCTTCGGTGGGGCCGAGCTCCGTCTAGCATGTACAACATTTTGTCGAAATCAGGGTCACTTTGGATAATGGGGATGAAATCATCTTCCGGAACCTTCACGTGCCGTTCGGTAGCCACTGTATCATCAAGGAATATCGCACCTATTATTCCGTGAGTGGACGTTGCTCACCACACAATCACCTGTTGAGGGTGAAGCGGCTTCCCGAATGCGAATTGCGGATTCTCAATCCCCCAAATGCGCAAATTTTGCTTACTGACGAACCAGCCCAAATGAAAGTGGGCTTCTTCGCTAAACCAAACCATAATGCGCATAGTAATTCCCATCATGCCCCATGGTTAACCGTGCAGTTTCAACGTCCTAACGCAAACCGTTCATAAGTTATGACGATTTTATTTCATATGGTTCAATAGTCGTCAACCTTTAGCTGGACAAGGATGAGAGAGGCAGTCGGACGCGGATGTGATAGCAGTACCTCACCGCAGTTTGTTTACGGGAACCTGCTAATGTAAAACCTAAAGCAGGAGGTACTTGAACTTCGCTCCTTCTGAATATGAATGCACTGTTTCCCGCTGCTCAACTTCACTCAACGGAAGTGCACTAATTCGTGTAGCAGTCGCATTATGTATAGTGTAAGTTGGACGAAGTCTTTAGCCTTTTCCGTAGGAACCATCATGACATTTTCCTTAAGTGATTTCTGGAAACCACGAAGAACCTAAATCCGTGTGTCCGGACTCCCGCACTGGAGGAGCGTGCGGTAATCAGCGCGCCACCTAGAACGGAGGTCTTATTTATAATTATAAAATTGACTGTGGAGTCAGAAACGACCATTTTGCGAGAAGAATTAACGGCAATCTGGAACCAACGAAATGTTATAAATAATTGCTACAAACTGCGCCCTTATAACGTGCTTCTTTTTTAGCCCCGACCCGAAAGCAAGAAGAATGAAAATTATAAATGGGAAAGACAATTTAAATGCTTCTTGTCGCTGCAAAAGACTTTCCGGTAATGTGCGTCTAATGGAGTGCTGATGATCTCGATGAATCTTAATTCTTGTGGACCGCAAACAGGTGCGTCAGGGAAGCTGGTTACGCGCCCGAGATGATTTCGTCAGTCATACGATAATTGATATAATCCCGGCTGCTAGCGCCATTAGGAACGCCCACTTAATGAAGGGCGCCATCAATCAGTCTAACTCGCCCTGCATTTAATTACTGCTGGTCCATTGTTTTGTTCTCCGTGGCCTTCGAGGCGCTACGAAAATTAGTGTTCCCAAATGGCTTTTCCGCCACTCATTCGGCCTCATTATATTGAAATTTCCTGCTCGTAAACGCGCGTAAGGCTTGCCAAAGAGTTATTATCCTGAATTATTGTCCGTATTTTATGCGCCGCTTTCCGCATCCGCTTTTGTTCTCTGTGAATATTCAGCACTTCGGATTGACCTAAATACGGCTGCAACCTGTAATTACCGGCACAGATTTCGCTCTGGGTCGTCACAGGCGCTTGTGCTTCGTGATTATCGGGACCGGAGGAGGCTGTCACTGAACAGGGAGCGATTAACGTGTCTGTGCATCCGTAACTGCGCACCTGTTAGTGCAGGCAACGAATAAATGAAGAATGCAGGTCTGGCCATCACGGGTGATCAGGGAGGAACCGTCTCCGGCTAAATTTCTTTGCATTGATAACTTCGAAGTGGAGACATATTTCCACACATACACACAAGCAGGGAGATCATTTTGGGAAAGAGGCGTGGCTGGGGTGCAGTTCTTATTTATTTTTATAAACATCTATTGTCACATTTTTAACTGGCCATAAGCATGCGACGTATGCTTCCTAATTTACAATAACAGCATAGGAATAAATGGCAGAGCACTATGCCTAGCCAGAAGATACATGCTTCCAATTAAATTTATTGAACAGAATGCAACTAATGACGAAGGGTTATAATGGGAAACTCAGTTTATTATTAAATACTTCATATAGAGGATCACCAAATTTTCGTTAACACTTGAAAATGTACTAATAACTTCACGGGATAATGTAGGTAGAGAGATAAGAATGAACACAAAACCAGTACAAAAACTGGTCAACAGACGGTGCTGGGCAGCGACACGTCAGTAACACCGCGTGAGAGTCGTGCATAAGACGAGCTGTTATGGGACAGGGAGTCAGATTATCCACAGCCTGGCTGATCGATACCCGCTGGAAGGTAAGAGTCTCATGCAGTACGGTGCTCCAGCCCATATTGTTACACGTGTGGAAGATCTCTTGCGCACATCGTTTGGTGAGGATCGCGTGCTGAGTCCCCACGTCCGCCACGCTTGGCCTCCGAGGTCCACAGACCTCAACCCATGTGGTTATTGGCTGTGGGATTACCTGAAGTCACTACCGCGATCGTCCGACATCACAAGAGATTCACCTGTCTACGTACATTATTACGTGAAGTATTGAATTTTCACATGTTCACGAACTTTTGCGCCACCCTGCATTAATCTAGAAAATGCACCAATTCTTTCTTGGAACATTCAGTATAAAATCTACCAAAATCCAATCATTCCAAAAGTTAAAGAATAAAGAAGTAGTAAAAGTTCTTAAAATGTTTGCCCGCCTTAAAACACAAATGTTGTTAAATGTACGAAGTGTGTTTGTGCTACCGCGCGGTTTTTGTAGCACGGCACAGAGTGCATATGGAAATTTTCAACCTGCCATATTTGAACACGTCTAACCCAAATTATTTACAGTTCCGACTCGATGTAACTTCAGAGTCCAGCACATCCATGGAAGTTAAAATTCGACGGCGCAGTTCGCATGACAGAATTATTATGAAACAACTTAGTGCAGTTCTCTAGAAAGAGAGTCTGACAATTCCCGTAATTTTATAAAGTACGTTTACAACAGGTCGCTCACTGACCGACGCTTGTTCACATTTAGCAAACCAGAGATGCGAGCGAAGTGGTCTTCAGCATAGGTTCGCTACCGACTAATCTCGTACTTAAACTCCCTTACCTCATACACAGGCGGAAAATTTTCGAGTATTTAGAGGAGATAAAATAGACACATTTTTGTGACAAAAATATCACAGGTGTATCGTTGCCCCAGTGCATCGAGGTTTTGACGCAATTGATATTCAGAGATGGCGTTCATACCGCCGTGTGATGAATATTGTTTCAGATATGTCGCTGAAATGTCTTCTATTTACACTAACAAACAATGGCGTATGCGTGCTAACGATTGTCCTAAATTGTTAAGATGTCAGAAAACCATATTCATCACACGTCAGTGTTACCACTAACCTATTTGTATCCCTACTGTGTCACATAAAATGAATTTTTTATTTCTTCTAAATAATCTTAAATTTTTTAGGCTTAGCTTATGTACACCGTCTATTTAACGAGAGTGAACCACATACAAAACACTTCTCGATTTGTTCACATACAAATACTTTGTAATTATCAACTGTTTGCCTGATGAAGCATGCAATCCCTTCCCGCTGTTCGATTCCAGCATTTACTAACTCCCTGAATTTTTCCTTAATAGAACACCACTAGCTTTTTAGTCAGTGTAAAGCGTATCTTCCTATCTACAAAACTGTGCCCGCAGGAATTTTTCTGACTAAATTCTGCTTTACGATTTACATAAGTTCCTTCCAAAATACCTGGACCTCAAACTTGGCACTTATTCCCCATCCGATTTCTATTTCGCAAGGCCATTAATAACTCTGACCCCCGACCGAAATAATACTAATACAGTGTACAATGACACGACCAAAACAGTACCAAACACGAATAGCTCAGAAACTTCAACTCCAATCAGAAAACGGCACTAACCCTCTGAATACAATGCCTAACTAGACGATCATACCAAATGGTGGTGATCGTTGCTTTAACCGGATCAATCTGGTTTTCAATCAGATTTCGATAACATACCGACGTGAAAGTCGTCCAATGTGACGTCGACTGAAATAAGACTTGCGCTTGGCGGCCGAACTTTCCCGAATGGGGCCTCCCGGTCAACGATGCTATACTCTCATTTCCATTTTTCTTTTCGATAACATACTAATAACTTCCGAACTACTGCTCACGAGAGCCAAAAATTCCAGATTATGGAGTGTTTAGACAGCTTGAACAAAACACCGAAGCAAAAATCATAGGAAATCATGGAATGTAATGTCAATAATCAGAAAATCATTTTAAAAGTGACCTAGCAGGTAATGCGCGACAGCCAGTCACTCTGTACGTAGCAATCTCCCAGTGTGATGTCATGAATAGTTAGTCAATACAGAGGGCCCACATAACTGTTTTCCAGATTTGGATGGCGGAAACGGGAAAGAAGAAGAAGTCAGTGACGGGGACGGAAGTGCAGGGATTGAAAAACTGGAAGGGAAAGAACGAAAAGGCTCCGGTGAGGACAGGTAGGAAGGAAAAACGCAGCAGGAAGAGGTGAAAATCTCTGTCAGCATGGAGAAGTGAGGAGCCCATACGTATTTTCCTGATAATTAAGACTTGGCAGAACGACTTCAAATTTATGAATGAGCAGCACAAAAGTCGGATGTTCTACGGTGTCAGATAACTGGTGTGTGGCTGAAAATGTGCTATGGACTCGTAAGTTGAAAATAGTTGAAACTGAAACGGACAAAAACATATATTTCCTAGACATCACAACAGAAGCAGGCCGACCTCAGACACTTCCCACGCAGACTGAACAGAATTCCAATGGACAAAGATAACTAAGTACAGACAGGCTGCCGCAGAAAAAGGTTAAAAAATAAACTCTCTTGACAAAATGAACCATAATATTAAAACACAACTGACACCGAACACACAAAAAAGCATTACTGCACAAAAACCCAGTAATAAACAAACAACAGAGAGCACACAAAATAGACAATATGAAGAAACCACAAACGACAAGAAAACATGGAACACCCCGACATTTCACAGCAAAATAACATACATAATAGGAAAGATTATGAGAAAACACGGAATACGCGGCATATAAAACAAACAAAACACTTCAGGAAAGACTTAAAAAATACCCACTACCACTACAGACAAATTGAACAAATCAGGTTTGTACCAGATAACCTGCACAAACTGTGCTTTAGTATTCATCGGACAGACTCGTAGAAACTGCAGGAGAAGATATTCAGAACATTTAAGGGCAATGAGAAGTGACAGCACGCATCCCACATTTGCAGATCAACTCATAAAAACAAGCACAACACCAGTGACATAGAAACGGACCTCCGAAACCTACCATTCTTTAACAACAGAAGAAAATTACCAAATCCGAAAAGCTATCACACGCGGCAGAAAAGTAATCAATGAGCAAACAGTACTTTGTAACAAAAAACTTAAAAGGTCTCTGTTGGATTCCTTTCACGTTTGATTTCTTAAATCTGTTGTCATTTATGGAATAAATTCCTCTTCTAAAGTTACTGTGGCGTTTCTGACTATCTGGGAGGAGACTGAGTAGTGGAACGTGTTACTTTTACACGTAAACAAGAACGATCTGTCACACTACTACACTTTAAAACACAGTTTATATGTAATTCATGTCACACAGTCTCATACGGAACCTACATCCGCTTTCTTTTATATACTGTATATGATAAGATACTGTCATCTCCCTTCCTTTCTGTGTGAGAGGATGAATGAACAAATGTATTTCTAGTTGCATGCTTGAGGGTAGCAGACAAGGCTGTCTGCTAGAGAACAGTAGGACCAACGTCGGAACAGGTAGCTACGTTTTCTTAAAGCAGAGAGGTTTCTATCCTTAGTATGGTCCTGTCCGTACGTTGTCATGTTGGTATAGGAAGCTGCCCCTCTGGCCCCTTCCGTTTGTCTTTGTGAGCCACCCTCAGGAAGCACGCTCGGTAGTAGGCAGTTGCAGTCTGGCGGTGGCGAGCGTCTGAAATGGTAAGATCTCCGGCTAAGCGCGTGTCTGCTAAGTCCGTAGGAAAATGGATTTGTTAAGTTCAGCCTAACTGAGAATTTAATCACCTTTATTTCGGGTTAGCTCTAAGATATCTAAGGTTATCTTAAATTGCAGCGTAGTGTAATTCTCGTGTGTAGTTCATATTATTTTCCGGGAGTTGCTTTGTTACTACTTTGTGAGTAAAGTGGAATCACGTGTTGATCAGTAACTCTAACTAAGATCAATCTTAAATGCAAATGCTTGTGTGATTATAACGTCTCGTCTTGACAATATTTTGCAATATAGCAACTTTTCTTTATGTTCAACACACGTGGGGTGTACTTTGCGAGACCAGTACCACGTGCTTATATAACTGTTTGACCTGTCAGGTTAACAGTAAGACGTTAGTAACCAGTTCGAGGTTTTTCTTTTGTAATTTGCTTTTCGATCTAATTTATTTTAATTATCAAAATTATTGTGGAGTTATACGCTTTGTGTAAACCAAGTTGACCACGTGAAGCATGTGGTGTAATCATCAAAGTAGCCCTCAGCTATTCTTTTCGCTAAGATTTCACAAAGAGTTAATATGAATTTAGTATACCAGTGTGTGGTAATTACATGACGGACAGGATTGTGCTACGAACGTAATTTCTTTGGGTAAAAATTTGAATCTGTTTGTAGTGGTTAACTTTCTCTTCCATGCATTTCAACGTTCTTTGTGTGTTGTTTTATGAGTGCAGTGTTGTATGCAGACTCCCAATCTTGGCTCCATATTTGATGTGTTCCGTAAGATTTTCACCATCCTAAATAAGGCACCAGCTTGTTACGAATAGAATTTAATATGCTGAAATTTCATGATCAATCTTAAAAATAAATTTCCAAATATAAACTGATTTCTTTCTTTTTATTTAATTTCTCCTTTATATATATATATATTACCGGTTGTTGTATGACTATTAAAAGATTATCATTAATGTTAGTCTGTTTGGGAATTTGGTAAACCTGGACTAGATACCTGATGAAACAGTTGCCCAGTAATCCACGGTTAACTTCCCCAGACAGCTCACAGCTTGCAACCCGCTTTCATTGGCTATTAGCACCGATCACCATACCAAATAAAAGCGAAAACGTTACACATGGCGACCCTGTTCTGTGATTCCGCTAGACTCTGGAATCTCTGAAACGTTAGATTGCGAGCGTGTTATAATCTTAATTTTTTTTCCCTACAGCGCTCAAACAACTTCTGCGTTGTGATTCTTGAGTTTCTCCCGGCGTATTTGATAATCAAAATATCCACGGGGGTACTGCCGGTCTACAGTGTCCAACGGGCACAATATTTCGGCGATCATACATGTCGCCATCATCAGGTGAACTGACGGACTGAGCTCCTGTGAACGTGCCGGCACGGAGATCCGTACACTATGGCTGCTCAGGTGGAACTGGGTTCGGTCGCGGCGGCGGCGGATTTAAATACCCTCCGCCCGCGGCGCGCTCACTCCGCCGTCCGCGCCCCGCGCCACGGTCGCGCGGTGGAACAGATTGCGACGGCGTCTGAGATGACGTCGGTGTGATGGCTCCGTCCGCCGTGGTCGTCACAACTATACATTTGCTCGATTTACTCTTGATTAAACCAATCGCTGGTTCCCAAGCCTTGCTAAGATTATAGCCACAGTCACGATTTATGAGGTCGTCATTGGTGCGAATTTCGATGGCCTCTCTTACAACGCTGTCCCAGTATCTCGACGTCTGTACCAGAATCCTCGTGCGTTCATACTCCATAGCGTGATTTTCCGACAAACAATGTTCAGCGACCGCCGACTTGCTCGGATACATCAGTCGAGTGTGCCTCTGGTGTTCACGGCATCGATCCTCGACGGTACGCATCGTCTGACCAATATACGACTTGCCACATTGACACGGAATCTGGTACACGCCGGCCTTCCTCAAACCGAGGTCATCTTTGGCGCTCCCCACCAGTGCACGAGTTTTATTCGGAGGACAAAACACCGTTCCGACCCGGTGTTTCTTCAAAATGCGGGCGATCTTTCCCGAGAGTGCGCCTGTATATGGGATAAACGCAGTGCCTACCTCCTCCCTCGTGATTTCATCCATATCCATAGTGGTTGGGCGGAGAGCACGTTGAATCTGCCACTCTGAGTACCCATTTTTTTTCGAAATACATTTCTCAGATGTTCCAATTCCTGGGGTAGACTCTCTGAGTCAGAGATAGTGCGCGCCCTATGTACTAGAGTTTTAAGTACCCCATTCCTCTGTGAAGGGTGGTGGCAGCTGTCTGCGTGCAAATACAGATCAGTGTGCGTTGTCTTCCGATACACCCCATGACCTAGGGTGCCGTCAGGCCTTCTCTTGACCAAGACGTCGAGGAAAGGTAGTTTACCCTCCGTTTCAGTCTCCATAGTGAATTTGATGTTGGGGTGTATGGAGTTTAGATGTGTAAGGAAGTCAAGGAGTTTATCCATACCATGTGGCCAGATGACGAAAGTGTCGTCCACGTAACGGAGAAAGCAAGTAGGTTTCCATTCGGATGACGACAGGGCTTCCTCCTCGAAGTTCTCCATGTACAAATTCGCTACCACCGGTGAGAGTGGGCTACCCATGGCGACTCCCTCCGTCTGTTCGTAGTATTCTCCATTAAAAAGAAAATACGTGTAAGTCAAGACATGCCTAAAAAGTTCAGTGGTCTTATCGTCAAACTTCTGATTAATCAATTCTAGTGACTCTCGCAGGGGTACCCTCGTGAACAAGGAAACGACGTCAAAACTCACCATGATATCTGACTCACCCAACGTGAAGCTATCAAGGCGTTTAACAAAATCCACGGAATTACGGATGTGATGAGGGCATTTACCCACGTAAGGACTTAATATTCCCGTCAGGTATTTGGCCAACAAATATGTAGGTGCCTTCCTTCGAAAGGGCACGGCCGGCTTCCTTCCCCGTCCTTCCCTAACTCTATGAGACCGATGACCTCGCCGTCTGGTCTCCTCCCCCAAAATAACTCAACCCAGTTACCATTGATACTGATGTTCTGTTTGAAACATATACAGGAATGTAGTACGGCTGTCCTATCGGGCGCTTGTCAGGCGCAGCTGCTGCATAGCGTTGAGCGTGTGCCTCCAAACCCATAGATTCCGTACTAGCGTGACAGTCGTGGGTTCACGACCAAAGCGAACCGCAATATCGTGGGACAATAAACCACAGTCGCAGTCTCAATAGGCCGCGAGTCTGCCAGATGCTGACTACTAGACGAGACATAACGCTATACTTTCAGAAACAAATGAATATTCAAAAGCGATTTCTGAATGAGAAACCCGCCCTGGCGTTTACCTACTTTCTGCGGTTGCGCAGAACTGCCAATCAGTTGCGTATCCAACCATGTCATGCCAGTTTGGCGTTGCTGCATGCCATCTTCATGGTGCTACATTTGTAATGGCAAGTAGTGTATATTTGAATTAGGGAGTGTGAAGCGCATTCTTGAAGACAGAAATCCATAAGTATCTACAGCAAAAGCCGTTTTATTTTACGGACAAATTCGGCTCAATTATTTTACTGAATTCATGTAATCTTTTTGCCAACTTCGGGATTTTTGCCTAAGTCATTCTTGTTTATTGCGAAATACAGTGTCATTTTTTGCCAAAATCGGTGTCATTATTGCTATATTCGGTGTTTTTCCCAATTTGCTGTTATTTTTTACCACATTCGGTGCTACTTTCCTTGCCAAATCGCTGTTTCTTTCTGTCGGATGTTTTTAGTATTTCTGCCAAATTCAGTGTTAGCTTTGCCAATTTGGGTGTTATTTTTTGCGAAATTTGATGCTTTTTTGCCAAATTTGATGTTATTGTTTGGCAAATTTTGTCTTTTTTTGGACAAATTGGATATTGTTTTTGCCAGATTCTGTGTCGTTTCTTGCCATATTCGCTGTTGCTTTTCTGCTAAATTTCATTTCTTGTCAAATTTTTCATTGTTTCTGCCAAATTCGGTGTTGTTTTCTTGTCATTTGTTAACATTTTCGGTGCTGTTTTCGACGCTACATCGAAGTTATTATGTGGGAAATGAACTGCCATTTTAAGATTATACATGAACCTCAGCTTTGAGGGGATTCGGATTCACAATGCAGTTTTTACACTCAATAACTATCAGTTACGAATATCAGTAAACAGCCGTAGATTTATAACAGATTTATATTGAAAAATCACAAATTTCGCGATATCTCCTAAAAATAGCCGCTTTCGCTGAAAAAACACTCTTATTTCCCATTACTTCTAGAACGGAATTTTTCCGTCCCCACTTGTAAAGCCAAACATCTATGCTCATAAATATTTGTGTAAGTTTCTGAATAACCGTGAACCGCTACTATCCAACAACCAGTCATTTACGGTTACATCACTTAGAATTATGAAGTAATGATCAGTCGGGCGACTGATTCATACTATTACAGAAATTATTTAATTATAGGACGTGTTGTGTGGACAGGAAGCAAGTGGAACGCATCGGGGAAGATGCTTATCTGCAGCAAGTAGCACAGCCTATCGCCAGGGACGCGAGGCGCGTGCTGTATCCGGCAAGGAGAACGTCCCAGCCATTAGACAGGCTCCCCGGTAGTAATCGGTCTGTCGAGCCAGCTGCTCTCGGTAATTCGCGTTTCGCTTGATTGCTCTTTGCCCCGCAGTCTGCGCTACCCGACAGTTTTCGACTACGTGACGGGATCCTCAAGTTCCAGTATCCCATACTTAGCGAGTGCGCGAGATAATATCGCTGACAGATAGCTAGGAGGCAACATTCGGTTCCCCACAGGGCGACAGAAAATCGCTGTGTTCGGACGTGAGGAAGGCAGACACCTGGGGCGTTCTCTGAAAATCGTGAACTTCGGCGTCAGATGTGGACTCACTACGTTCTCGATTCAACTCTTGGATATGTGTTGCCTAACACCTCCTCTGTCTTCCTCAAGACTCCACTAAAGACGTTAACAGATTCCGCTGAGAGAAAGCTACAGCATCAAATCGGAGTTCCTATCACGGACTTATGCAAAAAATTATCCAGGAGAGGGCAACATTGCCAATTTTTGTCTGATTCCAGAAGTTTCAGGATGTGTCGTGCTCTAAGAACTAAATTTGACAGGACTCACATAAAACATATTTTATGTGAAACGTTTGACAGTTACCGACTCAATATGCTTCTGACAATTAAGAGTATCTTGTTACTGAAATGTAAGCATATTTCATTACTACAGTGAGGTACAGATTATCTGGATGGTGATTTCCAGGCTTAGTTCGGAGATTTAAAAAATAAAAAGGGATACCTAAAATTTTCTGTTATAATTAAACGACTATCGTTTGGACACATGTCTCATCACGTAATCCGAGGTACTGAAATGCGTCGATCCGTTATTAGAATATACAGGACTAGTTTCGTTTGACTGTACCGATGTTTAGACACCCCGGAAAATGAGAAACGTCGTCGGGGAAAAAATGAATGAGAAACGGGAACAGTCGATAAGTTCCCGCAAGAAAACTGGAAGTATGTAATATGAAATACAGTATGTCTTATGTAAAACTGTGGCCAGTTTCCGGCGAATAACGCATGAGTATAGCAGAAGGTTTTCAACTGTCACATGTAGCTTATTTTGAAAATAAAGTAAATAGAAGTTTCCGCACTGTATATTTTACAATTCTCCGCCTTATTTGGTCATCCTTGTAGTCTTTGGTTCGCACCTACACGGGTAATCCGGATTTTTTGTGTATGCAATGTGAATCTTTTAAAGTGATTTAATATTCAAATGGATGCCTATTTTACGTTTCTGATTTATTAATCCTAAAACACGTCCATTGAAGAAATCCTGTATGGTATAAAAAGTAACAAGCAAAAAGTGACACTGATTATTGTTTCTCAAAGAAACAGAATATAAAATACGTGTTGAACTTTGACGCCATCTATAAAACTTTTTTTTGGTTACAAAACTTCTCATGTGATTCTGTGAACGGTTTTATAGCACTAATCCTGTGACTTTGTAGCTTATATTCTCAAACCTGTCAATTGGGGACTGTGTATGCCGAAACCTCTCAATAGTAGTGTGAAAACAATTGCTTTTAACTTCAGGTTACAGCGTCGTCCATACATGCTGATGTAGAACAACCTTTGCTACCCCACTTTTGAAGGCGAACGTTAGCTATGTAAATTACTTTCAATGTGTGTGATGCCAAGTACTGTAACTGAATATATTTGAAATGGAAACTGAATACAAAGAATGGTTATTATCATTCGCATAATGGCATCCTCATCAGTCACACACAGTGGATAATTGTTGTATATTAGAACAGCACCCAGTTAGAAAAACGCGAATACAGTTCCTAATTTCGTCTGAAACCATACGACTAGGTTATACGATTTTTTTTTACCCTCGAAACGGATAACTCAGCTCTGCTTTGTCTTGTTCAGTGGTAAGAAGATGAAGTGTCGAACAGCTGAATTCTGAAATAAATCACTGCGTGACTAATTGCCTTATCGTTTGTTTTAGGTTGCTTTGCCAAATGAAAATTTTGCAGTTTTTTCGTAAGAAACGAGTTCACTGTCCACACAATATTGCAAGGCGTGACGGTGGAGTAGTGTTACGATTTGCATTCGAACTGAGAGGACAAACTTTAGGGAAATGTTTTTCATATGAATAAGAAAGGTTAATTTATATTACACTGAGAGCGTGTTAATAACACAGAAGTGAATCGTACCTACATGAAACTATGATCTCCCTTTGCATTATCATGAACAATGAACAATGAAAATTGTTTCATACAAACGGTACTTAAGTTACGAAATTTACTCTTTACTTTTCCTATAAAACACTTTCAAGTGAAAATGAAGGGTGACGAATAATAATTAAAATTCTGGACACTTGACAGATAAATTGCCTTGGATACCAAAACGCAGATATCGTTAAACAAACTGAAAAATTTACAATACAATAATTACCCGGCTAGCACTTGCAGCAAATGTAGATGTAGATGTAGAAATAAGAACTCTGTTTATGTTACCTTTTTCCAACCGTGTCGTCTTTCAACAAAATCATTCCAAACTCATACTCTACCCTTAGTCACGCCAGGAAGCATCCCGAAGAAATCCGTTCTTTGTTCGGCACGTCCGCCATCAGAGCTCCTCACTCAGCGACGACATAACACTCACCCGCTGTGCAGCCAAGCCGCCCACTCGCCTGTCCTCTGCCAACAAAGTAGCCTCTGGTAGCCTAAGGGTGTGTATGAATCACTCACGTGTTCAAGCATCAGAAGACGCTCGTAGTGGCAGAGAGTCCAAACGAACATTCATGTCTCACGATAAATATACACCTTTCAACTTCTATTTCCATTGTGAATGACGAGATAAAGTCGAACAAAATGGCTTTTGAAAATTAATTGTAGCCATGCAGGCTAAGTTTAGCAACCGTAACTGTGTGGAATGACTATTTGTATTTTTCGGTTACTAGTCACATTTATTTTGTGTTTAAATGAGCAGTTTGCAATGTGTTCCAAGCTTGACCTGCCAATCGCCAGAGGTTTACGTATACAGATGTTACTTAAACATAAAATGTCTTAGTATAATTAGCCAAGAACTGTTCTAAGTTAATTTAGACTAAGAAATTTGCCTATGTACTTAATATATTCTGTTGTTAGAGTAGAATGGTTCAAATGGCTCTGAGCACTATGGGACTCAACTGCTGTGGTCATCAGTCCCCTAGAACTTACAAGGGGAGGCCGCCAATTGTGAAATTCAGATTCGATTCATATTGCGCATAATAAAAGCTCATAGCCAGAGGTGTAATGTGGCAAAGCACCAAGATGCACTTGTCAGCCGTTGTCGAGAAAATCGACAGTTAAAAGAAACCGTTGAGGTGCAATACTCTCTACGACTTGTAACTTCCTACAGCGTCGTGGCGCAGCGGTAAGCGGTTGGGTTCGTAATCCGAAGGTCGCTGGATCGAATCTCGCGCCATGCAACTTTTTTTTAGTATTTGTTATTTGTAATATATATAATTCCCGCAATCAGTTGCAACAATTATGCATATAATACGTTGTTGAAAGTCGTTTGTCGTGGAAAAACTGGCGACTTCGAACATGATTATGTTTTCTGCAAACAAAGTTGTATTTCACAAATGTTATGAATTGTCTTCATAATGTTTACACGTGTAGTTAACGGAAGACGTAGTAACGACATTCCGAAACGAATACGTATAGTGTAAGTCAAACGTTCGAATTAGAGACCCCATTATATATATATATATATATATATATATATATATATATATATATATATATATATATATATTTTAGTATTTGTTTTTTGTAATTCACATATATATATATATATATATATATATATATATATATATATGAATTACAAAAAACAAATACTAAAAAAAAATTTGCATGGCGCGAGATTCGATCCGGCGACCTTTGACTTACGAACCCAAGCACTTACCACTGCGCCACGACGCTATAGGAAGTTACACAACGTAGAGAGTATTTCACAGCAACGGTTTCTATTTCTCGACAACGGCTGACAAGTGCATCTTGGTGCTTTGTCACATTACACCTCTGGCCATGAGCTTTTATTATGCGCAGTATGACTCGAATCTGAATTTCACAATTGGCGGCCTCCCCTTGTTAGAACTACTTAAACCTAACTAACCTAAGGACATCACACAAATCCATGCCCGAGGCAGGATTCGAACGTGCGACCGTAGCGGTCGCGCGGTTCCAGACTGTAGCGTCTAGAACCGCTTGGCCATTCCGGCCGGCGTTAGAGTAGAAGTCGCCAGAGGTACGGGGAGGGTGTGGGGCGAGGCGCAGTCCCTGCGGCTGTCTGCAAAAATTTTGTTTTCTTTGCTCAAGGCGGCACAGGTGTCCGTCACCCCTCTCACACTGAATTAGGCGGTTTGATAAGCTCTATTTGCTGAGGACGCAGCTCCGTTGCACGTGGCTCAGTTGCGACAGCCACTGCGAGGTTCGCTAACCATCAGCAAATTCTTCGACGACGTGCCGGCCTCCGTTGAGAAGTGCCACTCGCGTCATGCTTCCCGCCTGACGCTTCTGGCTGGATATCCTTTGCAGCAGCCGGGATGCGACCCCCTGACTCCGGGCAGGAGTCGACTGCGCTGCTGGAAAGCCCGGTTTGACCCGCTGCTCCTGGATCCACGCCCGTTGCGAACTCAGAGAGGGGAATCGTGGCCCCGCCATTGACTGCAACTGTGGTCCTCCGTCCTTCATGTTGTCGCCCGTGTGGCACAGCAGTGTCGTCCAAAGTCTAAAGACACTGATATTACTTTGACTCGGCAGTACATGCATGTTTGAAATACGCCGCTTCCAGTCACTACTGACACACGTTAGGTCAAGACTAGTGCTCTGGTTTCGATGGCGGTTTGCGGAAATAGTTACTCACAGTTCTGCTGAGCACGCCGTTTCGGCAACTCTTCCACCCATATCGGCCCGACGTACTTCGCTATTTCATGTTGCAACAAGTTATTATCAACAATCCCGAACCTGACTTAACGGACACGGCTGCAATCCACTGCCGTAAATTCCGGCTAAAATTGCCTAACGCTGTGACGCCGCTACAGAATTGTCAATTCTGTCTTCGTCCCTGTGTCACTTTCCATATTTAATACCTCTTAAAGCTATACTTTATCAGTCTTGTCAAGTGCTAATTTAATTTTATTACGATTATTATTTTAATGTGAATTGTCAGATAGACACTGTTTTTCCAGTTCAGTGTCAATATTGCACCTCGATTTTTCATTTTACATTTATTTATTGTTCAACTTTTAACTCTTTAATTGCATTAACATTGCACTGTCAAAGTTGACACCTGTGTAAATGTCTGATTCTAAATGAGTAACACCTTTCCCAATGTTGTTTACAAAATAATATTTAAAAGAAGAGTAATGAGGAAGATAAGGGGACCGATCGTTGATAAAGGAGAATGTAGACGGAAGAAGAATGAGGAAATCTACTTCTTGATGCAACAACCAACTATACTACAAATGGTTCAAATGGCTCTAGGCACTATGGGACTTAACATCTGAGGTGATCAGACCCCTAGACCTAGAACTACTTAAACCTAACTAACCTAAGGACGTCACACACATCCATGTCTCAGGCAGCATTCGAAGCTGCGACCGTAGCAGTGGCACGGTTCTGGACTGAAGCGCCTACAACCGCTCGGCTACAGCGGTCGAAAACAATACTACAGAAGCTGAAGAACGAAAGATTTCAGTGGACAGCCCAGGTGGCTCTTACGCCAGAAGAAAGACTGGTGAAGAAAGCACTTGACAGGAAACCAAACACCAGATGCCACATACGACGACCAAGGGAGCGCTGCATGGACGACCTGGCGAAGGAGCTGGCTGCAGGAACGGACCTCAAAATAGAAATGAATGGAGGCAGTTTGTGAAAGCAGTGAGTGATTTGCAGGGCTTGTGACCACTGGATATGTACGTATGTATCTACAATTGTACGTATACAAATGTACTACAACTTCTTTGATGACGATAGTTGAAGGCTGGTGATGATCCTGCAAGTCGATAAGCGGTTAAGTAAATAATTTTTTTCGATTGTTGGGGTAAAGTTTTCTCGAACGTTTTCCTGGATGCCAATCCGGAGACGTTTAGTACACAGTCACTAATGGTTGGCTAGGCACCGACCTCAGGACGGAGCTGACGGGACACTGGATGTAACTTCGCCAGTCATCTGTTCTCCTGTTGGCCGTTAAGAGCAGGTTCTACCTGCAGAAGCTCTTCGAAGAAACATCGCAGAGGGATTTCGTAAGTGGCGATACATCCGCCGTTCCTTTTAGCCTTAGGAACGTGGAGTATGGCGTGGCTGTCGGATCCGCTAGAACCAGGATGTTGAAAAGTGTTAAAATTCTTCGGCGAGTGCGTCGTCGTACCTCCTTAACCCTGCTTAGCGCGCCTGACGTCAGCGGGCGGCTTTGTGCGTGAGCCGCGCCGTCGCGGCGCGCCTTCCCTCCCCCTCCGTTTTAATGCGCTCGTTACTGTACCGGCTGGAGGCTGGAATCCAGCTGACCCGCGACCTTGCCGGCTCGCCTATCGGCCGGCATCTGGGCCGCGCTGCGTCCTGCGTGAACCGCGAGTCCGTGACGCCGCTCACCGCTGCGCCCGCAAAAAGCCTCGTTGGGACCCACCTGCCCCGCCACCAGTCCGTATATGGACCGCCAGATCCGAACCTGGCGCGACTATCAATTAACAAACAGTCCTTGCCTTATACCTCGCGCCCCTGTTGAAATCTGCCACGCCGTGTGGCGCTGGCTGGCTGGCTGCTGCCGCCTCAAGTACCCTTTGTTCGGAATTTTTTTGCAATAGGACTATTAGGATGGTGCATAACTTAGCAGCGCTTTTGTTTAGCGTGCTGCAATTCCCGTTATTATGGTTTTTTTTAACGATTGTAATTTGTTGTTTGTAGGTCACTGTTGCTACACTACAGGCCATTGAAATTCCTACACCACGAAGATGACGTGCTACAGACGCGAAATTTAACCGACAGGAAGAAGATGCTGTGATATGCAAATTATTAGCTTTTATCAGAGCATTTACACAAGGTTGGCGCCGGTGGTGACACCTACAACGTGCTGACATGAGGAAAGCTTCCAACCGATTTCGCATACACAAACAGCAGTTGACTGGTGTTGCTGATAAAACGTTGTTGTGATGCCTCGTGTAAGGAGGAGAAATGCGTACCATCACGTTTCCGACTTGGGTAAAGGTCGGACTGTAGCCTATCGCGATTGCGGTTTATCGTATCGCGTCATTGCTGCTCGCGTTGGTAGAGATCCAATGACTGTTAGCAGAATATGGAATCATTGGGTTCAGGAGGGTAATACGGAAAGCCGTGCTGGATCCCAACGGCCTCGTATCACTAGCAGTCGAGATGACAGGCATCTTATCCGCATGACTGTAACGGATCGTGCACCCACGTCTCGATCCCTGAGTCAACAGATGGGGACGTTTGCAAGACAACAACCATCTGCACAAACAGTTCGACGACGTTTGCAGCAGCATGGACTATCACCTCGGAGACCATGGCTGCGGTTACCCTTGACGCTGCATCACAGACAGAAGCGCCTGCGATGGTGTACTCAACGACGAACCTGGGTGCACGAATGGCAAAATGTCCTTCTTTCGAGTGAATCCAGGTTCTGTTTACAGCATCATGATGGTCACATCCGTGTTTCGTGACATCGCGGTGAACGCACATTGGAAGCGTGTATTCGTCATTGCCATACTGTCGTATCACCCGGCCTGATGGTATGGGGTGCCATTGGTTACACGTCTCGGTCACTTCTTGTTCGCATTGACGACACTTTGAACAGTGGACGTTACATTTCAGATGTGTTACGAGACGCGGCTCTACCCTTCATTCTATCCGTGCGAAACCCTAAATTTCAGCAGGATAATGCACGACCGCATGTTGCAGGTCCTGTACGGGAACTTTCTGGATACAGAAAAAGTTCGACTGCTGCCCTGGCCAGCACATTCTCCAGATCTCTCACCAATTGAAAACGTCTGGTCAATGGTGGCTGAGCAACTGGCTCGTCACAACGTGCCAGTCACTATTCTTGATGAACTGTGGTATCGTGTTGAAGCAGCATGAGCAGCTGTACCTGTACACGCCATCCAAGCTCTGTTTGACTCAATGCCCAGGCGTATCAAGGCCGTTATTACGGCCAGAGGTGGTTGTTCTGGGTACTGATACCTCAGGATCTTTGCATCCAAACTGCATGTAAATGTAATCACATGTCAGTTCTAGTATAATATATTTGTAAGATGGAAAAAAACTGGGCCCCTTACATGAAGTCATTAATGATCACCTAACTCACGTTGAGCGAACAGTAGGGCTGAACAAAATGATTGACAAGGCGCAATGCATCTTGTAGAGGGTATAGTACGGACATAGTGGAATAATTAATGCCGGGTGATGGTTTTAAAGTAATTCACACGACATAAAAACTGCCGGCCGTGGTGGCCAAGCGGTTAAAGGCGCTACAGTCTGGAACCGCGCGACCGCTACGGTCACAGGTTCGAATCCTGCCTCGGGCATGGATGTGTGTGATGTCCTTAGGTTAGTTAGGTTTAAGTAGTTCTAAGATCTATGGGACTGATGACCTTAGAAGTTAAGTCCCATAGTGCTCATAGCCATTTGAACCATTTGACATGAAAACTTTGTGGAAACGAGTCGATTTACTGGACGCTAGTTTACCCCAGGAAAGTATTTAGAATTGACCCTGGCCAGATGGGGAACGGGGAAGGAAAGCGACAACAGGCAGCTTAGGGCGGCTCAAGCTCTGAGATGAGTGACAGCATGGGTGGTTGACCCCGACCCCATGCTGATGTACTGGGAAACAGATGGAGAACTTTATGCCTGTTGATAAATGTCCGTCGTCCCGTTTTCTGTGAAACATGCAAAAAAGCCGCGCAAAGTAATCCTATCGGTCAACAGAGGTCAAAATATGCGTGTTTGTGACTATAGCAACTTCACAGTGAATTCACGGTCCGCAGATCCTGAAGTAAATCAGGTGAAGAGCGACAGCATGAAATACGCCGGCCTCCGAAGGGAACGTAGGACCAAGGAATTGGAAGTACTCTCCTGGGAGTCAGAATTCTGGAAAACTTGGTGTTTGTGCAGACGCTAACCTTGATGGGTGGCCTGGGAGGAGCTATATAGCAGAAGTTGAGAAGAAGGGAAATTTTGTGGGAATTTGTTCATTTCCCAGATCAGGCATTGGTCGGCGCTGGGAAGCGACGCATAATTAACGCGACTTGCGCTGCAATTGGCGTAAGTGATTTTGCTGGAGTGGAAACCGAGGCTAAGAGCGGACTGTGAGAAGTCTCTGTAGTGGTCTTCCGTTCCCAGCTTGCCTAGAGTGCGGACGTGGCGTTCTTGACGTAGCTTGCCTGAGAAAGAATGAGCAGCTCTGCAGTTTAGGACTTAGCAAAGGGAACAATTGAGCTTGGAGATAGGAAGTTTTGGTTCATCTATGTACTGAGCAAGATAGCTAGGAGTGAATAGACGAGCGCAGCCTTGCAGCACCACGAGGTCGGCCGACGTCCACACAACGACGCCACTCCGCCACGCTGAATTCGGTGATATTGCGCCCGCTCCGGCCACTGATTAATTTGTTGGATCATGTCGGCAAGGTTTCCACGAGGGTTTCATGGGCCGTGTATTGTAGAATTCTTCTCGCACTTCGCATTACGCCTGCATCAGTCGATAGGAATTACTTTTGATTTATCGCGCTTTACTCTACGCAAACGCAATTTATTACCACTGCCTGTTAGGAGAGTCATGTAATGTGATGATTGAAAGTCGTGAATTAAAATAAATCTGTGCTAATCGACTGCATCTGTTTTCAATCAAGTAGTTGAAATCCCATGTCACTTTCTTAATTAATTTTATGTTCAACATTTGCATCTGGTGTTCAATAGCTGAATATAACATCAATGTGCACCCCTTTTTAATTAAAAGGAATCAATTCTGAATCAATTAATGTCAACACTGCCACCGCAGTTCAGTCAGGAGTCACAGAGCCTTATTACTTTCTTTGCGTTATCCGATATTGATCTGTTAGCCAATTACCTGGGGTGAACACACACCAAAACCAGATAAGTGACGGGTGGGGTGTTACATATTTGTCCAATGAATAGCCGTTTATCATCTGCATTTCTTCTTGGTGTAGCAATTTTAATGGCCAGTAGTGTATTTTAGTTACATATAGTCATTTTGTCATCTGGAGATAGTGAGTGGAGCTATGGACGCTAGAAAATGGAATGAAAATGCAGAAATCGGAACATTTCCGACACGTTCTTCTGTTTGTGATCGTTAGAAGGGTGACAGCAGCGGAGGCAGCCAGAAACATTTGCGCCTTGTATGAGGATAATGCCAATAGACAGAGCACGGCGAGAATATGGTTTTCCCGTTTTAAAGAGGATTATTTTGACATTAGTGATTCTCGACGTCCAGGAAGACCTTCACGGTCTGTGAAGATCGTTTAAACGCATTAACCCGACAAAGGCGATTTCAGGTTTGCTGTAGGGAGTGTCGTAGGACCGTTGCTATTCTTAATATATATAAATGACCTTGTGAATAACCTCTGAAGTTCACTGAGGCTTTTTGCGGATGATGCTGTAGTATATCGAGAGGTTGTAACAATAGAAAATTGTACTGTAACGCAGGAGGATCTCCAACGAATTGACGCATGGTGCAGGGAATGGCAACTGAATCTCAATGTAGACAAGTGTAATGTCCTGCGAATACACAGAAAGAAAGATCCTTTATCATGTTGCTACAATATAGCAGGTCAGCAACTGGAAGCAGTTAATTCCATAAATTATCTGGTAGTAGGCAATAGGAGTGATTTAAAATGGAATGACCATGGCCGGCCGAAGTGGCCGTGCGGTTCTAGGCGCTGCAGTCTGGAACCGAGCGACCGCTAAGGTCGCAGGTTCGAATCCTGTCTCGGGCATGGATGTGTGTGACGCCCTTAGGTTGGTTAGGTTTAATTAGTTCTAAGTTCTAGGCGACTGGTGACCTCAGAAGTTATGTCGCATAGTGTTCAGAGCCATTTGGAATGACCATATAAAATTAATCGTCGGTAAAGCAGATGCCAGACTGAGATTCATTGGAAGAATCCTAAGGAAATGCAATGCAAAAACAAAGGAAGTAGGTTACAGTACACTTGTTGGACCACTGCTTGAATGCTGCTCACCGGTGTGGGATCCGTACCAGATAGGGTTGGTAGAAAGAGGAGATCCAACGGAGAGCGGCGCGCATCGTTTCGGGGTCGTTTAGTAGTCGCGAAAGCGTTACGCAGATGATAGATAAACTCCAGTGCAAGACTCTGCAAGAGAGGTGCTCAGTAGCTCGGTACGGGCTTTTGTTGAAGTTTCGAGAACGTAAATTCACCGAAGAGTCAAGCAGTATATTGCTCCCTCCTACGTATATCTCGCGAAGAGACCGTGAGGATAAAATCAGAGAGATTAGAGCCCACAGAGGCATACCGACAATCTATCTTTCCACGAACAATACGAGGCTGGAATAGAAGGGAGAACCGATAGAGGTACTCAAGGTACCCTCTGCTACACACCGTCAGGTGGCTTGCGGATTATGGATGTAGACGTTGATGTAGATGTAGAAAGGTCCACCTCAGTGCACTCGAGACGGGGAAATGTGATGAACTGTGGTCATTCCACCGTTGTTTAACATTTGCATGTAATGAGGAAGGTTCAAAAATTGGGCTTATCGGTGTCATACACTCTAATCCAAAAACGCAAAAATCGGCGAGTAGCCATATGTGCATCTCTGCTTGCTCGTCATCAACTGGCTCGTGAACAACACCGACCATTCCTATCTTGTATCTTTACCGGTGACAAGAAACGGTGTCTTTGTGCCAACATAACGAAAAGGAAGGAATGGTTGAGCCCAAACAAAGCAGTAACTCCTCAAACAAACCCCTGTGAGCATCCACAAAACATAATATTTCGCATATGGTGCAACAACCTATAAGGAACTTCCTTTCTGAATAAAAATGCGCTCGGACGACTTCTTCTCCTCAAAACCACGTCACTCGTACAGTCCTGGACTCGAAAAGTTACCCCAGCTTTAACACACTGTTGTAAATAGTGAAGGAGGATATGTTATTGATGACCAAAATTTAGAAATTTGTGTCTCGCTGGAGAACTTACCTAACTTCTCGTCTTCCCTGGGGGCATTGTAACAAGTAAAACGCTGCAAGATGTCAGGTTGGTTGGTTGATTTGGGGGAGGAGACCAAACAGCGTGGTCATCGTGTAACATTTATATCGATTAGGAGGAGGTTTATTTTAAGTAACTGTGTATCTGCAATTTATGAAGTGTGCATTCTGTATTGTTTGTACTCCTTGACGTATGGCAAGAAAATTAGAGTTTTGTAATGTATGTATGAACAAAGCAAAAGAATATGTTGAAATTTTGAATTATAATAATAGAAATACGAGGGCCGTTCAGAAAGTAACCTCCGGTTGATTTAAAAAAATACACCAAGTTAAATAAAAATATTTTAATATATACATCTTACAACTACATCTTTGCACTATTTTTCTACATAGTCTCCATAGCGATTGAGGCACTTATCGTATCTCTTCACAAGCTTTGAAATTCCTTCTGCATAAAAATCACCCGCTTGTGCCTGGAGCCAGCCTGTGACCGCATCTTTGAGCTCTTCGTCGTCATCAAACCGCTGTGACCCGAGCCATTTCTTCAAATGCATGAAGAGGTGATAATCACTTGGCGCCAGGTCTGGGCTGTAAGGTGGATGGTTGATAACGTCCCACTTGAAGGACTCAAGAAGGGCCGTTGTTCTGCGAGCAGAGTGAGGACGGGCGTTATCGTGCAAAAAAAACGATACCGGAAGTCAGCATACCACGGCGTTTGTTCTGTATAGCCCGTCGTAACGTTTTTATTGTTTCACAGTACACGTCTTGATTAATGGTCGTACCACGTTCCATGAATTCAACCAACAACACCCCTTTGGCATCCCAAAACACCGTTGCCATCAGTTTTCTGGCAGAAAAATCTTGCGAGGCTTTTCTTGGTTTGGTAGGCGAATTTGAATGTGCCCACATCTTTGATTGTTCTTTTGTCTCAGGGTTCACGTACTTAATCCAGGTTTCGTCGCCGGTCACGATTCTGTTTAACAATGGTTCTCCTTCGTCCTCATAACGTGACAGAAAGTCTAATGCAGAGGCCATTCTTTGAGTTTTGTGGTGGTCGGTAAGAATTTTGGGCACCCATCGTGCACAGAACTTACGGTAACCCAATCTTGCTGTCACTATCTCGTACAAGAGAGTCTTAGAAATCTGTGGAAAACCAGTAGACAACTCTGAGATTGAGAAACGTCGATTTTCACGAACTTTTGCATCAACTGTCTGAACGATTTCGTCAGTCACCAATGATGGTCTACCACTCCTCTCTTCATCATGAACGTTTTCTCGTCCACTTTTAAATAAACGTACCCATTCACGGACAACTCCTTCACTCATAACTCTTGGTCTGTACACGGCACAAAACTCACGATGAATAGCTGCTGCAGAATATCCTTTGGCTGTAAAAAACCTTATGACAGCACGCACTTCACATTTGGCGGGGTTTTCTATTGCAGCACACATTTCAAACTGCCACAAAAACTAAACTAGCGCAGGTACGACGTTCACTCGACCACGGCTTGATGCCGACTGACCTGTTGAGTGCGTGAACGCACAGATGGCGTCGCTACTCCCCCCACAACCCGCACTGTGACCAATCGGAGGTTACTTTCTGAACCGCCCTCGTATGTTTATGAAAGAAGTATGTTTGTTAAAAGCTGGTTTATGCTTAGGGTACTTGTAACATGTTAACGCTGTACGGAAGTCCCTACGTAACGCAAGTGGCATGGCGCGATGTAAAAGATGGGTTTGGCGGTCCAACTGAGCGGTTCCTTTATGTGAACGGCACGCAGTATGTGGCTAGCCTTAGCACGGTACACCTCGACGGTGCAAAGAGAGGCAACTGGAAGCTGCAGTAGAAGGGATTTGCCTCGGGTGTGGATCTGGCTATTATTTGATATTCACGGAATAATGGAATGGCTCTAATATGTTGAAAATCCGGCGCCAAGAGGAGATTTTATAGAGCATTCGCACATCAAGAGCCGAGAGTACAGGTAGCTGTCATTTCGCCTGTCACTAATCTTCGCCACTTCTTCATAGACTTCATACATTCAGTTACGTAATGTATATTGGCATGGACCAGTCAATTTGTGGGTTGTTTCAATAATAATCACGTAAAACGTCAATTCGTGTTCGAAACCATAACTTAATTCCTGATCACGAACCTACGCCGGTCACTCAGCTAAGTGCTACTAAAACCGAGTATTCTGATTTAAATGAACAATTCTGCTATTCATGTGTTTAAAAGTGATTTTTTGTCTAAAGTAAAAGAGTAGTAAAAGTTAAAGTAAGAGTAAAATTTTGATGCTTTGTTTATGGAATACCCCAAGTGAAACTGTTAACGTAGGAAGTTTAAGTGTAAAAGTTTAAAGATCAATTAATATGAAAGTGAAAACCTTAATTATTTAAAAGCTAAAGCCACAAAAGTGAAGTTGGATTGGCTTTTTCTAAAGTATCCTTAGTTTATTATAAAATATAGTTTTGTAGTATTACAGTGCAAGATTGTATAAATATTATTGCCAAGAACACCTGCTTCACAGGTGATTGAAGTACAAGTACATATAAATTTGTAATGAACCAATTTGCGGTAGTACTGTCAAAAGTGAACTTATACACACTTTCAAAGATAGAGTACTTTAGGTATCCATCATGAATGGTTCCTTTTGAAGTTAATGGAGCCCAGTGTTGCATTTTATTACCTTGCAAAGTAATTTAAGTTAATGATTAGCTTTTAGAGATAGCTTTTACTTTTGCAATAATTAAAGAATCTTTGCTAGTGAAACTATATCCGTTTATTGGTCCCCATCATATTGTACTCCTATTAAAGAAAATTAACTGTCACTGTTACTAAGGAAAACTGCTATCTGCAGAGGAGCTCAACAGTGTATTTAAGACATTGTTCTTCTTTATTTTTGGTATTCGTGCGAGTCAAGATAGAAGCTGCTCATGTTCAAAATTAGTCCTGCATTTCATGCAGTGATGTTTCAGTATCTTGATTAAGTAATGCTAATGAATATGGCTGTCATTAGTATGAGCTAGGTGCAGTTTTGCTGCCCGTAATTTACTGGTGTGTGTGTTATTGGTAACTGCCGCTACACACAGTACAAAGTGCACTGTGTCAGTTTGCATCCTGTTTGCTATTGTCAGGTAAATCTCAACAAAAGTAACTTCAATAACTAACATCCATTTTCTCAAATATATATTTCCAAATTAATGTGCCTAGTTATGCTGGTGTCCGCTCATTTATTTCATTCATTTATAATTTTACCACTTCTGTTAACTCCCAAGGTTGAGGCTGGTTTGGTTTTAGTGTCAACTTCATAAAATTCGAAATTATAGTCTGATACCCTTTTCCATTACACACACGCACAGTCGAACTTTGAAATCCTCTCAAAGGGTAACATTAGCGCGTTTCACGGCACGTTAGTGGTATACATAGCTTTCCCCGTGACAGAACTAAAGATCCAGTTATTAGGGAATAGTGTTGTAATCGGTCCCATCGGATTAGGAAAGGGTGGGGCAGAAAGTCAGCCGGCCCTTTCAAAGGAACCATCCCGGCATTTGCCTGAAGCGATTTGGGGAAATCACTGCAAGATGTTAGAAATTCTTAGAAAAATAGGTACAAGCTATTTGAAAAAACAAGGGTAGTATCGAATACGAGGAGTAATCGTGTAGTTTAATAAGTGGCAGTCAAATGAAAACCAAACAACTGCCACAAGAGGACCGTGAAATGTTTCCATTCAAGTGTAATCACCATACAGGTTAAGAAATTTATCCCTGTGGGAAACGAGACGATCAATTTGTTTTTAGTAGAACACGGTCAGCCGCTTGAGGTCCACAGTCACAACCACTCTTGTACTTCCTCGTCCGACTGAAACAGAAGTCTACGAATGTCGCCAAAGATGTGAAAATCACACGGCCAAAGATCCCGACTGTACGGAGGATGTTTCAATGTTTCCCAAACAAACAGTTGAAGTGAGTCTTCGTCCGTTTGGCAGTGTGGCGGCAGCCGTTATCGCACAGCAAGATGATCCCGTCCGACAGCATTTCGACAGCTCTAGGGAAAAACGGCGAAGCTACAAGTGGAAACAAATCCAAAGCGTTTCGAACAAGTTCCAGTAAGGTCGTGATGACCTTCCTGCACTCCAGGGGCCCTCTCCTATCGATTTCCTCGAGCCTGAAATCACGATCAGTCCGGAGCACTATGAAGACACTTTGCAGAAACTGCGAAGCGCCTTGAAGTTAAAACGCCCAGGAATGCTGTCGGACGGAGTCGTCCTGTTGCAAGGTAACGCCTGCTCCCACACTGCCAATCTGACGAAGGCTACGTTTCATCGATTTGGTTGGAAACCAGAATGTTCATATCTTTGGCGACCTGAAGAAAGATATGCGTGGACGTCGGTTTCAGTCGAACAAGAAAATGGTGGATCCGTCTGCAGCCGACGGCGGTCTACGAAAGAGGAATTCACCATCTCGTCTCCCAGTGGAATAATGGTCTTAATGCGTGTGGTGATTACTTTTGAATGGAACCATTACATGGCCCTATTGTAGCGAGTGTTCAGTTTTCATTTGACTGCACCTTGTAAGTATCACCTCCAAAAACTGAAGTAATACAGTTAATTATTTATTTGTTTTTAGGTACGTGTCTGCAGTTCTGAAATCCCCGCTACACAAGCCAAAATAAAACAGCGCAGCCCTCTGATTAAGTGGAGCATCGCGCGTTAATTAGTTTTCGGCACGGCGGAAATGTGACAGCCGTGTCAAGCCAGTCCAGGAAAATTCTTTAGTTGTCTAGATTGGCTTGACGCAGGTGCTACATCTCCTCTGCCTCGAAAACGAATTATCGCACTATACTCCACTTAATCAGAGGGCTGCGCTACTTTATTATCACTTCTGTAGCGGCGTACTACGGTATCGTGGTGCGTGGATTTCAGAACCGCAAACATGTACCTACAAACAAACAAAATATTAATTACATTACTTTATCTTTTCGAGATGATAGTTTTTAATGAAAAGTTCTTATGTACATGAACCAAGGGCGAACAATAAAAACGGAATACCAACAGAGAAGTGCTACGAGTGAAATGGGGAAGAGGCAGAGATAAGATTCGCTGATTTAAGGAGCGATTAAACAGTCTCCATTCGAAGACCGTACAGTCCAGAATCGGTATGCCACTCAGGTAAAATCAATGTGAACACTGAGGTAATCATCTCACTGACGTATCAGGTTGCAGAAACTCGTTTGGTAAGACGTCGTGTCCTATTGTGCTATTGTGAGAAGCCCGTAGCTGCCTACCGCACATCCTCGTCCGACAGGAGTTGCCGGTCCTTTCAAGGCCTTTTTTAAGGGGCCGAACGCGTGATACTCGCTTGGGGAGAGATCATAATTATAGGGCGGGTGCTAGACTGCTTTCCACTTGAGTTGGCGTAACTTGTACGTTACGACATTTGCAGTACGGGAACGTGCGTTATCACGAAGCAATAGCACCCCTTGGCGCACCTGAAGTTTTTGACAGTGCTGTCCCATACACATCTTCATTCTCCAATGAATGTCTACCAGTGTCTGTCCTTCGCAGCCAAGAAACGAATATCAGCATGTTGCCCCTGTTTGGACACGTTTGGCAACAACGTCGCCTTACAGTAGTTCACGCTTCCGTATTTACCACACGCATGCCGGAAAGACACGAACGCCACTCTAATCCTCTGACTGTGTGTCAGTGCTATATACTCGTATCGGAGTGGCGCTAAGTCACGTATACACTCCAACAACTCTTTCAAATGGAAGCTTTTTGATAGCGCCTTATAATGTTGCTGTCCCGAGTGAAACTAAGAGAAATTACAACACCTGTGGAATAGAATGTATAGTCTAAGAGCACATGATGAGGTTTGGCAGTAAATCAAAGACCAAAATAACGGAGAGCAGCATAAATGAAATTAACCATAAACTTAACATCAAAATTAGGGACCGACAACTAGGGGAAGTGAAGAAATTAAGCTACCTTGGAAACAAAATAATACCTGAAGGCGGAGGAAACTAGGATTTACGAAGCAGTCTAGAACATACAGAGTGTCTGAAACATTTTGGGTCATTCTGAAACAGATGATACTGGGTCCATACACCATTATATTGAGGTAAGGAGCCAATGGTCGGAAATGCATATTTATTGTGCTACGGACTTACATAGCGTTCACCGCATAACAACAACGTAGCTCATAGTAATTGTTCAAAGTGAACCCGCCTCACTGAATGCATGCATGGCAACGGCGCATGTTTCAATTAGGCCCAAAAGGTTTGAGACACTCTACATAAGGATGACGTTCCCGATCAATATACAGCAATTAATATCAAATATAGGCCTTAAATTGAGGGAAAATAATTGCGAATTACGTTTGGAGCACAGAATTGTCTGATTACGAGGATTAAAAAATGTATTTTAGTGCAAAGTATGTATAACGGCAGTATTAGACTCCAGCAAGTGCGCGTAGACGTCTAATTCTCATTAGGTTTAATACAGATAGCAGAAAATGCTAATTTTACCCATCTCATCGACTAAGAGACAAATAACTCAAAAACCAGTTACCTGAGCGAAAAAAGCTAATGTCATCACGGAGAAGCTGGAGAAATTCTAGCCCTTATTCACGTATAATAATTGTCGTAGCCATAAGTTTAATGTAATTTTTATTCGTTACAATGTTCACGTGCAAACCAACGAAAGACATTATCCTAGATCTAGGGATAGCCTAAAAAGGCACTGCAGCTGGTATTTTTAACAGCCCATAGGTGCCAGTGAGCAAATGAGAGTAATGTAAACTGTTTATCTGTGTAGTTTTTAAAGTTATGTGTACAGTTTGTGCAACGACAAATCGACTCTATAAGAGCAGCGGCTATGGTGGCCTGGTCCATCTGACTTTGAAAGGTCGGTGTGTGGGGACGAGCCATGAGCAGCGTGTCAGTCGTCACTACAGTGTTGCAAATTCTTCAGGCGACGAGCTTTGGGATTTGTAGAGTTTCCGCAGGAGTGCAGGAATTTAGAAAAGTTTTCGACAGTTACGCACGTGGACTTTAACTCTGAATTACAGACCGATGTTTGACTTGTAAACGTTCTTTATAGGTTCGGAACTTTCACTCTGAACTGCAGATTCGTGTTTAGAGAGCTGTGAAATTTCAGCTTAGGTTCGCTGAATTAGAAAAGTTATCCACAACCAATTTTTTTGAACTTTGAACAGGTACGTGATGTTCCAGGATTAAGCAATGTCTCATTGTACTCACAATGTCAAGCAACAGTAGAATAAACATTTTCATTACTGAACGGTACCCAACCTGTATTGAGAATATTAATTTCACAAACCATAATGCCGCTTGGAATGCTATCAAATTACAATAAGTTAACTGAACATTAATAAAATAAGGCGACATGTGCATGGCCGTCCCCTAGGCAGATACGAAGCCAACAAACTTACAAGTGGATCAGGCAATTAATTAACCGTTTCACACATGGGAAAAGTGTGACGAAAGTGATTAGTGTAACGCAAAGTGTGTTTCTGCTCACTGCACTTGTCAAAGACGAGAGCTTTGCATGTACTTAAGAACAGTTCCATTAGGAGCTCAAACAACGGGTACATGGAGCAGTGAAACGTCCCCTAGGTACCCGCCCTTGGAGCTCCTCGCGATCTCGCTCAAGTGGCCGCGGGTAGAATCCGCATACTCGTAAGCTGTCCTCACACGGGACGTGTTTTGCAACGCGAAGCTCGAGAGAGATAGTGGCAGTAGTGGCTGTTGCACGCTCTGCAACGACCTGGCACTTCACACGGAACGTGGTCCTCATTGCGATTTTCAATCTTAGCGCTCTCAAGCGGCATTTCCCGGCTTCATCGGGCGCGTAACTCACACAGTTACCTTACGTAAATGTACACACGTAAAACTGCCGTGATTGTCGAAGAAGAGTGGAGAAAACCGAGAAAAATATTCTGGACTCGTCGAGCAGCCGGTAGAGGAACACAAGGCAATGTTGTTCAGCGATCTAGATACACAGTACCAGGAGTTATTACTTAACTCAATTGATTCTTCATCCCATTTTGAGTTTTCAGTCGAATATGGTAAATTATAGTCTGTAATGTCAGTTTGCGCGTGCATAATATCCACATTCTGGATGTTACATCGACTACCATTACTCTGATGTAACATACTGGGTGGTTATAACTAAAGTGTAGCTACTCACGTACGTCCAGCATGAGCTGTAATTATCGTGTAGCAGCGAAACTTGATAGATGTGCTAATGCGTTAATGCACAGCCGATTTACATTGGAAGAAGTAGTCCCAATTTTGGCCACCATGTGCAAATCTGGTGCTGTACAGCACCTCATCGACGTCTTCGCTGCTCAAATTGTGTAGGCGGCGGTTAATGAAGAAATCACAATTATGCCATTCTCACTTATTTGACCCTTTCTGCTCACGTCCCGTTCCTAAGCCATTAAATATGGAAACATTTCTACACGTCTTTCTTGCGTTCACAGCACCAGACCTGACCCTGGTGGCCAAAACTGTCATCATCATCTTCATCTTCTCTTCGGGTATTAGGCAGGGATTGCCTGTTACGGTACTCATCTCTTTCTGGGTCTTTCTCTGTCTCTTCTCGCATGGCACGTATAATTTCTTGCCCGTAAGGGAACTCTCTCACTCTCCATTCTTTGTAGATGTTCGTTCCGTTTTCTTTTGTAATCTCGAATTTTATCATTAAGTCTAAAGATTTTCTGTTCTTCTTTAATATCTTGATTTCTTAGTCTGTCTTCTCTTGTGCAACCTTTAACACCTCTAAGGAATTTCATTTCTTGTGCCCGAATCCGGCGTTCTTGCTTCTTGGTGATCACCCATGTCTCACTTCCATAGAGCAGTGTGGTAACTGCAACAGTTTTGTAAAATTTAATTAGAGTGTCCTTCCAAAAACATACGTTTTTCATGTTAGGTGCATTGTGCTGCTTACCTACTGCCAGGTACTCCATATCAGCGACCTCAGTAGCAATTACACATCGTGAGAGGGCAGAATGGGGCGCTCTGTGGAACTCACGGATTTTGAACGTGGTCAGGTGATTGGGTATCACTTGTGTCATACGTCTGTACACGAGATTTCCATATTCCTAAACATCCCTAGGTCCACTGTTTCCGATGTGATAGTGAACTGGAAACGTGAACGGACACGTACAGCACAAAGGCGTGCAGGCCGACTTCGTCTGTTGACTGATAGTGGCCGCCGACAGTTGAAGAGGGTCGTAATGTGTAATAGGCAGACATCTATCCAGACCATCACACAGGAATTCCAAACTGCATCAGGATCTACTGAAAGTACTATGACAGTTAGGCGGGAAGTGAGAAAACTTGGATTTCATGATCGAGTGGCTGCTCATAAGCCACACATCACGCCTGTAAATGCCAAACGACCCCTCGCTTGGTGTAAGGAGCCTCAACATTGGACGACTGAACAGTGGAAAACCGTTGAGTGATGAATCACGGTACAGAATGCGGCGATCCGAAGGCAGGGTGTAGGTATGGCGAACGCCCGGTGAACGTCATCTGGCATCGTGTGTACTGCCAATGGTAAAATTCGGAGGCGGTGGTGTAATGGTGTTTTTCATGGAGGGAGCTTGTAACCAATGATGTTTTGCGTGGCACTGTCACAGCACTGGCCTACATTGATGTTTTAAGCATCTTACAGCTTCCCACAATTGACAAACACCATATTGAATTCCAGCATTAGCGATGGGGAGCGCCACGAACTTGTAAGTCATTTTCAGCCAGGTGTCCGGATAATTTTTATCAGCGTAGATTTCAAAATCGATATTCGTTTCGTAACTTTATTTGAGTGGAAGAGGAGATTTTTTCGAATCTGTTCACCATCCGTGACAAAGATATTTGCCGTCAAGATACAAACTTGAGGTACTTCATATAACCAATGGGTAAATACACATATTTCGCCAACAGCTTTGCCGCAGTGGTAACAGCTGTTCCCGTCAGATCAACGATGTTAAGCTCCGTCGGGCTCGGATAGTACTTAGATAGGTGATTGTCCGGTCTGCGGAACGCTGTTGGCAAGCGGGGTGCACTCAGCCCTTGTAAAGCAAATTGAGGAGCTACTTGATTGAGAAGTAGCGGTTCCGGTCACGAAAACTGACAACGGCTGGGAGAGTGGTGTGCTGACCTCATGCCCCTCGATATCCGCATCCGGTGAGGCCTGTGGGCTGAGTGAGGATGACACGGTGTTACGTCAGTACCGTTGAATCTTCCGAGACCTATTCGGACGGAGTTTAGAGTTAGAGTTAAATACATATATTTTACAGAAAGTTTCATAATGGCAAACACTTACAGCGTATAAATTGTGTTTACTTTCTGGCCATTGGGCAAACATTCCAGTCATTTGCCTTTGCAACAAGATTTGCAGCATATACATTACTTATAATAAAAGCGAGTAACATCGACTTTTGCAAATAATATGTCTATTAAAATAATAAGAAATATCTAGAACCTTTTAGGAAACGAAAGGAGAAAAGGAAATTAAAAGGAGGGGGACGCAGACCTGCTACCTTCCGTACTTGTCTCCGCTCACAGCTCGCGCCGCTAGCAACTACACTACGGCTACGAGATGGCCGCTAGTCCTCCGTATATATTATAAACTGACTAAAATTGTATCTTCAAATGTCATTACTCGATATTTAAGACGCGCTTTTGATAGAACGTCTTTGTGAGCACTGAAACGGTATACTTTCGTAATAGACAAATTATAACACAGCGCGTGGAAAATGGAGGGCGGACCTAGGGACCGCATGGAAAGATTCACAAGTTTCCATCTGTGAATCACAGCTTGAGGTGCGAGCTGACAAACATGGCCACCACTCTATCGTGGACGTGGACGAGACCAAGGCCTCTTCTGTGGGGGGAACTGATTCTGAAGAGCGAGCCGGTACTGGCGTAGGCTCCAAATGTAGCTAATACACGCCGAACCATCAGTAACGCTATTGGAAGTGTGTGCGCTGTGTGTTGTCTGCGTGATGAAACGTAAATATTGACGTAGTGCGTCCTTCGAAGAATGTCGAGAGTCTGTAGACAAAGGTTGGCGATCTTGACCCGAATTCGTTGTGACAAGCGGCGATAGTGCGCCGGAAGTTGCCGTGATTATCTCTAGCCATTTAATAGCACCACTACGCCTTAGGGAGTCGACGTTATGAAACCTACGTTGACTTCACAGGAAACTACGCAAAATCTTAAATTTACGCTGCCTGACAAGAAAGTGAAGCACCGAGAAGGGGAGTAACCGAAATGAAACTTACAGACTTGAGAGAGTAAATGACAACATATCAGTGATTACTAAATCGAGTCAGATTTACAAACAACTTGGCAGTATGATCCCGCTAATCAGTACGACGGTGCTTTCCCTCTGGCACAGATCCTTTATTCGGTTGGGATGGCTGTCATGAAGCCATAGTGCCGTTTCTAGAGGCGAGGTGGCCCACAACTATTGTGACTGGTTCTTGCTGTCCTGGAAATTGACACTAGGACAGAGTTGACAATCCCAAGTGGTCTCGAAAATGTTCTATCAGGGAAGGATCTGGAGATGTTGACAGCCAGTTGAGTACCGAAACATCATGTAGATAGTTCATAGAGACACACCCGCGTGCGGACGGGCATTGTGCTGTTGAAAACTGGCGCCAAGGTATTGAGAGATAACATGCAGGAGCCGATCTAGTTCCCTCAATCGCCAGCCGGTATGGCCGAGCGGTTCTAGGCGCTTCAGTCTGGACCTCGTGATTGAACGGTCGCAGATTCGAATCCTGCCTAGGCCATGGATGTGTGTAATGTCCTTAGGTTAGTTAGGTTCAAGTAGTTCTGAGTTGTAGGGGATGATGTTAAGTCCCATAGCGCTTAGAGCATTTGAACCGTTTTAATTCCCTCAATCACTACCAGCTGCAAACTGAGGTCACACATTATAGCTCGCCACACCGTTGCGTCATGAGGTACACAGAACATTGGAAGAATGGGACCTCCAGCCAGGTCGCCGTCGTACTCACCGGGGTAGTGCAGAACCATGATTCAATGGTGAATGCGCAGCAGTGCCACTCATCAGCTCCACTCCAAATGCAGTCGTTTGTGTTGTGGAGTTAACGGCAGCCCACGCATGGGACGGTAATTCCCAACTAACGGTGCAGGAGGACACAGTGTTGCAGCGAAGCCATTACTTCGTCTCGGCTGGCAGGCACAGGTGTGAATAGGTTACAATGTATATGGTGCCCAGTATGGTGACCGGAGACTTGATCACGAGTTTTCTTGCTCTCACGTGCCCTTGCAGTCCAAAATGGGGTCACTGTCGCATCTGAATGCGCCACAAATCTGGATACTGTGTGATTCGACCAGCCGACCAAATGGAGACCCACAATGAGCACTCTCTCGAACTCTGTCAGGTGCTGAGAGCACTGTTTCACGTATGTACACAGCATCTTCGTATCTGTCACAGTGGTGACTCAATAGCCATGGTGCTCAAGCCCCTTATGTACCCTACTAGGCCTAGTAACAACAATGATTCACTCTGGTGGTCCGTTCTACTTGTCACAGAGTTTAGCAACACTAATCTTTTAGATAGCTGGCGATGAAATGTACATGTACCAAGATACGTTGACAGTCAACCAGGTCTTCCGGGTGCTTCACAACTTTTTTTTTTCAGGCAGTGTATTTTGGTTGTTACCAGATTCCCCTCTTTCAGAGAGGCTTACCGTGCTTTGTGTAATGTGCATTTTGTATTCTCTTTAGTCCTGCCCTCATGATGCCCAAAATGTGTCTCAGTTCCGTATCTGGTTCGTAAGGCACCACCCGCTTTAATTCGATTACAATTTATTACCACTGTTTTACTTCCGTTTACGTCCATCCTATAACTTGTTTTGGGGCGACTGTCCTTTCAGTTCAACTGCACTCGAGGACGGTGATACTGTCAGTCCCGCCTAAACAAGCAAAGTACTTTCCGACACGGATATTCCGCCTATGGAGATGTGCGTACCTCAGGACTGCTCTACGTGAGGGGGCAGTAGTAGCAGGCCGGTAATGCAGGTATGAGTTGGGCACCTGCCGGTGTGGGAGCGTGACAAAGGAAGCGAGGGCGGCGGAGGCGGCGGCGGCGGCTGGAGCTGACCCGGCGGCCCGCCTGGAATGCGCCGGCTATACAGACCGTGCCGCAAACACACGGCCACTTGCTGCCGTGCAAACGGGCCTCCTCTCCACTGCTCTCTCTCAGTCAGCTGCTGTCAGCGCCGTAGCAGCTATGTGGAGATTTCGAGACGCTGACTCCTTTCCACTCGAAATCACTGCACTCAACGTCTGTGGTTGATTGGCCGGTCGAGGCATGCCACACAAGGAGCGCCTAATATGCTTGGTGAATTAATAAAGCTCATTGAGGCTGTTCGTGGACGTTATATATAGAGGAATGAAATCCATAAGTGCGAAGCCCGTTCAGTAAGTAATGCAACACTTATTTTTTCTCGGTCAATTTCTGTCGAAAAAATTTCGAATTTACTGCGGAACATTACGTAACGTTCTCGCTTCAGTACCTATAGCTTCATGATGTACCCGTGGTCTAGGGATAGCGTCTTTGACTCATAATCAAAAACGTCTTTGGTCCCGGGTTCGATCCCCGCCACTGCCTAATTTTTGATAAATAGTCAGCATTGGCGCCCAAAGACGTCCGGCATAAGAAGTCAGCCTCATTCTGCCAACGGCCTTGTCAAAGAGGGCGGAGGAGCGGATAGAGGTTCAGGGCACTCTCTTGTCCTACGGGTGGGAAATTGCCCCTAAAGGCGGAAGAATCAGCAATGATCAACGACATGAGGATGCAGAAGGCAATGGAAAACACTGCATTAAAGACACGTAACGTGTATCCACAGGACATGTGGCCTGTAATTGAAGAAGTGTCATGATGATCTCTCCATTGGCAAAAGATTCCGGAATAGTCCCCCATTCAGATCTCCGGGAGGGGACTGCCAAGGGGAGGTTACCATGAGAAAAAGATTGAATAATCAACGAAAGGATAACGTTCTACGAGTCGGCGCGTGGAATGTCCGAAGCTTGAACGTGGTAGGGAAACTAGGAAATCTGAAAAGGAAAATGCAAATGCTCAATCTAGATATAGTAGGGGTCAGTGAAGTGAAGTGGAAAGAAGACAAGGATTTCTGGTCAGATGAGTATCGGGTAATATCAACAGCAGCAGAAAATGGTATAACAGGTGTAGGATTCGTTATGAATAGGAAGGTAGGGCAGAGGGTGTGTTACTGTGAACAATTCAGTGACCGGGTTGTTCTAATCAGAATCGACAGCATACCAACACCGACAACGATAGTTCAGGTATACATGCCGACGTCGCAAGCTGAAGATGATCAGACAGAGAAAGTGTATGAGGATATTGAAAGGGTAATGCAGTATGTAAAGGGGGACGAAAATCTAATAGTTATGGGAGACTGGAATGCAGTTGTAGGGGAAGGAGTAGAAGAAAAGGTTACAGGAGAATACGGGCTTGGGACGAGGAATGAAAGAGGAGAAAGACTAATTGAGTTCTGTAACAAGTTTCAGCTAGTAATAGCGAATACCCTGTTCAAGAATCACAAGAGGAGGAGGTATACTTGGAAAAGGCCGGGAGATACGGGAAGATTTCAATTAGATTACATCATGGTCAGAGATTCCGAAATCAGATACTGGATTTTAAGGCGTACCCAGGTGCAGATATAGACTCAGATCACAATATAGTAGTGATGAAGAGTAGGCTGAAGTTCAAGACATTAGTCAGGAAGAATCAATACGCAAAGAAGTGGGATACGGAAGTACTAAGGAATGACGAGATACGTTTGAAGTTCTCTAACGCTATAGATACAGCAATAAGGAATAGCGCAGTAGGCAGTACAGTTGAAGAGGAATGGACATCTCTAAAAAGGGCCATCACAGAAGTTGGGAAGGGAAAAATAGGTACAAAGAAGGTAGCTGCGAAGAAACCATGGGTAACAGAAGAAATACTTCAGTTGATTGATGAAAGGAGGAAGTACAAACATGTTCCGGGAAAATCAGGAATACAGAAATACAAGTCGCTGAGGAATGAAGTAAATATGAAGTGCAGGGAAGCTAAGACGAAATGGCTGCAGGAAAAATGTGAAGACATCGAAAAATATATGATTGTCGGAAGGACAGACTCAGCATACAGGAAAGTCAAAACAACCTTTGGTGACATTAAAAGCAACGGTGGTAACATTAAGAGTGCAACGGGAATTCTACTGTTAAATGCGGAGGAGAGAGCAGATAGGTGGAAAGAATACATTGAAAGCCTCTATGAGGGTGAAGATTTGTCTGATGTGATAGAAGAAGAAGCAGGAATCGATTTAGAAGAGATAGGGGATCCAGTATTAGAATCGGAATTTAAAAGAGCATTGGAGGACTTACGGTCAAATAAGGCAGAAGGGATAGATAACATTCCATCAGAATTTCTAAAATCATTTGGGGAAGTGGCAACAAAACGACTATTCACGTTGGTGTTTAGAATATATGAGTCTGGCGACATACCATCTGACTTTCGGAAAAGCATCATTCACACAATTCCGAAGACGGCAAGAGCTGACAAGTGCGAAAATTATCGCACAATCAGCTTAACAGCTCATGCATCGAAGCTGCTTACAAGAATAATATACAGAAGAATGGAAAAGAAAATTGAGAATGCGCTAGGTGACGATCAGTTTGGCTTTAGGAAAAGTAAAGGGACGTGAGAGGCAATTCTGACGTTACGGCTAATAATGGAAGCAAGGCTAAAGAAAAATCAAGACACTTTCATAGGATTTGTCGACCAGAAAAAGCGTTTGACAATATAAAATGGTGCAAGCTGTTCGAGATTCTGAAAAAAGTAGGGGTAAGCTATAGGGAGAGACGGGTCATATACAATATGTACAACAACCAAGAGGGAATAATAAGAGTGGATGATCAAGAACGAAGTGCTCGTATTAAGAAGGGTGTAAGACAAGGCTGCAGCCTTTCGCCCCTACTCTTCAATCTGTACATCGAGGAAGCAATGATGGAAATTAAAGAAAGTTTCAGGAGTGGAATTAAAATACAAGGTGATAGGATATCAGTGATACGATTCGCTGATGACATTGCTATCCTGAGTGAAAGTGAAGAAGAATTAAATGATCTGCTGAACGGAATGAACAGTCTAATGAGTACACAGTATGGTTTGAGAGTAAATCGGAGAAAGACGAAGGTAATGAGAAGTAGTAGAAATGAGAACAGCGAGAAACTTAACATCAGGATTGATGGTCACGAAGTCAGTGAAGTTAAGGAATTCTGCTACCTAGGCAGTAAAATAACCAATGACGGACGGAGCAAGGAGGACATCAAAAGCAGACTCGCTATGGCAAAAAAGGCATTTCTGGCCAAGAGAAGGCTACTAATATCAAATACCGGCCTTAATTTGAGGAAGAAATTTCTGAGGATGTACGTCTGGAGTACAGCATTGTATGGTAGTGAAACATGGACTGTGGGAAAACCGGAACAGAAGAGAATCGATCCATTTGAGATGTGGTGCTATAGACGAATGTTGAAAATTACGTGGACTGATAAGGTAAGGATTGAGGAGGTTCTACGCAGAATCGGAGAGGAAAGGAATATGTGGAAAACACTGATAAGGAGAAGGGACAGGATGATAGGACATCTGCTAAGACATGAGGGAATGACTTCCATGGTACTAGAGGGAGCTGTAGCGGGGAAAAACTGCAGAGGAAGAGAGAGATTGGAATACGTCAAGCAAATAATTGAGGACGTAGGTTGCAAGTGCTACTCTAAGATGAAGAGGTTAGCAGAGGAAAGGAATTCGTGGCGGGACGCATCAAACCAGTCAGTAGACTGATGACCAAAAAAAAAAAAAAAAGTTTCATGAAATTCCAATAAGTGATGGCGCTATATGTATCCTTCAAATTGGCGTCACTCATCACTGACGCAAATTTCCGTAACAGGATGACATGGCTCCGAAGCCATATACCTGTACTATGGAGCAATGCTCACTGTAACTTGTATACTTTACGCTAAGGTATCTGTATTGCCATTTGGATTGTTTGATATAGTTGTTCCACGCATGCATACTTAACTAACGAAGACGGATGGTTTGAGAATGGACGCAAGTCCGAAACCAATCACCATGTGGATTCCAAGCAGAGAACTCTCATTGAGTTTCTTTTGGTGGATAACCAAAGCATCACGGATATTCACAGGCGCTTGTAGAACGTCAACGGAGACCTAGAAGCGAACAAAAGCACGGTGAGTCGCTGGGTGAGACGTCTGTCATTGTCGCAACAAGGTCGTGCAAACCTGTCTCATTTCCGGCGTGTCCGCTGTCCGCACACAGCTATGGCTCCTACAATGTCGGAACGTTCGGACACATTGCGGGAAACAGTACATGGATGATTGGGAGGTTACTGATGCGGTAAGACGTTGGTTGCGATATCGATCACTAAGGCGGTACCATGTGGGCATACAGGCCTCCCAGTAAGCTGTCGCATGGCCGTTGCATTGAACGGAGATTGTGTTAAAAAAATAGGGTTTTGTAGCCAAAAGAGTAGGGAATAATATCGTGTACTGGAATCCTGAATAAAAGCAACTTGCTTTCAGAAAAAAAATATGTTCGATTACTTACTCAATGCCCCTGGTTTATGTAAGCCATGGTGTGGGAGATTCGGTTCTGAGACTGTGCTTGTTAATGGACTCTAAAGAAAAATAAGACACTTTCTTACTATTTATCAGCCTTTATACAACCTTAGATCACTAAAAATAGTGAAAAATATTTGAAATTCTCCGAAACACGAATATAAGGTAAAGGTATAAATGGGTAATATACAGAGGCTGGACAAAAGCACCTAAAACATAACATTTTACGATGCCTAAGACGCTGTAGTAAAGCTGGTGACATTCGAAATAGCTTCCAGGCCTTGAACGGTTTTCAGTGGAGTCTTATACCAATCTTCCTGAAAAATAGTGGCAAGTTCAGGTGGATAGCGATCACACACCCTTCTCTCCAAAGTAGACCATAAGGTCAGAGTCCTGGTGACTGTGCCGTCCAGGGGAAATTGAGAATTCATCCTCGTGCTCACAAAACCAGTGCTGGAAGATGCGAGCTTTGTAGAAACGGGCTCTGTCGTCTCGGAACACAGAATCACCACTGGGGAACAAACATTTTGGCATGGGATTGGCCTGATCAGCCAAAATAGTCACATAACCCTTGGGATTAATACGGCCTTGTAGAGTAACTATGGGCCACATGAAATACCACGATATGGTTGCCCATTTTATCACCGGTCCCCCGCCATGTTTCACTCTTGGGAAATAAACTACGCCCCAAGTTGGGATCAGTGTGAAATAAGATGACTTTCTTCCATCGAAACAAATGGTTGGACTACATTGCATTAGTATGTCCCCAACCATCGAAAGAAATAGTTGGAATGCCGTCGTAAGTTGCATTAGCAAGTCTCCTTTATTAACTGGTTCTGAACTGGAGTCCATTCTCAAACCATCCGTCTTCGTAAGTATGCATGCGTGGACAAGTAGGTCAAACAACCCAAATGGTAATACAGATACTTTAGCATACAGTAGACAAATTACAGTGAGCATTTCTCGCCGGTCGGAGTGGCCGAGCGGTTCTAGGCGCTTCAGTCTGGAACCGCGCGACCTCTACGGTCGCAGGTTCGAATCCTGCCTCGGGCATGGATGTGTGTGATGTCCTTAGGTTAGTTAGGTTTAAGTAGTTCTTAGTTCTAGGGGACTGACGACCTCAGATGTTAAGTCCTATAGTGCTCAGAGCCATTTGAACCATTGCTCCATAGTACAGGTTTTATGGCTTCGGTGTCATGTTATCCCGTTACGGGAATTTGCGTCACTGATCAATGGTTTCTGAATTTCAGCTCTCCCTGCAAATCCCCGCTTGTGAATTTACACTTGTGTTATTTTTATCGCGTCAGGTTACGCGAGAGCGACATTCAGTTACGCAGTGACTATTTGCACTTGTCGTCCTCTCATTTTTCGTCACAATCCTCTCCAATGGCCGTCTATCATGTTTAATTAACACACACTTTCGTCCACGTTGCAACTTAGCGGATGATGTTTTCTACTTTTTGTGTATGCAGTACAAATCTTTGATAGCACACACTTGGGCTCCGTTGGTTACGAAAGGTTCACTATAACAGCGCCATCAATTTGTCCACGTTAGAAATCACTTTGTTCAACATGATGCACTCACTACTACACAGTACACTGTTCTCATCACGACTGACGCTTGTATGGAGGACACTGAACAGGTGTAACTCGTGATGAAAGACAACAACGAATCCTGCAGGCTTGGCTAGCATCTGCTCGTATGTCCAACCACGCGTTTCTCTCAGCGTTTCTAGATTTATGTCCAACACCTCTACAAGGCGCAAAAGAACCAAAAGGGAAACATAAGAATGGTAGTGTAAGAACGAAGTGCTCGGCTAAAAATAGTGTGGAACAGGCATGCTGTATTTCTCCCCTACTGCTGAAGTGGTACATCGAAGAAACAATGACGGAAATGGACTTAAAATTTCCGGTGAAAGGTATCGATGGTTACATCGGCCGATGGCACTGCTATCTTCAAGAGAGTGAGATGGTTTTACAGGACCTGTCGAACAGATTGAACAGTTTATATCAAACACATACGACAGTAATGATAATGAATACAAACAAAGTATATGAAAGACATTCGACAGTAATGAGGAGTAGCAGAAATGAGACTACTGGAAAGCAGGAGCTGGCGGAGTGAAGGAATTCTGTTAGAACGGAATCAAGGCGAGGTTCACCGCAGAATGGACGAGGAACAGAATATGTGTAATACATTGAAAAGAAGTTAGTTAGGTACGAAGTTAGTTACATGTTCCAAGGAATATTTGATTCTTTTATCAAAGTGAAAGAGTCAGTTTACACTATATGTACACTATGTGATCAAAAGTTTCCGCACACTTGGCTGAAAGTGCCTTACAAGTTCGTGGCACCCTCAATGGGTACTGTTGGAATTCAGGTTGGTATTGGCCCACCCTTAGCCTTGATGACAACTTCCATTCTCGCAGACATACGTTCAATCGGGTGCTGGAAGATTTCTTGGGCAATGGCAGCCCATTCTTCACGGAGTGCTGCACTGAGGAGAGGTATCGATGTCAGTCGGTGAGGCCTGGCACGAAGCCAGCGTTCAAAAACATCCCAAAGGTGCTCTATAGGATTCACGTCAGAACTCTGTGCAGGCCAGTCCATTACAGCCACGTTATTGTCGTGTAACGACTCTGTCATAGGACGTGCATTATGAACAGGTGTTCAATCGTGTTGAAAGATGCAATCGCCATCCCCGAATTGCTCTTCAACAGTGGGAAGGAAGAAGGTGCTTAAAACATCAATGTAGGCCTGCGCTGTGATAGTGCCACGACAAACAACAAGGGGTGCAAACACTACTACACCATAACACCACCGCCTCCGAATGTTACTGTGGGCACTACACACGCTGACATATGACGTACTCACACCCTGTCATCGGATCGCGCGTTGTGCACCGTGATTTGTAACTCCACACAACCTTTTTCCACTGTTCAAGCGTGCAATGTTTACGCTCCTTACACCCAACGAGGCGTCGTTTGGCATTTACCGGCGTGATGTGTGGTTTATGAGCAGCCGCTTGACCACAAAATCCAAGTTTTCTCACCTGCCGCCTAACTGTCATAGTACTTGAAGTAGATCCTGATACAGTTTGGAATACCTGTGTGATGGTCTGGTTAGATGTCTGCCTATTACTAACTACGAGCCTCTTCAAATGTCGACGGTCTCTGTCAGCGCGCTTTTGTGCTGTTAGTGTCCCTTCATGTTTCCACTTCATTATCACATCGGAAACACTGGACTTAGGGAAGTTTAGGAGTCTGGAAATCTCGCGTACAGAGGTATGACACAAGTGATACCCAATACCAGACCACGTTCGAAGTCCGCGAGTTTCGCGGAGCGGCCCATTCTGCTCTCTGACGATTGCTAATGACAACTGAGGTCGCTGATTTGGAGTACCTGGTAGCAGGTGGCAGCACAATGCACCTAATATAAAAAACTTATGTTTGGGGGGGGGCTGCATACTTTTGATCACATAGTGTATACCTGATTAATGTTAACATTAATGATCACATTAATCACATTAATTTTAGTCCTGCTGTTACCACTACACTTAAAAACTAGTTTCTTTTCCTTTTTTTCAAGTTACCAGCTTTTGTAACCAAAATTCATACATGGAATAGAAAGAGTTGTCCAGAAGAAATGATTTTAGGTTAGATTAAGACGTGTCGGACATTTAATGATATCAAGCAAACACTCAAAAAAGTTTTTGCTTGGTGCATATTAACCTCTTTTCTGAGCCACTGACATGTTTAATAATGGGTAGTGAAGGTCATTTTTCCTCTAGTATTGTTGGTACAGATATCACTATTCTTCTCGGGTTGTGATGGGTAATTTTTGACGAATTTAACTAGCGAATATATGTATTATGAAGATGTGGTGAAATTCCCAACTGCAGAGAGAGTGCCTACATGACGACCGCGGGCATGGAGACCGTGGATGAACACCATAAGGGACAGGTTGATAATGAATTAGGATATCAAAGAGTGCATGGTACTAGAGGGATCTGTAGACGGGAAAAATTGTAGGGGATGACCGAGTTTAGAATGTGTGCAACGAATAATTCCAAACACGTCGAGTGTAAGTGCTCCTCTGAGAGAAAGAGGTTGGCACAGAAGATGAATACCTATGAGAGCACAGAAGACTGATCGCTTATTAAAAAGGTATGTGTTGTATATAGTATTCACTTGCAACATAGACCGCCCCCGGTAGCTGAGTGGTCAGCGCTACAGAATATCAATCCTAAGGGCCCGGGTTCGATACCCGGCTGGGTTCGAGATCTTCTCTGCTCAGGGACTGAATGTTGTTTTCTCCTAATCATCATCATTTCATCCCCATCGACGTGCAAGTCGCCGAAGTGGCTTCTAATCGAAAGACTTGCACCCAGCGAACGGTCTATCCGACGGGAGGCCCTAGTCACACGACATTTACTTGTATCATACCTACATCTGTACCTCGTAAGCTGGAAGGTAAACCACCTCATGATGCACAACGCTTCTCTTGCAGTATTTAGCACTGGAATTACAGGTAGATTTTCGCGAAGTTTGCGGTCAACTGAGGACGTAACTCACTCTTCTATCATCATCTGCTAAGTGGCCCGTAATGACGAGCAATATTCAGCTATCACTGGAAAGAGGGTTTTGTGATCTAGCTTCTTTGTAGCTAATGTCAAACCAAACACCTTGCAGCCGGCTACTTTCGAAATTGTTATTTTAATGGGCTACCAGTACCGGCGATTTATTACGCCATCTCCAAGCCCCCTGACCGATGTGTAGGAAGATTCCAACCTCGGTTTCCGTCAAAATAGGGGCCAAAGACTAGTATCTGCAGATTTCTGCTTGATGCAGCGATCAGTTCAAACATGAACTGCCAACTGCTTCGCGGCAACCGCAGAATACAAAGCACAACCATTGTGATACGGTAAAATGTCCATGAAGTGATAGGTGTATCTACCGTGGATACTCACCGAAATCAAGCACTCCAGTGGTGAGAGACAAGGGGACTAACCGAAATCAAGCACACCGATGGGAAGAGAAAACGTCGACGTTCCTGGATCACTCTAAACGTAGACATTGAAACAGCTAACTATATTGTACTGCACAGTCAAATTTGCAACACTTGAGTAAATTTCGAACATAAATATCAACTGTTAGAATATAAAAGTTTACATTTACATCGTAAATGAAATACAGAATCAAATGCGTCGGTTCTTCATTGCAAAAACAGACACACTTGATATTTGTCGATTAGAGCGCCATCATCACGAATGGAAAGCAACTGTTTTAGTAAACCGTAAGTATTTTTTGGGTGGAATCCGAATGTACAATAAAAGTATTGCGGGGGCGGGGCGGGGGGAGGAGGGGAGGGGGGAGATCCCATTTGAAAATAAAATTGACCCCACCCATGCAGGAGCTACAAGCAGATAAAGGAATATTGTGTCGACACGCGCAAAATATGAGCTACTTTCTATTTCTTGTGAACTGCGAATGAATTGCCAAGTATTGAGTTTCTCGATATATGATGTCGTAAATTTGTTGTGACTTCTAAAGCAAATGGGACATTTTACTTCAATGATACCACACTTTAAATGGTTCAAATGCCTCTGAGCACTATAAGACTTAACATCTGAGGTCATCGGTCCTCTAGACTTAGAACTACTTAAACCTAACTAACCTAAGGACATCACACACATCCATGCCCGAGGCGGGATTCGAACCTGCTACCGTAGCAGTCGCGCAGTTCCGGACTGAAGCTCCTAGAACCGCTACACCACAACGGCTGGCGATAGCGCACTTCGTAAAATATATCCAGCTAGGGATAGTGCCATTCTGTAATGCAACTAAAGATCGTCGCGCAACAGCTACAAACTACCATATAAACCAGATGGGGAAAGTCTTACGCACTACGTGTACACCTTCCATTCTATAGGCCACGCCACACGGTATCAGGCACGGTATCGTCTCAGCAATTCTGTACCACTTCTTATGCCATGTGTTTGTTCCACGTTTCTGTCGGTATTGTAAATAAAATAGCTTTGATCGCTTTGCCATTTCCTGTAATAACGCAATAATTCAAAGCTGTGGAATTTTATGAATAACAATTACTCGTTCTTTTTTTAAAAAAAACAACCTTTATTTAAAAATAAAAAGTTGTAGCACTGTTACTATAGCTAACTGATATTTACGGGTTTGAAGCTCTCTAAGGCTATAGGTACAGCAATAACGAATAGCTCAGTAGGCAGTACAGTTGAAGATGAATGGACATCTCTGAAAAGGGCCATCACAGAAGTTGGGAAGGAAAACGTAGGTACAAAGAAGGTAACTGTGAAGAAACCTTGGGTAACAGAAGAAATACTTCAATTGATCGATGAAAGCAGGAAGTACAAACATGTTGCGGGAAAATCAGCAATACAGAAATACAAGTCGCTGAGGAATGAAAGAAATAGGAAATGCAATGAAGCTAAGACGAAATGGCTGCAGGAAAAATGTGAAGTTATCGAAAAGAAATGACTGTCGGAAATGCAGAGGAGAGAGAGGATAGGTGGAAAGAATACATTGAAAGCCTCTATGAGGGGGAATATTTGCCTGACGTGTTAGAAGAAGAAACAGGAGTAGATCTAGGAGAGATAGGGGATCCAGTGTTAGAATCAGAATTTAAGAGAGCTTTGGAGGACTTAAGATTAAATAAGGCAGAAGGGATGGATAACATTCCATCAGTATTTCTAAAATCATTGTGGGGAGTGGCAACTAAACGAATATTCACGTAGGTGTGTAGAATGTATGAGTCTGGTGACATACCATCTGACTTCCGGAAAAATATCGTCCACGCAGTTCCGAAGACGGCAAGAGCTGATAAGTGCGAGAATTATCGCACAATTAGCTTAACAGCTCATGCATCCAAGTTTCTTACAAGAATAATATACGGAAGAATGGAAAAGAAAACTGAGGATGCGCTAGATGACGACCAGTTTGGCTTTAGGAAAGGTAAAGGCACGAGAGAGACAAGTATGGCGTTGCCGTTAATAATGGAAACAAGACTAAAGAAAAATCAAGACACGTTCATACTATTTGGCGACCTGGAAAAAGTGTTTGACAATGTAAAATGGTGCAAGATGTTCGAAATTCTAAAAAAAGTATGAATAAGTTACAGGGAGAGACGGGTCACGTAAATTACTTGCAACAGCCAAGAGGGAATAATAAGAGTGGACCACCAAGGAGGACGACCAAGGACGAAGTGCTCATATAAAAAAGGGTGTAATACAAGGATGTAGCCTTTAGCCCCTACTGTTCAATCTGTACATTGAGGAGGCAATGATGGAAATAAAAGAAAGGTTCAGGAGTGCAATTAAAATTCAAGGTGGTAGGATATCAATGATACGATTCGCTGATGACATTGCTATCTTAAGTAAAAGTGAAGAAGAATTACATGATCTACTGAACGGAATGAACAGTGTAATGAGTACAAAGTATGGACTGAGATTAAATTGAAGAAAGACGAAGGTAATGAGAAGTAGTAGAAATGAGAACACGGAGAAACTTAACATCAGGATTGATGGTCACGAAGTAGATCAAGTTAAGGAATTCTTCTGCGTAGGCCGTAAAATAATGACGGACGGAGCAAGGAGGACATCAAAAGCAGACTAGCAATGGCAAAAAGGGCATTCCTGGCCAAGAGAAGTCTACTAATATCAAGTATCGGCATTAAATTGAGGAAAAAATTTCTGAGAATGTACATCTGGTTACAGCATTGTATAGTAGTGAAACATGGACTGTGGAACCGGAACAGAAGAGAATCGAAGCATCGGAGATGTGGTGCTACAGACGAATGTTGAAAATTAGGTGGACTGATAAGGTAAGGAATAAGGAGGTTCTGCGCAGAATCGGAGAGGAAAGGAATATGTGGAAAACACTGATAAGGAGAAGGGACGGGATGATAGGACATCTGTTAAGACATGAAGGAATGACTTCCATGGTACTAGAGGGAGCTGTAGAGGGCGAAAACTGCAGAGGAAGACAGAGATTGGAATACATCCAGTAAATAATTGAGGACGTAGGTTGCAAGTGCTTCTCTGAGATGACGAGGTTAGTACAGAAGAGGAATTCGTGGCGGGCCGTATCAAACCAGTCAGAAGACTGAAGACAAAAATAAGTAAAAAATAAAAACGTTGTTATAACCGAAACTAAACAAATGTCGAAAACTAAGGGTTATCCAAAGCTAAAATACGAGTATCGGTTTTTCCCATCCCTAGTGTGGGCAGACGAGTCCATTTCATGAATGTTAATGACCACAATACCATTGATTCACAGATGCTGCGAGACGGCAGGCAGAATTGCCATGATGAGATATTGTCTTCAAATTGTTCCTCTATTGTACGCAGTACGCAATGCTATGAAATGCGTTCATATCCTACTCTAAGAGTTTTCTTACACTGCTGGCACCGTAAATGCAACACCCTGAAGGAAGCATCCGAATCAAGTGAAATTTACACCATGGGTTTGCAGCGATGAGATATGCAACTGATTAGAATTTCAGCGCAGACGCACATGACGCGCGCCTGTGGCGCCACCTCATAGCGCCATTTAAGGCTTGGCGACTTCGACGAGTGTACGTTCGGCACGTGTGTTTACCTTGTGGTTGTTTCACAAGACGATCAGTTATGCCTCGTAGACAACAGCGAACACCTTTTCATCAAGTATCCGAGCTCGACAGAGGAAGGATAGTGGCTTACCGAGATTGTGGATTATCATACAGAGAAATCGCTAGTCGTGTTGGACGAAACCAAACAACTGTAATGCGGATATGTGACCGTTGGATGCAGGAGGGTACGACGGACCGACGTGGTCGATCGCATTCACCTCGGTGCACCACTGCACGTGCTGATAGGCAAATTGTGCGCATGGCAGTGACGTATCGCTCAGTGACATTCCGAACCATAGCACAGCACATTTCGTCTGTAACGCATCATCCAGTGTCTGCGCGTACCATTCGACGCCGTTTACAGCAGAGTGGTCTGTCCGCAAGACGTCCATTGTTTCGTCTACCATTGACGCAGAACCACAGACGTCTCCGTCGCCAATGGTGTGATGACAGACGGATGTGGACGGCAGAATGGAATGACGTTGTCTTTACTGACGAGGCATGCTTCTGTCTGCAGCACCACGATGGTCGGATTCGAGTGTGGAGACACCGTGGAGAGACGATGCTGGACAGCTGCATTATGCACCGCCACACTGGTCTTGCACTGGGTATTATGGTATGGGGCGGTATTGGATATTACTCTCGCACGCCTCTAGTACGCATTGCCGGTACTTTAAATAGCCAGCGCTACATATCCGAGGTGCTGGAGCCAGTTGTCCTTCCTTACCTTCAGGGCTCGGCCACAGCCATATTTCAACAGGATAATGCGCGACCACACGTGGCACGCATTGTCCAAAGGTTCTTCGTCAATAACCAGATTGAATTGCTTCCCTGGCCGGCTCGATCTCCGGATCTTTCGCCGATAGAAAACATGTGGTCCATGGTTGCTCAACGAGTGACCCAGATTACATCCCCAGCTGCCACACCAGATGATCTTTGGCAACGTGTGGAAGCTGCTTGGGCTGCTGTACCCCAGTAACATATCCAACGTCTCTTTGACCTAATGTCGAGACGTGTGGCAGCGGTGATCTCCAACAATGGCGGCTACTCTGGCTACTGATTCTGGCAGGAACCACATGTCACAGACGTCTGTAAACGTAATCATTTGATACTTGGTCAACATGTTATCTACAAAATAAATCTTGTTGTGCTACCTCTTGTCTTTCTTGGTGTTGCATTTACGGTGGCCAGCAGTGTATATACAGGGTGAGTCACCTAACATTACCGCTGGATATATTTCGTAAACCACATCAAATACTGACGAATCGATTCCACAGACCGAACGTGAGGAGAGCGGCTAGTGTAATTGGTTAATACAAACCATAAAAAAATGCACGGAAGTATGTTTTTTAACACAAACCTACGTTTTTTTAAATGGAACCATGTTAGTTTTGTTAGCGCATCTGAACATATAAACAAATACGTAATCCGTGCCGTTTGTTGCATTGTAAAAAGTTAATTACATCCGGAGATATTGTAACCTAAAGTTGACGCTTGAGTACCACTCCTCCGCTGTTCGATCGTGTGTATCAGAGAGCACCGAATTACGTAGGGGTCCAAAGGGAACGGTGATGGACCTTAGGTACAGAAGAGACTGGAACAGCACATTACGTCCACATGCTAACACCTTTTTATTGGTCTTTTTCACTGACGCACATGTACATTACCATGAGGGGTGAGGTACACGTACACACGTGGCTTCCGTTTTCAATTACGGAGTGGAATAGAGTGTGTCCCGACATGTCAGGCCAATAGATGTTCAATGTGGTGGCCATCATTTGCTGCACACAATTGCAATCTCTGGCGTAATGAATGTCGTACACGCCGCAGTACATCTGGTGTAATGTCGCCGCAGGCTGCCACAATACGGTGTTTCATATCCTCTGTGGTTGTAGGCACATCACGGTACACATTCTCCTTTAACGTACCCCACAGAAAGAAGTCCAGAGGTGTAAGATCAGGAGAACGGGCTGGCCAATTTATGCGTCCTCCACGTCCTATGAAACGCCCGTCGAACATCCTGTCAAGGGTAAGGCTAGTGTTAATTGCAGAATGTGCAGGTGCACCATCATGTTGATACCACATACGTCGACGCGTTTCCAGTAGGACATTTTCGAGCAACGTTGGCAGATCATGCTGTAGGAACGCGATGTATGTTGCAGCTGTTTGGGCCCCTGCAATGAAGTTAGGAGAAATGAGGTGGTCGCCAATGATTCCGCACCATACATTTAGTCCACGGTCGCTGTCGCTCTACCTGTCTGAGCCAGCGAGGATTGTCCACAGACCAGTAATGCATGTTCCGTAGATTCACTGCCCTGTGGTTTGTGAAACCCGCTTCATCGGTAAACAGGTAGAACTGCAACGCATTCTCTGTTAATGCCCATTTACAGAACTGCACTCGATGATTAAAGTCATCACCATGTAATTGCTGATGTAGCGACACATGAAACGGGTGAAAGCGGTGACGATGCAGTACGCGCATGACACTACTTTGACTCGGTCCACCGGCTCTCGCAATGTCCCGTGTACTCATGTCATGTGTGGGTTCATCGCAACAGCAGCTAACACACCAACTGCACCCGCTTCTCCTGTGACGGGCCTGTTACGGACCCGTTTGCGTGCTACGACCATACCTGTTGCAAACAGTTGGCGGTAGATGTTTTGCAATGTGCGGCACGTTGGATGCTCTCTGTCCGGGTACCGTTCTGCATACACCCTGCAGGCTTCAGCTGCATTTCGTCGACACTCGCCATAGATGAGTATCATCTCCGCCTTTTCAGAGTTCGAATACACCATGGTCACAGTTCCTACAACACTACACTATCACAGACGTCTGGTAACACGGTGTACTACAGTTGGTCTGCGTGCGGAGACGAATGCAGAATAACAGTAGCAGCAAGCACTACATGCGTATTCTGCGACAGCTAGACCAAACCACAACAGTGCACTACAGTCACACTCGTAAACACGGTCGTCATCGTAAACATGTCCCTGCAGATGCTGCTCGCCGACCGTGGCCCGTGTTTGTTACAACACGCAACTGAACGTCGGAGGTTTCAAGCGTCAACTTTAGGTTACAATATCTCCGGATGTAACTAACTTTTTACAATGCAACAAACGGCACTGATTACGTATTTGTTTATATGTTCAGATATGCTAACAAAACTAACGTGGTTCCATTAAAAAAACGTAGGTTTGTGTTAAAAAACATACTTCCGTGCATTTTTGTATGGTTTGTATTAAACAATTACACTAGCCCCTCTCCTCATGTTCGGTCTGTGGAATCGGTTCGTCAGTATTTGATGTGGTTTACGAAATATATCTAGCGGTAACGTTAGGTAACTCACCCTGTATAATAGCAGGATCGCAATATAACAACAGAAATTCTCTTACACCGTAACATCACCTCCTCCACAATTCACTGTTCGCAGTACACGTGACAGGCAGTTAACGTTTTCCAGGTACTTACCTAGCCAAAAGCCTTCCACCGAATTGCTACACCATGTAACTCCATCACCACTCCAAAGCAATCGTTGCCAATCACCCGCTGTCCAGTGGCTTCGCTTTTTCCACCACATTAAGCGTCGCTTAGCACTGATGTCAGAAATGTGTGGCCTATAAGGAGCTGCTGTACCACTTTGTACCCTATTCTTTTTAACTCCCTACGCGCAGCAGCTAGAATGCTAGTAACACTGTGGCACTCACGAGTGATTCCCTTCGCTGATTTCATGGGATTTTTTACAACCGCCTTCTGCAATGCTCGAGCCACGTCATTACATGAGATCTCCCTCGTTTTGATTTAGCAGTGGTTATATCTTCACGTTTCCACGTCATAATCACATCGCCAACAGTCGAACTGTGAAGCTTTAGAAGGGTGGAAGTGTCCCTGATGGATTTGTTACTCAGGTGACATGGAATGACTCGTCCACGTTCGAAGTCACTGAGCTCACGTGACCTAGTCGTTCTGCTGTTACTGTTCCTCTCCTGACAACACAGCTCTCCCCGCCTCCTTTTATACTGGCGGGTCCGCCTCTCGTGACGTGTAGTGCTCATTTCCACGTTACATTGGGGTCGTCAGACACATTTGATTACATCGTGTGTTTACTGTATAGCGTTACGTCGATAAGAATCACAGTAAATGTGAAAGAAAGTTCGAACTTTCGATGGCTGTTCAAGCTTAGTGAATTGGAAACTGGCACTGTAGGCACAAAAACTATTTGGTCCGCTTTTATTCATTGAGATAAGTGTCTCGACACCTGTACTTCCTTGAGCAATGACTGATGGCACAACTTGATACGGATTTAATGGACTACATCTTTCAGTTAGATTGAACACCAATGCAGTGAAGTAGGGAAGTTTGCACATTCATAAACCAACATCTTACAAGCTGTTTGATCGATCCCACTTGACATGACAATGCTGTTTTTCGTTCTTGGTCATCTACCTCTACGGACCTGCACCCGTGGATTTCGTTTTGTGCGATATATGAAAGTCGACTTGTTTACAGCAGTTGAAAGGCGTTTGTTGTTGGGCAAAGTACCTTCCATGTTCCGTACTGGCACGTGCGAAGAGAGGCGCTTGCCTATCCTAAAGGTCGGTGTACATCGTGGAGGCATAATAAGGGGAGATGACGCTGCAGAATTTCTCTGTACATTGCTTTGATGCAGGCGTCGCTATTTTAGGCGGTCCAAAACATTAGAAGACTACTAGACTACTGTTTACGATTAATTCTTGTTCCTAATATCCGTCGTCTGCAACCAGCAGTTGTTTTGGATACGAACTGTTACATTGCTCTTTTGAATGACACAGCGGCAGGAAATGATTTTCTGACGTTTTTCTGATGTTTAAAGCATACTTGATCTTCCCGAAAGCGGCGAGAACATATTTTGGTATGTTTGGTCGGTTTCCAAATTTTACTTCTCGCAGCGTTCTCCCAAAGAGCTCTTCGAGTTGGACTGATGGGGCCGTCCGCTGTGGCCGAGCCGTTTTAGGCACTTCAGTCCGGAACCACGCGGGTGCTACGGTCGCAAGTTCGAATCCTGCCTCGGGCTTGGATGTGTGTGATGTCCTAAGGTTAGTTATGTTTGAGTAGTTCTAAGTTCTAGGGGAATGATGACCCCAGATGTTAAGCCCCTTAGTGCTTAGAGCCATTTGAGTCATTTTTTGGACTGATGGGAAATGGCAGAAATAAAACCACTACAGTAAAAGTAAACAGCGTAATCAGAATTCATGTATATAAAAGAAGTATCGCTTTACCGACTCCTCTTACGCAGGAAATGTGATACATTTTCACTCTAGACTAATCAGAATGATGAGCACAACCGTAAATGACGAGCGCTGGCGTTTTTGACCAAAACACTTCCACCAGAAGCTGATGTTTGGCGCAACTGACATGGTACAAAACAGCTTCAAGTTCTTGACGTCAGGACAACATCCCTCCATGGCATCCATATATCTGTCTGCTAGAGTAGTTCATCTTTGGGTGTAACCTGCAAGTTTTGTCTTGGCGGCTCTTGCAAGCTTTGACGTGAGCCAGGCAGTGAGGATGTGAGGAAGGAGAATTCATTTTCACGAGGGCTCATGGCCGGCACACAAGGAAACTGTCCTCTTCCTGCTGCCATGATGACAACATAACGATCTGATTAGTAATACAGGCGCTTTGTCTTCGGTGACGTCCATTAATTACGTGAGGACTTTTTGAAAAATTTGGGCGCCCCGTTCCACTTGGTGAGATATGGTGAGATATTGTGCGCCCCTCCGCTCACGTGCTGAGGAACAGGCGAGACAGTCCATTCGCCAAACATCTTCTCGTCCCAAGAACACCTCCACCTGCGGTCGCACATTGTTATCTACAAAAATAAAGTCAGGTCCTAATGCACCCTTTAAAAGACGCACATGAGAATGTACCACAGTAACGTTGACCAGTGAGTATATCTATACAGAGATTTGTAGGTCGGTATCCCCATGCATCATTGTCTCCCCACATCGTAACACTTGGATTACGGAAACGATCATGTTCGGTAACGTTCCTGGCTCCATTGTGTGTTCGCACCTATCGTCGTACGAGGGTAACTACAGCAGTGTAGAATTTGACCGTTTTGTTGGTCCAGGTGCTACGGTATGGAGGGGTGGGGTACGATGCTGCATGAGAGTACTGATCCGTACTGATCTGCAAACACGGCACAGTTACCGGCCGAGGTTATTCTTCCACTGTGCCCCTTTAGCACGTGTGTATTTTTTATGGGTACATTAGGATGACAATATGGTACTGTTTCCAGCAGTAGAGGTGGGGTGACTATTGCAGCGAGAGGATATTCGGCGAATGGAGTGGCCTGGCCGTTCCCCCAACTTAAGTCTCATAGAGCACGTGTGGGACGCGTTGGAGAGACGTATTGCAGTATGTCCACATGCACCAACAATCATCTAACGAGCGTTGGTGGAGGAATGGAAAGCCCAACCACAAAAACTCGTTAGCAACCTTGTCGTCAGCAATGGGACTCATTACAGACCATGCAATTCCGTCCGCGGTGATCACGGTCCATGTTAACACTATGCCACATTCGGCGACGCCACAGTCGTGTCGTGCGCGATATGGCGGTCAACGGCCGGCGACACCACAGTGGTGTTGAGAGCATAGTGTCACGTAGTGCCCGGCAACAGCACTTTAGTATCTCTTGCATTCTGTTAGTGTTTTGTTTAGGTAACAGTAAGTTACACAAATGGTTCAAATGGCTCTGAGCACTATGGGACTTAACATCGGAGGTCATCAGTCCCCTAGAACTTAGAACTACTTAAACCTAACTAACCTGAGGACATCACACACATCCATGCCCGAGGCAGTATTCGAACCTGCGACCGTAGCGGTCGCGGGGTTCCAGACTGAAGCGCCTAGAACCGGTCGGCCACACCGGCCGGCTAAGTTACACACGTCAACAAGTTTTTTGTTTTTATAAGTACTTGTGCCCTTTCATCATGGCGGACGAAAGAGACAATAGGATTACTTACGATGTAAGCGTGGACGTCTTGTCTGACGTTTCGGACGATTTGGTCGATTGGAAAGAACACATTGCATATCAAAAAAATGAAAGTAAAGCAAAATCCTAGGAAGATAGTGAAATACGTCGAAGAAGAACTCGGCGAACGCTACGGTTGCCAACTGATTCGGCTGAATAAGACGAAGAAGACGGTGCACAAAGGTCAGACTTTGATTTATCGAGGACCAGTAGTAAATTTGAAGTATCGTCGGGTCCTAACATATTTCCCAAAGATACACAGAGCGTCCAGGATATCGTAGAATTATATATTGAGAACGATCTATTTGTATATATTAGCAACGAAATCAACAAGTACTACAGTCAGTATTGAAATAGAAGGAAGCGGGATTTAAAAAAAATGGCAAATTTGTCGACGTTATGGGACCCGAACTTAGAAAAAGGTTTGGGCTTGCTATCCTTATGGGAACTGTAAAAAGAGCAAGAATCTTTGATTATTGGTCAACGAATCCGATGATAGACACACCAGTATTTCGAAAACGATGTCCCGATTCAGACAAATATTATTATTTTTACATTTTTCCGACAGCAACAATAAGCCGGATTATGCCGACCGGCTTGTCAAAGTGCAATTCGTAACTGATTATTTTTCGAAAAAGTTTAAAGAAACATTTAGTCTAAGTGAAAACATCTCAGTTGATGAAGGAATGATACCGTGGCGTGGACGGTTAAATTTTAAAGTTTACAGTCCGTCGAAAATTACGAAATACGACATACTCATTCTGATGCTGTGTGATTCGATTACGGCATACATTTCCTCATTCACGATATATTCCGGCGCTGGACAGCCTTTAGCAAAATCAGTGATGGAACTATTGACACCTTCTGATGGAAAGTGGCATCACCTCTACATGGATAATTATTATAACACTGTAGAACTTGCAGAGAAGTTACTTGGAAAGAAAATTCGAGTTTGTGGAACGATACGGCAAAATAGAGGATTTCTGGAAAATTAAAGCGTGCAAAAGTCAACGTGTTTTAAGCTTGTCATGAACGGAAATGTGACAAGCGGCCGGCGACAAGCCAAGTAAACCGAATTAGCGCTGCCGGCTCCAAGCCAATACATTTCTACCAGACGTGCAAACGGCAAAGTGTTAAGAACCGTGTCTCATCTTTTGTATTGTCCAGTGACTACTTAGTGTAGTTATTGTCTTTGAGTAAAAGTATCATTTCCGTTCGTCTTGTTGCGTATTTATTTCAGTTACCTCTGTACTATAATACAATAGTTCTGTCTGTGTAAGTACTGGGAAGTTTCATCGAACTGCGTTACTTGTCAGCAACGTTATGTGAAATACTCAAAAATAATTTATACAACCAAATGAGAAAAGGGAGACAGAAAAATAATTGTGTGTCAGTGTCTCCTATTTACTGTCTCATTACGTGTTGCATTCCCTGGTCGCATACACTGAACGTTACTTTCTAATGACATCAGCTGCCTTCAACAGTACGTATGATGGTTTGCTTGACAATGAAGTAAGAGTCAGAAATGCTGCAGACGGTAGAAGCACTTAGTGACTCTGGTAAAGTTTGTAAAGAGCGAACGTGTAGGCCGGCGGGCCCAGATGCCTGCGCCTAGCGCGTGGGCAGCCCGCGATGCACGAGTGCGGCCCGGGTCCCGTGCTGCCGTGGGCCCACCTCGCTTCCGCCCACGCGCCGCCGCGTCACATCGGCCCGGCTGGGGCTGGCGGCTGGCGGCTGGCGGCTGGCGGCTGGCGGCTGCCTCTCCTCTCGGCAACCCCTCCCCCCCCCCCCCCCACCCCTCTCTGCCGCTGTGCTTTAAAGCGGACAGTCGGAGCACGTACCGTCCTCGCCTCGACACGTCACAGAAATTCGGACTTAACACCGCGCGTGTGGCGGGCCCTAAGTGGGAACGTACACACATTCCGAGAATACTTGTCCCTGCACCTGCCTGCTCCCAGCTCACTGACGGTGCCAGTCCATTGGCGCACCACCTGCACGTAGCTGGTTCGATTCGTCACTGTGGTGGAAGCAGGTTTCTTCACCAAGCCACAAAATGGCTCAAATGGCTCTGAGCACTATGGGACTTAACATCTGAGGTCATCAGTCCCCTAAGAACTACTTAAACATAACTAACCTAAGGACATCACACACATCCATGCCAGATGTAGGATTCGAACCTGCGACCGTAGCAGTCCCGCGGCCACCGAGTCCGGCAAACCACAAAATGAAAATAAGGTTACGTAATCAATGTTCTGTTTGCTTGCAGGTGACAGTTCGAGGTAGTGCAGTGGTCAATACATAGGGCTCGCATTCAGTGACATGACGGTTCATATCCGCATCCGGCCATCCTCCTTAAGTCGCCTAAGACTAATGTCGGGATAATTGCTTTAGAAGAACTCGGCCGACTTCTTTCCTTAGCCCGACCTTGTACTGCCAACCTTGCTTTCTTCTTCCTGGATTGCAAGTGCACGGACCAAATTGCAATCCTCGCAGCGCAGTTTCGTAGCACGCCTGTAGAGGATCCAAAACAATGTTTGACTGTCCATTGGCAAAGTAATGTAGCTTGAGGTTATTTCTTTCCTGAAATTGAAATCTAACAATGCTGCAAAAATACAAACTGACGTTTTGTTGTAAAACAGCCACAAGCTATTTAATGGTATCTATTTCAAGGATGTGCGACAGTGCTTGTTATATTTTAGCAATAATAACTGATAGCTCTCAACCGTCCTAAACGAAATGGACAGCACCTTTCAAGAGACAGTGCTATTGTCATCGCGTTATCAGATTCAGCTTGTGAAGTTGAAACACATGGAGAATCGTCAAAATGACGCCCTTGTAGCCTCTAGGAGGTTGTGGCCTGGTGCGCGCAATGCGGTGAGAGATGAGATGCCTAGTGACAGAAGCCGAGTGTTTTAATGTAAGACGAGTACTGAAAGACCAATGTGTTTTTATTCTGTTTTATTTTGCGACCGTCATAAATGTGTACGTAAATGTTTTGTGTTTTAACCTCGAGAGCTAATGATGGGAGAACTGTCTCTCGAAACGTTGTGTTGAGTTGTGTACAGGACACAAAACGATTGAATGCTACCAGTTATTACTGTCAAACCACAAGCTGCTAAATACTCATTTTATTATCATGAAATAGTTCTATCCTTGGTCATCAGCTGCCAGAACTATTAAAATTTTTAATAGAGAACACCAAATATAGCCTACACAATTTTAAAATATACTGTATGCTTATTTACCTCGGATTGTTTCATGATGAGTACCACATCTATTGAATTTTAATAATCCTTGACGATAAGAATGCACTATATTTTAAAATTGTGTACATATGGTATTCATCAAAAGGTCTGCCAATTGATAACCTAAAGATTAAAACTAGTTGCACTATGCAAATGTCTTTTGTTTATTTTTCTACAGATGCTGTGACCTTTTTCACAATAAGATGTCTGCCATGAACGCTATGCAGCAAGAACTTTAACAAGAAATTTGATGACGACTGTGTCCACAACATTCATGAAATATTTAAATGAAGTCATTTCGGTTTACCATTTTCCAGCATTCTGAAAACAGTCAGCCCTCAGATATAATGTACATGATTATGAAATTGACAAAAGCCGAAAAATGAAAATCTGAAAGCTACTTACGTAGGGTATTGTAGCATACTCAATAATATAAAGCTGTGACATGCTGTGTAAGTGCAACTTCATGTGGTAGCCTGAATTTATCCGCTGTTCCATACGCCATGCGATTAGTCCTTAGAAAGCTGGTGAAATATTGATATAAACATTTAAATTTAAATCTCGTGTAGCGGGCGTGGCAAATGGATCAGAATAGATATAGACATACAAAGAGTATGAGCTACGCATTGCAAAGTTGCTCATATATGTAGCCGATATCATGCGGTTTTTGACACTGGTACACAGAAAGGAGAAAAGTAAGAAGTGATAGAAATATGTGGTGTTCGCTGCTTTCATATAAAGCGTGGTCCATTGACAGTGACCGCGCCAAATAACTCACGAAATTAGCACCAAACGAAAAAGTAAGAAGAAAAAATCAGTTCCAGCGTGACAGGGGAAAACAGATGGCGCTATGAACGCCCCACTAATTGGCGCTGCCATAGGTCAAATTGATAGAAACTGCATTTTTAAAAATATAAGTACCCCAATTTTTATTACATATTCGTATACTACGTAAATAAATAGGAATTCTTGATTTGGAACATTTGTTTCGCTTTGCGATGGATGGCGCTGCAATATTCTTACAAATGTAGCAAGGCAACCGATAGCATTGTGTGCAATTCATTACTTAAATTACGTATGATAATACTCTTTTCCAGTCCTAATAATTACGTGGAAGACATTTGTTAAGATGGAACGTTTAACAGTCGCAGAAAACGTAGGTATGGTGTTTATTTATGGCTATTGTGATCAAAATGAACAACAAGCTTGTGCTATGTATGTTGATCGCTATCCGGACAGGCAGCATCTAAGTGTCCGGGCCTTTCGTCGGAGGGTTAATGTGTTTAAAGAAACCAGAAGTGTTCAGCCAAAGAAGAAGACGCAAACAATAACTGGAACAAATCAAGATGCCCAAATAAGTGTTTTAGCTACCGTTGAGGCTAATCCGCACATCAGTAGCAGACAAATTCAGCGGGGATCGGGAATTTCAAAAGCGTAGGATCTGAAAATTCTACATCATCATACATTTCACCCTTACCATATTTCTATGCTCAAGGAAATGCATAGAGATGATTTTAAACGCCGTGTAAATTTTTGCCATCGGCCACAAAATAAATTACGAGAGGATAACAGGTTTCTTTCAAGAGTTCTGTTTAGTGATGAAGCGACATTCACAAACAGAGGTAACGTATACCGGCAAAATATACACTATTGGGCGACAGAAAATCCACTATGGCTGCGACAAGTGGAACATCAGAGATCCTGGCGGGTTAATGTATGGTGTCGAATTATGAGAGGACATCTAATTTTCGCTTATTTTATCGATGGCAATCTAAATAGTGCAGTGTACGCCGATTTCTTAATTAAGGTTTTACCGATCCTACCACAAGATGTTCCACTTCATGAGAGAACGGCGATGTACTTTCAACATGATGAATGCCCGGCACATAGTACGCGTGCAGTAGAAGCGGTATTAAATAGAATATTTAATGACAGGTGGATTGGACCCAGAAGCACCTTACCATGGCCTGCACGTTCACCGGACCTTACATCTCCGGACTTCTTATTTGAGGAAAATTGGAAGATATTTACTATCGTGATCCACCGACAACGCCTGAAAACATGCGTCAGCGCATTGTCAATGTGTGACCTTCCCCTCACTTATCGACCTTAATGACAGTGAAAAATTAAACCGCGTGTACCTAATGGAAATTTGGGAAAAGCAATCGTCACCGAATTTAATCTGTCGGTAAAGAGGGAGGAAAGGGTTACATCTAAATGAAAGGAAAAATGCAAATAAAACTGGTGGAAATTAATTTTGAAAAAGGGTAAAGTTAATAAAGAAAGTAAATGTGCGGTCGTTACGTTAACAATTAACTAGCGGTAATTAGATATTTGAGATTTGGGGGAAATTACGGTCGCCAGTCCTATGGACAATTAATATAGTAACTGAAAAAGAAAGGTTATTACACATATAATTAGCACTAGAAGCGTGGCAACTGAAGGTTGACACGTGTAGTGTGAAAACTGAAAGTTTGTCAGAAGTAATAAATTTCGCTGCACTCTGACTTAATTTAGCAAAAGAATTAATAAAACAGGAAAATTGAAAGTTAATTTAGTGACTGAAATTAATAGTGAACTTTCTTTCTGAAGCACATCGAAATTCAGTAAAATACGGTTAGTCATGGACTACCTCAACAATCATTTCAAAAGCTACTTGAATCTACGCAATTTAGAAATAAGAGATTTAACTTTGAACTTGAACTAAATGATTCTGAACAATTAACAATAGTAAAATTTAGTACGTACCAAGCTGAGCTGCAGTCACAGGTAAGCTAAAATACGGTAACAAAACTCGCACTCTTAATTTGTGCTTGTGTAATCTAAATATTTTAGCCAGCTATGAATACCTTAACTGAACTTTGAAATTAAAGCAGTGAAATCTAATGATGCTGGCGTTTGAATTTCAACGACACTCTGGCTCATTTCGGAAAAGAAAGGGACCCTGCTTGGCAATGCAATTGGGACAATGAGCAACAAAGGTTCATGCTAAGTTGCTGTAATTTTGTGATGCAACAATTTTAAAAGTTTGAAAAGCTGAGATCTGCCATACAGTTCTAAAACTTTACGTGCTTCCAGTCTTCCTTGTTGGCTGATTGAAGGTTTGAACCCGTCGATCGAGGAGGTGGCGACAGTCACTCATTGTCGGCCGTCGCTGTTGCAGAAGCTGGATGTTGGCGCGCCTTCTTCTCGACACGGTCACCAGACGAAACGGGCTCTTGATGTGCGCCAGCTAATGCTTCCCGTCCGCGGCACCATGTCAGAAACTATCATCGCAAGTCGAGCGCAATTACATGCTGCCAAACCCCGAAAGCGCGGCAACTCGCGGGAGCTTCACACAACACACCTGCTCCACTGCACCACCCCAGCCGGACTCCCCTCTGCCCGCGCTCCACGAGACAGAGTTAACACTACCAAAGATCCTAAATACTTTGGTTCTCCACACGACCTATCGATGTATTCGTTCGATAGCATAGTTTTCCCTAGGCCAGACCCAGCGTATAAATACAAATAATATTCACAAAACAAACCAACATAAATGCATAAATATATATATATATATACAAACAGTTAAACAATTACAATATATAAAGAGACAGAAATGTCATATCTTCAGGTGACAAATAAGGAAAAAAATTTGCAGTGCAATAGAGGGAAATAGGAGGATATGCATTTCCGGCGTTGCAAATGCATGTGCGACAATTACTGAAGGCTATCTACTCGTTATTGAGAGGGATTTCGTTACGGGTGTCGCCATATGCATTGAAGTTGAAGGACATAATTTTGAGCATTTATTATATTAATGAGGTTATTAAGGTTGTTACGCAGTAACAGCATGCTTTACCATAATTTGTGATAAGGACACAAAAGTAAATGTATCACATTTGAACAACAGAAATAAAATCCAAACGTAACTACTTTTTCTGTTTTATTTAAAAAATCACTTTGTAATGTCTCTTGCAGAGGTCTCTCCGCGATATTTTCAGAAATTTTATAAATTATATAACTCAGTACATATATCGAAATATCTCTTCTTATCTTACCGATTCCTAAACTTTAATATACGATAATTATCAATGCAAAGTAGTTGCAAGCCCTATTATTCCTTGGAGCGTCCATTTACTCCATGGAATAGCTTCTCTGCTATCTATGTTTTCTCTTATGAAAAGAATGATTCAGATCTTGCCGATTAGCCGTGAAAGAAGGAGGATGTATATGTATGTATTGTTGAGCTAGTCGCCATCTTGATGAGATTCTGTACGAGAAGGAATTTAATACATGAACTAAACTAAAGTAAGTGTGTTCGCGTATTATTTAACTGATTATTATCGACAGTGTCTGCTTACCACGCTGTGTTGCACGGGATCAGTGGGGAACGTCTGATTTACACTGGACGAACCTGCCGTTTTGTATGCTCAAGATATCCAGTTTATTACTTCCAATAAATAGGCTAACACGGTCTTACCAGCAGATCTCCGGTCTTACCCATGTGATCACCGAAAGTTAATAATTATTACAAATGTTTTCAGGAAATCGACTGACAATTTTCGTCGCACCGAGACTTCGCAATTGCATCACTGCCTTATGGAATTTAAGTTAAGCTCAATTTAATCAGGATAGAACAGTATTGAACTGTGTGAATGCGATAAGCCTGCTTTGTGAATGAAAATTCCCTTAACATACGCATGTTTTTACTATCCTGATCAGTGAAGCTAAATCAGGCCGGTGTGAGAGAGGTTTTTAAATTTTGAATACCACACAAAAAACATTAAAACTTTGTTACCAACTGTTCATCAAAATGGGCGAGGCATATTGTAAGCGTTGGAATATTACAGCGCCATCCGTCACAAAGCGAAACAAATGTTCCAAATCAAACATTCACATTTATTTACGTACTATATGATTATGTAATAAAAAATGAGGGTACCTATTTAAAAAAATGTAGTTTCTGTCAATTTGACCTATTACAGCGCCATCTAGTGGGCCATCCATAGCGCCATCTGTTTTCCCCCGTCATGCTCGAACAGATTTGTTCTTATTTTTTCGTTTGATGCTAATTTCGTGAGTTATTTGGCCCGGTCACTGTCAATGAACCACCCTGTATATATCTGAGATTTTAGACCCTCTTCTGCACTTATACTTTGTGGTTATTGTTGTATTGTGACTTGCTCACTTCATCTTTTTATTTGCTATTAATCTACATTATCAGTTTCATTTGTGGATTGCGTTTTTAGTTAACACATATTTTTGTCACTTTTCTCTTTCCTGCGCACACGTGTCATATACTACATTATATCGATTATATACAATAACATCTTTGCATTCCATAGCTCATATTCTTTGCATGCTTACTTCTTTGGCGTTTTTATTATCCATTAATGAGGCCTGCTACATGAGATTCCAACTTAAGTGGTTATATGTTCATTTCACCCAGTTCTGTTAAGTGTACTCGCATGGTGTACGCAAAGGTAGATAAATTCACACCACATGCAACTGCTCTTACATAACATGTCACATTTAGTGGATTACAACAGCCCACGTAAGTAGTTTCGAAATTTTAATTTTTCAATTTTTGTTAATTTCGTAATTACGTACATTACACCGGTATTTGGTGTGTGACTGCTTTCAGAAAGCTTGAAAATGACTACGTGTCGAAATTAAAATCGCTATAAACAATATTTTAACAGCCCTAATAAGAATGACTTCTTTCACAAATTTTAAGAAGAATCCATTGTGACCAGAATGAGATTTTCACTCTGCAGCGGAGTGTGCGCTGATATGAAACTTCCTGGCAGATTAAAACTGTGTGCCCGACGGAGACTCGAACTCGGGACCTTTGCCTTTCGCGGGCAAGTGCTCTACCAACTGAGCTACCGAAGCACGACTCACGACCGGTACTCACAGCTTTACTTCTGCCAGTACCTCGTCTCCTACCTTCCAAACTTTACAGAAGCTCTCCTGCGAAACTTTCAGGAGTGCTAGTTCTGCAAGTTTCGCAGGAGAGCTTCTGTAAAGTTTGGAAGGTAGGAGACGAGGTACTGGCAGAAGTAAAGCTGTGAGTACCGGTCGTGAGTCGTGCTTCGGTAGCTCAGTTGGTAGAGCACTTGCCCGCGAAAGGCAAAGGTCCCGAGTTCGAGTCTCGGTCGGGCACACAGTTTTAATCTGCCAGGAAGTTTCAATCCATTGTGAGTTGGTGGAAATGTACGACAACAATGCACTTAAGTATGACACAGCGTTTAGGTACCACAGATAATTCCAGTGTGGTTACGGAAGACCATCGCTCCGTGACGAATCGGGAAGTGCAAGAGGAGCGGAGTGTTGATCGCAACTGATGCGATAGTGGAAAAAGTGAAAACCGATCGTGGATAAGGTTTCCACATTTTGAACTTGACGGAGGTTGCAACCCTCTGGGTTCCGCGACTGAACACACCCACCCAAAATACCAGTCGTACAGAGGCATTAACGGACTACATCACCGTCGTCGAGTGCAGGATGCAGCACTGCGAGCCAAAGAAAAAGTGGAAAAATAAGGTATGGAAACATAAGAATTCGCCTCTGCCGAAAATGGTGAAGTCCCAATCATGATTGGGCTAGGTGATGTTGCTTTTTTTGGGATTGTCATGTCGTCGTGATAGCAGCTTACGACAGCTTGTACGACAGATATCAACACTGAAGTGCATCAAGTTTTCGGCCAAAAGCTTTTCATTCGAATTTGTAATAAACTTCATAACGAATGCTACTCGAAACTGGTCTTCAGTAATTTGTTATGTAGAAGCGAGACTGTGGTAGGCCTATATTACATACTAAGGCTGCGTGCTGAAAAGTAACGCCTCCGAATATTTTACGTGAAAACTCTTAAAGCTAAAATAAAATAAACTTTATTAATATTCTACATATTTATTCTTCATAGAATGAGATTTTCACTCTGCAGCGGAGTGTGCACTGATATGAAACTTCCTGGCAGATTACTACTGTGTGCCGTACCGAGACTCGAACTCGGGACCTTTGCCTTTTACGGGCAAGTGCTCTACCATCTGAGCTACCCAAGCAGGAGAGCTTCTGTAAAGTTTGGAAGGTAGGAGACGAGGTCCTGGCAGAAGTAACGCTGTGAGAAGGGGGCGTGAGTCGTGCTTGGATAGCTCAGATGGTAGAGCACTTGCCTGCGAAAGGCAAAGGTCCCGAGTTCGAGTCTTGGTTCGGCACACAGTTTTAATCTGCCTGGAAGTTTCATATCAGCGCACACTCCGTTGCAGAGTGAAAATCTCATTCTGGAAACATCCCTGAGGCTGTGTCTCAGCAATATCCTTTTTTTTTCTTCATGTCTACATATTTATTTCTCAACGTAGTCGTCCTGGCGACGAACATATTTCTCTCAACGAGACCATTTTGTTGATAAAATCACTGTAGAAACCATAAATTTTGACGACATAGTCCACGGAGGGCAGCGACCTGATTCTATATTTAAAACTGAGCAGTCGAGGTCGCAATAATATTTCGAGATAAGCCCAAACCGGTTAATAAAGAAATATTATTGCGGTCTCGAATGTTCAGTCTTAAATAAATCATTGTAGAATGTTTGACATCGTTGACTGGGCCTCAATCTCATCTCTGCTTGGACAGCTTCATCACTGTCAAAGTGAAGTCCTTGTAGGTATTGCTTAAGTGTCGCAAACAGATAAAAATCGTATGGGCCAGCGTGGTGACTGTAACGACGACGGTCGATGACAGTAAGCCCAAGGCGTATGATTGTTGCAGATGTCTGTCGTGTGTGGCTTGCCATTGTCATGCTGAAAGAGACGGTGCCCCATGTGTGGACGAACCCTTCGAATTCACGCTTTTAGTTTTCTGAGGATCTCACAGTACCTTGCAGAGTTTATGGTGACGACCTTTAGGCGTCCATTCCAAATGCGCCACACTTTAAACATCCCAGAACACTGTCAGCACAACTTTGCCTGTGGTTGCATGGTCTTGAACTTTTTGGCTGCGGTGATTCTTTGTGTCGGAACTCAATTGATGATATTTTGTTTTCTGGTTCAAAATGGTGAACTCAGATTTAATCACCTGTGAAAATGCCGTTAAGGAACCCATCATCCTCACACTCAAAACGCAAAAGAAATTGTTCACAGTGTCCAGTCCCATCTGCCTTACGTGACACACTGTTTCTCACTCACTGAGATAGTTATGTTACACACTGCCATGTTACACGCTACAATGCAGAGCCCTCTAGCGGCAAATTATTGCAGGTTCGGTCAACGAAGCGGTAAAGTCGACCCAATAATATTTACCTCTGCCGATGTTGAGAACAGTATAAACATTTTTGGAACCATTTATTTTCGACATGTCCTTGTGTATTTCGTATAGTAGCAAACGTGTTCATTCTACCTCATCATTTATACATTTTCCAACTTCTTCCCCTCCTCTCCCTCCTCCATTATATCCACCTCACCGGCCAGCAAACACACTGCGATGTTGATGTTTGAGTACACTTACGTTTGTGTGGAGTATCATCTGATTTTACTGAGTTCTACAATTTTTGGTTTCGATGCAATTATAATCTGAGATTTAAGTGTCCTACCCTTTGTTGGTAGAACCTTATCCTCCGTAAACAAGAGGACCTTCTGCCTTATTTTAGCGATCATAAGCTTTATGTCACCTCGTCCATACATTGTCCTTTAAGCACACACATATACTGCATCCGTTAATCGTTTCAGCTATCGTACGATCATAATCTGCTTCTGACATAATTCATTATATTCACTATAAGAATATCCTTCTCTGATCTTTCTGTAAACGACAACAGGTCGTTACGACGCCTGACAGAAAGCGGGCATAGCGACAGTAATGCACTCAAAACCGTCCTTCTGCTATTAGCAGTCATCCAATTACTACTGCCTTGCGATCCGAAATCTTCAACCGTCAGTGGCTCCTGCTCTCAGGGCACTCAACGTTGCGGGGAATGCAGTGCTTCTAAATAAGTACGTTTCACAGTAACCACCATCAGTTACAGTTTGTTGGTACATTGCTTAAGATAGACTTGCGCAGCATGTTGAGCAGTGTACACTACATCACCAGGAAACTATAACAATACAAAAACTTTTGCCGTAAGCTATCATTATTTGTGTATGATGTTCGTCTTGATGTGTGCTGCGGGACCCACAGAACTGCTTCTTCCGAGGGTCTTCTATTGACACTAGTGTTTAGGAACTATTTACCTTTTCGCCGGTCTTGGATTTCCTCTCGTGTTCTAATCCGCTTCTTCTTTATAAGTCACTAAAGTTTAAGATACTCTAAGATATTGTTGTTAACATCTGACGAAGGGACAAAGTAATTCGCTCTTCTCTGGCCTTTGCAAGGTAACCGCGCTAGTTTATGTCCCTCAGCTAACTAAACAACATTTGCTTGATACCTTATTCTTTTTTATTTTGCTTCTGCACGAAAACTTTCTTGGATGGCCAAGACAAACGGAACACGCTGTGTAAGGCTTTAAGATTCATACATAGCGTACACAATTTTTTCTTATTGTCTCATACAATAAGAAGTTAAATGTCCCGAGGAGTGTAATTCAAAGCAGAATTGTTGTTACTATTAGATAAAACTATAGACTGATTGCTGCGAAATATCGAATGTGTGAACAACTGTAGAACTGTAAATGTAATAACAATAATAATTATAATAATAATAAATCTTAGCCACATATAGCCAAGCGAAAGTGACTCCGAAATGGGAATTTTAATTAGTTAAAAGTTGCAAGTTCCATACATAATTTACACTATTTCTGCCAAAATAATGTGGAATGAGCCAGTTGAGGCAACGAATATACAATCTGTAAAAAGTCTTCACGGGTTTGCCGCCGGATGACGTTGTGCAAATTCCACAATATTTCCTCGGAGCAACTGTCTGACATCTTCAGGTAGTACATGTCCGCCGGGAAAGTTTGAAGAGTCACAATACGCTATCTGTCTGTGTATATAGCATGCAGGTCATTTACACATTCTGAAGTAGTGTTGTGGCTTAAATATAATAAATCCGAATTACTCTCAGTATAAGTGAAACACAAATTTAACAACAAAATAAGCATTATGTTCTGCTGTATTGCATAAGCTATTATTGCGTTACTAAACATTCGTCTGCAGAATAGAAGAAGCTGCCCAAAGGCAAACGATTATAGATTGTACTTAAAATTTATATTTCACAGAGTTTGCCTCCTAGCAAAATACAGGGTGTTCAAAAAGTCTCTCCGTAGTGCAGTATGATTGTTAGCCGCGCTTGCCGTATGATTGTGGGTCCTATATTTTTCAACGAAACAATAAACACACAACGATACTGCAGTGATATTCTGTAACCGTTCATAGGAGAAATTGTGTTAAGTGAAGTACTGAACGGTTATTTTCAACAAGATGGTGCAATCGCACATAGAGCTCGCGTCTCAGTGTCACTACTTGCTGATGTATTTGGTGATCGCATTATCTCCACGATCACCTGATCTAACACCACCTGACTCTTTCTTCTGGGGCGAAAATCCATCGATGAATCGAAAACTGCTATATCCACTTTCACTGCTTCTGTTACAGAAGAAATGTCACAGCTTGTGTTCGGAAACATGATTAGACGAATTGAGTTGTGTATTCAACAACAGGGGGGACAATTTCAACATTTAATGTGAAAATTTGTTAGTAAAAATGAATATTCAATAAATTAATAACTTTCACTGAGTTTCATTTCAGTATATTCACTGCGGCATACTGCACGCGCGGCTAACAATCACACGGCATTGCGGAGCGACTTTTCGAACATCCGGTATAACTACATGTTAACTGCAGGCGATCACGGCCGCGGGACGGGGTGGGGGGTGGGGGGGGGTGTTCTCCCATCCATCATCCATCGCTATCCTCGAGACATACCTATCGAAGGCGAATTATTCAATTCTCTAGGTCTTTGACCATTAATGCTCCACAATGTAAGTGCTGGATATGATATTATCATGTCCACAGCTCAGGTAATCTGAAATCTGTTTCTTGTCGCTCCTGCTGCGCAGAAATATCTTCCTACCTTTCTTTATATTTCTATTTACAGGCTTATTCGGTGATGGTTTAATGGCTTTATGATCACTGATGCCCTGATCTGCGCTAACTGGGACGACAAGTTCGGGTTCGCTGGTAAGAAGGAGATCTTAATATATTTTCACGAATCGACTCCCTGGTTAGCTGTTTAAGATAATTTTCGGATAAGGCATTTAGAACAACTTCATCGGTCCGTTCAGATGACTGCCTACGTGAAAGGGGTCAGTTAGTGTACTTAAAAAAAAACCGCTGGAAATATTTACAAATAAAACAGTTTTCTGCTTCAGTTACTCGTTTACTGTATCAGTATGCATTTAGATTGTTCACACCATAGTCTTTCGGTGGATAATTATGTGTTTACATTCTTGGGGTTATGCACGACGCAGAGGCTTTTTCACACCAGAAGTCCATGTGAAAAACGGGCTACGTTTTGCCTTTTGCTTTGATAGACATATTGTTTGAGAAACAACATTGCCAAAGCTGAAAAAAGGTAAATTATACTAGAGTACACTTTAAAGAAAAATAAAGCCAAAAATATGCAGCGGCCTGTTATTTTTTGTATGTACTTGAGGTGATAATCTGTTGCTTTACTTGAAGATGTTATTCATATCAGAAATTTGGGCGTATTTATTAAAACAATACACACACACACACACACACACACACACACACACACACACACACACAAAAACGCCACATCACTGGTATGGAAGCATTCAATATAATAATTGATCATAATGTTCATTAAATTAAATACTGTAGCCAAGCTCAAGCAGTTGATTGTTTTGTAAATAAAACTTCCTTTTCCTGCTGCTAGTTACTTTCTTCTCCTGTTCTAAGGCATCATCAGTGGGATCTACAACGATACAGTTTTGTTAGTTATAGATTATCCAACAGTTCACTTCTCGATTTTTTGTAAAAAAAAAGTAATTACTTACGATTTGCTGATCTGCGTTTCCTCACATTTGGTCTGGAGTTCGCACTATCACTTTTATCACTGCCGTATAATCACATCTTTGTGTTCTCGCTTCCACACACTGAAACATGGTGATCAGGAGAAGGCGAAACGCGTATGTGATAAATATAGTAACTAGCAGCAGGAAAAGGCAGTTTTATTTACAAAACAAGTATTTATATGCTTGCTGCGGAGGATGGCCACACGAACAAACTTGTTAATCAGTTGCATTTATCAGTGTCCTTATGGAAATATAGTCACATCTCTGATGTGTGTAACATGTTTGTATAACGTAACACCTCATTTACAATGGAAAGCACACACAACAGATAGCAACCAATACAAAGCATCTTTTTTTACATTACTTATATTTACGCATTAATCTTGTATAATTTACGTTAATTTAAGTAGTGTTGTTACTGTGAAATCTATTTTATCTGCAACAAAACGGAAGCATTTGTCGCCTGTACTAGCATGAGGAAAGTGAATTCTGCACAAGAAGATGATGGGGTGAAGCAGTGAAGTGCATAATGGAACGGTAAACAAAATAAAGTCACGGGAAACTGTTTTAATTGCTGGGTGATCAAAAAGTCAGTATAAATTTGAAAACTTAATAAACCACGGAATAATGTAGATAGAGAGGTAAAAATTGCCACACATGCTTGGAATGACATGGGGTTTTATTAGAACCAAAAACAGAAAAAAAACTCCCCATATTGCTAGACGCGTGAAAGATCTCTTGCGCGCGTCGTTTGGTGATGATCGTGTGCTCAGCCGCCACTTTCGTCATGCTTGGCCTCCCAGGTCGCCAAGTGTATCGTGATCGACCGACATCTCTAGGGATGCTGAAAGACAACATCCGGCGCCAATGCCTCACCATTAACTCCGGACATGCTTTACAGTGCTGTTCATAAAATTATTCCTCGACTACAGCTATTGTTGAGGAATGATGGTGGACATATTGAGCATTTCCTGTAAAGAGCATCATCTTTGCTATGTCTTACTTTGTTATGCTACTTATTGCTATTCTGATCAGATAAAGCGCCATCTGTCGGACATTTTTCGAACGTTTTATCTTTTGGTTCTGATTAAAACCCATGTCATTCCAAGCATGTGTGTCAATTTGTACCTCTCTATCTACATTATTCCGTGATTTATTCAGTTTTCAAATTTATACTGACTTTTTGATCACCTGGTATATTTAATTATCAGGCAAAGTTTTCATAATGCCGTCCTTGCTGGACAGTGATTACTAAAAATACTCCTCCTGAAAAACTGTAGGGGCGTAGTAGCTACTCTTTCAGTTTTGTGTTCTGATTTCCGTACAACGCCAAGTGTTCCGTAATCGGGCAGATGCTCTTTCGCTTACCACTGAACCTCGCCGACGCGATGTCTTTGGAAATGTCCGTAGCGGCTCGCACGCCCGGCGGATGTTTTCGCATCGGCGCGGGCGGCGTGGCGCGCGCCCAGCGGTGGCACGTTGCGTGACGTCACGGGCCTGGGAACCGCCGGTCGGGGCAGTTTCTCACGGCCCCGCGCCTCCGCGTCGCGCCGAGCCCGTGGTGGGGGGAGGGGGAGGGCCAACCGGATTCTGGGCGCGAGCCCCGCGCGTGACTGCGCCCGCTGGACACGCTCCGCGCGCATGCGCACTGCGCTTGCCAACACGAGCCGGCATTCTGCCGCGGTCCGGCGGCCGCAACCGCGCGCTCGGCCAACTGACTTCTGCCCTCGCAGCGGACGCGCGGCGCATTACAGCCGTTGAGTGCGCCGCAGCGGCGCCGTGAGGAAGCGACCACCCAGGGTGGCGTTAAAAGGGGAAACAAACGCGAAATGTAGCAACATTACTGCTGCTCCGGAGTTTTAATGTGTTTTAATGCCTGCCTGACCGCAGCCTTCTTTCGTTTTCCATCTGCATCCCGGGGCTGCTGCTGCCGAGACATTACACATCTTTGGACGTAGAATGACCTACGCATGAAGACAATCTTTCGTTACGGTACTTTAAAGTGGTGTTTAAAAAATTTCCCATCACCATAAAACCCGCTAAAGTATAGAACATTCAAGTACTAAAATTCTTTCACTAAAATATTGTTATTACTTTTAGCTAACCATTATGTTATGACATTGAGTGAACGAACCAGAGCAATCAGATTTTGGTGGACATAATATGCAAACGCGGAAAAATTCATTTTTTATTCATAAGCTGTTTCGTCAAGACATCCTTTTTGCGCCTTCTTTCCTACACAAGGCTCAAGAAAATTTCATATTGTTTCCCTTCTACCTGCTTACATCGATTCTTGGTGTGACTTTGTTTACTAGTTTTTCAATCACCTTAGTTAACAAAACGTGCGCTGTTTGAAAACTTCCCGGCAGATTAAAACTGTGTGCCGGTCCGGGGACAGCATTCTTGGATGATATTGCGGAGAAATAACATTGACTAACTTTACTTCATATAAAATATAAAGTGCCTGTAAATACACACCATCCGGTAATGAGTCTACAGTAGCTTGGAAGACGGGTCGTGTGAAAATAAAGAAACAATATAACTCAACTCGCCACAATTTCAACACAACCGCTCACAATATAACCGCAGTCAGAAGCCCAACAAAATGAATGGGTACATAAAAAATTTAAAAAGTAGTAGCTATGTTAGTATAATAGCTTTTGGTTTTACCTGTGCTTGGGGTCGATTGAAGAGTCAGAGCCCCCTTTCGTTATACCACCAGCAGGGCCTACTCCACAAATCCAACGTGTGGATTTTACCATCGACTTTGTGGCTGCTGTTCATTCCAGGTCTGCAGTCCCGAAGCCCACTCGTGTTGGCAGGTTTTATACCTATGTGCAAGGTAAAACACATTTCCATAGTTCAACTTTTGTTTTCTAAGCAACTGGTCAGAGTCACACATGACTATCATTCAGTATCTTTAAACACTCTTCGGTTGGATTTCACATGAATTAAAAACTTTGTAGATCTACTTGACCTACCATAATATTAACTCACTTTCAAATGACCATTGGCTTCTACATAAAATGTATTTATAGACTTCACTGTACTCACCAGTTTAAGGGTTGTCACAATATATATAATAGCAGAATGATCCTGTCGGAATATCAACTTTTTCTTCTTTTGTATTATTGCTAATTTACAAGAATTTTTCTGTTTCATACTAAGTGTGTTTGCAATGTGGAGGGTGTTTCAAAAAGAATGACCTGATTTTGGACAATATAGAGGTTGTTTCAAAATGAATGACCTGATTTTGGAAGGTAGTAATTATGAAACATGGGACTTGCCGGCAAGGAAACGTCAGTTGCTTGAATGGGAGTGGATCACAGTTTCAGAAAATCGTCGCTGGATGTCAGTCAATGCGTCAACTCAGTTTGCAGTCAGTCGGAAGTAAGGCATCTTGTGAGCTGCAGTTCGCAAACAGCGAGTCAGTGACTTCGGTCCAGCGTACTTTTCGTCGGTGTTTTGCCATAGATCCGTGTAAAGTGAACGTTTTTTTTTGTGTCATTTCTCGTGAAAAATTGTGCGTCCACTCTTTTTTAAGGAAAATATTTTCTGGGAGCAACTGTCTGACATCTTCAGGTGACTGAAGGTTCAACCACCTGAAGATGTCTGACAGTTGCTCCAGGAAATATTGTGGCATTTGCACAGCGACATCAGACAGCAAACACGTAAAAACAACTTTCTATTCCAAAACTGCTCTCACATTTTCCGGGTCGGTAATATGTTCAAAGTTACGGAAGATTTTAGATTCCGATTAACATTTTAGTAACATCAATACAGGTGAAACGTTTGGATTACAGTTAGATGTGGAAATAATGGTGTTTTGACCTCCGTCATGTGCTGAATAGATACTGCTATTCAAAACCTGTTTAACTGAATGAGTGTATTACACGACAGACTTCTTTGTCCATAAGCGACAGATATTTTTCATTTTGCCATATGAGTTGGCCCCATGAAACCTGTTATCCTTCTATGGTCTTTAATAATTATCGATCCTCGCTTTATGGGGGGCAAATGTGGGATCTTGTATTTAAGTGGTCTCAACAATCGAAATATGGACTTCTTACAGTAATAGGATTATGCTGTTTCATAAGTACTCGTAGAAGCTTAATAAAGCTGAAATTTAAAGACGTATTGGACCTTTCTGCACATTTGGTAGCGTCGAAGCTTCATACACAGAGGTAACTTGTAAGATGGCAAGAACTATGCCCCTTACATGAAATCATTAAGGATCACCTAACTCACATTGAGCGAACAGTAGGGCTGAACAAAAATGACTGACAAGGCACAATGCATCTTGTAGAGAGTATAATACGAAAACTTTGTGGAAACTCGTCGATTTACTGGAGGCTAGTTTATCCCAGGGAAGTATTCAGAGTTGACTGTGGCTGGCTGAGGAACGGCGAAGGGAAGAGACAATAGGCAGCTTAGGGTGGCTCAATCTCTGAGAAAGTGGTAACGGGGCGTGGCCTCACGCTGCCTTAAGATGAGTGACAGTGAGTGAGTGGTTGACCCCATGCTGGTGTACCGGGAAGCAGACGGAGAACTTGTATGCCTGTTGATAAATGTCCATCGTCTCAGTTTCAGTGAAACGTGCAAGAAAGCCACACGAAGCTACGGTGGAGTGGTCAACAGAGGCCAAAATATGCGTGTTCGTGACTGTAGCAACTTCACGCTGAATTCACGGTCCGCAGAGCCTGAAGTAAATCAGGTGAAGAGCGACAGAATGAAATACACCGGCCTCCGATGGGAACGTAGGACCAAGGAATTTGAAGTACTCTCCTGGGAGTCAGAATTCCGGAAAAATTGGTGTTTTGTGCAGACGCTAACCTTGATGGGTGGCCTGGGAGGAGCTAAATAGCAGAAGTTGACAGGAAGGGAATTTTGTGGGAATTTGTTCACTTCTCAGAGCAGGCATTGGTCGGCACTGGGAAGTGACGCATAATTAACGCGACTTGTGCTGCAATTGGCGTAAGTGATTTTGCTGGAGGGAAAACCGAGGGGAAGAGCAGACTGGGAGAAGTCTCTTTAGAGGTCTTCCGTTCCCAGCTTGCCTAGAGTGCGGACGTGGCTTTCTTTACTCAGCTTGGCTGAGAAAGAGTGAGCATCTCTGCAGTTCAGGACTTAGCAAATGGAACGATTGAGCTTGGAGATAGAAAGTTTTGGTTCAGCTATGTACTGAGCAAGATAGCTAGGAGTGAACAGACGAGGGCAGCCTTGCAGCACCACAAGGCCGGCCGACATCCTCACAACGACGACGCCCCGCCACGCTGAATTCGGTGACATTGCACCCGCTCCGGCTTGAATTAGGCCACTGATTAATTTGTTGGATCACGTCGGCAAAGTTTCCACGAGGGTTTCATGGGCCGTGTATTGGGGAATTCTTCTCGCACTTCGCATTACGCCTGGGTCAGTCGATAGGAATTAATTTTCATTTATCGCCCTTTACTCCACGTAAACACAATTTATTATCACTGCCTGATAGGAGAGTCATGTATTGTAATGATTGAAGGTCAGGAGTTAAAATAAATTTGTGCTAATCGAGTGCATCTGTTTTCAATCAAGTAGTTGAAATCCCAAGTAACTTTTTTAATTAATTTTATGTTCAACATTTGCATCTGGTGTTCAATGTGCACCTCTTTTTAATTAAAAGTCATCAATTCTGAATCAATTAATGTCAACACTGCTACCGCAGTTCAATCAGGAGTCACAGGGCCTTATAACTTTCTTTGCGTTATCCGATATTGCGTCAATTTTGCACTCTCTGTTGATCTGCTAGTCAATTAGCTGGGGTGAACACACGCCAAAACCAGATAAGTGACGGGTGGGGTGTTACAAATTAAAGTCATGGGATACCTCTTAATATCGCGTCGGACTTTCTTTTGCCCAGTGTAGTAGAGCTACACGTCACGGTTATCGTGCGTCCACACATGTTACACCTGATGTGCCATTTTTCAACAGGACGATTTTCGCCACACATGTCACGTGTCTCTAGGAGCTAGTTGCGTAATGCTGAGGGTCCTGGACATCAACTCTGTCCAACTGGTAGTATCCTGGATATCAAGCTCCAGTTGCAACAGTTGTGGGCCAGCTTCCCTCAGGAGAGGATGTAAACGGTTTATGACACTCTTCCCATCCAAATCACTCAGTGCATCCAGGCCACAAAGGGTACAACGTCATAGTGATAAGGGCCCATGCTGTATAGTTCTTTGTAAATTTCAAAAAATGTGTAAGAAATCTTATGGGACAACTGCTAAGGTCATCAGTCCCTAAGCTTACACACTACTTAATTAATTAATCCTAAGGACAAACACACACACCCATGCCCGAGGGAGGACTCGAACCTCCGCCGGGATCATCCACACAGTCCATGACTGCAGCGCCTCTAACCGCTCGGCTAATCCCGCTCGCCTAATCCTGCTCGGCCTTTGTAAATTTGATTCGATTTTGTAATCACTGAAATAATATCACATCCCGTCTCAATTCAATTCAATTTCAGTTACTTGCTCCCTTGTAGGTGCTTCGCGTTTATTGTCGGGTAGTGTAATTACCGGTGTAGGAGAAGGCGATGGTTTATCTCCGGCCCCATTCAACAGTGTGTTATAAAATACGAGTGAAAATGTTCGTCATAAGTGGAAGGAAAAGGGCTTATGGAACAACTAGAAGCTATTTACAATAAAACGTGCATCTCAAGAATTGCAATAATAGTGCGTTGCAACACAACAGTGTAGCCACAATGACTCTACACATGCGAACCTATTATAATGTAGATGACCTAGAACTGTTAGAGCGAAGAACCACCAGAACAGTTTTAGATACAGTAAGAAGCACAGAAGCCTGGAATTTGAAGCATTCATGAAATATATCAAAACAAAGAAAAGAATAACGGAAACAATAAGGAAAAGAAGGTTGTTCAAATGGTTCTGAGCACTGTGGGACTTAACATCTGAGGTCATCAGTCCCCTAGAGCTTAGAACTACTTAAAGCCAACTAACCTAAAGACATCACACACATTCATGACAGAGGCAGGATTCGAACCTGCGACGGTAGCGGTCACGCGGTTCCAGACTGAACCGCCTAGAACCGCTCGGTCACACCGGCCGGCAAGAAGATTGTTGTTTTCAAACATTTACACTATACGAATGACAACAGGTTGACAAAAGAAATCTTCAGGTACATCTAAGGAAACCTAACAAGAGAAGCTAACAACAACCTGGGTCTGAAAAGTGAAAAAAAGGCTTTGAAACGCACAACGTAAAAGCAAATAAGCAGTAAAAAGTTCAGAAAGAAGTGTCGAATAGGTAAGGATTCTAAGGCAGGAGGAAAGAAAGGGCACACGTGAAATGATCAGAAGAAAGAAAAAATGAGATGGGAATGAGACAGAGGACCACTGGAGGAGAAGAAAAGGTATTGAAGTTGTCGCATGTAACCTATTTGGTCAAAATGTAAGGATGAAAATAGAGAACTTTATAGACACCCTTTAGTGTTCAAGCCCTACTACATTTGATGTGCAGCTATAGAACTGGTTATCAGCCGATAACGCACGACGATGTGGAGCACCTTTCTTTCGACAATCTAGGAAGATGCATTCGAGACTCTTCGCACCTCCGCGACCAGACCACAGCCGGAATTGCGACACCTCCAAGGACGGACACCATTCGGGCCACAGCTTGCACCAGATGTGAGATGTGCCGCTTTATGGGTGGCTTAGTGCCATTAAACGGCAAGTGCTGTCGTGTTCGCCGTGGCGGCGTTTACTCAAGGTGCGTGTCAGGATCCGGTTCGGCGGCGGTAAAACTGGACCGCCACGAACAGGACGCTGGAAGCAGTGATGATTTCACGGTTCGCGCGGTTCGAGCACGTCCGTGTGTGTGTCCGGCCGCCAGACGTGCGTCGCGTGCCGCCTGCCTCTGGTTGAGGCGTTTCATCCCAGCCGCGAGGGGCGGGCGTGGGTGAGTCACTGTCAGAGCCCACTCTCTCCAATCTGCCCAGCAACAGGGTACAGAGCTTCGTTAAAACTTCGACCATTACAGATGAAGCACTGGCTAATAGGCAGGTCTTCATTCCCACATACCGGGATGGAGATCTAAGTGACATCGAACTTTGACCAGTGGTTGTCACCGGAGTAGGAAAACTGTCAGGGACTTCTTAACCCTTACGAAGCCGCCCAAGTTGACTGTTGCTCACTTGATGCTCACTTGACCGAGAAGTGGAAACGAGAAGAAACAACCATAGCTACACCAGCACTAGAAAGTTCTCGTGTAATGACGAGAGGGACAGTCGAGCATTGCGGAGGGCGATGGTAAAAAAATCGCATGAAATCAGAGAAAGTCCCAACGTGCTACCAGCAGTCCCATTAGCACGTAGGATGGGGTACAATGTTCGAGCAGTTCCTCATAAGCCACACATTTTTATACTCAATTCCGACACTTGAGATGGTATAAAGAGCGATGTCAGTGGACATTGAATGAATGGAAACGTATGATTTGGAGTGACGAATCACACTGTACTTTATGGCAATCCGATGGATGAGTTTGGGTTTGGCGAATACCTGCCACCCTGTGTACCCACAACAGTGAAGTACGAAGGAATATATATGCCTTGAGGACCATGTGATGTCAACCGGCCGCGTCATTCTCTGCCAGTTGGCGTCATGCAAATGATTCGTGAGGTGCCTCAACAGCTGTATGAAATAGTCACAGTGAGAACTGATTTGTAACTGCTACCTATTTTAGAACCACGAAAGCCTTCAGTACTGTGACTTCTTTGTAAAATTAACTTCTGTGGAGCATATTAGTATCCATTTTGTCCAATATCCTTTCCTGATTATTGCTGCCCATAATTTTTTAACGAACTTCTTCACAGTTGAATAGCAACGTAAATTAATATTATTATTATTTCAAGTAACATTTTGTGATCTGTGAAAGATTCTGTGTTCTGCATTCAGCGTTCTGTGCGCATTGCACTAAGAGGGTGTTATGATAACCTTTAGTTCCGTTTTAAATGACAGTTCCGATTCATCATGATAACTAAGTTATGAGAAGAAAAAAAAATGGTTCAAATGGCTCTGAGCACTATGGGACTTAACATCTGACGTCATCAGTCCCCTAGAACTTAGAACTACTTAAACCTAACTACGCTAAGGACATCACACACATCCATGCCCGAGGTAGGATTCGAACCTGCGACCGTAGCGGTCGCGCGGTTCCAGACAGTAGCGCCTAGAACCGCTCGGCCATCCAGGCCGGCGTTATGAGAAGAACAGTTCACAAACACTATGTATTTAAGTTATACTCACAATGGGCACGCACCTACTCGTCATAACCGATTTCTTCCAGATTTATGGTAGCCTACATCTTGGCTTCGCCAGAACTGGAGTGACAGAAGTGGGATCTCCGGATGGCCAGGCGTAGGAAAAAGATCTTTTTTGGCGCTGGTCTAGTGTGACATGAGCCGTTTATCGTAGCGTTGTTTCTGGTCCACGGTTGGCGCATCGAAGACACTGCAGTACAGAAATACCTGGTTCGTGGGGTCGGGTCTCTACGAGTAAACTTGTTCTACTTTTAATTTTTACGTTGCTTTCTCTGCAAATGAACCGAAATAAAGCTCAATATATTGTATTTATTGATATCTTCATAAAAGGCATGTAAAACGAAGGAAGAAAAATTGCGATTGTAAATAATTTCCAAGAAAGGGTTGTAAGTACGGCTTCTACGAGGACTCCGTACATAACTTTCCTGGAAGAGATTTAATTACACCGCACAGGACTTTACATTAGTTTCTTTGACCATGGAGTAGCTGTCGGCAGCTGCACGCCTACAGTAGGTTGCCCTGTTTTACGGTGAGTATCACCCAACACACGTAAATCATCAACTGTAAAATAATGAACGAGTCTAATTTTATACACAGAGTTCTCGTGTATTTCTTACAATTCCTTCCACGAAATTTATTTGCAACTTCAAATTTACCTTTGCCTTTTCTTTAAGTGCCTGTTAAGAAAATATTGACAAACACAACACACTGAATATTATTTAGGATTATTTGCATTATTACTGAAATTAAAAAACGTAGAAATTCATAGCGTGTAGGCTTTCACGGCCGGCGTCTTCAGTAATTAAAACTTCCGGGCTAAGAGGCCTTGGTCCAATAGTAGAAATACTTCTCCCTGACGTTTCGTTGCCAGCTGCGGGCAACATCATCTGAGGTGAGTCTACGACTCACTTAGAGAATAGACTCACTTAGAGAATAGAACCTTTTGAAATGTGGTGCTACAGAAGAATTGAGGAGAAAAGAAATTTGAGGCACAACCTGACTAGTTAGTTTAAGTTAACTTAAGTAGTGTGAAGGCTTAGGGACCGGTGACCTCAGCAGTTTCGTTCCACAAGACCTTACCACAAATTTCCAAATTCCTATCATCCTGAGGTGAGTCTACGACTGACTCACCTCAGATGATGTTGTCCGCAGCTGGCAACGAAACGTCAGGGAGAAGTATTTCTACTATTGGACCACGGCCTCTTAGCCCGGAAGTTTTAATTACTGAAGGTAGAAATTGTTTCCACCACTCTCGTCTTAACCGCTTGCAACTGTTTTCGCTGTACCAACCTGTGCCTGGGATCTATTTTTGTGGTCCTCAGTCCGAATAATCGTTTGATGCAGCTCTCCACGCTACTCTATCATGTACAAGCCTGTTCATCTCCGACGAACTGTTGGAACCTACATCCCTTTGAATCTGCTTACTGTATTCTTCTCTTGATCTCCATGTACGTTTTTTTTTTTACCCCCACACTTCCCTCCAGTACTAAAATGGTGATCCCTTGATGTCTCAGAACATGTCCTATCAACTGATCCCTTCTTCTAGTCAGGTTGTGCCTCAAATTTCTTTTCTCCTCAATTCTTCTGTAGCACCACATTTCAAAAGGTTCTATTCTCTTAGTGTCTAAACTCTTTATCGTCCATGTTTCACTTTCGTACATAGCTATACGCCATACAAATACTTTCAGCAAAGACTTACTAACACTTAAATCTAAATTTCAAATTTCCCTTCTGCAGCAACGCTTTTATAGCCATTGCCAGTCTACATTTTGTATCCTCTCTCCTTCGGCAGTCATCAGTTATTTTGCTGCCCAAATAACAAAACTCACCTACTTCTTTAAGGGTCTCGTTTTCTAAACTTGCGAGGTGCCGGGGCAAGCAGTGTATTTAACACTAAATTCTAGAAGCTACATATGTAAATGATGCTCTAAGCCCCCCCCCCTTTTCTAACTCCGACTTTTGTTGTTGCACAAGGATTAAAAATATACGCGAACTGACTGTAATCAACCCTGCCAGTGGAGTAGAAAAGAGTTTGGCACCTGCAATAATTTAATTTGATAAATAAGTTAAATAAAGGAAGGTGTCATAAACGTAGTGAGAAATGATGGGTTGCTCTACCGATTAACAGAATGAAAGTTCTGTCCAAAATAACAATAGGATTTATTGCGACTAAGCACAAAATAATAAACAAAAACACATGAATTCTAATTTATGATACACTAAATTGGCTCAAATTGGAAACACAAACAAACGCTGTGAAGGTGAAGTTGTCCCTAAACTAGATCGTGAGGTTTAAGACGAAGTGGTATGTGGAGCCAATTCCTTGCCACTCAAATCTCAAGAGAGACACACAGCTAACCCAACAGCAATTGCTGCTACTCAAGACAGAACAAAGTTAGAAAAGGATGAACAGGCGCGCTCTGCTGAGCTCTGATTATCACCTAGGAAAATCCCTATCTGCCGGTGCTGCGGACATACATTACCAAACTGTCTTCTTAACTGCCAGAACACGATCTGGCGTACCGCAGGCGAGGGCTGGTTGCTTCGACGTCCTCGACCGAAAGGCAACCGCCGACTCCTCACAAGAGCATCCGTACAGGCCGAACACAGAACATTCCCGCCCCCACGACAGTGGCCGTGGTTAAACGTTCCAATCAGCAACTCGAAAACCGGCGGAAATTCCACTCCATTGCCGGAGCACTACCATTCCACCAATGGAGATTCTTGGCGCCAATTTCTGTGCTGATTTTGCTACGTCACGGCGCTATGCCCTGAGCAAACCAATCACCGTTACTATTTTGCAGAAAGTGCGGGAATTTTCCCGCCACAACTGCCTGGGTACACAAGTCATTCCCACGCCTCGCTGGTAGCCCGCCAGAAAGTGTTTTCGCTAAGTTTCTCCGAAGTAACGGAACCTCTAGCCCAGCCGCTACTTCACACCCCAGCGGGCGTGTCTCTTGACAATGTCGGCGTCTGCAAAGCATTCACTCGACTGCCTCACACACGTCGGCTTAACCCGCCTGTCACCGGACCACCCGGGTGACGAGAGACGCTGCGTGGGAAGTCCGCGTGTGAAGGAATAACAACCCTCCACCGCATGCAACTAGAGAGGAGAATCGTAAGATAGAAATATGAGAGGGGGCTCATGCCACCTCTCATTGCCCCTACGCCATTTTAGATTGTAATTGGTGAGCGGTTGGCTCACTTAGGAGAAAGGTAGTGAGTCAATCGCCCAAGAACAATCTTACAAAGTGACTCCACATGCCGCACTCTATAAAAAAAATCATTGCAACTGAAAAAATGCAGCTCATAGAGGGAGGATTATTTATGATGTAGCCAACTTCACTTTCTTAATATGGAACACTAACACTCACATCACACATCCATACCCAGGGAGCCCCTTCCCAAACACCGATTCACGCAGACATTCACGCTCTAAATATGGCCCGGGCATCTGAGCCAAATATGGAGCAGTTTATTCTTTACAATCAGAGTTGGAGTGCTCCGCAATTAAATGCCCAAGATGTTACAACAATTTTAATCATTAAACTAACCTGAACTCACTCACACATGATACTATATAAGTTAACAATCTCTTTGTGAGCTTTCAGAATCTAGTTACAACCTCCGATTCATTCTGTCTCCCTGCAGCAAGAATAACCTTTACAAAATGTTCCCTGAACTGATGGTCCATTCACAATGACAGTTGTGGTATCTGCTTCAGTTTATGGTGACTTCAGGCACACTGTTTGCATACACACAACAATAAACACAAAATACAAAAAAAACATGATGTGGAGAACAATACAGTAATCTGTAATAAGAATTACAGTGTAAAACACAAACGCATACAAGGTATAACATACATTACAAAAACAACATAAGAGAAAGAAATTTAAGAAAAAAAAACAAGGTTCATGGGGCATCAAATTGTGCGTGCAAATTGCACAAAGTTCACGACTGTGCTGAGAATGAGGCACTAAATCACATTGTTAGAAATATCCGTGGCACTTCACTTCTTATTTATCGAGTAACATGAACTCTAGTATTCACAATTAAGTTACAAGTTATCCTCCTATATGAATAATACGCAACGGAAACACGCACCTGACTATCAGTAATTTACAGAACTCTGTTCACTACGCACTGGCAATACCACATTTTCTTTCCTTTTTTTTTTTTTTATTTAACGGCTTTTATCAACACGTGGCCATCGCACTGAATATGAGTGGCGCACACATTATAATTTCTGGATATCTTGACAACATACAATTCGAAGGAAAAGGCCACCAATCTTTTTCTTTTCACTATCTTATTTATTCCGATAAATTCTATAACCTAAACACACAAATTCTATAACCTACAACAATAACACATGAGAAATTCCGCCCAGTGGGCATGGATTTACATTGGTGAATCTCTATATTATGGTCTCGTAATTATTTAACGCTACAGTGCACTTTCTGGATAGGATGGTGGATCTTTTATTATTTCTCACACTTCGACTTTCACAATCATCATCACGAAACTTTCCTCCAGACCGAGCAGTACAAAAGGAACACGCATAACCCACTACCTCTGAAACTAACTTGCTACTCTCCCATGAAAACCACACATACTTAAATTACATGACATACACCACACTACAACATGAAATACAACACAGGGATTAGTCACAACATTATCACTTTCAGCATTCCCACTTCAATTAATATTTATCCCAGTTTCACACGACACTGCCCCACTACGTAATTCTACTTTCCTACTATGAACTCTGGAGATATATGCACGTCTTCCTGTGCAATGCAAGCCAAGTGGCGTTGCTGGATAGACGGCTGACTCACCTTGCTTCTCTCTCAGAGTATTATAGTTTGAATCAAGCGTCACACGGAAACATATCACGCAAAGTAATATTAAGAACATATTCGTCACACACACGAGTCCTCAACTGATACCATGGACGAGTACTTCTCTTTATCCTTTGTCTCATACACAGTTTGAGACTCACACAGTACTCACCACGTGGAAGTACTCGTCTCTAATTTAAATATTTCAACTTATGGTACACATGCTATTTCTTAAATATTTCAACTTATTGTACACACGCTAGTAATTCAGCTTAACTTAAGCACACGGAAGTATTTCAACTTATTGCTACACGTGGTTTCATTGTGACCGTTGGTCACTTCCGAAGATTACTATGATCCCATTAATATTACCTGCCTGACATTTAATTCTCCCCACAAAAGTTCCTGAAATAGAGAAATTATTATTTCAAACTACTCTTAAATATTCCACATCCATACCATGTCTCCACTCTTTTGTCATTACGGAGCACACCTAAGACAGGTCTTAACAGCACAAGATCCAGCGGCAGAGTGCTGAAACATGGCTGTTCTTCAGGTTCTCTCGCACCTCTGCCGAAGTGGGGGAGCACCTTGCTACCGTATTGGTCAGCCACATTTCAGGCGCTCAAAGCTCAGGTAAATTTCATCTCTTTGGTCCCACCAAAGGTGGCCAAAGGATCGTCTCAAAGATGATCATATATTCACATTCACTATCTGCAGTTAGCAGACGACCATAAATTCATTCATTTCACAGATCTTACCAAACTGGATGTAGGGATTTATTTTGTGGGAGTGCACATGTGATCAATTAAATAAATAAAATGTCATTCTTTCCTACACTGGTATCCGGCTTCGCTGTATTAATTGAAATTGAGTTATTTTACAAAAAAATGTGTTGTTCTGACAAAAATAATGAAGTATGTTGTACCTATTTTCAATGTCGGGCGGTACTGTACCCATTCATTTTATTTCTTCTCGATGAATTTTAATTCCTCCTCCAAATTTTTCTTTGATTTTCTGTATTGCTCGCTCAATGTACGAATTGAATAACATAGGGGACAGACTACAAACCTGTCTCACTACCTTCTCAATCACTGCTTCTTTTTCAAGCCCCTCGACTCTTATAACTACCGTCTGGTTTCTGTACAAGATATAAATAGTCTTTCGCCCCTGTATTTTACTCCTGCTACCTTCGGAATTTCAGACAGAGTATTCAACATTGCCAAAAGCTTCCTCTAAGTGTACAAATGCTATAAACGTAGTCTGGTCTTTCCTTACCTATTTTCTATGAGAAGTCGTAGGGTCGGTATTGCCTCGCGTATTTCTGCGAAATCTAAACTGATCTTCCCCGAGGTCGGCTTCTACCAGCTTTTGTCTTCTTCTGTGTAGAATTTGTGTTAGTATTTTGCAGCCATTACTTACTAAACTGATAGTTCGGTGATTTTTATACCTGCCAGCACCTGCTTCCTTTGGAACTGGAATTATTACATTTTTGTGGAAGTCTGAGAGTATTTCGCCTGTCTCATACATGTTGCATTCCAGATGAAAGAATTTTATCATGACTGTCTCTCCTAAGGCTTTTCGTAGCTCTGACGGAATGTCGTCTACTCCCAGGACCTTGTTTCGACTCAGGTTTTTCAGTGCTCTGTCAAATTCTTATCGGAGTATCACATCCCATCTTGATTTACGTACTCTTCCCTTCTATAATATTGCCTTCAATTTCATCTCGCTTGTGGAGACCCTTTCCTTTCACTTTTAAACATTCCCTTCTTTCTTTATGACTAGTTTTCCATCTGAACTCTTGATATTCATACACGTGGTTCTCTTTTCTCCAAGGGTCTCTTTAATTTTCTTGTAGGCAGCATCAATCTTTACCTTGGTGATACATGCTTCTAAATCCTTTCATTTATCCTCTAGCCATTCCTACTTAGCCGTTGTACACTTTCTGTCAATCTTTTTGCGTCATTATGTTTTCTCCTTTCGTCATTTAAATTCAGTGTCTCCTGTGTTATCGAAGGATTTCTGCTAGGCCTTGTCTTTTTACCTTTTTCTTAGCTGCCTTCACTATTTCACCTGTCAAAGCCCTCATTCGTCTTCTACTGTGATCCTTTCCCCTGTTCTACTCAATCGTTCCCGAATGCTCCCGCTGACACTCGTAACAATTCTGGTTCTTTCAACTTATTCAAGTCCCATGTCCTTAATTTCCTTCCTTTTTGCAGTTTCTTGGGTTTTAATTTACAGTTCATAACCAATAAATTGTCGTGAGAGTCCACATTTGCTCTTGGAAATGTCTTACAATTCAAAATCTGATTCCGAAATCTCTGTTTTATCACTGTATAATCAATCTCAAACCTTCTGGTGTATGCAGGGCTCTTCCACGTGTACAGCTTTCTTTCATGATTCTCAAACCAAGTGTTAGTTATGATTAAATTACACTCTGTGCAGAATTCTACCAGGCAGTATACTCTTTCGTCCCTTTCCCCCGGTCCACATCCACCTACAATATTTCCTCCTCTTCTTTTTCCTACTATAAAATTCCCCCTTTCCTACTATCGATTTCCAGTCCTACATAACAAGTAAATGTTCGTCTCCCTTAACTGTCTAGACAATTTCATTTAGCTCATCATACATTTCTTCAGTCACTTCATCATCTGCAAAGCTAGATGGCATATAAACTTGTACTACTGTGGTTGATATGGGCTTGGTGTCTGTCTTGATTCAATAATGCGTTCACTTTGCTGTCATAGAATCTTACCCTAATTCCTATTTTCTTATTCATTATTAAACCTACTCCTGCATTTCTCCTACTTGATTTTGTATTTATAATCACACATACCACTGACCAGAAATCCCATTCCTGCTGCCATCGAACTTCACTAATTCCCACTCTAACTGACTTCAACCTGTCCATTTCCTTTTTTAAATTTTGTAACTTATCTGCCTGATTAAGGGATCTAAGATTTCACACTTCGGACCGTAGTCTCAGCCTACAGATCCGAATGGGTACTATTTTACATCTGGAATATATTACCCAAGAGGATGGCATTATCATTTAACCATATAATAGAACTGCATGCCCTCGGGAAAAATTACGACCGTTGTGTCCCCTTGCTTTCAGCCATTCGCAGTACGAGCACAGCAAGACCGTTTTGGTTGATGTTACAAAGCCAGATCATCAATCATCCAGACTGTTGGTCCTGCAACTCTGAAAAGGCTGCTGCCTATCTTCAGGAACCGTACGATTGTTTGGACACCGATGTGGTTGCATCCATGGTACGGCTGTCTGTATCGCTGAGGCAAGCAAGCCCCCCCAACAACGGCGAGCTTCAGGTCTATGGAAGGCCTGGAATCTATGCTAACACAAATAACTCATGTTTCTCCCGGAGCGCATCAAAAGTGCTATCTTTTTAAACGTTTGACCATCTGGATCTGTTATTTCTCTCACTTTCATTTTTAGTCAAGCCTTGCATGTGCCTTAAATCTGAACAAAATCTGTAAGTATGAATAGGCGCTGCCCCCTTGTCAGAGAGAGAAGGAAGCGGAAGAGAGTGACGGGGAACCAGCCCAAAAGCCAACCTAAATCACTGTGGCAAATACAGACGATGTTAATATTATTTTAAGGACCTGACTTTGGAGCAGTAGTCCTCTCAAATGTCAACTGAATGACTTAAACCACGATGGCACTTCGTTCCAGAGAAAGAATTCCCACGACAATATATTTTGCGTAGCTTTCCACCCCCTCACTTGACTCGTTTTTCCACTACTATTTTGTGAAGCGGTTCACTGGAACTACACTGTTTCAAACAGCTTAAACTCTACACCATAGTTCATTTACCATACTGGATTACGAGTAGTGGCCTGTCAGTTTCTCCACAACCCACGACCAGATGTTTTCAGTAGGTCAGAGATCTGGAGAAAGTGCTGACCAGTGCAATAGTCAAATACCATTTGTACTGAGGTAGGTCAGAGGAGCAATGGCATCTAGGAGTCTTGGGTTATCTTACTGAAAGACCATCACACCAGGTGCTGGCACCAATGAAATAAGCACTCTGGCAATGTTCGTTTTCCTCGGAACCTCCAGGCACTTACACGTCTACCGTGATGCTGTACGCAGAACTGTTGTTGTTGTGGTCTTCAGTCCTGCAGCTCTCCATGCTACTCTATCCTATGCAAGCTTCTTCATCTCCCAGTACGTACTGCAGCCTACATCCTTCTGAATCTGCTTAGTGAATTCATCTCTTGGTCTCCCTCTGCAATTTTTACCCTCCACGTTGCCCTATAATACTAAATTAGTGATCCCTTGATGCCTCAGAACGTGTCCTACCAACCGATCCCTTCTAGTCAAGTGGTGCCACAAATTCCTCCCCAATCCTATTCAACACCTCCTCATTAATTATGTGATCTACCCATCTAATCTTCAGCATTCTTCTGTAGCACCAGACTTCGAAAGCTTCTATTCTCTTCTTGTCCAAACTATTTATCGTCCATGTTTCACTTCCATACATCGCTACACTCCATACAAATACTTTTAGAAACGAATTCCTGACACTTAAATTTATACTCGATGTTAACAAATTTCTCTTCTTCAGAAACACTTTCCTTGCCACTGCCAGTCTACATTTTATATCCTCTCTACTTCGACAATCCTCAGTTATTTTGCTCCCCAAATAACAAAACTCCTTACTACTTTAAGTGTCTCATTTCCTAATCTAATTCCCTCAGCATCACCCGATTTAATTCGACTACATTCCATTATCCTCGTTTTGCTTTTGCTTATGTTCGTCTTATATCCTCCCTTCAAGACACTGTCCATTCCGTTCAACTGCTCTTCCAAGTCCTTTGCTGTATCTGACAGAATTACAATGTCATCGGCGAACCTTAAAGTTTTTATTTCTTCCCCATGGATTTTAACACCTACTCCGAATTTTTCTTTTGTTTTCTTCACTGCTTGCTCAATATACAGATTGAATAACATCGGGGAGAGGCTACAACCCTGTCTCACTCCCTTCCCAACCACTGCTTCCCTTTCATGTCCCTCGACTCTTATAACTGCCATCTGGTTTCTGTACAAATTGAAAATAGCCTTTCGCTCCCTGTATTTTACCCCTGCCACCATCAGAATTTGAAAGAGAGTATTCCAGTCAACATTGTCAAAAGCTTTCTCCAAGTCTACAAATGCTAGAAACGTAGCTTTGCCTTTTCTTAATCTAGCTTCTAAGATAAGTCGTAGGGTCAGTATAGCCTCACGTGTTCCCATATTTCTACGGAATCCAAATTGATCCTCCCCGAGGTGGGCTTCTACCAGTTTATCCATTCGTCCGTAAAGAATTCGCGTTAGTATTTTGCAGCCGTGACTTATTAAACTGATAGTTCGGTAATTTTAACACCTGTCAACCCCTGCTTTCTTTGGGATTGGAATTATTATATACGCAAAACTAGGATGTCTTAAAAGATGTACCACTCTGGGGTCCAGTGATGTCGTTGGGTGGTCCACTATCCCTACCCAGAAACGTATGCCTCGTCGACAGAATCAGATACTAATCGAAACCGGTGACATATGGCAAAACAGGCTCACCTAAAAAGGTTCTAATCAGATAACAAAAGTACTGAGAGATTGCAGGGCATTCTCACTTCTAATATAGTGTTATGCTGCGTAATGTTCTTAGGCAAGTTTGTCTTTATTACTTGGTTGCTATACCTGGATGTGATCTGACTTCATTCATATGATGAAATGGTTGGCAGTAGTTAGTGCTATTGCTTGTGTGCTCTAGTGAAGGAATAGCCATAAGCATTACCTACATTGAAAAGAAGAAGGTGCCGTTTTAAACGACTGCGGTAACAGCGTAAGGCGGCTGAGAGCCGAGGGGAGCGTTTTTTCTGCGGAACCTGGCTGAAAACATTTGCGGACTGCCGACTTCCTTGGCCTCATCGAGCAGACACGTTGGATGGCGCCGGTCGGTCGGCGGCTGCGTCCAGGTAAGCTGACTAGCGCCAAGGAGTCGCTGCTACAGTGGGCAGAGCATTGAAGACCGGCAATAAAGCAGAGGATGGGCCCTTGTTAGGCAGGAAGCCTATGATGCGACTGTGAGCTTTCTGTCACTGGCGCCCAGACATCCAGACTCTGTTAGAAAATATATTTGTGAAAGCACGAGGCTTTTAGCGACTTTATGGCCGTTCTTTGGAAAGTTCGAAATGGATGCAACATGGCAGATAACGATCTTCTCATAAAGGGCTGTGGTTCCATCTAGGTCATGTTTTTATCAAAAGACACGGCGTAAACACGTGGGACAGAGGCCGAGAAGCTGAATCTTTTTTCCTTTTCTCCCCATTAATTTAAAGTCTCTGGTTGGTGAAATATGTGTATGCAGAGCAACGGGCAGTCTCCCAGTTTCGAATGTGGCCCTCTAGCTCGTGATTGGTTTGTGCTGAAGCGGGAGTCGTCTAAGATGCAAATGTGCTATGCTACCGAGCTGGTGAGGAAAGCTGAGAGAAAGAGAAGTGGACACTCTTGTACTGGCGCTTTGCTGGTAAAGAACTGCAGGTCTTTACCCAAATGTTGAGACTTGTGTCCTTTGCTAGTGTGCCCCTTAGAGTCTGTGCCAGCCACCATCTGAACCGTCAGAGGTACTGCTTCTAGTAACACGTGCACAACAAGTGATGTGTGGGTGTACTTATTTGTTTTGAGTCGGCTGTCTAAACATTTGACATATTCCGTCACAGATAGTCATGGGACGGAGTCAGATTTTTTTGGCAGACCAGCAAACAGGTCCACCTGCACACTGGAATCCACTGGGGTTTCAGAGGCTCATGGGGAAGTACCTGCGTTCCGAACTAGCTGAACGCGAGACCGCATACTTGCATTTTCCGAGCGCGCGCCATTAATAACAGATTGCTGCCATCGATGACTTCAGTCGCCAGACGCATCGGGGGTTGCCGCACTGACCAGAAGAAGGGTGAATTATTCGCTGCTACGGCGGCTCCAGAACAATTTACTTGCGGTTTTCTTGTAAATGACAGATATTTATCAGGGAATGTCGTGTTCTTTAAGAACCAAAAAGTTGCTAGTAAACAGGGGAGGCGTCGTATATCTACATAAAAACGTGAAGTTTTCTTCATTACACTTCCAGTCAAATCGGTGAATGTGGAATATAGAAAAGGTGTATGCAATGCAATATCTACATTATTTAACGTAGCAGATAAGCTACCACAACTATAGCTGAAGGAAAAACCACACAGATATGAAAATAAAGTAACAAAAGCAATAAACTGTTTCCAAACAGAGAAGAAACTAATCTCACAATTGTTGCTGCAGCTTATCACAAAAGGCAAGAACTTTGGACACATTCGCTTTTGAATCAAAAGTAATTATATTTACATAAAAAGAAAACAATGTATTAGAAAGTCAAGTGAAGTGTAAGATGATGTAAAAAATTAGCTTCTCTACAAAGTAGCTGCGCGTCAAGGAGAAAAGTACGTCATAATAAGAAGAGACAACAAATGAAATATATTCTTCTCGTACATAAAATTGGAGTTTATATTCTCTGGTTTTCAGCGGAGAAAGATGCAATTAAACACATATTGAAAAGTATTTCTTTATCATTAACTAATAACTTATGCCACTGAAACTCGGAGCTTCAGCTGTTTTTATACGTATTTCATAATCATTCATGTCCGTTAATAATTTATTACTGCTTGGAACGTAAAAAATGTAATAACAATTTCGACAGTTAACTAGAAAAGTAATTAAAAGCAAACTCTAATTTTACGACTGCTTTCTCGCCGCTTGTGGCGTTTGTGTCGCACATACTGTCAGACGGTAACAGTTTTCACAACAGTTAGTGTCTTGACTGTATCAGTTGTAGAATTTTGGAACGTATAACGACTTTTCTGGAGATTAGAAATCTACTCTGTAGGAATCAGCATGGTTTTCGAAAAAGACGATCGTGTGAAACCCAGCTCGCGCTATTCGTCGACGAGACTCAGAGGGCCATAGACACAGGTTCCCAGGTAGATGCCGTGTTTCTTGACTTCCGCGTGGCATTTCATACAGTTCCCCACAGTCGTTTAATGAACAAAGTAAGAGCACATGGACTATCAGACCAATTGTGTGATTGGATTGGAGAGTTTCTAGATAACAGAACGCAGCATGTCATTCTCAATGGAGAGAAGTCTTCCGAAGTGAGAGTGATTTCGGGTGTGCCGTAGGGGAGTGTCGTGGGACCGTTGCTATTCACAATATATATAAATGACCTTGTGGATAACATCAGAAGTTTACTGAGGCTTTTTGCGGATGATGCTGTAGTATATCGAGATGTTGTAACAATGGAAAATTGTACTGAAATGCAGGAGGGTCTACAACGAATTGACGCACGGTGCAGGGAATGGCAATTGAATCTCAATGTAGATAAGTGTAATGTGCTGCGAATACATAGCAAGAAAGATCCCTTATCATTTAGCTACAATATAGCAGGTTAGCAACTGGAAGTAGTTATTTCCATAAATTATCTGGTAGTAGGCATTAGGAGTGATTTAAAATGGAATGATCATATAAAATTAATCGTCGGTAAAGCAGATGCCAGGCTGAGAGTCATTCGAAGAATCCTAAGGAAATGCAATCCGAAAACAAAGGAAGTAGGTTACAGTACACTTGTTCGCCCACTGCTTGAATACTGCTCACCAGTGTGGGATCCGCATCAGATATGGTTGATAGAAGAGATAGAGAAGAACCAACGGAGAGCAGTGCGCTTCGTTACAGGATCATTTAGTAATCGCGAAAGCGTTACGGAGATGACAGATAAACTCCAGTGGAAGACTCTGCAGGAGAGACGCTCAGTAGCTCGGTAAGGGCCTTTGTTGAAGTTTCGAGAACATACCTTCACCGAGGAGTCCAGCAGTATATTGCTCCCTCCTTCTTATATCTCGCGAAGAGACCGTGAGGATACAATCAGAGAGATTAGAGTCCACACAGAAGCGTACCGACAATCTTTCTTTCCACGAACAATACGAGACTGGAATAGAAGGGAGAACCGATAGAGGTACTCAAAGTGCCCTCCGCCACACACCGTCATGTGGCTTGCGGAGTATGGATGTAGATGTACATGTAGATATATGTTAGCCTGTGGTTAGGATGACGAGGGTAGAGTACGGGAGACGACAAACTCAGCGGACGTCCTTGCTGGGAAGGCACACGGCAGGTTGCGGGCGGCGCGCCACGGCCCAGCGGGGTTTCCAGGACGCAGAGGGTCGGCGTCGGCAGGCAGGGCAGGGCTGGGCAGGGCAGAGCGGGTGATTTATTTCCGGGGCGGAATGAGAACAAGGGCAGGCCGCCGCCAACACGACGCGGCGCCCACCCGCTGAATTTTAATGCGGCGACAGCCGACGGGACGCCTTCCTACCGGCCGACGACTACGGCGTCCCGCTGCCTCCACTTCTTCTGGTGTGGCGATCCCAAACATCCGCGGGCGAACCGTTGCTCTATGAAGGGCCCGCTTCAGATGACCAGTAATATGATTTACAGTTGCAAGTTTACTCACTTCACTGCAAAAATACCAATATACAGCGTGATTAACCTAAAACTTGCACCGGCAATGTTGCAGGAACAAGAAGTAAAGCTGTGAGGACGGAGCGTGAGTCGTGCTTGGGTAGCTCAGTTGGTAGAGCACTTGCCCGCGAAAGGCAAAGGTCCCGAGTTCGAGTCTCAGTCCGGCAAACAGTTTTAATCTGCCAGGAAGTTTCATATCAGCGCACACTCCGCTGTAGAGTGAAAATTTCATTCTAGAAACAGTCAACTCAATTACCTGGATGTGTGGGTAATTAAACGGGTGGCTTGGTCGCTGGGCAACAAGGTATATAGAAAGAATACTCACACGGATCGATACCTCCACAAGGAATCAAACCATCATCCTAGGCAAACAAGAGGTGTCATGAAAACCTTGGTGGACAGAGCCAGCCGGCCGTGGTGGCCGAGCGGTTTTAGGCGCTTCAGTCTGTAACCGCGAGACCGCTACGATCGCAGGTGCGAATCCTGCCTCGGGCATGGCTGTGTGTGATGTCCTTAGTTAGGTTTAAGTAGTTCTAAGTCCCCTAGGACTGATGACCTCAGATGCTGTCCCATAGTGCTCAGAGCCATTTGAACCATTTGGACAGAGCCAACAAAATCTGCGAGCCGGCTTACTTGCAAGATTAATTAAGTCACTTACCGTCAGCCTTCACGAAAAACGTATATACCAGCAAGGAAATTGATCGAGCCCTTCATCAAAGAAGAAAAGAAGCCAGAAGTCAAGAGCAGCAACGGTCACCTACTGGAAAAGTTTTCCTACCGTTCATTAATAAAGTCACGGACCGCAATCTTCAAACCCACCAAGAAGATTAAGGAATATTTAAGAACTACAAAAGACGCCCGACACCCCCTAGCAACAACTGGGGTATACAAAATTCCATGCAGTTGTGGACAAGTATATATTGGAACAACGAAAAGAAGTGTAAACACGCGCTTAGCCGAACATAAAAGAAAAAATTCGGCCGTAGCTAAGCATGTTTTTCGATATGGGAACCGCAAAATTAAATTTACTGAGACAAGCGTTCTAGCACGAACATCCCATTATCATGCGGGTATGCATAGAGAAGCAATAGAAATTCACAAACACCATAAGAATTTTAATGGAAAAGAGGAACTTTTAAAGTTGGACAAAATATGGATGTCGACGTTGCTCCAGCAGCATGACAATCGATTACTCTTAATCGAGAATGATGACGCCTTCCAAAGATATTCATACTTCGGCATCACGTGACGAATGGTGGTGCCCCCCATGCGCTCTATAAATGCGAGAGTACCTGGAGCCTCAGTGGCAGTAGCCGGACGACCTCAGAAGATGTCTGCCGCAGATGGAGACGAAACGTTAGGTGGAAATTTTATACATCGACCACGACCTCTTAGCCCGGAAGTTTTAACTGAAGACACCACCGGCCGTGACAGCCTACATTGTGTGATTAGACTGCAATAATACTTACAAAGTTTTATGCAAACGTACATTTTCTTAAATGGAGCAACACCTACTGACATTAGCAACCTAAACGTAGTGTAAATTGCAATGCCAGTTGTGTTTGTTGCAGGATTCTAGTGCGAGTAGTTTACGAGATATCGTATTTTGAAAAGTTTCCACACTGACACTTCTTTGGGTTATTCATCCCGCTTAGTTGACAAGTTCGATATTGTTGTGTTTGCGTACAGTGTGCTTGTGTGTTCCTTGAGTGCAATGCCACTTGCAACTCGGTTAGTGTGTGTCAGTCCAAGCAATAGGTCGTGAGAGGATGATGAAATTTACCAGTGAAGAAAAAGCCGATATGCTCTTCGTGTATGGAGAATTTAGGATGAATACAATTCGTTCTTGTACGGTGTATGTGCCAAGATATCAAAATAGACGTCGGCCATCTCAGCAATTATTTACCAACTTCTTCAACCAGTTACATGAAAGAAGTAGTGTAACATCTAGACAACGTAACAGAAGCAGACAGAAGAGGGTGAAATCAGTGTCCTTGCTGCAGTTGCAGGTGATCCGCTCCCGCGGAATCGCACGAGGAAGTGGAACGAGCCAGGCAAGCGTCCTACGCTTTATCCGTCAAAATAGGTTCCATCCTTATCACATCTCTCTCCATCAAGAGCTGCTAAAAATGTTCAAATGTGTGTGAAGTCCTATGGGACTTAACTGCTAAGATTATCAGTCCCTTAGCTTACAATAATTAACCTAAAATATCCTAAGGACAAACACACACACTCATGCCCGAGGGAGGACTCGAACCTCCTCCGGGACCAGCCGCACAGTCCATGACTGCATCGCCTTAGACCGCTCGGCTAATCCCGCGCGGCCAAGAGCTGCACGGAAACGATTGTGAGAATCGTGTTAACTGTCTGCCCCCGGTAGCTGAGTGGTCAGCGCGACAGAATATCAATCCTAAGGGCCCAGGTTCTATTCCCGACTGGATCGGAGATTTTCTCCTCTCAGGGACTGGGTGTTGTGTTGTCCTCATTATCATCATTTGATCCCCATCGACGCGCAAGTCGCCGAAGTGGCGTCAAATCGAAAGACTTGCACCCAGCGAACGGTCTACCCGACGGGAGACCCTAGTCACACGACATTTAAAAATGGCTCTCAGCACTATGCGACTTAACTTCTGAGGTCATCAGTCGCCTACGACATTTACATTTATCGTGTTAACTTCTGTACATGGGCCTTAAGACTCCAGATGTATCACGTATCTCATTTAGGGTGAAAGCCATATTTACCAATTATAGTCAGGTAAACCACCGAAACATGCACTATTGGTATGCTGACAATCCCCGTTGACTTCGTCGGGTGGAACGTCAGCATCCATAGAGCGTAAAGTATGGTGTAGGATAGTGAATCATTAGCTCATAGGCCCGTGTTTCATAGACGCCGACAAGTATTGCAACCTCCTGACAGACCATCTTCTATGGATGCTAGAAGACGTTCTCTGCAGTCTAGGAGGAACTTGTGGTACCAACATGACGGCTGTCCAGCTCAAAGTGGACGAATCGTTTCAAATCGTTGGATTGGATGCGGGAGACCTGTACCTCGGCCGGCTCGTTCCACAAATTTGACACCTGCAGACTTTTTTCTGTGGGGAAAGCTGTCTACAAGGACATACGAACTATACCCAATGATGGTACGACCAGTCACGGAATGGAAATCACAGTAAAAATCAAAAATTTTTTTGTTCGCGACAGTTAGCCACTTCTTTCAGCTACCTCTCTTAATAGTCGCCATTCCGACTTAATCATATGTTGTAGTGTTGTACAGACTTTCCAGGATCCTCGTCACAGAAAGCAGCCGTCTGTGCTTTCCGCCAATTCTCTATGCTGGTCTGCCTTTCGTCGTTTGTGCCAAAATGTTGTCTTTGCTTCCAGTGGTTCATGTGAGCAGAGATGAACATCGGAGGGAGTCAATTAAGAGCTGTATTGTGGGTGATCAAACATTTCCCATCGAAAACGCTGCAGGAGCGTCTTATTTCCCCTGCAGATTGCAGCTTAGAATTTTCTTGAAGAAAGAAATGCATGGCATTTATGTTATGTGGACTACATAGCTTCAGGCGAAATCTCTCACCAGATCCACATACTTGGCAGGAGACACTGTTGTTTGAGGAATTTCTACGTGACCACTACGTGCTCTGAACTGAAAAGAGCGACGTGAAGCGATCGACAGGCACACTAATGGCACTGCCCGACACATCTGTCCAAAGTTCCATCGGATTTTCACAGTGGTTTCCAGTTCGCGCCAAATCGGACCTTACTCCTCAAATACGCCTCGTACTACACTTTGCTTGGACATCTCCGCTGAAATACTAGCACGTGTGAGGCAGTAGGTCCATACCAGACAAGAAGTGTCGTTCTGAACACAACCTGTGATGGTCAATTGCCTCGTGAGCGGTCAGAATCCACGTAACTTTTGTATGAACTTACGTTGTTCTCTAGTGGTGTGATACCACAGGTATTGAACAAAAGTCAGTGTAGGAACTTTTCAAAATACGAAAGATCGTAAACGACTCGCACTAGAATCCCGCAACAAACACCACTGGCATTCTAATTTACGCTACGTTTGTAGTTCATTAATGTCTGCAGGCGTTGTTCCGTTTAAAGGAATTGTATATTTGCACAAAAATACACTTTCTAAGTATTATTACAATCTGTTTATTGGCTAGCAGTACAAGCCCCTGACTACCAGTCCATTCTGTGAAAACCTCACATAAATAGCACTTTCCATTTCCGCAATATTTGCGGTGCAAGATTTAAATGATTCACCATGTGTAGCACAATGTCATGTGCGATCTACGAAAGGGCTTGCCAGGGGTGGATCCAAGGGAGGTCGGCATGGGGAGGGAGGTCACAGGGGTAGAAGCTGTGGTATACAGCGATATCACAGAGGAAGTGTTTGAAGCAGCTGGTACCACAAGTGCTATGGACGTCCACAGCAGGAACATCGCTGTTCACAAACCATTCACGTTTCCTGCGAGAATCACGCCCCCTGTAGCCACAGCGCCAGCACAAAGAGAGACGAGTGAACAGAAGTTGTCAGTTGCAAGTTGTAAGTCCGAGTCTTGCTAGGAAGCTGTTAGGGAGTTAACACTTGATGCCATCACCTAGCGATGGCGGAAACTTCAACAATTTGTCGAATGATACATTCTGACTTGCAGCTACAACGACCATAACCATCACGTGCAGCTACAGCATCCATAATCTCAGAGTTGAAAACTCTAGTGCTTTACTGATCTTTTTAGTTCTGCGTTGGTAAAAGGGTAACAAAGCTCTAGGATTCAAGTTTATAAATACGAATATTGCTACATTTTGTCCATTACCTTTCGGACTCGTGAACATCAAGTTTGTCATAGGTTTAAGAAAGCCAGAAAACACAATGAAGTGACAAAAGTCATAGGATACCTACTAATATCGTACCAGACCTCCTTTGGTCCGGTATTGTGCAGCAGCTCTACGTGGCATGGAGTCAACAAGTAGCTGGAAGTTCCCTGCAGATATACTGAGCGATGCTGCCCCTATAACCATTCATAACTGCAAAAGTGTTGCCGGTGCAAGATTCTGTAAACGAACTGACATCTCGACTATATACCATAAATGTTCGCAGGGATTCATGTCAGACGGTAGTGGTGACCAAACCATTCGCTCGAACTGTCCAGAGTGTTCTTCAAACCAACTGTGAACAACTGTGGCCAAGTGAGATGGCGCATTATCATCCATAAATATACCATCGTTGTTTGGGAGCATAATGTCAATGAATCCCTGCAAATGGTCTCAAAGTTTTCGAACATTCAGAGGACCCAGCCCATTCAATGTAAACACAGCCCACACCATTATGCAGTTACCATCAGCTTGCCCAGTGCCTTGTTGACAACTTGGGACCATGGTTTCGTGAGATCTGCGCCACACTCGAGACCTAACATCTTACCAGCTGATGTCGGGACCCACCTAACCAGGTCGTCTGGAGTCTAACTGACATGTTGACAAGTCCAGGAGAGTTGCCGCAGGTGATTTCGTGCTGCTACCAAACGCAGTTGCATCTTTCGTCCGCTGCCATAGTCCATTAACACCAAATTTAGTCGCACTGTCCTAATAGATACTGTCGTCGTACATCCTACACTGATTTCTGCGGTTATTTCATGCTGTATTGCTTGTCTGTTAGCACTGACACTTCTACGCAGACGCCAGTGCATTCGGTCATAGGCCACGGCTTTGTCTGTGGTGAGGGGCAATGCCTAAAATGTGATATTCTTGGCACACTCTTGACACACGATTTGTACCCATTGGATTACGATGAAAAATAATTTTATTTATTGCCTCAGAAGCTTAATTCTTTGTATCCTTCTTCTGAACCTTCTTTAGTAGATGACCGGCACCAACAATTGAATTCCTAATATTGCGTTCTCTAACGATTTCAGAAATGAAATGCCCATGTTTTTAACTCCAACTACCACTATGCATTCAAAGTCTGTTAATTCCCGTTATGCAGCCACAGTCACTTCGGAAATCTTTTCACATGAATCACCTGAGTACAATTGCTAACTCTGTCAATGCACTGCCTGTTTACTCCTTGTGTGGGCGAAACTGCCACCATCTGTATATGTGCATATCGTTAGTAGGGTGACAAGGCAGGCACGAGGACGTTTGCGTAGTGTGGGTTGCCTGCATCAGGGGCAGGTATGCACTCAGGGGCCAACTTACTGTTCTTTGATTGACAGGTTACTAACCTACTGTTCTTCTCTGACTGACAGGTCCTTAACCTATTGTTCTGCTAAGACGATCCTTCCTTTTGTTTGACAGGTCTATCACCCCTTCCCCCTCCCCATCCCCCATCCACTCCCCACCCCCCAGCAAACCTACAATCAACCCCTTCCCCCTTGCTGTTACAGGTACACTTTCTTTCGGGTCTCAGTTATTTATTTAAAGAACTTTTCATGGAATTGAACCCACCCCCCACTCCCTGCCACACTATTCCCCACCTGCTCACCACATACTACCCTCCCCCTCATCTACCTGGAAACTGGTGGCTCTGTGATGGAGAGGAAGGATCTTGCAAAGGGAAATTCAAGGGTATATTATTTATTTATAAAAGCATTAGTTTGAGGGGTTGGATTTCTCTTGCTCATCATTCTCTGTTTTTTTTTAAAGATGCAGGTCTTGTAAGAAGTAACTAAAACGATAACCTTTCTTTCTATTCCAGTCACGCAAGAAATGGTGTAAATAACACACATCACACGCAATTACACGCCTTTCGCGGGCAAACGTCCCGAGTTCGAGTCTCGGTCCAGCACACAGTTTTAATCTGCCAGGAAGTTTCATATCAGCGCACACTCCGCTGCAGAGTGAAAATCTCATTCTGGAAACATCCCCCAGGCTGTGGCTTAGCTATGTCTCCGCAATATCCTTTCTTTCTGGAGTGCTAGTTCTGCAGTGTTCGCAGGAGAGCTTCTGTAAATTTTGGAAGGTAGGAGACGACATAATGGCAGAAGTAAAGCTGTGAGGACGGGGCGTGGTCGTGCTTGGGTAGCTCAGTTGGTAAAGCAGTTGCCCGCCAAAGGCAAAAGTCCCGAGTTCGAGTCTTGGTCTGGCACACAGCTTTAATCTGCCAGGAAGTTTCAAAAGATTACCTGTAAGTAATAATTGTAATATGAACTGTTTTCTAACCTGTAAGTATGTTGTTATTGTCTTCAGTCCTGAGACTGGTTTGATGCAGCTCTCCATGCTACTCTATCCTGTGCAAGCTTCTTCATCTCCCAGTACTTACTGCAACCTACATCCTTCTGAATCTGCTTAGTGTATTCATCTCTTGGTCTCCCTCTACGATTTTTACCCTCCACGCTGCCCTCCAACGCTAAATTTGTGATCCCTTGATGCCTCAGAACATGTCCTACCAACCGGTCCCTTCTTCTTGTCAAGTTGTGCCACAAACTCCTCTTCTCCCCAATTCTATTCAATACCTCCTCATTAGTTCTGTGATCTACCCATCCAATATTCGGCATTCTTCCGTAGCACCACATTTCGAAAGCTTCTATTCTCTTCTTGTCCAAACTATTTATCGTACATGTTTCACTTCCATACATGGCTACACTCCATACAAATACTTTCAGAAACGAGTTCCTGACACTTAAATCTATACTCGATCTTAACAAATTTCTCTTCTTCAGAAACGCTTTCCTTGCCATTGCCAGTCTCTATATTATATCCTCTCTACTTCGACCATCATCAGTTATTTTGCTCCCCAAATAGCAAAACTCTTTTACTACTTTAAGTGTCTCATTTCCTAATCTAATTCCCTCAGCATCACCCGATTAAATTCGGCTACATTCCATTATCCTCGTTTTGCTTGTGTTGATGTTCATCTTATATCCTCCTTTCAAGTCACTGTCCATTCCGTTCAACTGCTCTTCCAAGTCCTTTGCTGTCTCTGACAGAATTATAATGTCATCGGCGAACCTCAACTCTTTTATTTCTTCTCCATGGACTTTAATACCTACTCCGAAATTTTCTTTTGTTTCCTTTGAAAGGTCTCTGTTGGATTCCTTTCATGTTAATTTCTTAAATATGTTGTTATTTACGGCAGAAATTCCTCTTCTAAATTTACTGTGCTGTTTCTATCTGGGAGGAGGCTGAGCTGTGGAACGTGGTGTTACTTTTACACATAAACAAGAACGATCTGTCACACTACTACACTTTAAAACACAGTTTATATGTAATACATGTCACACAGTCTCATACAGAACCTACATCCGCTTTCTTTTATATACTGTATATGATAAGATACTGTCATCCCCCTTCTCTCCTGTGTGAGAGGATGAATGAGCAAATGTATTTCTAGTTGCATGCTGGATGGTAGCAGACAAGCCTGTCTGCTAGAGAACAGTAGGACCAACGTCGAAACAGGTAGCTACGCTTTCTAAAAGCAGAGAGGTTTCTGTGCTTAGTATGGTCCTGTCCGTCCCTTGTCATGTTGGTATAGGAAGCTGCCTCTCTGGTCACTTCCGTTTGTATCTGTTAAGCACACTCGGTAAGGTCCAGGGCAGTCTGTCCGTGGCGAGCGTCTGAAGTGGTAAGATCTCCAGCTAAGCGCGTGTCTGCTAAGTCCATAGGACAATGGATTTCTTAAGTTCAGCCTAACTGAAAATTTAATCACCTTTATTTCAGGTTTAGCTCTCAAATATCTAATGTTATCTTGATTTGCAATGCAGTGAAATTCGAGTGTGAAGTTCAGAATATCTTCCAGTAGTCGTTTTGTCACTACTTTGTGAGTAAAGTGGAACCACGTGTTGATCAGTAACTCTAACTAAGATCATCAATCTTAAATGCGAATGTGTGTGAGATTATAACGTCTCGTCTTGACAATATTTTTCAATATAACAACTTTTCTTTATGTTCAACCCACGTGGGGTGTACTTTGTGAGACCAGTACCACTTGCTTACACAATTGTTTGACCCATCAGGTTAATAGTAAGACGATAGTACCCAGTTCGAGGTTTTTCTTTTGTAAATTGCGTTTCGATGTAATTTATTTTAATTATCAAAATTATTGTGAAGTTACACTCTTTGTGTAAACTAAGTTGACCATGTGAAGCATGTGGTGTAAGCATCAAAGTAGCCCTCAGCTATTCTTTTCGGGAAGATTTCACAGACAGTTAATATGAATTTAGTATATCAGTGTGTGGTAATTTCATGACGGACAGGACTGCGCTACGAACGTAACTTCTTTGGGTGAAAATTGAATCGGTTGGGTGTGGTTAATTTCCTCTTGGATATCTTTCAACGTTCTTCGTGTGTTATTTTATGAATGCAGTGTTGTATGCAGTCTCCCAATCTTGGCTCCCAATTTGATGTGTTCCGTAAGATAATAAACTCACATTTTCACAATCCTAAATAAGGCACCAGTTTAGTTATGAATCAAGTTTGATATGCTGAAATTGTAAGGGGACAATGATCAATGTTAAAATAAATGTCCAAATCTAAACTGATTTATTTCTTTTTATTTAAATTGTCTTTTATATATATATATATATATATATATATATATATATATATATATATATATATATATATATATCACCTGTTATCGTAAAATGAGTACTAAAAGATTATAATTAATGTTAGTCTGGTTGGGAATTTGGTTAGCTAGACTGGATACCTGGTGAAACAGTTGCGCAGTAATGCAAGGTTAACTTCCTCAGATAGCCCACAGCTTTTAACCCACTTTTATGGTCTTGAATATCAGCACCGCTTTCAGAACAAGTTAATGCAATTACATTACACTTGGCGACCCTGATCTGTGATTCCACTAACCTCTGGAATGTCTGAAACGTTAGATTGCGAGCGTTGTATAATCTTATTTTTTTTTCCCTGTAGCGCTCAAACAACTTCTGCGTTGTTTCTGAGCAGACTTTCAAAAGATTCACGGCGTTGCTGAGAGGCGTTGTGTTATTTGTCTTGTTGTTTTGTTTTCGTATATTTGTTTGTCTTATGTGTGCGTGTTTGTTTTCTCGCTTGTAAATTGCTCTGACTTCGATCAAAGATATAAATTTGTTTCACGTGTAAAAAAGTGCGTAGTAGGTTGGGGACCTTTCGTGTGACTGTCGTAATTTTTGGAGGATACATTTATTCTGATTAGTGTGTTGTGTATCGGGTATAAATTAAACTAATGCAGACACGTAACCAATCTAAAAGTAGGCAGTCCAACAACTTAAGCAACATTGACCAAGGGGATAATTTGATTTCGAATATTAAAGTGTCGGACGGTTCCGAAAATGCAATGGGAAATACTTCAGAGGAAATGCAAAACAGGACAAACGGGTTCACATCAGAGCCAGAAATTAATTTGCCTCCAACTAACCAAATTGATTTGGAAGAACTCATGAAAGCCTTATTGCAACAAAATAAGGAAAACGCAGAAAAATCTGAAAAATCGATCCGAGAGCTAGACGATCAAATGACGCAAAAATCTGAAAAATCGATCCGAGAGCTAGGCGAACAAATAGAAGAGAAACTAATCCAGCAGACAAATAAAGTCGACAAGTCGATGCAGAGAGTGTCCGATGGTATCTCGCAAAGTATAAACAATCTGGAAAGTGAAATAAAAAGTGATATTATGAAAGAATTAGGCCATACATTTGAACAAATCGATGATCGTCTGCAAGCCTTAGAACAGGGCAAGCGGAGTCGTGATGCGGAATCGAAAGAGAGCGAGGAGCAGCTACTTAGGAATTTCCAAGCACTGAGAGAAGAATGCCAAAGGGAACGCCAGCAGGTACTCTCCAGGGTCCAGGAGGCGGAAACGCATTGTCCCGCGTCCGTTAGCAACACAGTAGCGGACAACAGTCAAGCGATTCATGTACTCGAACAGCAAGTAGAACAATTGAAGCAGACTGGGGCGGAGGACAACAGACAAATACATGATAAGATTGCGACATTAGCGGACATCGTAGGCACAATGAAGGTGACGGAGAGCGATAACAATACTACACCGGTAGCGGTCGCAGAGACCGAAGAAGTGCGTTCGCTTCTTAGATTTCAGAAGGGACAGTTCGAAGTGAACAGGTGGCACAAAGCTGTAACAGGCGAATTACAAGTACGCGTGGCGCATCTGGAAAGCCGCATGGGGTGTGATTCCGAACTCGCCAATAGCAGTAAAAATAGCTGTACGATCAGTGCAGAGAGGGACTCCGGCCACGAGGGAGATTTTGACGACTGGGAAGAATGTATTTTGAGGGGCAGACATGAGAAAAATAGAAACATTCAAGAGCCTCGCCGGGGGGAAATGCGGGGATTTGATTTCAAACACTTCCTTACAGTGAGAAAGTTTGAGATATTTCGAAATTCGCAAAAAGGAGTACATCCACAAGCATGGCTCGAGCAATTTGAATTCTGTCTTCCCCCCGACTGGGCAAGTTCACATAAGATATAATATATATGTGGCTATTTGGAAGGCGAACCGGCGATTCGCATGAGATCGGCAGCTCCACTCGGGAGTTTCGACAACCCTTTCTGTCCGCCTATTGGTCGGAAGCGGCACAAGATAGGGTCAACCATGGCATAATTATGCTGCCAAATTTGTACCAGTCTGGTTTCGGCAGCCCAGCACGCCTATTAGACCACATGCTGCAGGCGAATCAATTTCTATACGACCCATACGGGCCTGCGGAACTAATTAGGATATGCATCACCAAATTTCCGATGCACTTGCGCCACGTCATTCTTGCGGGACGATGCAAAGAGGACGTGGAAACGTTTAAGACACTTCTCCAAGAGTTGGAATACAATACACGAGAATGCCCGCCTAATCAGGCAGAAAGTTATTACGGGGCACAGCAGCGTGATCGCAGTCGTGGCCGTGACTGGTCGTCGCGACGCGAACGGAATAATAATCGGGACCGGCCGTATAGAAACTGGGGTAACAGTCGCGAACACAGGTGGAACAACGAAAATGATCGAGGACGTGGACAGGATCGTGAACGCAACAGTTACGGCAACCAGAATCGATACTACGGTGAACACGGTGGGAATAGGACTGTAGGCGGAGCATCTCATGATATTGAAATTCGGTCGGCTAACCCTAGACATAATCCAGCAAATGGAAATGAACAAAACCGGCAATGACAAACGATCAGCGCAGAAGGCGCCCAATCGTAACAAATGTGCGACATGGCAAATGAGTGCATATGGTATATAGAGAGGGAAGATATTAGAGAGGATTTGTTGCAAGAAACTACGAGTGCTAAAATTTCGGGAATAAATCCAGTCGTGACAGTTGCAGTAAACGAAATATGTTTTAAGTGTGTCATTGACACTGGAAGCCCTTTCTCGATAGTGAGCGAGGCAGCATTTCAAAAATGCGAAGGGACTGGGACTTGGCCCGTTTTTCAAGTGCGAGGAATAAAGGTGAAGGGCACAATCTACGGTAAGAGCGCAGAAATCCGAAGGCAGACTCGGCTTAATTTTACCTGCCAGGGAAGAGAGTTTGAGTACAACTTCTTTGTGCTCCCAATGCTGAATGTGGCAATGATTTTAGAAAATGACTTCATGAATGCCCACCATGCAGTAATTGACATGGGTGGAGGGGTAATGACAGTTCAAGTTGGGGATCAGACAATTAATTTAGTATTTGATGAATGCATATTACGTGCCGAGTCAGAAATTAGTTGCCTAAAATTTCAAGCTCAAACAGAGTCGCAACCCAGACTGGAGATACTCGTGAACGATGTAAGTGAGTCGTGCTCTACGTCTGGTGAGCAGGGGAAAGATGTTACTTTTGCAGATGCACTGAGAAAGAGCATCGCTGGTGTCAGAACCACGGACAGGGTAAAGGAGAAATTGTATTGCCTACTTAGGAATCATGAACGGCTATTTTCTGAGACTCCGGGGGCGATTAAGGGTTTTACTTACCAATTCCGAGTACGTGACCATCAGAAGTTTTCTGTTAGACCATACCCTATTCCCGTGGCGTATAAAGCCCAAGTGGAGAAGGAAATAAACAAGATGTTAGAACAAGGAATAATTGAGCGGGCACTAAGCTCGTACAACTCACCCTTGCTTGTCGTACCAAAACGCGACAACTCAGTTCGTTTGGTACTAGACTCGAGACAGATAAACACAATTATTATGTCGGAAACGGACAGGCCTGAGAGCCTTGAAGAACTCTTACAACGTTTCCACGGGGTAAAGGTACTATCATCTGTCGACCTCCGTTCGAGTTTTTGGCAAATCGTGCTACACCCATCTTGCAGATTATATACAGCCTTCCTGTGTTATGGAAATTGTTTCCAATTCCGGCGTCTCCCGTTCGGACTAAAGGTCTCATCAGCTGCTTTTATAAGGGGGATTAAATAGCATTTTGCCTGATGATTTGAAACAGCGAGTGACAATTTACGTGGATGACATATTAATTGCGGAAAAGTCGTGGGAGGATCATAATGACGTTCTGAACAGACTACTGGATGTTTTTGAGAAGGTACAGTTCGGACGAGAGAACATAAAATTCTTAGGCCATATTGTCTCAGCAAATGGAATACAACGTGACCCGGAGAAAATTGTGGCGATAGCGGAGTGTGCAATGCCGACAAATAAAAAACAGTTGCGAGCATTCTTAGGCCTGTGTAATTTTTATAAGCGATTTATAAATTTTAGTGTACTTGGTGCACCCCGTCTATGTGGACTAACAGGGAAGAACGCTTTGCGGGTCTGGGATCAAGAGGCACAGGATGAATTTTTTAAATTGAAAAAGGCATTGGTAGAGGCTCCCATCCTCGTGCATCCCGACCTGACACAAGAATTCTGCTTAATGACGGACAGTTCCTTGTCAGGATTAGGTGCGGTACTGTTTCAAACGGAAGGAAATGATGATATTACAACTTGGAAAACAATTTCGTTTGGGAGCAGGGTGCTCTCTCGATGTGAAAAAAATTATTCCCTGACGGAACTCGAAGCACTCGCGATTGTTTGGGCATTCTCAAAATTTAGGTATTTCTTATTTGGGAGGACCACCAGGGTGTACACTGACCATCGTGCACTCCAATTTCTTATGAGCACAAAAATCACGCATGGGAGACTAGGACGCTGGGCACTATACCTACAGGAATATAATTTCACTGTAGAATACATTACTGACGCTTTATCACGCATTCCTATAGGTTTGGTTCACACAGAAGAAGGGGAACTAGGTGAAAATAATTTTCGCATCCTATACTTACAGAATGTAGCGTTCGAGAACTTTGTTACCACCTCTTTAGGGAGTATAGCGGACGAACAGGATAAGGACACAGTATTGAAAGATATAAAGAAGAAGTGGGAGGACAAGTAGAATGTAGGAATACGCCAGTACTACTTAGTGCGCAATAGAATACTATTCAAGAAACGAGCCCCGGACGACTCCAGATGGGTGTTGGTGATTCCGGAGGAACTCGTAAACAAAATTATATGGTACATACATTTGAGTTATGGTCACTTCAGAGCACAGAAATGTTGTGAAAAACTGAAGGAGACATGCTATTTTGCACGATACTTGCTTTCCGCACCGTCGGCACGCCTCCTCAATTTTATAAATGGCACCTGTACTATAGAAGACGCAGGCGGCCATTTGCAGCAACAAGCATCAATACTGAAACTAAAGTTTTATTCGGGGGTTTTGATCAAGTTAGAATTAGAATATTATCATAATGAAGTTTTAATACCACCTTACAGAGTTTATTAAATGAAATATGCCCATGAGTGGGACATAGACAGGTGATTAACTGAAATACGCATACCAAATATTCTGAGAAATGATAAAGGAATATGGTGTGGCTGGAAGAAGTCACTGTAACCTATTTATATAATAACACAATCACATTTATTCAATAAACATTACTATCTCAAATATTTCCTCTCACTTATCACGGAATGCTGGCGTGATACAAATAGTATCGTATCTAAGTAAACTTAGTTAAACATCCGGCTAACATGTGCCGTGAATCGACAATGACTACCGCCTGCACATTTCTATCATCATTTAGCCACACACACACACACACACACACACACACTAACATTCACTCTATTCATTTTATCTAACAGATAAAATAGGAAGGTTCCCATACACCAAGTGGGACAACATTGGGAGAGAGCATGCGAGGTGCCGGGACTAGCAGTGTATTTATCACTAAATTCTACTAGAATCCACATATGTAAATCATGCTCTAAGCCCCCCTCCCTATTCTAACTCCGACTTTTGCTGTTGCACAAGGATAAAAAAATACGCGAACTGACTCTAATCAACCCTGCCAGTGGAGTAGAAGAGAGTTTGGCACCTGCAATAATTTAATTTGATAAATAAGTTAAATAAACAAAGGTTTCATTAGCATAGTGAGGAATGATAGGGTTGCTCTATCGATTAACAGAATTAAAGTTCTGTCCAAAATAACAATATGATTTATTAAGACAAAACACAAATTAATAAACAAAAACACATGAATTCTAATTTATGATACATTAAATTGGCTCGAATTGGAGACTCATACAAACACTGTAAAGGTGAAGTTGTCCCTAAACTAGATCGTGAGGTTTAAGACGAAGTGGTATGTGGAGCCAATTCCTTGCCACTCAAATCTCAAGAGAGACACACCGCTAACCCAACAGTAATTGCTGCTACTCAAGACAGAACAAAGTTAGAAAAAGACGAACAGGCGCGCTCTGCTGAGCTCTGATTATCACCTAGGAAAATCCCTATCTGCCGGTGCTGCGGACATACATTACCAAAACTGTCTTCTTGACTGCCAGAACACGATCTGGCGTACCGCAGGCGAGGGCTGGTTGCTTCGACGTCCTCGACCGAAAGGCGACTGCCGACTCCTAGAGCACCCGTACAGGCCGAACACACAACATTCCCGCCCCCACGACAGTGGCCGTGGTTACGTTCCAATCAGCAACTCGAAAACCGGCGGAAATTCCACTCCATTGCCAGAGCACTACCATTCCACCAATGGAGATTCTTGGCGCCAATTTCTGTGCTGATTTTGCTCCGTCACGGAGCTATGCCCTGAGCAAGCCAATCACGGTTCCTATTTTGCAGAAAGCGCGGGAATTTTCCCGCCACAGCTGCCTGGGTACATAAGTCATTCCCACACCTCGCTGGTAGCCCGCCAGAAAGTGTTTTCGCTAAGCTTCTGCGAAGCAACGGAACCTCCAGCCCAGCCGCCACTTCCGGCTCCCGCGGGCGCGTCTCCTGACAATGTCGGCGTCCGGAAAGTATTCACTCGACCCCCCACACCTGTCGGCCTACCCTTTCAAAGTCAGAAGAGCCCGCCTGTCACTGGACCACCCGGGTGGCGAGAGACGCTGCATGGGAAGTCCGCGTGTGAAGGAATAGCAACGGAACCTCCACCGCATGCAACTAGAGAGGAGAATCGTAAGATAGAAATATGAGAGGGGGCTCATGCCACCTCTCATTGCCCCTACGCCATTTTAGATTGTAATTGGTGAGCGGTTGGCTCACTTAGGAGCAAGGTAGTGAGTCAATCGCCCAAGAACAATCTTACAAAGTGACTCCACATGCCGCACTCTATAAAAAAATCACTGCAACTGAAAAATGCAGCTCATAGAGGGAGGATTATTTATGATGTAGCCAACTTCACCTTCTTAATATGGAACACTAACACTCACATCACAGATCCATACCCAGGGAGCCTCTTCCAAACACCGATTCACACAGATATTCACTCTCTAAATATGGCCCGGGCATGTGAGCCAAATATGGAGCAATTTATTCTTTACAATCAAAGTTGTAGTGCTCCGCAATTGAATGCCCAAGATTTTACAACAATTTGAATCATGAAACTAACCTGAACTCACTCTCACATGATACTACTTAAGTTAACAATCTCTTTGTGAGCTTTCAGAATCTAATTACAACCTCCGATTCATTCTGTCTCCCTGCAGCAAGAATAACCTTTACAAAATGTTCCCTGAACTGATGGTCCATTCACAATGACAGTGGTGGTATCTGCTTCAGTTTATGGGGACTTCAGGCACACTGTTCGCATACACACAACAATAAATACAAAATACAAAAAAAAAACATGGTGTGGAGAACAATACAGTAATTTGTAATAAGAATTACAGTGTAAAAACACAAACACATACAAGGTATAACATACATTACAAAACCAACATTAGAGAAAGAAATTTAAGAAAGAAAAGAAAAAAAACAAGGTTCATGGGGCATCAAGTTGTGCGTGCACATTGCACAATGTTCACGACTGTGCTGAGAATGAGGCACTAAATCACATTGTTAGAAATATTCGAAGCACTTCACACATTACACCTTACTGACATCACATAGGGCTAAACGTCGGGTGTTGTTGCTATGTTGTTGAAACGGCAGTAGGGTATGCTGGAGCATCTGCAGTACTCTGTTGAGACTGGACCAAGACCCACCCATATGATGACGGCAGTATGGTAGGAAGACACTGTGATAGGCTCTCCTCACGTCGATTAATTATCTCTGAGGTCTACTTGTTGGGATACATCACTAGTCTAGGCCTCTTCTCTCGCTGGACAGTACTTTATGTTTCCCAATATTGCAGTTCGACAAGGGATGATGGCACGTGGAGTGACTATTGTTAAAACTGCTCTCTAATAGAGAGGAGAAGTAAGAAATGAGACCATACATTTGTTAGTGTGGCACGATACTGCTTTGTGTATGCAGATCGGCCAATGCTAGTGAGTTGTAAAAACCCAAACAGGTGAGTATAGAGCGTCCCTTTCTGTCCTGAGGCACATGAGGCGCAGGTTCTGACACGATATGTGATCTTCTTCATGTACTCACGACAACGTGGTCTGCCGCAGGGAATCCCTCCAAACGGCTGCCGCGTCTGGAGAGCTAGCAGGCTGTCGCGTGTGGGTTGCGTGTCAGTTTCAACGGCCAGCCTCACTTTCGCTTGTGGCCTGGCGAGGGTCCCGCGTAATCCCTCAGGTATGCGGCCGGGTGACTGTCAGCCTGTGGACCGGATGCTCTCGCCCTTCACGTCAGGTGGGGTGCTGACGCTCTTTTCTTGCAGGTAGCCGTAGACCTCTTGTTCCCGCTCCGGCTGGCCTCCGCATTGCCACGATCCTCGTCATCTGCACAATTCTTACAAAAATCTTATGCCTAACTTTTTCCCATGACCTTCTATGTTATAATAAATTTACATATTGAAACATTGATAGTCTGTCATTTCAGACACTCTTATTTTACTTTTATAGTTATTAATCTATGGCAATCATTATAACATCTAATCTAGACATGGAAATAATTTATTTTGATATATGTGTAGAGACCGATCTCAGTATTGTACATGGTGTGTGCTAACTGATGCTATGTAATGGATGAACAACTAAATGTGCGGGCCCACACTAATATTGCTATTAATTATATAGATCGACAGTAGACATGCTCAAGAATTAACTACCATATGCCAACGATCTACATTCTATGTCTTCTAAATAAATTATATTATTATGCAGGCTGAAGTTTTACTGAGCTGTAAAGAACATGCAACTATTGTACGTTCGAACATGCAACTATTGTACGTTCGCTCGCCGGTCGTCCCTCCATCTCGGGTCTGTGGTTTCATGACCTGATAAATAACATCCCAACAGGCGCGCGCCAAACACAACACTTGTGGTAGAAAACCCCCACAATATTAATCTAGTTATTGTTAAATCCTACAGTTTAACTTATCCTAGTATACCGTACATTTTTTTTTTACCTTATACAATACTCTTACATAATTCCTGTTACGTTGAGATGACTCGCTGCTCGCCGCTATTGCCGACAGTGATGTGCGCGCCGTACGACATGACCTCCGAGTTTTCATTACGCCTCACTGAAACTCCAGAGACTGGGTTAGCCATGGCTATACACGACAATAAATTTATAGTTGCAACTTCCTTCTCTATCTGATGCGGTTTTCGGGATCAAAGCACACCTTTCCAGAAGCAATGTAATATGACCAAGCCAGGGGTGGTTCCTGTTGAGGATTCAGTCGCCCAACACACGCCAGCTACACAGTATGTCACGAATATCCAAGTATAAGTCCCTGGTTATTCATCTGTGACAGTCACGAGCAGCACGCTAAATCCCCAACCAGCACATTGGCACGGTAGGCTTTATGCTCGCATTTCTCTCGTCTAGGGCACCATTGGAGTCAAACGCTCACAGGATCACCCCGACTTGCAAGACAACGATGCTGGCGCAGCTCTGCAAAAAAAACTATACTGCCCATATTCATCCTCGAAATCACGCAATATACCACAATCTTGCAGTGCACTGACGCGTGCCTGCAAGCATTGGTATGAACGATTCACGAACTGGTTGTGGCCGCTATTGAGCGTATCACGACTTCTCAGAACGCTTCTAAGAGCACGTTCTTGTATGCGCCCGTTTGTGCAACATCTCGTCACTCATCATTATCCCTCAACATGGACACCAGATAGGAAAGGACAAAAACATTGCTCATGAAAAGGTAGTGTCTCCTACTCCATCGACATTGGAGATCGCGAACATAAACAAAAAGAGGATAGCAGCAGTAAATTCTTATGCAAGACAACGCAGCGTGTTAATACTTTAGCAATCTTAATCTATTAATGTAACGATTATTGTTCCCCGAACAAAGGTTCATATATTTGCCTATTCTACTATGTACACTTCTTACACTACTACTATTCTACGAACTCCTTTATGTGAGAGATGTGGTGGAGTCCTATGGACTTCTTTCCTTTCAGCGTCTCCAATTCATAAGCATTGTGGTGAGCTGCTCTCCTTATACGGTACGGGCCGTTGTAAACAGAATAGAATTTTTGGCATTTCATTTTTTTGTTTGTTCGAAAGTCGGAAAGACTTAACGAGCACCTTTTGTCCAATTTGGAAGTGTCGTAGACGAGCTCCCCTGTCGGCACGTCTCTTCCTGACCTCTGCTGCAGCCCGTATCCTCTTGAGAGCCAAATCCACTATGGCTTGGTGCTGCGTTCGCGCCCTTGGTGGGAAGTTTACGACCTTGGTTATCAAGTCCTTAGGAATCCGGTTTTTCAGTACTGTAATGGGTGCCAATTTTGTTATCCCATGGGGTGCCTCATTGATCACCTCCTGGAAGTCTTTAAGGAAAACGTCCCATGTCGTGTGCTGTTTGTTACAGTACAACCGGCACAAGTTTCCGAGTTCTTTAATAACCCGTTCTGCAGCATTCGAGCTCGGATGGTGTGAAGATATAAAAATGGGATCAATTTTACATCGACGCAACGTCTCCTTCCATGTTTTTGACTTAAACTGTGGCCCGTTATCAGAAATGATTCTACTCACATGACCAACCTGTGGTAGGAAATCCCGGATGAGGGCTCGTGATACAGTTCGTCCTGTCGCCCTCTTCAGTGGCGTAAAGGTAACGTATTTGGACGTTAGTTCAACAAACACTAATACGTAAGTATATCCTTTTCTTGTTCTTGGCAAAGGTCCCATCAAATCTGTTGCTGCTAATTGTCTTAATTTGGTCGGTACGATTGGGTATAATGGTGCCTGCATGCTCACAGTAGTGTGCTTAGCCTTTTGGCAGTCTTTACACACCGACAGTACCCTCCGAATTCGACGCTCCATGTTTCGAAAGTAACACATGGTCCTTAGCTTGAGATTGCACTTGCGTGGTCCGAAGTGTCCATAGCTGAGGTGAGTATGCCATATAACCTTGTTTATTAGGTGTTCAGGGATGCATACCCCCCATTCAGTGTCATTGGTATAATTTCGGTGGAAAATTATGCCTTTCCGCAAGAGGTAGAACTGCCTGATGGTGGCGTGTCTTCTGTCTATCCATTTCTGTTTCAATAACACTAGGGCAGGGTCCTTGTCTTGCTCCTTCTTGATGTCCTGCATACTACAGGTAATAAAATTTTCAAAGGCTACTTTCTGCATATAGTAAAGGCAGTAGTGATTTTCCTCCAGATCTTCTTCCATGTTGTGCTCAAATCCGATCGGTGACCGTGATAAGGCGTCTGCAATAATGTTCTGACTGCCGGGGATATATTCTATCGAAAAGTTGTACTGCTGTAGATATGATGCCCACCTAATGAGCCGCCTGTGATTAAGCTTTGCAGTCATCAAGAACTCGAGTGCCTTGTGGTCTGTGTAGACCCTCGTCTTGCGACCAAACAGAAGGTATCTGAATTTTTCAAACGCCCATACAATAGCCAGCGCCTCTAACTCGGTTACTGAGTAATTCCTCTCACTCTTGGCTACTACTCTGCTAGCAAACGCAATTGTCTTCCACACCCTGTTTCCTTCATGTACATAGTCTTGGAACACCATGACACCCAGACCGGAGTATGAACTGTCCGTTACTATGCAAAGCTCTTCTGCTAAATTAGGGTGTGATAGGATGGGTGCTTGTAATAATGCGAATTTTAATGCTTTCCATTCGGATTCTGCCGCCTCATCCCATTCCCAAGGAATCTTCTTTCCTGTAAGTTGATGCAACCGAGGACTGCTCTGAGTTTTGACATGTATAAAGCGGTTGTAAAAATTTATGATCCCCAAGAACCCCCTTAACTGCTTCTTTGTCGTAGGAATGGGAAACTTTTCAATCGCTTCGATCTTTTCGGGATTTGGCGCAATGCCCTCACCCGTGATGATATGTCCTAGAAATTTCACAGAGGACGTCCCAAAATTCGATTTTTCGATATTGATAGTCACTCCGTATTCCTTGAATGTCGCTAGGAGTTCACCGAGGACCGCATTGTGCTCTCCCCAAGATTTCTCCGCGATCAGCAAATCGTCCACATAGCTGGTGACATGACGTTTCAAATTATCGCTTAGTATGCCGTCCAGCCCCCGAATGAATGCGGCAGATGAAACGTTCAAACCAAATGGTAGACGACGAAACCGGTAACATCTTCCAAATGCTAAAAAGGCTTTGTACTGTCTGCAATTTGGATGGAGCTCGATCTGCCAGAAACTCGATTTTAGATCAACTGATGAGAAGATTGATATTCCATGGAAGTTTTGTAAGAGGTCCTCTAATCGTTCCGGTCTGTCTGTTTCGGGTTCTATTATGGTATTAATTTGTCGCGAGTCCAAGACTAAACGAATACTACCATGTGCCCTCTCGACTACTCTTAACGGGTTATTATAAGCTGAAGCCGTAGGTTCTATTATTCCTTCACTCAGCATTCGCGTAATTTCAGCTGCTACTTTCTGTCGATATGCCAAGGGGATTGGATAGGGTGGCACACGAAACTGGTTGTGCGGACGAACACGAAATTCATATTGGAAGTTCTTTATTGATCCTGTCTTGGGAAGGAAGACCTCCGCATGTTCTACTAGTAATTTATGAAGTTCTTTGCGGTGGTCGCTCCTTATATTCTTTATTGCTTCCACTTTTTCTCCTATTTTCTCCTTTATTTCTCCCATTATTCCGACTTCATTCTCATCCGTGTCCTCTCCCTTACCCGCAACGTCGACCTGTTCTTCATTTCTGTCTTTCAGACACGCATAGTTTATCCGTACACAGTTAGACGGTAGTTGAGCTGGGATCAGCTGGTCGTCGAACTTAATGTGGACGGGATTCCCTTTCCTCAAAACCACTTCACCTCGTCCTAGATCAACTATCGCTTCATGTTCATTTAGGAAGTCTGTTCCTATTATCATGTCGATCGCCAGATTTGGCACGATCCAGAAGTTAGACTCTATTTTGTGTCCTTGGCAGGAGAATTCCAGTCTTGTTTGGTGGGTGACCTCCGTACATTTACTCGCTAATGCCCCTTTTATTTTGGTTTTCTTAACCGATAGGACAGGCCAGTCCATCTCCTGAGAGCACCTCTTGTATGCTGCCTCGGATATTGCTGTTATGTAGCTTCCACTATCTATTATCGCATTCATACTCTTTTCAGCTATTGCTACTGTGATAAGAGGCTGCCGATCTTGTCGAGGAGTTGCTTTATGTTCCTCGAGCAGGATTTCTGATAAATCTTCGTAATGTATCATCCGTAGTTGGCCAGGTCCGAGATTACGTGCGAGATTCCGGCGGCCTGTGTTCGCACTAGTCTGGCGTCAATCCCTTGTTAAGCTCCCCCTCCTCTGACGTGCATTAGGATTTGCGGGTCTAGTTTCAATCTCCTGGTTCCACTGTTGTCCTTGGTTTCGCTCTCTCCAATTACGGTCGCTTTGCCGTTCGTTATTCCTCCTATCCCAGATTCCTTGTCTAGATTGACCCTGCTCCCTGACGTTCTGGTTTCCGTGTCTTTGGTTTCCATAACCTTGAATAGCGTAACCTTGACTTCCGTAACCCTGGTTTCCTAACTGACCAGTGCGATTATGCGATCTGTTGTCGTCTTCTGTTCCTGGCCGGTGGTATTTGTTACTTTGCCCCTTCTTCCTGTCCGTTGTGTCTTGTTTATCAAAGACTACTTCGAGTTCGCGCAATAGACTCTTGAATGCTTCTATGTCAGATCCACACTTGCCGACAAGTGTCTGTTGGTACCTAACTGGCAATTTGGAAAAGCAAAATTTAATGATTTCTCCGTTACTATATGGACTATCTAAAAATTGATTCTTCTTGAGTAAATCATCAAGAAATTTGGTTGCGCTCCTATGCCCGGACACTTCCAGTTCAGGACAAAATATTATTTCCTCTTTAATCCTGTCTTGCGTTTCCTTTGACCAGTAGGTCCGCAGGAATGCACCAACAAATTCCTGATAAGTCCGACACGTCACTGCCACACCCTCCATCTTTTCCGCGGCTTGGCCTTCGATGTGTCCACACATGAATTCTAATTTTGCCTGGGTTGGCCATGATGCCGGTAATGAATTTGTGAACTGCATCACCCAGCTCTTCGGATGCATCGACCCTCCATTTTCTTTGAACTTCTGGAATTTTAGAATCGACAGGAAGTGATTGTGATCAAAATCCGTTCTGATCCTCGCACTGGTGTTGTCACTCGTTTCCGATACTTGCACGTCTGCTGAGTGTCCTGCTCTATCTTGCTGATAAGTGTGATGTGCTACCTCTGTATCACAGTGGAAGTGGCACTCAGAATTCACTCTCCTAAGTGGGCTATAATTATTGGAGCTATTACTCGCTGTTTCTGCGTGTGCAGTGTTAGTTCCGCACTCGGTCAATGGGCTAGAGCACGGCGGGCTTTTCCTCGGAGACACAATTCTTTGTACTCCATCATTGGTACCCGAACGCGCAGTGCTCGTGTGCCCGTTTTGCTCTAGTTTTGCTATCCGACTCTCTACTTCTTCCATTCGTTTCGTGGTGTTCGCAACCGCGATATTACCTTGAGTTTTTAAGAATGCTAGGGATTTTGAGTGGGATTGTGTTGTACGTCGCAAGCGCCCTGCGAGTTTAGAAGTTGATTCCGCGACTTTCATTGCTCCTATTGCTGCCGTTTTGGCTAGGCCTGCTACTTTTTGTGCTACCATTGACATTTGTTTTGCTTCTCCACATTCTTTCTTTATTGTTAATAATTCCCCACGAATTTCCCCTATATGCGAAATTATTGCCTCCGTGTCCTTCTTACGCTGTTCGTCAGCTTCTTCTTTCTCCTTCTTACGCTGTTCGTCAGCTTCTTCTTTCTCCTTCTTACGCTGTTCTTCAGCTTCTTCTTTCATTGATCGTAGGAAGCTCAGTATTGGGTTAATGTCATCATTTTGATCCTCGTCACACATGGGTGATGTAACTCTGGACACCTGGGCGCTAGAGCTCTGACGTGACCGAGCTGGCCTCTGTCTGCACTCGTTCGTTTGACTATAAACTTCTGCTACCGTCTCGACCTGTGTGCCTGTCTCTGTTCCATCCTCCAATTCACTATCATAATCATGGCCGCGACGTTGCTCTAAGATCGCGTCCAAATCACCGTGCTCATCAATGACCCTGTCGTCCTGTCCTGCTAAAAATGTGCCCATCTCATCTGCGAACCTATCCCCGTCAGTAACGTGTCTCTTATCCATTATAGTATCCACTTTTGTTTTAGCTTCGCTCACTAATAGTCGTGCCTTACTTCTCGTGATCATTCATGAGAGACAAAATTTATCTAAAATACACAATAAAATAATCTACTCCCTGTATTTTTACACATAGACATAAAATTTCAACAACGCTGTTCCAACGCTGTAATTACAAGCACAATTTTATGTGGTACAGAAACCGCACACAAATCCGACAAAGTGCGATGTGGTACGGACACCACATCAACGAAACACAGAAAACAATGAACAACAAAATATATACACTGAAAACAAAAACTGTAATCAAGCGCCGCTACTTAAAACTAAACGCGGAACTACCAGAAAAAAACTTGGGTATTAATCAATAAAAAAAATTAGAGAAAAAAAATTTGAATGTTCGTACTAAGAACACTGTTTGTTAATCAGTGATTCTCAGGAAAGATCCGAGGCTAAGGGTCGCCATATTATGCGAGGTGCCGGGGCTAGCAGTGTATTTATCACTAAATTCTACTAGAATCCACATATGTAAATCATGCTCTAAGCCCCCCCCTATTCTAACTCCGACTTTTGCTGTTGCACAAGGATAAAAAAATACGCGAACTGACTCTAATCAACCCTGCCAGTGGAGTAGAAGAGAGTTTGGCACCTGCAATAATTTAATTTGATAAATAAGTTAAATAAACAAAGGTTTCATTAGCATAGTGAGGAATGATAGGGTTGCTCTATCGATTAACAGAATTAAAGTTCTGTCCAAAATAACAATATGATTTATTAAGACAAAACACAAATTAATAAACAAAAACACATGAATTCTAATTTATGATACATTAAATTGGCTCGAATTGGAGACTCATACAAACACTGTAAAGGTGAAGTTGTCCCTAAACTAGATCGTGAGGTTTAAGACGAAGTGGTATGTGGAGCCAATTCCTTGCCACTCAAATCTCAAGAGAGACACACCGCTAACCCAACAGTAATTGCTGCTACTCAAGACAGAACAAAGTTAGAAAAAGACGAACAGGCGCGCTCTGCTGAGCTCTGATTATCACCTAGGAAAATCCCTATCTGCCGGTGCTGCGGACATACATTACCAAAACTGTCTTCTTGACTGCCAGAACACGATCTGGCGTACCGCAGGCGAGGGCTGGTTGCTTCGACGTCCTCGACCGAAAGGCGACTGCCGACTCCTAGAGCACCCGTACAGGCCGAACACACAACATTCCCGCCCCCACGACAGTGGCCGTGGTTACGTTCCAATCAGCAACTCGAAAACCGGCGGAAATTCCACTCCATTGCCGGAGCACTACCATTCCACCAATGGAGATTCTTGGCGCCAATTTCTGTGCTGATTTTGCTCCGTCACGGAGCTATGCCCTGAGCAAGCCAATCACGGTTCCTATTTTGCAGAAAGCGCGGGAATTTTCCCGCCACAGCTGCCTGGGTACATAAGTCATTCCCACGCCTCGCTGGTAGCCCGCCAGAAAGTGTTTTCGCTAAGCTTCTGCGAAGCAACGGAACCTCCAGCCCAGCCGCCACTTCCGGCTCCCGCGGGCGCGTCTCCTGACAATGTCGGCGTCCGGAAAGTATTCACTCGACCCCCTACACCTGTCGGCCTACCCTTTCAAAGTCAGAAGAGCCCGCCTGTCACTGGACCACCCGGGTGGCGAGAGACGCTGCATGGGAAGTCCGCGTGTGAAGGAATAGCAACGGAACCTCCACCGCATGCAACTAGAGAGGAGAATCGTAAGATAGAAATATGAGAGGGGGCTCATGCCACCTCTCAAGCACATGGTTCCAACTGTAACTTTAATTCGGGCAAGTCCCGTCTTCACGTTTAACTAACTCCACGAGTTTTTCTGGATATTATGAAGGAACAATTAAATCACACGCGTGAATTTACGTAGAATATCCAGCTCGATCACGAAATGTGATTAGGTCGAGCTGAAGCTTCTCACCAAGAAATGCACGGGGTCTGCGGACCACGTGTTACCAATCTCTCCACAATCAGTAGTCAATAAACACATTTAAATAAAATACACTTTGCATATATACTTCACACTCACACTGAAATGCAAATTGAGCAATTCTGAGTATTACTCGGCAATGAGCGCCTGTTCACTCCCAAGTGCAGTGAACACAATTCCCATGAAATTACTTGGCAAAAGAAATCATCTCCCTATCTCTCCTAACCGAGATGATTCTAGGAAATACCATAGTGGCTTTCCTCAGCACGGAAGCTGCTTCCAAGTTCAAACTGAACATGGAATTCTAAATCTTCGCTAACTATCGGAGCGATAGAGCAGAGCGTGCTTACTCACCCAGGTCTTCCCAGCAACAACCCCGATACGGTCTCCCTCGTCCGGGTCCACACATCGTGGCCGCAAGGACTCAGAGATACCGCACACGGTTATTTGCCAACCTAACGAGCGCTAATGACGCGCGTGGAGCTTATGCCTCTCTGGTCCAGTGCAGTCGCACTCTACTAGATTCGAGGTTGGCTACACTTCCACTATGCCTATAGCACACCCACAGCCGACATCTCACGCATACCTCATCATACGTTCGCATTCACACTTTGCAGACAATTACCATACCTAATATTAAAATGATCGTCTATATTCAAATAACCCTATCTTACTAATTATCATCAGGCTCTTCCCTGAGTGTCGGAAGGGCACTCAGGTGTCTTTAGTTGTGGGGTCGAGCCATGTAGCGGCTTACATGGAGCAGTTACAATTTTAATAACATGCTATGGCGTATTCGTTGTGTACTTAGAGTGTGCGGACCTTGTCAGCGAGCAAAGGCGGCCACAGTGACGTATGCTGCATCATTGCACCCGATAATACCAAGCAAACTATGTGACCTCGCGGCCGTGGATCTATTTGGGCCACTAATACGACCTAAAGGAGGTTTTGCTTATGTTTTCGTAGAGGTGGAGCTAACCTCCAAGTTTGTGTGTCTGACTCCGTTGAGGCGAGCCACAGGAAGGGCAGTGGCAACTGCATTTGCAAAGCAGTTTCTGCATGAAGTTGGGCGTGTGAAAAGGGTTATCTCGGATAATGGACCACAATTTAGATCGCAATACTGGCAGCGGATGCTTCGAAGGTGAAGAATTAAACCTATATATATCTCTCTATTTCACCCCAGCTCGAACCCAAGTGGCGTATTATGGGTGAATTAGGAAAATTATGTAGATTATACTGCAGTCGTGATCACCGATCGTGGGACATACACCTACAAGGATTTGAGAACATAATTAATGAGTTGCCTAATACGTCAACAAAGCTTCCGAGCCCCCGAGCAAAATCAAAGAGGTGGTGCCTTGGCCACTCGAGCCGAGACTACGACGGAACGCAATTGTTGACTTAGCTTTAAGCAACATCAAGCGTGCAGCAGAAGCCAGAGTCAAGGCGTATAAGAAAAACGTGAGAAAAGCAGTGTTTCATGTAGGACAGAAAGTTCTTATCAGATTACACAAGCTGTCTAAGAAACGGTCTGGTGTCTGCAAGAAATTTTTTAATTCTTTAACGGCCCGTATCGGATAAGGAAGATTCCCCATGAAAACGCCATAGAAGTTGAAACTCTTCGATTGAAGAAATCAAAAGGGCTACACCATGTGTCAAACGTAAAACCATACATTGAGTAGAAAGGACAGTGAGGAGTAGAGAGGACGGCGAAGAGAAACAATTGATTAGTTTACATTTGTGATAAATGCATTTTGAATAACATGTTGGTAAAAATAATGATAAAGATGTTTCTATGTGATTGATTCAAGTGATGTTTATAGTTTTTTTGTGTAAATTGAAAAGAGTCGCTCCTGAGGGAAGCAAGATCTGTGTTGAATTAATGCAAAACTCAGGGGAATATCCGATCTGTGGGTATTATGGGTCTGGCAAACCCAGGTCCCCAGCTGTTAGTAGCCTTGTTACCGATTTTCTGCTTTCAGTGCTACTATCTATCTATTACTATTCTATATCTGTCAGTATAAATGAGGATCTCTTACTATAGCATGCGTGCCGTATGAATATTTTAAGATAGGAGAACTTTCAGAAAGGAATGAGTAAGTTTGGAATCTTGAAAACAGGATGCGATAATACGATTGTTTAACCAATGGCTTCCCAATATGCGCTAATATGTTAATATTGATGATATATCCTTTTTGTTCTTTATAGCTGAGTACGTAAAGTGCTGTCTGTGGATTTCGAAAGTAGATTGATTCCCTTCAAGGTGAAAGAAGAGTTGTGGTTTGTGTAATTTATGTGGCTCTGAAATAGTATTATGGCAGTCAAATAATGAGCAGTTTTCCAGCAAATGGAGAATGCAACGGAAATATGGATCCATTTTGTAGTCTTGACTGATGTTGAGCCAGAGCCTGAAAAATTATTCTGCTTTAATACTTGTCCAAGAAAAGTGACGTTTATGTGTTTTGCTGATGCTGTGAGCATTACAGCTTACTGTTTTCGCTGGTGCGGGATGCACTGCAACCTATATGAGTTGAACTGAAGAAATGTCCCTATTGAAGGTAGAGGAAGATTAAATAATTTTGAATATGGGGCCGAAGGAAAGCTTGGTTTAATGTAATAAGGATGAAGCAGAACATTTGTCATTTAAACTACAGGAGGATTCGGATCTTTTGTGTCTGTTGTAAGTTCAATATGTTAAGATGAAACTGTTTTACAGAATAGAGGAGACCACAATTTTGCCATTCATGAGAAATGAATCCAGAATGACCACCACAGGTGAAATAACTGATTTGGAAGCGAAAGGTAACTTAAAAAAGGAACGAAATTGGAGTAAAATGGGTAAGAAATGTAATATAATCTGTAGGATGAAAATATTTTTACCCTTCTCAGAGTCATCTGTGTGATTAATTTTTGTGATAACGAAATTTTAGATGAAATTGTCTTACTGTTTTATGTATAAACATATGAGTATGATAAATGTATAATTGCGAGTCTCTTATCAGGTGTGTCAACTGATATAAATGTTTTGGCGTGCAAATAACCATTGTTCTTTTTACTATGTATGTTTAAGGAAAGTTTCTCCATATTTATCATGTGACAAGACATATGCGTCAAGAAGAGGACGAATTAGAACATTGTTGTAGTAGCATGAACACTATGTTGAAGTAGCACTGAAGTAGCTTGTTAGGTTAACTAGTAGTGGATTGAAGTAGAATTTTGAGTAATACATGTTTATGGGTAGTTAGTTTGTAGTATAGACAACAGGTGTGCATGTGTGTGTGTGTGTAAATAACATGTGAACCCTATGCTGCCCTGACCTATACTTGCACAAGGCATAATCCTATTCATTTTAGTGAATTAATAAGTAGCATTTTATTTATTAAAATGCAAGTGAACCACATTAGTAATGTGGATTTAGGTATTATAAGGTCACTTCATTTAATTTTTATTTTTATACTGTCAGTTCATTTCACTTTTATTTTTTTATATTGTCAAGTCATTTAACTTTTATTTATATATTGTCGATTCATGTAACTTTTTTACTTGCAAAAAAAATAAAAAATAAAAAAGAGAGTAAGTCTCACTTTTGTTCTTAAAAATTGTGAAAGACAATACTAAACGGTATTATGTATGACGTTTTGTAATCACATAACTATGATGAACAATTTCTGTCAATGCAGTTGATAACGTGATAGCGAACCGGCTAAACTCTTACGAGACAGCGGGAGCAGCGAGGAAGAGGATTAGTTGTAAGCAGGCGGGTTTCCCAGCAGGACACACTGTCAGCCGGGCCACTTCTGGAGCACACTCGCCAACAAAAGAAGGGTTGCGGGGCAAACACTTTCCCTTGCACACGGAGCTAATGGCCGGCCGCACCAGTGTGACCCTTCATGGCGGAGATGATCTGAGATGGCCGAGTGGTCCACCATGCGGAAATCCATCTGCTGGCAACGCACCACACGCACACGACCGTGACGAGATGGCCGCGGTGAAATGACAGAAGACAGGGGATAAAGGGGCGTGGAGCCTTTTGACAGATACTGTCCAGAGAAATTTGCAGACGTCAACGACGACTATCAACATTTCTTGGCGGAAGCCCATTGTCAAGCGACAGTAATTTATGGTTCGGTGTTCTCTGTTTGCTAAGGGTGGCACAGACAAGAGCCACTAAGTGTCATCCTTGCCCAGGAATATCAAACCGGGGAGCCAATTGAGGATAACTCAAGAATGTAACAACACAAGGGGCGTGGAACCTGTTGACACACACTGTCCAGAGTAACTGGCAGACTTCAACGACGCCTATCAACATTTCCTGGCAGATGCCCACAGTCAAGTGACAGTAAATCATAGTTCGATGTTCTCTGGTAGCTGAGGGTGGCACAAAGAAGAGCAATTAAGTGTCATCCTTGCCCAGGAATATCAACCTGGCGTGTCAAACGATGCTACCGCACGAATTTGACAACACAAACACGGAAACAAATCGAGATGTACGTGACACGGGCCACCAAGAGAAACTTCATGAGAGGGCAGAGACGGCGGGATTGCACGCAACAGATGGACAAAAATCCCTACTGACAGCTGCGGCGACAGCCCCCCCCCCCCTCCTTATATTGTGCCTCGGAACAGTGGAACTACTGAGTGTGCCAGTGAACACTGATTATACGGTTCTTAGTCCAATGCATATATGTGTGTTCTTTCAAAGAAACTTTGATCGTGTATTTTGCAGGGGTTCGATTTATTGGTGTTTTGTTTTATTAGACTGACTCTTGTATTTTGCAGGTGTTTTATTTATTGGTGTTTTTTTTAGATGTTGACTACTGTACTTTCAGAGCTGTTTTATTTCTCAATGTTTGTTTTTGTGTGTTGTATTAGATTTGTGATATTTTGTTTCGTAAATTCATTCCCGTGGCATTGCTTCGTTTATCAGCCAGATAGCTATTCATGCTCATTGGACAGTGATCGATTAGCCTTTGCATGAGGCATATTTATAGGGAGGAACCCCTTAAGTGTAACAATCACATAATTGATTGTAGTTTCAGTATAATGACACAGTGATCGTTGTTTGCTAACTAACTGAAAGATAGTAGAGTGATTAAATTAGTGCCACAAAATTATTTTAATTCTACAAATTATTAGTTTTATAAGATATAGAATTTATTTGCGATAACCACTTTGTAAAACATGTTTTTTCTCTTATCTTTTTTTTTTTTTTGCTTTTGCAGATTGTGCATTGTAATTTTCTGCTTTATAATACTGATGTTATTTTCATGTTTTTTTTAAATTGCTGTGGCACCTTTGCCATTTTCATAAATTTTAATTGTTAATAAACAGTCATAAATTTTCCTGTGATCAGTTGGCTCTTGCAATGAGCAAATACTGGTGAACTCCATAAGGGTAACAATCAGAAATTGTTTTCATATTAATGACACAGGAACCATTGTTTTTACTTGCTGACCAAATTAGATCTACACTATCTTTTAAATAGGTGTCACAGATTGTTATTTTTCTCTTTGAAATTGGTAGATTCTAAAGATGTGTTGAATTTATTGTGTTTCAGCAAGTATCTGGTGACCTTTTGCCTTTTATTTACATTTTTGGTTTAAGTTGGGTGTGAGAAGCCTGCTTGGGAATGTTCTAGCATGGCCAGAAAATTCCCTGCACAGTCTTTTCCCGAAGCGTAGGGGTTATGAAAGGTCTCTGTTGGATTCCTTTCATGTTAATTTCTTAAATATGTTGTTATTTACGGCAGAAATTCCTCTTCTAAATTTACTGTGCTGTTTCTATCTGGGAGGAGGCTGAGCTGTGGAACGTGGTGTTACTTTTACACATAAACAAGAACGATCTGTCACACTACTACACTTTAAAACACAGTTTATATGTAATACATGTCACACAGTCTCATACAGAACCTACATCCGCTTTCTTTTATATACTGTATATGATAAGATACTGTCATCCCCCTTCTCTCCTGTGTGAGAGGATGAATGAGCAAATGTATTTCTAGTTGCATGCTGGATGGTAGCAGACAAGCCTGTCTGCTAGAGAACAGTAGGACCAACGTCGAAACAGGTAGCTACGCTTTCTAAAAGCAGAGAGGTTTCTATGCTTAGTATGTTCCTGTCCGTCCTTTGTCATGTTGGTATAGGAAGCTGCCTCTCTGGTCACTTCCGTTTGTATTTGGGAAGCACGCTCGGTAGGAGCGCAGGTCAGTCGGTCCGCGGCGAGCGTCTGAAGTGGTAAGATCTCCGGCTAAACGCGTGTCTGCTAAGTCCATAGGACAATGGATTTCTTAAGTTCAGCCTAACTGAAAATTTAATCACCTTTATTTCAGGTTTAGCTCTCAAATATCTAATGTTTTCTTAAATTGCAATGCAGTAAAATTCGAGTGTGAAGTTCAGAATATCTTTCAGTAGTCGCTTTGTCACTACTTTGTGAGTAAAGTGGAACCACGTGTTGATCAGTAACTCTAACTAAGATCATCAATCTTAAATGCGAATGTGCGTGAGATTATAACGTCTCGTCTTGACAATATTTTTCAATATAACAACTTTTCTTTATGTTCAACCCACGTGGGGTGTACTTTGTGAGACCAGTACCACTTGCTTACACAATTGTTTGACCCATCAGGTTAATAGTAAGACGATAGTACCCAGTTCGAGGTTTTTCTTTTGTAAATTGCGTTTCGATGTAATTTATTTTAATTATCAAAATTATTGTGGAGTTACACTCTTTGTGTAAACCAAGTTGACCACGTGAAGCACGTGGAGTAAGCATCAAAGTAGCCCTCAGCTATTCTTTTCGGGAAGATTTCACAGAGAGTTAATATGAATCTAGTATATCAGTGTGTGGTAATTTCATGACGGACAGGACTGCGCTACGAACGTAACTTCTTTGGGTGAAAATTGAATCGGTTGGTTGTGGTTAATTTCCTCTAGGATATGTTTCAACGTTCTTCGTGTGTTATTTTATGAATGCAGTGTTGTATGTAGTCTCCCAATCTTGGCTCCCTATTTGATGTGTTCCGCAAGATTACAAACTCACATGTTCACAATCCTAAATAAGGCACCAGTTTAGTTATGAATCAAGTTTGATATGCTGAAATTTTAACGGAACTGTGATCAATGTTAAAATAACCTCCAAATCTAAACTGATTTATTTCTTTTTATTTAAATTGTCTTTTTATATATGTATCACCTGTTATCGTATGATGAGTACTAAAAGATTATAATTAATGTTAGTCTGGTTGGGAATTTGGTGAGCTAGACTGGATACCTGGTGAAACAGTTGCGCAGTAATGCAAGGTTAACTTCCTCAGAGAGCTCACAGCCTTTAACCCATATTTATGGTCTTGAATATCAGCACCGCTTTCAGAAAAAAATTAATGCAACAACATTACACATGGCCGGCAACAACATTACACCTTTACTGCATCCTCGATATACAGATTGAATAACATCGGGGACAGGCTACAAACCTGTCTCACTCCCTACCCAACCACTACTTCCCTTTCATGCCCCTCGACTCTTATAACTGCCATCTGGTTTCTGTACAAATTGAAAATAGCCTTTCGCTCCCTGTATTTTACCCCTGCCACCTTTAGAATTTAAAAGAGATTATTCCAGTCAACATTGTCAAAAGCTTTCTCTAAGTCTACAAATGCTAGAAATGTAGGTTTGCCTTTTCATAATCTAGCTTCTAAGATAAGTCGTAGGGTCAGTATTGCCTCGCGTGTTCCAACATTTCTGCGGAATCCAAACTGATCTTTGCCGAGGTCGACTTCTACCACTTTTTCCATTCGTCTGTAAAGAATTCGCGTTAATATTTTGCAGCAGTGACTTATTAAACTGATAGTTCGGTAATTTTCACATCTGTCAACACCTGCTTTCTTTGGGATTGGAATTATTATATTCTTCTTGAAGTCTGAGGGTATTTCGCCTGTCTCATACATCTTGCTCACTAGATGGTAGAGTTTTGTCAGGACTGGCTCTCCCAAGGCCGTCAGTACTTTCCAATGGAATGTTGTCTACTCCCGGAGCCTTGTTTCGACTCAGGTCTTTCAGTGCTCTGTCAAACTCTTCACGCAGTATCGTATCTCCAATTTCATCTTCATCTACAGCCTCTTCCATTTCCATAATATTGTCCTCAAGTACATCGCCCTTGTATAGACCCTCTATATACTCCTTCCACCTTTGCTTAGAACTGGGTTTCCATCTGAGCTCTTGATATTCATACAAGTGGTTCTCTTTTCTCCAAAGGTCTCTTTAATTTTCGTGTCGGCAGTATCTATCTTACCCCTAGTGAGATAAGCCTCTACATCCTTACATTTGTCCTCTAGCCATCCCTGCTTAGCAATTTTACACATCCTGTCGATTCATTTTTGAGACGTTTGTATTCCCTTTGGCTGCTTCATTTACTGCGATTTTATATTTTCTCCTTTCATCAATTAAATTCAATATTTCTTCTGTTACCCAAGGATTTCTATTAGCCCTCGTCGTTTTACCCACTTGATCCTCTGCTGCCTTCACTACTTCATCCCTCAGAGCTACCCATTCTTCTTCTACTGTATTTCTTTCCCCCATTCCTGTCAATTGTTTCCTTATGCTCTCCCTGAAACTCTGTACAACCTCTGGTTTAGTCAGTTTATCCAGGTCCCATCTCCTTAAATTCCCACCTTTTTGCAGTTTCTTCAGTTTTAATCTACAGTTCCTAACCAATAGATTGTGGTCAGAGTCCACATCTGCCCCTGGAAATGTCTTACAATTTAAAACCTGGTTCCTAAATCTCTGTCTTACCATTATATAATCTATCTGATACCTTCTAGTATCTCCAGGATTCTTACATGTATACAACCTTCTTTTATGATTCTTGAACCAAGTGTTAGCTACGATTAAGTTATGCTCTGTACAAAATTCTACCAGACGGCTTCCTCTTTCATTTCTCCCCCCAATCCATATTCACCCACTATGTTTCCTTCTCTCCCTTTTCCTACTCTCGAATTCCAGTCACCCATGACTATTAAATTTTCGTCTCCCTTCACTACCTGAATAATTTATTTTATCTCATCATATATTTCATCAATTTCTTCATCATCTGCTGAGCTAGTTGGCATATAAACTTGTACTACTGTAATAGGCATGGGCTTTGTGTCTATCTTGGCCACAATAATGCGTTCACTATGCTGTTGGTAGTAGCTTACCCGCACACCTATTTTTTTATTCGTTATTAAAGCTACTCCTGCATTACCCCTATTTGATTTTGTATTTATAACCCTGTATTCACCTGACCAAAAGTCTTGTTCCTCCTGCCACCGAACTTCACTAATTCCCACTATATCTAACTTCAACCTATCCATTTCCCTTTTTAAATTTTCTAACCTACCTGCCCGATTAAGGGATCTGACATTCCACGCTCCGATCCGCAGAACGCCAGTTTTCTTTCTCCTGATAACGACGTCCTCCTGAGTAGTCCCCGCTCGGAGATCCGAATGGGGGACTATTTTACCTCCGGAATATTTTACCCAAGAGGACGCCATCATCATTTAACCATACAGTAAAGCTGCATGCACTCGGGAAAAATTACGGCTGTAGTTTCCCCTTGGTTTCAGCCGTTCGCAGTACCAGCACAGCAAGGCCGTTTTGGTTAGTGTTGCAAGGCCAGATCAGTCAATCATCCAGACTGCTGCCCCTGCAACTACTGAACAGGCTGCTGCCCCACTTCAGGAACCACACGTTTGTCTGGCCTCTCAACAGATACTCCTCCATTGTAGTTGCACCTACGGTACGGCCATCTGTATCGCTGAGGCACGCAAGCCTTCCCACCAACGGCAAGGGGGGGGGGGGGGCTGTAAGTATAGCATATAAAAATTATTCTTATAGATTAAATACAATGAAAATATGTTAATATGAAAGGCAAATTGCGTCTGAAATATTTATTTACTTATTTAATAGCTGAGTATCCAGCATTAGCCGGATATGTATTTATTCCTGTTCTATCAGTCCATTTCCTTTTCTATTTCTCCGTCCTATCTATCATCTCCTTCTCCACCCTCTCTCGTCCCCTTCCTCTACCCTCCACTATCTGTCAATCTCCTCCTGTCCCTGGTCTTGTTCGTCTGCTGCTCACCTGCCCATCCATCTGCTGGGATTTCAGAGCTCCATTACAGAGTAATTGCGTTCTGTCTAACAGATCGTCTGCCTACGATTTTGCATATTTCATGCCCACGATAATGAATTACAGGTACTGTACATCGCTACTCTGCAGACGCTTGCGCCACGGCCGTCACCTGATGTAGCACTATGCATCAACAAAGAGGTTGGTATTGCTGGTATGGCTTGTTAGGGCAAACAGAGTCACTGTCTCGCCACTTGTTCTCAGCTCCACCAAAATAGAGCAGCTTCCGTGTGTGATAAATTCTTCAGAATCTGTTCAGAATTAGATGATTTCAGGTTGTGTTATCCATGTTTTGAGCCAGGGTAAATAGATTTAACAGATGAACGTTACTCTTTGCCAACCAAATGCCACACAGTGGAGGGCTAATTATTTGTTGCTTCTGTTTGTTTTCCCAGCACTTCATGGATTATTTGTCTCTCGCTTAGTTTGTGTTGTTTGCCCTACTTTACGATTAACAAACTCTTGCCATTTTTTTGCAGAAATTTAATGCTTTGTTGATATATTAATGACTCATCAATAATTGACTACAGTAACGATAGGGCCACCATTTCATTAAATTTTTCCCAGTTTTCAAGTTTTAATTAAGATTATTATGAAGGTGATAATCTCCAGTACAAGCTAGCAACAACAACTACTGTCAGAGGGCAGAATCAATTTAGCAGGTGCATGGCCAAGTAGACAATAGAAGGTTTACAAGTTAAAGTGATTGCTGTCATGGTGTTAGCTTTCAGTCACCTGTGGTCTTTCAAATCTAGCCACAAGACCAGTGTAGTAATGCACATTTTTACATTTAACACTACCAAACTTCCAGAGCATCACAAGGCAGGTTTCCTGTATCTAAGAGTACAGTCTTAATTTCTAAACCTGATGCACTGTTTTAAATGCAGAACTTCGGACACAATACTCTTTGTTGTAAGGGGGAAGCCACTTGCGGCAGATATGGTAAAGCGTCCCATGATGGAGTTGCCTGTCCCTCTCCTCCGAAGTGTGTCATCTGCTCTGGGGATCATCCTGTCTGGAATGAGGATTGCAGTGTCTTCTCTGAAGAATGGAAGATCCAGGAGATAAAACCGACAAAGTGCATTCCAAAAAAGATATTCAAGGCCCTGCCGCCATTCACATTCGCTGCCACCTTTGCTACTGTTCCCAAACAGCCAGTCCAGAATGCCAATGCTGCTATGCAAACGGAGATTGCTAGTGTCAGAACTAGTAGCTACATTTGCCAAAGTACTTGTGATGCTGCAGTATCTTTGAAGCCTACCCCTCCCCCCCTAATCTTCTCAAAAGGGCTTGATTGCTGACGCTGTTGAACTTCTTGCACTCTTGTCCATCCTCTAGTACTGACACCACCGGTTCCGTGGTTGTGGCTCCAAAGGTGCTTCAGGCGAAAAAAATCTAAGTCGAAAGTGAAGAATCGTACATTGATGGTGATGGGTAGTACACAGTCCAACAATGTCGACGCCATCCTATGTCACGCATGTCTCGAATCTTCTTTAAAGGTGATGGACCTTGATGTCGGACTGGAGAAATCATCTCGCTCCAAGATTGAACCTCCACGCATTGTGGACTCCCCTTCTTCGCAGAGGGCCAGGACGGAAGTGCTACTCCCTTGATAGGCGGCTCACATCTTACAGTGGAACTTTAATGGGTTCAGGACACAAGTGGAGGAACTGAAAACCCTAGCACAGGAACCCCCCCCCCTGTGCTTGTGTTTGCCGGAAACTAAGACAGTATACCCTCTAATGCAAGGATGACTGACTGGGGAAAGGGCCACTCCTCTGCTCTCACCCCGGGCTACTGGCCTGCGAGCTCTTTGCTACTGAAATTTATATGTGTCTGAGTATTACTCTTTGCTTCCTGTATCTACCTCTGCAAAATGAAACAGACTCTGAGGCTCTGACAGATCTTATAGAACAACTCCCTCGACTATTTCTCTTACAGGAAGACTTCAGTGCCCATCATGTTCTGTTGGGCTCGATCTCCACTTGCCCTCAGGGTTGGTTTCTGGAGAGCCTCATCACGTCTCAAGAGCTGTACATCTTCAACACAGGTACTCCCACCCTATTCTGTACTGCTACTGCGCCATTCTCAGCTGTCGACCTGTCTTTTCCCTCTGTAGCCCTCGCAGACTCTGTTCAGTGGGAAGTGCCTGACGACCTTCATTACAGTGGCCACTTCCCACTCTGCATTCACCTACTGGATGAAGCATAGCCTGAAAGAAGCCACCAAAATGGATGATTAGCAGGGCTAACTGGATGCTGTTTGGGCAGCTACGTGATTTGAACACTGCGACAATGTCCAGGAATGGGTGGATCACATTACAAGAGTGGTCCTTCATGCCACTGACTTATCCGTCCCAAACTAAAGTTCTAAGGTCATCTCAGGAGGCAACCTGTACCTAGGTGGACCAGTGAGTATCATTCAGCAATCTGGGCCAGGTGTGCAGGTCTTCAGCAGTTTATGTAGCGCCCAACAACAGAGAACCTCATAGCACTTGGTATCAAAAGGGACAAGGCTCGACATGTAATTAAGGGGTGCAAGAAAAGGTCATGTCAAGCATTCCCGAACTCCATCCACCGTTCCACTTGTTCTACAAACATATGGGAAGCCATCAGGAACATTTAAGGCAAACTCAGTCGTTAACCAAGAGCAGCAGTGCTGAAACAGGGGTGTCTCCAAATAGTGCCTGGAGACTTTGCTCAGGCGCTGGCAAAGAATTTTGCACGAACTACTGCCACTGCAAGCAACGATCCAGCGTCTCGCTATTACCGTGTGACTGTAAAGAGAGCTATTTGGACTTCATATCCACCAATTCTGAGTCTTACAATTGCCCTTTCTCCATGTGGGAGCCGGAATCGGCAATGTCTGATACTCGTGACACAGCACCAGGTCACGACCAAATCAGATACTGCATGCTTCGACATTTGCCAGTGCCACCAAGGGAAATCCTCCTCGAATATTTGAATCTTATACGACAGACAGGGAACTTCCCAAACTCGTGGAGAGAGGCAGCTCTGATCCTCTCCTCAACCCAGGAAAGGACTGCACATGTACCACTAGTTACCCGAACATCACGTTAACGTGTAGGAAAAGCGTTGGAGGACATAGTTAACTGTCGCCTGGTCTGGTTGTTAGAGACCAGACAGCTCCTTAGCCCCTCTCAGCCGTATCCTGGAAATTTCAGTCCAGTTCAACAACCTGACCCTTCTAAAGGCGGCTGTTTGGCAGGCTATATTCTTCGATATCAGTAACATAATATTCTTGAGCATTTCCATCATTGAGGCTTTTGTGGCCATCTCCATATTTTCATATGGTCCTTCCTGTCTAAGCCCATTTTTAGGTTTAGAGTTGTGCTGGAGGATTGTTTTGAGCAGGAGAATGATGTTCTTCAGGGCAGTATTGTAAGTGATACACTCTTTGCCATAGTCGTCAACACTGTCATGTCTATGGTACAGAGTCCTGCTTAGTGCTCTTTATTTGTGGACGATTTTTCTGTTTTCTGTTCCTCCTCCAGTGTTGCAACAGTGACCTGTGAGTTGCAAACTACATTGCAGAGGTTAGAGGAATGGGCTACAAATATGGGTTTTCAGTTTTCTGCAGATAAGTGTATGTGTGTGTTTTAGTCGTTCTGGTCATACCTTTAATATAACCGACTTGCACCTGACGGCCACCAGTCAACATTTTAAAGACTCGGTGAGAATTCTGTGTTATCTTGCAGGCACTGGAGCAGGTGAGATGCTCTGCCAGTGCTAAATTATCGTGGTCTTGGGGAGCAGACAGGGTGCTGTTTTGTGGGTTCACAGGTAGACTATGGATGCACAGTGTATGGAACAGCGAGGCCTTCTTACCTGAAGATTATTGAAACCATCCGCAATGAGGAGGTTAGACTGTCCACAGGTGCTTACAGGACCAACAGGACCAGCATCATGCCCAGTCTCTGTGCTGAGACTGGGGAACCACCACGCACCATCTGGCACGGCTCCTCATGGTGTGTCAGACATGCAACTTCCTCACAGCTCCAACTGCACAAGCATACCATACTGTTGCTTGTGCGCCTCTGAAATGCCTCTCCTCCAATCGTCCACGAGCAATAATAGCATTTGGGATCTGTTTGCAGTGCGTGCTTCAGTCACTCAGTGTGAAGCATGTCCAACCACAAATCCAGGGGTTTAACTGTCTGTCACCATGGTTACTGCAGATACCTAGTTTTATTTTAGATCTGGTGCAGTACAGGAGAGACTGCTTCTGTTTTTAATGCGATATTTTCTATCATTTTATGTGAACACCTCAACTATGTAGCTGTCTTTACGGATGGGTCCAAACAGGAGGATGCTATTGATTGCTCTGTTGTTTCCCCAGATTGTGTCCTCAAAGTCCGATTGCCTCAAGACTTTCTTTACTGTCTTCGATGCAGAATTATATGCTATTTTGCAGGCACTAGAGAGGGTGAGACGCTCTGCCAGTGCTAAATTTCTTGTCTGCTCTGATTCTCTGAGTGCCCTTCAGTCTCTACAACTTTTGCGTCCAGCAGATAAAGTAGTCCAAAATATCCAGGATGTCTAACTACAACGACTCGGGAAGGAGGTGTCTTTCTGGTGAGCACCAGGGCACATGAGTATCGTAGGGAACGAAAGGACGGATCTAGCAGCCAAGGAGGCGTGTTTGTGCTCTTCAGTTATTTCACTGTGTCATCCCCCTGCACGCTATAGCCTCGCTGTTGAGATCTTGCGTCGGTCGGAGGATGAGTGGCTGGAAGTGACGGATAGTAAGCTCCGTCTAATCAAGCCCACAACGCGGCCTTGGCATACCTCCTTACAGCCACGTCGACAGGACGAGGTCCTTCTTACTCATCTTCGCGTAAGCCACAGCCCTATGATGCATAAGTCTTGTCCTGGTGAGAGGACCCTCCAATGTGTGGTGCTTGGGGTGTAGAGATCACTGTCTGCCACACTTTATTGGAGTATTTTTTTATTTTCTGACCAGAGGGCCACGGCAGATTTTCCGACAGATCTGCCCTGTATTTTAGATAACGTTCAAACGAATGTGGTTGGATTTTTAAAGGTTTGTGATTTGTCCAACATTTTCCCCCAGATTTTACGTTGGTGGTTTTAATGTGTTAACAGAGTGACTAAGCTCCAAACACACACGAGATGTGTATGGATGCATTTATTTCACCTTCGTAGATTAGGGTCTTGAAGCCCTCTCTTACATTTAAGATAGTGAGTTAACATCATGGTTCAAATGGGTCTGAGGACATCAGCCCCCTAGAACTTAAAACTACTTAAACCTAACTAACCTCAGGACATCACACACATCCATGCCCGAGTCAGGATTCGAACTTGCGACAGTAGCACCTAGAACCACTGTAGCGCCTAGAACCGCTCGGCCACCCTGGCTGGCTTAACATTATGATTTACGTATGACAATAGTACAGAAGGAATTTGTGTACAATAAATCGTTTGGTCAGAAGAAGAGGGAGAGATGATAGGATAAGATTAGCAGTTGGGACGGAAAGAAGAAAACAAAAACAGAATGGGATTAGAATAGCATAGAGAAGGAAGCAACGCCGATGATAACGCTTTAGTCTCCTTTTCGATGCAGAGTGCTTTCCAAGGTCGTCCATACAATAATTTGTAGGGCGAGCGGTGGGGTGTGGTGGGGGGGGGGGGGGCTGGGAGGGGTGTGTGTTAGACCTGAAAGAATGAATTAAGTTTGTTGTTTTGGAAGACGAATGGAGACTTGTAAACAGTCATGAAAATTTCAGCTTCAACACAGTTAAACACCTACGTAATATCAACTTTTAAATAATTTTCTTGAGAAAAAAAGAAACATGTGACTACACTACTTTTTTCCTTTACAATTGGTGATTTCGGATAAGACGCTGATTAGACGGTAGTTTTTTAAACAATTATTGTGTTACGACCTGTTTCGTTTCTTCAGGTTGCCGAGCTGCGTTGAAGTCAAGACATAGATGGTCTGGTTGTCGTCTGTAATGTTTACGACAACATCCAGGAATACTGATCGTAAATATTCTGCTGACCGCTTGGCGGCAGTATGGCGAGCCGATACGGCATACAGCGCACAATAAACTCGCTATTATAAAATATTCCGGGCTATTATGGCGTGATTGGATGGATTTCCCACATCGGCTCGCTATACTTCCGCCAAACGGTCGGCAGAATATTTACCATCAGTGTTCTTGGATGCTGGCTGCAATTACATATGACAACCAGATCATCATATCTTCACTTCAGCACAACTTGGCAACCTGAAGATTTTCAAACAAACTAAACCGGTAGTAACACAATAAATACCGCTGTGGTGGTTTTCATTAATCATTTTCTTTCCTTTTCCACTCGCAAAGAGAGCGGGATAAAAATGATTGTCTGAAAGTCTCCGTACGAACCCTAATTTCTGGCATATTATGTTCTTGCTACTTACGCGAAATGTACGTTGACGGCAGTGAATTGTTCTGCAATCGCTGTTAAATACCGCTTCTCTAAATTTCCGCAAAAGTGCCTTGCGAGAAGAGCGTCGTCTTCTCTGCAGGGATTCCCATTGAGTTCGCCAGCATGTCCGTGATACCTGCGCCCTGATAGCAGATCCAGCAGCATGTCTCTGAATTGCTTCGATGTCTTCCTTCAACGACCTGGTGCACATCCCAAGAATATGAGCAATACTCAAGAGTGGGTCGCATTAACATTCTAAGAGCCATCTCCTATATCGATGAGGTACAGTTTCCTAGAATTTTCCCAATGAAACTAAGTCTAGTATACGCCTTCCCTACAACCAACGTGTTGTAGTAATTCCATTTCATATCGAACGACAGGCCTAGATATTTACTCGATTTAACTGTGTTAAACAGTACCCCACTAATGCTGTATTCTAACGTTACAAATGGTTCAAATGGCTCTGAGCACTATGGGACTCAACTGCTGTGGTCATTAGTCCCCTAGAACTTAGAACTACTTAAACCTAACTAACCTAAGGACATCACAAACATCCATGCCCGAGGCAGGATTCGAACCTGCGACCGTAGCAGTCGCACGGTTCCGGACTGCGCGCCTAGAACCGCGAGACCACCGCGGCCGGCTCTAACGTTACAAGATTGTTTTTCCTACTCATCCTCATTAGCTTACATTTTTCTACATTTAGAGCAAGATGCCCTTTGTCAAAGTCATCTTGTATATGTAAAGGACCACGTCATCGGCTGCTGTTTAGCAGTCAGCTGCTGCTAATTCTGTCCGACAGTTCATTTATGTGTATTAGGGTGATCCCTCTTTTATTGGAATTTCATGTTTCTTCACGCCCCTCAGAATGAAATTTTCGCTCGCAGCTGAATGATGAGTTCCCTTCATTCAGAAGTTTGGCAGAATTAGATTACTGAGATATGGTGGTGAAACATATCCTGCTTTAGTCTTTAAAAGACTATGATAAATCTTTCTGTCACATGTAACAGGGTGGGAAGTGAAGTTGGTGTACGCTTCAGTGGACTGTTAACAGCTTCCAACAGTCATCCACGCGCGTAAACAGTGATAAACAGCGCGAAGTGACGTGTCGTATCTTCTAGGCCACTGCGGCGTGGGTTGCTCGTCTTCGATTTCAGCGCAACAGATCTTAATATTCTTCTTAAGACACAAAGAAAGAAGTAGGAGGGGAGGGTGAAGAAACGTGAGATTCGAAGAAATAAGGACCACTCTAGCGTATATACACTGAGTCATGAGATACCTGCTAATATCTTGTTGGACCTCATTTTGCCCGGAGTAGTGCAGTAACTCGATGTGGCATGGACGCATCAAGTCATTCGAAGTCCCCTGCAGAAATGGTGAGCCATGCTGCCTCTACAGCAGTCCATAACCGCGCAAGTATTGCCGGTGTAGGATGTTGTCCTCAAACTAAGATCTCGAGTATTTACCATATGTATTCGATGGGATTCATGTTGGGCTATCTGAGTGGCCAAGTAAACTGCTCGAACTCTCCTGAACGTTCTTCAAACCAATCGCCAACAATTGTGGTCCGATGACGTGTTTGAGAATGTGAAGTCCATGAATGGCTGCATATTGGACTTCATTGCTGCATCGGTTGCTTGTCTTCGATTTCAACGATACAGAGCTTAAAAATCTTCTTAAAACATAAAGAAAGAACTAAGGGGTGTGGGTGAAGAAACATGAAATTCGAAGAAATGAGGACCAAAAACGAAAACCCAGAGGAACTGCCCCAATTTAAACTTCCTATCAATGGAAAGATGAGTGATATAAGTAGTAGTGTCGGTGTGAGAGGTGGCATGCCTCTACGATGCACACAGTGACTTGCCCCCTCTCATATTTTTATCTTACTCTGAGTAATTCTATTTGGGGAAGTATAGCTGAGTATGGTCATTACAGTGCTAGTATTGAGAACTCAGAAGATGTGAATATTTTCCTCTCTAATTGCATGCAGTGAAAAGTTGCGATTGCTTCACACGCGGACTTCCCACGCAGCTTCTCTCGTCACCCGGGTGGTCTGGTGATAGGCGGGTTCTGCTGATCTTGAAAGAGATATGCCGACGGGTGTGATGGAGTTGAGTGGATGCTGACCAGACGCCGACATTGTCATAAGAGCGGCGGCGACACGCCCACAGGGGCCTGAAGGAGCGGCTGGGGTTAGAGATTCCCTTACTTCGCACAAACGTAGCGAAAACGCTTGCTGACGGGCTACGAGCGAGGCGTGGGAATTACTTTTGTTCCCAGGTAGTCTTGGCGGGCAAATTCCCGAGTTTTTTGCAAAATCACAAATGTGATTGGCTTGATCAGGGGATAGCTATGTGACGTAGTAAAATCGGCGCAGAAATTGGCGCCAAGTATCTCCATGGTGGAATAGTGGTGCTTCGGCAATAGAGTGGTATTTTCCACCGGTTTTCGAGTTGTTGATTGGCACGTTTAAACACGGCCTCTGTGGTTATCTGAGTTCTCACTACTGTAGCAGCAATTAATGTTGGGTTGGCTGGGTCTTTCTCTTAAGATTTGAGTTGCAAGGAATTGGCTCCACATGCCACTTGGTCATAAATGTCACAAGCTAGTTTACGGACAACTTCACCTTCACAGCATTTATTTGAGTATCCAATTTGACGTATTGTAAATGTTTCATTTTGAGTTTAGTCATAATAAATCAAATTGTTATTTTGGACAGAACTTTCATTCTGTAGATCGGTAGAGCAACCTTTTCATTTCTCACTACGTTAATGAAACTTTCATTTATCAAATTAATTTCTATCAAATTAAATTATTGCAGATGCCAAACTCTAACAGCAAAAGTCGGAGTGAGAAAACGGGGGGGGGGGGGGGGGGGTTAGAGCATCATTTCCATATGAAGATTCTAGAAGAATTTAGTGTAGTGTTAAATACACTGCTAGCCACGACATCTCACAGGTGGTGCTGAGAAATAGCTCCAATTGTTAAAATTGGACAAAGCTCCAGGGCCTGTTAAAATCCAGGTCTGATTCCATACCGAATTTGCGGCTGAGTTAGACCTTCTTCTAACCATAATCCCTTGAACAAAAAAACCGTGCCCAGGTCTTGGAAAAACGCACAGGTCACATCTATCTACAGGAAGAGTAGAAGAACTGATCCACAAAACAACTGTCCAATATCCTTAGGACATATCCTGATCTGAAATATAATGAGGTATCTTGAACAGAATGACGTACTCAATGCCGACCAGTATGGATTTCGGAAACATCGATCATGTGAAACACAGTTCGCACTTTTCTCGTATGACATACTGAAAGCTTTGGTTCAAGGCACTCAGATAGATGCAGTGTTTCTCGATTTTCAAAAGGCATTTGACTCAGTACTACACCTATGCTTAATGTCAGACGTACGATCATAAGGAGTAACAAGTGAAATTCGTGACTGGATTGAGGAATATTTGGTAGGGAGGACGCAGCATTTTATCTTGGATGGAGAGTCGTTTTCAGACGTAGAAGTAACTTAAGATGTGCTCCGGGGAAGTGTGTCGGACCTTTGATCTTCCGATTGTGTATGAATGACCTTGCAGACAATATTAACAGTAAGCTCAGACATTTTACAGATGGTGCAGTTATCTATAATGAAGTACTGTCTGAAACAAGCTGCATAAGTTTGAGTCAGATATTGATAAGATTTCAAAGTGGTGCAAAGATTAGCAAATCGCTTTAAATATTCAGAAATGTGAAAATGTGCACTTCACAACAAGAAAAAAAGTAATATTCTATGATTGTAATATCAATAAGCCGCTGTTGAAATCGGCCAACTCATACAAATACTTGTGTGTAACACTTTGTAGGGATGTGAAGTGGAATGATCACACAGAATCAGGTGAGGGTAAATCAGTGGTAGGCTTTGGTTTGTTGGTAGAATAGTAATAAAGTGCAATCAGTCTACAAAGAGATTGCTTACAAATCACCGATGCGACGAGTTCTAGAATATTGCTCAAGTGGGTGAGATCCTTACTAAATAGGACTGAGAGGGGGTATTGAATGCAAGGGAAGAAGGACTGCACGAATGGTCACAGGTTTGTTTGATCCATGGGAGAGTGTCACCCGAATAACTGGTACAATGGGACGTCCCTCTGCCATGCACCTCACAGCGGATTGCAGAGTATAGAAGTAGATACAGATGTAGACGATCTCCAGTTAGACGAATGTAAACATTTGCAGCCAGTGATCGGTTCAGTAGGACCGGAGGATCCAGTCCATTTCATGTAAACAGAGCCCACACCACTGTGCAGCCATCACCTGCTTGCCCAATGCTTTGTTGGTAACTTGGGCCCATAGCTTCGTGGGGTCTGCGCCACACTCGAACTCCACCATCAGCTCTTACCAACTGAAATTCGCGTTTCATCTGACCAGATCACAGTTTTCCTGTAGTCTAGGATCCGATATGGTCACGACCCCAGGAGAGGCGCTGTAGGCGGTGTCGTACTGTTAGCAAATTAATTCCCGTTGCTCGTTTCACGCAGTGCTGCTTCTCTGCTAGCACTGACAACTCTAATTAAACTCTACTGCTCTCGCTCGTTAAGTGAAGGCCATCGGCCACTCCGAGTCCGTGGCGAGAGGTGGTGTCTGAAATTTTCAACACCCTCTCGACACTGTGGATTTCGGAATATTGAATTCCCTATCGATTTCCGGAGTGGGGTGTTCTATGCACCTAGACCCAACTACCATTCCGCAACGTTAATTCACGTCGTGCGGCAATAATCGCGTGGGAAATCTTTTCACATGAATCACGTGAGTACAAATGACAGCTCCGTCAATGCACTGCCCTTTCATATCTTGTGTAGGTGATATTACCACCATATGTGTACGTGAAAATCGCTATGCCATGACCTCTGTAGCCGGCCGCTGTGGCCGAGCGGTTCTAGGCGCTTCAGTCCGGATCCGCGCAGGTTCGAATCCTGCCTCGGGCATGGATGTGTGTGCTGTCCTTAGGTTAGTTAGGTTTAAGTAGTTCTAAGTCCAGGGGACTGATGACCTCAGATGTTAAGTCCCATAGTGCTTAGAGCCATTTGAACCATTTGAATTTTGACTTCTGTAACCTCAGTGTAGAGAATAAAAATGGACCTATCAATCTTCCTCGGGGCTCTCGTGACACTAACCTTGTCTCTGACGAAGACTCGCCGTCGACGACAGTGTACTGGGTTCCATTACTTAGATATCTTCGAGCCACTCACATATCTGGGAACCTTGAAGTCTCTACATTTGTACCTCTCATAACGATTACTTACAGACTGGAGCGAGAACAAGGGCGTTTCAGTTTAAACAATGAAGGACAGGATGTTTTCTTTGGCTGACGCTTTCTGCCCTCCCCGCCAGCCTTCCCATCCATCAACTGCCCTGCTGTCACGTATACGTCCTTGGAGTTGTAGAGAACATTCCAGCCAGAGGAATGGCACGCAGGCGAAGGGAATAGAAAAGGACACGGGCTCTATTTTCGAGAAATGAACAGCGTTTAAAAATTCAGAACTCGCCGCAATTACTAAACGCTTCGGGCGGGACGGGACGGGGATGTTTGCGGTCACAAAAAAGCAGCGCGACCCAGGCGGCAAGCTTTTTTTGGTTGGGGGGGGGGGGGGGCGAGAGGGGGCAGGCAGGGGTCTCACGACCAGTGGGCAGGAACGCGGCCGGTCGTTCGCTCGCCCGCCCCGGGCTTCTGGGCCTTTGTCGCCGCTGGTGCCGCCGCCGCCGTCGTGGCCCATATTTAGCCCGGCGGCCGGCCGATGGCGTCCTTTTTCCGTGGTCCTCTGGGTCTTTTCTTCCCGCTTTCGGCGCCACGTCAGCGTGCGCCTCGCCTTCTGCTCCCGCGGCGAAGGACCGGATTGCCTCCACGGCGCCTGTGTCAGCGCCGACGGCGTGGGCGCCCATAGAGGACAGCACGGGCCGGCCCCGGCCACACCGAACACTGCCTCCGCGGTCAACCTGATGGCTCTCTCGGGCCGTCCTACTTCCACCACAGCGCCTACAGAAGTGGGACTTATAATATCTCGAAAAACATTAATGGCTGAATTATGAATCGGAGAATTTCTGGAATTTTCGCTATCTCTCAAAGACGCCGTGCTCTTGCAATTTAAATCGCTGCCCGCCTTTCAGTTTTTCCACAGTTTCTTTCTCCTCAGTGGTTCATTTGTCTTCTCACTCTGGTCTTGAAGATAGTAATAAACGGATACAAATCTTCTGTAGTCGCTTAGGCAGCCTTCTTGTACGTACAATAATTATGTACTGAAGAGTCGAAGAAACTGGTGTAGGCATGCGTAATCAATACTATGATATGCAAACAGACAGAATGTGGCGCTGCAGCTGGCAACAAGTGTTTGTTAGATCAGTTACTGTTGCTACAGTGGCAGGTTATCAAGATTTAAGCGAGTTTGAACGTTGTGTTATAGTCGGGACACAGGCGAGGGGCACAGCATCTCCGAGGTATCGATGAAGTGGAGATTTTCTCGTATGACCATTTCACGAGTGTCCCGTGAATATCAGGAATCCGGTAGGACATCAAAACTCCGACGTCGCTAAGGCCGGAAAAAGATCCTGCAAGAACGGGACCAGCGACGACTGAAGAGAATCGTTCAGCGTGACCGGAGTTCAACCCTTCCGCAAATTGCTGCAGATTTCAATGCTGGGCGACCCATTCAACGAACACAACACAAGAGCTTTGCGTCTCGCCTGGGCCAGTTAGCACCGACAATTGGACTGTTGGTTGCTGAAAACATGTTGCGTGGCCGCACGAGTCTCGTTTCAAAGTGTGACCAGCGGATGGACGTGTATGGGTATGGAGACAACCTAGTGAATCCATGGACCGTGCATGTCAGCAGGGGACTTTTCATAATGGTGGAGGCTCTGTAATGGTGTGCGGCGTGTGCAGTTGGAATGATATGGGACCCCTGATACGTCTGGATGCAAGTGTGATAGGTGACACGTACGTAAGCATCCTATCTGATCACCTGCATCCATTCATGTTCATTATGCATTCTGACGGACTTGGGCCATTCCAGCAGGGCAATGCGACACTTCACACGTACAGAATTGCTACGGAGTAGTTCCGGAAATACTCTTCTCAGTTAAGCACTTCCGCTGACCACCAAACTCCCGAGACGTGAGCGTTATTGAGCATGTCTGGGATGCCTTGCAACGTGCTATTCAGAAAACATCTCCATCCCACCGTACTCTTATGAATTTATGGACAGCCCCGCAGGATTGATGGTGTCAGTTCCCTCCAGCACTACTTCAGACATTAGTCGAGTTGTGGCACCTCTGCGTGCTCTCGGGGCCCTACACGATATTAGGCAGATGTAGCAGTTCCTTTGGCTCTTCAATGCACATAATTATATGCTGCCCAGAGACGTTAATGTGACCATTTCAATGTACATAATTATATGCGGCCCAGAGACGTTAATGTGAGCATTGCCTAAGTTCGTAGCCATGGCGCAATAGCCACTCACAGCCGGAAAATTGCAACACTAGCAGTCGAGGGTATACTAAGAGCAGCGGGAGGATGCGAACAGTAAAGTCTTTTCGTAATGCGGAAACAGAGTGATTTATCTGACGCCCAAGAGGACATGACCATTAGCTTTCAGGCCAAGGATGGAAGCATTTCCGTAATGGCTAAGTCTGTAAACTGTTCTCGTGCCGCCGCTGTTAAAGAATAACGCGCATGGAAAAATGACGGTACCCAAAACCAATGCCGAGGCAACTGTCGTACTCCATGGGCCATAAAAAAAATGGCTCTGACCACTATGAGACTTAACATCTGTGGTCATCAGTCCCCTAGAACTTAGAACTACTTAAACCTAACTAACCTAAGGACATCACACACATCCATGCCCGAGGCAGGATTCGAACCTGCGACCGTAGCATCGCGCGGTTCCGGGCTGAGCGCCTAGAACCGCTAGACCACCGCGGCCGGCCATGGGCCATAGGTGACAGGTTGAACGACGGTTGCATATATGTATACGGGCGAATACGGTTGCAACTGTTGACCTGCTGGCAGCTAGATGAACCAAGGGTCTACCAACAGTGTCTCCTCAACGACCGCTCAGCGCACGTTGCTGCTTATGGACCACTGCAACAGCCGCCTGGTCAATGCACCTATGCTGACTGCTGTTCATCGCCGAAGAGGGCTGGAATTTGTTCGCCACTACCACAACGGAACGTCCACTGAATGGTGCCATAAGGCTTTTACACATGTATCATATTTTATGCTCCATCGGACACATGGCCGTTGGAGTGTATAGCGTGATTCTTCTGAAAGCAAATATTCTGCAACAGTCTTCGCAAGGGTCCAGGCCCGAGGATGGAGCGTTACGGTCTGGGGAATCACCTTGGTGACGAACAAATTTTTTATAACGAGAGATCAGTTGGCTGACACAGTCACTGTAGAATCTTTGACTTCGTTTTAGGAGCCATAGCCTCACCTCTGGCTGCACGGCTTCATCACTATCAAAGTAAACTCTTCGACTGTATTCATCAAGTTGTGGAAACTCGTGGAAATCGGATGGGGCCAAGTAGGGACTGTGTAGAGGATGATCGACGACAGTGAACCCAAGGCGTCGGATTGTTGAAGATGTCGCAGCGCCTTTGTGTCACCTGGCATTTTCATGCTGAAGATAAGGTATTCCATGAGCGGACGAATTCCTGGAATTCGGAACTCGGCTACACCACGCTGTTTCTCATGCACGTCATAATTACACACACCGCCTTGTTACACGGTATAATTCGGAGTACTCAAGCGGCAGAGGACTGCAAATATGTAGACATGGAGAATAAAGGTGTACGGTGTTTGTTATATTCAAGAAGCTTTAAGATGTTTTACATAAAAAATTCAGAGACATTACTTTACGGTAGCCTTCGTACAACAATGCTTTAGCACGTTACATGTTAGAATTTACTAACACCCTATCTGTTTTGCGATGTGTTCTACGTGTTATCCCTTATCTGAATGCAACACTGCACCCTTCTCTGTAGTGAGTTATGAGTTCCTTCAAACGCTACCGAATCACATAGCAAATCGTGAAAAGAAAGTACAATTAGCTTCTGCAGTTCTTCAACTGTATCAACTTCACTTCTGAGAAGTCAGGTAATCTTGGAACAAAGTACAGACTTCGTTCCACATATCCCTCCTGGATCATATTGGCACCTTACGTCATACGTTAGCTCCAAGATGTGCCAGTGCCCCATCATTTGCCAACCATAGGCCAAGGGTGAAATTCTGAGCCCAATTAAATGGGTACGTAATCGAAAAGTTTACATTTCAAGTACAATGGCATTTAAAGTGTCATTACTTGGTTCTAAACTCGCACGTTCGCTACTGTCTCGCAAACGGCTCGTTTGCAAACGCACATTTTTCGGAACTTTTTTCTTCAGTGTGCATTCGAAAAGTAACGAGGCGGAGGACGTAAAATGAAAATCACTGAACGAATCGTAATACCGTTGTCTTCGAGGGCGGGTGTGGTCCCTATAAGAGCGCTGAGATCACAGACCCGCCGTTAGAGGGACACGGGTACACACAGTCGTAACGACAGCTCGTACACACGTAGACCACCCACTGCACCCTGTAGTGCTGAAAAAAGCGAAATAGAATCTGTAGTTAGTTTTTTACTTACAACGGAAGGAATGCGCGACACAGAAGTTCAACAAAAAATGGCGGAAGTGTACAGGGAACGCAGCATGTCTGTTGCAAGGGTCAGGGCGTGGCACAAGTGGTTCAAGGAAGCACAGATGTCTTTTGCCTCTGACGCACGATCTGTAATCGCATACCGATACCGTTGTCCAGCAGGTGGATGCCCTCATCGTTGAAGACCGGCGAGCTACGGTGGCAGCCATTGCTCTAGAGCTCGGACTGCGCTTCGGAATTGCAACGGAAATGCAGTGCTCTTCGAAGACCTGTGCCATTCTTTGCGGTGTTTCTGTCCGCGCACATCTGCCGCTATCAGAAAAAGCACTATACTCCCTTGACCTTCTTTTGAAGCCTCTATTTCTTTGTTTTCAGCACTACTGAGTGCAGTGGACTACCGACGCCTGTAGTGCTCGCTCTACCGTCTCGTCGGTAAGCGGGCATGCCTCTCTAGCGGTGAGTTCGCGACTTCATCACTCTTTTAGGCACTCTCCCGTAGGCAATAGAAGCACCAGTACTTCAGCCGTTTTCATGTTACGCTTTTCAGCTATCTTTTATTTTTTATTTTATTTTATTTTTTTTTTGAATGTACCTTACATTATTTTATACTTCCACTCGTGGCAGTATTCACTTTTAATTATGATACACCCTTGTCAGGCTACACACATGTAGCTGGACACGTATGCACAAATTTTTGATTTTTGTGTGGGACAAAGGACAACAATATTCCAGGAGTAAATTAAAACAGTTGCAATCCTCAAATCCGACCAAGGTTTCCGGGAGGCTTCTCTTGGTTATCGGAGGAATGCCGGAATTATAAATCGTCTCGCAAATATTTCCAGTTTGGATTCATTCTCGTCTGTTCCCTGCCTGTCGGGACATCTGACTGAAGCTGACGAAGTTCCTCCAACACCCCTCACTATTCTCACGATCTGAGAGTGAAAAGAAATACACCCTGCACACCGTTTATAATACTTTTATCGATATTATTTATAATGGTCTTATCCAACTTCTTTGTCTGTTTTTAGTTAACGTCATTTCTGTATAGCCATGCTCTTTCATGCAAAATCGATGTAAATGTTTTATTCATTATTTATGATGATTTATGTAATTGTAATCAATCTATAAATGTAATTTCAAAAGCAATGTGGTTTAAAAGAATGTAAGAGTTAAAACATTATTTACAGCACGGGTTCATGCGTAGGGAATGTAGGTTTGTAATAACGTAAAATTTGGAGGGAAACCCCTCCGCAGCAACGAAACTGGCTAGGGGGGAACAGAAAAGGTGATCTGGCGGTCGACCTGCAAGGCTCCTTTGTGGCATGAGGCAGTCGGTGAGTACCGGGCAAAGGGTGCGCATCTTGTGAACTGAAAGAGGAGAGAAGAACTGCAAGATTATATAAAATCGCCTCGGATGTGGAAGTAATTTGGCTTATTATTCATGGCGTACTTTGGTTAGCTTTGTACTATGAAAAGCCTACACTAAGAAAGGAATTTTCAGGCTCGTTGCACAGGAAGAGCCGTGGATACTTTTCCCGCCTTTTTTGAATGGCGCTACAGATCGACACTGCCACCGCCTTCATCTCGAATTATCAGCTGTGTGCTGCATTAACTATTTTGTATCCCGCCTGGAAGGCGGCGCCTGGGTCTGCTCCTGTAGGAAGTAAGTAGAAGCAGGAAAAGGTAAAAATCTCTCGGTATTGCAGTGTGAATTAAAATCACCTTGACCCTATCAAGAACAATTCATAACTTTGCATTGAGGTGCGAAGTGTTCCGGCCCTCTGCTCTCGATGAAATGGGCAGGCAGAATCTGTAGCGGAGCTCGTAGATCTCCGCGGCACCGGCTAGAGGGCGCTGTCGTCGGTGTCTGTCATAGTGCCAACATAACAACTTGCAACTAAGCCGTGGCATCGTTGCTATCGATACCACAAAATACACGTACGTGTATCCGCAGGACATGTGGCCTGTAATTGAAGAAATGTCATGATGAGCTCTCCTTTCGCAAAAGATTCCGGAATAGTCCCCCATTCGAATCTCCGGGAGGGGACTGCCAAGGAGGGAGTTACCACGAGAAAAAGACTGAATAATCAACGAAATGACAACGTTCTCCGAGTCGGGGCGTGGAATGTCAGAAGCTTGAACGTGTAAGGGAAACTAGAAAATCTGAAAAGCGGAACCATATGCTCAATCTAGATATAGTAGGGGTTAGTGGAGTGGAAAGAAGGCAAGGATTTCTGGTCAGATGAGTATAGGGTAATATCAACAGCAGCAGAAAATGGTATAATGGGTATAGGATTCTTTATGAACAGGAAGATAGAGCAGAGACTGTGTTACTGTGAACAGTACAGTGACAGGGTTGTTATTATCAGAATCGACAGGAAACCAACACCGACAACGATAGTCCCGGTATGCATGCCGACGTCGCAAGCTGAAGATGAGGAGATAGAGAAAGTGTATGAGGATATTGAAAGGCTAATACAGTATTTAAAGGGAGATGAAAATGTAATACTCGTTCGGGACTGGAATGCAGTTGTATGGCAAGGAGTGGAAGAAAAAGTTACAGGAGACAAACAGTGAGAGAGGACAAAGATTAATTGAGTTCTGTAATAAAGTTCAGCTATTAATAGCGAATACTCGGTTGAGGAATCATAAGAGGAGGAGGTATACTTCGTAAAGGCCGGGTGATACGGGAAGATTTCAGTTAGATTACATCACGATCAGACACAGATTCCGAAATCAGATTCTAGATTGTAAGGCGTATCCAGGAGCAGATATAGACCCAGATCGCAAGACGGTAGTGATGAAGAGTAGGCTGAAGTTTCAGACATTAGCCAGGGAGAATCAGTGCGCAAAGAAATGGGATACGGAAGTACTAAGGAATGACGAGATACGCTTGATGTTCTCTAAGGCTATAGACACAGCAGTAAGGAAAAGCTCAGTAAGCAGTACAGTTGAAAAGGAATGGACATCCCTAAAAAGGGCCATCACACAAGTTGGGAAGGGAAGCATAGGTACAAAGAAGGTAACAGAAGAAACAATTCAGTTGATCGTTGAAAGGAGGAAGTACAAAAATGTTCCGGGGGACTCAGGAATACAGAAATACAAGTCACTGAGGAATAAAATAAATAGTATGTGCAGGGAAGCTAAGACGAAATCGCTGCCAGAAAAAGTCAGGAAATCGAAAAAGAAATGATTGTCGGTAGGACTGTCTCAGCATACAGGGAAGTCAAAACAACCTTTGGTGACATTAAAAGCAAGGGTGATAACATTAAGAGTGCAACGGGAATCCCACTGCTAAATGCTGAGGACAGAGCGGATAGGTGGAAAGACTACATCGAAAGCCACTATGAGGGGGAAGATTTGTCTGATGTGACAGAAGAAGAAACAAGAGTCGATTTAGGAGAGATAGGGGACCCAGTATTAGAATCAGAATTTAAAGGAGCATTAGAGGACTTAAGATCATATAAGGTAGAATGGATACATAACATTCTATCAGCATTTATAAAATATTTGGGGTAAGTGGCAACAAAACGACTATTCACGTTGGTGTGCAGAATGTATGAGTCTGGTTACATACCGTCTGTCTTTCGGAAAATGTCGTCCACACAATTCCGAAAACTGCAAGATCTGCCAAGTGCGAGAATTATCGCACAATCAACAGCTCATGCATCCGTGTTGCTGACAAGAATAATATACAGAAAATGGGACAGAAAATCGAGGATGCGCTAGATGACGATCAGTTTGGCATAAGAAAAGGTAAAGGCACGAGAGAGGCAATTCTGACGTTGCGGTTCATAATGGAAGCAAGACTAAAGAAAGATCAAGATACGTTCATAGGATTTGTCGACCTGGAGAAAGCGTTCGACAATGCAGAATGGTGCAAGATGTTTGAAATTCTGAGAAAAATAGGGGTTAGCTATAAGGAGAGACGGGTCATATACAATATGTACAACAGCCAGGGGTATATAAGAGTCGACGACCAAGAACGAAGTACTCGTATTAAAAAGGGTGTAAGACAAGAATATAGTCTTTCGCTCCTACTGTTCAATCTGAACATCGAGGAGGCAATGATGGAAATAAATGAAAGGTTCAGGAGTGGAATTAAAATTCAAGGTGATAGAATATCAATGATATGATTCGTTGATCACACTGCTATCCTGAGTGGAAGTGAAGAAGAATTACATGATCTGCTGAATGGAATGAACAGTATGGATTGAGAGTAAATCGAAGAAAGACGAAGGTAGTGAGATGTAGTAGAAATGAAAACATGGAGAAACTTAAATATCAGTGTCGATGGTCACGTAGTAGATGAAGTTAAGGAATTTTGCTACCTAGGCAGTACAATAACCAGTGACGGACGGAGCAAAGACGACATCAAAAGCAGACTAGCATTGGCAAAAAGGGCATTACTGGCCAAGATAAGTCTACCAATATCAAATATCGACCTTAATTTGAGGAGGAAATTTCTGAGAATGTACGTCTGGAGTACAGCATTGAATGATAGTGAAACATCGATTGTGGGAAACAGGAACAGAAGAGATTCGAGGCATTTGAGATGCGGTGCTACAGACGAATGTTGAAAATTAGGTGGACTGATAAGGTGAGGAATGAGCAGGTTCTGTGCAGAATCGGAGAGGAAACGAATATGTGGAAAACACTGATAAGGAGAAGGGACAGGTTGATAGGACGCATGTTAAGACATGAGGGAATGACTTCCATGGTACAAGAAGGAACCATAGAGAGCAAAAACTGTAGAGGAAGACAGAAACTGGAATACATCCAGCAAATAATTAAGGATGCACGTTGCAAGTACTACTCTGAGATGAAGAGGTTGGCACAAGGGAGGAATTCGTGTGGGCCTCATCGAACCAGTCAGTAGACTGATGACCCAAAAACACAACTGTATAACTGCGTAAACCAGTTACGTGATTTTATTTCCAATAATAGGTGTGACTTGTGTAAACTTTGTGTTTTATGCTTAATCATTTACCTAGACAGGGCCCTATGCTAAGGGCTACGATGAATCCGAGTAGCCTATTTTACTGAACTGAGAAGCTGTTACCTATAAATTTGTGTAGTTGTAAAGTAGATAATTATTTAGTGAGCATTAAGTTTTGAAATAATCCACGTAATTTTCTTAAATGGTCAGTCAAAGTTTCATCAAAGTACAATTACTAAGAGAAGATTTAATGCATTTAGCTACAAAAGGTTTTTCTTATTGAAATAATAGTGTTTACAGTTTGATGTGTTATATACTTAACAGTGTTTCCAATATCGTGATGTGACTAAAGTATTCATCCTCTATCTGAGGCTACCGATAGACTAGTTTCTGGGTCCCCATGCTAATAGTTCAGCCAGATTTAAATGTCATATTACAATAACAGGTGTCAAGAATAAGCAACTGGCTACATATATTCAATCTATATTAGACCCATGTGGCACATGTCTCCTTGAGCTAAATAATATAAGGAAGTGAATGTTCCTTGAGACTGCAAATATTAATCAGCACAAGAGATACAGTTGCTTCAAAACTATTTCAATAGCAGTAATTTCCTATATTTAAACTGACAAAAGAACCTCTTGTCCAAGTCTGTCGTACTCTACCATTCGTAAACATTTACCTATAATTATCATTATTTTCCTGTTGTAATGTGCAGATAGTAAGAGTTATTAAGAGCCAGTTGTTGCTTAAACATATTAATACTCCTCCCGTGTAGTTCAAGTCAAGTCACTGGTAAATTACTTGCTAAATTGTGCTACTGTCTTGAACCTTATCAGCAAAACAGAAGTTCAGTATGAAGTAAACTCAACTCCAATAGTTAACGTTCCTTATGAAGCGTGCTAGTACTGGGTGCAACTTTGCCTAATTAGGCTGGCGACCGTTTTCTTTTACGTAATTATAGTTTAGTGAATTACTAATAGAACCTTGGTTCGATTTCCGTTTATCTTGCTACTGCTTTAGTCCACCTGCTTAGCTGGGTGGTAACATGCCTGCCTCTTGTGCAAGTGGACCTGGTCCGATTCCCGGCCGGGTTTGGAGATTTTCTCCGCTCGTCGACTGGGTGTGTGTTGTCCTCATCATCATTCCATCATCATCACCGACACGCAAGTCGCCCAACGTGGCGTCGACTGCAATAAGACTTGCACTTCGCGGCCGAACTTCCCCCGAATGGGACCTCCCGGTCAACAATACCGTACGCTCTTTTCCATTTTTTTCTATCAATATAAATCTTGAGGGAAACAAAATTATTCTGATACCTTACCACTGTCACGGTCATAAAATAAAAATCATTTCACAGGAATAACGTTATCGGAATATCACTAATTTAATAATAGCCGGTAGCGTTAAACCTTCAGCAATATTGTGGAATAAGCATCAAGCCTGTTTGCAGAGTGCACTTCCCCTTCTTCCTGACCGCCGCTTCCGCGTGCGCGACGCGCGCTGCAGCTGTCCCTCACGTCAGACGATTGCACGTCTTCGGAACGAGCAATAGCGCTGCCGTCTCCTCGAGACCGCCAAATATGGAGGGTCTGGTTCTGTGGTTGGCTGCTTTCGTCCTCTGCAGCTCGTTTCTTATGAGCGCGTCCCTGTTCGGCGAGTTCAACTCTCGCGGCTTTCTTAAGCAGCAATCTGATCTTATCGAGACCTTATTTAGAACTTTGATGGACTCGATAAAAACTAATCTCCAACCCCACCTACCAACGATCCAAAAGAAAGCTCTCAACTAAAATTGCGAACTGCCAGAATATTGGCCCTATATCCCATTACTGTCATATGTACGTACAGGATACTCATATGTTCCATCTTCACCTATGTATCATGGCTGTCCGCCTCTCTGAAGTTTATCGCTCCCCTCCAAAGCTTTGAGTGGCACACTACCCTCGTCTCTTTACGGATCCGTTCACTCTCTCCCACCGTTACGCTGTACCAACTTCCCTCGTGTCCTCAAACACCTGGAATACCTGGGCGAGTCCTATCGAATCGCACCACTCCATTGTATACACCGTAATTGAGAACCATGGTCTCTAACATCACGTACTATCATCTTCACGTCTCATACTCTGTGCTTTGGATAATATCAGTCAACTGTCTGTCCTTCCCAGCTAGTGATATCATTCCTGAAAACTACATCTGGTACAGCCTACTCTACCTTCTCATTTTCGAAATGAAGGATCGCAATTCTCATCCCTCACCGTATCATTTACTATATCATTTGCTCTCTAACTACAGTTGCATCCAAAGCTCTCAGCTAGATAATGTTACTAGGAGCCCAACATCCTTGTGGGCCTCAAGTTAATACACATCATCGTCCCATCCCCCAGAATAATATCATTGTTTTCATTCATATAAATGTACATAATTGCTTTAATCAAAGGCTGATGAGCATCATCTTAGCGGGGGAGGGAGAAGGAGGGAATAAATAACTGTTGAATAAAAAATGATTAGAATTCTTGATGTTCCGTGTAAACTTGGTTCTTCTCAAACTTTAGCTAAGGCTTAAATTATAGCAGCGGAAAGAGGATGAGGAAAAGTTTATTCCTTTTATATAACATTCGGTCTTTAATTATGTTGTTAGTTCAGATGTAGTGAGTACAAATTTAGGAAAAGTAAGCGATTAAGAGAGGAATTACGTGTTTATGGGGTATAAAAGTACTATATTACATTTAATATTTAACAGCCCTTCATAACTGCCGGCCGCTGTGGTCGAGCGGTTCTAGGCGCTTCAGCCCGGAACCGCGCTGCTACTACGGTCGCAGGTTCGAATCCAGCCTCGGGCATGGATGTGTGTGATTTTCTTAGGTTAGTTAGGTTTAAGTAGTTCTAAGTTTGGGGAACTGATGACCTCAGATGTTAAGTCCCATAGTGCTTAGAGCCATTTGAACCAATTGAACCCTTCATAACTGCAGCTAATTCTGCTGTCAATTTTATGCCACCTTTATTTATATTGCTCAGCCTACAGTTTGGTAATGTATGTATAGTGAGACCCTGTGCTTCTTAGGATTTTGCAGCGTTCACCTAGCGAGAGAGCGCCGCATCGTATCGACTGAGTGAACTGGCAGCCGCGTGCATAGCGAGTGATCCTCACATTACCTCTCATATTTGACAGTTCTTACAGGACGTCGCTGTAATCTGAAGAATCACGTGTTGTAGTGAATTTATTGTGTGTTTCAATTTCAAGAAGGTTATTCTACATCCCATAAAACATGTTTTGGTTGGTTTCGGACAAAGTGCTGCAAAAACTAACTTTTTGAATTGTAAAGCTGTGAGGTGCCGGGGCTAGCAGTGTATTTAACTCTCAATTCTTCGAGAATCTTCATATATAAATGATGCTCTAAGCCCTCCCTATTCTAACTCCGCCTTTTGCTGTTGCACACGGATTAAAAAGAAACGCGAACTGACTGTAATAGACCCTGCAAGTGGAGTACAAAAGAGTTTGGCACCCGCAATAATTTAGTTTCATAGACATTAATTAAATAAAGGAAAGTTTCAGTAACGTAGTGAGAAATGAAAGGGTTGCTCTACCGATTAACAGAATGAAAGTTCTGTCCAAAATAACAATATGATTTATTATGACTAAACTCAAAATAATAAACAAAACACGTGAAACATTTACAATACATCAAATTGGCTCAAATTGGATACTCAAATAAATGCTGTGAAGGTGAAGTTGTCCCTAAACTAGATTGTGACATTTATGACGAAGTGGTATGTGGAGCCAATTCCTTGCAACTCAAATCTTAAGAGAAAACACACAGCCAACCCAACATTAATTGCTGCTACCCAAGACAGAACAAAGTTAGAAAAAGACGAACAGGCGCGCTCTGCTGAGTTCTGATTATCACCTAGGAAAATCCCTATCTGCCGGTGCTGCGGACATACATTACCAAACTGTCTTCTTAACTGCCAGAACACGATCTGGCGTACCGGAGGCGATGGCTGGTTGCTTCGACGTCCCGTCGTGGTGATGATAATGTCGCGAGTATAGCCCGAAACAAATTATCCTGGTTTGGTTGTCCCAGACTAAAGACCTCCTAGCAATACAAATGCGCCTCTGAGGGGGACGAAGAAGGCTCGCCACACAATCACTGACGGTACAGTGATTGATTTTAACAAGCGAAGTCACACTGTAACTCCGATACAGTCAACTTTAGCCAAAACTGCTCAAGACAGCCAACATAGGCCGCTTGTACGCAGAACGCTCCATTGCCAACTGTACTCAGAAAGTTACGTTGAAGTCGAAACTTCAGCAACTTCGTCAAACAGTTACAATTAAATAAAAGTGTATTAGACAGCCAACGGAAGGCAGGCTGTCCAGAGCAGGGAGAGCTCAGTCTTGTAACCTACTCCGACCGAAAGGCGAGAGCCGACTACTACAAGAGCACCCGTACCAATCGAACACAGAACATTCCCGCCCCCAAGACAGTGGCCGTGGTTAAACGTTCCAATCAGCAACTCGAAAACCGGCGGAAAACGCGGGTATTTGCGCGCGAAGGCTGCTTGGGAACACAAGTCATTCCCACGCCTCGCTGGTAGCCCGCCAGAAAGTGTTTTCGCTAAGTTTCTGCGAAGTAACGGAACCTCTAGCCCAGCCGCTACTTCAGGCCCCTCCGGGTGTGTCTTTTGACAATGTCGGCGTCTGGAAAGCATTCACTCGACTCCCTCACACCCGTCGGCTTACCCTTTCAAGATCAGCAGAGCCCGCCTGTCACCGGACCACCTGGGTGATGAGAGACGCTGCGTGGGAAGTCCGCATGTGAAGGAATAGCAACCTTTCACCGCATGCAATTAGAGAGGAAAATCGTAAGATAGAAATATGAGAGAGGGCTCATGTCACCTCTCAAAGCTCTTAAAACTACCAACTTAGCTCGTTTGCCTAGAGGTTTCCTTTATTATTCACACTGTACATTGGCGAGGAAATCATCGACTTTACTCCGTAACAGGCAAACAGATAGCAGACACACACGCACGACCTACATATATTTGTTTCGGACAGTGTATATTGTCTCAGAAATAAATTAAAAATCGCTCCATTCAATCGATTCTCACCAGGGTTTAGGGAGCTTTCATTTGTTGTAAGGTAAATGCTTGATCTTGAAGCCCTAACCCAAACAGTCCCAGTTGTGGTCCTCTATCTCCTCCACTGCCATATCTGGCTGGAAAGAACCAACCTCTACAATGCTTCGGGTCCTACGCAGCCCGCGCTACATTTCTAGATAGACTGAAAAGTGTTACTGGTGAGACGTTGCTTTACTTTATATGCAAAACCTTTATCGTTAGAATTATAAATGAAGTTCCTTACGAAGGAAAATATCGCCTTTGTTTGCATCTGAGGGCCGGCCAGAGCGGCCGAGTGGTTCTAGGCGCTTCAGTCTGGAACCGCGCGACCGCTACGGTCGCAGGTTCGAACCCTGCCTCGGGCATTGATGTGTGTGATGTCCTTAGGTTAGTTAGGTTTAAGTAGTTCTAAGTTCTAGGGGACTGACTGATGACCTCAGATGTTAAGTCCCATAGTGCTCAGAGCCATTTTCTTTTTTGCATCTGAGGGTCCCACCAAGACATGTTTCCGCTGAAAATTACAATGAAAAACTTTATCCAACCTGTTGTATATGAAAGACAAAAAGTTTTACCTCAGCTTATTTACTTAAGTACTCGTATAGCTTCGTCCTCGAAAGGGCTATAAAATTCATAACCATCTTCTTTAAAACTTTAATGTGTTTACAGTCTCTACATAATCAAATTATAATGCATAAAATTAAACTTTCGTAATAGTGTTTTCGAAAGTAGTGATGGTAACAATGTTTCCTAATCATACAATGAAGGCTTTCACGACCGGATGGTACTGTTGTTGATAATTCTTCAGGGTTATATGGCCCTGGTCCATGGAATTCTTCAATTCCAATACTACGTTGGACATCTTCAGAGTTATGGCTGGTCCTGCTGACTGACGAGTCGGGCGTCGGAGAGCGGCGTAAATAGAGAGGAAAGTGGGCGTGGTCTAGCTTGCACATAGTAGCAGAGAGAAAACTAGTCAAAGATAAAATGTAACTATCGATAATAGTGCGTCATGGATAAAAATCACTTGTAGATTCTGTAACGCCACTGTCCATATCTCGCTTAATTTGAAGGCCTCTTCTTTTTTATTAAAATTATCTTCATGTTTATAAATTTCAATAGCCTCCCTATAAAGTCGTGGATAATAGTTCGTGGTAGCACTTAAAACTGTAGTTTCAGAAAACTTAACTACATGACTGACGCCCACTTTCCTCGGTATTTAGGCCGCTCTCCGACGCCCGACTCGTCAGTCGGCAGGACTCAGCAGGAGCAGCCATACCTCTGAAGATGTCCAACGTAGTATTGGACGAAACGTTAGGAATTGAAGAATTCCATGGACCACGGCCATATAACCCGGATGAATTATCAACAACAGTAACAATGTTTGTTTGCAAATAATATGACCTCGCGTTGCTTGTAGGATCAAAGATGAAAGAAGTCTAAGCTGTAGAACAGTAACAGGTCTCAGAAACGTAACTGTAGAAAAGAAATAAGTCCGAGAAATGTTGGAGAATGTAATTGGCTTGTTCTAGTGAACTTTTGAGTGGATAGCTGGCACGAAAAAGATCAACACCTTGCTTCTCTAGCATTAATTTCAATGTCTTTATATTACTGCGTGCACGCAGCAAGTATCTGCAGCGGGAATTCGAAACTTATATGCTTAGTGTATTGCACTCAATAATTTATTATCCTGATTTTTTCACTGAAACACATTCACGCATGACCTCACAATCAATATTCGTTTCTCTCTAACGAGTTTATCATTTGCACAATTACCTCGGCTCATGCTACCAGTTAATTATTTGTACATCAATGTGTTTATTTCAGCTGCGAGCCTCGTAACCCGCTATTGATACTATGAGTTTATAATAGCAGAATTTAGATTTCTTTTCTTTCTTTTTTTTAAAAAAAAAAGAAGGGCAAACGCCTTGAAATTTCTTGTTGTCCTGTATTTATTTACGGCAGTAATGCTTTGTAAACACCAAAACCGAATCTGTCACATTCAAGTTTGAGCTATTTCTTCACACCTTTCAAAACAAAGTCCATAATTAATTCAGGGCTGCATTTAGAGCAGGGTAATGCTCCCACCTAGAGCCCTGACCTCAAATGGGCTAAACTACAAAAATTTAAAATAGAAAAAACGTCGTCATTTTAAATCGTGGTACACACCCGCGTATAATCGTAGTTATATGGTGTGAGCTTATTCGAGTAAATTTTTGAGCGGACAGCTGGCATGGAGTAGGTCAGCAATAACCTCTTATACTACGTATTTCCTCACTTCAGATTCGCAGCAGCACTTCGGTTGGGAAAATCGCTAAGGCTTTTAGAGTAATGGCTAATGGAATGAAGTGAGTTTGACTTCTCGTAAAGCCGTACCTTATTTCATCCAAAGCAGTACCCGTAATTTTTCATTGTACTCCCTGTCGCCAGATGCAGATAAGTGAGATATTGAATCTGGGGAAAACCATTTTCACATACTTTTATCTGCTAATGTGGTTTTCCGGGAAATCTACGAGATGTCTTAAGATCCACAGTTTGTCACAGGTAGCTTATTGGTACGTGACGTGTTAGTAGGGTAACACAACCACTGTGGGCGTTTTCATATGAAATCCAAAATTTAAATAAACAATATTTTTCTTATTCGAATTTACTTTTATAAAAAATTTCTTTTGGGTGTAATCACTATTTTATTACCACCTGGAAACAACTCCAAAAATCTGTCAACGTGTTGTTACAGAATTATGGCAGTTGTAGACATTATTGCAGCGTAATACTGTATACTGTATAGGCTAGATCTGCCGTGGCTAATGTACCAGTCATCGTGGCTGAATAACGAGAGAAGCCTTGGCTGTAAGGAGATGATTTAAAAATTTCTTCGTGTGATCTGTTATTATAAATCGCCGTGGCTTACAAATCGTAATTTTTATAGCTACATTTTCTACAATGTCATTAACTTCTCTAAATTGCTACTTTTGCCGGTTAGCTGTGACGAAAATTCCCCTGGTATGTCGTGCAGCATAGCTTCAGCCAAGGTGTCTACAGATTCTAAGTACAGCCTTGCTGCTGCCTTGGTCACTCCACAGACTACAAAAAGTGTCAGCGAATTTATTACGTGATATAACGTGTAGTTGCGTTTTAGTACGCTTCTTATGCAATGAAGTGGTTTTAGCACACACAAAGGTACCAGTACATTAAAATCAGCTACGATTCCGACAATGGTTGTATTTGTCTTCATGGCAAGTTACATCCATGTTGTAGTACAAACTTATCATTTTAATTCTAATGGCAAAAAATGCGGACTTTGTTGTGGGGCATCGTGGAATATTTCCACCTCAGCACCTATGGTGTCAAGAAGTCCCGACAGGTGGTGGTGCTATACGCAGTCTTCAAAATGCCGTCTGTGACACGGGTTCTTCTGACATTAACAAAAGGGCGATCCATGGAGTAGCGCCACACCACCTCTCCTCCGAAGAAAAAGGCCAGCCGGTGAAGTTATGGCGACGGTCTTTGGAGTTATTCTGTTTGATATCCTCCTTCATTACTCAACTACCAACTTTTAAGTGTACTGTGCTACTCTCAGGAAAGTGAAGAAACGATTTGAGCACTTTCGTCGTCACAAATACGGAAACGAACGTCCCCTTCTCCATGTGAACATGAGGGTTTGAGGCGGTTTGAGGAATAAAAAGTATCGTAAAGGTGTGAAATTATCTGTAAAATTTGTTGGAAATCGCTAAGTACTCTTGTTCTCAAATACTGGGTAAATATAGGAAGGGTGTTTGCGCGCCGTCTGTTATTCTTCTATAATAACACGAAATATTGAAAATTAAATATTTGTTGCCACTGTAAGATGTTAGCTAGAAAACCAAAAACTGGTATTGGTTTCCGGGTTAGCGGTTTAATATTACAGATAATACAAAAAAATTCGTAGCTACCCAGATTACACAGGAAGTATGATAAATGTTCTAAGTAACAAATATTCGTCCTTACAAACAGGTCGAGAAGTTTGTATCCATCATCAGATGGATTTACATTGCTACCATTGAGATGAAGCCATGGAAAAGTACGTTTCCGTTACAAAATGCGTTTGTTAATTTTATGAAAAACTAATATAAAGTAAAATGAAAGGAAGGGAGAGAAAAATAAACAACTCGAGAAAATTCCCAAACAGTATCAATATCTACAGCTACGTGGATACTCTGCAAATCACACTTAACTGCCTGGCAGAGGGTTCATCGAACAACATTCACAGTACTTCTCTATTATTCCAATCTCAAACAGCGCGTGGAAAACAACGAACACCTGCATCTTTCCGTGCGAGCTATGATTCACATAGCCTTTCACTTTTATGAGACATATAAATAAATAAAAAATTACATGAACGAGATATATTATTTTTTCATTTTATCCTATGGCTAGGGCACACCGTCGGGCAGACCGTTCGCCGGATGCCGGTTTTTCATCTCGACGCCACTTCGGCGACTTGCAGTCGATGAGGATGATCAGCACAACACCAATTCCCTGGGTGGAGAAAATTCCTCGACCCAGCCGTGAATCGAACCCGGGCCCAGAGGATTGACAATCCGTCAGGCTGAGCATTCAACTACCGGGGGCGGACACGAGATATATAGTGTTGCACAATAAAACAAAAGTCTTTGTCAGTAGATACGTTTTATAGTGTACATTCCGTGCTTCGAACGTAGTCACGTCTGCAACTGTGAATCATGAATAAAATCATCCTCATATAATCGTGAGCAGCTAAACGATGATGAACGGAGACCATGGTTCTAATCTTGTGACGAACTGCCTTTAAAATTCAGCAGGGCGCCGTTGTGGATGTCTGCTGTTATTGTCTCCATATCTCTCATTCTCAGGGAGAAACGCGACTGTGCTACCTTCCTCGCCAGTAGCATACAGCATCTTATCTGGTAATAGCGAACGGAATCTTTGGTATTTACACTACATACTCTTTGTGTTTCTTCCTTCATCGTCACTGTAGACAGATAGTAACTTTTGAATCTTTATGTTCGCTGCTTGCGGCTTATTTGGGCAATTGTCCATAATCAGAATTTGCAAATTGGCCATTTAATGCCTCAGGTGGGCACATAATATTTGTACTTCAACTAATAAGTCTGTCTGTACTTCAGGTGAGCCTACAATACTCTCATTCAGACGACTTGGTAAACTTTGGTCCTCTGCGTGTTAGGCCTAGCCGGGCCGGGCCTTTAAGTCGATTTAGCAAGCACGACTGCCTTCCAAAGCGACCCCGGTGCCTTGACATCTGAACTGACAGCCCACACTATGGAAGTGTCAGCCGGTGTGTGTAACGGTGGCAGGGGGTACTCATTCTGTAATCAAAATCCAATGTTTCTAATTTTCGGATTCTACAGAGGAGTTAAGTTTCATTAAATGTGAAATCATGGCTAACTGTCTGATCTGCATGATCATGTTAATTGTATTATTTGTTTCTCTTTAAATGAGCTTTGGCATTTGAAAGCCTTGTAGTGTTAATAAAGGTGGGAGAAAAATATTGTTGTGATATTTTACTCTTGTGTATCTGCTAATGTTAAGTAACTAACGTTGTATTCTGTGTCTTACAGAAGAACAAAGCGGATTTCAGAGCTGTAATTTTCTATAGTTATAGTTTTTTCCCATTATTAGCTTAAATCCTAGTTGTATTAACGTTTTCCTTATTACCAAGTTCGGCCTACCTAATTGTTTTTAGGGACCTTTTAAATTATTTAAGTTATTTAAGCTGTCATATTTATTTCTAAAGTTTATTTGTTGGTTTAATAAAGTTATATTTGTATTTTTTGTAAAACGGTGAATGCTGAAAAGAAAACATCGGGGGTCCAGTCCTTCCATTTGGGTACTTTCATGGAATTCCCCATTCCAATTACATTTTCGTTAGGTTTCTTATACGACATACAGTTAAAGTTATAACTGCAGATACTGTTATCATCGGTACCTTAACATGTTCCCTATTTCAGTACAGCGAGACAGCTACGGTCCCAGGTTCGAATCCTGCCTCGGGCATAGATGTGTGTGATGTCCTTAGGTTAGTTAGGTTTAAGTAGTTCTAAGTTCTAGAGGACTGATGACCTTAGAAGTTAAGTCCCTTAGTTCTCAGAGCCATTTGAACCATTTGAACCTATTTCAGTGTGTTCGCTGTTTTTCTCTCTGTATCTAACAGTCACCCCCCAATAACGTCACAGAATTTACTGTCTGATGTTTTCTGCACAGTAACTGCATCACTAAGTGCACTACGGCTGTCATTATAGGCTAACCGTTTTGCGTCCATGCATCCACACATCATCACCTGATCTTCTATCCAGGGGAAAATAAGCATTAATGGCTTGCTCTTGCTACGTGTATTTGGAGGTATTAACCAGGTTAAGAACATACTACTGCTAATACCTATAATTATTAGTCTGCAAATGAAGTAAATACTGATGTCATCTTGCTCAGTACTCTGTCTTCAGTCACCAATATAATTTAAAGTTTCTCTACTCTTTTGTTTCCAACGCTCCTTTTGATTGTGCAACACGGATGCCTATACTTTCGGTGATTCTAATGACATCACAGTTGTCAGTGGACGTAATGTCATTGGTCTCACTAAACAAAATAATAAAGAAAAAAACGCCTGAAGCACTTGACTCAAATATGTGATGCACGACTCTCAAAAGAAAATAAACATCGTTAAGTGGTACATAGAAAAAAGTTGACTTGTTGCCATAGATGGGCTTGTAGCTATCAGATTAAGGCGTGACATGCTCTTTATTCGCCACAGTCCATCAGCACACCAATCACTCAGTAATGCAAGAAGCCTATAGTGCTCATTTACACATGAAATTGTGACTCTCCTCACACGTAAAGCGTAGACTGAAAATGGTGCGATATTCTGCAAATTGGAAAATACTATTTGAACAAATGATGTGCTGGATGGAGGCGAATGATGAAGCAATGCACTGATGGCAGAAAGTATTTTGGGTAGCCATCGACTGAAAAACATTCCTGATATCCCTTAGGTGTTCTGTGAATGTTCCCGAAAAAATTACCTTAAGCTATCATTCAGGCTGTCATATGATATTCAAACCACGCTGTGGAATATCGAAATTTCGCCGAATGAGTTGTGTTACTTTTATTGTAAATGATTTGCATTTCTTCTAAACGAGTGCAGTTCCAGGTCTTCGACTAAATTTATACGCTATTTCATTCGACTTTACGATTGGGAAAAGATAAATTTTGTCATACATTTTAATAACTGTATATTCTGCGGCACCAATAAGCACTATTGTTAGAGTACATCACAAACCATCGCACCTACCGAGTGTATGGTTGTAGTGGAAGTCAATCTGGAATTGACAAGTATCATGCTGCAAAATTAGGAATAGACAGCGGTAGGTGATCACAATGTGTTTGGTAATTGTGGCAGCTTGTATATTTCCGTTCTTTAATGCATTATTAAAGTAGTTCGTTTGATGAAAGAATTTCCATCTTCGAACTCCGATAACGTTATTACTTTCGCAACGATATGTGGTTAATCTCGTAGCTATTTTGGGAATCATACAATCGGCCAACGAGGTTTCAATGAACATTGCAGATCCAACATTGCTTTGAAGATGGTGCCTATAGGTGATTTTAACTTCTAAAACGTTGCTACTAGGGCAATGAGTGTAAGTTACGGTGTTGTAAGTCGAATTGTAGTGATAAACTTAATCTGGTGCTGTTGTCTGATGATCGCAACTACTCAAATAAATCAATTAATACCTGATATCTGGTAGTTTATCTTTACAAAATTTCGTTACCTACACTTAAGAGAAATTCTGTTTCGAAGAACGCATTGTGAGACAACAACCTCGAACCATCCAACTCTTAAAGAGGCACACCAAACAATATCGCTACATCGAAATTTTTTATTTTCTCTCAGGTTATTCATCTTCTTTCAGTTTTGCTTTTTATCGAGATATGTTAATTGTTTCTCTTTGATTAAAATTAAAGCTTCAAAGAAGATAAGCGCAGAAGCATTTTGGCCTTAAATGGGATGTTTCTAAAGTAGTGAAACAACAAAATCGGTCTCTAACAATTCAATGAAGTTCACATCATCCATCGGTGCGTATGCAGATTGCCTCATGGTTGGACACTTTAATTGTTATTGTACACTCAAAATCTTAAAAATAATTGATGATATTCGTTCTCTTAGCTAAAAATATAAGATTATACTTAAATAGTTAAATACTACTACAGTTCATGTCAGACTTTTGTAAGCTCAATATCAACCAGTGTTATTTACTACATGACGCTTTGGACTAAATTCACTTGTTAAATGCACTGATGATGTAACAGTTGAAATCTATATCTGCTGTCATAAAACGACGGATGTCACCATCTATTGCTTCCCTTTTCTACAGTGAGTACAGCTTCTGTTTGTTCTGGAAATTTATTACCAGTCCAAAGGGACAACATTTAAAGCTTGCAGATTTCCACCGAATTATCTATTCAAACTCCTGAGGAAAGCTGAAACTACTTTCAACGCCGTTGAAGTTTAAGCAGTGACAAAAGAGACTGTTTGTCTTCCAGATGTAAAATACGAGGTTCCCTTAACCGGCAGCACTTGACTCAACAGAAATGCACATTCGTATGCATCACACTCTTCGTGAGATCCGCTGTTCGCTGTCTCTCTCATTAAGGAAGGCTCATTTGTCTCCTTGCAGTTTCCGTAAACGATCCGATGCAGACAACGCCGCAGCTTCAACAGAATTCATGACCGCTGTTAAAAAGACCTCCGAGGAATTGGTATGCGGCCGGACAGAGCAGAGCGTCATACGTGGTTGCCTGCCACTAGGCGTATGCCACTGGGGACGGCCGCTTCTCATTTCTGTTGCTGTGCGGTCTTGGGTTCTTGATCCGTGGTATCACATGTAAATCAGTGAGTTTATCTACTGAGTTTATTCCCGAAAATCGCTACATTATCAATTAATCGGGGTTGTCGCTGTTGTCGTCATTATTGATATAAGTGGTCGACAATTTTCTTTCCATGCAGATCGATTTTTATTAAATGTCACACGAATATTAATATACATCTGTACTCACGTGTTTTGGGTAGCAGAAAGTTCAGGAATCATCCTTTTTCTCAATTTTTTCCACATCTGCATGCACATACTCTGTCTGTAAAAGAAAATTGAAGCACTCAGAAGGTGAGGAAAAAACGAAATGAAACTTCACGGGCTGAGAGAGTATTTCATGCTATTTCAGTGATTACAAACTAGTGTCACATTTAGAAAGAACTTGACAGAGTGGGCCGACTATCAATAACAAGTTGGACTCACTGATTCAGTATGGAAGAGTATCTTAAAACTACCGTATCTTCCCCTGAGACAAGCTGCCCCGCAAACATTGTAAGTGGCCCTATATATCCCGGATATTGCCACCGGCCCGAATTGACGGCCGAGGTGGTTCCATACATGTTCTGTTGTGGACAGATCTGGGGACTCTGCTCGCCGCGGGACTACCTCAACATAACACAGATAGTTCATAGACACATGTAACGTTTGTTGCCGAGAATTGTCGTGTTGGAAAATGACACCACCACTTTCGCACGAGAGGTAACACACGAGGACACAGGTTATCCGTGACGTACCGTTGTCGCATGAGTGTTCCCTCAATCACTATCAGCCGTGACCTGAAGCTATATCCTATACCTACCCTCACCATAACGCCAAGAATAAAGCAGCTGTCCTTCTCCAAAACATGGGAAAAATGGCAAAACTTCCCAGGTCGCCGTCATAGTGGTCAAAAATGATCATCTGCGATAGAACCACATCGGTGAACTCTGTGCGACGTCGTTGATCAGGAGTCCATGCTTCAGTCACAGCAAGAATCCAAATGCAGCTGTTTCCTTTGTGGTATTGACGGCAGCCTACGCGTGGGACTGTAATTCTCTAGTCCTAAAGTTGCTAGTCTGTGAACAATAGTGCGGTGTGCACAAAATCTTTCAGGCGAGCCGGCGACTCCAGCGACTGGTTCTTGGATGGCAAGCACAGATGCGGAGGGTTCACGATGTGCTTGGTACGCAGTGCGCCGATCCTCAGACGTGACCGACCGCAGCCTTCACGATGAGTCTGCTTGCTCTCACATGCCCATGCGGTCCAACGTGGGGTGACCGTCACATCTGAATTCCCCACAAATCTGGATACTGCACGATCCGATTAGATGACCAACTGGACACCCACTATGATCCAATTTCAAACAGTATCAGGCGCTGATAACACTGTCTGGCATCAGTATGCAGCACCTCCGTGTCCTCCACACAGCGATCATTCAACATCTGACGGTGCTCACGCTCCTTGTATACTCTAGCAGGCCTGGCAAAAACACTAAACACGAACAACATTGATATACACTGGTGACCGGTATACCTGTTACAGAGGAATTCAACTCTATTTACATTCCCGTTGATGGTATGTACACAGCAGAATTGTCGCATAGCATTCTCTGAATACTAGTTTTCTACTCAACAGGATACAGGGAGAATTATGTTGTCTTTCTTTGAAGGATTACTATTTAAATTCCCTCGACATTTTCTGTTATATTTTCCTATGATATAGACTGACTTGTTACGGTCGTAGTAGTGCGCCTTTGAATTTGTGTAGGGTCTGTTGTCATGTCTGGTCGATGGGGATTTAAACAGTGGAGCATTACTCTAGGATTGTGAGCGATTTCGTTTACATATAGGTCCTACATTCTAGTTACCCAGAATACTTCCAACAATCTATCTACATTCACTTTCCTTGCTACAGATTTTACTTGATTTCCTACAAGAGGCGATCAAAAATTTCTATTTGAAGGCCTCATAGTCCAGAATCGGTATGCCAGTCAGCCAAAATCGCCGAAACCATTGAGCCAATCATTCCATCGACGCTCCAGGTTGAAGGTCCCGTTTTGTGAAACACCGTGTCCCGCTGCATGAAGAATGCCCACTGAACAGCATCGTCAGACAGGAGTCGACTACCCTTCGAGGCCTTTTTCCAGGGAGAGCTCAGGACTGTAGAGCGGTCCCTAGAATGTCTCCCACTTTAGTTGGCGTAGCTTGTGCGTTGCGACATTTGAGATATGCGGACGTGCGCTTTCGTGAAGGAGCACCATTTCACAACAGTGGTTTTCGACAATCATGCCGCACCATACACATTCTTCATTCTCCAGTAGATGTCTACTGGCGTTTGTCCTTCGGCACCTAAGAAAAGAATAACGGCACGTTGGTCTTATTTAGACACGTTTGGTAATAACGTCGCCATAGTTATCGTTTCCGCATTTAACGCAAGCACGTAGGAAAGACACGAAAATCACACTAATCCCTTGCCTATATCTCTGTGCTTATTCACATGCATCCGCATCGGAGTGGTGGATATACGCTGCAGCAACCACCTCAAACGGAAACTTTTTGATCGCTCCTCACATTTCATTTCAATCTTAGTACTACTCCTAAAACACCTAAATACGCATACGTTGTGACGTGCTCAAGATATTCATAAGTAACCTAGCAATCAGATACTGTTGGTTCTTCTCTCTGTGTTTCATGTTGTAATATTTCCATCTCTTGCCGCCATCACTGTTAGCAATCAAGCCGTAGCAGGCAGCTGACATCAGCAGAAAGTATTGCTCTATTTGTACTGGTACAAAACGCAGCTCTCATTTGCACTCGGCGCTATAGTTTGGTGGGCGCCTTTATTTAGCTGACGTGTGGGTGGGGCAACCCTTTGCCCGACTGACATCTGGGGTACTGCATGCGCGAAGCAATTGATAGTTTCGTTATACATTATTTGTTATAACAACAACAAATAGGTTAATCACACATAAAAATGGTAATCCAACAGTAACATCTGAAACATAAGAATTTTTATGAAGACCCCTAAAGACAAGGTCCATGCAATAAATAATCGCAGAAGATGTATGAAAAATATAAAACTTCGACAAAATTTGTGCTTCTTCTCTTTTCTTTCTTTTTTTAGTCAGGGCACGCATGTCTCGCGAACAGGTTGCTAGAAATCACTGAAACAAGATAACGGCACCCTTGAAGGTTTGCACCAACGTGGAGCAGCGGAGTTAGCTGATAACGAAGATGCCCAGGCTGCAGTGCATAACATGTTACGCACACGCCCCCAAGAATTCTTTGCACATGGAATTAAGAAGCTTGTCCAACGCTGGCATAAGGGCTAAGAAGTTGAGGGGGACCAGACCGACAAATAAATAAGGCTTGTATTCTCGTAATGGTTTCTTTAAAAAAAATCGGTTTATTTATTGAACAACCCTTGTACTTTGTGCAAGGGAGTAATTCACTCTGGCAATTATTAGAGTGCAACTCTTCTCGACAATGAGTAAAGCTGGCTTCTGGCGGGCTAGGTAGTTAGATTTCGGATTAGGTCATCAGTCTACAGGAATGAATTTCGTGCTGTGAGCCTGCGAGCAATGCAGACGCGTTACGTATAGTAAAGTTATTTTGTTTTGTTTATTGACTCTTAAAAGTATATTTGTTACTTGTGTGGATTATTTTTCTTGTGAATTTGAGTGTAGCACATCGATGTGAGTACGCGACTTAGTAATGATTGTGATCTCGTTATTTTAACCAAACAACTAGTATCCCTTTTGAAATCTCGGCTACGCCACTTAATAGTTTGACTGAGCCTAAAGATCCGAGTCGCTTATTGTACGAAGCTACTTCAGCAAATACTACCTGAAGAAAAGGCTATGCCTTGCAACTTTCGGACAAATTACAGAACTTTGCGATCCTTTCCGAAGCTTTCAGATCCAACTTATCTCCGTATAGACTTCAGTTTCAGAACAAGCGACACCAGTAACATAGACACAGTGATAATATTCTTATGGGGGAATGTTATAACCTTATTCAGCACGTACAACCGTCGCGAAGTATTAGACCGCATTATCCGCTTTTAAAGAGAGCTGCCAATCATTACACCAGGTAGTCTTTCTCCACTTCCTTACAATCGTCCAACCACAACAGAATCATCGGCAGACAGCTATACACTAAGAGGTCAAAAGTCTCCGGACACTTCCGTGTAACGCAGTGCTGACCACTAGATTTCACAAGAGGCGGGCCCGCCAGTATAAACGGAGGCGGGGGCATTGTGCTGTCAGTAGAGAAGCAGTAACACCTAAATTGATAGGTCAGGAATGCTTATTTACTTTGAACGTGGACTACTCACCTGGTCGCTTGTGTAACAAATCCACCAGAAAGATTTCAATCCTTGTAAATCTGTCCATGCCGATTATTGGTGATATGACTGAGAAATGAAAACGTAAAGGGACAGCCACAGCTATCCTAAGAATAGACCTCATTGCACTGATGGACAGGGACCACGGAACATAGCGGAAACAGGTTGTAAAATAAATAAATAAATAAAATTAAATTAAAAAATTAAAAAAAAAAACAGTGCAAGGAATCACTTGTGAGTTCCAAAGTGCTTGAGCAGTCTACCTAGCACAATGACTGGGCGTAGAGTTAAAAAGGATGGGGTACAGTGGCCGAGCACTTTCTCATAAGCCACACATTTCTATAGTCACTGCTAAGCAACGACTGAGGTGGCGTAAAGAGCGACCTCACTGGATAGTGAGTGACTAGAAACGATTGAACTGTAGTGATGATTCAAGCTATGGCCTGTGGTAATCTGATGGAATGATCTGGGTTTGGCGCATGCCTGGAAAGCTTTACCTGCCGTCATGTCCAGCATGAACAGTGAAGAAAGGAGGACGTGGTGTTTCGGTATGTGGATGGTTTTCGTGGTTACAGCATGGTCCTCTTATTATGTATAAGGAAACGCTAAATGCAGAAGAATATGAAAAAATTTACAACATACTACGTGCAGTAGTGGAACAGTTCGGAAACAATTATTGTCTCAGGGTGGCAATGCATCCTGTCATAAAGCAGTAATTTTGATCAATGATCTGTGGACAATAAAATTCCTGAAATGGACTAGCCTGCTCAGAACACAGACCTGAACGCTATGGAGTATCTGTGGAACGAGTTACGTCAACTTCACTCCAGACCCCAGAATCGGCTGTTGAGGAAGAACGGGCTGTCATTCCTCCACAACCACCTCAACAAAAGTGTCCCTACAAGACTTCAAGGCGTCGTAAAGGCTAAGGGTGGACACAGTACACATTAATGTCCACAAACACGTGTCGGATACTCTTGATCAGATAGTATATAATGGTGAACCAACGTGATTAATCTCTTCTATGTATTGAGAACATCCTCTGGGCACATAGCATTTTTGTGGAACCTTCGCCGTTCAGTAAAATATAGTGCGTTCTGTTCGTCAGATATTCATCGAGGCAGTCACAGATTTGCAAGGGTACCACGTACGAGCGTACTGATTAGCAGTCGACACTGTGGTTCACTGTCAAACACCTTTGGGAAATCTAAGTAGATAAACTCCAGTTGTTCACATGGCTCTACTGGGTGTCCCAGATAGAATGGTCAATATTCAGGAATATCAGAGGAACGATCAGCTGACAAAATTGTCTAAAATGCGTGCCTTAAGAGCTCTGAGTACTTCTCTAGTAGAAGAAATGTATTTCACAAACCTGAAGATAAGCAAGTGTCCACGGTTCTTAAAATATGCACTTTAGAGCTCAAATTTACTGGACGCATTTTTTCTTGTTTCGTTCCGTACCACTTCACACAATGTGGAAAGCAAATAGTTCGCAGTAGACTAGATATGTTTTACAGTATCTAAGACAAGGAGAGCTCTTTGTTATTATGGTGTGCACTTTGGAGCCGATGTTTACTAGACACGTTTGCTTCGAATGATCTCTAAGTATTGACAATTCCTCCTAGGACAACCTACGTAGTTTGTAAGATGCCGTTTATGGAAAGCACTTACCGTGCTCCATATGAGGTTTTTTTTTTGTTTTTGAATCTGTCCAGATTCTTTAGGAGAAGCTTGTTTTCATACAGGACCGTAGTTATGTTTGAGCTAAGAATATGCTCCAGAATCCTGCGTCATATGATCTTCAGCGATATTGCTCTCTACTTTTGTGCATCGTGCTTTTACCCTTGTTATAAATATGGTTACGCTGCGCTCTTTTCCAGTCAGGCTGCACTAACCGCTCCACAATAAATTCCAGATAAATATGAGGCAGAGGAGGAGCTAGCTCTGCATCGTATGGAAGAGACAAAATCTATTTGGAAGGGCTTAGTACTTGATCTATTCGCTATTGGGGTTGTAAGTAGGCTGTTTAGGTTCTTATATTAGTAATGCCACGTAGCGCTCTGTATGAAAATCACTGGCTGTGCTGTGTGCAGTCTGTGGCTGGGTGGCATTGTTGAAATAGTCGCTATTGTAGTGTTGGGCAGTTGGCTGTTAACAGCGCGTAGCGTTGCGCAGTTGGAGGTGAGCCGCCAGCAGTGGTGGATGTGGGGAGAGAGATGGCGGAGTTTTGAGAGCGGATGATCTGGATGTGTGTCCATCAGAGACAGTAAATTTGTAAGACTGGATGCCATGAACTGCTATATATATTATGACTTTTGAACACTATTAAGGTAAATACATTGTTTGTTCTTTTATCAAAATCTTTCATTTGCTAACTATGCCTATCAGTAGTTAGTGCCTTCAGTAGTTAGAATCTTTTATTTAGCTGGCAGTATTGGCGCTCGCTGTATTGCAGTAGTTCGAGTAACGAAGATTTTTGTGAGGTAAGTGATTCATGAAAGTTATAGATTATTATTAGTCAGGGCCATTCTTTTGTGGGGATTATTGAAAGTCAAGATTGCATTGCGCTAAAAAAGTGTTGCGTGTCAGTTTAGTGCTGATCAGAATAAGTAAAGAGCGAAATGTTTGAGTACGTTCAGTTCTGCTAAGCTGTTTGAAAATCAAATAATGTAAGAGGTTTATCAGCACAGTAATTCATTAATTTATCTAAGGGGACGTTGCGGTGTGCATCAGGAACGATTGTTGGCATACCTTCGTATACAGTTTCTCCAGTACTCGTAGTCATTATGCGAGAGGTACGATGAAGGAAGTAACACACTTAATGACTCGAATTTGGTCACGTTTACAGTAACGTTACGATGCGCATCTGCTTTCTTGCAGCTTCTGCCATTTGAGTTTATAATGAGCCTACACCTGTATGACACTGGAGTTTAGTAGACGGCGATACAGCTGTAAATAATTGTACAGAACGGTACACTTTTAGATCATAATAACATTTTGTAACATTGGTAAAGCATATTTCTCAGTGTGAGTTTATTGGTTTATTTCGATGTTTGTGGACTCATATTTCGTATGTCATATTTATTTATCTTCGTTTAATCTGAAAACTTATGTCTTTGTATCTTCGAGTTTCCACTGATAATATAGATTATCATTTGTGGCTAATTGTATTTCCACGTACCTGTTATTATCAGGGGATTTTGATCTTAAGAACACATCAAACTTTTAAAAACCCATTATAATTTATTGGTTCCAAAACTAACTGATTAATCAAATTAAATAAAAATGCAATCATTGTTCGATGTAAAATGTTCTGTTTAATATGAGATCTGTAAACAAATATCGATACGAATCATATTCTGTGAGCTATTGATGTAAAGTCTTTGTATCTTTCGTTTATGTTAGTCTTTTCTGTGTTGAGTTGGCAGTGAGCGGTGGAGCAAAGGAGTCAAAATATAACTAGTATCCATTGAAGCCATTTCACCTATATTGTCGATGTGTCAAGAAATGCTGAAAAATTGTTTACTTGTTATTTAAAACTGAGAATACGTTCTATACTGACTTCAATTGGTGTTTCATTTGAAAGTAGTTACATTTGTACCTAATTACATGATTCTGAGAACACGAGTGACTTGCATTACTGACGATGTTGTTGAAAGAAGGAATTACGCGACAACACTGAGCGCAAAAAGTATATTAACATATTGTTCTTATACAGTTTCAAGACGTAGGCACCCTCTCGGTGCAACTATATCCCATTTATTTCGAGTACAACGAGCAACAATAGCAACGACAGCGAAAACCATAATATGAGTATCATTTTTCAGTCATTAACATTTCAAAACGTTCAGTGTTAACGAAATACTTGTTGGACCCATGCTCTACAATTCATCTTAATCAGTTCCATATCTGGTGTTCATGGATAAAATTGTGACTGTTCTTTTATTACATCAGTTATTCAACAACATTTCAATTTTAGGCAGGACAGGGTACCGTTAAAAGTTTTGTGAAGTATTCCTGTGGTACCCCCCGCTGGAGTTTTTTCAACAGCGATGCGAGCAGCCTATCTGTGAATGTCATCTATCACTTCCGATAATCGAATTGGGTAAACAGCGCGGAACATAGATCAGTGCGGAGCAATTTCGCTGAACAATTATTTCATAAGCAGCCCTTGTGGGAGAGTAAGATTCTTCCAACAGATCTCAGGTTGACATCCACCTTCGCCACGATTGTAGCTGTGAGCTCATTTCTACTTATGTTCCTCAAGACAGATTCCCCTAGATGATTGACAAAAGTGGCTAAACCATAGACAATCATTAGTATTGTCAAAAAATGATAACGTACCTTTTCGGTTATTTACACATATTAAATCATTTTTTTATGATGAGAATCAGCTGCCAGTCGTAGAATCAAGCGCTGATCATTTTAAAGTATTCCTGCATTTCGTAAATAATCTTTTCAGAGAGACGCCAGATCAAATTCCCGTCCATCGCGATACAGATTTTCGTGTTTTCCCTAAATCGCTTAAATTGAATGTCGGGATGTTTCCTTTGAAAGGGTATGGCCATTTTCCTTCTGCACACTTGCCCTGTCCAAAATTAGGTAATGACTTCTTAACTGTGGGGATACAGTTCAAACTTTTAACATTGTTATCAATATTATCTTCGGCTAAGAGGCTGCATCTTAGTCGGGATTAGTTTCGCACACAAAAAATCGGGAAGGTTTATTTTATTTGATTCTTCCCAGGAATATTACATAAAACGAAAGTTTATACGTTTTTTTTTTTGTCTTGTGATAAACTGCTCATATGTTATGGCAGAAATGTTACACTTTTGTTAGAAACTCTTCCACCTATGTTAATCAAACTCCCGTACTGAGAGCAATTTTGACCAAGGTGGGGGAGCGAGGCGTCTCGTGACTGGACTTCATGTGGTACTCGGTACCGCCTGGGCTCTTAAACACTGCAAGCTTTGTCAGACAATTGAACACAATATATCACGGAAAGCAACATCTCACGTTGGATTCAACTGTTCCTTACAACAACCAAGTAGCTGTGTGTTTGATTCTTAGCTGCTGAGTAGTGTTTGGAAGGAAGCTATTTTCCATTGTCGAAGTGACTCCTTTTCTATTGTGGTTTGATCCATTCGTAATGTAGCGGAAAACGTTTTGAGACTTCAGCCCTGCTGCGAGATCGATAACTCGCACCCGGAAAGCTGAACACTTTCTTTATCGCTTCGGGGCTCTTTGTCCCCCTCCCCCCCCTTCATCTCTCACGCTCTGGTAGGAAGGAAGGAGGTGGTCGAGGCTGGCGGGAGTGAGGAGTGGTGTCCGGCGGAGCTTACGTGCTTCTTGGGGAGCAATTAGCCAGTATTGCGAGCTCACAAATTTTTTGTTAGAGCGTCGTGCGCGGGTGTGGTTGTTGGCATGGCGTGCTTGGCGAGGCCTGGCTGCGCTGGTTCCCGTGGTTTCTGGGATCCTCCTGTAGAAGACAGTGCGATTTGGCGAAACCACTCTTTAATCAGTGGTAGTGACTTGGTTCTTATAGCCAGTAGTATACCTCCCTCCTTAGATAGCACAATTAGTTTTCAGCGGAATTGGCATAATAGTTTATACGATACTCAAATGACTGACAGCCTTAGGAGAGCCAGTCCTGACAAAACTATCCCATCTGGTGACCAAGATGTATGAGACAGGCGAAATACCCTCAGACTTCCAGAAGAATATAATAATTCCAATCCCAAAGAAAGCAGGCGTTGACAGATGTGAAAATTACCGAACTATCAGTTTAATAAGTCACAGCTGCAAAATACTAACGCGAATTCTTTACAGACGAATGGAAAACTGGTAGAAGCCCACCTCGAGGAAGATCAGTTTGGATTCCGTAGAAATATGGGAACACGTGAGGCAATACTGACCCTAGGACTTATTTTAGAAGCTAGATTAAGAAAAGGCAAACCTACGTTTCTAGCATTTGTAGACTTAGAGACAGCTTTTGACAATGTTGACTGGAATTCTCTCTTTCAAATTCTGAAGGTGGCAGGTGTAAAATACAGGGAGCGAAAGGCTATTTACAATTTGTACAGAAGCCAGATGGCAGTTATAAGAGTCGAGGGACATGAAAGGAAAGCAGTGGTTGGGAAGGGAGTGAGACAGGGTTGTAGCCTCTCCCCGATGTTGTTCAATCTGTATATTGAGCAAGCAGCAAAAGAAACAAAAGAAAAATTCGGAGTAGGTATTAAAATCCATGGAGAAGAATTAAAAATTTTGAGGTTCGCCGATGACATTGTAATTATGTCAGAGACAGCAAAGGACTTGGAAGAGTAGTAGAACGGAATGGACAGTGTCTTGAAAGGAGGATATAAGATGAACATCAACAAAAGCAAAACGAGGATAATGGAATGTAGTCGAATTAAGTCGGGTGATGCTGAGGGAATTAGATTAGGAAATGAGACACTTAAAGTAGTAAAGAAGTTTTGCTATTTGGGGAGCAAAATAACTGATGATGGTCGAAGTAGAGAGGATATAAAATGTAGACTGGCAATGGCAAGGAAAGCGTTTCTGAAGAAGAGAAATTTGTTAAGATCGAGTATAGATTTAAGTGCCAGGAAGTCGTTTCTGAAAGTATTTGTATGGAGTGTAGCCATGTATGGAAGTGAAACATGGACGATAAATAGTTTGGACAAGAAGAGAATAGAAGCTTTCGAAATGTGGTGTTACAGAAGAATGCTGAAGATTAGATGGGTAGATCACATAACTAATGAGGCGGTACTGAATAGAATTGGGGAGAAGAGGAGTTTGTGGTACAACTTGACTAGAAGAAGGGATCGGTTGGTAGGAGATGTTCTGAGGCATCAATGGACCACCAATTTAGTATTTGGAGGGCAGGGAGGAGGGTAAAAATCGTAGAGGGAGACGAAGAGATGAATACACTAAGCAGATTCAGAAGGACGTAGGCTGCAGTACGTACTGGGAGATGAAGAAACTTGCACAGGATAGAGTAGCATGGAGAGCTGCATCAAACCAGTCTCAGGACTGAAGACCACAACAACAACACTCAAATGGTGATTACATCTGTTAAATTATATATGAAACTGTATAAGCTGGAAATACTTTAAAACTCCATCGGCGTCAAGGAACCTTTCGAGCTGTGGGTACTAGTTTGAAAGCGGCTTTCGCATTTGTCAAGATTGTGGTGACATTTAAGATACAATTAACCTTTGATTATTGGTTACTCCGATGTTTGTACCCGCTGTAAGTGTGATATCTTTTAGAGATGGGCCATAGGCCTTAGTTCTGTTTTAACCTTCCACTGTTCAAGAGAGTGCTTGCTGTACATGTTGTAATGGTCACCTGACTCTCGCTTGCCTTGTTGTCGCCGACGACTGCAGCCCGAGGTCTATACCTGAGCTGCCAGCTTGTTTGTGCCCACATCTGACATCGGGCTGGTCAGTTGTCATTTATTAAGTTTAATGTGCTCGATCTTTTTTAGAAATACTTTTAAAATTGTGAAGTATGACTAAACTGTTTAACATTTGGCTTTTGGAGTTAACAATTTTTCTTAAATCTGGTCTTTAACATTTTTTCTTTTTTAAATATAAAGGAAAACTTTGATGGTTGTACTCGTTACTATTTTGAAAAAAAATTATTGTTGGTTAATAAATTTTTGGAGGAGGTAATTAATAACAAATGATGTTCAATGGTTTTCACCACCCCTTCCTCTAGGACCTGACTGTTTCTGCCCTCCAACTAACTACAAGCTCGTGTTACCCGTTCCATGACGATAATAATGATTCTTTTAATTTTTATCTCAAGTAATTACAAATTCGCTTCCTGTCACCATTCTTTCTACTAATCCATATCTCGTGAAAAAATGTACGCTTTGTAAGTCAAACTTATCGTGAGACTCTTTACGAAGATGTTACAGAAAAGATTTGTTGTCATAGTGGGATACATTACAAGTCTTTCATGTCCAGATAAATCATCACATTACTTTGGAATCAATATCTCCTGAACAAACGAAATGCATTTATGATTGCTACAGCTAAACCTGTACATGGTGTCCCAGAAATGTTTTGATTTACTCCAAGACTATGTTGAGTAGCAAATGGAGGATAGGAACCCATTTTCGGAACGTCATCCAACGACGACATATAGCGCTGAAGTTATAGGTTCTGGCCTCTGCCTACCAGGCCACCCCTTCAACAACAACCATGACCTTACAGGCTGACGGGGCCGCGTGAAGTGGCCGCACGGTTTGAGGCGCCATGTCACGGATTGCGCGGCCCCTCCCGCCGGAGGTTCAGGCGCAGGCGTAACGGCTGGCAATGTTGTTTCTCATTGCCACGATGGTCAGTGTAAAATATGGAGTTAGCTGGCAGAAAGGCATTGTCTCCTTCGGATGCGATGCTCAACTGTCTTGTTGGATGCAGCTATTGAACACGCGTTTCCATCTGCAACAGTTTACTTTTCTCCTGTATGCCGAAAGACTGATACTGCCTTCTTAAACTGAAATCCACCACAGCTGTTTTAAATTCTGATTCTAATATTGGATCCCCAATCTCTTCCCTGCCTACTCTGTTTCTACTTCTATCATGTTTTCTTACTGTGGACAGTTCAGTGACAGGATTGTTCTCATCAGAATCGACAACAAACCAACACCGACAACAATATTTCAAGTATGTCGACGTCACAGTTTGGCGTGGGGAGAGGGTGGGTGGGGGGTGACTATTCGAATCTTCTTCTGGCCATCTAGATTTTGGTTTTCCATGATTGCCCTAAACTGCTCCATGGAAAAGGCAGGATGGTTCCTCCGAAAGGGCACGACCAGCTTCCGTCCCCATCCTTTCGTACTCCGAGCTAGTGCTCCGTCTCTGACGACTTCAGTGTCGATGAGACGTTAAACTCTAATCCTCCTTCTGTACTTTTGGTTGGAGTCTCCATTTCCAAAAATACTTACTCAATGGTGAGGTCATGTTAGAATGTATTATCACAACGCTTGATCTCTTTGTCCTGACGTATTAAAACGAGACGTCGGCCCCGATAGCTGGGTGGTCAGCGTGACGGATTACAGTCCTACGGGCACGGGTTCGATTCCTGGCTGGGTTAGAGATTTTCTCCTCTCAGGGACTGAGTGTTGTGTTTTCTTCATCATCATTTCATCTCCATCCATCACGCAGGTCGCCCAATGTGGCGTCGAATGTAATAAGACCTGCACCAAGGCGGCCGGACCTGTCCCGTAAAGGGCCACCCGTCCAATGACGCCAAACGCTCATTTCCATTTCCATTGAAACGAGACCATCCACATACAGGTACTTTTTATTTTGATGGTGTTAGTAGGTAGCATGTCGTGGATATAGAAGTTTTACGGAATGGGAGCCAGCAGTGATACTCCATGCAGGTCACCGCTCAGAGTTTTCCATCAATAAAAACTGAAAACTGTCGAGCAGAGAGCATGTTGTTGGGGTGTAAAATGCTGCGGTGCACGAAACATGTTGCGTCAGTATGTGTCGTTGCCTAATGTTGTCTCCACAATGGAATTCTCAGGTCTACAAATGACTAAAGTGACCCTGTCGTTGACAACCTACAACTTGGTATTTCCATAAAACGAACTAATTTGTTGTGTTTTTTTTTTTTTCGCTTCAGTTTATCACATCAAACCAATCATTCTTATCAGGATGCCTCGACAATAAATCTCAACTTTATTCCATAAATTATTTATTCTCAAAAAATATGTAGAGTGCAAAAAATTATATAAATACGAAGTACACAATGATGGATTCTAACCTACGTGTAATTTCGAGATTGGCAGAAGATATGTTTGACTCTCTTTAGACTTCTCTCCCCATTGTTAGATAGACATGAAATTGGCTGATACTGATTAGCGGTCAGAAACGGAAGACCTACACCGTGACTGGCACTTTCAGAAAAACTCGGTGGCCAAACAAATGGAACTCAACACAATTTGCTGTGAGTGTTTCCCTATCCACCTATCACCTATTGAAGAACAGACAGCAGTTGTACTGCATCAACGATCTGCCTGTTAGGGCAACGCTGCTTTGCTTATGATGAACGTGGTGTACCGGCAATTCTCTGAATATACACAAACGCAAAATGCTGTGTGCAATTTCCTAGGACTGAAATTGCCTCATTACAAGACAGAACACGAGCAAAGTCTCTAGGTCGAACCCCAGAGGGAAGTGTCTTCGAACATTCCCTGCAGGGACGAGCCTTTCCATGCCATACCCCACTTTATCCTGGACACGCGGTGCCTACATTTTTATTCAAGTGACGAATCCCACCGACCATTACAAAACATTACCTCCAACTACATGGGTTATGAATCTGCTAGTCAGTCACCTAAATTACTATTGCTTTCACATGATTTCCATTTCCCCTTCTACATCCCCGGTACTCCACAAATCAAATACCGTACGTGTCTCCGTTTTTTGGAGGGAAGTGTGCCCCGGAGCCTCCAGTGAAGAGATTATTACGAGGTCAGCTTGTGAACATCGTGCCGGCCGAAGTGGCCGTGCGGTTAAAGGCGCTGCAGTCTGGAACCGCAAGACCGCTACGGTCGCAGGTTCGAATCCTGCCTCGGGCATGGATGTTTGTGATGTCCTTAGGTTAGTTAGGTTTAACTAGTTCTAAGTTCTAGGGGACTAATGACCTCAGCAGTTGAGTCCCATAGTGCTCAGAGCCATTTGAACCATTTTTGTGAACATCGTTTGTGAGGATAAAAATTCCTTTGTACTAAAAGGATGTCTTTTCGCCCTGTTCTAACACGACGCTGATTCCCAAGGTACGCTATCCTGAAATTTTTTCCATTCCACCACAGCGCAACCTCCTGCCCACATTGTCCATGCTCTTTGTAGCCTCCAGCATTGTCAACTGTCGCCACCACGCTCTTCTTTCTCTCAGGGCAGTAAATCCCTCTCCTGCAGAACATGACAACTCTCTGCCTTGCCCCTCTTTAACCGAGAGCAGTTTCTGATGAAAGTGTGGACCAAGTCGCCATTTCTGTCAGTGCTCAACTCTAATTAACTCCAAGACAAGGAGTACTAGCGAAATCGTTAGTACGTGGTGCTAACCAGTATCAGCCAATGAAAAGATTAATAATCCAATTGTGCATCGTAAATAGTGATCTAATATAAATGTAAATCGAAAAAAAGTACAGAATATTAAATCTACGGTGGCAAAATATTGCCACTTTACAGTGTATACATGTCAGCTCCTGACAACGAATTCTATAAAAAGTTAGCCTCAGGCCTTCTCACCATACTGTATCGTAAACTGTGATGAAATCAGCGATAGCTGTAGCATATTTGAAATCTCTCTCGAATTCAGAACCAAAGTCGTAAGCGTTAGGTAAGTTATTTCCGCTCGTTCTCTAAGCTTGGTAAGAATATTATTCTCTTTTCTTGCTGTATTGACACTATACAAGATATTATAATTTTTATTTTAAAATTTGTCACTGAAAGGCATATAGCCAAATACACGTAAGCGAAAAAGAAACTCGTATACGTGGGTAACCATGCGAATTCAAACACAGAGATATCTTTACAGGCAGAATAGGACGCTGCGGTCGGCAACGCTAACGTAAGAAAAGAGTCTGGCGTAGGTGCTAGATCGGTTACTGCTGCTATAATGGCAGGTTATCAAGATGTAAATGAGTTTGAACATGGCCTTACAGTCGGCGCACAAGCGGTGGCACAACATCTATGAGGCAGCGATGAAGTGGGGATTTTCCTGTGCGACCATTTCACGAGTGTACTGTGAATGTCAGGATTCTGGAGAAACATCAAATCTCCGACATCGCTGCGGCCGAAAAAAGATCGTGCAAAAACGGAACCAACGACGCCCGAAGAGAATTGTTCAACGTGACAGATGTGAATCCTTCTGCAGGTTGCTGCAGATTTCAACGCTGGGCCATCAACAAGTGTCAGTGTGAGAACAACTCAACGAAACAGCATCGATATGGGCTTTCGCAGCCCAAGGTTTACTCGTGTACCCTTGATGACTGCACGACACAAAGCTTTACGCCTGGCCTGCGCCCGTCAACATTGGAGTGTTGACGATGGAAACATGCTGCGTGATAGGACGAGTCTCATTTCAAATACAGGGTTATTACAAATGATTGAAGCGATTTCACAGCTCTACAATAACTTTATTATTTGAGATATTTTCACAATGCTTTGCACACACATACAAAAACTCAAAAAGTTTTTTTAGGCATTCACAAATGTTCGATATGTGCCCCTTTAGTGATTCGGCAGACCTCAAGCCGATAATCAAGTTCCTCCCACACTCGGCGCAGCATGTCCCCATCAATGAGTTCGAAAGCATCGTTGATGCGAGCTCGCAGTTCTGGCACGTTACTTGGTAGAGGAGGTTTAAACATAACCCCACAGAAAGAAATCGCATGGGGTTAAGTCAGGAGAGCGTGGAGGCCATGACATGAATTGCTGATCATGATCTCCACCACGACCGATCCATCGGTTTTCCAATCTCCTGTTTAAGAAATGCCGAACATCATGATGGAAGTGCGGTGGAGCACCATCCTGTTGAAAGATGAAGTCGGCGCTGTCGGTCTCCAGTTGTGGCATGAGCCAATTTTCCAGCATGTCCAGATACACGTGACCTGTAACGTTTTTTTCGCAGAAGAAAAAGGGGCCGTAAACTTTAAACCGTGAGATTGCACAAAACACGTTAGCTTTTGGTGAATTGCAAATTTGCTGCACGAATGCGTGAGGATTCTCTACCGCCCAGATTCGCACATTGTGTCTGTTCACTTCACCATTAAGAAAAAAATGTTGCTTCATCACTGAAAACAAGTTTCGCATTGAACGCATCCTCTTCCATCAGCTGTTGCAACCGCGCCGAAAATTCAAAGCGTTTTACTTTGTCATCGGGTGTCAGGGCTTGTAGCAATTGTAAACGGTAAGGCTTCTGCTTTAGCCTCTTCCGTAAGACTTTCCAAACCGTCGGCTGTGGTACGTTTAGCTCCCAGCTTGCTTTATTCGTCGACTTCCGCGGGATACGCGTGAAACTTGCCCGCACGCGCTCAACCGTTTCTTCGCTCACTGCAGGCCGACCCGTTGATTTCACCTTACAGAGGCATCCAGAAGCTTTAAACTACGCATACCATCGCCGAATGGAGTTAGCAGTTGGTGGATCTTTGTTGAACTTCGGCCTGAAGTGTCGTTGTACTGTTATGACTGACTGATGTGAGTGCATTTCAAGCACGACATACGCTTTCTCGGCTCCTGTCGCCATTTTGTCTCACTGCGCTCTCGAGCGCTCTGGCGGCAGAAACATGAAGTGCGGCTTCAGCCGAACAAAACTTTATGTTTTTCTACATATCTGTAGTGTGTCGTGACCATATGTCAATGAATGGAGCTACAGTGAATTTATGAAATCGCTTCAATCATTTGTAATAGTCCTGTAGTATCGAGCGGATGGTGGTGTACGGGTATGGAGACAACTTTGCTGAATCCGTGGGCCCTGCATTTCAGGAGGGGACTGTTCAAGCAGGTGGAAGCTCTGTAATGCTGTGGGGCGTGTGCAGTTGGAGTGATATGGAACTCCTGATATGTCTAGATACGACTCTGACAGGTGACACGTACGTAAGCATCCTGTATTATCACCTGCACCCATGCATGCCCATTGTGCATTCCGACAGACTTGGCCAGTTCCAGTAGCACAATGCGACACCCCACACGTCCAGAATTGCTACAGAGTGGCTCCAGGAATACTCCTCTGAATTTAAACACTTCCGCTTGCCACTAAACTCCCCAGACATGAACATTATTGAGCGTATCTTGGATATCTTGCAACATGCTGTTCACAACAGATCTCCACCCCCTCGCACTCTTACGGTTTTATGGGCAGCCCTGCGGGATTCATGGTGTCAGTTCCCTCCAACACTACTTCAGACATTAGTCGAGTCCATGCCACATCGTGTTACGGCGATTCTGCGTGCTTGCGGTGTCCTTCACGATATTCCTGTAGCAGTTTCTTTGGCTGTTATATTTGACATCTGGTGGAAACAACTCACGTAATGGTATACCTCGAAGCTACACCCGGCAGAAGACTTGTCCGGCCTCTCAGAACGCCTCACGCGCGCGTGTGAGTGGAGAAGGCCGCCGGTGGCGGAACCGCGGCGCCGGCCGGCTGACCGCAGCTGCCTAGAGAGCGCCCGGGCTCACTGCGCTGATGACTCCTAATTTTTACACGCCCGGCCTAATTGAATTCCGTGAAGCGAGACGCGAGGGCGGCCGCCCCAGCCCGACGACATTAGTCAACCTTAAGCGCGCTGTTGTCGCAGCTGGGCCGGCGTCACGGATTCAGATTGCCGTCCCTTGTACGTCTTATTTTGGGCGCACGCTGCCATGTACGTAGGCGCCGTAACAGCTGTTTTTGTCGACCGCCTCTACCCTTCTGTGACAGCAGCTAAGCTGCGGGCCATTTGGCCCTTATGGAGCGTAGCCGGGACAAAAGACGAGCCCGGATAGCCGGCGAGATTGACGGAACGGCCTTCTAGATTCCAGCGGCAGCTCTCAGTTTGAAGTGACGTTTAAGGACGTGCGGGTACCGAACTAAATCACCTTTTCAAAATCGTTTAATCTCCCTTTCACACAAGACTAATTTAGGCGTATTTCATAAAAAGTATGAAACTCTGCCGGGTGATTGACCACTTTATGGTGTCCAATGTTCTGGCGTTTCAGCCGTGAATGTAGGCGGCCTTCATCAGGAGAAGACATACAGAATGTGAAAAACCGTACTAATGTTTAGGCAAATTTCAACGCGAAAAGGCACGTCTGATTGATTATAAACACGAAAGAAACGTTTAGCCGTCATCTTCACGTCCTACGCTTTGAGCATTCGGCATCTGACTTCTTCTGGTTGGTCACAACAGCCTCGACTAATGCAGAGAACGGGATTGCTTCCACCAGGGTATTACTTTTAAACGACTACTAGGGCTACTTCTCAGTGTGCGCAGTGTATACACTGGGTGACGTGTCTACATGCATTGCCAACCTGAAAGTGAGCACATGCTCCAAGCTAGTTTTTTTTTTTTAATCAGTCTTCTGATTGGTTTGACGTGGACCGCCACAAATTCCTCTCCTGTGCCGATCTTTTCATCTCAGAGAAGCACTTGCAACCTACGTTCTAAATTATTTGCTAGTTGTATTCAAATCTTTGTCTTCCCCCACGGCTTACACCCCTCTAGTACCATAGAGGTTATTCCCTGATGTGTTAACGCTTATCCTTTCTTCGCCGATTTTGCGAAGAACCTCCTCATTCCTTGTCTTATCAGTCCACCCAGTTTTCGACGTTCTTCTGCAGCGCCACATTTCAAATGCTTCGATTGTCTTCTGTTCTAGTTTTCTCATTGTCCACGATTCGCTACAATACAACGCTGTGCTCCAAACGTAGGTTCTCAGAAACTTCTTGCTCAGACTAAAGGCTATGTTTGATACCAATACTCTACTCTTTGCCAGTAATGCCCTTTTTGCCAGTGCTAGGCTGTTCTTTATGACCTTCTTGATTCGTTTGTCACGGATTATTTTGCTTCCAAGGTAGCTGAATTCCTTGACCTCGTGTACTTCGTGATCCACAATTTTGATATTTTTCTCGCTCTTCTTAGTTCTGATGCTTCTCATTACTTTTGTTTTTTTTTTTTCGATTCAAACCGCCCACGTTCTGCACTCATAAGACCATTCCACTCAACAAGTTCTGTAATTCTTCTTCGCTTTACTGAGGATAGCTGCTACAGCTTAATTAAGTACTTGTCTAAAAATACTGCCCTGGTGGAACGATATCATTATTTTTCACTGACTTCGTTGACTCCTTCCCTCCTCAGATTTATGTTTAATATAGCTAATGTACATAAAAAACTGCAACTATGATTTAAATGGACATTTTATGGAGGTATAATATGCAAGCAATCATTTTTTCAATTTGGTACGAGTTATTGTACCATTCAGTATTTCAAGTCAGTGCGGGCTCACTGTGAGATGGAGGTGTTACGGAGAAGTTAATGAGACCACCAGTAGGGAGACGGTTTGGTTGCAGTGCTGATGGAAATAACAAAAATGTAGCTAATGAAATGTTCACAAAACGAAATGTCGTTATGTTTTAGGATGGCTAGAGTGCACTGCATTGTCGTGTTCATGATAAATTCATTCTGATAATGTACATATTGCCAGCTACACACATACACACACACACACACACACACGCACACACACACACACACACACACTTTTTAGGTGCACATAAATACATTCTCTCCCTCTCTCTCTCTCTCTCTCTCTCTCTCTCTCTCTGTGTGTGTGTGTGTGTGTGTGTGTGTGTGTGTGTGTGTGTGTGTGTGTGTGTGCGTGTGTGAGCATATTAGCAATAAGTAAAGTCTGGCTGCACCCACAGAATATTATACACCAATATCCTTCACAAAAAAGATGTAAAACAAAGCGAAATCTAAAAGCAAGTGTCAACTCGTCAAGTCGACTTTACTGAACATGTAAGTTCTGAAGGGGGCAGAACGCTATGTTGATCTGCAGAAACTGGTGTCGTGACATGACTGACGTTTCATATTGTATAGGACGTCTATCATGGTAGGGATGTACATGTGGGAAAGAAGAAGGTTGTAAGCAGAGAAAGTGGACAGTGGATTACACAATGTGACAACAGCCACAAACATCTCCGACTGTGATATATAACTGTTATTTGTCTTAATCAAAATGTATGTACAAACCCCTGAATCGATTATCCAAATTTGGAACAGAAACAACAGGTCTCACAAATATCAGAAATATAGGGTTTGTAACCTCCTAGCTCCGATAAAAGTATAGAGAAGGGCAAAAACGTGTTTTTTTAGCTCCTGGCATTTAGGCTGCTCTGCAGAACAGGCAAATTGTGTGGGACCATAACTGGCTGCCAAATTAACAAATTAACTTGTTTTACAGGGCAGCCTACATGTCAAGGGCAAGAAATAGTTCTATTGGCCCTGACATATAGCCTGCCCTGCGTAAAAGGTGTGTTGTGGGAGTAGTATCTGCTTGCTTTATTGAACTGTATGCTGATGTGCATGGTTAGGGAAAGATTGAAATGGACAGAGGAGGGCATAGACAGAATGAAGGGGAGGAGAAATGGAGAGAAGGCATGAGGAAAAAATGCATGAGGCAGGTGGAAGCTGTAGAGGGGTAGTGGGCAGGTGGAAAAGGAAGTGGGGGAGGCAAAGATGGAATGATAGAGGGAAGGATGATATGGTTAGAGGAAGAAGGAGGAAGATATGGTGAGAGAAAGAGGGTGGAGGAATGGACCAAAAGAGGGGGGAGGAGGAGATAAAGATACAGAGAGAGTGGGAAGGAAGATGTAGACAGATAGAGGTGGGAGGATGAATTGGACAGACAGAAGGAGGAAGAGGTGAGCACAGAGACAGAGAGAGGACATGTGTTCAATGAATATGTCAAACACTTATGTAGCCAAAACCTTGGGGAAAAGTCTGGCAGAAAATAAAGATGGAAGGGAAGATCGAGGGTAAGGGGCAGAGCAACGAGCAGATGGGTGGATCATATCAAGAAGATCCCTGGTCAGTTATTCAGCAGGCTCTAGGTGGGACTGCTCAACATCTGGGATGGAGAAGCTAGGTTCATGGGGTCTCGACACTCAGCAATGAGCACTTTAACTTGTGACTATATATGATCAAGTGGATAACGTCGGAAGTTGCATGAGGCAATTTTCAGACGATGGTGTTTTGTGTAGGAAGTTCGCAGCACAAGAAGGCTGAAGGCAAATGGAGGAAGACTTGTGGGAGATCGATGACTGGTGCAGGGACTGGCGGTTGACCTTGAAGTAAATAAGTGTAATTGGGCGTAGATAAGAGAAGAGATCCCCTGCTGTACGATTACTGAATGCAGTAACTACTAGGAGTAACTGACTGGAGTGACATAAAGTAAAATGACCAAATAAAACTCATGCTAGAAGAAACGGATGCCAGGCTGAGACTCATTGGTAGAATGTTGTATAAATGTAGTTCATCCATGAAGGAAGTGGCTTACAAAATATAATATTCCGTGGCACCCAGATTACTTCGATATTCCAGTTGATACTAGAGTTAAGAGGATTAAACGTGCAACAGGCTTACGTCCCTCCCTGTGCAGTTAATATCTGCAGAAACGCTGGTTTCAATGTCTCAGACCATTGACGAAATAAAATGGGCGTTACGACAAACGCGACTGACACTGTATAACTTTCGCAACAGCTTTTATATCGCCAGAAAATGTTTCATTATTTATTATTACGTTAAAATTTGTGTTTAGTTTGACTAGATCAACACAAAAGTGGCATTAACACATCAGACCACTAGCGACACATCGTAGTAGTAAATCTCGGAGTACGTTACTGCATCCATAACTGCACGCTGCCGTGAGGTTACATCTGGGAAACAGAAGGTATTTACATCAAACAAAAAAGTAATGTTTCCAGAATGAGATTTTCACTCTGCAGCGGAGTGTGCGCTGATATGTAACTTCCTGGCAGATTAAAACTGTGTGCCGGACCGAGACTCTAATTCGGCACCTTCGCCTTTCGCGGGCAAGTGGTCTACCATCTGAGCTACCCAAGAACGACTCACGCCCCGTCCTCACAGCTTTACTTCCGCCAGTACCTCGTCTCCTACTTTACAAACTTCACAGAAGCTCTCCTGCGAACCTGTTTCAAAAAAGTGATGTATGAAGAAATTAACAAATACCCAACTGGTGTGAAACCTCTTTAAAAACCACCAACAAAAATTTAGTTCTTTTTAGAACGAGCATCCTATTTAATTTCTCTTTTCAGCAAGCACGGGTACAGCTCTTAAGATCCATGATGTTTATCTAAAGCCCATTTACATCACAACTGTAGACTCTTCACTGTCAGTAATGGTAACACGTATTGAAAGCTACTGCCTGAGTGTAGCAGATTTCGTTTTAATCCGGCACGAGATGTGTCATTTTGACAGTTAAAAAAAAAAGTCAGATAGGAGAAGATTTCGGCTGTATTAGAATAAAAAATGCAACTGACCGCCTTGCGACAGCTTCATTTAGCGGTGAGGAGAACTGTAAAGGCGCTCGGCTCATAAGTAAGAATGATTGGTCCGGTGGCGGGCAGACGCTCGTGTTTAACACGGAGAAGACAAGCCGCGCAGGCGTCGCGTGGCGGCGCACACTTAGTGCTTGACGCTTATTGATTGGTCCAGATCGCGGCGTGAATGCTAATGAGGCGAGCGAGCATCGCAACGGAGCCAGCGCGGCAACCGATCGGAATATTTTTCAGAACTAAGGAGCTGAAAGTACGTGTAATATAAATGACTTTTCACACGAAAATGAGCTAAGCGCTTATTTGGTAAGCTGAAGTGTGGATACCTCCAGAGTACAAGAATGCCTAGTTCAGCAGCCTATGATGATAAACTTTAGGTTCCAAGCCAATGCCTGGGGTCATTTAGAATACAAGCAGTACACGTGAAATGGCGGACGAAAGGAGAACAGCTGCTATCTTTAATGAAGCTTCAAGTACGCTACTGGCCATTAAAATTGTTACACCAAGAAGAAATGCAGATCATAAACGGGTATTCATTGGACAAATATATTATACTAGAACTGACATGTGATTACATTTTCACACAATTTGGATGCATAGATACTGAGAAATCAGTACCCAGAACAACCAGCTCTGGCCGTAATAACGGCCTTGATATGCCTGGGCATTGAGTCAAACAGAGCTTGGATAGCGTGTACAGGTACAGCTGCCCATGCAGCTTCAACACGATACCACAGTTCATCAAGAGTAGTGACTGTCGTATTGTGACGAGCCAGTTGCTCGGCCACCATTGACCAGACGTTTTCAATTGGTGAGAGATCTGGAGAATGTGCTGGCCAGGGAAGCAGTCGAACACTTTCTGTATCCAGAAAGGCCCGTACAGGACTTGCAACATGCGGTCGTGCATTATCCTGCTGAAATGTAGGGTTTCGCGGGGATCGAATGAAGGGTAGAGCCACGGGTCGTAACACACCTGAAATGTAACGTCCACTGTTTAAAGTGCCGTCAATGCGAACAAGAGGTGACCGAGACGTGTAGCCAATGGCACCCCATACTGTCACGCCGAGTGATACGCTAATATGGCGATGACGAATAAACGCTTCCAATGTGCGTTCACCACAATGTCGCTAAACACGGATGCGACCATCGTGATGCTGTAAACAGAACCTGGATTCATCCGAAAAAATGACGTTTTGCCATTCGTGCACCCAAGTTCGTCGTTGAGTACACCATCACAGGCTCTCCTGTCTGTGATGCAACGTCAAGGGTAACCGCAGCCGCGGTCTCCGAGCTGATAGTCCATGCTGCTGCAAACGTCGTAGAACTGTTCGTGCAGATAGTTGTTGTCCTGCAAACGTCCCCATTTGTTGACTCATGGATCGAGACGTGGCTGCACGATCCGTTACAGCCATGCGGATAAGATGCCTGTCATCGCGACTGCTAGTGATACGAGGCCGTTGGGATGCAGCAAGGCGTTCCGTATTACCCTCCTGAACCCACTGATTCCACATTCGGACAACAGTTATTGGATTTCGACCAACGCGAGCAGCAATGTTGCGATACGATTAATCGCAGTCGCCATAGGCTACAATCAGACCTTTATCAAAGTCGGAAACGTGATAGTACGCATTTCTCCCCCTTACACGAGGCATCACGACAACGTTTCACCAGGCAACGCCGGTCAACTGCTGTTTGTGTTTGAGAAATCGGTTGGACACTTTGCTCATGTCAGCACGTTGTAGGTGTCGCCACCGGCGCCAACCTTGTGTGAATGCTCTGAAGAGCTAATCATTGGCATGTCACAGCATCTTCTTCCTGTCGTTTAAATTTCGCGTCTGTAGCACGTCATCTTCGTGGTGTAGCAGTTTTAATGGCCAGTAGTGTTGACTTTAATGAAGCTTCAAGTATGTATTGTTTCAAGGTAATGCAACAGCCTGAAGTGTGTGCTCTTAAGACTACTTATAGTAATATGTAATGCGTGTTTAAAAATGCCCTGTTCTGAAACACAGGATGTACATCTTGAGGCAAAATCATGGTATTGACAGAGCACAAGTTCCTTGAACCGGGCCATACTCACATGAAATATGATATCGCAAAGAAACACATTAAATATATATTCTTTCCACAAGACTAGGTGGAATCAGTGGAGGTGAGCCTAAAGCTCTCTGTAGTGGAAATGAAAACAAAGAACTTTCTTTCAGTTAAAGCCATGGATGACACAGCAATGGTCAAAGTTGCTAAAGACACCCAAGGAAACCAAATACAATGGAGGAATAATAGTAGGATAAGTATCAGCAGAGAAAACCCACAAGCAATGCAGTTCAAATATTCATTAAAACGTGATGTTGAGTTTATTGAAGCGGATTTTAGGAGGCACAATGTTGGTCGCCCATCAATGCCTCTTCTGCAGCCTTTGCATCAAGATGAGTATTAAATACAATTTGGAAAGTAGAAAAATTTTTAGGGAATAAAGAACTACATTCGACCAATTCATTGCGAGTTCCATAAAAATGCGTACCATTCCCAGACAGCTATTACCATGGGTGTAAGAAGAGGGAATGGAGAGATAAGAGGATGTGTTCAAAGAAGGGGACAAGAAAGTCGGAAAAATACAGAACACAGTGGTACAGCATGATGAATTGTGCGACAGGGAGGTCTTTGTTCGAGAGGAAATGATTCTGATTTTGCATTAAGGCATTGACAGTGAGAGGATTATAGAACGTGAAAATGAGTAATCTCTCGTACTTGTTGGAACCAAACAATATATTATCGTTCGATGATTTTGTTTTATTTGCTATTTGCATTTAATTTTTCAGCGTTTTGTATTAATTTTGCATTAGTTACGCACATATTCTTGTTTTATAACGAACCTATGTTGTATTATGAGTACTATATGTTGTATGAAAAAGACCACCAGAATAAAGCACAGTAAAGAAATGTTTTTGCCCTTGCCCTGTTTACTCTAAAAAGTTTCAAGATGTGAGGAGTACAAGTAGTTTTAATATATTACAAAAAAAAAAAACGGAGAATCACTACAGTCTCAAACTATACTTACGACTATACATGGACTAACTGACTATTACAAAAGATTCTGTTGTTTCGATAGTGACATAAACTATAAATAGTCATTTTTTCTGGGCAGTCATTTACTCAATTTGCTTCAGCAAGCACTTGTACTCCCAGCTCTTCAGTTGGCCATCTAGTCGCTGTCACCTATATCATACTGGACATTTTGATCGTAGCTCCTACAGAGTAAATTCCATTTAAATTTTGTGTGAGGGATTGCCGATCTGCATGTTAGTGACATGGTCGGAGAATCGGAACCGAGGTACGACAAGCCTGTAGTTTTTCCTTCGCTGTAGGTGGAACAAGGTGACTTAACGGAATATAGTGTTCACTCTGAACAGCCACTTTCGGGTTATTAGAAAACATCACTCCCACAAAAACCGGAGATTAATTTTCATATCAGTGAAATAAGTATGGTATTAATAACACTAAGTGTAAGGAAGCCTCACAACGTTCAACTAGTGTCATGGTGTTGAAGTCGAAGGTGGTGAATTCGACACTTGATAGTGGAGGAAATATTCACCTGAAACTGACTGGCAGTGTGGGTGGCACTGTTGGTAATACCCGACCATTAGAGTGTGTGTCAACATTCTGCGGCAAATCAACCACCTCATCATTGAGTCCTATGGTATGATTATTTTTGTAACACCGTCTGCATGTTAAGTGTGAAATAATTAAAGCCTCTTCTTGTTGTATACCTACACTAACTATGTGACGTCACTTTCACGAAGTACGCTGACAGAAATGGAAGGTGTTACACCGTGAATATCTCAACCAGACGCTACAAAAATAATACTCCAGTATTTTCGTACCAGTGAGATATGTTTATTAAAATCTATTCCTTACGAGAGCTATGTCCAATACTTTTTGTACAGAAAAAGCAACATTCCTAAAGCGTAAGACTGGTACGAGTAGTACATGATGTGTATTGGGTATGTACAGAGTTAGTGGAACTTTTAAGGTGAAGATCACAAAGTACCATGTCCCGAGAATTTGCAACTTAAGTTAACGCCATATTTCTAGCCTTGAGAAAAGCCCAGTGAGCATGAGAGACATGAGAGCGTCATACCGATAGAGAACACAGAAAATTGGCTTTAATGCAGTGACTGCAAAATGGTGACTGGTTGGCTCAGGACTACAACGTCGTAAGCAGAGTAGTCACGAATCCTTCCAGTGCTCAGCGAGAAGGTTGTAGGATTGTTCGACTGACTCTGACGAACCGGCTGATAACAGCAGCTGAATACCGGACAGAAAATACAGGGAGACTGCCTCCACGAACCGTTCAAGAAAATGTTCAAATGTGTGTGAAATCTTATGGGGCTTAACTGCTAAGGTCATCAGGCCCTAAGCTTACAGACTACTTAACCTAAATTATCCTAAGGACAAACACACACACCCAGGACTCGAACCTCCGCCGGGACCAGCCGCACAGTCCATGAACCATCAGGAGCAGACTCTTTGAAGTTGGATTTAGATCTCGGAGTGCCCCGAGGCGTTTACCATTGATGCTACACCACAGAGACAAGCATGGTGTACAGCCAGAGGCAACTGAGATATTGAGTATTGTTCTGTGGCACTTAGCAATGAGTATCACTTTTGTCTGTTGTGGCCAGATCGACGACAAGGCGTCCGTAGACAACATGGTAAAAGGTCACGGCAAGCAACTATTCTCGAGTCCGTAGCCTCCCCATCTCCTAGGATTATAGTGTATTGAGCCGTTGGATATGACAGCACGACTGATTTAATAATTACTGAAGTCAAGACTTCATGCTTGCCAGTAAATGGCAAGAAATGTAAACCCAACATGTTTTCAGGAGGTGGTGCCCTACAGCTCATATGTGCATGAAACATGTTATACACTCAAGAGACAAGGAAATTGGTATAGACATGATACTGGTATAGACATGTTTATTCAAATACAAAGATATGTAAACAGGCAGAATATGGCGCTGCAGTAGGCAATGCCTATACAGGGTGTTACAAAAAGGTACGGCCAAACTTTCAGGAAACATTCCTCACACACAAAGAAAGAAAATATGTTATGTGGACATGTGTCCGGAAACGCTTAATTTCCACGTTAGAGCTCATTTTAGTTTCTTCCACCTACGCTCAATGGAGCACGTTATCATGATTTCTTACGGGATACTCTACCTGTGCTGCTAGAACATGTGCCTTTACAAGTACGACACAACATGTGGTTCATGCACGATGGAGCTCCAGCACATTTCAGTCGAAGTGTTCGTACGCTTCTCAACAACAGATTCGGTGACCGATGGATTGGTAGAGGCGGACCAATTCCATGGCCTCCACGCTCTCCTGACCTCAACCCTCTTGACTTTCATTTATGGGGACATTTGAAAGCTCTTGGCTACGCAACCCCGGTACCAAATGTAGAGACTCTTCGGGCTCGTATTGTGGACGGCTGTGATACAATACGCCATCCTCCAGGGCTGCATCAGCGCACCAGGGATTCCATGCGACGGAGGGTTGATGCATGTATCCTCGCTAACGGAGGACATTTTGAACATTTCCTGTAACAAAGTGTTTGAAGTCACGCTGGTACGTTCTGTTCTGTGTGTTTCCATTCCATGATTAATGTGATTTGACGAGAAGTATAAAATGAGCTGTAACATGGAAAGTAAGCGTTTCCGGACACATGTCCACATAACATATTTTCTTTCCGTGTGTGAGGAATATTTCCTGAAAGTTTGGCCGTACCTTCTTGTAACACCCTGTATAAGACGACAAGCGTCTAGTGCAGTTCTTAGATCGGTTACTGCTGCTGCAATGGCAAGTTATCAAGATTTAAGTGAGCTTGAACGTGGTGTTATAGTCGGCGCACGAGCGATGGGACACAGCATCTCCGAGGTAGCGATGAAGTGGGGATTATCCCGTACGACCATTTCAAGAGTGTACCGAGAATATCAGGAATCCGGTAAAACATCAAATCGCTGACATCGCTACGGTCGAAAAATGATCCTGCAAGTACGGGACCAATGATGACTGAAGAGAATCTTTTAGCGTGACAGAAGTGCAACCCTTCCGCAAACTGTTGCAGACTTCAGTGCTGGGCCGTCAACATGATCGATATGGGCTTTCGGAGCCGAAGGTCCATTCGCGTACCCTTGATGACTGAACTACACAAAGCTTTACACATCATCTGTGCCCGTCAACACCGACATTTGATTGTTGATGACTGGAAACATGCTGCCTGGTCGGAGGAGTCTCGTTTCATCCACTCTTGTACGGGTAAGGAGACAACCTCATGAATCTATGAACTCTGCATGTCAGCGGGGACTGTTCAAGCTCGTGAGTCTCTGTAATGGTGTGGGGTGTGTGCAGTTGGAGTGATATGGGACCCCTGACACGTCTAGAAACGACTCTGACAGGTGACACGTACGTAAGCATCCTGTTTGATCACCTGCATCCATTCATTCCATTGTGTATTCCGACGTACTTGGGCAATTCCAGCAGGACAGTGTGAAACCCCACAATTCCAGAATTGCTACAGAGTGGCTCCGGGAACACTCTTGAGTTTAAACTCTTCCGCTGGCCACCAAACTCCCCAGACATGAACATTATTGAACATATCTGGGATGCCTGTTCAGAAGATATCCCCCACCCCGTACTCTTACGGATTTATGGAAAGCCCTGCAGTATTCGTGGTGTCAATTCCCTTCAGCACTACTTCAGACATTAGTAGAGTGCACGCCACATCGTGTTGCGTCACTTCTGCGTGCTCGGGGGGTGGGGGGCCTACATGGTGTTAGGCAGGTATACACGTTCCTTTGGCTCTTCAGTGTGTTACCGTCTGCAGGTAAAATATTTTTATACCAGTTTCAGTCGTCTGACCATCATTAGGCGCATTTAGCTTAACATGATGCTGTGAATACTTTTATGAACCTGATGTTGGTCGGACAACTGAAATTGGTTGTATGGATAAAGTATTTTACCAGAAGCTCAAGGCGTTAATATGAAATTTTTCAAACGTTTACGCTGCCGTCATACTACAGCGTGTCTATGTATTAAAGGAATAGTATATATGCAATGGTATACCCCACTCGTGTGTTGTGGTGTAATGGAAGTTTTATTAAAGTTGATTTTTAATGCAAATGACATTATGGTTCAAGTTAATCTTTGAGCCGACTCATTTCGGAAGTGCATATTCTAGTGTCGCTAAATCGTATAATAATAAATAATCATAAATGTTAGCTAACACCACAGGGGATACTAATGAGCGACACACTGTAAATTTAAATATTCCTCTAATTCAATACGAAGTGTTCGATCTTTGCATGAAATTGACTAAATATCTTATACAGAATGGTCGGCATTAGTAATGAGGTTTGTAAGGGTGTTGAATGGTACGTTCTGCTGACAAATGGCTATTAAGAAAAAAGTTCTATACGTTTTGGCGTTTCCGAGTTGATTTGCATTGAAGTTAGCCAATCAGGCCGTTCTGCGAGCGAATTCAAGCGGCCCGCCAGATACAATTATCTTCAGTTGTTCTCATAGTATAGAGACTGTTCAGGCTTTGGCTGGGGTTAGATCCTTACTACAGTCTCATGTCCAGTTTTCGTATCGCTCTTTTGCTATATTTTAGGAAACAAAAAGGAGGAGGCGTTTGGCGACACCGTCGCTGGCGGGCCACTTGCACCTGCGGATGGAACGATCTGGTCGGCTAATTTCTATACTACTTAACTCAAAAATGGTGCAACACCCTTACAAGCTTTTCAGACTTTCCCGACCATCCTGTATGTCGGTCATTGAGCTACTGTGTGAGACCTGAGGTTCTCCCGGCATGTACAGTTGTACAGTATTCACATAACTTACTGGAATGCAGAGCGGTGATGTCATCAACAACAGCCGATATTTCGACGGGAGTACACCCTGTCATTTTCACGGCAGAACTGCAGCAAGTAAGCGCTGTGCAAGGCAATACAAAACCTCGGTTTTTAGAGAACTGCCACGCGGAGTGGCCGTGCGGTTAGAGGCGCCATGTCACTAATTGTGCGGCCCCTCCCGCCCGAGGTTAGAGTCCTCCCTCGGGGATGGGTGTGTGTGTTGTTCTTAGCATGTTTAAGTAGTGTGTAAGTCTAGGGACCGATGACCTCATCAGTTTGATCCATTAGCAATTCACATACCTTTGAATATTTTTGAACATTTCAGAGAACTCCGGAAAGATAACACTTACACAAGTACTAGCGCCATCCCAAACCAAAGATGACAGACGTCAAAAGTTACTGATAATGAAATTAATGACCAACAGGTGAAGTAGCGTAATCTCTATAACTCTGTTTTTTGAGAAAAGAGAGAGGCGCATTTCATGCCGAATTTAAACAGAAACTACCACCTCTATTAATGTTACATTATAGATTAACTTCAACAGCTTCCTTAATATAACACTATCCCAATAGCTGCAAGGGCACGCCAGAATCTCCGTGTTGTTATATTCCATAGGATGACCGGTGCCAAGACAAAGTTGCGCGATGGTGAATTTGCTTGGCTGTTATAAGCGTGTGTGCCGCTTAGCTCAGTACACCGGTCCTCCACAGTCCTGATGGTTTTACCAACACACCACATGCTACAACTGCAAGGAATAGCGTAATCATCCGCCTTACGCAGACCACGATCATCCTTTACGGGGCTTAAAAGGATTCTGATCTCCGATGATGGTCGAAAATCATACTTCAAATCGTATTTCCGCAAAATACGATCAATGTTGTTGGAGATACTCCCTGCGTAAGGCAAATAGGCAGTAGACTTTGGAACCACCTCGGTGTTACTATGATTCACCCGTGCAAGGTTGGTCGATAGCGCAGCTCACGTCTCATCTGTCTTTCACTATAAGCATAGTGACGACAGGTGACTTCGAGATGGGCTAATTCATCTGAGATGAGATAGGCCGGATGGTGACAACTATCAGCCTGCAGATACAGGTGAGTGTGAGTATAAACGGCATGTTTCAACGTATCATCCACCTTCCGCCTGACCAAGACTTCAAGGAAGCGAAGACAGCCATGCTTTTCCACGTACATTGTGAAACAAATGTTCAGGTGGATTGAATTCAGATGCTCTAAAAAGTAGTTCGAATTCTCACTGCCATGAAGCCAAACAACAAAAGTATCGACTACGTATCTGAGAACAAGAAACGCAGGTTTCAAGGCCGCCGAATGCAAGGCGAGTGACTGTTATCTTTCCGGAGTATCCAGAAAACTGAGATATTTAATTCCCTTGTACAGCGCTTGTATGCTGAGGTTTTTAATTCCCTTGTACAGCGCTTATATGCTGCAGTTTTGCCTTGGAAATGGCAGGGGGTGCTCCTGTCGAAATAGCGGCGGTTGTCGACGACGCCACCAGGCTGCATTCCCGTAAGTTATTTGAACGTTGAGGTAGTAGTTACAGCAATGCGCAAAGACTCCTTTTAACTCTTTATTTAACATAAGGAGTAGCCAAGCCTATGTTCTCATAAGATCTTCATACATCTGAGTTAACTACCGAAAGCAGAAATGAAACGTGGGTGTGGCATTTTTTTCTTTGTATCCCGTTCGTGGTAGATCTGCCGCCTGGTGCTAGGTTTTATTTGACACCACTTCGGTGACTTGCAATTCGATGATGATGAAACGATCATTACAACATACAGAGACAGTGGTGCTGAGTGAATAAATTCGCCTACTGGGCCGGAAATCGAACCTGCGCCACTTAATCGAGAATCAGCAACGCTGGACCTAGAGACCACGAACTGCCGACGCAGAAAGCAGAAACAGTAATGGAAATTATCAATTTCAAGTCTGATAACTTCGACATAATAGGCGAGTGGGGCGGATAGCAGCAAGGATTCCTTATATTTCATTGAGGGATAATTACTTTAGATTCACACACTCCGAGCAGAGATATATCTCTGGCCCAAAACTCGCACTATATTTTCTTCCAATGGCGACTGTCTTGCGTCATTTAAATAACAAAAATGGAGCCATTCAGTTCCCCACGTGATCACATAATTTAAAAAAATAGCTCTGAGCACTATGGGACTTAACATCTTAAGTCATCAGTCCCCTAGAACTTAGAACTACTTAAACCTAACTAACCTAAGGACATCACACACATCCATGCCCGAGGCAGGATTCGAACCCGCGACCGTAGCGGTCGCGCGGTTCCAGACTGAAGCACCTAGAACCGCTCGGCCACTTCGGCCGGCTGATCACATAATTATTGATCTTCTTCCATAAGATCAGGTTTACAGACATTTCATATCGTCAGATATTTCCAGACAATTTTGTTTAATCTGATTTTTTATTAATTGAGTATAACTCATAAAGTTTTAACCTTTTGCACGCATTGCAGACCTGTTAGTACTGCCTTGCCCGCTGCCGCTCAACCACCTTCCTGCACTTGGCACGCTAAGACTCTTCTCGTTTATTGTGTTCATACTTTAGAATTGTCTAGCTGTGTTAATATTATACAGCTTTGTTTTTCCCACATGGTCTTTATTCAGGTTTTATTTTTATAGGTTCTATTCTATCCCCTCATTTTGGTTAGGGTCTACCGCTTTTAGCGCGCTGCCTGTTTATAACTTGATAAGAAAGATGAGTGGCTCTAAGCTAGTTACCTTTCCGCTAAGAGTTGTTAAATAGAATCTCTGTGAGCACCTTTCAAGTATTGTTTTACGATATTATACTACAGTATCCCTTTATTCTTCGGATCATTGTTAAGAACTGTTTGTAAAAGAAATTCTTCTTTATTAACTTTTGTACAGATTGCCTAAGGATGCGTCTGCAGATGACTCGAAACCGGAAGTGCGTTTCAAGGAAAGTATTTTACTGGCACTGGATCATGTCACTCAAAGTGTGGAAATTTGTCTGCGGTTGCCTGCAATTTAGAATGACATGCTTAAAGTTACTTATCATTTACTACTCTGCATAGCGTCCGACATGTCTACCACCAGGTTGAGATCAGGAGAATTTGGTGGCCAACACATCAACATAAGTTCACTGTCATGCTTGTGAAACAACTGCAGTATGACTTTGGCTCTACGACATAGGTAGTTATCCTGCTGAAAGATTCCATCACCGTTAGGGAACACATCAGATATTAATAGCTGGTCATCAGTAACGTTCACTTAGTCCACGGCTATCGTGGTGTCTTCGACTGTTAGCACGGTTCCCATGGAAGCCCAGGTGAATGTCCCCAAAGCGTAATACTGCATCCACCAACCTGCGTCCGTGGCGCGGTGCATATACGAGGTGCGGCTAGAAAAAAACCGGACTGATGCTGGAAAAAACATTTATTTACAATTATTTACAATTTCATGTTATCTCCTTCAATGTACTCTCCTCCTCGGTCTCTACACAGCTCCATACGAATTTTCCACTGTTCATAGCAATGCTGCAGATCATTTTCGGTAAGTCCATACATTACTTCCGTCGCTTTTTCTTTTACTGCTTCAACAGTCAAATCTAGTTCCTCTCAAAGCTGACGTGACTTTAGGGAAAAGAAAAAAGTCACAGGGGGCCAAATCAGGTGAGTAGGGTGGATGATCTAAGATGGGAATGTTGTGTTTTGCCAAAAACGTCTTCACTGACAACGCACTGTGAGATGGGGCATTGCCTTGGTGAAGGATCCATGACTTTTTTCTCCACAAATCGTTCCGTTTTCTCCGTACTCGCTCACGTAGGGTAGCCAGGACGCTAATGTGGTAATGCTGATTCACCGTTTGTCCCTCTGGTACCCAATCAATGTGCACAATCCCTTTGATGTCAAAAAAAACAATCATCATTGCCTTGAATTTCGATTTTGACATTCGTGCTTTTTTTTGTCGTGGAGAACCAGGAGTTTTCCAATGCATCGATTGGCGTTTAGTTTCGGGATCGTAAGTAAAAAACCACGATTCATCGCAAGTAATAACATTTTGTAAGAAGGTGGGATCACTTTCAATGTTTTCCAGGATGTCAGAACAAATCATTCTTCAGCGTTCCTTCTGTTCAATTGTGAGACACTTTGGAACCATTTCTGAACACACTTTGTTCATGTTGAAACTTTCATGAAGAATCTGCCTAACACTTTCCTTGTCAACTCCTGTTAACTCAGACACTGCTCTGATTGCTAAACGGCGATCTTGTCGAACAAGTTTACCGATTTTTTCAATGTTTGCATCAATTTTTGCTGACAATGGTCTGCCAGTGCGAGTGTCATCACTGGTGTCTTCGCGGCCATCTTTAAATCGTTTAAACCACTCAAACACTTGTGTTCGCGATAAACAATCATCGCCGTACACTTGTTGTAACATTACAAACGTTTCACTTGCAGATTTTCCTAGTTTGAAACAAAATTTGATGTTAACACGCTGTTCTTTCTGTACACTCAACATTTTCCGACGCACAGACAAAACGTCAACTACTTACAACAGACGCCACGGGCAGACTGAGTGCAGGAGGCAGATGAAACTCGAGCAGTAGGCGGAGCGAGTCACGTGACAGGCCACGCGACTTTCAGCCTTATTGCATTCGTTTGATTGTTTCACCAGTACTAGTCCGGTTTTTTTCTAGCCACACCTCGTATGCAGCAGTCATTCGCCTGGATGACGTGTAACGCCGGAAATGCTTATCCTCCTATTTCCATCTATTGTACTATAACTTCTTTTCCTTTATTTATTACCTGAAGATATGACATTTGTGTCTTTATATATTGTAATTGTTTTACTATATATATATATATATATATATATATATATATATATATATCGATGTATAATTGGTTTGTTTTCTAAATATTATTTGTATTTTACGCTGGGTCTGGCCTAGGGAAAACTATGCTATCGAACGACTACATCGATATGTCGTGTGGACAACCAAAGTGTTTAGGATCTTTGGTAGTGTGAACTCTGCCGCATGGAGCGCGGGCAGAGGGAGTCTGGCTGGAGTAGGGCGATGGAGAAGGTGTGTTGTGTGACGCTCCCGCGAGTTGCCGCGCTTTCGGGGTTTTGCAGCATGTAATTGCGCTCGACTTGCTATGATAGTTTCTGATACGGTGTCGCTGACGGGAAGCATTAGCTGGCGCACATCAAGAGCCCGTTTCTACTGGTGACCGTGTCGAGAAGTAGGCGCGCCAACATCCAGCTTCTGCAACAGCGACGGCCGACAATGAGTGACTGTCGCCACCTCCCCGATCGCCGACTGCAAACCTTCAATCAACCAACAAAGAAGACTAAAAGCACGTAAAGTTTTAGAACTGTATGGCAGACCTCAGCTTTTCATATTGTTCCATATGCATAACTAAAATTATAGCAACTTAGCATGAACCTTTGTTGCTCATTGTCCCAATTGCGTTACCAAGCAGGGTCCCTTCCATTTCCGAAATGAACCCGAGTGTCGTTGAAATTCAAACGCCAGCATTAAAGTAATAGCATTAAATTTCACTGCTTTAATTTCAAAGTTCAGTTAAGGTATTCATAGCTGGCTACAGTATTTAGATCACACAAGCACAAATCAATAGTGCGAGTTTTGTTACCATATTTTAGCTTACCTGTGACTGCAGCTCAGCTTGGTACGTACTAAATTTTACTATTGTTAATTGTTCAGAATCATTTAATTCAAGTTCAATGTTAAATCTCTTATTTCTAAATGGCGTAGATTCAAGTAGCTTTTGAAATGATTGTTGAGGTAGCCCAAGACTAACCTTATTTTACTGAATTTCGTAGTGCTTCAGAAACAAAGCTCACTATTAATTTCAGTCACTAAATTAACTTTCAATTTTCCAAAATGGTTCAAATGGCTCTGAGCACTATGGGACTCAACTGCTGAGGTCATTAGTCCCCTAGAACTTAGAACTAGTTAAACCTAACTAACCTAAGGACATCACAAACATCCATGCCCGAGGCAGGATTCGAACCTGCGACCGTAACGGTCTCGCGGTTCCAGGCTGCAGCGCCTTTAACCGCACGGCCACTTTGGCCGGCTCAATTTTCCAGTTTTATTAATTCTTTTGCTAAATTAGGTCAGAGTGTAGCGAAATTTATTACTTCTGACAAACATTCAGTTTTCACACAGCACGTGTCAACCTTCAGTTGCCACGCTTTTAGTGCTATATGTATGTGCATTAATGTTTCATTTTCAGATATTATAGTAGTTGTCCATGGGACTGGCGACCGTAATTTTCCCCAAATCTCAAATATCTAATTAACGCCAATTAATTGTTAACGTAACGACCGCACATTTACTATCTTTATTAATTTTACCCTTTTCTCAAAATTAATTTCCACCAATTTTATTTGCATTTTTTCTTTCATTTAGATGTAACGATTTCCTCCCTCTTTACCGACAAATTAACTTCGGTGACGATTGCTTTTACCATATTCCATTAGGTGTACGTGGTTTAATTTTTCACTGTCATTAAGGTCGGTAAGTGAGGGGGAGGTTACAGACGGACTATGGGGACAAGACCGTTGACCTGGCGTAGCGAAGAACGTAATTCACCCAGACAGATGACACGTTTCCATTCAACCAAAAGTCCACCCTTTATGATCACGTGCGCACTGCGTCCTTAATCGACGATGTCGCTGGGTAAACACGTAGGGGTCGTGTGTTGTCTAGCACTGTGTTTAACAGTGAGCGCTGAACGGTGTGCTCTTACAAAACAGTACCTCAACTAGCGTTGTACCCTGCAGCGTTATATACGTCAGCCGTAAAATATATACTGGCCATTAAGGATGCTACACCACGAAGATGACGAACTACAGACGCGAAATTTAACAGGCAGGAAGAACATGCTGTGATATGCAAATGATAAGCTTTTCAGAGCATTCAGAGAAGGTTGGCGCCGGTGGCGACACCTACAACGTGCTGACATGAGCAAAGTTTCCAATCGATTTCTCATACAACAAACAGCAGTTGACCGGCGTTGCCTGGTGAAACGTTGTTGTGATGCCTCGTGTAAGGAGTAGAAAGGCGTACCATCACGTTTCCGACTTTGATAAAGGTCGGATTGTAGCCTATGGCGATTGCAGTTTATCGTATCGCGACATTGCTACTCGCGTTGGTCAAAATGCAATGACTGTTAGTAGAATACGGAATACGTGGGTTCAGGAGAGACAGGAGCGCCTGCTATGGTGTACTCAACGACGAACCTGGGCGCACGAATGGCAAAACGTCATTTTTTCGGATGAATCCAAGTTCTGTTTACAGCATCATGATGATCGCATCCGTGTTTGGCGACATCACTGTGAACGCACATTGGAAGCGAGTATTTGTCATCGCCATACTGGTGTATCATCCGGCGTGATGGTATGGGGTGCCATTGGTTACACGTCTCGGTCTTCTCTTGTTCGCATTGAAGGCACTTTAAATAGTGGACGTTACATTTCAGGTGTGTTACGACCCGTGGCTCCACCCTTCATTCGATCCCTGCGAAACTCTGCACTTCAGCAGGATAATGCACGACTGCATGTTGCAGGCCCTGTACGGGCCTTTCTTGATACAGAAAGTGTTTGACTGCGGCCCTGACCGGCACATTCTCCAGATCTATCACCAAATGAAAACGTCTGGTCAATGGTGGCCGAGCAACTGGCTCGTCAAAATATGCCAGTCACTACTCTTGATGAACTGTGGTATCGTGTTGAAGCTGCATGCGCAGCTGTACCTGTACACGCCATCCAACCTCTGGTTGACTCAATGCCCAGGCATATCAAGGCCGTTATTACGGCCAGAGATGGTTGTTCTGGGTACTGATTTCTCAGGATCTATGCACCAAAATTGTTTGAAAATGTAATCACATGTCAGTTCTAGTGTAATATATTTGTCCAATGAATACCCGTTTATGATCTGCATTTCTTCTTGGTGTAACAATTGTAATGGCCAGTAGTGTACTTACGCATCACGCATTAAACCGTGAGAGCATATGACACATTGTACTTCAGTTTTCATCGCCGTCCTTCGGCTGTTCTTCTAGTCCTCCTCTTGTAACATAAACATCTATGTTTCTGTACGCTCTCGTTATGGCTTAAACAGAACATATGCTATTAATCGGAATATGGAGTTCATTTTGTAATGCTTAACCTGGATAATTGATTCCGATAAACGTAATTTTGTATCCAACTATCTATTTTTCCAAGAGGCCAGAGAGGGTTGGTGACGACTTGTTCGGTGTGGTAACGACCAAATACATTACGTGTTCTTTCGTTAATTGTGCATCATGGCTAAGTAGACCGTCCCTCAGCCCGAATTGGAAATCATTTCTTTCAGTCCCTACGATGTATTTTTTACGTGAGTATTTTGTGACGTTGCTCGGTTAATTGGCATCGAGCAATGTTGTCGGCAATCGCTTCAGTGGATTCATGTCTGATTTTATCGGCAATCATTACTTTCTTTTATCTAAAATTTTGGATCAGGTTCGCCGTCATTGCGAGTTTCTCTTCCTCGTCACTGTACTATATTGTAAAAAGTGATTTGATAGTTGTATCCTATTATTACCATGACTTACTGAGAAAACATCTATTTAAAATATGTCAGCTTTCAAACAGAGAGAGAGAGAGACAGAGAGAGGAACGCTTCAACTCTGTCGTAAGATTTTCCATTGATCGCCGCCTATGCTGCTGTAGAGTGAGAGGAAGACTCTGACCTCCACATTCTGTGATGGACGTCCGACACATTGTCGCCTACTTGTGGTTTCACCGTCCTTGAACCACTTTCCGTAGTTGCTCAGGACAGTAGCGCGCCAATAGTCGACCAGCTTCGACGTTTCTTATACGTTCTTTCCCAGGCGCCAGACGATAGAAGTCCACTCTTTCAAAGTCACTAATGTCAGTGGATTTCTCCCCTTACAACCCTTACCGTCGCTATAATCATGCCTTTTTCATGTCTGCTTCGTTTATATACTTCCTTATTGCGTCAGTTTACCGCCACGAAGCGTGTGGCTGTGATGGTAAGGCTTTGGATTTTTTTATTCATGTTTCTTCGGACGAAACTGAGGAGCAAGTCTCGATGGTCATGGAACGTGTCAGTATATGAAATTATAACAGAAGACTAATAATAGATAAAATGAAACATATATGAATCCTATACAACGACAAGCCGTAAGTTAAAATAAACATAATCAACAACGTAACACAGGAATTATCTTAATTTTTTAATTTTTCTGTAGATCCTCGAGTGAACCGTGAGGAATCCCTTCAGTTTGCATTGTAAAATGCGTGGATTACCGTTAAGGTTATTCGAATGCTTGTGACAGCTTATTGAAAATGGACGCAGCAGAATACTGCACGCCTTTCTGCACAAGCTTCAAGAACGTCCGTTCCAAATGCAGATAGCATTTATGCCCAGTCTTAACTGAGTGAAAGTTACTAACTCTAGGGATTAAGCTGATATTGTTAATAACAAACGACATTTAAGAAATTGTGTGTTGAGAGGCCAGCGCCAGATTTCTGAGACTACTGAACAGGGGGTGACAATACGTTCGAGAACTTACACCACATATTGCTCGAACCACCCGTTTCTGAGAAGAAAATCGCTTTTGAATCAGAACAGTTACCTCCAAAAATAATACCATACGTCATAAGCGAATGAAAATACGAAAACCAGAGTACTTTTCATGTTGAACCATCAATTATTTCGGATACTGTTCTAACGGCAAATAAAGCAGGATTCAGTTTTTGAACAAGATACTGGACAAGGGCGTCCCACGACAGCTTACTATCTATCTGAGCGGCTAAGAATTTGAACTGTTCAGTCTCAATAATCATATTCCCATTCTGTGTAAACAAAATGTCAGTTTTTGTTGAGTTACATGTTAGAAACTATACAAAGTGAGTCCTTGTGTGATTTATGAGCAATTTATTTCCTACAAGCCATGAACTTATGATTTGAACTGTACTATTTGATGCTGTCAGTATCGCACACAACATCTTTCACTAGCAACTAGTGTCATCGGCAAACAGAAATATTTTATAATCACCTGCAATACTAAAAAGCGTGTCATTTATGTAAATAAGAGACAGTGGCTGCTCCAGAACCGATTCCTGGGGCACCAGTAATTAAGTGTGGCCCACTGGGACTTCACGTGGTAGTCATTCCCAGTACTGCGAAGAATAACCTTCTGCTGTCTGTTCTTACAGTAAGAGGTAAACCAGTTGTGAGCTGCTTCCCTTATTCCGTAACGGCCCCATTTCTGCAGGTATATTTTGTGATCAACACAATGAAGTGCACGAGGGACAAGAAATTATTGTCGGTACGGCTTTGCAGTGCGATATGCTTGTCTAAAACACAGGGTCTTTCTAAATGATTTACCCCGTTCCGCAATATGACATCTTCCACGTTTCAACTTACAGATCGAAACTAAAAGTTTAACTTAGCGGCTGTTGCAAGTTGCCTGTCCATATGGCTGCCGACAGCGGACTCTCTGCTCCAACTAGCTCTCTCACTTGCGCAATGTGCGTCAAATCAAGACAGACGTAACACAGCAACAGTTTCAACAGGTGCAATTGAGTTACAACCATACGGTTTAATTTTTGTCGAGGATATAACACTGCACCTCATAGAGCTTCAAATGAGCGACGAAAACAAAACTTTATTTGCATACATAAACAACTTGTCTCGCGAAATACTGTTGCCACCGTCGAATGATGTGAGCTGTAGGAGGGGTAGTGCTGTACAATGGATGAAAATCACAGAGCACAACTGTAAACACAACTGCACCTTTTGAAACGGAGAACGCAAAACGCCTCTTCTTGCCGTGTTGTCTCAGTCTCTGTGAGACACATCTTGGTTAATGGACGAGCGGGCGAGCGTGTAAGCTAGTTGCACCAGATAGACTGCTACCTGCAATCGCAAATACTGGCAACATGCAACTGGCACCGAGGTAAACTATTAAATTCGATGCATATTCTAACCAAGTTCCGACTTTAGTTCATGTAGAAGAGAAAGTCTTGCGAAACCGGACGAATCGTTTCGAAACATCTTTTCTAATACACGAGAAATAGGTGTGGGAACAAAATTTTTTCAGCGACGTCCTTATATAAGTTTTAAATTTCGTATTTAAGAAATCATTCACTTAAGAGTATCGTACAAACATACCGTCGTTTGACTGTCGCACAGACCCCACATGGAGGACATAGAAATAGGCATCTTTGGCGAAGAGATGGAATTGAAAGAGTTGAAAACAAATATGTGGCCAGGTCCAAATGGAATCCAAATTCGGCTGTATGGAGAATTCTCTGCGGCATAGGCCCCTTACTTAGCTTGCACTTATCGCAAATCTCTAGCTCAGGGCGAAGTCCAAATCATCTGGTAAAAGCGCAGGTGACTCCTGTACCTGAAGAAGGTAAAAGACCTGCCCCGAAAAATTACATACCAGTTTCTTTAACATTGGTTTGAAACAGAATTCTTGAATACATTCTATGCTCGAATACGTATAATACGTATAATAAATTTCCTCGAGACGAAAAAGCTCCTGTCCACAAATCAGCACGGATTTAGAAAGCATCGCTCGTGCAAATCTCAGATTTCCTTTTTGTGACATGATATCCTACAAACGATGACTGGTTGGCAACAGGCAGACTGCATATTCCCATATCTGCGGAAAGTGTTTAACGCGGTACCCCAGTGAGCACTGTTGATGAGGGTCAGAGCATATGGATTAGGTTCCGAGACATATGAGTGGCTCGAAGACTTTTCAAGTAAACAGAGCCCAGTGAACGAGTGTTTATTAGAGACAAGGGTGTCGTCAGGGGTGCCACAAGGGCCGCTCGTATTCTCTTTATACATAAATGATGATATATACATAAACGGTAAACAGCAGTTTACCGCTGTTTGCTGACGATGCTTTGATGTACGGGGAGGTGTCGTCTTTGAGTGGCTCTAGGGGGATACGAGATGACTTACATAGAATTTATGGTTGCTGTGGTGAATAACAGCTTCCGCTAGACGCAGAAAAATGTAAATACTTACATGCTTCTAGAGACAGTCACATCGATTAAATACTCATGGGTAACGTTCGAAAGCGATGTCACTGAGCAAGTCAGGTTGGTAGTCGGAAAGACGAATGATCGACTTCTTCTTTCATTGGGAGCTTTTTGGGAAACTCAAGTCCATTTATGAAGGAGACGGCGTATAGAGCGAAGTGCGGCTCACTCTTGAGTACTGCCCGAATGCTTGGGATCCCACCAGGCCGAATTAAAAGAAGACATCGAAGCATTTCGACGGTGTGCCACTACATTTATTACTGGTAGATTCTATCAGCACGGTGAGGACTGATGGCCTTGCAGTTTGGTCTACATCTACATCTACATCCATACTCCGCAAGCCACCTGACTGTGTGTGGTCCCTTTGTATCCCAGAGCAACCAATCAGCACGGTGATGCTTCGTGAACTCAAATGGAAATCCTCGGAGAAAAGACAACGCTCTTTCCGTAAGACACTATTGCGCAAATTTAGAGAACCAGCATTTGAGGCCGACTGCAAAAAAATGGCTCTGAGCACTATGGGACTCAACTGCTGTGGTTATCAGTCCCCTAGAACTTAGAACTACTTAAACCTAACTAACCTAAGGACATCACACACATCCATGCCCGAGGCAGGATTCGAACCTGCGACCGTAGCAGTCGCACGGTTCCGGACTGCGCGCCTAGAACCGCGAGACCACCGCGGCCGGCAGGCCGACTGCAGAACGATTCTACAGCCGCCACGTGCATTTCCGATAAGGATCACAGATTAAGATGAGAGAAAACTGGGCTCATACGGAGGCTTTTAGATAGTCGTTTTTCACTCGCTCTGTTTGCGGTTGGAACAGGAAATGAAATAACTAGTAGCATTGTGTGGTACTCTCCATCATGACGTTTATATAGACGTAGATATAAACTATTGTTTCGAAACAGTTTGTCAGAATTTGCCAACCTCGTAAATAAGTACCGTCTTACAATAAAATGTGTCCCTTTCATGGAGGCCGTGTATCAGCGTCTTCAGCATTCCTAAGAAGCAGTCTACAGGGGAACCCAGCAGCGTCTTGGTAACAAATTTTTGGATCGACTGCTGCTGATGTGGCTATCGACAACGCTAAACGAGACGTATTTCCGCTCCTGCCTAACGAGAATTAACAGTTCCCTGTGGAAAAATGAGACAACTCTGTTTTGTAGATTAGCGGTAGGCCCGAAATCTGTAAAGGCTCCCAGTGAAGACGTCCTGGCGGCAGGTCCGACCCGGCAGTCATCTGCTTGGGTAAATATTTTTCCAGACGGCGGCTGGAGCGGAAGCCACCATTAGCGGCCAGGCGAGGAATCGCCGCCATTTATAAGCGGGACGGGCCGACGGCGCGACAAATGACTGCGAACCCGCCGCCGCCGCCGCCGCCGCCGCCGCCGCCGACTCATGTTGTGTGCCGCGTCTCACGGAAAGAAGTTACAGTCGCTCTGATAAGGGAAACATTCTTCACACCGACAGAACTGTTTGGCTGTGGAAGTAGTTCTGTAATTATCTTGCGACTACACAGAATTAACAGAGACGAGAAAAAATGAAAGAAATGGGTCAAATGTTTTGTAAAATGATTTATGTAAAGGCTATAAATAAAACAGACTAGAGAAACATTCGAGGAGCCTTTGAGTGACGCCACAGTCAGTTGAGTAAAAGAGGTGTGTTCCTTGTTAGAACCTTAGTTTTTTACGGAGTAGGAGAGGACATTTACTGCACATGATTTTGACTTTCGAGCATCATTCAAAGCAGTTTCAAATGTTTCTCTAATATGTTTTATTTCTTATTTTTAAACAAATCATTTCACGAAACATATGACCGTTATTTATTTTCAAATTTTGTTCAGGAAACATGAAATTCACTATATTTAAATATCGATTGGTATTCTATTCTTTTCTTAACTACCCTGATAACTTTTTAGCTATGAAATATATTTTTGCAAAACTAAACCTTACTCTGGTCAATATGACACAACATGTGACATTTCAGACTCCTCGCTTGGCTACAAAAATTGAGGCAAAAGTTTTTCGTCGCGTCTCTAATTCCGCTCTGAAGCAATTAAATCTTTATTCGCAAAACTAGCCCCCACTTGCACATTTAACCTCTCGTCGTTTGAATATGAAAATTCAGAGGGAAATCTATTGTATATTTTCTAGTGAGTCTTGCTTTCGTTCAGCTAAAACATAATTTTGTTAACAACTGAATACCACACGAATGTAATTTGTTATGCGTAAAAATGGATAGATCTTGAAGAGATGAACTTTTTGACACATCTTCGTAGATAGCAGGACCTGCTTGTTAATTATTTCAATCCTCCTTCAAATCACTAACTGAAAAGTTTTAATTAGCCTGATTACTTTCAAGTAGTTAAAACGTTTTTGAAAAATTAGACCCTTTACCCATTTCTCACTCTTCGTTTGGCTATGAAAATTCCAAAAAAATTTTACCTCAAATCACAAATCAAGTTTTTCTAATTAATATGATTACTTCCAAGCATATCCCATATACGCTCGTACTACTTCTGCAGAGGCATTGCGTTTATCCTCTTTTTCTTATGAAACTGATTTCGACATTGGGTGATTAGCGACTGCAGAATCCCACTTTCAAATTTTTGTTTACATATACAGCGCTTGACATAACCGTGTTTCTTATGGAAAGAGACTGAGGAAGCTGGGGGAAGGTCACGACAAAAACAATAAAAAAGAGCTTTCACCAGCTCTGGTGTTAGCTTCCTAGCGAACCAGCTCGTGAGCCCGCATTATTGAGTTCAACCAATCAGGTATGGTGTTAAGGTACACCACTGGCCATTAAAATTGCCACACCAAGAAGATGACGTGCTACAGACAGAAAATTTAACCGACAGGAAGAAGATGCTATGAAATGCAAATGATTAGCTTTTCAGAGCATTCACACAAGATTGGCGCCGGTGGCGACACCCACAACGTGCTGACATGAGAAACGTTTCCAACCGATTTCTCATACACAAACAGCAGTTGACCGGCGTTGCCTGGTGAAACGTTGTTGTGATGCCCCGTGTGAGGAGGAGAAATGCGTACCATCACGTTTCCGACTTTGATAAAGGTTGGATTGTAGCATATCTCGACTGCGGTTTATCGTATCACGACATTGCTACTCGCGTTGGTCGAGATCCAATGACTGTTGTCAGAATACGGAATCTGTGGGTTCAGGAGGGTAACACGGAACGCCGTGCTGGATCCCAACGGCCACGTATCACTAGCGGTCGAGATGACAGGCATCTTATCAGCATGGCTGTAACGGATCGTGCAGCCACGTCTCTATTCCTCAATCAACAGATGGGGACGTTTGCAAGACAACAACCATCTGCACGAACAGTTCGACGACGTTTGCAGCACCATGGACTATCAGCTCGGAGTCCATGGCTGCGGTTATCCTTGACGCTGCATCAGAGACAGGAGCGCCTCCGATGGTGTTCTCAACGACGAACCTGGGTGCACGGATGAATCCAGGTTCTGTTTACAGCATCACGATGGTCGCATCCGTGTTTAGCGACATTGTGGTGAACGCACATTGGAAGCGTGTATTTGTCATCGCCATAGTGGAGTATCACCCGATGTGATGGTATGGGGTGCAATTGGTTACACGTCTCGGTCACCTCTTTTCGCTTTGACGGCACTTCGAGCAGTGGACGTTACATTTCAGGTGTGTTACGACCCGTGGCTCTACCATTCATTCGATCCCTGCGAAACCCTACATATGAGCAGAATAATGCACGACTGCATGTTGCAGGTCCTGTACGGGCCTTTCTGGATACAGAAAATGTTCGACTACTGCCCTGGCCAGCACATTCTCCAGATCTCTCACCAATTGAAAACGTCTGGTCAATGGTGGCCAAGCAACTGGCTCATCACAATACGCCAGTCACTAATCTTGATGAACTGTGGTATAGTGTTGAAGCAGCATGGGCAGCTGTACCTGTACACGCCATCCAACCTCTGGTTGACTCATTGCCCAGGCGTATCAAGGCCGTTATTACGGCCAGAGGTGGTTGTTCATGGTACTGATTTCTCAGGATCTATGCACCCAAAATGCGTTAAAATGTAATCACATGTCAGTTCTAGTATAATATACACTCCTGGAAATGGAAAAAAGAACACATTGACACCGGTGTGTCAGACCCACCATACTTGCTCCGGACACTGCGAGAGGGCTGTACAAGCAATGATCACACGCACGGCACAGCGGACACACCATGAACCGCGGTGTTGGCCGTCGAATGGCGCTAGCTGCGCAGCATTTGTGCACCGCCGCCGTCAGTGTCAGCCAGTTTGCCGTGGCATACGGAGCTCCATCGCAGTCTTTAACACTGGTAGCCTGCCGCGACAGCGTGGACGTGACCCGTATGTGCAGTTGACGGACTTTGAGCGAGGGCGTATAGTGGGCATGCGGGAGGCCGGGTGGACGTACCGCCGAATTGCTCAACACGTGGGGCGTGAGGTCTCCACAGTACATCGATGTTGTCGCCAGTGGTCGGCAGAAGGTGCACGTGCCCGTCGACCTGGGACCGGACCGCAGCGACGCACGGATGCACGCCAAGACCGTAGGATCCTATGCAGTGCCGTAGGGGACCGCACCGCCACTTCCCAGCAAATTAGGGACACTGTTGCTCCTGGGGTATCGGCGAGGACCATTCGCAACCGTCTCCATGAAGCTGGGCTACGGTCCCGCACACCGTTAGGCCGTCTTCCGCTCACGCCCCAACATCGTGCAGCCCGCCTCCAGTGGTGTCGCGACAGGCGTGAATGGAGGGACGAATGGAGACGTGTCGTCTTCAGCGATGAGAGTCGCTTCTGCCTTGGTGCCAATGATGGTCGTATGCGTGTTTGGCGCCGTGCAGGTGAGCGCCACAATCAGGACTGCATACGACCGAGGCACACAGGGCCAACACCCGGCATCATGGTGTGGGGAGCGATCTCCTACACTGGCCGTACACCACTGGTGATCGTCGAGGGGACACTGAATAGTGCACGGTACATCCAAACCGTCATCGAACCCATCGTTCTACCATTCCTAGACCGGCAAGGGAACTTGCTGTTCCAACAGGACAATGCACGTCCGCATGTATCCCGTGCCACCCAACGTGCTCTAGAAGGTGTAAGTCAACTACCCTGGCCAGCAAGATCTCCGGATCTGTCCCCCATTGAGCATGTTTGGGACTGGATGAAGCGTCGTCTCACGCGGTCTGCACGTCCGGCACGAACGCTGGTCCAACTGAGGCGCCAGGTGGAAATGGCATGGCAAGCCGTTCCACAGGACTACATCCAGCATCTCTACGATCGTCTCCATGGAAGAATAGCAGCCTGCATTGCTGCGAAAGGTGGATATACACTGTACTAGTGCCGACATTGTGCATGCTCTGTTGCCTGTGTCTATGTGCCTGTGGTTCTGTCAGTGTGATCATGTGATGTATCTGACCCCAGGAATGTGTCAATAAAGTTTCCCCTTCCTGGGACAATGAATTCACGGTGTTCTTATTTCAATTTCCAGGAGTGTATTTTTCCAATGAATACCCGTTTATCTTTTGCATTTCTTCTTGGTGTAGCAATTTTAATGGCCAGTAGTGTAGTTAAATACGACGTGAGCCCTGCTCAAGCCATACTATATAACTAGGGAATTGTTTGTTAATAATCACAACCCAATTTGGGTTAAAGACATGGAACTAATTTATTATTAATAGACGTTCTACTAATGAATATCATCACACGATTTCAAAACTCTGCACATAGCGAGGCGGCAAAGAGTTTAGCGCACTGGAGTCTCACTGGGAAGGACGACGGTTCAGATCCGCGTCCGAGTATTCAGATTTAGGTTTTCCGTAATTTCTCTAAACCACTCTAGGCAAATGCTGGGATGGTTCCTTTCCAAGATCGAGGCCAATTACCTTCTCCATTCTTGAAACACTCAGAGCTTGTGCTACGTCTCGAGTGACCTCGATGTAGACGTGGCGCTAAACCTCAGTCTTCCTAACTTCCTTCATAACTTTGGCTCCAATTTCTTCCACATTATTTCCCTTGGAACTGTACCAACATTTAGTATGCGTTGCTTATCGGTAAACAGAAATATCTCTACCGAAGTCGTTACTTCCTCTTACTATATTTCAGACTACTCTAGGAGAGTTCTCAACATCAATGAAATGAAAATCATACTACTTGCAAAATGAACAGTACTTACATTTTCTTCTAACATTAGTGTAAAAATACGAGTAATGATAATGTTTGATTCAGGCAGGCTGCCTCTCTGTGGACCTGAGCTCTGAGTCTCGTAAAAAGGAACAAAACACACAATACGTAATTTAGAAATACATAATTCTGAAAAGGGAAACGTATATTAAACAGTAGCTCCAGTCCAATAAGATTCAGATTCGTTCCTTGTTTACTGTCGCTGGAAATCTACACACTCTATCTCTTTTTTCCAGTACGAAAAAAAAGAGAGGTTACCTTTAATTCTAAGATACCAGCACAATCAAATGATCCTGTTAATTCAAATAGGATACCTTCCGTCTTTAGGTTTTCATAATCTGATACATTTTCTAACAGTTTTTATTCAAACCAAACTGCGAATCTGATAGCAAATCATGTCTATTGAGATTTATTACAACTTCATTGTACAAGGCCAACCAACCTCTGAAAACTTTGGTGACTACAGTGGTAAATGTATGCATGTCTCATTTAAACAATTCTTCTCCGTATTTCATCGAACTCGCTTGAGTCCTTACTCTTCAATGATTTAACAGCTTTTTCAGTATTATTGTTTTTTTTCAGTTGTACAAAAATAGCCGTGTGGGGCACCAGCAGCTTCGTTTTGTTTGCCTGTACACAAAATTCTTTGTTTCATTCGTAATTATTGACTACAAACAGTAAAGAAATCTTTTGCTCACGTATTATATTTCCGTTATCGTTTTTCAAAAAATTAAAAGAAGAAATAAAAGGTATCATCTCGAAGGTTAGTTTAATACCACAGTGCTTTATCAGTAGGATCTTACAAACATACCGCCGTGTGACCAACGCACAGGTCATACACCATGTGATGAAAAGTATCCGAACATCCCCAAAAACATAAGCTTTTCATATTAATTGCGTTATACTGCTACCTACTGCCTGGTACTCCATATCAGCGATCTCAGTAGTCATTACACATCGTGTGAGAGCAGAATGGGGCGCCCCTCGGAACTCACGGACTCCGAACGTGGTCAGGTGATTGGGTGTCACTTGTGTCTCATACGTCTGTACGTGAGATCTCCACACTCCTAAATTTCCCTAATTCCACTGTTTCCTAGGTGATAGTGAAGTGGAAACGGTAAGTGACATGTACAGCAAAAAAGCGTACAGGCAGACCTCCTCTGTTGACTGAAAGAGACCGCCCCAGTTGAAGAGGGTTGTAATGTGTAATAGGCAGACATCTATCCAATCCACCACACAGGAATTCCACAACTGCACCAGGGTCCACTGCAAGTACTATGACCGTTACGTGGGAAGGTAGGAAACTTGGATTTCATGGTTGAGCGGCTGCTATAACTCACACAACACGCCGGCAAGCGCCAAACGACGCCTCGCTTGGTGTAAGGAGCATGAACATTGGACGATTGAACGGTGTAAAAACGTTGTGTGGAGTGACGAATGACGGCACAGAATGTGGCGATCCGATGGCGGGGTATGGGTATGGCGAATGCCCGGTGAACGTCATCTGCCAGCGTGTGTAGTGCTAATAGCAAAATTCGGATGCGGTGGTGTTATGGTGTGGTCGTGTTCTTCATGGAGAGGGCTTGCACCCCTTGTTGTTTTGTGTGGCATTGTCACAGCACAGGCCTACACTGATGTTTTAAGCACCTTCTTGCTTCCCACTGTTGAAGAGCAATTCGGAGATTTGTTTCTTACGACAAGAACGAACACCTCCTCATAATGCACGGCCTGTGACGGATTGGTTACACGACAATAACATCCCTGTAATGTACTGGCCTTCACGGAGTCCTGACCTGAATCCTCTAGAGCACCTTCGGGAAGTTTTGGGACGCCGACTTCATGCCAGGCCTCACCGACTGACATAGATATCTCTCCTCAGTGCAGCACTCCGTGAAGAATGGGTTGCCATTCCCCAAGAAACCTTCCAGCATCTGTTTGAAAGTTTGCCTGCGAGAGTGGAAGCTGTCATCAAGGGTAAGGGTAGGTCAACGCCATATTGAATTCCAGCATTACCTATGGAGGGCGCCACGAACTTATAAGTCATTTTCAGCGAGGCGTCCGGATATCTTCGATCACATAGTGTAGTAATAGCTATTCCTCGCGTAGAGAAACAACTGAAAGAGTTGAATACAAATTTGTCGCCAGATCCGGATGGAACCCAAGTTTGGTTTTAAGAAGAATGCTCTACGACATTAGCCCCTTACTTAATTTGCATTTATCGCTAATCTCTCGCCCAGCACGAAGTGCTAAGCGAGTGGAGCAAGGGGGCAGGTGAATCTTGTGCCTAAAAAGGGTAAAAGAAAGGACCCTCAATCCTTGACATCGACCTGTTGCAGAATTCTTGAGCATTTTCTGAGTTCGAGTATAATAAATTTACTTGAGAGGGAAAAGCTTCTGTCTACGAAACAGTACGGTTTTACAGTAGAAAGCATGGCTCGTGCGCAACACTGTTTGCATTTTCTCACATGATATCCTACGAACCATGCGTGAAGGGCAACAGATACTTCCCATACTCCTATATTTCCGAAATACATGCGACACGGTACCACGCTGCAGAGGGTTAAGGAAGATGCGAGTATAAGGAATTGATTCTCTGATATGTGAGTGGCTTGAAGATTTTGTAAGTAACAGAAGCCAGTACCTTGCCGTTGATGGCGAGTGTTCATCAGAGACAAGGGTATAGACAGGAATACCCCTGGGAAGTGTGATACAAGCGCTGTTATTTTCTATAAACGAGGGTTGTAACTTAAATAGTGGCAACTATTTATTCACAACCGATACAAAATAGTTGCATGTTTGTAAAGTTATGGTGATTCTCGTGTAGGACTGTGATGGGATTATCCTAACAATTACGTTCCTCCACGGCAGACCGTCAATGCACAGTATTACTGTTCGTTTTTGGAGCATCACCCGCTACCAGCTTTGCGAAAGAAGCGGCGACACTTTCTACGCAACCCATCCATCATTTTGCACGACAATGCGCGGGCGCGTACAGCGCAAGCTGTGGCTGCTCTGTTCTGTCGATGGGACTGGGAAGTATTGTACCTTCCACTATACACCTCGAACTTAAGTCCTTGTGAATTTTATTTGATTCTGAAGATGAAGGAACTACTTCGTGGCATTCGCTTCAGAACTGTTCCAGAGATTCGACAGGCAGTAGACCGCTCCATTCGTACCATCAACAGAACAGGCTCTGCTAACGGTATACTACGCATTCCACATCGCTGGCAACGGGTTCTACACAACGCTGGTGACTACTTTGAAGGACAGTAACAGGTGCAAACATGTAACTCTTTTGTATCGGTTGTGAGTAAACAGTTGCCACTATTTAAGTTCCAGTCCTCGTATATAGATGATGTGACGGACGCGGAGGGCGTCAGTCTGCGGGTGTTTGTTGCTGACACTGTGGTGTAGGGGAAGATGTCGTTGTTGAACGACTATAGAAGGGTACAACTTAGATGAAATTTGTAGTTAGTGTGAGGGATGGCAGCTAACTCTAAATGTAGAACATGTAAGCGTATTTATATACATTAGCCGGCCGAAGTGGCCGTGCGGTTAAAGGCGCTGCAGTCTGGAACCGCAAGACCGCTACGGTCGCAGGTTCGAATCCTGCCTCGGGCATGGATGTTTGTGATGTCCTTAGGTTAGTTAGGTTTAACTAGTTCTAAGTTCTAGGGGACTAATGACCTCAGCAGTTGAGTCCCATAGTGCTCAGAGCCATGTAAGCGTATTGTCATATCGCTGGCTTAGTTGTGGAGTATCTTTGCGGGCAGTCGCGTCTGTCGAGTCGAGTGCGGGACATGGAACTGTTATGTTGAGTAGTGTGTAGTTCTGCATGAGAGAGGCATTGTTAGTATGGAAGTTGAAGTGTTGCTACAAGTGTTATTACAGTAAAGTGATAAAGTAAGTAAATGAATCAGAGAAAGTGCGTCAAGAAGTAATCTAAAAAATGAGCAGTGCTGCTGATAACGGATTTGTGTATCCTCTAGTTGCGTGTCGTACCGTACAGTGTCAATCATCCGCACCGTGTTAGGTCTCCCAGAAAGAAATGATGTGAATCAGTAGAAATTAGTTACCATAAAAGAGTGCAATCAAGTGCCAGTGACTTGTAGCGAGTGTGAGAACGTGCGTTTGGTCATCGCGTTTCCGCATTATCAACAATCAGCCGCGCCGCGACGGTTACGCGCACGCTCGTACAAGTGAGAACTGAGAACTGAAAAACTAACTTTACGAACAGTGTGAAAATGTCATTGCTAGTGTCAAGGACGACTGATACCAAATATCTGTGTATGCGTGACGAGCGTAAGAACTTTCGTTCGATCATTCGGCTTCCGCATCATCAACAGTCACCCGCGTCGTGTCGGCTACGCGTACGCTAGTCCGAATGATTTTGTGGACTGTTCATCATCCATTAATTGGGATAACACTTCTGAATTAGAATGTAAACAGTGCAACCTGCGATTTTCCTTTAATCGTCTCAGAATATAGTTGTTCATACCAGACGTCGAACAGTGTTGTGTTTTAACGTTGAGTGGCTCCCCTAAGCCCGATTGCATAATTCGATAGATAATTTCAGGCAAGCCAGCAGCAGTGTGGAGCAGAACAATACGACCGCCGCGGGATTATCATGTACGTGGTGTGGACAGGGCGTACGGTCAAGCACGGTCGAACCGACAACCAGTTTAAAGCACCCCACCCATTTGTACCCCCGGGCATGTTATAAACAGTATAAGTTAATGCAGATGTGCATGAAAAACAAACCTTTAATGTTAGAATACAGCATAAGTGCTGTACTGCTTGACACAGTCACATCGGCCTAGCGGTTCTAGGCGCTACAGTCTCGAACCGCGCTACAGTCTCGAATCCTGGCTCGGGCATGGATGTGTGTGATGCCCTTATGTTAGTTACGTTTAAGTAGTTCTAAGTTCTAGGGGACTGATGGCCTCAGAAGTTAAATCCCATAGTGTTCATAGCCATTTGAACCATTTTGAACCAGTCACGTCGACTAAATATCCAGGCGTAACGTTGAGAATGATATGAAATTGAACCAGCATGTAAGGACTGCAGCAGGGGAGGCGAATGGTCGTCGTCGAGGTATTGGGACAATTTTAGGAAAGTGTGTCCGTAGAGGAGACTGCATGAAGGAAACTACTGCGACCGATTCATGAGGAATGATTGTTATCGAAGCGCACCAGGCCGGATTGAAGGAAGACATCGAAGAAATTTAGAGGCGGGCTGCTAGATTTTTTATCGGTAGGTTCGAGCAACACGCAAGTATTATGGACACGCTTCGGTAACTCGAATGCGAATCCATGGAGGAAAGACGACGTTCTTTTTAAGGAACGGTGTTGAGAAAATTTAGAGAACCGGCATTTGGAGCCGAATGGATAACGATTCTACTGCGGCCAATGTACAATTCAAAATAAGTGAAATTATGGGTCTTTCGGAGGCATATACATTGTCGTTCTTCCCTCCTGTACGTTTAAGTATGGTGGCTTGTGAATTATGTTTGTACATGTAGATGAAGAAGTAGATTACAGAATGGTGTGACGTTGCCTTCATATTGAGCTTTGAACACACATTCCCAGTCAGATATAAGAGGGGTGGCGATACAAATTAACACCTCGGAAAACAAAGTCGTGATCATGACACATGATGACGTTTTTAATCCTTCTATACACATCCACCCTCCAATGCCACAAATTTTCCGAACGAAGGATGGCTTGGCCGAGACCTTAATGGTATAAGAATTTTATCGACGACTGTGGAAGAATTCTGGCCTTTCAGCAAACGTTCCATCTCTAAAATCACGTCGCTGTCATTCTGGAAATGCTTGTCACGCAGTGGTTTCCTCAGTCGAGGAAAGAAGGAGAAGTTACTGGATGGCACGTCAGGAGATTAGGAGGACTGAGACAAAACCTGACAGCCCAATTTACCAGCAAGTGTGACTAAGCAGAATGAGCTGGGACGTTGCCGTCGAGCAAAAAAGTCCGCCTTGACCAGACTACCTCGACACTCCAGACGTCTCCCTGGTGGACAGATGTGTGGGCACCTTTAAAGATCCTCTGTCTTTCAATGTCTCTAAGACGCAGAACCACTGCTTCAATGACACTACTCCGAAAACCATACGCAGTGAATTTAAAAGCAAATGACTATAAAGTGCGATCCTGTGTGCTCCTTATACTTTTTCCCAAATAAGTAAGTAAAATTATTAAATTTTATCATGGGATCTTGTCTGCTTGAATAATGCATATAATTCAATATGATGACAAATTTAGTAATAAAAACATCGGTTAAGTGGACATAAGTCAACAAACAGAATGATTATATTCTACCTCGTGTTCGTAAAGTGTTCTGATAGACGATTGACAAAATTGAACCACGGTTGGTGACTTGACTTTAATTGTGACTTAAAAAACGGATAGCGATGTTTGACTGTGATTAATACGAATGATAATGATTGTGAATTCCTGCCACAATACGCTTAAATCGACAACAACTGCAGCTGCAGTGGGTGAACAGTAAAGTGAGAGAAATTCCCTCTAAGGATTCCTAGTGCTGATGCTGTGAAATGCTCGCCATACGCGTATAGAAAACTCGAGTTGCAGTGCCCAGCGCGCCTCGGAGTCTCCTCCTCTCGTTCGGATCCACCTTCGCCCTAATACTCCAGATCGAAAACCAAATCTCCTTCTTGGTGCACGACCGAATCTCTGCTCCTCACACTATACTCAAGTCCACGGAAAATTCCACGTGGTCTTTACCCAAAAAGCTACAACCGCCACAGATAGGAGCACTCTAACGTTTGTGCTGGAACAAACTGTCGCTGGTAATACGACTCTAAGCATTGTTCAGTAGAAACTCTCTCTCGTAGCTCTGTTCGTTCAATGGAAACTCTTCATCGTAGCACTACTGTTCTAAGCGAAAGGTCACAAACATTTGCAAGGACTTACGGATTAATCTGAAGAGTCTAACAGGTTGTCTCTGTTTTTGTCAGATACGATACGGTTCTCGCTGCTTGCTGTGGACGGGGCGTGGACTGGAACGTAGCCTGGGGTAGAACTGACCTCGTGTCCATGTGTCAGTCTATTTCAAGACAGGCCGCAGACGGTTCCGTGGAGACCTACTGTGAGCGTGATAATTGTTTAAGTGAAATAAGTGAGATCCTCTTCAGTTGTACTAGTTATTCAAACCACGATCTGTTTCGTGATTTTAAAATATCACCTTCACGCGTATTAACTTATGGTTTTTGGTAACACGAAACATGCTGTCGGATGAGTCAGTGTGAGAGCTCCAATCACCGCATGATGGCGGGAACTGTCCACCACCGGGCAGCCGCCCTGTGGCATCGCCAACTACGGCTGTGATTCGGATACGTAATTAGTACAACTGAAGTGGATTTCTCTAAACTAATTATGATGCCTCTCAGTTGCGGATGTACTGCACACAAAATCTTGTTCTGTGGGCGTGTCTTGGTACTTACGTCTCATTGGTGTGGCCAGCGGTGTTCCTTTAGCAAGTGTCTTTGTCGTATCGGTAGCAGGCGCCAGCGCTACGACTGTCGACTACACCACATCATGTATTGACATTCAGCAGTAGATGATGGAAATGAAAGTCTTCCTTATGATATAAAGCAACATTTTCCGACGACGGTATAGCGTGAGGGATGTTTTACAACAAAGTAATACCATCGGGATGTCCTCGTTCTCATGCACAAGTACAATGGTCGCCCAATCCTAACCTTCACGTCCGTCGACTTTCATCAGAGCAAAATCGGATTTAACATCAGAATGTGGTCCACGGAATAACTATTTATATAAGGCGCGATCAAATAGTTTCGTTCGAAGGCGACGCTAACCCCTTGCCTACATGTGGGTGCTAATGTACCCATACCGGAGTTGCGGAGGGGTGAAAATACGCACCAGCAACGCCCTCAAACGGAAATTTTTTGATCGCCCCTGATAAACTCTAAGGCAAAAAACAAAAACGTTTGCAACACGAAGGAGTTATCCGAATCGGACGGAAATCGGTAATTGTGGCGTACCTGTACAGGCAAACGAATTTAAGAAAAACTTGATGATTTATTTAAGAGAAAGAGCTTCAGAAACTGAGCAACACAATATGGCGTTGGTCCACCTCTGGTCGTTATATAAGCAATTATTCGACTTGGAATTGATTCACAGGATTGTTAGATGTCCTGTTGAGGGATATCTTGCCAAATTCTGTACAACTGGCGGATTTGATCGCCAAAACCGTAAGCTGGTTAGAGGGCCCTGCCCATAATGCTCCAAACATTTTCAGTTGGGAGAACCAGCGACCTTGCTGGCCATGGTAGGCTTCGGTAACCTCGAACACAAGCAGTGGAAACTCTTGCCGCATGCGGGTGAGCATTGTCTTGCTGAAATGTGAGCCCAAGGTGGCTTCTCAAGACGGACAGTACCTTCGACGTACCACTGTGCTGTAAGGGTGCTGCGGATGTCAACCAAAGGGGTGCTGCCATAAAAAGAAATGGTACCCTAGACCATCACACCTTGTTGTCGGACCATATGGGGGACGACAGTCAGAATTCCTCGGGGCTCACTTCGAAGCGAGACTCATCACTGAGATAATTCCACTCAGTCATTGAGATTCCAAGTCGAAGGCATCCCACTGCTCGACTGGATGTCTTCAGACGTGCCTTGTTGGTCATTGTGGCACAGTTCGAAGTGGGACTCATCACTGAAGTCAATGAGATTCCAGGTTTAAAACGTGTCTGGATACACCCCAGACAGCGGTGGGATGCCAGCCTTGTCGTCGCCCGCCATGCGGGCCTACAACCGGGAGCTGTGGTTTTGGGTGCCATTCCTTTTCACAGCAGGAACCCTTTTGGTGTCTTCCGTGTCATTCTTACTGCACAGCGGTATGTCGACCATATCCTACGCCCCATTTTGTTGGCGTTCATGACAAGCCATCCTGGACTCACATTTCAGCAAGATAATGCTTACTCACACGCGGAGAGAATTTCTACTGTTTATCTCGGTGCTTGCTAAACCCCATCTCGACCATTACTGTCCACAGATCTCTTCCCAGTGGAGAACATTTGCAGCAACCTGCTCGGGCTTTTGACTATCTAACGCGCCAGTTGGACATAATTTGGCAGGATGGCTCAGGAAGACATCCAACAACTCTATGAATCCGTGCCAAGCCGGATAAATGTTTGCGTAAGGGTTAGGAGTGGAGCAACGTGTTATTGACTTGCTCAGTTTGAGAAGCTCCTTCTCTTGAATAAATCATCCCATTTTTCTGAAATTGCAATCATTATTTTGTTTGTATATCTAGATCACATCTAGCGATATCCGTCTCATTCGTATAATTCCTACGTGGTGCGTCGTGTTATTTGTCTTAGAATGTATGTTGAAGCAGCTGTTCGGCTTGCAGACTACGAAACAGCAGAAGGCATTAGACTGAAGCGCCACCCTTAACTCATTCGACAACTAATGTGCTGTAATTATACATTGAGGTTAACCGTGGTCCTTTCAACGAAGCCAGAGGATCACTATTACTGCAACATGACTACCATGTCTAGCTACTTGTCTACGTATTTATCTATCACAAAACCAGAAAAAAATCTGCTTACATGTTTCGGAGCTTCGAGCAACGAAGAAAGGAAGCGAGTGGATCTTTCATACACGTGGGCACTGGTATTACTCTATATATAATAAGAAAATGAGACTGGGTTGTAAAAGCGCACTCTGCAGCTGAGCTGCTCCCCATCCTGACAGTAATCGCGCGGTCATCAGCCGGGTGCGTGGTTTCGGGAACTTAACAACTAACCGGACTTACTGTGGACGGGACCGCCTCAGTTCAGGCCGATGCCAGCTTTAACGACCGCATTGCCCACCCGCTTCGCCTCGGAAGAGCACGTGAAATAACGGCAGTTACGGTCGTTCGACGTCCTAACGGCTCGCGCCCCGGTGATTATGTGTGAACAGAGGCGCCCCGTGATACGGCTACAACGATGCGTTCACAGTCACCCGCCGAGCGTGAAAATGTGCGCCGAACACGTGTTTCCGGAAGAGTAAACAAGACCGAAGCTGTGAGGAAACTTTTATTACTGAGGGAGGGCGACGCCCGAGACAGTGACGCTTCGTTTTGTCCCTCTTGTGGGCAGTCGCAGGCATTCCATCTGGAACACGATTTTCCTTTTATGTACAGTCATACACGTATGTGTTCCCTAGCTATGTCGCTCGGTCCCCCTTTGGATAAGCATCGACACTAATGTACGAGTCTATAAACAGTAATAATCTTAAACATTCAGACTGCTACACACCGCGAGACTGAATGGCACCTGGTGGCGAGACGGGTGTTTGAGGCGATGAGGGAAGTGTATAAACAAAATACAGACGAATCATTCTAGGAACGATACGAACTGTTAATGGGGAAGTGCCCTGAAGTGTTGAGCATACATTTTTGAATATGAGGCTCTGCGGCAGACGAACTCTCAGTTGACCCAATGACATATTCAGTTACGGTTGTAGTGGGCACAGAGTCATCGACATTGGATAGTGGATCAATGGGCAGGTGTCACCTGGTCGGATGAATCATGTTCCCTGTTACAACAGGTCGATGTTCGTGTCTGGACACACGTCTTCCAGACGAATGACAGCTGGAAACATGCGCCACGCCACGGACGCAGGACAGCGGAGGTTCAAATGGCTCTGAGAACTATGGGACTTAACAGCTGAGGTCATCAGTCCCCTAGACTTAGAACCTCTCGAACCTAACTAACCTAAGGACATCACACACATCCATGCCCGAAGCAGGATTCGAACCTACGATCGTAGCAGCAGCGTGGTTCTGGACTGAAGCGCCTAGAACCCCTCGGCGACAACGGCCGGCTGACAGCGGGGGGAAGTATCATGTAATGGAGAACATTTACTTCAGCTTCCATGGGTGCTCTGGTAATAATCGAAGGCACTACGGCAGCCGTGTAGTACTTGAACATTACTGCGGGCCACCTTCATGCCTTCACGTTTGATGTCTTCAGCAACAGTTCCCAGCACGATAACTGACCATCACCCAATCGTGCTACAGTAGTCAGAGGTACGTGATAGTCTTGATCGACAGATTACATTGTCTTACCCGATAAAACACATTTGGAACGCTATGCCACGCCGGATCTATGTCCACAAACCACTGTCCCGTAATTTATCCCTTAATTTACGGGAATTTTGCTAACTTACAAAAGTTTCTCGAATCCATAGTACGCTGCCGTGTCACTGTTATATAGAGTTCCAAAGGCGTATCGACACGCTTTTAACCGGCTGTTCGTAATGTTTTGGCTCCTTAGCGTATGTCTGTTCAGAAACTACGTGATAAAAGATAGGCAGTAGGATGCCATTTTTTATCGTATATACATAATCTTCTTTATTTGTGAGCGCCATGTGTATTTCATTTCTTACATCTACGACATTGTAATTTTTAACAAATTATGATTTCACTCTTCTATTTTATGAGTTTCAGTGCAACTAGCTTCAGCGAACTTTGAAGAGATAATTTCAACATTTTATATAGTCATGGACGACGTGATGACACCCATATTTCGAAAAAACAATTATTTTTCACCAGTTTAGGTAGAACCTGCTTCGTATAACAAATTTAAATTTCACTTTTCGATTTTATGAATTTCTGTGAAACTACTTCCAGTGAATTACAAAGGGGTAACTCAACATTTTATATAGTCATGGTCGATCTACTGACATGCATACTTGGAAAAAATTACATATTTTTCAGCAGTTTTGAATTAAAGGAAATGTAACAAAATACTTTAATTTAAAAACTATTTAACTTTTGAAAGGTAACATATTGGCAGCAAAATAAGTTATTACTGTGGTGTACGTCGTTGGTATTATAACTGTGCGCAGTCACCATAAACGTGAGCTACGTTGTAGCGACTTGCGTTGTGTTACGAGCTGTAAATAAGAGGGCTACTCGGAAAGTACCGACCTCGATCACGAAACGGAAAGCACAGTGAAAATCCGATGAAGCTCTGTATAGATGTATTGGACATAGCCTCTAGTACGCCGCTCGATCACGTCACGTCGCTTTTTGCAGTTCTGAGGGCACGGTGAGCACGTGAAGGGGCCTAAAGAATAATGTCGCCCTCCAAGTATGAATGGCTGTGGAGAGACTTCGCTTGATTTCATGCAGCCCACACAACGTAACGGACATGCATTTCCTTTTCAATGACAGATTTCCGTCGTATACTGCAGGGGCAATGAGAACGCTGGGAAGCGTTTGATCACTTACCATTCAGCACGGACTTGGCTCCAAAAATGGTTCAAATGGCTCTGAGCACTATGGGACTTAACATCTGTGGTCATCAGTCCCCTAGAACGTAGAACTACCTAAACCTAACTAACCTAAGGACATCACACACATCCATGCCCGAGGCAGGATTCGAACCTGCGACCGTAGCGGCCGCGGACTTGGCTCCCTCTCATTTACATCTGTGCTCGCATGAACTGCTGGCTATGAAGACAACATTTTGCACAGACAACAGGCTACATATCAGCGTAGAGAATTGGCAGAAAGCAATGGCGGCTGCTTTCTACACTCCTGGAAATGGAAAAAAGAACACATTGACACCGGTGTGTCAGACCCACCATACTTGCTCCGGACACTGCGAGAGGGCTGTACAAGCAATGATCACACGCACGGCACAGCGGACACACCAGGAACCGCGGTGTTGGCCGTCGAATGGCGCTAGCTGCGCAGCATTTGTGCACCGCCGCCGTCAGTGTCAGCCAGTTTGCCGTGGCATACGGAGCTCCATCGCAGTCTTCAACACTGGTAGCATGCCGCGACAGCGTGGACGTGACCCGTATGTGCAGTTGACGGACTTTGAGCGAGGGCGTATAGTGGGCATGCGGGAGGCCGGGTGGACGTACCGCCGAATTGCTCAACACGTGGGGCGTGAGGTCTCCACAGTACATCGATGTTGTCGCCAGTGGTCGGCGGAAGGTGCACGTGCCCGTCGACCTGGGACCGGACCGCAGCGACGCACGGATGCACGCCAAGACCGTAGGATCCTAAGCAGTGCCGTAGGGGACCGCACCGCCACTTCCCAGCAAATTAGGGACACTGTTGCTCCTGGGGTATCGGCGAGGACCATTCGCAACCGTCTCCATGAAGCTGGGCTACGGTCCCGCACACCGTTAGGCCGTCTTCCGCTCACGCCCCAACATCGTGCAGCCCGCCTCCAGTGGTGTCGCGACAGGCGTGAATGGAGGGACGAATGGAGACGTGTCGTCTTCAGCAATGAGAGTCGCTTCTGCCTTGGTGCCAATGATGGTCGTATGCGTGTTTGGCGCCGTGCAGGTGAGCGCCACAATCAGGACTGCGTACGACCGAGGCACACAGGGCCAACACCCGGCATCATGGTGTGGGGAGCGATCTCCTACACTGGCCGTACACCACTGGTGATCGTCGAGGGGACACTGAATAGTGCACGGTACATCCAAACCGTCATCGAACCCATCGTTCTACCATTCGTAGACCGGCAAGGGATCTTGCTGTTCCAACAGGACAATGCACGTCCGCATGTATCCCGTGCCACCCAACGTGCTCTAGAAGGTGTAAGTCAACTACCCTGGCCAGCAAGATCTCCGGATCTGTCCCCCATTGAGCATGTTTGGGACTGGATGAAGCGTCGTCTCACGCGGTCTGCACGTCCAGCACGAACGCTGGTCCAACTGAGGCGCCAGGTGGAAATGGCATGGCAAGCCGTTCCACAGGACTACATCCAGCATCTCTACGATCGTCTCCATGGGAGAATAGCAGCCTGCATTGCTGCGAAAGGTGGATATACACTGTACTAGTGCCGACATTGTGCATGCTCTGTTGCCTGTGTCTATGTGCCTGTGGTTCTGTCAGTGTGATCATGTGATGTATCTGACCCCAGGAATGTATCAATAAAGTTTCCCCTTCCTGGGACAATGAATTCACGGTGTTCTTATTTCAATTTCCAGGAGTGTATGACGAGGGTATTGGAAAGTTGGTAGAATGCCACGACAAATATTTCAGTCGGAGAGGTGACTATATAGAGAAGTAGCTAGAAAGTGTAACTTTCTTGTTGGTGTTGTGGTCTTCAGTCCTGAGACTGGTTTGATGCAGCTCTCCATGCTACTCTATCCTGTGCAAGCTTCTTCATCTCCCAGTACCTACTGCAACCTACATCCTTCTGAATCTGCTTAGTGTATTCATCTCTTGGTCTCCCCCTACGATTTTTACCCTCCACGATGCCCTCCAACACTGAATTGGTGATCCCTTGATGCCTCAGAACATGTCCTACCAAACGATCCCTTCTTCTGGTCAAGTTGTGCCACAAACTCCTCTTCTCCCCAATCCTATTCAGTACCTCCTCATTAGTTATGTGATCTACCCATCTAATCTTCAGCATTCTTCTATAACACCACATTTCGAAAGCTTCTATTCTCTTCTTGTCCAAACTATTTACCGTCCATGTTTCACTTCCATACATGGCTACACTCCATACAAATACTTTCAGAAATGACTTCCTGACACTTAAATCTATACTCGATCTTAACAAATTTCTCTTCTTCAGAAACGCTTTCCTTGCCATTGCCAGTCTACATTTTATATCCTCTCTACTTCGACCATCATCGGTTATTTTGCTCCCCAAATAGCAAAACTCCTTTACTACTTTAATTGTCTCATTTCCTAATCTAATACCCTCAACATCACCCGACGTAATTCGACTACATTCCATTATCCTCGTTTTGCTTTTGTTGATGTTCATCTTATATCCTCCCTTCAAGACACCATCCATTCCGTTCAACTGCTCTTCCAAGTCCTTTGCTGTCTCTGACAGAATTACAATGTCATCGGCGAACCTGAAAGTTTTTATTTCTTCTCCATGGATTTTAATACCTACTCCGAATTTTTCTTTTGTTTCCTTTACTGCTTGCTCAATATACAGATTGAATAACATCGGGGAGAGGCTACAACCCTGTCTTACTCCCTTCCCAACCGCTGCTTCCCTTTCATGTCCCTCGACTCTTATAACTGCCATCTGGTTTCTGTACAAATTGTAAATAGCCTTTCGCTCCCTGTATTTTACCCCTTCCACCTTTAGAATTTGAAAGAGAGTATTCCAGTCAACATTGTGAAAAGCTTTCTCTAAGTCTGCAAATGCTAGAAACGTAGGTTTGCCTTTCCTTAATCTTTCTTCTAAGGTAAGTCGTATGGTCAGTATTGCCTCACGTGTTCCAGTATTTCTACGGAATCCAAACTGATCTTCCCCGAGGCCAGCTTCTACTAGTTTTTCCATTCGTCTGTAAAGAATTCGCGTTAGCATTTTGCAGCTGTGGCTTATTAAACTGATAGTTCGGTAATTTTCACATCTGTCAACACCTGCTTTCTTTGGGATTGGAATTATTATATTGTTCTTGAAGTATGAGGGTATTTCACCTGTTTCATACATCTTGCTCACCAGATGGTAGAGTTTTGTCAGGACTGGCTCTCCCAAGGCCGTCAGTAGTTCCAATGGAATGTTGTCTACTCCGGGGGCCTTGTTTCGACTCAGGTCTTTCAGTGCTCTGTCAAACTCTTCACGCAGTATCGTATCTCCCATTTCATCTTCATCTACATCCTCTTCCATTTCCATAATATTGTCCTCAAGTACATCGCTCTTGTATAGACCCTCTATATACTCCTTCCACCTTTCTGCTTTCCCTTCTTTGCTTAGAACTGGGTTTCCATCTGAGCTCTTGATGTTCATACAAGTGGTTCTCTTATCTCCAAAGGTCTCTTTAATTTTCCTGTAGGCAGTATCTATCTTACCCCTAGTGAGAAAAGCCTCTACATCCTTACATTTGTCCTCTAGCCATCCCTGCTTAGCCATTTTGCACTTCCTGTCGATCTCATTTTTGAGACGTTTGTATTCCTTTTTGCCTGCTTCACTTACTGCATTTTTATATTTTCTCCTTTCATCAATTAAATTCAATATTTCTTCTGTTACCCAAGGATTTCTACTAGCCCTCGTCCTTTTACCTATTTGATCCTCTGCTGCCTTCACTACTTCATCCCTCAAAGCTACCCATTCCTCTTCTACTGTATTTCTTTCCCCCATTCCTGTCAATTGTTCCCTTATGCTCTCCCTGAAACTCTGTACAACATCTGGTTCTTTCAGTTTATCCAGGTCCCATCTCCTTAAATTCCCACCTTTTTGCAGTTTCTTCCGTTTTAATCTACAGGTCATAACCAATAGATTGTGGTCAGAGTCCACATCTGCCCCTGGAAATGTCTTACAATTTAAAACCTGGTTCCTAAATCTCTGTCTTACCATTATATAATCTATCTGATACCTTTTAGTATCTCCAGGGTTCTTCCATGTATACAACCTTCTATCATGATTCTTAAACCAAGTGTTAGCTATGATTAAGTTGTGCTCTGTGCAAAATTCTACCAGGCGGCTTCCTCTTTCATTTCTTAGCCCCAATCCATATTCACCTACTACGTTTCCTTCTCTCCCTTTTCCTACACTCGAATTACAGTCACCCATGACTATTAAATTTTCGTCTCCCTTCACTATCTGAATAATTTCTTTTATTTCATCATGCATTTCTTCAATTTCTTCGTCATCTGCAGAGCTAGTTGGCATATAAACTTGTACTACTGTAGTAGGTGTGGGCTTCGTATCTATCTTGGCCACAATAATGCGTTCACTATACTGTTTGTAGTAGCTTACCCGCATTCCTATTTTCCTATTCATTATTAAACCTACTCCTGCATTACCCCTATTTGACTTTGTGTTGATAACCCTGTAGTCACCTGGCGAGAAGTCTTGTTCCTCCTGCCACCGATCTTCACTAATTCCCACTATATCTAACTTTAACCTATCCATTTCCCTTTTTAAATTTTCTAACCTACCTGCCCGATTAAGGGATCTGACATTCCACGCTCCGATCCGTAGAATGCCAGTTTTCTTTCTCCTGATAACGACATCCTCTTGAGTAGTCCCCGCCCGGAGATCCGAATGGGGGACTATTTTACCTCCGGAATATTTTACCCAAGAGGACGCCATCATCATTTAATCATACAGTAAAGCTGCATGCCCTCGGGAAAAATTACGGCCGTAGTTTCCCCTTGCTTTCAGCCGTTCGCAGTACCAGCACAGCAAGGCCGTTTTGGTTATTGTTACAAGGCCAGATCAGTCAATCATCCAGACTGTTGCCCTTGCAACTACTGAAAAGGCTGCTGCCCCTCTTCAGGAACCACACGTTTGTCTGGCCTCTCAACAGATACCCCTCCGTTGTGGTTGTACCTACGGTACGGCTATCTTTATCGCTGAGGCACGCAAGCCTCCCCGCCAACGGCAAGGTCCATGGTTCATGGGGGGGAAAGTGTAACTAACTATTGCAAAGAAGACATTTTTGATTTTAAATGTGGTATCCATTTCGCGATCGATTGGGCCTTCACAGTATGAGCACCTTCATCTGCAATTTTAAATACCTGTAAAGTACATTAAAAGCAGTGAAATAAATGAAGTGGTTGTTGTTCATAGAGAGAATAATACGCTGCTGAAAAAATTTGGGAAGCATGAGTTTGGGCGTCTGTCACACTACACTGAGCAATAGTTGAGGAATGAGTATGTTACCAAACTACTCTTTTATCTTTCACAGATTAGCTTCAAAGCAAAACGTCTTTACATCCTCTTTCATTTACATAACAAGAACTGAAATGTTTGACAGGTGTCCACAACAAAGTGGAAGCATTCATTCAAACCGTCATCCTGGGTGCTTTCCTCTCTGCCTTGAGAGCTTCAATAGCACGCAGGTCCTTCGAGAGCGTTTATCACTGTGTAACACCTACGTGGCACGTTCCATATCAGTTTACGGAGGTCACCCTGTGGCATCCGTTACTGTTCTTCAGCGGGAGACCTTGAGAGTTCTTTGAGACTGTATTGTGGAACACACATGTCAAGCATGTCCCGTACATGCTCGGTGGGGTTTTAAGCCGGGACTTACCGTTGGCCATTCCCTTACTTCAGTGTCCTGGCTTTGGAAGACATCCCTGTAGACGCCTGCTAGTGGGCCTTGCCATTATCCAGCAGGAGAAGGAATTCAGGACCACCACCAAATGCAGCAACCAGCACATAGTGTAAGAGGATCCGTTCGCTGTACTGCCTGACGGTAGGGCGAACACTAAAAATGACAAGATGCGTACGGCTGTCAACATCGATGCCTCCCCACACTATCAAGGAACTTCAGCCGAATTGATCAGTTTCCTGTACAACATTTGCTACGTACCTTACGACACGGCATCTCCACACGCGAACGTAGCCATCACCCCGCACCACAGGGAATCTAGACTGATCTTTGAATAACACATTACACCAGTGTCGAAGTTTCCAGTCGACATGGGAACAGCAGAACTGAAGGCGAGCTGTGAGATGCTGTCGTGTCAAGAGTGGTACTCGAATTGGACGTCTGGGTCGTAAAGTCCTTTCCCGCAACCTGTTCATTACAGTCTAATCGGACACAGTAGTTCCAGTTGTCCACCTGAGATGCTTTCGCAGTGCTCAGGCGGCAGTTGTATGATGCCGCAACCCAGTTATGGCAAGATATCGGTCTTCACGTGGGGCTGTCATGTGCTGGCCGCCTTGTCCAGCTCGCCTCGTGTACTGACCTGTGGCCTGTAGCGTGTCCACACCCGTAAATGACGCAGGGAGCGACACTGGCATCTGCTGCAACACGACGGGAAACTCCATCCTTCTTGGATCAAAATTACTACACTACAAACTTGCACTGCATTCCGCTGTCACATTGCATATGCTTGGTTGAATAAAATGTCCGCAACTGACAACTGCCGTCTCTGTACCTCACTAGAAAACAATGCGAAACTGGTACTCACATTCTTCTGAGGGGCCTCCTGATCCTCTAATACATAACAGCTGATAGATGGCGAGTGATTTTAGTTGTTGCATACACTGAAAGCGAAGAACTCAGGGCCGGCCGCGGTGGCCGAGCGGTTCTAGGCGCTTCAATCCGGAACCACGCGACTGCTACGGTCAAAGGTTCGAATTCTGCCTCGGGCATAGATGTGTGTGATGTCCTTAGGTTAGTTAGGTTTAAGTAGTTCTAAGTTTTAGGAGACTGATGTCCTCCGCCTAAGTCCCATAGTGCTCAGAGCCATTTGAACCATTTGAAGAACTCAGGAAATGTGTAATAAGGCCACAGATATCGCCTGCATCAAAATACACTCCTGGAAATTGAAATAAGAACACCGTGAATTCATTGTCCCAGGAAGGGGAAACTTTATTGACACATTCCTGGGGTCAGATAAATCACATGATCACACTGACAGAACCACAGGCACATAGACACAGGCAACAGAGCATGCACAATGTCGGCACTAGTACAGTGTATATCCACCTTTCGCAGCAATGCAGGCTGCTATTCTCCCATGGAGACGATCGTAGAGATGCTGGATGTAGTCCTGTGGAACGGCTTGCCATGCCATTTCCACCTGGCGCCTCAGTTGGACCAGCGTTCGTGCTGGACGTGCAGACCGCGTGAGACGACGCTTCATCCAGTCCCAAACATGCTCAATGGGGGACAGATCCGGAGATCTTGCTGGCCAGGGTAGTTGACTTACACCTTCTAGAGCACGTTGGGTGGCACGGGATACATGCGGACGTGCATTGTCCTGTTGGAACAGCAAGTTCCCTTGCCGGTCTACGAATGGTAGAACGATGGGTTCGATGACGGTTTGGATGTACCGTGCACTATTCAGTGTCCCCTCGACGATCACCAGTGGTGTACGGCCAGTGTAGGAGATCGCTCCCCACACCATGATGCCGGGTGTTGGCCCTGTGTGCCTCGGTCGTATGCAGTCCTGATTGTGGCGCTCACCTGCACGGCGCCAAACACGCATACGACCATCATTGGCACCAAGGCAGAAGCGACTCTCATCGCTGAAGACGACACGTCTCCATTCGTCCCTCCATTCACGCCTGTCGCGACACCACTGGAGGCGGGCTGCACGATGTTGGGGCGTGAGCGGAAGACGGCCTAACGGTGTGCGGGACCGTAGCCCAGCTTCATGGAGACGGTTGCGAATGGTCCTCGCCGATACCCCAGGAGCAACAGTGTCCCTAATTTGCTGGGAAGTGGCGGTGCGGTCCCCTACGGCACTGCATAGGATCATACGGTCTTGGCGTGCATCCGTGCGTCGCTGCGGTCCGGTCCCAGGTCGACGGGCACGTGCACCTTCCGCCGACCACTGGCGACAACATCGATGTACTGTGGAGACCTCACGCCCCACGTGTTGAGCAATTCGGCGGTACGTCCACCCGGCCTCCCGCATGCCCACTATACGCCCTCGCTCAAAGTCCGTCAACTGCACATACGGTTCACGTCCACGCTGTCGCGGCATGCTACCAGTGTTAAAGACTGCGATGGAGCTCCGTATGCCACGGCAAACTGGCTGACACTGACGGCGGCGGTGCACAAATGCTGCGCAGCTAGCGCCATTCGACGGCCAACACCGCGGTTCCTGGTGTGTCCGCTGTGCCGTGCGTGTGATCATTGCTTGTACAGACCTCTCGCAGTGTCCGGAGCAAGTATGGTGGGTCTGACACACCGGTGTCAATGTGTTCTTTTTTTCCATTTCCAGGAGTGTAGATTGCACATACCGGATGTCGATACACCTGCTCCCTTAATTAAGACATGTTAGGTGAAGAAGAAGTTATTAACCGAAATCGCATTGTGCTGCACTGATGTATAAACGAAAGATTATCGAATGTGTCCTAGTACCCTATTTAATCTCATTTTATAGACAGGAGGCAACATACGCTGTTGTTTAGGCAGTAGACGTCTCGTATTTTCTAATAATCCTTCAGTATTTTTTGTATTATGGTCTGAATATAGACAGCAAGCTGCGCAGCGCTACATAGGTCGGAAAAGTTGTGATACACTATGTGACCAAAAGATTCGGACACCTGGCTGAAAATGACTTACAAGTTCGTGCCGTCCTCCATCGGTAATGGTGAAATTCAATATTGTTTTGGCCCACCCTTAGCCTTGATGACAGCTTCCACTCTCGTAGGCATACATTAAATCAGGTGCTGGAAGGTTTCTTGGGAATGGCAGCCCATTCTTCACGGAGTGCTGCACTGAGGAGAGGTATCGACGTCGCTCGATGAGACCTGGCACGAGCTCGGCGTTCCAAAATATCTCAAAGGTGTTCTACAGGATTCAGGTTAGAACTATGTGCAGGCTAGTTCATTACAGGATGTTATTGTTGGGTAACCACCCCGCCACAGGCCGTGCATTATGAACAGGTGCTCGATCGTGTTGAAAGATGCAATCGCCATTCCCGAACTGCTCTTCAACTGTGGGAAGCTAGGAGGTGCTTAAAAAATCAATATAGGCCTGTGCAGTGATGGTACCACGCAAAACAACAAGGGGTACAAGCAAAAACACGACCACACCATAACACCACCGCCTCCGAATATTCTGTTGGCACTACACACGCTGGCAGATGACGTTCACTTGCAATTCACCATACCCACACCCTGCTATCGGATCGCCACATTGTGTACCGTGATTCGTTGCGCCACACAACGTTTTTCCACTCTTCAATCGTCCAGTGTTTACGCTCCTTACACCAAGAGAGGCGACGTTTGGCATTTACCGGCGTGATGTGTGGCTGATGAGCATCCGCTCGACCATGAAAACCAAGTTTTCTCACCTCCCGCCTAACTGTCATAGTACTTGCAGTGGATCCTGATGCAGTTTGGAATTCCTGTGTGATGTTCTGGATACGATGTCTGCCTATTACACATTACGACCCTCTTCAACTGTCGGCGGTCTCTGTCAGTCAACAGACCACGTCGGCCTGTACGCTTTTGTGCTGTACGTGTCTCTTAACGTTTCCACTTGACTATCACATCGGAAACTGTGGACCTAGGGATGTTTAGGAGAGTGGAAATCTCCCGTATAGACGTATGACACAAGTGACTCCCAATAACCTGACCACTTTCGAAGTCCGTGAGTTCCGCGGAGCGCCCCATTCTGCTCTCTCACGATGTCGAATGACTACTGAGGTCGCTGATAATAGAGTATCTGGAAGTAGGTGGCACCACAATTCACCTAATATGAAAAACGTGAGTTTTTGGAGGTGTCCGGATACTTCTGATCACACAGCGTGTATTTCACATATGGAAATCTAGCGAAGTAATGGCCTTCTACTCTTCAGTCGTTGATATTACCCTGTTGCATACAGGTGCTAGTCATCTGTTGTAGTTAGTTCGTCAGTACTTTCAACTGTATGCTACTTCACGTAGATCTCGTGCTATGGTGATGTAATAAAACTATTTATTAAGGGAAGCCTCTAAGCTTTCTTTTAGTGATTATTTTATCTTTTATTGTATCTGTGGTTTATACTATGGGTTATTCAAGTTGCCATCCACATTGGGTAGCCTTTCTGTAGGTTTATGTATAAAGACAGATGGTTGGTTGCATTACTGTATTCCTTGGCATTTAGTTATGTATTAGTCTTTGACTTATATCAATATAATGCAATGCATGAGCTTTCGTACGTTTATGAGTCAGGATTGCGTTTCGGTTTCTCATGTTCAGCATTCTTTGGATGTAGACGTCCACATACTCAGTGTAAGAAGCGGATTCTGATTATTTTTTGCGGTTTTCCGTTGGTATCCTATATAGTATTCATAGCCCTGATATAAGCTATCACATCGCCTAATTTTTTCTGTGAGCAAATCTGATGCGGTGGGCTATAATGGCATAATTTTAAGTCTGGTTCACATGTTGGGTTGAACGTAGCAGTATTTTGATTTTTATAATTTACTAAATATTTGTTAGCATACAGTCTAAGTTCTGTTTCTTATAATTTTAAAACTTTTATATTTATCTTGTAACTATGTTTGTCGTTTACTTAGCGATATTGTCAAAGAAAGGTACTTGTAGTACATTCTATAACGCAAGTATCGTAAATGTGGTGTATAGGGTTACTTAGCAGTATTCTGTCATGAAGTAACCATCAAAAATATTTCATAACTTTCATAATTTCTTATATGTGTACATTTGGAATCATAGTTATTTTAAATTTTGTATTTTACTTTTACTGTTAGAATCTTTGTACTGAAGCGATACTTGTTTTACTTGTGGTCAGTTCGTCTCACGCGTTGGCTGTTGACAGTTAGTACTTGCGACACCCTGGTAGGTATGACGTGTCATTCTGTGGGAACGATGTTTTAGCGAATTGTGATGTACATAGGAATTTCAATTTTGATTTGACAACGCATCGGTCATTTCGTGTTTTATGTACCTGGACATTGAATGGAAAGATTTTGTGTATAGCTGACACAAAATGATTGTAATAACCTTTATGAAAGTATGTTGTCATTTGGTTCTTCTATGGGTTATTGCTTTATTGGTATAACAGTTTGAAGCACTTCTCGAAATTTCATTACAGTACTGAAGATGGTAAATTAGATTACCCAACCGGTTATCTACAGTAAAATTTTTATAGCGATCTCGGCTAAAAAGTTCTTCTTCTCCTGAGTAATCACTACAGACCGCCCCTTCGAGCTCAGATGAATAAATTAATTACAGATATCTGATAACAAATCGAAGGTCATTTTATGGGATGTAAAAGTTTGGTCCAAAATAGCAATAAATGGGAAAATAGGCAAATGTGATTGCGTAACACGTATGCCATAGAATAACTGCACAGCCGTCAATTTTTTATCCGCTGCCTTTTGTGGTAGGCATGGCTCGCGATATGCGTCAGCGTCATCTGCAGCCAGCGCCCGCTACACATATGATCCATGGCTGGAACACGAACTCGTTTATACAGCCAGCAACCGGTAGTCCCTATCCCGTCCTAGCTTCAGCTAACCTCCTTGGGCGTATTACTGCAGAAGTCTTTGATGTTGCTGGAGATGACCAACTACCTATCCTTTACACTGGCTTCCACACGCTACACCAACTTTACCATCGAATCCTATTATCCTACCAAAAATCATCCGAAAGTACTCCCTCAGTAACTAGAAAGCCTGTCGGGAAACCACCGACATTCACATCGGAATTCACCTAATAAAATTCAAAGCTTCCAATGACATCTCCCATGCTGCTTCTTTTATACAGCAGACCTCTTTGGACGCCATATCCCAACCAAACCTATCTATGGTAATCACCTCACTGTCCCTCCAAGAGCTCTACCCCTTCTCCAGGAATCCTGTCGAGCATACCGGTTTTCCTATAGACTTGTAACTATGATACACATTTCATCGGGAAACCCTTGTGCACTTTAGACATCTGCTAAACTCTACGAACGCCAGGACTGCCGCCAAACGCACGTCAAACCTAATTCTACATCCCCTACATAAAATCCTGATGAGTTTCATTTAGACTAGTCCCTATTCTCTACAGACGATGAACGTATAGACACCACTATCACACACCCTATCCACAGCTTCCAGTACTTGTGCAACACAATGAACGTTGGTCGTATAACAGACTTTCAATACTGGTTGCTTGACGTTAATGACGTAAGTAGCACAGATTTTTATTCGGTTTGCAACTGTTCATACTAGTTCACTGCCTTCAGCATTTTATGTGTCAGCCATCTTCCACTACACAGTCTCCCAGTTTCCACAGATAATCTCTGTAATACGTGTGTGTTCGAATCCTTCGGTGAGAAAACTAAAGGTTTTCTTGTCTTTGCTGTGTTGTATTGAACTGATACCGAAAGCTTTCGTCAGATGTGGCTAGCAAGTTTGTTCTTCCACAAATCAGAGCGATACCTGCTTTCTTGCAAACGATGTTTTGAGATGTTCGGTACCCAATACCGTAAAAAAGAAACGTTTTCCAGATGTTACCGACTCCACTGGCCTTTTTAAAACGACACTTTGGATCCAGACCCCAATTTGGCAAGACTTGATGTACCTTCAGAACTTAACTTAAAATGATTGTATTTCTATTGCCATCAGTTCATCTTTAGGAAAGATAAAGTCACCAGAGAGGCAATTCTGACATTGAATTTTATAATGGAAGCAAGACTGAAAAGATGAAGACACATTCATAGGATTTGACGACCTGGAAAAGACGTTCGACAATGTCAAATGGTGCAAGATGTTGGAAATTCTGAGAAAAACAGGGATGATCTACAGGAAAATACTATAACATACAATATGTACAAGAGCCAAGAAGGAATAATAAGAGTGGAAGACCAAGAATGAAGTGCTCGGACTGAAAAGGTTTTAAGACAGGGACATAGGATTTCGCCCCCAGTGTTCGACTTAAAGTCTATATATCGAGGGAGCAACGATGGAGATAAAAGAAAGGTTCAATACTCGAATTAAAATACAAAGTGAAAGGATATCAATGATAAGTTTCTCTGATGACGTTGCTATTCTCAGAGAAAGTGAAGAAAAATTACACGATCTGCTGAATGGAATAAACAGACTAATGAGTACAGAATATGGTCTGAGGGTGAATAGAAGAAAGACGAAAGTAATAGGAAGTAGCAGAAATGTGAACAGCAAGAAATTTAACATCAGACTGCTGATCACGAAATAGATGAAGTTAAGGAATTCTGCCACCTAGACAGCAAAATAAACATTGACGGACGGAGTAAGGAGGACATAATTAGCAACTATCACTGGTAAAAAGTGCATTCCTCGCCAAGAAAAGTCTAATACAATCAAAAATAGATCTTAATTTGAGGGATCAATTTCTGAGAATGTAAGTTTGGAGGACAACAACATTGTGGGGCAGAGAAACATGGACTGTGGGAAAACTGGAACAGAAAATGTCGAAGCATGTGAGATGTGGTGCTACAGACAGATGTTGAAAATTAGGTGGACTGATAAGGTAAGAAATAAGGAGGTTCTCCGGAGAATAGGCAAGGAAAGGAATATACGGGAAAACACTGACAAGAAAAAGGAACAGCATGGCAGGACATCTGTTAAGATGTCAGGGAATAATTTCCGTGGGAGGGAGCTTTACAGAGGAAAACAGAGACTGGAATACATCCAGCAAATAACTGAGTATGTAGATCGTAAGTGCTACTCTGAGATGAAGAGGTCAGCACAGGAGAGGAATTCGTGGCGGGCCGCATCAAACGTCAGACGAATGATGATTAAAAAATACGTATTAAGTCTGATAAAATCATTTCATTCGATTCTTAGAACATTCAGGAGCACACTTTTTTCTATTCTACAGAATCTTTCTAACTTTGATAAGGCACTTTCACGTTTTACTTTCGCGGGACGGGAGCGACCCTGTGACCTTTGCAATGGTCTCTCTTTTGATTAACTACTTTTCGCGTTTTATTTGACAATGCCGTACTAATATTACGTTTAGATTTTGATACTTTCCTGTGATTTGTCTATTTTTAAGTTGTTCATGTGATGAGCCAAGTTTATAAAAGTTTAGTCACTTTGTAACTGTTCAGCAGTCACTCTTATTCTAATGATCAGTTACGCGTATTATACTTTGTGCACGAACTGACATCACGATCATGTCCCGTAAATGTTCGATGGGATTCATGTCGGTATATCTGAGTGGCCAGAAATTAGCGCATTGTCATCCGCAAAAATTCCATCGTTGTCTGGTAACATGAAGTCCATTAATGGGTGCAAATGGTCTCCAAGTGTCCGAACATAACTATTTCCAGTCAATGATAAGTTCAGTGGGACCAGAGAGCCCAGCACATTCCATGTACATACAGCCAACACCATTATAGAGCCACCACCAGCTTGCACAGCGCCATGTTGACAACTTTGGTCCATGCCTTCGTGAGGTCCGCATCACACTCGGACCCTACCATCTACTGTTACCAGCTGAAATCGGGAATCATCTGACCAGGTCACGATTTTCCTGTCGTCTAGTGTTTAAGCGGTATGATCACGAATCCAAAACAAACGCTGCACGAGAGATGTGCTGTTAGCAAAGGCACTTGCGCCAGTCCACTACTGTCATAGCCCATTAACGTCCGATTCGGTCGATCTGTCTTAACGTATACTTTTGGCTTACGTCCCACATTGATTCCTGCGGTTATTTCACCCAGTGTCGCTTGTCTGTTAGCACTGTCAACTCTACGCAATCTCCGCTGTTCTCGGTCGTTAAATGAATCCCATCGGCCACTGCGTTATCCGTGGTGAGAGGTAATACCTGAAATTTTGTATTCTTAGCATACTCTTGAAACTGCGGAACTTCGAATATAGAATTTCCTACGGATTTCCGAAACTGAATGTCCGACGCGTCTAGGTCCAACTACTACTCCACGTTCAGTGTCTGTTAATTCCCAGCGTGCGGTCACAGTCCCGTCGGAAACCTTTACACATGAACCACCTGAGTACATACGGCAGCACCGCCAGTGCAGGGCCCTTTCATAATGCCGTCTGCATATGTGCATATCGCTATCCCGTGACTTTTGTCACCTCATTGTAAACAGTGTGACGACAGTGATTCACCAGGAAACTGGTGTTCCAAGAAAATTACACACTACCTTGCACATTCAGCAGCTTCTCGTCTGTTTCCAGGTAGGTAGCCTGTGCACGTCGTAAAAGTAGAAACTTATGTTCGCTTAGATTGTCTTCTATTGTAAAGTGCAAATCGTATTCTAATTAACTGCAACAATCAACCCATCACTCGAGCAAATAGTTTTTTGACAATTAACCTCGACAGGTTGCCTTCATAGTTTTTGGTTCGAGATTCGCGACAAGGTAAATAAAGTATGTTAAAAAATGACGAAATTCCTCCAGCTGTATTAAAGTGTTGGTTTTATTGGCAACTAGTTTCGATGTTGTTACAACATCATCTTAAGGCCCGAAATACAACATACCACACATAAACAACCAATGCAACAACAGTAATTTATGAGTTATTGTGCAAAACAATTTTATTATAACCATATTACATAATGGATAATTTTAATGAAACTAGTTATATTTTTTGGTCATTTCCGTTGAAATGCCATCACTCTGGACATTAGCCATTTACGTGGTATCACTAAATACAAATGAAGCTGTATATCCACAATCGTTTTATTATAGGTTAACATCAGGTATTAAAAATGGGAGTATATAAAAGCTTAAGCGATAAGCCGTTATTCTAGTGGATAATAGTATAGGCGTGGAACATTGCAATTTTTTAAGAAAATAATGAACTATGAAAAGGAGAACATACGCATTGCCAATCAGACATATGTTAGGTAAACTGTCTGATTGGCAACGTGTATGTTCTCCTTTTTATAATTCATTATTAAAAAAGAAAATTTACAGCGTCCCACGCCTTTATTATTATCCATTAGGATAACGGCTTATCGCTTAAGCTTTTATATACTCCCATTTTTAATACCAGATGTTAACCTATAATAAAACGATTCCGCATATACAGCTTCATTTGTATTTAGTGATACCACGTAAAGGACTAATGTCCAGAGTGATGGCATTTCAACGGAAATGACCAAAACATATAATTAGTTTCATTAAAATTATCCATTATGTAATATGGCTATAATAGAATTGTTTTGCATAATAACTCAAATTACTGTTGTTGCATTGTTTGTTTATATATGGTATGTTGTATTTAGGACCTGAAGATGTAACAAATGGTTCAAATGGCTCTGAGCACTATGGGACTCAACTGCTGAGGTCATTAGTCCCCTAGAACTTAGAACTAGTTAAACCTAACTAACCTAAGGACATCATAAACATCCATGCCCGAGGCAGGATTCGAACCTGCGACCGTAGCGGTCTTGCGGTTCCAGACTGCAGCGCCTTTAACCGCACGGCCACTTCGGCCGGCGATGATGTAACAACATCGAAACTAGTTGCCAATAAAACCAACACACACCTGGAGGAATTTCGTAATTTTTTAACATATACTAGCTGACATCCCAAGTCGTCCGTTTCAGTTATGGATATACGAAGCTAAATAAAGTCTCCATCTCAATTTCTTTCTCTGCCGCGATATCCAGACATTATTTTCTCCTGGATTAGGATATGCTCAAAATAATGACGCCCACATCACTATGAAACCGTGGGCAATTTCAAAATTGCGTCATGCTCGTCGTATGCCATTTGTGCAAGAACCGACAGTAAAGCAAGAACTAGATAGTCTGCAAGCTCAAGGTGTTATCGAACCGCTTCATTCAGCCAAGGCGTATCACCTATCGTTATCATTGGTAATGCACTAGGAGCGCTTCGGCTATGCTGGGATCTGAAGGTTACAATTAACGCCCGGAATCAGTAATAGAAATGCTTAAATTCTAAAAATAATTTTGGCACCTCTTCAACCTTGCAACCCGCTCCCCCTCCTACCCAAAGCCGTAAAAGTTTCGGTTTCTGGAAACTGGTGATACGACTTACAATGAGGAATCAATTTTTACACAATACTGTTCTGAGAGTCCGATTTTTAGAACGTAATTTCTGATACTCAAACCTATAAAACCACAAGATTTAATATAAACTACAGGTATTACCGTCTGTTCTTGTAGCAGTGTCACTTTGCTCCCTAGTTCAGCTCGACAAACATCGTCAAAAGTCGCTGTTCCTCGAGAGAAAGACGTCATGTTTTCGACTGCTGCCAGACACAACGTTCTCTCTGTGTTCCGGCGTAACGTCAAACACCGGCACGCCAGGTGCGAACCTCAGAGTAAAGAGGGCTGTAAAGAAGAAATCAGCCAATAGCACGCTGAACGACCCCTCCTAGGACGACCACGAGAAAGCAGTGGCCTCAAGGCGAAGGGAACATAAGCGCTGCACCCGACTGGCCGCGGCCCAGTTGAAGACTATTCGTTCCATGAGCCCTACAGCAGCGACTTAAGAACTGTATAATTTCACTTGTATTAGGGATTGTCTATACTGATGAGATTTCTTTTGTTTTTTGTTTTTGTCGCCCATTGCTTGCGACATATCATTGTAAACTCTCAAAGTTAAGTATTGGCATTTATCTTACTACAATTCATTTATACTGAAAGGGTACAGTACCACCCGACATTGAAAATAGGTACAACATACTTCATTATTTTTGTCAGAACAACACCTTTTTTTTTTTGTAAAATAACTCAATTTCAATTAGTACAGCAAAGCCGGATACCAGTGTGGGAAAGAATGACAATTTATTTATTTAATTGATCACATGTGCACTCCCACAAAGTAAATCCCTACATCCAGTTTGGTGAGATCTGTGAAATGAATGACTGTATGGTCGTCTGCTAACTGCAGATAGTGAATGTGAATATATGATCATCTTTGAGACGATCCTTTGGCCACCTTTGGTGGGACCAAAGAGATGAAATTTACCTGAGTTTTGAGCGCCTGAAATGTGGCTGACCAATACGGTAGCAAGGTGCTCCCCCACTTCAGCAGAGGTGCGAGAGGACCTGAAGAACGGCCATGTTTCAGCACTCTGCCGCTGGATCTTGTGTTGTTAAGACCTGTCTTAGGTGTGCTCCGTAAAGACAAAAGAGTGGAGACATGGTATGCATGTGGAATATTTAAGAGTAGTTTGAAATAATAATTTCTCTATTTCAGGAACTTTTGTGGGGAGAATTAAATGTCAGGCAGGTAATATTAATGGGATCGTAGTAATCTTCGGAAGTGACCAACGGTCACAATGAAACCACGTGTAGCAAAAAGTTGAAATACTTCCGTGTGCTTAAGTTAAGCTGAATTACTAGCGTGTGTACAATAAGTTGAAATATTTAAGAAATAGTGTGTGTACCATAAGTTGAAATACTTAAGAAATGGCGTGTGCAGGACTTGAAATTAGAGACGAGTACTTCCACGTGGTGAGTACGGTGTGAGTCTCAATCTGTGTATGAGACAAAGGATAAAGAGAAGTACTCGTCCACGGTATCAGTCGAGGACTCGCGTGTGTGATGAATATGTTCTTAATATTACTTTGCGTGATATGATTCCGTGTGACGCTAGATTCAAACTCTGAGAGAGAAGCAAGGTGAGTCGGCCGTCTATCCAGCAACACCACTTGGCTTGCATTGCACAGGAAGACGTGCATATATCTCCAGAGTTCATAGTAGGAAAGTAGAATTACAAAGTGGGGCAGTGTCGTGTGAAACTGGGATAAATACTAATTGAAGTGGGAAAGCTGAAAGTGATAGTGTTGTGACTATTTATTGTATTGTATTCCATGTTGTAGTGTGGTGTATGTCATGTAATTTGGGTATGTGTGGTTTGCATGGGAGAGTAGCAAGGTAGTTTCAAAAGATTAGTGGGTTATGCTTGTTCCTTCTGTACCGCTCGATCTGGAGGATAGTTTCTTGATGATGATTGTGAGAGTCGAAGTGTGAGATATAATAAAAGATCCACCATCCTATCCAGAAAGTGCACTGTAGCGTTAAATAATTACGAGACCATAAGGCAGAGAATCACCAATGTAAAGCCATGCCCACTGGGCGGAATTTCGCATGTGTTATTGTTGTAGGTTATAGAATTTGTGTGTTTAGGTTATAGAATTTATCGGAATAAATAAGATAGTGAAAAGAAAAAGATTGGTGGACTTTTCCTTCGAATTGTATGTTGTCATGATGTCCCGAATTTATAATGTGTGCGCCATTCATATTCAGTGCGGTGGCTACATGTTGATAAAAGCCGTTAAATAAAAGACAAAAAGAAAATGTGGTATTGCCAGTGCGTAGTGAACAGTCAGAGTTCTGTAAATCACTGATAGTCAGATGTGCGTTTCCGTTGTGTATTATTCATACAGGAGGATAATTTCTAACTTAATTGTGAGTACGAGAGTTCATGTTACTCGATAAATAAGAATGAATCCACTCGCTTGGCAGACCACTCATCTTGCAGGCCTGACTGCTTGATGCCACAGTATGAGAAAGGCATGTAGGTGCCTCTCAATACGATTTACCTGAAATGTTGTCTAGCGTTCCGAGAAAGCAGGTTTCCTAAGTACTGGTATTCGATGAGTAGGTAGGATACAACAATCTGCTCGGTGAAACTGTGTCCTGTATTAATTAATAAAGTATTTAGCGATGAATGACGGTGAAAATACTAGTCATCCGTTGTCACGTTTACTGGTGCTGGTGCAGCGGAAAATTATAGATACGTTGCAGTTTAATACTGCATAAAAATCTTCGGAGCCAACTTGTTATAGTGATAAAAAAAATAATAATTCTTGGGACGTGGTGGGACACCGTTCCGGCCCATTCCGATCTAAATTAATCACTGAGTCCCCGCTCTGAAGAATTACTGGCAAAACTGTTGGGATGAGTGCTTCTCCAAGCTACACTTGACTGATACTTATTTGCAGGTACCTTCTGATTCCGCCTCCCCAAAGATAACAATATACACATCCATTAAGTTACACCTTTATAAAGTCCTCCGTTCGGCGTCGAGAGCGCGCTGAGGTTTTTCAGTGATAGGTCTGACTCAGGAAATCCTTCCTTTGTAAATTATCTCACGATATAATTATGAAAGGTGCCTCACGGCAGGAGCATCTTGAAAGCCTCAGGACTTTTTTCGCCAAACTGCAGGACGCATGTCTCAAATAAAATGACCGAAAATCAAAATTATCCAGACAGAGATTATTTAGGTGACACCCTTTCAAAAGAAGGGCTCAAGGACTGATTTAACACGTAGAAGCGATAGACAGTCAACCAGACAGAACCTTCTAGATGCACAGGCCTACGCGCACCGGTCATATTGCAATGTACTATGTTGAAACTATGTGCCACTTCAAAGTGTCACATTTCAATACGGTATAAACCTGTAATTCTTGTTTAAAATATGGGTTACCTGAGAAATCGCTGGCTCGCTGAAATATTCAGAAAGGATTTTGTGCGTGAGCAGCATCCAAGGCTAAATAAATGATAATGTACGACGTGTTATTTCCTTACACTGTACCATATTTGTCAATTCCGTTTAAAGGCAATTACGTATAAAGTACTAAGTTCATTTCTTCCTTAGTTCAATACCACTGCTGACTAGATTAGTGTGAAGCTGGCTGTAAAGTATTTGTAACACGTCATTTGTTTGCAATTTGCAGTGCACGATTTCTCGCTTTGTATTGGGAGTTTCTGGGCCTAATATGCGATTTATAGAAAACACCACCTTAGACCATGTTCTGGATTTACTTACTTCCCATTTTCATTTTTCATTTGCTTCAGTTCAGCTACTTACAGCATACTGTTTCTGTTTTACTTGTTTAATTTATGGGTACTTTGTGTGCCAAGTGCATTCGTTCAAATGGTTCAAATGGCTCTAAGCACATCTGAGGTCATCAGTCTCCTAGACTTAGAACCACTTAAACCTAAGGACATCACACACATCCATGCCCGAAGAAGAATTCGAACAAGCGACCGTAGCAGCAGCGCGGTTCCGGAGTGAAGCACCTAGAACCGCTCGGCCACAGCTGCCGGCTAAGTACATTCGTATATTTTCGTTTCTGTTACTGTACTTCCGATCATGGAACTTAATTATGCTACCTGAAAGAAACGACGTGAATCGAAATACAAATACGTCACTCCATTTAACTTATATCGCATCACACTTTTGAGACCAGTCGTTCCAGAATGGTGCAGTCGCAGTTCTTGGCTTAAGCATTCTTAATTTGCTGTTACGCTAAATGTTTGCATCTTCCATCGTTATTCATGGCATTATGCTACCAATTCTCCACCTTCCCGGGAGTGTAATTTCCTCATAATTCCTTCATTTCTAAATATTATCTCCTAACGGTAGCAATACTAAATTCAACTTCCAATTCTAAAGAAATTAATTTCATCATGAGGGCTCGAAAAAGAGGTTCTGAACTGTTATGCATGACCAAATTTGGGATAATATCGCCTTCGGACTTAAGGCTGCTAATGTAAATGTGGCTTCTTTTCGCTTCTTTTGGAATGCCGTGTAGCGGTTCAGAATGGATCCACTTAAAAGAATTTTCATGTTTCGGCGAAAGCGTACTTGTACATATATAATGTGGACTATAGGGGGCACAAATTCAGTTCTATATCAATATCTCTGTTAACGACATTTGGACAACAACTATCTAACAAAACTTCCGTCCGAAGTATATATAAACGTTAGTGTAAGTAGTGACATTGCAAAACGTTAAAAAAAAATCAGTTAACCTACAGTATTTGGACAATAAGTATCTAACAAAACTTTCGTTCGAAGCACATGTAAACGCTAATGTAAGTAGTGACGTTTGAAAGAATCAAAAAACATCGGTTAACCTCCAGTGGTGGTGGTTTTACATGCACTAGAGCCGATTGTTAATTTTTCATTGTAGCTAAGTAACACTAAATTAAGGACCCTCTAAATCATTAATTTAATTAATCAACCGTTTTTCGGCTTATAAGACCTCCACCAGACCACATAACTGACTATCGTTATGAAAGAGGATGCACCAGTGGTGAAAACACTGAAACGCTATTAGGATTTGTGAATGAGGTACAAACTCAGTGTCATCTTTGACAGTGCAATTGTAATATAATTGAAAACGTTAAAGCGATATACTAAATAACACTAAACTGCAGTTTGAATATCTGAAAAATTAAACGCATTTTAATTATTCATACTAGGTGTACTGCCACATCTTCACTACAACTTCCTTTCATATTTAATGTCTTCTGAATGTGTATCCTTAATTCTGTATTGGTTTACAGGTTCGCCTGATTCGAAGAAGAATAGGGTAGCAAAAGAAAAATATTTTTCTTGTGATATTTACCACAATCCGGTGTAAGTTAGTTGTTGATTTAGTTCATTACTCATATAGGAAACGAAAAAATTTAACCTGATGCTCTAATAAATTCTATGAATCGCTGGTTTTCCACTGTAATTCAATTCATAAATTGAAAGTTTTCCACTCCATTACACTTTATGGTACAATCGTGGTAAATGATCTTTCATCCACATTCAGTTAAACGCACACTTCGTCCTTTGTAATCCCAAATACTGTTTTGGTAATATATCTTGATTAACTGTTTTAAAAGCAAAGATATTTTCTCGCTTTCTGTACTTCTCACAACTTAAATTTTTCTTTCGATAACTACGTTCTCTTCTCAGTTGATGAGACGTTTGTTTCGGAGGAAGGGGAGAGGGCAACGACACTACTTCCACAGATACACTAGGAAATATTGATAACTCAATGATTATTTTCTTATTTTCACAATAACACATCAACTTCAACAGGGTTTACTTGCCACCAAAGATAACAATATAATGCCTCATAATTATTTTCATTTTAAAAAGAGAAAGCTTAAGGTAATGTTATAAAACAGGAATTGAATTGATCGTATCTAGAAAGAGATTGTATCATGGCATTATTTTAAAAGCAATCATATAATATTCTTTTATTTTCATTGTACAGCCATTACCGCTGCTGGAGATGAAGTACAGCTTCAGTTTTCTTGTTGCGATGCACGGTTGTCGACCAGGTGAAATGACAATCCCCAAATTTCCGTAACAAATGTGCAACAATAGAAACACAAACAAATATTTAATATTTTTTCATTATATTGCTATTACTATGACAAAATAATAACAGTACTACACTATGTGATAAAAAGTAACCGGACACCACAAAAACCATACGATTTTCATATTAGGTGCATTGTGCTGTCACCTACTGCCAGGTAATCGGTATCAGCGACCTCAGTAGTCATTAGACATCGTGCGAGAGCAGAATCAGGCGCTTCGCGGAACTCACGGACTTCTAACGTGGTCAGATGACTGGGTGCCACTTGTGTCATACGTCTGTACGCGAGGCTTCCACACTTCTAAACATCCCTAGGTCCACTGTTTCCGATGTGATAGTCAAGTGGAAACGTGAAGGGACACGTACAGCACAAAAGCGTACAAGTCGACCTCGTCTGTTGACTGACAAAATCAAAAAATGGTTCAAATGGCTCTGAGCACTATGGGACTTAACTGCTGTGGTCATCAGTCTCCTAGAACTTAGAACTACTTAAACCTAACTAACCTAAGGACATCATACACATCCATGCCCGAGGCAGGATTCGAACCTGCGACCGTAGCGGTCGTGCGGTTCCACACTGTAGCGTCTAGAACCGCTCGGCCACTCCGGCCGGCTGACTGACAGAGACCGCCGTCAGTTGAAGAAGTTAGCAATGTGTAATAGGCCGACATCTATCCAGGCCATCACACAGGAATTCCAGACTACATCAGGATCCACTGCAAGTACTATGACAGTTACGCGGGAGGTGAGAAAACTTGGATTTCATGATCGAGCGGCAACTCATAAGCCACACATCACTCCGGTAAATGCCAAACGACGCCTCGATTGGTGTAAGGAGATTAAACACTGGATGATTGAACAGTGGAAAAACGTCGTGTGGAGTGATGAATCACGGTACAGAATGCGGCGATCCGAAGGCAGGGTGTAGATATGGCGAACGCCCGGTGAACGTCATCTGGGAGCGTGTGTACTGCCAACGGTAAAATTCGGAGGCTGTGGTGTAATGGTGTTTTTCATGGAAGGGGCTTGCAGCCCATGATGTTTTGCATGGCACAATAACGGCACAGGCCTACATTGATGTCTTAAGCACCTCCTGGCTTCCCACAGTTGAAGAGCAATTCGGGAATGGCGATTGCATCTTTCAACACGATCGAGCACCTGTTCGTAATGCACGGCTTGTGGCGAAGTGGTTACACGACAATAACATTCCTGTAATGGACTGGTCTGCACAGAGTCCTGACCCGAATTCTATAGAACACCTTAGAGATGTTTTGGAACGCCGTCTTCGTGCCAGGCCTCACCGACCGACATCGGTACGTCTCCTCAGTGCAGCACTCCGTGAAGAATGGGCTGCCATTCCTCAAGGAACCTTCCAGCACCTGACTGGAAGTATGCCTGCTGGGGTGGAAGCTGTCATCATGGCTAAGAGTGGGCCAAACCCTATTGAATCCCATCATTACCGATGGAGGACGCCACGAACTTGTAAGTCATTTTCAGCCAGGTGTGCGGATACTTTTGAGCACTTAGTGTGATAATATACCGTATATAACACATTTCTGTGGATTGTGTAGCGGCAAAGTCCTTGGTGATAAGTGTAGTGTTGGCAGAAGAGCCAACACCGTGTTGTTAGAGGAGGCCGAAATGTGCGCGTTTTAACTCACGCAGGCTGGCGTGAGGTCTGGAAAATGACAAGGAAATTAGAACTTAGAAAAACGGACGCAGATGGTGTAATACTTTAATCCATAATTGGTGAACATCGGTCTTGATGATACATCAATTACAATCTCAATATAAACTGGTAATGGCGCCTTGCTAGGTCGTAGCAAATGACGTAGCTGAAGGCTATGCTAACTATCGTCTCGGCAAATGAGAGCGTATTTTGTCAGTGAACCATCGCTAGCAAAGTCGGCTGTACAACTGGAGCGAGTGCTAGGAAGTCTCTCTAGACCTGCCGTGTGGCGGCGCTCGGTCTGCAATCACTGACAGTGGCGACACTCGGGTCCGACGTATACTTCCGGACCGCGGCCGATTTAAAGGCTACCACCTAGCAAGTGTGGTGTCTGGCGGTGACACCACATTCCTCCCCCGCAAATCGGCGAACGGTTGTGTTATAAGGCTTCCTCCAAACCCCGAGAATTGGCTCCTGCCAATTCACAACACTTGACGACGAGGATTTTGCGTTCGTATTTGCCCTGATTTCCTTGTGTAATGGCTTCGCCACAGTCTCCGGATGTACTGTCCGAATTTTATCGCTTACAGAACCAGCAGACGCAGGCCTTGCCGGATGCCCTTGGACAGCTCGTCCAGGGTCAACGTGCAATGCAAACCGATGCGGCGGCAGCCGCTCCACCGCTACCGCAGCCACAACACACTGTTGCACCACCTTTTCGTCCGTTTGATGCTGCACTGGAAAGCTGGACGGAGTGGTCACGCCAATTTGGATCCCATCCGCGTCGCCAATGTAGTGTTGGCAGAAGAGCCAACACCGTGTTGTTAGAGGAGGCCGAAATGCACGCGTTTTAACTCACGCAGGCTGGCGTGAGGTCTGGAAAATGACAAGGAAATTAGAACTTAGAAAAACGGACGCAGATGGTGTAATAACTTTAATCCATAATTGGTGAAAATCGGTCTTGATGATACATGAATTACAATCTCAATATAAACTGGTAATGGCGCCTTTCTAGGTCGTAGCAAATGACGTAACTGAAGGCTATGCTAACTATCGTCTCGGCAAATGAGAGCGTATTGGTCAGTGAACCATCGCTAGCAAAGTCGGCTGTACAACTGGGGCGAGTGCTAGGAAGTCTCTCTAGACCTGCCGTGTGGCGGCGCTCGGTCTGCAATCACTGACAGTGGCGACACGCGGGACCGACGTATACTACCGGACCGCGGCCGATTTAAAGGCTACCACCTAGCAAGTGTGGTGTCTGGCGGTGACACCACAATAAGAGCTCAAATTCTGTGTGCTGAAAAATAGAGTAAACCAGAAAACTAAACATCGAAAAAACTCTTTTGTGTGTGTGTGTGTGTGTGTGTGTGTGTGGGCGCACGCGCGCATGATTAGGACAAAGAGGAAATCAGCAAAGTTTGTCAGTGTAGGTTGCCTACATTGGGGGCAGGTATGTACTCAGGGACAAACCTACTGTTTTCCTTTGACTGACAGGTATTTAACATTTGTTCTGCTAAGAGAATTAAGGTCACCTGGGGATAATCCACACTTTTGATTGACAGGTTATGACACCCTGGGGATAATCCACCCTTTTTATTGACAAGTCCTGCACCTATTGTTCCTCCAGCCCCCCCCCCTCCCACGATTTCCTCCTCCACCCCCACCACCTCATCCACCCCCATCCCTCAGGAAACTCCCCTCGCCGTACAAGCACACTTAAGATATCAATTTGATTGACTTATTAATTAAATCGACCAATTCATTAAAATCCACCAGCTGGAAAACTCACAGCTCTCCCCCTCCCCTCCCCTTACCAAAAATTGGCGGGAGAAAGACTCAGTTGCTGAGTATGGAATATTGTTTAAGCAATTTAGACAATGTGTAGAGTATTGTTTATTTAAACAATTTACGCTATTTAACAGAGTGTTTGGCATATACTTTATTTATTTAGTCAAAGAATTCGTTGTGAAATTGACTGCAGTGTATGAAATACAGTTTATTTAAACAATTTACAGGATACAGGGTTGTGTATGGAATATAGTTTATTTAAAGAATTTGTCAGGAAATCGATCACAGCATGGAATATTTAAACAATTGTGGCGCTTTTTTTATCCTGATCATGCATGGAAACATTGAGTAGGCATAGTTTATATCTGCTGCTGGAGTCAGGGGTGTTAATGTTCTTATTTTCCTCACTTTTCGAACTACACTGATGTCTAAGCTCAGATGGGAAAATTGGAACAATTACGTATCTAAAAGTTCATGACATATTTCGGAACCCACCGTCACTTTCTGCAGATGGGCAAATTACTAGAATCTCAGTGGCAAACTATTTTTTACAGATCAAGAAACAAATAGCAGTCATATTGTACTGATAGTTAAACTCTACAAAAGTGGTCTACAGATCTTGAATGGAATGTCTCTGTCGCCAGAAAATTAATTGAGGGAAAATACGTCGAAATGCAGGGAAATTGAGGGAGTGCTTGCATGTCTAACGTTTGGTGCAGACCAGTTTTTGTACATGTGAAAAGAGTATGCAACAGCAAGAGGAATACGAGGAAACGTGGACATGGAAGTACTGGGAACCAGGGGAACAGTCTTTTCTTTTTGTTGAGGCAACATTCTACTGTATGTCTATTGCGGTAAATGTGATGCACGCGAGTTGACTGCTGTCTTTGATGCTTTCCTGGAAAAAAGAGAACCATCTGCCTCTAAACTTCCTTGCATCTGCATTAAAGCATAACCGAGAGTGGACTGAGTGACCGGTTGAGACGGAATTGTACTGAGGTATGATTTAGTGGTAGACTGGTGATGCATTCTAGAGACAGAGAGGGATGTTGCTCCAGGTCATTTGACGATTCTTTTTCCATTATTTTGTTGCGATGCATCAGCTGTGTGACATTACCTTCATTTGACTCGTATACAACTGCGTGTTCTGAAAGATTTAGAGTACTGTCTACTTGCGATCGTTAACACCAAACCTCTCAGTCAGCAGAGACCTTCCATCTCACGTAGGATGAAACATGTCCATCCTGTTTTGATACATTCCTCTAGACGAAACGAAGATTTATGCGACGTACTCCATTCCCCTGCCCCATCTTGGGTATAAAATCAGGTTTTCAGTTTCTAAGTTAGTGACAGATTTTTGTGAGGTACAGCAGTCCTCGTGTATGCATCTGCTTGACAGATGTCCTCATTATGGATTCAGTGGGGGCGTGACGTGTAATTCCACCCTTCAAATACCGCTGCTATGCATTTGTCTCTTTTTTTATATGAGATATTGTTCGTTACTAGTGATCAGTTTCTATAGTACTGATGAGGGTACGGTATAACTTCTAAACTGTGATCGGATGTGAACAGTGGGCACCATACACCGCTGGAAAGCTACACTGCTGGCCACCGTAAATGCAACACGAAGAAAGACAAGAGGTAGCACAACAAGATTTATTTTGTAGATAACATGTTGACCAAGTATCAAATTATTACGTTTACAGACGTCTGTGACATGTGGTTCCTGCCAGAATCAGTAGCCAGAGTAGCCGCCATTGTTGGGGATCACCGCTGCCACACGTCTCGGCATTGAGTCAAAGAGACGTTGGATGTGTTCCTGGGATACAGCAGCCCAAGCTGTTTCCACACGTTGCCAAAGATCATCTGGTGTGGCAGCTGGGGATGTAATCTGGGTCACTCGTTGAGCAACCATGGACCACATGTTCCCTATCGGCGAAAGATCCGGAGAGCGAGCCGGCCAGGGAAGCAATTCAATCTGGTTATTGACGAAGAACCTTTGGACAATGCGTGCCACGTGTGGTCGCGCATTATCCTGTTGAAATATGGCTGTGGCCGAGCCCTAAAGGTAAGGAAGGACAACTGGCTCCAGCACCTCGGATATGTAGCGTCGGCTATTTAAAGTACCGGCAATGCGTACTAGAGGCGTGCGAGAGTAATATCCAATGCCGCCCCATACCATAATACCCGGTGCAAGACCAGTGTGGCGGTGCATAATGCAGCTGTCCAGCATCCTCTCTCCACGGTGTCTCCACACTCGAATCCGACCATCGTGCTGCTGCAGACAGAAGCGTGCCTCGTCAGTAAAGACAACGTCATTCCATTCTGCCGTCCACATCCGTCTGTCATCACACCTTTGGCGACGGAGACGTCTGTGGTTCTGCGTCAATGGTAGACGAAGCAATGGACGTCTTGCGGACAGACCACTCTGCTGTAAACGGCGTCGAATGGTACGCGCAGACACTGGATGATGCGTTACAGACGCAATGTGCTGTGCTATGGTTCGGGATGTCACTGAGCGATCCGCCACTGCCATGCGCACAATTTGCCTATCAGCACGTGCAGTGGTGCACCGAAGTGAATGCGATCGACCACGTCGGTCCGTCGTACCCTCCTGCATCCAACGGTCACATATCCGCATTACAGTTGTTTGGTTTCGTCCAACACGACTAGCGATTTCTCTATATGATAATCCACAATCTCGGTAAGCCACTATCCTTCCTCTGTCGAACTCGGATACTTGATCAAAAGATGTTCGCTGTTGTATACGAGGCATAACTGATCGTCTTGTGAAACAACCACAAGGTAAACACACGTGCCAAACGTACACTCGTCGAAATCGCCAAGCCTTAAATGGCGCTATGAGGTGGCGCCACAGGCGCGCGTGATGTGCGTCTGCGCTGAAATTCTAATCAGTTGCATATTTCATCGCTGCAAACCCATGGTGTAAATTTCACTTGATTCGGATGCTTCCTTCAGGGTGTTGCATTTACGGTGGCCAGCAGTGTATATTGTACATGATTTAACAAAGTAGTTTTTTCATTTTATACTTTGTCACCGTAGTTTATGGTAGAGAAATCTGCAAGGAGAATGTGTGTCATGCACTGGAAATATAGTCCTTACATTGGAATATTAACAGTACTGCATTCCACACGACTAATAGGTTGGAAACCACAACGCATTATAGCCTGTTTTAAATACAGAATCGTGTAGCCTTACAAATGCATATGTTTACGTTCTCTCTTACCAATTCCTTCTTGGTACTGATCCCAGATGCTAGAACAATAGTTTAGAATTGGTAGCGCAGTTGATTTACGTAAAATGCTTCAAACTCCATTCGACTGGAGCTTCGTCATGAATAAAAACCACCCATTTCTACTTCTTAGTAACAATCTGCTATTACATCGCAACATTGTCATATCTAGTACTATACACCAATAAGGTGCGCTACGTTCCTTGACATGCGTGCATCTGCAGCAATCTTGAGCTCTTGGATGGGTGTGGAACAGCAGTTGTGGTCTTCGCTCCTCTATTCCTTTATGAGACATAGAATGTAGCGGTCTACTTCTGGTCAGCTGTAGATTAAATCAGCGACAGTGCTGCAGAGAGGGTTCATGAAAGACAACGGGAGCAGATCTTTCAGTCTCTAACTTTATCCTAAGAATGCGAGAATACCACGTGACTCCCATCCACACAGAGAAAAATCGTAAATTACATGCTATGCTCAAAGTGCTAGAAATATGTACATCTCTGTCTGTTCTACTTTGATACATACGTATGTTCGAGAATAAACAATGAATGGATGTACTACACAGTCATCTATCTACATTCGCAATGGTAATGGCAAAGTAGAGGAGGGGCGGTTTGGTGATGATACAGAAACTTGGAAACACGCTGTTGTGTCATAGGGCGGTGTTGAAGTTATGGTAAAATTGCTAAAATTGATCACACTATCAACTGTGATGCTTATCACAGAACATCGATAGTGTCTTTTCAATCCTATCTATTCACTGGTACGCTGTTGGTTAGCACATAATGGTTGACTGAGATCGTTTGTTTCAGATGGGGAAAGAGTCTTGGTGGAGCGGCCTCACCTTCTGGGGATGTCTAGCATCAAAACAGTGATCGTGTACATGAATGCAGTGCGAGAAATCAATCGAAATGGAACACTGTGCCATCAGCTATTCCGTCATGGTGAAAGGTGAGTTTAAATGTAGACGCTATCAATCACCTTCGAGGAGCAGTTTGGAAACGCTCCACAACGCCGCAAAACTCTTTCAGTTTCCTTATGTTTTGAGTGTTTTTCGTTTAAAATCATCCAGTGTGTGTATTGTGATAGCGCTGTGCGATGTCTAGTTTTCTGTGAGAGTCAATACATCAAAACGTGTTAAGGTCAGTTTAGAACCTAACACAGACTCCGAAGTCATGGCGGAAAAAACAAAATGTATGGCAGTGTACAAAGCATGGTACAGCAGAAGAAAGCAATGTATCAGACAACAAAACAGGATCCCTCTCTTTTGATTGATAGTCGATGAAACTTTACCCTGGTCTGTGCAAGTGACTTCGATCACTGGCCACCTGCTCCAATGGATTAGTACCTGTAAATAGGATCACCACATATGCTCGACGCCGGCTTGAAGATGGTATTTGTTTTCGATTTATCGGAAGAGAGAGATGCTGTAAAAATCTTACCGAGTTTTCTGTCAGATGAAGTTAGCAGAGATTTTATAGTTCGTATTTTCTTTTTCTGTTGGATGGTACAGAATAACGATGATAGAATGTTTGGGTGATAGACGTGAATGGAGCCTGAGGGACAGAGATCTGCTTCGGACTGCAGTACCTGTACACAGTTTGGAAATGCATCGCAATGCTGTAGCAAAATCCTCGCCCTTCTTCGAGTTCCTGTATGGCGTAGTGTCTTCCTAATTTTCCCGATAAGAAACACCACTGTAACTGTTCATATGGCCTTTTATGCTATCTAACGTTGCTGGAGCAACATTCGTTTGGCGCTGACCTAACACATCGCACACGGGTGGTGGAGCTACGACAACATGTGCTCATTTCCACCGAGTGGTCAAAACACGGTCCAGTCGCATTAACTCAGCGTGCCCTGTTTCTACACGAGTTGCAGAATGTGGTAGATATAGCGCTCTTCGACTTCTGCTCAGTTCCGACTTACTTGGAACGATCATACGCGCAAAGCTGCAGGGATGGCGGGGATGAGACTGAGGAGCAGTTACAAGAAGGATGTTGTTTGTTGTTGTGGTCTTCAGTCCTGAGACTGGTTTGATGCAGCTCTCCATGCTACCCTATCCTGTGCAAGTTTCTTCATCTCTCAGTACCTACTGCAACCTACATTCTTCTGAATCTGCTTAGTGTATTCATCTCTTCGTCTCCCTCTACGATTTTTACCCTCCACGCTGCCCTCCAATGCTAAATTGGTGATCCCTTGATGCCTCAGAACATGTCCTACCAACCGGTCCCTTCTTCTCGTCAAGTTGTGCCACAAACTCCTCTTCTCCCCAATTCTATTAAATACCTCCTCATTAGTTATGTGATCTACCCATCTAATCTTCAGCATTTTTCTGTAGCACCACATTTCGAAAGCTTCTATTCTCTTCCTGTCCAAACTATTTATCGTCCATGTTTCACTTCCGTACATGGCTACACTCCATACAAATACTTTCAGAAACGACTTCCTCGCACTTAAATCTATACTCGATGTTAACAAATTTCTCTTCTTCAGAAACGCTTTCCTTGCCATTGCCAGTCTACATTTTATATCTTCTCTACTTCGACCATCATCAGTTATTTTGCTCCCCAAATAGCAAAACTCCTTTACTACTTTAAGTGTCTCATTTCCTAATCTAATTCCCTCGCCATCACCCGACTTAATTCGACTACATTCCATTATCCTCGTTTTCGTTTATTGCTGTTCATCTTATATCCTCCTTTCAAGACACTGTCCATTCCATTCAACTGCTCTTCCAAGTCCTTTGCTGTCTCTGACAGAATTACAATGTCATTGGCGAACCTCAAAGCTTTTATTTCTTCTCCATGGATTTTAATACCTACTCCGAATTTTTCTTTTGTTTCCTTTACTGCTTGCTCAATATACAGATTGAATAACATCGGGGAGAGGCTACAACCCTGTCTCACTCCCTTCCCAACCACTGCTTCCCTTTCATGTCCCTCGACTCTTATAACTGCCATCTGGTTTTTGTACAAATTGTAAATAGCCTTTCGCTCCCTGTATTTTACCCCTTCCACCTTTAGAATTTGAAAGAGAGTATTCCAGTCAACATTGTGAAAAGCTTTCTCTAAGTCGACAAATGCTAGAAACGTAGATTTGCCTTTCCTTAATCTTTCTTCTAAGATAAGTCGTAAGGTCAGTATTGCCTCACGTGTTCCAATATTTCTAGGGAATCCAAACTGATCTTCCCGAGGTCGGCTTCTACCAGTTTTTCCATTCGTCTGTAAAGAATTCGCGTTAGTACTTTGCAGCTGTGACTTATTAAACTGATAGTTCGGTAATTTTCAAATCTGTCAACACCTGCTTTCTTTGGGATTGGAATTATTATATTCTTCTTGAAGTCTGAGGGTATTTCGCCTTACAACTTGCTCACCAGATGGTAGAGTTTTGTCAGGACTGGCTCTCCCAAGGCTGTCAGTAGTTCGAATGGCATTTTGTCTACTCCCGGGGCCTTGTTTCAGCTCAGGTCTTGCAGTGCTCTGTCAAACTCTTCACGCAGTATCGTATCTCCCATTTCATCTTCATCAACATTCTCTTCCATTTCTATAATATTGTCCTCAAGTACATCGCCCTTGTGTAGACCCTCTATATACTCCTTCCACCTTTCTGCTTTCCCTTCTTTGGTTAGAACTGGGTTTCCATCTGAGCTCTTGATATTCATACAAGTGGTTCACTTTTCTCCAAAGGTCTCTTTAATTTTCCTGTAGGCAGTATCTATCTTACCCCTAATCAGATAAGCCTCTACATCCTTACATTTGTCCTCTAGCCATCCCTGCTTAGCCATTTTGCACTTCCTGTCGATCTCATTTTTGATCCGTTTGTATTCCTTTTTGCCTGCTTCATTTACTGCATTTTTATATTTTCTCCTTTCATCAATTAAATTCAATATTTCTTCTGTTACTCAAGGATTTCTACTAGCCCTCATCTTTTTACCTACTTGATCCTCTGCTGCCTTCACTACTTCATCCCTCAGATCTACCCATTCTTCTTCTACTGTACTTCTTTCCCCCACTGCTGTCAATTGTTCCCTGATGCTCTCCCTGGAACTCTGTATAACCTGTGGTTTAGTCAGTTTATCCAGGTCCCATCTCCTTAAATTCCCACCTTTTTGCAGTTTCTTCAATTTTAATCTGCAGTTCATAACCAACAGATTGTGGTCAGAGTCCACATTTGACCCTGGAAATGTCTTACAATTTAAAACCTGGTTCCTAAATCTCTGTCTTACCATTATATAATCTATCTGATACCTTTTAGTATCTCCAGGGTTCTTCCATGTATACAACCTTCTATCATGATTCTTAAACCAAGTGTTAGCTATGATTAAGTTGTGCTCTGTGCAAAATTCTACCAGACGGCTTCCTCTTTCATTTCTTAGCCCCAATCCATATTCACCTACTACGTTTCCTTCTTTCCCTTTTCATACACTCGAATTCCAGTCACCCATGACTATTAAATTTTCGTCTCCCTTCACTATCTGAATAATTTCTTTTATCTCATCATACATTTCATCAATTTCTTCATCATCTGCAGAGCTAGTTGGCATATAAACGTGTACTACTGTAGTAGGTGTAGGCTTCGTGTCTACCTTGGCCACAATAATGCGTTCACTATGCTGTTTGTAGTAGCTTACCCCCACTCCTATTTTTTATTCATTATTAAACCTACTCCTGCATTACCCCTATTTGATTTTGAATTTATAACCCTGTATTCACCTGATAAAAAGTCTTGTTCAAAAAAATGGCTCTGAGCACTATGGGACTCAACTTCTGAGGTCATTAGTCCCCTAGAACTTAGAACTAGTTAAACCTAACTAACCTAAGGACATCACAAACATCCATGCCCGAGGCAGGATTCGAACCTGCGACCGTAGCGGTCCTGCGGTTCCAGACTGCAGCGCCTTTAACCGCACGGTCACTTCGGCCGGCAAAAGTCTTGTTCCTCCTGCCACCGAAATTCACTAATTGCCACTATATCTAACTTTCATCTATCGATTTCCCTTTTTAAATTTTCTAACCTACCTGCTCGATTAAGGGATCTGAGATTCCACGCTCCGATCCGTAGAATGCCAGTTTTCTTTCTCCTGATAACAACGTCCTCTTGAGTAGTCCCCGCCCGGCGTTCCGAATGGGGGACTATTTTACCTCCGGAATATTTTACCCAAGAGGACGCCATCGTCATTTAACCATACAGTAAAGCTGCATGCCCTCGGAAAAATTACGGCTGTAGTTTTCCCCTTGCTTTCAGCCGTTCGCAGTACCAGCACAGCAAGGCCGTTTTGGTTATTGTTACAAGGCCAGATCAGTCAATCATCCAGACTGTTGCCCCTACAACTACTGAAAAGGCTGCTGCTCCTCTTCAGGAACCACACGTTTGTCTAGCCTCTCAACAGATACCCCTCCATTGTGGTTGCACCTACGGTACGGGCATCTGTATCGCTGAGGCACGCAAGCCTCCCACCCAACGGCAAGGTCCATTGTTCATGGGGGGGACAAGAAGGATACGGACTATATAAAACCATGTAGGAATTTTATTGCAACAGACAGTTATGAAAAAGGTGTGGGTTTGGTGAATGCCCGGTGAACGTCAGCTTCCAGAGTGCGTTGTGTCAACAGTAAAATTCGGAGGCGGTGGTGTTACGGTGTGGTCGCGTTTTTGCCTACAGCCCTTGTTGTTTTACGTGGCACTATCACAGTACAGGCCTACATTGATGTTTTAAGCACCTTCTTGCTTCCCACAGTTGAAGAGAAATTCGGGGATGGCGATTGCATCTTTCACCACCTATTAATAATGCACGACCTGTGGCGGAGTGGTTACACGACAATAACATCCCTGTAATGGATTGGGCTGCACAGAGTTCTGACCTGAATCTCTATAGAACACCTTTGGGATGTTTTGGAACGCCGACTTCGTGCCAGGCCTCACCGGCACACATCGATACTTCTCCTCAGTGCAGCACTCCGTGGAGAATGGGCTGCCATTGCCCAAGAAACATTCCAGCACTTGACTGAACGTCATCAAGGCTAAGAGTGGGCAACACCATATTGAATTCCAGCATTACCGATGGAGGGCGCCACGAACTTGTAATGCACTGTCAGCCAGGTGTCCGGATACTTTTGATCACATAGTGTTCTTGAATGTACCAGGACAAAGAGATAATCAACAGTATACTGAATTTTGTGGTTCAAAATGGTTCAAATGGCTCTGAGCACTATGGGACTCAACTGCTGAGGTCATTAGTCCCCTAGAACTTAGAACTAGTTAAACCTAACTAACCTAAGGACATCACAAACATCCATGCCCGAGGCAGGATTCGAACCTGCGACCGTAGCGGTCTTGCGGTTCCAGACTGCAGCGCCTTTAACCGCACGGCCACTTCGGCCGGCTGAATTTTGTGAATACCGAAAGGAATAACATGTATAGTTATTCAACATTTGTATTTTTTTATAGTCCTCGTTTAACCAGGCATTAAACTCAAATGATGATATTTACGGTCTCTGTTCATTAGTGTTCCGGCGTAAAGTCAAGCGCCGGAACACCGGCCTGGAACCTTAAAGCGGTGGGGGCTGTGAAGAAGACGTCAGCCATTAGGACGCTGACCGACCCCTCCCTAGGACGACAACGACACAGCTGCGGCTTGTAGGCGAAGAGAACATAAGCGCTGCACCCGACTGGTCGCGGTCCAGTTGAAGACTAGTCGTTCTATGAGCCCTACAGCAGCGACTTAGCAACTGTATAATTTCACTTGTATTAGGCATTGTATGTACTGATGAAATTTCTTATGTTGTCTCTCACCCATTGCTTGCGATACATCATTGTAAATTTTCCAAGTTAAGTATTGTCATTTATCTTACCGTAATAAATATTCATTAATACCAGTTGCCTGAATGGTTGTTTAGCGTTCCCAGAAAGTAGTTTTCCTAGGCACCCCGTATTAGACAAGTCGGCAGGACACAATAAATAGCACATTTGGAGTTGGCTTCAATGACACAAACGTTGACTACAGTTTGAAATAGAACATATAATACAACCGCTTATAGATTGCAGGCCTCACGGAAAAATGAAAATAGCACAAACTAATATATAATAACAGCTTAATGGTTGCAGCAAGTTTGCACACCGAAATAATACTGCATGTCTCAGAATGTTCGCTGGATACTCGGCTGACGAAAGTAACTCCCCGACTGTTTGCGTACGAATGCTCTTCTACAGGGTGGTCCATTGATAGTAACCGGGCCAAATATCTCACGAAATAAGCATCAGACGAAAAAACTACAAAGAACGAAAAACTCGTCTAGCTTGAAGGGGAAAAGCAGATGGCGCTATGGTTGGCCAGCTAGATGGCGCTGCCATAGGTCAAACGGATATCAACAGCGTTTTTCTAAAATAGGAAACCCCATTTTTTATTACATATTCGTGTAGTACGTAAAGAAATATGAATGTTTTAGATGGACCCCTATTTTCGCTTTGTGATAGATGGCGCTGTAATAGTCACAAATATATTGCTCACAATTTTAGACGAACAGTTGGTAACAGGTAGGTTTTTTAAAATTAAAATACAGAACGTAGGTACGTTTGAACGTTTTATTTCAGTTGTTCCGATGTGATACATGTACCTTTGCGAACTTATTATTTCTGAGAACGCATGCTGTTACAGCGTGATTACCTGTAAATGCCGCATTAATGCAATAAATGCTCAAAGTGATGTCTGTCAACCTCAATGCATTTGGTAATACGTGTAACGACCTTCCTCTCAAAGCGAATAGTTAACCTTCCTTAATGTTCGTACACGCTGACGCATGTTGTCAGGCTTCAAACGCACGCGAGCTATGTGCCGGACATCCATCATGTTGGAAGTACATCGCCATTCTGTCATGCAGTGAAACATCTTGCATCTTGTAGTAACATCGGTAGAACCTTACGTACTCACTGTCGCAGTTAGAGGATTTTGACAAATGATTTATATAAATATTTGTTTAGAAGCAACCATGGTTGAATCTGATGCTATTAATGATGGATACTTCTTCCCAGTAATAATTCAAAACGATGTTGACGGGAGAAGCAAGATGCTCCCCGTTGGTCGCCATACATATACATCTACATGGATACTCTGCAAATCACATTTAAGTTCCTGGAAGAGGGTTCATCGAACCACCTTCTCAATTCTCTATTATTTCAATCTCGTATAGCGCGCGCAGAGAACGAACACCTATATCTTTCCGCACGAGCTCTGATTTCCCTTATTTTATCGTAGTGATCGTTCCTCCCTATGTAGGTCGGTGTCAACAAAATATTTTCGCATTCGGAGGAGAAAGTTGGTGATTGGAATTTCGTGAGAAGATTCCGTCGCAACGAAAAACGCCTTTCTTTTAATGATTTCCAGCCCAAATCCTGTATCATTTCTGTGACACTCTCTCCGATATTTCTCGATAATACAAAACGTGTTGCCTTTCTTTGAAATTTTTCGATGTACTCTGTCAGTCCTATCTGGTAAAGATCCCACACTGCGCAGCAGTATTCTAAAAGAGGACGGACAAGCGTAGTGTAGGCAGTCTCCTTGGTAGGTCTGTTACATTTTTGAGTGTCCTGCCAATAAAACGCAGTCTGTGGTTAGCCTTTCCCACCACATTTTCTATGTGTTCCTTCCAATTTAAGTTGTTCGTAATTGCAATACCTAGGTATTTAGTTGAATATACGACTTTTAGATTAGACTGATTTTTCCTGTAACCGAAGTTTAACGAGTTCCTTTTAGCACTCATGTGGATGACCTCACACTTTTCGTTATTTAGGGTAAACTGCCACTTCTCGCACCATTCAGATATTTTTTCTAAATCGTTTTACAGTTTGTTTTGTTCTTCTGATGACTTTATTAGTCGATAAACGACAGCGTCATCTGCAAACAACCGAAGACGGCAGCTCAAATTATTTTTCAAATCGTTTATATAGATAAGGAACAGGAAAGGGCCTATAACACTACCTTGGGGAACGGCAGAAGTCACTTCTGTTTTACTCGATGACTGTCCGTCAATTACTACGGTGACAAAAATCACAAATCCAGTCACATAACTGAGACGATATTCCATAAGCACGCAATTTCACTACGAGCCGCTTGTGTGGTACAATGTCAAAAGCCTTCCGGAAATCCAGAAATACGGAATCGATCTGTAATCCCTTGTCAATAGCACTCAACACTTCAAGTGAATAAAGAGCTAGTTGTGTTTCACAGGAACGATGTTTTCTAAACCCATTTTGACTGTGTGTCAATAAACCGTTTTAAAATGGTTCAATTGGCTCTGAACACTATGGGACTTAACTTCCAAGGACATCAGTCCCCTATAACGTAGAACTACTTAAACCTAACTAACCTAAGGACATCACACACAGCCGGCCGAAGTGGCCGTGCGGTTAAAGGCGCTGCAGTCTGGAACCGCAAGACCGCTACGGTCGCAGGTTCGAATCCTGCCTCGGGTATGGATGTTTGTGGTGTCCTTAGGTTAGTTAGGTTTAACTAGTTCTAAGTTCTAGGGGACTAATGACCTCAGCAGTTGAGTCCCATAGTGCTCAGAGACATTTGACATCACACACATCCATGCCCGAGGCAGGATTCGAACCTGCGAACGTAGCGGTCGCGCGGTTCCAGACTGAAGCGCCTACAACCGCTCGTCCACCTCGGCCGGCAATAAACCGTTTCCTTCGAGGCAATTCATAATGTTCGAACACAATATATGTTCTAAAATTCTGCTGCACATCGACGTTAACGATATGGGCCTGTAATTTAGTGGATTAGTCCTACTACCTTTCTTGAATACTGGTGTGGCCTGTGCAACTTTCCAGTCTTTGGGTACGGATCTCTCGTCGAGCGAACCGTTGTATATGATTGTTAATTATGGAGCTAATGCATCAGCATACTCAGAAAGGAACCTAATTGGTATACAGTCTGGTTCAGAAGTCTTGCTTTTATTAAGTGATTTAAGTTGCTTCACTACTGCGAGGATATTTACTTCTACGTTACTCATGTTGGCAACTGTTCTCGATTCAAATTCCGGAATATTTACTTCGTCTTCTTTTGTGAAGGCATTTCGGAAGGCTGTGTTTAGTAACTCTGCTTTGGTAACACTGTCTTCGATAGTATCTCCATTGCTATCGCTCAGAGAAGGCATTGATTGTTTCTTGCCGCTAACATACTTCACGTATGACCAGAATCTCTTTGGATTTTCTGTCAGGTTTCGAGACAAAGTTTCGTTGTGGAAACTGTTATAACTGTTATAGGTATCTCGAATTGAAGTATGCGCTAAATTTCTAGCTTGTGTAAAAGGTCGCCAATCTTGGGGATTTTGCGTCTGTTTAAATTTGGCCTTTTTGTTTCGTTGTTTCTGCAACAGTGTTCTAACCCGTTTTTTGTACCAAGGAGGATCATCTCCGTCGTTTGTTAATTTATTTGGTACAAATCTCTCAATTGCTGCCCATACTATTTCTTTGAATTTAAGCCACGTCTGGTCTATTTGGAATGAGTGGAGATAGTCTCTCGGGAAGGCGTCAAGTGAACGGGGCGTGAGTACCGGACGTGAGTTGTGCTTCGGTAGCTCAGATGGTAGAGCACTTGCCCGCGAAAAGCAAAGGTCCCGAGTTCGAGTCTCGGTCAGGCATACAGTTTTAATCTGCCAGGAAGTTTCATATCAGCGCACACTCCGCTGCAGAGTGAAAATCTCATTCAGATGTTTCTTTGCCTGCAAATCTTTCTCTCACTACTATTTTCAACATATAAAATCACTGAGCACTACGACCTGTGCAATGGAAGCAAAAGTGACGCTGTCTAGTCAAAACTATTATCCGGACATCCATATGTAATACAGATTTGACCTCTAAATGTCACGGTAAACTCGGTCCAGGTAGATCACCTGTACCGAAGGACAGGGTCCGTCAAGCATTGCGGACCGTGGCTGTAAGAAACCGCATGAAATCGGCCGAAGAAATGAGTCGTGAGTTACGAAGTGCTACCAGCAATTCAGCAAGCACAATGACTGTGCGTGGGGAGTCAAAAAGAGCAGAGTAAATATCTTCCTTCTCAGGAATAGAATAGAATATGATGGCCTGCGGTGTCTGCCGACAAGAATCCGATTAACACGCTTGCGACCAGTTGAATCATTCTCTTGCATTAGTTGACCTCAGCATGGCTGCGGTAGAGCAGTGAGACAGGTCTGAGTTATAACGGCACGATTGTTTTGTGGACAAGAAGAATGCAAGCGTGTTAAAACGCACAGGGTGAAACAACACAGTAATGGATGACTTTATGATATAATTTTTTATTTCAAAGCAAAGGCTCTTTTTCTTCGTTTCATAGGGCTTATTCTTTCATTTCCTACTCCATCGGTGCGGACACTGCCAGATATGCAGGCGAATGGAAAACTTTTTTAGCAGTTTTCAAGCTCACCGAACGAAGCGTCGGACCGTCTAAGGCCTGATATGACGGGAAGAGAGAGAGAGAGAGACAGAGAGAATTCGTGTAGAAATGATACCAAGTGGTCCACCGCTGTCTTCAGTAGTCATGTCAGTGAAGTGTTGTGTACGTACCAAGCGGTTGTATGAAATTAGCACAGTATGATAGGTCAACATGGAGACATGGCAGGATGACAGAACGTTGGCGCGGGGGTGTAGATGAATTGGCGAGGAAAGGAATATATGGAAAACACTGAGAGGAAGAAGGGACAGGATGATAAAACGTCTATAGAGACTGCAGCGAATAACTTCATGACACTCGAGGGAGCTGTAGAGAGTAAAAGCAGTTGAGGAAGACAGAGATTGGAACACATCCAGCAAATAATTGAGGACACAAGTTGCAAGTACTACTCTAAGATGGAAAGGTTGTCACAGGAGAGGAATTCGTGGACGACTGCTTCAAACCAGTCAGAAGATTGATGACTTAAAAAAAAAAAGCGTTCACAACAATGGCATGCCACTCGCATTGATCAGCAGCCCATGTTTCCCAGTCACTGCCCTAGCCGTATGTATTGTGTTGTTACATGCAGCCTAGGCACGGACCGGTAATTCCGTAATCCAAGTGCCGCTACGGTGCGACTAATGAAGACACAGAATGTTTCAGTACGTTCTTTATCTGTACCCGGTTGGCAGGCACAGAAGTGAAGGGGTTACGACGCACCTGGTACACTTTAGGGTGATTCTCCGATGTGACAGTCGACCGGAACCTCGACGAGGAGTTTGCCTGCCCTCATGTTCCCTTGCATTCCTGCAGTGGGCCACTGTCGCTACCCCAGAAAAGTGGGTATTGCATGATTCAATGAGCTAGTGAAATGGAGACCCACAATGAGGTCCCATTCTAACAGTCAGTTGCTAATAACGCTGTCTCATACGAGTACACGGCATCTCACAAGGAAGCCTCCCCATCGCATTCCCCCTCAGATTTAGTTATAAGTTGGCACAGTGGATAGGCCTTGAAAAACTGAACACAGATCAATCGAGGAAACAGGAAGAAGTTGTGTGGAACTATGAAAAAAAATATACAAACTGAGTAGTCCATGCGCAAGATATGCAACAACAAGGATAATGTGAGCTCATGAGCGCCGTTGTCCCGTGGTTACCGTGAGCAGCTGCAGAACGAGAGGTCCTTGGTTCAAATCTTCCCTCGAGTGCAAAAGTTTAATTTTTTATTTTCAGACAGTTATTATCTGTCCGTCCGTCCGTCCGATGCGAGATAACTGCGCCGTGGTATGGGGACGCTACACATAAACAAACGTCAGTCGACTACAGCGCACGGAGGAGAAAGTATTTCTGCTAACGAGGCTCCCTGGCTGGCAGTCGACTGTTCGCTTCTTTGGACGAGAGTGCATTAAATACGTGAGATGTATTTCGTGGGCAATATATTTTCGGTTCCCATTGGAGAGGCACGTCCTTTCGTCTACTAATCACACGGTTTTGCAGTGAAGTCACAAAACACAGACACTAAACTTATTACAGTGAACAGAGACGCCAATGAACGAACGGACAGATCATAACTTCGCGAAAATAAAGAAAGTAAACTTCTCACTCGAGGGAAGACTTGAACCAAGGATCTCTTGTTCTTTGTTCCGCAGCTGCTCGCGCTAAGCATGGGACAACGGCGCTCCTGACCTCAGATTATCCTTCATGTTACCCATCTTGTGCATGGACTACTCATTTTGTATATTTTGCTTATTTTTTTCATAGTTCCACACAACTTCTTCCTGTTTTCTCGATTGATCTGTGTTCAGTTTTTCAAGGCCTATGCACTGTGCCGACTTATAACTAAATCTGGGGGGGGGGGGGGGGGAGGTTCCCTTGTCAGTGCCCAGTGCCCTTCGCAGTGAACACTGAACATCTGTCGCTGAGCACGCGTCTTATGTTTCCTGGCAACAACAGTAGACACGAACGAAACTAAAGCAATTTTGTGTCCCTTCTTCCCGTCTCCTTTGGCAACCGCAAGTGGTGGGTACGTGTGTGAAGTTACACTGACGTCCTACTATATCTACTTGGTGCTTCACTTCCTTTGTCAGGCAGAGTGATTTCTACCTACGAGAGAATGGTGGAAAACATAAAAGATATGACAAGCACTGTGGTGAACAAACCAACATTTGAATTGATGCTCTCACCTCTCTTACGGGATGTAATGACGAGTCGCTTTAGCTGGATACTGCACACAGAAACGTGCGGACACTCTTCCACACCACATGTCAAGGCCAGAGGCGGTGTTACACGGTGTTAGAGTGACGGCTCCAGGTGGTGACTAATTACTTGTTGTTTCCTGTTTTCCAGAATGCTTGCGACTCTGGCTACGGCCTTGGGAGGCTGCGGGGCGGAGCTGGGACAGCCGCCAGTGGCCACGTGCGTGAGGCGGGTGGAGCGGAGTGGAGTGGAGTGGGGCCTCAGTGTGCGGTAATTAGGCCGCAGCCGGTGTGATTCCTGTGGCGCGCTGCGCCGCCAGCGGGCGATACACCCGTCCCACCCCAGCTCGCCTCAGCGCGCGCCCGGCCTCGCACGCTTTGCTGGCCGACCTGATCGGCGCACGTGTCGGCAGCTATCTCGTTCCCCCATCTAAACCCGCGACTTTAAATTGCTAGGTAGTGCGACACGCCTCACAAAGGTTTCAGCATTGTGCCGTAGATAGTTTATACTGACCAGAAATAAAAATAAAAACAGGAGTTCCTGTCGTATGGCACCGTTAGGTAGTAGATATCGAAGAATGCATTCAGTCGGCTAATTTCTCACAATGGCACCCTTTCCTACGCTAAATGTGTTATTGTCTTGTTTCGTAAATATAGATTATTGTGATGTGTAAGTGTGATGTGTAGGTGTGATGTTTACTGTCACATTAGTGACGGAATGAAAATGCTTTCCCCTTATGATTGTTATTTGATTTACCTTTGGACACTATTACAGTTTCGACTCTGTTGCAGTTTTCAAGTGTTTGATTATAATCCTCTTAAAGTTAGTTACACTGCATGCAGCATCAAATGTCAAGAGCTTTGGATCAAACAGGGATTTTCATGACAACGAATGCCATGTATTCAGATGGAGCCATATTAGATAGTGATAAGAGATTATTAAATAATATATTTTGTATTTGCCTGATAATAAAGCTTTGAAATTGATAATGTTTGAAAAAACGGCACTAAATACAGATGTGTGAAGTGGGTGTTTGACTGAAAAGTCAAAGAAACTGGTACGTCTACCTAATATCGTGTAGGACCCCCGCAAGCGTGCTGAAGTGCAGCAACCCGACTTGGCATGGCCTCGACTAATGTCTGAAGTAGTGCTGCAGGGAATCGACAGGGTCCATGGATTAATGAGGTTCTCTCCGTACCTGAACATGTCTATCCGCTCGATACAATCTGAAACGAGACTCTACCGACCAGGCAGCATGTTTCCAGTCCTCAACAGTCCAATGTCGGTGTTGACGGTTCCAGCCAAGGCGTAAAGCTTTGTGTCGTGCAGTCATCGAGGGTACGCGAGTGGACCTTCGCCTCCGAAAGCTCATATCGGAGATGTTTCGTCGAATGGTTCACACGCTAACACTTGTTGATGCCCAGCATTGAAATCTGCACCCGTTTGCTGAAGTGTTGCGCTTCTTTCACACTGAAAGATTCTCTTTAGTCGTCATTGGTCCCTTTATTGCAAGATCTTTTTCCGGCCGTAGCGATGTCGGGGGTGTGATGTCTTACCGGATTCCTGATTTTCACTGTACACTCGTGAAATGGCCGTACGGGAGAACCTCGCTTCATCGCTACCACGGAGATGGTTCAAATGGCTCTGAGCGCTATGGGACTTAACATCTGAGGTCATCATTCCCCTAGACTTAGAACTACTTAAACCTAACTAACCTAAGGACATCACACACATCACATCAATGCCGGAGGAGGGGTTCGAACCTGCGACCGTAGCAGCAGCGCGGTTCCGGACTGAAGCGCCTAGAACCGCTCGGTCACAGCGGTCGGACACGGAGATGCTGTGTCCCATCATTCGTGCGCCGACTATCACCACGTTCAAACTCACTTAAATTTTGATAACTTGCTGTTGTAGCGGCAGTAACTGATCTAACAACTGCGCCAGACACTTCTCTTATACAGGGTGAGTCACCTAACATGACCGCTCGATATATTTCGTAAACCACATCAAATACTGACGAATCGATTCCACAGACGTGAGGGGAGAGGGGCTAGTGTAATTGGTTAATACAAACCATAAAAAAATGCACGGAAGTATGCTTTTTAACACAAACCTACGTTTTTTTAAATGGAACCCCGTTAGTTTTGTTAGCACATCTGAACATATAAACAAATACGTAATCAGTGCCGTTTGTTGCATTGTAAAATGTTAATTACAACCGGAGATATTGTAACCTAAAGTTGACGTTTGAGGACCACTCCTCCGCTGTTCGATCGTTTGTATTGGAGAGCACCGAATTACGTAGGGATCCAAAGGGAACGGTGATGGACCTTAGGTACAGAAGAGATTGGAACATCACATAACGTCCAGATGCTAACACCTTTTTATTGGTCTTTTTCACTGACGCACATGTACATTACTATGAGGGGTGAGGTACACGCACACACGTGGTTTCCGTTTTCAATTACGGAGTGGAATAGAGTGTGTCCCGACATGTGAGGCCAATAGATGTTCAATGTGGTGGCCATCATTTGCTGCACACAATTGGAATCTCTGGCGTAATGAATGTCGTACACGCCGCAGTACACCTGGTGTAATGTCGCCACAGGCTGCCACAATACGCTGTTTCATATCCTCTTGGATTGTAGCCACATCACGGTACACATTCTCCTTTAACGTACCCCACAGAAAGAAGTCCAGAGGTGCAAGATCAGGAGAACGGGCTGGCCAATTTATGCGTCCACCACGTCCTGTGAAATGCCCGTCGAACATCCTGCCAAGGGTCAGCCTGCTGTTAATTGCGGAATGTGCAGGTGCACCATCATGCTGATACCACATACGTCGACGCGTTTCAGTGGGACACTTTCGAGCAACGTTGGCAGATCATTCTGTAGAAACGCGATGTATGTTGCAGCTGTTCGGGCCCCTGCAATGAAGTGAGGACCAATGAGGTGGTCGCCAATGATTCCGCACCATACATTTACAGTCCACGGTCGCTGTCGCTCTACCTGTCTGAGCCAGCGAGGATTGTCCACGGACCAGTAATGCATGTTCCGTAGATTCACTGCCCCGTGGTTTGTGAAACCCGCTTCATCGGTAAACAGGTAGAACTGCAACGCATTCTCTGTTAATGCCCATTGACAGAATTGCACTCGATGATTAAAGTCATCACCATGTAATTGCTGATGTAGCGACACATGAAACGGGTGAAAGCGGTGAAGATGCAGTATGCACATGACACTACCTTGACTCGGTCCACCGGCTCTCGCAATGTCCCGTGTACTCATGTGTGGGTTCATGGCAACAGCAGCTAACACACCAACTGCACCCGCTTTTCCTGTGACGGGCCTGTTATGGACCCGTTTGCGTGCTACGACCATACCTGTTGCGTACAGTTGGCGGTAGATGTTTTGCAATGTGCGGCCCGTTGGATGCTCTCTGTCCGGGTACCGTTCTGCATACACCCTGCAGGCTTCAGCTGCATTTCGTCGACACTCGCCATAGATGAGTATCATCTCCGCCTTTTCAGAGTTCGAATACCCCATGGTCACAGTTCCTACAACACTACACTATCACAAACGTCTGGTAACACGGTGTACTACAGTTGGTCTGCGTGCGGAGACGAATGCAGAATAACAATAGCAGCAAGCGCTACATGCGGACACTGCGACAGCTAGACCAAAGCACAACAGTGCACTACAGCCACACTCGTAAACACTGTCGTCATCGTAAACATGTCCCTGCAGATGCTGCTCGCCGACCGTGGCCCGTGTTTGTTACAACACGAAACTGAACGTCGGAGGTTTCAAGTGTCAACTTTAGGTTACAATATCTCCGGATGTAATTAACATTTTACAGTGCAACAAACGGCACTGATTACGTATTTGTTTATATGTTCAGATGTACTAACAAAACTAACGTGGTTCCATTTAAAAAAAACGTAGGTTTGTGTTAAAAAACATACTTCCGTGCATTTTTGTATGGTTTGTATTAAACAATTACACTAGCCCCCCTCCTCACGTTCGGTCTGTGGAATCGGTTCGACAGTATTTGATGTGGTTTACGAAATATATCCAGCGGTAACGTTAGGTGGCTCACCCTGTATAGGCGTTGCCAACGGCAGCGTTGTATTCTGCCTCTTTCCATATCTCTGTATTAGATTGCGCATGCCTATACAAGTTTCTTTGGCGCTTCAGTGTAGTTCACTATCATCCGCAACAAATATACATCAGCTGACGTCACCAATTTCTTCGAACGAGATGGAAGGTGTGACATCAGCATATGTTCAAATGATGAATATAATGTTCTTCATGTATGCTATGGCAAGCAGTGCAACTAATTTCGAAATGAAAATAACTTGTCGCTTGAAAGTGGCTAACGATCCGAGATTCTAACAAATAAAATAAATAAATAAATAAATAAAAAATAAAAAAATTAAAAAAACAGTGAAATGGTGAATGAATGATCATTTAGATCATTCTGCATGAGTGTGGTTCATAATGATAGGAAAATAATAGTGTCATGTTTCTGCTGATGGTGATGAAAAAGAAGCAAGGAAATTATGGCATAGTTTAGCCTGATCCTCACGAAAAACACCTTGGCCATTGAAAAGCGGCATGTCCCTTTTCATTTAATATGAGAATAGCTCTCTACTTAAAGTGTAAAAAGGGGGTGGGGGCAGAGGAATATGATAATAATGTTTATAAAAGCAAATAGGGCTGCAGTGACTGTATGTACTGACTTCTAAATAACTTCAAAACTTAACTACTTTTAACCTGGTGCAGGTCTTCTTTTGTTGTTACTTTTGAGAGTGCGTGTAAACAGGACGGAGGCACAGCACTCCAATGTAACGAAAAACTCGGTCTATGGCATCCGCACAGGCAGGCAGCCTCACGTGTTGTCTCCGTAAAAGTCGCCTCGGCAGGCGAGCCTTAGGGAGCTGCAGGTATTGTGCATTTACGAGCCACCTCCAGCCCTGCGACCGAGGAGAGGCCAGGGATGGAACTTTATCATCAGCAGGCTGGCGCTTTCTCATGTTCTGAAGAGTGCCTTCGGTAGATAACTGTTACATTCTCAAAAAAAAAAAAAAACCACTACTTACAGAAAAATAGGAGTCTAGTCTCAGGCACAGTGTTTTATTTTTAAAGAACCTTTATGTGAGGCTAGTTTTTCACATGAAAATGTGTGACTGGTACAAATGTTTGTGACGTCACGAAAATGCAGCAGAAGCAGTAGCGTATCGGAAAGTTATTGGGGTTTTAATGCGATATGCTTTCCTGGCGAGATTTTTATGCAAGAAAGAATCGTGTCATTGGCTAGCTGAGTGCTGCTTTCTCAACGATCGGCTAGTATATCCTGTCTGGCGTAAGAAAAGAGCAGGCTTTACCATTAATCTAGAATATAGAGTCGGTTTTGGGACAGAGATGCGGGCAGATCTGAGAGTTTGTCCATAGACGGGAAGGCACCGATATGAAGCGTGTCTTAACTCCAATCAGGATCCAAAGTTCATGTTGGCAGAAATACGGCCGTAACCCTGTAACACAGAGCACGGGCGTAATTGTGTACATCTGGTGGTGAATGTTTACGGTTAGTGTTATTAGCAGCACTAACATCTTAGGACAAAACTTGATTCGCATTTGCTCAGCTCATTGCGGTTATCTGTCTCGGGTCCAGCGTTGCTTTAATAGATGCATACATTCCTCAGTCTGTCAAGCCAACAGTCACAGTATTCGTTGGAAAGAAAGCTCCTGAGTAACTGTAGAGCGTCAGTTGCATTTAAATGGCATGTTCTCATTTACTTTCAAGCAAAGTTAAAACCAGTGCCTCCAGTTGGTATGATTCACCTAGCGCACATTTTGTTATATTAATTTCTTTCCTAGTCAGACGTGTTTAATGTGTGTTTTTAAGAGAATAAATTAATGTCTTCATTTTAAATTTGTTTTTGTTAACGCCTCTGATAAATATCAAGTTTAATACTAGATAGTTCTCCACTTTAGGATCCAAAGCCAGGGCCATGAATTGTTCGCGTTAGTCATTCCGCTGTGCACAGTAATTTCATCTTGGGTGGTAAAGGCGTGTCTGGCTCTTGATTACCTTTCTGGGTTAGGTCAAACCTTTTAAACACGCACAGGGTTTTGTTACCTGTCTAGCGTAAAGTCCTCATCGCGACACGGTGATCACCATTAGCATTGTTGCATGTTCTGTGAAATGCTAGAGAGAGAATGAAATTTTCGTGTATTTGTCCTTAAGCTTCTGACATAATATTAGCAGTCTATCGTATTGTAAATAGGCACTACCTGTACTAGTAATAGAAGCCCATAACTTATTGACTATAGCCCTGAAATGAATCAAAAGTCAATAACAAATTGCGTAACAGAATAACTCTGTGCCCCTACCCGCATCTCGTCGGCTCGTACAGCGACAGACGTACCTCAAACTCTGAAAGAAAACATTTGTAACTGTGTAGGAACTGAACAAATCTCAATCTCTCACAAAAAGGACGAGGTTGTGAACATGGGAAAGATATGAAGAGGGTGTATGAAACCAGTTAAAACAATGTCGAATTAATCTATATTGAGATGAAAATAACAAACACAATGGGGATTGCAAAGACAATATAAGTACAGACGTAGCCAATACTAAAGGCGCACAAAAGTGACCACATGTTATCTAAATGCAAGCCTCGTGAACTGTTACAATGATCAAAATTATGAAAAGGTTTTGAAAAACACGTTGAGAATGGGCATAATACAAGGAACGAACACGGGAAGCAAGAACGCCCATGTGACCAGACCAAGAGTCGGATCACCGACTGGTCGTTACACACGTAACATGCGCATAAACAAAATAATAGAAAATCTGCGACCGTAATACGCCCACAATGTAGCTGTAAATTTAACCGATAATACAAATAGTGAGAATGATCAAAGGTCTGTCGCGAAACATGTGTAAGAATAATAGAGGGCTACATCCAAAATCTGTTGCACAGTTTGTCCAGAATAGCTCCCCTCAGTGTAGCAGTTACCAGGAAGGTGCGGGTTCGCGAAAGAGTTACACCTCCGCCTTCGGACCTCTAGCATTTGGTCGATGGCTTGGTCTGTTCTATTAAATACACACGGGGAGTCTTGAGATATTTTCAATCGTTCAAAAGCCCCAATTCAGAGACGGCAGGAGTCTGAAATATATTCTGGTACTGTTCATAATTCTATTGTTAATACGAGCATTTGCTGCTGTTTTTCCTGAGTTGCTACTCTAGTTACGTTTATGATGTAGATAAGAATAAATGTTATGCAACTTTTGCTACTAAATGTTTATCTTGTTTTCATCTAAACATGTTCCGCCCATTCGTGTCACGCATCACGATCATTTTCTGTCTTTGCTACAGTTTTGAAGCGCTTGTTGCCTCCTGTGAGGAAAGTAGCTGAATACAAGTTTTCAACTGACTCTATGACAAAAAACCCCAAAAATGACATATACCTTGCTTGCTTGACACCGCAGTGCACATACAGTGAACTGGAAAATATAATTGCGCGTATCTAGTGCCTACACAAGAGCCAGTGGGCATAGCGAACGAATGGGAAACGTTGAGAGGCACCCACTTGCCTTTCTCATACTGTGGCATCAAGCAGTCAGGCCTGCAAGATGAGTGGTTTGACAAGCGAGTGGCTTCTTCCTTAATTTATCGAGTAACATGAATTCTCGTATCTTACTATTTAGTTACAAATTACTCTCCTGTATGAATAATACGCAACGGAAACACGCATCTGACTATCAGTGATTTATAGAACTCTGACTGTACACTACGCACTGGCAATACCACATTTACTTTTTGTCTTTTATTTAACGGCTTTTATATAAATTCGGAACATTATGACAACATACAATTTAATGAAAAAGGCCACCAATCTCTTTCTTTTCACTATCTGATTTATTCCTAAACACACAAATTCTACAACCTACAACAATATCACATGAGAAATTCCGCCCAGTGGGCATGGCTTTACATTAGTGAATCTCTATACTATGGTCTCGTAATTTATTTTAAGGCTACAGTGCACTTTCTGGATAGGATGGTGGATCTTTTATTATACCTCACACTTCAACTCTCACAATCATCCTCACGAAACTTTCCTCCAGATCGAGCGATACAGAAGGAACAAGCATAACCCACAAATCTTTTGAAACTACCTAGCTACTGTCCCATGCTAAACACACATACCCAAATTACATGACATACACCACACAACAATATGAAATACTACACAAAGAATGGTTACAACATTATCACTTTCAGCTTTCCCACTTCAGTTAATATTGATCCCAGTTTCACACGACACTGCCCCACTTTGTAATTCTACTTTCCTACTGTGAACTCTGGAGATAAACGCACGTCTTCCTGTGCAATGCAAGCCAAGTGGCATTGCTGGATAGACGGCCGACTCACCTTGATTCTCTCTCAGAGTTTGTATCTAGCGTCACACGGAATGATATTTCTTAAATATTTCAACTTATGATACACACGCTATTTCTTAAATATTTCAGCTTATTGTACACACGCTAGTAATTCAGCTTAACTTAAGCACACGGAAGTATCTCAACTTATAACTACACGTAGTTTCATTGTGACCGTTGGTTTACTACAATCCCCTTAAAATTACCTGCCTGACATTTAATTCTCCCCACAAAAGTTCCTGAGATAGAGAAATTATTATTTCTAACTACTCTTAAATATTCCACATGCATACAGCAGAAGGTCCAGCGGCAGAGTGCTGAAACATGGCCGTATTCTGGTTCTCTCGCACCTCTGTCGAAGTGGGAGAAGCACCTTGCTACCTTATTGGTCAGCCACATTTCAGGCGCTCAAAGCTCTGGTAAAATTTTCATCTCTTTGGTCTCACCAAAGGTAGCCAAAGGATCGACTCAAAGATGATCATATATTCCCATTCACTATCTGTGGTTAGCAGACGACCATACATTCATTCATTTCACAGATCTCACCAAACTGGATGTATGGATTTATTTTGAGGGAGTGCACATCTGATCAATTAAATAAATAAATTGTCATTCTTTCCCACACTGGTATCCGGCTTCACTGTATTAATTGAAATTGAGTTACTTCACAAAAAAAAAGTGTTGTTCTGACAAAAGTAATGAAGTATTTCGTACCAATTTTCAATGTTGGGCGGTACTGTACCCTTTCACCACCGGCTACCCAAGCAGAAAAAAATGGCACGGTACTATCCTTGCAATGCGAGGGTAGTTCCGAACATTTTTTTAAGAAAACTGTATTAAAACAAACGTAGTAATTCATCAAAATACCCAGGAGGAGACCTTAGCCCCTGGTGACCTCAAATTGACGACCAAATGTTGTTACTTTACCAAACTATTGACAGTTGTTGCATTATTGTACTCTCCACAATCCGGAGTAACGTACACATACAAATTTACAACAATCCACATGACAAATAAAACATTATATCATACAACTAAAAAAATAATGTTGAGATAAAAATTTGCTTTAGTTACTGGGATCTTCGTTATTTTTATGAGTAATCCAAATTTCAATAATTCTAAAACAAATAAAAAAATACTAATTGTACTCATGAAATTTTAAATAGCTCACCGTCCAAACACAGAACAAGTAATCTGACATTCATAAATTGCGTCGTAATAATCTTTACACGGCAATGTCTAATTACAAAACAAAATCAACAAAAGAAAAAAATTCGTACACTAGTTACACGTAGAATGTCAAGCTCCATACCATTACTCTAAAATATACCTCAAACCTACAGAGAAATAAAACTGAGAAGAAAAACAATGAAATATACAAGTTACATACTGGTTACGTAATATAGTTCATCTAAGACATCATGTCATACCTTATTAACTATCATCACCTAAGCAATTGCCACAACTACTTGACAGTGAGTTTAACCTTATCCTCATCCACCAGTACAAATACCTGCTGCTGAGCCAGTCAGTCGATCAACTTTGATCAATACACGCAGTAAATGGTTTAGCAATAAGTGCTTGAATCCACCAGTAGCTCTCTTATCTTACTCTACTGCTTATTTCTCTGTTGTCACACATTTAGACGACAAGAACTTGCATTTTTTTACTAGCCTTCGTTACAATTTAATGTGAAATATCACCACTGTGATAATAAAATTAGTGGCTTCAGTCAAAACACCAACAAGATTATTACTATGCACGACATCAAAATGCATCAATTAATTCCGATATTTGTTGTGCAATGCAAACTCTTCTCCCCTGTGACAACCTTACTGGTCAATGCTACAAGAGCCGCTACGTTAGTATTACGCCACTGGCTAATAATTAAAGCATTTCTAATAAACATGCTACGTGAACTTGATAACCCAGAGCAAACCAAAAAACAAACACTAACTATTCTAAATACAAATGTTAATGAAATACAATTACACTTGCTGTCCCTTCAGGAATGAAACATATAAAAAAAGAAAACATTTACACAATTACAAATACATTATTCCCTATCTTGCGAGTCACACGGAAACATTTCATTCTGTGATTTTCTTGGGGTCAAAAAGTTGTTGATAGTTTTCCTAGAAACACTGTCTCGGTGTCAAAGCTCTCCCATGGTTACCCGGACGAAAGTCTTTAAGTCACTCAAATCGGCATTTTGAACACGCACTGAACAGTAAACTGTATCTCACATTAAACACAAATGTTATAGTCACTCTCAGAGTACCATCCACACGAATCTGGTCGTCCAGAAATGGCCCTACAACTACTGTTACCCACGGTTCTGTCCTTTCAGTTCATGGTGTAATTAAAAGTCGTAAGTTCCAACAAACAGCACTTATTCCCGCGCCAATTCAAGAAATGTCTCCTACTACAAGTGCAAATGTCAATGTCCCACTCTAGTTTCTTGCGTTCATACAATAATTAGTCACCAAACGACAACTGTCCTCTTTAAGAATACCAAGCGTCCCACATGCAATTCACAAACCCCACTTAACAAGTCACTGTCAAAAGTTTATGGATCCCACCGTTCAGTGGTCAAGACAAAACAAAACGATCGTCCTGTCTGCTAAAGACAAAATCTTTTCCACCACTCACAACGTGGAAACACCAGTCCTTCACATTCCACCTTATGGAGACGTAACGAGCAGTCATCTTGTTTCACAGGTCCACAGTCCAGTACTAGTTAATAGTTGCTGGTAACAAATGCCCGCCGGGCTCTGCCGCGCGTCGTCCATTCTGCCGTGGCGCCCCTGCGCGCGCCGTTGAGCAGAAGAAACCACCCGCTGTTGCCTCCGCGGGATACTTTCCCCAGTCGTAAGGGTGGCGGAACTTATGAATGGCCAGTGGTACGTGCATGTCGCCCCAGGCCGTTGACCTGCTGTAGCGGGCGCGTGGAGTGTACCTCGACCGGCAGTGGAGTGGGGAGTGCCGCGGCTCTGTCACCCGTCGGCATGGCAACGTCAGCTCGGCCTGCTAGCGGTATGGGCGTTACGACACCCAATCAGTCAGAGCCTTCCATGCATCTCGCAACATCACAGACAAAAGGATATTCTTACATTATTTAAATACTCATTGATTACATGTATGATCTATTAGATACATTGGTAATAAAAGAATCTTTGTTCTAAAAAACATAAAATTATACACCCTAGTTTTCTACACATACAACATACAGCCCACACTTGTGCAATTGATTGTACCTGTCGTCCCTCATACAAAACATGAAAGTATAAAAAAAACAAAAGGAATAATAAACAATCTATACAGCTCATAATTACAATATCAAATAGAAGGCTACTCCAACATCCTATCACAGTGAAAATATTAGAAACTGTTGATTCTAAAACTACAATATACAATGAACTTTTGTGCTTGTGACAGACTGAAATTAATACCCCTTTAAAGTGTTCTAACAAAAAAAAATAAGAAATAATCTACACAGCTCACAATTACCTACCACATGTTGTTAAATATTAAACTACCTTAACATCCTAACACAACAAACATTTTAGAAATTCATGACTAAATCTACAACGTAAAAATGCACCTTTGTGCTTGTGACAGACTGAAATCAGTATCTCTTTACATATTTTACATTTTATTATATATAACAACATTTCTAGGACACGTATGAACCATCCACATGATGTCAGATCCTGACCTGCCATCGAGATTCATCCAAATCAAACAATACATAATAATGTTTTAGTTACAGATCGGTAGCATCCCCTTTACAGGAGTGTGCGCATTGATCACACTACTCTACGACTCTCACTCACCAGACATCACATTTTCCTTCTCATTCAATCCATTGATACACTAACAGAATAGGTCTAGAAGTCAGCTAACCTTAACACCACCACACTCACGACAACATACCATACCTTTGCTCCCTTATACTCAACCACATAACACATGAAGCTGTTTCGGAGATAGCATTCCAGTCTCCGAATTCGTCCTTTCACTCTGGCACCTCTCTCCATCGGCTTACCTCCGCATTCGCTTTACCCATTAATCATTCTGCTAAACACCAACTTAGAATTGCGACATTTCATCTAAGAACAAAAAATACACAAATTATTCAACCTGCAAAATTGCTGTACACATTCTTGGTACCGTTTTGATTAGTTATACTGGTACCAGGCTCCAACAACAACAAAAAATATTATTTTTGCCAAATCGCAAATGTTATGCTAAGAATTAGATCTACACTTATATTACATCTTACGTCAGTATTCCACAACGTTCACCATCTGGATCTCATACTCCCTTTATGTCCTTTCACATTGTACAGTTATCCTCATCTCTTCATTCGTATTTCGGCTCTCCGTCCGTCCATTACTCCATCATTTCCTGGTCTTCCTTCGCCATTGGCATCAATCTCTATTGCAGCATACACAGGCCTCTCTGTAACATACATCTAAGACATCTCCACATTATTAATTCTACTCACCTTTATTTACCACTGTTTCATCACGTCGAATCTTTCTTTATTAATCATACTGCTTCACGTCGCTTCTTTCCTTAAATATCACCTTTATCCAGTACTATTTATCACGTCGCTTCTCTATCTACCATCTTTATCCACTCATTAATCATCACGTCGTTTCTGCTTGATCCTCATTCATATGACAAAAATACGTACATACACCACTCTGTCGACTCCTGTTCATGACTCATTTGACCAGTCTATTCCGTCATACTTCCTGACATCCCGCCCGAAAATTCTTATGTTCGATTTGACCCTGCACAACGTTACACACCACAAATAAATACACTGACTATCTACCATAAATTGCCTACTTTAGATCTATCCTTAACTTTTCCATAATTTGATGTTAGAAATGTGATGAAGCCCACGAGACTGTTTTCCCTTGATCGTCTCAATCAGTACAGCACTTTCAGGGACAATCCGCCTCACAATGAATGGTCCACTATACACAGTAAAGAATTCGCTAGTTAGGAGTCGTGCTTACACGAAAATTAAATGTGTGCAGAGAATATACAAGCTGGGAGAATTGGGCAGATTCCGAACAACCATACACAGCACTTCATTATAACAGTCACCACGACAATGACATACTATAGATCAGATGGCATCTAATTTAAAAACTTCGATCACAATGTTTACCTCTTACATTACGTGTTTAGCACCTGCCATAGTCAAATCGCACTAATTAAACTGGACTCATTGGCATTATTACATAACGTTTTAGCAACTGGATTCTTTGAAGAAACCGCTCTTTTACTTTACTGTTCGAAATAAAAAGTTGCAAATTTTACTGAGATACCAGCCTAACAGATTCCATTACTGCCGTTTTATTCTCTGATCAGAAGTATGGTATTTGCATTCCTACATATTAGTTGAGTTTGTCTGCTACATAGACAATTTTCAGTGCCAGCTGCAAGTGTTTTAAGGCAAGATGCTAAGGGCTGATATGTTGGATTAGTTTCTCCTATTCTTCAATCTATTACGACAAGAAAGAAATACCAGGATTCCACGCTCTCCTGTCATTCTGATAGTGTCTACCCTCGACACTATCTGACCTGTCTCCATTCACGATATCGCTCTCATTACCCAAGTGCTGAAATGATGCGGAATCGTCTATGCCTCTGCCTGCCATCACTATACCTCTGCGCAATTTCTCTGGCAACTTCGTTATACGGATCCTAATGAACTCCCCAGGTTCGTTTGTCACATCCAAATACCTGTTTCGTCTCACCATTTCCTGATAGCACGACACTGAATCCCTTATACCACCTTCGTTACGATTTGGCATCATCAATATGCTTAGCGTAACCTGGTCCTGCTTACTTTTCGGCCAGAATTCATTTAAATAGCTACTACAGTCTTTAATGTCTTCCTGCATTTTCGCTCTAGCCTCGTCCCTCAAATGGTTATACACAAACTTCGTTTTGAGGAGCAGTCCCCACGATGAAGGTAATGAGTCTCGAAATTGAGACAGCCTTGGACTATACCCAGTTGAGTCTGCCACCTGTTTTATCCGACACAACCGCTCTTCTGACTCTGTGAATTCGTCTTCCTCTTTCTGCCTATTTTCGCCTTTTGAGTTTATCTCACTCTCCTTCTGCAATCTACCTGGTGGTGTGTCACCTTCGCTACTGCACGCTAATTGCAACTGCGCTAGTTCTTCACTATGTTTCCTACTTATTTCTAATTATGCCTCTTTACACTGTAATGGTGGTTGTATCCCCTCCTGATCGGCATAAACCTCTCGCTGCGTACTGTCAGAACCTGTCTCGCCTCTTGTAGTGATCTTTCCTGCATCTGCACTAATCGTATTCATTCTGACCACTACCTCTTTGATTCGCTCATCCGGCAACACATCCGTACGTTCAGTAGTATCACTCTCTATTGTAAATACTTGTACCTCCAAATTATTAGCCCTTTCTTTCACGACGTCACATACTTGCTTCAACGCACCCAGATTCTTCTCCCCCTCATCTAACTGATTATTAACTGTGGGCAGACGCTCCTCGATAACTGCGTGTAGCTTCCTCATTGCCTCTTTATTTCCCTTATCCATTGCCTCCAATTTTTCCGTATTTGCTTCCAATTTTTTCTTAGTTGCTTCAAATCGTTCCTTATTCTCCCCATCTCTCTCCTTATTATCTCTATTGATTGCTTCTAATCTTTCGTTATTTGCTTCCAATCCTTTCTTAGTCTCCCTATTCATTGCTTCTAATCTTTCGTTATTTGCTTCCAATCCTTTCTTAGTCTCCCTATTCATCGCTATATTATCTCTACTCATCGCTTCTAATCTTTCGTGTTGTTGTTGTGGTCTTCAGTCCTGAGACTGGTTTGATGCAGCTCTCCATGCTACTCTATCCTGTGCAAGCTTCTTCATCTCCCAGTACCTACTGCAACCTACATCCTTCTGAATCTGCTTAGTGTATGCATCTCTTGGTCTCCCCCTACGATTTTTACCCTCCACGCTGCCCTCCAATACTAAATTGGTGATCCCTTGATGCCTCAGAACATGTCCTACCAACCGATCCCTTCTTCTGGTCAAGTTGTGCCACAAACTCCTCTTCTCCCCAATCCTATTCAGTACCTCCTCATTAGTTATGTGATCTACCCATCTAATCTTCAGCATTCTTCTGTAGCACCACATTTCGAAAGCTTCTATTCTCTTCTTGTCCAAACTATTTATCGTCCATGTTTCACTTCCATACATGGCTACACTCCATACAAATACTTTCAGAAAAGACTTCCTGACACTTAAATCTATACTCGATGTTAACAAATTTCTCTTCTTCAGAAACGCTTTCCTTGCCATTGCCAGTCTACATTTTATATCCTCTCTACTTCGACCATCATCAGTTATTTTGCTCCCCAAATAGCAAAACTCCTTTACTACTTTAAGTGTCTCATTTCCTAATCTAATACCCTCAACATCACCCGACTTAATTCGACTACATTCCATTATCCTCGTTTTGCTTTTGTTGATGTTCATCTTATATCCTCCCTTCAAGACACCATCCATTCCATTCAACTGCTCTTCCAAGTCCTTTGCTGTCTCTGACAGAATTACAATGTCATCGGCGAACCTCAAAGTTTTTATTTCTTCTCCATGGATTTTAATACCTACTCCGAATTTTTCTTTTGTTTCCTTTACTGCTTGCTCAATATACAGATTGAATAACATCGGGGAGAGGCTACAACCCTGTCTCACTCCCTTCCCAACCACTGCTTCCCTTTCATGTCCCTCGACTCTTATAACTGCCATCTGGTTTCTGTACAAATTGTAAATACCTTTCGCTCCCTGTATTTTACCCCTGCCACCTTTAGAATTTGAAAGAGAGTATTCCAGTCAACATTGTCAAAAGCTTTCTCTAAGTCTACAAATGCTAGAAACGTAGGTTTGCCTTTCCTTAATCTTTCTTCTAAGATAAGTCGTAAGGTCAGTATTGCCTCACGTGTCCCAGTATTTCTACGGAATCCAAACTGATCTTCCCCGAGGTCGGCTTCTACTAGTTTTTCCATTCGTCTGTAAAGAATTCGTGTTAGTATTTTGCAGCTGTGGCTTATTAAACTGATTGTTCGGTAATTTTCACATCTGTCAACACCTGCTTTCTTTGGGATTGGAATTATTATATTCTTCTTGAAGTCTGAGGGTATTTCGCCTGTTTCATACATCTTGCTCACCAGATGGTAGAGTTTTGTCAGGACTGGCTCTCCCAAGGCCGTCAGTAGTTCCAATGGAATGTTGTCTACTCCGGGGGCCATGTTTCGACTCAGGTCTTTCAGTGCTCTGTCAAACTCTTCACGCAGTATCGTATCTCCCATTTCATCTTCATCTACATCCTCTTCCATTTCCATAATATTGTCCTCAAGTACATCGCCCTTGTATAGACCCTCTATATACTCCTTCCACCTTTCTGCTTTCCCTTCTTTGCTTAGAACTGGGTTTCCATCTGAGCTCTTGATGTTCATACAAGTGGTTCTCTTATCTCCAAAGGTCTCTTTCGTTAGTCTCCCTATTCATCGCTTGTAAAAACTGCAGTATCACATCGTTATTTCCTACTGTCGACGCGCTCACCTCGTGCGCCTGAGAAACCGTAGCTTCGCTAAGGGTAGCTGCACTTTCACTGCATACCTGACCTAGTCCTGACTCGCCCGCGTCGTCGGGAAAAGCCCGCGTTTGTGGACAAAGCCCGCCGCATAAAGGATCCCCTTGCAGCGGTCCACTGAACAATACAGCCCCTTCGGAGTGTTTGTCTTTCTCGCTCATTAACCCATGGTCAACAGCTACTTCCCGCTGCACTGCTACGTTCACGCCAGAATCGCTATTCTCCATGGTGACTACACTTTTAGACTGCGACATAGTTACTACGGACATTACGCAAAAAAAATTATGAAACGATCTTCCAGCCTTGTGCGATATAGCAATTAATTACATATAATAAAGTAAAAGATCCTCACCAATCTAGAAAGAAATTGCAAACAGAAAAAAATTTTACTTCTTAGCGCTATCACAATACATTCCATAAAAAAATCTTAACAGCAAAATAATCTAGAAAAAATATCCTGACAAAGATATCCTGGCAGGGTCGAAATTATGAGAGGCACCCACTTGCCTTTCTCATACTGTGGCATCAAGCAGTCAGGCCTGCAAGATGAGTGGTTTGCCAAGCGAGTGGCTTCTTCCTTAATTTATCGAGTAACATGAATTCTCGTATCTTACTATTTAGTTACAAATTACTCTCCTGTATGAATAATACGCAACGGAAACACACATCTGACTATCAGTGATTTATAGAACTCTGACTGTACACTATGCACTGGCAATACCACATTTACTTTTTGTCTTTTATTTAACGGCTTTTATATAAATTTGGAACATTATGACAACATACAATTTAATGAAAAAGGCTACCAATCTCTTTCTTTTCACTATCTGATTTATTCCTAAACACACAAATTCTACAACCTACAACAATATCACATGAGAAATTCCGCCCAGTGGGCATGGCTTTACATTAGTGAATCTCTATATTATGGTCTCGTAATTTATTTTAAGGCTACAGTGCACTTTCTGGATAGGATGGTGGATCTTTTATTATACCTCACACTTCAACTCTCACAATCATCCTCACGAAACTTTCCTCCAGATCGAGCGATACAGAAGGAACAAGCATAACCCACAAATCTTTTGAAACTACCTAGCTACTGTCCCATGCTAAACACACATACCCAAATTACATGACATACACCACACAACAATATGAAATACTACACAAAGAATGGTTACAACATTATCACTTTCAGCTTTCCCACTTCAGTTAATATTGATCCCAGTTTCACACGACACTGCCCCACTTTGTAATTCTACTTTCCTACTGTGAACTCTGGAGATAAACGCACGTCTTCCTGTGCAATGCAAGCCAAGTGGCATTGCTGGATAGACGGCCGACTCACCTTGATTCTCTCTCAGAGTTTGTATTTAGCGTCACACAGAATGATATTTCTTAAATATTTCAACTTATGATACACACGCTATTTCTTAAATATTTCAGCTTATTGTACACACGCTAGTAATTCAGCTTAACTTAAGCACACGGAAGTATCTCAACTTATAACTACACGTGGTTTCATTGTGACCGTTGGTTTACTACAATCCCCTTAAAATTACCTGCCTGACATTTAATTCTCCCCACAAAAGTTCCTGAGATAGAGAAATTATTATTTCTAACTACTCTTAAATATTCCACATGCATACCATGCCTCCACTCTTTCATTACGGAGCACAACAAAAAACAGGTCTTTACAGCAGAAGGTCCAGCGGCAGAGTGCTGAAACATGGCCGTATTCCGGTTCTCTCGCACCTCTGTCGAAGTGGGAGAAGCACCTTGCTACCTTATTGGTCAGCCACATTTCAGGCGCTCAAAGCTCTGGTAAAATTTTCATCTCTTTGGTCTCACCAAAGGTAGCCAAAGGATCGACTCAAAGATGATCATATATTCCCATTCACTATCTGTGGTTAGCAGACGACCATACATTCATCCATTTCACAGATCTCACCAAACTGGATGTATGGATTTATTTTGAGGGAGTGCACATCTGATCAATTAAATAAATAAATTGTCATTCTTTCCCACACTGGTATCCGGCTTCGTTGTATTAATTGAAATTGAGTTACTTTACAAAAAAAAATGTGTTGTTCTGACAAAAATAATGAATTATTTCGTACCTATTTTCAATGTTGGGCGGTACTGTACCTTTTCAACGTAAAAACCACTGTCTAATGAGAATAGGTGAAACATCTTAGATTGAAAATAAAATAAATTTTCGGTCTTAAAAAGCAGGTAATATTTACTCTTATCTTTATGATAGAGGACCTCCAGGAAGAGTGGTCAAATTTCAGGGATGACAGGAACGATCATTGGATGCAAGCCTAGTAAAAATGGGCTCTATAATGTATATCTCAAGAACTGTGAGTATTTGTGCACCTTTGCTACTGTGAAACATCTCTTCTACGGTAGAAGTGGCCCGAGCTCTTAAGGTACGCACTTTAGCGCCCACATTGTTTTGGTCCATAATAACTCTTCCCGAAATACGGTAAGCAAAGAGCTTGGAGTAGAAGTTTTTTACACAGTATCCAAGATGAAGAAGTCCTCAGATATAGCTCTTACGGTAGACATATTAGAACCTATGTTTGGTAGATTTATTCATTCGAATGGTCGTTCCAGTATCCCTGAATAACGACTATTCTTCCTGGGAGACCCCGTATAATAATATTCATAATAAATTTGATAGTTCCCATGCAACACTGAATGCCGGACATTTGCCACGCCGGACATTTGCCACGCCGGACATTTGCCACACTTGCCCCTTCGCCAGGTAGCGATCCCTCAGGTAAGGGACGCCCTTCTTCGTACTTCTTCTGTCCGCTTTCAAACCGCCGTCTCCACATCTTACTCGATACAACCAGTACGTAAGGGACCTTCTTCTTCGACATCTTGGCGAAATACAGAGCTTCTTTTCCGAAATCGAAATATTTATATCTTTTGGGAAACGAAAGCAATTCCGATCATTGTGTCAGTATGTAATTAGTTCTGCCAAGTATAAATATAGATCCCTCTGTCTGCACGTTAAAGGAACGCTGTAAACAGAATGCGAACGTACGCTAATCATTTCTTTTTGATCGCTGCATTTGTGCCTACTTTAATAACTACAACTGCATGCCGAAAAGACTATAAGGAAAGAAGAAATGGGTATATGAATGTTTGAAAAGAAGAACGACACACTCCATATTAATTTACTGTCTAAAATCCGATATCCCTTGCGGCGAAACATTAGTTAATAAAGTGTAGCGGGACAATATTCAGCCGGCCACGGTGGCCGAGCGGTTCTAGGCGCTTCAGTCCGGAACCGCGCGACTGCTACGGTCGTAGGTTCGAATCCTGCCTCGGTCATGGATGTGTGTGATGTCCTTAGGTTAGTTAGGTTTAAGTAGTTCTAAGTTCTAGGGGACTGATGACCTCCGATGTTAAGTCCCATAGTGCTCAGAGCCATTTGAACCATTTTTTTTTGACAATATTCAAAACATGACTGAAAGTACGTTCATAAACAGAGATAAGAACATCTATGATCGACATGTCATCTAAAGTCGACGTACAATTTTAAAATGTTAGAAACAAGGAAATGAAGTAATACAGAATGTTATGATTGTACCGTACTTTGTTGTTCTACATTGTTTCGCTCTGGTATTTACAGGGTCACAGAGAAAGCATCCTATAATTTAGGTTAAGTAGTGTGTAAGCTTATGGAGTGATGACTTTAGCAATTAAGTCCCATAAGATTTCACACACATTTGAAGAAAGCATACTAGGTTTTGGATGGAAAAGCCGTAATTGTAATGCTCTCCACTACAACAGAAACAAGAAGCACAACTTAGGGAAAAATAATGTAATGTGTGTTCCTGCTCGAAAGCGACATTGAAGCAGGTAGTTCCTGTTACTTAGTATGGACAGAGGTTATATTCAACAACCGGAATAAATTAATAACTGACTCCTTTTACCGACCACCGTTCTCAGATGAAACAGTTGCTGAACAGTTTAAAGAAAACTTGGGTCTCATCACAAATAGGTACGCTATTCATACTATTATAGGTGGCAGTGACTTCAATCTACCTTCCGTATGTTGACAAAAATACATTTTCAGACACTATTGTAGATAGAAAACGATTTCCGCAATTGTTCTAAACAGTTTTTTAAAAATAATTTTGAACAATTAGTCACGAGGCCATTCACATTTTAAATGGTTACGAAAACACACTTGACCTCTTAGCCACAAATAATCCTGAGCATCACGACAGGTACAGGAATTAGTGAACACACAGTCGTTGCGAGGCTCAATTCCGTAACAAAGAAATTCATCAAAACTAAACGCGAAATATATATATTTATAAAAGCAACTAAAAATACGACGGCTCTTCCAAACTATGTAAGTGAAGACCATATGTGGCTTAAGTTCAAAGAAATAGTATCTACAGCAGTCGAGCGATTCATACCAAATAAATTAATAAGAGACGGAACTGATCCCACATGCTTTACAAAAGACGACAGAAAGCTGCTGCAGGAGCACCGAAAAAGGCTCGTATAATTTAGACGAGCGCAAAATCTCCAAGATTTGCGAGGTTTTACTGTGGCTCGAAATTTGGTGCGGATTTCAATGCGAGATGCATTTCATAATTTCCACGACGAAACTATCTCTAGAAATGTGGCGAAAAATCCATAGAGATTCTGGTCCTATGTTAAGAAAACCAGCGGAAAGACTCAGTAAGTAGCTCTACTGCGGGTCGGGCGGGGAGTGAGGAGGAGGAGGAGGAGGAGCAGGAGGAGGGGGACAATAGGGACCCAACCGTTCGGAGCAGGTAAAATCGTGGCAAATGTCCGGCGTGGCAAATGTCCGGACACCGCAACGATACCATGCACACATTGAAGGCTGTAAGGCAAATAGTCTCTGAAACAAACCAAAGGTATACAAAAAAAATGAGCTGACAACACACACACAATCATATACGAGTAGTAACTGCATACACTACTACTGTAAACATCTATGCAGTTGCCATGCGGGCAGTCCGTATCGATTTGTACATTGGGACAAGAAGACACCCCATCGTCTTTATACAATGAAATATAAGAAACACGTTGTAGTAATGCTTTGACTGCCGGTAACAGCGTAACCCGGCAGCTCCGACATACGCAAGTGCAGTTTCCTTACTGTGACTGGATGTTAGATTTATTAAGCGTACTACGTGACTTGTTTCGCAGTCACGCGGCAGGGGCATAGTTTACGTTTTTCACCACAGCCTCAAGTATTTTCGACGACCTCAGAGTTCCGGTTGCAACTGATAAATTACGCGGTACATAGGCCTACGTGGCATACCGACGTTAGGTTCTTCTTGCACGCAGTGGCACTGACAGACGGGAAACGGAGGCAGCTGTTATGAGTTCTGGGCAACACTGGCTGCTAAGGAACACGCTCTAATAGGTTACTCATTCCACCCGTTCTTGAGTACCGTTCAGCTTGCTGGTAAGGCTCACTCACATTTCTTCTTTTTCCCTAAGTGAAACAGTTAATTGGTGCAGTGTATAAAATAGCACCGCTTTCGATACACCCGGAACAAACGAAAGTACTGAGTCCCAATTTAGCACGTGTTCGTGGAGGCGCCTGTCAGTAATCTGACTGAAAGTCAGAACTGAATAAGGGAGTCTCACATGACCTTAACATGACACAAGTGATGATAGAGTCCTGAGGAAGAAAATTCTGACTTCAGTTAAGCTGTCATTATTCAAATCGCTGATTAAATTAGATCTGCTGTCTAGCAGCCGAATCTATTACGAGTCCAATATTAATTCTTTCTTAATATGAAAATATCATACATCCTCATAATTCTGTGTACTTTTAATTATTAATTGGAATTGTAGTATACTGTTCACGCAAGAACTGGGGATCATAATTTTATATCTGCCTAGTCTTTAATCTCCGTCCATTCATTTTTCTCTCTTGCTAGCGTGCACCTCAGTACTGGAAACTTCTTATTCACCACATTATTACCTTTTAACGGTTTTTCTAGAACGCTGTGGTTAAGACACTAGTATTCAGGAGAAGTGGATTTCAGATCTATGTTCACTGATGCATATTTAAGTTTTTACATCCTTTCCGCAAATCTACCAAGGAAACTAAGAGAACGATTTTTTTGAGAAGACCCAGTTAATCTCCTTTCTCATACTTCTCCTAACCGAGCATGAATTTGTCTCTAACGATATCGACGGCAACGGGACATTACAAAACACGGAGGGAAGCTTTTATAGATTTTCATAAGATCTCCGGTGTTGAGTGATTAACCACTCTTGTGGTTGCGACGCAGCAGCTAATGACCTCCGAATATATCCTTGAGGAATTAATTTCCGTGCCTGAAACACGTGCTTTGTCACTTCAAGAAGGTTGCTGGCTGGTGGTTGACATGAAAGTATATGTGTCCTCAGCACCCCAGAGCTACTTTTTTGAGTCATCAATCTTCTGACTCGTTTAATGAAGCCTACCACCAATTCCTCTCCTTTGCCAAATTTTTCATCTCAGAGTAACACATTCTCAATTATTTGCTGGATGTATCAGAACCTCTGACTTTCTCTACAGCTTTTTACCCTTTAAAACTCCCACTAATACCATGAAAGTTATGCTTTGTTGTCTTAAGGGGGGTAGGACGTTCAACGGGCCGACTTGGAGCATCAGAGGCACCACAGGACATTTTATTTTCTACTGTCTATACTTTTACAAATAAATTCATGAAACTTTGTCAGCATGACCAGGAAGGATTCAGGATTCACACTCATAGCAGTGGAAGTGCAAAAACATAACAAAATAATTTATTTTTTTTAGATATGAAATTTCATCATTTTTTCACTTACTGTTGGCTGCATTTGTTGCTATAGGTACATTTTTCTTCACAAGTAAGAGAGATTCTTTGATGAATTTTGCACAGCATGCAAACCATACTTACAGGTGTATGAAACTCTAGAATTTTCCAAATCTATTAAAAACTGTGGTAAAAATTGAGATAATTAACTACAAAATTTGATTTTTTTCTAAACATAAAGTTTAAAACGTAACAGCTCATTCATTTTTTCATAAATTAAATAGATTCTAGAGTTTCAGACACCTGTAAGTATGGTATGTATGCTGTGCAAAATTCATCGAACAGTATGTCTTACTTATGAAGAAAATTGTACCTATAGCAACAAATGCAGCAAATAGTAAGTGAAAAAATGATGAAATTTCACATGTAAAAAAAATTATTTTGTTATGTTTTTGAACCTCCGCTGCTACGAGTGTGAATCCTGAATCCTTCCTGGTCATGCTGACATTACTTGTAAAAGTATGGACAGTTGAAATTAAATGTCCTCTGGTGCCTCTCCTGCTCCAAGTCAGCCCGTTTGACGTCCTGCCTCCCTTAACACATGTCCTACCATATTGTTCCTTCTCCTCATCAATGTTTTCCACACATTCCTTTCCTATCCGGTTACGCAGAGAATCTCCTCATTCCTTACCTTATTAGTCAACATAATTTTTGACATTCTTGTATAGCACCACATCTCAAATGCTTCGATTATCTTTTGGTCCTGTTTTCCTACAGTCCATGTTTCACTACCATACCATGCTCTGTTCCAAACGTACGTTCTCAGAACATTATTTCTCAAATTAAGGATTACGTTTGATACCAGCACATTTCTCTTGACTAGGAATGCTGTTTTTGCCAGTGCTGGTCTGATTTTTACGTCTTCCTTACTCCGTCTGTCATGGGTTATTTTGCTGCCAAGGTAACAGAATTCGTTAACTTCATTTACTTCTTGGTCGCCAATTCTGGTGTTAAGTTTCTCTCTGTTCACATTTCTACTTCTAATTACTTACGCCTTTCTTCGATTTACACCCATTTCACCATAGTATATCTGCACTTCCTACTTCTTTCATTCCTAAGTGACTTGTATTTCTGTATTTCTGAATATCCCTAAACATCTTAGTACTTCCTTCTTTCGTCAATCAATTGAAGTATTTCTTCTGTTACCCTTGGTTTCCTCGCAGTTGCCTTCTTTGTACCGGAGGATTTCTTTCCATTTACTGTGATTGCCTTTTCAGAGATGTCCGCTCCTCCTCAACTGAATAGCCTTCTGAGCAATTCATTATCGCAGAATCTATAGCCTCAGACAACTTCAAGCGTCTCTTCAAAGCTTAGTATTTGCGTATCCCACTTCTTTGCGCATTGATTGATCCTGACTAGTCTCTTAAACTTCAGCCTACTCTTCATCCCTACTAAATTGTGAACTGAGTCTTTATCTGCTCCTGGGGCCGCCTCGCAATTCAGTACCTGATTTCGGAATCTCTGCATGACCATGACGTACTCTAACTGAAGTCTTACCGTATCTCCCGGCGTTTTCCAAGTATACCTCCCCGTCTTTTGATTCTTGAACAGAATGTTCCCTATTAAGATCTCAAATTTATTGCAGAACTCAATTAGTATATCTTCTCTCTCATTCCTATTATCAAGCCCATATTCTCTCGTAGCCGTTTCTTGTACACCTAGCTCTAGAGTCGCATTCCGAACCCCCAAGGCTATTAAATTTTCATCTCCCTTTACGTACTGAATTACCCATTCAATATCCTCATATATTTTCTCTACCTCTTTACCTTTGCTTGCAACGTTAGCAAGTATACGTGAACTAATGTTGGTGTTGGCTTGCAGTCGATCAACCCTATGAATGAAATGTTCACATCTAACTCATTCTCTGCCCTACCTTCCTATTCATAACGAGTTGTACTCCTTACGTCCTACGCCCTTTCACCAGACCGTCTACGGTCTTGCCGTCAATCTTATTGCCACAAACAAATGCGTGATTCGTTGCTGGACACCAGAGAATGCCACTTAATGTCCGAGTTTTATCGGGAACCAAACCACGAAACCATCTGTTGTCGGTGGTATAGTGTCAGCAATAAACAACGCACGGCAAATCGAGATATTAGCCCTGTTTCCAATAATCTGTTCCCGACGGTTCATGAAGACTCCCCGTCTGCTACATCGACCCCGATTTCAGCTGTTGCCATCCGTCGAAATATTCTACGACCTCCCGTGCCTGCTCTTCTTGGCACTATGTCTTTTTGAGTCAATTTCATCACCCTTCGTTCTGCAGCATTTTCTCACTCTGAAGGATGGCGATGAACTTCGTATGCACATCCTCTGGGTGTACTGTGTTGTGATTTCCACCAGAAAATTCCAGTGATGTTAGACACCCTTCAGCCGTGTCGCTTCTTATCGACATTGCGCATGGTTACGCTATTTGGCTGTTACCAAGCAACGGCTTCAGGTTCACGTGACGGAGTATCGGTCTGGCAGTCAAGAAGGAAGTTTTCGGCTGACAACAAGAGCGCCGTCTTGACTCCCAGCGGACATGCTGGGCGGGCGCCTTCGGAGTAGTGCGTGGCCGAATGGACGTCAGCGCCGACGCCTATGCGTGTGCACGGGGAAAGTGACAGCCGTACACAGGGCAAAGGAAAAGTCGGGTAGCGAGGTGCGACCAAAGGAAGATTGGTGTACCAGCTGCCACTTGGGACAGCCCAGGTTCCTCCAAAGACAAGTACGTGAACATGTTTCAGAACATTGCCTATTTCTGTGTACTTGTATTGCGGAGCTGAGTTTAACAAAAGATCAGTCTCTTTAGTGCTATTTATCGGCCCTTACTCACCGTTGAGTTGCAGTCCGACAGACTTAAAAAGAGTGGACTATTCATTGTTTGATTTTAAATGGCTTTCATTTTTAATTTTTTCTTGTGATCATGGGTCGGAATTAAATGTTTTGTGTTAAGTTTACATTGCTCATATATTAGTTGAGTCTGGGGGTAAAAGGGGAGAACACAGTTGAGTCGTACAGCAGATTTGGTCTTGCTTAGTGAATGCGTCTGGTTTTAAGATTTCTTGTGACTTAGGTCTAGTTTAGCAGGGGATACAACCCGTCGGCTTTGACCAATCGCGTCAGAATTCGCCAAACAGCATGTATCACAAAGATGAAAGAGCTGAGAAGAATGTTCAGAAACAAAGGAATGCAAGAGAGAAAAACTGTACTTCACGCCAGTAGTATTTTCACGTTAACTATATCGCGTGTTTGTATCTTAGTATTTCTCCGCAAAATGCAATGGAAAGAAATGAATGAAATATATTACTAGCAAAGAATACATCACGTTATATGTATGTTAGTTGTATCTCGAAACACTTTCGAACTGTATTGCTCAAGTGCAGTACGGGATACAATTTCAGCGTACGTCTATTTCTTAGTTTCAACTAGCATTGCTGTCCTGTTGTTCACTTGAACTATGTACCCCCTGCTTCACTAAGCCATAAATGAAACAACCTGATACAAATAAAAAGCTCATTCGAAGTGTGTTGCTTAAGTACAGTACGGAATACGAGTTTGTCGTAAGTCGATTTCTTCGTTTTCACTAGCATTACTGTCCTGTTCTTCACTTGAACGATGTATCCTCCACGTCAGTAAACCCTAAGTGGAACACGGGATACAAATTGTAAATGTGTTGGCTCAAATGGCTCTGAGCACTATGGGACTCAACTGCTGAGGTCATAAGTCCCCTAGAACTTAGAACTACTTAAACCTAACTAACCTAAGGACAACATTCACATCCATGCCCGGGGCAGGATTCGAACCTGCGACCGTAGCGGTCGCGCGGTTCCAGACTGTAGCGCCAGAACCGCTAGTGTAAATGTGTTGTTTATTTTGTGTCCGCAATTAGTAACAGTGTTTTCTTACGTACATATCAGTACTACTGATGACAGAAGGACCTACGTATGTAATATATGTATACCAGACTTCCGTTGACCTCGATATATGTACGCTGGTAACGAAAAGGTGGAAATAGACGTACGTTACATTTGCAACCTGTACCTCAATTGAACTACACGGAGACAAGAAGACGACACATGTACAATTTGCATCCCGTACTTCACTATGGGGTACAGTTTTCTTGTTGCCTTGGACGCTAATAGTATCCCATTCTTTACCTGAGCTATATAGCTATACGCAACATTTGTATCTTGCTCGCCAATTGACATACATAGTGTCAGTGTAAAGGCGAAGTGAAGGACGGGATACAAATTTTAGTTGTGTCGTCAGTATAAAGGCGAAGTGAAGGACGGGATACAAATATTAGTTGTGTCGGGGGTTTCGCTGGAATATAGCAAGTACACATTCGAAAATGTTTTACTGATACTAGTGCTGGGAAACGAAAGAATATCGACAGCTGAGAAATTTCTATTACGTACTTCACAACATGAAAATACACATGTTGGTGAAATAAAACAGTTAAATATGTCAAAATTGTGAAATACTGTGCAAGAAGCAAATGGAAAAGTGAGCTTACCACACGGAAATATCGAGGAATAACCGAAGCTCGCCTAGACAGACAGTAACGAAAATTACATACCCACAAACAGACAAATCCATTTCTATAAACGAAAACAAGACACTAAAAATTGTTCTACAATAACAAACTAATACTCCAAATTACCTCGATATAATTACGAATAATTACTTTAATGTACAATGATAGCGCTTATCCGGAACAGACATTACTATCTATGACTAATGTATGACGTCATTGGTCAAAGCCGACGGGTTGTATCCCCTGCTTCACTAGACCCTGTGACTTGGTTTGGCTGTGCGTTTGCTTAATTTTATCTGATTAAGCTGCTCCGAGCAGCACTGCGTCTTGCAGTTTTGAAACCAGGTGTATCACGCTTGTACTAGAATTACCAGGACCAGTTGGTGGTGGTTTAGCATTCAAAGGTTGATAACTATTGATATCAGAAACAAATACTTTTGGCTTAATTTGTTCTTCTTCTTAACTGTGAGATTTAGATTATTTACGAGTACCATGAAGGATTTTAAAAATATATATATGTACAGAGGTAGATCATGCAGTATGTAAGCTGGAGAACTAGGAAGAACTGCCTCTTGATGAATTGGTTATTGAGTGTTTGATTAAAGTATTTCATTTATATGTTTTAGAAATACCGTTGACTGCGCTATTTGGCCAGATCTTCTAAAACAGCACATACAATACTGTGAAGTGTTGCTGGATTATTTTAAAAGGAAATTAATTGGGCATATGCTGGCTTTTACAGTGGTATCGTAACCATTTTGGCTATTTTGTATTTTGTTAGTCATGAGTGCAACGCTGGTTTATTTTAATAAAACTATTGATTGTGTGACTGATGCTTATTTGACTGCCTTGCCCTACCGCTTCCCAAGTACCTTGCTCACGCCACATTTCATCTCCCCATAGCTATCATACACTAACATCATCCTTCATCTCTGGAGTATTTTCCTGCTTCGAAAATAATGAAACTAGCCTGATATGAGCTTGAAATTTTAATCAACAAGTCTCATACGCTTGGGAATACAGTAGTACAAGTTTGGTAGCGTTCGGTTAAGGTGTTGATAGAGTAACACTTCCCATTTCTGTCAGTGTATTCTGTCATTTATACTTCTGATTTTGTTACCTGCGCGTCACTGTGAAATAGCTTACAGAATTTTTTCACTACCTTTTATTTTAGACTCTATCATAGGATATGATTAGAATTTTTACCAGTTTGAGCCATGCATTGGCCATCAAGAATTTTGAATGCAATTACTGTAATCATATTCTATATAACAATAAAATAAAAGGAAATGAATACGTACATGAATGAGATTTTCTCTGTAGACAGTACTATCTCTCCAAGGGATTTTGTGGTATCTCTTCTGCTATTAGTAGGAATACGGGAGAAGTATAATGTTTTAAACGGAGGCATCGATATGATAGTTTAGCATTCTTGGACTTTTCTTTCGAGGCTGTAAACGAAGATGAATATTTTATCACAGATGCATTTTGTGCAGACGAGTACATGTGGCGAGGCATCGACAAAGAAAATTCTCGTGCAATTCCCGGCAATAAAAAGTGCTGTATCCTTAGTGGATAAGCAGAGAAAAAGTGTGGGTTCAATTCGAGGAAGTTTTCCAGGATGTTAGGGTATGCAACACAAAGCAAACAATTGTTAATAACTTGTTTTAAGAGAAATAAACAGATTACATAACTTCTGATATGTTGAGCGAAGCAAAGTTCAGGATACAATGTTCATAGATAATTTGTTCTTCTCCGCTGGCTAGCTGGTGTACGACCGCTGTATGGCTCTTCGTCTTCTCAGCAGGAAGACTCGGTGCTTTTCTTCTATTGGCTACCGCGTGGCGGGGCGCCCTCTTGGCGGCCCGCACCAACTTTGCTGCCAACCTGCGTTTCTTCTCGTGGCAGGCGCAGTATCGCAGCTGTTGATACTGCAAAAAGGTCGTAAAACGCTGATATGCACTCAGGTGACAGAAGTCATGGGATACCTCCAAGTACCGTGTCGGACCTCCTCTTGCCTGGCGTAGAGCAGCTGTACTTGGTATGGACTCAACAAGTCATTGAGCCCCCCTGCAGAAATACTGCGCCATGCTGCCTCTACAGCCGTGTATAATTGCGAAAGTGTCGCCGGTGCAGGACGCTGTGCACGAACTGTCCTCTCGTTTATGTCCAATAAATGTTATATGGGATTCATGTCGTGTGATCTGGGTGGGCAAACGATTTGATGGAATTGTCCAGAATGTTCTTCAAACCGATCGCGAACAATTGTGGCCTGGGGACACGACATCGTTTTTGTCTAAACAGACTGAAGCGGACATGAAAGCCATGAATGGCTGTAACTGGTACCCAAGTAGCCGAACATAGCCATTTCCAGTCAGTGATCGTTTTAGTTGGACCAGAGGACACGGACCACATCATTATGGAACCACCACCGGCCTTTACAGTGACTTTTTTACAACTTGGGTCCATAGCTTCGTGGAGACTGCGCCACACTCGAACCTACTATCAGTTATTACCAAATGAAATCAGGACTCATCTGAATAGTACACAGTCATCGATATCGTTACGAGCCCAAGAGAGGCACTGCAGGCGATGTCGTGCTGTTAGTAATGGCGCTCGCGTCGGTCGTCTGCTGCCATAGCCCGTTAGCGCCAAATTTCGACGAATTGCCCAAACGGATACGTTCGGCTTACGTCCCACGTTAATTTCTGTGGTCATTTCATTCAGTGCTGCTTATCTGTTAGCACTGACAACTCTCCTCCGCTGCTTTCGGTCGTAAGCTGAAGGTCGTTGGCCACTGCTTTTCAGTGATGAGAAGTAATGCCAGCTCCACAAGCGTAGTCGAACCTTTACACGGCAATAGCTGTGCTCGTGCTGGCCGTAGGTATTCGTCTCTTGGTGGCCCCTATGATCTTCGAACTTCGTGGTCAATGGCTCTCTGTTTAAAACGTGAGCTTGTTTAAACCGCACGAATCTGCTAAATTTCTCTGCGTATTGCTCCACCGTCTATTTGTCGTACTAACAATTTTATATGCACATATCGTCAGTATGAAGAATATAATTTAAACGTACATGTGACAAAACTGCACCTCATATTAAGTTAAGAGTTGTTCCGCCAGAACTTCTATCTGCAGCATAGCCCCATCTCCCGGTCGTGACTGTGGCTCCAAAGGGTCCCGGGCCACATTTTCTTCGGTTACCACTGGAAACAAGAAAAGATCACGAAACTGCCGCAGGAAGTAAGGACAGCATATAAATGGAGCAACGATGGATGGGGAATGGTTCTAGCGATGATACGGGCCCTAAATGAGGAGATCCCCTCACATAAGCGACTTTGACTAAAGGTGGATTGTCGTGGCTTCGCCCCGAACAACGAGCACATCGGGAACAGCGAAGCAGATTCGCTGTTCACGTGCTTCTTTCGTGAGCATCTATCGAAAGTTGCTCAAGGACGGTAAAACTACTGGTAAGCGCCAATATTTTAGGCGTCCACGATTTATCACACAACTTCGATGTCGGAGGATTTCCCCCTCTCTAATGTAGGATAGATGGCGACCTCTGGCAGATCTTACGACAGAGTGTAGGGCGAGTTTTTGGCGGCGCAACGTTCCGCACATATTGTTCAACATGGGACTCCTCAGAACACCATCCCTATGTGTTTCCAACGACATCGTCAGTAACGCTCGGCGTGGGCGCGGGATCATTAATTCTGGACTATGTATCAGTGGAAACTCTCACCTGCCTGGAGGAAACCCCTTTCTTACAACACCAGGTCGATGGTCATGTCTAGATGCTTCGTCATCCAGGTGATGGGCTGGTCGAAATGCGCACCACGCCACGGACGCAAGCGAGTGGGGCGATATTATACTGTGCGGGACATTCACACGTGTTCCGTGGGTCCTGTGGCAGTAATACAGGGTGTTATGACAGCTGTGGACTACGTAAACTTTCTTGTGAATCACCTGCAGCCGTTCATGCACGATATCTTCAGTAACGGTGACAGCATCTTTCCGTAGGATGACTGTTCGTGTCACAAGGCAAGAATAGTACTACAGTGGTTTCAAAAAAATGGCTCTGAGCACTATGGGACTCAACTGCTGTGGTCATTAGTCCCCTAGAACTTAGAACTACTTAAACCTAACTAACCTAAGGACATCACACACATCCATGCCCGAGGCAGGATTCAAACCTGCGACCGTAGCGGTCGTGCGGTTCCAGACTGTAGCGCCTTTAACCGCTCGGCCACTCTGGCGGGCTACAGTGGTTTGGCGAGTATAAAAGTGATCTCTAATTTTTGTCTTCACCACCAAATTCTCCCGATCTGAACGTGGTGGAACATGTCTGGACCGCTGTCGGGAGAAGCTCCGCGACCACAACCACCAACCAGTAATTTGTGAGAATTGCTTGGCCTGTGCGTAGACATCTGGTACACATATCTCCACAAACCTGCCAACAACTTGTCGAATCCATGTCACGCACAATAGCTGCTATATTGCCTTCCGAATATGAACTAGCAGTGTATTAGGATATCCCGTGTCTTAACTTATCTTGTGTTATAATAAAGTAACTGAGTGCCTCCATGTAATTGGACGGCGGTAGGCAGAGTATTTTTGACTGGCTGTGTGTTAAATGGTTAGGGACGCGAGGATTAAGGAGTGACTCGAGACTCAGCAGAACAAAACCAACAGTTTTATTGCATTACAAATAATTGAGACAAGGCAGACACTGGTAAACTGAGTCCCTCTGATAAAGTGACATAACTACTGTATTATAAACACACCTATAACACTCCCGTTCACAAATATTTAAAGGCAGCTACCAATAAACTTTATATTTAAAAAAAAGTCAAAATAATTTAAAGGGACCGACGAACATTAACGTCAGATATTATCTAAAGCCTCCTTCCACCAGGTAAATTCAATATTAAAAAGATAAAAATAATGTAAAAGCGTCAATGACCATTAACGTCGAAAATCAATTTAAAGATGATTTTGCATCAAAAACCCTTTAAAAACTTAAAAGACCAAATTAAACAATGTAACATAAGAATTATTTTGAACTTGCAAATAATAATAAGAGAAAAACTACCACATCAAAATGGTTTAAGGGCGCCAAAAGCACAACAAACGCTGTGCCATCTCTTGGATTTAAAATGAGTTCAATGAGACTTACAGTGATGCAGGTTAAATTACGACCTAAGATTTATGCCAGCGAAGAACGCCACGTGTCCGAACTGACAGCTTTGCTGGTATTTACATTCGACATCGGTCGCTGCCCCACTTGTTTTACACAGGTAGAAATAAAAATGGTTTACAGCTCTAAAATAGAAAGAAACAATGTTACCACACGTAAAAAAGGGTCTTAAAACAATTACATGTCATCTAAGAGAAGGAAGGAGTTTTGCATCTTTCCCATCATTCATAACATAAATAAGTTTAGCAAATGAATAAACAGTCATGAATAAACAGCTACTTGATGGCAAGCTTGGCCGAATCGTACACATTTAGCCGAGCACCAGACGGTTGAATACTAAGCAGTTTATGACAAAACGCCGCCCACCCGGTGTAATAATTACAGACGAATACACATCACCCAATACACATCACAGTTACCGCTGGCATTCCCACAGGAACCCATAAATGTTATAAAAATGGATGTATACTCGTGTGTTTCGCATACCTCCTGAACTACTGGATCGATCTGAACCAAACTGGGTACACAGGTCACTTACTGTCCGAAAGAAATGCTGTGGGGATAAGAATCACTTCCCTATCAAAGTGGTGGGGGCTGGGGTGAAAGGGAAGTGTAGTACATGATGCGTAGATACCCAAATTTTATTCATCAAGTACTTGAGAGTGGGAACACTTAGTCACCTGCAACAAAGTTTACGCATAATTTCAAACTTTCAGGAAACTTTTTTCGCTGATACCCGACGCCACCTCACCAAAAAACGATCTAAGAAAAAAACTTTATCTTTATCTTTTACTACATTTTCGCCGTTCATGCAGTAGAAAGGCCGCATCAGGCATCAATTTTTAATTTATTATTTCGTTAATACCATCTCTCCGACCAAAACATTTCACTGACAGAATTTACATACGCCTCTGAAAGTGCCTACAACGTTATATCATTGTATCATATATAATTGAGATTTGTGAAAACGAAACTGCAAGGCAATATTCACTAGAGATACAGGTAAAAATGTAAATGTCGTGTGACTAGGGCCTCCTGTCGGGTAGACCGTTCGCCGGGTGCAAGTCTTTCGATTTGACGTCACTTCGGCGACTTGCGCGTCGATGTGGATGAAATGACGATGATAAGGACAACACAACACCCACAATATATAATGTCAATATATACACACAATATATAATTGAGATGTGTGAAAACGAAACTGCAAGGCAATATTCACTAGAGATACAGGTAAAAATGTAAATGTCGTGTGACTAGGGCCTCCTGTCGGGTAGACCGTTCGCCGGGTGCAAGTCTTTCGATTTGACGTCACTTCGGCGACTTGCGCGTCGATGTGGATGAAATGACGATGATAAGGACAACACAACACCCAGTCCCTGAGCGGAGAAAATCTCCGACCAAGTCGGGAATCGAACCCGGGCCCTTAGGATTGACACTTTGTCGCGTTGACCACTCACCTACCGGGAGCGGATGAGATACACGTGAAATATGGGTACAAGTAAGTGTAAAATATGTTAAATATATGTGACATGTTCATACAAGAGCGAAGCCGTGGGTAAAAAGCTGCTCCTAAATCCCTGGATCGATTCCTACCTGACTTGGTACACATGTTAGGAATTAGGAGGAGAAGGAGAATGGGAGGGTGAGGAGAAGATGGAAAGAAAGAGCTGGTAGGAGGAGATGGATGATGAGAGGGTAGAAGGAGATGGACAGAGACAAGGAGAGGAGTACATGAACAGAGAGGGGGAGGGTGCGATGGACAGGGAGAGAGGGGAGGCGATGGACAGAGAGAGGACAGGGTGAGGAGGAGATGGACAAAGGTAGGGGAAGGAGGAGGAGATGGGTGGAGTGAAGGGGAGGAGGAAGTGGATAGGGAACGGAAAAGATGGACAGGAGAGCGGGGGCGGGGGGGGGAGGGGATGAGATGCGCAGAGAGAAGAGAAGATAGGGAAGGAGTAGGACCGAGACAGGGGATCAGGAGATGGACGAAGAGAGGGGGTGGGGGAAGGAGGGGATGGACAAACAGACCATTGGAATAAGTTCATATCGCCGTCCGCGGTGGTCTAGCGGTTCTAGGCGCTCAGTCCGGAACCGCGCGACTGCTACGGTCGCAGGTTCGAATCCTGCCTCGGGCATGGATGTGTGTGATGTCCTTAGGTTAGTTAGGTTTAAGTAGTTCTAAGTTCTAGGGGACTAATGACCTCAGAAGTTGAGTCCCATAGTGCTCAGAGCCATTTGAACCATTTAAGTTCATATCCAGGCAATACCGTGTGCTCAGCTAGTTTAAAACGAAAGGAACACACATATGATACGGCAGCCAGACGGCTAGGAAGTGCGACGGCCTTTTGTGCAACTCAGTCATTACGCAAAACAGTAGACAGCAGCTCAATACTAACTTCCGTTGTATGAGGCTTTGCGACACGTACACAACGGTGAAGTACTTTCGTGACAGAATGGAACCTGGCTTCAAAACATTGACTATTCCATAACAACAAAGAACACCATTACTCTACCAAGCAAACAAAGTGGTTACACTCGTCTGGTGTGAAACGTTCCCTGGGAGGGGGAGAGGGGGGGGGAGGGGCCAACCGCACAATAACCCTGAAAGAGTGGTAGAGTGGTTCGCTGTGTGTCGGTGGAGGGGTGAAGTGGACTGCGGTAGTCGTCGTGGGGTTGTGGACCACTGCGGCTGCGGCGGGGACGGAGCGTCTCCGTCGTTTCTAGACCTCCGGTTAACATACAATACAACAGCAAAGAAAATGCCATGAAAGGAGGGACGACTTTACATGTGGCTAGCCATCACATAGCCACCTTCAAACAGGTTAACATGCCGCCTTTCGAAATGAACACTCTTTACTGTTCTGGGCAGCCTTCACGTGCTCCCGCTGCGGCTTTTCTAGACGGACCATTTGGAAATCATGTGTTCTCGCGGCGCTCGAAAGAAACTCCCAAGTCAGAGCTTACCCTCAATATACAGGGTGTTACAAAAAGGTACGGCCAAACTTTCAGGAAACATTCCTCACACACAAATAAAGAAAAGATGTTATGTGGACATGTGTCCGGAAACGCTTAATTTCCATGTTACAGCTCATTTTAGTTTCGTCAGTATGTTCTTCCACCTAAGCTCAATGGAGCACGTTATCATGATTTCATACGGGATACTCTACCTATGCTGCTAGAACATGTGCCTTTACAAGTACGACACAACATGTGGTTCATGCACGATGGAGCTCCTGCACATTTCAGTCCGAGTGTTCGTACGCTTCTCAACAACAGATTCGGTAACCGATGGATTGGTAGAGGCGGACCAATTCCATGGCCTCCACGCTCTCCTGACCTCAACCATCTTGACTTTCATGTATGGGGGCATTTGGAAGATCTTGTCTACGCAACCCCGGTACCAAATGTAGAGGCTCTTCGTGCTCGTATTGTGAACGGCTGTGATACAATACGCCATTCTACAGGGCAGCATCAGCGCATCAGGGATTCCATGCGACGGAGGGTTGATGCATGTATCTTCGCTAACGGAAGACATTTTGAACATTTCCTGTAACAAAGTGTTTGAAATCACGCTGGTACGTTCTGTTGCTGTGTGTTTCCATTCCATGATTAATGCGATTTGAAGAGAAGTAATAAAATGAACTCTAACATGGAAAGTAAGCGTTTCCGGACACATGTCCACATAAGATATTTTCTTTCTTTGTGTGTGAGGAATGTTTCCTGTAAGTTTGGCTGTACCTTTTTGTAACTCCCTGTATATCGATAAGTACGTATCAGTGTAAGTTATGTATCGAGCGGAGTTTTAAAAATAATCTTACATATCTGTAGTGTTCTGCGCCGGCCGCGGTGGTCGAACGGATCTAGGCGCTACAGTCTGGAACCGCGCGACCGCTACGGTCGCAGGTTCGAATCCTGCCTCGGGCATGGATGTGTGTGATGTCCTTAGGTTAGTTAGGTTTAAGTAGTTCTAAGTTCTAAGGGGCTGATGACTTCAGTAGTTAAGTCCCAAAGTGCTCAGAGCCATTTGAACATTGAAGTTGGTATAAACACGCCGAGTACACGGCCTTTCCTCATTTCGCGTCTGCGACGTTCGCCATTACTGTTTCAATGCAGGACCGCGCTCTGCTTGTAAAGCTGTATTACAGGAATGATGACCGTGCACACGTTGCTCTTCCGAAGTTCCGGACACTGAAGGGTTTGGAAAAAAGCGTTGGTCGACTGCCGTGGGTCTGGAGAAAATGATTAGGAAATTCGAAAAGAAGGGTTCTTTTGGTGTGCAACCTGCTAGAGAGAATATACGAATTGATTCTTCACTCGAAGTAGTGGCCACAGCAGTGCAGGAGGAGACGAGTGGTGGGTGGTGTACAAATGTGTAATGCACGGAGAATTACCCGAACATTCGACATAGCCGTGAACACGGTGCGTAAAATCCTACGAAACATCCTTCTTTGCTATCAAAAAATGTTCAAATGTGTGTGAATATCTTATGGGACTTAACTGCTAAGGTCATCAGTCCCTAAGCTTACGCCAGTGAGTGTGGCCGAGCGGTTCTAGGCGCTTCAGTCTGGAACCGCGCGACCGCTACGGTCACAGGTTCGAATCCTGCCTCGGGCATGGATGTGTGTGATGTCCTTAGGTTAGTTAGCTTTAGGTAGTTCTAAGTTCTAGGGGACTGATGACCTCAGAAGTCCCGTAGTGCTCTCATAAGCTTACACACTACTTCACAAACACACACACCCATGCCCAAGGGAGGACTCGAACCTCCGCCGGGATCAGTGGCACAGTCCATGACTGCAGCGCCTTAGACTGTTTGCTAGCCATATAGAATTACGCATATGCACGAGTTGCTTCCTGTTGACCGGCCAGCAAGAGTGACCTCTGATTTAGAATTTCTTGCTCGCATGGAAGTGGACAGTGATTGGCAGTGGAAGATTCTGTGGACAGACGGAGCCCACTTCCATCTGACAGGATATGTCAATACCCAGAATTGTCGAATATGGGCAACTGAAAATCCACACGCTAATCAACCAGTACCACTTCATCCTGAAAAGGTCATTGTGTGGTGTCGATTTATTGCATCATTTATCATAGGGCCATATTTTTTCGAAGAGACAGGTGCTTCCGGTCCTGTTACCTGTACCGTCACTGGTAAGCGCTGTGAGTGTCTTTTGCGCAACCACGTCATTCCGGCTCTCCAATAGCGTGGATGTGTGTATGGGATCATTTTTATGCAAGATGGCGCACCTCCGCACACTGCAAATCCAGTTAAGCAGCTGCTGAAGTGCCCTTTTGGAAATGCTAGAATTATCAACCGCCATTTCCCTACAGCTTGGCCATCCCGATCACCTGATGTTGATCCGTGTGACTTCTGGGTGTGGGGCTATCTGAAAGATGATGTGTTCAGTGTTCCGATTGCAAACTTAGTTGCACTGAAGGCACGCATTGCGCAACATATTCTGAACGTGAGCTCGGAAACAACCTCGATCAGTTGTGGAACATGCTGTTTCCCGATTTCAACTTGTTTCAGAAAACGGTGGACAGCATTTTGCACAAGTTTTGTGCCAGTCACACGGAAATTAATGATCCGATTTGATTGTGATTGATGCTTTTTATGCGTTTTTGGCCTCAGGGCAATTAAAAACCGATGTCACTGATGCTTTTTATGCGGTTTATCGCCCAGAGAAAATTAAAAACCGATGTGACTGATGCTTTTAATGCGGTTTTTGGCCCCAGGACAATTCAAAACCGTATGATTGATGCTTTTTATGTAGTTTTTGGCCTCAGGGCAATTAAAAACCGATTTTTCGCATCAGATGTGATATGACCTTGCCGTGGTGGATGGGCTATATATATATATATATATATATATATATATATATATATATATATATATATATATATATATATATATATAAAATTACTGAAACAGGGAATTTAGATTCAAAAGTAGGAATCCTCACTAAATATACATCACGCAGTATCTGAACAGCACATTGGATTGAAATTGCAAGCGCGATCATTAAAAACCGATAAAAAGTGTTTACCGTGTTTAGGAATATCTAAATCTACGTGTAAATTCATGCGCTGCAAACTTCTGTTAAGCGCATGACAGGGAGAAGTGCCCAATGTACCACGTCTCAGGTTTCCTCCCATTCCGTTTGCGTATGGAGTGCCGGATGAATGACAGCGTGAACTCATCCCTGTGCGTTGTGGTTAGTCTAGTCTTGTCTTCACTGTTCGTACGGGAGCGATACAAAGGGGGTCGTAGTACATTCCTCACTTTTGTAAGGGCATTTGCCGAGGTACTTATCTTCAAGCGTATACCAGTTCAGGTTTTTGAGTATTTCTGTGACGCTCACATGTGGCCCAGATAAACTCTTCCTTGTATATTTTCAGGACACACATTAGTCCAGTTTGGCATAGGTTCTACACTCACGAAAATTATCTAGGAAGGGTAGCACGAGAGCTTCTTCAGGAATCGCGTTCACGGATTGATTAAATTCACCCATTATCGTACCAATGAACAGAAGACAGCTGCCTGCTTTACCTACGAACGTGTCTATGTGATCATTCGATTCTCCATCGAGCCTGGTGGTCAAGTGATAAGGCGAGTGCTGGGAACCGAAAGGTCTCTGCATAGAATCCCGGTGGGAGCGTAGATATTAGAGTCTGCCTCTAATCTAACCTGAACGGCTCAATGATGGAAAATTTGTCAGGAAAGACAAGTGATTCGATTTCCGCGTTAGACTGTAGGTCCACTTCTATCGGTATGATATTGGGGTAAGCTAGGGAGACGCAAATCGCCGAAGTGACGTCCAATTGAAGGACTTCCACCAGGCTATTGAGCCACATGGAATTATTATTATTATTAGTCCATTTCAAATCCACCTAATTGTTTCACCCAGATACTGTATGCGTCGACTGATTCCACAGGTGACTGATGTCATACTATAGTCATTTAACTGCAGTCTTTACACTACCAGGTTTTTTATGACGTCAGTCCCATCTTCAAGTGCATCTGTAAGTTAAACTGAAACAAAATCTCGAGACTATAAACAAGGTAACAGTAGTAGAGAAACAGCTAGTTGGGGTCACATAAATACACTCCATTGAACATACCTACGAACAATAGGACAGAGAGTCCATGCTGTAGTTAACGTACAAGGCACCACGTCAGCCGTCCATGGCTCATCACATTGATTATCCAAATGTGCCCAGTCAAGAAGCACCTTTCCACTGTAACTGAAGTAAGTCACCATTAGCCAGCAAGTGCCGGTGGGAATGCACTGAGCACCGAGACTTAAAAGGCCAGGTTAGACACCATGTGGAAAGGAAACAACTGAAAACAGCAGCCTAAAAGCTATGTAGAGTGCAGCTGCACTTACGAAAGGTCCAACCGTTCAAACGTTTATGTATTTGTTTGTGTACTGGAAGGCAGCACGCAAATACCATGTAGCTGCAACAACGAAACTGCTGTACAAGTACATTTACTGATAAGCCCGAAACACCTGCAAAACGATGCTACGGCTTTGCAGCTAACATTTAAACCACATACACCATAAAGATCGCAGTGCGTCCCGACTGCCAACTAAAAGAGAACTAAGCAATGGCGCAGGGTGCTACGGGCTGCACTGTTGTAAACAAGGCGAAAGGAGCGCACCTCATGGCGTAAAGTGTAACTAGGATAAGGTTCAAACACAACGAAAATTGGTAAACAGAACTGTCTGTAGAAAAACAGCCCAAAGTAATAACGCCACGTGTACAAGAGATGTTCGTTCTTAAAGAAAAATAATGGAACCGACCGTAGTTAACGGAACGTGTGGAAGACCTGAAATAAAAATAATGAAACCGCAATACACAAATACGCTTACGGCTTAAAACTAATGACGAACAATCGCTCTGTGTAAACCGCATGTAGAATATAAATTAATATGCGATGAATTTAGCATTATTACATTTGTTACAGCAAGGAAGTAATGTCATGGACAAAACAAGGCCACCCAAGTAAAAAAGTATTCAGTTAACAGTAAGCAGCCGGCAGCGACACGGCGTAATGAATAACAATACACAATCTAGAGGCAATATGAATATCGTAAGATAAATGTCAGGTTGTGAAGCACTTTATAAGGTACAAAATAGCATTCAGTATGCAAATGGACAAGGGAGACCAACGTAAACGTACGATAAACGGACAACTTAGCAACAAAACATATCAAAAACTCGAGATCCCGGTACCGTGGCAACAGACAAATCTACAGAAAGTTATGGGCTACTGAAAGCACTGTTCAAAATTATTCAATATATTCTTACCCTTAAGCTATGCTTGTTCGTTAAGTGCGGTGTCAGGATTACTAGTTCTGCATTTAGAAATCTCGGTCTGATCTGGTATATTCAATTTCATGCCAATACGATAAACGTATATTACGTATACGGAGATCCACTGTGATTTTCCCCAGTCTGCGATAATTCAGTGCAAAGTCGATAGATAGTGTGGACTCAGGTTTATTAACATTGTAGTGTTCCATGAAACTATTAGTTTGTCCGACATACCTCAAATCGCATTGCGAGCACTTAATACCTGTTTTATTACACGTTTGGGAATTTCTGTATTCATACCGTATAAGGGGTACATCGTCCATTATTAGTAGGAGCAAAGAATACAGGTATAGTAGTTAGATCCTTCAGCCAGTTGTCCAATTTATCGGAAATATTACCATGAATTCTTCTTCTCACATACATGTTGCGCAACGAGAATAATGACTATAATCCCATTAACCAGACTTTTTTGTCATTTTCCTGTCAATCTTACCCCCAACCTTACTTAAAATTAAATTGCAATCCATACCACAGAAATGTGGATCCATTCTGCATGACAGTAATGTGAAATCGTTATTTCCTCAAGTGTCAAACCAATGTACTGTAGTTTTTCAAGTGGTCTCTGTGCAGACAGCCTCACTGTCTGCATAGCTATATGGCAGATGTTAACAACATTTCCACAATGGCTAACGTGAAGACAGCCTCATTTTATAAGTAGATACATGGTGGGTAAAAGAAGACTGTTGCAAGATTTCAAATCAAATGGCTCTGAGCACTACGGGACTTAACTTCTGAGGTCATCAGTCCCCTAGAACCTAGAACTACTTAAACCTAACTAATCTAAGGACTTCACACACATCCATGCCCGAGGCAGGATTCGAACCTGCGACCGTAGCGGTCTATCGGTTCCAGACTGTAGCGCCTAGAACCGCTCGGCCATCCCGGTCGGCGCTGCAAGATTTACTGTTTGGAAACTCGAGTGCTCCAGATCGGTTTCAATAGAACTTCTAACATGTCGAAACACCATCTAACAGATGACAAATTGCCTCTTAATCTTTACAAGGGTGGAGCGTCCTTGCTTAAATTGTCAGTAACAGATGACAAACGGTTTCTATCCGATATTATTCCTGTTCCATTAAAATACATATCTACGTCTAATACAGTCAGTGCACTGCCGTTATAGGAAAACAGATAGCATTTAATCGAATTAGACGCAGTCAACAGTTTCGTATCACGCGATGATCTCCATAATTTACAGCCGGTCTAAATTACGAGACAACCCGTCGCTGTTTATTCCGATTCTCGATAGTGGTACCAAGTTAATCTCCAGACCAACTGCACTGAGAGGCAAAAAAGATCGAGCTGCGTACCAGAGACCGCCAAATAGCTGCTTCTGAGATGGGTAGACACGCCACGCACAGGCTGCGTCCTCATTCCTTTCGGTAGAGTCACGACCGGCAGTTCCTTCTCGTAACTGTGTTGCGACGTTTAATGTTCCGGAGAGCGGCAGGTAGCCACTCCCGTATTCCCCGCTGCACGGTCCGGTCACATTTCTGATATTGCCTTATAACCAGATAATCGGTTGTCAGTTATTCATTGCTCAGGCAGCGAACATGATAAATATTTTATCGCCGGATAATCTGATTTTATGATTGTTAAATTACCTTTACAGCAGTCATTTAAATAATTCGATAACTGGACGACGATCGCATTAACATTGCAGATCGTTTCCAGCCGCGCAAGACGTTTCAGCAACGGCGTCCAAGACAGTCTTCAGTCCGAGAAGAATAATAAGATCCCACTCCGGAACGGTGAATAACTGAATTTTCATTGCGAGCGATTCCCGGCCCTCGTTAGGCCGCACCAAGCATCAAAGATTATACTCGATTACTTCTGACGACTCCGGACTAATTTGCTTCTGTCCGTTCAGAGCCGTTGTGGTGCTTGACGCACAAAAACTCTCAGGCGGCGGCAGGTGTAATCTTGACTCCTTCGTGCCGCCTATAGCACCAGCAGCTCCCGAAGAAATGCCGTTCCGAGCCCTCAATTTTAAGGAATATTTTGCATGTTGATATTAGTGTAGTGAATGTACTGTTTCGTAGAAAAAGTATATGTATGAGAGTATCGAAACGCAATATTCCAGTAATATCTGGATGCGACGTTATTCTGTATCGAATGAATATTATTCTGGAAAACTGGTAATTTTAGGTTGTAGTGGAATTCGAAACTTCAAAGGGCCGGCGATTTTGTTATGTGCTGACAGTATTACAGTTTTTGGTTTAAAATTGGTGTCAACAAGGATACAATTCCTTTCTGTTGGTACATAAGTTCGTAGCATTTTTCCATTGTTTAAACACAACAGATACACGTACCAGTGACTGTGGTTTCGTGACTGTATAAGTCAAAGGGTTTTGAGGCGAACTCGTCAAGGTAAGTTCGGAACGCATTTTAAAATCAAAAATGGCTCTGAGCACTCTGGGACTTAACTTCAGAGGTCATCATTCCCCTACAACTTAGAACTACTTAAACCTAACAAACTTAAGGACATCACACACATCCATGCCAGAGGCAGGATTCGAACCTGCGACCGTAGCAGTCGCGCGTTCCAGACTGTAGTGCCTAGAACCGCTCGGTCGCTCCGATCGCCGAACGCATTTTCATACTGAAAGGACGTTCCTTGAAGGTTGTTCGATAGAAAGTGGGAAAACTGAGAATCTGAGGACGCAAGACCCGGTGAATATAGTAGGTGTGAAATGACTCTCCAACCCAACCCCTCTACAGTGTTTTATGTCAGTTTAGACGAATGCGGCCGACCGTTATTGTGGAGTAGCATCACTCCATGCAATCTTCCTGGTCGTTGTTCTTGGATTGCGTCTCCAAGACGTCTCAGTTGTTGACAATAAATTTGATGGCTAAACCTCGGGGAAGCAATTCGTAGTACACCACACTATCGTTGTTCTATCATATGCTTATCATCTTTTGTGGATGCGCGCAGATCTTTCTACGGAGAGTTACTACTTTGTTTGGGTTCAACAATTCCTTTCCTTTCCTTGAGCTGGCATGAAGAAACCATTTCTTGCCACCAGTAAAGATACGGGACAACGAGACAACTGATGACCAGCATATAGAGATGATTTTTTAACATTCCCTATTGCATACAAATGTGACACAATGGTGGAATGATTGCAGTTCATCACACTTGCCAGTTCTCGAGTACACTGACATCAATCATTGCGGATTAATGCGTTTAAACGATCTTCATCAAACCCTGAAGGTCTTCCTGAACGTTGTAAGTGGGCTGTTGAGGTTTTTATGTTGGTAACGCCACGTAGCGCTCTGTATGAAAATCACTGACTGTGCTGTGTGCAGTCTGTGGCTGGTTGGCATTGTTGGAATATTCGCTATTGTAGTGTTGGGCAGTTGGATGTGAACAGCGCATAGCGTTGTGCAGTTGGAGGTGAGCCGCCAGCAGTGGTGGATGTGGAGAGGGAGATGCCAGGGTTTTGAGCGGACGATCTGGACGCGTGTTCGTCAGAAAAAGGAAATTTGTTTAATTGGATGTCACAAAGCTATATATGAACATTATTAAGGTAAATACATTGTTTGTTCTCTATCAAAATCTTTCATTTGCTAACTATGCCTATCAGTAGTTAGTGCCTTCGGTAGTTAGAATCTTTAATTTAGCTGGCAGTATTGGCGCTCGCTGTATTGCAGTAGTTTGTGTAACGAAGATTTTTGTGAGGTGAGTGATTCATGAAAGGTATAGGTTATTGTTAGTCAGGGCCATTCTTTTGTAGGGATTATTGAAAGTTAGATTGCGTTGTGCTAAAAAATATTGTGCGTCAGTTTAGTGATGATCAGAATAAGTAAAGAGAAAACTGTTTGAGTACGTTGAATTTTGCTCAGCTGTTTGTAAATCAAATAACGTAAGCACAGTCATTCAGAATTTTTCTATGGGGACGTTTCATATGACGACCCTGCCAGCATTCGAACCTGGAATCTTCTGATATATGAAACGTGCCCTTAGAAAAATTATGAAACAGACTCATAGCAAACGGAATACCAACGTGCAAAACAAAACGCTACGAACTTACGCACAAACCTAATATTTGTGGCACTGCAAGTCGTCGCGGGTAAGGTAATCTAAATGTCTGCTAATACGCCCTGTTATCGGACATAAACTAATTAGACATCCTCTAAAGTAACGAATTAGGAATTCAATGACTGCAGAATTAAACAAAATCGCTAATAATTCGGTTTATTACGTTAAAGCGACTCATAAATCACCTGTTAACTCATAGCAATTTTAAAGTAAAACCTTGTCTTCCGAAAGAGGGCCCATCTGTCTTCGTGCGGATCTACGTGTGGTGCGTCTCTAACCCTGGACTGTTGTTCTCGTCCGTGAGAGGCTTTCTGGCACACCAGGAATTGAAAAGGATATTCTTTTGCAACGCATGTACCAAGAATGCACTATTTTAACATATTTTTAACCTCAGAGGCACCTGAAAATGGGACATAAGTCCTGACACCGCTTTGTGCTTTCTGTTTTACAAATAAATAATTTTTACAATTGTAGCGTATTTTATCATTGACGATGAGTAACAGTTATGGATACCTAACAAGAGAAACGTAATCATGTCGGTTAATGTCTCCATGATATTACACGGTGGAATGTCTAATGTTGTTGTACGTATAATCCTCTTAACTCTCGCAGTAACTGATATAGTGAAGCAAGTATGGTTGTTTTAAATATAACGTTATATTTTGTTCATAGAATTCGAAGGAAGTTGAGAAAGCCAGTTTAGTGACACAGCACTCGTTAAAAGTGGAGCTGAAACTTTTCGCAAAAATATGTGAGAAGTCTGCTTAAATTGAAAGAGAAGGAGGCCGAACAGGCTATTGCAGTGTAAACGTTACCAAATGGAATTTTCATGTCAGGAATTTTCGTCGTATCATGTCTTTCGATGAAACACCGGTTTCCTAAAAAACTATTCGATTAAACATGAATTCGTACACTCATTTGAAACAGTTTGTCTTAGCACCTTCTGATATGCTAGAAATTAGCATATATTTATATTTGCGAAATTCGTAACTGACCCTGCATCTGTCTTCTCTTTGTACTGTATAAAAGGCAATGTCCTGACTGACTGACTGACTGACCGACTGACTGACTCATCATCGCCAATCCCAAACCGCCAAGGACAGAAACTTGAAATTTGGGGAGGGTATTTATCGTATACTGCAGAAATTGTTTAGAGAGGGATTGTTCGAAATTTCACCCGTAAGGGGGTGAGGCAGGGGACGATAGGTTTTAGAAAATATGTCGCTATTAAGGCAATTTTGCAACTACGATACAGAGTTTTATATTTGGCTTTTGGTCCAGAAACGAACAGATTTGTGTTTCAGTATTTTTGGAAATTTAACCTCTAAGGGGATAAAATAGTTGGTGAAAGATTTTTAAGTAAATAATTGTCAAACAACCACTACAGCACTTTTAAAGCAAAATACTGTGTATGAAAATAGGTATTTAACTTCTCTGTTAGAAATATAAAAATACGTGTTTCGATGTTTTGGGAAAAAATGGTTGAAAGGTTTTACGAACATGTTTCAGTGTGAAAGCATTTTTAAAGCTAAATATATGGAAATTGGTATTTTCTCGATAAGAAATAGAAAAGTATAGGTTTCATATTGTTGACATTCATCCCCTAAGGGGTATCATAGGGGTTGAAAATTTTTAAGGAAATATTTCGGTATGTTAAAACGCTTTTAATGCTGAATCTATGAAAACGGGTACTTTTGTTTTCGGTTAGAAATAATGAAATATTCGTTAGGGAATGAAAGTTTCTATGGAAATAACACCACAAGAACTCAAAAGGTAGAATTAACAGAAGCCTCCGACTCCAGCTACCAGAATAGCTTTTTGCTCAGAAGTATATTGGGAAAAGACCATGCCATAATTAGCACGAAAAGTTTCGGTGGTGTTGCAATTTATAAACAACAAAAATTAGATTAAAGAAAAAAATCTGCGCAGGCCATACAATAGTACTGCAAATAGTAGGAGCGAGAGGAAATTCGTTTCGTCTTAGCAGAGTAGTCTACCTTGTTGCTGCATGTAAAGACGGTGTCTGGCACGGGAGCCCCACTCGACGTGTTTACAACTCAGTAGCCGGTTCTGGTCGCCTTGCTTTTCATTTTTAGCTCTTTCCTCAAGTTTCAGTGCCAACATTAACGAGTGTAATAAAACGGTATGTGTCTCATAAGAGTTTTCGAAATATTACTAAGTATTACATTTTCCACTTGCTACCGTGTGTGGTAGTGTCTTTATTCTTAATTACTTGTGAAGTAATGACCTAAATTCATTAGCAGTTTATGGTGTGTGACGGCAAATCAGGTTAGCGTATCGCTAACATCTCTTCACCATAATAATGGGCTGGTGCCTTCCCTTGCCTTCCTACACATGATAGTATCTATTTTCGTTTGACAAACATTATTTAAACTTCCTGGCAGATTAAAAGTGTGTGCCCGACCGAGACTCGAACTCGGGACCTTTGCCTTTCGCGGGCAAGTGCTCTACCAAGTTGCTGGGCTTCCCGGTTACGACAGAGGCTCTCCCGACCGCCATGGACCCTCAGCCCCAGTGCTTCAGGTGCCAGGGCGAGGGCCATGTTGCGAAGTATTGCCGCAACGCGGCGCGGTGCGTCAAGTGCTCAGGTGAGCACGACAGCCGCGCCTGCGACCGCGGCAGCAACGCTCTGCCGACTTGCGTCCGGTGTGGAGGCCCGCACGTCGCCAGTTGGCGCGGTTGAGCAGCTTTCTCAAGCCGCAACCGTGCCGGGGGCGGCGAAGCGGCCGCGGCCGCACCGACGCAGCAGCAGAAGAGAAGACGACGTCGGAAACGGCGTAGGGCTCAGAACAGCCCGGCGCAGATGAGGGACGGCGCAGTAGCAGATCCACCTGCCAGGGGCAGGGACGACCGCTCGGAAACGGGCAGCCAGGACGCAGCTCGCTCTCTTGTGAAGAAACGTGACCTCGAACTCGGCACCGCCGTGAAGGAGGCCACAGCAGCCCTCAAAGCCGTCATGGCGGCGGAGAGGGCTGCCTTCGCAGCCGCCGTGGCTACAGAGAAGGAAGAGGCCTTGAGGCAACTGCGAGCAGTCTTCGCCCAAGGCCTCAGCGCAGTCGTACCTGCGAACACCCCTGCGACCTCGCAGAAGGTCGTTCGCGCGCCCATCCCAACGGCTGACCCAGCAGCACCGCAGGTGAAAGGTGCAAAGAAGAAAACCGCCGCCCCAGAGGAGCCGGTGGCGACGCCGACCGCTGCAGGAGCCATCATCGCGCAAGTGCGAGCGAGCGGCGTGCATTTCTCCGACGCTGACGCGGCGCAGCTCACCAGCCTGATGAAGCTGCACCAAGACACTGTCGACAAGGCGCACCAGAGGGCCTAACAGTAACGCATGCGTTGCCGCGCCGAACTCTTATGTTACAGGGAGGAAGCCACTACGGCCGGCCCAGGAGACTACAAGCGAGCCCAGCCGCAGCACCGCACTGACCCAGCTAACGACCACGCAGCACATAGGAAACGATGCACGATACCTCACGCTAACCTTCCCTCACCTTGCATGCTCTGTCGCAGCTAGCAAGCCGCTACTGCCCTTACTACCCGTCCTACTGTCGCAGAGGTTTTTTTCCCTTGGCGCTGGCCTTGGCACTTTTTTCCTCTGCCCTTACAACCGCTACAATCGTTTTCGACCACTTCTATCTCCTGATGGACCATGTTAATGAGTAATCTTACCCAGACGCATGGATAACATCACAGCCCGCATCCTGTGACGCCTGATTCAAAAACTAACATGTTTACGGAGGTGCCAGTAGAACTTTTGGTTTGGTCACCACGTTGGTGTGGGCGTGGAGGGGCCCCATCCTTTATTATTAAAAACTCGAGGAGCAGTCTCAGGTCGCACCTGATGAAGGTTACGAGCTACGTGACCGAAATATCGTGCAAGTACGACGCTGATATCCGGCAGAACACCCGACAACCCAAGATGTCATTAGATCGCCGGGAAAGCCTGAAGAGTTAAATCGTATCTTTTATTTTTTGTTTTGTTTTAGTGACATATTACGAAGGTTACATGAAAATTTCCTTTTTGGCTTAAGAATGTTCTCCCAAAAAAGACCAAACCTTTATTATTTAGGTTCATTAAGTAATTTACAACTAAATAATGTTTCCAGAATGAGATTTTCACTCTGCAGCGGAGTGTGCGCTGATATGAAACTTCCTGGCAGATTAAAACTGTGTGCCCGACCGAGACTCGAACTCGGGACCTTTGCCTTTCGCGGGCAAGTGCTCTACCAAGTCGAAGATGTCGCTCCCGCCGTCGACCGTTTGCACGGTCACGGCATAGAGCGGCGCCCTCTTCCTGTTGGTCCGGTTGTGCAGCCTTGCGGTTGCTTTACCAAACCCGGCTCGCAGCAGCCCTTCCCGGACCGCTGCCTCATCACAGCACCAAGGCAACCCCCTGAGGAGTACCTCGGTCGTCTTCATCCTTCCTACGGAAGGTGCCTTCTCACGCGCCGGCGGCGCGTCGACGATGTGATCGGCCACTGCGACCTTGATCGCCCTGTGGTCGGCCACGTTTGCGGCTCGAACGCAGATCAGCGAGTCTGTATCGACAGACTCGTAGACCACCTCGTTCCGAGCGCAATTCGTCATGGTGTCGAACAGCGCTGTCCACCCGCCTTTGCACTTGACGTACGAAGGGGGGACAGGCCGCGACTCGTCTTCTCTGGAGTTCCTTGCACGGTCGGCAGACTCAGTGAGTCGCGCAACCGAAGGACCCTTCGTAGCGGCAGGTTTCCTCTGCGCACCCTTCTTCCCCATGCTGCGAGGCGCGGAACACGACAATCTGCACGCGTTGTAAAAACAACGAACTACAATTTGCTCTCCGCGGCGCCCACAGCACAGAAACCTCTTCACGAGCTCTCAACGGCCGAGTAGGCGTAGCGCGCAACGGCAGCGATGCGCTCGCCTCGTCAGCTCAGGCTGTTCTGCTCCTCCAGTGGACCTGGTCCAGTATTTATGCCTATGGCCTTCCCCCTCCACCAACGGCTGCAGGCGCTTCCTCTGTGGTCCGCGCCCATTCCCTGCGACCTGCTGGAGCGTTGCTGCTCCGTTTTCCGTCCGCTGCGGTTCTAGGTGTTCCCTCTACGGTCCACGCCCACCAAACCCGCTCCTGGGGGTTTCATCTACGGTCTGGGGTACCAAGCGTTCCCCCTGCGGTCCGCGCCCGCTCACCACGACCTGTTGGAGCGTTGCCGCTCCGTTTTGTCGGTGGCAGCCCTGTCCCGTGGCGTCCAACGACGCATTACCTCGGCGTCACCATCGACCGCCGACTCACGTGGGTTCCGCACATCCGCGAAGTGAAGACCAAAGTGCGGAACAGGCTCCGCATCCTGTACCCGGCGCTGAACCCCGGCTCCCAACTACCACCGCGGCTGGGCATCGGTCTCTACAAGGCGCTGCTCCGCCCTGTACTCCAATACGCCGCCGTCGTCTGGGGGAACGCCGCCGACACGAACCTGAAGAAGCTGGAGACACTGCAGAATCGCATCCTTCGGCTGGCCTTACACCTGCCTTACGATTTCCCAACCGCTTATCTTCACGACATCGCGGAAGTACCTCTGCTCCGTGACCTCTTCCAGGCGCCCACCCGCACCTTTTACGAACGTGCAGGCCGGTCGCACAACGCCCAAATCCGGACGCTGGGCCGCGAACTGCCGCGCAGCGTCACCACCCGCTGGCCACGCCTGCTCGCTGCATAGCTAGCACTGTAGAACTGTGCTGAGGAGACACCCAAGAAGACAATCTACATGTGAAGACGCATTACATCAGCATGCATGGGAGGCAAAGCAATAACTGCTGCGAACTCCATCACACATCGGAGGACAAGTTATCTCCGTGCAGATCCACACGAGCCGAGCCGCTCCGTTTTTTGTCCGCTGCGGCTCTGGATGTTCCCTCTGCGGTCAGCGCCCACCAGTCCCACTTCTGGGTGTTTCATCTTCGGTCTGGTGCGCCTGGCAGTCCGTCAGGGGCTCGTTTTCCATCTCCATGTCTCTGGTTCTTCTGTTTGTGTAGTGTTGCAGCTGGCCCTGTTGCTCCTTTAACAATTCCAGAGCCGGATCCCAGGCTCTGCTTAGCTGGTACCCTATGTCGCGGTTCATAAGATCGTCAGCCATTTTAATTTCTATCGATTCTCTTATAACACTGTCCCAAAATCTGGGTGTTTGTGCTAGCATCTTGGTATCCTCATACTTTATGGCATGATCTAGTTCTAGACAGTGTTCAGCAATGGCTGACTTAGTCACCTGTCTTAATCTAGTGTGCCTCTGATGTTCTTTGCACCTGATCTCCACAGTTCTTGTCGTCTGGCCAGTGTAGGACATGCCACATTGACAAGGTATATTGTAAATCCCTGATTTTCGTAACCCCAGGTCGTCTTTGACACTCCCCAGCAGTTCCCCAATCTTGTTGCATGGACAGAAAACACACTTGATATTGTGTTTACGGAGGATCCTACTGATTCTGGCAGAAATAGAGCCAGCATAGGGCAGATATGCCACCTTCTTTGCTTCATTTCTGCCAGAATCAGTAGGATCCTCCGTAAACACAATATCAAGTGTATATTCTGTCCATGCAACAAGATCGGGGGACTGCTGGGGAGTGCCAAAGACGACCTGGGGTTACGAAAATCAGGGATTTACAATATACCTTGTCAATGTGGCATGTCCTACACTGGCCAGACGACAAGAACTGTGGAGATCAGGTGCAAAGAACATCAGAGGCACACTAGATTAAGACAGGTGACTAAGTCAGCCATTGCTGAACACTGTCTAGAACTAGATCGTGCCATGAAGTATGAGGATACCAAGATTCTAGCACAAACACCCAGATTTTGGGACAGTGTTATAAGAGAATCGATAGAAATTAAAATGGCTGACGATCTTATGAACCGTGACACAGGGTACCAGCTAAGCAGAGCCTGGGATCCGGCTCTGGAATTGTTAAAGGAGCAACAGGGCCAGCTGCAACACTACACAAACAGAAGAACCAGAGACATGGAGAGGGAAAACGAGCCCCTGACGGACTGCCAGGCGCACCAGACCGAAGATGAAACACCCAGAAGTGGGACTGGTGGGCGCGGATCGCAGAGGGAACATCCAGAGCCGCAGCGGACGAAAAACGGAGCGGCACCGTCACCGTCACTTGTCCGTACGGGTCTGCCCTGACCCGTGATGGGAGCAGGCTAAGCATACACTGCTATTCCTGCATAATCCTGTATCTGTGGAGTGGCTTCCTCACGGTACGAATTGGCCTGAGGGGTTTGCTGGGGTGGAGTTGTCCTCTCTCTGCCACGAGATATTAATCTCGTAACAGGTCAGGCCAACGCGTGGTTGGCCTGTGGTGAATAGGATGGCCCAAGTCCCTAATGAGCCTATTGTCGGTCTGTACAGTCCGCTGATAAAAGAGCCGCGCCGATTGTTTAAATCGGTCGCGGAGGAAGGGGATGCCGGTTTGGCGGTCGAGCGGTCGATTAGAGCCTCGGTAGGCGCAGAGCGAGCTTGAGCGCCCTGTTCTGCACCCTCTGCAGCTTGTTGATGTGTGTGTCGGCTGCGTTGCCCCACACCACGGCCGCATATTCCAGCACTGGACGAACCAGCGCCAGGTACAGCGTGATGCCGTGGTGGGGAGGCAAGGCAGACGACGGGTTGAGCAGAGGGTACAGAACGCGTAGGTGCCCTATTGCTCTGCCCCTGACGTCCTCGATGTGGGCTTTCCACGTTAGCTTCTGGTCAAGAAGGACTCCCAGGTAGCGGCCAGTTCTGCTCCATGGGACGGGGCTTCCCATGACGGTGACTGGCGGAAGATCTGGTGGCAGTGGTCTTCGCGTGAACACCACTGCCTGGCTCTTCGCCGCATTCTGCTTCAGGCGCCACTTCGTCGACCACGCACCAAGGGCCTCACATCCACGCTGGAGCAGGCGGCGCATCTCGACTGCCTTCATACTCCGCACGAATAGCGCCGTGTCGTCGGCGTAGAGTGCCAACTTCACCGGCGCCACGCGCGGAACGTCGGCCGTGAATAAGGAGTAGAGCAGGGGGCCGAGAAGGGACCCCTGCGGCACTCCAGCACGGATGGGTCGGTGCGTGGACGTCCCCTCGTCCAGGCGGACGTGGAAAGTCCTGTCAACCAGATACGACCAGAGGAGGACTCCGTGCGACGTCGGGACCCCGTGCACAAAAAGTTTGTACACGAGGCCGTCTGCCACACGGAGTCGAATGCCCTGGAGACGTCGAGGAACACCGCCCCAAGGTATTCCCGCGTCTCCAGCGCGCGCATGGCCTCTTCCACCAGCCACATCAGCTGATGGACCGTGGAGTGACCCCTCCGGAAGCCGAACTTCTCATCCGGTATCACTCCTTCTGCTGTCACGTGGCGAAGCAGGCGCATGGCGTAGAGGCGCTCGAACACTTTGGAGAAGGGCCGGGAGCAGACTGATGGGTCTGTAATTGGCAGCGTCACGCGGGTCCTTGTTCGCTTTCGGGATGGCCACCACCTCTGCATGTTTCCACACAGAGGGGTAGACACCCGAGCGAAGGACCTGGTTGAAGATACCCGCCAGCGGCGGATGGGACCCTGCTGGAAGGTTCCTCAGCAGGTGGTTGGTGACCCCATCAGCGCCTCCGACCTTCCTAGTATTGAGCGCCTGCAGCTGTGCGGCCACCTTCGCCTCGGAGATGGCTTCGATGACGTCCCCGTCGTCCCTTGCCTCCAGGAACACTGGGAGTTGCTCTGCTACCCTCTGGATGTTGTCTTCATCCAGATTGTCGTCCACCGGGGTGAATGACGATTGGAATTGGTCCGCCAGAACACCTGCTTTGCCGTCTGGGCTGCAGACGACGTCTTGCCCAACTAGTATGGTAGTATGCGCTGTCGTCGGCGCAGGAACGACTTCACCGTGCGCCAGATGCTGCCGTCCTCTGGGTTGAGGGAGGCGACGAAGGCCGACCACACGCTGTTCCTGTGCACCTCAGCCGCTGCTTTGATGTCTCTCCGCATGCGGTTGAGGCGTCGCTTCGTCGCGGGTTGGCGGGTGAGCTGCCACTCCCGGAACAGCCTGTTCTTCTCCCTGATTGCTTCCCGTATCGGAGGCGGTAGGTTGCGGGAGAAGTCCCTGGGCCCCTGTGGCTGGGGTGGGGTGGCTGCGTCGGCTGCGTGCAGTAGCTGGCGGGAGAGGACACGCAGAGCGGCGTCTGCGCCCACTGCGTCGGGATCGGGTGTGTCCGCGATCGATTCCAGGACTATCTCCTGGAAGCGCTCGCAGTCCATGCGCCGGTACGTCTGTCGGCGTGGCGGCAGCGTGGCTCCGGCGACATCTATGTCGAAGACCACCGGCAGGTGGTCCGACGACAGGGCACACCGTGTGGAGGCGGTCGTGTGGTGCCCGATGCCTTTTATGACTGCGACATCGAGCACGTCCGGCTATCCCCTGGCTGGGTAGATTGTGGGCTCCTGTGGGCCCAGGATCAGGGCGCCGTTCCTCGCGGCAGCGCGGGAAAGTCGGCGGCCACTGACAGTCGTGAGGCGGGAGTTCCATTCCGGGTGCTTCGCATTGAAGTCACCCGCAATGAACACCCTCCCCCTAACTGTCAGCAGCGCGTCGACGTCCGCCTCCTGGAGGTGTCCGCGTGGTGGCCTGTAGACTCCCACGAACGTGATCTGCCCGGCTGTCGTGGTGACCGTCACCCCAGTGGCTTCCAGGGTTGCCAGGTCCGGGAGTTGCACCGGGTGGAGCCTGAGTGATGCACGTACATAGATGGCGGTGCCACTGCCGGCTGTTTAAGGTGAGTTTCGCCGACCAGGCAGAGGTCAATGGCCTCGTCCTGCATGAACTGGCGAAACTCACCTTGTTGGGGGAACAGGCTGTTTGCGTTGAAGCCGCAAACGGTCAGAACGGAGCGGCAACGCTCCAACAGGTCGTGGTGAGCGGGCGCGGGCCGCAGGGGGAACGCTTGGTACCCCAGACCGTAGATGAAACCCCCAGGAGCGGGTTTGGTGGGCGCGGACCGCAGAGGGAACACCTAGAACCGCAGCGGACGGAAAACGGAGCAGCAACGCTCCAGCAGGTCGCAGGGAATGGGCGCGGACCACAGAGGAAGCGCCTGCAGCCGTGGAGGGGGAAGGCCATAGGCATAAATACTGGACCAGGTCCACTCGAGAAGCAGTCTCAGGTCGCACCTGATGAAGGTTACGAGCTACGTGACCGAAATATCGTGCAAGTACGACGCTGATATCCGGCAGAACACCCGACAACCCAAGATGTCAAAGATATGATTGCTTAAGTGCCTATGTCTGTGCTGTAATTGGTGTAAACTTACCTTTGTGGTCCCTACAGAAGTAGTTAATAGCTATAAATATTACTAGATTCCTTACTTCATGATGATTTCTGAATCATTTAACAGTTTGAGAATCATAAGTTTCTGCCTGAAACTACAAAAATATTATTATTATTATTTAACTATTTGTGCCTTTCAGATGAAACCACCGGAGGGATTGCAAGACAGACAAGTACAGTGATAAACTGAGACACCTGTACGAATGTGTGTAGCAGTCCTATTTTTTTTGGGGGGGGGGGGTGTCATCATTCTTCTTACTGGTTTGATGAGGCTCACCACAAATTCCTCTCTTGTGTCAACCTTCTCATTTCGGAGCACCAACAGCAACCTACATCCTCAAATACTTGCTGGATATATTCCAATCTCTGCCTTTCTCTAGAGTTTTTACCCTCTACAGCTTCTTCTAACAAAATGTTCAAATGTGTGTGAAATCTGATGGGACTTAACTGCTAAGGTCATCAGTCCCTAAGCTTACACACTACCTAACCTAAATTGTCCTAAGGACAAACACAACACACCCATGCCCGAGGGAGGACTCGAACCTCCACCGGGACCAGCCACACAGTCCATGACTTCTTCTAACACCAGTGGAAGTTAACACTTAATGTCCTGTCAACCTGTACCTTCGTCTTGCCTGTGTTTTTCACGTATACTTTTCTTCACGGAGTCTGTGGAGTACCTCCTCATTCCTTGCCTTATCAGTCCACCTAATTTTCAACATTCGTCTTTAGTACCACATCTCGAATGCTTCGATTCTTTTCTGTTCCAGTTTTCGCACAGTCCATGTTTCACTACCATGCTATGCTGTATTCCAAGCTTACGTTCTCAGAAATCTGTTCTTGAAAATGAGGCCTATGTTTGGTATTGGTAGACTTCTGAAGGTCAGGAATGTCCTCTTTGCCAGTGATAGTCTGCTTTTTATGTCCTCCTCACTCCTTCCGTCATGGGTTGTTTTGTTGCCTTGGTAGAAGATTTTCTTACCCTGATCTACTTCTTAATCCCCAGTTCTGATGTTAAGCTTCTCATTGTTCTCACTCCTGCTCTTTGTCATTACTTTCGTCTTTCTTCGATTTACCCTTAATCCCTATTTTGTACTCATTGCGCTGTTCATTAAACTCAGTAGATTCTGTAACTCTCCTACACTTTAACTGAGGATAGCAATGTGATGAGCGAATCGTACCATTGATATCCTTTCACCCTGAATCTTAGTCCCACTCTTGAACCTTTCTTTTACTTCCATCATTGCTTCTTCGCTGTATAGCTTGAACAGTATGGGCGAAAGACAGCATCCCCTGTGTTATACACTTGACAATCCAAGCACTTCGTTCTTGGTCTTTTAGACATACTGATTCCTCATAGTTCTTGTACGTATTGTATTTTATCCGTCTTTCTCTATAGCTTACCTCTATCTTACGATTTCGAACATCTTGCACCGTTTTTCTTCGGTGGACGCTTTTCTCAGGTCAACAAATGCTATGAACGATCTATTTTTCTTCGGCCTTGCTTTCAAAACTGATCGGCATCTTACTGATTTTCGATATCTTTTCCAATCCTCTGTATGTTATTGTTATCAGTAACGTCGATGCATGAGGTATTGTGACGATTGCGTGATAATTCTTACACTTACGCCGGCCGGGGTGGCCAAGCGGTTCTAGGCGCTACAGTTTGGAATCGCGCGACCGCTACGGTCGCAGGTTCGAATCCTGCCTCGGGCATGGATGTGTGTGATGTCCTTAGGTTGGTTAGGTTTAAGTAGTTCTAAGTTCTAGGGGACTTACGACCTCATAAGTTAAGTCCCATAGTGCTCAGAGCCATTTTTTTCTTACACTTATCAGCTGTTATTGTCTTCGGAATTGTGTTGCAGCTGTTTCTCCCAAAGTCTCATTGTATGTCACCAGTCTCATACATTCTATACACCGACGTGAATAGTTATTTTGTTGCCACTTCCCCGAGTGATCTTAAGTCGTTCAAAGCTCTTTTAAATACTGATTATAATACTGGATCCGCTGTCTCTTCCCTGTTGACTCCTGTTTCTTCTTCCATCATATCATTATGCAAGTCCTCCGCCTCATAGAGGCCTTCAACGTAGTCTTTCCACCTGTCCGCTCTCTTCTCTTCATTTAACAGTGGTATTCTCATTGCACTATGAACGTTGTCGCCCTTGGTTTTAACTTCATTAAATTTTGTATTCTGAATCAGTGCCTTAGAGAATTACTTCTTCTTCGATTTATTAACAGTTTTCATGCAGAAATTTAAAATTCAGTGTACGCCAGTTATGCAATTCAGCATGCTCTAGACAGTCGGTTGAGCTTACAACCATAAGTGTACAGATTCTACAAAAAAATATGGATCAACTTGATGGAGCTGTCGCACCAAACGCCCAAACCGTCAGTGAAAATCATCGCCCATCTGTATTACTTACGCTCTGCATCGATACGTGGAAATATGCATGAACCAATCGTGACTCATATTGGAACCGAACAACGATCATATTTCACATAGTCTGCCAAGACATTAATATAAAACATATGAAGCAACGACCTCAGCACATCTCCCTGGGGTGCGGCGCAAGTCACTAATGTACACTATGTGATCAAAAGTATCCGGAAAGATGACTGAAAATGACTTGCAAGTTCTCCATCGGCAATGATGGAATTCACTATGGTGTTGGTCCACCCTTAACCTTGATGACAGGTTCCACTCTCACAGGTATACATTCAATCAGGTGCTGCAGGGTTTCATGGGGAATGGCAGCCCATTCTTCGCGGTGTGCTACACTGAGGAGAGGTATCGATGTCGGTCGGTGAGGCCTGGCACGAAGTCGGCGTTCCAAAACATCCCACAAGTGTTCTATAGCATTCAGGTCAGGGCACTGTGCAGGCCAGTCCATTACAGGGATGTTAATGCAGGTAATGCAGGGCCACAGGCCGTGCATTATGAACAGGTGCTCGATCGTGTCGAAAGATGCAATCGCCATACCCGAATTGCTCTGAAACATTGGGAAGCAAGAAGGTGCTTAAAACATCAATCTAGGCGTGTGCTGTGATATTGCGACGCAAAACAACAAGGGGTGCAAGACGCCGCCATGAAAAACACGACCACACCATAATACCACCACCTCCGAATTTTCTGTTGGCACTACACATGCTGGCAGATGACGTTCACCGGCCATTTACCATAACCACACCATGCCATCGGATCGCCACATTGTGTACGTGATTCGTCACTCCACACGACGTTTTTCACTGTTCAGTCGTCCATTGTTTACGCTCCTTACACCAACCGAGGCGTCATTTGGCATTTACCAACTTGACGTGTGGCTTATGAGCAGAAGCTCGACCTTGAAATTCAAATTTTCTCACCTCCCGTCTAACTGTAATAGTACTTGCTGCGGATCCTGATGCAGTATGGAATTCATGTGTGATGGTCTGGACATTACGTCCCTCTTGAACTGTCGGTGGTCTCTGTCAGTCAACAGACGAGGTCGGCCTGTACGCTTTTGTGCTGCACGTGTCCCTTCACGTGTCCACTTCACTATTAAATTGGAAACAGTGGACCTAGGGATGTTTAGGAGTGTTGAAATCTCGCGTACAGGCGTATGACACCAGTGACATCCAATCACCCGATCACGTTCGAAGTCCATGAGTTCCACGGAGCGCGCCATTCTGCTCTCTCACGATGTCTAATGACTACTGAGGTCGCTGATATGGAGTACCTTGCAGTAGGTGGCAACACAATGCATGTAATATGAAAAGCGTATGTTTTTGGGAGTGTCCACATACTTTTGGTCACATAGTGTACCTCTATCCAAGACAGCAGGTTAGTGCCACCCTAGATAGAAATCATCAATGAAGTCATTTATTTCCCTTGATACCTCACCCGGCCTTACTTTCGTTAATGATCGTTTGTGTGGTACTGAGAATAATGTTTTTCGGAAATCAAGAAATACTCCTTCTACCTGGATTGCCTTGAATCGTGGTTCTCATGATGTCACTAGAGAAAAGCGCTTGTTTCACGTGACCAATGTTTCGCAAGCCATGCTGGATGGCATGCAGGTCATTGTGTCCCAGATAGTACATTACGTTTGAGCTACCCTTGTGGCTGCAGGACTCTGCTTCGATGTATCTCAAACGACGCATCTACGCATACAGAAGCGAGACTATTGACTGCTGCCGTCCGCGACTCGAAAGGAACTGAACGGACTGAAGATCTAAATTGGTGACTGACTCCCGACAGGCTATCAAAGCAGTTTCGCAGTCACCGAAACTTCGAAATGACGAACTTTAGCTGCTGCGTGCATTATGGGCAGGGCCTTACAGCCTTCGCCAGATTTTGACGGTCTTAACGCGTCAATTGCATAGAATTTATCACGATATCCCTCAGGAGGACATGCGACAGTTCTATCAGTCAGTGCCAAGTCAAATAACTGCTTGCATAAGGGCCAGAGGTGGACTTCGTCAGTTTGTGAAGCCCACTGTCTTGAATGAATCGTCAGTCTTCTCTGAAACTGTAATAATCTGTTTTGTCTGTGCATTTACGCTACATCTACCGACTTTTGCCCCAATCGGATAATTCCACCTTGTTGCGTCTTTTTTTTCTTTCTTGTTTTTTAGATATGCTTATTGGTCGTTATGTAGTATTCACTGGTAATGTATAATTATTATATTAAATTTTATATATTTTGTAGCTATTAATATAAAAATTATTTCCATCAGTGGCACGTCAAAAATGGGGTGGCGGCAAGTTATTTGGGGAGGGAGAAAGAAACAATAAAAATTGTGTGCACATGAAGAGCGGGACTCGCAAGCGACCAGTCAGCAGTTCTCTACGTCAGAGAGCTTCCCTTGAGCAGCTCCGCGTGTGGACGGTCCGCGGAGGCACCCCCAGTCTGCCGGGAGTGTGCACGGGTCTGGCCGGGGCGCGGGCCGCGGTGGTGACGCGTGTCCGGACAGCGACAGTGGCAGGCGTGACGGCCGGAACCGGAAGCGCGCTCTGCGGTGCGCACCTCTGCCGCTTCACGGCTCGCCCACGGCCGCCGCGCCACCGTGGAAAAACCGAAAATCAGCCGCCGTGCACGCGGCGTGAACGGCGCTTTGTCTGCCCGGCCGCCGCCGCTCTGCCGCCGAAGCACGCCCAGGTCCTCTTTTGTTTACGTACCAGTTTCCTAGAACGGATAGTTACTGCACCACCCGCACACAAAGACGCGAGGGATACACGTAAATTTTTGAACATCACGAGTTGCGACATCATCGTGGCAAAATCTGTAGCAACTCACAAAAGGTTTCTGATATTTATTCCACTGTGGACCACAATGCTAGACAAAGGGTAATTGACATCGGTCTGAGATGACCATCATTAAGACCAATTCCGATTTCTGATGGCCAAGTCCAGAGTGCAAACAGGTTTTCATTCACATAGAGCTTATATATTAACACTACTGGCCATTAAAATTGATATACCACGAAGAAGACGTGCTACAGACACAAAATTTAAGCAACAGGAAGAAGATGCTGTGATATGCAAATGATTAGCTTTTCAGAGCTTTCACACAAGGTTGGCGCCGCTGGCGACACCTACAACGTGCTGACATGAGGAAAGTTTCCAACCGATTTCTCATACACAAACAGCAGTTGACCGGCGTTGCCTGGTGAAACGTTGGTGTGATGCTCCGTGTAAGGAGGAGAAATGCTTACCATCACGTTTCCGAATTTGATAAAGGTCGGGTTGTAGCCTATCACCATTGCGGTTTATCGTATCGCGACACTGCTGCTCGCGTTGGTCGAGATCCAATGACTGTTAGCAGAATATGGAATCGGTGGGTTCAGGAGGGTAATACGGAACGCCGTGCTGGATCCCAACGGCCTCGTATCACTAGCAGTCGAGATGACAGGCATCTTCTCTGCATGGCTGTAACGGATCGTGCAGCCATGTCTCGATCCCTGAGTCACCAGATGGGGACGTTTGCAAGACAAAAACCATCTGCACGAACATTTCGACCACGTTTGCAGCTGCATGGAATATCAGCTCGGAGACCGTGGCTGCGTTTACCCTTGACGCTGCATCACAGACAGGAGCGCCTGCGATGGTGAACTCAACGACGAACCTGGGTGCACGAATGGCAAAACGTCATTTTTTCGGATGAATCCACGTTCTGGTTTTACACAAAACGACGAAACACTTTTTACGTGTTTCATTCTGACTATACCATATTCACGTATGTTGGCATGATGTGACTGAAATATTCTTTGTAATCGGATCTTAAAGATGGTCACCATAGATCGGAACTGGTCTTGAACATTGTCATCATTAGAACAAACTTCTAATCAAACTGCGTGCCTCTGGTGTTTCGCGCCAGTTGTACGACTGGATTTATGAATTCCTATTAGAAAGGCCACAGTACGAAGTAATCGACGGAAAATCATCGAGTAAAACAGAGGTGATATCCGGCGTCCCCCAAGAAAGTGTTACGGGCACTCCGTTGTTTCTAACTTACATTAATGGTACAGGAGACAATCTGAGTGGCCCTCTTAGATAGTCTACAGGTGATGCAGTCGGTTATCATCTAATAAAATCAGCAGAAGATAGACAATAATTGCAGGATGCCTTAGACATCCCCATGAGTACAACAAGAAATCCGTTAAATTTCTCTTACGCTGTAAATCACACAAATTTAAAGGCTTGCAAGTCGACTAAATAATAAGTAATTACAGTTACGAGTAAATTAAATTTGAAAGATCACTTAGATAGTATTATGGCGAAAGCAAAGCAAAGACTACGTTTCATTGGCAGAAAGATTAGAAAATATAACAGGTTTACTAAAGAGACTGCTTACACTACGCTTGTTTGTCCTCGGTTAGGATATTGCTGTGTTGTATGACATCCTCACCAGATAGAATTTACGGAGGTCCTCGAAAAAAGGCACCTCATTTTGTACTGTCGCGAAATAGGGGAGAGAGCGTCACGGATATGATAAGCGAGTTGGTATGGCAATCATTAAAACAAAGGTGTTCTTCGTTGCGGCGAGATATTTTCACGAAATTTCCAACTTTCCCCTCTGAATGCGAAAAAAGTTTTTCGTCGTAAACCTTCGTGTGGAGAAACGATCATTATAATGAAATATGAAAAAAACAGAGTTTGTACAAAAGATGTAGGTGCTCATTTTTCCCATGAACTATTAAAGATTGTACGGTAGAGCAATAGTCCGAAGGTGATTCGAAGGAAGTGTGAGTTGGCTAGTAGTAATGTAGATGTAGATCATAAACCAAAATTTTCTAGTGTAAAACATTGTGGTCTGTAACTGGAATTTTAATTATGACCTCGAGAAAATAAATTGAAGTAAGATGACGGAACAATTGAAAATTTGATAAACAGTGATACAGTGCGCGTTAGAAAGCACATTTTACATATCTTGTAAGGGAATGCGAATGAGGAATCAACCAAAAGTACGTACCTTTAATTTACATACAAAAATCCCCCTTCCACTCTCCAATTTACAAAGTTCTTTCATAATTAGCATATCCACACGACATTTTCGAAAAATATTATTTTAAAATTTTGTTTCTGTGGGGATCCGCAGCCTCTAGACACTTTATAAGCCCGCATCTCGTGGTCGTGCGGTAGCGTTCTCGCTTCCCACGCCCGGGTTCCCGGGTTCGATTCCCGGCGGGGTCAGGGATTTTCTCTGCCTCGTGATGGCTGGGTGTTGTGTGATGTCCTTAGGTTAGTTAGGTTTAAGTAGTTCTAAGTTCTAGGGGACTGATGACCATAGCTGTTAAGTCCCATAGTGCTCAGAGCCATTTGAACACTTTATAAAAGAAAACTTGGTCCTTAGTAGGCTGTAATGCATACGTTCTTTATTTAAGTAGTGCGATTAGCTAAGTACGAAGCACATGCATGATGTTACGTATTACATATTGTAATTATCACTTTTGCTTTACGCATACAAAATCTGACGTTGTATTCCATAATTACATTGGGAATGGAGCCACATTAAAAACGTTACAACCTCACACGTCACATACTGGCAACGCTACGCAGTTGGGTTGATTGGTTTAAGAAAAAGCAGAATATTTTTAAATAGAATGTGTTGGAATCGGAGAAAAGCAGCCACACTGTCACAAAAAATACGCACATTGCGGAGATGGGAGTCATTTCAGTGAAGGTTAGTATTAGTTGCTCTTTCTGGAGAACTAAGGTCAGAGCCATGTAGAACTTCTCAACACCTTCGGTTCCAGGCGCTGATTTCATCACAAAGGTCGGATTAACAATTAACTGAGCAGTTAACAATTACGTCTTTAAATTTCGACAGGAGGCGTACGGAGATTAGACCATGCAGTAGCGCTGACAAATATAGTGGCGGAATGGGATGGAGTGCTAGTTCAGAGGGAAAGATGAAATACCCGTAGCTGATGAGCAGCGTTTATATTGCGAGTACAGAAAAAAAAATTAGGGATTTCTGTCAGAAGTTTTGTGACGTGCTAACCACCAGGTTAAAGTGAACATCCTTCGTGAAGTGTCAGACAGAAGTCAGCTATAACATTCCGGTGCATAAGCCACGTTACTGTCTCTCAGCCCACCTCCCCTCCCCCTTGCAACCCCCCCCCGTCCCCCCCTCCCAAATCCATGCAGGAGCTTCAGGATGTCATCGAGAAACATTAGGATCAAGGAGTTATTCGCCTATCCAGCTCGCCATATGCAGTTACTTTGGTTCCTAATTCAAACAGAGGTAGCTGTCCTGAGACAGATTTCAGGGAGTTGACAACACAATATTCTTAAACTCTGTTCCACTTCCTGACTTGCATTCTTGTTTTTGCTGGCTTACTGGGGCTCGAGTCTTGACTACATTGGATTTAAATGAAGCATATAATTAGATCCCATTGGAGAATTCCAAATGTTCTTGACTGACTGTAATTTATTTGAGTTCACCTATGTGTCCTTTAGATTGTCCACCGGAGCCGCAGTTATGTCACAGCTGATGAGTAACATAATTTGTGACATCAAATACATATTACTACACCACTATCATGATGATCTAGTTATTTACAGTTGCAATTTGCAGGATCATCTACAGCATTTGAGGTAGGTTCCAGATGACTGCAGGAGGTGGAATTTACAGTTAACCCCGGGAAAGTGGAGCTCATATTGTGCGGCGGCGAGTGGAATAATTGTTAATGTTCCTATTATTTATTTAATGGTGTTGTTTGCCGTTCTCAACACTAGCTCTCTAACTACAATATTGGCAACCAGAAAGTGATTAGCAAAACATGAAGCCTGTAATTAGAATTCCTAGTGCACACTTCATCTGAGAAATACATTTATAGCTACAGCTTATAGCTCTGAGGAATTAGGAGATTGTGTGGGATTCATAATCAAAAACAATTCTCTCTAAAATGTTCACTACATTCTGAAAGTCACAGACCAAGAAGAATCCACACAATCCAACTACCAGAGCAGTTCAGAGTCTAATGCGTTGATGCAACTATAACTGTTCAAATTAAATGTTTAAGTGAATGCTCACCATAATTTGATGATAATGTTCATCAAACGCCACGCTAATAATGGTAGAATGTCTGTCCTGCGGCGGCACGTGAAAATACGACATACGGAAACTAAAGATAGATCTTTAACGTCATCCTAAAATGAACACTTCACTCGAAAACGATTTCATGGTTACGCGTATCCCGAGTAACTTGTTACTGCATCCGAGGCTGTTTATATCAACGATACCGACGCAACGCGACTCCCGGCACAGATGGTGCGCTAATCAGCGTCTGGAGAGAACTGGGGCCTTCCTTCCTCGCGCAGCATTCTTACATATAAAGCTAGGCGCAAATTGAGAAGCGTATAGCACGTGTGACGTGACACGAAACTACAGCGCGACACGCACGTGCCGCTCGGGTCACGCGGGTCCAGCGCATATTGCGACGCGTACACCATACTTCGCACGCGCCGACGGCGACGCTCTGCGCTGACAGAACCGAAGCGCGCGCAACCTGTTATCTTTCAAATGGCTCTGAGCACTATGGGACTCAACTGCTGAGGTCATTAGTCCCCTATAACTTAGAACTAGTTAAACCTAACTAACCTAAGGACATCACAAACATCCATGCCCGAGGCAGGATTCGAACCTGCGACCGCAGCGGTCTTGCGGTTCCAGACTGCAGCGCCTTTAACCGCACGGCCACTTCGGCCGGCCCTGTTATCTTTCTCAAACGATTTTACAGAAACTATTCTCTGAAAATATATAATTTTTGCCTTACTTGTAGCGTTGTACGTCAGCTTCGCCGGCCGAAGTGGCCGTGCGGTTAAAGGCGCTGCAGTCTGGAACCGCAAGACCGCTACGGTCGCAGGTTCGAATCCTGCCTCGGGCATGGATGTTTGTGATGTCCTTAGATTAGTTAGGTTTAACTAGTTCTAAGTTCTAGGGGACTAATGACCTCAGCAGTTGAGTCCCATAGTGCTCAGAGCCATTTGAACGTCAGCTTCGTGCCCATCACCTCCCTAATGACCATTCTCTATCTGCCTCCGATCTCGAGAAAATGGATCCCATGTAGCGCGCTCACTTCCGATCTCACGCCCGCGAGAATGAAATACTCGCAACGTCTCTCGTATCTCCTAAACCGCTCGAGACATCGAAACGAAAGTTTGGCGAATGATAGCACACAAGGAGGAGAGTGTTTTGCCAATTATTAAACACACGGAACTTTCTTATCTATGGCGATATATCACCACTTATACTTCTTTTTTTATTTATTTCACTCCAGTGACTGTAATTTGTTAAGAGTTATCGACAGCTAGCGAAACAAGGGCTTCCTAGTATGAAAATAAACATGAAATTTCTTCTTTTATGTTACTGTAAACCGATACTACGAAGTTTTTCGTAAGCTATTGAGCTATGTAATTGCCAATTACTTGTTTAATGAGGCCCTACGTTTCGGAATTCTGTCTCAATAGCTGCTGTGAGATGAGTTTGGCAATTTACATTGTGACAAAGGAAGTACAATTAAACCAGTCACCAAGAGAAATGTGGCCTTTACTCATAAATGGTGATGCTTCTTCGAATGAGAAAAGGTTAACAACTCACACAAAAACAGATTGGCAATTCTGTTGGAATTTTGGTGGAATCCCCGTAACCCATCGTATTTTTAACACTGAGCGACGGGAATGGAAACTTACCAAAGGATTTTATTCCTTCTCTTGATCTGAGCAGTATTAAAATAATGACGAGCGTTCCTTCAGGCGGAATGATAGGCACATGCCAGATTCTGTTTACTCACCTAGGGCTTGCCAAACTGACAATGCGTGATCGCGAATAAAATAGTTGTTATTGAGAAAAATAAACAATTGATCTGTCGCATAACACAATGGTCAGTGTATTGTCAGCAGCGAAGGATAATGCGCGCGACAGGAATGCACAAGTTAGCCATGTGTGCCTTGTGAGATGGAGTTCGAAAAACATTGTCATGAAAGTAGATCTGCCTTTGTCAGCAGCACATTTCAACAAATTAAATATATCTTATCATAACACTCTTTTAGGATATTCCTACTTTCGTAATAATACCGACCATTTTCTTCATTTGTGTAGCCTGTTGTTGTATAATTAGTTTATTAATGCTGATAATGCCCATGCAACAATTGAAATGCTTTTTCTCATCATGGCGAACCAATTAAAACATTGTTATTTGTGACTGCTTTTCGACTGTTTCTAGCTTTCAGTGGAAATATGTTGTTCACATGCATGTAGTACAGTGTGTAGTATTACATTATTACATGCATATCAGAGTAATCACAGTGAAACTTCTATACTTCAGATCTTGGACGCTTTTTACCACAAGAACAAAGGGATCACACCTGTGGAGATTATCCCTTTCTAAATTTTTGTAGCAGATTGTACAAATACGCTAGCTTACTAGGCAGCGAGAATATAACGTTGCTTTTCTGCCTTGATTCTTAATCACATGATTTTATAATATTCCTTGCTTCCTTATTCACTACCCTCTGTCCCTTCTTGCGATCTGAAAACATCACGGAGGCATATGGTGCAATTCCGCGGCCAATGGCTCACCAGTTACTGAAGTATACATTTTTCTTGACAGAAGAAAAACAAAACAAAAATATGCAGATATAAATAACAGAAAAGTATAACGTGCTAACGAAGAAAGCTGGAGCGTTTAAATGGCGAAAAACGAAACACTACCCAAAGGCAATAAAATTCAGTACACAGTAAGGCAAAATTTATCGTATTGGCAATACTACCACTGCTGATATGCACCGTTGCGATGTGATCATATGGCTGCGCTACTTTTCCGCTCCCCTCCTCAAATTTCCCACGATGCTAGCGAGGCAAGCGCGACGCGCGGCGCGAGAAACTGTGCTTCAACCACAACGCCGCGCGACCTGGAGCAGGCGCGTGTCGCGTCCCAGTCGCGTCGCGTCGCAATTTGCGCGGTCCCATTTGAATCTGTGATGTTACAAAAACGCGCGCTGCGCTGCGTCGCGCCACATGCGCTATACGTGTCTCAATTTGCGCCTAGCCTAAAGCCGGGGTGTGGACAGCTAAGGGAACGCCTGATCAAATCTGCTCTCCCGACTAGCCTCTGGGCTAGTAATGCACCACTTTAAGTTATCGAATAAATCATTGCTTCCTTTGCTGATAGCCGATGAAGCTTTCAATTTAATTGTGCAATTAGCACACAAGTAAGTAATCATAATAAAAGTCTGACGTGGCTAAGTCAAATATTTTGGACGAGAGAATTAATTTAATTACACTACACGCAGTAGACGAGCTCTGAACTTGCCCTTTGGAGATACGCTATCGCTATAGTTTTATAGTTATTCAGTTGAAACTTCTCACATCTTTATGATTATAGCGGATCTCCCTTCTACTTAAATTGAATCATCCCTGCTTCATTTATTCGCCTACTTAATCTATCTTGCTTCCTTAATTTCTAAGACAAAAACCAGAAAATCATGAATTTCAACTAAAATTTTAATTTGTGAGATCCAGAATACTGTTTCTACTAAATTATTATGCAAAAGGAATCTAAATATAAATTTTTAAGTTTCTAGCTCTTTTCTGTTGTGCCAATGATTATTACAGAAAAACATCAAATTTCGAAAATGGTTAAAGTTATTGAACTGATATCCAACACATATTGATTTTGTATTACTCCTGACATGCTAGAAACGTTTCAGGTTATTTACTTCATTTTAAAGTATTACGCAATATTTATGACGTCAGAGCTAGTTACAGCGGACTAGGCTGGCACACAGTGGAAAGACTGATGTGAATTTTATAAGGCGTATGCTGCTTCCCTACAATATACCCCAGTACACGATTTGTGGGACATATAGTTTTCCAGAGGGGTAATTGTCGATCCAATGAGGGTTAAGGCTATTCTGACTATCCTTCCACCGAAGGATGTTAATGGAGTGATTGTGCTCGTAGGGATGGAAATCTTCTACAGGAAGTTAATTCAAGAAAGATCATTCTGCTCCATTTGTTAAGCAAAAAGGGACAAAAAAATGGAGTGGTGTGATTCCTGTGTTGGAATTATGGACATTAACAAGTTTTTCATAGTGCTTGGCATTACTGGTCATTAACAAGCTCTTTGTAGTGCAGAAAGATATATCAATATCAGGATTAGGGGCTGTGGCACTCCAGGAAGAACAAGAAGGGGTGTTAATGATCTAGAGTATAAATATTTGGTCTGCAAACTAGAGGCTCTGGCTGTGTTTTCTAGTCTACCAAATTTCATCCAGAACTATGGGCGTTTTGGTTGGTAGCAGAACAAACCACTGAACTGGGTTATAAAGTGACTGCAAAAAGCTTGGCGGACAGTCAAAATTTTGTCTTTTAAATTCAGGGTGGTTGATATCTGTGGTAATGACAATCAGGTAGCTGATAGTTAAAGTACGATTTTCGATGAGAAAACTGGAGGGGATGACCTTGATAATTTCTCATCAGGGATACAACCACAGACAGTACAACCCTATAGTTCACAACTTTCCAGCTTTATTTTAGGAGATCCGGGAATATCAGGAACAGGACGGAGAAATGAAAGCAATCAAAGGAAGACCAGTCATACCTATTAAAGCATGGTGTCATTTGTTGTGTGGCCCAGTGTCATCATTTTTGGAGACCATTTAGGATTTTGCAAGACTCATGCGAAGGTTTGGGCTAAATATATCTGGAAGAATATTAATGTGGAGAAAGGGTCCAAATGTGTAAGAATTCTGCAAACAAATGAGGCTCCCCAGATCTCTAAGACTGGCCTTTTAACATTCAAACCGGTTGAAAGACCATCTGACAACTTATGCGTGATTTCGTGGGGCTCTTTCCTTGCACTTTTTTTTTTTTTGAATCATTAGTCTTCTGACTTGTTTGGTGCGGCCTGTCACGAATTCCTCTCCTGTGCGAAGTTTTTTATCTCGAAGTAGCACTTGCAGCCCGAGTCCTCGATTACTTACTGTATGTTTTCCGATCTCTGCTTTCCTCTATAGTTTACTCTCCAGAGCTCCCTCTAATATCATAGAAGCTATTCCCTGCTGTCTTAAAAGACCCTGCCCCTTCTTCTTGTCAGTGTTTTCCATATATATTCCTTAACTATGTTATTCTGTGCAGAACTTCCTCATTCGTTGTCAGTCCACCTAATTTTTAACAATAGTCTGTAGACCCCACATATCAAATGCTTTGACTCTCTTCTGTTCCGGTTTTACCACAGTCCATGTTTCACTACTATACAATTCTGTACTCCAAACGTACGGTCTCAGAAATTTCTTCCTCAAATTAAGGTCTATGTTTGATACCAGCAAACTTCTCCTGGCCAGGAATGCCCTTTTTTCCAGCGCTAGTCTGCTTTTGATGTCCTCCTAGCTCCACCTATCATTGGTTATTTTGCTGCCTAGGTAGCAGAATCCCTTAACTTGATCTACATCGCGACCATCAATCCTGATGTTAAGTTTCTTCCTGCTCTCATTTCTGCTACTTCTTATTACTTTCGTCCTTCTTCTATTTATTCTCACTCCATGTTCTGTAATCATTAGAGCGTCCATTACACTCAACAGGTCCTGTAATTCTCCTTCACTTTAACTGAGGGTAGCAATGTGGTGAGCGAAACTTATCATTGATATCCTTTCACCTCGAATTTTAATTCCACTCTTGAACCTTTCTTTTATTTCCATCATTGTTCCCTCGATATATAGATTGAACTGCAGTGGTGTAAGACTAAATCCCTGTCTTACACCGTTTTTCACGGGGCGCTTCTTTTTTGGTCTTCCGCTCTTATTATTCCCTATTGGCTCTTGTACATATTGTATATTACCCGTCTCTGCCTTTAGTTCACCCCTAATTTTCTCAGAATTTCGAGCATCTCGCACCATATTACATTGTCTAACGCTTTTTCCAGGTCGACAAATCCTATGAATGTATCTTGATTTTTCTTTAGTTTTGCTTCCATTATCAACTTCAACGTCAGAATTGCCTCTCTGGTGCCTTTACCTTTCCTAAAGCCAAACTCATCGTCACCTAACACTTCTTCAATTTTCTTTTCCATTCTTCTGTATATTCTTCTTGTCAGCAACTTGGATGCATGAGCTGTTAAGCTGATTGTGTGATAATTCTTGCACCTGTCAGCTCTCGCAGTCTTCGGAACTATGTGGATGATATTTTCCCGAAAGTCAGATGGTATGTTGCCAGACTCATACATTCTACACACCAACGTGAATAGTTGTTTTGTTGCCGCTTCCCCAATGATTTTAGACAGTCTAATGGAAAGTTATCTATTTCTTTTGCCTTATTTGATCTTAAGCCCTTCAAAGCTCTCTTAAATTCTGATTCTAATGCTGGATCCCCTATCTCTTCTAAATCGATTCCTGTTTCTTCTTCAATCATATCAGGAAAATTTCTCCTTTCATAGGGGCCTTCAGTGTACTCTTTCCGCCTATCCGCTCTCTCCTCTGCATTTGACAGTGGGATTCCCTTTGCACTCTTAATGTTTCCACCGTTGCTTTTAATTTTCCCGACGGTTGTATGACTTTTTTATAAACGGAGCCTGTCCTTCCGATAATCATTTCTTTTTCGATTTCTTCACATTTCTCATGCAACCATTTGGTCTTAGCTTCCCTGCACTTCCTGTTTATATTAATCCTCAGTGACTTGTACTTTTGTTTTCCTGAGTTACCCTGACAACTTTTGTATTTCCTTCTTTCATTTTCTGTTACCCACTGTTTCTTCGCAGTTACCTTATTTTTATTTCCATCTACTGTGACTGCTCTTTTTTCAGATGTCCATTCCTCTTCAAATGAACTGGCTACTGAACTATTCCCTTTGCAGTGACTGTAGCCTTAAAGAACATCAAGTATATATCTTCATTCCTTAGTACTTCCTCATTCCACTTCTTTGCGTATCGGTTCTTCCTGATTAATCCCTTAAACTTCAGCCTACGCTTCATCACTGTTAAATTGTGATCTGAGTCTATATCTGCGTCTGGGTACTACTCATTATCCAGTATCTGGTTTAGGGATCTCTGCCTTTCCATGATGTATTTTAACCGAAATCTTTCCATGATGTATTTTAACCGAAATCTTTTCCAAGGATACATCCTCTCGTAATTCTTGATGACAGTATTTGCTGTTATTAACTGAAATTTGTTGCCGAACTCAGTTAATCTTTCTCCTCTCTCACTCTTACTACCAAGTCCATATTCTGCCGCTATCTTTTCTTCTACTCCTTATCCAACAGCCACATTCCAGTCCTCCGTGAGTGTTAGATTTTCATCTCCATTTACGTATTTTATTATCAGTTCAATATCCTCATATATTTTTGCTATCTTTTCATCTCCAGCTTCCGAAGTCAGCAAGTATATCTGAACTATCGTTATTGATTTTGGTTTACCGCCGATTCTGATGAGAAGAACCCTGTCACGGAATTGTTCACAATGACAGACTTTCTGCCGTATCTGACTATTCATAACAAATCTTGCTCCCGATATACGCTTCTGTTGGTATTACCCTATACTCATCTGACCAGAAATCCTTGTCTTCTTTCAATTCACTTCACTTACCCTCGCTGTATCTAGATTGGGTCCTTGCATTTCCCTTTCCAAATTTTCTAGCTTCCCTACCACATTCAAACTTTTGAAATTCTACTCCGCGACTAGTAGAACGTTATCCTTTCGTCGGTTGCTCAATCTTTTTCTCGTGGTCACCTCCTCCTTGGCAGTCCCCTCCCGCATATTCGAATGGGGACTATTCCGAAATCTTTTGCGAGTGGAGAGATTATCGTGACGCTTTTTCAGTTATAGGCCACATGTTCTGTGGATACACATTATATTTCTTTAATACAGTGGTTTCCATTGCCTTAAACAATCGCATGGCGTTGAAAATTGGTGATTCTTCCGCCTTTAGGGGAATTTTCCCACCCCGAGGGCAAGAGAATGTCCTGAGCCTTGGTCCTGTCCTCTGTCCTGTTTCACAAGGCCGTTGGCAGAGTCAGGGTGACTTCTTACAGCGGAAGTCTTTGGCCACCAGTGCTGATAACTTTTATTCAAAATTTAAGCAGTGGCGGTGTTCATACCTGGGACCGAGGACGTTTTGATTAATCAGAGACGCTACCCCTTGGCCACGGATCCATGAACTACAACAGCATTTAAGTATAAACTATTTGTGTGGACGCATTTTCCAGGTTCACATGTCATTTTTCTTTTTTTTTTCCGACGAGGGTCGCTACCACATAGTCAGCTTCAGAAATTCTAGGGAACATATATCATACTGGGCCCATGTCGGGTTGTTGTGTGTCAATCTTTGTTTCTATTGCTTTTATGATGTATTGTATGGGGATGCAATATTGTAACACTATCCCCAATTCGTCCGAGGCAGACAGAGTGAATAAGAACCTTAAAGCTGCTCTCATTGCTTACCATAGTCATGATGAGTAGGATAAATACATTTTCGGGTGATGGTCTTCAAAACGGCAAAACATGAGGCACACAATAGAGCCTCAGTTGCATTGCTCTTGAGATTTAAGATAAATTCCCCCTCGACAAATTTATAGTCAATTAATGATTTGTTACCGGAGAAGGTCACTCTTGCGGAACAGACTGGCAATTGGAAACGGGTAAGAATAACATTCTTAGAGCTGATGTCAAGGAGGCTAAACGGTACACTAGAGGACGGCAGCCGAACAATTTTAACTTGGGTGATATAGTCATGATGAAAAATGGTTCAAATGGCTCTGAGCATTATGGGACTTAACATCTGAGGTCATCAGTCCCCTAGAACTTAGAACTACTTAAACCTAACTAACATAAGGACATCACACACATCCATGTCCGAGGCAGGATTCGAACCTGCGACCGTAGCAGTCGCGCGGTTCCGGACTGAAGCGCCTAGAACCGCTCGGCCACCACGGCCGGCAGGATGAAACATTTTGATCCTGTTTGTAAGGTACTCGAGAAAATCACCAGCAAATTGTTGCCGGTCTGAGGCGCCTTGTCACGGTTCGCGCTGCTGCCCCCGTTGGAGGTTCGAGTCCTCCCTCGGGCATGGGTGTGTGTGTTGTCCTTAGCGTAAGTTAGTTTAAGTTAGATTACGTGGTGTGTAAGCTTAGGAACCGATGACCTCAGTCATTTAGTCCCATAGCACTTATCACAAATTTCCAATTTCCAAATTGTTGCCCACGTCCGTGGTACATGTAGAGATTTTGAAGTTTTTAACTCTATATTCTTACTGGTGTGATACTCAACATTGGGCAGCAAAAGAGGATGAACCTTTCCCAAGTCAAGCTGGTTCACAAGAAAATGAAACAAGGTACGATAGGGCCATGAGGATGTGGTGTAATTTATGTTTCCTGTACTTTCTTAGTCATTTAACTTATGCAAATGATCGTATAGTAATGAGTGTGTCTACATACACAGGCATCAAAAAAGTTTTGCGTCACCCCGGTTCCCAGAACTCCTGATGACAGACGTTGACTGTGGATATTGTATCACAGACATAGTCTCTTTGACTGTTCAGAGATGTTACTGAACCCGCCCAAAGATGTAAACGACCACTAATGAGCAGCGCCTATTAGACGGAGGGGATCCGACAGTCGATCAGTTCGTCATTCCACCACACCAACCACACCAGGAGGTACACGGCTCGTGTTGTCTGTAGTTCAAACATGCCTAGACGGTGAATACCGCGGTTCGACCGCGTCCGCATTGTTACTTTGTGCGAGGAAGGGCTCTCAACAAGGCAAGTGTCCAGGCGTCTCGGAGTCAACCAAAGCGATGCTGTTCAGACGTGGAGGAGATACAGAGAGACGGGAACTGTCGATGACATACCTCGCTTAGGCCGCTCAAGGGCTACTACTGCGGTGGATGACCGCTACCTGCGGATTATGACTCGGAGGTAGAGATGGGCAAAACTGTTCTTTTCAGAGATTGGATCAGAACTGTTCACTCCCTGAAATGAATTAGCTCTTTTTCATGACTCACCACTCATTTACAATAGAAAATAAATGGAAGGCACATTGCCCTTTAAACTTGGTTTATTCCAGTACTACACCTGTATTTTGATCTTATTTGATCCTATTTTGAAGTAACACAGATAATGAGTAAGAATTTTGTATTGTTTATTGAAATTTCCACGATATGACAAAGTTTTTGATTATTGATTTATTTTGCACTATCGTGGTTTTTTGGGTGATCGGAAAATGTTGTAACTTGAGATTTACATTAACAATATATTTGGCTATAATGTATTAAAATTTCATTAACCTCATACAAATACATCGCAAGCCATATATTTTTAAAGTGAACGTTTCCTTCCGAAGACGCCTAAAATCGCAAAATCCGTAGCAGAATAAGAAAAAAATATATAAATTTGACTGTAAAACGAAAGTGCTGCATATAGCCTTACGCAGAATAAAACAAGGAAAATATTGGTGTATCACATTTTGCGATACGTTTATCGGTTCGCTCGTAATTAAAGCGTAAATTCGAGTGTCCATAATAAAAATCCTATGGTAAGAGGAGTCATCAGCAACCTAATCTAATCAGTTTAAACAAATAAAAATAAAATAAAAACGATTGATGTATACATAACATAATAATGTAATATACATAGCGGTATTACTACGAAGAACAATATCCAGTGGGGACGAACTCCGATGCAGAGGCGCTGAGTCGAGCAGGTCGAGCCGCGAGCTGTATTGCTGCATGAGCTGAGACCGCAGAGACCAGAGTGACACCTGAGTCGCTTTGCTCAACGCTCTGGCTAGAGTCGAGACGGTGGGGTGAGCGTTGAGCGGGCGAGTTCCGAGGGTGGGGGGAGCTCACCCGCTCGGAGCCAAATCGTCCGTTCCATTGCGAGCAGGTTTTTGCAAGTAGTTCCTATGTTATCTGCTAGGTGGCTCTCTGTCCTGTTGCTCGCATCAACTGCCCAGAGGGCAGGACGTGCGACTGAAACGATCGCCGACAGAGTGCGATGCGAAGTTAAGCTGCGCCAGACACTGCACGCGGCAGACGACGCACAGAGACGGCACGGCATATGTGAAACACAAAATCCAATGGGGCACTGCACAATGCAGGCAGCCAAGGTAGAAGCAGGGCAGAGGCCGGCGCTGGCTGTGTTGTGTGGCGTGCAGTGTGCTCTGACCAGCAGACGCGCTGCTGATATGCTCCGTCTCTCTCTCTCTCTCTCTCTCTCTCTCTCTCTCTCTCTCTCTCTGCCGTGGGAAACGTTTGGAGCTACCGTTCTTTTTTTCTGAATCACTGATTGTTCACTCCTTTGAAAGATTAAACTCTATGAATTAGTTCAAGAGCGGATCCCCCATCTCTACTCGGAGGAACCCCGACAGCAACGACACCATGGTTGATAATGGTTTTCGTGCAGCCACAGGACGTCGTGTTACGACTCGAATTGTGTGCAATAGGCTGCATGATGCGCTTCACTCCCGACGTCCATGGCGAGGTTAATGTTTGCAACCACGACACCATGCAGCGCGGTACAGATGGGCCCAAAACATGCCGAAAGGACCGCTCAGTATTGGCATTACGTTCTCTTCACCAATAGGTGTCGCATATGCCTTGAACCAGGCAATCGTCGGAAATGTGTTTGGAGGCAACCCGGTCAGGCTGAACGCCTTAGGCACACTGTCCAGCGAGTGCAGCAAGGTGGAGGTTCCCTGCTGATTTGGGGTAGCATTATGTGGGCCCGACGTATGCCGCTGGTGGTCATGGAGGGCGCCGTAACGGCTGTACAATACGTGAATGCCATCCTCCGATAGTGCAACCATGTCGGCAGCATACCGGCGAGGCATTCGTCTTCATGGACGACAATTCGCGCCCCAGTCGAGTACATCTTGTGAATGACTTCTGAGGTGGGCGTCAGGACATCAAAACGAAAGATAAATGGAGTGCTGCGTAGGTATCTGCCAGCATTTTTGGAAACGGTTTTGCCGGAAAATCTAAATCTCGTTTATATTGCAGGGGCAGCTGTGATATCTTTCTGTGTGTAGACTTTGTACAAGACTTATGTGTTATTACCACCAATGTGTTAAACGCGTTGAAGTTCTAATGCTAAGTTTAAAGTGCAAGTAAGGTTTGTTTAATAAATATAAATGTATGTAATCACCTGATTAATTGGAGTGTTTATACTTTTGTCGCTCTGGGCGTCGTGTACGAATAGTTGAATAATTATATTTTCTGCCACCTTCCTCTTGTTGCGTATTTGTTGTTGCGTGCGGGGCTTAACCTAGGTATACGCATATATCCGAGGCAGCAGTCAACATCTCGCATATCAGCCTCGTTATGAACCCTCGAACAGCAGACGTTTCTACCAGAGTTACGAATTTCGCGAGAGTGCTTCTCCATAACGTTGTGAGGAAGACTGCATGATATTATTGATGTTTCCTATATTACTGAGAGTTCCTTCAGAAAATACCAGGAGGGCACGGTTACTGTAAGGTATGGCTCCTCATCACAGTAAGCACAAACGTGCTCATAAACATCGCTGCCCAATGAACTCCAGTACTCACCGCCTCCGCGCCTAACGGCAAACTCGCTAACGACCTTCACCTACTGCATGGTGAAATATGATCTCATCATTAAGCATATCTTAGAAGCATTCATTTCTCCATCTACGAGGTTTTCTACGAGGGCTATTCCGAAAGTAAGGTCCGATAGGTCGCGAAATGGAAACCACGGTAAAAATCAAAAATCTTTTATTTGCAACAGTTAGATACACCTTGCAGCTACTTATCTCCATAGTCGCCGACCCGACTTAGACGTGTATCGTAGCGTTGTACCAACTTTCCCATACCCTCGCTATAGAAGGCAGCCGCCAGTGCTCTCCGCCAATTCTCTACGCTGGCCTACGGCTCGTTGTCTTGTGCCGAAATGTTGTCTTCATAACCAGCGGTTCATGTGACCTGAGCTGAAACTCAGAGGGAGACAATTACGGGCTGTATTGTGGGTAATCTCACATTTCCATTTGAAAACGATGCAGGAGCATCTTCATTGCCCCTGCAGAATGCGGCTGAGAATTGTCTTGAAGACGAAACAGCACGACAGTTATGTAATGTTAGCTGCATAGCTTCAGGGGAAATTTCTCACCAGGCCCCCGTACTTGGCGGCAGACACTATTTTCTAGACATCTTTACGCACTCACTGCGAGCTCAGAAATGAGAAGAGCGACGTGATGCTAACTGGGGTTATACTAGAGACACTACCCAACACATCTGTGCAAAGCTTTATCGGATTTTCATAGTCGTTTCCATTTCGTGACCGATCGGACCTTACTTTCGGAATAGCCCTCGTACATCACCGGAGACAGATTAGCCCGTGATGAAGTGCTAGAGGAAACGTGGCTACAGGCAACCTCGTTCATAGCACTGTTTCCAGCAGACGATTTCTGAATGTCCAGCTGCGGCTCTAGGTACAACAGTTATACTGATTTTTGCGTTGTATTAATTGTGTGATCATAAAAAGTATTTATATCGAGCGGCAGCCTGAGCACGAACACATCGGAGAACGACGTCATGCGTATCGTCGTCACACCGCCCGTACCAACAGCGACACGCATTTGACATGTCAACTACAACTTGTAAACGTACATGTATCTACACTTCTACGATGTGTCGTGTCTTACACTTAATTATTTTTGACGGAATCAATACCACAGATAACGCGGTGATGATCTGTCACCTAGAGATCGATATAAGCTTTCGTCACATACAAAAAGACCTGAGTGGACTCACATGTTGCATAAGTTGTTTCGAATAAGTTGCAAAAGTTGCGCTGGGAAGCTCTTACACACCCTCTATTGTGTCCTGATTTCTCCCTATGAAATTTCCAAATTTTTGGAGCCTTGACGAAAGACATTCGTGGCAGTCGCTTTCCTTCGGACGGACAGGTGCGCGCATGGATACAATTATGGCACTGTAGCCAACTGCAAACATTTTTCCATAAAATATTTAACCTTCTTGTCTCGCAGTGAGATAAATGTCGAGGCTATTAACGTTTGAAGTACTAAAGAGATTACTGACTTCTTTTTTCATCTACCTCGTCTTCATGTGGCTGTCTCTCGTAACTGACGGCGACTGTGATAATCATCCGCCCAGACACTCAGTGACCATATCGTATGGAAACACAGGGCGACAGAGAGAAGGCCGAAATACTAAATGCCTTTTTCTATAACTATTTTACAGAGAAATGTCTCATTTTAGTTTCTCCGTGGAAACGTCACTCGAACGACAGAATAAAGCATATTGAAATAAGAGACCAAACAACTGAAGTCGCTGAACAGAATAAATGTCACTCGACCTGACGGGATACCGATTCAGTTCTACGAAGAGCATGCGAAGCGGCTCTCCTCTTTTCTAATAACAGTGTACCTTAGGTCTCTGCAAGAGCGAAGCTTTCTTTGGTAAAAAAGCACAGGTTATTCCCATTTTCAAAAAGGGTCATCCAGCAGACTCACTAGAGGCCTACACCTCTGACGTCGGTATGTTGCAGGATTTTTGAACATCTTTTCTGTTGTTGTGATTTTCAGTCCAGAGGCAGGTTTGATGCAGTTCTCCATGCTACTCTATCCTGTGCAAGCTTGTTCATCTCCGAATAACTACTGCAACCTATGTTCTTCTGAATCTGCTTAGTGTAGTGATCACTTGGTCTCGCTCTACGATTTTTTCCCTCCACGCTTCCCTTCAGTACTAAATTGGTGATCCCTTGATGTCTCAGAACGTGTCATACCAACCGATCCCTTCTTCTACTCAAGCTGTGCCACAAAATCCTCTTGTCCCCAATTCTTTTCCGTCCCTCCTCATTAGTTACGTAATCTACCCATCTAACCAACATCATTCTTCTGTAGCACCACATTTCGAAAGCTTCTATTCTCTTCTTGTCTACAATGTTTATTGTCAATGTTTCACTTCCATACATGGTTATACTCCATACAAATACTTTCAGAAAAGACTTCCGGACACTTAAATCTATACTCGATATTAATCGATTTCTCTTCTTCAAAAACGTTTTCCTTGCCATGGCCAGTCTACATTTTATACCCTGTCTTCTTCGACCATCGTCAGATATTTTGCTCCTCAAATAGCAAAACTCATTTAGTATTTGAAGTGTCGCATTTCCTAATCCAATTCCCTCAGCATCACCTGATTTAATTCGACTGCATTCCATTACTCTCGTTTTGGTTTTGTTGATGTTCATCTTATGTCATCATTTCAAGACACTGTCCATTCCATTCAGCTGCTCTTCCAGAATCTGTGCAGTCTCTGACAGAATTACAATGTCGTCGGGAAATTTCAAAGATTTTATTTCTTATCCATGGATTTTAATTCCTATTCCAAATTTTTCTTTAATTTTCTTTACTGCTTGGTCAACGTACAGATTGAATAACATCGGGGATAGGCTACAACTGTCTCTCACTCCCTTCTCAATCACTACTTCCCTTTCTTCCCCCTGGACTCTTATAACTGCCATCTAGTTTCTGTACAAATTGTTAACAGCCTTTCTCTCCCTGTATTTTACATCTGTCACCTTCAGAATTTGAAAAAGAGTATTCCAGTCGACATTGTCAAAAGCTTTTTGTAAGTCTACAAATTCTACAAACGTAGATTTACCTTTCCTTAACCTATCATCTAAGATAAGTCGTAGGGTCAGCACTGCGTCGCGTGTTCCAGAATCCAAACTGATCTTCCACGAGGACGGCTTCTACCAGTTTTTTCATTCGTTTCTAAGGATTTCGTGTTAGTATTTTGCAACCATGACTTATTAGACTGATAATTCGGTAATTTTCTCACCTGTCGTCAACACCTGCCTTCTTTGGGATTGGAATTATTATATTTTTCTTCAGTTCTGAAGGTATTTCGTCTGTCTCATACATCTTGTATGCTCGCATATTGTGACATTTCTGGAGACCGAAAATCTCCGTACTAATCAACATGGGCTCCAAAATCAATGATCGTATGTAACCCAGGTTGATCTTTTTGTCCACGAAATCCAGAAAATAGTTGATACAGGCTTCCAGGGAGATGGAGTGTTTCTTAGCTTCCGGAAGGCGTTCAACAAAGTTTCACACTGTCCTCTAATAAACAAAATACGAGCGCAGGTAGTGCACAGAGAAGCAGCAATGCTAGAAAACTATAGCGAAATGCAGAAAGACCTGCAGAAGACCGACACTTGTCGCAGGGGGTGGTAGTTGACCCTCAACGGAAACAAATTTTACGTATTGCTAATACACAGACATAAATATCTTTCTTTTATTGTATGATTACACAATACCAGAAATCTCGCTGGAAGCAGATACTCCCATAAAAATGTGAGAGTATGGGCATGACGTGATTTGAAGTAGAACTACCACATAAAATTAATCTCGGGTAAGCCAGATGCCAGACTGAGATTCACTGGAAGAATCCTTAGGGAATGAAATCCGTCACTATCGAAAATACGTTACAAAACACTATTTCGATCAATACTCGAATATTATTCGTCAGTCTGGGATCTGAACCAGATAGGATTGAGAGAGCAAATAGAGGAAATTCAAAGAAGAGCAGCACGTTTCGTTACAGGCTCATTTAGTACGAGGGGGGTTTGAAAAGTCGGTGCAAAAATAAAAACTACTTACGTGTGTGGGTAAAACTTTTTTATATTTCGTCATAGTCTCCTTTTAGACTTATACACTTCGTCCAACGCTGTTCTAATTTGTTGATCCCTTCCGAATAACAGGAATTGTCCAAGTCTGCAAAATAGCTATTAGTTGCTGCAATCACCTCCTCGTTTGAATAAAATCTTTGTCCCACCAGCCATTTCTTCAAATTGGGGCACAAATAGTAGTCCAGGGGAGCCAAGTCTGGAGAATAGGGGGGATGTGAAACGAGTTGGAATCCTGTTTCCATTAATTTTGCTGGTGCATTGTCGTGATGGAAAAGGATTTTTTTGCGGTTCCAATCGCCGGCGTTTTTCTTGCAGCTCGGTTTTCAAACGGTCAAGTAACGATGAATAATATGCACACGTAATAGTTTTACCCTTTTCCAGATAGTCGATGAGGATTATCCCTTGCGAATCCCAAAAGACAGGCACCATAACCTTCCCGGCTGAAGGAATGTGTAACACCATAGCTCTACTACTCTACTTATTTATTTTGCCTTTTTGTTTTATTTAATATTACATCATTGAGTTTCTGTAAATGTTGTTGGATTGAATCCATACCATGAGAGTGTTTATTCTTTTCTCTGGTATAAATTTGATGTATTTTGGAGTTTAGGAAGTGTAATCTATGAGTAAATTATATGTTTTGTCTTCCTCATACAATCTCTTTGGTTATCTTTAAAATTAAATAAATTTATTTTAATAATTTTGTTTAGAACTACCTATACGTGCAAATGATATGTTTTGTTTAAAATGGTTGTTTGCTGTTATGTAAAGTGCTGACCGTCACTTAGGATTCTTATTTATTCTGTATGGAAAAGGTAGTGTGGTTCCCCTCGGGGACGGAACTGTGTAGCGCGCGGAAATTGTGGTTGGCTAGGTAGAAAAGGTAGAACCAAGAGTCAGTCGGGGACGAGCTACCAAACTGTGCACTGCCCATGTAAAACTTGTATATTGTGCTGGTTCCGAGTAAATGACAGAGTCCAGCAATTCTACCTGCAATTCCACCTACCAACATGCAATCGCCATCACATTGCGCAATCACTGTAATGGAGTACTATAGGAATGTACAGTGAAGGATCAGCTCATTGGCTGTTTTAGTGTGCACAAATATAAGATAACTTATAACTGAATTCATTGTACCTACCTTGATTTTTTCCTATCACAACACCTCTCAGGTTCCTCTCCATTTGAACTATGATTACCGAGTGTCCTAGTTTGTGGAAAAAATGAAAGCCTCAAAGCCAAATAGTTAATTAAGTAATGTTGTTTGATCTTTGGTAAGAAGGGAGTATTCAGATTCACTGTGGATTTAGTGAAATTGTGGGAGGTAGTAAATGTAGCTTTGTGAAAGCCTCCCAGTGATGCAAACAGTCCAATTTAAAGTTTTGTGGAGTTTCAAAGTCACCTATTTAATCGTTTACTTGAAAGTAGAAGAGTGTGGTAATAAAGACAATTTGCTGTTTCTTTTAAAGATTAAAAGTTCTTAAAACTGAGGCTTATAAAGTTTTGCTTAGTTAATGGTCATAGTGCTACTTGTAGTAAATTCTAAAAGGTGAGTCAGTTTCTTGCAAATTTGTCAACATTGTGTTTCACTGTAGTAAAAGTGGAAAACTGCAATAGTGGAAAGTTATATACTCATGCTTGCTAAGTACTTGTTTCTTTTGGGTAATGAAAGTGCATATTAATAGTGTAGTAGGATCCACAGGTTATCCTTTATGCTCACGATAAATAACAATTAAATAGAAAAGACCGCTATTTATGAAAACAATAATTTCTGTATTCAAAAGATTGTGAGAAGTAACCTGTTAGTGCATTCCAATTAACTTTCATTTTAATTAGTAAAGTATTTAACTGAGAGAGACTTAACCTGTAACCAGTTCATAATTTTGCAGTAAACTACATTTATAATTTTATGTCAACTAGGGAAGTGTTTGGAAAATAATACTTAACCTACGTCCAATTTATGATTCTGCAGTTAATATTAATAGTAATGTTATAAAACTTATTCGGTTTGAATAAGCCCTGAAAGTAATAGTGTGTTCCGCTATCTGTTATATTTATGCAAATAGTCTGTCCTGCTCTGTCAGCTTCCAATCTTAACCGTGAACATATGCAAGTGTCAGAGTTCATTGCACTCTCGTGTGGCAAAATATAGCTTGTGTTTGTCCGTTAAAGTTGCTCATACCTATTTTCTTAAACAAGAATGTTAATCATTCTCTTGCCTAATTAGGCTGGCGACCGTTTTCTTTATTCTTTAAACAGTGTAGACAGTCAAAATATTCTTTGTTACTGTTCGAATATTTGCGTAATTCTGACTTTTATTTCCGATAAGCCACCTCCGTTAGGTACAACACGGTCAACATAACAAAATTCCTCTCAGAGGGTAACACTGCTCTGTTGCTTTATACCATAATTACTCTAATGAAATAGTTCTATTTTACAAACTGCCTCCAGCTTCGAGGTTCTGGTATAGCAGTAGCGGACGGTAGTGTTATACGTGTTGCCGTGTGGCAGGACGTTGTTCAATTTGCACCTACTTACGGAAAAAAATTACAAGTAGTTAGTATTTTACAAACATAGACTGAACAGAAAACGTCCAGCGGCACGAACTTGTAACTTATTTGACAGAACTGGTAGTGAAAGTTCAGCTTAAATTGAAAATAAAAGTTATCAGTACTTAACAGTAACTAAAATGGGCAGGAAACTGGAAATAAATCTAGACACGCGAGAACAGAATGCAACCGAGAGCAGTTCAGGCAACACACCAACAGATGGCACTACGCGCGAATTAAATTACGTACGATATCATGCGGACGTCAATAAACAGATCGAAGCAATGAATGTCGCGCGTACTCTACAAGACAAAATAAGCGATGTTGTCGAAGACGGTGGCTATGCTAATGAATCGAGGGATATGTTTGAATCACCAAAAACAGAAAGGGGTGTTGGATGTGAACACGAAAATGCAGTAGAATCTAAAAGTGAAAAGACACTAGACCTGACTGACTTGGTTAGAATACTGTCTGTGCAAGACGACAATATTAAGGCACATATCGAAGCACAGGGTAATGACATCAAACGAGAAATGCAAGCGCAAAGCAAGAATCTTAGTGAACAAATCGAGAAGGTTGATGTAAAAGTAGACATTGTGAGTAATGAAATTAAAAACCTTAAAAGCGAAATTACTGTCATCAATGGCAATATTGCCAACATACAAGGACAAATTGATGACATTAATGAGAGATTTGACACTGAAGTAATTAAAATTCAAGATCAGATAGAACCCTTAGTCTGTACCACAGTGGATGAAAAGGTATTCGGTATCAAATCCGAAATACAAACAGAATGTAATGCGGAATTTGCACAGATTAAGCAATCTGTGACAGAATCAAGCAGAGAACTAACTAAACAGATTGTTACTTGCGAAAAGAAGTGTGACCATAACACTTCACAAATCCAAAGCAAAATGTATGACTTGGAAAGAAAAATACAATCAGGACCTACACCTATGCCTTGCATACATGGTATCGAAAACAACTACTTATTGTCAGCTGAATGGTGAAGTGACGCATAGCTCCCATTACACGTCGTGGTAGTGTTGTTGGTATGACTTTAGCTTCGCGTCATTATGGAAATGGAAACTGAACCAAAATGTGTAACAAAAGCTTTACCAAAATACTTATTTTTGAAGTAGTGCCTAGAAATGATCTGAGCCCCACGAGAAACGTTACCTTATTGATGAAATTCGTGATATGGTTCGTCTTGCGGCTGCTTGTCGCCAGCTGCGCGTGGGATGTGGCTGCAGACGGTCGTGAAATTTTGCGTGAAGCCAGTGCAAACCTTTGGAAGGTAGGAGAAGAGATTCTGGGGAAAGTAAATCTGTGAGGATATCACAGCTTGCGAAAGATGAAGGTCACAGGTTCGGGTCCCGGTTCAGAAAACAGTTTTAATCTGTCAAGAAGTTTCAAATCAGGGCACACTCCGTGGCAGAGTGAAAATTTATGGAGGTATGATATTTCTAATGTGCCAAAGTCCGCACGTGGTAGCTGATTGGTCAGCGCGACGGAATGTCATACCCAACGGCCCAGGCTCGATTCCCGGCTGGGTCGGAGATTTTCTCCGCTCAGGGCCTGGGTGTTGTGTTGTCCTAATCATCATCATTTCATCCCCATCGACACTCAAGTCGCCGAAGTGGCGTCAACTCGAAAGACTGGCACCAGGCGAATGGTTTACCCGACGGGAGGCCCAAGCCACATCGCATTTACAATGTGCCAAAAATACATTATGTGCACTTGAATACAAAAGTATGAGAGAAGGTGGTGGTAGTTAGGTTAAAAGAGAATTTTCGATTATTTAGACACTTCATCATACCTACAAATCTTGTATTTTAGTATTATTGGCGACAGTACTCGCAAGTCATGTAAATCATGGATGAAATTCTGTTTGAAATCAGTTACGTTGCATATCTTAGTAATGGTGCTCAGAACGTCTGACAAATATTTCACTCGCTCCATGCCAATAAAGAGGAAATAGTTAGGTTTGTTTCCTTATTTATGGGATATGCTATAGAAATCTCACATATCTTGCAGTATTCACATGTAATGCAGAGTAGAAATTCTTTGAGAAGTAACAGATATTGGTACTGTGTCTAGAAAAAACATCGGAAATGCAAATGAAATTTCAGTTTGTCTTTTTTTAATTAAAAATTATACATATTAATTACTGAAAGCCTTGGGAGAGCCAGGTCTAACAAAACTCTACCATCTAGTGAGCAACATGTATGAGACAGGCGAAATACCCTCAGACTTCCAGAGGAATATAATAATTCCAATCCCAAAGAAAGCAGGTGTTGACAGATTTGAAAATTACCGAACTATCAGTTTAATAAGCCACGGCTAAAAAATACTAACATGAATTCTTTACAGACGAATGGAAAAACTGGTAGAAGCCGACCTCGGTGAAGATCAGTTTGGATTCCGTAGAAATGTTGGAACACGTGAGGCAATACTAACCCTAAGACATATCTTAGAAAACAGATTAAGGAAAGGCAAACCTACGTTTCTAGCATTTGTAGACTTAGAGAAAGCTTTTGACAACATTTACTGCAATACTCTCTTTCAAATTCTAAAGGTGGCAGGGGTAAAATACAGGGAGCAAAAGGCTATTTACAATTTGTACAGAAACTAGATGACAGTTATAAGAGGCGAGGGACATGAAAGGAAAGCATTGGTTGGAAAAGGAGTGAGACAGGGTTGTAGCCTATCCCCGATGTTATTCAATCTGTATATTGAGCAAGCAGTAAAGGAAACAAAAGAAAAATTCGGGGTAGGAATTAAAATCCATGGAGAAGAAATAAAAACTTTGGGGTTCGCCAATGAAATTGTAATTCTGCGAGAGACAGCAAAGGACCTGGAAGAGCAGCTGACCGGAATGGACAGTGTCTTGAAAAGACGCTATAAGATGAACATCAACAAAAGCAAAACGAGGATAATGGAAAGTAGTCGAATTAAATCGGATGATGCTGCGGGAATTAGATTAGGAAATGAGATGCTTGAACTAGTAAATGAGTTTTGCTATTTGGGGAGCAAAATAACTGATGATGGTCGAAGTAGAGAGGATATAAAATGTAGACTGGCTATGGCAAGGAAAGCATTTCTGAGGCAGATAAATTTGTTAACGTCGAGTATAGATTTAAGTGTCAGGAAGTCGTTTCTGAAAGTATTTGTATGGAGTGTAGCCATGTGTGGAAGTGAAACGTGAACGATAAATAGTTTAGAGAAGAAGAGAATAGAAGCTTTCGAAATGTGGTGCTACAGAAGAATGCTGAAGATATGATGGGTAGAGCACATAACTAATGAGGTGGTACTGAATAGAACTGGAGAGAAGCGAAATTTGTGGCACAACTTGACTAGAAGAGGGGATCGGTTAGTAGGGCATATTCTGAGGCATCAAGGGATCACCAACTTAGTATTGGAGGGCTGCGTGGAGGGTAAAAATCGTAGAGGGAGACCAAGAGATGAATACACTAAACAGATTCAGAAGTATGTAGCTTGCAGTAGGCACTGGGAGATAAAGAAGCTTGCACAGGGTAGAGTAGCATGGAGAACTGCATCAAACCAGTCTCTGGACTGAAGACAACGACAACAACAACATATTTTATGCTAAATTGTGAAGGGTAAATATCAAAGGGGAGGGGGGCACTGAGTTGAAAATTTCTACCTTCAACTACATCCACTTAGCAATGAAAAAGTAATCTTATGTCATATCAAACCTTGATGTATTTGTTACGGAACTGCGAAAATATCATATGATATTCTCTGTTTTGCAATAATTTTTAGTTTCCGTAGAACGTGAGGGGCAGTGGCTGAAGCTTTTGTTTCCCCGTGAAGGGATGTCAAAAACAATAGAGAAGAAGATTACTTCCTACTGTAATGTCAAAACGTGGTGACTAAATGTGCAGTATCAAAACTCTGACGAATTTTTCTATGTGAATCCAAAAACGTTTCACTTTCCACTCAGTGTACTTGATTCCTGGCTAAGGGAACTTAAAGAGACCCGTCTCATATTCGATAATATGAACAGCACGACAGATCCTTAAGACGATTTTGAGTTGTGGTGTGCTGCAATGATACATGCACTTAAGCAAATATGCTTCATACTAATAAAGTAACTTGCAGAAAATTTGTATGAAAAGAACATTTAATCAGTTCATGAACAAACTGAAGTGGAGTATGTGGAGGACATGTGTGGGAGAACGATGAACATAGCGTGAGTAATGTACAGTGGCTCTAGGATGAAAAACGTAAAATGAATACAAATTTGAGAAGAAAGTATAAAAGCATGTTTTTTCAAAAGCAGAACAGAGGCCAAATTTGGGGCATAGTACTTAGAGTTTCAACTTTGAAGATATCATCTAGGAGAGTGGTAGTCTAAGGAAGACGAAGCAAGTTAAATACAGCGTTGGCAGTTTACCTGAACAATACATACGTCTTTCATATACTGGAATGGGATCTGATCAAAAAGAACCTACAGGTATACAACAACGAGATACGTCAAATGAAATTTCTAGTGAATGAGGTGAAACGGAGTAATATTTATTATTACAAGTTGAGTCTAATTCAGTAAAGCGAGAGAAGATATATATATATATATATATATATATATATATATATATATATATATATGGCGCCTGATAAACTTAGAGTAGATCGGGGGAAAGTGCCATACTTAAGGTTTGGAGGATCAAAAGTCGAGTTAAATTGGAGAATATATATATATATATATATATATATATATATATATATATATATATATACTCCTGGAAATGGAAAAAAGAACACATTGACACCGGTGTGTCAGACCCACCATACTTGCTCCGGACACTGCGAGAGGGCTGTACAAGCAATGATCACACGCACGGCACAGCGGACACAGCAGGAACCGCGGTATTGGCCGTCGAATGGCGCTAGCTGCGCAGCATTTGTGCACCGCCGCCGTCAGTGTCAGCCAGTTTGCCGTGGCATACGGAGCTCCATCGCAGTCTTTAACACTGGTAGCATGCCGCGACAGCGTGGACGTGAACCGTATGTGCAGTTGACGGACTTTGAGCGAGGGCGTATAGTGGGCATGCGGGAGGCCGGGTGGACGTACCGCCGAATTGCTCAACACGTGGGGCGTGAGGTCTCCACAGTACATCGATGTTGTCGCCAGTGGTCGGCGGAAGGTGCACGTGCCCGTCGACCTGGGACCGGACCGCAGCGACGCACGGATGCACGCCAAGACCGTAGGATCCTACGCAGTGCCGTAGGGGACCGCACCATTCGCAACCGTCTCCATGAAGCTGGGCTACGGTCCCGCACACCGTTAGGCCGTCTTCCGCTCACGCCCCAACATCGTGCAGCCCGCCTCCAGTCGTGTCGCGACAGGCGTGAATGGAGGGACGAATGGAGACGTGTCGTCTTCAGCGATGAGAGTCGCTTCTGCCTTGGTGCTAATGATGGTCGTATGCGTGTTTGGCGCCGTGCAGGTGAGCGCCACAATCAGAACTGCATACGACCGAGGCACACAGAGCCAACACCCGGCATCATGGTGTGGGGAGCGATCTCCTACACTGGCCGTACACCACTGGTGATCGTCGAGGGGACACTGAATAGTGCACGGTACATCCAAACCGTCATCGAACCCATCGTTCTACCATTCCTAGACCGGCAAGGGAACTTGCTGTTCCAACAGGACAATGCACGTCCGCATGTATCCCGTGCCACCCAACGTGCTGTAGAAGGTGTAGGTCAACTACCCTGGCCAGCAAGATCTCCGGATCTGTCCCCCATTGAGCATGTTTGGGACTGGATGAAGCGTCGTCTCACGCGGTCTGCACGTCCAGCACGAACGCTGGTCCAACTGAGGCGCCAGGTGGAAATGGCATGGCAAGCCGTTCCACAGGACTACATCCAGCATCTCTACGATCGTCTCCATGGGAGAATAGCAGCCTGCATTGCTGCGAAAGGTGGATATACACTGTACTAGTGCCGACATTGTGCATGCTCTGTTGCCTGTGTCTATGTGCCTGTGGTTCTGTCAGTGTGATTATGTGATGTATCTGACCCCAGGAATGTGTCAATAAAGTTTCCCCTTCTTGGGACAATGAATTCACGGTGTTCTTATTTCAATTTCCAGGAGTATATATATATATATATATATATATATATATATATATATATATATATATATATATATATATATATATATATATATTTCTTTGGAAGTCACTTTCTTCCCACGCACACCAGCATATAAACAGCGTTAAAACAAGTAGCTTAACGTGCCAAGCGTACTGATAGGTCTGATACTTCGGTGACCATTTTTCCGAATGTACAGGTCTTGATTCACAGTTATACTGTAATAGTCATTGTGAAAAGCAAGAAAAAGTAAACGCAGGAAGTGACTCAGCCGCAGATCTAAACCAGGGAGAGAATGCTGTCGCGAGTGTTCTGAGCAATAAGTGCACGAGATGTTCAAATGCTGATTAAGGCCAATTACCAGGTCGGGACACGGAAATGGGTTACTCTGACCAGAGGTCAACTTTCTCATTGCCTCAGCTGTCGAGCTAACAGCGTGTGATGTTAACAATAGGATTGTAGAAACGAGGATGTAGAATTATCTCATCACGCAATCAGTTTCAGAGGCAGAGGAAGTTAGGAAATAGCTACAGCAGTGAACAGTACACAAATGACACGTCGTGCCTGGCGCCTGATAAACTTAGAGTAGATCGGGGAAAGTGCCATACTTAAGGTTTGGAGGATCAAAAGTTGAGTTAAATTGGAGATTTAGGATCAGCACTGATATATTGTTCACTGATGAGATTTTTCTATGTAAAGACCAGTTGGCGTTACGAAACCATTAATAATTATATGCGTATTTAATTTTTTATGAACAGTGTCGTTTAGGCATCTCACCCCAGGCATCGGGGTGAAATGACAGTTATATTGCAAGGAGATTTCAGCACTAGTTTTGTGCATGTATGATACAACGTAACTACATAAGTAATTCAGAAAGCAAATTTTTTACGTTTGTAAGGAGTAGAATACAAAATAAATATATAAATACATTTAAGAATAAGCAAATGACAAGAAAGCATCCAAATGAAATCAGAAATCATTTGCACAGTTATTGCACATGTTTTCTTCCTCTGTACAGGTTTCATGCAACCATTTATTGCAAATGACACACTGAATCCAATCCACCTGTGGTCCATTTTTATCATAGTAATTCTTGGCACACTCAGCACAATAATCACTGTCATTTGCTGAGATACTTGGTTTGATAATCTTAGACCGACCTGGAGTTGATTTTTTGCTTTTAATTCGCTGTGACCTAGCTCTTGCTGCTTCTTTTCGACTCCCTTCTGTGAGAACTTCAGCGATTTTCTTTCTGCGCCTCGATGGTAATGGATCCAAGATAGGCATGGGAGTAATTTCTTCGAACTACTTTCCTGGCATCGGCTCATTATCAACCTGTGCTTCAAGTCTTCTATTGCCTTTCTGTGGGAGAACAACCTGAGCAGATCCTCTACACTCGGTGTTATACCCTGCTTTCTTGTCTGCCACAGCAGTAGCAACCAGCTCAGAAATTTGAAATGCCTCCTCTGGAATTCTTTCCGGATTGTATGGGTACAAGCTACAAGCTTCAAATCCAGATTGAGCACTGGATGGAACTGCAGCTTTCTTCCAGGCTTCGCTGAGATAGACTGGGAATTGTGCTCTTGAGACTTTACGTCCAGGATGACACAATGTCCAGTTTCGCATTGTACTGTAAAAAGCGTTTGGGTAACACTCCTGTCAAGGCGCTGAAGGTAGTGTGTTGAATGCGGAGGTAAACAAATCATGATCACATGATTTTCTGTTGCAAGATCAAGCATATCTGGATCTGTAGAATGTGAGGTGTGCCCATCGAGAAGCAGAGCTACTTTTCCTCGTTGTTTTCTGGGAATAAAGTGGTCTTTCATCCAACTCATGAATATGTCAGAGTTGACATACCCTGATCTCTCATTCATAAATACAATCGAACCATTCAGAAGTCCATCCTCCCATTCAGACTTCTTTCTTTTACCTTTTAAAATGCACGCTGGAGGAATGAAGTTGCCTTCAGCATTGCAGCAAGTGTTTCCGTTATGGTTTCCCCTTTCTCTTGGGAAGTTACTTGATACAAAGAAGGAGAAACTTTTTCTGTTATCACTTTGTCTGGCCTAGGGTTCATCTGAAACCCAGTTTCGTCCATGTTGTACAAGCGGCCAGGCTTATTCAGTAAAGAATTTGCTGTTAAGACATCCAGAACTAAAGAAAAATATGGTGCAATAGCTTCTCTATTCATTCCCATAGCCCTGTCAATAGAGAGACCTTGTAGCTTCTTCGTAGCTAGCTGTGGGTTACGTTTCAGGAAGGACTGTAACCAGTCCCAACCTGCCATGTGATTTTCTTTAGAAAATCTATGAGGAATTCCATTTCTTTCCGCAAACTGGAATACCAGCCTACGAAGAGTTTCTCCAGTTGGTGGAAATCCACACATTTGCAACTGTCTTATGTAAGTTCGCAGTTGTTTCTCATTCTCTTCACCAAGGCTACCTATAAATAATAACAATAATTATAATGTGATAGTTATTAATCACTGAGAAAAGTTTGAAGAATTAAAAAAGTATAATTCAATCATTAATATTTATGTGAATTAATTTCAGTTAGAAATTATTCTTTGTTTTGCTTCATAATCAAAGAAAACATTATAATCAATAGAATACTGCCTCCTTTGTTGGCCCATGCCATGCTTACTTTCATCTTTCTTCACCAGACGTCCTTTCCGAGTTCTATATGGGATCCCATATTCTTGGGAAGCTCTAAAACTATTCATTGCACCAGTCGTTACATGTTCCATAGCCATTTTTAGGGATCCTTCAGACCACTGACCCCTGTTTGATGCTTTAACATACGTTCGAGGCATTTGCTACGAAAAGAAAGTCTGTGTACCTGAGGGATACGACTCGGCATCTTACCCCGAGAAAACAGTGGCGTCTCTCCCGAGGATCGGGGCGAGATACCACTTACGGTGACTGGCACAACATGGCCGTTGTGTGGCAACGGCGGATGGCAACTTAAACTACAAGGCAGGGCCGGCGCAAGCCCAATTGCCGCCCCGTGCGAGCTTCTAAATTCTCGCCCCCCCCCCCCCCCCCCCCCATTTTTTTTTTACAAAACATTTGTGGAATTTTATTGAAAAAAATCTGTAGGAAATGTCAGAAATCAATCGCAATTTTTGTTTTTACTTTTCAGATCTACCTAGGTTTCGGCCACTGAGTAGCCAGTCTCAAAGCTTTTAATATGTGCTTACATCTAAACCGTCATGTTGACAGTTACGTTCAGCATGACGGTATAGATGTAAACGTAACTCAAAGCATTGAGAATAGCCACACTGTCCCGAAATCTATGTAGATCTGGAAAATAAGAACAAAAATTGCGACTGATTTCTGACATTTCCTACAGATTTGTACAAAACAGTCGCTGGGCACCAGCTCAAAATTGGAGTCAAACCTAATTGAAGAAATATAGCCAATTTTAATAAGCCTTGTGAATTTACAAAAATGTTCAAATGTGTGTGAAATCTTATGAGACTTAACTGCTAAGGTCATCAGTCCCTAAGCTTACACAATACAAAACCTAAATTATCCTAAGGACAAAGACACACACCCATGCTCGAGAGAGGACTCGAACCTCCGCCGGGATCAGCCGCACAGTCAACGGAAAACAAAATATAATTATAATTCAACGATAATTTGGTTTGAACAATAATATTTACAATAACTATATAATGTTGAACAAAATAAGAAACAACACCGTAAATAACCAAGACACTGACCGTTATACAAAAATTTAAAAAAATACTAGACAAATCGAACCTTCCTGGCTTTTGCTTGTGCAAACTCTTTCACACGATCTGTGTAATTTAAGTCCTCTGCAAGCTCGTTCTCAATCGATATTGTTGCAAGATCATTCAAACGAGTTTGGCTTATCGTTGATCCTACGGTCGCAGGTTCGAATCCTGCCTCGGGCATGGATATGTGTGATGTCCTTATGTTAGTTAGGTTTAAGTAGTTCTAAGTTCTAGGGGACTGATGACCAGAGATGTTAAGTCCCATAGTGCTCAGAGCCATTTTTTTTTATCGTCGATCGGAGGTATGTCTTTATCAATTCCAGTTTTGAGAAACCCCTCTCTCCACTCGCAACTGTCACTGGGAGTGTTAGGAGGATTCTCAGAGCAATGTTAACATTAGGGCAAAAATTATGTCCTCCTATAAGCTTCAGAGTCCCTTTTGGACCTATTCCAGGTTTCAACAATGTTGAAAGCACTTTTAGTTCCTCCCTTAACTCCAGTGCATCAATGTCGCTTGACTCATGATCTTGCAAAATCGCTGCGAGGTTTCTACACTTTGTGTCCATGCTGTCAGGAGGTGCATTCTCCAGGTCACCGGTGTCGCAGAGAGAATCAAATTAATCACAATGAGATTTCAGTTCATTGAATCTCTCATCCAAAGATGTGGTTACTATATCTAAAAGATAATAGCAGAATTCAATCTTGTAACTTTTTGTTGGGTCATCTATTGTCTCATCCCTTCCTACGTAGGTAAAGTGTATTGGCTTCTTATTTCGTCGCCGGGAAACGCTTACCCACGGTAACGTTAGGTCTTCTAGCTCTAATTCTGTAGCCAATTATTTGGAATCCGTCAAGAAAGACACAAACTTTTCTTCTGTTCTGCAGGTCTCAAAATATGCTTTCGTTTTTTTAAGCACTTCCACAGCTTCAGAAACATTTATGTCAATGTTGTGGAGGGTCTTACTGACTACACTGATGTGAAGCAGAACGTCGTACCAGATTACCAGAGAAGTGAGAAAGGTGTAATTTTTTGATTCGCAAGTGACGTTGCTTCGTGAGCGGTCATGCCATCGAATTCTTCTGATATCTGAAGCAGTGCATCATAAACGCCTCCAATTTGAAACCTCAGGGGAGTAAGTGCATCGATGCGACTTTCCCACCTAGTATTGCTCAGTGGCTTCAGCGACAGGTTAGGCAGATTCTTCTTCAAGAGATCCCAACGTCGTACGGAGGACGAGAAGAAGTCATACAAGCTTGTCGAAAACATGGGAACAGCATATTTAGAAGACATAGCGGCATCGTTTACAACAAGATAACAAGACTCAATGAGTGACTGCTGCATGGTACATAAAATGCTCTCTTGTTCATATCTGAAATTCTTTTCTGGACACCAGACTTCTTCCCTTTCATGTTAGCACCATTTTCGTGTCCTTGCCCTCTGATATTACACAATAGGTTTTTTTTTATCTTCCAAGAACTGCGTCAAAGTGGAACTTGAAGAATCGGGCACTGGATGAAATCCCAGGAAATGCTCCCGAATTCGGACATCGTATACTCCGTCGAGTCTTGTCTCCTGGACGAAACGTACCACAACTGTCATCTGTGCGACTTTTGAAATATCTGGTGTGCAATCCAGAATTATACTGTAATATTTTGCAGATTTCATCACTAATAGAATGCCGGCCGTGGTGGCCGAGCGGTTCTAGGCGCTACAGTCTGGAACCGCGCGACCGCTACGGTCGCAGGTTCGAATCCTGCCTAGGGCATGGATGTGTGTGATGTCCTTAGGTTAGTTAGGTTTAAGTGGTTCTAAGTTCTAGGGGACTGATGACCTCAGCAGTTAAGTCCCATAGTGCTCAGAGTCATTTGAACCATTTTGAACTAATAGAATGTTGTTGGTTATAGATGATCCAATAAGATGAATTATTTCATTCTGTGTTTCTTCTCGAAGATAATGATGATCCTTGTTCTCACCTTGCTTTGTTCTGTGCAGGTGCTCCATCATTACAGTGTCGAACTTTCCGAATAATTCAACGAGTTTCAAGAAGTTTCTGTTGTCAGGCTGAAAGAGTGTATCTGTACTTTCTTTCAAAGGTATACATTGCCGACCCAGGAAATGAATTATTGCTATTAAGCGCTCAAGAACATTTTACCAATGTTCGCTTTCAGTATTCAGAAGCCTGTCATGATCGGCGTTGACAGTCCGTGACTTTTTCAGTTCCTCAGAAGACACGATCCACTTTTTATGTGAATTCAAATGCTCGGTAGACTTTCCGTGACTTTCGAGATACGAAGCAACCTGCCGCCAGTCGCTTATACTGTTCTTTACAAGAACACAGCATCCTTGCTCTTTCAGTACACCAACCATTGTCTATCTGCTTCTTCTAAATTCTTCAAAGAATAGCTGCACAGGGCTGAAACGCCGATTGTCCGCGTTTTTAGGACATTCTTCAGCTTCCTTAATGCACTCGGGAGGACCTTGCATGATCAAAGTCGTTCGAATGCAGTCGGTGATAATTTCAGGCCGTAGGATCAGAGTCAGTTGTGTCTTCCAGTTTAGATGGCTCTGAGCACTATGGGACTCAACTGCTGTGGTCATAAGTCCCCTAGAACTTAGAACTACTTAAACCTAACTAACCTAAGGACAGCACAGAACACCCAGCCATCACGAGGCAGAGAAAATCCCTGACCCCGCCGAGAATCGAACCCGGGAACCCGGGCGTGGGAAGCGAGAACGCTACCGCACGACCACGAGATGCGGGCTTTCCAGTTTAGACTCGCCTTCAATCCCTTCTCCGGTGGTGAGTGCCTCGGCTGATGTTCCTCCGGTATTTTCCGAATCGGGTCACCTAATTTTAGTTCCGCCTGATGTTTCAATCTCGGAGCTTTCGTCACAAAGCAGATCTTGAGTCCAGATGACGTCTGTTGAACATGTCGTAGATGGCCCACCGTCAGCATTGTTACTGTATGCGGTGGTCGCTGTACTGTGTTCGTCAACTTTCTCGTCATGTCCTGAAGATAAAGATGTAGCTGCAGTAGCTCCACTAGTTTCTGTACTTTCAGGATCTATTTTTCCACTCTCGCCGCTGCTAGGTCGTTCTCTCTTTGGCTTGAAATATCGTTGTAGTGCATCCTTTTGCTTCTTACCGTCATCTTCCTTCAGCGCCCGTCTTTTCCTATATTCACTGCCAGACAATCTTTTTCTACCGTCGAACATATTTCGATCCAGCCTGTAAAGAACGATTACGTGAAACTAACTGTTGATGTCAGTGTACTAACTTTATTTGCAACACACTTCGCAGACAATTTCCTGATATTCCACTGCACGTAAACGGAAAACTAAATTACTGTAGGATACACTGTACAGGAGATGAAGTCATAAGAACTAAGCCGCGTGAAATTGAATATCAGGCCGAATTTCACTACAGACGAAGGTGAAACGGTCAAAGAATGGGGCGGAAGACAATGGAGAGAGGAAGAATAAGGAGGTGGAGTAACATAATAATGCAATAAATACACACCCGGGCATCGACGGGTACTAATGCTAGTCGAAATATATTAACTCACAGCACTGCGGTTGTTCATTTCAAAGAACTAGCTCTCGTCATCTGTCGTAATTTCCATGTGTCACTTCTTTCGTGTCTGATTATGGAATAAGGGGTAACAAATTAGTCATCGCCATATCACTTCACTTTTCTTCGCTTTATTTTCATTCTAGCTATTGGGACGACGCGTGTTTATTTGCCAACTTGCCAATTTCTGAAGTAACAGATCATAAGAACAATAAGTTTTCCTATTCTGAAATCTTGAAATAGAAAAATTCTAACTTATGAATAACGTGCACGCGCAGTGCTAATAGTACTATATTTGAAAAGCACTTACCTATTACATCCCAAGTTGCAAGAAATTCGGACACACCAATTCTTCTGTTCTTACGAAACGCAATGAAAGTGCTTCTGACCAATCTTGACTCCCTCGGCCAACTACCGAAACGATTTCTGTAGTTTTAGTCGTAGAGAACGCAACAATACCTATTGCCTGGAAAGGCGAAGTGGTGACGCGGCAGTGCCAGGAACTAGGTCACGTGACGAGGTACAGCGAGGATACGGTTAAACTAGTGCCCAAGAAGAAGAAGCAAGAAGCTCACAATAAGTATGCGACCGATGATATGGATAAATGTATCATCAGGCAGCAATTTCTATGGCATTACGAACAATAGAAAGAAAAACGAACTTTGCGAAAACTGCACAACTTTTGTCAAACAGAATTGAGCTTCAAAGTTGGCAAGGAACCCCTTAGAAGCAATGTTCTGACTATGGATTTTCGTTTTAGAAGGTGTCAAAATTAACGTTTTGTTTTGTGGACCGGCCGTTGTGGCCGAGCGGTTCTAGGCGCTTCATTTCCAAGTACATGTCAATACACAGACCTGCAGAATACAGACAACGGAAAATCCGACAGCATTCTCCAGAGGTAACACTGTGGTGCAGGATGACGGCACAGTTTACCGAATAGCCACATTTTTTCGAGGAGATGGGTCCTACGGGTTCTGTTGTCTGTACTGTCACTGGTGGACGGTTGGAGAGTCTTTTGCGTAGCAAAGTCACTCCAACCCTTCAACAGCACGGATATGTGAGTAGGATCAATTGTATGCAAGATGGCACTCCTCACACATTCCACATCCAGTGAAACAGCTGCTTGTCATTTGTAGCCGAGCCCATTCACATTACGACACTCACAGCCTCTTTTAGTGGGAAACTTTTGGTTAATTTTTTTTTTTTGTTTCCCTAACGTTTCCCCGTCTTCGACAATATTTCTTTCAAATGTGTAATTCTCAGCAACGGGTATTTTTTACAGCGTTTTGAAACTGGAATTTGAATTATAATTTCGTTACAGAGCCTCACAGAAATAACGTATTATTTTATTTAAATAAAATGTTTGATGTGGGGAAGCAGGAGCATTTGAGTTAGGATTGTTTATTTGGTGTTGTTATTTGTAACGCACGTGCCCTCGATGCGTCGGCCACTTTGAGAAGCGCGTCCTGTAGGAGCAGGCGTCGCCTCCCGCTGTTCGGTACGAACCGGTAACACCGGCGGCGCCGCTTGCTAGACAGGAAGAGTGAGGGCGCGCGTGGCGAGCCGGTGCCACGTGCCTCGCATGGGTGCGTGTACGCCACCGGCGCGCATGCGCATTGCGACACGCGCGTCCTGAATTATGGACGGCGTCGCGCCGATTGACTCGTAGCCGATGGCAGCCGCTCGCCCGATACAAATTTATGATCGGCCGCGCCACTAGGACGCTCGCAAGGCACAGCGGAACAGGGAAAAACTGGAGATGCAACGCGGCGGAGCGGCGGCTGATGCGGTGGCTTACCCGCTCATTCCGTCCACGGCGAACGCATATGTCCGCACTGTACTGCTTTCGTTATCTCCGAAGATGCCATCAGGAAATTCCGTAGCTTTTTACGATAGTAGTGTTAGGAATTCTCTAGTGACTGCCGCAATGTTGGTTAACATGCCTTATGAAACATGTAACGAAATCATGTTTTCTTTGCCCTGAGAATTATCGGCATGGAAATGGGCGGAAATTTATTCTAAAAGCATGTGAGGTGCGGCATTTTGCCTTTACTGGAACAGCCACAGCTGCAGACAGGTCTAATTTGACAGTAGTGCTTTGTCATTAATTTACATGAATAGGGAGGCAACATCTCAAACCCTCGATCAGATCCAAGTATTTACCACAGATTCCGCTGCAGTTGCGTCTGGAAAGCGAAAACGACGACAACTAAATGGCAATACCGGGCGGTTAATATTAAACATCCCCTATGTAATACGTTATAACACGGAAACTAATTACCGTTTCGAATACCAAAATTGGTAGCGTTAATGTAAAGGACATGGGGAAGATAAAGAATGCAGAATCAATTCAACTGAAGCGCTTTTAATGTGCTACTACGGTACACCATACCATCGTATACGGGTACCATTACTGATATAGAAGGGGCTCAATATGGCGCCCATCAGTGTCCGTAAGAGTCTGAAAGCGCAGGATTGCGTTCCACGCAGCAGAACGAAGCATGACTGTATGTATGCTGGCTACATCTCTTGATATGCCGCGCTTCAGATCAGCCCATGTTCCTCTAGTTAACCTTGTCATTCAGGTAGTCCCCACAACCAGAAATCACAGGGAGTGAGATCAGGTGATCGTGCCGGCCAAGCATCGTTTCCAAACGTGTTTCGGAGAAGCAGGTGAACTTCACAAGCGACGTGCGCTGGGGGCCCAACTTGCATGAAAACTGTTAAGTTCAACGCGTCTCTCTCCAGTAGGGCGAGTATGACACGATGGCGAAGCATATCGCAGTAACGCTGGCCAGTCACACTGCACGTCTTTGGTCCCTGAGTGCCACCCTGTTCAAAAAGGAATGGCCCAATGATGAACGAGCCGTGAAGCCACACCATACGGTGCCACGTCCACCATACAGAGGAACTTCGTGCACAGTGACTGGAGGTGAGGATCCCTATACTAGGCGATTCTATGGGTTCGCCTCACCCGTCAGAGAAAAATGAGCTTCGTCTGTCAATAGGATGGTCCAGGGCCAGCCCTCATCAACTTCAATCCTTATGAGAAAGTGGAGAGCGAAGTCAACACGTCGTTGTGCGTCCTGTGGTGCAAGCTGCTGTACGATATGGATCTTGTACGGATACCATTTGAGAATGGTTCGAAGCACCTTCCTTACTGTCGACCACGGGATGTTCAACTGTCGTGACACATCACGCGCACTGCCTCAAGATGAGAAATTGTGCCCAGCGTTGCTGCCACAGCAACAGAAATTTCATCAACCATCTGTGGTGCAACCGGTCGTCGGCCTCTTCCCGGAGAGATTTGAAGTACGTCATCATACTCCGCACAGCAGATGGAGAAAGAGGACCCTCCAGTTATCCTTTAAGCCCCCGATATTTTCGAAGTGGAGCTGCAGTATTATTGGCATTATTGTTGTCTCGGTATTAGAGCTTCACCAATAACGCCCCGTTCATTTGACCAAGCTCATGTTGACGCGTCAGTAAGTGCACTGCGACCTGTCAGGTACGTGAGACTATGAATCACGATGGATGATCACGGCATCTGGTGGCCACTTTTGGAACTGGACGGTGGTGCTGTGACGCATGGAAATCGCGCACGTCATACTCTGTGCATTAATGCTACCAAGTTTGGTACACGTACTATAATTAATTCCCGTGTTATAACGTGTTAAATGTCCGCCCGCGGTAGCTGAGTGGTCAGCGCGTCAAAATGTCAATCCTAAGGGCCCGGGTTCGATTCGTGGCTGGATCGGAGATTTTCTCCGCTCAGGGATTGGATGTTGTGTTCTCCTAATGATCATCATTTCATCCCCATCGAGGCACAAGACGCCGAAGTGGCGTCAAATCGGAAGATTTGCACCCTGCGAATGGTCTACCCGACGGGAGGCCGTACTCACACGACATTTCAAAGTGTTGAATAGGGAAAGTTTAATTATAACCTCCCAGTAAATGTTATAATAGCATACAGCCAAATCTGTGCTCTTAAACGCGCTAGATTAAGAAGAGTAAATACGAGTAAGTGGTGTATATGCCATGATGATGGTGGTATGATGTACATCTCTATCTCTCCTACTAGTTATGGATTGGGTTTTGCTATATGAGTTGTATTAGAGTAGATGTTATATGGACAAGGACGCGTGAGACACGTTCGGGAATGATCTGATAGAGAGTATGTAAGTGTCAAATAAGCCGGATCCCATCTGGGCAAGGAATTGATGCTTTAGTGCTTTCATTTGGGGTGGTGGGACAGATCATAATTGAAAGACAAAGTAGATTTAATGGCTTAATTCATGTTCTGGGAGGAGAGGACGTTTGAAATTCTGCTGGATAAGAAATTTGTACCTTAATGTGAGTCGCATTACTATGACGACCCTCGTCATTGTGAATGAGCGAACTATAAACACTAGGATTTCTTTCGAAAGCGAAGAAAGCGGCGCTTGGAAAGGCTGCACTGACGATGCAAGTACGCGGTCCAGCCGCGTTCACGTGATCACAGCCTATGTTTGACGTCAGGTGGAAGGACCAGCAGTGGAGCTTACACAAAAAGCGTGTCGAGGGGCCGTGGAAAACAGTGTAGAGGTTGTTCAAATGAGGAGAAGCGCATGTCCAAAGGCGCATGGTCATTAGGTTTCAGGCTGTGGGATGAAACGTTTCCGAAACGGCTAAATTTGTAAACTGTTCGCTTGTCGCCGTGGTTAAAGTGTACTGTGGAGGACAATATGGCACCGTCCAAAACTGGCACTGAGGCAGCTGTCGTAGATCATCGGTCGGTCGTAGATGATAGCGGTGAGCGACGGCTGAGGAGAGATGTACGGGGAGTACAGACGTGCAACTGATGAGCAACTGGCCGCCCAGATGAAACAAAAGGCTAGGAATAGCGTCTCCTCAACAATCGTTCAGTGACCGTTGTTGTGTACGGACCTCTGCAGCAGGCGTCTGGTTCATGCACCCATGTGGACTGCTGTTCACCGGCGATGAAGGCTGGAATCTGAACGCCAGTACCACAAATGGACATTCACTGAGTGGCGACAAGTGGTTTTTCCAGTTGACTCACATTTTATGTCCCATCGGATACATGGCCGTTGGCGCGTACGACGCGAAACGTCTGAAAGGAAACACCCTGCGATAATCGTCAGAAGAGTCTACGCCGCCGACGGTGGTGGCCGTGCGGTTCTAGGCGCTTCAGTCTGGCACCACGCGGCCGCTAGTCACAGGTTCGAATCCTGCCACGGGCATCGATGTGTGTGATGTCCTTAGGTTAGTTAGGTTTAAGTAGTTCTAAGTTCTAGGGGACTGATGACCTCAGATGTTAAGTCCCATAGTGCTCAGAGCCATTTGAACCATTTGAGTCTACGCCGCAGAGCATTCCCTGCATGATCTCGCCATTCTGGAGGGCACAGTGTGTCAATACGAGTACGCATCTATCCTTGGGGACCACGTCCACCCTTACGTGCAGTTTGCTTTTCTTCGGCACGATGTCATCTAGCAACAGGACAGTACGAAGTGCCGCACAGCCCACAGTGTACGCGCGTGGTTCGAAGAGCACCAGGATGAGTTTACCGAGCTCCCCTGGCCACCAAACTCCCGGGATTTAACCCTTGGGACCACATCGATCGGGCTGTTCGTGTCATGGCGACACATCTCGCAGCTTTCCGTGCAGCAAAATGTTTTTGACTGATGGTGATATCAATGTGACTAGACAGTGTATACACAACACAGGCTGCGATCAGAAATGTTGTGCTACCACATGATCAAGTGGTGGCTATGTCATGCTCCTAGTTGTATTGTAGATAGTAAAAATGTAGAATAAGGTATGAGAGTTAAAATTAGCAGCAAAATATTGTTGTTTATTAACTGCTGAAATCTGACACTAATTTCATGTAGGTATGTACCTGTATGTATGAGGCGACCGACAAGTAGCGGTACCGCAACGGTGTTACTCAGGTATAGGAATACTGCTCCCCAACTTCCCAACTTATGGGGTGTGGGTCAGTAAGTATTGACATTATTAGCTAAAAAGTATCGCCAAGATGGAGCTACGCTCAATCGCGGGGACACGTCTGCCTGGTGAAGCTGACGGTAAGAAGTCGACAAAGCCTGGCAACCTATCACAGGTTTGTCCCTTCAGAACTTCCGAAAACATACCTATGTTGGTCACAGAAAGTAGTTTCACTGTCATCAGTCGGCTGATATTTTCTGGTTAGATGTATTTTAATAGGACTCAGAGAGAACAGCCAGCCTCACTTTTAAGCTGGACTTGGAGGAGACAACACGCACTTTCACGCTAGATATAGCCTGCTGCCAAGCATTGTGGACCTTCTCCGAGTAAGGCGGCATATTCGTACGAGAGGACTTCCAAAAATAAATTACACATTATTATACCACGCTAGATAACTTTTATTCATTGCTACACTACACTTCAGAGGGACACACATACATGACAATAATTTTCAACGTAATCACCAAATCTCTGTAAACGACGGTTAGAACATTCCACACATCGTTCGGTTCCTCGAAGATCTAAACCTGCCCCTTCGTCGCGGAGAACCGGTGTGTGAATGTCCTCATCGTCGGAAAATCTGTTTCCTTCCAGACGTTCTTTCACACTGCCGGAGAGACGGAAATGGCATGGAGCTAGAACTGGACTTCCCGATCAGCATCACACATTTCTGTCTGCTCTCAATCTGATTGTTGTCACCATTTCGCTGAGGCTGAATACAACACTGCATTTGGTCCATAGATCGACAAAGTTTGACGACGACTCCGCGTGAAATTTAGACTCTTTGCTCAAAACAATCGTACTGTCCCGGCTATTTCAGATTCCGTTTCTAGTGGCTGCGCCGTTTAAAATCGCACGGTGTGATGCATTGCGGTCTGTATCGTAGCAGAAGTGTGTCTGCAGGAAACTCGGGACATATACTCTCATCTGACAGTGCGCCACTCTTGTTGCGCAGTGGTCTTGACGTGGGACGAAATGCGTAACGTACTTTCTGAGGTTCCTGATATGAAATGGCACTGACTGCTGAGCTCGGAAAGAAGGAATAATTTAGTTTCCTTGTTCGTTCGTTGTATACTCGTCAGTAGTGAAAACACACTGCATAATTTAAGGAAAGTAACACGAAAAGTCGTCTCAGCTCACAGGAAAAAATACGGAATTGTAAACAGTTCTGTTCGACCAAAACAGGATCCATTCGTAAGGTCACACTGCAACCTTACATAGCAAAAAATCAATAATAAATACAATTGTAATAAAGTGTGTTTCAAGTGTCATGACAAGAGAGGTCACATGAAGGTGGAAGAGAAAGACGCCACTCCAGTTAAATCAATTTTAGTGCGTGCCATAATTGTTTATAGCAACCTAAACAGAACTATGAAATGCAATCTTCCAATGTGTCTAAAAGGTAAATTTTGTAATCAGTGCGTGCCACCAGTTTTGAGCTATGACAGACATAGACTTTGAATCCGAAGAAAATTTTAAAAATTAAGTTCACCCTGTGGGTAATGGAGAGTGATATGTGAAAGGAATTCCTTGGAGATGAGGTAAACAAACGAATGGACCAAGGAACAGACGGGACGGAGACCTCAGCTATGGCTGTAATGGCAATAAAATGATAACGGGCAGGACCCGCACCACAGCGAATGGGTGGAAGATAGACCACGGAAAGCCTTTGCTCGATTCCAAGAGATAAGAAAATAGCGAAAGGATGATCTGCTGGGAGGCGGTTAGTAGCTTTAGAGGATGTGACGAGGAACATGATATCCGTAGAGCTTTTGTGCTGTAGTAGACGTAAAACGGCTGATCATGATGTTTGCGCACGAGTAAAACATTGTGGAAAATCCTGCAAGAAAGCAAACTTCCCTCCAGTTCTGTATGCAGTAACATAAAAAGTCCACTCCAAATAGAACTAGCAAACAGTACGGTCCAATGTTGAAAATGCGGTAATTTAAAGTAATTAAAATTTAAAATAACTAGACGATACAAAATTATTAATGAGACAAGGAAAACGAAAATAGTGAAATGAAATGACAAGCCGTTGATCTTTCGTTATCGATACTGGCATATCACCCCTATGTTTGAAACCTCGACGCACTGTTATGCTAGTACGTTTCAGAATTTTCTAAACAAAATAAAAAGTAAGTATTCGACATTTCCGTTCACTCTATTTCTATGTTCAATATCGCAATGCCTGTGTTATTCTGATTATTGTACAAGGTTCCTTTGGACATGCATGCAACTACCAGCTGCAGAATGGAATGAGGACCTTGAAAATATGTGCCGGACCGGGATTCGAACCAGGTTTTCTCGTATATGGTGAGAGGTCGACTTAAAACTTTTTTTTTTAATCTCATTTTGTTCGTTGCATTTCTTCGGGGCGGACATCACATAACACCCGTTCGAACTCATCGTTGATCCGTTCACTCAGTTTTTTTTTATTACAGAGACCAGCTAACCCTCTGACCGAACACGCTGAGCTGTGTGACTGTAGCGACCGCGTGGTGCCAGACTGAAGCGCCTAGAACCGCACGGCCACCGCGGCCGGCGGTGTAGACTCTTCTGACGATTATCGCAGGGTGTTTCCTTTCAGACGTTTCGCGTCGTACGCGCCAACGGCCATGTATCCGATGGGACATAAAACGTGAGTCAACTGGAAAAACCACTTGTCGCCACTCAGTGAATGTCCATTTGTGGTACTGGCGTTCAGATTCCAGCCTTCATCGCCGGTGAACAGCAGTCCACATGGGTGCATGAACCAGACGCCTGCTGCAGAGGTCCGTACACAACAACGGTCACTGAACGATTGTTGAGGAGACGCTATTCCTAGCCTTTTGTTTCATCTGGGCGGCCAGTTGCTCATCAGTTGCACGTCTGTACTCCCCGTACATCTCTCCTCAGCCGTCGCTCTCCGCTATCATCTACGACCGACCGATGATCTACGACAGCTGCCTCAGTGCCAGTTTTGGACGGCGCCATATTGTCCTCTACAGTACACTTTAACCACGGCGACAAGCGAACAGTTTACAAACTTAGCCGTTTCGGAAACGTTTCATCCCACAGCCTGAAACCTAATGATCATGCGCCTTTGGACATGCGCTTCTCCTCATTTGAACAACCTCTACACTGTTTTCCGCGGCCCCTCGACACGCTTTTTGTGTAAGCTCAACTGCTGGTCCTGCCACCTGACGTCAGACATAGGCTGTGATCACGTGAACGCGGCTGGACCGCGTACTTGCATCGTCAGTGCAGGCTATCCGTGCACGAGCCACAGCTACACTCAGACTTCCATATGTCGTTGTCCCGATCAGGAAGTAAGTGATGTTAATAAAGAACAAGGAAGTGGTGGCCAAAACGAAATCACGGCCAACAAAGCAGGGCAGGCGCCAGCAACAGAAATTGCGAAAGTGGAATTTCAAAATTTCCTTCTTAGTAAATCATGATTCAGAAGACCTGATTAAAGAAGCATGGGCAATATGGCTGCGTACTCGTAGCAGATATGCCACTGCTATCGACTGGTGGGTTAAAATGGCGAAGCCAAAGTTGAGGAAGATTCTTATTCAGTGCAGTGCCCAGAGCGCAATTCTGATTATAAATTAATAGCTAGACTAGTAAACAAGAGAATTTCATTTCTTACAGATAAAATTATTAGTAAAATCAGAACTGCGCTCAAGGCAGAACCATTTTTGACAAAAATCTAGCAGAAAAAAAATGTCGTGAGGTTAGGGCTTCCCGTCGGGTAGACCGTTCGCCGGGTGCTAGTCTTTCGAATTGACGCCAGTTCGGCTACAATGTGTGTTTTTTATTTTATTTTTATAAATCCTTCGATGTAGTAAATCATGAGTATCTTCTACAGACGTTGAAGAAAATAGGTTTCGACGATAAGGTCATACAGTTGATAAAGAACACAGCAACTGGAACAATTGCTAAAATAGCGGTGAATTGTCAACAGTCCAGGCCGATACAAATAAAACGAGGTGTGCCTCAAGGAAGTCCTCTGTCCATGTCCCTCCTCGCCATTTCACTAAAGCCTTTCCTCCGACATGTCCAAGCTAGATCAAAAGGCTTAACATCATCAGGAAATAAAACAGTTATAACCGCCTATGCTGACGATGTATGGGTCATTATTAGGAGTAATGAAGAGATAACCACACTAGCAACAGTGATTGATACGTACTGTAAAACGTCTGGAGCCAATGCAATCGAAAAAAAGTAAGATGTTAAAACTCAGAGGTTTTGATAATATCAAAAACGGCTTTAAATGGGAAAGTTGCAGCAAATAAAGTGCAATGAGCCATTATAAAGAATTTAACTCGATATCTGAACCAAGTTCAAAGAACAAAGTATATCAACTCATGCATCGTTGCTGAAGCTTTTTGTACTGCCCAGCTGTTTCCATTACCAAGAATTATAGCGAGGAGAATAATGTCCAAAATCACAAACTTTCTGTGGAAAGGTGAAGTGTTCAGAGTATCTGCTAAAGTAGCTACTTTAGATCCTAAAAATGGTGGACTAGGATTAACTGATATAACGGATAAAGCCTCAGCACTTTTCATCAAAAGGCAAGTTCATTTAATAAGAGACTCGCGAGAAAGCATAACCAGCCAACTTTTCGAGATTATTAAACCTCGACGCCTGCTTCCCCCGATTGACGCGCAGAATATCAACAGTCGTTGACAGCATGTGAGGATTTTCTATGTTGATTTCTGTTATGCCAAAATCAGACAGTCACGACACTTAACGCCAAGAACCATCCTGCGGGAACGAAAGAAAAGCGAAGGAAGGAACAAAATAGAACGACCGTTTCCAATCATTGATTGGACTGAGATTTGGAAAAACATTAGTTCTAATGTGTCCACGTCTAATATAAAAGCGTCATGGTACAAGACAGTTAACAACATATCTACATCTACATCCAATCGGACTCTGTGCAACAAATTTATGTCAATAATGCCATCTAGTTGACACAATAATTCATAAATACACTTGCAGCGGTCATATGAATAGTTGGAAGTGGATCCGAGAGCGAATAGCTCTGATTACAAGGACATCCCCTGAGAGTATATCGCTGTCATTGATACACAGGCCTAAAGCACGCTATTTCCCAGAGGCAAAAAATAACGCTTTGTACTGGTTGCTGGGTAATTTTGTTAATTACATTAAGAAACTAGGATCCTAGAGCACCATAGAGTTCAAGATACACATGCTGTGTGAATGCCATAAAATTAGAAGGTATGCGAATCAAAAGGTAAAGTTCGGTAATATGTTAAAAATTATATCGGAAAGAATGAGCATTGGTTTTTATAAGAAAAAGAAGACTGTATTGACAGTGATGTATTGTAGTTACCTTAAGTACATTATTTAAAATTTTACTGTACCGTTTTGGTGTGTGCTTTTTCTACTTCAGAAAGTAGTTTTTGAAATTTTATAAGTTAATGTACAGAACTTTTGTAACAGTCAGATCGTGTGTCTAATATTGTCAAAACACAAAATATTACAGCTGCGTTATTGGTTCAAAGTATAAATTTGAAAATTGACAGTTTTTATGGAAATGTCTTCATCGATTGGTTAAAACCATTGTGTAATGTAATATTCAATGGTTGGAAAATTGCTCTGTTTATTTTTGCACTGTGATGTGTAAGTCAGTTTTCCAGTGAAAGATCTATTATATAGGTCTGATCACTTTAGATAATTAACAATCCATTAATGTTCAGAAAGTGTAGCTGGAAGGCCAGTCAACTTCATAACATCTCTTTTCCGCCATTCTCAAGTATTTAAGAGACTGCCTAATATGATTATTAAATTGTTTTTGTGTACGAAGGGCATAAATGTTCCATATTCTGTATAAATTTTGGTGACTTCCATACAATTGTGGGAAATGCTCATAGCTAGTCTGACTGAGCGGGAAAGGTTAAAGATCAGGTTCTTCCCTTAACCTGTATCTCACGGAGACGACTTCCGTGTGTACATTAATATATTAAAAATGATTCCAGAAACTTGATGATATCCTTCATAATGTGCTATTTATGTTTCTGTAAAGATTGGAGCACATGTAACTCAAAAAGAAGCTTTTTATTTATTCATGTTTGAAGAAGTTTGCATGTCTTTAAAAAACTTTTCTTGCTGTTCAAATTAATTCTTTCTGGTAATTTTGTCATTAACACAATCTTCTGTTGTATTTCTTTAACATCAGCATAATTGCAATGATCAAACTGTTTTTGTTTAAATCGTTTCATGTATAACATATGTGCATGGTTAGTACGTGTACTTAGTATGTATTTGGAATGTGTAACATTGTTCCTTAAATAAATGTTTTAAGTAAGGTGAGCGCTCACGATAAGCGTTAGATCCGGGTTCGAGTCCCAGTCCGGCACAAATTTTCTTTGTCGTCATTCCAGTCCACAGCTGATGGTTGTCATTATTCGCAACTGCGAATATATTTAATACATTTCTATATGGTCTATTTGTTTCGCGCCTTTTTTCCTTTGTACAATTCTGAAAGCTGTTATAATAATGATTCTTAACAGTGTGCTGTTGGTAACGAAACTAGTTTCATCATTTTCCACTGTTGTTTGTTGCTGCTTCTCGAACGTCTATCTCCTGTTTTTCGCAGGCCTACCAAACATCTGATGGTGCTTCGATTGCGTCAGTCGGAATAACTGGTTAAATCCCGTCAGGCGAGCGAAGCGTCGGCGACGGGTCGGCTTTCGCCGTGCCCTCTGAGCAGAACACAAGACCGCGGTGATCTCTTATATAACGAGGCTGGTGTCCTACTGGCGGCTGGCCAGTTCGCCTCGTGATCTCGCTGCTTTATGTGATGCGCTTCGCCTCCGAGTTTCGTAACGCTGGCGAGAACAACGATCTAAAATGTGTTCAGATTTTTACGCTTCGAGCGGCCGTTGCATTCTGCCCCACCATCTTTACTTCGCAACAAACCGCAAGAAGTACGAGCCGTTTCATCACCAACAGTTCCTCAATCACGCGATTAAGGAGTATTTATCTGTTACCAGCACTTTCAGGCCAACGTTGTTGTTGTCTTCAGTCAGAAAACTGGTTTGATGCAGCTCTGCACGCAAGACTCTTCATCTCTGCGTAACTACTACGTGCCCCCCCTCCCACCCCCAACCCCCCACCCCCCACCCACGCCCACCACCCGTGCATTTCTCTCCGTCGCCAGTTTTACTTCTCCCTGATGCCTTAGGAAGTTTCCAATCATCTTATTCCTTCTTTAAGTCAAACCCTGTCATAAAGCACTTCTCTCCCCTGTCAAAAACCATCACGGGAAGGTAAAAGTTCCGATACCCGTTATGACAAATCAATGGAAATAAAATAAAAGGTAATTGGTAATTAATTCCGAAAACGCATGAGATTCTGATTCGGCGTGTCTATTTACCTTGAGCACAGCAAATAAATTTTTATCCTGAAGCAACATAAAAAATTCATCAAGCAAATATTGTTTAGCTAGCAGTGGTACACTAAGCGGCAAGATTACTTTTCTTGTAAGTTCTTTTCTTTAAGAAGACATACAGGCATATGGAGAACGTGCCCGGATGATTTCCGTTTGCTTCCACTGGAGTACAGCGCCTGGTTACGGACAGGTTCGACCTAGCCGAAAAAATCGACCGTGGACCTCGACTGTCAAAGGAGAGAGCATTAATCGAGGGTGGAGACGCACGCGACAAGATGGCGGTGTCATTGGTGATAGAAAAAGGTAATAACGAATGCTAGAGACAGCGACTTAAAATGACTGGAATAGTGTTTTTCTTTGACTGTGATACTCTGACAGGCCACAAATTTATGTTGCTCTAATCTTACTCTTGTCAGATGACCGAATACGAATCTCAGTCAACTGGGGAAAATGTTGGTAATTTGAGTTTACAGGTTTCCCAGGACTGTATTTGTAACACACACACACACACACACACACACACACACACACATATCACAGTCACTGCCGACACAGTCGCAAACTGTCTTTTATTGTAGATGTTTCCATTTCAAAAGCATTGGAGGCTGTTTGTAAACTGGAATAAGACACTTTTAATGTAATGCAACCCAATTATATATATATATATATATATATATATATATATATATATATATATATATATATAATAAACGACAGTTTGCGACTGTGTCGGCAGTGACTGTGAGTAACTCATTTATTCAGTCTATAGCCTTCAGTGTATTGAAATATTACTGTTTACTGCGACCATTCTTATTGTGAAAACTAAAACACGCTGTATGTGCAATAGTATTGTATCTACATGGAAAGCGAAAATTAGATGCTCTCAGAGGTGGTCATGTTCGTTTTTTAGTTAATGGCGATTGCTTACAGAGAAAGGGTGAGAGTTGAATTAGATTTATGGTGGAGGAACTCGGCGCTTGGGTTGGGTGTCAGACAATTCAGTTGACTTTTGCTGTTGCCAAGAGTGTTTTCGTTACAAGCAGAACGTCTTGTTTTAAAAGCATCAACTTCAACTTGTGGACGAGCTACGTTACTCTGAGAACTTGCATTGTTTGCTAGCGCAGAAGAATAAAAATTAGTTTCGTGTTATGTTCTTAATAACGTCAAGTTTACTTGAACGGTACACTGTGAAAGACTTTTAAATACGTGTTTAGGTGTTGAGAAGAGAAAGTCTAAGAAATTATTTAAATAAGTCGTACTGCTGTTGATGTCTTTGTAGCGAAGAACGTCACTGCAGGTTAATATCCCTCTGATAAGTAAACATTTGCTTGATACTTTTGTTGTTTTCCCTTTAGAAAGAAAGTCATTTGCTGAGGTCAACATAAATGGGAAACCTGTACATTGGTTTGTGTGACTTACAGAAAAACTCAAAAACAATGTCGAAAACTAATTGCAAAGTTTACATTCAGATTTATGTGGAAGAGTGAGACAACGCCTCAGATGTTGATTATAACCGTAACTAAAGCTGTCCCCATTCCGAAGGTTCTTCCGAAAACCGCCGTACTGTAATAGACATGATAGTAATAGAGATTGTACACCCTTTCCTTCCTCAGTCCTTCGAACTAACTTACCTGGCCTGTTACAAAAAAGGAAGAGATACTAGGGTACTAGGGTCAAAGTCGCGTCGGCAACGAAATAAGGCAGCCATGCCCTTTCGAATGAACTTTTGCCTTAAGTGATTTAGCAAAACTAAATCTGAATTTCCGGGCGGTAATCTGAACCGCCGTCTTCCCAAGTACTATTCCAGCGTCGTACCAGCGGTCAATTATAGAGGGACCTGCAGATTAATATACAGTCTGTACCTCGGTAGAACTCGGCATTTTTCAGATTAATAAATCATTGTCAGGGGAAAACAAGGAGGCAAGCGATAGAAAGAAAGTTCTAAATACGGATGGTAACAGAATTCTGAATCTCTGGATATGTGTTTTGACAGCTGCCCATAATTCAGCAAGCCAGTACGCTCGTGCTGCGATAGGAAGAGAAGAGAGTGAAATGATGCTTTCTGAATAATTAATAAAATATGCCCCAAATGTTTAATCAATGCTAAAAGACATTAAGAATACATTTGCTTTCTGTAAATAAATCTAAAGGAAGGAGAAAAGATCATGATTTAATACCGGAGACGCATTTTTGTGCTGTTCCGATAAAGAATGTTCCAGAGGAATGTTTATATATCGAAACTTGATAAAAGACGCTTTGTAAACCAAGTTGAAGGCAGTCGCCGTAATTTTTTTTTCCTGTATAAAAGCAGGATCTGTGCTCCCTCTCTCTCTCGTTCGTTTTCGATGGCTGTTTCATAAAATGTAAGTGTCGCTCTCGTATCTGAAAGTTTTGGTTAAATAATGACATTATTTTAATTATAATAGGCGCGTTTGAATCAAGAAACCTGCTTTCCTCTTCATTTAATGTCCCATTTGAATTTATTATGTTGTATTTGAGAGTTTTTTCAGGCTGCACCGAAGGAGGGTTGCCGACGAATTGTTTGGTGGCCACACTTGAACGCTACTAGTGTTCAGTTGGCATTTACTTTATTAAACTTCTATTTCAGCGTTCCTGAGATCTCTTTTACCAATCTTTTTTATCAGTATCCGGGGAATGTAATTACACTAACTGCAAAATTTTGAGATCGGTTACTGGCCTCTAAGCAATGCCGTCGGTCAACGTTCGCGTCGGTGTGATGGGAATCTGATGCTGGATGGCGGAATACAATTTCATTAATAACAAGTAAAAATTTTCTGTGCACCATCCTACCATTCCGGGTGCTTTGCCATCAGCAGAACTGATCAAAAAGTTATATAACTTTATTTTTTAAAATATCAGTACTATTATAAGAGCTCGATAGGAAAGATGGAATGACTTCGAGGTATCATTTCAAAAGAATTTGTTATGGAGTGTTTTTGGCCGTTTGGCGAAAGGATCAAACTCGATGTGGCAGAATCACTAAGTTGTAATATTCAGCTTCTCTTTTTCTGAAACATCTACATTTGCATCTACGTCTTTACTCCAAAAATCACATTACCATGCATGGTGGAGGGTACATTTATAATTACGCTGTTTAGGTTTTCTTATTGGTAACGCCACATAGCGCTCTGTATGAAAATCACTGGCTGTGCTGTGCAGTCTGTGGCTAGTTTGCATTGTTGTCCGCCATTGTAGTGTTGGGCAGCTGGATGTTAACAGCGCGTAGCGTTGCGCAGTTGCAGGTGAGCCGCCAGCAGTGGTGGATGTGGGGAGAGAAATGGCGGAGTTTTGAAATTTGTAAGACTGGATGTCATGAACTGCTATGTGTATTATGATTTTTCAACACTATTAAGGTAAATACATTGTTTGTTCTCTATTAAAATCTTTCATTTGCTAACTATGCCTGTCAGTAGTTAGTGCCTTCCGTAGTTTGTAAGTTTTATTTAGCTGGCAGTAGTGGCGCAGCTGTATTACAGTAGTTCGAGTAACCAAGATTTTTGTGAGGTAAGCGATTTGTGAAACGTATAGGTTAATGTTAGTCAGGGCCTTTTTTTTTTGTAGGGATTTTTTGAAAGTCAGATTGCGTTGCGCTAAAAATATTGTGTGTCAGTTTAAGCACAGTCTTGTATAATTCTTTTAAGGCGACGTTTCATATGTCGACCCTTAGCCGAGGATACCTCACTGGAATCTTCTGATTTTTTCTTGTAGTTTGTGTAATTAGTGTAGCTTTAGTTTATTGCTAGCGCGTAATTGTAGAGAGAATCTCCTTTGTAGTTGCAGTATTTCAGTGTTGTACAGTAAAACAGTTGTGGCATGCATGTACATTTGCACCAAGTATTTCGCAGCTGCGCTTGCAATTAACTAGATATTCTTTTCAGTGCTATGTTAATGTGTTCTCTTATTTTTGCTCTTCAAATTGTGCTTTTCTGTGTTATCGTGTGAAATATTGTGACAATAATGGCGTGTGAAAAACGTAACACTAGGCTCCAAAGTAAACTGAGAAATAATAGTGACGACGAGCGTAGCTTACCAGCACCACTGTGTAATGAATTAACAGACATTCAAAGTAGTAATTTGGTAACTGTGCATAGGGAAATGGAGCGGGCGTCAAATAATGGTGTAGACAGTGAAACAGGTAGTGAACAGGGTAGCATTATCGATCTATCGGTCGGCAACAGCTCGCCTCAGGAATCGGGAATGACAGAACACAATATTGCAAATACTGTAGACTCAGGTTTGGGGTTCTCACCGTTTTCTCAAATGAGTCAAGACACATTCTCCGCTTGTCAAAATGTGAATGTTGCCGGTGCAAATTCACTGCCGAAAAGCACTGAGGAACATGTTTCAGACACCAGTGCATTGTTATTACAGATAATGCAACAAATGGGACAAAGGCTACAAAATTTAGACACAATGGAACAAAATCTTCAAAAGTTAGACACAACGCTTGAACAAAATCAGAAACAAATGGGACAAAATCTGCAAAAGTTAGACGCAATGGAACAAAATCTTCACACCACACTTGAACAAACACGTGAAGATTTAACTACTGAGTTACATAAAATAGAATGGAAATGTCAAAAAGTCTGTAATGACGTAAAAACACAAATTTATGGGCATTTCCAACCTATTTTTTCGCGTCATGAAAATGCATTACAGAATCACGAAGCAGCCATAAAAAAACTGCAAACTATTGTTCATGAAAATCATGAGACCTTGCAAGCTAAAATTGACTGAGTTGCATCTACCGATTCGGCAACTTGCAAAAACTCAGGAAAACTTAAAGGACACAGTAGAAAGACACCTGGAGGAAATTAGTTCATTATCAGAGAAAGTAGTTGAACTTTCGGATCAGCTAAATAATTTATCTACGAAGGTAGATGATAATCTGAATGACACAAAACCGGTAGTCTTTAATGACACAGAAGAGTGCGAACAAATTAGGAAATTCTAACAAAATCAGAATCAAATTAATACGCAACACCAAAGAGAAATCAGGAAAGTACAAGACCAGCTGACACAGGTAATACAAGAATTACGTGTTTCAGAGGCCACTCGCGCTCCAGTACGGGAAGAGGGACATAGAAATACGGAACAGCCACAAAATAATAACTCAGGGCACTTCGGAAATTATGAAAGAAATTGGCAAGGTACACCGAATTTTGAGATGGAACCGCCGAAACGACGTAACAATGACCGACATGCGACTCGCCGTTATGATGATTTTGACTATAAGCTGTTCATTACTACACGTAAATTTAAAACATTTAAGAATTCTGCAACGACATTCATCCACAAGCATGGCTCCATCAGTTCTCTCATTTTTTTCCTCCCAACTGGTCATTAGAGCACATATTAGAATTTTTGTGTGGCTATTTAGAGAATGAACCAGCTGTAAGAATGCGATCGGTCATTCACGATTGCCACAGTAAAGGAGAATTTTACCATGCCTTCCTCTCAGCATACTGGCCTCAAGCTACACAAGACCGAGTAAAACATAACATCATAATGATGAAACATTTCCAACAATCTGAATTTTCCAGTCTTGTCAAATATTTTGAAGAATCTCATACAGCCCTTCAGAACTCATCCGCATTTGCTTAATGAAATTGCCTGAACATTTAAGAAATATTATTTTGGCAGGACGTTGCAAAGACGACATTGAACATTGAAGCTTTTCAGGGACTCTTACAAGAATTGGAAATTGACACTGACAATCGCGGAACGCGAAAACAGGAGTACAACAATTGCAGGTCACATCTGTCACAATTCCGCGATGACAGAAATAATACACGACAAGTCTGTTCTTACATCGCAAATCGTGACCAAAACAGACACCACCCATATGACAACCACTGGCAGAGTAATAATAGTTACAGTGAAAGATCGCATTTCCGTAGTAATGAATATGACAGAGACAATCACAGAAACAGACAATATGGCAACCAGAACTATTATTGTCACGGGAGACAGAATAACTTCAGACGCAACGGTCCACCGTGCAGTGATAGTTCGGGGAGAAATTCTCCACCACTTAACCGACAAGAAAGAAACTACAGGAACTACCGACATGACGACCGACGATATAATCATAACGACAGACCTGAATTTCATTAGAACTGGCGAGATTCAAACAGAGCAGGGCCCTCTAGACAAGGTGAATTTGTAGAAGTTAGGTCTCCTAATCCCAATTACGACGCTCGCCAACAAAGAGACAGACAATGACTCGCACCACAAGCAGCCACGTGCGCACGCTGGCTCCGAGAAAAATAACGTAAGACGCTAGCCTTGAGAAAAATTTTAGCATTCCTTACCAACGTATACAACATGATAATTGCTTTGAAGTTGATACTCTGCGCCCTAGAGAGTAAAGGATTGCACCACATTTCACATGTAAAACCGTTTATTGAGAGATAATCTGTTTTTTTAACTTAGTCTTTGCCATAAAATTTTTCACTTCACATTTCTAGTATGCTTTGTCAGACTTAAGCAACTGTTAACATGCAACAATGTTTTGAAGTTAACTATCCAGTCTAGAACGTAGGGAACATTTTTAAACAGAAATTACGAATGCATTGTTATAGTGAACAGGCGACACAGTGTTGTATTTGTACATTCTTGCTTGTTAGTTGCACGATTACGTAACGACTATCAGGCTTACATACTTAGGACATATACTGGTACTGCTAATGAGATTTTAATGCAAAATTTTGGTTTACTTGAAGATACATTCTGAATTTAAAGTACTTTCTGTGAGATACCAGATGACACAATGGTTAGTTTATGTGACAACTACACGATTTTATCACGACGCTACTAATGAGTGACAATTTACAATGTTGCTTTTGCGGTGTATCTGTTTTATATCTGCACAGTTTTTCTGAATTATTCTAGAAAGTAAAACATTTTTTAGTAGTAACTTTTGTGGTATAGCTACTTTTGACAGCCTATTCCGTATTACAACAATACGTTACAGCACAGTACTTCCTTCATCACGACAATAAGCGTAGTAACTAAGATATCTATACGCAAAGCAATTCACTTTGTTTATTACGAGGTAAGTACATTGACTTCAGCAGAACTTTGCTTACAGAGGACGATAACTACGACAATTCCACAGAATTATCTTACAACAAGACGCACATTTAGCGCTACAGGACACGCATTTGAGTGATTAATTTTGTACTTGAACCATTTATTTTTAAAGATTTTTTAATTACAAAGGTTTTCCATGATACATTTCATTCCATTGCTGTAATCTGTAACACCTGAGGGTATAATTACATTAATCCTCAGGGGGTACACGCCTAATATGTGTACCATGTGTCTGGCAAGCACAAGGAGCCATAGCTAATATGGTATTTGCTTTTACAACTTTACACATCGGTACCATATTTCTCTAACACATAAATTACACAGCTATCTGATCATTTAACTGAGAGAGACAAACATTTATTTTACTACATCAGTGACAGATGTTTACATAATTACACCGTTGGATAACTTCACACTTACGAAATTGTATTTTGTCTGTACTTTGTGAACTCTTCATATATTTTCGGAATCATTGTGATGCTATGAGAGCTTTGAATGAAGTATTTGGTATGGGATCATGATTTTTAAAGTACGTTTGAGGTACATGACACTATTGAAGTGGCAGAGATTTTTTTTAGGTTTTGAAATTACTGGAGGAAGCTACGTCGATTTTGAGATTTGGCTGAGGTTTTATGATGTTATGATGACGATGTGTATTACGCTGTTGCGGTATGTTTATGATCAATAAGCTGATGCTATATGAGGAATTTGATTATGCTACGTATTTATTATGATGAAATATTGAAGAAGTGTCTATGAATATGTATATATGTAATAAAGCAAGGAATAATGAGTAGTGGTTAGGGACTCTGGTTTGTGAAAAATGATGTTGGAAACCGAGAATCGTACTTGAAGAGTTATGAAATGTATGTAAATGCGTGCACGTATTACAATGCCGATGAAAATTTTTTGGACACTGTTATATCAATAGGATTTTGTTTTTACAGATTTGTAACGCAAATTCTTGACCTGTGAAATTTTTTATATGAGACTGCCACTGTAGCGGAAACTGCTGTCGTAAATATTTCAGTAATAAAGGTAAGTGACCTTGATGTAATGCGTTTTGGGCGCCCAGCTGAGAGGTAGTCGTCTGACAAAAGAAAGCCATTAGGTGGAGAGAAAAAATAAAGGCCATTATCCTCGCTATTGACATTCCTTTGTAGAAAGCACCGCAAATACGACACTTTCATAACTTGGAAACATTCTTACATCTGCACACCTGATTAGGACAAGTGTCTATCTACGAGAATTGAGAGAATTTCTGCTAACTTATGAAATGCCTCATGACTACTGAATGATTATTTTATGCTTTACTTTGTACATAGTTGCTTATTTCATTTGATATCTGGTTTCCAGCTGTCTTGCAGCATTGGTTTCATAAAATAAAATTAAATGCATTTGCTAATGTGAACACTTTCTGTCAACAGATCTATTAAATAATTATTTTATGATCCACATTCTTCGAAAAAGGAGCTCTTGGAATGGAAAGAATAATAAGAAGGGACTAATAACAGTAACTGCATATATAATTTTCTTTTCAAGTACTTGGTAATTTTTTGTAGAATTAGTTTTTGTGGTGCACCACTTTAATTACATAGACATTACGATATAAATGTACATTTCCCTTGTCTGCATTGTTGTCTTTAGAGTAATATTTTTTCTGCTTGAGCTATGTCATGTTTAGATATAATTGATTGCATTTGCTGCTGCTGTTTGCCAGGCATAGTGCTACTAAATTTCACTTTACATTACTCTGTTAAGCCAGTTTTACTACGAATTTATTTTTCTTGTTTGCTGCGCATTGCCTTATATTAGTTGTAATATTGCATTTGCTTTGCTAATTTATGCTGCTTGCTTTGCCTTTTGCATTTTTTATCATTGCTGTTTGTGTTAATTGTTTTGTGCTGCTTGAGCTATGTCATGTTTAGATATAATTTATTGCATTTGCTGCTGCTGTTTGCCAGGCATAGTGCTACTAAATTTCACTTTACATTACTCTGTTAAGCCAGTTTTACTACGAATTTATTTTTCTTGTTTGCTGCGCATTGCCTTATATTAGTTGTAATATTGCATTTGCTTTGCTAATTTATGCTGCTTGCTTTGCCTTTTGTATTTTTTATCATTGCTGTTTGTGTTAATAGTTTTGTGCTGCTGCATTGCCTTACCCCTTAGTTTAGCATCTGAGCTCAGTAGATTTAAGTTAGCTTAAGATGGGGTAGGCCATGTAAGAGAACAAGTTGTGAATTGGAAGAAATGCATTGAGAAGCTATAAGAAAATGGTTTGGCCAAAAAAGTATTTAAAAGAGGATATGAACAAAAAAGTAGGGTTTAGGGACAACAGCTTTAGGTAGGATTTTCTTGGAAATAAATGATGAGGTAAGATAATGGAAAATAAATAATGAAGTAAGAAATATATGAACATATAAATACAGAAAGCATGCTTGGATAGGATTTGGTGGAGACAAATGTTGAAATAAGACGAAAGATCTATGGAATGAAGTTTTGGGTTGGACTGCAGTAACAAATGTTACACTGAAAACAAACCCTGTCCTGTATTTTTGTGTTATTACACTATGTGAATTTGTGTTTTTCCTGTCTGTATGTGTCTAGCTAATAAGATTTATGTTGTAGAATTTTTCTGATAATATGTTATTTACCTTGTAAATATGCTTAGACATTATTTATTCTGTTTTGTTTTAATGCTCATGTGTAAAGTTGATGTTTCAAAAGTTATTCTGATCTGTTATGTATTTACTTATGTCATAATTCCTGTAACACTGATGTATATGTTACTTCGATTCTTTTGTAAAGCTCGTATTACTACATATGTTATCTGTATTGTTATGTTCTTTAATGATATAATTTGTACCTTTCTTATTGTATTCTCATGTTATAATATTGTAATTGACACCAGTTCAGCAAATTAAGTAACTTGTAAGCATTCATTTCACTGCACACATTTCTGTTGGTCATAGTATATGCACAATATGTAAAAAAAAAAAAAAGTGAGGACTGTTAGTGCTACCACGTGTGTTGATAAGTCAGCAAGGGACTGGTTAACAGCATTGCTGGTTCTAAGGACAATTCCAAAAACTTTGTGAGTACACAAGTGGTGGTTTATGGACTTGCTATATTCTCCGCAAGACTCTTCGATGGTGATTGTGCACCTGCACAGTCGCAACAGATATCTGCTGGCCGTCTCTACAAGGACTACAGTGGGTCTGCATCTTTGATGGCCCACCAGTACCATTATTTCTACAAGGACTACAGTGGGTCTGCACGTTTGATGGCCACCAATCCAATACTTTCTACCAAGACTACAGTGGGTCTACTCTTTGATGACCTACCTACCAATATTCTTCAACTTCGACTGACTCTGCTGTGGGTTTGCTCTGTTGTGGCCCATTACCTGTCTGCATGTCAAGAGTCAGCACTGTCTTTCCGTTGGAAGGACAACACTACTTCTTCAAGATTGCATGGAAATCCACTACTTCCGTGTGCATTTCCTTTTACTGCTCATACTTTGAGAAAAACACTGAAATTTTACTGTAATGAATGATCAGGACTGTCTTTATGGACTGTGAGAAAATATTAGCTTTTGACCAACATTGTATCAATAAGTGTGTGCATTTGATATCTTTGTTACTGTAATTATGAAAAATTTTATCAAATCATTATTGGCCACTGCCCAAAACAATTTGTAAAATTTTTTGTGGGGAGCATGGGGGCTATATAAGTAGGCTGTTTAGGTTTTCTTATTGGTAACGCCACATAGCGGTCTGTATGAAAATCACTGGCTGTGCTGTGTGCAGTCTGTGGCTAGTTTGCATTGTTGTCTGCCATTGTAGTGTTGGGCAGCTTGATGTTAACAGCGCGTAGCGTTGCGCAGTTGCAGGTGAGCCGCCAGCAGTGGTGGATGTGGGGAGAGAAATGGCGGAGTTTTGAAATTTGTAAGACTGGATGTCATGAACTGCTATGTAAATTATGATTTTTCAACACTATTAAGGTAAATACATTGTTTGTTCTCTATTAAAATCTTTCATTTGCTAACTATGTCTGTCAGTAGTTAGTGCCTTCCGTAGTTTGAAAGTTTTATTTAGCTGGCAGTAGTGGCGCTGCTGTATTACAGTAGTTCGAGTAAGCATGATTTTTGTGAGGTAAGCGATTTGTGAAACGTATAGGTTAATGTTAGTCAGGACCATTTTTTTGTAGGGATTTTTTGAAAGTCAGATTGCGTTGCGCTAAAAATATTGTGTGTCAGTTTAAGCACAGTCTTGTATAATTGTTCAAAGGGGACGTTCCACATTGTGCAAATCGTCGATTATAATTCCTAACCAATTCGTGTTTCGAGAGAAGTATGAGTGTTTGCATGCCTCTGTCCTTAAAACAGTGCAACAGTTCTCTAGGATTTGTCACACCAGCGTGTTATTCGCGATTTTCTTCACACACGCGCCGCACTTTCCCAACAAACCTAAGTCTTCAATTCGCCTTTCTCACCTTACGTGGTCGTCCAGTTTCGTAATACTTCTTTGTGTTGTTGTTGTGGTCTTCAGTCGTTGCAGCTCTCAGGCTAGTTTGCCCTATGCGCGCCTCTTCATCTCCGTTTAATTACTGCAACTTACATCCTTCTCAATCTGCTTACTATATTCATCTCTTATCCTCCTTTTACGATCCTACCTCCCCCCCCTCTCCCACACACACATACACACACACTTCCCTTCCGTACTAAACTGGTGATTCCATGATGTTTCACAATGCGTCCTGTCGGCCGATAACTTCTGTTGGTCAAGTTGTACCACAAAATTCTCGTCATCCCAATTCTCTTCAGTACTTCCTCATTAGTTACGTGATCGGCGCATCTAATCTTCAACATTCTTCTATTCCCTTTTTATCTGCACTGTTTATCGTACAATTTTAGCTTCCATACATGGCTACACTCCAGACAAATGCTTTCAAAAAGGCCTTTCTAAGACTTAAATCTCGTATATTCGATGTTAACAAATTTCTCTTCTTCAGAAATGTTTTTCTTGCCATTGACAGTATGCATTTTATATCCTCTCTATCTCGGCCGTCATTAGTTATTTTGATACCCAATTACCAAAACTCATCTTTTACTTTAAGTGTCTCGTTTCCTAATCTAATTCTCTCAGCATCTCCAGATTTAATTAGACTACATTCCACTGTCCTTGTTTTGCTTTTGTTGATGTTCATCTTACATCCTCCTTTCAGGACAACGTCCATTCCGTTCAACTGCTCTTCCAAGTCCTTTGCTGTCACTGCCAGAATTACAGCGTCATCAGCAAACCTCAAACTTTTTATTTCTTTTCCCTGAAATTTAATTCCCACTCCAAATTTTTCTTTGGTTTAATTTTACTGCTTGTAAAATGTACAGATTGAATAACATCGGGAGACGCTACAACCCTGTCTCACTCCCTTCCCAACCACTGCTTCCCTTTCATACCCCCTGACTCTTATATATGCTACCTGGTTTCTATACAAATTGTTAATGCCTTTACCCTACTATCTTCAGAATTTCAAAGAGAGTATTCTAGTCAACAGTCTCAAAAACTTTGTCTTAGTCTCTACGTGCGACAAACGTAGGTTCGCATTTCCTTAACCTACCATCCAAGATGAGTCGTATGGTTAGCGTTGCCTTTCATGTTCTTACATTTCTCTGGAATCCAAACTGGTCTTCCTTGAGGTCGGCTTCTACCAGTTTTTCCATTCTTCTGTAAAGAATTCGTGTTAGTATTTTGCAATCATTTGTAAACCAACAGTTAGGTAATCTTTAAAAATGTCAGTATCTGGTTTCCTTGGAACTGGAATTTATACATCCTTCTTGAAGTCTGATGGTATTTCGCCTGTCTCACACATCTTGCGCACCAGATGGAAAAGTGTTGTCATGACTGGCTCTCCCAAGGCTGTCAGTACTTCTGATGGGATATCGTCTGTTCCCAGGGCCTTCTTTCGACTTAGACCTTTAACAGCTTTGTCAGATTTTCTTGCAGTATCGCGCTTCCTGTCTCATCTTCAGCTACCTTCTCTCCCGTTTCTATAATATTACCTTCAAGTTTACCTTCCTTGTATAGACTCCCCATATACTGCTTCCAATTTCCAGCTTTCCCTTCTTTGTTTAGGATTGGTTTTCAATCTGAACTCTTGATATTCATACAGCTGCTTTTGTTTTCCCCATGGCCTCTTTAATTTTCCTGTAGACGTTATCTATCTTTCACCTAGTGAAATATGCTGCTAAATCTTTAAATTTGTCCTCTTGCCACTTGTGCTTAGTCACTTCGTAGTTGCTGTGAATCTCACGTTTTAAACGTTTGTATTCCCTTTCACCCGCTTCATTTGCTACGTTTATTTTTTCTCCTTTAGTCAATTAAAACCAATATGTCTTCTGTTATCCAGTGGTTTCTACTAGTCTTTGTCTTTTTACCTATTTGGTCCTCTGCTGCCTTCACTATTTCTCTCTTAAAGCTACCCATTCGTCTTCCACTGTATTCCTTTCCTATGTTCTAGTCAATCTTTGCCTAACGCTCGGTTCTAGGCGCGCAGCCCGGAACCGTGGGACTGCTGCGGTCGCAGGTTCGAATCCTGCCTCGGGCATGGACGTGTGTGATGTCCTTAGGTTAGTTAGGTTTAAGTAGTTCTAAGTTCTAGGGGACTGATAACCACAGCAGTTGAGTCCCATAGTGCTCAGAGCCATTTGAACCTAACGCTCCCTCTGAAACTCTCAGCAACCTTTGGCTTTTTCGACTTCTCCATGTCCCATCTCCTTAATTTCATACCTTTTTCCCAAATTCCTCAGTTTTAATCTACAGTTCATAACTATTAAATTGCGGTCAGAGCCCACATCTGCCCCTAGAAATGTCACACAATTTCAAATCTGATTCCTAAATCTCTGTCTTACCATTATATAATCAATCTGAAATCTTCTGGTTTCTCCAGGTCTCTTCTACGTACACAGCCTTCTTTTATGGTTCTTAAACCAAGCGTTAGCGATGATTAAATTGTACTGTGTGCAAATTTCCTCTTTCATACGTTTGCCCCAGTCCATGTTCACCTACCACTCTTCCTTCTCTTACTTTTCCTTCTATCGAATTTCAGTCCTCCATGACTATTAAATTTTCGTCTCCCTTAACTATCTAAATAATCTCTTTCATCTCATCACACATTTCTTCAATCTCTTCATCATCTGAGTAATTAGTAGGCTTATAAACTTGTACTGCTGTGGTGGGTGTGGGCTACTGTCTATCTTGGCTACGATAATACGTTCGTAGTAGCGTAGCTCGCATTTCTATTTTCTTATTGATTATTAAATCAAACCTTGCATTACCCTTATTTGATATTGTATAAAAAAATGGTTCAAATGGCTCTGAGCACTATGGGACTTAACATCTGTGGTCATCAGTCCCCTAGAACTTAGAACTACTTAAACCTAACTAACCTAAGGACATCACACACATCCATGCCCGAGGCAGGATTCGAACCTGCGACCGTAGCGGTCACGCGGTTCCAGACTGAAGCGCCTAGAACCGCACGGCCACACCGGCCGGCGATATTGTATCTGTAACCCTGTATTCACCTGACTGGAAGTCCTGTTCCTTCTGCCACCGAACTTAACTAATTCCCAATATATCTACCTTCAACTTATCTATTTCCCTTCTTAAATTTTCTAACATATCCGCCCGATTAAGTGATCTGATACGTATAACGTCAGTTTTCTTTCTCCTGATGATGACATATTCTTGTGTAGTCCCTGGCTGGAGGTGCGAATGGAAGACTACTTTACCTCCGGAATATTTTGCCCATGAGGACGCCATTGTCATTTAACCATACAGTAGAGCTGCAGATCCGGGGGAAAATTACGGCTGCAGTTTCCCTAGCTTTCAGGCGGTCGCAGTACCAGCTCAGCAAGGCCGTTTCGGTTGATGTTAGAAGGCCAGGGCAGTCAAACAACCAGACTGTTGCCCCTACAACTACTAAAAAGGCTGCTGCCCATCTTTAGCAACAGCAACCTTGTCTGGCTTCTGGCCTTCCGACGGACACCCGTCCACTGTGGTTGCATCTACAGTACGGCTATCTGTTTCGCTGAGCCATGGATGCCGCCCCACCGTCATCTGGGTCATTGGTTCGTGGTGGGGAGTATTTCTTAATATTACTCAAGAATTCAGGTACGATGTGACGCGTCCAAAATAATCACAACTAATTTTGTTATCAGACACTATACAAATCTTTCTCTTTCTTCATGTACAAATTATGACCCATTTATAAAGCAATCTGACTGTAAGGAAAGCGTTCGGAAACGATAAAACTTACCAAGCGCAACAAAAAGAGGGAAGGTGTTACTAGAAAGTAAAACCGACCATATTACAATTAGAGCATTGACTGCGAACATAGTACGACGGCTATTTTATTTTACAATCTCCACTCGGTCGCGAAATTAAAAGCACAGTGAAAATACGTTGAAACTTTGAGTAGATGTGTTGCCCATTGTCTCCAGTACGCCTGTTTCTCGCGTCATGTCGCACGTGAAGATGTCAAGTGTGAATTCCTGCTGAAGAGTTTCACCTGGTTTCATCTAACATGCACAACGTAATTGTCTTGTGTTTCCTTTTTCATTACAATGTTCGGTCGCAGACTGCGACGTTCCCGATTAGAAGTTGCTGTTCACGCACCACACCGCCTGGACCTGTCTCCCCCTGATTTTCATCTCTTCGCTCACATGAACCGCTGGCTATGAAGACAGCATTTTGGCCCAGACAACGAGCTACAAACCAGCGTAGGGAACTGACGGAGATCACAGCGGCTAACTTCGGTGACGAAGATACTCGATATTGGTACCAAGCTACGAACAAATGTCTGTCGGTGCGGCGACTATGTAGAGAAGTACTTGGAAGACTTAGTTAAATGTTGAAAATGAAACATTTTTGATTTTCACTGCAGTTTACATTTCGATACAGATCGGAGTTTGAGAAAAAAAAAGCATCCTTCGTATTACACTGCTTCAACGTGTAATAATATGTGCCTCACAGGCTCAACTTGTGCAGGACAAATGTGTTTGTTTTTTATAACGTACTCTGCTTAAGAACGTGCCAATCTATGAATTGGTTTGGTGGAAGAAATAAATTCCGATGATACCGTCTTCGTCGTCGCATGTCTCGATTTACTGAAACTACGTGTTCTTATTAGTGATGCTGTAAAATTCTTACGTAAGACGACTCTAAGCACTGCATATTAGTGTTCTGTTACCCTAGAGTTAATTGTAAAGAATGTCAGTTGGGTACATCATAATGAAATAAATTTTAAATATATACATGCAGCGATTTGGGACATATTGTTGACATTACTGAACAAAGCAAGGGGTTCAAAACAGCTAATTAGCGAACGGCAAACATTTGAAAATGTAATTAAATGTTTGTGTGAGATAAATTACATTAAGTTACTAGTTATGGATAAGTACAAATTATCAGATCAAACCGTTTAATATTCCTAGCGAAAAACATAGCACAGAGAAGATTAAAAAGTAAAAGCACTTGCAAGTGAGAAAAGCTGTTAGTCACTTCAATTCACGAACTGTTAAATCATAACGGATACTAATAAAGATGTGTTATTGCTAGATCAAAAAACAGAACAAAGGCATAACGTTTCCTACGGCAAGTTCGAATGCGAAATGCTACGCAAAAAGGAACGCAGTTCTGCATAACCTGAGAGCGTGCGTAATTTCCGACATCATAAATACAACTATAATACATGTCGCTTGCTACGACCTCACCGTAGTGCTAACATACTGACGGAAAAAAATCGCAACACCAAAAAATTATTTATGCAGTGTAAAGAAATTTCGGGGATATCTTTGTGTAGCTAACATATTGAAATGATTAACATAGCAAGATCACAGGTGAATACACTACTGGCCATTAAAATTGCTACACCACGAAGATGACGTGATACAGACGCGAAATTTAACCGACAGGAAGAAGATGCTGTGACATGCAAATGATTAGCTTTTCAGAGCATTCACAAAAGGTTGGCGCCGGTGGCGACACCTACAACGTGCTGACATGAGCAAAGTTTCCAACCGATTTCTCATACACAAAGAGCAGTTGACCGGCGTCGCCTGGTGAAAAATTGTTGGCCGGCCGAAGTGGCCGCGCGGTTCTGGCACTGCAGTCTGGAACCGCGAGACCGCTACGGTCGCAGGTTCGAATCCTGCCTTGGGCATGGATGTGTGTGATGTCCTTAGGTTAGTTAGGTTTAACTAGTTCTAAGTTCTAGGGGACTAATGACCTCAGCAGTTGAGTCCCATAGTGCTCAGAGCCATTTGAACCATTTTGAAAAATTGTTGTGATGACTCGTGTAAGGAGGAGAAAAGCGTACCATCACGTTTCCGAATTTTATAAAGGTCGGATTATAGCCTATCGCGATTGCGGTTTATCGTATCGCGACATAGCTGCTCGCGTTGGTCGAGATCCAATGACTGTTAGCAGAATATGCAATCGGTGCGTTCAGGAGGGTAATACGGAACGCCGTGCTGGATCCCACGGCCTCGTATCACTAGCAGTCGAGATGACAGGCATCTTATCCGCATGGCTGTAACGGATCGTGCAGCCACGTCACAGACACGAGGGCGTGCGATGGTGTACTCAACGACGAACCTGGGTGCACGAATGGCAAAATGTCATTTTTTCGGATGAATCCAGCTTCTGTTTACAGCATCATGGTGGTCGCATCCGTGTTTGGCGACATCGCGGTGAACGCACATTGGAAGCGTGTATTCGTCGTCGCCATACTGTCGTATCACCCGGCGTGATGGTATGGGGTGCCACTGGTTACACGTCTCGGTCACCTCTTGTTCGCATTGACGGCACTTTGAACAGTGGACGTTACATTTCAGATGTGTTATGACCCGTGGCTCTACCCTTCATTCGATCCCTGCGAAACCGTACATTTCAGCAGGATAACGCACGACCGCATGTTGCAGGTCCTGTACGGGCCTTTATGGATACAGAAAATGTTCTGGACAGCACATTCTCCAGATCTCTCACCAATTGAGAACGTCTGGTCAGTGGTGGCCGAGTACGTGTCTCGTCACAATCCGCCAGTCACTACTCTTGATGAACTGTGGTATCGTGCTGAAGCTGCATGGGCAGCTGTACCTGTACACGCCATCCAAGCTGTGACTCAATGCCCACGCGTATGAAGGCCGTTATTATTGCCAGAAGTGGTTGTTCTGGGTACTGATTTCTCAGGCTCTATGCACCCAAATTGCGTGAAAATGTAATATGTCAGTTGTAGTATAATATATTTGTCCAATGAATATCCGTTTATCATCAGCAATTTTAATGGCCAGTAGTGTATAATCGCGATATAAGCCACTGCAAATGTGAAATGCTGGTACATTAATAACCGGTGTGACCGCTAGAATGTTGAATGCAAGCGTCGAAACGTGCAGGCCTTGTGTTGCACAGGTGCCGGATGTCAGTTTGTGGGATGAAGTTCAGTGCCTGTTGCACTTGGGCGATCAAAAGAGGGACGGTTAGTGCTCATTGTGGATGACGCTGGAGTTGTCGGTCGATGATGTCCCATATGTGCCCGATTGGAGGCTGATCTGGTGATTGAGCAGGCAAAATCAACATTTAGACACTACGTAGAACATGTCGGGTTACAAAATCGGTATATGAGCGAGCATTATCCTGTTGGAAAACGCCCCCTAATGTGGTGTTCATGAAAGGCAGCATATAAGGTTGTATCATCAGACTGATGTGCAGATTTGCAGTCAGGGTATGTGGGATAACCACGAGAGTGGTCCTGCTATCACACTAAATCGCACCCCAGACCACAGCTCTAGGTGTAGTTTCAGTGTTTCTAGGACGCATACAGGCCGGTTGCAGGGCCTCAACTGGCCTCCTCCTAACCAACACACGGTCATTACTTGCACCAAGGTAGAACCAGCTTTCATCAGAAAACACAACAGACCTCCACCCAGCCCTCCAATGAGTTCTCGCTGAAGCCGAAATTGACGGTGGTTTGGGGTCAGTGGAATGCACGCTAGAGGGCGGCAGGTTCGGAGCTGTTCTTGAAGTAACCGATTTGTAATAGTTCATTGCGTCACTACGGTGGCAACTGCTGCTCACATTGCTGTTGCAGATGGAGTACGATGCACCAGAGCCCATACGCAGAACACGGCAGTCGTCTCTCGGTAGTTGCACATGGCTGCCTACAGGCCGGTGTTCCGTACATTTCCGTGACCACCGCTGCCAGCAATCATGTACAGTGACTACATTCCTGCCAAGTCTTTCTGCAATGTCCCAGAAAGAACATCAAACTTCTCGTAGGCCTATTACACGAACTCATTAAAACTCAGAGAGATGTTGATAATAGCTTCTCTGTCGGCTTAAAGGCATTCTTGACTAAGGCAACTCACCACGTTCGATCTCACAGGTAACCAACGTTCACGACCGATGCACTGAGTATTTAACGCAAACCTGACTCGCATCCACATAGTAGCTTTGCTAAAGACTGGCTCAATATTTGAATAGAGATCATCTTTCAGATGTAGAAACACACTCTTACCAACTTTCATATATGTTGAAGAATACGTTCTTAGTGTTGTGATTTTTTTTCGCCAGTTTACTTGTCGGTTACTTGCAGAGATGCACCTCGCTAGCAGACAGAGTAGGCTAGCCTTCGATCGTCATTGATTTGACAAGTGACTTCCGTACGGCACTCGAGTGCAGTGTTATCTAAGACGCTCGCGCGAAGGCCGAAGTGTTTCACTAGGAAAACGGAAGCTACCTGTTTACGTGAATCTGTTGTTTGCAAGATGTCGTGGTATGAATAAAACAAGCTGTGTTGCACACGACTGATGTAGCGGTAGCACGTCACTGCTATTGTCCACCCCGTCCAGGTCTTTGCGACACACGCGATCCCACTACACGACGTAATTGCATTACCGCTACTAGGTGAAATGATAATCCGTTTGTCCGTATCAACTCTTTGCCTTACTACATTAGTTCTCAATCTACGAGACAAAAACGAATAATAAAACTGCTATTACAGCTTATTATTGCTGTGTAGCAGGCAACAGAAAAGTACCGGTGTTAAATGGAAAAAAAATTCTTTCCGAACGAGAAAAATAGTCTACATTTGCACTATTGTGCAGATATTTTCAATTCAGTATGTTTTCATAGGTAAATGATGATAAGAAAGCAAATTAAATGCAGTTACTCTGTAATGGGCAACAGGTACCTGATTATAAGGTACTCAGAAAATATTCCTAAATAATCTGCAAAGAGTTGCCCCTGGAGTTCGAGCTTAACAGTATAGCTAGTGAACCCATCCATACGACGTCACTCTGCTCTAAAGGGTGACCAAAGTAAAAATTACCGTAAAATATTTACGATAACATTGGCGTGCGTTTGACCCTGGTTGGAAATGGCCACCATTGACGTCCATGCCGCACTGTGCTCTGTTTATAAAACTGAGACAGATGTAGCCGCTCTATCTGAGAGATAGCAGCAATAACGTTCTCAGTGTTCTGCTGCAGATCTTCCAGTGTGCGCCGATTATTTAAGTACGTCTGACCCTCAGTATACCCCATTGATATAATCACACGGATAGAATTCAGGCCGGAAGATTCAATACCTCTATTGGTTGTCCTTACAAAAAACCGTCGTACTCTCAGGACAATGTTGTTAAGTTTGAGTCTGCTGTTTCTCTGTCATTCCGAAAATATAAAGTCATTTATCTTCTGTAGATTGATGCACGTATGGACTAAATAGTTTCTGGATCTGGAGACATTCTCCATGAACTGCGCTTCTCGTAACATTCGACAATGAGCTTGACGCGCAGTTTTCTCGAGTGCACCATTTAGAGTTGCATTCAACTGTCGTTTAAACACGTTTTCTCCTCTCACTCACTGAAACGTGATGACACAGCGAACTACTCGGGACAGAGTATGCGGGAGATGTGCATGTGACATATGACAGCAAAGCACTGTTACATCTACATCACGGTTTCCAGCATTTTCTGTGTTGGACAGTTCTATTGTAAAACTTCCTGGCAGATTAAAACTGTGTGCCGGACCGAGACTCGAACTCGGGACCTTTGCCTTTCGCGGGCAAGTGCTCTACCAAGTGCCCGCGAAAGGCAAAGGTCCCGAGTTCGAGTCTCGGTCCGGCACACAGTTTTAATCCGCCAGGAAGTTTCATATCAGCGCACACTCCGCTGCAGAGTGAAAATCTCATTCCAGTTCTATTGTACATTAATTGCGGTGAAATCCTTTTCAGTTTTATAAATATTCTTCGTGCCAGTTTTATTTTGCCAACCCTATCGAAAAAGCGCCTGCCAGATATTCCAGTGGACGATGTATTACAGTGTACTACACTTCCTTTGAAGGAGTGTCCGTTACGACGAAATTTAAAATCAGCACCATTAGATATCGATCTAGGGAACTGTAGCAGAGGAGGCTGGAGTGACCTCTCGGCCCAGATCTAGCCCTGAGGCACAACACAATTCGTTTCCTTATTCCTGAATCTACCTTAAACAACGAAACATTTCGAACATACACAGTTTTTCTTTTATGCACATTGATCTTAGTTTTTACTTTAATGACAGTTGGATTTTACAAGTTTGTTCCACTATTACACATCATAGCACTATTACTATGAAAAAAAGTGTCGTAATTGCGTCTTCAAACAATATGAGAGGATTGAGGATCTAACAATTATGTAGTTAAGTCTCTTTATAATCACAATCATCTCACCCTGATACGTGGTTCTGGAAAGACAAAACCTATTGCTAACGCTGCTACTTAGATCTGAAGATGATCCAGAGTGGTCGAAACATGTAATCTAAGTAAAATGTGTAACCGAGATGGAACAATAAATCAGAATTAAATTGCCCGTATGTGGCACTAACATTTTGTTAAAGGCACTTGGGTGATACCGAGAAACTCACATGTTGCAAATTTAACCGGACCTAGCAACTCGTGCTCGTTGCAGAGCGAGCTAGGGAAAGCTGACAGAACAAGTAATAGGAAACAAACTTATTCCCCTCCAGTAGGCCGCAGCTATAAGGGTATAAATAATCGAGCTTACGAGCTCAAATCATGCAGTCATACCGCCATTTTGTCTGCGTCTTGCACCAGAGTGAATGAGAGGCTTTTGAGTTTCAGAGAAACCACGACCCGCTCATGTGAGGCGCTCTTACCTGTGGCGTTGCTGCCGGAGGACTTGGGAAACTTCACTGATGTTGGGAGCTGGTGTGCGTTTAGCATCCATCCTCTGAAGGACTTGTGCCCTTGGTCTGCAAGTTATCTACGGTCCGCCTGGGGGAGGCGCGCCCTCGCGGCCTGCTAGCCAGCTAGAAGTGATCAGCCATCGTCCCGGTCGATCCCTGGAGATGCGGGTGACCGAGACACTGCTGCTCGGAATCGGATATCTTGGGTCGCCCACTGCAAAGAATCGCCGACTACAAGACTCCTGAGGATTTGGGTGGGCCACGCTTGTTCTTCACCGCCGGCGGCGCGCACGGCGTCCCTACTGGTGAGCTGCTGCTCATCACGGTGTATGGACAACGGACGACACCGGCGGACCGTGGCGTCATCACGTTCCGTGACCGGTGGCGTTTGCAAGGGCACAGCACATCCGTGAGGGCAGCGGGAGTGCTGTAAGACTGCTTCAGCCATCACCTGTCAGTACTACCACTGTTTGACTGTACCTCCTGACGTAAATGTACCCTCTCCCTCACCACTTCTCTCAACGTTGTGAACAGGTCCGGTCGTTACAAAAAAATGTTAAAATGATGAAATGATGAAATGATGAACCGCGCCAGAGGCAATGAATCGAGTTGGGCGAAATGTTGCCGACCAGCTGCCTCTCATTCCACTGCCCAGACAGAAGTGGGGGCCAGCAGACAGAGTCCATTTAACGCGCATACATTACGTACAAAAGACTCGCAGTACATATGGAGAAAATTATAAGCCTCTGTCAGTGACGCCAATCTCTTGTAGAGTTACGGAACAAGTTTGCTTCTCAGGTATCATAACACGACTGTAGATTGAGGAAAACCTCCTCTATAAAAATCAAACTGGATTGCTCAAATAGAGATCTAACGACTCAGTTCAGTCTGTTCACCTCTGAACATCGGAGCGCCAGCTTGATGCCATGTTCCTTGACTTTAGGAACACATTTGATACAGTTCCGCACTGTAGTTTGGTGAATAATGTACGAGGTACCGAGTATCTGACCAGTTTTATGACCGGATTCAGTACTTCCTTCCAGACAGAACTCAGCTCGTTGCTCTGAAGAACCAGTATCGACAGATTTAAAGTAATTTCAGGATTATTCCAAGGAAGTATGCTCACCGAACAAGAAAACAGTCACCCAAGTACACACGTGCAGGTGAATCATTAAGCCTTTACAGATGGCGCAGCGATCGATTCACGTGCTCGACCGCTCGAACATTGCCTTTACGTGAGCGTAAAGCAACGGCGATCAGTGGCGCATTTATGTTCCAAACAGACACTGCACTTACACATGACTAAATGTAAGGAGGTGACAGAAAGGCAGATAGGGAAAATCGTATTTGGCCGTGCCAATGGCCGTAGGGTGTGTCAAGATGTTGGATTTGTTGGTGTTTCCCGGCGCACTGATGAGCGTGTCTATAAGCACTGCTGTAATAGTACACGTGGCCATGAAACGACGTCAGAATTTGGTCGGGAATAGATCCTCATTCAGAGGGACCGGAGGCGCGTTTCACAGATTCTTAATCGAAATCAGTTCCCAACACGAGCAACTGAGACTGTGTTAAACGTAACTTGGATTTTTTTTAGAACTGATTGACATTTTTAGACTGTTTCCATCCTTCTTTATCTTCTGAAAATTATTTAAGAAACTTTGAAGTTCGTACGCGTAAAAATTTAATCCCAACTGTCTTCTGATGTTAGTACAACATTGCTGCAGCTCTTCAATAGTTTTATTGTTAGAAAGAGGGAGAAAAAAGGGGTAAGTGGGGTTAAGTTCTCTGGTCATGCAAAAATGTAGTGCATAAAACGATATGTGAGCCTATGCTCAGTCATGCGCATGGGCATCTTCGCAGAAATTAATGTGCATATCTTATTCGATGAAACTGAGGACCATATCATGCTGCCCGTTGAAAACTTACTATATGCTACTCATTGAGCCACTATGGTCTTTATCAGATAAACAATCAAAGAGTTGTAGTATTAATTCTGAGTTTTTATGAGATAATTGCGAAAGGTGGCAGTAAACTCTCCGACTGCCTCTTCATCTTTTATTAAATGATTTGACTTAAATCGGGCTGTAATCAAGTCCACCTAGAGTAATGCTCGTTATATCATATTTTTCAGATTTTATTAATACTTATGGCAGAGATATTACAACACGGGATTATGGGTCATCCTTGTCTCTTGCACTACTAATGTCTTGATTGTCATATTGTTCATTTTAATTTAGCATTAGATTCTTTGTTGTTGTTGTGGTCTTCAGTCCTGAGACTGGTTTAATGCAGCTCTCCACGCTACTCTATCCTGTGCAAGCTCCTTCATCTCCCAGTACCTACTGCAACCTACATCCTTCTGAATCTGTTTAGTGTATTCATCTCTTGGTCTCCCTCTACGATTTTTACCCTCCACGCTGCCCTCCAATGCTAAATTTGTGATCCCTTGATGCCTCAGGACATGTCCTACCAACCGATCCCTTCTTCTAGTCAAGTTGTGCCACAAACTTCTCTTCTCCCCAATCCTATACAATACCTCCTCATTAGTTACGTGATCTAACCACCTAATCTTCAACATTCTTCTGTAGCACCACATTTCGAAAGCTTCTATTCTCTTCTCGTCCAAACTATTTATTGTCCATGTTTCACTTCCATACATGGCTACACTCCATACAAATACTTTCAGGAACGACTTCCTGACACTTACATCTATACTCGATGTTAACAAATTTCTCTTCTTCAGAAACGCTTTCCTTGCCATTGCCAGTCTACATTTTATATCCTCCCTACTTCGACCATCATCAGTTATTTTGCTCCCCAAATAGCAAAACTCCTTTACTACTTTGTCTCATTTCCTAATCTAATTCCCTCAGCATCACCCGACTTAATTCGACTACATTCCATTAACCTCGTTTTTCTTTTGTTGATGTTCATCTTATACCCTCTTTTCAAGACACTGTCCATTCCGTTCAACAGCTCTTCCAAGTCATTAGCTGTCCCTGACTGAATTACAATGTCGTCGGCGAACCTCAAAGTTTTTATTTCTTCTCCCTTGGTTTTAATACCTACTCCAAATTTTTCTTTTGTTTCCTTTACTGCTTGCTCAATATCAGTGTGCGATTTGCAGGGGGGGATAGGGGGGATTTCCCCTCCTCTGGATCAGACCATCCCTTCCTCTGGTTTTAGTTTATGCATCCCAACCTGGGATGTTTATTTCCCACGCACTGGAGTAAAACTTTACACATAATTTAAATTTGTGGAGCCGAACATTGAAAGTTTATAATACAGTCTTTCTATTAATACTATTAATATGTTTGCTTACTAATTTTGAAAAAGTGTTATGTAGTAGTTGAGCATTTCAAAACATTTAGAACTACATCATCATTATCATGTTGTCATTGTTGATTTCGTCTAAGGTGCGTCATCCGTTTACATGCGAGCTTGCGAGGGAAGTAGTGTGGCAGTCATACCGCAGCAGTCGTACCGCAGAGTTGGGTTAGCTGGGGGCTGAAATTCCCACCCGGGCCCTGACACAGGGTAGTGACCCGGTACCTGTGCGAATATTTACTGGTCGGCCACCTTTTGGCAACGGTATGGCGCAGACTAACGCGTCTGGGACGAAAGCACAAAGTAGCGCGAAGTGAGCAACGTTACTGGTCAGACGGCATCGGACAGTCTGACTACACTAGCCGCGAACTATGTGGGTGGAGCTTAACACAGGCTCCCCAGCATAGCGTACTCCAAATTAATTGTCGCCGTGTGTTCGTTGCCTCGCGTCCGCCAAACACACGGCGATCTTCACACGTTCCCGCTTCAGTAGCTTCATTAGTGAGTTGAGTGCGTCCGGGCCTGTAAGAACTACGGAATTTCAGTATCTCATTCAAACAAAGCAAAATTTCTGATTTCCTTAAGAGAAGTGCATTACCTGATACGTGTACAAACTCTGACAGTCAGGATACTAACAGTGGTGCTAAAAGAGTTAAAATAGACAGTGAATGTAAAGAAGAAAACGGTAATGATGGTGCTGATACAGGGGAAGACACTGAATCTCTGGTGACTGAAAATTGTGACACTTCTCAAGGTAGGAATGGGTGTAACAGCACTCTTGAGATTATAGTAGGAAATTGTGTTGCCTTATTACGTTTTCAAAACTGGCAAAAGACTAAGCCGTGGCTGTCCGTAAATGAAAAAAAAAAACTTAGTAATATGCACAGTGTGTTCACAAGTTCGTGAACTTAAGGTGGGAAGCAGTGAACGTGTGCGTACTGATAGCGCGTTTTTAGCTGGTGTTTCTGCTAATAGTACCAAAAAAGTAAATGATAAAATCGGGGATCATGCAAAGTGCAAATCACACATGAAGTGCGTAAAAATATTGAGTATAAAAAGAAGAAAAGTTTAAAAGTTTAGAAAAATGCGTGAGTGAAAGTGAAAAGTTGTGGGTAAAGCAGCATCAAGAAAAAGTAATCGCAACTGCTTGGTTGTTCAGATCTGCATATGTAATAGCTAAACAGAAATTATCATTATCACAGAAATTTAACTCTTTCAGCACCACTGTTAGTATCCTGACTGTCAGAGTTTGTACACGTATCAGGTAATGCACTTCTCTTAAGGAAATCAGAAATTTTGCTTTGTTTGAATGACATCCTGAAATTCTGTAGTTCTTACAGGCCCGGACGCACTCAACTCAATCATCATCCTGCAGTAATCGAACTAGAAAAGCTTAATGGTTTATGAGTCGATAATATACTTCATTCTGACCATGCATGCCGAAATATCATTTTATTTGTAGGAGAAGAAATGAAAAAGAATCTTGCTCACTTCCTTGCAGAATCGGGTACAAACTTTAGTATCATGATGGACGATAGTACAACGGTTTCCAATACATTTACGTTTGTCCTTTGAGGGAGTTGCTTGCAATTATTTTTTTGACATTGTTGAATTAGAAAGTGGGACAGGAGAATGCATTTTCAGCACACTGTTAGTAGCTCTTGAAAAGTATGGCATTACAAATGACGTTTTAGTACACCTTGTAGGTATCGCAACAGATGGTGCCTCAACAATGCTTGCTGCTTACAAAGGCGTAGCCGCTCTACAGCGTAGTCATTTACATAAGGATTTAACTGTCGTTCATTGTATGAACCACAAAATGGAATTAGCTGTCCACAATGTTATGAATGATGTAGCAGTTGTATACCATATACAGGTTTTTTTAGATTCCTTATATTCTGTGTTTTCTCGTTCGCGTACGTTGTGTTGCTTCCTCATTTAATGCTGTTCGAGCTTTTCTTGAAAGTCACAGTTCTCTTGTCCATCTTTTTGAAAAACTGAGATATGATGGTTCCTGATCAACTCAGGAGCGATCTAAATTTGAAGGTTTACTAAAACATCTCACAAAGTGGTTGCTTGTAATGGAATGAGTTATGCTTTATGAGGCCCTAGAAGTTCTACAAGTATTATCATTCTTTATGCAGAACTGAAATTGTTGTCCTTAAACAAAACAGCAAATTGACATGGCTATAAGAACTCTTGAAACATTGAAAACAAATGACTCGCGACGAATTAGGATTATAGTACAAGAGTTGGAGGAAAAGCGCACATTCAAAGGGGTATTAATTAAAGAACCATCTTGTGATGAATATAACAGATTTCAGACATTTCGGAACAAATTTTTTCAGTCTTTGGTAGACAATATAAAAAACCGCTTTGAGGACCTGGATTTCTTTTCAGGTGTAGCCGTATTAAATTCAGATACATGGCCTTCAGATGCTTCTGAATGTGTGTTTTATGGTGACTTGTCAATTTCTCGCTTGTGTAATAAGGTTGATTTTAAATTACGTGAAAGCATGTGTGCGTCACTAGTTAAAGATTTTCGAATCTATAGAGAAAATCCTGAACACATGCCCAATTCTGTGAAGGGACTTGTGAAAGCAGTCCAAGTTATACCTACATATATGGCTGAATATGAACGCGGATTTAGTGCCATGAATTTAACACTGACTGATCAGAGAAATCACTTACAAAGTCCACCACTTTCAAATCTACCTTTCATTTCAATAAATGGACCTCCACTGCATTGCTTCCTTGCAGAAGAATCTGCAGCAAGGTGGATCAAGTCCTAACACCATAGCGCCCTTGACAGACCAACAGACAAACCCTCAAATCTTCAGGAGAAGTCTCATTCATATCGTCTCTTCAACTAAACACTATAAGTTAAAATGACAATTATACACTGTAGTACTATCTGAACCGGCCACACTTTGATGTAGCTTTGTCATAATACGATGATTTAACAAATTAACTTTCACTTATAATTTCAGAGTGTTAAAATTAAGCACAAAACAAAACAAAAATTTTAATTTTACATTTTATTCATCTCATATTTTAGTATAGTTTGAGTATCGTATATTACATGAATCATTTACAAAGTTGTTAATTAACAGCATATGAATTATTATTAATTTTATAAATAAGGTAAATAAACTCGGCACTGCCCGGATGTCTACGTTACCCTTATGTCCATATCCTTCTTTTCCCACTTCCCATTCCCACCTGCCCTTCTCTCTGTGGATCTGCTTTTCTCCTCTATCACCTCCTAGCCCCTCCGTGACTCACCCCTTCGCTAAGGTCAATTTCTCTCCCCCTCTAAGTCAATCTCCTCCTCCACACTCTTTCTGTCTCTGTGACATCCAACATTTACATATTGAAAGCAGTAATTTGTGTCTACAATTGCCATAAGGACAATTATGAATGTATTTTTTGTAGTTGATGTATTCACTTCCAGTATTCGGAGGACACATTGAGAGGCACCCACATGCCTTGCTCATACTGTGGCAACAAGCAGTCAGGCCTGCAAGATGAGTGGTCTGCCAAGCGAGTGGATTCATTCTCATTTATCGAGTAACATGAACTCTCGTACTCACAATTAAGTTACAAATTATACTCCTGTAAAAATAATACGCAACGGAAACGCACATCTGACTATCAGTAATTTACAGAACTCTGAGTGTTCACTACGCACTGGCAATACCACATTTTCTTTTTTTATTTAACGGCTTTTATCAACACGTGTCCATCGCACTGAATATGAGTGGCGCACACATTATAAATTCTGGATATCATGACAACATACAATTCGAAGGAAAAGGCCACCAATCTTTTTCTTTTCACTATCTTATTTATTCCGATAAATTCTATAACCTAAACACACAAATTCTATAACCTACAACAATAACACACGAGAAATTCCGCCCTGTGGGCATGGCTTTACATTGATGATTCTCTAACTTATGCTCTCGTAATTATTTAACGCTACAGTGCACTTTCTGGATAGGATGGTGGATCTTTTTCTATATCTCACGCTTCGACTCTCACAATCATCATCACGAAACTTTCCTCCAGACCGAGCAGTACAAAAGGAACACGCATAACCCACTACCTCTGAAACTACCTTGCTACTCTCCGATGCAAACCACACATACTTAAATTACATGACATACACCACACTACAACATGAAATACAACACAGGGAATAGTCACAACATTATCACTTTCCGCTTTCCCACTTCAATTAATATTTATCCCAGTTTCACACGACACTGCCCCACTTCGTAATTCTACTTTCCTACTATGAACTCTGGAGATATATGCACGTCTTCCTGTGCAATGCAAGCCAAGTGGCGTAGCTGGATAGACGGCTGACTCACCTTGCTTCTCTGTCAGAGTATTATAGTTTGAATCAAGCGTCACACGGAAACATATCACGCAAAGTAATATTAAGAACATATTCATCACACACACGAGTCCTCAACTGATACCATGGACGAGTACTTCTCTTTATCCTTTGTCTCATACACAGATTGAGATTCACACAGTACTCACCACGTGGAAGTACTCACCTCTAATTTCAAGTCCTGCACACACTATTTCTTAAATATTTCAACTTATAGTACACACGATAGTAATTCAGCTTAACTTAAGCACACGGAAGTATTTCAACTTATTGCTACACGTGGTTTCATTGTGACCGTTGGTCACCTCCGAAGATTACTACAATCCCATTAATATTACCTGCCTGACATTTAATTCTCCCCACAAAAGTTCCTGAAATAGAGAAATTATTATTTCAAACTACTTTTAAATATTCCACATGCATACCATGTCTCCACTCTTTTGTCATTACGGAGCACACCTAAGACAGGTCTTAACAGCACAAGAACCAGCGGCAGAGTGCTGCAACATGGCCATTGTACAGGTTCTCTCGCACCTCTGCCGAAGTGGGGAAGCACCTTGCTACCGTATTGGTCAGCCACATTTCAGGCGCTCAAAGCTCAGGTAAATTTCATCTCTTTGGTCCCACCAAAGGTGGGCAAAGGATCGTCTCAAAGATGATCATCTATTCACATCACTATCTGCGGTTAGCAAACGACCATACATTCATTCATTTCACAGATCTCACCAAACTGGATGTAGGGATTTATTTTATGGGAGTGCACATGTGATCAATTAAATAAATTGTCATTCTTTCCCACACTGGTATCCGGCTTCGCTGTATTAATTGAAATTGAGTTATTATTAGAAAAAATATGTTGTTCTGACAAGAATAACGAAGAATGTTGTACCTATTTTCAATGTCGGGCGGTACTGTACCCTTTCACCACTGCCTACCCATGCAGAAAAAAATGGCACTGTACTATCCTTGCAATGCGAGGGTAGTTCCCAACATTTTTTTAAGAAAACTGTATTAGAATAAACGTAGCAAGTCATCAAGATAACCAGGAGGAGACCTTAGCCCCTGGTGACCTCAAATAGACGACCAAATGCTGTTACTTTACCAAATTATTGACACAGTTGTTGCATTATTGTACTCTCCACAATCCGGAGTAATGTACACATACAAATTTACATCAATCCAAATGACAAATAAAACATTACATCATACAAATAAAAAATAATGGTGAGATAAAAATTTGCTTAGTTACCGGGATCTCCGTTATTTTTAGGAGTAATCCAAACTTCAATAATTCTAAAACAAATAAGAAAAATACTAATTGTAATCATGAAATTTTAAATAGCTCACCGTCCAAATACAGAACAAGTAATCCGACAGTAAATACAAAACAAAATCAACAAAAGAAAAAACTTGCGTACACCATTTCCATGTATAATGTCAGGCTCGATACCATTACTCTAAAATATACATGAAACCTACAGAGAAATTAAACTGAGACAAAAAAAACAATAATATACACCACAAGTTACATACTGGTTACATAATATAGTTCCTCTAAGACATCATGTCATACCTCATTAACTATCATCACTTAAGCAATTGCCACCACTACTTGACAGTGAGTTTAACCTTATCCTTGTCCACCAGTACAAATACCTGCTGCTGAGCTAGTCAGTCCATCAACTTTGATCAATACACACAGTAAATAGTTAGCAATAAGTGCTTGAATCCACCAGTAGCTCTCGTATCTTACTCTACTGCTCATTTCTCTGTTGTTACACATTTAGACGACAAGAACTTTCATTTCGACTAGCCTTCGTTACACTTTAATGTGAAATATCACCACTGTGATAATGCAAATGAGTGGCTTCAGTCAACACACCAACAAGATCATTACTGTCCACGACATTAAAATGCATCAGTTAATTCCGATATTTGTTGTGCAATGCAAACTCTTGTCCCCAGTGACAACTTTACTGATCAATGCAACAAGAGCCGCTATGTTCGTATTACGCCACTGGCTAATAATTGAAGCATCATTGTACCAAATATTCTAATAAACATGCTATGTGAACTTGATAACCCAGAACAAACAAAAAAACACTAACTATTCTAAACACAAATGTTAATGAAATACAATTACACTTGCTGTCCCTTCAGGAATGAAACATATAAAAAAAGAAAACATTTACACAATTACAAATACATTATCCCCTATCTTAGAGTCACACAGAAACATTTCATTCTGTGATTTTCTTGGCGTCAAAAAGTTGCTGATAGTTTTCCTAGAAACACTGACTCGGTGTCAAAGCTCTCCCATGATTACCCAGACGAAAGTCTTTAAGTCACTCAAATCGGCATTTTGAACTCATTAAACACAAATGTCATAGTCACTCTCAGAGTACCATGCACACGAATCTGGTCGTCCAGAAATGGCCCTACAACTACTATTACCCACGGTTCTGTCCTTTCAGTTCATGGTGTAATTAAAAGTCGTAAGTTCCAACAAACAGCACTTATTCCTGCACCAATTAAAGAAATGTCTCCTACTACAAACGCAAATGTCAATGTCCCACTCTAGTTTCTTGCGTTCATACAATAATTAGTCACCAAACGACAACTGTCCTCTTTACGTATACCAAGCGTCCCACATGCAATTCACAAAGCACCTTAACAAGTCAGTGCCAAAAGTTTATGGATCCCACCATTCAGTGGTCAAGACAAAACAAAACAATCGTCCTGTCTGCTAAAGACAAAATCTTTTCCACCACTCACAACGTGGAAACACTAGTCCTTCACTTTCCACCTTGTGGTGACATACGAGCAGCCATCTTGTTTCACGGCTCCACAGTCCAGTACTAGTTAATAGTTGGTGGTAAAAATTGCCCGCCGGGCTCTGCCACGCATCGTTCATTCTGCTGTGGCGCCGCCGCGCGATCCGTTGAGCAAAAGAAACCACCCGCTGTTGTCTCCGTGGGATACTTTCCCCAGTCGTAAGGGTGGCAGAACTTATGAATGGCCAGTGGTATGTGCGTGTCGCCCCAGGCCGTTGACATGCTGTAGCGGGCGCGTGGAGTGTACCCCGACCGGCAGTGGAGTGGGGAGTGCTGCGGCTCTGTCGCCTCTCCCATGGCGACGTCAGCTTGGCCTCCTGCCTTCTTATGCAGGTACGGGCGCGTTCTGCATGAGCACCTCAGCGCTACGGCACCCAATCAGTCAGACCCTTCCGTGCATCTCGCAACATTACAGACAAAAGGATATTCTTAAAGTATTTAAATACTCATTGATTACATGTATGATCTATTAGATACATTGGTAATAAAAGAATCTTTGTTCTAAAAAACATAAAATCATACACCCTAATTTTCTACACCTACAACATCAACATTTATCTCTTTTCTATATGCAGCCCACACTTGTGCTATTGATTGTACCTGTCGTCCCTCATACAAAACAAGAACGTCTCAAAAAAAAAAAAAAAAAAAAAAAGAACAAGGAATAAGAAACAATCTGTACAGCTCATAATTACAATATCAAATAGTAGACTACTCTAACATCCTATCACAGTGAAAATGTTGGAAACTGTTGATTCTAAAACTACAATATACAGTGAACCTTTGTGCTTGTGACAGACTGAAATTAATACCCCTTGAAAGTGTTCTAACAAAAAAATAAGAAATAATGTACACAGCTCACAATTACCTACCACATGTTATTAAATATTAAACTACTTTAACATCCTAACACAATAAACATTTTAGAAACTGATGACTCTAAATCTACAACATACAATGCACCTTTGTGCATGTGACAGACTGAAATTAGTATCTCTTTATATTTTATACCTTTTTATTATATATAACAACATTTCTAGGACATGTATGAACCATCCACATGATGTCAGATCCTGACCTGCCATCGAGGTTCATCCAAATCAAACAATAAAGTACAATAATGTTTTAGTTATGGATCGGTAGAATCCCCTTTACAGGAGTGTGCGCATTGATCACACTACTCTACGACTCTCACTCACCAGACATCACATTTTCCTTCTCATTCAATCCATTAATACACTAACAGAATAGGTCTAGAAGTCAGCTAACCTTAACACCACCACACTCACGACAACATACCATACCTTTAATCCCTTATACTCAACCACACAACACATGAAGCTGTTTCGTAGATAGCATTGCAGTCTCCGAATTCGTCCTTTCACTCTGGCACCTCTCTCCATCGGCTTACCTCCGCATTCACTTTACCGACTATTCATCCTGTTAAATATTACTTTAGAATTGCGACATTTCATCTAAGAACAAAAAATACACAAATTATCCATCCTGCAAAATAACTGTACACATCTTGGTACCGTGTTGAATAGTTATACTGGCACCAGGCTTCAACAACAACAACAAAAATTAGTTTTTTTTCATGTTGCAAATGTTATGGTAAGAATTAGATTTACACTTATATTACATCTTACGTCAGTACTGAAATACGTATGTATTCAGTGTATTCAGTAACAGCGATGGCGAGGCATGACAGAATCTCTGACCAGAGAGTTGTTTATCGTTGCTAGTCTGCGCTTGACCGCGCGAGTGTTCAGGGCAGTTGCGAGAGAGTAGTTGTACGTAGCGAGTCGCGAGTGGGACTCAGTTCCGAGTTGTAGTCGGTCGTTGTCGTATGTGAGGAGTCGGCGGGCGTCGGCATGGGTCTCTGGTCAAGATTCAGGACGAGGTATATTGTTAAATAAGGTAATGAAGACGCATTGCGCACATCAGATAATATAATGTATATTTATTGTAATTAATTTGTTCAAGAAATGCCCCAATAATAATTCTGTTTTCAAACCAAGCATTTTTAACGAAAGAATCATTTTATTGAAAGAAAATGTCCCATGCATTTCCTTAAAGAAAAAATTTACTTAAGTTCAAAGAATATTTGCGATGCATTTCCTCCAAGCTATGGCGAAAATAAGAGCAGATGGAGTTTTACTGAAGTAAGAATTTCAGTTTAATTATTGCACAGGGCCTAAGATCGACATTTCGGTCTATTTGCGTTTTCATTGTCACTGAGATTTCATTATCATTGAATTGTCTTTCATTTTTGTGGGGAGCTTACACTTGGTTCAGATTGCTATTTATCATTTATTGTCATTGTCCATAAATTATTTTATTGCTGGGAGGTTACAGTATTCCACAACGTTCACCACCTGGATCTCATACTCCCTTTATGTCCCTTCACGTTGTGCGGTTGTCCTCATCTCTTCATTCGTATTTCGGCTCTCCGTCCGTCCATTACTCCATCATTTCCTGGTCTTCCTTCGCCATTCGCATCAATCTCGATTGCAGCATACACAGGCCTCTCTGTAACATACATCTGTTTTCAAACCAAGCATTTTTAACGAAAGAATCATTATTAATTCTACTCATCTTTATTTACCACTGTTTCATCACGTCGAATCTCTCTTTATTAATCACACTGCTTCACGTCACTTCTCTCCTTAAATATTACCTTTATCAACTACTGTTTATTACGTCACTTCTCTCTCTATCTACCATCTTTATCCACTCATTAATCATCACGTCGTTTCTGCTTGATCCTTATTCATGTGACAAAAAATACGTACATACACCACTCTGTCGACTCCTGTTCATGACTCATTCGACCAGTCTATTCCGTCATACTTCCTGACATCCCGCCTGAAAATTCTTATGTTCGATTTGACCCTGCACACCGTTACACACCACAAATAAATACACTGACTATCTACCATGAATTGCTTATTTTCGATCTATCCTTAACTTTTCCATAATTTGATGTTAGAAATGTGATGAAGCCCACGAGATTGTTTTCCCTTGGTCATCTCAATCAGTACAGCATTTTCATGGACAATCCGCCTCACTCTGAATGGTCCACTATACACCGTAAAGAATTTGCTAGTTAGGAATCTGTGCTTCTTTGATAATCGATGAGTTTTAATTAGAACCTTGTCTCCTACTGCCAATTCGATCTTACGGATCTTTCCTTTCTGCTTCTCCTGCCTATCCTTAGCTGCTTTGTTAATACGCTCTATCGCAACCTTGAAAATTTCTGTGTGCCTCTGCTTTCCTGATCGCGGAAAATCTACCAGCTCCCTGACTCGATCTGGTGGTAGTTCATTCTTTAGTACCGTCATTGGTGACAAACCAGTTGTTCCATGTGGTAGCTCATTGAGGATGTCCTGAAAATCTTTGAGAAAAATACTCCAACTTCTATGTTGCCTATGGCAATAGATCTTACACAACTTTCCTAGTTCTTTTACCACTCTTTCACTGGGGTTACTTGCAGCATGGTATCGGGATATGAACACCGGTTTTATCCTTCTTCTCTTCAGTGTGGTTAGCCATTGTCTGGATCTATATTGTGGTCCATTGTCAGCTATGAACTGTTCTACAGTTCCTACTTCTCGCAAAAAGTTTTTAACGATAGCTGCTGCTACTGTCCTTCCCGTCGCACGTTTCAATGCGGTAAAAGTCACATACTTTGACACCAATCCCACTGGTACTAAAACATATCTATATCCTTGCACTGACTTAGGTATCGGTCCAAACAAATCTGTTGCTCCGAATTCCCTCAATCTACCTAGCACTATCGGCAAAAGCGGTGCTTTGCATGAGATAGTTACCGATTTTGCCTTCTGGCACAATTTGCAACTACCAAGCACGTTCTTGATCCTCCTCTCCATACTAGTGAAGTAAACTGATTCCCTTAAATTATTACAGTATTTCCTTGCCCCGTAATGCCCGTAACTTAGGTGCGTGTACCAGATCAACTTGTTGACTATTTCATATGGTATACACAACACCCAGTCCTGTGTGTTCGGATTTCTACAGTAGAAAAGGACCCCGTTCTGAATTGTATAAAAGCGCGCTATACTGGCATCTAAGGTCGCCCGGGCGCTAATGACCATAGCAGTTTTGCGCCCTAAAACCAGAACAAAACAAAAAAATCTAAGTTCGCTCTAACTCTGTCCTTCACCATTCTCCATGACGCGTCTTTATCCTGCTCTTTCGCGATATTTGTGAGTACCGCCCCTATGTATTTCTCGAACGGCACGCCCTGCATATACAATATATTATATCTGTTCTCGTTTAACTCCTCATCAAAGCATTGATCATGACCTACTGGGTTGTTTGACAACGCATCTGCCACTATATTCTGTGGCCCAGGAATATACATGACCGAAAACTGAAACTCCTGTAAATAGAGTGCCCACCTAGCGAGTCGTCTATGGTTAAGTTTGGCCGACATCAGAAACTGTAGTGACTTGTGGTCAGTATAGATTTTAGTACGCCTCCCATACAAATAGTATCTAAACTTACTAAAACCCCATACTATTGCCAAAGCTTCAAGCTCAGTTACCGTGTAATTTCTCTCAGCTTTGCTAAGCACTCGGCTCGCAAATGCAATAGGTTGTTGTATTATTTCTCCTCCTTGCTCTTGCTCTTGGAACGATGTTACCCCAAGTCCACTACGGGAACTGTCCGTGGCCATACAAAACTCTTTCCCTAGGTCTGGATGCCCGAGAAGAGGTGCCGATAGCAGTGCCTTCTTTAACGCCACATATTCTTTCTGCGCGACAGGGTCCCAATTCCATACCGTTTTCTTTCCAGTCAGCTGACATAGTCTGGGTGTCGCTGCACCCCCAATGTTAATGAACCTCCTGTAAAAATTGATTAATCCTAAATAACCCTGTAGCTGACGTTTTGTTCTCGGCACCGGAAAATCCCTGATTGCTTCGAGTTTGTCTGGATTTGGTCTTATTCCCTCTGGTGTCACAATGTGACCTAGAAACTCGATTTCTTTTCGTCCAGATTCTGACTTTCCCAAATTCACGGTTACCCCATGTCTCTCCAGTGCACCGAGCAATATGCTTAACGTTCTATTGTGGTCTTCCCAGTTTCTTTCGGCTATCAGGACATCATCCACGTACTGTGTTACCTTATCTTTTATTTCATTAGGAATGACAGTATTTAGCGCTCTGATAAATGCCGCGGATGATACATTTAACCCAAATGGTAGTTTCCGGAATTGATACGATTTCCCGTAGCACAAGAAAACAGTGTATTTTCTTAACCCCTATCTAACTCCACCTGCCAGAAACTCATTCTCAAATCAACTGAGCTAAGAACTCTGGTCCCGTGGAACTTTTGTAGCAATTCGTCAAGTGTCAGCGGCCGATCTGTCTCTGGCTCTATTATCTTATTAATCCTTCTGGCGTCCAAAACTAATCTAATTGACCCATCCTTTTTTTCAACACAAGCTAAAGGGCTGTTGTACGGACTGAATGCTGGTTCGATAATCCCTTGTTGTAGCATGCGTTCGATCTCAGCTTCCACTCTTTCTTTGTACACAACAGGTATCGGGTACACTTGGGCCGTAAACTGTTTATGAGGCTTGACCTTGAATCTATACACAAAATTTCTTATTGTACCCGCAGCATGTTTAAATACCTTTCTATTCTCGTATAAAATTTTCTGCAATTCCCCGTAGACCGTGGTCCCTCGTAAATGCCAGATTTTCTCCCTGATCTCCTCCTCCAAACATTTATGAATTTCCTTCTTCTCTTGTTCGAACCCCGTATTCTGTGCCTGTCTACCGGACTTTACCGCCAGACATAATGCTAAGTGTGCGTTATCTTTAGCATATAAGCAATCGTCGAATCTTAATGTAATTTCCTCCGAATCTCGTTTCAACTCCATCGAACCATTTCTCATGTTAACGACTGCTTTATATTGGCTCAAAAAATTAACGCCTAATATCCCTTCAACAGTTACAGATGACACAATCATGAACACTGTACTAAACCTCTTCGCCTGGCACACAAAGTCTACCTGCGCTTGTAACTTCACCTCAGTTCCCTTTCCTGTAACTGCCCCTCTCACTGTTGTCCTTTGCAATGGCAACGTTGGCCATGGTTTTGTAAAACTACAACACTTAAACACATCTTCCCTCAAACCACTCATTACACTGCCTGTGTCGATGACACAAGGTACGATTATATTATTTATTTCTACGCCAATTATTGGGTTGGCTTCACTCCTCACATCTCCTCTAATAGATTCTACCTTAGTTTTCCGTAACCGATATACCTAATATTTATATCATTAATAGTCCTGGTTTTTACCCGCCTATCATGTAGTCACCTTCTTGTCCCTCCGTCATTGTGACAGTGATTGTCCTGTCGTGAACCCAATGACTGCCTATCCTCTCTTCGCCCATCATTTTCATTTTCCCTTCTTCTTCCATCTCTGTCCCATCTTCTATTTTCCCGGTTTGCCGGTCGATATTCCCATGAATTCTGCCCCGTATTTCCTCGCCATCTTCCATTTCCGTCATTCCTCTGATTCCATGCTCTCCTGTCATTCTGATAGTTTCTGCCGTTCCTATCGTCGACTCTGTCTGACCTATGAGTCGTGTCGCCGTTCGCAATATTGCTCTCATTACCCAGTTCCTGTAACAAGTGCTGAAATGACGCGGAATCGTCTAAGCCTCTGCCTGCTATCGCTATGTCTCTGCGCAATCTCACTGGCAACTTCGTTATACAGATCCTAATGAGCTCCCCAGTTTCGTATGGCACATCCAAATACCTGTTTCGTCTCAGCATTTCCTGATAGTGTTGTGTCTAGGCAAGACAGCCTAGACACAATGAGAGGAAGCCGAAAGAAACGCGCTTAAACTCACGCAGGCTGGCGTGAGGTCTGTAACAGGATACGTAATGAATGCTATAAAGAAAAGTACGTAGCTTCTGGAATACTTAACTTTAATCCACATTTGTAGAACATCGCTCTTGATGATACATTAATAAAATCTCAATATCAATTGAATACGGCGCCTTGCTAGGTCGTAGCAATTGTAGCTGAAGGCTATGCTAACTATCGTCTCGGCAAATGAGAGCGTATTTGTCAGTAATCCATCTCAGGCAAAGTCGGCTGTACAACTGGGGCGAGTGCCAGTACGTCTCTCTAGACCTGCCGTGTGGTGGCGCTCGGTCTGCTATCACTGACATTGGCGACACGCGGGTCCGACGTATACTAATGGACCGCGGCCGATTTAAAGGCTACCACCTAGCAAGTGTGGTGTCTGGCGGTGACACTACAGATAGCATGACACTGGATCTCTTATACCACCTTCGTTACAATTTGGCATCATCAATATGCTTTGCTTAACCTGGTCCTGCTTACTTTTCGACCAGAATTCATTTAAAAACTTGTCACAAAATATCTTGTAGCTACTACAGTCTTTAATAACTTCCTGCATTTTCGCTCTAGCCTCGTCCCTCAAATGGTTACACACAAACTTCATTTTGGGGAGCGGTCCCCACGATGAAGGTAATGAATCTTGAAATTGGGACAGCCACAGGCATGGATCTTGGTAATTACCAGGATCCGGAAAACAAGTGTACGTTTGTACCGACACGAAGTGCCTCCTACATTCTTCTTCCGCATTTATGTTTTCCGACCTTGGGCTATACCCAGTTGGGTTTGCCACCTGTTTTATCCGACACAACCGTTCTTCTAACTCTCTGAGTTCGTCTTCCTCTTTCTGCCTATTTTCGATTTTTGAATTTATCTCACTCTCCCTCTGCAATCTACCTAGTGGTGTTTCACCTTCGCTTCTGCAAGCTAATTGCAACTGTGCTAGTTCTTCCCTATGTTTCCTATTTGTTTCTAATTGTGCCTCTTTAAACTGTAATAGTGATTATATCTCCTCCTGGTCGGCATAAACCTCTCGCTGCTTACTGTCAGAGTCTGTTTCGCCTCTTATGCTGATCTTTTCTACATCTGCGCTAATCGTATTCATTCTGACCACTACCTCCGCAAGTTCATCCCTGTGTTAATTTAGCGCCACTTCCTGCCGGGTGACTTGAGCTTCCATGCTGTCTAATGCCCCTTGATTATCTGCAAGTAAGTCCTCCACTATCTCTTTGATTCCCTCATCTGGCAACACGTCCCTACATTCTGTAATATCGCTCTCTATTGCACTTATTCGTACCTCCAAATTATTGGCTTTTTCTTTCATGGCATCACAAACTTGCTTCAACGCATCCAGATTCTTCTCCCCCTCATCTAACCGATTATTAACTGCGGACAGACGCTCATCGATAACTGTGTGTAGCTTCCTCATTGCCTCTTTATTTCCCTTATCCATTGCCTCCAATCTTTCCTTATTTGCTTCCAATCTTTCCTTAGTCTCCCTATCTCTCTCCTTATTATCTCTATCCATCGCTTCCAATCTTTCCTTATTTGCCTCCAATCTTTCCTTATTATCTCTTGTGGTGTCGCCGCCAGACACCACACTTGCTAGGTGGTAGCTTAAATCGGCCGCGGTCCATTAGTACATGTCGGACCCGCGTGTCGCCACTGTCAGGATCGCAGACCGAGCGTCACCACAAGGCAGGTCTCGAGAGACTGACTAGCACTCGCCCCAGTTGTACGACGACGTTGCTAGCGACTACACTGACGCAGCCTTTCTCTCATTTGCCGAGAGACAGTTAGAATAGCCTTCAGCTAAGTCCATGTCTACGACCTAGCAAGGCGCCATTAGCCTTAGATAGCTTGTATCTAAAGAGTCTCACTTGTATCGCCACAATCTCCAGATGTCTCATCAAGAACGATGTATACAAGGATGGAATAAAAGTTAAGTATTCAAGGAGCTACGTACTTTTCTTTATAGCATTCATTACGAATCCTGTTTCAGACCTCACTCCATCCTTCGTGAGTTAGCGCGTGCATCTTGGCCGCCTCTTTCAATTAGTGTGCGTAGTGTTGGCAAGTCTGCCGACACTACAATTTTGGCGCCAAGAGTAAAAAGGGTCTTGTTCTTTCTAATTGCTTACATTTCCTTGTGTCATGGCTTCTCCAGATGTACTGTCTGAATTTTATCGCTTGCAGAATCAGCAGACGCAGGCGTTATTGGATGCCCTTGGACAGCTCGTCCAGGGTCAACGTGCACTGCAACACGATGCGGCCGCCGCCGCTTCACCGCTACCACAGCCACAACATGCAGTTGCACCCCCGTTTCGTAGCTTTGATGCAGCCTTTGAAACGTGGACGGAGTGGTCACGCCAATTTGGATTTCATCTCGCCGCCTACAGAATTCAAGGTAATGAGCGGCAGCCGTTTTTGCTTTCGTGTGTCTGTGTGTCCACCTACCGTGTGATAGTGAAATTGTTTCCCCGACGCGACGTAGCAACTCTGTCCTATGAAGAAATTTTGTCGGCATTAGACGCCTATTTCAAAGACACAGTTAATGTAGTTGCAAAATGGTATACGTTCTTTCGTACCAAACGTACGGCCGGTCAGACTAATAGGGAGTGAGTTGCAACATTGCAAGGCCTTACTAGGGAGTGTGCTTTTGAGTGTGAATGTGGACTCCCTTATTCAGATACTATGGTACGTGATGCAATAGCACAGAACGTTTCTGATGTTCGTATACGGGAACAGATTTTGAAACTAGTAAATCCCTCCCTTCAACAAGTGATAGACATATTGGATAGGCAAGACACACTTGACTTTGCTCAGGAATCATTTGAAACTTCGCCAGCCGTGTGTCACATTAACCGGCCCGCCGGGCGCGCTGCACGGACCGCTAAACAGCCCTCGCGCACGTCCGCGCAGCTGCGGCCTCGCTCTCACACACGTGTGCCGCGTAGGCAAGCAAATGCAGTGAAATCATGCCCGCGGTGTGCAACTAGACATTCGCGTGACACTTGCCCGTCACGCCAAGCTATTTGCTTTTACTGTCATAAGAAAGGACATGTTCAAAGTGTTTGCCAGAAAAAGCTCAGATCAGACAATCACAACCATTCCAGGCCCCTTGCTTCGCGCCGGAATCGAACCACGGACCATCAGGCTCGTGAACCTTCGCCCATGGACATTCAAGTCGTTCATTCCACCCCGTCCAGTGCCACTATCTCAAACAGTGACTGTGTTCGTCCCACAAGAAGTGTGCGTCGACGTCGCCGGAAATCTCGTAAAGTCGCAAGTGCTTCTGTACCTGTATCAGTTCAAATTGCACGTGAAAGTTGCTCTTGTCGTCAGCAGGACAATAAACTTTTTGTAGACTTGGACTTTGAAGGCAAAGTAATACCATTCCAGCTCGATACCGGAGCTGCAGTTTCATTGATCAATCACGAACGTACAAACAACTGGGCAAACCTCCATTGCGTGCCGCACATGTTTAGCTCACTAGTTATTCAGGACAACAGATCCCTGTGTTAGGACAGTGCACTCTTCTTGCAACGGACAAGGTTCAAACAACACTTGTGTCATTTTACGTTCTTCGTTCTTCTACTGCAGTGAACTTGTTTGGGTTAGATTTATTTCAGTTGTTTAACTTGTCAATCGTAAATCAGGTCCTATCAGTGAACGAGACTGTGCCTTCCGCCAGTGTTTCTCGTCTATGTGAAGAATTTGCAGACATTTTTGCACCGGGCCTTGGTTGCGCTAAGAACTATGAAGCGCATTTGGAACTGAAAGTAAACGCGCAACCGAAATTTTTCAGAGCGCGCAATGTTCCCCACGCCTTGCGTGATGAGGTCGCAAGAACATTACACGATTTGGAATCACAAGGTGTAATTGAACGTGTGCTGGCTTCTCTCTGGGCCTCACCCTTAGTAATTTTGCCTGTTGCTGAGGATAAAGCATTCGATTCATCCGAACTTGCTTCCATGATCATTGATGCGGAAACCGATAACGTGGTCGAATCGTTTCCGATTGATTTTCGTCGTGTAGCTACAGCCACAGCTGCTGACCCTGTCAAAAAATGGCTCTGAGCACTATGGGACTCAACTGCTGAGGTCATTAGTCCCCTAGAACTTAGAACTAGTTAAACCTAACTAACCTAAGGACATCACAGACAACCATGCCCGAGGCAGGATTCGAACCTGCGACCGTAGCGGTCTTGCGGTTCCAGACTGCAGCGCCTTTAACCGCACGGCCACTTTGGCTGGCGCTGACCCTGTCCTTGCTACTGTTTTGCGTTTTGTTGCTACACAATGGCCCTTGTCCAAGTCGCGGATCAAGGATCCGTTGGTTCGCCGATTTTTTGCTCACAAGGAGAGACTTTTTGTACGACGTGGTGTTTTGTTGTTGCGTTCTGATAATGATCAGTCCAGAGTCGTGGTCCCACGTTCGTTACAGTCCTCTGTCTTACGGCTTCTTCACATTGGGGTGTAGTGCGCACGAGACAACTTGCTCGTCAGCACTGTACTTAGTTCGGAATCGATGCTGCGATTACGAATATGTGCTCTTCTTGCATGGCGTGTGCCGAACAACAATCCGCACCGCCGCGGAAATTCTTTGCATGGCCGCAAGCCACTTCCCCTTGGCAACGCTTCCATATCGATTTTGCTGGTCCATTCTGGAATGCTCGATGGTTGGTTGTCGTCGATTCTTTCAGTAATTTTCCTTTTGTTGTCCGGATGTCTTCCACGACGTCCTCTGCCACCATCCAAGCGTTATCTGCTATATTTTGCATTGAAGGTCTTCCGCAGACTCTTGTTTCCGACAATGGCCCACAATTCATGTCCGCAGAATTTCAGTCATTCTGCAAGACCAATGGTATTCAACATCTGACATCCGCGCCGTTTTCGCCTCAGTCAAACAGTGCCGCTGAACGATTGGTCCAGACTTTCAAGTCACAGATGTTGAAGCTGAAAGAGTCGCATACTCGGGAGGACGCGTTGTTGCTCTTTTTGTCCTCGTATCGCTCTCAGCCCCGCGATGGTCGCTCGCCGGCTGAGTTGCTCCATGGTCGTCCTCATCGAACCTTGATGTCTTTGCTGCATCCGCCGCATCAGGTTCCTGTGCAGCGGCAGACTCCTGCTGTTGCTCCTGGCGACGTTGTCTTCTATCGCAACTATTGAGGTTCACGGCGTTGGCTCGCAGGGCGCATTCTTCGCTGCCTCGGCCACGCGATGTATTTGGTTTTGGGGGCCTCTGGTGAGGTGCGTCGGCATCTCAATCAGCTGCGCCTCTGTCGTCGCCCGGGTTCTGCCGCTCCCCGTCTGATTTCAGCGACGGTGCCGTCCGGTCAGCGCCCTGGGGACCCATCTACTAGCTCGCCTAATCCCCAGGTGCTACCGACGATGCCTTCCATTTTGCCCCATGGCGACGCGCCGCCGCCGCTGCCGCCGCCGCCGCCGCCTGTTCTCCCGCCGGCGCCGCCCGCAGTGGACGCGTCGCTGCTGCCGCCAGCGCCTCCCTGGGTCACGCGCCGCCGATCGCATCCCGTGACCAGCTGTCCTCCGCCATGGAACTCTTGCCCGCTCTGGACCAGATGTCGTCTTCGCCCGTCGGGTGCCCCGATCATATGGAGGTCGACCCTTCGGCCCCTCCTGTCTCATTACGGGCGCATACGCCACATGTTGACGTGCATCCTGGACTAGGTTTCCAGGCGTTTCCTAGCTCCCCTCGGACCGAATGGCCGGGTGCGGGTGGCACAGCCTCGCCTGTTGTTAGGCTCCCCACCTCATCGCATACGTCAACATGGGGTCCTCCCCACGGTGGGCGGAAGCCTTATCACACGACCGTTCGCCAATTTGTGGGGGAGGAATGTGGTGTCACCGCCAGACACCACACTTGCTAGGTGGTAGCTTAAATTGGCCGCGGTCCATTAGTACATGTCGGACCCGCGTGTCACCACTGTCAGGATCGCAGACCGAGCGCCACCACAAGGCAGGTCTCAAGAGACTTACTAGCACTCGCCCCAGTTGTACGACGACGTTGCTAATGACTACACTGACGAAGCCTTTCTCTCATTTGCCGAGAGACAGTTAGAATAGCCTTCAGCTAAGTCCATGTCTACGACCTAGCAAGGCGCCATTAGCCTTAGATAGCTTGTATCTAAAGAGTCTCACTTGTATCGCCACAATCTCCAGATGTCTCATCAAGAACGATGTATACAAGGATGGAATAAAAGTTAAGTATTCAAGGAGCTACGTACTTTTCTTTATAGCATTCATTACGAATCCTGTTTCAGACCTCACTCCATCCTTCGTGAGTTAGCGCGTGCATCTTGGCCGCCTCTTTCAATTAGTGTGCGTAGTGTTGGCAAGTCTGCCGACACTACATCTCTATTCATCGTTTCCAATCTTTCCTTATTATTTCTATCCATCGCTTCCAATCTTCCCTTATTATCTCTATCCATCCTCTGTAAAAACTGCAGTAGCACATTGTCATTTGCTACTTTTGACGCGCTCACCTCGTTCGCCTGAGAAACCGTAGCCTCGCTAAGGGTAGCTGCACTTTCACTGCATACCTGACCTAGTCCCGGCTCGCCCGCGTCATCGGGAAAAGCCCCCGATTGTGGACAAAACCCGCAGCTTAAAGGATCACCTAGCTGTGGTCCGCTGAACAATTCAGCCCCTTCCGAGTGTTTGCCATTCTCGCTCATTAACCCAAGGTCGACACCTACTTCCTGCTGCACTGCTACGTTCACCCCAGAATCACTATTCTCCATGGTGACTACACTTTCCGACTTCGACCTAGGTACTACGGACATTTCGCAAAAAAATTATGCAACGATCTTCCAGCCTTGGACGATATAGCAATTAATTACCTAAAAAAATAAAAGATCCTCACCAATCCAGAAAGAAATTGCCAACAAAAAAAAAAAGAAAATTTACTTCTTAGCGCTATCACAATATATTCCATCAAAAAAAAAAAATCTTAACAGCAAACCCTAACAGCAAAATCCTGGCAGTGTCGAAATTATGAGAGGCACCCACATGCCTTGCTCATACTGTGTCATCAAGCAGTCAGGCCTGCAAGATGAGTGGTCTGCCAAGCGAGTGGATTCATTCTTATTTATCGAGTAACATGAACTCTCGTACTCACAATTAAGTTACAAATTATACTCCTGTAAAAATAATACGCAACGGAAACGCACATCTGACTATCAGTAATTTAAAGAGCTCTGAGTGTTCACAACGCACTGGTAATACAACATTTTCTTTTTTTATTTAACGGCTTTTATCAACACGTGGCCATCGCACTGAATATGAGTGGCGCACACATTATAAATTCTGGATATCATGACAACATACAATTCGAAGGAAAAGGCCACCAATCTTTTTCTTTTCACTATCTTATTTATTCCGATAAATTCTATAACCTAAACACACAAATTCTATAACCTACAACAATAACACATGAGAAATTCCGCCCAGTGGGCATGGCTTTACATTGGTGATTCTCTATCTTATGGTCTCGTAATTATTTAACGCTACAGTGCACTTTCTGGATAGGATGGTGGATCTTTTTCTATATCTTACACTTCGACTCTCACAATCATCATCACTAAACTTTCCTCCAGACCGAGCAGTACAAAAGGAACACTGATAACCCACTACCTCTGAAACTACCTTGCTACTCTCTGATGCAAACCACACATACTTAAATGACATGACATACACCACACTACAACATGAAATACAACACAGGGAATAGTCACAACATTATCACTTTCCGCTTTCCCACTTCAATTAATATTTATCCCAGTTTCACACGACACTGCCCCACTTCGTAATTCTACTTTCCTACTATGAACTCTGGAGATATATGCACGTCTTCCTGTGCAATGCAAGCCAAGTGGCGTTGCTGGATAGACGGCTGACTCACCTTGCTTCTCTCTCAGAGTATTATAGTTTGAATCAAGCATCACACGGAAACATATCACACAAAGTAATATTAAGAATATATTCATCACACACAGGAGTCCTCAACTGATACCATGGACGAGTACTTCTCTCTAACCGAGCGAGGTGGCGCAGTGGTTAGACACTGGACTCGCATTCGGGAGGACGACGGTTCAATCCCGTGTTCGGCCATCCTGATTTAGGTTTTCCGTGATTTCCCCAAATCGCTCCAGACAAATGCCGGAAGGGTTCCTTTCAAAGGGCATGGCCGAATTCCTTCCCCGTCTTTCCCTAATCCGAAAAGACCGATGACCTCGATGTCTGGTCTCCTTCCCCAAAACAACCAACCAACCAACTTCTCTTTATCCTTTGTCTCATACACAGATTGAGACTCACACAGTACTCACCACATGGAAGTACTCGCTTCTAATTTCAAGTCCTGCACACGCTATTTCTTAAATATTTCAACTTATAGTACACACGCTAGTAATTGAGCTTAACTTAAGCACACGGAAGTATTTCAACTTATTGCTACACGTGGTTTCATTGTGACCGTTGGTCACCTCCGAAGATTACTACGATCCCATTAATATTACCTGCCTGACATTTAATTCTCCCCACAAAAGTTCCTGAAATAGAGAAATTATTATTTCAAACTACTTTTAAATATTCCACATGCATACTATGTCTCCACTCTTTTGTCATTACGGAGCACATCTAAGACAGGTCTTAACAGCACAAGATCCAGCGGCAGAGTGCTGCAACATGGCCATTCTTCAGGTTCTCTCACACCTCTGCCGAAGTGGGCAAGCACCTTGCTACCGTATTGGTCAGCCACATTTCAGGCGCTCAAAGCTCAGGTAAATTTCATCTCTTTGGTCCCACCAAAGGTGGGCAAAGGATCGTCTCAAAGATGATCACCTATTCACATTCACTATCTGCGGTTAGCAGACGACCATACATTCATTCATTTCACAGATCTCACCAAACTGGATGTAGGGACTTATTTTGTGGGAGTGCACATGTGATCAATTAAATAAATAAATTGTCATTCTTTCCCACACTGTATCTGGCTTCGCTGTATTAATTGAAATTGAGTTATTATTAGAAAAAGTATGTTGTTCTGACAAGAATAACGAAGAATTTTGTACCTATTTTCAATGTCGGGTGGTACTGTACCCTTTCAACATAATTTGCACATGTTTGCCATATATGGGTCCTATGCAGTGAGGGAAATTCCACTTCACTTCGAAATTTCTTGCTACCTTCTGCCATTCTTCTGTATCCTTTGGAATCTGAAAAGTAAATCATACTGATTACTTTCCCTATTTTTTCAGACTGATGACACAGAGGACACAGTATCAAAAGATGACTGCGATGTAGCTCTTGAAGAACATGTACCTCCCACATAGGTAAAGCACAAAATTTCAAATGTTCTTTTTAAAGTAGCCTTTGGGGATCTAGTATGATAAAAAAATTAGGTTAAATATATTTCAATTCTTTCAATTTAAATCTGCGTTTCATACGAGAATGTCGTGTTCCCAGTTTGGGACAGCTTTGCCACAGGAGACACCAAAGCGGTCGAAGACGTCCGTCTTCTGGTCGGCTCCTGATCGTTGTCAGAAGGAGGCTAGTTTTTGATTACGCAAAGACTTCTGTTATTTGGAAAAGAACAACCCGGATTCCTTTACGTAATCAGTATGAATTTTATAATCACCTAAGGGACCTTTAACAATTAACAAAAAAAAAAAATTCATTTGCAAGTGAAATCATGAATAAATGGGGCAGCTATGGGTAGTATAGAAGACAAGGAGCGGCCTTCTGTCTACGACCAGGATGCCGCTGTATTCGCTGCTGTAGTAAAGCCTGCTTGCCATTTATAAAAATAATATGGCATGGAGGTAAAAAAAATATAAAGGAAAAGAATAGAATATGAAATCTGGTAAACACTAAATATATTCAAACAATTCTCACAAGCAATTATGGCTTATTTATAAGCAGTATAACTTACATAAGTACTTTTCTAACTGTATGGTGCGATCAGATTTCAGCCTGTCCTGTGTTAACTCCTTGGTTCACGTTTTTGTCACAAATTACAGTCATTACTTTTCTCCTTCCTTCAAGACAATTCTTGCACCGTTCAACACCTTCATAACAATAACTTGCCGGTTTACTGTATCGAACATAAATTACTCGAATTTTATTAATTAACAATGTTGTCTGCACGCTGGCACGACCGCTCACTTTTACGGCTTACAGTCGACCTTCTTTACACTTTCACATTACAAGCAGAAGTACATTAAAATCTGAAGATCTACAAAAGTTTTTTACTGTCATCTTTTATTTAGATCGAAGCGGAACGTCAGTTCAGCTTCTGTTAAAATGTTTCTTTGACTGCGCAATCGATGTATTAGTGTCCGCGCTAGATGCGCATCTTTACAGTTATGTAAATTATATAAAACAAATCTCTTTCAAAGAATATATCTCATCTCATAAGTTGATCGTTTAATATAAAGATAGGTGAATGCCTTTCCAAGGGTACTCACAGCTTTCATACTACGGAAATCCCAATAATATTACAGGGAGTATGAACAGCAAACTCCGAGCATCGAAACATTGGTTGCAAAACACAGCTGTGAAATAGTATATGTGGGCAATAATAATTGTGACGAATTTGTTCAAACAGAAACAGAAGAGCCGGAATTAATACGACTTTAGAAATAAGTATTTTTAAAAGTTCTTTAATATCCATTTTAATTTGCTTAAAAATGCCAATAAAACATTACTTAAATGAAATCAGTATTGAATGTTGCGTGTTTACCTTTACGTAATTCTTCAACACCAATGAAACAGCTTCACATACTTCTGGCACTATGAGGGAAATAGCAGAATATGAGACTTTAAATAAGTACATTAGTGACTTGTATGAATCGCCAGTGGCTAAAAATCGTAATGTGATGGCCCATCGAATTCTTGGTGAATACCGTCTTGGCAGTTGTTATCTTTCTTTACAATAAGAGGTACAGTTAACTGCAGTAAGTAATTAATGTCTTAGTCGACATTCTCGTAAAATTACTAAATAACACATCATCGTCTGCTTCTAGTTCCTATGATACTATTTCGTGGACCTTCTTTAAATACTCTTCTCTTCCACCATCGTTTTTTTTTCCTTTAGTTTTCATTTCCGTTGTTAGCTGCACGTGCAAGTACCAATTAGGCCGCCGCTGATCACTTTATCATTCATTATACCGCAAGATCGACACACGTGTGGCAGAAATTCTGTTGCTTTGGTATACATTAACCTGCCGCATGCAACATACGCCGTAAGATGTTGCCTGTTGTAGCATGCTACAAGACGACGCACGCCACATTTCCCTAGCATGCCACAATGTTGGAAGACGACCCAGCGTAAACGAGGCTTTAGAGCCAGGTCTGATACTGTATGGTGGATGTGAAACTAAAACCTGCAATCAGGTCCAAACGTCGTGGAAAACTGTGAAGAGGTGTCATTCTGCAGCAAGATAACGCTCGCCCACATTCTGCCAAACGGACAGCCGACGCAATAAAGGAGTTGAGATTCGAGGAGCTGGAACATCCACCATACAGTCCAGACCTGGCTCCAAGCACTTTTCACATGTTTGGACCCTTAACGGAAGCACTACAGGGAAGAAGATTTGAAAGTGATGAAGACATCATTGCTGCGGTGCAAGATTGGTTACAGATGCAACTGAAAAACGTATTTTCTGACGAAATAAAAAAAAAAAAAAACTCGTACAATGTCGGGAAAACTGCATTGAAGTCCAGGGAGGTTACGAAGAAAAATAACGCATGTTTCAGTTTTCTATCATCAGAATAAGTACAGCTTTTCACAAATGTGCCTTTACTTCTTGAATTCCCCTCGTATACTTGTATGTAGATGATTTTGTAAATAAGCTTTACCTATAATGTACTTTTAAAGATATAACAAGGGATGGCTTTTCTGATAGTGCATACGCGTGAATAGTGGGTTTCGGCATTAACATCTATTTATAAACAACTGTTTAACCATGGGTAACACCGCGGTCCAAGCTAGTAACATACATAATTATACTAACCCACTAAGACATCCCCCCCCCCCCCCCCCCCACACACTGGTAAAAGCACAAATCGCACACTGCTCAATGTACAGATTGAATAACATCGGGGAGAGGCTACAACCCTGTCTCACTCCCTTCCCCACCACTGCTTCCCTTTCATGCCCCTCGACTCTTATAACTGCCATCTGCTTTCTGTACAAATTGTAAATAGCCTTTCGCTCCCTGTATTTTACCCCTGCCACCTTCAGAATTTGAAAGAGAGTATTCCAGTCAACATTGTCAAAAGCTTTCTCTAAGTCTACAAATGATAGAAACGTAGGTTTGCCTTTCCTTAGTCTTTCTTCTAAGATAAGTCATAACGTCAGTATTTCCTCACGTGTTCCAACATTTCTACGTAATCCAAACTGATCTTCCCCGAGGTCGGCTTCTACCAGTTTTTACATTCGTCTGTAAATAATTCGCCTTAGTATTTTGCAGCTGTGACTTATTAAACTGATAGTTCGGTAATTTTCACACCTGTCAACACCTGCTTTCTTTGGGATTGGAATTATTATATTCTTCTTGAAGTCTGAGGGTGTTTCACCTGTCTCGTACATCTTGCTCACTACATGGTAGAGTTTTGTCAGTACTGGCTCTCCAAAGGCCGTCAGTAGTTGTAATGGAATGTTGTCTACTCCCGGGGCCTTGTTTCGACTCAGATCTTTCAGTGCTCTGTCAAACTCTTCACGCAGTATCGTATCTCCCATTTCATCTACATCCTCTTCCATTTCCATAATATTCTCCTCAAGTACATCGCCCTTGTATAGACCCTCTATATAGTCCTTCCGCCTTTCTGCTTTCCCCTCTTTGCTTAGAACTGGGTTTCCATCTGAGTTCTTGATATTCATACAAGTGGCTCTCTTTTCTCCAAAGGTCTCTTAAATTTTTCTGTAGGCTGTATCTATCTTACCCCTAGTGAGATAAGCCTCTACATCCTGACATTTGTCCTCTAGCCATGCCTGCTTAGCCATTTTGCACTTCCTGTCGATCGCATTTTTGAGACGTTTGTATTCCTTTTTGCCTGCTTCATTTACTGCATTTTTATATTTACTCCTTTCATCAATTAAATTCAATATTTCTTCTGTTACCCAAGGATTTCTACTAGCCCTCGTCTTTTTACCTACTTGATCCTCTGCTGCCTTCACTACTTCATCCCTCAGAGCTACCCATTCGTCTTCTACTATATTTCTTTCCCCCATTCCTGTCACTTGTTCACTTATGCTGTCCCTGAAACTCTGTACAACCTTTGGTTCTTTCAGTTTATCCAGGTCCCATCTCCTTAAATTCCCACCTTTTTGCAATTTCTTCAGTTTTAATCTACAGTTCATAACCAACAGATTGTGGTCAGAGTCTACCTCTGCCCCTGGAAATGTCCTACAATTTAAAACCTGGTTCCTAAATCTCTGTCTTACCATTATATAATCTATCTGATACCTTTTAGTATCTCCAGGATTCTTCCATGTATATAACCTTCCTTTATGATTCATGAAACCAAGTGTTAGCTATGATTAAGTTATGCTCTGTGCAAAATTCTACCAGACGGCTTCCTCTTTCATTTCTCTCCCCCAATCCATATTCACCTACTATGTTTCCTTCTCTCCCTTTTCCTACACTCTAATTCCAGTCACCCATGACTACTAAATTTTCGTCTCCCTTCACTACCTGAATAATTTCCTTTATCTCATCATACATTTCTTCAATTTCTTCGTTATCTGCAGAGCTAGTTGGCATATAAACTTGTACTACTGTAATAGGCATGGGCTTCGTTCTATCTTGGCCACTATAATACGTTCACTATGCTGTTTGTAGTAGCTTACCCGCACTCCTATGTTTTTATTCATTATTAAACCTACTCCTGCATTACCCCTATTTGATTTTGTATTTATAAACCTGTATTCACCTGACCAGAAGTCTTGTTCCTCCTGCCACCGAATTTCGCTAATTCCCTTTATATCTAACTTTAACGTATCCATTTCCCTTTTTAAATTTTCTAACCTACCTGCCCGATTAAGGGATCTGACATTCCACGCTCCGATCCGTAGAATGCCAGTTTTCTTTCTCCTTATAACGACGTCCTCTTGAGATCCGAATGGGGGACTATTTTACCTCCGGAATATTTTACCCAAGAGGACGCCATCATCAGTTAACCATACAGTAAAGCTGCATGCCCTCGGGAAAAATTACGGCTGTAGTTTCCCCTTGCTTTCAGCCGTTCGCAGTACCACAACAGCAAGGCCGTTTTGGTTAGTGTTACAAGGCCAGATCAGTCAATCATCCAGACTGTTACCCCTGCAACTACTGAAAAGGCTGGTGCCCCTCTTCAGGAACCACACGTTTGTCTGGCCTCTCAACAGATACCCCTCCGTTGTGGTTGCACCTACGGTACGGCTATCTGTATCGTTGAGGCACGCAAGCCTCCCCACCAACGGCAAGGTCCATGATTCATGAGGGGAGGATTGGATTCTTACTGCACGTTTAATCCTCGAATACTGGTCTGGGCTGGGCTAAAGCCACTGGAATTTCCGCAGGGCGAGAGCGACTGTTGCCTTGTTCGACGGCGCGGCCGGACACATTATAAGAACCGGCTTAGCGGACCAGAGAACAACGCTTATGTACTTGCCCAGGCCCTCCTCTTTTGTTAAAGTATCCCAGAACTATCTTTCCATGTTGTCCGCCTTTTGAAACATGGGGTGCGGTTGTTGAGGCAGAGACATGATACGGGATTTAGTCTATTTGAGTATGCTCGTCAACGGCCCAGTATTGTCCCGACTTTTTCACTTAGGAGCAGAAGTCTGCAGTTTCGCCGATCACCCTCACGCAGTGTGAAAAGAACCGGATGCAGAAACAATAAAACTGGATGAGCTGTCGATAAACAATTTAGCCAGCTCGTGGGAATGTCACTTTAAAACTAAAACTAAACTCCTCCCGAACAGGCCATGAAGGCCCAACGGTACCGACCGACCGCATTGTCAACCTCAGCCCACAGGCGTCACTGGATGCGGATATGGAGGGGCACGTGGTCAGCACACCCCTCTCCCAGCTGTATGTCAGTTTCCGAGACTGGAGCCACTACTTCTCAGTCAAGTAGCTCCTCAGTTTGCCTCACAAAGGCTGAGTGCTCCCCACTTGCCAATAGCGCTCAGCAGACCGGATGGTCGCCCACGCAAGTGCTAGCCCAACTTCACAGCGCTTAATTTCAGTGATCTGACAGGAACCGGTGGTTCCACTGCGGCAACGCCGTTGGCGGAATGTCACTTTGCAGTTGACAAGTAGGTGTTTGATGTTTGCCGATACACCTGGCTGCTGCAAAGTCTGGAAATTTTACTTCAGACCGTGGGAAACCTAGAGCTCAGCAGCGACTGGCTGACAATCCTTTCCCATTTGCCTCTTTATGGGGCAGCATTCGGCCCTTTCTTTTTCGGTTAACAATGCGTGACCGTTTCGAACAGCGCTGGTAGACAAGCTCCGGAATGACAGGATATTTTGTTGACTGACTGGCCTGCCTGTTCCGCCGTCTTAAATCTCATAGAGCACATTGGGGTTGTACAGCAAAGTGTTCACATGAACCAAAGACCATTCAGCAGCTGTCAACAGCGCTGATGTATCAATACAACTCTCTGCCACAAGAACTCACAGCCTACCTCTTGGCCAGCATGAGGGCACCTTGTTCAGATTGAGCGAATACCGTCAAGGCCAGAGTAGGGAATTAGCGATTCAGATCCAGCACAGAGTCAACACTGTTGCAGGTGCTGCTTGGTAAAGTACCCTCGCGCATTAGGCCACAGTAAATGTTTAGTCTAGATTTTGCTCATTCCAACTTGCGTGTGCTTTGACCATTGAACATCAAAAGCTGGATACTAACCTACACTCACATTGAGCATTTCATTGGCTCAAAAAGTAAATTTATTCTCCACCAAGTCAGTGCATTGACCAGGTACAACAACGTAGATTTATTTTATTTATTTTATTTATTTATGCATTTATTTTACCTGGCAAGATTAGGGCCTTCAGGCCCTCTCTTACATCTAACCAGGCATACTCAGATTCAACAAATTTCAGTTTCTACAGAACATTAAGGACATATTACATATGAGATAATGGGGATTTTTAATAATCATTCTTTACTGTGACAAAAATTTTCGTGTGTAGAGATAACGATTTTAATAATCGTCATTTCAATATGTCCAAGAATTAAATATTTTGTTACTGAGTGTTAAAAGTAATTGAACATGATTGTTGTTTATCACTTGACCCCTGAAAGCAACAGTTGATAAATTATATGTAGAATAAAATAGGGAATAGCTGTGTTGTTTTTCTAGAATAGACCCCAAACTTTCACTTTTATTAATTCATGCATTCTAGGTACACGACAGCAGCATTCCTAATGATTTTTATTATGATCCGCACCTCATATTAGCTGCCTTTCCGGGGCAGGTTTATATTTGCTTAGAATGCCTGTTTGACACCCTGGGCTCGAGAAGACAGTTCACATGTTTTGTCCATTTGCGCGCTAAGTGGTAAGCTAAGTTTGCTCACATTAGTACACTCGGTGTGCAGATACAAAGGTCAGATGCACGACAACTTCAATGGTACAAGAGGGAGCTGTAGAGGGCAAAAACTGTAGAGGAAGACAGAGATTGGAATACACCCAGCAAATAATTGAGAACGTAGGTTTCAAGTGCCACTCTGACATGAAGAGGTTGGCACAGGAGAGGTATTAATGGCTGGTCGCAAAAAAACGCTCAATACATAGTATCGGTACTAAGAATAAGCATAATCTAGATAAAGAGCTAAAATCACTTATGTTGGTCCAAAAAGGGATCCAAAATACATGAACACAGATTCTCAGTAAAGTGCCAGCAACTATTAAAAACTTGGTTTTGAGATAAAGCACAATTTAAACAGTGTTTGAAAGACTTTTTGCTAGGCAACTACTTCTACTCTATAGATGAATCTGTTAACAGGGACAGTTAGACCAGCTTGAGTAAAAATACCTGTTATATATCAGTTTTGACAGCACTTGGCCACAGCAGTCAAGATTAGGTATTCTGTGTATGATAAATTTGTTGAAAGTACGTAATTATGTTTCATTCTGACAGTGTATTAATTCTGTAAGTATTAGCAGTTCCAGTTTACTGTAATGTATTCACGTATCTTAATAACCTGCTGACAAATGTTCAGGGAAATGAGTATTATAATCAGATGTTCAATGTTTTTGTTATATTTTCTGACATGTTCCACACGCACGAGAATCATCTCATTTTTGGGTCTATGGAACGAAAACTGAGTCCATGAGAACCCTCTGCCTACCTTGTTGTCAGCACGGGAGCACGCTGCCGAGCAGCCAGTGCCGTCCGTGGTGCTCATACGCTCTGTTAAAAACCATGTTCCGCCTTTTCTAACGTCCAGGCGACCATAATGAAGCACTGTGACTTCAGTGTAATTAGCGTCTTTGAATGAAAGTGTCATTTCTGTTCGTCGCATTGTTTATGTCTGTCAGTCACTAGCTATGCTATATTATATCAATTCTTTCTATGTGTTCTTCAAGTTTCATCGAGCTATGTTAATGGGCAGTGACACATCGTGAGACAGTTACTTTCGTCCTTAAGTGTATGATACGGGTGTAGGTAGTAGTAACGTCCTCCACACACCGTTTATAGGAAAAGGTTGCGCAGCATGTTTCTCATTCAAAACCGCATGTGAGTGTTTATCATTGGGAGAAACGACTATAAACAAGTGTCGAAATTTGGAGTGACAGGACCGGTGCCTATGGGGATTGCAGTTTATCGTTCCGTGATATTGCTGCTCGCGTTGGTCGGATTCAAAGAATATGGAAATGATGGATTAAGAAGAGCCATACTCAACACCGTGCTTGATATCAGTGGTCACACGTGACTAGCACCCAAGGGGACAGATATATTGTTCTCTCTCCCGTGTGGGCTAGTACGGCTATGGGTCAAATACCTTGAGTAAGGAAATGGACTTGGAATGGGAATACAGCTGGAGCACCACGGAGTGTCAGCAAGTCCATCATTGTAGCAGCTCCCCTTCACGTGACGCCAGAGAGAGGATCATGGACGGCAACCCATCCATCGTGTAGCGTCATTGAGGGCGAATATTGTGTGGGCCCACTAGGAGGATGACGTTGCCTGGTAGCATTCGTCATTTCCTCACTGGCCCAACACGTTGCCGGCATGACACTGTGGGACGCCACTGGGTACCCAATAAGGTCATCTTTGATTCACAAAGTCGGTAATTTGGAACGTGTTGCATTTCTTTTGTGCTAAGGGAGTATACCAGGGTAGAAATTTATTCATCCTAATTTTTATTGGCTTAAAATGTTCCTTAGTTAGTCTATTTTAAAAATTCATTCATATGATGTTAGCTATAAATGTTAAAATATTTGAAGCCACCACCTACTGCATGCGAGTCTGGCACATTCGAACGCTCGAATGCAATCGATGCAATACTATAATAGTAAGGACGGAATAGGCTTCTTGTTAGTTTCGGACAGTATCACACAGGGCGTTAGTATCAACTAAAATACTATTCTCATCAAGATTTCTCTTCGTAACATGTTCCGTTTATGGTAAGAAATCTGAAAGCACGTGCTTGTCTCGCTTCTGCATAACTTGTCACTTCGCTTGCTTTTTCTACGAAGTAGAACGTGAGTGCTTGAAAGTGGCAAACAAATTGTTTTATACGGATAGGAAAGGTTCGAAAGGTAATCCCAATAGCGCAAAAATAAAAAAAAAAAAATACGATTTGATTCGTAAGCGGAAGCCAGTTGTTGAAAAAGATTTCGTCAAAATGATAGTGTTTCAACATCGGCTATATAATGACCAACTTTACGATGCTGGCACTGCCGATTAAATGTTTGTTCAATTTCAATATTAAAAAACACAAGCTGATACTTTAAACGATTTTTCAAGTTGATGGAAGTTATAACTAATAAAATATGCAATTATAATGTGCCTTTTTGTAACTCGTGAGTCGGCGTTATTTTCTCTACTGCAGTAGGTAGAATTTTTGGGATATCTTTTAATTTCTGTTTTTGGTGCACTTTTTCATAGCGACTTATTGTGGAAACAATTGACTTTTATTTCAGAGTGCAGTCATTTATTTAAAAACAATTTTTTCTGTATATTTCTGCGTACTATTTTAGATGATATCATCAGTTTCCAAGAAGGATTTGAAATTTTGTTCTAGGTTGAAAATTGTAGCGTCCAGAGTGCCCCCAACCGCCTTTGCACTCCGCTAAGGACTTTCGTCGATGTCGTCTAGTGTGCTCTGGGTGCAAGTTTCTTACTTATAAAAAACACTTAATGCAATGTTCATGATGTACAACAAAGGTCTATTGTCAGTTTTATAATTTGTTTATTATTTTACTGAAAAAAATCTGCATATTGGTTCCAGAATCGAGGATACGTAGCTTACCTCCTTAACACTGGTGGCGGAGCCCTATCTTCACGTATGCGTGGCGTTGTATTTCAACAAGATAACGCTAGATAGCATGTTGTCATTGTTTTCCTCACCCATCTCGATGAAGAGGGTGTTCGACTGTGGTCCTGGTCGGAACGTTCTCCAGATGTCTCACCCACTGAAAACGTCTGGTCATAAGTTGCCAAATCTCCTACAAATTTAGTCGCGTGTTCTTCCTGTTACATTGTATGCGCACAGTAAGTAAAATTTCGCTATTTGCTATAGTAGCTGGAGCTGTAGTTTTAATGGCCACCAGTGTAGCACCACGTAAGAAACAAGAATTAAAAGAAAGCAAGTGAAATTAATATGAAAGTAATAAGCATAACATTATGGATAATGAGTTCATTTCTTAAGAAGATAATTGTTTTTCTGGTGAATTAGTAATATTTACATTATATGAGGCAGTTATTCACAATAATCAGTCTATAAATTACTATAATTCCCGTCTACGGTTGCATCTGTTCGATGCAGCATGCTTCCAACCGCATCAGTTCACTATAAAGACTGACGACGGAGCAGGTACAGCCGGTCATAAACAAGTCGATTGCTTTTTTGAACAGAGGCGAACGCCATTCCGCAGTACCGGCCGTATGCGGGTGATTTACAACGCGGGAGAACCAGCGATCATTTCCCGTTTCCATTGTGCAGTAGTCCGGTTGCGTCAGGAGCGATTTCACATCTCCGATCAGAGAACCAGACTTTGAGATGGCGGTGATTTCCCGTCGGGCTGACCAGCGTCCCCTTCTTCATTCCCTAGGACACGAAGTGCACGAAAACACGGCAATTCATCTTTTTGAAATACAACCGAGTTCGTACGTAAACGTTTCCATGTCTGCTGATCGACTCGGCGGGGCGAATAAGGCTTCCAGTGTCCGCATTTACGCCCGGAGAACCGGTCGCTGGACGTCCGAGTGATTCACGAGGGTGCGTCGATAAAATGAGTGTTCCTTTAAGCCTCATACAAAAGGCAGAACAACACGACGTCCGCAAAACGGAGCACAGTCTGCAAGATGCGACGCGATGCTTTCTTGCCAAAATCCACAATGACGCCAATTGCTCACGTTTTGAAGTAGAGCCGCTTAACATTAACGTCATTTTTTTTTCAGTAGAACGGAAAGAAAAACTGAATCCTTGCTGCAAGCGATCAGTTTGCTTGCAGTGGAAGCACTGGTATCCGCGAAGTTCTGTACACATGGTATTTATTTTCTTCATATTTACCATGATGTCAGAGAGAGCTCATGGCCCTTTGGCGTCGACTACAATGTTTATACCAGTCAATACTCACACAATTTTTGCTTATTCGATATACCGTTTACAATTTTTCATTTATTATAAACGACTTGAGAAAATAAGAAACACAGTACGTAAACATTCTTTTCAATAAACACCTAGCTACACTACACTACACTTAATGTTTCCTCGCCGATGCGTCAGGTATGGGAGGGGGTGATCATACGGTGAATGCTCCTACGACTGAAATGAATGGAACTAAGTGTGCAGCTTCATTACCTTAAACATTGTTCATGTGTTTATTGAAACGACTGCTTTCTTGGGTCATAATATTGCTTTAAGAGAGTGCTTGTGGCCAGTAGTAGACTTCTCCTGATATCTTTGATGGAAAAAGTGGCTTTTCTTAATAAATATTTATTAAACAAAATCACTTGCTTCACGCCATGATGGGCGTCTTTTCCTTATGTATCATGCACTGATGTAACTGTCTTTCTCACAGATACGCACAGCTTCTCATCCCTCCGGTTACTGGTAACGCCAGTGGGTCCAGCAGCTACTTCAGCCAGCATGGGAACAGTAATATTACTCACTGCTACGCGTTCTACAGTACTGTCTGAGCTCATTGAATGCTACTGATATGTATGGACGCGTTACAAAACGTAAATCTAAAAAAAAATGATTAAAACGTGGTTTTAAAAGAAGGCATACTCTACAGCTCTTACACTGTTTGCAGATGATGCTGTCATTTCTCGTCCAGTAAAGTCAAAAGACCAAAACTAGTTTCAAATGACTTAGACACGATATCTATATTTTTCAAAAAGTGACAATTGTTTCTTAATAAGGAAAGTTTGAGGTCATCCACATGAGTATGACAAGAAGTCCGCTAAATTACGGTTGCACGATACATCACACAAATTTAAAGGCTGTAAATTCAACTAAATACCTAGGAATTACAATTATGAACAGCTTAAATTGGAATGATTACGTAAATGACGTTATGGGAAAGGCAAACCAAAGACTGCGTTTCATTGAAAGAACACTTAGAAGATGCAACAGGTCTACTAAAGAGACTGCCTACACTACGCTTGTCCATCCTCTGCTAGAGTACTGCTGTGCGGTATGGGATCCTACTCATATAGGATTGACAGAGTATATCGAAAACGTCCAAAGAAGGACAACTCGTTTTGTATTATCAGGAAATAGGGGAGAGAGTGTCATGGATACGATAAGTGAGTTAGGGTGGCAATCATTAAAAGAAAGGTTTTTCGTTGCGGCGATATCTTTTCACGAAATTTCAATCACCAACTTTCTACTCGAACGTGGAAATAACTGCTGCCAACTCTCACAGTGAGAAGTGATCATTGTATTACAATAAGAGAAATAAGAGTTCGTACAGAAAGACGAACGGTAGAGAAATAGTCTGAGGTGGTTCAAAGAACAGTCTGCCTGGCAATTAAATGCGTATTGACGAATAATCATTTGGATGTAGACGTCACGTAACCTTTAATAATGCAGTATGCAGATCTGACTAGTAAATCAAATCACTCATGTTGCACGAAAGCTGCAACCGGTAATGACAAATATCAACTATTGCAGATTCAATTTGTTCTAGCTACTGTCCTTTTGGTTTGGCGGTGTATTCTTGTAATATTCTGCAACCTAGGACTTTTAGCTATGTGATGAAGGGTGACATTAATGAGGCGAGCTGCATAGGTCGTCAAAAATGTTTCTGTTCGAAGCAAAATCTCCGCCAGAAGTTGGTAACAGTGCTTCGACAGACTAACGCAGTGAGAGTGACAAGTGAAGGCGTTCCTGCCTATGAAGTTTCATTCTGCGCAAAGTGCAAAGAATGACTTTTAGCAAATGTAATATCTGAAGGACAGGAGAAAACATGACGAAAGGCTCGAAGAATACCAGTTGGAATTTATTTCAAAATTTAGTAAGGAGATCCCTGACTGACTCATAGCAATTATTTTGGTACTGGGGTTGGGGAGTGGGGGCGGGAGGGGGGGAGGAGTTCCCACATACGTGTATGTACACTCCTTCTCATCAATCATAATTAGAAGTCTGTGGAGGAGACTTTCTGCCTTCTATCCCGAACGAATGGAGAAATGTACTCCATTAATTAACCATGGTAGAATCTGTAAGAGTTGGGAATTTGTTAGCATGTTCATTAAATTATCATTGGTCAGAACTCGCAAGGTCTGTTGCAGTTGGCAGGTGAGATTCTGATGCTGGAAGAACAAGCTACGTTTTGTAGAGGAGAATGAGAAATAGCTTACTGCAGGGTCTCTGTAGCGCAGGCATAATAGGGAACATCAGCGCTACAATGCGAGGTATCTGCAACATAGTGCAGAACTCAGATGCCAACGATGAACTAAGAATTCTCAGAGATTAGTCCAGCCATCCTTTCTTCTCGTAAATCACTAGAGTGGTAAGTATGGGGGATATTTGCATAGAACAAAAGGAGGCAACAAGCACCCTGTCATTTATCTATCATCAAGATGGCATTTTGCTGATTTAATTTTCACAGCCAGCTAGCTTCACCCACTATGCACTTAGACAAGAGTTCTAGTGTTTGCTCATGCTTTTCCGGTCTTTTGTTTGGTGCATTAACTTACTTTGCAATCACTGGTCATACTCCAGAAAATAACTGCTATATCATTTTTATCATGAATCCGTTCACTTGCGCCAAGGCTATCACATCTATCTTCAAGCCCTTGTTCGCTTGACAATTAAGTCTATTCTCGATTCAATGTATAAAACCTTTTTGATGTCTTTTAGCAATAAGTAACATTGCTATTGTGGCCTTTAGGTTCTTTTCTTAGTTTGATAAATCCTGTTATCAATACGACTACGTGATGTGTGGTACCTATGTGTCATGGGTAACTGGGCCACGCCTGATAATTTAATCGAACAAGCGGGTGAGGTAAGTGACAGGTAGACAAGTACACTTTATTACCCACTATACAGTAAGTGGTACGAAATGCTATTGTCTTACAGAAACGAGTGAGATCTTCAATTACAGGTCGGTAGCGATAGTAATAAATATAATAAATATTTAAAGTCAAGTACAGAGAAAAAAACGTGTTTGCACACTCTTAACCTCCGAATACCCACTTGAGTGCAATCCAGAAAATGACAGTACAATACGACAAACTTATCAACCTTCAACTGCAACATGTTGGATGAGGCAGTGAACATTTAAACACTATTTGTGCCAAAAGACGAAGTGATTACATGTTTTCTGGTTTGCCGTTTTGACCTGAACAGGGTACCAGAAATGATATACAAGACAAGATTAAAATAAATAGCTTCCAACGTAGATTAATGGATGTCGATATTACCAATAAATCTTCAGCTTACGCAGTCACCATTAGAAAAATCAGTTAAAGTTATCAGAAATAACCATTACGAAATCCAAATGTATAGTATTTATTTATATCAGTGGAAAACGAGGAAGTTACTTCGCCCTATCCATCTGAGGATACTCCATGTAGGCAATCCATCGGTGGAACTCGTCGACTGGGAGAAAATTAATCTAGTTGCATAATCAGATCGATTATGTTTTGCGATTTTTAATTAATGATCCATTCGGCATGAGAGTATTATCAATAAGCTCGAAGTTATACAAGCAACGCGAACCTGCTTTTTTCTGTTTCTTTTCTTTTTTTTTTTGAATTATCAAATTAGTTTGATTTGGCTCTCTTCCTTTGTGACAGGATCTTTCCCGGGCAGCCGTTGTGGTCGCGCCATACTCGTTGTATGCCCTCGAGAAGTCTCCGTTTTACAACCTGCGTGTGGAAGAAAAAAGAATCCTTTAAAGCTGGAAGAGTTTTTGGTGGCTGACGCCATATTGAGTATATCAAAAACTTCACTCAAAATGACCGCAGCCGAAATCCATTTTCGTATTTTGCTTCCTCCATACTTAAGCAATAATTACAAACGTCTCCTTTCTCTCTGAATCTTTTTTAAAGGGTTACACCGTATCTGAAAAGTAAAGGAACATACTTACATATATATCATAAAGGCTAATGCCTTGTCGATGCAATCACTCTCTCCTGTCTGTAGCTGATCGTTTCAGTTACATTTAATTGCCTCACCCATCCCCTTATCGACGCGTTGCAAATGCCTCATCCTAGGCCGTCCTCTTATTTGCTCTCCCAGCATTCGTGCTTGAAGAATATTAATGATGAAGGGGTTGTGTCTGATGATGTGTCCAGTAAACCTTTTCCATTTCCTTTAATAATCTCTCTTCTTTGACTTTCGTCAAGACTTAAACAGTTTGGTTTTTATTTCTGTCCAGCTCGTTCTTGTCATTTTCCGCTAAATCCACATTTCAGGAGCTTCAAGTCAATTCCTTTACAATTTACCCAAAATTCATCTTACATTCCCATAGAGCGATTTACTCCATACAAATGATTTTGCAAAATATTTTCTGATATCGATGTTCGTATGTTTGCAAGTTAAAATGTTTTTGTTAGTGATAAATGGCAAGCTTTGCCAGTACTATCCTTCACTTCCGTTAAGCATATATCATCCTCTGTGATTATACAACCGAGATAACAATATTGTTTCTCCAACTGAATTCTGCTGTCATCAGTTTTTATATTGGCTTTCATTTCTCCTTTACTTTTCCATACTGCCATTACCTTTGTTTTCTATTTGTTAATGGATTTAAGAACATTCCGTTCATTTCTTTTTGTGAGTCTGCAACTATCACGATGTCATCAGCAAATCCAATACAACATATCCTAACATGAGATTTCCTGGCAGATTAAAACTGTGGAACCGAGTTCGACTCTCGGTCCGGCACACAGTTTTAATGTGCTAGGAAGTTTCATATCAGCGCACACTCCGCTACAGAGTGAAAATTTCATTCTGAGAACGTATCCTTTCACCATTTATTTTTATTCACTTTGCCTTTTCATTTATGATGCGTATACCTTCCTCAGCGAACACATTAAATAGATGTAGGGATAGGGGACATCCTTGTCTAACTTCTTTTCTAATCTTGGACTCTATCTCTGTGTTACTAATGTTTATTTTTACTCTTTGGTTCTCATGTAGTTCGTTAATCATTCTTCTGTCCTTCTATTCAAGTCTCATTTTTTCATAATGATAAAGAGTAGTCCCAGTTCACACTGTCAAAAGATTTTTCTAAGCAATGTTAGTTCTACTCATTCTTCTGTCCAGCTGCACACGAAAAACCAATGTCATTTCCCTTCTTCCTCTGCATCTTTCCAAATTGGTCTCCTCCAATACCCTTATCTACTTTTCCTTTTATCCTGCTTTTAACTATATTAATGAGTATTTTTGAGAGATGTCATAACATTGATTGTGTTATATAATTTCCTATTTTAGGTGTGGTAATGGTTCATCATTGTGTGAAGGCTTCTGGCATGATTCCTCTTTCATAAGTCATTTATTACTCTGAATAATTGGTCTTTCATCATGTTACCTAAATTTTCCAGCTATTCTGAGGATTTTCATCGACAACAGTTGCTTTTTCTTGTTTAAGGCTTCAGAGAATATGTTGAGATTCATGTCTCATGACTGGAGGACCTTGCACTTCTCTCTCACACTCGTTGATTTCAATTAGCTGCATTATAGGAGTCCTTACTATCTTGCAGTTCTTCTGTGTATTGTTTTCAACAGGCGCGTGTCTCATCATTGTAGTTCCATAATATTCCATCCATACTTTTAGCTATTGGTGTTTTCGTTCTAGGTTTGTACTTTGGGACTATGGTTTTCCCATAAAATTTTTTCTGGTCTTCTATTTCTTCAGTAACGCTTTCGATATAAAGAAACTCGAAAGAAAATTGATAAAATTAAATGAACAAATCGGTGGGTTGTTCATTATCAGACGGTTATGAATTAGTAATCAGGCTGCGTGATTCGTGATTATTAGGATTTTCTTTCTTTGATTGCAGGCTAGATCGGGTGCACATACGTACGCTCCCCCACGCAGCGTTACAAAGCCAAAGTATTGTGTTCACAATACTGTCGAAAAGTGAGACGTGCACCATATGAGTTACAAGATAAGAGTGGCTGTAGCAAGTGGTATATGCACAGTCTTTAAGAGAAAAAGGTGTGTATTCGTAGAGTATCTGCTAAAATATTCATAAGAGATAATTTAATTTCTAAGGAGTGAAAAGATTTAGTGCAAACAGATGTTACAATTTGTAACCTCCCCACTATATTTGTTTCCGTCTGAACTTAAGCCCAAATTTACCTGTCATTCTATAACAAGTCTACGTATTACCAAAACTATGTCCCCGCAAACTGTTATCCGACTTAAACTTTCATGCTAACCTGTGGCTAAATACAAACTATTTTGAACTGAACTGTAACTGATCTGAATACAACTTCTCTTTATATTAGATGTACAACTGAAGTAAAATAACTACCTGGGCCTAATCAAACTTTCTACTTACGATGTGTTTTGACAACATTGTTGCAGATTTCTCGAAAGCACAACAGCAAACAGCAAGCAGGCAGAGGCTAAAATAGATTTCTATTTCTAAATAAAATTTCCAAACTGTTGTGTATGGGGCAATGTGGTAATGCGTAATGATAAACTTTTAAACAGTGGGATGGGGAGTGTAACTATTCCTATGAAATGATGTTGTAAGACAACGACTTTAGAATGAAACATACCTTTAAAAAGACGGTAAAACTTCTCGTGAATCTCTCTCTCTCGCTCTCTCTCTCTCTCTCTCTCTCTCTCACACACACACACACACACACACGCACACACACATACACATACAAACACACACGCACAAACACACACACCCACACAACGAAGGTCTGAACAATACTATGCTTAGCAAAGAAAGGAAATCCTAATAATCACGAATCAAGCAATCTGATTACAGATTCAGAACCCTCTGATAAATAAGAACCCATCGGTTTGTTCATTTTCTTTTATCAGTTTTCTTTCGAGTTCCTTTACCAAACGCGTTACTGAAGAAACAGAAGAAGGTCAGGAAAAGGGAAAAATAGGACCAAGTTTATAAGAAAACCTGAGCCCCGAAGTACAAATATAGAACGAAATCACTGGTAGCTAAAAATATATATGGATCATTACACAACACTACAGAATATGTGCATCACCTACGACACTTCAACTAAGAATATATCAGACTGCGCAGAGGCGAAGACTGTGCCACGCAAGACCAAAGACTGTTTGACAGTAATGTAACTTGCTCTCTCTCCGATGTGCACATCGGTATCACACAAAAATCAAAGTGGCAAGACCATCTTACAAGAATGCAAAGTAAGAAATGTGGAAATAAATTAGTTATAAATGAACTAAAAAAATGCACACGACAAATGGTAGGCGTTATCGAAAACTGACAGGGAAACAGCCAGAACACTGACAAATATTGAATCTCTTACGTAGTATATTTCTACAAGAAAGATAGCCTCAACACAGAGAAAAGAAACAAATACATTAGGCCCGACTACCTGACTGGAAATATGGCGGTAAACTACCTCCCCTTTCGCCAAAGCACTATTCTGCAGAAATTATAGGGAACTGTAATCTACTTGTAACATTAAATGTATCTGTTAATTTTAATTTCATTTGTCCACAACCGCGATGACGGAACAGATTTACTCGAAATAAGCAGCGGTCAACTTAAACGAAAACAATTTACCCAAAATAGTAAGCCGTACTGCACAAATAAACTGCATTCATTAGAGGGAAATGGAATGATACGCGTCGTTTTCATACCAAACGCATATCGGATTACATACTACATGCGAACGCAGTTATCATAAAAAATTTCGCTTAACCTGATCTTAATTTGCTTTTCAAAGGCTGAGTATCGTTTTATGTGTTCTAATGTTCCAGTAGCCGGCCGAGGTGGCCGAGCGGTTCTAGGCGCTACAGTCTGGAACCGCGCGACCGCTACGGTCGCAGGTTCGAATCCTGCCTCGGGCATTGATGTGTGTGATGTCCTTAGGTTAGTTAGGTTTAATTAGTTCAAAGTTCTAGGGGACAGATGACCTTAGAAGTTGAGTCCCATAGTGCTCAGAGCCACTGTTCCAGTAACTGCGTCGTGGCTGATCTGCCACTACAATGGCCAAACAGGCACAGCTATCAGGACAAGATATTAAAAGCATCTGTTAGAAAAGAAAGGAGCAAACGCACATAGCTCTACGTTTCTTGAAAAACTACTGATTGCCAACCACACTCCGAAAAATTTGAAACATACAACGATACTTCACAGAGAAGTCATTGGACGTAGGATGGACTTTTGGGAAGAATTACAAATCTACAAGCATCTTGAGCGCACAAACGGGAATTTACTACACAGCCGGCTGCAGCTCTACTGTAGACAAGTTTTCGATGGCTTCAACCCGTGGGACTGCTACGGTCGCAGGTTCGAATCCTGCCTCGGGCATGGATGTGTGTGATGTCCTTAGGTTAGTTAGGTTTAAGTAGCTCTAAGTTCTAGGGGACTGATAACCACAGCAGTTGAGTCCCATAGTGCTCAGAGCCATTTGAACCATTTTTTTGATGGCTTCAACCCCCCCTCCCCCCCCCCCAAAATAAAAAACTTTATACGACTACTGCTAGCCTTTGCGAGTCTTTCATTTCCTCAAAATTCTATTATACAATTTTTGTGCATACAATTTCGCTTGTCAGTTCATGTTTATGATATATTAATTCCACCCACTCTTGTTACGTTTGTCACTATACAGACACCTATGAACTTTTGCTCCTTCCTGTCATAGTGTTCAATAGCGTGCTTGTGCACTGGCATTATTACTATACGTACGATGATGTGCTGGAGGTCACATTAATTTGTTTTTGTCATTATGCTTGTAATAACGTACTTAATCATAGATATATCTTTTTTCTTACGATAATGTGCTGATGGTCCTATAAGGTCTTAACGTACGTTAGTATATTTTATTTTGTATTTGTCTTTTTCAACGTTTTATTCTACATTCATTTATCCGCCTGGTTTATTTATGTAATTCTGTTATCAAATTCAATGCGCTTATGAGTATTGGCTGTTTATGAAGCTAAGCGCACATTTTTATCGCCGGATACACCTCAGGATCTGCTTTCACGGCATTCACTCTCTCCACTCTATTTCAGTCAGCACGTAGCTCTTAACACGGTGTGGCACTTCATGTGATTGATTTTACTGGTGTGACAAACCCTTGATTTTAGGGGCCTTAGCCGGCCGGAGTGGCCGTGCGGTTCTAGGCGCTACAGTCTGGAACCGAGCTACCGCTACGGTCGCAGGTTCGAATCCTGCCTCGGGCATGGATGTATGTGATGTTCTTAGGCTAGTTAGGTTTAATTAGTTCTAAGTTCTAGACGACTGATGACCTCTACTTTAAAAAAGAAGATTTTAGACTAGGGAGGCATCGTTCTCGTGGTAAGCACGGCCATGTTTTGGCAAAAAAAGCTACCTTGACGGGACAACAGTCTCCCATTTACAGAGAGATCTAATCGGTCCATGAAATATCTGTTTTTGCTGCTCGCTAAAAAAACCTGGTGACTTCTTGGCATCAGGGGATTTACAGTCTTGTCTCCACTACACACGTGCAGCACCGCTCAGTCCGTATCATCCCAGCTTCTAACATAAGAATGCACAGAGTTTTATGACATTCCTACAGTTTGCACAAATGATAATCTTACAGCAGGCTCTCTTAAATGGCTTCGTCCACCCACTTTCCGCCAACTGGCTGCCTTTACGATGGACTGCCGCTGGCCCAGGAAAAACGTTTTGTGAACCAGCGCCCTTCTCTCTGACCCTAAGTGGAAGGATGAGAGGGCATCTGCCGGAAGTCTCTGTGCAGGTATGATCCACGGAGTGCTGGTTGCCAGGATCACTGAGAAAACCAGGTCGCTGAACTCAGCATTTATGGCCTCCAAACCATCTCTCTCCTTGTTCTCTGTCACCTCCACTACAGCCCCTCGGGTACAAGTTCTCTACAGGTTCCACACGCAGCTGTAAGAACATTCTGCCCACAACGTAAAAAAGTCATAAACCGCACATACCAAATGTAGTACTGGGGAACATCAAGATCATGACCCAAAATATGAATGTTAATCAGATTAACAGTGTTGTTAAAGTGAGAGAGTGGCATGCCATGCATGAAGTTTCTAAGTATTGCTTCTCCTGTGTTGGTATATATCATGCTGTTTGTGACATGCCTGTTCTTGTTGTTGGTAGTAGTTTATGTATGACACGTAATATTGGCCCATGATGTTTTAATTGTAATTTATGCTGTCACGCTGTAAGCAGGTTTTTCTCTCTTCTGAAGAAGATGAGCCTAAATCCATTGAAACCATGATTAAGGTTAATTGAAAACCACCATTTATTGTTTTGCGTTTTCTCGTCAATGTAGGCTTGTGAAAAAATGGTTCAAATGGCTCTGAGCACTATGGGACTCAACTACTGTGGTCATCAGTCCCCTAGAACTTAGAACTACTTAAACCTAACTAACCTAAGGACATCACACACATCCATGCCCGAGGCAGGATTCGAACCTGCGACCGTAGCAGTCGCACGGTTCCGGACTGCGCGCCTAGAACCGCGAGACCACCGCGGCCGGCTAGGCTTGTGACATGGGAAGCAAGGAGAGGATGTTGTTGGTGGCCAGTATCTTCTTTTTACAACAGAACTGCACGCTTGTATTAACAGGGTTCTTTATTAACGGAAAAAGAGAGCTACTTAAGATAGTCCAGGTGTTGTGGTACAAGCTCTTTCGTAATAGTCCGCGTTAGCCTCACTGCTGGTGAAGTACAAGTCCGCTGTGTACACTACACTGGTGGCTAGGTACTGACTGACTCTGAGCTAGAGGCTAAGCTAACCGCGACTATGATTCCACTGGGCTGTGACGGATGACTCGACTCGTTGAGTCACTGGATGACTGACTGGGTAGGCCCTCTGGTCTCCGGCGGCAATCTAACTACTGGCGGCCGAGAGGGCGTTGGCGGCGCGTTTCTTGTGAGTTTGTCTTTAGCCTCTGTCCTGATAGGTTAGCTGGTTCCGGTGCCTTCTGTCGATCTTCTCGCAACCTCTTTATTGGCCTGTGTGCTGGAGGCAGCTTACACCAGCACATATTGCAACTGGCTGGGTATCTTATTCACCTGCTACTGTAAATTTGTCTACTCATTAATTACGAGGGTGAGTCAAATGAAAACCTTAAATATTTTCTGAATATTATTTATTGTGCAGAAGGGGTACAAAGCTGTATCACTTTTCAACATAATCTCTCCCACGCTCAATGCAAGTCCTACAGCCCTTACAAAGTGCATAAATTCCTTTAGAAAAAAATTCTTTTGGTAGTCCGCGCAACCACTCATGCACTGCGTGGCTTACTTCTTCATCAGAACGGAACTTCTTTTCTCCCATTGCGTCTTTGAGTGGTCCAAACGTATGGAAATCACTTGGGGCAAGATCTGGTGAGTATGGTGCATGAGGAAAACACTCAAAATGCAGGTCTGTGACTGTTGCAACTGTTGTACTGGGAGTGTGGGCCTTACATTGTCATGTTGCAAAAGGACACCTGCTGACAGAATTCCACATCGCTTTGATTTGATTGCAGGCCGCAGATGATGTTTTAGATCTGTGTATGATGAACTGGTGACAGTGGTCCCTCTAGGCATGTAATGCTCCAAAATGACGCCTTTTTCTTCCCAAAAGAGAGTCAGCATAACCTTCCCTGCTGATTGTTCTGTTCGAAACTTCTTTGGTTTGGTGGTGAGGAATGGCGCCAAACCTTGCTAGCTCTATTCGTTTCCGGTTGGTGGAAGTGAACCCAGGTTTCGTCCCCAGTAACGATTCTTGCAAGGAAGCCATCACCTTCTCGTTCAAAGCGTCGAAGAAGCTCTTCACAAGCATCAACACGTCATTCTCTCATTTCAGGAGTCAGCTGCCGTGGCACTCATCTTGCAGACACTTTGTGAAACTGGAGCACATCATGCACAATACGATGTGCTGATCCATGACTAATCTGTAAATATGGTGCAATGTCATTCATTGTCACTTGGCGGTTTTCCTTCACTATGGCTTCAGCTGTTGCAATGTTCTGTGGAGTCACAACTCGTTGGGCCTGACCTGGACGAGGAGCATCTTCCACTGAAGTCACTCCATTTACGAACTTTCTACTCCATCCGTAGACTTGCTGCTGCGACAAACATGCATCACCCTACTGAACCTTCATTAGTCGATGAATTTCAATAGGTTTCACATCTTTACTAGGCAAAATCCGAATAACAGAACGCTGTTCTTTCCTGGTACAAGTCGCAAGTGGGGCGGCCATTTTTATACTGATACTGCGGCGGTATGTGTGGATCTGCACTATGCTGCCACCTACAGGCCATTCTGCACGCTGTTTGTAGCACGCTTACAAACTTACAGGATAATAGCGCGAAATTTCGATTTGTTATTACAAATTTAAGATTTTCATTTTACTCACCCTCTTACTAAGGTTTCTGAACCAATTTATAGCTACTAATGCTTCATTTTCTGTAGTCTAATTCTTAAGTTTTACTGCTGCCTCTTGAGGGTCAGGGCAGTGTCTCGTGTGTTATCTGTGTCGTGTGGACGACTATGATAAAATGTATTATCTAATTTGCCGTAGCTAATTGACACTGCAATGCGTCGAGCACGGTAGACGTAAAGTAAACAGTAATTAATGGCGTCTCCTTGTATCTGATACGGCAGCAGACATGAGACAGTGGAGCACGCGTGGTGTGGACGCTCTCGGGTGTGCCAGGGCTGTTGGGAAGCGTCGGTACCAGGCCTCTGGCGGGCTGTTGTGACGGCTCTCCTTAGAGCCACGTAACGGAGTCGTCCGCGCCGTAATTGTGGGCCTGGATCGGCGCCGCACCGGCTATCCACGGCGCTTATGTCCGCCCGCCTGTCGAGTGCGGTAATTTTCGGGCGCGCATGCGCGTTACACGAGGACGTGCCCGCCCCCGGGTGTGCTGTATCCGGTGCCGCCTCACATACCGCCTCCCCGGCTATTATGCGACGGCAGTGGGCGAAGCCTCCCACCGTCTGCCCCCTGCGGGCGGCTGCCCAGCCCCGCGTCTCGTGTTGTGGCCCCTGGGCTATAGGTGCGTCCAACCACTGCTTATACACCCCACTCGTACCCACCTTTTATCACCTTCTTCACGATTCCACTCAAATGGGTATCTCTTGTCACCTTATCGTGGACAAGTCGCTAGCTCGAACATGAAGATTACGTGCCTTAGCTTGCAGCCGATCTCTTTTATTGAACGCTGTTGATACATTTATTATGGAAAATCCGTTTCAAACGGAATTTCCGTCGGCTCATGGAAATGGTGCCGACCTGACGTGATCAATTTCTTCTAATTCTGGCTGTAATGTCTGTTGCTGTATTTAGAGAGTCACCTTTGACTTTCTGTCCAATCGATAATGTGTATTCACTTTCAACAAGAATGTAACAATCCTAATAAAAACGAAGACTAGTGGTGACATGTTTCAATATCACAAAACCATCAGTTTAATAAGTTCGAGATGGTGCAAATGGCTCTGAGCACTATGCGACTTGACATCTGTGGTCACGAGTGCCCTAGAACTTAGAACTACTTAAACCTGACTGGCCTAAGAAATCATACACATCCATGCCCGAGGCAGGATTCGAACCTACGACCGTAGCGGTCGCGCGGTTTCAGCTGACCGTACGACTTATCCTCAAAGGTAAGGCTGAAGGGAAGCAAATCATCATTAATAGAATTTGTAGACAAGCAAAAATTGGAATAATCAATGAAAGGGTAACGTTATATAAGTCAGAACATGGAGTGTCAGAAGATTAAACTTGGTAGATAATCCGAAAAGAGAAATACAGAGACTCGATTTACACGTAGTGGAGATCAGTGAAGGGAAATGTAAAGGGTGAGGATCTTGCCAGTACCATCATAATGTTATTAACTGCGCTGAATTGAAGTGTGTCGCTGATGCAGGGGTGAAAAGGTCCAGTGGCGGACTGGTCGCAGCGCTATGAATACGGGTTGGCTCCCCTGGTGGGCTGCTGGTTCGCTGAAGTACTGTAGCCGCACGCTGGCCGATTTCTGTTGTCCGCAAGGCAGCACGGTCTTGGAAGATAGCAGGGCGATCACAGATCCCCTGAGCGTTTCTTGTGTCACGAACCTACATTTTCTGCGGCGGTTGCAAATGTGCGGCGCCGACGTGCCGCGTTCAGTGCGGGAAAATTTTAGAATTGAACTGTCTGAGTTATATCAGCCAAGCAGAAGTGTCATCAGCATATATGCTGTAGTGTTAATGATCGAAGCAATGAGGTGCGACGCAGCATCTGCAGTGTACCAACCTCCGAGAAGTTAAAATCAGTGGAGAATTTGCCGGCCGCAGTGACCGAGCGGCTCTAGGCCCTTCAGTCTGGAACCGCGCTACCGATACGGTCGCAGGTTCGACTCCTACCTCGAGCATGGATGTGTGTGATGTCCTTAGGTTAGTTAGGTTTAAGTAGTTCTGAGTTCTAGGGGACTGATGACCTGAGACGTTAAGTCCCATAGTGCTCAGAGCCATTTGAACCATTTTTGTGGAGAATTTTTTCAGAATGAAAACAGTCTTCGTTTCGAAATTATTTAGGATCAATAACGCGTGTAGTGGAGAAGTTTTGGCAGGCTTCCACTGCGTTTCAACGTGTTAAGAGGGATTCGAAGCTGTAAATCCGTTCCCCCCCCCCCCCCCCAATTCGGTAGCTTTCTGGGAGTGGAGGGGAATGTTAACCAGTATAGAAGTCAGCGCGGTGACGCGTGGTCGAGAGGTCACATCGACAGAGCGCCTAAACCTGTATACCGCTGTAGAAATTCATTTAATAAACTTTTGCAGAGACAAATTCTCTTTTATCTGAGCATCAGATGAATAATTGATCATAGATTCATTGCGAGATATTACCCATTTTACTCGTTAAGTAATTAAAAGAAGGGTCGAGTGTGTAAAGCAACTGATTTGTTTCCCTTTTTTCCATAGTCCAACAACAAATTACGTCAGGTGATCCCTAACTAAAAGTATGACCCATTTCTTCTCTATAAATAAATTGTGGACTCACTGTGGAGCCACTCCATTGTAAAGCAGGTGCCCCTACACGGATCAGTGGATGTGTGGTAGGAAATTTAATTAATTTACATGAGAAACAATAGACGAGACTTGCTCTCCTTTGCGTTCAGCACAGTCTGGATACTGCACAGCACTTTTCAATTACTGTGATAAGTAATTTCCCGGTTTAAGGCAACATAAGGCTTATACCAGTTGGCATATCGTTTGTGTGATGAGCACGTTAAGTGTGGCAGGAAGGTAGCACTCTTCGCTACTGAGTCGCCGCACGTCACGCACGGAGCAGAGATCCTATACACTTCACGATTTCTGGTCAGACAAAGGATCATATAAAACATCAGCAGAAAACGGTATAGCGGGTGTAGGATTCGTTATGAATGTGAAACGAGGACAGATAGTGAATTACTGTCATCAGTTCAACGACAGAGTAGTTCTCATTAGAAATGCTACCAAACCAACGCTGACAACAATGGTTCAGGTACACATGACGACGACGCAAGCAGAATATTAAGCGATACAGAAAGAATGTGGCGAAATTGAACAGGTAATGCAGTAAGTAAATGAGACGAAAGTATAATGATCATTGGTAGGGGGGGGAGGGGGTAGTGGAATGCGGTTGTAGGGAAAGGAATAGAAAAATGAGTTACGGGAAAATATAGGCTTGGTAGTAGAACGGGAGAGGAGACAATCTACTTACGTTCTGCAGTAAATGCCAGCTTGTGATAGCGCATACTCTGTTCAAGAATCAGGAGATGGAGAATTATTCTTGAAAAAGGCTCGGAGAAACGGGAAGATCCCAGCAGGGTTACATGATGGTCAGACAGAGATTCCGAAATCTGATGCTGGATTATAAGGCGTACGCAGGGTCTGATAGATCACAATTCAGTAGTGATGAAGAATGACTGAAGCGTACAAGAACTGTCCGGAAGAATCAGTGTGCAAGGAAGTGGGGTAGTTAAGCGCTGAGGAATGATGAAACGCATTTGAATGTTATTAAGAATGTGGATGCTGCGGCAAAGAATACAACAGTATGCAGTTCAGTTGAATAGGAATGAAGATCTATAAACAGGGCCATCACTTATGTTGTACAGTTAAACATATGTACAAGGAAGGTAACTACGAAGAAATCTTGGGTAATAGAGGAAATACATCACTAATGGGTGAAAGAAGGAAGTACAAATCTTCATGGGAAGACAGGAATACAACAATATAAATCACTTTGGAATAAAATGAACAGGCCGTGTGCGGAACGGAAGGAAAAATGGTCGCAGGAAAAATGTGAAGAAATAGAAAAAGAAACTAATGTGTCGGCAGCTGGGCCAACACCTTGTAGATAGAGGTGGCTTAAAAGGCACGCGAGACTAACGCAGACGGGCGTGAAGTACTGGAACAGGATACGTAATTAATGCTATGAAGAAAAGTACGTAGCTGGTAAAATACTTATCTTTAATACAAACAGACGTGGTACATCGCACAAAGGAGACTTTAATTACAATCACTGTAAGGCTAATGGCGCCTTGCTAGTTCGTAGCCATTAACTTAGCTGAAGGCTATTCTGTCTCTCGGCTAATGAGAGAGAAAGGCTTCGTACGTCTAGTCGCTAGCTCTGTCGTCCGTACAACTGGGATGAGTTCGAGTCAGTCTCTCGAGACCTGCCTTGTGGTGGCGCTAGGTTTGCGATCACACAGTGGCGACACGTGGGTCCGACATGTACTACAGGACCGCGGCCGATTTAAGCTACCACCTAGCACGTGTGGTGTCTGGCTGTGACACCACATTCCTCCCCCGCAAATCGGCGAACGGTCGTGAGATAAGGCTTCCGCCCGCCGTGGGGAGGACCCCATGTTGACGTATGCGATGAGGTGGGGAGCCTAACAACAGGCGAGGCTGTGCCACCCGCACCCGGCCATTCGGTCCGAGGGGAGCTAGGAAACGCCTGAAAACCTAGTCCAGGGTGCACGTCAACATGCGGTGTATGCGCCCGTAAAGAGACAGGAGGGGCCGAAGGGTCGACCTCCATGCGGTCGGAGAATCCGACGCGCGATGACGACATCTGGTCCGGAGCGGGCAAGAGTTCCATGGCGGAGGACAGCTGGTCACGGGAAGCGATCGGCGGCGCGTGACCCAGGGAGGCGCGTGGCGGCGGCAGCGAAGCGTCCACTGCGGGCGGCGCCGGAGGCGGCTGCGGCGGCTGCGGCGGCTGCGGCGGCGGTGCGACGCCATTAGGCAAAATGGAAGGCAGCGTCGGTAACACCTGGGGATGAGGCGAGCCAGTAGATGGGTCCCCAGGGCGCTGACCTGACGGCTCCGTCGCTGAAAGCAGACGGGGAGTGGCAGAACCCGGGCGACGACAGAGGCACAGCTGATTGAGATGCCGACGCACCTCACCAGAGGCCCCCAAAACCAAATACATCGCGCGGCCGAGGCAGCGAAGAATGCGCCCTGCGAGCCAACGCCGTGAACCGCGATAGGTGCGATAGAAGACAACGTCGCCAGGAGCAAAAGCAGGAGGCTGCCGCTGCACAGGAACCTGATGCGGCGGATGCAGCAAAGACATCAAGGTTCGATGAGAACGACCATGGAGCAACTCAGCCGGCGAGCGACCATCGTGGGGCTGAGAGCGATACGAGGACAAAAAGAGCAATAATGCGGCCTCCCGAGAATGCGACTCTTTCAATTTCAACATCTGTGACTTGAAAGTCCGGACCAATCGTTCCGCGGCACCGTTTGACTGAGGCGAAAACGGCGCGGACGTCAGATGTTGAATACCATTGGCCTTGCAGAATGACTGAAATTCTGCGGACATGAATTGTGGGCCATTGTCGGATACAATAGTCTGCGGAAGACCTTCAATGCAAAAGATAGCAGACAAGGCTTGGATTGTGGCAGAAGACGTTGTGGAAGACATCCGGCCAACAAAAGGAAAATTACTGAAAGCATCGACCACAACCAACCAACGAGCATCCCATCCTCGTCGCCATGTGATGTGTCGGCAGCTGGGCCAACACCTTGTAGATAGAGGTGGCTTAAAAGGCACGCGAGACTAACGCAGACGGGCGTGAAGTACTGGAACAGGATACGTAATTAATGCTATGAAGAAAAGTACGTAGCTGGTAAAATACTTATCTTTAATACAAACAGACGTGGTACATCGCACAAAGGAGACTTTAATTACAATCACTGTAAGGCTAATGGCGCCTTGCTAGTTCGTAGCCATTAACTTAGCTGAAGGCTATTCTGTCTCTCGGCTAATGAGAGAGAAAGGCTTCGTACGTCTAGTCGCTAGCTCTGTCGTCCGTACAACTGGGATGAGTTCGAGTCAGTCTCTCGAGACCTGCCTTGTGGTGGCGCTAGGTTTGCGATCACACAGTGGCGACACGCGGGTCCGACATGTACTACAGGACCGCGGCCGATTTAAGCTACCACCTAGCACGTGTGGTGTCTGGCTGTGACACCACAGAAACGATCGTCGGTAGGACTCACTCAGTCTACAGAAAAATCAAAGCAACCTTAGGTAAAATTAAAAGCAAATCTATCAACATGAAGAGAGGAGATAGGTAGAAAAAACACACTGAAGTCATCAGCAATGGGGAGGAACTGTTTGGTGACGTGGTAGAAGAAGAAATGGGAATCGATTTGGAAGACATAGAGGAACCAATATTACAAAGTTTGACAGAGCTGTGGATGAACTGGGATCAAGGCGAAATACATAAATTACACTCTTTCGAAATTTCTGGAATCATTGAGGGAAGTGAGAATCAAAGCACTACTAAAGTTGATGTGAAGAATATATGACGCTGGCGACGTCCGTCAGACTTGTGGAAAAATATTAATCACATAATTTCGAAGATAGCCGGAGAAGGTAAGTGCAAGAACATCATACAATCAGCTTAATAGCTCATTCACGTAGTTGTTGACAATTATAACATACAGAAAAATGGAAAGAAAATTGAGGCTCTGTTAGATGGCAATCAGTTTGGCGTTAGGAACGGTAAAGGCACCAGAGAGGTAGTCCTGAAGTTGCACTTCATAATAGAAGCGAAAATGTAGAGAAATGAAGAAACGTTGGCAGGGTTTGTCGACCTATAAAAATCCTTTGGAAATATAAAAGGTGCAAAATGTTCGAAATTATGAGAAAAATGGAACTAATCTGTAAGGAAAGGCTGATGATATACAGCACGTGCAAGAACGATGGCACCCGCGGTCTAGGAGCAATTTAGTTCCGACTCGAGCGCCGAGCGGGAAGGTTACTGACTTACCACCTCACCGTAGTATCGCGCGCCCCTGGACATCTTTTCTTCAGTGTTGCTGGTGTTGTCGTGTGTGTTACATCGCCATTTGATCCGTAACATTTATCTGTTGTGTGTATCCCTTGGTCTGCTTATAATGTTGGCCATTAGTTCCGAATGTGTTCCGAGAAAAGATACAGTCAGCTTTATTTCAACAAATCCAAGCATTCCGTGCCACCCGAATATTTGGAGTTTCGTGGTTGGCTCGTTGATATCGTTCTTGTAACATTTGACCAGGTTCATAATGACTATTTCGTTTCTGATAACTGTGTCTGTTTCGTTAAGTTTCTGAATCCACTACATGTAGATAGGCTGCTTTTGCGTTATGGTTCGCACGCTCTCTCTAAGCATCGTGATGGTTCCATATGTATGGCGCTTCTTAATAACGTGGGACTGGATTGTATAACTGTCCGAGTGTTCAATCTCCAGGTCGAAGTTAATGACACCTTACTGAAAGGTGTTCTGCTCACTTATGGTGATGTGAGGTGTATACGAGGCGAACGCTGCTCCACTCAACACTGGTTGCAATGTTATAACAGAATCCGCCCAGTTGGGCTGGTAGTCGAATGTAACATTCCTTCGCATCTACAAGTCTGTAGCTACCGCACTATATAACGTATAGTGGTCAAGTTGGGACATGTTTTCCCTTAGATGTAACTGCCTGCGGAGGGTATTTGTATTGAATAACTCATTTGAATAGCACCGAAAATAGATAGTACTTGATCTCGTTTTTAATACTCAGAAGATAGGTGCCACGTTTTCCCTGTGTAAATGGATTAACAGTGGGACGCGCAGCTTACTGCCCAAGACTTTCCGTCTTTACCTTCGCAGCACGGTCGTATTGCCATGACGGCCGTGTTGGCAGTGCAACGTAAGAGATGTATTCACGATGGTGAGGAGTCGGATACGTCAACTCCTCACCACCCCTCTCTGAAGTACGTTTGTCGGTTCATGTGTCTTGTAGTGCTGAGTCTTGCATTCCTGATGGATGTCGATGATGCGTAAAAACAGCTGCTGAAGTCTCCAGTGTTTCTCCTGGTAATACTCCCGCGGTTGATGTAACTCCCATGGAACCACCCGTCCTCAGGTCGTGGTCGTGTGGTAGAGTTCTCGCTTCCCGCGCCCGGGTTCCGGGTTCGATTCCCGGCGGGGTCAGGGATTTTCTCTGCCTAATGATGACTGGGTGTTGTGTGATGTCCGTAGGTTAGTTAGGTTTAAGTAGTTCTAAGGGACTGATGACCATAGATGTTAAGTCCCATAGTGCTCAGAGCCATTTGAACCATTTGGAACTACGCAAGGGTGCGGAAGTCGTTCTTCCTTTTGGTGTTTCAGTGATTCAGTGGTTCGACATCAGCAAACTTAGGCGCCCCTAAATTTACCTGTTCACTTGATGTCACTAATTCAAAATTGTTCAAATGGCTCTGAGCACTATGGGACTTAACTTCTTTGGTCATCAGTCCCCTAGAACTTAGAACTACTTAAACCTAAATAACCTAAGAACATCACACACATCCATGCCCGAGTCAGAATTCGAACCTGCGACCGTAGCGGTCGCACTGTTCCAGACTGTAGCGCCTAGAACAGCATGGCCACTGCGGCCGGCTCACTAATTCAAATGACGTCGGAACGACCTACTTTCGTTATTCCGGCGGAGACGATTGGGGGCCACGAAGTCCTACTTGTCGACGCAGATGTTGTGATGACCGATCCTTCTCTTGTGCGTCGATCAAAACTTCAGGAATCCCATCCTGCGGAATGCGCCTCTAAGACTCCTTGCTTGTCACACACTTTGGTTAATATTCAAGAACCACCTACGTCCACGACTGGTGATGCTGTATTGCCTCGTAGTCTCTGTGGACAACGCATACAGCCTGAGTGCAGGGTGGATCGTAAAAAGAAGAAATATAAAGATTCCAGAGGCGAGGCTACAAGCCCCCCAGCATCTGACCCGTCAGTGGACTAGGCAGTCGACTCAGACGCACACTGACGACATTATTAAGTTGGTCAGTAGATCGAATGCTGGAAGGTTTCTTGGACAATCACAGCCCATTCTTCACGGAGTGCTGCACTGAGAAGAAGTATCGACGTCGGTCGGTGAAGCCTGGCACGAAGTCGGCGTTCCTAAACACCCCAAAGGTGTTCTATAGTACTCAGGTCAGGACTCTAGGCAGGCCAGTCCATTAGAGGGATATTATTGTCATCTAACCACTCCGCCACAGGCCGTGCATTCTGAACAGGTGCTCGATCGTGTTGAAAGATGCAGTCGCCATCCCCGAATTGCTCTTCTACAATGGGAAGAAAGAAGGTGCTTAAAACATCATTGTAGGCCTATGCTTTGATATTGCCACGCAAAACAACAAGGGGTGCTAGACCCTTTCATAAAAAAACACGACCACACCAGAACATCACCGCCTCTGAATTTTACTGTTGGCACCACACACGCTGGCAGATGACGTTCACCGGGCATTCGTCATACCAACACCCTGCCATCGGATCACCAAATTGTGTACCGTGATCCGTCACTCCACACAACGTTTTTCCAGTGTTCAATTGTTCAATGTTTACGGTCCTTGTGCTAGGCGAGGCGCCATTTGGCACTTACCGGCGTGATGTGTGGTTTATGAGCAGCCGCTCGACTATGAAGTCCAAGTTTTCTCATCTCCCGCCTAACTGTCATAGTACTTGCAGAGGATCCTGATGCAGTTTGCAATTCCTCTGTGATGGTCTGGGTAGATGTCTACCTATTACACATTACGATCCTCTTCAATTGTCGGCGGTCTCTGTCAGTCAACTAATAAGGTCCACCTGTACGCTTTTATGCTGTACGTGTCCCTTCACGTTTCCACTTCACTATCGCATCGGAAACAGTGGACCTAGGGACGCTTACGAGTGACGAAATCACGCGTGCAAACGTATGACACAAGTGACACCCAATCACCTACCTGACCACGTTCGAAGTCCGTGAGTTCCGCGGAGCGTCCCATTGTGCTTTCTCACAACGTGTAATGACTACTGAGGTCGCTGATATGGAGTACCTGGCAGTAGGTGGCAGCACAAAGCACTTACTATGAGAAACGTATGGTTTTGGGGGTGTGCAGATACTTTTGATGTATCTAGGCGCTTCAGTCTGGAACCGCATGACCGTTGCGGTCGCAGGTTCGAATCCTGCCTCGGGTATGGATGTGTGTGATGTCCTTAGGTTAGTTAGGTTTAAGTAGTTCTCAGTTCTAGGGGACTGATTACCGCCGCTGTTCAGTCCCGTTGTGCTCAGAGCCATTTGAATCATTTTTGATACTTTTGATCACATAGTGTAGCTGCGATTCCGGTACGAATGTCGCATCCCTTCAAGACGTTCAATTTACTCGTCTCTCTCTCTCTGGTTTTTGCACTATGTTTAATGTGGCACCCGATTGTTCCACGAGGACTGCTTTCTTGTTTTAGGGAGGGCACTCCCTTTGAAGGGGTTGAAGTTCTTAATAATGGCAGAGGTACAGTATGCACCTTTCTTCGACTGACCTTGAGTCTCTTTTACGGCCGCTCGGTAGAGGGTGTATTTTGACCGTTCGAGATTTTACAAGGAAGAAGTTGTTTATTTGTTACGGAAAAGTCCACAGAGTATTTTGGTAGGTGGTGGTTTTAACTGTGTGTTGCGCCCCGTAGAGCAATCTCCCAGTTTTAATTTCCGTAGGGAATTGCAAGATTTAGTTCGTTCTTTGAAACTATAAGATGTTTGGAACTGTAAACATCCGACAGTTGTCAAATTTACGTATTTTACTGCTGCTTCTAGCAGCAGGCTTGAAAAATTTTAATTTATGTGACCGGGTGCGTGATAAGATTTTGTCTGTCGATGTTATCTCCGCCATCTTCACGGACCATTGTGCAGTTACTGCAACTTTAAATCACACGCGACAGTCGGTGAAATTGTTACGATCGCAGAGGATGCTAAATGTGGCCCACTTGGAGGAGCCCTCTCTCACTGAGATGATCTGGAAAGGGTGTGACCGTAGACTCCGTTCAACTTCGCGGAACGCTTACGTTTTGGAGTACAGGGTTCACATCGAAAATCCGAGATTCCGATGAACGTTGATACGTTTCTGAGCTGATAGAGCACGGGAATTTCTGAGGACCTAAGATTTTTGCGACTCTGTCTTACGTGACCTTTGTGATAGCAGTCATTGGACTCCACTACCGACTGCAGACGTCAGGCGTGTAAAGGTGCAATTGTTGCGGTTGAAGCAGTGTCAAATGGAAGGATTAAGGATGTGTTCATAACCACGTTTCTTAGTAGCGGATGAAATGACTTCTCTGTATCATCTGATTCGACATCAGACTTTGCGTCGGCAAGTGTGTATCACGTCTCTCTGAAGACGGAGTACGGTAATGTCGCGACGGCACGGAAGGACATATTTCATGTTCGACATTAATTCTATGTTGGACCATTCCTGTCGATACGTCATCCAGTTTGTTTGTTTAGGCTCTAGATCGTAGACCTACACCTGCTCATAATGCTGCGTTTCTAGATAATTTTCAGTATGACGATGTCTGTTGCCTTATTAGCAGATCACGTTCTCGTAAGTCGTCGTGGCTGGATGGTCTGCCAAAGGAGTTTCGTGTGCGTTTTTGGCATTTCGTGGGTATTACTTTTACTTTGCTTTTGAACGAAATGTTGAGAGGTGGGTTTGTGCGCGACTCGTTTAAAATTGGGGAAGTGGTGTTAATATCCCCAAAAGTGAAGTCAGGCAGCAACTGATGAATTTCGCCCAATCAACGTATTAAATTTTGATTATAAGACTTTGGCGATGGCGCTGAAAAGCTGGCTATCTGCGTTGCTGGAAATGCCGTGACTTTATTTGATTTTGACAATCGTCCGACAGGGTCAGCCAAAACTTCCTGTTGCCGGTACTGGAGGCCTTTGGGTTCACAATTAACGGGCTATTTTATCTACATGTACCCAAGCTTCGGTGGCTGTCAATAGTCAACTGACTCCTCCCATTACCATCGTAGGGGTTTCCCTCGGGGAAGTTCGCTTTCAAAGTCGTTACTGGTTCTATCACGTGAGCCTCTGTTTCGAAGAATCGTCGCCCAGTTACAAGGATGGATACTGGTGCGCGAGTCGATCTTGATGCGTGCATAAGTGGGCAATACGATGTTGTTACTCCAATTTCACGCTAAGATTCCATTGCTCAGGGTTACGTTAGATGTCTTTTGCCTTGCAGCTGGTGCCCATATCAACGAAGGTAAATGAAACTACGGGGTTTTGCTAATGCTCTCATTTCGTGTGCGTCGATGGTCGATAGACATAAATCTTTGGGGGTTATAATTGATCGATCTCCTCTCCAAACGGCTGTAGTTAACTGGAATTCCGTTACGGAGAAGACACAACGTGCAAAACCTGGAACATGAATGGCATTTCTTTAAATTGCTTCAGAAAGTTTGGATCTTGGATACATACGTCTTCTGTAAAGAGTGTTACATCGCTCAGATATTTTCTCTTCTCAGAATGATAGCTAGGAAACTAAAAGAGATGTCTAGCCGTTTTCTATCTAAACATCACATTTTTCGATTACAACACGAGGTGGTTTGACGTGCGCATTCCCTCGGGGTTTAGGGGGCTTTCTAATATTCAAAGGAAAGCATCTGTTTTATTTGCTCGGCTCATTGTATTGACTATCTCTCACGCAATCCAAACATTCACGTCTCGGTTACTTTATTGTCTGCGTCTGGGCGGTTTTGATCCAACAGTCATTGTTGGTCGATTTAATTTCCAGTAAAAACATGTCCGTGAATTTTATATTGCTAATATATACTTCGAGGCTGATTGTCTCTCACATTTTTAATGCATAGGGCAGAGCTTGACTTTACGGCACCTGTTGAACGGTCATCACAGCAAATTTCTAGGAAGACGGTGTGGTTTCATTTTAGCCTTACTGTTCAACCAATGGCTGTGGCGTCCTCGAGGTATCAAGTCGCACACAACGTGCTATTCATCAATTATAGCCTATTTCGTACAAGACTTACAAGGGAACCTCCCCATCGCACCCCCCTCAGATTCAGTTATAAGTTGGCACAGTCGACAGGCCTTGAAAAACTGAACACAGATCAATCGAGAAAACAGGAAGAAATTGTGTGGAACTATGAAAAAATAAGCAAAATATACAAACTAAGCAGTTCATAGGAAACATAGGTAACATCAAGGACGACCTGAGCACAAGAGCGCCGTGGTCCCGTGGTTAGCGTCAGCAGCTGCGGAACCAGAGGTTCTTGGTTCAAGTCTTCCCTCGAGTGAAAATTTTTTATTTTCAGACAATTATCAGAGTTCAGGCACTCACACATAATCAACTTCGTTGTGCAAAATTCCAGGACATGTTCAGATTTGCTTGGACATATGCAGGATTTGACGGTCTACACACGGAAAAATTTGAAAACCTTAAAAACATATGTTTTGACAGAGCACAGAGAAAACTGTGCGACTGTGAAACTGTTCCATTCATTTGTTGAAGTTTATGTGACACACTCTTATGTTTTCATCAATTTTTTGGAAGTGATTATCACATCCACATGTTGTTGTTGTGGTCTTCAGTCCTGAGACTGGTTTGATGCAGCTCTCCATGCTACTCTATCCTGTGCAAACTTCTTCATCTCCCAGTACCTACTGCAACCTACATCCTTCTGAATCTGCTTAGTGTATGCATCTCTTGGTCTCCCCCTACGATTTTTACCCTCCACGCTGCCCTCCAATACTAAATTGGTGATCCCTTGATGCCTCAGAACATGTCCTACCAACCGATCCCTTCTTCTGGTCAAGTTGTGCCACAAACTCCTCTTCTCCCCAATCCTATTCAGTACCTCCTCATTAGTTATGTGATCTACCCATCTAATCTTCAGCATTCTTCTGTAGCACCACATTTCGAAAGCTTCTATTCTCTTCTTGTCCAAACTATTTATCGTCCATGTTTCACTTCCATACATGGCTACACTCCATACAAATACTTTCAGAAAAGACTTCCTGACACTTAAATCTATACTCGATGTTAACAAATTTCTCTTCTTCAGAAACGCTTTCCTTGCCATTGCCAGTCTACATTTTATATCCTCTCTACTTCGACCATCATCAGTTATTTTGCTCCCCAAATAGCAAAACTCCTTTACTACTTTAAGTGTCTCATTTCCTAATCTAATACCTTCAACATCACCCGACTTAATTCGACTACATTCCATTATCCTCGTTTTGCTTTTGTTGATGTTCATCTTATACCCTCCTTTCAAGACACTGTCCATTCCGTTCAACTGCTCTTCCAAGTCCTTTGCTGTCTCTGACAGAATTACAATGTCATCGGCGAACCTCAAAGTTTTTATTTCTTCTCCATGGATTTTAATACCTACTCCGAATTTTTCTTTTGTTTCCTTTACTGCTTGCTCAATATACAGATTGAATAACATCGGAGAGAGGCTACAACCCTGTCTTACTCCCTTCCCAACCACTGCTTCCCTTTCATGCCCCTCGACTCTTATAACTGCCATCTGGTTTCTGTACAAATTGTAAATAGCCTGAAAACCTAAATCAGGCAAGGTAGAAGAATCTTTTTACCCATTCGCCAAGTGTGCAAGTTAGGTGGGTCGACAACATATTCCTGTCATGTGACGCACATGCCGTCACCAGTGTCGTGTAAAATATATCAGACGTGTTTTCCTGTGGAGGAATCGGTTGACCTATGACCTTGCGATCAAATGTTTTCGGTTCCCATTGGAGAGGCACGTCCTTTCGTCTACTAATCGCACGGTTTTGCGGTGCGGTCGCAAAACACAGAGACACTAAACTTATTAGAGTGAACAGGGACGTCAATGAACGAACGGACAGATCATAACTTTGCGAAAGTAAAATTTTCAGTCGAAGGGAGACTTGAACCAATGACCTCTCGCTCCGCAGCTGTTCACGATAACCACGGGACCACGGCGCGCCTGTCCTCATATCACCCTTGATGTTGCCTATATTGCCCATGGACTACTCAGTTAGTATATTTTGCTTATTTTTTCATAGTTCCACACAACCTCTTCCTGTTTTCTCGATTGATCTGTGTTCAGTTTTTCAAGACCTATCCACTGTGCCAAATTATAACTAAATCTGAGGGGGGTGCGATGGGGAGGTTCCCTTGTTAGAGTCGTTGTCCCGCTGTAGACGTACTACAACCTAGATTTACTTATCATTTTCACAAAGCGAACTCGCATTGACTTGAAAAACAATCACCATATCTAATTCGATCCGCTGAGACCACGTTTTCGGCTGAGATTCTGTTGCGTCCAGACTCCTATTTTCCGGGGGCAAAGTCCAATACAACTGCACGGCTGTTGGGACACTATGTTCATAACATCGTAGATAGAGGGGGTGATAGGACCATCTCGTCTTCCAACAACACATCGCCATTTGTTTTCATCAGTTTTGAGTAGCTTTTTTTTAAATTAAAAGCGGTAAAGCGTGTGCTTGGAAGCTGAGAAGTCATGGGATGGGATTTTGATCACACCAACGAATCTTATAGAAATACACGCGCGCACAACAGGGAGAGAGAGAAAGGGGGGGAGGGGGTGGCGTATTTGACTAGTGATCGAAACATCGTGGGTCTCCGCTTCTAACATCGCCACTGCCTAAATTTTGAATAAAATGCATCAGCAATGACTCCGAATACTTTCGGGATAAGAAGTCAACATAGTACTGCTAATGGTCTTGTCAAAGAGTGGGGAGGAGTCGACAGAGATTCAGGGCACTCTTGCCCTTGTAATGGGAAACTGCCCCTAAAAGGCGGAAGAACCGGCAACGATTAACGGCATCAGGATGCAGAAGCCAATAGAAACCGCTGCATTACAGACACATTAGGCGTATCCACAAGGCAAGTAGTATGTAACTGAAGAAGTGTCATGAAGATCCCTCCTTTCCCGGGAGGGGGCTGTCAAGGTGCAGAAAAAGATTGAATAATCAACGAAAGAGTAAGGTTCAACGAGTCGGGGCGTGGAATGTCACGTGTTTGAACGTGGTAGGTAACCTAGCAGATCTGAAAAGGGAAATATTAAGGCTCAGTCAAGATATAGTGAAGGTCAGTGAAGGGAAACGGAAAGATGACAAGGATTTCTGGGCACATGAATATAGGGTAAAATCAACAGCAGCAGAAAATGGTGCGGCTGAAGTAGGATTCGTTATGAATTCGAATGTAGGGTAGAACAGTTTAGTGATAGGTCTCCTCTCATTAGAATTGAGAGCAAACCAACACCGACAATGAAATTTCGGGTATACATGGCGACGCCGCAAGAGGAAGATGAAGCGAAAGGGAAAGTATATGAGGATACTGAATGGATAATTCAGAACGTAAATGAAGATGAAAATCTAATATTCATGGGGGATTGGAATACGGTTCTAGGGAGGAAGTAGAGGAAAGGGTTAAGGAAGAATATGGGATTGGTAATAGGAACGAAAGTTGTAGGGAAGTTAAAAAGTCAGAAAAAGGGAATGCTAAGGCTCTATATAGATATACTAGGTAACAGTGAAGTGGAATAGAAAGAAGATTTCTGTTTAGACGAGAACGGGGTAATATCAGCAGCAGAATAAATGGTAATACAGGTGTAGGGTAACAGTTCAGTGACCGGGTTGTTCTCATATGAATCGACAGCAAACCAACACCAACGGGCCGGCCGCGGTGGTCTCGCGGTTAAGGCGCTCAGTCCGGAACCGCAGGACTGCTACGGTCGCAGGTTCGAATCCTGCCTCGGGCATGGATGTGTGTGATGTCCTTAGGTTAGTTAGGTTTAAGTAGTTCTAAGTTCTAGGGGACTGATGACCACAGTAGTTAAGTCCCATAGTGCTCAGAGCCAAGCCAACACCAACGGAAATAGTTCAGGTATTCAATGAGGTGACAAATGTCGTGAGATAGGGATATACATATAAACAAATCGCGGTAGTATCGCGTAGACAAGGTATAAAAAGTTAGTGCATTGGTGGAGCTATCATTTGTACTTAAGTGATTTATATGGTTGGTTGATTTGGTGGAAGAGATCAAACAGAGAGGACATCGATCTCATCGGGTTAGGGAAGGACGGGGAAGGAAGTCGGCCGTGCCCTTTCCAAGGAACCACCTTGGCATTTGTTTAAAGCGATCTAGGGAAATCACGGGAAACCTAAATCAGGATGGCCGGACGCGGGATTGAACCGTCGTCCTCCCGAATGCGCCACCTCGCTCGTTGATTCATATGAAAAGGTTATTGCCACACGACGGAAATTAACAAACGTTGGAAGCAAAGATGTAGTTGGAACTAGACGTATGGGACATTCCATTTCGGAAACAGTTAGGAATTCAATATTCCGAGACCCACAGTGTCAAGAGTGTGCCGAGAATGCCAGCTTTCAGGCACTATCTCTCACCACGAATAACACAGTGGCTGACGACCTTCACACAACAACCTAGAGCAGAGGCGATGGCAGAGTTGTAAGTGCTAACAGAGAAGAGTGAAATAATCGCAGAAGTCAATGTGCGACATACGACGAACGTATGCGTTAGGACAGTAACGCGAAATTTGGCGTTAACAGGTTATCGCAGCAGGCGATGGCATGAGAGCCTGCAGCGCCTTTCCTGGCCTCGTGCTCGTATTGGTTGGACTCTGGATTACTGGAAATCCGTTACCTGGTCAGATGAGTCACTATTTCAGTTGGTAAGATCTGATAGTAGGGTTCTTGTATGGCATAGACCCCACGACGCCATAGACCCAAGTTGTGAATAAGGCACTGTGCACGCTGGTAGTGGCTCCATAATGTTGTCAGCTGTGTTTACATCGAAGTAACTGGGACTTCTGGTCTAAATGAGCTGATCGTTGACTGGAAATGGTTTGCAGCGCCATAGTGTTCGCAAATAACGCTGGAATTTTTCTGGATGACAGTGCGCCATGTCACCGGGCCACAATCGATCGCGGTTGGTCTGAATAACATTCTGGATAATTCGAGCGAATGATTTTGCCACCTAGATCGCCCCACCTGAAACCCATCGAACGTTTGTGGGACATAATCTAGAGATCAGTTCGTAGAAAACATCCTGCACTGGCTTCAAATGGCTCTGAGCACTATGGGACTTAACATCTGAGGTCATCTGTCCCCCAGAACTTAGAACTACTTAAACCAAACTAACTTAAGGACATCACACTCATTCATGCCCGTGGCAGGATTCTACCCTGCGACCGTAGCGGTCGCACGGTCCCAGACTGAAGCGCCTAGAACCGCTCGGCCACTGCGGCAGGCCCTGCACTGGCCCAATTTCGCAATTATCCTTGTTGACTTCATGCGATGTCGAGTTGCTGCACTACGCCCCGGCAAATGGAAGTCCCACTCGATGTTATGAGGCACCCCATCACTTCTGTCTCCTCAGTGCACGTGTCGGCGTCGAGAGCAGAAGATGAAGAGACAGACAAAATACGTGGGGACAGTGAACCGGTAACGCACTATGTAAAGGAAGAAGAAAATCTGATAGTCATGGGGGATTGGAATATGATTGTAGGAGAAGGAGCGGAGTAAAGGTCTACGGTAGAATGTGGGTATGGTAATAGGAATAAGAGAGGAGAAATGCTACTGTATGAGAAGCAATGCGCAAACAAGTGGGACACGGAAATACTAAGGAATTAAGAAAAACGCTTGAAGTTCTCTGAGGCTATGGACACTGCGTTAAATAATGGAGGAACAGGTCAGTACACAGCTCAATTGAAGACTAATGGACTTATGTAAGAATGGGTTTCACAGCAATTGGAAAGAGAAACAAAGATCCAAAGTAAGTAACTGCGACGATACCGTGGGTAACAGAAGAAATACTTCAACTGACTGATTAAAGGAGAACGTACATAAATGTTCACGGAAATTCAGGAATACAGAAGTACAAGTCATTTAAGAAATAAATAAATAGTGAGTACAGAGAAGCTTAGGCGTAATGGCTACATGAACAATGAGAAGAAGTCGAAAACGAGGTGATTGTCAGAAGCGACCTTCGATGAAATTAAAAGCAAGGAAAGTAACATTCAGGCTCCAATGGAAATTCCGCTGTTAAATGGAGAGCAGACAGGGGATAGGTCGAAAGAGTACACTGAAGTCCTCTGTGAGGGGGAGGAATCGTGTGATGAACTGTTAGAAGAAGAAACTGGGAACGACAGGGAAGAGACAAGGGAGCGAGTATTAGAATCAAAAGTAAAAAAATAAAAATAAAAAGAGAGTTTGGATTAGTTAAGATCAAATAGAGCAGAAAGGATAGATAACATTCCATCACAATTTACAAAATCATTTTCGGAAGTGGCAACAAAACGACTACATTCGTTGATGTGTAGAATGTATAAGACTGACGATATACGATGAGACTTGCGGAAGAACGTCATGCACACAACTGTGAAGATAGCAAGAGCCGACAAGTGCGAGAATTACCGCAAAATTATCTTAGCAGCTCATGCATGCAAGTTTATGGCAAGAATAATACAAATAAGAATGTAAAATAAAACTGAGGATGTGTTAGATGACGATCAGCTTAGCTTCAGGAAAGGTGAAGCCACCAGAGAGGAGGTTCTGAAGTTGCGGTTCATAATAAAAAGTAAGACTGAAACAAAATCAGGATACGTTCTAGGATTTGTCGATCTCTAATAACTGTTCGACATTGCAAAATGGTGAGAAGTGCTCTGTTCCTGGAGCGCGTAGAGACTGACTGTCCCTCACGTTGTATCTCATACGTAGAACTCCCTAAGGAACTAACCACATCCGTTTAACGCTATTTAGACATTCTCTCGCAGGCACACTGGTTCTTAGCTAAAGATAGTGAAAGCTTTATTTTGAGTCTTCTGCACGATATACTACTGAATGCTTGTTTGTGGTGCCGGCTGTGTTTTTATGTGTGGTATCTTAAAGTGGTCTTTTGATAAACTAATGACAGTAATCTGTGTTTCTACTCAAAATTAAACAAAATGGGACTTTAATATATTTAACTGCCAATCCCTATTGTCTTTTTATCACATCCACTGATGAAGGTGTCGCATCCTACAAGTGCAACGGTCACACAGCAGTTAATTAAATTAGGAGGATTTTCTGCTCTGGACACACGTAAAACAATTTCTTTACCCTGATGCAACGGAGATGAACCCAACCTTATATATATATATAAATCGATTGCCTGATGCATCTGAATTGAAACCTCTGGATTTATTAGGCGCTTACTTTATACATGAAGGAAGTTTAACTGCGTAACAAACAATGTTCTTAAATGCTACTCTCCCTTATGAAATGCAGACTTGACGGTAACTTAACAGACAAAGTGATCAGCATGAAGGGGAGTGTGCCTCTATGGGGCCAATGGAAAAGATTTTATAAGCTTGTGCATGATCCAACATGCTGCAACAGAGATAAGCATTGCTGAGGGCAAAGAACAAGAGGGAAAGTTGTTACTACTCATTCAGAGAATTCGTGGTGTTGATAAACTTAAAACGTCATTAACCGATTTGCACAAGTCAGGAAAAGGACGAGACAAAAAAAAGAGAATTTAGCTTACGACACATGTGGCAAGACATCAGCAATTGGGTAACAGTTTGGTGCAAAGAATTGGGACTTATAACTAGCTCTGATCACGAACTAACGGTATGCCAGCAAGTAGTTGCACTGCATCTCAGCATCATTGCCTCGTGGTACAGCTTCATTGGTCGTCCCCATCGGTCAACCGCATCTCCAACTGGTCCAGCCTGCAGCTCGCCCCCTCTTCAGCTGCCTCGTTCGCTCCATCACACATGCGAGAGGACGTCCTTCCTGGGGCGCCGTCCAGGTAATCACAGCTCTAGCTTCCGAGTGCAACACGACAGCTCAGTCGACTAGTGTCAGAAGCACGCCGTATGGATTCCTTGTTGGCCTGTTTCAACGGACGGACTCTCTCGGAAGATCTCGAAACTTCTACAGCGAAAACCAGTTTTACTTACTTACTTACTCAATGGCACTACGGTCCTCTGAGGGCCTTGGCTCCTCAGTCACAGATTTCCAATCGTCTCGGTTGTCAGCAAGCCTGAGCCACCTCCTTACGCCATTGCTCTCAGGTCGGCTTCCACATCTTCCAGCCATCTCACACGCGGTCGTCCTCTCCTTCTTCTACCACCAGGATATCCCATCATCATTTTCTTCGGGAGCCTTTCATCTGTCATCAGTTGGACATGTCCTAACCATCTTAGCCTTCCCATTTTGATTGAGGTTACCAAACTAAGTTCTTTGTACAGAGCCCTTATTTCTTCATTAATTACGATTCTCCATATACCTTCTTTTACAGGACTATAAATATTTCTCAGCACGTTCTTTTCCCATACATTTAGCTTCTTCTCCAAAGCCTCCGTCAGTACCCGTGTCTCGCTGCCATACATAAGAACTGGTTTGATAACTGTTTTGTGAAGTGTCAGCTTTAGTTTCCTACTTAGGCTTTTATATTTGAGCATGGTATGTAGTGGCTCTATATGAACTGCCGGCAACCTTAATTGGGTTTGTTATACCTGCCTCCACTCTGTGTTCTGATGTTATTACTGAGCCAAGATAAATAAAGCTATATACTCTTTCAAAGTTGTACCCTTCTAACTGTAGATCATCTGTATTTCTTCTAAGTCTCCCAGTTACCATATACTTAGATTTTGTCTCACTACTTTCTAAACCAAGGTTCTTGACAGTGGCTTCAAACTCTTTGAAGGCTGGTGTAAGCGCCTCCGTACTTCTAGCTCTTATTACTACATCATCTGCATTGGCTAAGATTTGCAGAAGTCCATCGTAAATAATGCCTCCTGCGCTTGTGGTCACTGATCTTACCGCATTCTCTAATACCAGGTTTAATAGTACTGGAGATAATGGGTCTCTCTGTCTTAGGCCTTCTTCCGTTGGGAACGATTTCGACAGACGTCCCAGAACTTTAACCTGGCTTTTGCTGTTTTCCAGGGTCATCTTAGTTAATTTTATTAGCTTCTTAAGAAATATGAATGTCTGCATTGTTTCCCACAGTGCTGATGTTTTAACTCTGTCATAGGCCTGTGTATAGTCTATAGAGACATGCTGTAATCCTACATTATATTCGCAAATCTTCTCCAGCATCATACGTACTGTAAAGCTATGGCCAGCTCTAGACCTCTCAGATCTAAAACCTGCCTGCTACTCGCCTACAAGCTTTGCAGCTCTTCTACTTACTCTCCTTGTTATAGCCGTAGAAAGGATTTTGTAGACGATACTAAGTAAAGATGTTCCTCGGTATTTCTTACATTGCATGCGTGATCCTTTCATACGTATACGGAAGTTGGTTGCTAAGGTCCAGTCCTCTGGGATTTTCTCTGTTTCCCAGGCCATTGTAATTATTTTATGTATCCTCCATACTAACATTTCACCTCCGTGTTTCATCATTTGAGCCGTTACCAGGTCGTGTACAGGAGCTTTGTTATTCCCAAGTTGCTTCATAATTTCTCTTAACTCTTCTGTCGAAGGTAGTTATGTGTCCACTGCGTCGTCATCTCCATCCCCCTCTTGTTCTTCTTCAGTTTCTTCTCTAGCCCCTCCGTCTCTCTCTTCACTTACGATGTGTTCGTTTGACAGTGTTGTTGTTGTGGTCTTCAGTCCTGAGACTGGTTTGATGCAGCTCCTCATGCTACTCTATCCTGTGCAAGCTGCTTCATCTCCCAGTACCTACTGCAACCTACATCCTTCTGAATCTGTTTAGTGTATTCATCTCTTGGTCTCCCTCTACGATTTTTACCCTCCACGCAGCCCTCCAATACTAAATTGGTGATCCCTCGATGTCTCAGAACATGTCCTACCAACCGATCCCTTGTTCTAGTCAAGTTGATCCTATTCAATACATCCTCATTAGTTATATGATCTACCCGTCTAATCTTCAGCATTCTTCTGTAGCACCACATTTCGAAAGCTTCTATTCTCTACTTGTCCAAACTAGTTATCGTCCATGTTTCACTTCCATACATGGCTACGCTCCATACAAATACTTTCAGAAACGACTTCCTGACACTTAAATCTATACTCGATGTTAACAAATTTCTCTTCTTCCGAAACGCTTTCCTTGCCATTGCCAGTCTACATTTTATATCCTCTCTGCTTCGACCATCATAAGTTTTCCTGCTCCCCAAATAGCAAATCTCCTTTACTACTTTAAGTGTCTCATTTCCTAATCTAATTCCCTCAGCATCACCCGACTTAATTCGACTACATTCCATTATCCTCGTTTTGCTTTTGTTGATGTTCATCTTACACCCTCCTTTCATGACACTGTCCATTCCGTTCAACTGCTCTTCCAAGTCCTTTACTGACTTTGACAGAATTACATTTCTTCTCCATGGATTTTAATACCTACTCCGAATTTTTCTTTTGTTTCCTTCACTGCTTGCTCAATATACAGATTGAACAACATTGGGGAACGGCTACAACCCTGTCTCACTCCCTTCCCAACCACTGCTTCCCTTTCGTGCCCCCCGACTCTTATAACTGCCATCTGGTTTCTGTACAAATTGTAAATAGCCTTTCGCTCCCTGTATTTTATCCCTGCCACCTTCAGAATTTGAAAGAGAGTATTCCAATTAACATTGTCAAAAGCTTTCTCTAAGTCTACAAATGCTAGAAACGTAGGTTTGCCTTTCCTTAATCTAGCTTCTAAGATAAGTCGTAGGGTCATTATTGCCTCACGTGTTCCAATATTTCTACGGAATCCAAACTGAACTTCTGCCAGTTTTTCCGCTCGTCTGTAAAGAATTCGCGTTAGTATTTTGCATCCGTGACTTATTAAACTGATTGTTCTGTAATTTTCACATCTGTCAGCACCTGCTTTATTTGAGATTGGAATTATTATATTCCTCTTGAAGTCTGAGGGTATTTCGCCTGTCTCATACATATTGCTCACCAGATGGTAGAGTTTTGTCAGGACTGGCTCTCCCAAGGCCGTCAGTAGTTCTAATGGAATGTTGTCTACTCCCGGGGCCTTGTTTCGACTCAGATCTTTCAGTGCTCTGTCAAACTCTTCACGCAGTATCGTATCTCCCATTTCATCTTCATCTACATCCTCTTCCATTTCCATAATATTGTCCTCAAGCAAATTGCCCTTGTATAGACACTCTGTATACTCCTTCCATCTTTCTGTTTTCCCTTCTTTGCCTAGAACTGGGTTTCCATCTGAGTTCTTGATATTCATACAAGTGGTCCTCTTTTCTCCAAAGGTCTCCTTAATTTTCCTGTAGTCAGTATCTATCTTACCACTAGTGAGATAAACCTCTACATCCTTACATTTGTCCTCTAGCCATCCCTGCTTAGCCATTTTGCACTTCCTGTCGATCTCATTTTTGAGACGTTTGTATTCCTTTTTGCCTGCTTCATTTACTGCATCTTTATATTTTCTCCTTTCATCAATTAAATTCAATATTTCTTCTGTTACCCAAGGATTTCTACTAGCCCTCGTCTTTTTACCTACTAGATCCTCTGCTGCCTTCACTACTTCATCTCTCAAAGCTACCAATTCTTCTTCTACTGTATTTCTTTCCCCCATTCCTGTCAATTGTTCCCTTATGCTCTCCCTGAAACTCTGTACAACCTCTGGTTTAGTCAGTTTATCCAGGTCCCATCTCCTTAAATTCCCACCTTTTTGCAGTTTCTTGAGTTTTAATCTACAGTTCATAACCAATAGATTGTGGTCAGAGTCCACATCTGCCCCTGGAAATGTCTTACAATTTAAAACCTGGTTCCTAATTCTCTGTCTTACCATTAGGTAATCTATCTGAAACCTGTCAGTATCTCCAGGCTTCTTCCATGTATACAACCTTCTTTTATGATTCTTGAACCAAGTGTTAGCTATGATTAAGTTGTGCTCTGTGCAAAATTCTATCAGGCGGCTTCCTCTTTCATTTCTTAGCCCCAATCCATATTCACCTACTACGTTTCCTTCTCTCCCTTTTCCTACTACCGAATTCCAGTCACCCATGACTATTAAATTTTCGTCTCCCTTCACTATCTGAATAATTTCTTTTATTTCATCATACATTTCTGGGGCTTCGTGTCTATCTTGCCCACAATAATACGTTCACTATGCTGTTTGTAGTAGCTTACTCGCAGTCCTATCTTTTTATTCATTATTAAACCGACTCCTACATTACCCCTATTTGATTTTGTATTTATAACCCTGTATTCACCTGACCAAAAGTCTTGTTCCTCCTACCACCGAACTTCACCAATTCCCACTAAATCTAACTTTAACCTATCCATTTCCCTTTTTAAATTTTTAAGCTACCTGCCCGATTAAGGGATCTGACATTCCACACTCCGATCCGTCAAATGCCAGTTTTCTTTCTCCTGATAACGACGTCCTCTTGAGTAGTCCCCGCCCGGAGATCCAAATGGGGGGCTGTTTTACCTCCGGAATATTTTACCCAAGAGGACGCCACCATTATTTAACCATACAGTAAAGCTGCATGCCCTCGGGAAAAATTACGGCTGTAGTTTCCCCTTGCTTTCAGCCGTTCGCAGTACTAGCACAGCAAGGCCGTTTTGGGTAGTGTTACAAGGCCAGATCAGTCAATCATCCAGACTGTTGCCCCTGCAACTACTGAAAAGGCTGCTGCACCTCTTCAGGAACCATACGTTTGTCTGGCCTCTCAACAGATACCCCTCCGTTATGGTTGCACCTACGGTACGGCTATCTGTATCGCTGAGGCACGCAAGCCTCCCCACCAACGGCAAGGTCCATGGTTCTTGGGGGGAGGTGTTTGACAGTAACACTTCAAAATTTTGTGTCCTTGTTTCTATTATTTTTTTCCTTCCCAACTATCAAACTGCCCGTCTCATCTTTCAGCATATCCACCCATGGCTAATATCCTCTCTTTATTTGCCCCACCTCATAAAAGAATTTCCTCCCCTGCTTATTTTCAAAGTTCTTCTGTATTTCATCCATCTTTTTTCTTCCCTCTAGTGTCTTTTTAATCCGCGCTATGTTCTTAGCTACCCTTCTCTTCTCTTTAAATATAGCCATATTATTTCGTGTAGGTCTCTGTAACATTCTCTGTCGAGCTGGATTTCTATGATCTAGTGCCTCTGACATCTCCTCATCACAGCATCCGTTTCTTTTCTGCTTTCCTTGTTCTCCAAGTACCTCTTGAGCTGTTGTGTTTAAAGCTATCTTAGTTTCCTCCGTAGTACGCTGATATCCTTTCCCTCCATCACGCTGATCTCTTACAACTTCTCTTGCACTTTGCCCCTATAAGATTCCCTTTTTCTTCTGATCTTTGAGCATATCCACATTTTAGACCTTACTTTTCTCCAACCCAGCCCTTCTGGCTTTAACTGCAATCCTTTGTAAGGTACTGATTCTTACCAAAAATGGTCTAAATCAATATCCGCTCCTCGGCGGCTAATCACATACAAGATATCTGAGGCATGCCGTCCACCTATCAGTTCATCACCTATTTGATTTCTCGTCAACCCATCTGATGATATCTAACTCTCCTTATGAATGTCTTTGTGTGGGAAACATGTACTTTTAATCACTAGTCCTTCGCTAAAAGCAAATTCAATCAGTTTCCAACCATTGTTATTTGATTCCACGTGTTTACTAAGAAGACCTGCCACCGGTTGGTTCTCTTTCTCTTTACTTACTTCCGCATTACAGTCCCCTAGCTTAAATTTGACATCATACTTTTGCGCAGCTTATCATATACTTGCTCCAATTTCTCATAAAATTCTTCTCTGTCTTCTTCAGCTGCATCTTCCGTTTGGGCATGCACACTAATCAGCGACAAGTTGGAGAATTTTCCCTTCAGCCTCAGTTGACATAATCTGGGTTTTATTCAAATTGGTTCAAATGGCTCTGAACACTATGGGACTCAACTGCTGTGGTTATCAGTCCCCTAGAACTTAGAACTACTTAAACCTACCTAACCTAAGGACATCACACACATCCATGCCCGAGGCAGGATTCGAACCTGCGACCGTAGCAGTCGCACGATTCCGGACTGCGCACCTAGAACCGCGAGACCACCGCGGCCGGCTGGGTTTTATTGTTTCATATTCCACCGTGGCGTGACTGATGGACTTCTTTACCATAAAATCTGTTCCTAATCTATTTTCTTCTTCCCCGTTATTGATCGAGGCATAATGCTGAAGATCAACCACCTCTGTTTGTTTCCATCTTATCTCTTGGAATGCTGTAACATCAATTCGGTACCTCAATAATTCCTCCTCGAGCTTCCTACTGGCTCCTGCCTGAAAGATACTTCTTACATTTCATGTTCCGATATACCAAATTCGTTGCCATTTAACGTGCCTTGGTTGTCGTAAGTTTGAGACAGCCCGGTGCCCTCTGTGAACTGGTTGCTGAACAATGAGTTTTTTCCGATATGGAGTTGTTAGCCCAATGATTAACCCCCAACCTGGAGGATCTGGATTTGTATATGGTTTACTCCCTTAGGGAGACTGGCTTCACTACCCCTGTAGAACCCTATCTCCCCTATGCTGTAGGGAATTGGAAATGACAAGGATAGGATAGGATAGGATAGGAAAGGAGACAGGATTGATAGGTCGTTGTGGGACACACTTCGTCTGGCCTCCCTTTGGCCTGTCTGGCATAGCCCTCTGGATCCAGAGCACAGTGAAAACCAGTAACCAGTAGAACACACGCCCACGAATTCGGCGGGAGAAATCATTCCACCTACATGCCCCAAGTCACGTACGCCGAGACAGAGAGGGCTAGTGTTCTCTGCCAACATCTTTCTCCTTGTGCTTCGATTCCTTGTGCTTTGTTTCAATGGCTTCTTTAATTACACAATCGCAGAAGCCCTTTGTGAGAGCCACGATAGACGTTTCGTCAAATTTTTATCCGGTTTTCGTTTTTTAAGCAAGCTCAGCTAATGCAGATTTCTCGGGGTCGCGTAGGCGATAAAACCTCTCATGCTCTTCCTGCGTACTGTTTGTCCAATATAAGAATGGCCATACTCGCAAGGTACGAGGGCTATTCGGAAAGTAGGATCCTATCGGTCGCGAAATGGATACCACACTGAAAATCAAAAATGTTTCATTTGCAACAGTTAGTTAGACATTCCAGTAGCTTCTCTACATAGTCGTCGCTCCGACTGTGATATTTGTCGTGGCTTTGTAGCAGTTTTCCAATACCTTCGTCATAGAAGGCAGCCGCCTGTACTTTCTGCCAATTCTGTACGCCGATCTGCAGCTTGTTGTCTGTGCCAGAATGTTGTCTTCATAGCCAGCGGTTCAAGTGAGCAGAGTTGTAAGTCAGAGGGAGCGAAGCACGGCCTGAATGGTAAGTTATCAGACACCTCCCATCGAAAACGCAATGGGAGCTCCTCATTGCCCGTGCAGTGTACGACGGAAAACTGTCATGAAGAAGGAAACGCATGACAATTACTTTGTGTGGACTGGGTGAAATTAAGCAAAATCTCTCACAGGCATTCATACTTGCAAGGGGACATTATTCTTCTAGGTATCTTTACGTGCTCACTGTGCGCTCAGAACTGCAAAGAGCGAAGTGATGCGATCAATGGGAATACTAGAGACTATGTCTGACACATCTTCGCAAAGCTTAATCAGATTTTCCCTGTGGTTTCAGTTTTGCGGTCGATCAGACCTTACTTTCTGAATTGCCCTCGTATCTTGTAGACCCCAGGTATTCTGATGTACCTTTTAGACCGCAGGTGTTGTGAGACCACCAGTCCACTGGCAGTCGTGTCGCTTGACAATGGCCTGCGAGTACTTGGCTGAAAGCTCATGTAATTTTGATTACTTGACGCGGTTGGAAACCTGAGCAATTTTTTTTTCAAGGCAGGGAGTGTTCATGAAACAGAGGCTGCCGATCAGAAGGGAAAAGTTAGGGTTAAAATAAAACGCCTACCCCACTGATCAATTCTTATAGGCATAGGTCTGAGTGGAAAATGATAAAGATGGCATATGAAAATGATCAAATACCGTATCTAGCTGTTAGGCTATACTCTAGTGAAAGATGTGCTCTAATAAACGAACATCTTTCACCTGCTCAAAGGAAGTGTTACAGGCATCTGTGCCAAGACAGTGTTATTGAGATCCCATTGGACATTGTTATTACAACTTGTGTGCTTGGGGAATTCTCTGGCAGATTATCGTTTACCTCTTTGAGTTTCTGACACTTCTGCCTGATATTAGTCCATAGTGTTAGCTAACACATTCATGTATAGTGAATAAATTCTGTATGTGTCCTTGATTTATACACTTGCATCTTGTACTTCATTTGTTCTGTTGTGGATTTTAAGTTATGATTTCAGCAGCCCTACATTTTTTTTTTTTTTTTTTTTTTTGTTGGAGGATTTCGAGGGATTCGACTTAGAATTCAATTATGCCATGCATATTCTTTATGTATGTTGAAGTGTGATTTAATTCTACTGTTACTGAGTTATAGTAATTGGTATTGTACTCACAAAAGATTTTCAATTGTTGCGGCAAATTATTAATTGGAAAGCAGTTAAGGTTTTTATTATTTTTGTGCTCATTTTAATTTATACTGGAATCGTTCTGCTTTATATTGTTGGTAATTATGTGCAGCAGAAGTGATGTTAATAAATGGGTATCTGCTAATAACTGCTAAAATACATTTCTGCCATCAAGATCCCCAGTCTGTTCCACTCTATAGGTTATGTTGCTGCTATCCATAATTACAAAGAAAGCTTTGACACTGTTCACTGGAATACACTCTTTGAAATTCTGAAGATAGTTGGAATAAAATACAGGCAGTGAAAGGCTACCTGTAATTTGTACAAAAAGCAGACTGCAGTTACAAAAATGATGGACATGAAAGGGAGCCAGGAGCTGAGAAGTTGGTGAAACAGAGCTGTAGCCTAATCCTCGACATTATTCAATCCTTACATTGACAAAGCAGTAAAGGGAACCTCTAGAGAAAATTTTAAAAGGAATTAAAGTTAAAGGAGAAGAAATAAAACTATAAGATTGCGATGTCTGTGGTCATCTCAGTCACTACAGTTGTCCTGATAACGCATTAAAATCTGACAACACGTACTGACTTGTAAAAGGTACAACTGGACCTACGTATGGGAGCTGGCTGCCACACCCGTTCTAGGTGTTTTGGTGAAGCAAAATGATTCCTTGGAAATAGCCAAAGCCTCCTTATCTTCGTATTCTTATACGGTCCATCCTAGTGGGCCACTTCCAAATTACCGTACCTTCGATGAGGTGTTAAAACCAGATCATAACAGCTCCCACGACCAGTGTCCAGCAGCTTCACAGGGTGGAGGCCCGAATCCATTGGAATCATCCCCACCAAAGCAAACTATTTTTCCTACGTCTGGGGACCTCATCCTGTTGGGCATATATTTGTACATGGGAGACTTAGTTAACAACGTACGAAGAGTTCCTAGCCAAAAAACTGCCTTGTCGAAACTTTCTGATGGTACACAGAACCGTGATGCAAGTCCCAAATCTTGCGAGGTTCCGGGCTACGGTCTTGTGCACGGACACAGTTTTAATCTGTAAGGAGGCCTCGAAACAACACTCTCTCCGCTGCGGAAGGGAAGATTTATTCTGGATCTCTTAAGTTGCTGGTAACTGAAGGACGCTCTATCCTTCAAAGCTTACTGTTACTCGAGTGTAACACCGTTTAAGAGAAAATCAGCCACACCTTTGGCAAAAAATTCTCTCATGAATGCTAGCAGCAATAGTGGCCGAAACGCTCGACTTGATGTTACATACGTACGCAGTCATATGCCAACGTGAATTCTAACGAATTTTACATTCCCACATTGACTACAGTAATTATTATATACCGAAAATAGTCATTTACGTATGACGCATTGGAGACTCTATTGAAATCCCACACTAGAGCCATAGTCTCAGCAGCCCCCTACTATGTCTTGGCTCAAATGGTTCAAATGGCTCTGAGCACTATGGGACTCAACTGCTGAGGTCATCAGTCCCCTAGAACTTAGAACTACTTAAACCTAACTAACCTAAGGACATCACAAACATCCATGCCCGAGGCAGGATTCGAACCCGCGACCGTAGCGGTCTTGCGGTTCCAGACTGCAGCGCCTTTAACCGCACGGCCACTTCGGCCGGCCCTACTATGTCTTCAAACAGTTTGTTCACTATACCTGAAAATAAGCTCTTTTGGCTCTTATGTGGTAGTAAAGTTTATGATAAAAGGACTTTTGGTGTAAACAGTTTAATTTCGAATTTTGACAGCTTCTCAGACTACAGCATTGCAGACACAATAGCACCTTTCTTAGCAATCATATACAACCGCTCACTTGACGAAAGTTCTATCCCTAAAGACTGGAAAGTAGCACAGGTCACACCAATATTCAAGAAAGGAAATGGGAGTAACCCATTGAAATATAGACCCATGTCACTGACCTCAATTTGCAGTATGATTTTGGAGCATATACCGTACTCTAACATTATGAATCACCTTGAAGAAAATGACTTATTGATATATAACCAACACGGATTCAGAAAACATCGTTCTTGTGCAACGCTTATTCCCATGAAGTAATGACTGCTCTCGCCAAGGGATCTCAGATCGATTTCTTATTCCTAGGTTTCCAGAAGGCTTTTGATACCGTTCCTCACAAGCGACTGTTAGTCAAATTACGTGTATATGGAGTATCGTCTCAGTTGCGTGACTCTGTTCGTGATTTCCTCTCAGAGAGGTCACAGTTCGTAGTGATAGACGGTAAATCATCGAGTAGAACAGAAGTGATATCTGGCGTTCCGCAAGGTAGTGTCATAGGCCCTCTGCTGTTCCTGATTTACATGAATGATCTAGGTGATAATCTGAGCAGCCTCCTTAGATTGTTTGCAGATAACCCTGTAATTTTTCGTCTAGTAAAATCATCAGACGATCAATTCCAATTAAAAAATGATGTAGAGAGAATTTCTGTATGGTGCGAAAAGTGGCAATTGCTACTAAACAAAGAAAAGTGCGAGGTCATCCACATGGGTACTATAAGAAATCCGATAAATTTTGGGTATACGGTAGATCGCACAAATCTAAGGGCTGTCAATTCCACTAAATACCTAGGAATTACAATTACGATCAACTTAAATTGGAAAGACCACATAGATAATATTGTGGGGATGGTGAAACAAAGACTGCACTTTGTTGGCAGAACACTTAGAAGATGAGACAAACCCACTAAAGAGACAGCCTACATTACACTTGTCCGTCCTCTACTCGAATATTGCTGCGCGGTGTGGGATCCTTACCAGGTAAGATTGACGGAGGAAAATGTTCAAATGTGTGTGAAATCTTATGGGACTTAACTGCTAAGGTCATCAGTCCCTAAGCGTACACACTACTTAACCTAAAGTATGCTAAGGACAAACACACACACCCATGCCCGAGGGAGGAATCGAACCTCCGCCGGGACCAGCCGCACAGTCCATGACTGCAGCGCCGGCGACCGCTCGGCTAATCCCGCGCGACTTGACGGAGGACATCGAAAAAGTGCAAAGAAGGGCAGCTCGTTTCATGTTATAGCGAAGTAGGGGTGAGAGTGTCACTGATATGATACGTGACTGGGGAGGCAGTCACTGAAACAAAGGCGGTTTTCTTTGCGGCGAGATCTATTTACGAAATTTCAGTCACCAACTTTCTCTTCCGAATGCGAAAATATTTTGTTGACACCCACCCACGTAGGGAGAAATGATCATCAAAATAAAATAGCAGAAATCTGAGCTCGAACGGAAAGATTTAGGTGTTCCTTTTTCCCGATCGCCATTCGAGAGTGGAATGGTAGAGAAGTAGTATGAAAATGTTTCGATGAACCCTCTGCCAGACACTTAAGTGTGAATTGCAGAGTAATCATGTAGATGTAGATGTAGATTGTTTATGTATCCTAGTAAAATCACTTAGCATCACGAGGTTAAAAGGGTCATATTCAGTCTAAAAAACTAGAAGCTACGGTTGTATAGTCGAGTACATAGTAATACAAACCTCTACAACACAGACGCTTCTGCTTGTCATAATTATCACCCAAAAACTTTCTTCCGCCTTATGACGTTTGTGTAAGACAACTTTCGTTATCTGTAACCCACGACCTCTTTCGCTGTATTTACCTTCTCTGTGACGTCCGATACGGAATATAGAGAGCGCTTCTCGGAAATTTCCGTCACAGATAAAAAGGAAGAGCTGCTGATAAATGCTTGCGCAAATAAATGTTTATGACCAATTTGTACCCACCATTCAGTGCAGTTTTTACTGCTACATTTTAACTTGTAGCGGGCCGGTGTGACCGAGGGCTTCTAGGCGCTTCAGTCTGGAACCGCACGACCGCTACGGTCGCAGATTCGAATCCTGCCTCGGGCATGGATGTTTGTGATGTCCTTGGGTCATTTAGGTTTAAGTAGCTCTAAGTTCTAGGGCACTGATGACCTTAGTTGTTAAGTCCCATAATGCTCAGAGCCATATGAACCATTTTTTAACTTGTATCTTCAAACAGTTGCCATCTCATCCTTCGTGTATCGGTCGAACGTGACTAGGCGGCTGAAAATGGAATAGGCAAAATTCGTATACAGTCGCATGTATTATTTCACGCAATGGAGAAGATCTCCAATTTAGTGTTAATGATATAATCTATTGCCATAGTTTGCAGCCCTAGATTAGTTTGCCAACTTAGGGTAGCGATCGTATCGTATCCTAATCATATGTCCTCGTACAGTCCGTGTCTACAACAGAAACCTTTACGTGTAGTACGTAAGTATCTAATAAGTAATGTAGCAGGGACCATACACCGACTCACATATTTCTTGCCTGAGTTTACTGAACATTCTTCAGTGATGTACTCTATTAAAGCTATGCTAGTTTTGCAAGCCCAAAACGTTCTTCAAACTTTTGTTAAACACTCCTCTAGTTGACACATTAGATTATTACAACCATAATAACAACTTTTACTATCGTTGACCTTGACTTTAGACAACTATATACAAAACTTCGTCTTCTTTCTCATTTTTTGTCCCATGTGATATGGTCTACAAATGATGAACAGTTACCCATCTGTGATATATTAATTAAATTACTTTACTGTGTCCCCGGCTGCCCCTCCTCTTGCTACAATTGCTGTCTTAAGGACCAAAGTCTCGTGAACTATGAATCAGTTACTTTCGTGAACTTTCTTCTGTGTATGTATGTGTTCAAACAGTTGATGTGATCTATTTCTTTCGGAATATGGCGGACAGGTGTGAAGACGAGTGTGGAAAACATCCGGAAACTAATCACTGGTTGCCAAGTGTACCAGAGTTAATTTAGAGTCCGTATTTACTCCGGATCACTTGTGTCTTTCAAGCTAACAGTGAAGTGCTCCTCTTTCCCGAGCTGTCGAAGCTTCTTTGTCGCCTTTCGACTCAAGAGGTCGTACTCTGGTGGCAACATGTTGCCTGATGTCCGCGGTTCACTCCTTTTTCTATTTTGGATAATGGTTTTGCAACAAATGATCTTAATGGTATTAAAGAATGAGAACTAAACCCACTAAACTAAATATGTTGACAACAGCGTGTCCCTAGAAAATTCAGATACAGCTTCCGTTGTAGGATATTGTGTCCCGCAAGGAGGTCTGACATTATTCATTACCTTATTCATTGTCGGAAGGGTTCCGTTGATTTAAAAAGAATTTTTATCGTAACGTACGTTTTCCATGACTGTAGGAATAGGTAGTTAGTGGAGTGACTGCTCGAGTCAGATTTCATTCCAAAGTGGCATTTTACGTACATTTATATCGATGAGGGGACTGTCATAGTTATTAAGATGTTCTGAATGGCACACAATCTAGGAATATCTTTGTTACTTAGTTATTTACAAAATTCCGTACATCATATTCACATTAAGCTTTATAATGTGGATTATGTCAATTGAAAAAGGTAGAAAACGAATTTAAACAAAGGATAAGAACATATTTATTTGGTTACATTCTGATCATTTGCCGTTCTGTCTGTATAAATGACTAATTATTTATGTTCAAGAAGTCATGTGTTTTTAGATGGAGTTGTTAAAGAGAAACAGTTATACAAAGGTCAGAGCATACAGTATCTGCTCTGTGTTAGATATTCCATATCCGTGATTAGATCGCCAAAGAGTTTTATAGCTGTGCTAGCAGGGCGCCCGCTGCTTCACTGGCGTAGACCGTATAGTCTGCAAGGTGCAAACACCATCTACACACGCACACACACACACACACACACACACACACACACACACTCCTCCCTCGCGTGCTTCAATTGCGTAATGTGCTGGGCACCGAGCATGCTGAAACCATATATGTTGTCGAGCGTCCAGGGAAACATCCTGCAGTAGTACCGGTGGTTCCTGTTCCAAAAGCTTTCGATATTTGCGTCCATTCAACGTGTCGTCATTAAGATGCAGACCAATGAGTTTCTTCCCCATGATGCCAAATCATACGTTTACCGACGAAGGACTTTGATGGCCAACTTGCCGTAACCCGTGGAGATTGTCTGCACTCCAGTAATGCATGTAATACCGGTTAATGCTTCCATGGTTTGTGAATATAGACTCATCGGAAAGTAGTACCTCGTCAAAGAAGGTATGACTTGTTTACATTGAAACATCCCCTTAGAAAAATTAAGAATGACAGTGCTGGTAAACCTCTTACGTTATTTGATTTTCAAACAGCTGGGCAGAACTGAACGTACTTAGACATTTCTCTCTTTACTTATTCTGATCAACACTAAACTGACACACAATATTATTTAGCGCAACGCAATCTGACTTTCAATCATTCCTACAAAAGAATGGCCCTGACTAACAATAACCTATACCTTTCATAAATCACGTACCTCACAAAAATCTTCGTTACTCGAACTACTGCAATACAGCGAGCTGCCAGCTAAATAAAAGATTCAAACTACTGAAGGCACTAACTACTGATAGGCATAGTTAGCAAATGAAAGATTTTGATGGAGAACAAACAATGTATTTACCTTAATAGTGTTCAGAAGTATATCAGTTCATGACATCCAGTCTTACTCGATCAGTTCATGACATCCAGTCTAACTCGGCCATCTCTCTCCCCACATCCACCACTGCTGGCGGCTCACCTCCAACTGCGCAACGCTACGCGCTTTTCACATCCAACTGCCCAACACCACAATAGCAAATATTTCAAAAATGCAAATCAGCCACAGACTGCACACAGTACAGTCAGTGATTTTCATACAGAGCTCTACGTGGCGTTACCAACATGAAAACCTAAACAGCCTACTTACAACATTTGTTGACGTGCCCCTTAACAAAACACTACCCGGTTGTGGAAATCGGCGCCAGGAAGTTCTTAATGCAGTGACACGTGGCATGAATGATAATTACTACAATGCAGTATTTTTACAATACTACCTACGGACATACCGGAATCGCGTTCTAGTTGTCGGGGCACTCATCCGTGGCTTGTGGTGACCTGCCGCTAGTACAGCAATTTCATCAGCTTCTCCTGCAACACATTTGCTTCGTTTCCTTTTCCGGTCTATGCGCTGCCATCAGACAAAAGCATACACAAAATTGTAAAAGAACGAACAAGAGCGGGCTTTCTCCGGAAAACGCTCAGCACACAAGGCAACAACAGCCTCAAGATTTCTCCTACATTATCCGTAAATCAGGATCTTTTCAATTGTTTCTTTTATGTTAGCAATATTCATCTCCCACTTGCACACCTGTTCTCCACATGACAGGCAGACCTGCAGGAAATAAGCACTGAGCAAGTATTGTAACGTTTAGAGTAGTGTGCTTCCTATTGTGATACGTCGTAGTTCGCTAATCGGCCACGGTGGCGCGTCGAGTAGTCCCCTGTTCGATATGTCGGAGGAATATAACGTTGCGAATGGGGTTTCCAAAATAAGTCATGAAATACTGGCATACCTCCCCTCAGAGCATGGAGGTAGGGTCCCACGTGCCATTGGATATTCAAGGACCATTGACTAGCATGTTGTAAATTATGATTGTGTACCCATTTCTATTCCTCCAATTACAGCGCCATCTGCGACGAAACGAAGAAAATGCTTCGGACAAAACAACTTATGTCGATTTTGCTATAGAATCGTAATCTTCAATAAAATGCGTGGGTCCCCATTAAAGATTTCAAAGTTTTCTCCTGCCACTCACGCCCGGGGTCGGTAGAGTGTGGTATCATTGGATGTCCCCCTTCAAGACAAACAAATTGGAATTATAGATTTTTTTGATCCGATGTTTAGTTTCATTAAGCAGATCTTTTTTTTTTTCTAGTGTTGTACTTCTAAATATACTGTTACTCTCGAACTCAGACAGACTTTGACAAGAAATTTCATAAGTGAATAAAAGTACCGTGAGGCTGTAGCAATACTTGCAGTTGTTTAAAGAGATGTCTGCAGGATGTATGTGTGAAAAACGCACACGCATTTCTAATTATTTTCTTTCGCGGGATGAATACTTTTCCCTAAGTGAGGAGTTAACTCAGAATATTATCCCTTAAGGTCAGTGAATGAAAATACGCGAAATAAAGTTACTTATTGCTAGAGCCCCACAGCTGCTAATAGTTCTCATGGCAAAAGTAGACTAACTTAAATGTTTTAGCATGTCTGCTATATGGATTTTCCAGCTTAATTTTGCATAAATTTGTGCCACTAAAATATTATAATTTTCTTCTCTATTTACTATGTCTTATTGGTATATAGGGTTAATAGAAGGTAGGATATTTTTAATAGTGCAAAACTGGGTGATCCGTGTTTTCATTATTTTCTCTGTTGATGCCACATTTCTAATTTTTTTTCTTAGTTGCGCAATAGGGACCCGTATAGTTTAACAGTTACAATTTTTATAGTCCTTAATGTTATTAGCGTCTACATTTTCATCTGCACAGTTTTTGCTGATTTCTGTATATTTGCATTCATAATCCTTTATCATGTACGTGACAATCTCAAGAGGACGAAGGGGGGAGGAAGCGACTATTACCAGATTTGACTACTATGTGAGACACCAGGAAGCCTTCAGTGGGCAACAAATACGTTTTTCGTGTTTCTGATTAGTCTTTCGTTCGATCAGCATTGAAAAGAAACAGCAGAATTTCCTTAAACGTGGTTGGATGGGTAGGTCGTTGATACATTTCATGGTCAAAAGCCAAGGGATTATTAAAGTTTCGACTGGGTTTGAAGGCTAGTGATAATAAAGCAATAAGAATTATCGCGGAAGAGAACCAAGAACCTCATTCTGCAGCCGTTGTGCTGGCGTAAGTCAGAGGGGCTCAAGAATTTAACTAGTGTTTGGAGCTGCTCTGAATTCTCGAAATCGGGTAGACGGCCATAGAAGTTCATGGTCGGAGGAAGCAGGTTGGGTGGATCCTGATCGTAGAGTCTTATCGACAGTTCCGAGAGTTCTAGAAGGGTTCTTGTCGTCTTACGCAGTCACGCTTGACTTCAGGCGCCAGCAACAGGCAGGCAGTTGCAACTTCCAGATTCGAGTTTACAGTGCCCTAACTATTACTATTCAGAGGTACTTTGCTCTGGATGAGAAAACTAATGCCATGTTAGTTGGAGAAAGTACAGTCGAAAGCGTGAACTCGGTAACTATTCTTTACGTAGATATAGACTATAGTGTTTCTGCGAAATTGGAGCGCGTGATGTGGTATGATTCCTCTATTTTCCTTTGAGCTGTTCTTCTGTGAAACTGTAAATGTTACAATTTCAGAATATGTTACAAGGAGCCAGTTAGTGGCTAAATAGAGACTGTTAGTGTTGTGTGTTGTCGGGTAACTATAGCCCCGACATGTAGAGAAAGAGCAGTATTTCGTTAAATATGGAGGAATGGATATATCGTTGACCGAATTCATGATCAAATACGAAGAAGTTATTAAAATTTCGTTGCGAAGTGTGCCTACGGCAAAGCATTGGGACTGAAAATGAGGGTTCATATTTTTGGGTGGGTGGTGTCCTGTTCGCAGCAGCTGTATGACATTCGAAGCTGTACACAGGAAGAGAGGAGAGACCAGAAATTTATTAGTTGATGCAAATTGGGAGGGTAGGCGCATGTGATAAGTGAGTAGGAGCGTACGACGTTTGGGGATTGTGAGGGGGCGATACGATTTTAATGGAGCAGATATTCACGCGAGTTTGGCGTCAGAAAGGATAGGTTGGATTACATCTTTGCAGTTCTGAAGGGTGATGGAGGAATGTAATCACATATTGCGCTGGTTACTAATTTTTGTACTCATTTGCATTGTTGATAAAACAGTGCACAAATTTTACGTTACTAAAGAGTGTACGTGTTACAGTGCATTCATATGGGTGTCGGAGATGGATGTTGTTTTTATGGTCTTGAGTCAGCTAACTGGTTTAATGCAATTATCAACTATAGTCTATCCTGTACAAGTATGTTCATTTCTATGTGACTATCGCAACCTATACCCATTTAAACTTTGTCACCCTCTACTGATTTTGCGCCTCCCCCTCCACATCCCCTAAACACTTCCCCACGTTACCACACTAACAAATTTTTGATGCCCAGATTTCGCTCTACCAACCTATCTTTTCTTTCAGTCGTGTCAGAAAGCTATTTACTCACCTATTCGCTTCAGTACCTCTCCATCGCTTAACGCATCTAATCTTCAGCTTTCTTCTGTAATATCACATTCAGAAGCTTCTTGACTCTTCATGTCTGTACTTTTTATGGACGAGGTTTCCTTTACGTATAAGGTTACATTCCAGATAAACGTATATTTAATCATCTATGTCAGCAGCCGCACTTGCAGATTATTTTGTGGACCTACAGGCACTTACGTCCACCTCTTATACAGACAACTGTTGTTTTTAAATGTCCAGACATGTTTCAGCACTTACGTGCCAGAATCAGTAGGTACGTTTATTTCGTTCTGTAAAATGCAAACATCATTGAATACCTAATTATTGTAAGGAAATGTAGGCTCTGTAGTGGCTATTGCCTTATCTTCTACATTGCTTGGTTCTCTAAGACCTACTTTACCTTATTGTACACCGAAAGATTGTCATGTGCAACTATATGATGTTACTTTGTGTTTGGCTGGCGTAAATAACAAGTCACTTTACCTGCAAACGTAATTCTGTTAAGTGAAAGAAAAGAAATAGTCGCGAAATATTTTCACGCAACAAAATTAGGTCTATACAGGAAGTGTTTCGTTCACTCGCCAGCCAAATTCACAGTAATCCGTTAGTGGCAAATGACAAACCATCAGTATAAAATGATGTAAAGAATGTCCAGCAGAACTCAGAAATGTGTTACAACTGACATAAATTGTTCATTATAAGAATTAATACTTAAAAAATGCTTGCATTTTGGAAAACAGAATAAACCAACCCACTGCTGATGGCACAAAGGTTGAAAAATATGTTTTAAGATTTACACACAACAGTTGTTTGCATAGTAGGTTTGTTAGTTACATTGATACATGTTATGTAGGTAACCCGAACCATTCTTTATGTGGAACGAGACAGTTTACAGGACACATGAACATGACTAGTATTAACATTAATGAACACTTTGTATTTTAGTTCTACTCGTGCAACCTCGTTTAGAAACGAGGTTTTCTTCAGGCTTCCAGTTTTTAAACTGAAATTCGTTTATGGAATAGAGGGAGTTGTCCAAGAGGAATGATTTTATGTTAGATTTGAAGCTTGCTTTGCTACCTGGCATATATTTTATGTTTATGGGGTAAATGATCAGGTTTTTTTTTTGCTGAATATTTAATTCTTTTATGAGCCACAGACAGACTTAATAATGGCTAAAGAAGGATGGATTATTAATGACGAATTTCATTAGCCAATATACAGAGTGCTTCGTTAATGATGTTGCACACTTCTAAACGTTGAAGTGAACCCATGTACGGAAACGTCATCCAACTACGCTACAGAGCGACAAAGTTACAGGTGCCGGGGCCTGCAAATGTATTTATACACGGAGTAATTCCGTAATGATTTTACAGATTTTCAAGGATGATGGAGACGGATAAATTTATCAATTTAAGGTAAGGGTTCCTGGTTCGAAAACGAAGTTACATCATTCTGATAACTCTGAGAATGGAATAGATGTACTGGTACTGTTGTTGCTAAGAATGTGGAGTAGGCAACTTTTAGAGGTCCAAGACAAGAAAAAATGTGGTGTAAACATGGGCTGTTAAATGCATACCTGAGAAGTTATGATCACTTGCTCACCTTCGCTAGTGTGAAACACATCTCCTCTATTGGACAAGTGCTCATAGCTCTCAAGTTATGCATTTTAGAGCCCATGTTCAGTAGACATTTTTTCTTGCCTTGGTCTCTGCTACCACCTCTGAAAGTTGCCTACCCTACGATCTCACCAACAACAGTACCGATACGTGTATTCCATTGTCATAGGCATCAGAACGGTTTTCGTCCACAACTTCCAACTCGTTCGTTTCTGGTATAGGGCCTTTACCTCAGACTGATACATTTATCCTTTCCCATCATTCCTGAAAGTTTGTAAAATAATAACGGAATCACCTTCATATGCATACGTCTACAGGAGCCTTCGCTTACAACTTTGACTTTCTGTAGCGTTGTTGGATGACTTTCTGGACATGGGTTCCTACGTAACATCTACTAAGTCCCGTCTACAAGCTGTAGAAATGTGTAACATGAATTGTGAAAAACCGTATATGTATTGTGACGATGCAGTTACAATGGATAACTCCTTGAAAAGGTACCTACATGACGCTCGCAGGTGAAAAGCACATATTATTCTTACTGCTCTCCTTTATACGATCAGTAGTATTTAAATAGTGATGAGATAGCACAGAATATTATTTCAGAATCTGTTACTCACTCGGAATGTGCTTGTTTCAGCCCAAGTTTTCATCAATATGTACACCCGAAAATGTCTAGTATTTTACTCTGTTTACTGACTCTGGTTCTTGTGCTGCATAAATTTTTGATATGACTTCACTTGTACAGAAACGAATATTGTGTGCATTCTCAAAATTTAGGGAGAGTCCATTTTCAGCAGACCACTTACTAATTCTTTGAATAACATCAGTAACATTATCTTCCGTGACTTTCTCTTTAATGGGATTTATTATAATACTACTATCGTCTGTAAAAGGTACCAATTCTGCTTCCTGAATTTTAAGTGGACGCTAATGCAGATACGGAAGGAGTTTCAGTAGAACCAAAATTGAACCCTGTGTAACTCCCTTTGTGATTTTTTCCCCGTCACTAAAATTTTCTACCCTTCCAACATTGTTTGAATTTTTCAGCACTACTTTTGCCTTGTATTTGTTACGTGTGATTCAGACCAGTTGCGTCTAAAGCCATCGATTCCAAAAAAAAATCTGATTGTTTGTAAGAGTGTAAGGTGATCTACACAATCAAACGCCTTGGAAAAAAGCAGCTGGCGACTTAAATTCCCATAAACATATATTTCTTATCTAGAGACATTATTTTAGAGTCTGTTTACTTTGTCCATTGTCAGTTATTTTGCTGCCTAAATTACAGAACTGGTCCACTAACTTTAGCGGCCATTTCCGACATTTTGCTACTTTTAGCGTTCCGAATCTCATTTGGTAAAAGCAGAACATTTGTAGGATCACTTTGTTGTCCGTCCGTCCCTCTTTTTCTGTCTGTTCGGCTGTTAAAAACACTCTTTAGTCAGGAATTCGAAGTGAAATTTATGTCTTTAAACGCGAACATTTTTAGGTTAGGCTTTACCGTGACTGTTACTGACATTAAATGAAACAACAAGTTCACTGTCAGTTACTGAGGTGTATAATCCCTCGGCGGTGTACAAAAATTAAGATTCCAAGTCAATGTAATCGAAAAATAGGTCATTTATGTAACATATTTTGATATTCGCAAACTCACTCACTAAAACATGAAGTTTGCAAGAACAGACATAATTTATAATGGGATAACCGCAATCTTTTACAATGTCATATGTGACGCAGTATGTGAAGGTTGCTGTGTGTGGACGGGCTACTTCTGTAACCGAAATATCAGATCAGAAGATGGTTCTAGAGGAACCGAAACCGGTCATATGAATAAACATTTTGCAGTCAAGACGGATTATAAGTAACATTGTAAAACATGAAGGATACTTACTGTTGACTCAGAATCATGAAATTAGGCAAGAACGAACGTTTCAGCGTACAAGTAAAGGAAAAAATCCGAAAACTATCAATTTGTAACTACACTGAAGAGCCAAAGAAAGTGGTATACCTGCCTAGTATCGCGTAGGGCCCCGCGAACGCGCGACACAACGTGATATGATCTCGACTGATGTGTGAAGTAGTGCTGGAAGTAGCTGATATTATGAATATTGCAGGGCTGTCCATAAATCAGTAAGGGTATGAGGGGTGGAGAGCTCTTGGAACAGCATGTTGCAAGGCATCCCAGATATGCTCAATAGTGTTCATGTCTGGTGAGTTTGGTGCCAGCGGAAGTGTTTAAACTCAGAAGAGTGTTCCTGAAGCCACTCAGTAGCGATTCTGGATGTGTGGGGTGTCGCATTGTCCTGATGGAATTGTCTAAGAATGTTGGGCATGAATGGTTGCAGGTGATAAGACAAGATGCTCACGTACGTGCCACCTGTCGGAGTTGTATCTAGACGCATCAGGGGTCCCATATCGCTCCAACTGCAAACGTACCACCCCATTACAGAGCCTCCACATGTTTGAACAATCCCCTGCTGATACGCAGGGTCTATCGATTCATGAGGTTGTCTCCATACCCGTACACATCCATCCTCTCGATAGAATTTGAAACGAGACTCGTCCGACCAGGCAGCATTTTTCCAGTCATCAACAGCCCAATGTCGGTGTTGACGAGCCCGGGCAGGCTAAAGCTCTGTGTCGTGCAGTCATCAAGAGTACATGAGTTGGCCTTCGATTCCGAAAGCCCATATCGATGATGTTTGGTCGAGTGGTTCGCACGATGACACTTGTAGGCGCAGCACTGGCATCTGCAGCAACTTGCTGAAGGCTCCTACTTCTGTGACGTTGAACAACTCTCTTCAGTCGCCATTGGTCCCGTTCTTGCATGATCTTTTTCCGGCAGCAGCGATGTCAGAGATTTGAAGTTTTACCGGATTCCTGATATTCACGGTACACTTCTGAAATGGTCCTATGGGAAAAATCACCATTTCATCGCTACCTCGGAGACGCTGTGTCCCGTCGCTCGTGCGCCTACTATAACACCACCTTCAAACTCACTGAAATCTTGATAACCTGCCATTGTAGCAGCAGTAAGCGTTGTAACTACTCAGTCAGACACTTGTCTTTTACAGTCGTTGCTGACAACAGCACCGTATGCTGCCTGTTTACATATCTCTGTATTTGAATACGCATGCCTATACCAGTTTCTTTGGCGCTTCATTGTATATCACACTGAATTAAATATTTTTCGTCATTTGTTATTCATCTGTCTGTCCGCCTATTAAAACCTTTTTTTTCTCTCAGAAATTACGAAAGCAAACGCGAAATTATACAGAACAGTCAAAACTTAACATTAGAACACTATAGAAAGACTTGGAATACCCGGAAACGATTCTTTCCAGTATCGATAACGATAACAGGCGAAAATCGTCGAGATGTTCGATTTCCTTCATGGATGAACCATCTGTACACATAATTATGTTTCCACAGAATCCTCACATCGCTTGGCCTTTTTATGACTATTCTGTAACCTCTTTTCGAGACATCACCTATGCATTTCAGCTTCACGTCGAAGTTTTCCACATTCGAAATTAAAATGCGTAATACGAACTAGGTGTTTCTCGTCTCCAGTTGGATGATCCTGAAAAGGACGGTTATTAGTTATGTTTGCGGACATATTGTATATCACCTTTGACACTGTTGCTCGTTTAGCACCACCCAGGGGTCACATGTAGGGTAATTTAGGTTATACGTACGGACGTGAGCAACGATCGACCCACAGACCCTCCTAAGGATTCGTTCACCATCTTCGAAATTACTGCTCTATGCTACCAGTGCGATGTCATCAGCAAATTCCTCTATGCTGATGACATCGCACTGGTGGCATAGAGCAGTAATTTCGAAGATGGTGAACGAAGAACGAATCCTTACGGAGGATCTGGAGAAGATGTCAACATTCTTTAAGACCTGGAGATTGTTCCCAAGCACATCAAAAACTGAAGTCTCTTGTTTCCATCTAGCGAATCGTGCTGCGAACTACAAACCAAGAGTTCTGATCAATGGACAAAAGTTGAGGTACAATCCTTTGCCAAAATATCTCGGAATCTCTCTAGATAGAATCCTGAGCTACAAAGAACACATCACAGAGCTTTCTCATAAAGTTGGTGCAAGGAACAACGTACTACATAAGCTAAGTGGTACCACCCGGGGAACCTCTGCTGTCTGCCTGCGTTTAACTGGCATCAGTCTTGTGCACCCTGCTGCCGAGTACTGTGCACCTGTCTGGTTGGAAAGTGTACATGTGAAGAAGGTAGACATAAAACGTAACGACACAATGCGCTGCATTACTGGTTCCATCAAATCAACCCCATGCCACTGGTTACCAGTACTGAGTCACATCCCTCCACCTCACTTAAGGCGGAAACAAGCTCTACTGAGGGAGGCCAAGAAAATCTCTGCATCACCCTCTCTACCACTGCACCATCTACATCTACATCTACATCTACATACATACTCCGCAATCCACCATACGGTGGGTGGCGGAGGGTACCTCGTACCACAACTAGCATCTTCTCTCCCTGTTCCACTCCCAAACAGAACGAGGGAAGAATGACTGCCTATAAGCCTCTGTACGAGCCCTAACCTCTCTTATCTTATCTTTGCGGTCTTTCCGCGAAATGTAAGTTGGCGGCAGTAAAATTGTACTGCAGTCAGCCTAAAATGCTGGTTCTCTAAATTTCCTCAGTAGTGATTCACGAAAAGAACGCCTCCTTCCCTGTAGAGACTCCCAACCGAGTTCCTGAAGCATTTCCGTAACACTCGCGTGATGATCAAACCTACCAGTAACAAATCTAGCAGCCCGCCTCTGAATTGCTTCTATGTCCTCCCTCAATCCGACCTGATAGGGATCCCAAACGCTCGAGCAGTACTCAAGAATAGGTGTTTTGAAATAGTATAATTACCACTACGGAATATATAAAATAGATTATCAAGGACGCTAACTATAGTGGGCATACATATATAGAGTGTTTCAAAGTCTGAGCGACAAACATGTAGGGGTCACAGGAGACAAGTTTTGTTACAGACAAAGTATTCGGCGACGCTTCCTTTCGATGTTATATGTGTCTAGTAATTGATTATGCCCATGAAAAGCATCAGGGCATAGATACTCTGTGACGCTCGTATTCAATGTGTGTCGTCTATAAGCCAGTTTTATGCCCCATGTGAAAGGTTATACGCCGAGCATATGAAACATCTTTCTCCGCTTAGAGACACTCATTCTGAAGGTTTTATTGTTGAAAATAACTCAATAAAATTCCTGTGCTACATAGTATGCAAGTGTGGCATACCTGGCTAGTAGGCGGTTGCAGTTCGATTAGATGTCGTGACCCAAGACCGGAGAATTTAATACAATGAGGCCTGGCGTCACCGGGAACGTCAGAGAATGATTTGCCTTCAAGAAATGTTGTTTCCCATGATACGATCTGTCACCGCTAGAAGTTTGTCAGAAAGACTTTCAAATGCCCTGTGTATACTTTAAACTATTGAACCTGTTGTTGTTGTTGTGGTCTTCAGTCCTGAGACTGGTTTGATGCAGATCTCCATGCTACTCTATCCTGTGCAAGCTGCTTCATCTCCCAGTACGTACTGCAGCTTATATCCTTCTGAATCTGCTTAGTGTATACTGGTCTCCCTCTACGATTTTTACCCTCCACCCTGCCCTTAAATACTAAATTGGTTATCTTTTGATGTCTCAGGATATGTCCTATCAACCGGTCCCTTCTTCTGGTCAAGTTGTGCCACAAATTTCTCTTCTCCCCAATTCTATTGAATACCTCCTCATTAGTTATGTGATCTACCCATCTAATCTTCAGCATTCTTCTGTAGCACCACATTTCGAAAGCCTCTATTCTCTTCTTGTCCAAACTATTTATCGTCCATGTTTCTCTTCCATACATGGCTACACTCCATACAAATACTTCCAGAAACGACTTCCTGACACTTAAATCTATACTCGATGTTAACAAATTTCTCTTCTTCAGAAACGCTTTCCTTGCCATTGCCAGTCTACATTTTATATCCTCTCTACTTCGACCATCGTCAGTTATTTTGCTCCCGAAATAGAAAAACTCCTTTACTACTTTGTCTCATTTCCTAATCTAATTCCCTCAGCATCACCCTGTTCCCCTCCCAAACAGAACGAGGGAAAAATGACTGCCTATATGCATCTGTACGAGCCATAATCTCTCTTATCTTATCTTTGTGGTCTTTCCGCGACTACATTCCATTATCCTCGTTTTGCTTTTGTTGATGTTCATCTTATATCCTCCTTTCAAGACACTGTCCATTCCGTTCAACTGCTCTTTTATAAGCGGTCTCCTTTACAGATGAACCACATCTCCCCAAAATTCTACCAATGAACCGAAGACAACTATCCGCCTTCCCCACAACTGCCATTACGTGCTTGTCCCACTTCATATCGCTCTGCAATGTTACGCCCAAATATTTAATCGACGTGACTGTGTCAAGCGCTACACTACTAATGGAGTATTCAAACATTACAGGATTCTCTTTCCTATTCATCTGCATTAATTTACATTTATCGATATTTAGAGTTAGCTGCCATTCTTTACACCAATCACAAATCCTGTCCAAGTCATCTTGTATCCTCCTACAGTCACTCAACGACGACATTTTCCCGTACAACACAGCATCATCAGCAAACAGCCGCACATTGCTATCCACCGTATCCAAAAGATCATTTATGTAGATAGAAAACAACAGCGGTCCTACCACACTCCTCTGGGGCACTCCAGACGATACCCTCACCTCCGGTGAACACTCACCAGGAGTTCTGTCATCCGCCACAGAAACGATTGCGATCAAGAAGACCAGCAAGTGTTACTGCAGGACAACTCATCGCGGATGGTTTTGATCTAAATGAAAGCTGGAAGCATGAATGGTCAACAAAAACATTGGGAATAAGAGCGCATCACCTTGATACCACAAAATGCCAAAATGTTTTGACCTACCGAGGAACTTCTGGTGCCGGCTCAACAGGTTAAGGACTGGACATGGTTGTTGTAGCTACTTCTGGTACAAATGGGGCTGGATCAGTTGACCAATGTGTGAATGTAATCAGGAAGTGCACACAACTAACATCTTAAGAATCTTCGACATCGCAGCGCGTCTGCAAACGTTGGTTAATACATTAAAATACTAAAAAGCCCGCCTCGATTGCGAAAAAAGCACCTAGTGTTAAGTGTTAACCCAGGTTTTGGCGTAGATAACTACACATTCTTCAGAACAACAATAAAACCCACAAGTGCCTAAGAAGACCTTTGTCAATGATTAAAAGAACACCTTAGCTATACATTTATAAACGAAAAAGAAAAGGAAAACACAAACAGTACCTATGTACAAAGTCAAAACCACTACTTAACTTAATGGTGTACGCTCCACCTCACACCGGCCTATGTTCGATGGCCCATGACCCGCCATAAACTGCAGCTACAAATGGTCGCTCACTTACAAGCCTGACCCGCTACCTATGCACATGCGCAACACAAGGGAAGTTACTTGAATGCGCACGCGCATACGAATACGAGAAAGTTTATACATGGGTCGGGGCTAAATAGCCCATATATTCCCAACCGTGGATCAACGTATATCGAAAAATGGAATGGATAGAACAAGAGACGAGCTAAATAGGAGATGAAACCTAAAGATAACCGCACACGGTTGCTTATGCTAGTAAAGAAACTTATATATGAAGCTACCTATGACAACAGGAGGAACTCTTAAAAACTATACCTAAAGCCAGTAGTTATCCTGGGGGGGCGGGGGGGGGGGGGCGGAGGGGGCGCTTAGAGGACGTAATCTAAGGACGGCGTGGTAATAAACATATAGGGATAAAACGTGAGGTGTTCAACGGGCTAAAATCACCTTCATCGTAAAAGGAAAATGAGGATAAAAGGAAAGAAGATGAACAGCTTGACCAACCGCGCTCGCCAATCATCGCACCCATGTCAGAATCCCCAGATCATCAGGTTTACAAGTATGAAGAACAAAGTAAAGGCGCGAAAACTCCAAAAAATTTTCTATTTCTTAGTTGGAGTTGGTCGTTAAGGATATTGTCTTTAGCATGTTGCAGATGCTTGAAGATCTGCATTTCTTCCAAAACATCCAGTTTTAAGGCCTTAACCTCGGCATGAAGTAACTCGATATTAACTGGAGGGCTCGGTGCATGAGCCGTTTGTACAAGGCGTTCCGCATAAGGAGAGCCCTTAATACCGTCACCGCTTCTAGTAGGAATATGCTCTTTATACCTGAGACCCAGAGCTCGTCCCGTTTGCCCGATGTAAAATTTTGGACAATACCCGCATGTAATTTTATATACTCCTGATTGGGAAAGTTTATCGCTGTTACTCTGCAAGGAAAGAATTAAATTCCTATGTAAACTATTATTAGTAGAACAGGCGACTCTGAAATTATGGGCTCTGAGTAAACGCCCCAATTTGTAACTTATATTGCCTATGTAAGGGACAGATGTCGTTGTCACCTGTTTGTCATCTAACGCATCCCCTGGGGTGGAAGACGTAATATTATTATTTTTTTTTATTTTCTTGTTATACATCTGTCTTACCAACTGAGGCCTATGGCCCTTATTTATAGCAATATTCTCAAGTGTGACCACTTCAGTTTCTACCACATCTGGTGCAAGAGGGATATCTGTAACTCGATGAATATTAGAATGAAAAAAAAAAAAAAGAAACATCTTTTGGGCGTACAGATGGGCAGAGTCTGCAGGTATAAGCATAAGCAACCGTGTGCGGTTATCTTTAGGTTTCATCTCCTATTTAGCTCGTCTCTTGTTCTATCCATTCCATTTTTCGATATACGTTGATCCACGGTTGGGAATATATGGGCTATTTAGCCCCGACCCATGTATAAACTTTCTCGTATTCGTATGCGCGTGCGCATTCAAGTAACTTCCCTTGTGTTGCGCATGTGCATAGGTAGCGGGTCAGGCTTGTAGGTGAGCGACCATTTGTAGCTGCAGTTTATGGCGGGTCATGGGCCATCGAGCATAGGCTGGTGTGAGGTGGAGCGTACACCATTAAGTTAAGTAGTGGTTTTGACTTTGTACATAGGTACTGTTTGTGTTTTCCTTTTCTTTTTCGTTTATAAATGTATAGCTAAGGTGTTCTTTTAATCATTGACAAAGGTCTTCTTAGGCACTTGTGGGTTTTATTGTTGTTCTGAAGAATGTGTAGTTATCTACGCCGAAACCTGGGTTAACACTTAACACTAGGTGCTTTTTTCGCAATCGAGGCGGGGTTTTTTGTATTTTAATAAATTGAACATCTAGTCGAACGCTGTCCACTCCATTCATACCCTGGAATTCCCGACGAATTGTTTACTCTCACACCCAGCTTAATTAATTGGTTGAAAAATACGGACTTTAAGGATTAATCTTGTCCCATATTATATGTATATTGCATAAAATCACTTGCCTTGTATCAACTGTATATTGTATAAAATCACCATACGATTTAAAAAAACAAAAAAAAAACAAAAACCTTCGAAATCACTCGCTGAGCTGTCTTCGCTCGTGACGGCGTCCTTGAGTTAGGCTACTAGGAAACGGCCAGCCGACCGCGGGGTCTCTCCGGAGGTGTTTGCTCGCGATAGCCCGTGTACGTGCGGGTCGGGCAGTAGGCGGCGGCGCTGTTTGGGTGTCGTGTCGTCACACGAGAGCGGCGGCGAGGCGCGGACCCGCAGCCAGCCTGCCTGCCAGCCAGATAGGCGAGCCGCCGCCGCCGCTGTTTGCCGTTCCCACGCGCTGCGCCGCGCCGCGCCGCGCCGCAGTGCGCAGCGCCGGCGGCCGCGCGTGGGCGCCGACACCGCCTGATACTCGTATCGGCTTCCTCCGCCGTCTGATTACACAGGCGGGCCGCGAGCCGTCCCCGCTACCGTAGTCCCCACACGTGGCACCCGCCTTGCGGCGCCGGGCTCAGCTAATGAATTCACCCTCGTCGGACGTTGCTTTCCTCCCCCTAGGCCAGTCTACAGGTATCGGACCTTACAAAGATCCAACTGCTACGAACTTTTAACGTATTATATGCAGGTGGCGTGTAGTGTAGAACCCAAAAGCTTTCGAACTAAAAAATTCCTATGCTAACTCGCTGTCAGTGGAAAACGAAAAACCGAATTTTATTTTTGTTTTCTTTCCCTTTATAAACTTTTTCGCTTGCGTCTTACGACGAAAAGGTCTCACGCCTTTCTTTTAGAACGTAAAATCTTCTACAGTTTGGACTGAACAAACGTATTTGTATTCCATATACAGGGTGGTCCATTGATCGTGACCGGCCCAAATATCTCACGAAATAAGCGTCAAACGAAAAAACTACAAAGAACGAAAAACTCGTCTAGCTTGAAGGGGGAAATCAGAAGGCACTATGATTGGCCCGCTAGATGGCGCTACCATAGTTCAAAGGGATATCAACTGCGTTTTTTAAAATAGGAACCCCCAATTTTTATTACATATTCGTGTAGTACGTAAAGAAATATGAAAGTTTTAGCTGGACCACGTTTTTCGCTTTATCATAGATGGCGCAGTAATAGTCACAAACATATGGTTCACAATTTTAGACGAACAGTTGGTAACAGGTAGGTTTTTTAAATTAAAATACAGAACATAGATAAGTTTGAACATTTTATTTCGGTTCTTCCAATGTGATAGATGTACCTTTCAGAACTTATCATTTCTGTGAACGCATGCTGTTACAGCGTGATTACCTGTAAATACCACATTAATGCAATAAATGCTCAAGATGATGTCCGTCAACCTCAATGCATTTGGCAACGCGTGTAACGACATTCCTCTCTACAGCGAGTAGTTCGCCTTCCGTAATGTTCGCACATGCATTGACAATGCGCTGACGCGTGTTGTCAATGCGTTGTCTGTGGATTCCGATAGAAAATATCCTTCAACTTTCCCCCACAGAAAAAAATCCGGAGACGTCAGATCCGGTGAACGTGCTAATCAATACTGCTTCACCCGCGCGCGAGCTATGTGCCGGACATCCAAGGTGTTGGAAGTACATCGCCATTCTGTCATGCAGTGAAACGTCTTGTAGTAACATCGGTAGAACATTACGTAGGAAATTAGCATACATTGCACCACTTAGATTGCCATCGATAAAATCCCCATTCTATCCTTCCTCCCATAATGCCGCGCCATACATTAACCCTCCAAGGTCGCTGATGTTCCACTTGTTGCAGCCATAGTGGATTTTCCGTTGCCCAATAGTGCATATTATGCGGGTTTACATTACCGCTGTTGGTGAATGATGCTTCGTCGCTAAATAGAACGCGAGCAAAAAATCTGTCATCGTCCCGTAATTTCTCTTGTGCCTAGTGCCAGAACTGTGCAAGACGTTCAAAGTACTCGCCATGCAATTCCTGGCGCATAGAAATATGATACGGGTGCAATCGATGTTGATCTAGCATTCTCAACACCTTTTTCGAGATTGGCGACTCTCGCTCAATTTGTCTGCTACTGATGTGCGGATTAGCCGCAACACCTACTTGGGCATCATCATTTGTTGCAGGTCGTGGTTGACGTTTCACATCTGGCTGACCACTTCCTGTTTTCTTAAATAATCTAACTATCCGGCGAACGGTCCGGACACTTGGATGACGTCGTCCAGGATACCGAACAGCATACATAGCACACGCCCGTTGGGCATTTTGATCACGATAGCCATACATCAGCCCGATATCGACCTTTTCCGCAATTGGTAAACAATCCATTTTAACACGGGTGATGTACTACGAAGCAAATACCGACCGCACTGGAGGAATGTTACGTGATACCACGTACTTATACGTTTGTGACTATTACAGCGCCATCTATCACAAAGCGAAAAAAGTGGTCCAACTCAAACATTCATATTTCTTTACGTACTATTCGAATATGTAATAAAAATTGGGATTCCTATTAAAAAAACGCAGTAAATATCCGTTTGACCTATGACAGCGCCACCTAGCGGGTCAACCATAGCGCTGTCTGATTTCCCCCTTCAAGATAGACGAGTTTCGTTCTTTGTAGTTTTTTCGTTTCATGTTTATTTCGTGAGATATTTGGCCCGGTCACTATCAATGGACCACGCAGCATTTACCAAGATACGAATAAGGCAAAAAAAAAAAAAAAAAAGGTTTTAGACTTAGAACTTCACTGAACAATGTCTTGAAAAGTATACCTCTTAACACAATAATAATCCATACCCTTCAGAAAAATGAATTTACGTATGTATGTATGTAATTACGTTCCAGATTGCCTCCTATCCCACGAGACTGATTTCAACCAGACCTGGTATACATATCACTTACTGTCTGGAGATAATCGCTGTGGGGGGTAAGAAGTACCTATTTATCAAACGGTGGCGATGGGGGTCAAAAGGCAGTGTCGTTCCCAGAGTGGATTGGGGTCCTTTGGTTTGGAGTCGAGTGGAGGATCTCAACCAGAGGCTTCGTCGACTCTGTGACGGTCGTGGCTGCAGATTTCTAGATTTGCGTTATTGGGTGGTGAATTTTAGGAGCCCCTAGATAGGGGTGCACTACACAAAGGAAGCGGCTGCTCGGGTAGCAGAGTACTTTTGGCGTGCACATGGGTGTTTTTTAGGCTAGGCAGTAGTGCGAGGTGTCCTGATGAACACTTGCCAGTCGACGTGCAGGCAGGGAAATCAGGACGCGCTCAGTGTAAAGACACTTCAGCTATCAAGATATTAGCAGTAAATTTTCAGAGAGTTGGGAATAAAGTTCCTGAATTTACTGCCCTCCAGGAAGCGTGTGGATCGCAAATTATTCTCTGGACTGAGACCTGGCTGAAACCTGAGATAGGAAGTTCTGAAATATTTAGTGAGGGTTGGAACGTGAATCGGAAAGACAGATTAGACACCGTAGGAGGTGGTGTCTTCATTGCAGTTGACAAAAATATTGTGTCTACTGAGGTCGAAGTAGAGTGTGATTCTGAAGTTATCTGGACACGTTTAACAGGGCTAGGGGATATAAAGTTAATTGTCTGGTGTTATTACTGGCCACCAGGTTCCACCGTGACAGTTCTAGAATCATTCAAAGGTAGTCTACATTCTGTATCGCAGAAGTACCCGGATCATGCTATATTAGTCGGAGGCGACTTCAACCTACCTAGTGTAGACTGGGATGTCTATGGATTCATTACATTTGGTACAGACAAGCCGTCGTGTGAATTACTTTTGAACACATTATCCGAAAACTGTCTTGAGCAGCTAAATCGACAACCAACGCGTAATGGAAGTATTTTAGATCTGGTAGCCACAAACAGACCAGACCTCATCGACGGTGTCAATGTTGAGACAGGGTTTACTGATCATTATGTTGTCATTACGTCTACGGTTACGAAAGTTAAAAAGTCGGTCAAGAAGGTTAGGAGGGTATTCTTACTAGAAAGAGCAGACAAGCAGTTGTTAGCATCCCACTTAGTAAATGAATCGACTTCATTTACTTCCGGTACGATGGACGTGGAAGAATTATGGGCAAATTTTAAACACATTGTAAATCACGCATTGGACAAGTGTGTGCCGAAAAAGTGGGTTACGGACGAAAAAGACCCACCGTAGTTTAACAGCGCAATTCGGAGAATGCTCTGGAATCAAAGGCAGTTGCACTCGCGGTGCAAGAAAGATCGGGAGAATGAGGACAGGCAAAAGTTAGTAGAGATTCGTGCTGCTGTAAAAAGCGCGATGCGCGAAGCATTCAACCACTACCACCGTGATACCTTAACAAAAGATCTTGCTGAAAACCCAAGGAAATTCTGGTCTTACGTAAAATCGGTAAGCGGGTCGAAGGCTTCCATTCACTCACTCACTGATCAGTCTGGCCTGGCAACGGAAGACAGCAAAACGAAAGTTGAAATTTTAAATTTAGCATTTGAGAAATCTTTCACGCAGAAGGACCATGCAAGCATACCGCCGTTTGAGTCTCGTACAGATTCCTTTATGGATGACATAGTGATAGACATCCTTGGGGTTATGAAGCAGCTGAATGGGTTGAAAATAAATAAATCGCCAGGTCCTGATGGGATTCCAATTTGTTTTTACAGAGAGTACTCTACTGCATTGGCTCCTTACTTAGCTTGCATTTATCGCGAATCTCTTGCCCAATGTAAAGTCCCGAGCGACTGGAAAAAAGCGCAGGTGACGCCTGTATATAAGAAGGATAGAAGGACGAATCCTCAAAATTACAGACCAATATCCTTAACATCGGTTTGTTGCAGGATTCTCGAACATATCCTCAGTTCGATTATAATGAATTTCCTTGAGACAGAGAAGTTGCTGTCCATGCATCAGTATGGCTTTAGAAAGCATCGTTCCTGCGAAACGCAACTCGCCCTTTTTTCACATGATATCTTGCGAACCATGGATGAAGGGTATCAGACGGACGCCATATTCCTTGACTTCCGCAAAGCGTTTGACTCGGTGCCCCACTGCAGACTCCTAACTAAGGTACGAGCATATGGAATTGGTTCCCAAGTATGTGAGTGACTCGAAGACTTCTTAAGTAGTAGAACCCAGTACGCTGTCCTCGATGATGAGTGTTCATCGGAGGTGAGGGTATCATTTGGAGTGCCCCAGGGAAGTATGGTAGGTCCGCCGTTGTTTTCTGTCTACATAAATGATCTATTGGATAGGGTGGATAGCAATGTGCGGCTGTTTGCTGATGATGCTGTGGTGTACGGGAAGGTGTCGTCGTTGAGTGACTGTAGGAGGATACAAGATGACTTGGACAGGATTTGTGATTGGTGTAAAGAATGGCAGCTAACTCTAAATACAGATAAATGTAAATTAATGCAGATGAATAGGAAAGAGAATCCTGTAATGTTTGAATTCTCCATTCGTAGTGTAGCGCTTGACACAGTCACGTCGATTAAATATTTGGGCGTAACATTGCAGAGCGATATGAAGTGGGACAAGCACGTAATGGCAGTTGTGGGGAAGGCGGATAGTCGTCTTCGGCTCATTGGTAGAATTTTGGGAAGATGTGGTTCATCTGTAAAGGAGACCGCTTATAAAACACTAATACGACCTATTCTTAAGTACTGCTCGAGCGTTTGGGATCCCTATCAGGTCGGATTGAGGGAGGACATAGAAGCAATTCAGAGGCGGGCTGCTAGATTTGTTACTGGTAGGTATGATCATCACGCGAGTGTTACGGAAATGCTTCAGGAACTCGGTTGGGAGTCTCTACAGGAAAGGAGGCGTTATTTTCGTGAATCGCTACTGAGGAAATTTAGAGAACCAGCATTTGAGGCTGACTGCAGTACAATTTTACTGCCGCCAACTTACATTTCGCGGAAAGACCATAAAGATAAGATAAGAGAGATTAGGGCTCGTACAGAGGCATATAGGCAGTCATTTTTCCCTCGTTCTGTTTGGGAGTGGAACAGGGAGAGAAGATGCTAGTTGTGGTACGAGGTACCCTCCGCCACGCACCGTATGGTGGATTGCGGAGTATGTATGTAGATGTAGATGTAGATGTAGGTGTAGATGTAGCCACGGCGCACGAATATCCATAAATTATGCATCCATTATTTGAAATTGAAAGCGCTTATTTACTTGTAACAATCTTTAAACATAATTTCAAACCTTCAAGAAACTTTTCCTCCCTGGCAATTCAACAAATTGTTAAAAGGAAAATCGTTTATCGCTTTCTACGCGTTTGCTGTTCAGGCAGTAAACAGCCGCGTGGAGCATTACGTTTCATTTTAATAGTAATTTAAAACTAACTATGTTCGCACCACACTTCGCAACCAGTATTCACTTATACCACTTAATGTGCCAGCAAAATTATATCATTGTACGACACATAGTTTAGGAGATATGACGTCATGAACAGTGAAATGCGTGAAAAACTGCCGCATCATGAATGAAATTTAAATTTATTACTTCTTTGCCAGTAAGTCCATTCACAACACATTTCACATAAAGTATTCACATATACCGTTTAATGTACTTAGAAAAATATATCATTTTACCATTCACAGTTCAGGAGATACTACGTTATAAACTGCAGGGCGAAATTCGCTAGAGATCGAGACGAAATTTGTGTACAAGCACGTGTGAAATACGCAAAATACACATGAAATATGTTTGACATTTTTGTTCGAGAGCAAAGCCACAGGCAGAAGGCTCAGCCTAAACTTCTGGAAGGATTTCAACCGAATCTGGTACATATAATAGTCCCGATATGGAAAGGAATACCATGTGGATGAAAACCACTAGCCTCGTATTGGGGTGGGGGTGATAACGTGGGGAGAGAACAGCGAGGATGAGACGGACAGACAGCGAGAGGGAGGATGAGATAGGCACAGATAGAACGAGATGGATAGAGAGAGGGGGGAGGGGAAAATGAACAGAGAAAGGAAAGAAGAGGAGGTCCATAGAGACAGGGGGGGGGGGAGATATGAGCAGAGAGAGGGAGTAGGTAGATATCGAGAGATGGAGAGAGAGAAAAGAGGAACAGAGAGAGGCGGACGAGGAGAAGGGCAAAGAGAGGAGGAGTTGGAATTAGGAGGAGGTGGAAAGAGGGGGAAGGAGCAGGTGCATAGAGGGGAGCTTCCAAATGGACAGAGAGAGAGGGGAATTGTGGACAAAGGGATAGGAGGAGATGGACCAAAATGGGAGATAAACCGGAAAGGGGAAAGGGGGGGGGGGAGAAGAAGATGGGCTAATAGAAGATTGGAAAATGCGAATCTGGGCAACGCCAGCTCAGCTATAAAGTTCTAGAAGGACATTTATAAAAACCCCAAGAAGCTGGAAATAGGACGGAACAGATTTATTAACACTGTTTTATTTGCTGATGATTAAGTTCTCCTAGCAGACAGTGAAGGGGCTTTACAAGAAAATATGTGAAATTGAATAAAGTTTTGCAAACATATCAGATGGTTCATATGGTTATATCTGTGCATAAATCTAGTGATGGCAAAGAGAGAAACACCCAAGAAGAGCTAAAGTAATGATAAAGAACAAAATAATATAACAAGTATATTCCCTTAAACATCTCGAAACACAGACATCAGTATACAAAACTAATTCAGATGTGGTTCGAAATATACTGAAAAATAACGCTATAAATGGATCATGGAACAAATATAAAGAAGAAAATGATGCTAAGACTAGACAATGTGGTGTCTAAGCCTGTGCTTATGTATGATAGTGAAAACTGGAGCCTAAGAAAAGGCCATGAGGAAATAATTGAAGCAGCTGTGATGAGGTTTCTGAGGTCGCTTTTTGCGTTAAGGCTTATAGACCTAATAAGGACTGAAGATGTAAGAACTAGATGAAAAAACAATACTGACGGGAGAGATCAAATACTACAAAGAAAATGGCATGACTGCATTTAAAGGATCCAAATTACCGTAAACTGTAATTGTGGAAGTTCAAATAAACTATCGAGCTATTTTGTTAACTTAAACAGTAAATAAGACTATGATAATAGCAACAGGTGTGAATCTGGCTTGGTGTATCACGCAGCGAAACGTAGTCTGGAGTACGGAAAGAATCTTGTGCCCCATATTTTTAATGATTCTGCTATTGTTTCCAAACTTCCATTCACGACACATTAAAGCGGAAGATATTTGCTCCTGAAAGTGTTTATAGCTTTGTGTCTACTGTACTGTGTCCAGAGAAGACTGTAACATTTTTTTCGTTGGCAACCGATGTTTCAAACAAAAGCAATGGAAAGATGTTCCCAGTTTGCATCAGTTACTTTATCCACTTAACGGCACTGCAGAAGAAAGTTCTAGATTTTGTTGAAAGCGCTGAGGAAACATATGCGGCAATTATTAATATGTTACTACAGAACTTAGCAAAACACAATTTCGATATGAATGACCAGTCTCATTATTGTACTGAAAATGCTTGTGTGAAATTTGGAAAAAAGCATTTCATGTATCAGCTGCTAAGAAATAAAAACGCTAACTTACTGAAAGCTAATTGTTCTAATTATATTATACAAAACACAATTGAGTCTGCAAGTAACAGATTAGATATTAATGTTGAAAATATGGTGTTCAAGGTATATAATCACTTCTCTGTTTCAGCCAAAATAAGAGAGGAATTGAAATAGTTCTCTGAATTTATGAATTTGAAGTGCAGTGAAATTTTGAGGCATATTCCAGTTACATGGCTCTCATTAACATCAGTCATTTCTTGACTTCTTCATAACTGGGAAACAAAAGCTACTTCAGTCGTATCCCTGACTGTCTAAAATGACTGTCTAACATTTTTTGCGAAAGATAGTTCAGAGGAGGCCGTGTTACTATATTTCTCAACTCTAAAATCCTGCAGAGAAGGAAAGAAAACTTATTTTGGTATGATATGATAGGTGACAGCCCCTGAGTTCGAAAATTTAGAAAAAGGTTGTGGAACTGTTTCGTCAAAGCGAAAATATTTGCATTGATAATATACACAGGGCATTCAACAATCATCTAGCAGCAGTGATAACAAAGATGGTGACTATGTTGCAAACTGGCTTGAATTGTTTTCTTTTTTTTTTTCAGTGCTGGAGCAAGGTGTACCTAATTATCAAAGTGGTAGGATTTTTGTTCTGTAACCCTGGTTCCACTGCCTTTCTGGAGTGAATATTTCCATCCAGGTAAAATAAATAGTGTGACACAGGAAACGTACTCGGCAGAACTCCAGGCGACAATGAACTATGAAACCATGCTCTGTTCAGAATCACTTAAATTTACAAAGAGTAATGTTCAGTTACTAAAAAGTGCCGGAGGTTAAATGAAACACAATTAAAATCAATCTGAATTTGACTAACTATCCCTTGAAAATGATAAACATGTACTTTTTGTGTTCTTTAGATGTGTACTTCCGCATTGTTAATGTTTGTGTGCGCTATTAAATATATGGAAGAGCGATGTAATGTCTTGTTTGATATGATATGGATGTGTATTTTAGTTTCGAAAATATTGTTATAAACAAATGACGAGTCGTTACTCCTTTTTTTTTTTATTTCACAAAATATGACATCCCTACCTATCAAGGACACGTCTAACCCTCACCATGCAGAACTGCTCCTGCACTGCATTCCAGAAGTGGACAAATATCTTCATAAATCTGTGGCTAGCTCGAGTAGTCAAGAGTTTGTTTACACTACGTAAAATTACATCAAAACAGTAGAGATACGCCAGCGCTAGCGTCTGGACAACATTTTACACAAAGGATGAGCAGTAGTGTCAGTTTTTGAAGGCATTGAATTTAATCTGTATATAGAATGAAGAGAATGTCAGGGAAGAAGAACTGTCCCTTGAGCCTAGTAGTCTGTAAACTCGGGATCTGTAAAGAGAGAAATCTGTTACGTCTTCCTTGGCTTTATCTTTTACAAGCTCATGTTCGACTGGGTCCGGTTAGACATTAACCTGGAAAGCGCCCTTTCATCAGAAGGGATAACAACGGAAGCTACTTACTTCTCGGTCACTATTTAGAGCGTAGCTAGCTGGGTCTTTCGAATTTTCTAGATTACGTCGGATAAACGCACCTGTCTGGAGGGAACATTGGTACTCATCAGCTCTCGTCAGTAATTACTATTGGGAAGAAGCCGAGGACTACACAGGCCACATTCCAGTAGAAGAAGCTCAATAATGTGACAAGAACATGCCAAAAAAAAGCACAGAGAGTTGCCGCTTCGGTCTGTTAACAGTGATCTGAAATTTATGTATGTTATTTGCTTACCCCTCGCTACATTTTTCGGTAGGCTTTAGTCGTTACGGTCCACAGACAATGAACCCAGACGTTTGGTTTCAACTAATTGGCAGCTTCGACATGTTTGACCGCAATATAATGTCCGTGTCTCTCTTATTGGCCATTACCGAGCATCTTAGTAACGAGGACGATCATACTTCATTCGATCGCTGGGGCCGCATACCACATGCGTGCCACGATAGTATAACGAATGCCTGAGCACTCTGTCTTTGGAATGTTGCCTAAAGGAGGCGGCGACGCTTCAAGACTAAGAAACAAGTAAATTTCCTACTTTCTTCGTATCAGCAGGTGTGTTAGATCGCATCAGTACATCAGTTCATAACAATAGAGTAAACTTTAAAGCATCGTTGGTGATGTAGTCACTAAGAGACGAAGACCAAGCTCTATTAGTGTAAGAATAATAAGGCTAATAGATGGCCGAACGAGGATTTAAAACCAATTGCTTCCAAATTCGATATCGTCCTCGTAACTGGTGTGCCTCATCACTCAGATTTTTTATTTAATGCGTTTAAACTTAACCAATGTGTAGCTTACACTATGTAACAGATATGAATCATGGGAAGAAACATACGACTTTGAGACAGAGTTTGCATGTTTGAAAAGAAGAAAATATATTTCCCGTTTTAATAGCCCAAGAATTATACTGAAACATAGCACATACACCAATCTGTGATACTTTAAACCGCGGTATTTATGTTTTCTGCACGAAATAAATTCCACTCCTCTTCTTGAGCTACTCTGAACACTGTTAGGTTCTATTACTGTAAGGATTGCAAGGAAATACAAGTTTCTCTACAGCGTTGCTCAGACCGGCGCATCGAATGTACATCCCCTTGTAACCACATGGCTTGTGAACATGCTTACCAGAAGAAGTTATTTCATGAATTTCTAGGTGTAAATGGAGAAAAATGTAACTTAATGATGATTAGGAAAATAAATCCAGTTATTTTCCGATTCAGAATTAGTAGAGTGCCATTTAGCAATTCAGAGGGGGACTACTTGATTTGTCACTGATACATTCGATTGACATGCAAGTATTATGAGGATGTTTTGGGAGCTCAAATGGAAATCCTTGGAGAGAAGATGAAGTTCTTTTCGAGGAACGCTATTGAGAAACTTCAGAAAATCGACATTTGAAGCTGAATGCAAAACGATCGTACTGCCGCCAACGTACATTATGCGTAAAGATCACGAACGTAAGGTAAGAGAAATTAGAGCTCGCACAGAGGGATACAGACAGTCACCTTTCCATCGCTGTGATTGCGAGTTGACAGGAGGGGAAATGACTTTGTTTTCTTGTTGTGGTACAACATGCCCTTCACGCACCGTGCGGCGTCTTCCTGAGTAGATGAATATTTTATACGGATTCGATCACACTCATTTCACTAAAACTGTGTTCTTCTCTCCAGCCCTCAATTTAGAGCAAAAATGGCTTTCGAGTCTTCTTAGCACGGGTAACGGTCATATTCCCTATGTGTATCTTTTTCTTTATTTGCATTAGGTCATCGCGATATAATCATCCATCCCCGACTAGTTACCTGTGTTATGATGTTCCACAGTCATTTGTACGGGTTTTGCTGTAATGATGTTGATAAAATCTGTTTTAAGATTACGTATATGTGATATATTTGTGAATGTGACTACGGTCCGACCACTTACAGCTTTCTAAATAGTATTTGCTAAGACGGGAGATAAAAGTCTTTACTATAGTCTTTAATACAACTTATGTAACCAGTTTTTAATAAACACTAGTTGGTTAGAATTAAAGTGAACGTACTCATGGAGGTCCAGTGTGGGCTGCAATTATTGTATAGCAGCGAAACTTGGTAGATATTCTAATGCGTTAACGCGGAACCGTTTTACGCTGAAAAAAAAAAAGAAAAAACAGTTTTAATTTTGGTCACCAGGTGCAACTCTGGCACTGTGAATCCAAGAAATATGTATGTTTCAGCATATAATGGGTTAGGAACGAGATTTGGGTAGAAAAGGTGAAGTAAATGAGAAAGGCATAATGTTTATTTCATTACTAATCGCGGCTCTTACAATTTGTTCAGTATGAGCACCGGAGACGACGTATAGATGCTCCATCAATAAAACGACTTGAGCAGCATTTCCCCACAGGAATCTGAGAACGCGTTCCTGTAGGCTGGCCTTCAGATCAAGTAGACACCGATTGTGTCCCTTGTAGAAGTCTTCTTTTAAATATTCCCAGAGCCAAAAGTCACATGAATTCAAGTAGGTGATCTTGCAGGCCATGCATCTGGAAAACCTCTGGAGGTAAAACGTTCATGAAAGGTTGTATTATGCAAGGAGGTTGCGATAACGCGCTGACGGCACGGTACACCTGACAGGCCCTCTGCGTGTATGAACGGACCGAGAATAAAGATGCCTGCGAATTCATACCACACATTCATTCATGGCGACTGCAGTGACTCTTCGTGAAGAACACGCGATTTAACGGTGCCCCAAACTCTCCAGTTCTTTGTATTCACTGCACTCTGTAAATATCAGGATGGTGTATCATACCTTACAATAGGCAAACCATGAGGTTGATGACGGAAGGAGTTCCTTGCAAGGTGATTCAAGAGACGAAGCATTATGGCTACCTACTAAAAAGCATGTAGGGCAACCTTTGGAACAAATACGCAATTTTTCATGGTGTCGATTCGACAAGTCCTCGATAGCTTTCAGGTGGTAGGTGCCACCAGCACAGGTCACGCAAATTCCGTAAATTACTAGCCGATAGCATGTGGTCGAGTAGCTGTTGCCGTATAGCTTCCTTATTTGTTGCATCGGCTTCAAAGCAGGCGAATTTGGTAGTCAACACATCACTACGCGTTAACTATTGTGGCCCTCAAACCACTGTACCATGATTTTGACCTTGCGAGGCAGACGTCCTGCTAGAATAAATCATAATGGAATGCACGCAGTTAGGAGCAATGTTCACGTTGTCCGCAGCTGTCGAGATGCGTTTTGTATACTTGTAACGAAATTTTATTTTTTTCATGGGAGACACTGGAATTGTCGCAAAAATAGTCGTTGAAAGATTATTTGATTAAACAGAGAATTTGAAAAGTTTGTTCTTATACTTGTGCTTCAATAACATGAACAACGTGTGATCGTGGGGGTATGTATTACTGATCACTCTGGCCTCCACCTCTGGAAGATAACTTTGAGACAAATACATATGTTTACTGCTAGAACAGTTTCCAAACATTACACTTCAGTAATTAGTTCTGCAGTGACACACAAAGTTCAGTTAATTGCTCATACATATCTTAGTTCGGTGTAACTCGGAGTAATATGCTTCCTGCCGCTGCTGCTGAAGTCGTCGTCCCAGTCCATTTCATCTGCAAACTGGATTTAGTGACATGGATTCCATGAAATAATCCAGATAGCAAGTCGTTTTATAGTGATTTATTAATGACAAGCTGTACAACGTCTTCTTGGTGGGAGCTCACTCCATATAACAGGCTACTCACTCACAAAACCGTAGTACAACAATTATATTATTACACTGACGTGCGACACAGTGGTCGCATCTGTGAACAGTCTCCAACTGAGCTTTTTCTGAGCCTTCTGCTCCCCCTATTTATATGTCCTTAACAATGAAGTTAACAAAACGGGAGCGCAAATTTTTAAAATTAATAGTTAAAAGTCTAAAGTTATTACGAATAGCTATACACAAAACCTTTCTTATTTTATGCCCAAACTGGCGTATACAATATAAAAGACTTTTACATAAGATATACATCAAATTATGCAAAATACTGAAAAACAACAATGCCAACCTAATTTTTTAAATTATGGGTCTATTAGTGAATGCAAAATAATGCTAGCATATATTGGATGAACATGGCATACAAGTAAACAAATGAAATAATAAATTTTATGAAATTTAATGTATTACAGGAAATCACTTATTAGATACAATTGGCTTTACGAAACTTTCAATGAAATGCCTCTTCGCAGAGTATTTCATTAGAGTATCGCCAAAGGAATGTAAAACAAGAGGCTGTTTTATTTCATCCTGCCAACGTAGGTGGAAGCCTATTTGAATGTCAGCCATTGCATAACACTGGCCCCACCACCTGTGTTCGGTGGAGCGGTACGTGTTTCGAGAAGCCCTTCACATCCGGACACGATTGTAATTTACCCCATCAGGCATCACGCTTAATTTGATCACGATCCGTTCTTGATGATATCACGCCTGCTGGTGTGTTAATTGACGATGTCGTTGGGCCAACATAGGAACATGTCTGCTGCGGAGTACCGTGTTCAGCAATGTGCACTGAACAGTATTCTCCGAAACACTCGTGTCTGCTCCAGCATAGCTCCCTGTCGTCAGATCTGCCCAAGGTAGTCGCTTTTCCTACTGTACAGAACGAACAAGTTTGCGATCACCATGTTCTGTGATGAGGTCTTAATGTTCAAATGGTTCAAATGGCTCTGAGCACTATGGGACTTAACATCTATGGTCATCAGTCCCCTAGAACTTAGTAGAACTTAGAACTACTTAAACCTAACTAACCTAAGGACATCACACAACACCCAGTCATCACGAGGCAGAGAAAGTCCCTGACCCCACAGGGAATCGAACCCGGGAACCCGGGCGTGGGAAGCAAGAACGCTACCGCACGACCACGAGCTGCGGACGGCTTTGATGTCCAACACCTTGTATTCTACTCATGGTTTTACTATCTTTGAAGTGTTTTCCATCGAAGTTCAAGACAGCATCACGGGAATAGCCGACCAGCTTCGTCGTTTCTGAGATTCTTGTTCTCAGGCCATAAAAACCTAACCTTTGCCCCTTCTGTCAATCGTTTTCCCATTAGTGACGTGTATCGTCGCTAAAATGATTGTCCTTTCCAATCATATACTTCCCTTACAGTGTCATGTGCCAGCAACCGGGGCCCACGGGAAGTCAGAGGCACAGAGGCACATGCATTCCGTTAGTAACCAGTCGATGCTTGCCTGTAAGCCAGGCAGGAAAGCTGCCCGATTGACCACCAGAGCGGGCAGGCTGCTTTACTTCCATCCAAGAAGATTATTCTGTACTCGTTCCTTACTGACGAAAACCATTTTTTTTACCCAAGTATAACAGGAAGAAGCTCATTGAAATATATATTCATTTTGGGTTACTGTAGGCCATAAAATGGTGGATTTTAATTTTTTCCCTTTTCGGCGTTTTTTCCGGGCTTATTTATTTATTTTAATATGAACTATCTTCTCTGTAACTTCACCCACTTCCGACTGTTACTGGCTATTCTCAGTTCGAACGATGATCAGGCCACCTCTGTACATGTTTTCTGTAGTAAACAGAACCTTCTCTGAAAGTCGAGATGTGTTTTACTGCAACGCCAACTAACATAAGAATTTGGAAGCCTTGTTTCTGTAACCTTGATTTGTTTCAACCAGATATGGCCACAGGTAAACCAATTTCAACGTACTTCTTCCAGGATGTGTTTTCAGGGTTCACTGAATTCGTTCTAAGTTGCCAAAATAGTTTATTCTAAACTCTCCGAAAGTATTTTAGCAAATACGAAGTTAGTTTTTCATATTGTATTAATCTAAAAAGTACATGTCTGAACGAAGAGGTTTTCCTTTCATATTAACCTTTCTTCGCACTACTTTGCATACCATCAGCATATGGTTTTTAATATCCATTGAGCCACATTATTTTCCCTATTTCAACAAAAGTTTGCCATAAATTTGGAAAGCTTGTTTACTGCAACCATAAAAGATCTCGAGTCGTTAGCACACATTTCCATACACCTGTCAGCCACTAAGTCTTTGTCCTGTGTCAAAATATTTATCGAGTGAGGACTCTAATGGTGAAATTTACAAACATGTCGTAACACGTAGAGAGCTTTCCGGTTGAGTGTTCAGCAACTTCTTATACAATTAGCATTGTGAGACACCCACCGAATTATTTGAATCTGCTTCATAAAGACACGACAACTATTCCCCAGCTGAACTTGCACTCTGTTTAATGACTGATATAAAGCCAATTCTTAATTTCTCCTCAATCTCCTTCAAGTTTGGTATGTTCATTTTGCTGTTCCCACCGTTATGATAACTGACATGCAGTGTAACTACCTATGTAAAAATATACCTGACTAGTGACGTTGGATTGATAGCGCAACCAGTTGTCAGGCTGAGAGAGTGAACGGGTCACGCGAAGGTTGCCAGACTTGCCAAAAATCAAGTTGGCCTGCTTTATTCAAAAATGGTTCAAATGGCTCTGAGCACTATGGGACTCAACTGCTGAGGTCATAAGTCCCCTAGAACTTAGAACTACTTAAAACTAACTAACCTAAGGACAACACACACATCCATGCCGGAGGCAGGATTCGAACCTGCGACCGTAGCGGTCGCGCGGTTCCAGACTGTAGCGCCAGAACCGCTCGGCCACCAGCGGCCGGCTGCCCTGCTTTAACGCCTGTGCTTCAGTACACATGTACTCTCGGGTCTCCATTGCGGCAGGTTGAGGTGCTTAAACGATTACGCCGGAGGTAGGGGCATGCAGGCTAGAAGGAGAATTTGTACACCTCTGTGGGAAATACGAATCTCAGAACGAACATGTGACGTCATACTAGTTGCCTTGACTGACATACATTGCGAACGCTCGGTTATGTCTGGCGCCAGGAGGAAATCAGTATGTGCATGGGCATATGCCATTAAAGTCATTAATGTTGCCATGTGTTATGGAAAGCCTAAGTCTATTTAAATGCATAGCTACGAAGTATTAAACTGGTCTAAAATAGTAACTCACTCCCCGCTGGAGAGGTCGCTGCAACTCGTAAGACCTTTAGTGTCACCTGCTGTGACACACACTACGGGGCTCATGTACCTAGTTCGTGTGCAGCAACGGCAGCAAGCTGGATTTATACTCGCGAGGGACAGTGGTCATAATGCATGATCTACATATGCTACACTTACGATAGGTAGTGATCCGTGAGTCATGATAATGAGGGCGCTAAAGGAGGGCGTATTTAGTAGCTTGTCGTGTGTGGGTGATATGTTACATGATATATCCAAGAAAAGCCTGAGATAAGACTTGGATTATCTTTTTAAATAATATATTCAAATAGATATGTATTGAAGCTGTAATGAATTTAGAGTCTGTTGCAATGTGGGTAGATTTGTTGAGATTCATGTGTCAGACTAGGTAACAGCTTACTTAGAAACTATCATGGCCCATGTAAATATCTAAGTAACTAAATACGCGGCGGCAGTAGAATCGGCCTCAAATGCCGGTTCTCTAAGTTTCCACAACAGAGCCTCTCGAAAAGAGCGTCGTCTTCCCTCTAGGTATTTCCACTCGAGTTGACGATGTATTTCCGTAATACTTGCGTGCTGAACGAACCTACTGGTAACAAATCTAGCAGCACGCCTCTGAATTGCTTCGACGCCTCTTTTCAATTCGTTCTCGTGGGACTCCCAATCACTCGAGCAGTACTGAAGACTGGCTGGTACTAGCCTTCTATACGCTTTCTACTTTATAGATGAGCTACACTTTCCCAAAGTCCCTCCAATAAAACGGAGTCGAGCATTCTCCTTCCCGACTGCCAACATGACGTGCACGTTCCGTCTCATATCTCGTTGCAACGTTATGCTTGGACATTTAATCCACGTAACTGTGTCGAGCAGCACATCATTACTGAGGTATTCGAATGTTACATGATTGTTTTTTGCGATGCATCCACTGCCATTTATCACACGAACTAGAAATTCCGTCCAAATCATCTGGTGTCCCTCTTGCAGTCAGTTAAGGACGACACCTTTCCGTACACAACAGCGTCATCAGCAAAAAGCTGCGAACTGATGTTCACCGTGTCCGTCGGATCGTGTACGTATGTAGGCAATAAGAGCGGCCTTGTCAAAATGGGGCATTCACGACGATATCCTTATCTCTGAGGAGGACTCAAATTTATGTATATGGTTTGTTTCAAGTATGTCTAGTTTCTTACCTTTAGTTTGGGTATTAGATTGCTGATGTTCGTTTATGAACATGATGATGTTCGTTTATGAACATAAGGTTCTGTTCCACGCAGACTAGCAGCTACTGCTGACGTATGTTATTTTTCGTTCTTCATACTGTCGACAAGTGCGAGAATTATTCCACAATCAGATTGAAAGTATATGTACCCACGTTGCCGACAAGAATAATGTACAGAAGAATGGAAAAGAAAATAGAGAATCAGTTAGATGACAGTCAGTTCCGTGATAACAGAAGGAAGACTAAAGAAAAATCAAGATACTTTCATGAGATTTGTCGACCTTGAAAAAGCGTTGATCAGTGTAAAATGGTGTAAGATGTTCGAAATTCTGAGAAAAATGTGGATAAGCCATACGGAAAGACGGGTAATACACAATATTTACAAGAAGCGAGAGAGAATAATAACACTGGAAGAGCAAGAGCGAAGTGCTCCAATTAAAAAGGGTGGAAGACAGGGATGTAGTCTTTCGCTGCTAGTGTTGAATCTATACGTCGAAGAAGGAATGACGGAAATAAAAGAAAGGTTCAAGATCGGGATTAACATTCAACGCTACTGTCCATGATATAATTCTCTAATGACATTGATATCATCAGTGAAAATGAAGAAGAATTACAGGGGCTGTTAAATGGAATGAACAGCCTAAACAGTACAGAATATGGACTGAGAGTAAATCGAAGAAAGACGTAAGTAATGAGAAGTAGCAGAAATAAGAACAGCGAAGAATTTAACTTCAGAATTGGGGATCATAACGTAGATGAAGTTTAGGAATTCTGCTACATAGGCAGAAAAATAATCCATGATGGACGAAGCAAGGAGGACTTAAAATGCAGACTAGCACTGGCGAAAAAGGATATTCCTGGCCAGGAGAAGTCTACTATTACCAGATACAGGCTTTCATTAAAGAAAGAAATTTCTGAGAATGTACATTTGGAGCAAAGTATTGTAGAGTAGTGAAACGAGGACTATATGAAAACCGGAACAAAGGAGCATAGAAGTATTTGAGATCTGGTGCTACAGAGCAACGCTGAAAGTTAAGTGGAATGGTAGGATAAGAGATGATGTTCTCCTCAGAATTGGCAAGAAAAGGAATATTTGGAAAACATTGACAAGAGGAAAGTACAGGCTGATAGGACATCTGTTAAGACATCAGGGAACAGCATCATGACACTAAAAGGAACTGCAGTGGGCAAAAACTGTGTAGGAAGACAAAGACTGGAATACACTACTGGCCATTAAAATTGCCACACCAAGAAGAAATGCAGATGATAAACGGGTATTCATTAGACTAATATATTATACTAGAACTGACATGTGATTACACTTTCACGCAATTTGGGTGCATATATCCTGAGAAATCACTACCCAGAACGACCACCTCTGGCCGTAACAACGGTCTTGATACGCCTGGGCATTGAGTCTAACAGAGCTTGGATGACGTGTACAGATACAGCTGCCATTGCAGCTTCAACACCATACCACAGTTCATCAAGAGTAGTGACTGGCGTATTGTGACGAGCCAGTTGCTCAACCAACATTGACCAGAGGTTTTCAGTTGGTGAGAGATCTGGAGAATGTGCTGGCCAGGGAAGCAGTCGAACATTTTCTGTATCCAGAAAGGCCCGTACAGGACCTGCAACATGCGGTCGCGCATTATCCTGCTGAAATGTAGGGTTTCGCAGGGATCGAATGAAGGGTAGAGGCACTGGTCGTAACACATCTGAAATGTAACGTCCAATGTTCAAATTGCCGTCAATGCGAACAAGAGGTGACCGAGACGTGTAACCAGTGGCACCACATACTATTACGGCGGGTGATACACCTGTATGGCGATGACGAATACACGCTTCCAATGTGCGTTCACCCTGATGTCGCCAAACACTGATGCGACCATCATGATGCTGTAAACACAACGTGGATTCATCCGAAAAAATGACGTTTTGCCATTTGTGTACCCAGGTTCGTCGTTGAGTACACCATCGCAGGCGCTCCTGTCTGTGATGCAGCGTCAAGGGTAAGCGCAGCCATGGTCTCCTAGCTGATAGTCCTTGCTGCTGCAAACTTCATCGAACTGTTCGTACAGATGGTTGTTGGCTTGCAAACGTCCCCATCTTTTGGACGATGGATGGATGGATGGATGGATCGAGACGTGGCTGCACGATCCGTTACAGCAGGGCTTCACAACATACGTGCTCGCGGAGCAAGCTGTGAGCAGCAAGGCGTGAGCACGGAGCAGCGCGAGCACGCTACCCCCACTACCGGACCAGAGCGGAGAGTGGGGAGAGTCACGTGGTGCACACAACAGCTGCCGCCAGTCAATGTAAATCCGCGGCCTCCTGCAGGGATATCACTCACGAATTATTACTGTGACAAATGAAACAAATAAAGGAGAATGTAGACCTGCCACATAATTTTATTAGCTTAGTGTATGCCTCTACATTCGTATTAATTTGTGAACTATTACACAATAAAAGGTGTCACTGAAGTGTGGGATTCTCGGTTATCTTGTACTTTTTGCCCTTTATAATTGCGTCCATGTTCGGAGTAACTGTTCTTGTGCATCGTAGGCGCAGCGTGCAGTTTAAATTTCGATCAGACAATGCGTTTCTCAGGCGCGTCTTGTTACATTTCATTGCAGAGAACAGTTGTTCACAAACATATGTGGAACCGAACATTGATATTATTGTAGCCGCCAGTTTGTGCAAACGAGGAAATCTATCCTGAGGGATATGTCTGTAGAATTCCAAAATGTTTTTCTTCTATTGAAATTTGTCTCTGTATTCTCTGTCACACTGCAGGTCAATAATTTCTAGTTGCAGCTCAGGACGAATCTCTTCAATATTCGCTGAATATGGAGAGGATAACAGATCAAAATCACTGTCTAGTGCTGTCAGATCTTGAAAGCGTACATAAAATTCTTCCTTAAGGGCAACTAAACTATGTGAATAACGTTCACAGTCTTTGTGAACATCTTGCATGGATGATAATTTAGGAAAATGAGCTAGATTTCCTGTTTCCAGCTGACTCACCCAAAGTGTCAATTTCATTTTAAAAGCTCGTACTCGATCTATGAAATGAGTAATTAGCAGATCTTTACCTTGTAGTGAAATGTTCAAAGCATTCAGATGGCTAGTTATATCTGCCAAGAATGCGAGATCACATTTCCATGAAGGCTCTTTCAATTCAGGAACACACATGTTATTTATTTCCATGATCATATTTATCTCATCTAATAGGCAAAAAATCGATTTAATAATTCGCCACGACTAAGCCAGCGGACCTCGCTGTAATAAGGCAGGCTACCACGCTACCACACTGACTTTCTACATCCTCAAGAAAGCTTTTAAATTGCCTGTGTTGTAGCCCATGCTTCCTTCTATAATTTGTTGTACGAACAACAACACTCATCACATTTTTTAGAGTGATACTCTTTGCACATAATTTTTCCTGGTGGATCACATATTAAACGCCCCATATTTCATTCGGCACGGTCAGTTTCTTGCATTTTCTCCTTCAACAGCGCAACGAAACCTGATTTTTTCCCTGTCATCGCTGGTGCACCGTCTGTAGACACTGAAACTAAAGAATTCCCCGACAATCCTATATTTTCAACACTTTCTTGAATACTACTTAAAATATCACATCCGGTTGTAGTGTTCTTCATGGCTACTACATCGAGGAGCTCCTCCCTCACATGAAAATCTCTTTTAACACCTCTAATAAATATGGCAAGCTGCGCTGTTCCAGTGATATCAACACTTTCATCCAGAGCTAGAGAATAAGCCATAAAATCTTTACAGATATTTACAAGCTGGCTTTGGACGTCGTCTGCCATGTCCTGTATGCGACGCATAATGGTCATGTTAGATAATGGCACAGTCCGAAACTGTTCAACTTGAGATGGACACAAATGTTCCGCTGTAACTACCAAACATTCTTTTATTAAATCGCCATCAGTGAAGGGGCACAGGGATTTTGCTAAAAGGAAAGCAATTTTGTAACTCACTCTAAGAGCTGCCTCAGTTGATTTTTATTTGTCGTCCAGATCTTCTTCGGATAGCTTTCTTTTAAGTTTAATAACTTCCTGTGCACGATCTGGTCCATCACATTTTCCACTTCTGTAGTCTTTCGCGTGGCACGACATATAATGTCGCTGCAAATTAAATTTTCTAAAAGAATTCAGCGTTTTGTGACATACTAAACATTTTGCAACACCATCTTTTTCTGTAAACAGATACAATTCCTCCCAACTGCGAAAGCATGGTTGGGGTTACACAACGGCGACTTGACATGATTCTTAACCAGCGAAGTGACTGTTAGAGCTGATCGTAGTACTTTAAACGTTACACAGTCGGCGCGATTTCAATAGGCAAGCTGCGGCCCTATTCAAACGTGCGCGCTCATTTCCCCTCCCTCCCCTCCCTCCCTACTCCGCGACCTTGCATCTGCTCGCGAGCACGTGCCTGAGCAGTCGCGAGTACACACGCTCAAAACTGGCCAGTTGTTAAGCCCTGCGTTACAGCAATGCGGATAAGATGCCTGTCATCTCGACTGCTAGTGATACGACGCCGTTGGGATCCAGCACTGTGTTCCGTATTACCCTCCTGAACCCACCGATTCCATATTCTGCTAACAGTCATTGGATCTCGACCAACGCGAGCAGCAATGTCGCGATACGATAAACCGCAATCGCGATAGGTTACAATCCGACCTTTATCAAAGTCGGAAACGTGATTGTACGCATTTCTCCTCCTTACACGAGGCACACAACATCGTTTCACCAGGCAACGCCGGTGAACTGCTCTTTGTGTATGAGAAATCGGTTGGAAACTTTGCTCATGTCAGTACGTTGTAGGTGTCGCCACCGGCGCCAACCTTGTGTGAATGCTCTGAAAAGCTAATCATTTGCATATCACAGCATCTTCTTCCTGTCAGCTAAATTTCGCGTCTGTAGCACGTCAGCTTCATGGTGTAGCAATTTTAATAGCCAGTAGTGTATATCGAGCAAATAGTTGAGGACGTGTAGTGAAAAGATTAGCACAGAAGATGAATTCCTGTGGACCGCTTAGAGCGAATGATAAGACTGATGTCGCGCCCCCCACCCCGCCTCCAAAAAAAAAAAAAAAAAAGTTCTGCCCTGTCTTAAACGTCTGCCCTCTGCGGAAGTCCGACGCATCCTTCAGACTCGTCTTTCTAGTTTGTTGGGAAATGTGCGTCGGAGATACACAGCCGAGAACGCCGAGATACCGACGTGTGCGTGGCCGCGTACACGGATGTGTCACGCAGTGCGTGAGTCACGCGGGGGGCAACCAGGGAGGAGCGGAGGCGGCGTAGCGGCGGCAGCTGCAGCTGCGAGGCGGCCGCGCCTCAAGTCGCCGCCGCCGGCAGCCGGTCTTCCCGGCGAGTCGAGGCGGGTCCAGACACGCTCGGCCGCTGCCCGAGGCTACAGGCGGCTCCCACACTGAGCAGCGCTCCTCATACTTCCGACATCTGACGGCTGAGCCGTCATTTGTCTAGCGACGGCTGATCTCTGCTACACACACTATTCGCCTTATGTATGTCCTCACGATGGATCTTGCCCACTGTGTTGCAACAAGAACGCACACGCAGAAATTAGTGGATAGAACGCGACTACACGCGAGTGTGCTATCGAGTGCACACTTTGCTCGACTGTTCAAGCAGTCTGCTAGGCATCCGTTTCTTTTCTTTGCTCTGCAGTTTGTACTACGTTCATTCTGACGAAAGGTGGCAGAAAAAGAAAACACGAAGGCTACTACGGGTAAGGCAGTATCTAAACTGAAGAGTCAAAGAAACTGCTACACCCGCCTCATATCGTGTAGGGTCCCCGCGAGCACGCAGAAGTACCGCAACACAACGTGGCATGGACTCGACTAATGTCTGAAGTAGTGCTGGAGGAAACTGACACCATGAATGCTGCAAAGCTGTCCATAAATTCGTAAGAGTACGAGGGGCTGCAGAACTTTTCTGAACAGCACGTTTCAAGGCATCCCAGATATGCTCACTGATATTCATGTCTACATCTACATCTACATCCATACTCCGCAAGCCACCTAACTGCGAGTGGCGGAGGTTACCTTGAGTACCTCTAGTGGTTCTCCCTTCTATTCCAGTCTCGTGTTGTTCGTGGAAAGAAAGATTGTCGGTATGCCTCTGTGTGGGCTCAAATCTCTCTGATTTTATCCTCATCGTCTCTTCGCGAGATATGCGTACGAGGGAGCAATATACTGCTTGACTCCTCGGTCAAGGTGTGTTCTCGACACTTTGAAACGTCCCCTTGGAAAAATTTATGAATTACTGTGCTGATAAAACTCTTACGCTGTTTGATTTTCAAACAGCTGAGCAAAACTGAACGTATTCAGACATTTCGCTCTTTACCTATTCTGATCAACACTAAACTGACAGCCCATATTTTTTAGCGCAACGCAATCTGACTTTCAATAATTCCTACAAGAGAATGGCCCTGACTAACATTAGCCTATACGTTTCACAAATCACTTACCTCACAAAAATCTTCGTTACTCGAACTACTGCAATACAGCGAGCGCCACTACTTCCAGTTAAATAAAAGATTCAAACTACTGAAGGCACTAACTACTGATAGGCATAGTTAGCAAATGAAAGATTTTGATAGAGAACAAACAATGTATTTACCTTAATAGTGTTCAAAAGTCATTATATATCAGTTCATAACAGCCAGTCTTACAAATTTACTGTCTCTGATGGATACACGTCCAGATCATCTTCTCTCAAAACTCCGCCATTTCTCTCCCCACATCCACCACTGCTGGCGGCTCACCTCCAACTGCGCAACGCTACGCGCTGTTAACAGCCAACTGCCCAACACTACAATAGCATATAGTCCAACAATGCAAACCAACCACAGCCTTCACACCGCACAGTCAGTGATTTTCATACAGAGCGCTACGTGGCGTTACCAACATAAAAACCTAAACAGCCTACTTACAACTTCAACAAAAGCCCGAACCGAACTACTGAGGATCTCTCTTGCAGAGTCTTCCACGTGTTTATCTATCATCTCCGTAACGCTTTAGCGATTACTAAATGGTCCTGTAACGAAGCGCGCTGCTCTCCATTGGATCTTCTCTATCTCTTCTATCAACCCTATTTGGTACGGATCCCACACTACTGAGCAGTATTCAAGCAGTGGGCGAACAAGCGTACTGTAACCTACTTCCTTTGTTTTCGGACTGCATTTCCTTAGGATTCTCCCACTGAATCTGGCATCTGATTTACCGACCATTAATTTTATATGGTCATTCCATTTTAAATCACTCCTAATGCATACTCCCAGATAATTTATGGAATTAGCTGCTTACAGTTGCTGACCTGCTATATTGTAGCTAAATGATAAGGGATCTTTCTTTCTGTGTAATCGCAGCATATTACACTTATCTACATTGAGAGTCAATTGCAATTCCCTGCACCAAACGTCAATTCGTTGCAGATCCTCCTGCATTTCAGTGCAATTTTCCATTGTTACAACCTCTCGATATACTACAGCATCATCCGCAAAAAACCTTAGTGATCTTCCGATGTTATCCACAACGTCATTTTTACATATTGTGAATAGCAACGGTGCTACGACACTCCATTGATGCACACATGAAATCGCTCTTACTTCGGAAGACTTCTCTCCTTTGAGAATGACTTGCTGCGCTTTGTTATGTAGGAACTCTTCAATCCAAGCACACAATTGGTCTGATAGTCCATATGCTCTTACTCTGTTTATTAAACTACTGTGGGGAACTGTATCAAACGCCTTGCGGAAGTAAAGAAACACGGCATCTACCTGGGAACCCGTGTCTATGGCCCTCTGAGTCTAGTGGACGAATAGCGAGAGCTGTGTTTCACACGATCATCTTTTTCGAAACCCATGCTGATTCCTACAGAGTAGATTTCTAGTCTCCAGAAAAGTCATTATACTCGAACATAATACATGTTCCACAATTCTACAACTGATCGGCGTAATAGATATAGGTCTATAGTTCTGCACATCTGTTTGACGTCCCTTGCTGAAAACTGGAATGACCTGTGCCCTTTTCCAGCCTTTTGGAACTCTACGCTCATCTAGAGTCCTACGATACACCGCTGCAAGAAGGGAGGCTAGTTCCTTCGCGTACTCTGTGTAAAATCGAACTGGTATCCCATCAGGTCCAGCGGCCTTTCCTCTTTTGAGCGATTTTAATCGTTCTTCTATCCCTCTGTCATCTATTTCGGTATCTGTCATTTTGTCATCTGTGCGACAATCTAGAGAAGGAATACAGTGCAGTCTTCCTCTGTGAAACAGCTTTGGAAAAATGCATTTAGTATTTTGGCCATTAGTCTGTCATCCTCCGTTTCAGTACCATTTTGGTCACAGAGTGACTGGACATTTTGTTTTGATCCACCTACCACTTTGACATAAGAACAAAATTTCGTAGGATTTTCTGCCAAGTCAGTACATCGAACTTTACTTTCGAATTCGTTGAACGCCATTCGCATTGCCCTCCTCACACTACATTTCTGTTCGTGTAAGTTTTGTTTGTCTGCAAGGCTTTGGCTATGTTTATTTTTGCTGTTAAGTTCCCTTTGATTCCGTAGCAGTTTTCTAACTCGGTTGTTGTACCACGGTGGCTCATTTCCTTCTCTTACGATCTTGTTTGGCACATACTCATCTAATGCGATGGTTTTCAACTTTATCCACTGATCCTCAGCATTATCTGTACTTCAGATAAAACTTTTGTGTTGAGCCGTCAAGTACTCTGAAATCTGCTTTTTGTCACTTTTGCTAAACAGAAAAATCTTCCTACCTTTTTTAAGGTTTCTATTTATGGCTGAAATCACCGATGCTGTAACAGCGGAGTTTGGTGGCCAGCAGAAGTGTTTAAACTCGGAAGAGTGTTCCTGGAGCCACTCTGTAGCAATTCTGGAATTGTGGGGTTTCACACTGTCCTGCTGGAATTGCCCAAGTACGTCGGAATGCACAATGGCCCCGAATGGATACAGGTGGCAGACAGGATTCTTACGTACGTGTCACCTGTCAAAGTCGTTTCTAGACCTATCAGGGGACCCGTATCACTCAAACTGCACACGCCCCACACCATTATAGAGCCTCCACCAGCTTCAGCAGTTCCCTGCTGACATGCAGGTTAAATGGATTCGTGAGGTTGTCTCCATACCCGTACACGTCCATCCTCCCGATACAATTTCAAAGGAGACTCTTCCGACGAGGTAACATGTTTCCTGTCATCAATGTCGGTGTTGACGGGCCCAGGCCAGCGGTAAAGCTTTGTGTCGTGCAGTCATCAAGGGTACAAGAGTGGACCTCCGAAAGCCCATATCGATGATGTTTCGCTGAATGGTTCGCACGCTGACACTTGTTGATGGTTCCAGCATTGAAATCTGGAGCAATTTGCGGAAGGCTTGCATTTCTGTCACGTTAAACGATTCTCTTCAGCCGTCGTTGGCCCCGTTCTTGCAGGGTCTTTTTCCGGTGGCAGCGATGTCACAGATTTGATGTTTTACTTACTAGTACTACTACTACTACTACTACTGCTACTCCTTGGCGCTACAGCCCTTGTAGGGCCTTGGCCTCCCGGACAACCTCTGGCCACTCTTCTCTTCTGGCTGCTTTGGCCCTGCATTTTCTCACTCCCATCCTTCTCAAGTCCTCTTCCACGTTGTCTAGCCATCTGGTCCTTGGTCTGCCCCTTATAAGACGTCCACCGGGTTTTCCTTTGAAAACTTTCTTGACTGTGCTGTTCTCCACCGTTCTTTCTACATGTCTCAGGCACACTCTATTAAACAGTGTTCCCCCAGGGTTGTTGCTTTGTGTCTTTAGCTTTACAGTCTCCAAGGTGACATTAAACAGAATAGTAGAGAGCACATAACCCTGCTGCAGTCTTTGGTTAACTTCAAATGCCTTTGGCGAAGTGCCATCGACCTTTACTTCTCAAAGTCATTTGAACCAATCTTATCAGTTTGTTAAGGATTCCTGCCTCTTGAACTGCCTTCCAAAGTTGATCTCTTTTGATACTATCATAAGCTTGTTTGACGTCAATGAACAGCTGGTGGACATCGATGTTGTACTCATAATATTTTTCAAGGATTTGTCTGATAGAGAAAATCTGGTCTGTATTGCATCTAATAGTTCTGAAACCACGCTGGTAGTCTTATAGGTACTCTTCTACGCATGTTCCTAACCGCCCAGCCATGATTTTTCCTAATACTTTACATACTATACAGAGTAGTGCAATTCCTCTATAATTCCCGCAGTCAACTTTGTCATGTTTCTTATGTATAGGACAGAGTATTGCTGTACTCCACTGTTTCGGCATATTTTATTTCCGCCATATCTTCACTATAATCTCATGCCAAACCATTACTAGTTTTTCCCCACCATTTTTTTTATTTCTGCTGTAAAATTTTCTTCTCCCGGAGCTTTATTGTGTTTAAGAGTCTTGATACTAACTTTAACTTCTTCCAGTGTGGGTTCTGCTACTGATCCCTGGTGCTCTTCATCTCTGTTTACTTCCTGCTCCACCACTTCTGCCGTACTGGCATCTACCCCACCTTCCTTTTCTAATTCTGCATTCAGTAGTTCACTAAAATATTCCATCCAATTGTCTAAAATCTGCTCTTTTCCTCCAATCACATTTTCCTCCTTATCTTTACAGAAAACTGCTCCGAGTTGGAATCTTTTCCTTATATCTTTAACTCTCATATAGAATTTCCTTGTTTCTTGAGTAGTATCTCTTCTAACTAATCAATCCACCGTTTCCTGATATTCACGGTACACTCGTGAGATGGTCGTACGGGAAAATCCCAACATTATCGCTACTCGGAGACGCTGTGCCCCATCACTCATGCGCCGACTATAACACTACCTTCAAACTCGCTTAAATCTTGATAACCTAGCACTGTAGCAACAGTTAGCGATCTAACAACTGCGCCAGACACTTATTATCTTATATAGACGTTGCCGACTGCAGTAACTTGTTCAGAGTTGTGTTTCAGTATAGCGGAGATGAACAATTGCTCATAGCTCTTAAGTTATGCGTTTTAGGACACATGTTTAATGGAATTTTTTTTCTTGTTTTAGTCCATACTACCACTTCGCAAAATATGGAAAGCAAAGAGTTTGCCGTAGAAGAGATTTGTTTCACAGTATCGAAGATCAAGTATTGCTCATAGCTCTTAAGGTATGCATTTTAGCCCCCATGTTTACTTGAGTTTTTTGTTTCGAATGATTATTCCTGTCATATCCTTGAATGCTGACAGTCACTTCTGAAACACCCTGTAGATGCGGTTAAAAACATACTACGAGAGTTGGAGTTTGCTTTCAACGAGAATCAGCACGTAGGAACACATCTGGGAAGCTATCGTGTGCCAGTTCCTCGTTGACAAACTACCGGGCCTAATTTACGGGTATTATGTGACAGTACACATCTGCTACCACTTACTACCGGTAACCCTGCCAATGGCTTGTTGAATTCATTCCAGTCAGAATCACGACAGCATCGCGTTTCAAATATGGAACAAAGTGCAGGTACGTGAAGCAAATCGTTGGTGTGACGAGGGGCTCACTACGTGAGAAGGTATTTTCCATTTCGATATAACAGGTCGAGGATTACCCGCCAAGTGTTAAATACGAATGTCAATAAAAATAAATTATGTTGTATACAGCAAATGTCAGGGAGGAATCATAGGCTGTAATTACAGCGTTATTCCTATGCAAAAAATACGGTGTTTGTTAAATAAATGATGAGTCAAAGTCATCCAAAAGAATACGAAGAAGTATGAAACAGTAAGACGTTGTATAGTAAATTTTGCAACGCTTCATGTGAGTCAGCCACTGCTTAGACATGATCCAGCCGAAATCTCAGTGTAGGCTATTATCTTAGTTAATTTTCGATTTTCGAGTTAATTATGTTAGTTATTATGAGAAGTGCAGTTTTTTAGGAAGCTTATGGTGACGCTTTCAGTAAACTCACTGCGCTGACACTCCTATTTAGCCATTGTTAAGTATAGCTATCCACGTTGTTATCAGGTGTCACATCTCACCAGCTGGTGGTACGGCGCCGGCCGCGGTGGTCTCGCGGTTAAGGCGCTCAGTCCGGAACCGCGCGACTGCTACGGTCGCAGGTTCGAATCCTGCCTCGGGCATGGATGTGTGTGATGTCCTTAGGTTAGTTACGTTTAAGTAGTTCTAAGTTCTAGGGGACTGATGACCACAGAAGTTAAGTCCCATAGTGCTCAGAGCCATTTGAACCATTTGGTGGTACGGCAGCGCTATTGATTCTGAGGAACATCAGACGAACTGCAGCACGGAGCAGGCAAAAGATTTTCTAACTCGTACTCGGTTAGTTAACTTAAGGACACGCTAACCTCACCTTACCTCCCTCAGTGACACACAGTTACCCGGTTTATTCGTTCGGCTGGATCATGTCATTGCTCGTGGGCGAAGCGTCTGCTTCTAATTAACAAGGTTAGGAGCAAACCGTCAGAGGAATTTCTGCCATTACTTTTAATCTGTGATGATTTGCAATGAGTTTAATTTATATGGAAGTATCTACATAAACTGCATGGGACTATTCTTTAATTACTTGAATTGTTGTTGTGTTCTTCAGTCCAGAGACTGATCTGATGCAGCTCTCCATGCTACTCTATCCTGTGCAAGCTTCTTCATCTCCCAGTACCTACTGAAACCTACATCCTTCTGAATCTGTTTAGTATATTCATCTCTTGGTCTTCCTCTACGATTTTTACCCTCCACACTTCTCTCCAGTACTAAACTGGCGATCCCTTGATGCCTTAGAACGTGTCCTACCAACCGATCCCTTCTTCTAGTCTAATTGTGCTACAAAATTCTCTTCTCTCCAATTCTCTTCAGTACCTCCTCTTTAGTTATGTGATCTACCAATCTAATCTTCAGCATCCTTCTGTAGCACCGCATTTCGAAAGCTTCTATTCTCTTCTTGTCTAAACTATTTATCGTCCATGTTTCACTTCCATACATGGCTACACAAATACTTTCAGAAACGACTTCCTGACACTTAAATCTATGCTCGATGTTAACAAATTTCTTCAGAAACGCTTTCCTTGCCATTGCCAGTCTACATTTTATACCCTCTCTACTTCGGCCATCATCAGTTATTTTGCTCCCCAAATAGCAAAATTCATTTACTTCTCTAAAAAAAAAAAATGGTTCAAATGGCTCTGAGCACTATGGGACGTAACATCTGTGGTCATCAGTCCCCTAGAACTTAGAACTACTTAAACCTAACTAACCTAAGGACATCACACACATCCATGCCCGAGGCAGGATTCGAACCTGCGACCGTAGCAGTCGCGCGGTTCCGGACTGAGCGCCTTAACCGCGAGACCACCGCGGCCGGCACTTCTCTAAGAGTCTCATTTCCTAATCTAATTCCCGTAGCATCACCCGTGAACTACTTGAATAGCGACGTTTAATATCTCTTTGGCTGATGTAAAGCGTCCAGATGTTGGGTAATGAGATTGCTTATATAGAAGAATTAATGAAAACAATTCCTTAAAATTCATGGAAGTGTGGTCCGTCTTTGCAGCTAAATGAAGTGCAGTTTGGTTTTCGCCATATGCTTTCCGCTTCTTTTATTTATTAAGCAGCTTCAGTGGTGATTTTCGAAGTTACTATTCTATATGTATGGTCCTGGAGAATTCCTCATTCGGTCTTCGTACTCTAGCTGGCCGATTTCCGGCGTTTTTTCACCCACATTTATTATCTTAGTTATTACCTTATTATATATTATTTATTATCTTATTTATTATATAATCTTTTCATTGTGTGTCACAACGCAGTTCACTCAGTCCAATAAAAAAGCGCCTCGTCTCCGTGCTGCAAAGATATCGTTAGGATGTATGATTATATCTCCGCTGACAAAAAAATGAAAGAAGAAAAATAGCAATTATTTTATGTACCTCATTTGTCTTTTTTTCACCGATCTCGCTGTCTGTCGGTCTTCTGAGCTGGCGCGAGAAAGAGGTATGTAGTCGAGTTGTCTCAGTATTGTTTTAAGTACAAGTTCTACTGTGCGTGAGTCGCAAGTTTTTCTTTTCCTGTCGAAGTACGTCCTAATTTTCTTCTCCCGATGCGACGACTTGCATTTTAAAATTCGGCTCTTCAGATAGGAACAACTTGAAGAAAGAATAGCCGTCGCTGCCACGCCTATATTGTTGTACGTCGTTGGGGAGAATAGGTAAGTTACCAAGCCACACACTAAAACTTCGAGATTAATATTTATTTAATGTTTTAGAACGCATCTGTGCCAGAGCGCGTTTCTGGGCAGACGATTTTTGGTGCTGCTTCCCGATAATTGACGCATATACCTCTCTCCCCAGACAATATAAACTCTGGATGTATCCTCGTACAGAAATGAAAAGCATTATGAAACAAACAATCTATTAAGAACGTTCTTAGTGTCATACGAAGAAATTTACAGGTTCTCACTAACAAAAAGAACATTTTTGTTGCAAGTGCCATAAATACAGATACATTACATTTTATTTGTGATAATACAAGTACAGTAATACTCGTACAGGAGTAAGGTTTCAAGTAATATAACTGAAAAATTTTTCTTCTTTGTTTTAATTTTTTATATGAGGATAACAAAATTAAATTCATGAAAAAAAATCTCTCAGTATTGCCTTCTGTGTATTGCACAGCTTGATGCTTGGGCCGGCCGGCGTGGCCGTGCGGTTCTAGGCGCTACAGTCTGGAACCGAGCGCCGCTACGGTCGCAGGTTCGAATCCTGCCTCGGGCATGGATGTGTGTGATGTCCTTAGGTTAGTTAGGTTTAATTAGTTCTAAGTTCTAGGCGACTGTTGACCTCAGAAGTTAAGTCACATAGTGCTCAGAGCCATTTGAACCATTTGATGCTTGGGATCAGATGTTGCAATGTTTAGCGTAAAACTCCGTGCTGTTGAGGAAAAAGTGACAGCATCGTCAACAGGTATTTCTGTTATGAAACTGATGAACATGTCTGATCTTTCAGATGAAGTACGGCATGACATACGGGGTGTTCATAAAGTCTCTCCGCAGTGCCGTATGATTGTTAGCCGCGCGTGCCGTATGACTGTTCGCCTGCCTGTGTTACTTCCCTTCGAGTTGACTACCCCAACATTCCTCTGTTTCGTTTATCTCAGCCAGCGTCAGTAGTATCGTTGGTGTGTGTCGTTACGTGTTGACGTGAACGTTTAAGTTTAGTCCCTTTGTTCGTTTGTTTCGTTTTTCTGACTGTCAAAATGCTAACCATTGAAGGACGTGTGTTTTTAGTGGAACAAGTGTTCAAAGCTGGCGGTAAATACACGGTTTCAGTTCGTCAAACATTTAATTCAGTTTTCCCGGAGACAACACTCCCACATCGCGATACTGTACGAGATTTGATTAACAAATTTCGAAGTACGGGTACAGTGACAGATGCACCGAGAAGTGGTCGTCCTAGCGTTTTGTCTGAGGATAAATTACTCGATATTTCCGATAAAATGTTCATGAGACCGAACAAGTCAATAAGAAAACTCGCCCAGGAAATCGATGCTAGTGTCGGAACGGCCCACATAGCTATAAGTAAACAATTAGAACCTTTCCCATACAAAGTGACAGTCGTGCAAGAACTGAAAAATACTGATCATGCCAAGAGACTGCATTATTGTCAATGGTTCAAAAATTCCGTTCAACAAAATTGAAGGGATATTCCTAATGAAACGTTTTTCACTGGTTAGGCGTGTTTCATTTATCCGGGTACATGAACTCGCAAAATTCTCGTATGTGGAGTACTGCAAATCCATTGTGTATTCATGAGGAAACACTTCATTCTGTGAAAATAGGAGTTTGGATTGCTATCTCTAGACGTCGGATTGTGGGTCCCATATTTTTCAAAGGAACAATAAACGCGCAACGATACTGCAGAGATATTCTGTCCCCATTCATAGGAGAACTTGTGTTAAATGAAATACTGAATGGTTATTTTCAACAAGATGGTGCAACCGCGCATACAGCTCGCGTTTCAATGCAACTGCTTGCTGATGTTTTTGGTGATCGCATAATTTCACAGGGAGTTTTTCCTCCACGATCGCCTGACCTAACACCACCTGTCTTTTTCTTCTGGGGTGCAGCGAAACCAACAGTCTATAAAAACCGTCGAAAATCAATAGATGAACTGAAAACTGCAATATCCACTTTCACTGCTTCTGTTACAGAAGAAACATTACAGCTTGTGTCTGGAAACATTACCAGACGAATTGAATTGTGTCTTCAACAATAGGGGGGACACTTTCAACATTTAATGTGAAAATTTGTAAGTAAAAATGAATTTCAGTAAATTAATAACGTGTATTTCACTGCGTTTCATTTCGGTATATTCACTGTGGCATACGGAACTCGCGGTTAACAATCATACGGCACTACGGATAGACTTTTTGAACACACCGTTTAAGCACATCTGACACTGTCTTTCCCCTTTTGAATATAATGACATTTTTTTCGTTCTTCCATTTCAAAGTAAGAATTTTTAATAGCTATTTGAGACGCATGAGTGAGAGACACTTTGATCATACTACATTTTTATATCTTACACGCCTGCACTGACAACAGTGTTTCAGCAGCATCTTTACAATCAAAGAAGTCAGTTGTATGTACTGAAATTACATGGACTGGATCCATAGCTTCAGCTGACTTGACGGTCTTGTGCAAATCTTGCCGAACAAAGGCCTTGCTTACCTTCCTTCTTCTCTCTATAACTGCAAAATATCAGTACCAAAACTTGTGTGCTGTCTCTTCAAACCATCCAGGCTTGATGCATGGGACTTGGAACTTCAGAGGTATGTACTGCCTGGCACAAACACCATGTGCAACCTAATAATGGCTGCCTGAAACATTTTCTACATAATTTAACACTTGGAACAAATCTAGAGACACGCAACAGACAACAGACAGCGAAAAACACAATCGCACTGAAATCGCGTTATGTGAAAAAAAAATGGCACTTAGAACATTTTCCACTGTCATTCTTCAAATGTCGGCAAATCCACACGGCAGCTGGCTGCTTTTGTACACATCTTTCACGACTAACAAATTAAATTTAACTGAATTCACAAAGCTTGTTTACTTTGATTCAGATTGTTCAGACGGAGTAACGATCGACTAATGCATCGAGGTTTATCGTCAAGGGCTGTTTTCTCCCCACCCACTACCCTCAATCTTTGTTCAAGAGGATCTGAAACTAAAATATCTTCTGCAATGACCTTAAAAATCGCGGAGACATCTCAGATTCCTTCAGACGTAGCTGTAACTTCAAAAGCCGCCTCCGTGATTACATTAAACTTCACAACCTCCTGCTTTGTAAACTTGGCTTAATCTTACGGCGAAAATCATAAGAATATCACAGAGGTATAAAACGCCTTATTATGTTCCTGAATAATTGAATTTGCCATTAAATAACGTATGAGGTGTGAGCGACCTTCTAAAAGCTTATAATGTGTCCGTACTTTTGTTTCGTTTGCTTTGTGTGTTACCTCGGTGAGCACTGTAATACAGTTTGTCCGTAGGACAAGCGAAACTGCACGACTGGCTTCAGCATTAAAGCGACAAGTATCCAGCTCAAGCTGGAAATGCTTAGCATCGTTCCTTGCAAAACATTAGCACCAGGGTTCTAGCTGCCGTTGATTTCTACGAGAGCTTTCGACGTCGAAATACTGGCACGCATATTATTTCGTGTTACCAGAGGTTTTTTCCAGATATGCAAAAGAAGATGAGTGAGCAATCGATACCATTATTGACACAACGAGGATACCTTGACAACCGATTAGTACCGCGAGGGTCCTTAAAAATTCCACGGTATATTCTCGAATCCTTACTGTTACAAAAATCTTGAAACTAATGCTCTGGTTTATAGTCATTAACAGGTACCACAAATTTTAGGTTTCTCTACCGTCTACCTGCCAGAGTTCTGTAACAGGGTCGTTAAGAGTAACAGTAAAACTTTTGTTGATTTGGTGGTTACACGTATGTGCACCTGAATAAATGCAACGTACACATTTCCAGTTTGTTAAGAAGCTACTAGTGTTACGTAATGTATCCAGCGTAAATCACTTAACCAGTTAATGTACAGAATTCCTGTATTCTCCTTCCATGCAGATTAATTGTAAAAAAATTCACAATAATCAGTTAATAGTCTCTTGCCACGGAAGTCGTCGCTACAGAGATGTCACTATCAAATTCATTTTTTCAAGTGGGTCTAAAGTATTACTGTTTGCTGTGCCTCTAATTTTCTGTGTACTATGCAATGTATGCTGGACAGCTACAAGAAATCGAAGAAATGTATTCCTGATTGCGAATGCCAAATTTCCAGCTTCACGCTGACGGAATCCGAGCACGCCTCCGGGACCGACCCAAACCCGCATGTGTCACTGACTGACTACGTTCTGCACTCCCACAACTCCAGTGTTTTTCGCACTGGGAGGGACTTGTTTATTACTGTCGGGACCTGTCTATGCATGTAATACTATCTTGCAGTGTTGGTGTTTTACGGTGTACTATTCAAAGCCCTTCCGGCATGCGTGGACTGTCCTGAGAATAATAACAGAGTCTTTCCCTGTCTGGGAATCATAGCAATTTTGCGTCTGCAGAATTGTGGACACAAGTGACATAGGGAGATTTCTAAATTGGTGATCCCTTGATGCCTCAGAACGTGTCCTACCAACCGATAACTTCGTCTAGTCAAGTTGTGCCACAAATTCCTCTTCTCCCCAGTTCTATTCAGTAGCGCCTCATTAATTACACGCCCTACCAATCTATTCTTCAGCATTCTTCTGTAGCACCACATTTCGAAAGCATCTGTTCTCGTCTAAACTATTTATCGTCCATGTTTCACCTTCATACAGGGCTACTCTACGTACAAATACTTTCATAAAAGACTCCCTGACGCTTAAATCTACACTCGATGTTAACAAATTTCTCTTCTTCAGGAACGTTTTCCTTGCCATAGCCAGTGTACGTTTTATATCCTCTGTTCTTCGACCATCATCAGTTATTTTGATCCGCAAATAGCAAAACTCATCTGCTGCTTTAAGTGTCTCATTTCCTAATCTAATTCCCTCGCCATCATCTGATTTAATTCGACAACATTCTATTCTCCTCGTTTTGCTTTTGTTGATGTTCATCTTATATCCTCTTTTCAAGACACTGTCCATTCCGTTCAACTGCTCTTGAGGTCCTTTGCTGTCTCTGGCAGAATTACAATGTCATCGGCAAACCTCAAAGTTTTTATTCTTCTCCGTGGATTGTAGTTCCTACTCCAAATTTTTCTTATGTTTCCCTTACTGCTAGCTCAATATACAGACTGAATAACATCTGGGATAGGCTACAACCCTTTCTCACTCATTTTTCCTAGCAGTGCCTCCCTTTCGTGCTCCTCGACTCTTACAACTGTCATCTAGTTTCTGTACAACTTGTAAATAGTAGTAGTAGTAGTAGTAGTAGCTTTATTCACCCATAAATCTCTTTTTACAAGGATATAGGACATGTCAAAGTATTTACAAGTTTAGAACAATTTAAAATAAGCTAATTCGTATACACATACATTTACATACTTCTAGTTAGCGACAATCATTAGATTTACTCCTGTTGTATAATACTTTTCTCCCAAATAACTTATTAAATAATATAATGCCACACTGTTCACTCATATCTCATTATCAGTCACTGCACACACTATACACACGTTATTTCATAAAACTTCACTCACTACACACACACACACACACAGGTGATCTCTGGTCCATTTTCTGTACCACAACTTCCCGTTTGCTATCCTGCAAGACTGATCCATCATCCCTCTATAACGAAAGAGGTGTTGAGCTCAGAAAGAGATGTTAGTATTGTGCTAGAGCGACTATCTCGCGCACGCCTCCCACGAGACCCACATTCTCACCTTATATGTACACACACTACACTCGTAGTGTTCTACCCAACACACTTATTACTCGTGGAAGACATTCTTACCAAGTCCGGTAAGAGTTCGGGTAATATGTGTACATCCGCACAGAAGAAGGTCATGGCCGGTATTGCCAGAACTATATACTTATATATGGATATGGTGTCTGTTCTTTCGGATATGTCCGAAAGAACAGACACCATGTCCGTATATATGTACAAGAAGCAAGAGGCAATAAGACTAGAAGACCAAGAGCGAAGCGCTCAAATTAAAAATGGGTGTAAGACAGGGATGTAGTCTTCCGCTGCTACTGTTGAATATATACATCGAAGAAGCAATGATGGAAATAAAAGAAAGGTTCAAGAGCGGCATTAAAATTCAACGTAAAAACACATTAATGATACTATTCATTAATGACATTGATATCCTCAGCGAAAATCAAGAAGAATTATAGGGGCTGTTGAATGGAATGAACAGCGTAAACAGTACCGGCCATGACCTTCTTCTTCTGTGCGGCTGCACAAATATTACCCGAACTGTTACGGGACAAGGTAATAATGTCTTCTACGAGTAATGAGTGTGTATTGTAGGAACACTGCGAACGTAATGTGTGGACGTATAACTTGAGAATGTGGGTCTCGCAGGATGCGTGCGCGAGATAGTCCCTGCAATTGCACTATCCTCCGTACCGTCGGTGGCTCAGATGGATAGAGCGTTTGCCATCTAATCAGGAGATACCGGGTTCGAGTCCCGGTCGGGCCGCACATTTTCTCCCGTCCCCGTTGATATATATCAACGCCCATCAACAGCTGAAGGTATTAATATATAATTCTAATTAGTGTTGATGTTAATGTCCCCACACAGAATTATGTTGAGCTTTGTACATGAGACTTTATCTAGAACTTCTGTTAATTTATTGAGAAAAGTTCCACACTACCACTGGCTGATCTATACACACGCAAAATGATTATTTTCTTGGTGATATCAAGCCCTGTTAATTCAACAGCTGATATTTCAAAGTGTTTGTCTTCATTTACTGTACTGAGGTCATGCCTTGATACGAACTGTGTTCCTTTTCTGATATAAATGCATGCCTCTACCTGTTGAAGCAGCTCCGCAGTAAAAATTTGCCCTTTCATACAATTATAATACCACATGTTGGATTTCTGTGTCTCTACACCAAAGCTCAGTAACGCAATCTACTGTGCTGTTCAAAGATTGGAGCTCAACTTCTAATAGTTCTATTTTATTTTTTATTGATTGCATGTTTTGATGGAGGATTGTTTGGTCTGTGAAATGCCCCATGTTACTCTTTCCAATGGTTTGTTTTTCTTTGTGACATCTGGTATGTGTGATATTTGGAGTGCTAAAATCTGTCTTGTGAGTGATTGTTTCAGTATTCCTTAAACTAGTGGAGATACTCTTTAGGCAGGAGAACCTGTTGTCTGGATTTATCCTAAAAAAGACTTATTTTCCTACCCATGACAACAGGTATTTGACTATGTGTGGCCCAAGATCCTCACCCTATACTTTCATGAATCAGCTGCACCATTCTTTTGCACCCTGTATTCTACCCCTAATACCTTCAGAATTTCAAAGAGCTTTCCAGTCACCACTGTCAAAAGCTTTCTCAAAGTCTATAAATGCTATAAATGTAGGCTTGCCTTTCCTTAACCTATCTTCTAAGATAGGGTCAGTATTGCCTCGCGTGTTCCTACATTTCTCCGGAATTCAGACTGATCTTCCACGGGGTCGGCTTCTATCAAATTTTGCATTCTTCTGTAAAGAATTCGTGTTAGTATTTTGCAGCCGTGACCAATTAAGCTGATAGTTCAGTAATTTTCACGACTGTCAACACTTGCTTTCCTTGGGAATTGAATTATTATATTCTTCTTGAAGTCTGAGGTTATTTCGCCTGTCTCATACATCTTGCTCACGAGATGGTAGACTTTTGTCATGGCTGGCGCTCCCAAGGCTATCAGAAGTTGTAATGGGGTGTTGTCTACTCCCGCAACCTTGCTTCGACTCAAGTCTTTCAGTCCTCAGCCAAATTCTTCAGGCTGTATCGTATCTCCCATTTCATCTACATCTACGTCCTCTTCCATTTCTATAATACCGCCCTCAAGTACATCGCCCTTGTATAGATCCTCTCTATACTCCTTCCACCTATCTGCTTTCCCTTCTTTGCTTAGGACTGGTTTTTCATCTGAGCTCCTCATATCCATTCAGTGGTTCTCTTTCCTCCCACGGTCTCTTTAATTTTCCTGTAGTCAGTATCTATTTTTCCCCTAGCAATATATGCCGTACATCCTTGCATTTGTTCTGCTTAGCCTTTTTGCTCTTCCTGTCAATCCCAATTTTGAGACGTCTGTATTCCGCTTCGCCTGCTTCTTTTACTCCGTGTTTATATTTTCTCCTTTCATCAATTAAATTCAATATCTCTTCTGTTACCCAAGGATTTCTACTAGCCCTCGTCTTTTTAACTACTTGACCCTCTACTGCCTCCACTATTTCATCTCTCAAAACTACCCATTCTTCTTCTACTGTAATTCTTTCTCCTGTTCTTTCAATCGTTCTATAATGCTCTCTCTGAAACTCTCTACAACCGCTGGTTCTTTCCGTTTATCCAGGTCCTATCTCCTTAAATTACTTCCTTTTTGCAGTTTCTTCAGTTTCAATCTACAGTTCATAACCCAACAAATTGTGGTCAGGGCCCACATCTACTCCTGGAATTGTGTTACGATTTAAAATCTGGTTCCTAAATCTCTGTCTTACCATTATATAATCTATCTGAAACGTTCCAGTGTCTCCAGGCCTCTTCCACGTATGCAACCTTCTTTAATGATTCTTAAACCAAGTGTTAGCTATGATTAGATTATGCTTTGTGCAAAATTTTACCAGGCGGCTTTCTTTTTCATTCTTTATCACCAGTCCATATTCAAATGGTTCAAATAGCTCTGAGCACTATGGGACTTAACTTCTGAGGTCATCAGTCCCCTAGAACTTTGAACTACTTAAACCTAACTAACCTAAGGACATCACACACATCCATGCCCGAGGCAGGATGCGAATGTGCGAACGTAGCGGTCGCGCGGTTCCAGACTGCAGCGCCTAGAACCGCTCGATAGTCCATATTAATCCACTACTTTTACTTCTCTTTCTTTTCCTACTACCGAATTCCAGTCCCCCCATGACTATTAAATTTTCGTCTCTCTTAACTATCTGAATAATTTATTTTATCGTATCATACATTTTTTCAATCTCTTCATCATCTGCGGAGCTAGTTGGCATATAAAGTTGTACTACTGTGGTAGGTGTGGTATTCGTGTCTATCTTGGTTACAATAATGCGTTCACTATCCCGTTCATAGTAGTTTATCCACGCTCCTACTTTTTTATTCATTATTAAGCCCACTCTTGCATGACCGTTATTTGTGTGGTGTCACCGCCAGACACCACACTTGCTAGGTGGTAGCCTTTAAATCGGCCGCGGTCCATTAGTATACGTCGGACCCGCGTGTCGCCACTGTCAGTGATCGCAGACCGAGTGCCGCCACACGGCAGGTCTAGAGAGACTTACTAGCACTCGCCCCAGTTGTACAGCCGACGTTCATAGGAATGGTTCACTGACAATCACGCTCTCATTTGAGACCTGAGTTTCTCCTGGCGTATACAACTTTCAAATAACTTCCGGGAATTCAGCCAGGTAACACTTTCAGCAACCGCCGATATTTCTGCGGGAGAACACCCCGCCATTTTCAAGGGAAACTGCAACGGACAGGCGCCGTACATGCAAATTTAATACCTCGGTTCTCCGGCAGAAGCAGGAAAGATAATACACACACACACACACACACACACACACACTGAACACTAGTGCCACCAAAGATGACCAAAGTCAGAGCTATCGATAGTGAGACTATGAATTCGCAGGTGAGGCAGCATTGACTCTGTTCCTCTGTTTTTTGATAAGGAAGACAGCCGGATTCCAAACAGAGTTTAAACAGAAACCTCCATCCCTGTTAACGAGGTTGCTCGCTAATTTCATCTCAACTGCCTCCCTAATGACACTGTCCCAATAGCTGGACGTGCATGCCAATATCTCGGTGTTATTATATAACATGGGGTGACCAGTATCCAGGCAATGTTCGGCAATAGCATACCTATTTGGCTGCTGTAATCGTGTGTGCCGTTTATGCTCAGTACATCTGTCCTCCACGGTCCTGATAGTTTGACCAATATATGCCATGCCGCAGCTACAAGGAATACGATATACACCCGCCTTACGCAGTCCAAGATCATCCTTAACGGAACTCAAAAGTGCTCTAATTTTAGATGGAGGTCGGAAAACACATTTCACATCGTATTTCCGTAAAATACGACCGATCTTATTGGACGTGTTTCCTACGTAAGGCAAAAAGGCAGTAGACTTAGGTGTTGACTCAGAATTATCATCAATCACTCGATGTACAGTTGGTCGATAGCGCAACGCACGTTTAATCTGTCTATCACTATAACCATTTTGACGAAATGTAACTTCAAGATGGGACAGCTCAGCTGGCAAAGTCTCAGCGTCAGAAACGACATGTGCCCTGTGTACCAAGGTACGAAGTACCCCTTCACGCTGAGCCGAATGGTGACAACTATTAGCTTGTAAGTACAAGTCGGTGTGAGTACGTTTCCTGTAGACTGCATGTCCCAATGATCCATCATCCTTCCTCCTAACCAACACGTCGAGAAAGGGAAGCCAACCATCCTCTTCCACCTCCATCGTAAAACGAATGTTCGGGTGGATCGAGTTCAGATGTTCTAGAAAGACATTCAAATTCTCCCTACCGTGAGGCCAAACAACGAAGGTATCGTCAACGTATCTAAAGAAACAGGCGGGTTTTAAACGCGCCGACTCCAATGCAAGTTCCTCGAAGTCTTTCATAAATAAATTTGCGATCACAGGGGACAACGGACTACCCATCGCAACTCCATCTGTCTGCTCGTAATACTGGTCATTAAATAAAAAGTAAGTGGATGACAACACATGCTTAAAGAGATTAGTTAAATCAGCAGCAAACCTGGCTTCAATTAACCGCAACGAATCAGACAGAGGAACACGAGTGAAGAGAGAGACCACATTGAAACTCACTAAAATATCAGAGTCATTCAGCCTCAGTCCCTCCAAACGACGTAAAAAATCAGCTGAGTTCCTGATATGATGTTCACACCGTCCTACTTGTGGACTCAACAGAGAAGCAAGATGCTTGGATACACGATATGTCGGAGCGCCGATGTTACTCACTATAGGACGGAAAGGAACCCCTTCCTTATGAACCTTTGGAAGGCCATATAACCTAGGGGGAACGGCACTATAGGTGTTAAGCCTCTTGATTGTGTCCTGCGACAAACCACTTTTCTTCAGGAGGCTGTTGGTCTTTCTCTCAACACTTTTCGTGGGGTCAGCATCGATTCTGCGATACGCTGAATCAGATAGTAAACGTTGCATCTTTTGTACATAATCATGTTTATTTAAAACAACGGTGGCATTGCCCTTGTCAGCAGGTAAAATAACAATACTGGGATCAACTTTGAGAGAGCGTAAAGCAGCCCTCTCTGCTGCGAAAGGATTCGTTTTACTCGTCGACGTTTGGATTCTGTTTCCAAAGAATTGTATCGTTTTCATTTAATGGTTGCATATGAAGTGTCTGATTTCACTTGGGATTGGTTGGATGGTGCCTCATGGACCCAAGCCGACTAGGAGTACAACTCCGTTACTGCCCGGCATTTGGCAAAGTTTGAACGTTTTCATCGCGCGGAGTCAGATGTTATATCTCGACGTTCTGTGATAAATCTCACAGAGAAATCTTTTGACGACGCGACCTTTTCCGTGTTAGGGAAGGGTTTAAAGTTCGCACCCACTCCGAACAATTTGCCGGTAGTTGATTTTATTAGTTCAATTGAACAGGCAGTTTGCAAACTACCTCCTGACGCTGCAGAGGAAATTAGGAGGGAGGCATGCCGTGTTTTGACTAGGGCTCGTCCACCCAAGAGTAATGTAACAGCAGCAGAGAGGGCTGCTTTACGCTCTCTCAAAGTTGATCCCAGTATTGTTATTTTACCTGCTGACAAGGGCAATGCCACCGTTGTTTTAAATAAACATGATTATGTACAAAAGATGCAACGTTTACTATCTGATTCAGCGTATCGCAGAATCGATGCTGACCCCACGAAAAGTGTTGAGAGAAAGACCAACAGCCTCCTGAAGAAAAGTGGTTTGTCGCAGGACACAATCAAGAGGCTTAACACCTATAGTGCCGTTCCCCCTAGGTTATATGGCCTTCTAAAGGTTCATAAGGAAGGGGTTCCTTTCCGTCCTATAGTGAGTAACATCGGCGCTCCGACATATCGTGTATCCAAGCATCTTGCTTCTCTGTTGAGTCCACAAGTAGGACGGTGTGAACATCATATCAGGAACTCAGCTGATTTTTTACGTCGTTTGGAGGGACTGAGGCTGAATGACTCTGATATTTTAGTGAGTTTCAATGTGGTCTCTCTCTTCACTCGTGTTCCTCTGTCTGATTCGTTGCGGTTAATTGAAGCCAGGTTTGCTGCTGATTTAACTAATCTCTTTAAGCATGTGTTGACATCCACTTACTTTTTATTTAATGACCAGTATTACGAGCAGACAGATGGAGTTGCGATGGGTAGTCCGTTGTCTCCTGTGATCGCAAATTTATTTATGGAAGACTTCGAGGAACGTGCATTGGAGTCGGCGCGTTTAAAACCCGCCTGTTTCTTTAGATAATAATGATGGCGTGTGAGGAGGGCCTCCCATAGGGTAGACCGCTCGCCTGGTGCAAGTCTTTCGATTTGACGCCACTTCGGCGACTTGCGCGTCGATGGGGATGAAATTATGATGATAAACACACAACACCCAGTCATCACGAGGTAGAGAAAATCCCTGACCCCGCCGGGAATCGAACCCGGGACCCCGTGCGCAGGAAGCGAGAACGCTACCGCAAGACCACGAGCTGCGGACGTTTCTTTAGATACGTTGACGACACCTTCGTTGTTTGGCCTCACGGTAGGGAGAATTTGAATGTCTTTCTAGAACATCTGATCTCGATCCACCCGAACATTCGTTTTACGATGGAGGCGGAAGAGGATGGTTGGCTTCCCTTTCTCGACGTGTTGGTTAGGAGGAAGGATGATGGATCATTGGGACATGCAGTCTACAGGAAACGTTCTCACACCGACTTGTACTTACAAGCTAATAGTTGTCACCATTCGGCTCAGCGTGAAGGGGTACTTCGTACCTTGGTACACAGGGCACATGTCGTTTCTGACGCTGAGACTTTGCCAGCTGAGCTGTCCCATCTTGAAGTTACATTTCGTCAAAATGGTTATAGTGATAGACAGATTGAACGTGCGTTGCGCTATCGACCAACTGTACATCGAGTGATTGATGATAATTCTGAGTCAACACCTAAGTCTACTGCCTTTTTGCCTTACGTAGGAAACACGTCCAATAAGATCGGTCGTATTTTACGGAAATACGATGTGAAATGTGTTTTCCGACCTCCATCTAAAATTAGAGCACTTTTGAGTTCCGTTAAGGATGATCTTGGACTGCGTAAGGCGGGTGTATATCGTATTCCTTGTAGCTGCGGCATGGCATATATTGGTCAAACTATCAGGACCGTGGAGGACAGGTGTACTGAGCATAAACGGCACACACGATTACAGCAGCCAAATAGATCTGCTATAGCCGAACATTGCTTGGATACTGGTCACCCCATGTTATATAATAACACCGAGATATTGGCATGCACGTCCATCTATTGGGACAGTGTCATTAGGGAGGCAGCTGAGATTAAATTAGCGAGCAACCTCGTTAACAGGGATGGAATCCGGCTCTCTCCCTTGTCAAAAAACAGAGGAACAGAGTCAATGCTGCCTCACCTGCGAATTCATAGTCTCACTATCGATAGCTCTGACTTTGGTCATCTTTGGTGGCACTAGTGTTCAGTGTGTGTGTGTGTGTGTTATCTTTCCTGCTTCTGCCGGAGAGCCGAGGTATTAAATTTGCATGTACGCCGCCTGTCCGTTGCAGTTTGCCTTGAAAATGGCGGGGTGTTCTCCCGCCGAAATATCGGCGTTTGCTGAGAGTGTTACCTTGCCGAATTCCCGGAAGTTCTTTGAACGCTCTCATTCGCCGAGACGATAGTTAGCATAGCCTTCAGCTACATCATTTGCTACGACCTAGCAAGGTGTCTGTATTCAATAGATATATAACTTGTGATGCCTGTACCGTCAGACCAATGTACACCACTTCTGGATTAAAGTTAAGTATTCTACCAGTTACCTCCAGTTTTGCTAGTCTTATTTCTCTGACCTTGTTCCAGACCTCACGCCAATCTACGTGAGCTTAAAAGCGCGCATTTTGGCCTCCTCTAGCAACACGGTGTTAGCTCTTCTGCCAACACTTCATATGGCGACGAAGATTTAACGGTCGTATTGCTCTAATTTACATGTGTCATGGCTTCGCCACAATCTCCAGATGTACGGTCCGAATTTTATCGCTTGCAGAATCAGCAGACGCAGGCCTTATTGGATGCCCTTGGAGAGCTCGTCCAGGGTCAACGTGCAATGCAAAACGATGCGGCCGCCGCCGCTCCACCACTACCGCAGCCACAACACGCAGTTGCACCACCTTTTCGTCCTTTTGATGCGGCTCTGGAAAGCTGGACAGAGTGGTCACGCCAATTTGGATTCCATCTCGCCGCCTACAGAATTCAAGGTAACGAGCGGCAGCCTTTTTTGTTAGCAGATTTTGAAACTAGTCAATCCCTCCCTTCACCAAGTGATGGACATATTGGATAGACAAGACACACTTGACTTTGCTCAGGAATCTTTTGAAACTTCGCCAGCTGTGTGTCACATTAACAGGCCCGCCGGGCGAGCTGCACGGAACAGTAAACAGCCCTCGCGCTCGTCCGCGCAGCTGCCGCCAAGCTCTCAGCTACGTTTGCCGCGCCAGCGAGCACATGCAGTGCTAAAGTCATGCCCGCGGTGTGCTACTAGACATTCACGTGAGAATTGCCCATCACGCCAAGCTATTTGCTTTTTCTGTAATAAAAAAGGACATGTTCAAAGTGTTTGCCAGAAACAGCTAAGATCGGACACTAACAACCATTCCAGGCCCTTTGCTTCGCGCCGGAATCGAACCAAGAATACACGGGCTCGTGAACCTTCGCCCATGGAATTCATGTAGTTCATTCCACTCCGCCCAGTGCCGCTCTTTCTAACAGTGACTGTGTTCGTCCCACAAATGGTGTGCGTCGGCATCGACGGAAATCCCGTCACGTTGCAAGTGATTCTGTACCAGTGTCAGTTCACGTTGCCCGAGACAGTCGCTCTTGTCGTCAGCAGGACAATAAACTTTTTGTAGACTTGGACATTCATGGCCACGTAATACCATTCCAGCTCGATACCAGTGCTGCAGTTTCATTGATCAATAACGACACGTACAAACAGCTGGGCAAACCTCCGTTGCATGCCACAAATGTTAAGCTAACTACATATTCAGGACAAGCTATCCCTGTGTTAGGACAGTGCAGCCTTCTTGCAACATACAAGGGACAAACAAAACTTGTGTCATTTTACGTACTTCGTTCTTCTTCTGCAGTGAACTTGTTTGGTTTGGATTTATTTCAGTTGTTTAACTTGTCTATAGTAAATCAGGTCCTATCAGTGAACCAGACTGTGCCTTCCGCCAGTGTTTCTCGTCTATGTGAAGAATTTGCAGACATTTTTGCACCGGGCCTTGGTTGCGCTAAGAACTATACAGTACATTTAAAACTGAAAGTAAACGCGCAACCTAAATTTTTCAGAGTGCGCAATGTTCCCCACGCATTGCGTGATGAGGTCGCAAGAACATTACGCAAACTGGAATCACAAGGTGTAATTGAACGTGTGCAGGCTTCTCTCTGGGCATCACCATTAGTAATTTTGCCAAAACCTTCCAGAAGATTGAGACTTTGTGTGGACTTCAAGGCAATGGTGAATCCACAACTAGTGATTGCAACTTTTCCTTTACCCCACCCGGAAGATCGTTTTGACAAACTGTGCCCGGGTAAATATTTTTCGAAGTTGGACCTAGCAGATGCGTACTTGCAAATACCAGTGGATGAGGAATCCCAGTGCGTTTTGGTGGTTAACACGCATCTTGGTTTGTATAGATTTAAAAGACTGCCATTCGGGTGTGCATCCGCCCCTGCATTGTTTCAGCAATATTTACAAACTGTTTGTGCATCGGTCCCTACTGCAGCAAACTATCTGGACGATATTGTGATCTCCGGAAAGACGGAAGAAGAATATTTAGCCAATCTCAGAATATTATTTCAGGTCTTGCGACAAAATGGTCTTCGCTTGCGGAAGGACAAATGTGTGTTTTTTGCTCGTGACTTACCCTATCTGGGACATGTAATCAATGCCCAAGGCATACATCCCAGTCCAGAGCACCTCCGTGCCATACAAGACTTGCCTTCGCCGCGGAATTTGAAGCAGCTACAGAGTGTGCTGGGAAAATTCAACTATTATCGTAAATATGTTCCCCATGCCTCTTCCATTTCACATCCGCTTCATCGCTTACGCCGTAAAAGTGTTCCGTTCGTCTGGACGACGGAATGCGAACGCGCCTTTCGCCAGTTGAAATCGGCGTTGCTTTCAAATACTTACCTTACGCCATTCGATCCCCAGAAACCCCTTTTGTTGATGGTAGATGCATCGGATTTCGGGATCGGTGCTGTGCTTGCGCACAAAGATGGATCGCATGATCGCCCTATTGCCTTTGCGTCCAAATTGCTCTCGTCTGCGCAAAGCAATTATTCTCAGATCGAGAAAGAAGCATTGGCTCTCGTGTTTGGTGTTACTAAGTTTCATGATTTCTTGTATGGTCGTCACTTTACCATCATCACAGACCACAAACCTTTGACATCGCTTTTTCATCCGAACAAGCCTGTACCTCCACGTACAGCGCAGAAATTGATTCGCTGGTTTATTTTCCTCTCGCAGTACCGCTACGATATCTTGTATGGGTCCACTGCTAAGCACGGAAACGCCGATGCGTTGTCCCGTTTACCTGTTGCTGAGGATAGAGCATTCGATTCCTCCAAACTTGCTTGCATGTTCATTGATTCGGAAACCGATGACGTGGTCGAATCGTTTCCGATTGATTTTCGTCGTGTAGCTACAGCTACAGCTGCTGACCCTGTCCTTGCTACCGTTTTGCATTTTGTTGCTACGCAATGGCCGTTGTCAAAGTCACGGATAGAAGATCCGTTGGTTCGCCGATTTTTTGCTCACAAGGAGAGACTTTTTGTACGACGTGGTGTTTTGCTGTTGCGTTCTGATAATGATCAGTCCAGGGTCGTGGTCCCACGTTCGTTACAGTACTCTGTCTTACGGCTTCTCCACCAAGGACATTGGGGTATAGTGCGAACGAAACAACTTGCTCGTCAGCACTGTACTTGGTTCGGAATCGATGCTGCGATTCCGAATATGTGCTCTTCTTGCATGGCGTGTGCCGAACAACAATCCGCCCCACCGCGGAAATTCTTTGCATGGCCGCAAGCCACTTCCCCTTGGCAACGCTTACACATCGATTTTGCTGGTCCGTTCTGGAATGCTCGATGGTTGGTTGTGGTCGATTCCTTTAGTACTTTTCCTTTTGTTGTCCGGATGTCTTCCACGACGTCATCTGCCACCATCCAGGCGTTATCCGCTATCTTTTGCATTGAAGGTCTTCCACAGACTATTGTTTCCGACCATGGCCCACAATTCATGTCCGCAGAATTTCAGTCATTCTGCGAGGCCAATGGTATTCAACATCTGACATCCGCGCCGTTTTCGCCTCACTCAAACGGTGCCGCTGAACGATTGGTCCGGACTTTCAAGTCACAGATGTTGAAGTTGAAAGAGTCGCATTCTCGGGAGGACGCGTTATTGCTCTTCTTGTCCTCGTATCGCTCTCAGCCCCGAGATGGTCGCTCGCCGGCTGAGTTGCTCCACGGTCATCCTCATCGAACCTTGATGTTTTTGCTGCATCCGCCGCATCAGGTTCCTGTGCCACGGCAGACACCTGCTTTTCCCCAGGCGACGTTGTCTACTATCGCAGCTATCGAGGTTCAAGGCGTTGGCTCGCAGGGCACATTCTTCGCTGCCTCGGCCGCGCTATGTATCTTATTTTGGGGGCCTCTGGTGAGGTGCGTTGGCATCTCAATCAGCTGCGCCTCTGTCGTCACACGGGTTCTGCCGCTCCCAGTCTGCTTTCAGCGACGGTGCCGTCCAGTCAGCGCCCTGGGGACCCATCTACTGGCTCGCCTCATCCCCAGGTGTTACCGACGATGCCTTCCATTTTGCCCCATGGCGACGCGCCGCCGCCGCCGCCGGTCCTCCCGCCGGCGCCGCCCGCAGTGGACGCTTCGCTCAGCCGCCGGGTGCCTCCCTGGGTCACGCGCCGCCGATCGCTTCCCGTGACCAGCTGTCCTCCGACATGGAACTCTTGCCCGCTCCGGACCAGATGTCGTCTTCGCCCGTCGGCTGCCCCGACGCGATGGAGGTCGAATCTTCGGCCCCTCCAGTCTCTCTACGGGCGCATACACCGCATGTTGGCGTGCACCCGGGACTAGGTTTTCAGGCGTTTCCTAGCTCCCCTCGGACCGAATGGCCGGGTGCGGGTGGCACAGCCTCGCCTGTTGTTAGGCTCCCCACCTCGTCGTATACGTCAACATGGGGTCATCCCCACGGCGGGCGGAACCTTATAACCACAACCGTACGCCGATTTGCGGGGGATGAATGTGGTGTCACCGCCAGACACCACACTTGCTAGGTGGTAGCCTTTAAATCGGCCGCGGTCCATTAGTATAGCCGGCCGAAGTGGCCGTGCGGTTAAAGGTGCTGCAGTCTGGAACCGCAAGACCGCTACGGTCGCAGGTTCGAATCCTGCCTCGGGCATGGATGTTTGTGATGTCCTTAGGTTAGTTAGGTTTAACTAGTTCTAAGTTCTAGGGGACTAATGACCTCAGCAGATGAGTCCCATAGTGCTCAGAGCCATTTGAACCATTTTTTCCATTAGTATACGTGGGACCGGCGTGTCGCCACTGTCAGTGAACGCAGACTGAGCGCCGCCACACGGCAGGTCTAGAGAGACTTACTAGCACTCGCCCCAGTTGTACAGCCGACGTTCATAGGAATGGTTCACTGACAATCACGCTCTCATTTGCCGAGACGATAGTTAGCATAGCCTTCAGCTACGTCATTTGCTACGACATAGCAAGGCGCCGTATTCAATAGATATATAACTTGTGATGCCTGTACCGTCAGACCGATGTACACCACTTCTGGATTAAAGTTAAGTATTCTACCAGTTACCTCCTGTTTTGCTAGTCTTATTTCTCTGACCTTGTTCCAGACCTCACGCCAATCTACGTGAGCTTAAAAGCGTGCATTTCGGCCTCTTCTAGCAACACGGTGTTGGCTCCTCTGCCAACACTTCAATTTCATTTTGTATTTATAGCCCTGTATTCACTTAACCAGAGGTCTTGTTCCTGCTGCCACCGAACTTCGCTAATCCGCACTATATGTGACTTTAACCTGTCCATTTCCCTTTTTAAATTTTCTAGCCTACGTGGCCGATTAAGGGGAGCCGGAGGTGGTCAAATCCAAAAAAAAAAAATTTTTTTTTTGCTACCAAAAATTAATTGGAACATTCCTCTTTAATGTAAACTTTGATTATTGTTCTACTCGCCCTAGAAGTTGAGTTATTACCATTTTCCCCCACGCCTGCAGAGGAAATGGGCGGCCGCTGAATGCATCTAACACCTTCTCGTGACTTCCTGGCGAACTGCTTGGGATTTTCTTGGCCTGGGCCTGTTACGCACACAGCGCCTTATGTTACTCATACAGCGAGTGTGCAAGGGTTGGCTATATTGTTTTCTGTGACAAATATTACCCGTATTTCCTTGCAGCTTACTCCTATTTTCCTCAGAATTTCGACCATCTTGCTCCATTTAATATTGTCGTACACTTTTGTTCTGGTTATGATGCCACGTTTTAGTAACCGTGTATATAAGAAGAGGAAGAACGTAGGGGAAAGAAAATTAACACTAATACCAAGTTGCGATACTACAATGAATAAGAGCGCGGAACATCGTCTCTTTGATGTTTACCGTTTCGAATTAGTTCAGTGTTGCGCCTGTTGTTGGTAGTATTATACTTCTTGTGTAAAGCGGGTAATATGAAGTATGTACAAGAATCAGGAGGGAACAATGAAACCAATTTTTCATGACTTAGCACAGCCAGAACTGTTACACAAATGTCTACACGGAAAGACGCAGAATCCTAATGAGAGCGTAAACAATTTGATTAGGAAAGTGATTCCTAAAAGGGTGTTTGTAAGCATAAAAATATTGCACTTTGGCATTTATGATGCAATAGCAACCTACAACCAAGGGAACAGTGTAAAGTGTGCAGTTCTGAAGGCATTAGGATTTACAGCTGGGGTGAACACTGTACGAGCACTAAGAAATATTGACAGAGAAAGGATAAGAGGAGCAGAAAGAAGAAAAAGGCATATGAAGTATGATGGAACAACAGGCGAGGAAAGAAGACAGAACAGGAAGCTTTTGGAGGATGAAGAAGAAGACCCTGATAATCCATCCTATAGTGCAGGAATCTATTGAGAAACTTTGATAGCCATTTCCCGTAAATTAGAATTTTTCGAATATAAGGAACATTTTCTCAAAATCCACTCAAGCTAGAGAGATGAAATTTTTATTCAGCACACCTAGTGGTCAAACTTATATTGTAACACAGCCATTTGGCAATATGTTCAGTAGTTTCATTTCAGTTTAATTATAAAGCAATTATTTGTAAAAAAATTTGGGTCTTTAATAAAAAAAATTATTGGAAGGAAACTAGAAAAAATACTCCAAAATCCCTCTGTCATAACTGCAATACTAAACCACTCTATATGTTGATAAACAGGTAAGAGGGGACGTAACATTGCCTGCTATAGGGTGTGAACTTTCTTCAGCATGTGGTGAGGAAAAAAGAAAATCTCGAAAAAGTAGAATGTGGACGCAAGATGTGCTATAAATTTGCTCTATTATAAAAAAAGGATCACGACAGTACACAATGAAGACTGTTAATCGACATTATACGAAACTGTTAAGGGAAATACAAAACAAGTACCAAATACGTTTTATTAAGGGAACAGTTATCAAGAAATTTTTCTATATATCAACTAATTTACTACCTGCTGAGGCGGATGTTTATATACATATTTGGCATGAATACTAATGGAATGCGTGCGTACGCAAACCCACTTGAGCACAGAACTCAAACACATTCACACAGTCCAAATTCCAGCTGCAATTAGAATGTAAATGAAAAACGAAACGGTTTACTATATGTCATCGCGACGTCAGTAGTAATAATAGCTCGTATCAAGCGAGTGCAACCTACTGAAATTCAGATTCACTTCTTAAGCACATTGTAGCGATTTCATCAGCAATGGCAACAGAAAAATAGGCAATCCTACGATCGGCAGACGACGACAGCGCGACCGACCAAAACGAATAAAAACGCGAAATAAAAGTGCAGTAAATCGAAATCCTGAGCAAAGTTTCTTACTGAGTGACTCTATCCAAGCCATGCGTGAGATATGTCAGTCCTGCTGGTCCAAAGATCTGCACAAGATATTCCTGTCACCCCAGATCTAATTCATACCTTCGACCATAGATACTAGTAGACTGGCCTTGCTGTGCAGAAGCTATAGGGCGGTGTGGCTCCAACATAAACCACGTGACTGTTGGCAAAACGTGGCGGGATTTCAAATGAGCGGTCTGCCATCCTGTGTTTGTATCGTATTTTACCCACATTTCTCAATTGACTGCCAAACGCTTCCAACAAAAATTAATTTTTTTTTGCGAAAAATTATGTCAGAACTACATTTGACCTTGATTTGTTCACAGTAACATCTAAAAAATATATCGAACGCCCCTCTGGTGGGCAGCGGGACTAAATTACTATAAACTATCAGTTAAAGTAAAATGTCGTTAAAATTCTTTTAAACAGTAAGAGTGGCCTCGTGTCAAAACTTTAAATATTGGATTCGCTGCGTTTTGAGCTCTAGTCACTTATAAAAGAAAATGGGACATGGGAATTATGTCAACTATAGGTCCCAAAATTGTCGACTTTAGGAGCAGGTCCATTTTAGAGTATCAATTTTAGGTGCACTTCAAAGGTTCAGTTCCTACTATTTTTACGAAAGTTTAAACTATCAGTTTTAAAAAAATGATATTTTAGATGAAAGGTGAGACTCTGAAGTTTCAGAAAATAATTTTGGAACCTACATTTATTTAATAGTATTACAAGGCAGAAAAAAATGCTCTTCATGTGTCGACTATAGGTGCACTTACCTTATTATAATCTCACTTGTATATACAAAAAGGCGCGTATGTGCAGATGGCTTAAAGTTTTTCCGTTTCAGGGTCTGTATCCAAAGCTGTCTTCGGTTTTCATCCTTAGGCAACCTATGAGTAGGAACGAGAAACACTTATACTTACTTCTGTAACCGAATTATCACAGATACTTTCCAAAATGTAATATGAGTCTGACTTTACAGGCATCACTTTCAGCACTTTAATTTACGTGATACTATATTTCAAGTGTAAAAAACATATAAATGTAACTTCAGCAGATTTCAATAAACGCATCTGCGTTATCATAGAAACACACGTGAAATGTAATGCCATTTCCCTCGACAAAACGCTGAGTACAGCCATAAGCGCAACACGAAACAACCATGTTTTGCCAACATTCACATGACTTTAGCCCAGAGATGTTGGAGCCACGAAAATGACGTCAGGGCCAGTCTATTATATTTATGGTCGAAGATTCATACAAAGATGCCTATTTCTTTGGAGTACACAAATCAACGTCACCTTACCTAGTTAATGAAACGATGCGAAAAGCAGAATCGTTTCAAGCGTAAAATTTGCCACGTGCTTCTCTACTGTCAAGTTGGAACAATAGGAAGTGAATGATGTAAATTAGGGGCATGTTGGTTTGAAATGTAGATTTTCTGCACAACACTATCTCAGCTCTGATCCACTGCGCTAGATTTGCATTCACTCATTAAAGCAACAGCATTACAAACGAAAGGCGAAGGGCGAAGGTTATCTGGGCTACTTGCGCAACCAATGTTCGTGAATATTGTGTCTGTAACTAGTCGTTAAGCAATAACCACACATGCAGCCTTCAAAAGCCTATTTATTTTTAAAGCAGTGCTCTGTCTGGTTGCAAAGGCTAGATCCAAATCCAACAATATACCCATGAAGTTAACAAAACACTGCTCTGTATTCTGTAATGTGACATTTTACATCTTATTAGCACTTTCAACGGTGTTATATCCTGAGATGTCTACATCTAAATATACATGGATACTCTGCCAATCACATTTAAGTGCCTGGCAGAGGGTTCATCAAACCACCTTCACAATTCTCTCTTATTCCAGTCTCGTATAGCGCGCGGAAAGAACGAACACCTATATCTTTCCGTACAAGCTCTGATTTCCAAATATTTTGTCGTGGTGATCGTTTCTCCCTATGCAGGTTGGTGTCAACAAAATATTGGCTCCGGCAACGACGAGAAGAGTCATACCAGGCGGACCTCCAAGTAATGTGGCGTAAGATCATCGTTTGAACGGTGATTATGTTCAAATATAGGGTTTTGTAGCCAGAGGAGTGGGGAATAGGATGGTGTATTGGAATCCTAAATAAAACCAACCTGCTTTCAGAAAAGACAATGTTGTGTTACTTATTGTGCGACAAACGCAATTATGTTATTACCAACCACCGAGCAAGAAAGTAAAAACGTCAGTAGGCTTAGATAAAGTACCAACATGAGTACTGAAACAATGCATACAGAGCATTAAACCTCCATTAACAAATTCAATAAGTGAGTCAAATGGTTCAAATGGCTCTGAGCACTATGGGACTCAACTTCTGAGGTCATTAGTCCCCTAGAACTTAGAACTAGTTAAACCTAACTAACCTAAGGACGTCACACACATCCATGCCCGAGGCAGGATTCGAACCTGCGACCGTAGCGGTCTCGCGGTTCCAGACTGCAGCGCCTAGAACCGCACGGCCACTTCGGCCGGCAATAAGTGAGTCATCTCCATCGGAGAAATTTCCAGATAATTTGAAACAGCCAAGAGGTATGTGCTAAATAAAGGCAATGCAGAAGGTACAGGAAAGTATCGCCACTTTCCCATCTGTAATCATTCTGAAAAATACACTCCTGGAAATGGAGAAAAGAACACATTGACACCGGTGTGTCAGACCCACCATACTTGCTCCGGACACTGCGAGAGGGCTGTACAAGCAATGATCACACGCACGGCACAGCGGACACACCAGGAACCGCGGTGTTGGCCGTCGAATGGCGCTAGCTGCGCAGCATTTGTGCACCGTCGCCGTCAGTGTCAGCCAGTTTGCCGTGGCATACGGAGCTCCATCGCAGTCTTTAACACTGGTAGCATGCCGCGACAGCGTGGACGTGAACCGTATGTGCAGTTGACGGACTTTGAGCGAGGGCGTATAGTGGGCATGCGGGAGGCCGGGTGGACGTACCGCCGAATTGCTCAACACGTGGGGCGTGAGGTCTCCACAGTACATCGATGTTGTCGCCAGTGGTCGGCGGAAGGTGCACGTGCCCGTCGACCTGGGACCGGACCGCAGCGACGCACGGATGCACGCCAAGACCGTAGGATCCTACGCAGTGCCGTAGGGGACCGCACCGCCACTTCCCAGCAAATTAGGGACACTGTTGCTCCTGGGGTATCGGCGAGGACCATTCGCAACCGTCTCCATGAAGCTGGGCTACGGTCCCGCACACCGTTAGGCCGTCTTCCGCTCACGCCCCAACATCGTGCAGCCCGCCTCCAGTGGTGTCGCGACAGGCGTGAATGGAGGGACGAATGGAGACGTGTCGTCTTCAGCGATGAGAGTCGCTTCTGCCTTGGTGCCAATGATGGTCGTATGCGTGTTTGGCGCCGTGCAGGTGAGCGCCACAATCAGGACTGCATACGACCGAGGCACACAGGGCCAACACCCGGCATCATGGTGTGGGGAGCGATCTCCTACACTGGCCGTACACCACTGGTGATCGTCGAGGGGACACTGAATAGTGCACGGTACATCCAAACCGTCATCGAACCCATCGTTCTACCATTCCTAGACCGGCAAGGGAACTTGCTGTTCCAACAGGACAATGCACGTCCGCATGTATCCCGTGCCACCCAATGTGCTCTAGAAGGTGTAAGTCAACTACCCTGGCCAGCAAGATCTCCGGATCTGTCCCCCATTGAGCATGTTTGGGACTGGATGAAGCGTCGTCTCACGCGGTCTGCACGTCCAGCACGAACGCTGGTCCAACTGAGGCGCCAGGTGGAAATGGCATGGCAAGCCGTTCCACAGGACTACACCAGCATCTCTACGATCGTCTCCATGGGAGAATAGCAGCCTGCATTGCTGCGAAAGGTGGATATACACTGTACTAGAGCCGACATTGTGCATGCTCTGTTGCCTGTGTCTATGTGCCTGTGGTTCTGTCAGTGTGATCATGTGATGTATCTGACCCCAGGAATGTGTCAATAAAGTTTCCCCTTCCTGGGACAATGAATTCACGGTGTTCTTATTTCAATTTCCAGGAGTGTAACAGAGAAACTATGAAAGACTGATTAATGAATTACTTCAATGAATACAAACTTCTAATTTTGGTCTCTGAAGTGGTACAAGTACTAAAACATCCAGAAAAACATAATTCATGCTCTCGATAAGGATGAGTGTTAACAGATGTAGGGGAATCATAAAAATCCTAAATCAGGATTGCCAGGCGGTGATTTGAAACCCTCCCTTCCCAAATACGAGTCCAATACTTTAGTCACTGTACCTTTCCGATCCGTACCTGAATAATGATGCTGACATCTTCGGGTCTCTGTATGCGGAACACTTAGGTCCCCATGATGACGCCGATTCTAAAATCATGGTTGTATCCTTAGGCAGACAGTACCTTGCCGATAATTTTCTGTGTACTTGTGTCCACAGTCCTTTAGTGTTTTAGGTAGAACAGTGTTCTCGTGTGAGTTCTTATTAAAAATATTTATTCCTCAGGATCGTAATTTCTGTTTATTATGCCATTTTAATGTGATAGTTCAAAATTAATTGTGTCAATGCGTAGATCCTTTTAAGACGACAGTCTGCTTGCGTCATCCATGTTTAAATATTCAAGTGTTCAAATGTGTGTGAATTCCTAAGGGACCAAACTGCTGAAGTCATCGGTCCCTGGACTTACGCTCTACATAAACTAACTTAAAATGATAAAACTTTGAACATAGCTGCTAAAGTTCAGTGACTATGGCAGAGTTATATTAGTTATAGTTTTGTTGCAACCCGTGTTCACTCAGGTACGAGCAGCCCTTGGCGGCTCGCCATCTTATCTTATTTACAACTTTTCATGACGTCGCCTTTCCGGCTTAGAATTTTTTTTTAGAATGTGACTTGTAAGTACTGAAACTCTTTCCAGTCAGTACCCACTTTAGTTTACTAATGTCTTATATACCTATTATGCTTTAGAACAGTTAGTTTGATTCTGAAGACGACGCTCATAGTAGCGTCGAAACCTGGTCAATTTTGACTTAATATTTGTGACCGAGGGCTTATTTGTTCTAATATAACTTAAAATAACTTATGTTAAGAACAACACACACACCCATACCCGAGGGAGGACTCGAACCTCCGACTGGAGGGACCGCACAATCCGTGACATGGCGCTTTAAATATTCCATGCGTGTAATAAGCAGGAGTCTTCACCATTTATACGTATGGAACACGACGGAAGTGTGTCCTCAAAAGAAATGATTTATTGAGGCACTTCATAGTAAGCTATCACTTAAAAATTCAATAATAAACCGAAATGACCTCGCAGTGAATAAATAGTTTTAATTACATTCCAAATCTTTCCAAAATAGTCTGACGGATGTGAAGCTTCGTTCCACAGGAAACTTGGTTAGCAGATACAGTGGGAGAATCGATCAGTGCTGAAGCTTGCTCTCATAGACGCTCCCACTGCAAAACTGTTTGCTTCACAAATAAACATCAGACATACCGTATTTAAATATCTTTCAGTTTCTCTCTTATTGTCAACGATGAAAAACACCGAATTACTGAGTACCCGCCGGCCGCGGTGGTCTCGCGGTTCTAGGCGCGCAGTCCGGAACCGTGCGACTGCTACGGTCGCAGGTTCGAATCCTGCCTCGGGCATGGATGTGTGTGATGTCCTTAGGTTAGTTAGGTTTAAGTAGTTCTAAGTTCTAGGGGACTGATAACCACAGCAGTTGAGTCCCATAGTGCTCAGAGCCATTTTTTTGAACTGAGTACCCGATAACTACTTATAAGAGGGTCCTGTGTTATAAGAATGAGCTACTAACATGAGTAGTTTAATAAAACCCTGATATACCAAACTATTCTATTTTACACGAATGTTTATGCCCCCTACACAAATGAAAATGCAATCTGACCTAGAATCATTAACAAAGCAGACACACTAACTTAATAGAAGCGCAACGGTAGTGGAAATGCATAGCTCTGTACTGTGAAAACCGCAAGAGGTAAGCATTCATAAAGGAACTGTCCAAAAGCTATATAGCGTGTATATTTTCAGCTCTTAGCCAAAAGCAGTGCACTGGAGCTGTTTTCCTCGTATCTGTAAACATTGGATTTACACTCGACATAACAATTATTCAGATGCTTCTTTAAACCAATGAGACCACTACGTAGCTGAAGAACAAAATATGCACATGCTTTTCAAAACAGAGAGCTCCTCACTATCTTACATTCCACAAAATATCTTATTATTAACAAAAACGTAGTGCACAGTCTTCCGAAGTCTTTATTATTGCAATACAGCGTCCGTTGATGTACCTTTCTCCATCTCTAATTTCTTTCAAGCAAAGATGAGACATTTATTATTAGTGGACTAAAATATTAACGTAGGACTGAATTAGACACCTGTTCTTCCCATGACTGTTCATTGATGTAACGAAGCATATAACACTAGGTCTTCACAACAGAACAACATGGTAGCATGGAACTATTTTACGTGCGTTGAAAAGAAAGGGCTTAGGTTGAATGAAATATAAGTAATTCGGTTAAATGACGCAAATAACTTGTAGATTGCTTCAAAGCATTGCAGATGAATCACAAAGACTGTCTCGGTTGTCAAGTAATACAGCATGAACTAAAATTCTAAAAAAAAAATATAACGAAATTACTTGTTCTCAAGGGAAGACTTGCAACAAGTCCACAAACCAGTCACATAGTCCAGCCACATGAATGTGACCATCTGTCAAAAATTTGAAAAACACCTTTTGCAATGCGGACAGATGCGAGACGTGTAGAAAGAGAGTCAGTGAGGTTCTGCAAGGTACCGACAAGGATGTGTAGCCATGGCGACTCCAGTGCCGTGGCCAGCTGCACTAGGTCACTCTGTTAAGGATCCACGCCTCGCGAGCAACCCGATCGAGTTGGTCCCACAGATTCTCGATTGTATTTAAATCTGGGAGTTTGGTGGCCAGGGAAGTAGGGTGAAGTCATCCTGGTGCTCTCCGAACCACGTACGTACCATGCAAGCTGTGTGAGACGTTGCGTTGTTCCGCTGCTAGACCCCACTGTGCTGGAGAAAAACGAACTTCTTGTTGAAGTATAGATGTATACCTGTGTTAATCCACTTTTCCTTCCAGGATGACGAGATCACCCACGGAATGCCACGAAAACACTCCCCAGGCAGGAACTGTCACAGGATATTCGCTTTAAGACGTTTCACGCTTACTTGCCAACTGCCGATGGAGCATAAAACGTGACTCATCTGAAAAAGCCACCTGTCACCACTCAGTGTACGTCCAGTTGCGGTACTGGCGAGCCAATTCCATCCTTCGTCGCCGGTGAACGGCGGTCACCAAGGGTGCGTGAACCAGGCGCCCGGTGTGGAGACCCATACACTGAAACGTGTGCTGAACGGCTGTTGAGCAGACAGTTATCTGGGTGGTCAGTTGCTCAACAGCTGCATCTCCGCAATCATCGTCCATCCCTGTTATCTGTGGTCCGTGGTTGCTTCGACGCTTGTTTCAGATAGCGCTGTTTTGCCATGCACGGTATGCTTTAATCATGCACGCTACACTTTAACCACGAAGGCACGCGAACAGTTTACAGACTTAGCCGTTTCGGGAATGCTTCCACCCTTGGCACGAAAGCCAATGATCATGTCCTTTTGGAAGTCAGATAAATTACTCCGTTTCCGCGTTACGACAACGACTAGACTGTTTACCGCGTTCCCTAAACACGCTTTATATACCCTCAACTGCTAGTGCTGCCATGTGTCGTGTGTAAGTGGTTATTGCACGTTCACATCGTACATAGGCCGTGATAATATTAATGCAACTGAATCGTGCAGCTAGCTCTTTATTCGCACAAAGTAATGGCCGCTATCGACAGGGGATCTCAAGTTGATTCCGTATTTCTAGATTTCCGGAAAGCTTTTGACACCGTTCCTCACAAGCGACTTCTAATCAAGCTGCGGGCCTATGGGGTATCGTCTCAGTTGTGCGACTGGATTCGTGATTTCCTGTCAGGAAGGTCGCAGTTCGTTGTAATAGACGGCAATTCATCGAGTAAAACTGAAGTGATATCAGTTGTTCCCCAGGGAAGCGTCCTGGGACCTCTGCTGTTCCTGATCTATATAAATGACCTGGGTGACAATCTGAGCAGTTCTCTTAGGTTGTTCGCAGATGATGCTGTAATTTACCGTCTAGTAAGGTCATCCTAAGACCAGTATCAGTTGCAAAGCGATTTAGAAAAGATTGCTGTATGGTGTGGCAGGTGGCAGTTGACGCTAAATAACGAAAAGTGTGAGGTGATCCACATGAGTTCCAAAAGAAATCCGTTGGAATTCGATTACTCGATAAATAGTACAATTCTCAAGGCTGTCAATTCATCTAAGTACCTGGGTGTTAAAATTACGAAGAACTTCAGTTGGAAAGACCACATAGATAATATTGTGGGGAAGGCGAGCCAAAGGTTGCGTTTCTTTGGCAGGACACTTAGAAGATGCAACAAGTCCACTAAAGAGGCAGCTTACACTACTCTCGTTCGTCCTCTGTTAGAATATTGCTGTGCGGTGTGGGATCCTTACCAGGTGGGATTGACGGAGGACATCGAAAGGGTGCAAAAAAGGGCAGCTTATTTTGTATTATCACATGATAGGGGAGAGAGTGTGGCAGATATGATACGCGAGTTGGGATGGAAGTCATTAAAGCAAAGACGTTTTTCGTCGCGGTGAGATCTATTTACGAAATTTCAGTCACCAACTTTCTCTTCCGAATGCGAAAATATTTTGTTGAGCCCAACCTACATAGGTAGGAATGATCATCAAAATAAAATAAGAGAAATCAGAGCTCGAACAGAAAGGTTTAGATGTTCGTTTTTCCCGCGCGCTGTTCGGGAGTGGAATGGTATATGGCCTTGTGTTTAGAGACCCGCGAACTTATATTATTGGTATAGGGTCAATGCAGCACTCCAAATGTACGACCACGCTTCAGTGGAGACACACAGAAGTAACTGAAAAAGCGTGGCTCGACCAATCGAAGCTGATCATAGTATTCATAGGATGAACTTGTAAACTACTGTAAAAAAATGAATGTACACTAGAACAGTTATCCTTTAAGTTACAGTGTAAAAAAAAAAATAGAACATCGACGTCGACGCAAGTGGTTGCACATTGTAAAACTCAGTAAGAGATCCTAATTCGTATGAAGACAACTTATCATTTCTCTTTATTACAATATACGAAGTGATAACGATTTTTGACAAGGTTAAATAGGATGCTGGACAGACACCGGCAGTCATATCGGGACCCACATGTTGCTGTAACCCTTCATTTGAAATTAAGTGTACAGCAGCGCAATTGTACGGTTCATACTGGTGTTTCATTGTTTTGGCGAAAAGTGTTGTCAGTTACTGTAGTAACGACGCATCTGAAGATGGCGACGCCACGCAAAACCGGTAGTACGTATATCACCTTGTCCGTATATGAAAGCTTCAGACTGAGACTAGCTTCTACGCTTATCACTCAAACGTAACAGGACAGTTGCTTGCTGTTAAGAGGGATCTGGGTTGGAGTCGTGGTCTGGGGCGTTTTTAACTTGACATAATTGTTCAATAATTGTTAATAGTTTATGAAAACTGTCAAATACTTCGAATAATTTTTGCTATTTTAATGCTATACGTTTGAGCCCTGTCATTTTACACGAGAATTATTTTTATTTCAGTTCAAATATATTTTCACATGTCGACTACACGAGTGGAGTTCACTTTCATAAAACGACGGACTCTTTCTTGACATTATTAGGTGTTTTAGCATTCAGTGTGCAGTCACAGCGTGGCTTAACATAACAATATTCAAATTATCATTTGCAGAAAATATCATAAATTGAAACAAAGACCTCGGAAACGACTTATTACCCATACGCCAAGCTGCGCGTTAAGCTGCAGGTCCCATATAACTGGTGGGTAAATCACTTCAAATGTCTGGAGAAAAGCAAGGACGTACGACTTACAGGAGAAGGAGGTTACTAAAGCACTTCAGTGTGACTTCAGATTGACACCATCCTTACCCATATTTTCTTTTCATTTCAGCTGTCTGTTCGGCAGTGGCACTGATGAACAATGAAGACACAGGAAAATTATTCATTTTTTGTATTTCTGAATACTAATGGCCCTGATGAACAGTACAAGAAGCAGGAAACTTAGTGTGTGTTATCAGTTCTGACGTATTGCAACGAGACAACAATTTTACTCCGGGAAACATTTCAAAAACTGGGTGTAGCTCACTCAGCAATAGAATGGTACATGTTAGGAATCAATATGAGCGAAAAAAACAGAAATACTGGAATACACTACCTGACAAAGAAAGTGAAGCACGTGAAAGGTAAGAGGAAACGAAATAAACGAAACGAAACTGTGAAGGTTGACAGAGTGTGTGATGTTACTCAGTGATTCCAATATCTAATCAAATTTACAAACATCTATAACAGTTTGTGTCCAATTATCCGTATGACATTTCACCGTGTTGAGCCTTTATACATACAATGATTCAGTTGGAAATGGTGTCATAAAGCCTCAATATCCTCTCCTGAATGAAGCTGTTTCACAATTAGTAGTAACAGGTCCTTGATGTCCCGGATGCTGCGCACTCAGTTTATTTCGGGAGGGACAGATTTGGGGATCTTGCTAGCTACAGGAGTACCTCAGTGTCACGTAGAAAGTTCGTAGAGACATGTGTCATTTGTGGACGAGGATTCATCTGCTGAAATGTGGCACCAGGATACTGTCACATAAATGGTAACACATGATGACTCTGGGTCTCTTTGTTGTACCGTTTTTCCAACAGCGCTGCCTCAGTCACTAGCAGCCAAATGGCTTCCCACACCATAACTCCACGAGTAACACTGCTTTGCCTCTTCATGTTATTGGAAGAATGGGATCTCTCGCCAAGTCGCCGCCTTCGTGTCTGGTGTTTGTGATCCAGGGTAGTACAGAATCGTGATATTCTTGCTGAACGCAATGAGACGCAGTCCATGCTTGGCGGTCATGGCCCCACTCAAAACACAGTCATTTTTGTTGCGGTGTAAACGGCAGCCTACACATTGGCCTACAATGCCTTAGTCCGGCGGCTCTTGGTCTCCGACCAATGGTGCGCGATGACAAAGAAAGTTGCATGGAGCCCGTGATTTGTTCTCAGTTGGCAGTCAGATGTGACGGGATAACAATGTTCATGGTGCACGACACGGCGATCATCACTTGTGGTAAAGCTACCTGACACAGGTACGTGCTGAAAGGTCTCTGTTGGATTCCTTTCATGTTAATTTCTTAAATCTGTTGCCATTTACGGCATAAATTCCTCTTCTAAATTTACTGTGGCGTTGCTGACTATCTGGGAGGAGACTGAGCAGTGGAACGTGTTACTTTTACACATAAACAAGAACGATCTGTCACACTACTACACTTTAAAACACAGTTTATATGTAATTCATGTCACACAGTCTCATACGGAACCTGCATCCTCTTTCTTTTATATACTGTATATGATAAGATACTGTCATCCTCCTTCCCTTCTGTGTGAAAGAATGAATGAGCAAATGTATTTCTAGTTGCATGCTGGATGGTAGCAGACAAGCCTGTCTGCTAGAGAACAGTAGGACCAACGTCGGAACAGGTAGCTACGCTTTCTAAAAGCAAAGAGGTTTCTATCCTTAGTATGGTCCTGTCCGTCCCTTGTCATGTTGGTATAGGAAGCTGCCTCTCTGGTCACTTCCGTTTTGTATACGGAAGCACCCTTGGTAGGAGCCCAGGTCAGTCTGTCCGCGGAGAGCGTCTGAAGTGGTAAGATCTCCGGCTAAGCGCGTGTCTGCTAAGTCCGCAGGACAATGGTTTTCTCAAGTTCAGTCTAACTGAAAATTTAATCACCTTTATTTCAGATTTAGCTCTAAAATATCTAATGTTATCTTAAATTGCAACGCAGTGTAATTCGCGTGTGAAGTTCAGAATATATTCCGGTAGTTGCTTTGTCACTACTTTGTGAGTAAAGTGGAACCACGTGTTGATCAGTAACTCTAACCAAGATCATCAATCTTAAATGCGAATGCTCGTGTGATTATAACGTCTCGTCTTGACAATATTTTTCAATATAGCAACTTTTCTTTATGTTCAACCCACGTGGGGTGTACTTTGTGAGACCAGTACCACGTGCTTATACAACTGTTTGACCCATCAGGTTAATAGGAAGACGGTAGTAACCAGTTCGAGGGTTTTTCTTTAGTAAATTGCGTTTCGATGTAATTTACTTTAATTATCGAAATTATTGTGGAGTTACACTCTTTGTGTAAACCAAGTTGACCACGTGAAGCATGTGGTGAAAGCATCAAAGTAGCCCTCAGCTATTCTTTTCGGGAAGATTTCACAGAAATTTATTATCAATTTAGTATACCAGTGTGTGGTAACTTCATGACGGACAGGATTGCGCTACGAACGTAACTCCTTTGGGTGAAAATTGAATCGGTTGGTTGTGGTTAATTTCCTCTTGCATATGTTTCAACGTTCTTCGTGTGTTATTTTATGAATGCAGTGTTGTATGCAGTCCCCGAATCTTGGCTCTATATTTGATGTGTTCTGTAAGATTACAAACTCACATTTTCACAATCCTAAATAACGCACCAGTTTAGTTATGAATCAAGTTTAATATGCTGAAATTTCAGTGATCAATGTGAAACGTCCCCTTTCGAACAATGATACACGACTGTGCTTAAACTGACACAGTTCTAGGCGCTCAGTTCGGAACCGCGCGACCGCTACGGTCGCAGGTTCGAATCCTGCCTCGGGCATGGATGTGTGTGATGTCCTTAGGTTAGTTAGGTTTAAGTAGTTCTAAGTTCTAGGGGACTGATGACCACAGATGTTAAGTCCCATAGTGCTCAGAGCCATTTGAACCATTTTGAAACTGACACACAATATTTTTTAGCGCAACGCAATCTGACTTTCAAAATTCCCTACAAAAGAATGGCCCTGACTAACATTAAACTATACCTTTCACAAATCACTTACCTCACAAAAATCTTCGCTGCTCAAGCTACTGCAATACAGCGAGCGCCACTACTGCCAGCTAAATAAAAGATTCAAACTATGGAAGGCACTAACTACTGATTGGGATAGTTAGCAAATGAAAGATATTAATAGAGAACAAACAATGTATTTACCTTGATATCATCATATATATAGCAGTTCATGACAAATTACAAAACTCCGCCATCTCTCTCCCCACATCCACCACTGCTGGCGGCTCACCTCCAACTGCCCAACGCTACGCGCTGTTCACAGCCAGCTGCCTAACACTACAATGGCGAGTATTACAACAATGCAAAGCAGCCACAGGCTGCACACAGCACAGCCAGTGATTTTCATACAGAGGTGGCGTTACCAATAAAAAAACCTAAACAGCCTACTTACATAGCCCCCATGCTCCCCACAAAAAATTTTACAAATTGGGTTGGGCAGTGGCCAATACAGATTTGAAAAAATTTTTCATAATTACAATAACAAAGAAATCAAATGCACACACTTATTGATACAATGTTGGTCAAAAGCTAAAATTTTCTCACAGTCCATAAAGACAGTCCTGATCATTCATCACATTGCAGTGTTTTTCTCAAAGTCTGAGCAGTAAAAGAAAATGCACACGGAAGTAGTGGATTTCCATGCAATCTTGAAGAAGTAGCGTTGTCCTTCCAACGGAAAGACAGTGCTGACTCTTGACATGCAAGCAGGTAATGGTCCACAACAGAGCAAACCCACAGCAGAGTCAGTCGAAATTTTGAACAGTATTGGTAGGTAGGTCATCACAGAGCAGACCCCCTGTAGTCCTGGTAGAGATTACGGTATTGGTGGGCCACCAGAGGTGCAGACCCACTATAGTCCCCTTAGAGATAATGGTATTGGTGGGCCACCAGAGGTGCAGACCCACTGTAGTCCTGGTAGAAATAATGGTATTGGTGGGTCATCAAAGATGCAGATCCACTGTAGTCGTTGTAGAGATTACGGTATTGGTGGGCCACCAGAGGTGCAGACCCACTGCAGTCCTTGTAGAAATGGCCAGCAGCCATCTGTTGTGACTGTGCAGGTGCACAATCACCATTGAAGAGTCTTGCGGATAATATAGCAAGTCCATAACCACCACCTGTGCACTCACAAAGTTTTTAGAATTGTCCTTAGAACCAGCAATGCTGTTATCCAGTCCCTTGCTGAATTATTAACACACATGCAAACACTATCAGTCCCTACTTCTCACATATTGCCCATATACTATGACCAACAGAAACGTGTGCTGTGAAATGTAACTTACAAGTTACTTAATTTGATGAACTGGTGTCGATTACAATATTATAACATAAGAATACAATTACAAAGGTACAAAATACATCATTAAAGAACATAACAATACAGATAACATTTGTAATACAGGCTTTACAAAAGAATCAAAATAACATATACAACAGTGTTACAGGAATTATGACATAAGTAGATACATAAAAGATCAGAATAACTTTCGAAACATCAACTTCACACATGAGCATTAAAATAAAACAAAATAAATAATGTCTAAGCATATTTACAAGGTAAATAACATATTATTAATGCCAATTATATTTGAGGATAACAGTATTCCTCATCATAGTGAATGTAGCTTAGTATTAGAAGAAGAAAAAATTCTATGAAACTACACAGAGACAGGAAGAAAACAAATATACACAAGGGTACACAAACACATAGTGGGATAACACAAAAGGAAAGGACAGGGTTTGTTTCACTGCAGTATTTTGCAAACAAAACTTTCTTTACTTCTCAGAGATCTCCCTGCGTTCTTCATTATTTCCAAAAGGTCCTATCTAAACCTCCTTCCTGTATTCTATGCATATTTCTCTCAAAATAATTATTTCTCATTGTACAATACTCATTTGGCCCAAATCTTTTTCATATACCTTGTTAATGCATTGCTTCCAATTCATCATAGTTAGTTTCTTATATAGTCTACCCCCTCTTAAGCTAACTTAAATCTACTGAGCTCAGATGCTAAACTAAGGGACAAGGCAATGCAGCATCACATAAAACAATTAATATAAACAGCAATGAAAAAAAACGCAGATTTGCGAAGCAAGCAGCATTAAGAAATTAGCAAAGCAATTGTAATATTACAACTAATCTAAGGCACTGTGCAGCAACAATAAAAATAAATCATTAGTAAAACTTGCTTAACAGAATAATACAAAGTCAAATTCAATACCACTATGCCTGGCAAACAGCAGCAACTTATACCTAAACATGACATAGCTCAAGCAGAAAAAATATTACAGTAAAAATGGCCATGTTTAAAACTTACGTCACATCTTAACACTAGAGTGATGCACCACAAAAACTTACTCTACGAAAAAAAAAATTACCAAGTAGTTGAAAAGAAAATTATGTATGCAGTTCCCGTTATTAGTCCCTTCTTATTGTTCTTTCCATTCCAAGAGCTCCTTTTTCGAAGAATGTGGGTCATAAAATAATTATTTAATAGATCTGTTGACAGAAAGTGTTCACATTAGCAAATGATTTTTTTTTATAAAACCCATGCTGCAACACAGCTGGAAACTAGATATCAAATGAAATAAGCAACTATGTACAAAGCAAAGCATAAGAACATCGTTCAATAGCCATGTGGCATTTCATAAGTAGTAAAAAAAATATCTCATCTAGAAAGACAGTAGTCATAATCAGGTGTGTAGACAAACTATTTCTTGTCATTTCATTAGGCATTTCAGTAAATATCAGAAAGTACGATATGTTTCCAAGTAATGAGCGTGTCGCATTTGCGATGCTTTCTACAAAGGAACGTCAATAGCGAGGATAATGGCCTCCCCTTTTTTTTTTCTTCTTCTCCACCTGCGCCACACACTAATGGCTTTTTCTCAAGGCGGCTGGCACACCTGGCCGCTCACAACGAATTACTTCACGGTCACTTACCTTTCTTAACGAAATATTTACGACAGCAGTTTTCGCTACAGCAACAGTCTCATATAAAAATTTCATAGGTCAAGAATTTGTGTTACAAATCTGTAGAAACAAAATCGTATGAATATAACAGTGTCCGAAAAATTTTCGTAGGCATTGTGGTACATTCACGCATTTACACACATTTCATAACTCTTAAAGTACGATTCTTGGTTTCCAACATCCTTTTTCCCTAACCACTACTCATTATTCCTTACTTTATTACACATATACATATTCGTCGACACGTCTTCAATATTTCATCTTAGAAATCCGTAGCATAATCAAATTCCTCATGTACGGTAGCATCATCTTATTGATCATAAACATATCTCAACAGCATAATACACATCGTCGTCGTAAAAATAACATCATAACACCTCAGTCAAATCTCTCAATCGTCGTAGCTTTCTGCAATAATATCAAAACCTAAAAAAAAATTCTCTGCTCATTTCAATGGTGTCATCTACCTCAAACGTACTTTAAAAATTATGATCCCATACCAAATACATCATTCAAAGCTCTCATAGTACCACAATGGTTCCGAAAAAATATGAACAGTTTACAAAGTACAGACAAAATACAGTTTCATAAGTGTGAAGTTATCCAACTGTGTAATTGCGTAAACATGTGTCACTGATGCAGTAAAATAAATGTTTGTTTCTTTGTTAAATAATCGGATAGCTGTGTAATTTATGTGTTAGAGAAATATGGTACCGATGTGTAAAGTTGTATAAGCAAATACCATATTAGCTAGGGTTCCTTGTGGTTGCCACACATATGGTACACATAGTAAGCGTGTACCCCCCTAAGGATAAATGTAATTATACCCTCCGGTGTTACAAATTACAGCAATGGAATGAAATGTATCACGGAAAACTTTCTTTGCAATTCAAAAATCTTTAAAAATAAATGTTTTAAGTACAAAATTAATCACTCAATTACGTGTCCTGTAGCGCTAAACTGTGCGTCATGTTGTAACATAATCTCTGTGGAAGTGTCGTAGTTATCGTCCTCCGAAAGATAAGTTCTGCAGAAGTCAATGTACTTACCTCATGATACACAAAAGTGAAATGCTTTGCGTATAGATATCTTAGTTATTACGCTTATTGTTGTGATGAAGAAAGTACTGTACTGTAATGTATTGTTGTGCCACGAAAAAGGCTGTCTCATTGTTGCTATACCACAAAAGTTACTACTAAAACCTGTTTTACTTTCCAGAAGAATTCAGAAAAACTGTGCAGATATGAAACAGATACACTGCAAAAGCAACAAGGTGAATTGTGTCACACATTAGTAGCGTCATGATATAGTCGTGTAGCTGTCAAATAAACTAACCACTGTGTCGCCTGGTATCTCTCAGAAAGCACCTTGAATCCATAATGTACTTGCAAGTAAACCAAAATGTTGCATTAAAAAAAGCAGATTATCTTTCATTTAACGGTTTTACATGTGAAGGGTGGTGCAATCCTTTACACTTCATAGTACTCAGAGTTTGAACTTTAATGCAATTATCGTGTGGTATACGTCAGTAAAGAATACTGGAATTTTTCTCAAGGTTAGCGTCTATGTTATTTTTCTCGGAGCCAGCCGGCGCAGGTGTCTGCCTGCGGTGCGGGTCATTGTCTGTTGTCTCTTGTTGGCGCGCGTCGTTAATGGGATTCGGAGACCGAACTTCTACAAATTCGCCTTGCCGAGAGGGCCCTGCCGTGTTTAAATCCCGCCAGTTCTGATGCAATTCAGGTCTGTCGTTACGAATATATCGTCTGTCGTCATGTCGGTAGATTTCATAATTTCTTCCTTGTCCGTCACGTGGTGGAGAATTTCTCCCTGAATCGTCGCTGTGCGCCGAACTGTTGGGTCTGAAGTTATTCTGCCTTTTTTTTTTTCTTTTTAACAGCTTATAGTAAAAATCATTGTGTCGGCGAGTAGCATATCGGTCATTGTTACGTCGTGTCGGCGGTTCCATCTCAAAATCCAATGCGCCTTGCCAATTTCTTTCATAATTTCCGAAATGTCCTGTGTTATTATTTTGTGGTTGTTCCGTATTTCTATGTCCCTCTTCCCGTACTGGAGCACGAGTGTCCTCTGAAATATGTAATTCTTGTATTACCTGTGTCAACTGATCTTGTACTTCCCGGATTTCTCTTTTGTACTGTGTATTGATTTGATTTTGATTTTGTTTGAATTTTCTAATTTGTTCATACTCTTCTGTGTCAGTGAAGGCTACAGGTCTTGTGTCATTCAGATCATCATCTACCTTTGTAGATAAGTTAGTGACCTGATCCGAAAGTTCGGCTACTTTCTCCGATAGTGAACACATTTCCTCAGTGTGTTTTTCTGAACCAAGTTTCAGAGTGTCCATTTGTGTTGGAATCGAATCTACTGTGTCCTTCAAGTTTTCCTGAGTTTTTGCAAGTTGCGTAACCGAATCGGTAGATGCAACTGAGTCAAATTTAGCTTGCAAGGTCTCGTGATTTTCATGAACAGTAGTTTGCAGTTCTTTTATGGCTGCTTCGTGATTCTGTAGTGCATTTTCATGCCGCGAAAAAATAGGTTGAAAATGCTCACAAATTTGTGTTTTTACGTCGTTACAGACTTTTTGACATTTCGATTCAATGTGATGTAACTCATTAGTTAAATCCTCACGTGTTTGTTCAAGTGTGGTGTCTAACTTTTGAAGATTTTGTTCCATTGCGTTTAACTGTTGCTGTGTTTGTCTCTGGTGTTGTTCCATTGTGTCTAACTTTTGAAGATTTTGTCCCATTTGTTTCTGATTTTGTTCAAGCGTTGTGTCTAACTTTTGAAGATTTTGTCCCATTGCGTCTAACTGTTGCTGTGTTTGACTCTGATTTTGTTTCATTTGCTGCATTAATTGCAATAATAATGTGTTAGTGTCTGGAATCTGTTTCTCTACACTTTTCGGCAGTGCATTTGCACCGGCAACATTCACATTTTGACAAGCAGAAAATGTGTTTTGACTTATTTGAGAAAACGGTGATGACCCAAAACCTGACTCTACAGTATTTGCAAATTGTGTCCTGTCATTTCGGATTCCTGGGGCGAGCTGTTGCCAACCGACCGATCGATAATGCTTCCCTGCTCACTAATTGTTTCACTGTCTACGACATTGTTTGCCGCCCGCTCCATTTCCCTATGCACAATTACCAAATTATTACTTTTAACATCAGTTAATTCATTACTCGGTGGCGCTAACACACTGCTTTCGTTTTCACTGTCATTTCGCAGTTTACTTTGGAGCCTAGTATTACGTTTTTCACACGCCATTATTGTCACAGTATTTCACACGACAACACAGAAAAACACAATTTGAAGAGCAAAAATAAGAGAACACATTAACATAACACTGAAAATAATATCTAGTTAATTGCAGCTGCGAAATACTTGGTGCAAATCTACATGAGTGCCACACCTGTTTTACTGTACAACAATGAAAGACTGCTACTACAAAGGAGATTCTCTCTACAATTACGCGCTAGCAATAAACAAAATCTACACTGATTACACAAACTACAAGAAAAAAAAATCAGAAGATTCCAGTGAGGTATCCTCGGCTAAGGGTCGACATATGAAACGTCCCCTTTGAACAATTTTACACGACTGTGCTTAAACTGACACACAATATTTTTTAGCGCAACGCAATCTGACTTTCAAAATTCCCTACAAAAGAATGGCCCTGACTAACATTAAACTATACCTTTCACAAATCACTTACCTCACAAAAATCTTCGCTGCTCAAGCTACTGCAATACAGCGAGCGCCACTACTGCCAGCTAAATAAAAGATTCAAACTATGGAAGGCACTAACTACTGATTGGGATAGTTAGCAAATGAAAGATATTAATAGAGAACAAACAATGTATTTACCTTGATATCATCATATATATAGCAGTTCATGACAAATTACAAAACTCCGCCATCTCTCTCCCCACATCCACCACTGCTGGCGGCTCACCTCCAACTGCCCAACGCTACGCGCTGTTCACAGCCAGCTGCCTAACACTACAATGGCGAGTATTACAACAATGCAAAGCAGCCACAGGCTGCACACAGCACAGCCAGTGATTTTCATACAGAGGTGGCGTTACCAATAAAAAAACCTAAACAGCCTACTTACAAATGTTAAAATAAATTTCCAAATATAATTTGTCGTATGACTATTAAAAGATTATAATTAATGTTACTCTGGTTGGGAATTTGGTAAGCTAGACTGGATACACAGTTGCGCAGTAATGCAAGGTTAACTTCCCCAAACAGCTCACAGCTTTTAACCCGCTTTTATTGAATATCCGCACCGTAATCAGAACAAATTAAAGCAACAACATTCCAATGCCATCTCTGTGGCCTCCACAGTGTCTCTACCAGGCCTGATAACAACACAAAACACGAACAATACCAGTGCAGTCTGGTAGTTTCTTTACCTGTCATTTTGCCTATCACAGAGAACTGCTACTCTAATCATATACTTACCGGCCGATAATGTGTACGTGTATGAAGTTTCATTGACATCACCATGTCTCCTGGGTGCTTCACTTTTTTCGGCAGGGATTGTAGATCAGCGGGCAGACAGGAGTGGAAAACGTAATTGTGCGCGTGTTGAAAGAAATATGTAGGTGGGTGACATTTAGCGAGAAGAGTGAGTGGTAGAGAGACCAGGACGTATGGAAAGATCAAAATGGCGAGGAAATCGTGGGTAGGTAGACGACATTACAGAATATGCTGGAGCGACATCGCTGCAGTCAGCTGAAGAACACTCTAGAGAACGCCCTTAGTCAGTAGTGGGCGATAAACATAGGATGCCCTTAGAATTGATAGGATAGTAGAGAATACTGTACATTATTGGGACAGTTACAGATTCACTCAGAGGTACGCTATGCTTGACATGCAAGGCTGTTGTGAACAGATGTGAGTTGATATTAGCAAAGCTCTCTCCTGCCTTCTCGAGACGGCAGATACTAACTCTATCCTGTGAGGCTCAGATTGCATAGTACAAGCCAATGCTTCCCAACCTGAGAATAACTACCTCAAGAGGGGTAAAACCAAAGGGTACGATAGTGCCTCAGTCACGAAACAGTTTCTAAAGAATCATTGTTATTATTGTTACTATTATGATTACCATAAATATTGTAAGACTAATATTGCTTTCATGAGATCAGTAATTACCTTTTTTTTTAAATTCGTGTGTTAATGCATTACATGCAGTGATCGAGATTACAGCAAATGAAAGGATTCTGTGAACATCTTCTTCACATAGTCACCGCCAGCACACATACTTTATACTGTACTTGTATGACAATAAAAGCGAGACGTGCAACAAATGCCAAACATCTTATGAAAAATTTTTCTCCAAGTTGTATGTAGTTCCTGCAACGGAGCACAAATTGCTTCGTTACTCACTTTGAAACATACGAACGCATTAATTGACCGCAGAACTCAACATTAACTCCATAATGGCGACCATAGTGCTGCACGAGTGATATTCTTATTAATTATTGTTATTGGTGGTAGAGGCCAGACACAAGACCTGAAATAATCAATTTTTGCTATTTCAGAAATAAGGAGTCCAACAGTCAAATGATTTACAAACAGTAAGTACAATGCATGTGTTTTAATTTCGTCGATTTTAAGTGTAGGTGCAGGGTGAGGTTGGAACTGGTATGGTGCAGAGGAAGCATGTTTTGTAGCAAGCACCTGTGCTCACTGTGGATGGTTGGTTTTCTTTTCTGAGAAGAGTTTTAGGTAACACTCATAACGTACCGAGAATTGTTTCAGCATTCATTATAACACACACACACACACACACACACACACACACACACACACACACACACACATGTAGGCACGCACACACAGTGCTCAGAAACAACGCATAGAAAAAATCATGGCATTGAGGATGTGTACGAGATGTGACAATAAAGAAATGAGACTGATGTGAAAAAAAATTTTGCTTACCGTTTTAGTCAAGTTTAGCGTTGCCTCCTTCAAGGTAGTTCCCTTTTGATTACGCACACTTTTTCCAGCGCTTCTGCCATTGGTGGTAACATTTCTCATCTTCTGTAATATCGTCCAAGACCCTCGTCACAGCTTTTTGGGCATCTTGTGTTCTTTGAAAATTGTGTCCCTTGACCTCCGTTTTGACTCTTGGAAATAGAAAAAGTCGCACGGAGCAATACCTGGTGAATAAGGTGGCTGTGGTAGTACTGAAATTTGTTTTGAGGTTGAAAATTGTTGTACTGACAAAGCAGTATGGGATGGCGCATTACTCGTATCGTGATGCAGAATCCAATTATCAGCAATGTTGACACTGAACGAAGAACTCTTTTACGAAGTCTTTCTAAAATTTCTTTGTGGTAATATTGGTCAACTGTTTGTTCAGGAGGCACCCAATCTTTATGAACAATTCCCTTGGAATCAAAGAAGTACATAATCATGCATTTCACTTTTGACTTGGACATGCGAGCTTGAGCACCATTGCGAACTTTGGCGTTTTGTCTCTGGATCATACTGAAAGAACCGATTTTCATTGCCAGTGACAACACGGCTCAGCAGTTCTGGATTGATTTCCGTTTGCTGTAACAGATCGGCTGCCATATTTTTCCGTGTTTCTCGCCGCTATGGCGTGAGATTTTTGGGGACCGTTTCTGCACAAATCTTTCTCAAACCAAGATCTTCAGTTATTATTAGACGAACCGTTTCTCGATTGATGTTCAGTTCTTCTGCAATCATTTTCACGGATAATCTTCGATCAGATCGTACGAGTTCACGCACCCTGGCCAAGTTGACATCCGTCCGTGAGGTTGATGGTCGTCCACTGCGGTCTTCATCTTCAGTGTTCGTTCTGCCATCACTAAACATTTTATGCCAACGAAAAACTTGAGCTCTTGACATAACCTCCTCTCGAAAAGCCTTCTGAAGCTTACCGTATGTTGTCGTCGCGTTTTCACCCAATTTAACGCAAAAGGGAATGGCATACCGTTGCGCAATATTTTGCGGTTCCATTTCCGTGACGAGAGACACAAACACTTATTACAGCACAACTCATGACTGAGCAGTTGCATCGATGTGCCGCTTGGACTAGAAGCAGCTTATAGACCAAGGTCAAAGATATTGTGCCTGCACAAGCCTGCAGGGTTGCCACATCTTGCAAAGAAAATCAGTCTCATTACTTTATCGTCACACCTCGTAGATGTGGTACCACACTTTCGACAGAGGTAGCAATGAAAATACAGATGAGAAATTGAATGGACTTGGAACATGACTTTTGATGTGCACTGAGAACAAACCAAATGCAAAGAAGTACTTTAAACGTGTGCGCAGTTGAGAATATGGACAACCAGCAGCTGTGTAATGGAATGACACAAATGAAAATTTTTGCCGGACTGGGACTCGAACCCGGATTTCCCGCTTATCGCTAGAGATCGCCTTACCATTTTCCATTTTCCTTTTTTCTTTTTTTTTTGATTGTTTTCGTCATTGTTCTCTTCACTTTGTCTGGCGAATGTCACATGACCCCTCTTCAAGTTGAACGTTGAATGCGAGTACAGCTTGGGCCAGACACAAACTTTCGTGCGTCATCAATCACTTGTCTACAAACTGTACTGGTACTCCCATTACGTATATTCCGTACAGGCGAGACATTTTACTTGACAGTCGCTTATCCAGTGTCGATGGATAGATACAATATTGCAGTGCCTGTGTTATTCCGAATTATGATGCAATGTTACTTTGGACATCCAATTGTCCCATTGACTCATTAGTTTCTGGTTTCATAAAAGACTTACAGACAGCAAAAATAATTTATCTTTCGTCAGTTTAAAATAAAAGGGTTCAGGGAGAATTAGTTTTCATTCTCAAGTTTTGTTAGGCGCTAATGCGAATGACGGTAGGGGGAAGGGAGGGGTTGGGGGTACTAGCTAATATCTGATTGCACTCAAGGGTAATGGTCTCAGAGAGGCTGGAAACCACTGGTATAAGCGATCTAGCTGTTGCCGGTGTGAAATGACATTTCGCATTTAACATTAAAGCTTCATCGCTGCAGCAATTGCTTTTCCCAGAAAGCGTTACGGGCCATCACTGTGAAGGCTTCCACCTGCGGCGAAATTAATGCTCTCTTAGGAAGACGTACGGTGCTCCCGCAGTGCCTTGGGATGTAATTCCTGCCGGGTCCGCCGCCGACCACTGTAGCGCGGTGAATCGCCACACTCGGACGGATATATTTACGGCCGGCTCGTAAAAATTATCTGGTGTGAGGCAACCGCTACTTAAAATCGAGCAATTACTTTGCTTCTGTTGTGACAGGACTGAATTGCAGGACGTGAGTACAGCTGGAAAAGAGATGAGTAAATGTATTTTATAACCTCCCTTCCGAATAACCTTCCAACTCGGTTGTTACACACCGGTACACGGCGTTGTAAGGGCCGTGTGCCCTTACGCTGTATCATATTTATTTTTATGTTCCTAAATCTATCAGGTGCAGTTGTAATGCACATCGATAGTAAGTAAGCGACAGTAACGTAAATAATATTTATCTGTTGAAAGAATAAGAAAAATACAGCGTATTTCAAAAAGAATATACGTATTTCGTACGCAGATATTTATTAAACTGTAAGACATAGAACTTTGAAACTTCGGAAACATATTTACGAATCTCTCAAGTCTAGGTTACAGATGTTCAGTATGTGCTCCGCGAGCGACACGAACAATATCACATCGATAGTCGAATTCCTCCCATACTTCAATAAGCATATCCATCGTAACTGGTGTTACGGCTGTACGGATCCAGCTCTTCAACTCTTCTGGGTCCTGTGGCAATGTTGGTGCATAAACTTTGTCCTTAATGAAACCTTGCAGGAAGAAGTCGCAGGCCGTCAAATTCAGCGATCGTGGAGGCCAGCTGAGAAGCACTAAGTCGCCGGCTCTTTGACAATCCAACGGCTATGTATAGTTTCGTTCAGATATTCTCGCACTTGGCGATTCAACTGAGGTGGTGCCCAGTCTTGTTGTAAAATGAAACAGTCGTCGTTCAGCCTCGGAAACAACCAGCTGGCGTAACACAGCAAATACTGCTGACCGTTAACCGTGTTTCCATCAAACAAGAATAGACCGTATAGAGATGAGTGAGATATAGTACAAAACATACTGACTTCGGTGAATCTCGTACATTTTCAGTGAGTGCATACGCGTTCTGTAGGCCCCAAATTCGAACTCTGTGTTTTTTTTATTTTCCCACTATGGTGAAAAGTCGCTTCTTCACTGAACACGATGCGTTGTGCGAAAGTATTACCATTGTTAGCAGCATCCTGAAGCTCGGTTATAAATGCCACACTTGGACGTTTGATCGTCATGACTTAGAGCCTGTAACAGCTGTAACTTGTTCGGTTTAATAACAAACCGACGTCTGAAAACACGCGAAATTCTTGTTGTAGGCAGTTGTGACTTCTGACTGGCACGACGAGTTGAATTTGTAGGATTGTCCTGGAAAAAGATTTGAATTCGTCCAACATTTTTGTCGCAAACATGCTGTCCTTCATCTACAAACTATCGACGCCATCTGCGAATGTTCCGCGCATTCGGAAGATCACTTTGGTAACACAACCTGAAACGTCTTTGCACTGTAATCGCGGCATTACACTTTACAAACTCGAGAGCACAAAACGAAATCTGCTGCGAAGTAGCCCTTTTTGCAACATGTGAGCTAAACAAGCAAACAGATGAAAACCGAAATCGAGCGGCAATAGACAAAGTAGCCGTTCCTCCAATAAGTGAGCAGTAAATCAGCGATGGATATTTTTGACCCTGTATAACTCTGGCAGCCACCGATGGGCTGTAGAAAAGCAGTGTTAGCCCCCTGTAAACGACCAAACTGGTTTGTCAAGAATCACCGTTTGCATTTTACATGTTTGCGAAACAATGGCGCAGACATACAAACTAAGTTAGTCAAACTAAAACTCACATTCGGAGCAGCTCTCTCGTTGTGTTGTTATCGCGTCGCTAAGTATTTTGAGAAAAGCAGGAGCGTATAAGAGAACACTGACTTTAATACTGTCAGTAAAAAAAGGAAAACAACATGCTGGTCCAGGGATTGGTTGAACTGAGACAAATATACAAATGAAAATCTGCTGTGGGAAATATTACGCTCAGAAATTAACGATTCCATTCACTTTCTCCTAACAGATGGTCACATTTTAGCACCTTGTTAGAAGCACTTTGGCGCTGCAGTCTGGAACCGCAAGACCGCTACGGTCGCAGGTTCGAATCCTGCCTCGGGCATGGATATTTGTGATGTCCTTAGGTTAGTTAGGTTTAATTAGTTCTAAGTTCTAGGGGACTAATGACCTCAGCAGTTGAGTCCCATAGTGCTCAGAGCCATTTGAACCAATTTAGAAGCACTTTGTTTCCACAATCTTAAAGACACAGTTATGCCAAAATCTAATCTAGTTTTTGCATCGTATCTGCAACTTTCGAAGATTTAGAATTTGTATCCCGCATGGCCCCATTACATGGAAACACACGAAGCAATAAATGAAGTAGTAAAAGACGAACAATTATCCCTAGATTACTAAACCCCCACGAAATTTACAGTGAATAGGGTATAAAACGCGAGATTTTGTACTTCATTTGTTACGTATCATCAATAGGATATTATTATAATGGCAATTAAGTAATGCATAACCGACAAATTATTACTTCCTGCGAATAAAATTTGGAGTACTAAACTTCACGATGGCTAATTAGGATCGTAACATTAATTAATCGGTAGCAGCAACAGTGATACATAAGTGGTATGAGCTTTAATGGTATTAATGGTTTTTAGAGCCATATTGCATTAGGTGACACGGCGGATGGCACTTTAACTGAGAACACACAAGAGATGATCCAGAACCATGGGTAATAATGGGAGTAATGACTTTCTGGGAGGAAAGCTGGGCAAAATATGCAAAATAATTCAATACATGAAGAAAGGCAGCGCCGGATTAAGCCAGAGTGGGGCCCATAGCAGATAATAAGAAGAGGTCATTGGTATGCATTAGGCCTCAAAGCTTAGGATAAAAACTAAAATAGTACTTTGCTTTGGTCCCAAAAAGACGTACATTTTCTTGGGTAGTTATCGTCGTACAAATATTTAAAACATAAATTCTTTTCGCATAATGAGAAAGCATACGTGACCTTAATACAATAATATTTTTTAAAATACAAATTCATTCAATTTGTGCAATATTATAAAGTTAATACAATGACTAAACAAAGGCGTTCAACGCTTAGAAATTAAATTTAAAAAAGAATTATACTTAAAACCAAATTAAACGAATAAAAAAAAACCACACGCATTTTGATAAGGATTTAAGAAAATTACCGTTCTGTAGGTATTGAACACGTGACCTTTAGGTTACGAGTCTAGAGGCTCAGCCATTACGCTATGGGGTATTAGGTAAATCAGTGCTATTTTTAAAGGGTTAGTGACTCAAGAGAAATTATTTTCGCCACATTTGCACAAACAAGGGTCCACTAGGAGAATGGCTGCACGGTGTAAACCTGGCACGCAGTCCTACATCCATATAAGGGTGGTTTCAAAAAATCAGTTCCTTCCCCAAGGTTTTAGTGAAAAATACATATTTACTTGATTCTGAAGTAAAGGTATTATAAAGATAACATTTCAACATCAGGTCAAAAAGCGATGTTAGTACCTATATTTTTATATACGTTACACGCAGAGTCATTTCTCTCTCTCTTTTTTCTTTTTTTTTTAAATACTTGGTAGCGTGTACAAACAAAATAGTTCACCTCATTTTTCAGTGCTTCACGTTTTCCTGTTAACTGGCACTAGATAAGACGGTGTTTGACTTTCTGATTATCCTCTACCGTTGTTAAACAGTAGCATTCAATCCTGTTAGTCAACAGCGATCGGCAAAGGAACGACGCAGGAATCGTGAAAATTAAACACAATGTACACCAATAGTCCACCAATAAGAAAGCAACCTTCACTCTAGAACCCTATTCTGTCCAATCGGGTTATTACGACTACCTCGAACTACAATAGCAAATTTCCCTGCAAGTTTTGGTGTGTTCTTAACTTACGACACATAATTTAGGCTACGTTGTGACCGGCGTTCACTTTTAGAAATGAGTCAAAGTTGTTATTACTCATTATAGATTTCGACACCACTGTCTATTGGACGATATACCATCCTTATCTAACTTACAGATTTTCTTACACACTGGGGCGGGGACCTGTAATGCGCGGGACCGGTAGTATTTGTTAGATCTTGCTACGTGGCTAATCTAGCGCTGAAGAAAAGTAAAGTATTCATGCATTTATTTCATGCGTCAGTATAGTATACAATAGAATTGTGTAAGGCTAGTGGAAAAGTAAAGGAAAACAAAATTTCAAAACTGTTTGCAGAATACCTTTGTTTGGTCGGCCTTCTTTCGCAGCAGCTGTTAAATACAGTTAGTATTGGTTTTTCCGTCTTGAGTTTGCTGCAATTTAATTAATGAGAATTTTATACCAGTCGAATTTCGCTTGTATTCATAGAGCATCTTCCATGGTTATGGGTGTTTCTCTAGACATTCTCCAAACCACTGCTTCTTCCCTCTCTGCTACCAACAACTGATTTCGAAGGACTTACAAGACTTACTTTCACATATGCACTTGGCAGTTTTTGTCATTCTGCAGTATTTCTTACGCTGAATCTTGTTTTTTTACACTTCACCTTTGTAAATCGAACTGAAGGTATGTATGTTTTTCCCTCTACACGGTATTAAAAAAGAAGTTAAAGAAACAAAATGTAGCGCAAGAAATACTGTAGAATGGCAAAAACTCCAAAATGTCTATGTGAAACGAAGTCTTTCGACATCAACCGGCCGGTCGGAGTGGCCGAGCGGTTCTAGGCGCTTCAGTCTGTAGCCGCGCGACCGCTAAGTTTGCAGGTTCGGATCCCGCCTCGGGCATGAATGTGTGTGATGTCCTTAGGTTAGTTAGGTTTAATTAGTTCTAAGTTCTAGGGGACTGCTGATCTCAGATGTTAGGTCCCATAGTGCTCAGAGCCTTTTCAACCATTTTTTGACATCAACCGTTGCTAGCAGGGATGGAAGAAGCGGTGGTTTGGAGAATGTGTAGACAAACATCAATAACCAGGGAAGATGTTTTATAAATAAAAGCGAAACGCACTTACTTTAAAATTCTCTTTCATTAAATTGCAGTAAATCCGAGACGGAAAATTCACTAATAACTGATATTTACATGAAGCATAAGGAGCGAAATTTCCGAAACAATTTACGGAATGTATATAGAGGAAGATATCCTCCTAAAAGTTGAACAATGCTCTAATCGTTCTACTCTGCAACAAAAGAGACGGAGAAGGCATACAAATTTGTGTATTATTTACTGCGTTTCTGTTTGTAATGCAAAAAATGTTCGCCGAAATTATCATCAAGCGCATGAATTTCGTAGGATCTTAATTACACAAGGCAACGGCTTTGCCGCAGTGGATACACCGGTTCCCGTGAGAGCACCGAAGTTAAGCGCTGTCGGGCGTGGCCGGCACTTGGATGGGTGACCATCCGGGCCGCCATGCGCTGTTGCCATTTTTCGGGGTGCGCTCAGCCTCGTGATGCCAATTGAAGAGCTCCTCGAATGATTGCGGCTCCGGTCAAAGAAAACTATCATAACGATCGGCAGAGCGGTGTGCTGACCACAGGCCCCTCCTAACCGCATCCTCAGTCGAGGATAACACGGCGGTCGGAAGGTCCCGGTGGGCCACTTGTGGCCTGAAGACGGAGTGCTTAATTAGACAAGGGAACAAACCGGCTTTAGTAGTGGGTGGTGCACAACTGCAAGACGTGAACTACTTTATAGAATGGGGAAATGAGTGTGACTTCGTATCGCCGCGCTGCATTAGCCGAGCGGTCTCAGGCGCTGCATTCATGGACTGTGTGGCTGGTCCCGGTGGAGGTTCGAGTCCTCCCTCGGGCATTGGTGTGTGTGTTTGTCCTTAGGATAATTTAGGTTAAGTAGTATGAAGTTTAGGGACTGATGACCTTAGGAGTTAAGTCCAATAAGATTTCACACACATTTGAGTTTTTGAGTATCACTTTGTCAAGGATACATAAATCATGAGAAACCTTTTCATTCGGTTGCAACAAAATTTTTACTATCATAAAGGATTATCAGATGCTCAAATACGACAGCTATAAGGAATGGGCACGTTCATGCATCAAAATCATTTTTTTTTTTTGGAGTAATGAATATGTATATTTGAGTTCTTATTGAACTATTTTATTTATTTAAATTATTTGTCTTAATTTTCCTATAAAGAGCTAACTGTAGACCAACACGACTGTCACCAACGTTCCGAGACTCGCAATATTCAAGAATCAAAGAAAAATATTATTCCATCGAAAAGTAAATTAGTGGAAAAAGTTGCACCAGAATCGCAAGACATTCACATACTATTTTCGGAAAATATCTCATTTATTTTAAGCTGATGGTGTGCTTTACATATGTGGTCCCAAAAATAGTGTATCAGTCACAATTGACCAAAAGGAAATACCCAGCGAAAATAACAGCAAAGGTACTGGATACCATAATCGACGCGTTCTCACGCATTCACTTATGACCGGAAGACTCATTGCTGAATCTATACAGTTCTGAACAATCAAACTGTCAGTCTGATATGCCAATCTAAAGTTCCATCACTAAAACAACTGCCTCAGACTTGTACTACCGACTACATACACATCGTTCATCTACATCTACATCTACATTTATACTCCGCAAGCCACCCAACGATGTGTGGCGGAGGGCACTTTACGTGCCATAGTCATTAGCTCCATTTCCTGTTCCAGTCGCATATGGTTCGCGGGAAGAACGACTGCCGGAAAGCCTCCGTGCACGCTCGAATCTCTCTAATTTTACATTCGTGATCTCCTCGGGAGATATAAGTAGGGGGAAGCATTATATTCCATACCTTATCCAGAAACGCACCCTCTGGAAACCTGGACAGCAAGCTACACCGCGATGCAGAGCGCCTCTCTTGCAGAATCTGCCACTTGAGTTTGCTAAACATCTCCGTAAACGCTATCACGCATACCAAATAACCCTGTGACGAAACGCTCGGCTCTTCTTTGGATCTTCTCTATCTCATCTGTCAACCCGACCTGGTACGGATCCCACACTGATGAACAATACTCAAGTATAGGTCGAACGACTGTTTTGTAAGCCACCTCCTTTGTTAATGGACTACATTTTCTAAGGACTCTCCCAATGAATGTCAACCTGGCACCCGCCTTACCAACAACTAATTTTATACGATCATACCACTTCAAATCGTTCCGTACGCATACTCCCAGATATTTTGCAAAAGTAACTGCTACCGGTGTTTGTTCCGCTATCATATAATCATACAATAAAGATTCCTTCTTTCTATTAATTCGCAATACATTATATTTGTCTGTGTTAAGGGTCAGTTGCCACTCCCTGCACCAAGTGCCTATCCGCTGCAGATCTTCCTACATTTCGCTGCAATTTTATAATGCTGCAACTGCTCTGTATACTACAGCATCATCCGCGAAAAGCCGCATGGAACTTCCGACACTATCTACTAGGTCATTTATATATATTGTGAAAAGCAATGGTCCCATAACACTCCCCTGTGGCACGCCAGAGGTTACTTTAACGTCTGTAGACGTCTCTCCATTGACAACAACATTCTGTGCTCTGTTTGCTAAAAACTCTTCAATCCAGTCACACAGCTGGTCTGATGTTCCGTAGGCCCTTTCTTTGTTTATCAGGCGACAGTGCGAAACTGTATAGAACGCCTTCCGGAAGTCAAGGAAAATGGCATCTACCTGGGAGCCTGTATCCAATATTTTCTGGGTCTCATGAACAGATAAAGGGAGTTGGGCCTCACACGATCGCTGTCTCCGGAATCCATGTTGATTGCTACAGAGTAGATTCTGGGTTTCCAGAAATGACATGATACGCGAGCAAAAAACATGTTCTAAAATTCTACAACAGATCGATGTCAGAGATATAGGCCTATCTATAGTTTTGCGCATCTGCTCGACGACCCTTCTTGAAAACTGGAACTACCTGTGCTCTTTTCCAATCATTTGGAACCTTCCGTTCCTCTAGAGACTTTCGGTAAACGGCTGTTAGAAGGGGGGGGGGGCGCAAGTTCTTTCGCGTACTCTGTGTAGAATCGAATTGGTATCCCGTCTCAGATCCAGTGGACTTTCCTCTGTTGAGTGATTTCAGTTGCTTTTCTATTCCTTGGACACTTATTTCGATGTCAGCGATTTTTTCGCTCGTGCGAGGATTTAGAGAAGGAACTGCAGTGCGGTCTGCCTCTGTGAAACAGCTTTGGAAAAAGGTGTTTAGTATTTCAGCTTTACGCGTGTCATCCTCTGTTTCAATGCCATCACCATCCCGGAGTGTCTGGATATGTTGTTTCGATCCACTTACTGATTTAACGTAAGACCAGAACTTCCTAGGATTTTCTGTCAAGTCGGTACTTAGAATTGTACTTTCGAATTCACTGAGCGATTCACGCATAGCTCTCCTTACGCTAACTTTGACATCGTTTAGCTTCTGTTTGTCTGAGAGGTTTTGGCTGCGTTTGAACTTGCAGTGAAAACCTCTTTGCTTTTGCAGTAGTTTCCTAACTTTGTTGTTGAACCACGGTGGGTTTTTCCCGTCCCTCACAGTTTTACTCGGCACGTACCTGTCTAAAACGCATTTTACGATTGCCTTGAACTTTTTCCATAAACACTCAACATTGTCAGTGTCGGAACAGAAATTTTCGTTTTGATCTGTTAGGTAGTCTGAAATCTGCCTCCTATTACTCTTGCTAAACAGGTAAACCTTCCTCCCTTTTTTTTATATTCCTATTTACTTTCATATTCAGGGATGCTGCAACGGCCTTATGATCACTGATACCCTGTTCTGCGCTTACAGAGTCGAAAAGTTCGGGTCTGTTTATCAGTAGGTGCAAGATGTTATCTCCACGAGTTGGTTCTATGTTCAATTGCACGAGGTAATTTTCGGATAGTGGACTCAGTATAATGTCACTCGATACTCTGTCCCTACCACCCGTCCTAAACATCTGAGTGTCGCAGTCTATATCTGGTAAATTGAAATCACCACCCAAGACTATAACATACTGAGGAAATTTATGTCAAATGTATTCCAGATTTTCTCTCAGTTGTTCTGCCACTAATGCTGCTGAGCCGGGAGGTTGGTAAAAAGAGGACAATTATTAACCTAGCTCGGTTGTTGAGTATAACCTCCACCCATAATAATTCACAGGAACTATCCACTTCTACTTCACTACAAGATAAACTACTACTAACAGCGACAAACACGGCACCACCGGTTGCAAGCTTTCTAAACACCGTCTGTGCCTTTGTAAAAATTTCGGCAGAATTTATCTCTGGCTTCGGCCAGCTTTCCGTACCTATAACGATTTCAGCTTCGGTGCTTTCTATCAGCGCTTGAAGTTCCGCTACTTTACCAACGCAGCTTCGACAGTTTACAATGACAATATCGATTGCTGCCTGGTCCCCCATGTCCTGACTTTGCCCCGCACCCGTTGAGGCTGTTGCCCTCTCTGTACTTGCGCGAGGCCATCTAACCTAAAAAACCGCCCAGTCCACGCCACACAACCCCTGCTACCCGTGTAGTCGCCTGCTGTATGTAGTGGACTCTTGACCTATCCAGCGGAACCCGAATGCCCACCACCCTATGGCGCAAGTCGAGAAATCTGCAGCCCACATGGTCGCAGAACCGTCTCAGACTCTGACTCAGACCCTCCACTCGGCTCTGTACCAAAGATCCGCAGTCATTCCTGTCGACGATGCTGCAGATGGTGAACAGGCCCCCAGACGTACTCTATTTCTTATGCATCTACATCTATATAAATACTCTGCAAGCAATCGTTTGGTGCGTGGCGGAGGATACCCTGTATAATTACTAATTATTTCCCCTTGTGTTCCAGTCGCAAATACAGCGAGGGAAAAACGACGATCTGTATGCCTCCGTACGAGCTCTAGTCTCTCTAATCTTATCGTCATGGTCGTTACCCGAAATGTACGTTGACGGCAGTCAGCCTCAAACTCCGGCTCTCTAAATTTTCTCAGTTGTGCTCCTCAAAAAGAATGTCGCATTCGCTCCACTTATTCGCATTTGAGTTCCTGAAGCATCTCCATAATTCTTGCGTGCTGTTTGAACTTACCGGTAGCAAATTTAACAGTGCGCCTCCGAACTGCTTCGACGTCTTTCCTGTAGGCCGGCCTGGTGCGAATCCCAAGTACTCGAACAGTACTCAACAGTGGGTCGCACTAGTGGCCTGTAAGCGGTCTCCTCACATCCTCATTCCATTCCATATTGCTTTGCTAAAAACAAAATTTTGTTCTCACTTTTTTTTGACGTTTTAGTTTCCAATGTCTCAGTGACACAAGTTTATTAGAGAAGTAATTACGTGGTAGGAATCAAAACCCAAGTGAGAGTTTTAACAACTGTGTATGTGATGGATACCTAAAGCTTTTATGGTTGGACTAAATATTTTGAAAGTAGGCGTGCTGGATGGTCTGCAGCGTTTGAAAATAAGTGTGCTGAATGCTCTGCTATGTTTCAATGATGGTGCAGTGCAACGATTTAATCGATGAGAATGCCTGGTGAACTAACTATGCAAAGAAATTTAAATCTCATTGTCTGCAGGAGACTCTTCGAAGCAGAGAAATCAGTCATTTAAGCCACCAAGAATGAAAAGAAGAAATCTGAAAAAGAAAATGGAGGGACAACAACAGCAGAAACAAGACCAATATTAACCTGGGTTGCATTAGTGTTATGCAGGGTAGGTAGAGAAACGAGATTTAACTTATCTTGAATTCCCGGATGTTGAATTTAATTTTATCCATATTTCACAGCTTCAAACGTAACTGTATTCAATACACTGGAGGTGCGAATTAAAAAACTCATTCAGTCACGACTTTTCGTGTTTTATTAACTACATGATGCATTTGAGATCCTGTGGGTCCATCATCATCCGGCCTTTGTGGCCGAGAGGTTCTAGGCGCTTCAGTCTGGAACCACGCAACCGCTACGGTCGCTGGTTCGAATCCTGCCTCGGGTATGGATGTGTGTGATGTTCTTAGGTTAGTTAGCTTTAAGTAGTTCTAAATTCTAGGGGACTGATGACCACAGCAGTTAAGTTCCATAGTGCCCAGAACCATATGAACCATTTTTTGGTCCATCATCAGGTGTAATTCGTCTTAATACACGGTTTATTTTTTCTTTTGAATGAGGTGAAATGCATATTCCTGTTGTAACCTTCCCACAAAAATTATTTTATATTTATGAATATGAACCATACGTAAACTCCCCACAAAAATATTTAATTACGAAACCACGAACCAAGAACCAAGCGTAAACTCCCCACAAAATTAATAATTAAATGAATTTTTCTGATATTCTAACCTCTGAACAAAATTGGTTTTAATGTATCCTCTGAACAAAATTGGCCCCCTTTTATAGTCTGTGTGCAGAAATGCATTCACATTTAATGTAACCACAAAATTCTTTTCTCATTTAATGTTAAGTTCGAAACAGAAAAATTCCTAAACATCAAAATAATAAAAAAAAATTAGTAACCTGATAAATTTTATGAGGACAGCACCGCTGCCCTTCGGCCCTGTATTCTGAATAAAAAAGGCAAAAATTCTTACCTCAATAAAAACTGCAAATATATCTGCTTTTAAGTAGAAATTTTTCGACACAGCTTCGTGCAATGCTGGCGTATATATATATATATTTTTTTTTTGATTCTTGGAAGGAATGATCATGCATTGGAAATATTCTTTAAATTGAAATGAATGCTTTCCTTTAAAAAAAGTTACTTTATATTGTAAAAATTATTATTGGGGCATTTTTTGGAACAAATTAAATGACAATTAACATACATTATTAGATATGCGCAAGGCCGCTTCTTTACCTTCTATAACAATACTCATCCTCCAGAGTCCTGACCAGAGTCCCAAACAGAGCACACAGCCGACACGCGCCGACTCCCGCCGACTCAAGCAGACTACTCAAGACTACTATTGTCGACTCGCGCAGACAAGCGCAGACTAGCGACAAGCAACAACTAACGACATACTACTCTCTGGTCAGAGACTCTGCCATGCCTCGCCCATCGCCGGCAACGCATACGACTTACATAACCCTCCACTGGGGGGGGGGGGGGGGGGGGGGGGGCAAAAATTTGGCAGCGATGGTGAGTCAATTGGACTTGCCATGAGCAACAAATTTTTCCTAATTAACTAAGTTTACAATCACAGAATGTATACATATATATACACTCCTGGAAATTGAAATAAGAACACCGTGAATTCATTGTCCCAGGAAGGGGAAACTTTATTGACACATTCCTGGGGTCAGATACATCACATGATCACACTGACAGAACCACAGGCACATAGACACAGGCAACAGAGCATGCACAATGTCGGCACTAGTACAGTGTATATCCACCTTTCGCAGCAATGCAGGCTGCTATTCTGCCATGGAGACGATCGTAGAGATGCTGGATGTAGTCCTGTGGAACGGCTTGCCATGCCATTTCCACCTGGCGCCTCAGTTGGACCAGCGTTCGTGCTGGACGTGCAGACCGCGTGAGACGACGCTTCATCCAGTCCCAAACATGCTCAATGGGGGACAGATCCGGAGATCTTGCTGGCCAGGGTAGTTGACTTACACCTTCTAGAGCACGTTGGGTGGCACGGGATACATGCGGACGTGCATTGTCCTGTTGGAACAGCAAGTTCCCTTGCCGGTCTAGGAATGATAGAACGATGGGTTCGATGACGGTTTGGATGTACCGTGCACTATTCAGTGTCCCCTCGACGATCACCAGTGGTGTACGGCCAGTGTAGGAGATCGCTCCCCACACCATGATGCCGGGTGTTGGCCCTGTGTGCCTCGGTCGTATGCAGTCCTGATTGTGGCGCTCACCTGCACGGCGCCAAACACGCATACGACCATCATTGGCACCAAGGCAGAAGCGACTCTCATCGCTGAAGACGACACGTCTCCATTCGTCCCTCCATTCACGCCTGTCGCGACACCACTGGAGGCGGGCTGCACGATGTTGGGGCGTGAGCGGAAGACGGCCTAACGGTGTTCGGGACCGTAGCCCAGCTTCATGGAGACGGTTGCGAATGGTCCTCCCCGATACCCCAGGAGCAACAGTGTCCCTAATTTGCTGGGAAGTAGCGGTGCGGTCCCCTACGGCACTGCGTAGGATCCTACGGTCTTGGCGTGCATCCGTGCGTCGCTGCGATCCGGTCCCAGGTCGACGGGCACGTGCACCTTCCGCCGATGTACTGTGGAGACCTCACGCCCCCCGTGTTGAGCAATTCGGCGGTACGTCCACCCGGCCTCTCGCATGCCCATTATACGCCCTCGCTCAAAGTCCGTCAACTGCACATACTGTTCACGTCCACGCTGTCGCGGCATGCTACCAGTGTTAAAGACTGCGATGGAGCTCCGTATGCCACGGCAAACTGGCTGACACTGACGGCGGCGGTGCACAAATGCTGCGCAGCTAGCGCCATTCGACGGCCAACACCGCGGTTCCTGGTGTGTCCGCTGTGCCGTGCGTGTGATCATTGCTTGTACAGCCCTCTCGCAGTGTCCGGAGCAAGTATGGTGGGTCTGACACACCGGTGTCAATGTGTTCTTTTTTCCATTTACAGGAGTGTATAAGAGCAGAACATGAAATAAAATATAGTGCACATGCACTGAGTACAAAACATATCAGGCAATGACAAAATGTATACACAATGAGTACAAAAGATATTAACAAATGGCAAAAGTGCACACGCACTGTAGTACTGAACATATCAGGAAATCACAAATGTATAGGCAATGAGTACAAATCATAATGACAAATGACAAAAGTGCACACGCACTGTAGTAGTCAACATATCAGGAAATCACAAATGTATAGGCAATGACTACAAATCATATTGACAAATGACAAAAGGGTACACGCACTGTAGTTCAGAACATATCAGCAAATCATAAAATGTATATGCAATGAATACAAATCATGTTAACAAAATGACGAAAGTGCACACGCCTGTAGTACAGAACATATCAGGAAATCACAAAATGTATACGTAAAGAGTACAAATCATATTAAGAAAAGGCATAAAGTGCACACGCACTGCAAAACTCTTTAGCATTTTTTTACAACAAATAAACATATCAAGGAGTGAAATGAAGTGCACACACACTGTAGAAGTCTTTAGCATTTTTACATAACATATCATGGAGTGAAATAAAGTGCACACGTACTGTATAAGTCTTTATCATTTTACAAGAATTTAAACGCATTGTATAAGTGTTTACCATTTTACAAGAACTAGGAAAGGAATGGGAAGGATTGCATCATGGTTGTAGCACTTTAGGTTGCACGCAGCTGCACTGAAAGTCCATATCTTTCTACAGAAGCACAACACCAAGTGAGACAATCTGAAGTTCTTTTCCTTGAAGTATTAATCAGTGTAGCCAAGACACTGAAATGTCGTAATAATATTCCATGTTATCCTTTTGGTAGTACATTAGGTACACCAAACAGTGGGACCATAATAAAATCTCCATCGCTCAAGGTGGTGGACAGCATGTCGTGTCAACACCACGTTCTTGCAAGGTACACCAACGTGGAATTAGTGCAAAAACCAAATATAGTACTCCATGATCATGAGGATAGACAGGACAAACGCATATTGCAGTAATTTCTGGTAATTAGGTCACAAGGTGAAGGACATTAAGTCACATACTAGTCTTCATTGAGAATTACACTAGTTTAACAACTGATTTGAGTAATTGGTGGCACTCATCGCCCAGTTACTGAACATTCCTGTACCATGTACGAAGTATTACAGAATAATGTTCATAAATTATCTGTTCACAGAGGACATTGGCACTCATTGGCCAGTTACAAACCATCAGAAGTCATCATTCAAAACAGGAGCTAATGAATGGCATAGTATTAACATAATTCACTTAGTTATAGTAATCATTGGCACTCATTGTCCAGTTACAAAACATGTAGCAAGTATTGAATAGTACAAAACATTTTTCATCATTCAAGTGACATACAACATATTTAAAATAATTATTGGCATTCATTGACCAGTTACAAACCATCAGAAGTCATCATTCAAAACAGGAGCTAATGAATGGCATAGTATTAACATAATTCACTTAGTTATAGTAATCATTGGCACTCATTGTCCAGTTACCAAGTATTCTTATATTTTTATAAAACCTTATTCAGTATTATTCAGAAGTTATCATTCAAAATGAGAGTCGATAATTGGCATAGCATTTATAGAGTATAACAAAATATTATTTACAGAAATTATTGTCATAGTATCTATGCATTATTACAAAGCATCATTCAGTATTACTCAGAACTGATCATTCCAGTGACATAGGACATATTGAAAATGTAACATACTGTAACTATTATTCAAGGTCTGTGACTAGAAACATTACTCAGAATTACTCAGAACTGATCATTCAAATGACATGTTACTCAGAACTGATCATTCCAGTGACATAGAACATATTGAAAATGTAACATACTGTAACTATTATTCAAGGTCTGTGACTAGAAACATTACTCAGAATTACTCAGAACTCCCTTTTTTTTGTGCCAGCAATGCATTGCGTTGAGATCGATAATTATTAACTACTGGGGCACAACAATATTTGCTTTTGAGTTATTGCTGCAAATGAAGATGTGTAACGTCATTCGTCATGAGTCAGCTGTAGCAAGGTTATGAAACAAGTAGAGTATATGTGATCACATTCATAAATGACACAGGTTTAATGACCAACTGCTTATAGCACATCAATTTCATGAATAATCTCTCCTGCAAAAAATACAAAATGAATTATTAAACTGAAAGAAGGAACGCATATTATGCTGAAAAGTGGTGAACTTCGAAATAACAGGTAGTGAAATGTGTATAAAATATATTTGTTCTCTAGCTGTCCTTTCCAAAACCTTCAGTCATCATACCATGTGACTTAAGGCATACTGTCAAAACGAACTGCAACAGATACTTAAATAACTACATAGCGTAAATACATAAACTTCAACATTATCCTCATCTGCAAAGAAAAAACTTCATTATCCATACTATCATAACTCCATTATTATCATCACCTATAACGAAAAACTTCATTATCCATATTAGTATATTCTTTATCATTATTCATCACCATTCATTATCATCTGCAAAAAAGTCACTTCATTATTCATTATACAACTATTCCTTATTTCTAGCATATTTCATCACTAAAACTAAGATGTGTAGTTCTGTCTGACAGCCTGCATCAATCGCCTCGTATTCTGAAAGAAAAAATTAGTTAAGACTGCTATTCTGCGATGTGTATAGTATATTCTTGTTAATGGTTGTTAATTCTGATCCATTTACTCTTCGTCACGAGGTATTGCATCTTCTTTCGTTCATTCCGAAGGTGAAATTCCCATTTCTGTTTAATTTATTTCTTTTACACGTTATTTCTTTCTGAAAATGATGAACAAAGATTAATGTCTTGCATTTAAATCATATACCCACTAAATAAAAACTGGTTTAAAGTAACATAATTGAGCATACAGCATAGCATGACAGAAAACGTAATATGTCAAAAAACATAGACAGTGTGCAGGTGCAAAAAATGTACACAGAGTATCACAATGTAGCAGCAAAAAAAAAAAAAAAAATGTAAAATAGTCACGATGTTGAAATATCATAAGGCAAAAATGTCAGAGTCAACTGGTGTTTGTTATATCTTAAATATTTCATAGTGCATACAAACAAAACAGGAAAACAATCATATATACATGAAAAATGGAAAATATGTATAGGTCTGATATATAACGACAAGAAATGTGACCTTCTTTGTGCTCAGCTTGTATGTTGTGTAGTTAATAGAGGCGAGATTTGTAGACTTTAATGCAGAGAGAATTTAATAAAATTAATATGTCACTAGATAGAATTGCATAATTATTCATAAGATGCGTAAGTTTATCTGGAAAAATAGGCACGGTCTGATGTGTAACGACAGGAAAAGCGACCTGCTAACCTTACCTTGCCGGGCACTTGCCAAGAAAAAATACGACAATCATCAGTAAGTAGTCACATAAATATAATTGCATAAGTGGTCATAAAATGTGTAAGTTCATCTGGAAAAATATGCACGGTCTGATGTGTAACGACAAGAAGAGCGACCTGCTAACCTTACCTTGCCGGGCACTTGCCAAGAAAAAATACGATAATCATCAGTAAGTGTTCATGTGAATATAATTGCATGAGTGGTCATAAAAAAATTAGGAAACGGCATTACAGTGTGATAAATCATAAAGTATGTTCATTCAATAAAAGGTTTGATGTTGGAGACGTGGTGGTTCCCTTTGGTTTTTCTGGTTCTCAAAGTTTCGACGTGTACTACATTGGGGTGAGGAATGCTACGAATTCGATATGGACCCGCGTATAGAAGCTCAAATTTACTGCATCTACTCTTTCCTCTGTTGGATAAATAGTGTGTACGTACTAATATCTTCTGTCCTATGTGAAAGTCACGGCGTGTACAAACCTGTTTTTGCTGTCTTCTCCGGCGCTCTGCGGCACGTTTGATGTTTTTCAGCGCAATGTCAAGTATTTCATGGTGTCGTAGTCGACGAGATTTGGGAAAGGTTACTAATTCTTTAATTTTGTTAGGTGGTTCAACATTTTTCAGTTTAACCGACGGAGATAGCATAGTAGATTCATTTGGTATGGAATTAATTACATTCTGGAATGAGAGTATGTATGAGTCCCACTCAATATATCTTTTATGGCAGTATATTCTACACAGTTTACCAATTTCCTTCATTAATTGTTCACAAGGGTTCGAAGAAGCATGGTACCTGGATATATAGAACGGAGAAATGTTTCTAGCTCGCAACATACGTGTCCATATAGCAGATTGAAACTGTGATCCATTGTCGGAAATTACTTTCAACACATGCCCTACATGAAATAAAAAATGTTTTACAAATGCTTTCGAAACAGTTTTAGCAGTAGCTTTGCGTAACGGAGTGAAGGTAACAAATTTTGAACTGAGTTCAACAGCGACAAAGATGTAGCAAAAACCTCTATTAGTTCTGGGAATCGGACCAAAAATGTCTACAGCGGCCATATGTCTCAATTTAACAGGTACAATGGGATGTAACGGAGGAATATGTGAAGTCGTTTCTCCATATTGGTAAAATAACAGTTCTGTCTCAGTATAAGAAGACATTTTCTGGCTCCGTAATGTGCGTAACTTAAATGGGTATACAAAATTAATTTGTTAACAAGTTCGTCAGGAATGCATTATAACCAACTGTTGCTGTCAGGATGAGAGCGGCGAAACAGAATGTTATTGCGTACAGTGTAATGGTTTCTAATGGTAACATTATTCCTATCTTGCCAAAGGTGTTTAATTTCTTTCCACACGTTGTCTTTACTCTGCTCTTGTGCTATGTCTTGTAATGACGACGAAATGAAATTTTCAAATGCAACTTGTTGAATGTACATGACGCTGAAATTTGCTTTGCAGAAGTTGGTTGCGATGTCTTGCTGATTGTTGTTAAGAGAACGGGATAGTGCGTCTGCTACAATATTTTGTGTACCGGGAATGTGAACAATTGTAAAATTGAATTCCTGTAAATAAAGTTTCCATCTGCTTAATCTGTCGTGTGTAAATTTAGCCGAAAGTAAAAATTGTATCGCTCTATGATCTGTGTAAACGGTAGTGTGTCTTCCATAAAGAAAATGCCGAAATCTCGTAAAAGCCCAAACAACACATAATGTTTCAAGTTCTGTAACAGAATAATTTCGTTCAGCAGGTGACAGAATGCGACTCGCAAAGGCTATATTTTTAATTACTGTAGTGCAATCTTCTTCAGTTTCCTGAAAAATGTGTACGCCTAATGCGGTGTTAGAACTGTCGGTAGCAATGGAAAAAATTTCTTGTAAAATCTGGGTGTGATAAAAGTGGTGCATTCAACAAAGCATGTTTCAAATAACATTTTCGTGAACAAGATTCTGTGTATCTGAAATATTGCTTACGTTACTGGAAGATGCAACCCGTACTGTATCTAGTCAAATTCTATCTGATGTGTTATTATTTTCAGGAGGATGCTGTGGCATTTCAACTATTTGTACTGTTCTGTTATTTCTTCCTGACGTAATACGTTCTGGATGATACCTACTGTCTGGTTCATTCATAATAATATGTTGTTGCAGATGATTTTGCTGCTGATAAGACCGACTGTTATTAAACATACGCTGAAAATTGTTCTCATTATTTTTACGTCTGTCATGATAGTCATTTCTATACGGCGCGTTGCGATACGAGTTAAAATGATGTGTTTTCTGTACGTAGTTATTTCCTTGTTGCTGTGCGTTACTATTTGTTGGAGCTGATGCTATACGTGCACGCGGCGAAACATTAAAGCTTGGTTGACCTTGTACATTACATTGTTGGTTAGGTGTGCTAACCGGCTGACTTTCATGCTGTTGCAGAGAAAAAACTCTATTGTTACCAAAATGTGGTTCCTGTTGCTGATAATTTTGACGATTGCTGAAAATGCTGTACATACTGATGATTACAATTTTATCCGTGATTAAAATTACGGCGATAGTTGTCATTTCGGGAGTGTCTAATGAAAAATTGTCACTTTCGGTAAAACTTGTCTTGTCGGGTTTTCTTTACACGTTTCTTAATTCTAGGTAGAGCGATAGTTGAAGAGCTGTTTTAATAGATATAAAGGATAGTAGAAGAGAAGGCAGCAGTGCAGAAAACTAAAGATGAAATAGCACTACTACGGCTCGGGGCCCTGTGCATGCTACGGCACATATTCATTAAAGCGTAATGAATCCCCTGAGGTCTATTACGCGCTACAAATAAATTTTAATTTCTGCGTTACAGGCAATGCCGATGAAAATTCAAAGGAAAATTGTCATATCCAGTCCAAAGCTAGTTTCTGCGTTACAGGTAATGGCGGTGAAATTACAAAAATAAATCGACATATCCAGTTCAAAGCGTGTACGTGTGCTCTGTCATTTTCAAACACCTTAAATTTTCTTACGAATAAAAATTGCTTATAATCAACGTTATCGTCACTGAATTTGTGAACAGGTTTAGGTTTGTGTGAGAATCTGTTTGTCTGTGTCACTTCGTATTTTAAGTCACGTAGTCTCTGTAAATTACTTAAGTTATACTGGCTGTACGAGTGTGAGAAATGTTCGGAATGTAGCGTATGCTGTGCCGTGTTTTTGTGTGAAACATTTTTCATTTCTGTTACTTTAATACGTTCCTCAATTTGGCTGTTCTGTTGTTCACATTTTTTATTGACTTCCGTATCCAGAGTGTGCGAAAGTTCTGGTGGCTAAAATTAAACTCGTCGCGTATCTGTGTTGCGTTTTCTGAACATTGTTCAGTGACTGCATTAATTTCGTCTCCATGTGATTCTGTTGTGGCTGCATGTTTATTACTTAATTCTTGTGCAACAGATCTAGTTTCTTCACTATTGTTCGTAGCACAAGTCTTAGTATCCTCACGTAATTGTTCTTTAGTATCATGACATTGCGCGGCAATGGTTGTAATCTGTTCACTAAGTTGTTTGTTCTGTTCGTTAAGGTTGTCGTGTTTTTCGTTCGACTGTTTGAAATGGTTATCTAGTATTTCATTCCGCTGTTTGAAAGTTTCATTAAATTGTTTGCACGATTCATTAAGTTTGTCGTATTTTTCATTAAGTTCTTTGAGACTTTCAATAAGCTGTTTCTTCTGTTCACTAAGTTGTTTGTGATTGTTCTCTTGTCTTTCATTCTGTTATAGCAATGTTGCCATAATTTGATCCAAGCCAATATTGCCTACTCTATTCTCTGTACTGTTTGATTGCGTACATGCAATTGTCACGTTTTGTGTAACTATTTGCTCATTCTGTGATTCTCGAAAAGGTTTCCCAATCAGATGTGCACTGTTAGTCACTACCTTGGAATCAAATAAATTTGACGTATTCTGATTACTCTGTTCATTTTCATTAGAAAAATTTGTCTGTTCGTCATGTAAATTTTGCAAACCAGGTGTCTTCAGCTGGGCAGCGTTCATTGTAACAGAACGTCCCGCGTCATCCATTGTCGTTAAATTAACAGATGACACAATTGAATTTATTTGCTCATCACTAGGATCAAAATCAATATTAGTGGTCGGTACGCACTGATTGTCTGTAAATGGAGGATTGTCATCATTACACTGAGTGTCGCAAATATTATCAGTCAAATTATTAGAGTCGGTTATTTCGCTCATTACACATCGCGATGTACTGTTAACAGTTTTTCGTGGCATTTTCACTAATCAAAATTAAGCACAAATGAAACAAGGACAATGCAAAATCCAACAAACACAATTACAACAAAGAGCAACAAATTGCTGATGATCTGTGAAAGCAAGAGTGACAAATTAGTAAATGCGTTGCGCCAGATGCAAACTACATTTATGTAAATAAGAGCAGATATATGACTACTTCTCAGAAGATTCCCAAAGAAATACGATCCTGGCAGGGTCGCCAAGTGTAACCTTCCCACAAAAATTATTTTATATTTATGAATATGAACCATACGTAAACTCCCCACAAAAATATTTAATTACGAAACCACGAACCATGAACCAAGTGTAAACTCCCCACAAAATTAATAATTAAATAAATTTTTCTAATATTGTAACCTCTGAACAAAATTGGTTTTAATGTATCCTCTGAACAAAATTGGCTCCCATTTATAGTCTGTGTGCAGAAATGCGTTCACATTTAGTGTAACCACAAAATTCTTTTCTCATTTAATGTTAAGTTCGAAACAGAAAAATTCCTAAACATCAAAATAATAAAAAAAATTAGTAACCTGATAAATTTTATGAGGACAGCACCGCTGCCCTTCGGCCCTGTGCTCTGAATAAAAAAGGCAAAAATTCTTACCTCAATAAAAACTGCAAATATATCTGCTTTTAAGTAGAAATTTTTCGACACAGCTTCGTGCAATGCTGGCGTATATTTATTTATTTATTTATTGATTCTTTTAAGGAATGATCATATATTGGAAATATTCTTTAAATTGAAATGAATGCTTTTCTTTAAAAAAAGTTACTTTATATTGTAAAAATTATTATTGGGGCATTTTTTGGAACAAATTAAATGACTATTAACATACATTATTAGATATGCGCAAGGCCGCTTCTTTACCTTCTGTAACAATACTCATCCTCCAGAGTCCTGACCAGAGTCTCGAGCAGAGCACACAGCCGACACGCGCCGACTCCCGCCGACTCACGCAGACTACTCAAGACTACTACTGTCGACTCGCGCAGACAAGCGCAGACTAGCGACAAGCAACAACTAACGACATACTACTCTCTGGTCAGAGACACTGCCAAGCCTCGCCCATCGCCGGCAACGCATACGTCTTACACTGTCACGAAAAGTTAATGTTAGGTTATGAATTTCGTAAGTCAAGCGCAGAATATATATGCGAAATACTGGGAAAGATGTACAGAGTAAAATTACTAAATAATCCAAGAAAAGCGTTTTTAATGTTTTAGCATCAGCATACATTCTTTTCTCCGTTGTTTTCGATCATATCACTTCATGAAAGAGGCACATTCCCATATACATGTCTGTAAACACATCACAGATGTTTTGCACATGGTATGGTCAAAGATGAATTTATTAGCAGTGCTAAAGATATAATTATAAAACAATTGGCATATGCAGGAAACAATTGACATATGCAGGAAATAAGTTGTGACTGAAGGCGTTTTTTAATCCATACCTCCCCGAAGTTCAGTTTTTTGATGTCCTGGTACACACTGGTTAAAAATTATTAAAGATAGAGGACTTAAATTTTATATACTGTCTTACAAGATACATAACTAAAAATCAGACTATTCGTATGACGTAAATTGGAAAATTAAAGACTTCTTAAAGGAAAATCTATGAGTTAAGTACTGAAATTTTTGATAATAATTATTAAAAATTATTGAACCGCAATTTATGACAGCGACAGGTTTTTAAACGTCTACTTTAAACATAATAGTGGAAGGAACTTCCAGAAAAAAATCAAGCTTCTACTTTGTTTTTATTTCGAGGTATGTGTACCTATGCTGTACATACAGGGTGTTTCAAAAACGACCAGTATATTTGAAACGGCAATAAAAACTAAACGAGCAGCGATAGAAATACACCGTTTGTTGCAATATGCTTGGGACAACAGTACATTTTCAGGCAGACAAACTTTCGAAATTACAGTAGTTACAATTTTCAACAACAGATGGCGCTGCGGTCTGGGAAACTCTATAGTACGATATTTTCCACATATCCACCATGCGTAGCAATAATATGACGTAATCTCTGAATGAAATTACCCGAAACCTTTGACAGCGTGTCTGGCGGAATGGCTTCACATGCAGATGAGATGTACTGCTTCAGCTGTTCAATTGTTTCTGGATTCTGGCGGTACACCTGGTCTTTCAAGTGTCCCCACAGAAAGAAGTCACAGGGGTTCATGTCTGGCGAATAGGGAGGCCAATCCACGCCGCCTCCTGTATGTTTCGGATAGCCCAAAGCAATCACACGATCATCGAAATATTCATTCAGGAAATTAAAGACGTCGGCCGTGCGATGTGGCCGGGCACCATCTTGCATAAACCACGAGGTGTTCGCAGTGTCGTCTAAGGCAGTTTGTACCGCCACAAATTCACGAAGAATGTCCAGATAGCGTGATGCAGTAATCGTTTCGGATCTGAAAAATGGGCCAATGATTCCTTTGGAAGACATGGCGGCCCAGACCAGTACTTTATGAGGATGCAGGGACCACTGCAACATGGGGCTTTTTGGTTCCCCATATGCGCCAGTTCCGTTTATTGACGAAGCCGTCCAGGTAAAAATAAGCTTCGTCAGAAAACCAAATGCTGCCCACATGCATATCGCCGTCATCAATCCTGTGCACTATATCGTTAGCGAATGTCTCTCGTGCAGCAATGGTAGCGGCGCTGAGGGGTTGCCGCATTTGAATTTTGTATGGATAGAGGTGTAAACTCTGGCGCGTGAGACGATACGTGGACGTTGGCGTCATTTGGACCGCAGCTGCAACACGGCGAACGGAAACCCGAGTCCGCTGTTGGATCACCTGCTGCACTAGCTGCGCGTTGCCCTCTGTGGTTGCCGTACGCGGTCGCCCTACCTTTCCAGCACGTTCATCTGTCACGTTCCCAGTCCGTTGAAATTTTTCAAACAGATCCTTTATTGTATCGCTTTTCGGTCCTTTGGTTACATTAAACCTCCGTTGAAAACTTCGTCTTGTTGCAACAACACTGTGTTCTAGGCGGTGGAATTCCAACACCAGAAAAATCCTCTGTTCTAAGGAATAAACCATGTTGTCTACAGCACACTTGCACGTTGTGAACAACACACGCTTACAGCAGAAAGACGACGTACAGAATGGCGCACCCACAGACTGCATTGTCTTCTATATCTTTCACATCACTTGCAGCGCCATCTGTTGTTGAAAATTGTAACTACTGTAATTTCGAAAGTTTGTCCCCCTGAAAATGTACAGTTGTCCCAAGCATATTGCAACAAACGGTGTATTTCTATCGCTGCTCGTTTAGTTTTTATTGCCGTTTCAAATATACCGGTCATTTTTGAAACACGCTTTAAGTAATTTCACTTGCAACACAAACTACAGTTTAGAAAATAGTGTGAGGTCAAAATCTGTTGTCCTAACATCAAATTATTCCTAAAGGATCAGTCAAAAGATGGTAAGCATTAAGTGTGGCTACAACTCTTATTCTTTGATCTACAATATTTCGAAAACTGAAAAATTTTTCAGGATTTCCGCTCTTGTTCACCAACCAGACAGGACAGGTTAATAGGGCACGTCTTCAGGCGTGAAGGAGGAAGGAGTCGTCAGTTCAACGATTGGGGGGAGGGGGGGGGAAGTGTGAGAGAAGGGAAAGGGGGTGGGGGTGGGGTCGGACAAAAACTGTAGAGAGCGCGCAAGGGATGAATACACTAATCTGGTTCGAATGGAAGTAGGCTGTACTAGTTACTCAGAGCTGAAGTGGCTTGCAGAAGATCTCTAGACTGAGTACGACAACAACAACATAAAAATAAAAACAAAATAAAAATAATATGAAGTTTGGGGTGACTTTTATTTTTCTAGATGGAATTCGAGTCGTAAGAAAACTTGCTGTTAAAACATATACTGATTGCTAATTTAAGTAAAGTTATATTACCATTTTAAGATCATCGGATACGTGAATTGTAAAGCCCCTTCATGTGGCACATTGCCATCTGGCCATGGAATACCACTGACTTTTAATGCGGCTCGCCACGAATTCCACTTTTCCTTCTGTCGACCTCTTCATCTCAGAGTACCACTTGCAACCTACATTCTCAGTTGTTTGCTGGACGTATTCCAATCTCTGTTTTCCTCTACTGTTTTTACCCTATAGGTCCCTCTAGCACCATGGAAGTTATTCTCTGGTGTTTTAACAGAAGTCTTACCATCCTGTCCCTGTTCTTGTCAGTGTTTTCCATATATTCAATTCTTCGCCGATACTCCGGACAACCTCCTCATTCCTTATCATACCAGTTCACATAATTTTCAACATCCTTTTGTAGTTCGACATCTCAAATGCTTCTATTGTCTTATTTTCTGGTTTCTTGCCACAGTCCATGTTTCCTACCATACAATGTTGTGCTCGAGACGTACATTCTTAGAATCGTCTTCGACAAAGTAATGCCTGTATTTGATACTAGTAGACTTCTCTTGGCGAAGAACGCTCTTTTTGCCAATGCCTGCTTTTTATGTCCTTCTTACTCCGTTCGTCGTAGGTTATTTTGCTGCCTAGGTAGCAGAATTCCTTAACTCCATCTAGTTCGTGATCACCAATCCTAGTGTTAAGTTTCTCGCTGTTCTCATTTCTGCTACTTCTTATTATTTTTGTCTTTCTTAGATTGGCTCTCAGTCCATATTGTGTACTTTAATATTTCTGGCTTAGTCAGCCACCATACTAGGCTCCAAGACGCTGTTCTCAGAGCAGTGGAGATGCAAGAAGTATATAGATGACGAAATTTCGTCTGAGGTACCTGTGACAGATGTTAGATTCGGTACCATTCCCCGTGAGAAAGACCGCCTGCATAATGCTACTGCTCTGTGATTGGCTGCTGTGTTCGGAGCAAGGGCGCCAAAACGTTAAAGTATAGTTATTATTATTAGTTAAACTACTCATTGGAATGACTTCACTTTTTAATATTAACATCTCTCAATAGCTGACTATCAATCAGTCATTTTAGAATTTTTTAAAACAATTTAAATCAGAAACAAAAGAATGACGAGATTGCAGACGAAGCATTTCGGAAGCGTTCGGGTCACGCCTTTTCTGGTATGGTGCTCGAAGTGTTTCGGGCTGTTCGTCACTCTGGATTAGGCAGTTGAGAAGAACAGAGATGTTGTCTGTCGCAGGACGTGTTTGCCAGTATTCAGTATTAAAAGATTCACTCCGGTAGTCATGAGGCACAGACACGTGCCACAAATAGTTTAAAGATACATTTTCGTAAACATTGTGTTTGATCATGTACTTTGCTGTATCAGAAGGTGTTGTATTAAGATCATGTAGTCTTCTCGAGTGACTATCTTAAAATACGCGAGTGGCATCCCAAAGAAATGATACATTATTTCAGAACAGAACCTCGCTAAAAGTCAGTTTCAGCCTCAAGATACAAAACCTACGACCTGCGTGCTGTTTTCTGCGCTGGTGACATCAACTTGAAGACAGTAGGTTAGTGAACTATAACAGAACCTTCGTATCCCACACAGTGCAGTGGAAACAACTAGGCGCCTCACGTGTACTGCATGCACAGAACAAATGTGCTCAGTGACACGTCATCTGCAGTAAAGCAGAGGAGGTAAAGGAGGATGATCGTTATTAACACCAACAATCATTTCATTCTTCCTTTCTTGCCTTAGTACTCATTGGACTGCTCATTCCATTCAGCAGATTCTGTAATTCTTCTTCACTTTCACTGAGGATCGCACTATCGTGAGCGAATCTTATCATTGATATACTCTCACCTCGAATTTTAATTCCACTCTTGAACGTCTCTTTTATGTCCATCATTGGTCCTTTTATGCATAGACTGAACAATAGGGGCGAAAGACTTTATACATGCCTTACACACCCTTTCAAACCGAACACTTCGTTCTTGGTCTTCCGTCTCATTCATCCCTCTTGATTCTTGAACATATTGAACATTACCAGTCTTTACTTATAAATTACCTCTATCTTTTTTTCATCGAACACCATCTGACACCGAGCGATTCCAGGCGCTTCAGTCTGGAACTTCGCGACCGCTACGGTCGCATATTCGAATCCTGCCTCTGGCATGGATGTGTTGTAAGTAGGCTGTATAGGTTTTCTTATTGGTAACGCCACGTAGCGCTCTGTATGAAAATCACTGGCTGTGCTGCGTGCAGTCTGTGGCTAGTTTGCATTGTTGTCTGCCATTGTAGTGTTGGGCAGCTGGATGCGAACAGCGCGTAGCGTTGCGCAGTTGGAGGTGAGCCGCCAGCAATGGTGGATGTGGGGAGAGAGATGGCGGAGTTTTGAGAGCAGGTGATCTGGACGTGTGTCCATCAGAAAGAGTAAATTTGTAAGATTGGATATCATGGACTGATATATATATTATGACTTTTGAACACTATTAAGGTAAATACATTGTTTGTTCTCTATCAAAATCTTTCATTTGCTAACTATGCCTATCAGTAATTAGTGCCTTCAGTAGTTTGAATATTTTATTTAGCTGCCAGTAGTGGCGCTCGCTGTATTGCAGTAGTTCGAGTAACGAAAATTTTTTCCGAGGTAAGTGATTTGTGAAACGTATAGGTTAATGTTAGTCAGGGCCATTCTTTTGTAGGGATTTTTGAAAGTCAGATTGCGTTGCGCCAAAAATATTGTGTGTCAGTTTAAGCACAGTCATGTACAATTTTTCAAAGGGGACGTTTCAGTGTGTGATGTCATTAGGTTAGTTAGGTTTAAGTAATTCTAAGTTCTTGGGGACTGATGGCCTCAGATGTTAAGTGCCGTATTGCTCAGAGCCATTTGCACCATTTGAACCATTTGACATGTTCGGACGCTTTTCCCGGGTCGATAAACCCTGTGAACGTGTAGCCGCGTTGTGTAGGGCGCCTTGTCACGGTTCGTGCGACTCCCCGCGACGGAGGTTCGAGTCCTCCCTCGGGCATGGGTGTGTGTGTTGTCCTTAGTGTAAGTTACTTTAAGTTAGATTAAGTAGTCTGTAAGCTTAGGGACCGATGACCTCAGCAGTTTGGTCCCATAGTACTTACCACAAATTTCCAATTTTTTTTTCCTGTGAACGTGTATTGTTTTTCTTTTGTTTTCTTTAATCTTGCTTCCATGAGCAACCGCAACGACAGAAGTGCCCACCTGGTGCCTTTACCTTTCCTAAAGCCTAATTGACCGTCATCTAAACATATCCTCAGCTTTCTTTTCCATTCTTCTGTACAGTATTCTTGTCAGAAACTTGAACGCATGATCTGTTAATCTGTTTCTGTGGTAATTTTTGCACTTGTCGGCTCGGGTTATCTGCGATGTGGGGAATACAACTTCCGTTCTGGAATGTTTTTTTACATTCACATAGAGCTAGCTCTCCTTCTGACCATGTCAGGTAATTACAAAGTCTTATTAAAGGGAAAGGGAAGTTTGAGTGAATTCTGGATGGCGCGACGCTTTTTTTGTTTGCTGATACTGTGGTTACTGATATCTTCAGCGGCCGGACGCGTGGTCGCGCCACTAATGCCGAAGACGCGCGCGGTTGTCGTCCGTGCGGCACACAGACTATGGGGGGCAACGTCTCCGCTGAGCGGTCTCCGTTTTGAGATGCAAATCCCGCCTTGTCCTTGCCCGTCGACGCGGTGACCTTTAAGGTGGCGGCCGGCCGCTGCTACACGCGACCTCCCGGACACCCCGCGCGCATCCCGCCGGCTATTCAAAGGGCGCGCGTCCGCAGACGGCGCCGCGGTTGTTGACTTCTCCTGCGGTCGGCCGGCGAAAGGAGTCGGAGGGGCCGTCAGGCGCCCCCGGACACCTACTCGCGAGCTCTGTGCCCGGGAGTATTCGACGGGCCCCTGACGAACAGTCCCACCTATACACGTAGGCATGCATATGAGAGCAGCGCTTGAATAATTCAGCCGGCGCCAGCTCGGGTTACGTCCGCCACTGTGTGTTTCTAGGGTCAGACGGCGCCGCCTCACGTGTGGACGCGTGGCCGCGTTAAGGCCACGTGCGTTCGCCGTCACAAAAGGGGCGCATCCCGATACGTGAACAAGGCTATTCCTTCCTGAATGAAATTTCACTCCGCAGCGGAGTGCGCGCTGATTTGAAACTTCTTGGCGTATGTGCACTTCGTGCCGGACCGAGACTCGATTCCGAAACATTTATCTTCACGATGCTTTACCGACTGCTTTATAAGGGCCAACTTAGCTTTTCATCGCCGGATACGTTTTGTTTTCTTTAGCCACCTCGGTATCTGTGACTAGTAACCAAAACGACCTAGGTCCCGGTTTCGATACAAGGCACTGAGTAAATTTTGAGTAAAAATCATCAGAATTGTGTCCGAAAGCCGGCCGGTGTGGCCGAGCGGTTCTAGGCGCTTCAGTCTGGAACCGCACGACCGCTACGGTTGCAGGTTCGAATCCTGCCTCGCGTATGGATGTGTGTGATGTCCTTAGGTTAGTTAGGTTTAAGTAGTTATACGTTCTAGGGGACTGATGACCACAGATGTTAAGTCCCATAGTGCTCAGAGCCATTTGAACCATTTTTTTTCTGAAAAATGAGTAATAGCAAGACAATCAGATAAATAAACTATTTAAAGAAAGACATTTCAGTTTCCACATGAGAGGGTACTATTTGTTAATTGCACGTTTACATTCCAGGTTACGAACGTTGCTCAATGAGACGACGACATGCATCCACGACATCCTTGAACAGCACGGTGGACCATGAGATGTTCGGCTGTGGTGACACAGCTCGTGCACTGGTTGATAATCGCATAATGCGTCTAGCATTTTCACTCAATGCAACAGTAACTTTGACAACTATTTGTCGGGAAATTCGCTGTCGACCTTTGCCAGGAGAAGTTTCTAAATCTTCAGTTAATTCGAACTTCCGAATCATTTTCTAAAACCTCGATGCGGGAAGATGAACTCTCCGTATTGCTCTAATGTGTCGATACTCGTTAACAGAAGGAGCACTTTTTCTGTTGTTTTGATAACACAACTTTACGAGTCCTGCTCATCTTGTCCAGACTCATGTTGACTGTCGGCGCCGGCCGGTGTGGCCGTGCGGTTCTAGGCGCTACAGTCTGGAGCCGGGCGACCGCTACTGTCGCAGGTTCGAATCCTGCCACGGGCATGGATGTGTGTGATGTCCTTAGGTTAGTTGGGTTTAATTAGTTCTAAGTTCTACGCGACTGATGACCTCACAAGTTAAGTCGCATAGTGCTCAGAGCCATTTGAACCATTTGACTGTCTGCAACTGTAACGCCCACTGACCCTTGTGTTTAAACTCTACGCTCCTGTACCAGTAACGGCACCTAACGGCAACTCATGACATTACCGCTACTAACAACGCTTCTCCTGCGGCGCACGCTCTCAGTGTCATTCCTACAAAGTTTGGTACCCGTACGGTAAAAAGCGTCCAGTACGTAACGTGTATCGAAAGGACACATGGCTTGTAAATGGGAAATATACAACGATGACATATCCTTTCACAGAGCATTCTGCTTTAGTCCACAGTTTGGATCTCCGGAAAAGGAAGGCCAAGAGGGAGGCATGAGAAAAAGATTGAATAATCAATCCAATGCGAACGTTCTACGTGTCGGAGCATGGAATGTTAGAAATCTGAATGCGGTAGGAAAGCTAGAAAATCTGAAAATGGAGTGGAGGTCAATTTAGATATGGTGGGTTGCATCGAAGTGAAATGGAAACACAATGGATTCAGGTCAGAAAAATATAGAACAATATCAATAGCGGCATAAAATGGTAAAACGGGAGCAGGATTAGCTGTGAATAGGAAGGTTTGTCAGGGAGATAGATACTTCGAAAAATTCAATGATACGATTACTACCGTCGGCATCGGCAGCTAACTAACGCCAACAACAATAACGCAGATATACCTCCCGACGTCAGAAGCAGAAGATGAAATAATGGAAAAAGTATATGACTGCAGCGAAAGGATTATTCAATGTGTTCAGAATGGTTCAAATGGCTCTAAGCACTATGGGACTTGACATCTGAGGTCATCAGTAGCCTAGACTTAGAACTACTTAAACCTAACTGACCTAAGGACATCACACACATCCATGCCTGATGCATGATTCGAACCTGCGACCGTAGCAGCAGCGCGGTTCCGGACTGAAGTGCCTAGAACCGCTCGGCCACACCGGCCGGCTTATTCAATGTGTTAAAGGAGCTGATAATCTAATAATTTAGAGTATTAGAATGCCGTGGTAAGAGAAGGAACTCAACACCGTATTCTGAGAGAATATGTAATCGGCAGGAATGAGAGAGGAGACAGTCCAATAGAGTCCTGCAGTAAACTTCACCTGGCAACGTTGCACACACTGTATAGTAATCAGAAAAGGAGGATGTATACGAGGAAAAGACCTGGAGACGCGGGAAGAGAACAGCTGGATTACATAATCGTCAGACGGAGATTCCGCAGTCAAATTTGAAGCGTAAGGCGTGTGCAGGAGCAGATACTTTTTCAGACCACAATTTACTAATTCAAAGTACATAGAAGTTTAAGAAAATAACTCTCGAGTACCAATGCGAGAACGAGTGGTATACCGAAGTATTGAGGAAAGATGAAGTACGTTTGAAGTTCTTTAAGGCTTCATATACTGCGACAATGGATACCACACTAGGCAGTCCAGCGGAAGAAGAATGGACGTCTCTGAAAAGGTCAATCCCAGAAGGTAGACAGACAAAAATAGGCACAAGAGAGGTAACTGCGTAGAAACCTTAAATAACAGGAAAATACTGCTGTGATCAACGAAGTAAGAAAGCGCAACAAAGCTCAGAATAGTCAGTTATTCTCTAAGGGTTGAAACATATAGGAAGTGTAGAGATCTACGATGAAGTAGCAGGAGAAATACGAAAAAGTCGAATAGGAAACGGTCGTCGAAAGGGCGGATGCAGCAAGTAAAAAAGTCAAAAAAGTACTGGCTGAAATTAATAGCAAAGGTGTCAACACGAAGAGCACAGAACGAATTCCGATGTTAAACGTAAAGGAGAGAGCGGATACGTGGCAAAAACAAACTAAAGGTCTCTACGAGGGGGAGCAACAGTCCTCTGATGTGATATGGAAGACGCAATAGATCGAGTATTAAAATCAGAGTTTGACAGAGCTGTGGAAGATAGTGATCAAATAGGTGGAAAGCATAAATAACACTGCCTCGAAACTTCTAAAATCGTTGGGAAAATCGAGAACCAATCGATAATTCATGTTGGTGTGTCGAATGTACATCATCTACATCTACATCTGCATAGATACCCCGCAAGTCACCGTACGGTGCGTGACGGAGGGTACCCTGTACCACTACTTGTCATTTCCCCTCCTTTTCCACTCGCAAATAGAGAGAGAGAAAATCAACTTTCTGCACGCCTCCGTATGAGCCCTAATTTCTCGTATCTTACCTTCGTAGTCCTTAACGCGCAATGTATGTTGGCGTCAGTGGAATCGTTCGCCAGCCAACTTCGAATGCCGATTCTGTCTATTTTCTCGAAAGGAACGTCGCCTTCCCTCCAGGGATTCCCATCTGAGTTACCGAAGCATCTCCGTAGCACTTACGTGTTGTTCGAACCTACCGGTAACAAATCTAGCAGCCCGCCTCTGAATTGCTTCGACCTGGTCCGGATCCTAAACACTCAAGCAGTACTCAAGAACAGGTAGCACGAGCGTTCTATACGCGGTCTCCTTTACGGGTGAACCGCACTTTCCTAAAGTTCTCCCAATAAATCCGAGCTGACCATTGCCTTCCCTACCACAGTTCTCACGTGTTCGTTCCGCCTCATGTCACTCCGCAACGTCACGCCCAGATATTTAAACGACTTTGCTGTGTCAAGCAGGACGCTAGTAATACTGTATCCGGACAATACAGGTTTGATCTTCCTACTTATCCGCATTAACTTACATTTTTCCACATTCAGGGCTAGCTGCCATTCTTCACACCAACTGGAAATTTTGTCTAAGCCGTCTTGTATCTTCCTATAGTCACTCAGCTTCGACACCTTATGGTATACCACGCCATCATCAGCAAACAACCACGGATTGTTGCCCACCCTGCCAGCCAAATCATTTACTTATATAGAGAACAACAGCGGCCCTGTGAACTTATTCCATGTGCTGGTACCTTCGTTAACAGCCTGCAATGGGGCAGCGTCTCAAAGGCTTTCCGGAAATCTAGAATTATGGAATCTGCCTGTTGCCTTTCATCCGTATGATGTGAGAATAGGGCAAACAGAGTTTCGCCCGAATGATGCTTTCTAGAACCACGCATATTAGTCGACATAAACTTCTCAGTCTCAACAAAGTTTACTATATTCGAACTGAGAATGTGTTCAAGGATTCTGCAGCAAACATAGTTAGGGATATTGGTCTGTAATCTTGCGGGTCCTTTCTTTTACTTTCCTTATATACTGGAGTCACCTGCGCTTTTTTCCAGTCCTTGGGGCTTTGTGCTGGGCGAGAGATTCGTGATAAATGCAAGGTAGGCAAGCGGCCAATGCCGTAGAGTACACTTTGTAAAATCTAACTAGGATTCCATCCGGATCTGATAATTTACTTGCTTGCAAATCTTTCAGTTGCTTGTCTACGCCAGATTTGCTTATTACTATGTCGTTCATATGGGAGTCTGTCCAATGGTCAAATGACATTATGTTTGTACGATTCTCCTGTGTGATCGTGAAACGTCTCTGTGAAGTTCTTTCATAAGACGCTTGTCGATTTCGGTACAGCTTATTCACCTTACCACCTGATTTTAGCTCAATTCATGAACTCTTCCAGAAAGACTGAGCATTCAAACAAGGCCTATTGAATATTACATGTGTGTTTTAATGTGGGATTCCGGTTTTGTTTTTTGGGAAACGCTGAGTTGGTCATCGTCTCCTGGGAGCAGACGATGTTGCTTCTCGTTCAGAGGAGAGCACAGGATGACCAACTTAGGTTTCCACTACCTGAACAGAGAGGTTTACCCATCTTAGTCGAATGCTGTTTTTGTGTGTGAAGTTAGTGACGGAGGGCTACCCCTCTGGTAGCTTCCGCTGCACGGGGAGCTAGGTAATCTCGAAAGAGAAAGGGGCACTCTTCGGTGAACGCTTGGTGAGTACGGATAGTAGCTCTTAAGGGGGGTTTCAGGTGACAGGAAACGGATTGAGTTAGGACTTCGTTATGTTTAACTGTTGAAATACTTAAGAAATTCAGCTTAACTGAAGCGTGTGAAGGTAGTATGATTTTTAATCTTATATTTTGGGGAAGTTGCTTTTGTCTTTGTGTGTCGATTTTGTGCCACGCGTTTGGTAATAAATGACCCAACTGGTCCACCACGGCACCGCAATAGGCTTTATTTTAACAGTTTGCATGTTTAACGAGCTATAATTTCTGCAAGAATGTCTGTTCTTTCGTGCGCTTTCTACAAAGCAGCACAACAGTTTGAATCGGAGTGCACCATGTGCTCCAGTTCGGCCGTTTGCAAGCAGCAGACGCAGTTAGTATGTTGAATAATTATCGCACAACCTCGTGCATTGGTTAAACCTCTGTCCAGAACAGTGCATGCATAGAATCGTAATGCGGATCTCACTGAGATATTTTTAAGGTATGAATGCAAAGCAGATGATAGTATCATTGTCTCCCACCCCTATTTTCTGCGTTTCTTCTTGCTGTAGTTAAATTGTGCTCTGTTATATTCTCACTTAATTCTTACTTAAATATTTCTAGTCAGGCGCCAGTTATGTGTAGTTAGGATGTACAACCAAATACTTAGATACAATAAATAATCTACGAGAAAGATAAATTCTGTGGTGTTGATCTTACCCACTTACTCCGATTTCCAATCCTGAATTAATCAAGTTGCTTCATGCTCGACATGGAGTACTATTTATCTGGCTACTTAAAGAAATTTGCATACTTGTAATTAAATTAGTAAAGTAATTAAACTAATAATTTTCCCGTTCCAGTTTTTTCTAAATGGTTAGGAAGGGCTTCGGCTGGAGGCGACCCGGAATTTCTGACTTTTTATCATTATTTGTGTGAGAGACACAGCTATAAATGCAAGATAACGTATATAGCTCGATGAGAAACGTCATAAAGATAGTAATACTATTCTTGAACGTGAAATTTAAAACTTCGTCTTTCCTTTTGCTATTTTCAGCTGCCACGCCAAATTTATCAAAAGGGACTGAATGGAAGCCTTAGGGCCGCTTAGCGATTTTACATACGACCAGAATTTTCTCTGGCTCTCTGCCAGATCTTCTGCTAAGGTGTGAGAATGGTAACTGTTGTACGCTTAGCTCATAGATATTTTCACAGACGCCTGGTGATTCAAAACCACTTCCGTCTTCCAAGATGACAACGATATTGGTCACCATGGTGCCTGCGTATCATCCTAGTTCGACAACAGTCAACCCGATCTTAATCACAAAGAACGTCTGGGGTTACACTGTCCTGTCATATTAATGTGACCATACATAATAAATCTGAATCACCACCTTTCGCAGCACAGGCTGCTGCGAGATGAGCAGCAAGAGAGAGATGTTTTGGTAGGTTCCGACAGCGATGTGGAGCCACGCCGCCTCCAGGGCCGCGGTCAGCTACGCTCGGTTGAGGATCCGTGGTGAGAACAGCCCGATCGAGGTGGTCGCACAGATTCTCTGTTTGGTTTAATCATGGGAGTTTGGTAGCCACGGAAGTACTGTAAACTAATCCTGATGCGCTCTTCGGGTCTCGCACGTACACTGCAAGCTCTGTAACACATTGCGTCTTCCTGTTGGTGGGTGACATGCCACAATGAGTTCATGCGGTTGTGGACAGTGTCCCCAAGGAGAAATTCATACTAGTATGATCCATAGTGCCTTCCAGAATGACGAGATCACGCAGGGATTGCTACGAAAACATTCCCCAGACCATAAAGTTGCCTCCTCCAGACTACACCCTTACCTTTCAGACGTTTCACGCCGTACAAAATTCAAATGGCTCTGAGCACTATGGGACTTCACAGCTATGGTCATCAGTCCCCTAGAACTTAGAACTACTTAAACCTAACTAACCTAAGGACATCACACAACACTTCACGCCGTAAACGACAACGGCCATCTTGCCGATTCCGATGGAGCACAAAACGCCATTCATCTGACAAGGCTGTCTGTCGTCACTCAGTGGACGTCCAGTTGCGATAATGGCTGCAAATTCCAACCTTCGTAGCCAATAAACAGCAGTTAGCATGGGTGCATGAATCAGGCGACTGTTGCGGAGGCCAATACACAGCAACGTTCGCTGAACGGTCATTGAAGAGACACTATTGGTAGGCCCTCGGTTCACCTGTGTTGTCAATTGCTCAACAGTTGCACGTCTGCTCGCCCGTACGCATCTCCGCAGCTGTTCTTAACCCCTGTCATCGGTGACCTGTCGTGCGCTGCAGATCCCTCGGCACCGATTTTAGATAGCGTCATTTTGCCACGCACGGTATACTTTAGCTGTGGCAACACGCGAACAGATTGCAAACTCAGTCGTTTCGGAAATGCTTCCGCTGCAGCCCAAAAGCCAATGATCACGCCCTTTTGGATGTCAGACAAATTACTCTCTTCCGCTGCTCTGTTGTCCGCCTCACCCTGGCACGTATTATATGCTTTCCACTGCTAGTGACGCCTGACGCCACCTCCCTTCTGTGAGCGGTTATTGCACGGTGACGTCGAACATAGGCGGTAGTCACATTAACTGATTGGAGAGCGCAAGAGGTGCATTTCGGCCAACTCTTCATCACGCTGCCAGTGGAAGATACTCTGATGTGCACATACACAGATGGCGGTGGTATCGCGTAGACAAGGCATAAAAGCACAGTGCTTTGGTGGATCTGTCATTTCTACTCAGGTGATTGACGTGGAAACGTGTACGGCTTGATTATGGCCGTACGACGGGAATTAGACTTTGAACGTGGAGTCGTAGTTGGAGCTAGATGCATGGGACATTCCATTTCGGAAATTCAACATTCGGAGATCCACAGTGTGAAGAGTGTGCGAAGCATTCCAAATTTCAGGCATTGCCTTTCACCGGGAACTTCGCTGAACGACCCGTAGCAGCGATGTTTGCAAGCAACACTGAGTGAAAGAGTGAAATAAGAGCAGGAATCAACGTGGGACGTACGAAAAACGATCCGTTAGGACAGTGCCGCGAAATTTGGCGTTAATGAGCTATGGCAGCAGAGAATTGAAGAGAGTGCCTTTACTAACAGCACGACATCGCCTGCAGCGCCTCTCTTGAGCTCGTAATCATATCGATTGGACTCAAGACGCCTGGAAAACCGTGGCCTGGTCAGATGAGTCCCGATTTGAGTTGGCAAGAGCTTATGGTAGGGTTCGAATGCAGTGCAGACGCCACGAAGCTATGGACCCAAGTTTTCAACAATGCACTGTGCAAGCTGGTGGTGGATCCGTAATGGTGTGGGCTGTGTTTACATGGAATTGACTGGGTCCACTGGTCCAACTGAACCGACCACTGACTATAAATAGTTATGTACACGTATTAGGAGAGCACTTGCACACTTTCACGGATTTCACGTCCCCCACTGCAATGAAATTTTTATGGACTACAGCTCGCCCTGTCACCAGATCACAATTTTTCGCATCAGCATTGAAGAACATTCTGAACAGTTCGATCGAATGATTTGGCCACCCAGATTTCTCGACATGGGAGGTCATTTTGTGCACAGAATCCTGCACTGGCAACATCTTCGCAATTATGGACGGCTATAGAGGCAGAAAAGCTCAATATTTCTGCAGAGAACTTCCAACGACGTATGGAGTCCATGCCACGTCGATTTGGTGCACTAATCCGGGCCGATATTAGGAGGTATCCCATAACTTTTGTCATCTCAGTGTGTACTGGACCCAGCCGCGTCTGTCTATATAAGTTCTTACTACGTCTAGCCGATTAAAACTGTGGGTCGGACCGGGACTCGAAACCCGAATCTTTACTTGTCGCGATGGTTAACCGATCCGCCCCCGGAGCTTTACTGTGGTCAGTACCTCATCTCTCACCCTACAAAGTTCACAGAAGTTCTCCTACATACCTTGTCTCATGTGTTTGTTCTAGGCGTGCTAGTACAGCAAAGTGTGCAAGAGGGTTCTGTGAAGTTTGGATGCTAACGGAGACAGAGAGACAGAGAGCGATATTACTCTTCTGACAGGTTTGATGCGAACTGCCACGACGTCCTTTCCTGTGCCAGAATTCGTTATCTTATAGTAACACTTACATGAAACGTCCTCAATTATTTGCTGTCTGTATTCCAATCTCTGTGTTCCTCTACTGTTCTTATCAGCTATATAACCTTCTGATGCCATGAACGTTTTACCACAACGTTTTATAACATGTCATACTATCCTGTCAATATTTTAGGCATATTTCTTTCCTCCCTTATCCTTCACACAATTTCACTATTCTTATAGAATGAGACGATTTACAGTATCCTTCTATAGCATCACATTTCAAACACTTACGTTCTCTTTTTCTTCGATTTCCCTACAATCCTTGGCTGACTTCCATACAAAAATCCAGACGAACATTCTGAGAAGTTTCTTCCCCACATGGAAAATAATATTTGCTACTAGGAGTCACCTTTTGGCCAGGAGTACCCTCTTTGGTTGTGGTAATCTGTTTTTTACGCTATTCTTTGCTTCATTTGTCATACGTTTTCGTGCAGCCAAGGTAACACAATTACTTCATCTGCTTCCTTGTCCGCAATTGTAATGGTGAATTTCTAACTAATCTCACTCCATTCCTGTTTCTTCGGCTTACTTTCAGTCAACATTCTGTGCCAAGTAGAACATAAATTCCATTCATTACGTCGTGTAAATATTTCTCACTTTGACAGAACAGAAGTGTCATTAGAAAATCTTATCACTCGTATTCTTTCACACTGAATTTGAATCCGACTCATGAATCTATCTTTTATATACGTGAATGCTTCTTCAATGTGTAGGTTCCAAGATGAGGGCAGAAACACCGTCACTCTGTCTTACATCCTTTTTAATCCTAGTTTTTTGTTCTTGGTCTTCCATTCTTGTTGTTCCTCCTTGGCTCTTATAAATGGTGCATATCACCTGTCTTTTCTTAGATCTTACATCTATTTCTCTGAGAACATAAAACATCCTGCACTTCACTGAGGTGACAAAAGTCACGGTAGAGCGCCTCATATCGTGTCGAACCTCCTTTTGCCCGGGGTAGTGCAGCAACTCGGTACGTGGCATGGACTCAACAAGTCGTTTGAAGTCCCCATCAGAATTACTGAGCCATGCTGTCTGTATAGCCGTCCAAAATTGTGCAAGTGTTCCCCATACGAGATTGTGCACACAAACTAACCTTTCGATTACGTCCCACATACACTCCTGGAAATTGAAATAAGAACACCGTGAATTCATTGTCCCAGGAAGGGGAAACTTTATTGACACATTCCTGGGGTCAGATACATCACATGATCACACTGACAGAACCACAGGCACATAGACACAGGCAACAGAGCATGCACAATGTCGGCACTAGTACAGTGTATATCCACCTTTCGCAGCAATGCAGGCTGCTATTCTCCCATGGAGACGATCGTAGAGATGCTGGATGTAGTCCTGTGGAACGGCTTGCCATGCCATTTCCACCTGGCGCCTCGGTTGGACCAGCGTTCGTGCTGGACGTGCAGACCGCGTGAGACGACGCTTCATCCAGTCCCAAACATGCTCAATGGGGGACAGATCCGGAGATCTTGCTGGCCAGGGTAGTTGACTTACACCTTCTAGAGCACGTTGGGTGGCACGGGATACATGCGGACGTGCATTGTCCTGTTGGAACAGCAAGTTCCCTTGCCGGTCTAGGAATGGTAGAACGATGGGTTCGATGACGGTTTGGATGTACCGTGCACTATTCAGTGTCCCCTCGACGATCACCAGTGGTGTACGGCCAGTGTAGGAGATCGCTCCCCACACCATGATGCCGGGTGTTGGCCCTGTGTGCCTCGGTCGTATGCAGTCCTGATTGTGGCGCTCACCTGCACGGCGCCAAACACGCATACGACCATCATTGGCACCAAGGCAGAAGCGACTCTCATCGCTGAAGACGACACGTCTCCATTCGTCCCTCCATTCACGCCTGTCGCGACACCACTGGAGGCGGGCTGCACGATGTTGGGGCGTGAGCGGAAGACGGCCTAACGGTGTGCGGGACCGTAGCCCAGCTTCATGGAGACGGTTGCGAATGGTCCTCGCCGATACCCCAGGAGCAACAGTGTCCCTAATTTGCTGGGAAGTGGCGGTGCGGTCCCCTACGGCACTGCGTAGGATCCTACGGTCTTGGCGTGCATCCGTGCGTCGCTGCGGTCCGGTCCCAGGTCGACGGGCACGTGCACCTTCCGCCGACCACTGGCGACAACATCGATGTACTGTGGAGACCTCACGCCCCACGTGTTGAGCAATTCGGCGGTACGTCCACCCGGCCTCCCGCATGCCCACTATACGCCCTCGCTCAAAGTCCGTCAACTGCACATACGGTTCACGTCCACGCTGTCGCGGCATGCTACCAGTGTTAAAGACTGCGATGGAGCTCCGTATGCCACGGCAAACTGGCTGACACTGACGGCGGCGGTGCACAAATGCTGCGCAGCTAGCGCCATTCGACGGCCAACACCGCGGTTCCTGGTGTGTCCGCTGTGCCGTGCGTGTGATCATTGCTTGTACAGCCCTCTCGCAGTGTCTGGAGCAAGTATGGTGGGTCTGACACACCGGTGTCAATGTGTTCTTTTTTCCATTTCCAGGAGTGTATGTTCGATGGGAAGCGTGTCAGGTGATCTGGATGGCCAAATCATAAGCTCCAACTGTACAGAATGTTCTTCTAACCAATCGCGAACAGTATTGTGGTCCAGTGATATGGCGCTTCGTTGTTTGGAAACGTGAAGTCCATGAATGGCTGTAAATTGTCACCAATTAGACCCATGTAAACATTTATAGTCAATTATCAACTCAGCTGGACTATAGGACCCTGTCCATTCCGTGTAAACACAACCCACATCGTTATGGGGACTCTACCAGCTCGCACAGGTCCTTGTTGACAACTTCAGCCCACGGCTTCGTGGGATCTGCGCCACACTCGAAACCTGCCATCAGCTCTTACCAGCAGAAACTGTTACTCACCTGAACAGGCCACGTTTTGACAGTCGTCTAGGGTCCAATCGACACGATCACGAGCCCAAAAGAGGCGCTGCAGGCGGCGTCGTGCTGTTAGGCCGGTATTACACTATCAAATTTCTTTGTCAAATATCTTTGTCGAAAATCTTTGTCAAAGATATTTGATGGTGTAATAGGGAACTTTGTCAAATGTCGTCCAATATTTGATCAAATCTAGGGCCTCGCTGTAGATTAATTCAAAGAAATCGCTTGTCTTCTGTTCACTGCAATGTGACATGTTACCACATGGAGCGCTAGCATCACTACAGGATTCTGTCGTCTGTAGTGTTTTTATAAACATTGCCGGTAAATACAATTAGTGTGTGCCGACAACTACAAAATTAATACAGATGTAGGCCTATGAAGCTGATGAGGCGCTTTACAAATTGAGGCACAATGAATACAGAAATAGAGAGACCTGACCTGAACTGACCTAAGGCCGGTATTACACTATCAAATTTCTTTGTCCAATATCTTTGTCCAATATCTTTGTCAAAGATATTTGATAGGGTAGTAGGGACTTTGTCAAATGTCGTCCAATATTTGATCAAATATATGGCCTCTCTGTAGATTTGATCAAAGAAATCGCTTGTCTTCTGTTCACTGCAATGTGACATGTTACCACATGGAGCGCTAGCATCGCTACAGGATTCTGTCGTCTGTAGTGTTTTTATAAACATTGCCGGTAAATACAATTGGTGTGTGCCGACAACTACAAAATTAATAGAGATGTATGAAGCTGATGAGGCGCTTTACAACGTGAGGCACCCTGAATACAAAAATAGATTAAGAAGATTGGAGACCTGACTTGACCTAACCTAACCTAACCTAACATAACATAACCCTCTCTTGTAGCAAGGAATCGGAGTGTTACAGTGAGCCTGTCTTCTGAAGATGTAGCAGTTCTTGAGTGAATATTGTGATTTGTGATATGAGGATACACTTCACTGAGCACATACAGAAATGTATGCTCATCCATTCTTAAGTAATTAATGTATGAATTGACGTCTTCCACTGTAAGCTCAAGTAACAAGTTTTGTTGAATGCTTTTATCGTGTCGTCGTAAAACCCACGGCTTCACCCAGATTAGATTAGTTTTTCGTTCCATAGATCCGTGCTGAGGAGATCCTCGTGGATGTGGGACACATCAATATTTTTAAGCTGAAATAACAATACTAATAGTATGAATAAATACATCATTTGTTTCTATTAAAAATTTCGTCAATGGAGTAGAAGGAGTTGGCCACTAGTAAGTCATTCAGGCTTCTTTTAAACTGATCTTCATTTGTAACTAAATTTTTTATGTTTGCTGGCAAATTATTGAAGATGAGTGTTCCTGAGTAGTTGACCCCTTTTTCAACTAAATTAAGTGCTTTAAGTCTTTGTGCAGATCATTTTTGTTCCTGGTATTGTATGTATGAACTGAGTTGTTTGTTGGAAGAAGAGATATATTATTTAGGACAAATTTCATTAAGGAGTAAATATACTGAGAGGCATTAGTTAGTATACCCTGTTCTTTAAAGAGGTTTCTGCAGGGCGTCCGTGAATTTACTGCACAAATAATATGTATTACACGCTTTTGGACTCTGAAAACTTTTGTTTGACTTTACGATTTACCCCAAAATTTTATACCATACGACATTATGGAATAAAAGTAGGCAAAGTACGCAAGCTTTTTCATTTTTATGTTGCCTATGTCTGCTAACACTCGAATTGCAAATACAGATTTGTTAAGGCGGTTCTGCAGTTCTGTGGTGTGCTCCTCCCAACTGAATTTATTATCAAGTTGTAATCCCAGGAATTAAAGACTGACAGCCTTGTACGTATGGTTCCTTTCTTCCCCCCACATCTTTTCCGCATGTGCACACAATGTAATTGGAGTAAGTGAAACTGCTGCGGTTAATAACAAGTTGTTGTCAGCCATCTTGAACTTTGACGAAAAATTTGATGACAGTGTAATACCCCTTCTAGCGCTACGTCAAAGATCTTTGTCAAATATATTTGTCGGAATATTTGATCACATCTTTGATCAAATCTTTGACAAAGAAATTTGATAGTGTAATACCGGCCTAACCTAACCTAACCCTCTCCTGTAGCAAGGAATCGGAATGTTACAGTGAGACTGTATTCTGCAGATGTAGCAGTTCTTAAGTGAATATTGTGCTTTGTGATATGAGGATACACTTCACTGAGCACATACAGAAATGTATGCTCATCCATCCTTAAGTAATTGATGTACGACTTGACGTCCTCGACTATAAGCCCACGTAACAAGTTTCGTTGAATGCTTTTATCGTGTCGCCGTAAAACCCACGGCTTCACCCAGGTATGTTTCCTTTTTTTCCCACGCTTCTCTTCCGCATGTGCACACAGTGCAATTGTGGTACATGTAACTGCTGCGCCGGCCGCGATGGTCTCGCGGTTCTAGGCGCGCAGTCCGGAACCGTGCGACAGCTACGGTCGCAGGTTCGAATCCTGCCTCGGGCATGGATGTGTGTGATGTCCTTAGGTTCGTTAGGTTTAAGTAGTTCTAAGTTCTAGGGGACTGATGACCTGAGAAGTTGAGTTCCATAGTGCTCAGAGCCATTTGAACCATTTTTTGCAACTGCTGCGGTTAATAACAAGTTATTGTTGTCAGCCGTCATGAAATTAGACGAAAAATATGATGACAGTGTAATACCCCTTCTAGTGCTACGTTAAAGATCTTTGTCAAATGTATTTGACGAATATTTGATCACATCTTTGATCAAATCTTTGACAAAGAAATTTGATAATGTAATACCGGCCTTAGCAAAGACACTCGCGTCGGCCATCTGCTGCCATCAGCCCACTACCGCCGAATTTCGCCGTACTGTCTCAACTGACACATTTTTCGTACGTCCCACATTGGTTTCTGTGCTTATTTCACGCAGTGCTGCTTGTCTGTTGGCACTGACAACTCTACGCATAGCCACTGCACTCGCTCGTTGACAGAAGTCCGTCGGCCACTGCGTTGTCCGTGGCGAGAGTTAACGCCTGAAATTTCGTATTCTCGGCACACTCTGTAAGTAGGCTGTTAAGGTTTTCTTTATATTGGTAACGCCACGTAGCGCTCTGTACGAAAATCACTGGCTGTGCTGTGTGCAGTCTGTGGCTGGTTTGCATTGTTGTTTGCTATTGTAGTGTTGGGCAGTTGGCTGTTAACAGTGCGTAGCGTTGCGCAGTTGGAGGTGAGCCGCCAGCAGTGTTGGATGTGGGGAGAGAAATGGTGGAGTTTTGAGAGCGGATGATCTGGACGTGTGTCCATCAGAGACAGTAAATTTGTAAGACTGGATGTCATGAACTGCTATATATATATTATGACTTTTGAACACTATTAAGTTAAATACATTGTTTGTTCTCCATCAAAATCTTTCATTTGCTAAGTATGCCCATCACTAGTTAGTGCCTTCAGTAGTTTGAATCTTTTATTTAGCTGGCAGTAGTGGCGCTCGCTATATTGCAGTAGTTCGAGTAACGAAGATTTTTGTGAGGTAAGTGATTTGTGAAAGGTATAGAATAATGGACGAAAATAAAAAATGCTGCGAAATAGTAATGGGAGACTGGAACGCAATTGTGGGAGAAGGGAAAGAGGGAAACATAGTAGGCAGTCATGGTCTAGGAAAGAGAAATGACGGAGGTGAATGGTTAATTGACTTCTGCAGGGAAAGGCAGCTGATAGTGGCAAACACATGGTTCAAGAACCATAAGAGGAGGCTCTACACTTGGAAATCACCAGGGGATAAATATAGAAACCAAATCGATTTTATACTGGTAGAAGAAAGATACAGGAATGGAATCAAGAAGGTGCACACATTACCAGGTGCAGATATTAATCGTGACCACAACTTACTTATGGCAGAAATAGAAATAAGAATGAAAAAACTGAAAAAGGCGACAATCGTGAAGAAGTGGGATCTAGAGAAGATAAGGTCCAACAAAGAACAAATTACAGAAATGCTGTCTCGGGACTTTCTGAACACATTACGAGACAAAGAAGCTCCTGATAATGCCAACGAGTACTGGAATATGCTGAAAGAAGGAATCATTAAAGCAGGACAGCAAAATATAGGATATGTAAAAGGGAAAAGGTCAAAAAAACCATGGGTCACACAAGAAATGATTTCCAAGATGGAGGAGAGAAGAAAATTGAAAAACAAGAACACTGAAGATGCAAGAAAGATATACCGAAGGTTAAATAACGAACTGCGAAGAGAAACAGAGCAGGCTAGGAAAAAATGGCTAAAAGGGGAATGTGATGAAATTGAAGAACTGGACAGGAAGGGAAGATACGACTTACTATACAACAGAGTAAAGACTATGACATGGGAACAAAACAGAGCAGGAAGTGCTACTATGGAAATTTTGAGTAAAGATGAAGAGGTAGTGTACAAAGATCGTGACGATGTCCTCCAGATATGGGAAGAATATATAAAAGAGCTATATGACACAAATAGCAAACCAGAAACTCTGGAACTTGAATCACACAACAGTGTAAGTGATGAAGAGAAAGGACCGACCATCATAATGGAAGAAGTAAAGTCTGCCATTGCTGCAATGAAAAATGGCAAAGCAGTAGGTACAGATACAATACCGGGAGAAATACTAAAATGCTTGAACCACAATGGAATAAGAGAAATATTGAGGTTATGTAATAAAATATATGACAGTGGTGAATGGCCTGAGGACTTTTTGACAACAGTAATGATTCCATTACCGAAAAAACAAGGAACCAAGAAATGCAGCGAGCACAGGACAATCAGCCTCATTTCACATGCAGCCAAAGTGATGTTAAGAATAATTAATAAAAGACTTGAAAAAGTAATAGAGGAGAATCTCGGCGAGGAGCAGTTTGGCTTTAGACGGAATACGGGCACCAGAGTTGCAATAGGGCTCCTACGAATCTTGGGAGAAAGGTTTATTGAAAAAGGAAGAGACCTATATATGTGCTTCATCCATTTAGAAAAGGCATTTGACAATGTGGTTTGGGACAAGCTGGCGACTATTATGAGGGAAAAGAGAGTGGACTGGAAAACCAGAAGACTTATCAACTCATTGTACCTTAATCAAAAAGTTTCAGTTAAAGTGAGAGGAGAAAGTACAAACTGGATCAGACTAGGGAAAGGAGTAAGACAAGGATGCTGTTCATCACCTACTCTTTTCAACCTGTACTTGGAAAATATGATTGACCAATGCTCATTAGATGACAAAGGAGTAGAAATTGGAGGAAGAAGAGTAGGGTGCTTGAGATTTGCTGATGACATGGTCCTTCTATCCACAGGGGAAAAAGAATTACAGGATTTGGTGGACACCATTGCAACTAACGGAAAAAAATATGGAATGAAAATTAACAAAAATAAAACAAAAGTATTGGCAATAGAAGGAAATAAGGAAACAAAAATTGTGCTGAATGGAGAAACACTAGAACAGGAGCAAAATTTTAAGTATCTTGGAAGCAGGATAGACACCGAGTGGAAGTGCACCACAGAAATTAAAACAAGGATAGCAATGGCAAAAGAGGCGTTTTATAAGAAAAGGAGAATCTTCTGCAGCGGTCTGGACAGAGAACTCAGAAAGAGACTCATAAAATGTCTTGTTTGGAGTGTTCTTCTATATGGCGCTGAAACATGGACTATGAGGAAAAAAGACAGAGAAAGGCTGGAGGCTTTTGAGATCTGGACATGGCGGAAGATGGAAAGAATAAGTTGGATGGACAGAGTAAAAAATGAAGAGGTACTGAGAAGAGTGGGAGAGAAAAGACAGTTACTAGATGTAATAAAGAGAAGAAAAAGAAACTGTATTGGGCATATACTAAGAAAGAATGACGGACTGATAAAAACAGTTTTAGAAGGTTATGTAGAAGGGAAAAGGAAGCGAGGAAGGAAGAGATTCCAGATACTGGATGACATGATGGACGGTACAACATACAGCCTTAAGAAGGAAGCAATGGATCACAGAAAATGGAGAGGCAAAGGACCTGCTAATATAGCAGATAACTGATGATGATGATGATAGGTTAACGTTAGTCAGGGCCATTCTTTTGTAGCGATTACTGAAAGTCAGATTGCGTTGCGCTAAAAGAATATTGTGTGTCAGTTTAGTGTTGATCAGAATAGGTAAAGAGTGAAATGTCTGAGTATGGTCAGTTTTGCTCAGTTGCTTGAAAATCAAATAGCGTAAGAAGTTTATCAGCACAGTAATTCATAAATTTTACGCAATTACACAGTTGGATAACTTCACACTTATGAAATTGTATTTTGTCTGTACTTTATGAACTGTTCATATTTTTTTCAGAACCATTGTGATACTATGAGAGCTTTGAATGATGTATTTGGTATGGGATCATGATTTTTAAGTACGTTTGAGGTAGATGACACTCTTGAAATGAGCGGAGAATTTTTTTTTTTTTTTTTTTTGGTTTTGAAATTATTGGAGGAAGCTACGACGATTCTGAGATTTGACTGAGGTGTTATGATGTTATTATTACAACGACGATGTTTATTATGCTGTTGAGGTATGTTTATGACCAATAAGGTGATGCTATATGAGGAATTTGATTTTGCTACGTATTTATAATGATGAAATATTGAAGAAGTGTCGACGAATATGTATATGTGTAATAAGATAAGGAATAACGAATAGTGGTTAGGGACTCTGATTTGTGAAAACACAGTTGGATAACTGGAAACGAATAATCGTACTTTAAGAGTTATGGAATGTGTGTACGTGTGTGAATGTTTCACAATGCCGGCGAAAATTTTTTGGACACTGTTATATTTATAGGATTTTGTTTCTACACATTTGTAACGCAAATTCACGACCTGTGAAATTTTTTTATTTGAGACTGTCACTGTAGCGCAAACTGCTGTCGTAAATATTTCGATAAGAAAGCTAAGTGACGTTGACGTAATGCGTTTTTCTAAGGGGACGTTTCACATGTAGGCGCTTTGGGTAGACCACACCGACGCGCAAACAAGTCGGGCAGTCTCATTCTCGGTGTTGAAGTGAGTTGTCCAAATACGATAAGTCGTTTCTGCCTTTCGACGCGTCACGTCTCCACGTCAGTCATATTGCGCTGACCCCCTAAACACCAATTCAGTGCCGTTCGCTACGTCAGTGGTGGAGTGTCGTAAGACCTGGTAGCAGTTCCACGCCACTTACAGCACTCCAAAGCGAGTTTTGTGCATTTGTAAGAGTGTGACTAATATTGTGCTCAGTGAGCGCGCAACGTGACATGCTGCTGCCTCGGACTGAGCAACCGGGCAGACGAAGCGGCGGCTGGCGGTGTCCTCCTGTGTCGCCGCCTCCGTAACGACCCTGGCGGGCCGTGTGGACGCTGTCGGCGGTCATTTGTTTGATGCGCGACGCCCGGCAGCGGCTGTGTGCCGTACCTGCTGGTACCAACCAGCGCGGCGGTGTGGGAAGGCCGCCCGTCCAAGCGGACGGCAGTCTCTCTTTTTATAACGGCGCATTAGTATCCGTCGGCGAGCGGTCGGGCCCGCGTGCTATACGACACGCTTTCGACATTAGCGGCAGCGTCTGGAGCCTCACGCAGCCGCCTTACGGCTTTCGGTCCCAGACCGGTTCAGCCGCGCCAAGAAAAGCTTTAAGAAGAGATAACCCACAAGGAATGCACCGGTAAGCTGTGTGAATTGCCGAAAGACCGACGGTATTTCTCAAGCGCACTTCGGAAGTTTCGAAGAACGCCGGGCCATGTTCACGACACAAGTATTCAGCTGACTCGGCAGGTGTGCCAGAACGCGCGTGTTTTCGTGGTTGCCAAAAAAAATATCCTTAATCTGCTAGAAAAAATTCGCCTCCAGACAGCAACAAACAGCTTAAATGAAATGAAGTGACGTGGCGCACAGAGCAAAGTGTAATTGCCCCGTCTTAACACTGAGAGCGTATTACAAGTATGTTGGTGTGGTGCCATGAGAGACTGTAACTACAGTGAACTGTGGTAACAAAAACTGAGAGACGTGACTGCACACCTCTAACATGTGTTAACATAGAACAGCGTAATGTAGTAGACAATACGTAAATTTTAAATAGTCTTCTCGGGTTTGCCGGCCGGTGTGGCCGTGCGGTTAAAGGCGCTTCAGTCTGGAACCGCGTGACCGCTACGGTCGCAGGTTCGAATCCTGCCTCGGGCATGGATGTGTGTGATGTCCTTAGGTTATTTAGGTTTAATTAGTTCTAAGTTCTAGGCGACTGATGACCTCAGAAGTTTAGTCCCATAGTGCTCAGAGCCATTTGAACCATTTAGAACACGCGCTCGAAGAATGCGCAATCGCGGAAATCGCGCATGCGCAGTGATTTGTCCTATTCAAACTCCCTCTGCCGAAAATCGAAGAGCGGTTCCCCCGCACTGCGGCCAGACGTTACTCACCAACGGCCGTACTAGGCTAGTGTTATGACGGGCCTGTTATCGAAAAATCTTGATTTTCGCGTCGTGATTTAATAGAAGCCAATGCAGGGTTCCAGGCTATGCTTAGTTGAAATCCCGTATTCTTGTTGATGACATTATCGGCTGTACGGATATGTATTGGTTCCTTAATGATACAGTCCCAGAAAGATGATGCCGGGGATAAAATTTCCGTCTGTATTCAGGCAGTGTTCCGCAATTGCCGAATTTTCCAGTTGACGAAGGCGTGTATGACGCTGCTGTTCATCGCAGCGTTCTTGTACTGTGCGGCATGTCTGGCCTACATACGCTGCCCCACACTGACAAAGGAATACCGAAGAAATATTGTGGAATTTGCACAACGTGATCAGGCGGCAAACCCGTGAAGACTATTTACAACACATCCGCCGGGAAAGCTTGAAGAGTCACAACACGTAAATTGTTTTACAACTTCACAGCTCACTAACATATTCTATGACTTTTGCCCTATGTGACACACCAACTCCACATTCATTTGCGTTTGTTGCAAGTAATCAAACAGAGGAATAAAGGGAGAATAAGAAAAGATGGGGTGCAGTTTAACTCCATACAGGGAACAACCGCACTCTCAACTGGTAGTATGGAAGTGATACAGCTTCAATGAGGCAAGTACACTTATAAATAAATGAATGAGAGAAACGCTCAGGGAGTGTCAGTTGACACAAATTGAACGTATTGCGAATACATAGACGGGAAGACCCTTTATTGCGTTATTACACGACTGCAGATCTGTCACTGGAAGCTGTCAGTGGATCTGTCGTTTGTGCTCAGGTGATTCACGCGGAAAGATTTCGGTAGCGATTATGGCCGTACGACCGCAATTAACAGACTTTAATCGCGGAATGATAGCTGGAGCTACTGGCATGAGACAGTCCATTTCGGAAATTCAACATTCCGAGATCCACTCTGTTAAGAGTGCGCCGAGAATACGAAGTTTCAGGCATTACCTTTCACGACGGACAACGTAGTGGCCGACGACCTTGGCTTAACGACCGAGAGCAGCGGCGTTTGCTTAGAATTGTCAGTGCTAACATACAAGCAACGCCCGCCCCCGGTAGCTGAGTGGTCAGCGCGACAGAATGTCAGTCCTACGGGCCCGGGTTCAATTCTCGGCTGGGTCGGAGATTTTCTCCGCTCAGGAACTGGGTGCTGTATTGTCCTAATCATCATCATTTCATCCCCTATGGACGCGCAAGTCGCCGGAGTGACGTCAAATCGAAAGATTTGCACCCGGCGAACGGTCTACCCGACTGGAGGCCCTAGTCACATGGCATACAGGCAACACTGCATGAAATAACAGCAGAAATCAATGCGGGACGTAAGACAAAAGTATACGTCAGGACAGTGTGGCGATATTTGGAATAGTCTATGGTAGCAGACGGCCGACGCGAGTCCGTTTACTAACAGCAGGAAATCGCCTGCAGCGCCACTCCTGGACTCGTGACCACATCAGCTGGACGCTGGACGACTGGAAAATCATGACCTGGCCAGATGAATTCTGATTTGAGTTGCAAAGTGCTGATGATAGGGTTAGAGTGTAGCCATCAACAAGACACTGTGTAGTATGGTGGTGACTCCATAACTCTGTAAGTTTAACACTCCAAAAGTAGTCGTGGAGTGGACTAGTTGTGGGCAGGCCGCCTCTTTAGGACTAACCTGCCCGTGGTTTTCAGGATGTTATGTGAGAAAAGTGCGAGTTTTGTTTCATATCATAGGTGTTTTCGGAGTCCATACTACTTCGCATGGAAAAGATTAATCTGTTCGAGATACGCCATTACGTTCGAAAGAATATCTTCTAATATTCTACGACAACTGGTTGTCAGAGATAATGGACGGTAGTCTCGCTGATCTCCATCAACCTGGCACGGTTTTTATTCGAAGAATTAGCATTATTTTGTGGTTAAAAGACGGGATAACTCAGCGGCCAGCTCGATGTAGAATCTGACAGGGATTGCGTCGAGCTCTGAAACTTCATACAATTTCAACAATCCCTGCACTAGTGCAAGAGTGAAATTGCAGTATAGAGTTTTTCTCTGTAGAATAACATTTGAAAACCGAGGTCAGCATCTCTGATTTTGCTTCGCTATTCTCAATTTCATTTCCTATCTCTTCTGAACACTAACCTTGGTACCTCGCTTTACCCGTACCCGTACCCGTACTGTTTATACCAACTTCAGTGGGTCGTGCGCATGACAGGTATTTTCTTTTACGTATTCTGACACATAACGCGTCATCTATTGATCTATTTTTACACTATTTTTTTCTTCTGCCATACATTTTCCCCCTTATCCGATAATATACCGTTGCAATTTGACGTCACTTTGACCAGTGGTGTTATTTGTACAGCGTTTTGTAAGTCTAACTTCAATTATAATCAGCCTGCATGTCGGAAATGCGAGATGCTCTCTCCACAGCAGATTTTAAATGACCAATGACTGAACTGCGACAGACTATGGGTTTTGCAGTGCTGAATTTAGACTCATATCCTAACCTAGCGACGACCTCGTGGTGTGTAATGTACCCGAGAAAACGGCGACCGACAATCTGTGGCAGCGCTAAAATGACGTTCACTTTGTTCACGGCGTTTACGGCTTACCTCTACGAGTAAATGGTCGACATAACAATTCCATTATGTATTTGTCTGCATAGCCACTTTCCACAGCAAAATTTCATTTTCAGTGGTAGTAACAAAGTGTAATTTCTCGCTACCACTGCTTCCCTGAAACTATCCTCACACTGACTACACGGAACGCCGTGTTACCAACCGACGAACAGTCTTGGTTGGCACTTGGCTGCAGACTGTACGCGACACAAGCAGATTGGAAAAAAAACTAATAACAGAAAGAGAAACCAGAGCAAATAAAGAGTCAGTACGATGATATAAATAACGCAGCGAAGTAGTAGAAATAAAAAAAATGCCATTGAAAGCAGTTAACCGAATAAAAATAATAATAAAATTCTTTAAAATAACAAAAGATTTCTCTGCATTCGACGATATTCGAGGCTATCACGTTCTACATGTCAGATTTATACACAAACCACTACGCTACGCAATTACAATGCGGAAATTTATTGTATGTGTGATCCTAATGATCCAGTCGCAACGATTAATTACAGCACTCAAAAATAGGGCCTCTCGCAATATGACACGAAGTTTATCTTGTGATTATGATAACTTATGTGGCGCTGAATCACGTCTTCGGCAGAAAGATCGGTAGTGTTTGGTTAGTGCTGTGTATGAAAAGTGTGTATTTCGTTAGCATCGAAGTGTGTGTGTGTGTGTGTGTGTGTGTGTGTGTGTGTGTGTGTGTGTGTGTTTGCATGTGATACAAAATATGAGCGCCAGACCCAGGATTTAGGATTCAAACAGATTAAGAAAGAAAGCCGGACAAGGAATTGAAAATAAACTGGTAGTTTGGCAATGAGGAACGGTTCGGCCATGTCGCTGAGTGCTGTGTTTGGAGGAAACCAGCTCCGGCCCGTGAAGTGTCAGCTATCCAGCAGTTTTAATCGGACTGTAGGTACCATCTCTAGAGAATTGTCAACTATTTTTTTAAAGTTGATCCATACATAGTCCTTTCACGTGCTCCTCTCAAAGGTATGTTCTAAGTCCCTCATTGAAGTGTGACTCAGCCGTTTTATGTAACTTACATACACACACACACATACATACATATTCTAAGCGTTACTGCCTTGTCGATGCAGTCCCTTTCTTCTGTCACTGGCTGTTCGTTTCAGTTCCATGTCACTTGGTATCCTGTTATCGTAGTCTTACAAATGCTTCCTCGTAGTTTTCTGAGCGTAAAATCCTGCTACGCTATATATTCGAAAGAGTCCGGCACACATATGTACTGCAGATTTGTCCATTAGGTGTCACGGGAGGCCGAGCCGCCAGTATAAAAGGTGGCGGCCAGGACTATGTTTTCCTTAGAGGAACAGCAGAAAGGATAGGCCAAGAGAGCTCAGTGATTTCGAACGACTGATTGTTGATTGGGTAACAGGTCCGTCAGGGACATTTTAGCCCTTCTGATGTGGTCATGTGATGGCGAACTGGAACGCGAAGAAGCAACCACGGCTAAACCGCAGCTAAGAGCCCTTGTGCCGAGGCAGGGACCATTTAGTATTACAGAGGGTGGTTGTAAAGAAATCGCATGAAATCAGCGAAGGAATCAGTTTTAACTTTTAAAGTGCAACCAGAAGTGCAACTAGTATGATGATTGTGCGTAGAGAATCAAATGTAATGGGGTGCTGTGGTCGAGCAATTGTTCGTAAACCACACGTTTCTGTAGTCAACGCTGAGTGACGTTTGAGATGACGTAATGATGGACGTCACTGGACAGTGGATGTGATTTGGGGTGATTCGCTATGGTAACCTTGTGGAACAGCTAGGTTGATACTAATGCCTGGAGAACGTTCCCTGCCGTCGTACTTAGCGCCAACAGTGAAGCACGGAGGAAGTGGTGTTCCTCCCCATTAAAGTATGCTATCCTGATGGCACTTAAGAAAAACTAACTGTGAAAGGATAGGAACACATTTCACAGCTTTGCGAGGAACTGTTCGGAGACAATGAGTATTTGTACCAGCATGTCAATGCACTCTATCACAGTGCAGCGTGTGTGAGGCAACGGATTGTGAACAATAAAAGCCTTGAAATTGAGTGGACTGCGCAGAGCCCCGACTTGAACACAATGGTACATCTTTGGAATGGGCTAGAGCACCGAATTCCCTCCATATTCCATATTCTGGTCTGGTCTCTTGAAGAAGAATGGTTCAAATGGTTCAAATAGCTCTGAGCACTATGGCACTTAACTTCTGAGGTCATCAGTCCCCTAGAACTTAGAACTACTTAAACGTAACTAACCTAAGGACATCACACACATCCATGCCCGAGACAGGATTCGAACCTGCGACCGTAGCGGTGGCGCGGTTCCAGACTGTAGCGCCTAGAACCGCTCGGCCACTCCAGCCGGCGAGGAAGAAATGGGCTGCGATTCCTCCACAGACCTTCATTGAAAATGACCCCAGAAAAGTTCAATCCGTCTTAAAGGCGAAGGGTGGACACACCGCACATGAATAAAAAATTAAAAAGAAATCCTACTATATGTTCAGCATATAGGCATATCTACAAATTAATTTGCGTGTATAAAATGATTTGTTCCACATCATTACAGTTAAGTGCAAATAATCCACGGGAAGCTAAGCTGACATGCATCTAGAAACTTTTTGAGGTTATAGTTACTAAGAAACTCGAAAACTGCGTTAATTAATGACTACTATAGACTGCAAACTCTCCTGTTTTAGCGGAAAATTAAATGTAACACAATATGTTAGTTATAATATGTGCTAGATTAAGAGTAAATGACAAACGCGGTTCACTACCGGTACGTAATATGTTACGAACAGCAATCTTAATTTCCTATAATTCCGAAAAGTATTAGTTTATTCCGTTGATATACACATTTTGGGTGAATGCTTTCTTTTTTGCTTTTTGTTTTTAGTGACGATAATGCTGCTACAATTGCACAAATCACGAAATTTGATTCCAAGTAATGCTATAGAGCGAAATCCTTTTGTTCGCAGCACTCAACGCGCGAAAATACACAATTTATCACTACTTACGAAGGAATTTTGATACAGTTATTATAAAAAGCACGTATGGGTTTTACGTCAAGTCTATAAAGGTCCCTCATTTATGATGTAGCGTAGTTGTTATACACTCCTGGAAATTGAAATAAGAACACCGTGAATTCATTGTCCCAGGAAGGGGAAACTTTATTGACACATTCCTGGGGTCAGATACATCACATGATCACACTGACAGAACCACAGGCACATAGACACAGGCAACAGAGCATGCACAATGTCGGCACTAGTACAGTGTATATCCACCTTTCGCAGCAATGCAGGCTGCTATTCTCCCATGGAGACGATCGTAGAGATGCTGGATGTAGTCCTGTGGAACGGCTTGCCATGCCATTTCCACCTGGCGCCTCAGTTGGACCAGCGTTCGTGCTGGACGTGCAGACCGCGTGAGACGACGCTTCATCCAGTCCCAAACATGCTCAATGGGGGACAGATCCGGAGATCTTGCCGGCCAGGGTAGTTGACTTACACCTTCTAGAGCACGTTGGGTGGCACGGGATACACGCGGACGTGCATTGTCCTGTTGGAACAGCAAGTTCCCTTTCCGGTCTAGGAATGGTAGAACGATGGGTTCGATGACGGTTTGGATGTACCGTGCACTATTCAGTGTCCCCTCGACGATCACCAGTGGTGTACGGCCAGTGTAGGAGATCGCTCCCCACACCATGATGCCGGGTGTTGGACCTGTGTGCCTCGGTCGTATGCAGTCCTGATTGTGGCGTTCACCTGCACGGCGCCAAACACGCATATGACCATCATTGGCACCAAGGCAGAAGGGACTCTCATCGCTGAAGACGACACGTCTCCATTCGTCCCTCCATTCACGATGTTGGGGCATGAGCGGAAGACGGACTAACGGTGTGCGGGACCGTAGCCCAGCTTCATGGAGACGGTTGCGAATGGTCCTCGCCGATACCCCAGGAGCAACAGCGTCCCTAATTTGCTGGGATGTGGCGGTGCGGTCCCCTACGGCACTGCGTAGGATCCTATGGTCTTGGCGTGCATCCGTGCGTCGCTGCGGTCCGGTCCCAGGTCGACTGGCACGTGCACCTTCCGCCGACCACTGGCGACAACATCGATGTACTGTGGAGACCTCACGCCCCACGTGTTGAGCAATTCGGCGGTACGTCCACCTGGCCTCCCGCATGCCCACTATACGCCCTCGCTCGAAGTCCGTCAACTGCACATACGGTTCAAGTCCACGCTGTCGCGGCATGCTACCAGTGTTAAAGACTGCGATGGAGCTCCGTATGCCACGGCAAACTGGCTGACACTGACGGCGGCGGTGCACAAATGCTGCGCAGCTAGCGCCATTCGACGGCCAACACCGCGGTTCCTGGTGTGTCCGCTGTGCCGTGCGTGTGATCATTGCTTGTACAGCCCTCTCGCAGTGTCCGGAGCAAGTATGGTGGGTCTGACACACCGGTGTCAATGTGTTCTTTTTTCCATTTCCAGGAGTGTAGTCTATAGTCTCTAAAGGGCCGTGAAAGAAAGAATAGAAAAGAAAGCAAACAAAAGAGGTGCTTAATGATGAACACTGATACACGTTGGTTGTCAACCGCTCATTGTTTATTTCAAAAGTATATCTCTTTGGCAACTACGGCATCTTTCGAAATGACATGGAGTTAAATCATGGTCTCGTAAGACTAACTTTTCTTAACAACTTTACTCGTGAATTACACGCTATGAGAGATCGATGCCTTGACTTCGACAACAGTTTGCGATGATAATCGGTCTCTTGAGAACTTGCATCTGCCTAATTACGAGACGACAGTAAAAATACTTTCGGAGAGATCTGCATCAATTTCGTCCCGATTTTGACCAACGTCTGGCGCCACCTGCCCTTTCATCCTTTCACTCGCTGTCGAAATAGGCGACAGTCTTAAAACGTGAGTGGGACCCGTAATTTCTGGCGGGAACGGTAGAGGTACGTGCGCCGTCCCTCGCGATGCGGCGGTCGGGATCCCTTGCAGACTGGCGAAGAGCGAGGAGCGGGTGAAAGCCTGCCGGATCACGCCCGGGAAGGGCGTCGGACCAGCAATGAAAGGCTCGGCCGGCAGCTCTTTAATGCGAGCCTGAGTCAGCAGGCGGCCACAAAGCCTCCAGCGTTTGCTCGCCCCGCTGAACCCGGCGCGCCGCGTACACCCAGCAGCGTTAGTCAGCACCACTTCGTGACGGCTGTTTTGCACAGCATCTCCTGCACACACACACGCACACACACACGAGGCTCTGTGAAAGGAACCACGCGCGCCAAGCACCTCTCGAGTATCGATTGCTCGTTGCGAGTCGTCCATCACTTGAGGGCCAGCGAGCAGTCATCTCTGGAGTGTAAATAATGACCTGTTATTGCAGCTATCATGGGATGGAACCAATGCGTTGCTTTCAAAGACTTATTCGGCGTCACGATACCGGATCCGGTGTTCAGTACACAATGATGCAACTTAAGTACCTTAGTAACGTTAGTTACTAGCCTCGATTTTCTCTGTGTCGTGTTCTCTGTAACCTTGAGAAAATTGAAAACAGCGTCGCTTACGTTTAATACGATGTGGGAGGCTCTTTAACTAGTGGGCAGGGAAGACGATGCTCTTATTCCTTCGTCTGTTTGTTCAAGATGTTGCTAGTCTTTAACTATTATGGAATAGTGAAGAAACTGCTATCCGAAGCGGTGGACGCATTCTTACAGTCGCCAGCATTTGACGGAATTTGTCCAGGGATATGAGAAAGAAGGTGTCTTAAGCGTCGTCGTACCGATTTGGTGCCTATGACAAGAGGAAGCACACTGCGTTGCTGCTGCCTGTCCGATATAGTTGGACTGCACGATCAGCCAACAGCTACTGAAATAAGTGACATCCCGTATATCCCCTTGTAATACGGATTTGGCCACCAGATGTGGCGACAGCCTGACCTCCCAGCGCAAAAGGAGACTGGAGTGTTGTGTTGTCAGTAGAGAAGGTTTTTCGACAGAAAGTGCTATATATATTTTCACTAATGAAATATCAAATGCTCTGAGAAACCGCAAGTCACCCGTTCGGATTTTTTGTGATCTCTCAAAGGCTTTTTGATTGTATAAATCATGGATTACTTCTAGATAAGCTCAAGTACTGTGGTATGAATGGGACAGCACTCAAATGGTTTAAATCATACCTAACTGGAAGAGTGCAGAAAGTTGAAATAAGCAGTTCACATAATATGCAAAAAAACTGGCGATTTCTCAAACTGGGGAACAATCAAGATTGGGGTGCCGCAAGGTTCGGTTTTGAGTGCTCTGCTGTTCTTAATATATATTAATGACTTGCCATTCTATATTCAAGAAGATGCAAAGCTGGTACTTTTTGTCGATGGTACAAGTATAGCTATTGCACCCAACAGACAAGAATTAACTGGTGAAGTTGTAAACGATGTTTGCCAGAAAATCATTAAGTGGTTCTCTGCAAATGGGCTCTCATTAAACTTTGACAAAACACAGTACATACAGTTCCACACAGTAAATGGCATGACACCATTAACAAATATAGACTTCGATCAGAAATCGGTAGCTAAGGTAGAATATTCAAAATTTCTAGGTGTATGCATTGATGAGGGGTTTAACTGGAAATAACACACTGAAGATCTGCTGAAACGTTCGAGTTCAGCTACTTATGCTATTACAGTCATTGCAAATTTTGGCGATATACATCTCAGTAAATTATCATACCACGCCTATTTTCATTCTCTGCTTTCGTATGGCATCATATTCTGGGGTAACTCATCATTGAGTAAAAGAGTGTTCATTGCACAAAAGCGTGTAATCAGAATAATTGCTGGAGCTCATCCTGCTGACACTTATTTAAAGAGCTAGAGATCTACACTGTAGCTTCACAATATATATATTCCCTTATGAAATTTGTTGTTAACAATCCAAACGAATTAAAAAGTAACAGCAGTGTACATGGCAACAACACTAGGAGAAAGGATGATCTTCACTACTCAAGGTTAAATCTAACTTTGGCTCAGAAGGGGGTAAATTATGCTGCCACAAAAGTCTTTGGTCACTTACCTGATAGCATCAAAAGTCTGACAGATAGCCATATAGCATTTAAAAGGAAATTAATTTCTTAATGGCATCTCCTTCTACTCATTAGAGGAATTTTTGGATATAGTAAGTGAGTAATTTCCCCAACCCCCACAAAAAAATCATGTAAGATTTTGTGTAATGTAATATCTTTTATAGACACCTTTTATTAACCTGACACGTTCCACATCATTACGAGGTGTCGTATTCATGATCTATGGAACAAGTACTAATCTAATCTAATCTAATCGAAGCAGTGACAGCAGAATGGATCGGTTAGAAGAGCTCATTGACTTCGAACATGGACTAGTCATTGTATGTCAACAAATCCATCAGACCCATTTCAACTCTTTCAACGCTCCACAACTCAACGCTGACGTGACTGTGAAGCGAAAATGCGAAGAAACAACAAAAGGTAAAACAAGACCAGACAGACCGCGAACTGACGTACAGGGACCGTCGCGCCCTTCATCACATGAAATTAGCAAAAGGAATCACTCCTGAGTTCCAAAGTGCTGCTACCAACACTGCAGGTAGCACAGTTACTTAGCGTAGGGAATTAAAGGAAAATGGGCAGCTTCTCATAAGCCACACACATCTCTACCGTGCTAAGAGACGCTCGATGTGGTGTACTGGGCAGTGAATGACTGGAAATTATTTGGAGTGATGAATCACTCTGAATCCTGTGACAATGCGATGGCAGAGAGTGGGTTTGGTGATGGCTGGGGAACGTTACCTGCCGTCATATGTAGTCCCACCAGTGAGGTACCGAGGAAGTGGTATTGCGGTGAGGATTTTTTTCGCGGTTAGGATGTGAGAACGCTGAATCTGGAAGTATAGCAACACACCTTACAGCACTGTGTACTGTTTACAGTAGAGGAACAGTTCGGAGACAATGAGTCTGTCAGCATGACAATGCACAATATCATAAAGCGGTATCTGTGAGACAATGATTTGTGGACAATAACGTTCTTGAAATGGACTAGCCTCCCAGGATACCCGACCTAAACCAAGGGGATCACCTCTAGGAAGAGTTAAAACGACGACTTGATTCCAGTTCCCAGATTCCAACATCACTGCCTTCTCTGGTGTTTCCCTGGCACTTCTCCACAGACACTCAGACACCTCACTCAAAGTGTCCTCAGCAGAGTTCAAGACGTAGTGAAGGAGAAGGGTGGACACACCCCACAGTCAGGTTAAGGTTACTGTTTCCTAATAGCTGTTCGGATGCTTTTGATTCGACAGTGTACATCTCGAATATCATAAATTTAATGGTTTGTAAGAAAAATTCTACACTGTAATTTACTGGACGAATCATAGGTATAATATTCATGTACGAAAGTGGACACCTATAAAACCCTCATTCAAGCAGTTCTTGAGTTGTTCTGGGATCCTAACCAAATTGGATTACAGGAAGGGTGAGGGAAGATTGAAGGAGAGCTGCATGATTCTTCACCGGATTGTTTAGTGAACTATGCGAATGTCACATGAATGGTCAACAAAACACAGAGTGATGGAGGCATTACAAGGACAAATGCATTGCATCGGGAAGGCCTTACTCAATAGAGACTATGTTCCAAAATGAGTCTTCTAACACATATCTCGCTTAATGAACTCAGTGGTAAAATAAGCGAAAGTCGCGCTACCCTTTCATCTATCAAAGCATACGCGAATGGAATACGAAGTAGGGAAATTGATACTGATAGGGTACCCTCTCCCACACGTCAACAAAGACAGATGAAAATTACTAAACAGTATCATGCATATAATTCGCTGCCATTAGATTCAGCGCTTTGAGAACAAAATGGCTCCGAGCATTATGCGACTTAACATCGGTGGTCATGAGTCGCCTAGAACTTAGAACTACTTTAACCTAACTAATCTAAGGACATCACACACATCCATGCCCGAGGCAGGATTCGATCCTGCGACTGCAGCGGTCGCCCGGTTCCAGACTGAAGCGCCTAGGACCGCTCGGCCACACCTGCCGGCGCTTTGAGAACAGCAGTGAGTTAGGTCGAGATGTATTTTATGAAATACAAAGTAAAATAATATAATATATTATTTATTTTTACACATTGTTTCTTACATGATATCCAATAAAGGACACTACATGTCTAAATACAGAGTTGATCTTACAGGCATATTCTACATGAATACAAATTCCAACATTTCAGAATCGTAGCCGAATCTACCGTTTTAATTATCAGTTATCTGCACCTAAATAAAGATACTAATGAAGTCGAAGAGTGATTTTCTTTTTAATTTAAAGTGATATTCTAGGCCACGTCCTTATTAATTTATAATATTTTCATCAATTTCTCCTTACTATCTTTTTAAATGCATGCACACCGTAAAGTACTATTTACAGTCAGAACATACATGGGGAAATCTAAATTAGTTATGTTAGTATTCAGCTCTGTTTGTATTCTTAGATTAAAATTTGTATAAATTGCAACTATCTTTACATATTACTCTTTACACACTCCACTGTACTCAGAATATTATTTTACTCTGTAGTATAAGAAGCACTGAACTCACAATATTATTTTACTCTGTGAGATAAGAAGCAGATCTGTATTTATGGAATTCAGATTTATTTGACAAGAAACTACGAACTTACAAGTGTTGGCCAAGGATATGGAAACACCAAGAGAACTGCATGCTTGAGCAAAGTATTTGACTATGAACAGCATCTGTCCAATGCCCTCAATATTTCGCAACTGTCAGTCGTGGTAGAACAGTTATGCGTGTTGTTACACCCAGGAATAATCTCCCCAGTGAACACTTAGAAAACGACGAAGTTCTATCTTGGCAGCTCTGTTTTCTGTCAATGACCAGTAAACGTCTACACTACTAGCCACTAAAATTGCTACACCAAGAAGAAATGCAGATGATAAACGAGTATTCATTGGACAAATATATTATACTAGAACTGACATGTGATTACATTTTCACGCAATTTGGGTGCATAGTCCTGAAAAATCAGTACCCAGAACAACCACCTCTGGCCGTAATAACGGCCTTGATACGCTTGGGTATTGAGTCAAACATATCTTGGATGGCGTGTACAGGTACAGCTGCCCATGCAGCTTCAACACGATACCACAGTTCGTCAAGAGTAGTGAGTGGCGCATTGTGACGAGCCAGTTGCTCGGCCACCATTGACCAGACGTTTTCAATTGGTGAGAGATCTGGAGAATATGCTGGCCAAGACAGCAGTCGAACATTTTCTGTATTCAAAAAGGCCCGTACAGGACCTGCAACATGCGGTCGTGCATTATCCTGCAGAAGTATAGGGTCTCACAGGGATCGAATGAAGGGTAGGGCCACGGGTCGTAACACATCTGAAATGTAACGTCCACTGTTCAAAGTGCCGTCAATGCGAACAAGAGGTGACCGAGACGTGTAACCAATGGCACCCCATACCATCACGCCGGGTGATAAACCAGTAAGGCGATGACGAATACACGCTTCTAATGTGCGTTCACCGTGATGTCGCCAAACACGGATGCGACCATCATGTTGCTGTAAGCAGAACCTGGATTCATCCGAAAAAATGACGTTTTGCCATTCGTGCACCCAGGTTCGTCGTTGAGTACACCATCCCAGGCGCTCCTGTCTGTGATGCAGCGTCAAGGGTAACCGCAGCCATGGTCTCCGAGCTGATAGTCCATGCTGCTTCAAACGTCGTAGAACTGTTCTTGCAGATGGTTGTTGTCTTGCAAATGTTCCCACTTGTTGACTCACGAAGCGTGGCTGCACGATCCGTTACAGCCATGCGGATAAGATGCCTGTTGGGATCGAGCACGGCGTTCCGTATTACCCTCCAGAACCCACCGATTCCGTATTCTGCTAGCAGACATTGGATCTGGAACAACGCGAGCAGCAACGTCGCGATACGATAACCCGCAATCGCGATAGGCTACTATGCGACGTTTATCAAAGTCCGAAATGTGATGGTACGCATTTCTCCTCCTTACACGAGGCATCACAACAACGTTTCACCAGGCAACGCCGGTCAACAGCTGTTTGTGTCTGAGAAATCGGTTGGAAACTTTCCTCATGTCAGCACTTTGTAGGTGTCGCGACCGGTGCCAACCTTGTGTGAATGCTCTGAAAAGCTAATCATGTGCATATCACAGCATCTTCTTTTTGTCGGTTAAATTTCGCGTATGTAGCACGTCATCTTCATGGTGTAGCAAGTTTAATGGCCAGTAGTGCAGCTATGGGAAAATGCTAAGCGAGTTGCGGCAACCACACACAAGCTGTCCCAGCACAGGGAACTACCGGCCACCCAGTTCTACAAGCAATGCATAAAGACATCGTGGAAGCCGAGAGATACCGCCATACTAGTGACAAAGCAAAGTTTCGCAAGGAATGCTAGGTACAACGCAACAATAAGTATTTAGGTGTCGAGCCAGCAAAAAAGAACTTCTGGGAGGTGCAAGTCTGAAGTCAAGAGAAGAGCTGACAGCGAGGGAAACCAAAATACATGCATGGCCATACACACCGCTGCAAAGCCTACGGGAAGCGGCAACATAACTATCCCTCCTTCTTAGCAACTGCTCTTTGCTGAGTGCTGTTTGCTAACTGTCCAGTGCGTGTGTGTACTGTGCGTGTGTATTAAACCGGGGACCTTGAGACGACGGAGAGGCTTTGTCCCGCCTTAGCCCTCAGTGGTTCTCAACCACACAACTGGCCACTGCAGTCCACCCACCTCACCGCTGCACACCGAACCCAGGGTTATTGTGCGGTAAGACCCCCAGTTCCCCCCCCCCCCCCCCCCCCCACCTCCACGGGAACGTCTCATACCACACGTGTGTAACCCCACATGTTTGCGTGGTAGAATAATTATGGTTTACGCGTACATGGAGACAGTGTTTGCGCAGCAATCTCTTTATGAGGTTATCTACGTACCCGTACACGTCCATCCACAACATGTTTCCAGTCACCAGCAGTCCAATGTCAGCGCTGACGGGCTCAAGCGAGGCGTAAAGCTTTATGTCGTGCAGTCATCAAAGGTACACGAGTTGTCCTTCAGCTCCGTTGAATGGTTCGCACGCTGACACTTGTCGATGGGCTAGCACTGAAATCTGCAGCAATTAGCGGAAGGGTCGCACTTCTGTCACGTTGAACGATTCTTTTCAGTGGTCGTTGGCCCCATTCTTGCAGGATCTTTTTCCGGCCGCAGCTATGTCAGAGATTTAATGTTTTACCGGATCCCTTATATTCACTGTACATTCGTAAAATGGGCGTACGGGCAAGTCCCCACTTCATGGCTATCTCGAAGATGCTGTGTCCCATCGCTCGTGCACCGATTATAACACCACTCACATAAATCTTGATAACCTGCGATATAGCAGCAGTAACCGATCTAACAACTGCGCCAGACACTTGTTGTCTTATGTAGGCCTTGCCGACCGCAGTGTCGTATTCTGCCGCTAAACATGCCTCTGTATTTTAATACGCATGCCTATACCAGTTTCTTAGGCTCTTCAGTGTAGATTAGGAAAGACTAATACGCAAGGAAGTGATGGAGATTTGATTTAAAAATGGGAGGTTTGTAACTTACGTTTTCTTTCTTTTTGCTGGCATAACACTGAAAATGGTATCTTCTGAAGAGTTAAAAGCTGATGAACGGTGAGTACGAACGTATTATCCAAGCGTAATCCATTTTACCACCTGGTGTCACTGACTAAAAAGAAATTACTTTTCGAGTAGGTCCATGTTCTGTTGAGAATATAAGAACTGGATAGTGCTAGAACGCAATCAATCCTGCTGGAGGAACATCCTCAACTGAGCATTATACCAGAGGTTGAAAATACCGCTATAGTTTTAAGGTTCTTTTACTTAGGACACGACTGGTTTCGGGCTCTTCTACGCCGATTTTCAGGTGACGTACTGGAAATAGCTAGACACTGGAGACAATTATTACACGCAGCAATACACATGAAGAACAACCAAAAGAAAACAGAAAACTGATTCGATAAAAAAAATTAAAAGCAGAACGGGCTAGGTGCTGTAAAACCTAAGTCAATTTCGCCGGCCGAAGTGGCCGTGCGGTTAAAGGCGCTGCAGTCTGGAACCGCAAGACCGCTACGGTCGCAGGTTCGAATCCTGCCTCGGGCATGGATGTTTGTGATGTCCTTAGGTTAGTTAGGTTTAACTAGTTCTAAGTTCTAGGGGACTAATGACCTCAGCAGTTGAGTCCCATAGTGCTCAGAGCCAACCTAAGTGAATTCCAAAGTGACACTAGACAGTGCTACAGACGAATATCTGCGTAAAGAAATACGCCAAGAATACCAGGACACTTCCACTGGGCTGTTGTGACTCCGAGTGCCGCGGTGGACGAGTTACAAGACGCGGCGTGCTACCAGTAAGCGCAGTTCATGGAGTAGATTACGCGAAGGAGGAAACAAACTGGTAAACCAGAGTAGCGGAAATATTGCCATCTGTTGACGGGTGAAGAACGCCCGGCCGTTGACAGTTTGAATTAGTGATTTACACTTAAAATGAAAAATGAAAAAAGGAAACATTATATAGAAAGTTACATGAAAAAAGTTAAAAGTGCATTATGCGTGATAAAGGAACATATTGAAAAGGGCAGTACAGCACTACATAAAACTGCAGTTTTATACGGGGCCGACTACGTACAGAAAGCACGGTACTTCCTAATCCAGCCCCAGTTTCAAAACACACTCATTTAACCCCACAGCTAAGTTCGTTGCGGAAATTAACAAGGCACTTTAAGAAACAAATGCGTCATTCGCCCCATTTCTTAAAAAAACTTTAATACCGATGAATCCGAGAACGACCACTTTCAAGGGTGTCGTGAAGTTTCATAAGCCACGTGCTCCTTTATTATCATTGCTATTAATGGCCCAGATTACTCATTGGCTAAGGAATTCCAAAGTTTCCTCAGTAAACATTAATGTTTCTATGATGGTCATGCCATCAAGAACAGAGAGGAGTTAATAACACATTTCAAACAAGTACTTGTAACCAGTGATACTAATCTAGCAAATCTCGACATCGAAAGCGTGTATACGAATATCTCAATTAAAGAGGTGATTCCTATTACTGAATCCAACTTACGGTTGTTCTCTCGTTTAGATTTTTAAAAAAATTAATTAATTCGTTCATTTGCTCAGAATTGTTCTGGACCATAATTACTTTGCCTTCAGGGATACCATATACGGAAAAACTGATGTGCTAGTCATGGGGCACCCCATTGCCAGTATAATAGCTAATATTTACATCAATTATATTGAACATCAGTTTTCTTTCAGCCCACCCACAACACCTTCAAAGAGTAGTAGTTATCAAAAATGGTTCAAATGGCTCAAAGCACTATGGGACTCAACATCTGAGATCAAAAAAATGTTCAAATGCGTGTGAAGTCTTATGGGACTTAACTGCTAAGGTCATCAGTCCCTACGCTTACACACTACTTAACCTAAATTATCCTAAGGACAAACACACACACCCATGCCCGAGGGAGGACTCGAACCTGCACACTCCATGACTGCAGCGCCGTAGACCGCTCGGCTAATCCCGCGCGGCCTCTGAGGTCATCAAGTCCCCTAGAACTTAGAACTACTTAAACCTAACTAACCTAAGGACATCACACACATCCATGCCCGAGGCAGGATTCGAACCTGCGATCGTAGCGGTCGCGCGGTTCTAGACTGAAGCGCCTAGAACCGCTCGATTACACCGGCCGGCAGTAGTAGTTACAAAAGATACATGATGACATCATACTTTTGCACAACGGGACCGACACCCAGCTGCAACTTTTTCAAAACGACTTGAACAAAATGCACCCCAACATTCAGTATAAGATAGAATACCACTCTGGCTTTGCACTCTCATTTTTAGATCTGAAATATTTCGTTATATGTCAGTAAAGTTCACTTTAACATGTTTAGGAAACCAACTACGACTAGTTCTATTATTCATCGCTCTTCAGTTCATCCAAAGCAGCAAAAAATGGCAACTCTTCGTCTAAAGCTTTACCGAGAGGCTAGAGCCACTCTCAAAATAAAATTACCAACTTAAGTTGGACACCATTGAATACATAGTACATGCTAATGGCTACTAGCCAAATGTTGTTGATGTTCTTCATCAGCAAAATACAATCGAAAACCGCTTCCAACTACCCTGTCATCTACTAGCAATGACAACACTAAAAAATATTTTTGCAGGATCGCATACGTAGGTGTTATATCTGACAGGATCGACAAATGGCTTAGAAAAAAAATAGGATCTGTACCCGCCTTGTACACCGCGCATAAGGTCGGGCTCCTACTGAAGCACCACGAAACCAGAGAAGACAATCGCTACGCACAGTAGGGCGTGTCCAGTGAGCTGAGTGTCCTTCCACATAAACAGGCCAGACTGGCCGCTCCTTTAACATACGATTCAGAGAGCAGCAGGATCTTATCAGTTCCACATCCACCCTCACAAACCTCTTGAAGTATCATAACCATTCCGTTTCATATTTAAACACATATTGAAGCAGTCTACATATTGAAAGTAAAGGCCCGGTTTTAAACATTTTAGAAGAAATAGAAATCAACCTCAACATTTGCCGTGATCCGTAGGGCATTTTGAACGAGCAAACTGCGCTTAAGCACGCAGTCTTGCTGAATAACTTTTCTTTTCAGCCTCATTTCCTTGTCTTTCTGGTTTCTGATTACTGTACGTCATACATATATATTTCTTAACTGGGTCAGTGTTTCCCGCACTACTTTTGTGGCCCATAATTAGGCTTAACGAATGTACGGCATATTCCTGTTTCCTATTATAAGATTTGCAAGGTCCACCCAGTTCATTTTACATAGCTGTAAAATGTCCTTTTTTAATAGATGTTTGCATGTTTTTCATTTTTCATCCTATGACTATGCCGCATTATTGTGCTGCTTCATTATGTGTCCTCCTTAATTTAAGATTTACCTGTCTTTCATGATGCAAAATTCGTCTCAGACCTTGTCGTATGTAAGCCTCTATCATTTGTCGACTTTTAGTTAGCACGTTTCAAATTGACCCAGCTTTTAATGTGTCCTTTTAGTGCTATTGGTGCTAGCTATTAATTGGCATAATAGTTTCTGACAGTGTGCACTGTAAGGTTTCGCTACTTTCCCTTTTGGTCAGCAGCGAAGTGCTCATAAATCGGAGTGGCACATGTATATGTTGTTTTAACTGATGACTGTGACGTGTTGTTCCACGTCGCCGAATATATATCCCCAAAATGGTTCAAATGGCTCTGAGCACTATGGGACTTAACATCTGAGGTCATCAGTTCCCTAGAACTTAGAACTACTTAAACCTAACTAACCTAAGGGCATCACGCACATCCATGCCCGAGGCAGGATTCGAACCTGCGACCGAAGCGGTCGCGCGGTTCCACACTGTAGCGCCTAGAACCGCTCGGCCACTCGGGCCGGCGAACAACTAGTTTCAGCATGCATTTTCAAGCCCCATTACACGTAACTGAAATATTATTACGAGCGTTACAGTGATTTATAGGAAGGTTTTGCACTTATATCGGGGGCATCGTATATTATTTATTCACAGCTCCAATGATGCTTTTCCTATTCTAGAATGTACAGTAACTGAAAAACAAATCAACAAATTTTGTACGAAAAATGTTTATCGTATTCACCCAGAGAGAGAGAGCAATGTAACTTAAGGTAGATTTCAATAACGAAATTGTGGCTGGTTTAGTCATTCACCAGCTATCGTTAACGGCCGCGAAGTTTACAAGATACAACATGGATAAAACAGCATAGAAACTAGTATGTTACTATACTTGGAGATAATGTATCAGACAGAGAAATCAAATTGTTTCGGTGTACCAACGCTAGCAGAATAGGAAGAAAAAGAATTTTTTTTCTTTTTTTTTTTTTTACAATCGTAATTAGTTTGTCCTCTATGCAAACGGATTTGAGGAAAGAAATTGTTCTTTTGTGGTGTCTTAAGTTTTCTCGGCGCGATTGATTAATGGTGTACTTGCAGTAGCTTTGTTGAGTTTCTGGTCCCATATTATGGACGAAATGGAAACAACAACCCAGCAGAACATTCAGAAACATACCACTAATTAAATTTTTCTTAAGAATGTGAAGTGCTGTATTCACTTCGGCTAACAATCACAAAAGAATTATATCTTCATCTTTCCCGCACATGTTGGGTTACAAACCGCAAAAACAAGGGTTCTGTTCTCATGGTACTGTTGCAATAAAATGTTGGTTCAGAAAATTCTTCAAGACTTGTGAGGTTCCTGCTTCATATATCTAACATAGGGAAATAAATGATTTCCGGAATCTGAAGTTGGTGAATCGTTGTCCAGACGCGTATTCTGAGGAACAAGTGTAACGGAAGGAGACGACGTATTCTGCAGAGATAGCTGTTATCTCGTAAAACAGCATCTGCTTAATAGCATACAGTTGGACAGTAAGCAGATATTCTCGCAAGTCTAATACACCCGTGTTTGATCCGCATTTTGATTTTAGTTACTATTACACTGTAACGTTCTGCCTTTGCGGTTTCTATACTAATGAACGATTAGAGTCAGATTTTGTGTTAATGCAGAAGTGATCTATATTTTATAGCAAGTAGTGTATGTAGTATCATAAAATACACAGTGGATCCTGGCTTTAACAACAGTCATAGGACCTTGAAAATTATGTTGTTATAAACGAGTGTTGTTGCAACCGAGATTAGTATTTTCAGTCTTTTGTGGTGGCAAATTGAAAAGAATGAAAGGTTTCTGTTGGATTCCTTTCATGTTTGATTTCTTAAATCTGTTGTCATTTATGGAATAAATTCCTCTTCTAAATTTACTGTGGCGTTTCTGACTATCTGGGAGGAAACTGAGTAGTGGAACGTGTTACTTTTACACGTAAACAAGAACGATCTGTCACACCACTACACTTTAAAACACAGTTTATATGTAATTCATGTCACACAGTCTCATACGGAACCTACATCCACTTTCTGTTATATACTGTATATGATAAGATACTGTCATCCCCCTTCCCTTCTGTGTGAGAGGATGAATGATCAAATGTGTTTGTAGTTGCATGCTTGAGGGTAGCAGACAAGGCTGTCTGCTAGAGAACAGTAGGACCAACGTCGGAACAGGTAGCTACGCTTTCTAAAAGCAGAGAGGTTTCTATCCTTAGTATGGTCCTGTCCGTCCGTTGTCATGTTGGTATAGGAAGCTGCCCCTCTGGCCACTTCCGTTTGTCTTTGTGAGCCACCCTCAGGAAGCACGCTCGGTAGTAGGCAGTGGCAGTCTCGGAGTAGGCAGTTGCAGTCTGGCGGTGGCGAGCGTCTGAAATGGTAAGATCTCCGGTTAAGCGCGTGTCTGCTAAGTCCGTAGGACAATGGATTTGTTAAGTTCAGCCTAACTGAGAATTTAATCACCTTTATTTCGGGTTTAGCTCTAAAATATCTAAGGTTATCTTAAATTGCAGCGTAGTGTAATTCTCGTGTGAAGTTCAGATTATTTTCCGGTAGTTGCTTTGTTACTACTTGGTGAGTAAAGTGGAACCACGTGTTGATCAGTAACTCTAACTAAGATCAATCTTAAATGCAAATGATTGTGTGATTATAACGTCTCGTCTTGACAATATTTTGCAATATAGCAACTTTTCTTTATGTTCAACCCACGTGGGGTGTACTTTGTGAGACCAGTACCACGTGCTTATATAACTGTTTGACCCGTCAGGTTAACAGTAAGAAGTTAGTAACCAGTTCGAGGTTTTTCTTTTGTAATTTGCTTTTCGATCTAATTTATTTTAACTATCAAAATTATTGTGGAGTTATACGCTTTGTGTAAACCAAGTTGACCACGTGAAGCATGTGGTGTAATCATCAAAGTAGCCCTCAGCTATTCTTTTCGCGAAGATTTCACAAAGAGTTAATATGAATTTAGTATACCAGTGTGTGGTAATTACATGACGGACAGGATTGTGCTTCGAACGTAATTTCTTTGGGTAAAAATTTGAATCTGTTTGTAGTGGTTAACTTTCTCTTGCATGCGTTTCAACGTTCTTTGTGTGTTGTTTTATGAATGCAGTGTTGTATGCAGACTCCCAATCTTGGCTCTATATTTGATGTGTTCCGTAAGATTTTCACAATCCTTAAACAAGGCACCAGCTTAGTTACGAATATAATTTAATATGCTGAAATTTCATGATCAATCTTAAAAATAAATTTCCAAATATAAACTGATTTCTTTCTTTTTATTTAAATTCTCCTTTTTATATATATATTACCGGTTGTTGTATCACTATTAAAAGATTATCATTAATGTTAGTCTGCTTGGGAATTTGGTAAACTTGGACTAGATACCTGATGAAACAGTTCCCCAGTAATCCACGGTTAACTTCCCCAGACAGATCACATCTTTCAACCCGCTTTCATTGGCTATTAGCAGTAACGCTTTCAGCATACCAAATTAAAGCTAAAACGTTACAAGAACAAATTCATTTAGGCTTGTTTTATTTTGTTCACAGTATTCACTCTTAAGCTTACATGAATACCGTATGTCCAGTACCCACCAAACTTCTTTCCGTAGGAGTGAAGTAATGAGTCACTTTATTCTGCTGAATATTTGCTCAATAAACATTTACTAAATTACGTTCTATGTTCATTATTTTATTTGAAATTTCACTGATCCTTCCCCTAGTCTCATAGAACATGTTCTCAGTTGTAATGACTTCTAAAACGCCACTCACAGTAGGGATAGGCCATTTATTTCCATCTTCCTTCTCTTCTTCTTCTCTTCCCTCCCTCACCTCATCGTCTCTGTGGCGCTGTTTCTTCACTTCATTTACAATTTCGTCTTCAGTCTGCGGAACGATTGTAACAAAGTAATCATATATTGTTGCACACATTTCACTATCGCACTGCTTCAGAATATTGCAGTTGATTTCTGGTAGCAATGCAGGTAGCGACAAATCATCAGTGTCGTCGAACGTGTCGTCAGTTTCGGCGACATTTATTTCTTCAGTTGCGATTCCCGCATGACGGAAACACTTCTTGATGATTCGGGCTCCGATAATGCATCTCATCGCGCCCATTAGTGTAATAGAATAATCCTGATTTTTCTCAACGCATTGTAATATTTTCAGTAATATGAACTGATGATATTGGCGTTTCAGATTCATAATACCTCCTCCATCCATGGCTAAAATGAGTTTGTCGTATTTTCAGGAAGAAAAACAAGCCTAATGTTCTCCAGACCAAAGAGTGCAAGAAGTGCTGGACAGTTGTGAAAAAGGACTAGTATCTTCCTTTTCTGAGTCCTAAGCTCTCAAGTCCAGAGCCTTATTTCAGCTTCAGAGAAATCGGAGATCATGCACGACTTTTTATCAGCATTGTAGTTTACTATCAGATTTTTTAAATGCTTAAAACACCTTGGATTTTTTTATTTACGTGTCACGAGCATTTTTTTTTCTCAGTTCCATCTGCGTTAGCACAAACCGGAACTGTTCTTCGGCCTTTAGGTAACTTCAGACAAAATTGTAGCCCGCCGGCAGTGAACCATTGTTGGATTCTTTCAGTGTCAGAACTTGTGTGTTTCTGACGCAAACTTCACATTCTCGTCGAAGCCTGTGACTGATACCGAAAATACTAATCCCTTCGGTTATGTTTCTGTCCTCAATGAAGTCACACTGCGAGGTGAGTTTAGTAAAACAACAATGCGAATACATGACATTTCAGAAATTATAGCGTGTCGTAGCCTTGACGTACAGATATCATCGTGAGTGATTTGAAGATAAATAATAATTACACTGTTCCAATTAACTTTTTACGTGTCCAATACGATCACGACATTTGGGTATGAAATGAGTTCTGTGAACCCTTGTTCAAAATGGTTCAAATGGCTCTGAGCACTATGGGACTTAACATCTATGGTCATCAGTCCCCTAGAACTTAGAACTACTTAAACCTAACTAACCTAAGAACAGCACACCATACCCAGTCATCACGAGGCAGAGAAAATCCCTGACCCCGCCGGGAATCGAACTGAACCCTTGTGCCAAACTGAAATACGGAATCGTCTTATCGGGCGGTGACAGCATGTGGGTAAACAGATCTCGGCAAATAAAGGATATATAATCAGGGAAATGTGTGACACGAAATGACACCCCATGCTAAATATCTGGAACAATGGATGGGGCATTTTGGTGACGCAGAAATGCACCCTGAAACTGTGGTAGCAATACTATTGTTAATTGGAATAGGAGCACTGCAGTGAAAACTCAAGACTCATTAAAGGTGAAAGGCTTCTCTAACTTCCTTAAGCGCCATTTGATTACTGTGATCCACTTCTACACAGACGCTTTCTTCTGACTCGCAGTAGTCTCCCATCTATGCTTTGTACTGGTTCCGTTGAAGTACGCCGCGAGGAATAAAGCCTCGATTTATGGATTTTAGTTCACTAACTAAATGGCTCCTGCGGGTCAAGAATTCCATTATGTATGGAGTTGCACAATACAGGCTGATCTGAAACTGATTTAGAAAACATTTATGGTTACACACAGAGTATTATTTTATGTTAAGGTCTATATTCTTACAACGTGTCGTTTACGTCTGCATCTGCATCGATGCCTTCATGTTAAATATTTCCATACGAGCACTGATTTCTCTTACTTTATTATGATTATCATTTCTGTATATGAAGGTGGGTGCCAACAAAATATTTTCTTACTCTGAAGGGAAAGTTCTTTATTGAACTTTCATGAGAAGGTGCTTCGGCAGCGAAAAATTCCTTTGTTTTAATGTTTGCCATTCCAATTCGTATCATATCCGTGTTACTCTCTCCCCTTTGTCACGATAGTACAGAACGAAGTGCGCTACTTTGTACTTTTTCGATGTCATCCGTCAGTCCCACCTGATGCGGATCCCACACCGCACAGCAATACTCCAGAAGAGGGCGGACAAGTGTAGTGTAAGCAAGCTCCTTAGTAAACCTGTTACATTTCCTAAGTGTTCTTCCAATAAACCGCTGTCCTTGTTTTGCTCCCTCAACATCATTGTCTATGTGATAGTTGCATTTTAAGTTATTCGCAATTTTAAACCCTAAGTAATTAATTGAGCCATTAAATTTGTGTGATTTATCGTGAAACTTGCGGACTCTTTTTAGTGCTCATATGGATAACTTCACATATTTCGTGATCAGGAGACAATTGCCGCTTTTTGCACCATGCAAATATCTTATTTAAATCATTTTGTTGTTCGCTTAGATCATCTAAAGACTTTACATGATGATAAATGACAGCATCATTGGCAAGCAATCTAAGAGAACTGCTCAGATTATCTCCTAAATCGTTTATGTAGATCAGTAGAAACAGAGGGACTGTAACACTTCCTTGGAGAGCCCAAGATATTCAGAAACTACTTCTGTTTTACTCAATGATTTCCGTCAGTTATTATGAACTGTCACCTTTCTAAGAGGGAATCACGAATCCAGTCAGACAACTGATCCAGTCAGACAACTGAGAGGATATTCCATAGGCACACAGTTTAATTAGAAGTCACTTGAGAGGAACAGGCATTGTTTAGATACCCAAAGAGTGGGACAAGGGCGGCAACACCCCACATTGCATTGTTGCCAGATTTGTTCAAGATGGCGGAGATAGAAGTGGCAACGCAATGACGCCATGGCGGAAAGTTCAAATTTTGGCAAGAAAATAGGTCAATTGAGCTACCTCCACTAACTTAAACACGTCCCCTCCCCTCTCCCCCTTCCCAAGAAAAGGGTGGGAACTCCAAATTTTCGTGGGGAAAAAAGGGCACTTGGGCTACATCCACTAACCTACTCCGATCAGCACCTCTTCCTTGGAATTGGCAGGAAATGGACTCAGCCTTTGCTGGGATGCTGGATAGGATGGACATAAGACTTTTTTTGCATGCAGTGTTTATTTAAGCAATTCAAGTTGCCATGGGGAATAGCTCCATCCTGTGTGTTCTAGGCGCTAGAGTTTGGAACAGCGCGACCGCTATGGTCGCAAGTTCGAATCCTGCCTCGGGAATGGATGTGTGTGATGTCCTTAGGTTCGTTAGGTTTAAGTAGTTCTAAGTTCTAGGGGACTGATGATCTCAGAAGTTAAGTCCCATAGTTCTCAGAGCCATTTTGAACCAGTGTGTTCATCACAAGGTCCAGAGTCCCACTGACCTAGTAAACAATACTGCGACCAGAGGGCACTGTCGATGGTGGTCGGGGGGAAAATGGCGGGAAAAGGACTCAGTCTGTTCTGGGCTGCTGCATAGGAAGGGCTGTACTTTATTTGTTTTGGAACAGTTTATTTAGCGATGCATTTCACGTAGTTCATGTATTATACTGATACAAAACACCCAATCTGATGTGCTTGGGGTCACACTACATAGCCTACAGACCTGCAAACTACGAGTACTCGTAAATCACCGAAATAACGCAATACACCGATGTACAGACACGCAAACAAATCATAAATTGTCAAAATAATGCTTGCAAAAGGCTCTGCAAACACGCTCACTAATTGTAAACTGTCGAAATAAGGCATTGTACAGCCTACAAACCTGTTCAGAAAATAATGCAACAGACGCATCCATTACTTGTGAAATTATCAAAAAATAATGCATATTTAAAGTTGTGCAAACACACGCACAACGCTTAAACAGCCGAAAATAATGCACTGCACAAACACTCATTGTACATAAAAAACGCTTTTGAACTATCGTCAGCCGCAACATATAAGCGAACTGCTCCCTACAGAGGGTCCAATGTGCGCACATGCCGACACCAGCACCACCACACATGTGCTTTGCAGGGCCAGCCGGACGCAAGCCAGTGCCAGAGAGACGAACACAGGGGCACGAGCCATCGCTGTCACAGCACTGCCACCTGCAACCAGCAGGTGAAAGTCGCCTCTATTTTCAGATATACAATTAGAATTCTTTGAGTGTTATACTGTCATCACAAGTCTATGTAAATAAGAGCCAAGTCTCCCTCTGGTCGTGCACGTGTTCACATAACCATCGTGGCTGATGCATAGCTGCAGCGTTCAGTGCCGAGAGAGATGTTTGCATAGCAGCTCACCCTCACAGATGCAGCTAAAAGGCTCTCAAGACTATACTGACATCACATGTCTATGTAAATAACAGCCAAGTCTCCCTCCAAAGCCGGTCGCGGTGGTCTAGCGGTTCTAGGCGCTCAGTCCGGAACCGCGCGGCTGCTACGGTCGCAGGTTCGAATCCTGCCTCGGGCATGGATGTGTGTGATGTCCTTAGGTTAGTTATGTTTAACTAGTTCTAAGTTCTAGGGAACTAATGACCTCAGAAGTTGAGTCCCATAGTGCTCAGAGCCATTTGAACCATTTGAATCTCCCTCCAAATGCACAATAGAAATCTGTTTCAATGCTTTCCAGAGTAGCACAGAGTGCATTCTCCCTGATGTTCCTTAATGGCAGAGCCCATCCATCACATATCAGCCCATCACGGAAATCGTAAAGTGTCATAGTAATAGTTAATGGTAGCTTTTGTTTTTGTTGTAGGAGCTTTCGTGATTTCTCAGCTTGTCTCCATGGAAATTCTTGCCCTAGCAGGAGCTGTTTACGAAAATAGCTGAGAATAACACCCAATGTATTCTTCCTGATGGTGCTAATGAGACATACCATGCTAACCTTCCTGGAAATCGAAATGTTCTGCTTTCAACACACGTCTCAGAAACAGTAAACGTTCTCACCGCTATGTAGAGGCTCCTACAACCCAGCACAAAGGATGTCTTGTGAATGAATGGAGCATTCTGATTGGCTCTTACTGAATTTACTGACCAAACTGCTTCTGCTGCCAGTGCAGGAGTACTGTCCGCCATTTTTTCTGCAAACGAGACTTTCCCCAACAAAACTAACTATTTTGTACAGATCGCCATATTGCACTGACAGCTAAACCCTGCCAAAGTGGTCTACAGATCGTCAAATACAGAAAGACACTTGCTCAATTACACTGCTCTGTCACTGAGGACGGAAGCTTGAATCTCCAACGCGGCAATATATCGCCACGTACTGTGTCGATGTAGTAAACATACAATTCGTATCCTGCGCCATACAAAATCGCCCCTTTTGCATCATGCATGTAGCTATCGACCACCAGACACTCGTACATATACCGCAAAGACAGACAGAAGAAGCACGTGCACCGTATATACCCCTCATAGCACTAGATTCTTTCCTCCAAGGTCAGGCAGTCATCAACTGCAGCCGATAGTCACAAGTCATCCGCCCCCGATGTGTGACCAGAGCGCCTCAGTGGATCGAAGTCACTTTCCGAACTGTTGTACAAAGATGTGGTCGGTTCCCTTCAGCACAAAGGCGTTACTGTTTCTGGCCCCGATCTGCTTGCTTTCTACACCTATCTCTAGGATCTGGGATTACAGGAACATACGTAATTTCACATGGTTTGCCAGAATATCATACCATTTTCAAGATACTTCTCGATATCAAGCACGTAGCAATATCCCGTGCGCAGCGGTATTGCTTGTGCACTATAATTCCGAAGATATAGTCGGAAATTATTTCTTTAGAAAGCCGAAACTTTAACGAGGTGGAGCACGCTGTAAACCACTGAGTAACTAGAAACTTATCTCATCTGCGAAGACCTTTACTTGAAACCTCACAAAAAATAAATAAAAGAGGAAATTGCTAGATGCACACAACACACGCCACAATCGATGTTCTCTCAACCAAATAAAGATGGGAAATATGCAGAAGCAGTCAACTGGACAATTTACAAGCGATGGAAAAATGATCCAGCGCAGTCACATGTCAATATTGAATCTTCCCAAATTTCCACCGAGAACACATGCAGTCACGATGGCTGCCCAGCACATACTTAGAGATGTCAAACTGATTCCACATTTTTAGATTTCCAGAAGGCTTTCGACGCCCTTCCTCACAAGTGTCTTCTAACCAAACTGCGTGCCTACGGAGTATCGCCATAGTTGTGCGACTGGATTCGTGATTTCCTGTCAGAAAGGTCACAATTCGTAGTAATAGACGGAAAGTCATCGAGTAAAACCCAAGTAATATCCGGCGTTCCCCAATGAAGTGTTATAGGCCCTCTGTTGTTGCTGATCTGTATTAACGACATAGGAGACAATCTGAGTAGCCGTCTTAGATTTTTTGCATATGATTCTGTCATTTACAGTCTTGTAAAGTCATCAGATGATTAAAACGACTTGCAAAATGATTTTGATAAGATATCTGTATGGTGCGAAAAGTGGCAATTGACCCTGAATAAGGAAAAGTGTGTAGTTATTTACATGAGTACTAAAAGAAATCAGTTAAATTTCGATTACGCGATAGGTCACACTAATCTGAAGGCTGTAGATTCAACTAAATACCTAGGGATTATAATTACAAATATCCGAAATTGGAAAGATCACATCGATAATATTGTGGGTAGAGCAAACCAAAGACTGTGATGCACTGGCAGAACACTTAGAACGTGCAACAATTCTACTAAAGAGACTGCTTACACCACGGTTGTCCGCCCTATTCTGGAGTATTGCTGTGCAGTGTGGGATCTACATCAGATGGGACTGATGGATGACATCGAAAAAGTACAAAGAAGGGCAGATCGTTTTGTATTATCGCGAAATAGGGGAGATAGTGTCACACACATGATACGTGAACTGGAGTGGCAATCCTAAAAACAAAGGCGTTTTCGTTGCGACGGGATCTTCTCATGAAATTTCAGTTACCAGTTTTCTCCTCCGATTGTGAAAACATTCTGTTGGCACCCACCTATATAGGGAGATATGATCATCATGATAAAATAAGACGAATCAGGGCTCGCACAGAAAAATTTAAGTGCTCGTTTTTCCCGCGTGCCGTTCGAGAGTGGAACGGTAGAGAGGCAGATTGAAGGTGTTTCATTGAACCCTCAGCTAGCCACTTTATTGTGAATAGCAGAGTAGTCACTTAGATGTAGATATAGTTTAGTTCGCTATTCAGCCGTATAGAGGACGACATGGTTAGGTCAGGTACATTCCTGCATCCCAACAAGAATTTCCATTCAGACATCTCCTGCCATTAGCACACACTCCCAAACAGAATCGTCCTAGGTAACCAGATATGTATATAGTTTATCACTGTACTTAATATTCAACAATGAGTGAATTATATTTAATACACCTTGCTGACGGCCGTGACTCTGGAAATAGAAATATCTGTTCCATTCTTATGACTTGACATACTTTTCCCTTTGCTGTCACATTATTCCATGTCAAATCCATACCTTCCTTACTACAGGACATAGTCATTTCCTTTGCACATGTCGGAACTCAAACACATACTTTATAAGCCTGATGCTCAAGGCAAACCTATCACGCATCCCCTACTACTAAGTACTAGGTCTTAGAAAGAGAAACATAATCCTCCTACAAACCGCTAAATGTTAAAAAACGCGATCGCCAGAACTACTGTGTGGTACTGTCACAAACAGTCTTCGTTCTACATGTGTTCAAAAGTATCCATGTTAAAAGCTATACTGTCTTTATAAACCGAGGTATGGCATTACCTCCAAATGAAGTGGTTTTCCAGACAAATACCGCGACACTGAATATATATGGTGACGACTGGAGTGCATATTATGAGACCAACAGTGCGGTTACATGTCGCCGATGGTACAAACTCATAATAAAATTACCGAATTTGGAAAGTGGTTAAGGTAAGGAACGTGGTATGAAGCCAGTATTTGCAACTCCTTCTTGCCGCCGCTAGATATTTCTCCAGTATTTGAAATGCATTCTGTCTCAATGCCACAACGGAGGTTTGGTGATATATCCACTGGGTTACAAGCAATGGTTGATTGAGAAGGATCACAAACAGTAGACGGTGTGCTGATTCAGGTTGTAAGAATGTAAACTAGCTTTGCAGATCTCTAGTATTATGCTTTTCGGTACAAATGATGTCTGTGATTTGGAATGAAGTCCTTCCATTCAACCACGTACCTGTGTTGTATCCCATGGAGAAGTCTTTTAATGATTACAGCCACTAGTGAATCACATTTCTGGCACTATCATATCTCAAAACGGTCACCTATTTCGAAACTATCTGCTACAGTGAAATTTTAAATAGCTTCTATACCTATTGCAACTGCTGTCATTTCTGCAGATTTGCACATGTGATCGTTGTAATTTAAGTTGGAACTGAGGAGAAGTTGGCGAGAGCTATATCTACCACCTTCTGCAACTGGTGTAGAAACAGAGTGACCTGAGTTAGTGCGACAGGACCGTGTTTTGACCATTTGGTAGAAAAGGCAAGAGGTTGTCGTAGCTGTGCCAACAATGTACGATGTGTAAGGTGAGCAGCAAACGAAGCTTGCTGTGCAACACAAGGTAGTATAAAAGACACTACTGGGAAAAGGATGAGAATTTTGCTGCTGCATTGTGATCCGACTGCAAACTCCATACAGGTGCTGCAATCTCAAACAGATCTGCGATCATCAGGGCCCAATCATCGTCTATCACCCTAACATGCTATCGTCGTTATTCTGTACAAGGCAATAGTGAAAAAATTCGAACTATAAAAGCTCCACTAACTTCATCCGATAGAGAACTAGGTAAGATTTATACCACATCTCTCTCCCCCCACATATCGAAAACAAATACCGTCTGCATGCCACCATCCAGCACATGTGATGATCCTATGAAATACACAGGTATTGATCCATTGCACAGACCAGTGTAAAGTTGCATCCCCTGTACTGTAGGAGGATGACCGTACCCCACAAACTATAATGTGAGACTCTCCGTTTGAGCCTGTGTCGTTGTTTGAAACATTGTTTTTCACTGCTGTAACACACTTTGTATACTGAAATACATTTTGTTTCTTCCGCCACGACTTCGAGGTCTGTGCCAGGTTCTAAACTGATATTAACACATTCTAATCCACTACTTCTCACAGAAAACTAGACGTCGCACGGTGTAAATCATGTTGTTGCTGTTGCTACCATAACATACTACACACATAGGAGATGCGTCTGGAGCTCGATCATGCATAAAAACCACCTGTTTCTTGTTCTTCTTAACCACCTGCTATTACATCACAACACTTTCAAATCTACTACTATACAACGATAAGGGGTGCTAACCTCCTCGACATAGGCGCATCTGGAGAAATCTTGTGCACTTCGATCGACGTGGACTCGACAAGCTCCATTCATTCACGAGATGCAGAACGTAGCGGTCTACTTCTGGTCAAGTGCAGATTAAATCAGTAATGGTGCTGCAGGGCGGGTTGGTCAAAGACAGTGCGAGGGTATCGTTCAGTCTCTAATTTCATCCTAAGACTGTAAGAATGCCCTGTGACTCCCATCTACATAGAGATATACTATGTGATCAAAAGTATCCGGACACCTGGCTGAAAATGACTTACAAGTTCGTGGCGTCCTCCATCGGTAATGCTTGAATTCAGTATGGTGTTGGCCCACTCTTAGCCTCAATGACAGCTTCCATTCAGTCATGTGCTGGAAGGTTTCATGGGCAATGGCAGCCCATTCTTTACAGATTTCTGAAATGAGGAGAGGTATCGATGTCAGTCGGCGAGGTCTGGCACGAAGCCGGCGTTCCAAAACATCCCAAAAGTGTTCTATAGCATTCATGTCTGGACTCTGTGCAGGCCAGCCAATTACAAGGATGTTACTGTCGAGTAATCACTCTGCCAAAGGCCGTGCAATATGAACAGGTGCTCGATCATGTTCAGTCGTCCAATGTTTACGATCCTTAGACCAAGCGAGGCGTCGTTTTGCATTTACTGGCCTGATGTGTGGCTTATGAGCAGACACTCGACCATGAAATCCAAGTTTTCTCACCTCTCACCTAAATGTTACAGTACTTGCAGTGTATTCTGACGCAGTTTGGAATTCCTGTGTGATGGTCTGGTCTGCCAATTACACTTTATGAGCCTCTTCAACTGTCGGCAGTCTCTGTCAGCCAACAGATGAGGTCGGCCTGTACGCTTCACTATAACATGGGAAACAGTGGTCCTAGGGATGTTTAGGACTGTGGAACTCTCATGTACAGACATATGACACAAGTGACACCCAATCACCAATCATCTCACCATGCTTGAAAGCCATGAGTTCGACGGAGCTTCCCATTCTGCTCTCTCTCAATGTCTAATGAGTACTGAGGTCGCTGATATGGAGTACCTGGTAGTAGGTAGCAGTACAATGCACCTAATAAGAAAAACATATGTTTTGGGGGTGTCCAGATACTTTTGATCACATAGTGTAGATTGTAAATTATACACTATGCTTGAAGTGCTAGAAATATGTAGAGCACTGTGTGGTATACTTGGATGATGTATATGTTTGAGAATTAATAATGAATGCACATACTGTACAGTCATCTATCTACATTCGTAATGATACTCGTAAAGTAGAGAAGGGTCAGTTTAGCGATCATACTGAGATTGGGAAGCATGCTGTCGCAACATTAGTCGGACTTGAAATCACAGTAAAATTGCTACATTTGTTCACACTATCAATTGTGATGCTTATTATTAAAGTACATCGAGAGTGTCTTTTCCAACCCATCCGTTTACTGGTACACTGTTGGTTACCAAATAATGATTGACTGACATCACTTGTCTGAGGTGTAGAAAGAGTTTTGGTGGAGCGGAAACACCTTCTATGGATGGCTAGCACTGAAACAGTGATTGCGTACATGACTGCAATGTGAGGGATCAATCGAAACGGAACGCAGAACCATGAGGTATTCCGTCACTGTGACAGATGCGTTTAAATGTAGAGGCCGTCAGTCACTTCCGGACAGCAGTTTGGAAACTCTCCACAACGTCGCAAAACGTCTCCAGTTTCCTTATGTTGTAACTGTCTTTAATTTAAAATCATCCAGTGTGCGTGGTGTGTTGTGGTAGCAGCACCAACAACATGATGTACACCATGTGACGTCTAGTTTTCTGTGAGAAGCAATGGGTTAAGACGTGTTAATATCAGTTTAGAACCTGATACAGACACTAAAGTCGCGGCGGAAGAAACAAAATGTATGGTAGTGTGCAAAGTGCGTTACAGCAGAAAAAAGAAACAATGTTTCAAACAACGACACAGAGTCACAGGGAGCGTCTCTTGCGACTTATAGTATAGTTTGTGGGATTCAGTCATCCTCGTACAGTAAAGGCAATGCAACTTTCCACTGGTCTGTGTAATGGATCAATACCTGTATATTTAAATAGGATCATGACATGTGCTCCATACCGGCACACACACTGTATTTGTTTTCCATATACGGGGGTGGGGGGAAGGGGGGGAGTGGGGAGGGGAGGGGGCGGGAGAGATGCAATAAACTCTTATCGAGTTCTCCATTGGATGAAGTTAGTGGAGCGTTTATAATTCGTAATTTTTCTCTGTTGCATGGTACAGAATAGCGATGATGGCTACTTGGGGTGATAGGTGTGAATGGTTCCTGCGGGATGTGGATGTGGTTCAGACCGCAGTACCTGTATGTAGTTTGGGGAACTACCACAATGCTGTGGCAAAATCCTCGTCCTTCTCTCAGATCCCGTACTGTTTTTTCATACTACCTCATTTTGCAGGAACAAGCTTCATTTGGCGCTGATCTTACCATCGTACATTGCTGGTGGAGCTAGGACAACATGTTCCCATCTCCACTGAATCGCCGCCACATAGCAGGTTACTGCCCTACTTCTGAACCTTAGCAGCTGTTTTTATACAGGGTATACTTTACACTCTTCTAGTGGATGTAGAGGGGGCTTAGTAGATCAAGTTTTAATAAAGAACTCACGTCAAGTAACAACGTCACCCAACAACACTGCAGAGAGTCAAAGATATAGTCGCCGGTGCCTGTAAATGTATGTATTTACACTGCGATTCTGTGATGATGTTACAGACTTCCAAGGATGATGGAGACGGATAAATGTATCAATTTGTTGCAAGCGTACATGGTTCGGAAACGAACGAGTCGACAGTTACAAGCAAAAATCATTCTGATATCTCTGACAGTGTAACACGTGCACCGCTACTGTTGTTGCTAAGTATGTAGAGTATACAGTTTTAACAGCTGCTAGTGTGGACTGGGACAAGGAAAATTGTCCAGTAAACATGGGCTCCAAAATGCATACCCGAGAAGTTATGAGCAATTGTTCATCTCTGTTAGTGTGAAACACATCTCCTCTGTTGCACAATGGCTCATAGCTCTTAAGGTATGCATTTTAGAGCCCACATTTACCATAGATTTTTTCTTGTTTTTGTTCCCACAACCCCCTTAAAAGTTGCCTATCCTACAGTTTTAGCAACAACAGTACCAGTACATGTGTTCCACTGTCAGAGGCGTCAGAACAGTTTTCTCCTGTAACTTACGATTCGTTCATTTCCAGTACATGGCCCCTTACCTCAGTACCTCAGATTGATATATTTATCTTTGTCCATCATCGTCGAAAATTTGTAGCATCACCATGGAATCACGATGTTGTATATATACATTTATATTCGTCAGCGCCTATGCCTTTGACGCTCTGTAGTGTCGTTGGACGACGTTACCGGACGTGGGTTCCTGCTGTAAAACTTGATCTACCAAGTCCCCTCTACAACCTCTAGAAGTGTGGCTGTATAAGGCAATGACAGCAGAAAGTCTGGACTCACTGACGTGATAATGTTTGACAGAGCAGCAGTGGGCAGTGGAAGAGGCATTTGTTGTGACTGCATGTATCAGTATACTATTATGTTTTATCCATAGCACACTGTCATTTCTAGAGTTTACGGACGTCTTCGAAAAATCGATGATCTTGTTCTTTAGTGTGTTGGAAGTGGAAGCGTAATATGAAAACACCACATTTTGAGGACGGCATAAAAGAATATTAGTAATAAACCGCTCGGAAAACCTAGCGCATCGACGGGCCGCTTCCGGGATACGGAGATACCAGGCTGTCCTGGATAGAATCTGCCTCACAGATTGATGACGGGGGCTGGCGAGCCGGCCAACCTGGTGTAATTTTCAGGTGGTTTCCCACATCCAGCTAGGTAAATTTCGGGCTGGTAGCAAGGTCCCGCCTCAAATACGCCAACATTTCGAAAAACTTTCTCACACATGAACATGAGATTTATGTAATTGCAAGGATATGTTACATATGTGATTTCGTAGGCTTTCCCAGCGTAATAATTCTTGATTCCGCTGGATCCGAAAATCAACATGATTCGATATTTCGGAGATCCATGTTCCCGCCATTTGTGATAACGGTGCTGCTCCTGAGTTCCGCTGAGAACTGATGGCAAGGCTGCAAGTTATCATCCCATCTTACTGCGTACGACATGCGGCACATGTGCCAGCCACCACTGTTGTTTGCTCTCGAATACTGGCTGGTGGCGCCGCCCTCAGTACAACACCGGCGGCAACGACAAATCCACATGTGCGATTTATTTAATTTGAGAAGCGCTTGCTTCCAAAAGATATTATCCCATTATCCAGTTCTATGAACAAGGAAAATACGGCTAATTAATCACATTATTGCACATAATATCATAAACCTATTGAATATCCATATTGACCAAGTAATATACGTACGCTAAAAGTATTCTACCATTAGGCATAAAAAACATTTGCAAATTGCAAAAATGCATTTTAAGAGGTACACAAGATTTTATATTTCACAAATAACATGGTATAACCATTAGACATTTGCAAACTACAAAAAAGTTTTGTCAAACGTACACAAGAATTTGCATTTCACAAAGGACATGGTATAATCATGAACATCAACAAAGACAAATTGAGGATGACGGAATGTAGTCGAATTAAATCAGGTGATGCTGAGGGAATTAGATCAGGAAATGAGACACTTAAAATAGCAGATGCGTTTCGCTATTTGGGCAGCAAAATAACTGATGATGGTCAATGTAGAGAAGATATAAAAAGTAGACTGGCGATGGCAAGGGCATCGTTTCTGAAGAAGAGAAATTTATTAACACCGAGTATAGCTTTAAGTGTCAGGAAGTATTTATATGGAGTGTAGCCATGTATGGAAGGGAAACAACGACGCTGAACAGTTTATACAGCAAGAGAATAGAAGCTTTTGAAATGTGGTGCTACAGAATAATGCTGAAGATTAGATGGGTAGATCACTTAATTACTGGGGAGGTATTGAACAGTATCGGAGAGAATAGGAATATGTGGCTCAACTTGACTCGAAGAAGGGGTCGATTTGTATGACACGTTCTGAGGCATCAAGCGATCACGAATTTAGTGTTGGAGAGAAGCGTAGAGGGTAAAAATCGTAGAGGAAAACCAAGATATGAATACACTAAGCAGCTTCAGAGGGATGTAGGTCACAGTAGTTACTCGGAGACCAAGAGGGTTGCTCAGGACAGAGTAGCATGGTGAGCTTCATCAAACCAGTCTTTGGACTGAAGACCACAACAACAAACCATGAGAATTACTCTTTACGCAATGTCGCTAACTCCATTCATTCAGTAACGAAAATAAACTGCCAATCGCCTACGAAAGATGTTTTTTTTTTACAGATGGTAAAACTCAGATGCTTTATATTTACTCCGAGGGAAACAGTGCAGCATTCTCCGATAGCAGATAGTAGAAGTGGGTGCTATCACCGTTACGGCTGGAGCAACGATTCTAACAGGTACGAGTTTATCGTGGAGCTATCTCGTATATTTCTGTCCGATTACATTCGAAAGTTGCTATAATAACTGGGTTCCTGCTCGCATTGCTCCTCTTCGACATTACTCGATAATTCGTAGCGATCCGCCCTAGTTTCGCCGGCAAATAAAAGTATAAAAACACGTGGTGCTGATCTTATCACAGCTACGCGCCGCATTAATCTTCCCGTTTCAGAACAGGATCTCTCTCTTCTCACCCGTCTGACAGCTCCTTTTGTTTCTCTCGCGCTGTTATATGGCTATTACCTAGTCAGTTACTGTGTGCTACATACGTTTAAGAAAGTTCTCACAGATCCATGAGTATAATTAACGGAAAAAATTGCAGGCTTCGCTTCACAAAAGTACGCAGCATGTTCACTAGAGAAAATCTGCTGTGATCATTGGCCTGAAAATTTGATTTACACCGAATTGATTAGAGAACGGCGGTGGTGAAATTATGCTAATTACAGTGAAAAGAGTTGTAGAATGTATAAAGCACGTGGTTTTACTGCTGTCACGCAGTCCGATGTCTTCTTTGAGACAGAAGAAGGCGCCAGTAAAACTGTGTCAGATTTAATGTACTCGTAGATTGATCATCCCACAGAAAAAATATGAGAAACAGTGAGAGAAAGAGAAAAAAATATTGTAACATTCAAATAATAGCAATGAGCAACTAAATAGAAAACACATAAATAGTAACATGTAGCACCACTTTTCACCGTGACAACTGCGAAAACGTGTGGAGTTTTGGAGTTATCCTGCTCCATGACCGTTGACGAGGCCAGTAACTGACGGAGATTGGTGGGAGCTGGCGTCCAGATGTGCGGAATAGGACGAGGTCTTGTTTTTCGGGAGGAGTCCACGGGTTTGCAAAGGAACGGAGTAGGGCAGCTGAGGGAGGAGACTGTACAAGAAAATTTCCGCGAAGTGTTCTTCAAACCAATTCGGGACGGTAAGCTGATACCTTGTTTTGCTGAACGTGTAAGTTCTCTGCCGGATACTGCAGCCATGCAAACGCATGCTTGTTATACAACAGTTGGCCACTTACCGTATACTCTTTATTGAAGTATCAGTGCTTCATTCTGAAATGTAAGCATTTAGTATCCCAGACTCATTTTTTACGAAATGAGTCTCTTGTGATAGTACATTTTGTGTTCCAGTAAGACGAATGCATTCGGTTTCTTAAGAGTAATTGACAAAGACATGAAAGAAGTGTAAAACATATAGCGAAATTCAAAGCGGAAGTAACATTTCCCGCCACGTAACAGAATTTTACTGTTGTTGGCAGTGGGAGTGAAGTGATTTGGTGAAACAAGGAAAACACCATAAAAGGACGCCTCGACTGAGATGTGACAGCCGTTTCAGCCGTGGCTTGTCACCGTACCACTTCATGGACTGTGGGAAAACCGGAACAGAAGCCTATCGAAGCATCTGAGATGTGGTGATTTAGATGAATGTTGAAAATTAGGTGGACTGATAAGGTAAGGAATGAGGAGGTTCTGCGCATAATCGGAGAGGAGTGTGTGGAAAAGACTGACAAGGAGAAGGGACAGGATGAAAGGACAACTGTTAAGACACCAGGGAGTGACTTCCATGGTACTAGAGGGAGCTGTAGAGTGCAAAAACTGTAGAGGAAGACAGAGATTGGAATACATCCAGCAAATAATTGAGGACGTAGGTTGTAAGTGCTGCTCTGAGATGAAGAGATTGGCGCAGGAGAGGAATACGTGGCGGGCCGCATCAAACCAGTCAGAAGTCTGATTACTCAAAAAAAAACCTCCTTTCTCACAAGGGTAACCTTCCATAGGTCGCACTCTTACACAGTCGGAACTTCGCAGTGTGAAAGAAAGGCGAAATAGTTTTCGAGAAGATGACGGTTAAAATTTCGACACCACTTCATCAGTCCGCTCACGCGGCGTATACGCTTCAAACTGGATGTATCACATCTCTAATAAAGAGAACGTTATCTTGAATCGTGAGAAAGTTACGGAAATAGCTATTGGTCGATTGAATCGCCTGAGATACTACTATACCGCCCAATGTGGATTAATACTTCCCGGAAAACAGTTGCCTGCAGTTTTGTCTCCACGTCAGTGACAAATTTGGCACTCGAGTATAACAACTAGTAAACCAACTAATGTAATGTTATAGAAATGTCGACGTTATTGCCAGAAGATATGAAATTCTCAAAAAACAAACCTGTCATTAGCTTTGGAACAAACGTTTTCAAACTTACGTAAAAATGAACGCCTTTCTGTACATTACTAACTCATAGTGTGGGCAAAGCGGTCCTTTCTCATACGCTGGACCGTTTTTCGTGAAATCGGAATGTGTTCATTAAAACTTAATTCTGCCACACGGCACGCCATTCTTTCAACCCTGCGACGCATCCTTTTAGCGATTAGCAAAGAACTCCGTTCGTCGATTCCAGAAGTACCCTTTTTAAATCTCGCAGTTTACACGTGGTTCTCCGAATGTTTATGCTTTGAATGTTCTCGTGATAGGTACCATCCTTGGGAATGCATTGCCTTGAAGTATACAAGTAAAAATCAAAGCAAAAAGTGCAATTCATACATTTTTCATTTTCAGTAACTATTAATGATATAAGACTTCATAAGATTTGTTATTCGCTTCAGTGGCGTATACTTCGGTAACATTACCATTGCTACTGCGCTGTGAAGGTACTTATTAAGTGTTTCTACAGGTATATACGACCAGAATCTCTTTCGATTTTCTGCCAGATTTCGAGATAGAATTTCGTTACAAGGATAAGAAAGCGCTTAATTTCTAGATTCTGTAAACTATCGCCAATATTGTAGAATATGAGTTATTTTAAATCCGATACGCTTTTTTCGTTGTTTCTGCAACAGTACCCTGATCTGGTTTGTGTACTGTACCCGATTGGTTCTGTTTCTTATCAGTCTACCGTAATTCGCACTAAACATTCAGTTGCCATCAGTACTATTCCTCTGAATATAAGGCACATCTGTCTACGCTAACATAGTTAGTTTGGAAGGAATGGATGCTGTCTCTCAGGAAGGCGTCAGCAAATTTTCATTTGTTTTTTAAAATAGATATATTTTGCTTTTATTCTTGAGTGGTTTTGACGTTACGGTATCCAGTCTCGCTACAACGACTTTGTATCACGGCACTCTCTGTTTCCTCAGGATTATTTATTGCTAAAACGGTTAGTGTTATCGCTACCATCTCACTTCGAACTAATTGTTCAAAGTAATATTTGGATTGAGCATTAAGTAAAATTTCGGAATATGACTTTTGCCTGCCACTGTCTATAAACATGAATTATCGCTAGAGTATTGAGAGTAAAGTGAAATTATCAGCAATCATCGCCAACTATAAGCGTATGGGTCAGGTACAGTCGTGGACAAAACGAGCGAGACCCCTCGCCTTTTCGTTATGCTGATCCGCACGGCTTTAAAGTCTGCTACACAGCATAACAGGCAAGGCGACGAAGTGCTACCAACATACTATGCGCAGGCGTGAAATTGACAAACTATCTGAACTTTTTTAGACTGTATTCCATAATTTCTAAGACTATATTAATGCTGATTAGTGTGTTAAATACAACACGTAAACATAAGACAGAACTGAAAGAAGAAACGCTAATTTGTATGAAACGGACGAATAAAAATGAATTTCAGCTTATCCAGATAACAGACAAAGAACCCCAGACCGTTACGAATTAGCAAAATATTATCCGCATTCGCCCGCGAAACGGTCTGTGTCAACGTTCAGACCAGTCATACTGGATTACCATTGCTGACCTACCATGAAAGTGTGCAAATTTAGCAATGCGTGAAGATTCATAACGAAATTCACTTAAACATCATTCAGTGCCACACTTAAGTCAATTCCATTATTGACAGAAGCGGAAAAAGGAGGCAGTATCATGTATGAAATTCTACAAGAGTGTCATATTGACATCCACAGAGCGCCAGTACAGCATAAAGGTAGCGATAAATCGTATTGGGTGCGCGAGAATTTCTTAAAATTGCTTTACTGATATTCTACCTGCCTCCATAGAGATTAGAACCGAAAACAAACCAGACCTTCCTTTCACTATGCTAGCAGACAACCTAGGCAAACAGCCCTCTATTATTACCCCAGACATGAACAAGCCGGCAATTTCGCAATAAAAATCTGCAGTTTCTGTTGCATAGAGCTTTCTGGACTCAAAAACATGAATTTTCTTCCTTTATGTCACCACTTATGCGACAATCATTCGGGATGATTATCGAAATAACAAATTACTGTTATTAGAGAGTAAATTTTGTAGGATAATTCTGCACCACCCCAGGAAATAAACGGCTACATAGCTGCCAAACGTATTCTGCATTGTTTCGAACTCTCCACTAGACTCGCCACAGCCAGAAAACGTTCATTAGCAGAAGTGTTTCTTAAGCTAGCTAGCAATGAGAATGTTCGTACTTCTAAAACGCGGTGGCATTAATACTGGGATGTGAATTACCACGTGTATAGGCAAATACATTCTATTTGCATTCCTGTAAACGTTATTTGGATCGAAAACGTAGCTACGACTAATATGCTTATGTATCGACAGCAACTAGAACATTTCGAATAAAGAGTAGCGGGTGTTATTTATGCGGCCCTCATCTTCAGTGTTTTCGTTGTTAGGATTTCGTCACCTAAACCGGTAAAAACGGAACCCTACTAGTCTCACTTTCTTCACCGTCTATCGGTCTACCCAACCCTTAAAACCCGTTTACCTCCAGAACGGGTGGACATAATAAGCGGAAATGTATCGCACTTCTTGCTGTAACCGGTCCCTTGCTGGTGTAAAAAAGTGAGCTTCTATGTCAACGCAATCAAAAGATACGACGGTTTATGTAAAGAAAATTTACGCGAAAGGTCAAAAAATGGCTTCAAGAACTATGCGACCTAACTGCTTAGGTCATCAGCCCCTAGACCTAGAACTACTTAAACCTAGCTAGCCTAAGGGCATCACAGACATCTATGCCCGAGGTAGAATTCCAACCTGCGACTGAAGCAGCCGTGCGGTTCGTCACTGAAGCGCCTGGAACCGCTCGGCCACCGCAACGCGGCGAAACCCTACTCACCTCATGTATAATGATAATATATACTGTCTAGTGAGGATAAACTGTATTCTCCAGCAACTCAGATCGTTTGATCACGGAACTTTTACGAAGCTACATTCAAACTTTGTCGAAGTCGTCTGCAATATCCATTACAAACACCCTAGGAACTTCGTATGCGATATCCACTTCTGAATACGCTGGCAGATACTGCAGTACTATAACAAGTAGGTGGGAATTTATTGTTATTGGTCCACGCATGACACTTTATTTCAATATCAATTTAACGCGCCTAGGTGTTTGTATATGCCTGAAACTATTGAACAAAAAGTAAATAAACAGTAAACAACTTCGATGTTCAGATCAAGTGAAAGTCACATGTCGTAATTACAACATAATTTCGTTGTTACATCTACATGACTACATCAACAGGATTTCTTTGCAATCCGGACTTACGTGCCTGGCAGAAGGTTCGGATTATTTCTCTACCGTCCCACTCATTAACAGTGTGCGGGAAAAGGGACTACTTAAATCTTTTCTTGCGAGCCTTGAATTACATTATTACTACGGTTTCTTCTTGTGTAAGTACCCTAGGAAATAATGTTTTGGCATTCAGAACATATGGTGGTGATTGAAATTTCGTGAAAAGATCTCGTGGCAACGAAAAACGCATATTTTTTCATGAATGTTACCCCAACTCGATTATCAAATCTGGGATCCTCTCTCCCCTATTTCGTGACATTACAAAGCGTGCTACCGTTCCTTGGACGTTTTTGCGTGCACAGTCAATCACGTCTGTCAAGGATATTATAGCAGTGGACGGACAAACGTAGTGTAGGCAGTGTTTTCAGTTGGCCTGTTGCGTATTCTTAGTGTGCGGCCAATAAAACGCAGTCATTCGTTTGCCTTCCCCACAAAAGTATGTTTTCGATCTTTCCAGTTTAAGTTTTACTGGGTACTGAGATGAACTGACAGTGCTTCGACTTGTGTTTTGTCATGTAACCGAAAGTTAATTATTGTTATTGGACGCAGCTTTCGTGTTTAATGTATTCCTCAGTCAACAACAGTAGACTCCTCGTACACCACACATAACTGTTTCAAAGTATTAAATTGTTACTGATCTTACCATGTTGCAGTGGTCATCTTAACTTGCCGTTTTGAAAAAAAGGAAAATATTTTAGCGAAATGTAGCAACTAAGAAGCGGAGTATCCAAACAAACAAACGTTTCCGGTTTAAGTAGTTGCAGTAGGTCTACTACACAGTAACGTAAATTAGGAGCAAAGTCCATAAGTAGATCCTCATCAGGAAAACCAGCCCTCATAATGCAAAGTGCAACTACAACAAAGAAAGTTTCCAAACATGTCAATGAGTAGTCGAGGAAAGTGGACGCATTCTGTCTACTGAATCCCAACGCACGCAATTTACGAGGGGGCACGCCAAGTGTCAGACCCCGATCTTGCTTTTAACTACGCTCATTGAAAGAGGGGACAAAATAAGCTTAAACTCTACCGCTTCTGAGAAAACGACGGTCAAAGTGTTCAATGCGTTGTTGCTATAGTGTAGATACCGCTTAGCGGTTAAGGATTCAACTGAAGCGGTGGCTCTGCGGCTACCATAGCGACTACGGAACTTTGCGCTGCGAGTTCGAAACCCGGTTTTTCCTTTTTTCCCCCCTCACTCTCTGAATTATCTACGAATGTTTATTCCAATTTATGATGAAACACTGTTGTCGTTATTCGTCAGTTAATTTACTGTGTAAAGAAATAAGTTAAAAAGGGAACACACAGTGCGTAGTGGGGCGATCACTCTGTTGTAGAAATAATTCAGAAGCCAAGATCGCTTAAATACTGTCTACTGGATAACCGGTTTCAACACACTAAAGGTGCCATTATCGGATCTAAATGTAGATTAACATTGATAAACCATTTGGATATAACGATACATGAGGCAGACGAGATGATTTTATATCAGCTTGTCTCATTCGTTTATTATTTTTTTAATTCATTAATTACACATAAAGTTAACTGTCGAGTAATGACAACATTATTTCAACATAAATTAGAAAAAAAACGTTCGAAGATAATTCTGATAGAGAGGCAGGAAAATAAAATAATTAAAAAACCCAATATGGTCTCGAACACGGGAATCAATGCTAAGAAGGAACGACGGTAGCCACTGAGCCATCGCTTCAATTGCGTTGTCGGCTGCAGAAGGTATCTACACTAGAGCAACAGCGCGTTGATAACTTTGGCCGTCGTTTTCTCGGAAACGGTCGAGTGTCTGCAGATAAGCCGAAACACAAGTTCGCTTATTTTGTCCTCTCCTTCACTGACAATGGGAGGCCGCCAATTGTGAAATTCAGATTCGATTCATACTGCGCATAATAAAAGCTCATGGCCAGAGGTGTAATGTGGCAAAAAACCAAGATGCACTTCTCAGCCGTTGTCGAGAAAATCGACAGTTAGAAGAAACCGCTGCGGTGAAATACTCTCTACGATTCATAATTTTCTACAGCGTCGTGGCGCAGCGGTAAGCGCTCGAGTTCGTAATCCGAAGGTCGGCGGATCGAATCTCGCTCCATGCAACTTTTTTTTTTTAGTATTTGTTTTTTGTAATTCAAATGTGTGTATAAACACACACACACACACACACACACACACACACACATATATAATTCCCGGCAACAGGTTGTAACAATTATGCATATAATAAGTTGTTGAAAGTCGTTTGTCGTGGAAAAACTGGCGACTTCGAACATCATTATGTTTTCCGCAAACAAATTTGTATTTCACAAATGTTATTAATTGTCTTCATAATGTTAACCACGTATAGTTAGCGGAAGACGTAGAAACGATATTCCGAAACGAATACGTATAGCGTAAGTCAAACGTTCGAATTAGAATAGAAACCCCACGAACACAAATTTGCTGTGGCAGGTATGAAATATAAACTCCGTTAATCGCTCGTTACACTTGAAGGACAGATGTTGAATGGGCCGAAACGAGCCGCCGCATAACAGCGTAGTTGCCTGCTAACTTCGAAAGAAGGTAGATGCGGTCCCTAGCACAACTTATAACACCGTCGAAAATCAGTGCGGACGTGAGAGCTTTGGTACACCCTGTTAAACAAACGGTAAAATGGAGGCGGTACAATTGGAGAGCGATCCGCCTTCACCAACATTCATAAGCAATTCATTAATAGTTTATATATATATATATATATATATATATATATATATATATATATATATATATATATATATTTGAATTACAAAAAAATAATAATAATAAAAAAATGTTGCATGGCGTGAGATTCGATCCGGCGACCTTCGGATTACGAACTCGAGCGCTTACCGCTGCGCCACGACGCTGTAGAAAATTATTAATCGTAGAGAGTATTTCACCGCAACGGTTTCTTCTAACTGTCGATTTTCTCGACAACAGCTGAGAAGTGCATCTTGGTGCTTTGCCACATTACACCTCTGGCCATGAGCTTTTATTATGCGCAGTATGAATCGAATCTGAATTTCACATTTGGCGGCCTCCCCTTGTGAGCAAAGTTTCGGGACAATCAGCCTATGACACTTGGCGAGTTCCCCTCGCTCGTCGAGTCGCTTCTTACGCCCGGCGAGAATTATGTATGCCTCCGAGTAAACTGCGCCACCTGGAAAAACGGCGAGCGGGGATAAACACGTTTTCCTTCTTATAAGGCAACCCTCTACAGATAAAATTCATGAAGTGTTCTTCAGGTTGCCTCAGATATTTCAGAAATGTTTCTTGCGTCAGGCCTGCCGCATATGCAAAACGTAAACATTTCATTTCATGTAATATTTATCAGGATAAGACATGACAAGAGTGGACCAGTCCCTTCTGAGAAAAATTAGAGATTTTAAGTTGCTCCACTATGTAATGACACGGGTATGGGCTTGCGATCTCTCTTTTATGCCATCGATTTCCGTGTTACACATACTTGGCCACTGCGTTGTGGCTGCCATCGTGGAGGAGGCAGTCTGTTTCCTGCCAGCGCTGTTTCCGCAGCCAATATTAACCGCGACGAATAATTCAGTCAACGCTAAATGGCCCATCTGGCTGAGGCGGACAAGGGCGCTATAATAGAACTCCATGCAGAGGGATCTTCAAATGCCGACATAGCAAGAACTATGGGTCTTCACAAGTCGACGGTAGCCAGGTGGATCAGACGAAAGGAAGAGAGTGGTAACTTGAATGGGAGGCCTCATGGCCGTCGCCGCAAAACAACAGCAGCTCAGGATCAGCAGATACGCCGTTTCAGTGAGAACCACCCATTTGTCAACGCACGACAAATTCAGCAAACTTTGGGTCTCAATGTTAGCAGTAAGACCGTCACTCCTCGTGTAAGGGAAGGTGGACTGAGAGCAAGAAGCGCTGCTGTGAAAGAGACATTGACTGTTTCCCAAAGAGAAGCTTGCCTTGCTTTTGCTACTGAAAATGGCGACAAACCTCTCCAGTTTTGGAGGCGAGTGATTTTCACGCACCAAAAAGTTTTCTCTACGGCATCATCCGGAAAAATACTAGTTCACCGGCCTAAATGTGCTAGGTATAATCGAAAATATATTTACAGTTGCCGAAGGAGTGGCAGGTTGTCGGTGCCGGCCGGTGTGGCCGTGCGGTTCGAGGCGCTTCAGTCTGGAACCGCGTGACCGCTACGGTCGCAGGTTCGAATCCTGCCTCGCGCATGGATGTGTGTGATGTCCTTAGGTTAGTTAGGTTTAAGTAGTTCTACGTTCTAGGGGACTGATGACCACAGATGTTAAGTCCCACAGTGCTCAGAGCCATTTGTAGTCGGTAACGGTATGGGCGTGGATATCGGCCGAAGGGTGTGGGCTCCTGTGGGAAGTGGAAGGAAGATTCGATGCGCGCAATTACATATCAATTCTGGAGAACGTGATGTTGCCTGCTGTGGCAGCAAGATTTGGCGATGATCAGATCATGTTCCAACAAGATCGCTCGTCTATTCATATGGCACGTGTGGTTAAGAGGCGGGTCGACGACCATAGTAATATTACTGTAACGAAATGGCCACCTAAAGGAGCTGACACGAATCCCATTGAGAATATCTGGGCAGAAATGGTCAGAGTAATACGAGAAAAGGGCAGTCACCGTCGACTCGCCGACAGCTTTCTGATGTGATTCATGACGCTTGGAATGAGTTACTTGAATCTCCTAGTTATGTGGCTCGAGTTGTGGGCTCAATGCCCAACAGACTTCGATCTGTTGTGGAAGCCAAAGGAGGCTTCACCAATCAGCTGTTTCAAGCTTTGTTTCTTTCTTCTTCGTCTTTTTTTTTTTTTTTTACTTACAGACGTATATTTTATATAATTTCAAGGAAACGCAGTAAATGGAATGTGGACTGATTTTTGAGGCTTCATTTTGTGACGGCTAAACAGTGCTCCATCATGAGACCCGCTATTTGTCCACATGTGGCTGAACATCAGAGGTGTAAAAAATTTTGAGGTGCCGAAGTTCTCTGGAAGAATAACGTCTTTTAGACAAGGAGATGATTTTTAGTTCATTTCATTTTAACCATTCACACTATGATTTGACATTCTAATCTTTGATTTCATTTTATTATTATGTATCTTTTCTCCAGTGAAAGTCAACGGTAGTAAGTTTCAAGATATGAAGAATAACTGGAAGTTTCTAATTTGTGGAAAGCGTATTTAACAGTTAATATTTTCGACAAATCTGTAGTTAAAGGACATATTAAGAAGCGAGTCAAAAATGGCATTGTGGAATGATCAGGTTGGTCTCTAAAGGGTAACGACGATAAACTAGCAAATATGAAACTATGGGTAACAACTATTGTTGATGGTGAGGAGCCATAATCGATATGTCACTTTTCCGTAATTGTATTTCTGAAGTTTATCGTCAATCCTAGGACTGACACCGATACTCTGTTTTACGTAAAGAATACAACCTTCAAAATTTATTTAGCAGCGCAGAATATTAAATCACAGTTTATAGATCAGGAACCTAATCCAACTGCCTTTAATTTTATTTTCACGGATGACATTGAGACAGTAAATAACAAGAGAAATAAGAAAACTCTCAGAATCAATATAGAGAATTCAAGTATCATGTGAATTCAAAAGTTTGCTATAATAGCGATTAATTGCTTTTTACAGACCCCTTCATGCCTACGTTTTCCGTCAGACAGACAATGTTTGAAACTAGGACTAACGAGGTAAACAATTTTTCCACAAATTGTCAAATTGGAAGTCGGAGAGACAGTTACATAAATTACGATGACAACAAACGTTTTTCAAGTAAACTGATCACAGGAGGCATCCAACGCATTTATTGTGAGTTACATGCACAGTATGTAAACTGGCAACGCCACCAACACACAATACCACTAACAAGGGAACATCCCCATCGCACCGCCCTCAGATTTAGTTATAAGTTGATACAGGGGATAGGCCTTGAAAAACTGAACACAGATCAATCGAGAAAACAGGAAGAAGTTGTGTGGAAGTATGAAAAAAATAAGCAAAATATACAAACTGAGTAGTCCATGCGCAAGATAGGCAACATCAAGGATAGGGTGAGCTCAGGAGCGCCGTGATCCCGTGGTTAGCGCACGCAGCTGCGGAACGAGAGGTCCTTCCGTCAAATTTTCCCAGGAGTGAAAAGTTTAATTTTTATTTTCAGACAATTATTATCTGTCCGTCCGTCCGTCCGATGCGAGGTAACCGCGCCGTAGTATGATGACGCTACACCTAAAAAACATCGAAAGACATGACGTCAGTCGACTATAGCGCACGGAAGAGAGAGTATTCCTGCTAATGAGGCTCCCTGGCTGGCAGTTAACTGTTCGCTACTTTGGACGAGAGTGCATTAAATACGTGCGATGCATTGCGTGGGCAATATGAATCCAGCAAATATAGCTCGTGACTCCAATAACAATGTCAATGAATATTTTCCGAACTGTAAGGCATCGGAAAGTTCCTTAAGGGATCGAACGATTGTCGAACATTTGTATGATTATTTCCTACATTTGTTGAATAACAGTACGTGTGGTGATGATTGTCTGAAAATAAAAAAAATCAAACAACTAACCCGAGGGAAGCCTTAAACCAACGACCTCTCGTTCTGCAGCTCCTCACGCTAACCACGCGACCACTGCGCTCCCGTGCTCAAGCTATCCTTGATGTTGCTTATCATGCACACGGACTACTCAGTTTGTTTGGTTTGAATATTTTTTTCATAGGTCCACACAACTTCTTCCTGTTTTTCGAATGATCTGTGTTCAGTTTTCAAGGCCTATCCACTGTGTCAACTTATAACTAAATCTGAGGAGGGTGCGATGGGGAGGTTCCCTTGTTAGCTATGAAACAACTGTAGCAAAACGGAGCATCCTCGTTATCCATGTGATGGATAAGACGACTAATTCGCAACATAAATGTCAATGTAAGCATCAGTTTCTGTTGGAACGTGCTTCCCGGACCAAATAACATACATTTCCTACGTCTTCAATGCGAATCATGTAGCAAATGTAATTTAAAGGACATAAAAATATCGAGTGAATTTACTAAAATAATTATGAACCACTTGAATTTGCATTCAACAGGCAATGTTCAGAAGTCTGGTGTAGGAGTACTGCATGCTCTAATTCGAAACAACAAAAATCAACAGAGTAACTATTATTGAACGTCATCAGGTCACTCATCGAGCATTCCTATGCAGTACTGTTACTGGTGACGTGTTATGATGCCTTTATCGTTAACTTCCTAAGAAGAAATGAAAGGCTGAGCCCCACCAAAAGACGTAAACTCGAGGAAAGAGTTGCGTGAACATATTATTTTACATCTGATAAATCCAAAAGTGTGTTTTGGGCTACGAATTCTGCCCCCAGGGTGTGTGCAACACAGCTGGAATTTGTTGCCAACAACTGAGTCACCTTTCGGTCACAGTGTAAGAAAATCGAGCAACAAAACTACATCACCTGTGCTACTGCATGATAACGCACTATGTTGATTTGAGAAACAAAACTATCCAGGAGATTGATAGGAAAGTCGTCTCTCAGGCACATTTGTATTGATAGGGAAGTCCTCTCTCAAGCACTTGTCCCTCTCGTCATATATTAGTAAAATTTTACCTTTCCCACTCTAGATCGATCAACCGTCAAGGCAATTCATTTCTAGACGAAAATACTTTTAAAACTACTCTGGTTTATTGACATCGTTAGAACAAGTAGGTTTCTACAGGCGTAGAATTTGTAAACAACTTTACCATTGTCATATCGTTTTAGATATCGTGAAAGAAAATTCTGCTGCTAATTAATTTCTCTTTGATAATTACTGTTGCGTTTAGTAAACTAATGGAAAATGCAATTAAAATATTCACTGTACTAATACAAACTAAAGTCAGCTTAATACAGAAACATCACGACGGCAGTCTATCTTAATAAAGCATTAAGTTTCTGTGAGACAATTGGGCTTATTTTAACACGAATTAGTAGGATATTACAGACTTTACACTTAGAAAAGATCTGTATTTATTTCATTTCCTGTACCATTCGTAAGTGTTATGAAAATGGGGCTTTTCATAGATAAAATTATGTATTCACAACAACAACAAAATGTCGGCAGAAAACAAAAGTGGCATTATGAATCTGGCAGTACCGTAAGGTTTTCACTCTGACACTAAGAGTTACTGAAAGTAGCAAGAAGAATTTTGCTCGAGCGTTGTCTTACGATTCCCTTATTAAGTTTTTATCTGCCTGCTTGTAGCTGTGCTACAAAAGAATTAAAAATCTGGCTTTCAGCAAGTCTCGAAAGGCGAACAAAAGCAGCTTGCACCTGGTTACTAAGCATGTTACCTGGGGACTGGTTTTTTCTTAAAGCGGGAAGACATCCTTTTGTGGTTCAATTGGCAAATGTCAGTCAGACGTGTGACGTTAGTCTAAGCGTTTCGGTGTGTTGAATTTGTACCAATGATTTTTCTACACGTTTTTTCTGTCCCAAATAGAGTTGAAGTCTCCCATTAGTATTTTCACGTCATCTTGGTGAATTTTGCTCATGGTATTTTCGAGTGTGTTCCAGAATTTTTCAACATTGTCGGTGTTTTTCTTATTTTCGATGTTGGTGGGTTCAAATGGTTCAAATGGCTCTGAGCACTATGGGACTTAACTGCTGTGGTCATCAGTCCCCTAGAACTTAGAACTAGTTAAACCTAACTAACCTAAGGACATCGCACACATCCATGCCCGAGGCAGGATGCGAACCTGCGACCGTAGCGGTCGCGCGGTTCCAGACTGTAGCGCCTAGAACCTCTCGAACACTCCGGCCGTCGATGTTGGTGGGGACACGTGCATTGATGAGTGTATATGTTTTACTGGGGCTCTGAATGACCATAGTCATAAGTCGCTTGTTGACGGGCCAGCCGCGGTGGCCGAGCGGTTCTTGGCTCTTCAGTCCGGAACCGCGCGACTGCTACGGTCGCAGGTTCGAATCCAGCCTTGGGCATGAATTTGTGTGATGTCCTTAGATTAGCTAGGTATAAGTAGTTCTAAGTTCTAGGAGACTGATGACCTCCACTGTTAAGTTCCATAGTGCTCAGAGCCATTGGAACCTTTTGATTGTCGATCGGTGTGAATTCTTTGGCAGAGTTGATAGATCGGTGTTCGAGAAATGCAATGCCGAAGATTGGTATGCCTTTCGTTACCTTTTGTTGTATTCTGCTCTTGAAGATGCAATGGTTTCCCTAATGCACGGTTTCATTGTCAGTTAGTCGTGGTTCTTGAAGTGCAAGGATGAGAATTTTTTGTCGGTCCATTTCTTTTGTGAGATTATTTAGTTTTCGTGTTTGGATCAAGGTATCGATGTTTACTTTTAAATGCATGTTTTTTGCTTGTAGGGAAATTTACCAGAGATCTTCGATATTCTCTGTCGTGCTAACCTGGACTCCCCAGAATCCGAAAATCCAACTGCCGCCTGTCGACAGCCGGGTTGTGTACCACCTGGGATAAAGTTGACTTTGCTTGCATAGTTTACGTTTGCTTGTGTTTCATTGGTTGTGCTTGGGTGATACCAGGACCGGACAGGACCAGAGGGTGTTGAAGCCTTTGAAAGCAAATATTTTCAGCCAAGCTCATTGAGCTAACACGGTGACCAGAGTAACGGTGATTTTCACTCAGACGTGTCTGGATTTTGCGTTCAACGGATTGAGTAGCCGTTCAGGATTGTGTTAGTATTTGGTTCACCCCTAGTATTTGATTTCCTCGGTACAACCCATATGGGGGAGGGTTTCCACTATCCGCCACACGCGATTATTATTATTATTATTATTATTATTATTATTGTCATTATGTCTCAGCAAATCCCATATGGTGTATCTTCCCACCACTGAAATAGATGTGTATTGTTCGATTCAGTATTTCCATCACATAAATGTGGTTTATAATTACGTTACATTGCTACTAGTAGACATATTTCTCACTTTTTCTTAGACAGTTGCTACCTGTTACTCCATCATAGGAATTTATGTGCGAAGCATTGTTGAAATACAGACGTTCAAATTATCCGATTTCTGTAATTTCATTTCGATACCAGATCGTTCTAATCGGATTCAGCCAGGTAGTCTTAATGTGGATATCCGACCACGACTGTCATCATATGATAGACTGTTCAAATGGTTCAAATGGCTCTGAGCACTATGGGACTCAACTGCTGTGGTCATAAGTCCCCTAGAACTTAGAACTACTTAAACCTAACTAACCTAAGGACAGCACACAACACCCAGCCATCACGAGGCAGAGAAAGATAGACTGTGTAAACCACATTCTTTATCGGACTGTTGAATATAGATCACTTATCTATGACAGGACCTGAATTCTTAAACACTGTGGAAAATAATAATCCGATGTGCTTATTACAAATACGTTATTCCAATATAAATATGTGAACTAACGAGATAACAGTTTATTTACAGGAGCAGAACTAATGTTCAAATGTGTGTGAAATCGTATGGGACTTAACTGCTAAGGTCATCAGTACCTAAGCTTACACACTACTTAACCTAAATCATCCTAAGGACAAACACACACACCCATGCCCGAGGGAGGACTCGAACCTCCGCCGGGATCAGCCACGCAGCTCATGACTGCAGCGCCCCTGACCGCTCGGCTAATCCCGCGCGGCTACTAAAAGTATACTCGTCCACAAAACCCATGTGGACAATTATCTGATAATCGGTCAAGCTTTGCTTTGTCGCAGCTCTTTAGGACAAAAGAATGGACAGCTCCCTGCTTTTTGCGTTTCCGATAGCGCCTACGATAAGAATCTGGTGTCATATTATGTTTCAGAGCCGTAAACTGTTTATTTTTTCACCTCATACTAAAACAAAAGCTATGATATGAGACGAGGAAATGACTTATATGCTTCTCAGGAACTTAAGTTTTTCGCGTTAATTTTCTCACTTCATTCTAAAACAAGGACGTTAATATGAGAAGAGGAAATGAAATATACGCTTCCAAGACATATTATTTCCTTGTGTGCTACTACTGCATACATGAAAGCCCTGCAGTTAATTTTTGTATGTTGGATAAATTTTGATATCACCTCACATTCCTTTGTGAGAAGGTTCCTATTTTCTTAGGATTCAAATAGAGTGGACATTTCATCACTGGTTAATATTCTCATGACTAATGACATGATACCCGTTGCAATTGCTCCATGGCACCTGTGAGTAGAGTCTCACGTTGGTTACTATAAGAACACGCAGGCAGTGATATCCGCTCACTGCAGTCAGAGCCAAGGTGATTTCTTTCTGTTTATGGCGAAGCGTCTGCTGCAGTGTCCACGCTCAGCCAACATAAACAAATCGCGGCGGCATTGGGCAGTGCTGATCGCTGCGCTTGTCGCAGGCCTCGACAACAAGAGCGCACTCTCTGCTAACGATACTATGGAGTTAATACATCTTACTTAACGTAATATGCAGGACGTGGGTTAGGTGAAAATTCAGTTTGTAACTTCCCATCGCATTAACATACTTTACAGTCATATTTGATGCCCGGTTGTCTGTCTGATGTTAATAGTATTGATTCAGATTGTGCATTAACACGAAAACTCACTCACACACACACACACACACACACGCACGCACACACTCATTGATTCCAGTGAGGGTGACAACTACTGTGTGTTGAACAACACATGCACCAGTCAGTTCCTCAGTTGGCGTCGAGTGGATGAGTTTTTTCAATTACCTTGCATTGCAAGAATTGTATGTAAGAGCCTGAAAGTAAATGGACTTGTATCCTAAAGAGCTGCGACAAAGCAAAGCTTGACCGATTATCAGATAATTGTCCACATGGGTTTTGTGGACGAGTATACTTTTAGTAGCCGCGCGGGATTAGCCGAGCGGTCAGGGGCGCTGCAGTCATGAGCTGCGTGGCTGATCCCGGCGGAGGTTCGAGTCCTCCCTCGGGCATGGGTGTGTGTGTTTGTCCTTAGGATGATTTAGGTTAAGTAGTGTGTAAGCTTAGGTACTGATGACCTTAGCAGTTAAGTCCCATACGATTTCACACACATTTGAACATTAGTTCTGCTCCTGTAAATAAACTGTTATCTCGTTAGTTCACATATTTATATTGGAATAACGTATTTGTAATAAGCACATCGGATTATTATTTTCCACAGTGTTTAAGAATTCAGGTCCTGTCATAGATAAGTGATCTATATTCAACAGTCCGATAAAGAATGTGGTTTACACAGTCTATCATATGATGACAGTCGTGGTCGGATATCCACATTAAGACTACCTGGCTGAATCCGATTAGAACGATCTGGTATCGAAATGAAATTACAGAAATCGGATAATTTGAACGTCTGTATTTCAACAATGCTTCGCACATAAATTCCTATGATGGAGTAACAGGTAGCAACTGTCTAAGAAAAAGTGAGAAATATGTCTACTAGTAGCAATGTAACGTAATTATAAACCACATTTATGTGATGGAAATACTGAATCGAACAATACACATCTATTTCAGTGGTGGGAAGATACACCATATGGGATTTGCTGAGACATAATGACAATAATAATAATAATAATAATAATAATAATAATAATAATAATCGCGTGTGGCGGATAGTGGAAACCCTCCCCCATATGGGTGGTACCGAGGAAATCAAATACTAGGGGTGAACCAAATACTAACACAATCCTGAACGGCTACTCAATCCGTTGAACGCAAAATCCAGACACGTCTGAGTGAAAATCACCGTTACTCTGGTCACCGTGTTAGCTCAATGAGCTTGGCTGAAAATATTTGCTTTCAAAGGCTTCAACACCCTCTGGTCCTGTCCGGTCCTGGTATCACCCAAGCACAACCAATGAAACACAAGCAAACGTAAACTATGCAAGCAAAGTCAACTTTATCCCAGGTGGTACACAACCCGGCTGTCGACAGGCGGCAGTTGGATTTTCGGATTCTGGGGAGTCCAGGTTAGCACGACAGAGAATATCGAAGATCTCTGGTAAATTTCCCTACAAGCAAAAAACATGCATTTAAAAGTAAACATCGATACCTTGATCCAAACACGAAAACTAAATAATTTCACAAAAGAAATGGACCGACAAAAAATTCTCATCCTTGCACTTCAAGAACCACGACTAACTGACAATGAAACCGTGCATTAGGGAAACCATTGCATCTTCAAGAGCAGAATACAACAAAAGGTAACGAAAGGCGTACCAATCTTCGGCATTGCATTTCTCGAACACCGATCTATCAACTCTGCCAAAGAATTCACACCGATCGACAATCAAAAGGTTCCAATGGCTCTGAGCACTATGGAACTTAACAGTGGAGGTCATCAGTCTCCTAGAACTTAGAACTACTTATACCTAGCTAATCTAAGGACATCACACAAATTCATGCCCAAGGCTGGATTCGAACCTGCGACCGTAGCAGTCGCGCGGTTCCAGACTGAAGAGCCAAGAACCGCTCGGCCACCGCGGCTGGCCCGTCACAAGCGACTTATGACTATGGTCATTCAGAGCCCCAGTAAAACATATACACTCATCAATGCACGTGTCCCCACCAACATCGACGGCCGGAGTGTTCGAGAGGTTCTAGGCGCTACAGTCTGGAACCGCGCGACCGCTACGGTCGCAGGTTCGCATCCTGCCTCGGGCATGGATGTGTGCGATGTCCTTAGGTTAGTTAGGTTTAACTAGTTCTAAGTTCTAGGGGACTGATGACCACAGCAGTTAAGTCCCATAGTGCTCAGAGCCATTTGAACCATTTGAACCCACCAACATCGAAAATAAGAAAAACACCGACAATGTTGAAAAATTCTGGAACACACTCGAAAATACCATGAGCAAAATTCACCAAGATGACGTGAAAATACTAATGGGAGACTTCAACTCTATTTGGGACAGAAAAAACGTGTAGAAAAATCATTGGTACAAATTCAACACACCGAAACGCTTAGACTAACGTCACACGTCTGACTGACATTTGCCAATTGAACCACAAAAGGATGTCTTCCCGCTTTAAGAAAAAACCAGTCCCCAGGTAACATGCTTAGTAACCAGGTGCAAGCTGCTTTTGTTCGCCTTTCGAGACTTGCTGAAAGCCAGATTTTTAATTCTTTTGTAGCACAGCTACAAGCAGGCAGATAAAAACTTAATAAGGGAATCGTAAGACAACGCTCGAGCAAAATTCTTCTTGCTACTTTCAGTAACTCTTAGTGTCAGAGTGAAAACCTTACGGTACTGCCAGATTCATAATGCCACTTTTGTTTTCTGCCGACATTTTGTTGTTGTTGTGAATACATAATTTTATCTATGAAAAGCCCCATTTTCATAACACTTACGAATGGTACAGGAAATGAAATAAATACAGATCTTTTCTAAGTGTAAAGTCTGTAATATCCTACTAATTCGTGTTAAAATAAGCCCAATTGTCTCACAGAAACTTAATGCTTTATTAAGATAGACTGCCGTCGTGATGTTTCTGTATTAAGCTGACTTTAGTTTGTATTAGTACAGTGAATATTTTAATTGCATTTTCCATTAGTTTACTAAACGCAACAGTAATTATCAAAGAGAAATTAATTAGCAGCAGAATTTTCTTTCACGATATCTAAAACGATATGACAATGGTAAAGTTGTTTACAAATTCTACGCCTGTAGAAACCTACTTGTTCTAACGATGTCAATAAACCAGAGTAGTTTTAAAAGTATTTTCGTCTAGAAATGAATTGCCTTGACGGTTGATCGATCTAGAGTGGGAAAGGTAAAATTTTACAAATATATGACGAGAGGGACAAGTGCTTGAGAGAGGACTTCCCTATCAATACAAATGTGCCTGAGAGACGACTTTCCTATCAATCTCCTGGATAGTTTTGTTTCTCAAATCAACATAGTGCGTTATCATGCAGTAGCACAGGTGATGTAGTTTTGTTGCTCGATTTTCTTACACTGTGACCGAAAGGTGACTCAGTTGTTGGCAACAAATTCCAGCTGTGTTGCACACACCCTGGGGGCAGAATTCGTAGCCCAAAACACACTTTTGGATTTATCAGATGTAAAATAATATGTTGACGCAACTCTCTCCTCGAGTTTACGTCTTTTGGTGGGGCTCAGCCTTTCATTTCTTCTTAGGAAGTTAACGATAAAGGCATCATAACACGTCACCAGTAACAGTACTGCATAGGAATGCTCGATGAGTGACCTGATGACGTTCAATAATAGTTACTCTGTTGATTTTTGTTGTTTCGAATTAGAGCATGCAGTACTCCTACACCAGACTTCTGAACATTGCCTGTTGAATGCAAATTCAAGTGGTTCATAATTATTTTAGTAAATTCACTCGATATTTTTATGTCCTTTAAATTACATTTGCTACATGATTCGCATTGAAGACGTAGGAAATGTATGTTATTTGGTCCGGGAAGCACGTTCCAACAGAAACTGATGCTTACATTGACATTTATGTTGCGAATTAGTCGTCTTATCCATCACATGGATAACGAGGATGCTCCGTTTTGCTACAGTTGTTTCATAGCTAACAAGGGAACCTCCCCATCGCACCCTCCTCAGATTTAGTTATAAGTTGACACAGTGGATAGGCCTTGAAAACTGAACACAGATCATTCGAAAAACAGGAAGAAGTTGTGTGGACCTATGAAAAAAATATTCAAACCAAACAAACTGAGTAGTCCGTGTGCATGATAAGCAACATCAAGGATAGCTTGAGCACGGGAGCGCAGTGGTCGCGTGGTTAGCGTGAGGAGCTGCAGAACGAGAGGTCGTTGGTTTAAGGCTTCCCTCGGGTTAGTTGTTTGATTTTTTTTATTTTCAGACAATCATCACCACACGTACTGTTATTCAACAAATGTAGGAAATAATCATACAAATGTTCGACAATCGTTCGATCCCTTAAGGAACTTTCCGATGCCTTACAGTTCGGAAAATATTCATTGACATTGTTATTGGAGTCACGAGCTATATTTGCTGGATTCATATTGCCCACGCAATGCATCGCACGTATTTAATGCACTCTCGTCCAAAGTAGCGAACAGTTAACTGCCAGCCAGGGAGCCTCATTAGCAGGAATACTCTCTCTTCCGTGCGCTATAGTCGACTGACGTCATGTCTTTCGATGTTTTTTAGGTGTAGCGTCATCATACTACGGCGCGGTTACCTCGCATCGGACGGACGGACGGACAGATAATAATTGTCTGAAAATAAAAATTAAACTTTTCACTCCTGGGAAAATTTGACGGAAGGACCTCTCGTTCCGCAGCTGCGTGCGCTAACCACGGGATCACGGCGCTCCTGAGCTCACCCTATCCTTGATGTTGCCTATCTTGCGCATGGACTACTCAGTTTGTATATTTTGCTTATTTTTTTCATACTTCCACACAACTTCTTCCTGTTTTCTCGATTGATCTGTGTTCAGTTTTTCAAGGCCTATCCCCTGTATCAACTTATAACTAAATCTGAGGGCGGTGCGATGGGGATGTTCCCTTGTTAGTGGTATTGTGTGTTGGTGGCGTTGCCAGTTTACATACTGTGCATGTAACTCACAATAAATGCGTTGGATGCCTCCTGTGATCAGTTTACTTGAAAAACGTTTGTTGTCATCGTAATTTGTGTAACTGTCTCTCCGACTTCCAATTTGACAATTTGTGGAAAAATTGTTTACCTTCTTAATCCTAGTTTCAAACATTGTCTGATAGAAAATGTAGGCATGAAGGAGTCTGTAAAAGCAATTAATCGCTATTATAGCAAACTTTTGAATCCACTGGACACTTGAATTCTATATATTGATTCTGAGAGTTTTGTTATTTCTCTTGTTATTTACTGTCCCAAAGTCATCCGTGAGAATAAAATTAAAGGCAGTTGGATTAGGTTCCTGATCTATAAACTGTGATTTAATATTCTGCGCTGCTAAATAAATTTTGAAGGTTGTATTCTTTACGTAAAACAGAGTATCGATGTCAGTCCTAGGATTGACGATAAACTTCAGAAATACAATTACGGAAAAGTGACATATCGATTACGGCTACTCACCATCAACAATAGTTGTTACCCATTGTTTAGTATTTGCTATTTTACCGTCGTTACCCTTTAGAGGCCAACCTGATCTTTCCACAGTGCCATTTTTACTTGCTTCTTAATATGTCCTATAACTACAGATTTGTTGAAAATATGAACTGTTAAATACGCTATTCCACAAATTAAAAACTTCCAGTTATTCTTCATATCTTGAAACTTACTACCGTTGACTTTCACTGAAGGAAAGATACGTAATAATAAAATGAAATCAAAGATTAGAATGTCGAAGCATAGTGTGAATGGTTAAAATGAAATGAACTAAAAATCATCTTCTTGTCTAAAACACTTTATTCTTCCAGAGAACTTCGGTACCTCTCAAAATTTTTTCAGCTCTGATGTTTAGCCACATGTGGAAAAATAGCGGGTCTCATGATGCAGCACTGTTTAGCCGTCACAAAATAAAGCCTCAAAAATCAGTAAATAAAACTATTCTTGTACAGTTGCTCCGAATCGCATATACCAACCGCCCTTTGCTGCGACAACTACTCAAAGTCTATTGGGTATTTGATTTTGTTCTGCTTTTTCGGGCCTCCTTACCTCTCCTTCTAGCCCAACCTTTGTTCTGCAATTATGTCTTCATCGGGGAGCTTCTCCTCAACATTTTTATTTTGTGCTGAACTGTTTTGTACCCTTCTTGCATACACACGTGTGTCACGTATTTTATAGAGACTGAATGAATATATAAGGTGAGTATTTCTTCTCTTATCAAATTAAATATTACATATCTTGCTGTGAATTAATTTGTTTGTCCCCATTCCACTTATTGCGTTTCCTTGAAATTATATAAAACATAAGTCTGTAAAAAAAAATCGCGTATAGCCTCCTTTGGCTTCCACAACAGCTGGAAGTCTGTTGGGCATTGAGCCCACAACTCGAGCCACAGAACTAGGAGATTCAAGTAACTCATTCCAAGCTTCATGAATTTGCTGATTTGTCGTGCGTTGACAAATGGGTGGTTCTCACTGAAACGGCGTATCTGCTGATCCTGAGCTTGCGTTGTTTTGCGGCGACGGCCATGAGGCCTCCCATTCAAGTTACCACTCTCTTCCTTTCGTCTGATCCACCTGGCTACCGTCGACTTGTGAAGACCCATAGTTCTCGCTATGTCGGCATTTGAAGATCCCTCTGCATGGAGTATTATAGCGCCCTTGTCTGCCTCAGCCAGATGGGCCATTTAGCGTTGACTGAATGATTCGTCGCGGTTAATATTGGCTGCGGAAACAGCGCTGGCAGGAAACAGACTGCCTCCTCCAAGATGGCAGCCGCAACGCAGTGGCCAAGTATGTGTAACACGGAAATCGATGGCATAAAAGACAGATCGCAAGCCCGTGCCCGTGTCATTACATAGTGGAGCAACTTAGAATCTCTAATTTTTCTCAGAAGTGACTGGTCCACTCTTGTCATGTCTTATCCTGATAAATATTACATGAAATGAAATGTTTACGTTTTGCATATGCGGCAGGCCTGAGGCAAGAAACATTTCTGAAATATCTGAGGCAACCTGAAGAACACTTCGTGAATATTATCTGTAGAAGGTTGCCTTATAAGAAGGAAAACGTGTTTATCCCCGCTCGCCGTGTTTCCAGGTGGCGCAGTTTACTCGGAGGCATACATAATTCTCGCCGGGCGTAAGAAGCGACTCGACGAGCGAGGGGAACTCGCCAAATGTCATAGGCTGATTGTCCCGAAACTTTGCTCAGTGAAGGAGAGGACAAAATAAGCGAACATGTGTTTCGGCTTATCTGCAGACACTCGACCGTTTCCGAGAAAACGACGGTCAAAGTTATCAACGCGCTGTTGCTCTAGTGTAGATACCTTCTGCAGCCGAGAACGCAATTGAAGCGGTGGCTACCGTCGTTCCTTCTTAACACTGATTCCCGTGTTCGATACCATATTGGGTTTTTTAATTATTTTATTTTCCTGCCTCTCTATCAGAATTATCTACGAATGTTTTTTTCTAAGTTATGTTGAAATAATGTTGTCATTATTCGCCAATTAACTTTATGTGTAATTAATGAATTAAAAAGTAATAAACGAATGAGACAAGCTGATCTAACATCATCTGGGCTGCCTCATGTATCGTTATAACCAAATATTTTATAAATGTTAATCTACATTCAGATCCGATGATGGCACCTTTAGTGTGTTGAAACCGGTTATCCAGTAAACAATATTTAAGCGATCTTGGCTTCTGAATTATTTCTACAACAGAGTGATCGCCCCACTACGCACTGTGTGTTCCTTTTTAACTTATTTCTTTACAAAGTAAATTAACTGACGAATAACGACAACAGTGTTTCAACATAAATTGGAATAAACATTCGTAGATAATTCAGAGAGTGAGGGGAAAAAAAAGGAAAAACCGGGTTTCGAACTCGCAGCGCAAAGTTCAGAAATCGCTATGGTAGCCGCAGAGCCACCGCTCCAGTTGAATGCTTACCCGCTAAGAGGTGTCTACACTATAGTAACAGCGCATTGAAAACTTTGACCGTCGTTTTCTCAGAAGCGGTAGAGTGTAAGCAGATAAGCCGAGACACGTGTTCGCTTATTTTGTCCCCGCTTTCACTGAGCGAAGTTTCAGCAAGATCGGGGTATTTCCTCGGGAACACAGGAAGAAACCATAGTAATAATGTAATTCAAGGCTCGCAAGAAAAGATTTAAGTGGTCCTTTTTCCCGCACACTGTTAATGAGTGGGACGGTAGAGAAATAACCCTAACCTTCTGCCAGGCACGTAAGTCCGGATTGCCAAGAAATCCTGTTGATGTAGTCATGTAGATGTAACGACGAAATTATGTTTTAATTACGACATGTGACTTTCATTTGATTTAAACATCGAAGTTGTTTGCTGTTTCAAAATGGTTCAAATGCCTCTGAGCACTATGGGACTCAACTGCTGTGGTCATAAGTCCCCTAGAACTTAGAACTACTTAAACCTAACTAACCTAAGGACATCACACACATCCATGCCCCAGGCAGGATTCGAACCAGCGACCGTAGCAGTCGCACGGTTCCGGACTGCGCGCCTAGAACCGCGAGACCACCGCGGCCGGCTCGTTTGTTGTTTATTTACTTTTTGTTCAATAGTTTCAGGCATATACAAACACCTAGGCGCGTTAAATTGATATTGAAATAAAGTGTCATGCGTGGACCAATAACAATAAATTCCCACCTACTTGTTATAGTACTGCAGTATCTGCCAGCGTCTTCAGAAGTGGATATCGCATACGAAGTTCCTAGGGTGTTTGTAATGGATATTGCAGACGACTTCGACAAAGTTTGAATGTAGCTTCGTAAAAGTTCCGTGAGCAAACGATCTGAGTTGCTGGCGAATACAGTTTATCCTCACTAGACAGTATATATTATCATTATACATGAGGTGAGTAGGGTTTCGCCGCGTTGCGGTGGCCGAGCGGTTCCAGGCGCTTCAGTGACGAACCGCACGGCTGCTTCAGTCGCAGGTTGGAATTCTACCTCGGGCATAGATGTCTGTGATGCCCTTAGGCTAGCTAGGTTTAAGTAGTTCTAGGTCTAGGGGCTGATGACCTAAGCAGTTAGGTCGCATAGTTCTTGAAGCCATTTTTTGACCTTTCGCGTAAATTTTCTTTACATAAACCGTCGTATCTTTTGATTGCGTTGACATAGAAGCTCACTTTTTTACACCAGCATGGGACCGGTTACAGCAAGAAGTGCGATACATTTCCGCTTATTATGTCCACCCGTTCTGGAGGTAAACGGGTTTTAAGGGTTGGGTAGACCGATAGACGGTCAAGAAAGTGAGACTAGTAGGGTTCCGTTTTTACCGGTTTAGGTGACGAAATCCTAACAACGAAAACACTGAAGATGAGGGCCGCATAAATAACACCCGCTACTCTTTATTCGAAATGTTCTAGTTGCTGTCGATACATAAGCATATTAGTCGTAGCTACGTTTTCGATCCAAATCACGTTTACAGGAATGCAAATAGAATGTATTTGCCTATACACGTGGTAATTCACATCCCAGTATTAATGCCACCGCGTTTTAGAAGTACGAACATTCTCATTGCTAGCTAGCTTAAGAAACACTTCTGCTAATGAACGTTTTCTGGCTGTGGCGAGTCTAGTGGAGAATTCGAAACAATGCAGAATACGTTTGGCAGCTATGTAGCCGTTTATTTCCTGGGGTGGTGCAGAATTATCCTACAAAATTTACTCTCTAATAACAGTAATTTGTTATTTCGATAAACATCCCGAATGATTGTCACATAAGCGGTGACATAAAGGAAGAAAATTCATGTTTTTGAGTCCAGAAAGCTCTATGCAACAGAAACTGCAGATTTTTATTGCGAAATTGCCGGCTTGTTCATGTCTGGGGTAATAATAGAGGGCTGTTTGCCTAGGTTGTCTGCTAGCATAGTGAAAGGAAGGTCTGGTTTGTTTTCGGTTCTAATCTCTATGGAGGCAGGTAGAATATCAGTAAAGCAATTTTAAGAAATTCTCGCGCACCCAATACGTTTTATCGCTACCTTTATTCTGTACTGGCGCCCTGTGCATGTCAATATGACACTCTTGTAGAATTTCATACATGTTACTGCCTACTTTTTCCGCTTCTGTCAATAATGGAATTGACTTAAGCGTGGCACTGAATGATTTTTAACTGAATTTCGTTATGAATCTTCACGCATTGCTAAATTTGCACACTTTCATGGTAGGTCAGCAACGGTAATCCAGTATGACTGGTCTGAACGTTGACACAGACCGTTTCGCGGCCGAATGCGGATAATATTTTGCTACTTCGTGACGATCTGGGGTTCTTTGTCTTACTGAAACAGTTAAGTCATCTCGATAAGTTGAAATTCATTTTTATTTGTCCAGTTCATACCAATTAGCGTTTGTTCTTTCAGTTCTGTCTTATATTTACGTGTTGTATTTAACACACTAATCAGCATTAATATAGTCTTACAAATTATGGAATACAGTCTAAAAAAGTTCAGATAGTTTGTCAATTTCACGCCTGCGCATAGTATGTTGGTAGCACTTCGTCGCCTTGCCTGTTATGCTGTGTAGCAGACTTTAAAGCCGTGCGGATCAGCATAACGAAAAGGCGAGGGGTCTCGCTCGTTTTGTCCACGACTGTACCTATTCGAAATGATACTCAAACTATTCAGCAACTATACCGTGTGATCACCCATGGAACATGCGAGCTGTAATTGAAAAAGTGTCATGAAGACCTCTCCATTGGTAAAAGATTACGGACTAGTCCCACATTCGAATCTTAGGGAGGTGACAGCGAAGGTGGAAGTGACCACCACGAGAAAAAGACTGAACGACCAACGAATGGGTAACTTTCTACGAGTCAGAGCGTGGATGTTAGAAGTTTGAGCGTGGTACAGAAAGTAGAGAATCTTACAAGAGAAATTCTAAGGCTCAATCTACATGTAGTGGCGGTCAGTGAAGTGAAATGGAAGGAATACATGGATTTCTGGTCAAACGAGTGTAGGGCAATATAAACAGCAGCTGAAAATGGTATAAGAGGAGTATAATCGTTATGTACAGGAATGTAGGGTGGACAGTGAGTTACTGTGAACAGTTCAGAGACAGTGTTAGTAGGAGAGCAAAGAGAGAATCAGCGCAATTTGTTAGTGCAGGTTGCCTACATCAGGGGCAAGTATACATTCAGAGGCAGACCTATTGTTCTCTTTCGATTGAGAGGTTCTTAACCTATTGGTCTGCTAAATGGATTATCACCCTCTGGGATTCATCCATCCTTTTGTGTCACAGGTCCTTAAGCTATCGTTCTGCTAACTGGATTATGACCCCCTGGGGACCTGGGAATAACCACTTCTTCAGAGAAACCCCTACTCCTCCTACTCCTTCACCTTTCTGGGAACTCCCCTCATCGATATAAGCACACCTTTGATATCAATTTTGATTGATGGTTATGGGAAGTTAGAATGGAAATTTTTTTCACATTTTTGGATTTTTATCTCATTATAGTATTTGCAATTTTCGGAGTAAAATGATTATATATATATATATATTCACTTATAAACTCACATGGAAAGTATTTTATTTTATTTTTTAAATATAATCTACACCAGTTGAAATGTTAAAATTTTTATGTGCCTTACTTCAGGATCTAATAAAATCGGAAAATTTTTTGTATAGAATGCTTAGGATTGCTGTCTTATAAAGGTCATGTCCAGAAGAGGATGGGCACCAGGTTGAGGAAGTTGAAACAAAAGTTTGAGAGACAAGAAACTTTCTGATGGTAAAACCATAAGTTGCAGGCAGACAGACAAAATAATTAATGAACTACAGCAGTATTATGCGATGGCCATTAGAAATAATACTGAGGATTTGTTGAAAATGAATCAGGCAGTATGGGCTGCCTTCTTCCAGAGACTGTCAACTGATGAAAAACCAGTACACCATCTTTGCCCTCCTGGACCTGATTCATGGTGCAATTACTGCAATGCCCAGTACTCAAACAGTTCATACAGCCACAAACATTCCATACCAGCAGCAGTAATGGATATCATAAAATCTATTGACAGAGACCTGGCAAATCCTGAATTACTGAAGAAGTGTCTGCATAGCCAGACTAAGAATCCCAATGATTCGTTCAATAATCTTATATGGACTCGCCTACCAAAAAATGTTTTTCTTGGAATGAAGACACAAAAGTGGGGGTCAGTGATGCTGTTATTGCTTTGAATTATGGCAACATTGGTAGGGTGGAAGTCCTACAGCATATGGGAATTAATCATTAATCCTGAAGCAAACTGCATCAGAGAACTTGAAAGGATGGACAAGGGACAAGATTCACATTGATAAAACAGGGCATGCAGCACAGTTGGCCACTAAGAGTCCAGAAAGAAGAAAAGAAGAAAAAAGTTGGAAAAAGATCGAGAGGATGATGTACAGTATAGTGCAGGGTGCTTCTGAGTGGATATAAATAAAAACTTAAGCATATATTAAGTGAGTTACAGTGTTTTGAAACTTTAGAAGCCATTCCTGAAAATTTACATTTTCTGTTGCATTTTTCCCTAAATCTCAGAAACAACTTCAACTAGAGTATTCAAATTTTCAGGGAGTAATAACATACATATCCTAAGTCTACTGAACTAAAAGAAGAACATAATGTTATGTGTAATTAAAATTATTTAGGATAACGTACAAAAAAGTACACAAAATTTTAACCGTGTAATTACAAAATTGTATTTCCGAAAGCAGTGGCTAAAATGCAATTATTGTACTTTAGTAGACTCAGAACATACAGTTTCATGTCCTGTAAAAGTTTCATGTCAATGGCTACGGTGGTTCCTGAAATACAGGGAAGCCAAGTCACTAAATTAAACATTGTCTTGATAGGGAGTTCCAACTCCCCTTAATTAATTAGAACAATTAATTAACCCCAGCCCTCCCTGTCCTTTCCCCCACCTGAAAATTGACGAGAAAGAGACTCAGTTGATTGGCCATTTGGCAGGAAAGCTATTACAGTTATAGAATATTGTTTAAACAGTTTAGACAATATGTGTAATATTATTTATTTAAACGATTTATCGGATACAAGACAGTGTATGGAATAAAGTTTATTTATTTATTTAAAGAATTTGGTGGGAAATCGATTGCAGTGTGTGAAATACTGTTTATTTAAACAATTTGCAGGGTACTAGGTGGTGTAAGGAACACATCTTATTTAAAGAATTTGTTAGGAAATCGATTGCTGTTGGTGGAATATTTAAACAACTGCAGTGGTTTTTTATCCTGATCATTTAAGGACACAGATAACTACGCTTTCACAGTTCACTTAAACATATCTGAAAACCCTCCTTGCATCTCGTCACCTGCACAAGCTACCTGGAGTCAGGGAATGCCAAAGGGAGCTCGGAAATGCCAGTGGGACCGCCACACCACTGTCGACTGCTGGTCGCTCCATACTCCCGTGAAGCATTGCGCTAGTCCCTGGAACAAATGCACACGTGATGTCAGCATCCCCCACCATCTCATGAACCGACCTGTTATGTTATAGTGATGTACAGGACATAAAATGAACATAGCTATTACACACACAAAAATTGACTATGTCACAATACCCACCACACTGGTCACTTCGCTATTTCACAGAACTGCAGACAAGATCAGCACTAACTCGAAATACACTTTAAAAAAGATTTTTGTATACAATAAGAGAGAGAGCTGTAGTTTTCTTTGTGGATGATATAGGAACTAGCCTGGGATATCTGAACAATTACACTCCTTCGTTGTGCCATGGGCTCTAAACTGTTTGGTCCATTAGGAATTCACACACACACACACACACACACACACACACACTCCTAACTGCCATAGCCTTTCTGGCGCACTTTCGTGTAGCACACTTCATGAACTATTTCAGGAGTTATTAAATCTGGTGTTGGGAAATATGCAGGATATAGTCAAACACACATATATCTTGAAGATGTCACAAATTTTGCTTCAGAAATGTGTCACAGGAGATATTAATTTAACACATACAGTTTGAAACTACTTGAAACAAAAGGATCGACACTGCACTGTTGTTTGCATTCATAAACAGTAGTGCTATGTTTTTGACGAGAAAATTTCATTAAATAATCCAAACCTACTACTATTTGACATCATCACTGTAAGCAGTGATGTATGAAATGATAGTTGAAATTTAAAATTTCGACGTGAATTTAGACCGTGATACTTATGGAGTTTCCGACCACTACAGGTCTGCTTATTAAAAGCACTATAGAATTAATAAGTTGACCGGTTTTCTCAGTTACACTAGGGTGAAGAAGGAGGGACGAAAAGGTGTATCACATGATTGGATAGAGACAACAATAACAACAACAACAACAACAAATACCGGTGCAACAAAGAGTGCACTGCAATGTACTGAGAAGCACTAAACATGATACACTTAAACCACAATCCAATTCGTAGTAGCTGTAATTGTCATGGCTAGATGTCAGAGATTGCTATCAGTCAGGAACTTGACGTGGCGACTGGTGTTTTTAAGCACTATAGATTCTCACGGCTACATTCGGAAGGAGGAGGAGCAGGAGGAAGGGTCTGCTGCGTAATAGGATAGAGAGACAGCAATTAACTCTGCAAGACAGAGTCCAGAGTCCACTGCAATGTATTTAAAGCACTAAACACAATGCACGCAAGCAGCGAGCCACTCTGTTGCAGTAGTTGTCAGGGCTGGATGTTGGAGATTGCTGAAACACTTGCACATCCCACGCACTCATCTCCCAATGTCCACATTCAGTGGACCAATCCCTCACACACCAACCGGCACCATTGCTCAGAGGTCAGTGAAAACTACAGCCACAATGCAGCCACACCCGTGGATGCGTATGTATGCCAGAGTGCACCACCACTGATCATGGAGAGCATCAGTGAATGACTGGAGTGATAGGAATTCGGATGTTATCAATATGTCCAATGCAAACATGTCGATTTGAATATCACGCAACACACGCATCCACTTCGATACCCATTCTCCCACCACACTCGTCACTTCGCTAGTTCCCAGAACTGCAGACAAGATCAGACAGACTGTCCCATTCTTTGCAGCTAACTGCCCATCAAAGGCTGAGCTAATCCATTACTTCTGGTTGCCAGGTCCTCGTGACCACTCTTGCAGCCAACCGCAGTGCACTGCGAAACAAACAGCCGTGGCTTGGCTGTATGCAGTTGTTGTTGTTGTTGTTGTGGTCTTCAGTCCTGAGACTGGTTTGATGCAGCTCTCCATGCTACCCTATCCTCTGCAAGCTTCCTGTATACAGTAGTTCTAACCAATTCCATCCCTGACATAGACCCACTTTTTAAAAATTAACTTTACCAAATCCGAGACAGCGATGTTGTTGACAGTACACCGTGAATTTATCATGCAAAATGTGAATTTCTCCCTTTTACATAAGTTATTTTCTAATACAGAGGAAATGAGGGCATACACGCTTCTCCACATCACTAAAGTATCGTTACTTGCTTTGAAAATCCTGTAACAGTATGCCTAGGGCTACATTTCCTCCAAGTAGAAAGAAGTCTGTTGTAATCAGCTTAATATCTATTACATTTTGCATCACGGGAGTATAATATAAAACTCATTTTTGGCTCATGACAGAGTGCTTTGATAAACCTCTGACACAGGATGTCTCCTCGTTTTCGAACTCCCATTAAGTATCTAAATGCCTCTTTGCAAACAAAGGCACTTAAGATGACAGCAAAGAGAAATTGTAACTATCACGTTTATACTACATATCTATAAATTTGGCAATGAATCTGATTTCATTACAGTGGTCTTCTCTTCCTGTGTAGGTAGAAGATTGAAATTTTGTTAAAAGGTATCAACGCAACGAAAAAAAGAAATGCTTAATTACCCAGTCAAGAATCATATCTATGGTACTTTAGCCAACGATCACACACACCAGATGGCACATCATTGAAATCAGACTGATACGATAATTTATTAAACTGATCATGAGAGTCATTTTAGAAAATGTGAGAGGCACCCACATGCCTTGAAAATACTGTGGCATCAAGCAGTCAGGCCTGCAAGATGAGTGGTCTGCCAAGCGAGTGGATTCATTCTTATTTATCGAGTAACATGAACTCTCGTACTCACAATTAAGTTACAAGTTATCCTCCTATATGATTAATACGCAACGGAAACACGCATCTATCAGTAATTTACAGAACTCTGACTGTACACTACGCACTGGCAATACCACATTTTCTTTCTATTTTTATTTAACGGCTTTTGTCAACACGTGGCCACCGCACTGAATATGAATGGCGCACACATTATAAATTCGGGACATTATGACAACATACAATTCGAAGGAAAAGTCCACCAATCTTTTTCTTTTCACTATCTTATTTATTCCGATAAATTCTCTAACCTAAACACACAAATTCTATAACCTACAACAATAACACATGAGAAATTCCGCCCAGTGGGCATGGCTTTACATTGGTGAATCTCTATATTATGGTCTCGTAATTATTTAACGCTACAGTGCAATTTCTGGATAGGATGGTGGATCTTTTATTATTTCTCACACTTCGACTCTCACAATCATCATCACGAAACTATCCTCCAGACCGAGCAGTACAGAAGGAACAAGCATAACTCACTAATCTTTTGAAACTACCTTGCTACTCTCCCATGCAAACCACATATACCCAAATTACATGACATACACCACACTACGACATGAAATACAAAACACTAAATAGTCACAACATTATCACTTTCAGCTTTCCCACTTCAATTAGTATTTATCCCAGTTTCACACGACACTGCCCCACTTTGTAATTCTACTTTCCTACTATGAACTCTGGAGATATATGCACGTCTTCCTGTGCAATGCAAGCCAAGTGGCGTTGCTGGATAGACGGCCGACTCACCTTGCTTCTCTCTCAGAGTTTGAATCTAGCGTCACACGGAATAATATCACGCAAAGTAATATTAAGAACCTATTCATCACACACGCGAGTCCTCAACTGATACCATGGACGAGTACTTCTCTTTATCCTTTGTCTCATACATAGATTGAGACTCACACAGTACTCACCACGTGGAAGTACTCGTCTCTAATTTCAAGTCCTTCACACGCCATTTCTTAAATATTTCAACTTACGGTACACACGCTATTTCTTAAATATTTGAACTTATTGTACACACGCTAGTAATTCAGCTTAACTTAAGCACACGGAAGTATTTCAACTTATTGCTACACGTGGTTTCATTGTGACCGTTGGTCACTTCCGAAGATTACTACAATCCCATTAATATTACCTGCCTGACATTTAATTCTCCCCACAAAAGTTCCTGAAATAGAGAAATTATTATTTCAAACTACTCTTAAATATTCCACATGCATACCATGTCTCCACTCTCTTCTCATTACGGAGCACAACTAAAACAGGTCTTAACAGCACAAGATCCAGCGGCAGAGTGCTGAAACATGGCCGTTCTCTAGGTCCTCTCACACCTCTGTCGAAGTGGGGGAGCACCTTGCTACCGTATTGGTCAGCCACATTTCAGGCGCTCAAAGCTCAGGTAAATTTCATCTCTTTGGTCCCACCAAAGGTGGCCAGAGGATCGTCTCAAAGATGATGATATATTCACATTCACTATCTGCGGTTAGCAGATGACCATACATTCATTCATTTCACAGATCTCACCAAACTGGATGTAGGGATTTACTTTGTGGGAGTGCACATGTGATCAATTAAATAAATAGTCATTCCTTCCCACACTGGTATCCGGCTTCGCTGTATTAACTGAAATTGAGTTATTTTACAAAAAAAAATGTGTTGTTCCGACAAAAATAATTAAGTATGTTGTACCTATTTTCAATGTCGGGCGGTACTGTACCCTTTCAGGTGAACATCTTTTTTTTTTTTTTTTCAGCGGTCGGATTACATTCAGTAGTTGGCTAAAATAGGAATTCCTGGAGGGAAGATGAATACTATTGAGAACCGACATTTGAAGCTGACCACAAGGATCCTACCATCAACAACATACATTTAGTTTAAGGACTGAACTATTGAAAACATAATTGCAATGACTATGTTACTGTCACCCTGCATAAAAAGTTGTCTTGGTTCTACAGGCACACACAAGAATCACAGATAGTGTTACGCTTTCTGGTAGAAATGCTGTATGTGATTTGGAATCAAGTCTGTCCATTCAACCACATACTTGCGTTGGATCGTTTGGAGACATCTTTTAATGATTACAGCCACCTGTGAACCATATTTGTACCACTCTGATACCTCGAGATGAGTCACCTTTTCCGAACCTGCCTGATAAGGACCCTCTGAATTTTGTAGCTGTTGCTCAGTCTCTGTCCCGTGGCAATACATGTTTTACCACTTGTTCGAAGTGGGAACATGTTTTCACAGATCAACCAACCATGCACAATAGGTAAGGCCAGTGACAGACGTAGCTTCCTCCTGCAACACGAGGTAGTAGAAAAAACAGTATGAGAAGATACAGTGGCATTTTTATTGGGAAAATCAGGAAGACCACATCATACAGGAACTGGAAGAAGGATGAGGATTTTGCTACTGCATTGTGGTGTGCCTGGAAACTACATACAAGTACTGTGGTCTGAAGAAGATCTACATCTCTCAGGGTGCATTTATATCTATCACCCAAACATTCTCTGCCTTCTCCTTATTTTGTATGATCCAACATAGAAAAACTACGAACTATAAACAATTCACTAACATCACCCAGTAAAGAATTTGATAAAGTATTACCATGTCCCTGCCTTCCATTATATCGTGAAGCAAATACTATCTGCATCTTGGCATTGACCATATGTGATGATCTCACATAGATGCACTTGTCCAGTGGAACGGGTGGCCAACGATCGTAGTTGCTTCCACAGACACGCGTAAGCTTTTGTCCCCTGAACTGTAGGAGAACCATACCTCATAGACTATCAATTGCAAGAGAGGATCCCTGTGTTGTTCTTTCACAAGCAGTTTGATGCATTGTTTTTTTCTGCAGTAATACATCAAAGAGGTGTATGACTGCAGCTTTGTACACAACATACATTTTCTTTTTCCACCTCGACTTCAAGATCTGTGTCAGATGCTAAACCAACATTAACGGGTTTCAATCCATTGCCTCTCACAGAAAACTGGACATTGTACAGTGTAAAATACGTTGCTGCTCCCACAATATATAGGATGACTAAAATAAATGACAGAGGCGGCATTTCTTATTAACAGAAAAAAAATGCGTGTTCAAGTGTGGATCCACTACGTGTTATATCCAGATTGATGTCAGGATGTGGGCCCACAATATGTCACATCCATAGTTTTTGAAGTTGTATCCGTCACGTTTCATATCCAGAGCGATCTTCAGAGATAGATACACAATGCGTCACATCTGGGATAGCGTTCATAGGTTGATCCACCACACATTACATCCACAGATATGACAAACTGCCTATTGGCTTCTGTCTCGGGTTCTTCGGCCGACTTTCATCTAATGATTTTTCTGACGTTTCGCCAGCATGATTGGCTGGCATTGTCAAAGCTTCACCCTCCATTGCCGGTGGTGAACTGGAGGCGAGCTCGCGGCTGCAGACTACACTCCTGGAAATTGAAATAAGAATGTTGTGTCGATTCCCTAAGGTCTCGACACAATGAGTGGCTAGGTGCACGCGAAACTAACGCAGACGGGCGTAAATTCTGAAACAGGAGACTGGATGAAAAACTATAAAGAAAAGAAGAGAGATTGTCATCTACTTAACTTTTAATGATGTTCTTCTTGTTGAAATACATCTCTTGCATAGTAGTAAGCAATTAGCAATGATACACATGGCGCCTTGCTAGGTAGTAGCGATGGACTAGCTGAAGGCTATTTAATCTGTCTCTCGGCAAATGAGAGGAAGACGTGATACGTCTTGTCGCAAGCTATGTCGTCCGTACAACTGGGGCGAGGTCATGTCCGTGTCTTGTGACCTGCCCTGTGGTGGCGCTACGTTTGCGAATACACAGTGGCGACACGCGGGTCCGACATGTACTACAGGACCGCGGCCGATTTAAGTTACCACCTAGCAAGTGTGGTGTCTAGCGGTGACACCACAAAGAACACCGTGAAATCATTGTCCCAGGAAGGGGAAACTTTATTGACACATTCCTGGGGTCAGATACATCACATGATCACACTGACAGAACCACAGGCACATAGACACAGCCAACAGAGCATGCACAATGTCGGCACTAGTACAGTGTATATCCACCTTTCGCAGCAATGCAGGCTGCTATTCTCCCATGGAGACGATCGTAGAGATGCTGGATGTAGTCCTGTGGAACGGCTTGCCATGCCATTTCCACCTGGCGCCTCAGCTGGACCAGCGTTCGTGCTGGACGTGCAGACCGCGTGAGACGACGCTTCATCCAGTCCCAAACATGCTCAATGGGGGACAGATCAGGAGATCTTGCTGGCCAGGGTAGTTGACTTACACCTTCTAGAGCACGTTGGGTGGCACGGGATACATGCGGACGTGCATTGTCCTGTTGGAACAGCAAGTTCCCTTGCCGGTCTAGGAATGGTAGAACGATGGGTTCGATGACGGTTTGGATGTACCGTGCACTATTCAGTGTCCCCTCGACGATCACCAGTGGTGTACGGCCAGTGTAGGAGATCGCTCCCCACACCATGATGCCGGGTGTTGGCCCTGTGTGCTTCGGTCGTATGCAGTCCTGATTGTGGCGCTCACCTGCACGGCGCCAAACACGCATACGACCATCATTGGCACCGAGGCAGAAGCGACTCTCATCGCTGAAGACGACACGTCTCCATTCGTCCCTCCATTCACGCCTGTCGCGACACCACTGGAGGCGGGCTGCACGATGTTGGGGCGTGAGCGGAAGACGGCCTAACGGTGTGCGGGACCGTAGCCCAGCTTCATGGAGACGGTTGCGAATGGTCCTCGCCAATACCCCAGGAGCAACAGTGTCCCTAATTTGCTGGGAAGTGGCGGTGCGGTCCCCTACGGCACTGCGTAGGATCCTACGGTCTTGGCGTGCATCCGTGCGTCGCTGCGGTCCGGTCCCAGGTCGACGGGCACGTGCACCTTCCGCCGACCACTGGCGACAACATCGATGTACTGTGGAGACCTCACGCCCCACGTGTTGAGCAATTCGGCGGTACGTCCACCCGGCCTCCCGCATGCCCACTATACGCCCTTGCTCAAAGTCCGTCAACTGCACATACGGTTCACGTCCACGCTGTCGCGGCATGCTACCAGTGTTAAAGACTGCGATGGAGCTCCATATGCCACGGCAAACTGGCTGACACTGACGGCGGCGGTGCACAAATGCTGCGCAGCTAGCGCCATTCGACGGCCAACACCGCGGTTCCTGGTGTGTCCGCTGTGCCGTGCGTGTGATCATTGCTTGTACAGCCGTCTCGCAGTGTCCGGAGCAAGTATGGTGGGTCTGACACACCGGTGTCAATGTGTTCTTTTTTCCATTTCCAGCAGTGTATATGTACCTGGCGTGCCAACGTCCGAGGGCTTCTCCGCAGTCATTTCCGGTGCGGTTCTCCTCTTGCTACCTGCGACGGTCGTTCGCTGCAGTACGCGAAGCCAGGATCCGTTTACCTTAAGGCTTTCCTCTTTCTTGTTGAAACTGTTCGCGTGTTTTTGTATTTCTACAGCTTCTCTGAACAAGCGCGTGTGATAGTGCTTCTCTACAGCTAGAACTTACGTGTCGGCGAATTTTATTACGTGGTCGGTCCCATTCAGTGCGTGCTCTGCCACGGCCGATTTCTCCACCTGCCCCAACCTGCAATGTCGCTTGTGCTCTTTGATCCTGGTGTTAATTGATCGTCCAGTCATTCCGACATAAACTTTTCCGCATGTGCATGGTATACGGTATATTCCCGACCCTGCAAGTGGGTCTCTTTTCTCCTTCGCCGATCTAAGACACTCTTTGATCTTCCTTGTCGGTTTGAAAATCGTCTTTACGCCATGTTTGCGCAATGTACGGCCGATTCTGTCCGTCACTCTGGGAATGTATGGCAGAAAGGCCGTACCCGACATTTCTTTCTCTGGTTCCTTACTTCGCCGAGTGTTGGGCTCTGTTACACTTCTAATGTAATTTGTGGAGTACCCATTGCTCCTCAGAACAGTTTCCAGGTGTTGCATTTCTCGTTTGAGGTGTTGTGGCTCACATATTCGTCCTGCTCTCGTTACGAGCGTACTAATCATGCCTCTTTTCTGGCTCGGGTGGTGGTTTGACAGGTTGTGCAGGTATCGGTCCGTGTGTGTCGGTTTTCGATACACGCTGTGTCCCATTTCATTGAGACATTTCATTGAGAAGCTGAAGAAACTGAAACTTGCACCAAACGACATCCTGGTCAGCTTTGATGTTGTTTCGTTATTTACGAAAGTGACGCTCTGGAGCACATCGGTTCCATGTTTCCGCAAGACATCAAAAAGCTCTTCCATGCATGTCTCACCACGAGCTATTTCACGTGGAATGGCGATTTCTACGAACAGCTGGAAGGCGTCGCCATGGGTAGTCCTCTCAGTCCAGTGGTGGCCAACTTCTTCATGGAACAATTCTAAGCACAGACACTGGACTCGGCGACTTGCAAACCTAAGGTGTGGTACAGGTATGTCGATGATACTTTCGTGGTGTGGAGCCATGGTGAAGAACAGCTCGGTGACTTCCGAAGACACTTGAACAGCCTCCATGCCAACATAACATTTACCATGGAAGTAGAAAAGGACAAGAAACTGCCATTTCTAGATGTGCTGGTCACAAGGGAAGGCGAAAACCTGGGACACAGCGTGTATCGAAAACCGACACACACGGACCGATACCTGCACAAACTGTCAAACCACCACCCGAGCCAGAAAAGAGGCATGATTAGTACGCTCGTAACGAGAGCAGGACGAATATGTGAGCCACAACACCTCAAACGAGAAATGCAACACCTGGAAACTGTTCTGAGGAGCAATGGGTACTCCACAAATTACATTAGAAGTGTAACAGAGCCCAACACTCGGCGAACTAAGGAACCAGAAAAAGAAATGTCGGGTACGGCCTTTCTGCCATACATTCCCAGAGTGACGGACAGAATCGGCCGTACATTGCGCAAACATGGCGTAAAGACGATTTTCAAACCGACAAGGAAGATCAAAGAGTGTCTTAGATCGGCGAAGGAGAAAAGAGACCCACTTGCAAGGTCGGGAATATACCGTATACCATGCACATGCGGAAAAGTTTATGTCGGAATGACTGGACGATCAATTAACACCAGGATCAAAGAGCACAAGCGACATTGCAGGTTGGGGCAGGTGGAGAAATCGGCCGTGGCAGAGCACGCACTGAATGGGACCGACCACGTAATAAAATTCGCCGACACGTAAGTTCTAGCTGTAGAGAAGCACTATCACACGCGCTTGTTCAGAGAAGCTGTAGAAATACAAAAACACGCGAACAGTTTCAGCAAGAAAGAGGAAAGCCTTAAGGTAAACGGATCCTGGCTTCGCGTACTGCAGCGAACGACCGTCGCAGGTAGCAAGAGGAGAACCGCACCGGAAATGACTGCGGAGAAGCCCTCGGACGTTGGCGCGCCAGGTACATATAGTCTGCGGCCGCGAGCTCGCCTCCAGTTCACCACCGGCAATGGAGGGTGAAGCTTTGACAATGCCAGCCACTCGTGCTGGCGAAACGTCAGAAAAATCATTAGATGAACGTCGGCCGAAGAACCCGAGACAGAAGCCAATAGGCAGTTTGCCAACAAGTGGCCACGAAAGCCTTAACAATTTTGTATCCAAAGATATGTTATGTATCTGAAGTTGGATCCACCATGGGAGGACTGGTTCATGGGAGCCATCTGTGACACGTGCACATGCACAAACACACAGAAAACAGAGCAAACACACTGCAACAGTAGAATATGTGGTTCAGTTGAGTGGATGCATTCGAGTACAGTGCTATACTATGCCGTCTGACCAGAAAAGTAGCGCATTTGCCCTAGGTGTTGACAACTGTACTACATTTACAAGCAATTATAGAACACATGGCGAGATGTGGTGTCGTGATCGCATGGGCAGAAGTGACATAAAATCGGTAAAATTACGAAACATGACGGAAAATACGTATAAATTGGCGGAAAATACGAAAAAATTCGGGATAATTGAGGGGGAATGACGGATTGCTTGCATGTCTTCTGCCTGGTATAGGAAAATTCCTGTTTTTGGGAACGAGTATGTAACAGCAAGATTAATATGAGAAAAAGCTGACAAGGAAGCACCAGGAAGCAGATAAATAGTCATGTTTCGTCGAGAGCACTAAGATGGTTGGGATACAATGTTAAACGTGGATGACCACCAAACATAAAATAAATTTATATATGTCGGATCATAAGCCCAGGTGTGACCCCAAAGTTAGCAGCAACCGCCTTACAAATTTTTATAAAGTGTGCTTAGCTAATGAGCATTCTATTACAAGCTGGAGTGACTGCAATATACGACTACAGAATTGATCGCGTCTTTGAACCTGTGCAGGATTGTTTAGGTGTTTTAAACCTAACAATTAGTATTTACAATGTGCTTCTCTGTACTCTCCAGCAATGACAACCAAGTGATGTCAGCTAACAAATACCTTACAGACAGTTGCTGTATAGTTTTTAACAACATTCTACTGCAAGTATATTGAGGTAATAGCAATACATACAAGTTAACTGCTGTCTTTGACGCTTTCCTGGTAAAGAGAACATCTGCCTCTAAATTGGCATGAATGTGTAGATAGTGTGATTGGTTGAGAAGGGTTGTAACGAAGTGTGATTTAATGGTAGACTGATGATGCATTCTAAAGAGAGAGAGATGTAGCTGCAGGTCATTTATCATGCATTTACAAGTTGTTTTCATGGTTCTCTCGGGGTCTATCAGTTGTGTCATATAACTTGCGATCGAGTCATATACAATTGCTTGTTGTGTGTGTGAGTTAGAGCACTGTCTATCTGTGATCGTTAACAGCAAACCTTTCTATACTGCAGTCATCAGAGAACTTTCAACTCAAGTGTGATCAAACATGTCCATCAATGGAAAACCTGTTTCGGTACCCTCCTCTACACTAACGAAGATATATGTGAAGTACTCCATTTCTCTGTCACATGTTGGAAATAACTCTAGTCTTTAGTGTCATGTATGTACGAATCTACTATTACTATACTTTTCATATACATTCTATCCAAAATGCGTGCTTATGGATCATCGGGGAGAGGGCACGTCTTTGGTGTTTTTTACTCGGTTGGCATACAAGATGGCAGATATTCCTATATAAAATCAAACTGCACTTGGGTATGTCAGCAATATGATCATATATATGTATAAAACAGTGAAAAAATATGAAAATGACATAAAATCGATAAAATTCTAGGAAAACCTGGTATAATAACGAAAAATTTATTTATGAAACGTAAAAATTGAAGGAAATACAACGAAATATGTAAAATTGCCAAAACCTAGTAAAATTACGGAAACTGACTGAGAATACATAAAATAAGGGAAAAATATCATGAAACGAGAACTGAGGTAAGTCAATGAATCTGAGTGTTCTGGAGGAGAAAAGTAGACTGATGGTACATATACACACCTTAAACGTGCAAAGAGGAGGCATTCTAAAGACGTGGCGTCAAGGTGAAATGGTAATATTATCCCTCGCATGAGCAGTACAGCCTAACACTGGCCATGACTTCTGTGTGCAAGAGGAAGGTTACCAGGTGCGATGGTAAGCTGTGATAAGGTTATTGCCTCTCCTCTGGCTACTGATTGAGGTGTTTATTTCTTCGCCTGATGTCACTGTTTCTTCGTATGCATTTTTCGGCGGTCGATGAACACTTTATAGGGCTGTAGTGAACATATCATAATTTCTGAACCGTAATCGGGCTTGAACTTCATAATCAGTGGGTGTCTTACACTTCCAGAAACATACCTGTATGTAGTCTTTTTGTTACAAACAGGCGATGTTTTCTTTGGTGTGCAAGGTAGTAGTTTTACCCTTTAAAGTTTGTTACCACAGTTTATGTAGAGAAACTTGCAGGGAGAATGTGTGTCATGCGCTGGAACTATATTTCTTATATTGGAATATTAACAACATTGCATTCAACAAGACTAATGGGTGAAAAACCGCACCACTCCAGCATAATAGTGTGTTTAAGTGCAGAACTGTGTAGACTCAGGGGTGCACATGTTATATTCCACAGTCATTTTTCTCTTACCAATAACGTTTTGGTACTGACCCCAGACACTAGAACAATACTACAGAACTGATAGCACAGTTGATTTACGAAAAATATTTTAATCTAGTCCATCTGGAGCTGTATCATGCATGAACCTCGTATTTCTCCTCATAACTGTCTGTTATATCACCACACCCCTCACATATATACAACACACCGATAAGGGGTGCTTACCTCCTCGACATTCACGCATTTGGAGAAATCTTGTGCCCTTGGATGGGCACTGTGAGTATGGTGTGCATACAGTATCCTCCTACTTCTGATCAGCTGCAAATTAAATCAAGGACGCCTTTGTTGGGATGGTTGGTGAAGAACAATGCGGGGAGATTTTTCAATCTCCAACTTTATCCCAAGATTGCAAGATGCTCTGCGACTCCCATACACATAGGGAAAGATGGGTAATATTAATTGTAAATTACACACTATAATAGAAGTGCGAGAAATATGTAGATCAGTATAGGACACTGTCTGGTATACTTTGGTGTATACGTTAAAGAATTAACTATGAATGAATGCACCGCACAGTCATATATCTACATGTGCAATCTAGTGTATGGTAGTCAAAAGGTAGTGGAGGGGTGGTTTAGTAATAATACAGAGGGTGGGAAGCATGCTGTAGTGTCACTGCTTGACGTTGAAATTACGAAAACTGCAAAAATTGCTAAAAATGATTACGCTATCAACTGCACTGCTTATTACAATACATCATTCCATCTTGATGGCGTCTTTTCCATCTACTGGTATGCTGCTGATTACCACATAACGATTGACTGACACCACTTGTTTGAGATAGAGAGAGAGTCTTGATGGGAGTAGCACCTTCCAGGGATGGCTTACTCCAAAGCAGTGATCGCATACATTACCGCAGTATGAGGAATCTATCGTAACGGAACACCTAGACATCTGCTGCCACATCATATTGGAAGATGATTTTAAGTGAAGAGGCCATCAACCAGCTTTGGGGAGCTGTTTGAAAACGCCCCACATCGACATAAAACCTTCCAGTTTCTGTATGTTATGATGTCTTCTTCATTTTTTGTCAATAGAAAATACAGCCTATGTAATTTATTTCAACCGTCCTGTGTATTGTACAAGCAGTAGCAAAGTTTATACTGTGTAATGTCCAGATTTCAGTGAGGGCCAATGTCGGTTTAGCACCTGACGCAGACCTTTAAGTCGTGGTGGGAAAACAAAATGTATGGAAATGTACAAAGCTGTACTCATACACTGCTTTGATGTGTTACAGCAGAAAAAACAATACATCATACTGCTTATGAAAAAAAACCAGGGACCCTATGTTGCAATTGATAGTCTGTGGGATGTGATGCTCCTACAGTACAGGTGACGGAAGTTCATCGCTAGTCACCTGCTCCCTTGGACCAGTACATCTATATCTAATGGGATCACAATATATGGTTAAAGTCAGCACACAGATGGTATTTGTTTCCCGATATATCATAAGAAAAGGACGAAATAATATCATATCAAGTTGTCCACTGGGTGATGTTAGTGGATTTTTTATAGTGCATAATTTTTCTGTTGGCTGGAACAAAGTAATGAGCAGGGAGAGAATGTTTGGGTAACAAATATAAATGGACCCTGAGAGATGGATACGTCTTTCAGAGTGCAGTACATGTACGTAGTTCGTAGATGCACCACAATGCAGTAATAAAATGCTCATCCTTCTTCCAGTCCCTGTATGATGTGGTGTATTCCCTTCTGTAGTCAGCTTCAAATGTCGGTTCTCAATAGTGTTCCTCGAAAAGAGCATCGTCTTCTCTTCAGGGATTCCCGTTTCAGCTATCTGGTGAGTGTAATCCGAGTGCTGAAAAAAAATGATAATACTTACCATTCAAAGTGATCCTCATAATCAATTTAATTAATTAGCACATCAACTTGGCATCAGTAATGTGTCGCCTGGCAGGTAGAAGCGATGGCTAAAGTGGCATCGATATGATTCTCGGCTTGGAGCGTTAATCAGCCTTTTTTTCGTCGAAGCGACATCTTTTAACGAAGTTTCAATCCCACCTACACCGGGAGAGATGACCATAGTAATAAGATCAGATGCGTTACGGAATTTATATAAATTGATATCTGTGCTGTTATCTTAAGAGATTTTTAGTATGTGGTGAGATATTTTGCTACTTTAACGGAATTTGAAAGTACGGAGTCGTCCACTGACAGAGGTTGATCTTAGCACTTAGTCATGAGCCTAAAATAAGTTTAATATTCTAGTCCAGTGATGCATGACGTAAGAGATATTAAGCCGATTATAGCTATTTCTTTTCTACCTGAGTAGAAAATACTTAGAGGAAATGTAGCCTATACCGCACTGCTACAAGACTTTCACAACAAGTAACGATATTTTAGCGATGTGGGAAAGCATGTATGCCCTAATTTCTTCTGATCTAGCAAACAATTTATATAAAAGGGAGAATGGACATCTCTAAAAAGGGTAATCACAGAAGTTGGAAAGTAAAACATAGGTACAGAGAAGGTAATTGCAAATAAACTATGGGTAACAGAAGAAGTACATAACTTGATCGATGAAAGAAGGAAGTACAAAAATGTCCTGGGAAATTCAGGAATAACAGAAATACAAGTCACTGAGGAATGAAATAAATAGGAAGTGCAGGGAGGCTAAGACGAAGTGGCTGCAAGAAAAATGGGAAGAAATTGAAAAAGAAATGATTGTCGGAAGGACTGTTTCATCATACAGGAAAGTCAAAACAACCTTCCGTGAACTTAAAACCAAGGGTGGTAACATTAAAAGTGCAACGGAAATTCCAATGTTAAATGCAGAGGAGAGAGCGGGTAGGTGGCCTCTGAGAGGGGCCAGATTTGTCTGATGTGATAGAAGAAGAAACAGGAGCCGATTTTGAAGAGATAGGAGCTCCAGTGTTAGAATCAGAATTTAAAAGAGCTTTGGAAGACTTAAGATCAAATAAAGCAGAAGGGATAGACAAAGTTCCATCAGAAACTCTAAAATCATTGGGGGAAGTGGCAACAAAACTACTATTCACGTTGGCGTGTCGAACGTACGAGTCTGGCAACATACCATCTGACTTTCGAGAAAATGCCATCCACACAGTTCCGAAGACTGCGAGAGCTAAGTGCGAGAATTATCGCACAATCAGCTTAACAGCTCATGAGTCCAAGTTACTGACAAGAACAATATTCAGCAGAATGGACAAAGAAATTGAGAATGTCTTAGATGACACCCAGTTTGGCTTTACGGAAGGAAAAGGCACCAGAGAGGCAATTCTGACGTTGCGGTTGATAATGGAAGTAAGACTAAAGAAAAATCAAGACACGTTCGTGGGATTTGTTGACCTGGGAAAAAGCGTTCGACATTGTAAAATGGTGCAAGATGTTCAAAATTCTGAGAAAAATAGGGGTAATAAACAGTATGTTAATCTGTACATCAAGTAACGCTATCACAGTAAATGACAGTTGCAAATATTCTAAAATCTTGTGTGACAAAGTATAGTCTCAAGTTCAGTAAACCTTTTTATTCAGTCATGTAATAAAGTAAACTAATGTTTCATTTGTAGTAGGTAAAAATATTACAGATATGCAACATGTACAAGAGCCAAGAAGGAAGAGTAAGAGTGAGAGACCAAGAACTGTTCAGTCCGTATATCGAAGAAGCAATGACAAAAATAAAATAAAAGTTAAAGAATAGAATTAAAATTCAAGGTGAAAGCATATCAATGTAAGATTCGCTGATGACATTGCTGTCCTTTGTGAAAGTAAAAAAGAATAACGAGATCTGATGAATGGAATGAAATGTCTAATCAGTACAGAGTTGGGACTGGGAGTAAATTGAAGAAAGACAAAAGCCAGAGAAATGGCAGATATAAGAACGGCGAGGAACTTCACATCAGGATTGGTGATCACGAAGCAGATGAAGCTAACAGGTTGTGCTGCCTAGGCAGCAAAATTAACCATGGTGGACGGAGCAAGAAAGGCATAAAAGTAGGCTACCACTGACGAAAAGGGTACTCCTGGCCAAGAGAGATCTACTAGTATCTTAACATAGGCCTTAATGTCTGAGTTTGCACATTTGGAGCACAGCACTGTATGTAGTGAAACATGGACTGCGGAAAACCCGGAAAAAGAGATTCGAAAAATTTGAGATGTGGTGCTACAGAAGAATGTTAAAAATTAGATGGACTGATGAGACGAAGAATGAAGAGTTTCTCCGGAGAATCGGCGGGGAAAGGAATATATGGAAAACAGTGACGAGAAGAACGAACAGGATGCTAGGGCATCTGCTAAATTGTCAGGGAATTACTTGCATGGTAATAGAGGGAAATGCAGAGGGTAAAAACTGTAGTGGAAGGCAGAGGTTGGAATACATCCTGCGAGTAACTGAGGACGTAGGTTGCAATTGCTACTGTGAGATGCAGAGATTGGGACAGGAAGGGAATCCGTGGCAGGCTGTTTCAAACCATTCGAAGAAAAAAGTTGTCAGTCAGGAGTGTTTAAAAGGAATCAACAATTAAATTATATCGATTGTCGTGTTTAACTTCTAGTAGTGCTACCAGCAACTATTTACTTCAGTTTCACTCAATATAAAGTACTTGTAACAGCAACACGCACTCCGCCACCAACAGTTTAATCTCTCCTTTCTGAACAGCGTTAAGTCCTTGGTACAAGTTTCGTCTCAACTTACCTCCGGTTTACAATGGTAGACAGTCACATTTGCTGTACGATATGTTGCACTATACGCCCATTCTGATCGTCGAAGAAACATGGGGACGCTACTTGTTCATACTTCCTCTACCGTGCTTCTATCAGTCTCATTTTAAAGCCAGATATAAGTGTCCCATTATTTCCCCAAAATCGCTCTGTAAACGCTGGTGTGATTGCTTTTCGTAATTTGAGATTGTGTTCTGTCTGCTATGACCTCAATGTCGAGGGGACGTTAAACTCTGGCTTCCCTCCTTCCTTTCCTCAGTTCAAATGGTTCAAATGGCTCTGAGCACTATGGGACTTAACTTCTAAGGTCATCAGTCCCCTAGAGCTTAGAACTACTTAAACCTAACTAACCTAAGGACATCACACACATCCATGCCCGAGGCAGGATTCGAACCTGCGACCGTAGCGCCTTTCCTCAGTATCAAGCCAATGTGTCAGTAAGTAAAATATGGATTCATAAACGCTATTCGACAGCAATTTCATGTTAGTGCCTCGACACATTTGGCTGCACCTTGGTTCATGGAATCCAGTCTGAGACATTGGAATGAGACTGGTGGCTTCCTGAAAGACTGCAGTAAAGCGGCACGTACAATACACCGCTTCTGAATGAAAGATGTAGCGAGAGGTTAATGGAAGTTCGGCGGCCACGAAGATGATTACCTTTGCTCATGAAGTGTTCTTTTTTATGCCGGAAGAGAACTAGGCTACGCTGCGCCTCACGCGCAGCAACACAGACGGCTAACGACGCAGTAATCCAAGCTACAGCGCAGGTCGTGCGCGCGACCCCGGAACCGTATTAATAACATCCAGCCGAAGCCCTCGACGGAAGGCAGAGCCACCTGGGTCGTGTCTGGTGTTTCTTGGACGGCGTAATGCGAGCACACACTGAATTAACTATCCCTTCTTATTTCCTCGGTTATTTACGAACAGAAACCGACGCTTCGAAAGGCTTGAGAGTCGACCGAAAAAAAAAAAACAGTATCCAAAAAGTTTGGAGAAATTGCATTTACCGTTACTAAGAACCGTCAACAATCTAAGCGCTGCGTCTGCCAGAAGATGCGGTACACAGCCATACAGAGAGAGGACATCACACCCCACCTCAAGGCCAACCTCCAGGTGGAGGGGTGGGGGTGCTACATAGTTACTGCAAGATGCCATAGAGGGCGCACACAACTTGTTATGTTTCCTTCTTACGTCACGCAAATAGTTGTCAAAATCGCATATAAGCCAAGCCCCTTCCACGCCGTAACGGAAAAGTGAGGAAACGAGACGGTAAAATATGAATACTGGCCTATAATTTAAAGGGTATAAGAGACAAAGAAAGAAATCCGAAGAAAAAAATGAAAGGATGTTTACTTCACAGTTCCTACTGAGCAATTAAGTCTCTCTTAAGTAAATGCAGTTTCCCAGCTTGCTGAATTAGGTCTCCATCAAAAGAGGGGAAATTGTAAATATATATCCAAGAACTTAGCGTTCGTTTCTTACGTTTCCAGGAACAGACTCTGTGTGTGTCTTTTGCAATTATTTTTCAGTTTCTAATTTCTCAATGGCATAATTTTATCTACCCTACTTTCCACGATTTTGTAGTTTTTGCAGTCGTCTAGCTTGGACTTCAATAATTGAAATCTCCAACTTAACATGAAATAGCGACTTCATTTTCATACTTCTTTTTTAACAGCAAGGATACAGAGTCCCTGTGAACTTTATTTCCACGTGTTAAGTCATTGTGTATGAAACGTTTTATCAGATACTTCACGTAGTTTACTAAGCGCAAACACAGTATTAACCTGCAAATGGCGGTTGAATGTGAGAATGCTAAGCTGGCGCCTGTGAGTGGCCTAGTTATTTTCAGTAACTCTACGACATAAGCGGACGCTAGGCTCCACTGAGATGGAGTGTGTCAACAGTTAACTGCTACAGTACCAGGACTCATTTACAATCGCCACCAAGAAAGTACCAACAGGACATTGTGCAAGTTGTATTAGTCAACGTTCACTGTATTCATGACTAGACCATTCAAAGATTTATTACTGCACGTGAACATTTAGCTAAATTGCCATGCGTCATCTTGACTATGACGTTCCATGATGTATTGTTAACATTAATAAATTATTGTAAATTGTTGCTAATCTGTGTTGCCTTCAGTTTTGCCGTAGTCTCCCTAATCTTATTTGAACTATGTAGTTGCTGGTTGCAAGCAAGCCACCTCATTGATGGCAACTCTTTCGGTGGTAGGGGGTTCTCTTCCTGCCACACTTAGTTTGACGACAAGAGTACTTGGCGAATACAACAGTCACATTTCGTCATGCGTGTTAACGTGTCGTCAGCCACCCACATGACAGTTCAGTTACCATACCTTTTCATACTGCTGTCTTTCCTTCCTATCGTCGTTTTACCTTTCGTATCCTTTTGTGGAGCACATGTAGTTTCTACAGTTTCTCCTGCGGCTTTCCCATGAGACCATTTTCTCGCTCATGGGTTTCTTTCTTTCATGCGTCCATTTCGTACCGGTCTTTTTGGCTCTTCTCTCTGGCTGACTTCCCTCTTGCCTATTTTGCTTCTGTAGATGTTACGGTTTGCAGTGTCCTGAATGGTGAGTTGAGCATCAGTAAGGTCTCTTCGTAAGTGTTCGGCCCATGTTTCAGTGGCTGTGAGTATCTGGCATATATATATATATATATATATATATATATATATATATATATATATATATATATATATATATATATATTCCTGGAAATGGAAAAAAGAACACATTGACACCGGTGTGTCAGACCGACCATACTTGCTCCGGACACTGCGAGAGGGCTGTACAAGCAATGATCACACGCACGGCACAGCGGACACACCAGGAACCGCGGTGTTGGCCGTCGAATGGCGCTAGCTGCGCAGCATTTGTGCACCGCCGCCGTCAGTGTCAGCCAGTTTGCCGTGGCATATGGAGCTCCATCGCAGTCTTTAACACTGGTAGCATGCCGCGACAGCGTGGACGTGAACCGTATGTGCAGTTGACGGACTTTGAGCGAGGACGTATAGTGGGCATGCGGGAGGCCGGGTGGACGTGCCGCCGAATTGCTCAACACGTTGGTCGTGAGGTCTCCACAGTACATCGATGTTGTCGCCAGTGGTCGGCGGAAGGTGCACGTGCCCGTCGACCTGGGACCGGACCGCAGCGACGCACGGATGCACGCCAAGACCGTAGGATCCTACGCAGTGCCGTAGGGGACCGCACCGCCACTTCCCAGTAAATTAGGGACACTGTTGCTCCTGGGGTATCGGCGAGGACCATTCGCAACCGTCTCCATGAAGCTGGGCTACGGTCCCGCACACTGTTAGGTCGTCTTCCGCTCACGCCCCAACATCGTGCAGCCCGCCTCCAGTGGTGTCGCGACAGGCGTGAATGGAGGGACGAATGGAGACGTGTCGTCTTCAGCGATGAGAGTCGCTTCTGCCTTGGTGCCAATGATGGTCGTATGCGTGTTTGGCGCCGTGCAGGTGAGCGCCACAATCAGGACTGCATACGACCGAGGCACACAGGGCCAACACCCGGCATCATGGTGTGGGGAGCGATCTCCTACACTGGCCGTACACCACTGGTGATCGTCGAGGGGACACTGAATAGTGCACGGTACATCCAAACCGTCATCGAACCCATCGTTCTACCATTCCTAGACCGGCAAGGGAACTTGCTGTTCCAACAGGACAATGCACGTCCGCATGTATCCCGTGCCACCCAACGTGCTCTAGAAGGTGTAAGTCAACTACCCTGGCCAGCAAGATCTCCGGATCTGTCCCCCATTGAGCACGTTTGGGACTGGATGAAGCGTCGTCTCACGCGGTCTGCACGTCCAGCACGAACGCTGGTCCAACTGAGCCGTTCCACAGGACTACATCCAGCATCTCTACGATCGTCTCCATGGGAGAATAGCAGCCTGCATTGCTGCGAAAGGTGGATATACACTGTACTAGTGCCGACATTGTGCATGCTCTGTTGGCTGTGTCTATGTGCCTGTGGTTCTGTCAGTGTGATCATGTGATGTATCTGACCCCAGGAATGTGTCAATAAAGTTTCCCCTTCCTGGGACAATGAATTCACGGTGTTCTTATTTCAATTTCTAGGAGTGTGTATATATATATATATATATATATATATATATATATATATATATATATATATATATATATATATATTCTCTTTTTTAATCCTACTTGGTTAGCGTCCTTGAGTACTCGCAATACACAAAAATCAGTCGCAATAGTGTTTTGTAAACTACATCATGAGCGAATTATGTTTCCTTAGGATATATTTAAGGATTCCTGCATCTCTTCTTGATAGAAAAAACCAACCAAACTGCGGTTTTGTTGTGTTAATTTGTTTGTTTCGAACCGGCTTATTGAGCTATTGTCACAATACCACTGAGTAGCGTCCACAGGAATTTTCCAAGTCTGCAAATTGCATGCCGATACTGGAACTGGACGTCCACTGAGTAGCGACTCGTGGCCTTTTCAGATGAATCACGTTTTACACTCCATCGGACAGTTGGCCGTTGTCGTGTGCGATGTGAGACTTCTGAAAGCAAACACACTGGAACAACCGTCGGGAGGGTCCAGGCGGGGGACAGAGTGTTGTGGTCTGGGGAGTTTTTTCGTGGCATTCTCAGGATGATCTCGTCATTCCGAAAGGCACAATGGATCAACACACGAATGCATCTCTTCTTGGGGCCAATATCCACCCCTACATGCAATTTGTTTTTCCTCAGCACTATGGCAACTACCAGCAGGACAAGTCAACATGTCACACATCGCAGTTTACGTGCGTGGTTCGAAGGGAACCAGACGCCCCCGATTTAAACCGAACCGAGAATATGTGGGACCGTCTGGATCAGGCTGTGCATAACACGGATCTTCAACCGAAAAGCCTAGTGCAGCTGTCCACGGCCCAGGAGTCGGTATGGCTAGTGAGCTAGTTAGTTCATGACTGCACATCAAGGATAACACATGTGTAGTTGCCGCTCCTCTCCCCTGATGTGGTATTTTGGGGTCATTTTTTGTGGTAATTGTGTTCTCAGCCAACTGGTGTCAGTCAGTCATTATGCGGTGATTCTCAGCATACTCAGTGGTGGACGGTCAGGATGGGAAAGACATTGTTGATATGGAAATATGTACTGTAATATACACCACAGTTGATAGCAAGATCAGTTTTATCCACATTCTGCAACCCATATAGAAACAGAGTGAGCTCAGTTAATGCTATAGGACTGTGTTTTGATCACTCGGAGAAAATGGGAACACGTTGTCGTAGCTCCGCCACCTATGTACAATGTGTAAGGTCAGTGCCAAACGAGGCCTGCTCCTGCAACTTGATGTATTACAAAAGACAGTATGAACAGTTATTGTGGTGTCTCTTATCGGTAAAATTAGAAAGACTCAACATCATACAGGTACAGCAGTCCAAAGCAGATCCGCGTCCCTCAGGGACCAATGACGTCTATCACCCAAATATTCTATTATCGTTATTCTGTACCATCCAACAGAGAAAAATTACGAACTCTAAAAGCTCCTCTAGCTTCATCCGATAATTTTTACTGTACCTCTCTCTTGCGGTATATCGAAAACGAACGCCATCTACTTGTATCGAGCATATGTGGCGATCCGATTAAATATACAGGTATTTATCCATTGGAGCAAGTGGTCAGTATCGCCATCACTTCCACAGACCATTGTAATGTGTCATCGCCTGTACTGTACGAGAACTATCTCCCACGCGTTATCAATCGCAGGAGAGGATCCCTGTTTAATTGTTTGATATACAACTTTTTCTGCTGTAACACGCTTTGTACACCGCCATACATTTTGAATTATTTTTCTGCCACAACTTCGACGTCTGTGTCGGATTCTAAACTGACATTAACACGTTTTGGTCCCTTGGCTCAACCAGAAAACTAGACAGAACTCCGTCCCATGGGGATATCGTGGCATCTTGTCTTTGGACCATTCCACCATATGCACCCCTCACAGACAAAAATGAGGGCACCGCAATCTAGATAGACCTTCCTGAATTTGGGTCCTGGACCAGCCCCCCAAATGGTTCAAATGGCTCTGAGCACTATGGGACTCAACTGCTGAGGTCATAAGTCCCCTAGAACTTAGAACTACTTAAACCTAACTAACCTAAGGACATCACACACATCCATGCCCGAGGCAGGATTCGAACCTGCGACCGTAGCAGTCGCGCGGCTCCGGACTGAGCGCCTAGAACCGCTAGACCACCGCGGCCGGCCACCAGCCCCCCCCCCCCTAATCTTTTCAAAGAGGGCCATCTAAATAAGCTCCTCCTGCTGAGAGGTGATGCTTACCAGTGGATAACCTTCTTGGATAACCGCTATCCTAAAAAACGAAACTGCAGTACTACACGTCTGTTTCCTATTTCTTTCATCAGCTTCTTCTGGACTCGCTTATCCTGAGAGGAAGGAGTCTTAGATTCCTCCCTCTCCTCTTGTTACCTGTCTTTCATATTGTGGGGGTCTATGTATCCCCATCAACCTGAGACAGTTTTTTCTTGCGTGTTCGCTGGAGTGGCCGAGCGGTTCTAGTCGCTACAGTCTGGAACCGCGCGACCGCTACGGTCGCAGGTTCGAATTCTGCCTCGGGCATGGATGTGTGTGGTGTCCTTAAGTTAGTTAGGTTTAAATAGTTCTAAGTTCTAGGGGACTGATGACCTCAGATGTTAAGTCCCATAGTGCTTAGAGCCATTTGAACTATTTTTCAAGCCCTTTAAATTCCCTCCACTTCTTTTGGGAGCCATTCTTTTTCTTCCTTTTGTTTCTTTTCCCAGAGAAGTTTCCTCTTCTGGGCCCCAGGTAAGGCTTTAATCTTAGTGTGGTCCAACTTCTCAGTTACAGGTCCCACTTCTTGCTCAGGTCTAGACACTGATTTAGTAGTGGGAGTGTATTCCATCGGTCGTGACTCTGGTGTTAACGTGTCTGTGGTCTCATTTTGCACCTCAGTTTGTTTTACATTATTTCTATCTTGGGCTCACGAGATTTGGGGTTGTACACTGTGCACACCAGGAAAGCTCCACACAGTATAAGGCTACCTAATCATGGAGGCTCCATTTGCAACATATCTTCCGATGTGTGATGCACCCCTTGGCATGGATTGCATCACACCTTGGATTGGGGAAGATAAGGAAGACAGGGCGATGTGGGAAACTCTTAGTATGATACATCTACTAAGACCTTTCTGGCAGTAGGACCTCAGCCTTCAGCATAGCCCTCAGCTTCAAACAGATATGCAAGCCTCTCCACCCCCACGTCAAGGTGGTGTCCCCCAGAGTGGATTGTTGTGTTGACTATACACACTGTTATGTTGGCATAGGAGGGTCACCTTAAGGCAGTAGACAGATTGTTTAAAGCTGAGTACTGCTGGTCATCTGGATCGTTCTCCGGATGGGTAGGTTTATGCTGGTAAATTTCAGTCAGCACAGCCCTGGGACACAGAAATTCCCACCAAAATTCTAAATTCCGGCTATAGGTTGGGTTGGTGGTGGGGGAGGGTGGAGAGGGGGGTGGGGCACACGTGCAGGCTGAGAAAAGCACATGACGTCATCCACAGGTGGGGGTGGGTGGATTTGGCGGGGTGGGTGGGTGGAGGGGGTTGGGGTTGGTGGTCGGGGGCGGTGTGATTAATTGTTCAATTTAATTAACTTGCATATCAATTTGATATCAAAATTGCGCTCGTAACCCCCAACTCCCCACTACTTAGGTAAGCTAGGTGGCTCGAATGGCTCTGAGCACTATGGGACTTCACATCGTAGGTCATCAGTCCCCTAGAACTTAGAACTACTTAAACCAAACTAACCTAAGGACATCACACACATTCATTCCCGAGGCAGGATTCGAACCTGTGACTGTAGCGGTCTGCGGGTAAGCTGAAAAATGTGACCGACACGGAGATTAAGAGGCAGGGGAATCGGTCAGAAATTAAGTGTAAAGGAAATCCAAGATACTATTACCGAGTTACAAACCATGTTTAAGGATTTGCCTGGGGACGTACAGGAACTGTCTGTAGAAGTGAATAATTAAAAGTGAGCAGTAAGGATGTAAAGAAAACTCAAAAAAGTTTAGATAAAGATATAGAAACTTAATGGAGAGAGGTGAGTCTGGATTACTATGCAAGTGCAGGATACTAGCGCAGTAGGTAGTGAAACAGCATAAGACCAACGTGGAAGGGGTTGAAGAGGTAATCAAAGAGCAGGAAAATAAATTAATTGCCAGGACTGAATCACTTTTAAAGGCACCGGAAGAAAAAGTGAGGAACAATTTCACTAGTGGTAATGACATCACAAATGAGCCACTAATCGCTAGCAGTCAGATGCAGTCTGGCAGAATAGACAGCTACAATACCTACCCTCGTTTACCACTCGTCATTTAGGTGGAGAGGAAGGGGAGTATAAACAGCAACAGCCACTGCCAATGTCGATACCAGATGCACCGGCACACACGGAGTATACTCGTATGCTGCCGAACAATGCAACGGCAGTAGCGGACGGCTCTTCCTACCTGTCTACTCTTCTAGCTGACGAGAAATTGCTACGGCATAGGGAATTCCAGATTTTTACTAAAGAGGGTAAAAGAACGCACCCCGTGGTAGTCATCACAGCCTTCCATAACGTACTATCATGCAACTAGACCGAGGCACAGAAGATCAGGTTCGTTTTGGGGTACACCCAAGGCGATGCCTTATTATGCGCAATTGATGTGGACGAGGAGTGCCATACTTATGAACAGTTTGAGAGTGCCTTCTTGGACAAACTCTGGTCCATAGCAGTCCAACAGAGGCTAGAGTGAGAAGTATTTAACCCAGCACCATACAGTAGCAAACATGGGGGACAATGGAGATATTTTGAAAAATACCTAAACAAAACATGGTGCTGGGAAAATCCGGTCTCTCATGTGGATGCACTAAAAATAGTCAAAAGTCGCTTACCAGCACAGATCAAGAAAAAATTAATGACAATACCCGAGAATGATGAGGAATACTTTTTATCCGTTCTGGATTCGACTGACGTGATTTACGAAGAGCGGCAGTCGCAACACCAGAACAAGAATGTGCAAATCGACCATCTGCGAAATAGTAATGCGCAAAGTAGTAACGGCGGAAGCGACAAGCACGGTGGCTATCCTTATCGCTGGTGTAATAATAATCACGCAAGAGGTAACTATGGCAACCGGGGAAACTAAGAACATAAACGAGATTTTAAAGGAAACCACAACCCCAATTATGACAGTACAGCGTATACCGAACAGAGGAGTTTCAGATTCAAACTGCAAACCAGGCGGGCGGTAATAACCAATATGATAAGTGGCAAGGGCCGACCAGTGGTAAACGGCCGGGCAGTCCTCCTGGTAGCTACAACCAGGGGAACAACAATTGTGTACCAGAAAGCAGTCAAGGTCCCAGAATTTAATTCACAGGCATCGCAAGACACGAATTGGCGAAGTCAAGACCACAGTGTGCGATACGCCCGTTTTTGCAGGCCAAGGAAGGGGATGGGGGAGTACAATTAATTTCTAATTATTTTTTTAGATAAGACAAAGAAGTAGAAAACAAATCAAGGAGGAATTTTGTCAGGAAAATGTGGACAGTTTGGAAGAGGACAGAAGGGAGTCTGCAGTGGCCTTAATAAATGCCAGGTAGCTGAATTTCCCGAGCGAGGTGGCGCTGTGGTTAGCACACTGGACTCGCATTCGGGAGGACGACGGTTCAATCCCGTCTCCGGCCATTCTGATTTAGGTTTTCCGTGATTTCCCTAAATCGCTTCAGGCAAATGCCGGGATGGTTCCTTTGAAAGGGCACGGCCGATTTCCTTCCCCATCCTTCCCTCCGCCGAGCTTGCGCTCCGTCTCTAATGACCTCGTTGTCGACGGGACGTTAAACACTAATCTCCTCCTCCTCCTCCTCCTGTAGCTGAATTAGATATGCACTTTGTACTGGATACAGGTACACCGACGAATGTAATTTCGCAAGGTTTATTTAATGAGTTACAAAAGGGAGCGCACATACCACCCTTCCCTGTGCAGAACAGTCGAATCTTGACTGCAGTAGGGAGCAAACCTAAAGGGGTGAAATTTCAAGCCTTAATATCGAAAAATTTTCTTCCATGTGCATTTTTCTAGTGATAGAAAAACTTGTAGTTAATTGTCGGTATGGATACCTTCCGCCAGTCCATGGTAGAGATTGGTGTAGGACAGAGAAAGTGTTTCTTTACAGTTAACGAACTAAGATTATCAGTAGATTTAATGACACTCAGTACAATAGAAAGCAAACTTTGTCAAACATAGAAACTAGAGGAAAATTATCTTATTCAGATGTACTGTTCCGTGAGGCACAAAAAGACTAACAGCTACATGAAAGAAGTATGGATCTAGCACTGATACAACCAAAGGTAAGTGAATCGCCTTGTTTGTCAGAAAACCAGAAAGATGAGTTACAGAATTAAAAAAAAAAAAGTGTGTGAAATTTTATGGGGCTTAACTGCTAAGGTCATCAGTCCCTAAGCTTACGCACTAATTAACATAAATTGTCCTAAGGACAAACACAGACACCTATGCCCGAGGGAGGACTCGAACCTCCGCTGGGACCAGCCGCACAGTCCATGACTGCAGCGCCCAAGACCGCTCGGCTAATCCCCCGCGGCTTACAGAATTAATACTATGGTGTGCGCATGTATTGGAAAAGCGCCCAGGAGCAATATGAAGTTACACACACAAGTGAACATTTACCCACACGAAACATTCTGTTTTTCATCCTGTTCCGTATCCTGATCCAATAAGGAGGCAGTGAGGAAGGAAATTTAAAGGATTGTGGATTGGGGTGTCATGTAACCCTCATAATTCGCCGTATTGTAATCATATTTTAGCTATCGCCAAATCCGACGGTAGCCTCAGGTTTGTACTCAACGCACGGAATATAAACAAGATCATTGTTCTTGTTAGGACACGTTCCAACAACTTAGAAAAACAGTTACTAAAATTCCATAAAGTCAAATACCTTACCAAAAAATGGTTCAAATGGCTCTGAGCACTATGGGACTCAACTTCTGAGGTCATTAGTCCCCTAGAACTTAGAACTAGTTAAACCTAACTAACCTAAGGACATCACAAACATCCATGCCCGAGGCAGGATTCGAACCTGCGACCGTAGCGGTCCTGCGGTTCCAGACTGCAGCGCCTTTAACCGCACGGCCACTTCGGCCGGCAATACCTTACCACAATCCATTTAAAGGCGTCGTATTGGCAGAATAGCCCTCCATGAAGACAGTAGGAAATACACAGCCTTTGTACGTGGTGGCAGAAACTATGAATTTTTTTGTCTTGCCTTTCGACTTAAACGTGAGTGCAGGTGCTTTTATTTCCACGTTAGACAGTCTTAGGTCAAGAACTACTTAATAAAGTCACTGAATTACTAAAGCATGACTTACTAAAGCAACGCCTACCTGGAAAGAGCATTTGCGGCTTTTGAGAAGGGCACTATACCGTTTCTCAGTATACAGTGTCACAGTGAATTTAAAGAATTCTGAATTTTGGAAGGAAAAGGTCAAGTTCCTAGGAGACATCATATCACTTCAAGGTTTTTGCCATATCACGGGGAACTAGACGCAGTCAGACATTTTCCTCCGCTTCAGAACAAAAAACAACTCGAAGCTTATCTGGACTCAGTACCTGTATTCAGAAAATTTATTCCTGGCCAGTTGCTGAACAGCCGTGCCCTGTTAAACTTGTTATGGCACAATAACCAATGAATGTGGACCAATCAGTGTCAAACAGACTTTGAAAACATATATTGCATCACAAAGACATGTCACAAGAGTTTTGTTCAAGCACTGAAGCGTCTTACAGGGTCTGGGGGCATCGCTATTCAAAATCGCCGACCCAAATGTACAACAAACACCAAAGATAATTAGTTTTTCAAGCAGAACTCTAACTGAATCTGAGTGATCATATTCAGTAACAGAGCTGGAAGCTCTCTCTACACTGTGTACTTTTAAGAAATTCGAATACTATTTGTGGGGGAAAACATACCAAAGTCTACTGTGACGATGAAGTGCTTTCTTTTATCTTGACGCGCAAACTGCTGCACAGAAGAATAACCAGGCGGTGTCTTTAATTTTCAGTTTCGAGGTAGTGTACATCAAGGGTAAACAAAACATAATTGCTGACACCTTCTTGAGGCTACCCGAAAGGTTAAATGAAATTTTAGAACTGATCGAACAGACTTCTGAAATCCGCTTCCTACTTATGCAAGACAAAACACACCAACCATATTACATAAAAATGCGCAATTGCCTGGGGCTATTGCAAGCAGAAAATCCACGCAGGAAAAATGCGAAACTCGCACTGTGTGGAAGAGATGATTATAATAACATAAAAAATATTTATGCTGTTTATAAAGGAGTACATTTTCACAGACGTACATCTGACTAAAATCGGTGGTCCGTACGTCTACCTGAAAAGTTTGTAGATGACTTCATTCTTTACCTTCACAACGTATAGGGTAATTGTGATGTTTCTAAACGCACCGATAAGGTAAACACGTACTGCTACTTCCCCAACTTGCAGCGCCGAATTTTCCAAGTAATTCGAAAATGTATTACTTGTCAGATTGTATACATCTAAGAGGCCTGGAGGCACTCAAGGTTTCAGATAGATTATATAATGGTAAGACAGAGATTTAGGAACCAGGATTTGAATTGTAAGACATTTCCAGTGGCAGATGTGGATTCTAACCACAATCTATTCGTTATGAACTGTAGATTAAAACTGAAGAAAATGCAAAAAGGTGGGAATTTAAGGAGATGGGACCTGCATAAATTGAAAGAACCAGAGGTTGTAGAGAGTTTCAGAGAAAGTGTTAGGGACGATTGACAAGAACAGGTGAAAGAAATACAGTAGAAGAGGAATGTGTAGATTTTAGATATGAAATAGTGAAGGCAGCTGAGGATCAAGTAGGTAAAGAGACGAGGGCTAATAGAAATCCTTGGGTAACAGAAGAGATACTGAATTTAATTGATGAAAGGAGAAAATATAAAAATGCAGTAAAGGAAGCAGGCATAAAGAAATACAAACGTCTCAAAAATGAGATCGACAGGTAGTGCAAAATGGCTAAGCAGGGAGGGCTAGAGGACAAATGTAAGAATGTAGAGGCATATGTCACTCGGGGTAAGATACATACTGCCCACAGGAAAATTAAAGAGACCTTTGGATAAAAGAGAACCACTTGTATGAATATCAAGAGCTCAGATGAAAAACCAGTTCCAAGCGAAGAAGGGAAAACAGAAAGGTGGGAGGCGTGTATAGAGGGTCTATACAAGGACGATGTACTTGAGGGCAATATTAAGGAAATCGAAGACGACGTAGGTGAAAATGAAATGCGAGCTACGACACTGCGTGAAGAATTTGACAGAGTACTGAAAGATCTAAGTCGAAACAAGGACCCAGGATTAGACAACATTCAATTAGAATTACTGATAGCTTTGGGAGCGCCAGCCCTGACAAAACTCTATTGTCTGGTGAGCAAGATGTATGAGACAGGCGAAATACCCTCAGACTTCAAGAAGAATATAATAATTCCAATCCCAAAGAAAGCAGGCGTTGACAGGTGTGAAAATTACCGAACTATCAGTTTAATAAGTCATGGGTGTAAAATACTGACACGAATTGTTTCCAGTCGAATGGAAAAACTGGTAGAAGCCGACCTTGGGGAAGATCACTTTGGATTCTGTAGAAATGTTGGAACACGTGATGCAATACTGACTCTACGACTTATCTTAGAAGATAAATTAAGGAAAGACAAACCTACGTTTCTAGCATTTGTAGACGTAGACAAAGCTTTTGACAATGTTGACTGGAATACCCTCTTTCAAATTCTGAGGGTGGCAAGGGTAAAATACAGGGAGTAAAAGGCTGTTTACAATTTGTACAGAAACCAGATGCAGTTATAAGAGTCGAGAACCTTGAAAGGGAAGCAGTGGTTGGGGAGGAAGTGAGACAGGGTTGTAGCTTATCCCCGATGTTATTCAATCTATACACTGAGCAAGCAGTAAAGGAAACAAAAGAGAAATTTGGAGTAGCAATTAAAATCCATGGAGAAGAAATAAAAACTTTGACATTGTAATTCGGTCAGAGACAAAAGGACCTGGAAGAGAAGTTGAACGGAATGGATAGTGTCTGGAAAGGAGGCTATAAGATGAACATCAACAAAACCAAAAGAAGGAAAAAGGAGTGTAGTCTAATTAAATGAGGTGATGCTGAGGGAATTAGATTAGGAAATGAGACGCTTAAAGTAGTAGACGAGTTTTGCTATTTGGGGAGCAAAATGACTGATGATGGTCGAAGTAAGGAGGATATAAAATGTAGACTGACGATGGCAAGGAAAGCGTTTCTGAAGAAGAGAAATTTGTTAACATCGGGTACAGATTTAAGTGTCAGGAAGTCTTTTCTCAAAGTATTTGTATGGAGTGTAGCCATGAATGGATGTGAAACGTGTACGACAAATAGTTTAAACAAGAACAGAAAAGAAGCTTTTGAAATGTGGTGCTACAGAAGAATGTTGAAGATTAAATGGGTAGATCATGCAACTAATGAGGACACACTGAATAGAATTGTGAGAAGAGGAATTTGTGGCAAAACTTGTCTAGAAGAAGAGATCGATTGGTTGGACACGTTCTGAGGCATCAAGGGATCACCAGCTTAGTACTGCAGGGCAGCGTGGAGGATACAAATCGTAGAGGGAGACCAAAAGATGAATGCACTAAGCATATTGAGAAGGATGTACTGTGCAGTAGTTGCTTGGAAATGAAGAAGCTTGCACAGGAAAGAGTAGCATGGAGAGCTACATCAAACCAGTCTCTGGACTGAAGACCACAACAACATTATTCGTCAGAAGACCAAACATTCCAACTAATCAAAATTAATTGAACTGCATCAATAGTACCCACAAAACATTTAGAATTAGTATCATTGTATGCTGCCGGTTGTTGTCAAAAGGAAAAGGGAGTGTTAAGTATGTGATTGCCTTATATGATGTTTTTTCCAAGAATGTTAAGTTGTATGCAGTGAGATCATTGACCGATTGTTCTATTATTAGAAGAATTGCATAAAACTATCTACCGAGAGTAGCGAAGCCGCAGATATTGTCAACTGAAAATGCGTCTTACTTCACAATCACGCTTCCACCCCAAAGCAAGCCTCATAGAAATGGTGTTTAAAGAATTAAATAGATTTGTACGCTGCTAGACACCACAGAAACGTACAAAATGGATCGAGTGCGTCTCTCCATTTCAACAAGTCATTAGTAACTCGGCACATACTTCGACAGGTCTTACGCCAACAGAAATGATGTTTGAAAAACGAGAAATGGACGAGTGGGAAGAACGACTGCCTAAAGTACCTACGGAAGATACGTCATTTGAAAAAAAATTACACCAAGCCTTGATTAATCTAGGAAAAAACGCCGAGCGGAGAAAGAAGTCTTACTACAAAAGATCAGAGTGCACTGTACAATTTGTCTAGGAGAAGATGTATTACTATGGATGCACCCGAAGTCTACCAAACATGGATAACTTAACCGCATATGGCAACTCTTATACCTCAGCCCGTTTGGAATTACACAAGTGCCTTTAAACCACACAAGGATCAAAAAGAGTTTGTATGTTGAATGGGTTTGACATAGGGTTAAGCCAACTCATGAAGTTGTTGTACCTAAGTTTAGTGAAAATATATCTCTATAAATTGTGAAAGATGTACACTTAGTTTTACGATAATTTTTTCTCGTTAATTATGTGTGTGCAAATACAAAAATGAGGTAAGTCATTATTTATTTAAGGTTTTGTTCACTGACAAAAATATGTTATTAGAATCTGCAATAACCTGAATTTGATCGCTATGATGCAAATTCACTACTAAAATACGTAGCCCTTCCAACCGAAAATTGGCAAATGTGGTGGAGAGAAATAAATGATGTACACTGTGACGAGAGGAGGCGCGAAAGCACAGTATAACTTCGCATCACAGGACAGTGACCACTGCACATGCGGGAAGACAAACACGCTGCTTAACACGCCAGACGCTCAGCTAACATTAATACTCATACACCAAACAGAATATACCTTAAAGATTATGAACATAAATTGATTTCTAAAAAAACACGGAGGTTTACACTACAAGAATAAAATTAATGTAAGAAAAGGGAACTAAGGTAAGGAAATATTTATATGGAAAGAAATAAAATGAACTAACTGCAGCAAAATGTGTACACACTAGGTTTCTGTTTACAACACATACTCAAAAATTTACATTATGGCTGTATGCAAAATAAACTAAACACTGTTGTATATGAAATCTACATACAAGTGAAGGAATGAATAATTCTTCGCATATGCTAACGCTGCGAAAGCTACGAGGGGGTATAATGACACCGTTGCTCGTTTAGGAATATGCACTCATAGTAAGAACATGGAAGAGTCAGAAAAGGTAAGTCGAAGCTATAGACTTGCTGTTAATGTTTGCGCTCTCACAAAAAAAGTGTTGAATTCTGAGAATAAGTCACACAAGTAATGAACTAAGTACACTTGGGTACTGACTGAAAAGATATATGTTATAAATGTGATTGACACGTTTGTTAGTCTTGAGGCAGCTACGATTTATTTATTTATTAATTTATTACAGGGAATAATGTAAGGACAAGTCCCGGTAACGAGAAGAAACAGAATTTGGGTAGCTAGTACCAAAAGAACCGGCCACACCACAATGTGAGTAATTATTTATATATGAATAAGTCTATGAATTCGATAGCGTGAATGTTATGTGTGAATATAAAGAAGCTATAGTACGCAAAATGTTATGAAATAAAGTGGAGGTCCTGTACTACCAAAGGATGAAACAAACAGTTGGATCGTACATTGAAGAATGCAAGTAACAGATATGAACGAAGAATACAAGTGTTTCGGACACAATTACACAAGATCACAGTTTATCTGAATGTCCTTGCACGGACATTTCTTTTGACACAACCTTCGTAGCAAAGTGGTTGCACATATACGTATTATAGTACGTAGGAGCTGTAACCTGCAAAGAAAAGTATAAATTAAGTACACTGAAGCACAATCATTACAAGTGATCTTAAGCAAATGATATTACTAAACCTGTATGACACCAAGATGGTAGAATTTCATCTGTAGTGCTGTAAACACTGAGTAAATAGTTTGCAAAAGATGGATTTCCGCAGATGATCTGTTCTTCTCTCCATTCCTTATCATAGCTGCCTACAGATTCGTAAACCACCTCCTGGTAGAATGGAGAGAGGCTTGGCTAAGCGTAGTTATGTTTGCTTGCGTTGGAAACGAGAGAAGCAAGTTCTCTGTTCCTTTCGTTAGCAATCTGGAATTGCAGACGCTGGAGTTAAATGAGATAATGGTAGTAGTTCATGTATAACATCAGACTGCATTTTTACATTGTTTAGCCGGCCGGTGTGGCTGTGGTGTTATAGGCGCTTCAGTCTGGAACCGCGTCACCGCTACGGTCGCAGGTTCGAATCCTGCCTCGGGTATGGATGTGTGTGATGTCCTTAGGTTAGTTAGGTTTAATTAGTTCTAAGTTCTAGGCGACTGATGACCTCAGAAGTTAAGTCGCATAGTGCTCAGAGCCATTTGAACCATATTGCATTGTTTTTTCAGTCCTGACGGGTAATACGTTTTGCAAATTACTCATCTAAACAAAGGTTACTTCATGAGTTTAAAAGTGAAAAGGAGAACTAGCTCATCATATAAGTTCTAAAGATAAATAACTTAGTGATGATGAGAATCAATATGAAATAATTTGTGACTTAAACGTTGTCTTAGGAATTTTGTAGGCGAAAACGACTTCTTAAATGTTGTTAACTTGTATTTAAATATTGCTATGCAAATATCGAAAATGAGGTGGCAAATTCATGTATAAACTTGTGTATAAGTGGAATGTATTAGTGGCGGTGGTGGTAGTTAGTGTTTAACGTCCCGTCGACAACGAGGTCATTAGAGACGGAGCGCAAGCTCGGGCGAGGGAAGGATGGGGAAGGAAATCGGCCGTGCCCTTTCAATGGAACCATCCCGGCATTTGCCTGAAACGATTTAGGTAAATCACGGAAAACCTAAATCAGGATGGCTGGAGACGGGATTGAACCGTCGTCCTCCCGAATGCGAGAATGTATTAGACCTCACGTGTCAGCTAATATTAAAATGACGTTTATTTGCAGTTATAAGGAGCAAATTTACTTCATGTCTTAATTTCTTTATGTAAATCATGTGAAATTTTACGCACTTGTACAAACACATATAAAGAAAACTGTATGTGAAAAGGATATTTAAGATATGTGAAGTGAAAAGGGACTTCAAGAAAAACTGTTCACATGTCATATATTTAGCGTGTTAAGTGAGGAACACACACTTGCGAGTGCCTACAATGACGAAAACTAAGTGTCTTTGTAGTGGCGTTGGACGCTGAACTTAACTATGAAGGAGGAATTAAAGCATATAATTTATGGACTTTTCTGTAATATGGTGAGCTGTCGACGTCGTCCCGATAATAAAAGATGACCTTTTGGACATACAACCGTGGAGAGAACATTATGGCTTCTCCTTTGCAGCATCGAACTTTTTAACCCAGCAGAAATCAACGTGCACTTTTCCTACGGAGCTGCCGTTTGCCGACTAAAAAGTTATAGACCCGTGGGTGAACCGTTCTCCGTAGTTGCACCGATGGTAGTGCAAGACACGCGCACAACCAACACCGCTTAACGTGTGGAGATGTGACCGCACAAACTGCGGGTGGCGGATGCTCCTCAGTAGTGGAGGAAACCACTCTAATTTAAACATGCCCTTTGCCAAGTCATCATCTCCCATAAACTGAACTTCTGAAATTTTGTAAAGTTCCTGTAAATTAATTGTAACACAAATAAAGCAGACACTTGCAGGGGATAAATGAAACATAAACTTGGCCACAATTAAAGGGATTTGAACCCCAGCCAGGCCAAAAGGTAGTTTAACTGGTATTTTCATATTAAACTTGATTATTTATGTTATGTTATGTATGTTTGTAAAGAGCACTACTTCTGAATACTGTATACAGTAGGGAGCAGTTGCGGTGGAACATATTTTGGTTTACCCATACAGGATATGTCATTTAGCACGTGTTCGAACACTGTGCGGAGCAAAGCTGCAATATAAATATGTCTGCACCACAAAGAGATATGTACGAAAGGAAGAATGAATATTTATCTATCTTATAATGTTTCTTTAGCTGACGTCAGTTTTTTCACTCTTTAACTATCTGTCTTTTCCCGTCCGTGATTCTGTGTGGCATGGGTGGGCTATGTGTATTTGTGTAAAAGTTTTTTACAGTACATCATTTGTAAAGGGAAGCAGTTTCTTTCATTTTTAAAATATTCCTACTAGAAACTATACCTACATACGAAAACACAAGAACTTGCAGTCTTCTAGAATAACGGTGACCTCAATTGCGATTGTGTTTTACTGCGTTTTTCATCACGGCGATGGAAGACGTTCACTTTTCTTCAAGAAAGAAGAGGTAAATAACATTCGGTTAAAACGAGAATCAGTATACTAATCAGTTAGATTGTTTCAGTGCTAATAGTAGCGAGAGACTGTGGAGGTGTGAATTTAGACGAGCGAACTGTTCATGGTGAAAGTATCCGCCAGCCACACACCTCGAAATAATTCACATTATTCGCACTTCCCTTAGGAAGCCAGTGCCTTGGTAACTACCATACATACCATTATCCTACCCCGAGCTCCTCAATTAGCCTCTTATAAAATGATGCAAGACTGCGGACACAGCAATGCTCCAATGAGGTTTTTATCTCTCAGTGTGTGGAGGGTGTGGTCCTGGCCGCAGATGCTTTTCTTATGATTTGAGTCTCTCTTTCGCACTGTGACTTCAAGTCACATTACACCTCAGCTATGTTTACTTCGACATCTTTAGCCTTTCTTCCATTCCTTCTCAATGTTTGCACACTTCAGCTTTCCAAACTGATAACAGGCCGGCCGAAGTGGCCGTGCGGTTAAAGGCGCTGCAGTCTGGAACCGCAAGACCGCTACGGTCGCAGGTTCGAATCCTGCCTCGGGCATGGATGTTTGTGATGTCCTTAGGTTAGTTAGGTTTAACTAGTTCTAAGTTCTAGGGGACTAATAACCTCAGCAGTTGAGTCCCATAGTGCTCAGAGCCATTTGAACCATTTGAACTGATAACAGCTATGTTTACAAGGCTTCAGGCATACGTTCCTGGTTTGATGACTGCTCGGCCACATTGTCCCAACTGGACCATCTAAGTCACCCGATCTCAGCAGAATAGAAAATATCTATGACTGTTTCAATATCGTGTGAAACGTAAGAGATTCCTCGTAAACTGATGGCCCTATGGGATCGGACAGAGGGTGACTTCAGATGACTACGGCACACCTGAAGAAACTTTTCTCTTCCTCGCGAATTAAGAGGATTATCGCGGGTAGAGGCGATGCTACACGGCATTAGCGTGATATCTACTAGGTTACTAATGTACACTGTGGTGACAAATGTCACAGGATACCTCCTAATATCGTCTAGGACCTTAGGACCTCTTCTGACCAGCATAGTGCAGCAACTTAACGTACCGTGGACTCAACAACTCGCTGGAAGTCCCATGCAGATATATTGAGCTATGCTGTCTCTACAGCTGTCCACATTAGCGGAAGCGTTGGCGGTGCAGGATTATGTGCAGGAAATGACCTCTCGATTACGTGCCATAAATGTTCGATGCTATTCATGTCGCGCGATCTGGGCGGGCAGGTCATTCGCCTGCATTGTCTAGAATGTTCTTCAAAGCAATAACGGCCAGTTGTGGTCCGATATTTCTAATGTTCTTTGGGAACGTGAAACCCATCAATGGCTGAAAATGGTCTCCAGGTAGGGGTTGGACGAGAGAACTCATTCCATTCCATGCAAATACGGCTCACATCATCATGCTGTCACCACCAGCTTGCACAGTGCACTGTTGACAACTATGGTCCATGGCTCCGTGGGATCTGGACCACACTGGAACCTTATCGTCAGGTCTTACCAACTGAAAGGGCTTTTTCCAGTTGTCTGCGGTCCAATCGATACGTCTCGAGCACCCGAGAAGCACTGCAGGTGATGTTGTGCCATTAGCAAAAGCACTCGCTTTGGCCGTCTGCTGCCATCGCCCACTAACGTCAGATTTCGCCGCACTGTCCTAACTGAGACATTTGTCATACATTCCATACTGATTGCAGCGGCTATTCCGCGCTGTTTTGCTTGTCTGTTAGCACTGACTACAGAAACGCTGCTGTTGTCGGTCATTAAGACGTAACTCCCGAATTTTGGTATTTTCGGCACACTTTTGACAACTTGGATCCCAGAATAATAACTTCCCTAACGATTTCCGAAGTGGAGTGTCCCATGCGTCTACCTTCAACTACCATTCTGCGTGTAGAGACTGTTATTTAGCATCGTGTGGCCATTATCATGTAGGAGACATTTTCACATGGATCACCTGAGTACAAATGGTAGCTCTGCCACTACAGTGCCCTTTTAGAACTTGTGTACGAGATACTACCGCCATCTGTGTGTGTACATGTCACTATCCCATGACTTTTGTCACCTCAGTGTATTCTACGACATGCTTCGAAAAAAATAAAAAATACGTAGTTTACTAATGTAAGAAAAAAATTGGCTGACCACTTAACCCTCAGTTGCACATCTATCACAATGGTCAACAGTGATTTTGTTGCCAATTAATTGATAGTTAATTTACGGTAACTTCATGGCCCTGAATTCGAATATATCACTCGTTTTGCTAGATTGCCTCTATTTATTGTGGTAATGTACAATATGTAGATAAACAAACAAACAAACAAGACACAAAATTGTTACGGCTTTCGTGGCCACTTGTTGACAAACTGCCTGTTGGCTTCTGTCTCAGGTTCTTCGGCCGACGTTCATCTAATGATTTTACTGACATTCCGCCAGTGACTCGTGCTGGCGAAATGTCAGTAAAATCATTAGATAAACGTCGTCCGAAGAACCAGAGACAGAAACCAATAGGCAGTTTGTAAACAAACAAGAATTCAAGATATTAATTGAGATACATTCTGTAGAAGTAAAATGAAAATGAGAAAAACATATGGAAAGAATCACAAAAATGCAGTTTCGTTGTTGACACAGCTTGTCATAGAAGAAGAAAGGAAAAAACAGACAGTCGTTTAAAATCATTACAATTAGCTTATGGTAAAACTCCACCCGTGTGTTTTTCTCTTGTGTTGATCGTCAGGACAGCCACGCTGAAGATTCCAGCGGTAGTCTGGCATCATGTGCTTGTCCCATCTACCCATGACCTGAAAATCTTCATGGCATCTTTCACCTTGCTCCTTGCTGTAGTCGCCAAGATTGTCAAGAAATCTATCAAGATGGGTGTGGAGGTAGTGAATCTTAATGCTCATATGACCCCCCAGCTTTTGAAGTTTCTGAGCATGTTTTGCACCAGTTCCTCATAATTAAGTGTTTTGTGGTTACTCAAGAAATTCTTGACAACAGAGCCAAAACAGTTCCAGGAAGATGCTTCAATGCAGTTCATAACTTTAATGAATTCCAAATCATGTAAAAGCTTCCGAATTTGGAGACCATCAAATATACCAGCTTTTAATTTTTCATTAGTGAGTTCAGGGAATGATTTTCATATATAATTGAAACAGTCACTATTTCTGTCCAATGCTTTCATAAATTGCTTCGTTACACCAAGCTTAATATGAAGTGGTGGAAGAATGATTTTGTTCCTGTTTGCTAATGGTTCTTTTAGGATATTAGCTGCTCCTACAGTAAAGCTACCTCTTGACGGCCACGAAACTTTTTACCAGTGATTATGCTTTGCTTTGCTATCCCACATGCAAATAATGCAAGGGAATTTTGTGTATCCACTTTGCGGTCCAAGCAAAAAGTTAACCATCTTCAAACCAACACAGATAGGCCATTGGTGTTGATTATAACGAAGTTTCTGGAGAACCACCTGGATATTTTCGTATTCCTCATGAAGTTTCGTCGAGAGGCGAATTGGAATGGATGCATAGCAGTTACCAATTTGCAGCAAAACACATCTATGCTTCTGGTTGAGCAATCGATAAAAAGCCTCCAGTCTTGAGGATAATATTTTCGTAGTCCCACTTTTGGTAGTAAACCAGGGATTCCAATGCAGTAAACAAGTGCTTCATCTTGACTGAAGTATGGAAGTAGATCTTCTTCTCTTGTCCGGTAAGCTGTGATTTTAGTTCCTGCTTGTAGACAATTCTTCTCATTTAATTTAGATGCTAAGAGGTCAGAAGGGTGTTTAGAAAGACTGTAGCACCTTACCAAATCGTTAAGCTCTTCCGCGCTGAAGAGCTGATGTCTTGTGGAAATTCCTTCGTATTCATATTCACTACTACTAGTGTTCAAGTCCTGCAATATCGTCATGTGAAGGATGTAGTTTTGGCAGAGTGGTGAACACTGGTACAGGAATGTCATCGCTATGTGGCACAGGGCGCCTTGCTGATTCTAAATTGGGATATTCCCAATCACACCGCTTGTAGCGATTGAAACAGTTTACAATGACAATGCAAAAATAACAATCATTATGGTAGTTCTTTTGGCTCTCGCCACACCATTGGCACTCCAAAGTTTGAATCCCTTCGTTTACCATTAGTCCACAGTCTTAAAGACTCGACACAGTTTTTGCATGCTTTATGTTTATCTTGGTCTCCCAGCTTGATCCCAAAATAGGCAAGATAGGCCTGTTTAACAAAGATGTTCTTCCTTTGTTCTTGCAGAGCGTATTCTCCACAAATATAGCAGAACACATCAGGAGGGTTGAAACAACCTCTTTGCGAAAAATAAAATAAAATATCTTGACCACCCTAAATCACTGTTCGTTCAGAAGCAAATTACTATTATTTCAAGCAAATGTCCTTTAGCCGTCAGGCGGACATTAATCGGCATGATTGCCTTCGTTGTAGCTTTGTTTTTTTTACAAAGATATGAACAGTTGTTTGACCTTTTCAAAAGGCATCCTGTATTTTTTATTCGGTAATTCATTTCCTCTCCTAAAGATCTATTCAAAAATGTTTCACAGTGTACCATTCACTGAAACACAACGTTATTAATTACATAACACAACATTGTCTTTGAGCCCGGGATCACAAATTCGTCCACTTGCTGGAGTTGTCAGAAAACACATGAAAGCCAAGTAAAAACATAACACAAAATGGACATTGACTCTCCTGTATCCCTGTGCAGGAGAAGAACAATCAAAGGTGCTCAAAGTGACGACCCTGGACACAGATACATTGGTGCACTCGTTGAATGAAAGAATTATTTACTGTATTTACTGCTTCTAGTGTTGCCTACTGAAGAGAATTACAAGCAAGCACGATACGTTCCAGCATATCCTCTGGAGTTGTTGGAATATCGCGATAGACAACGTCTTTAATGTATCCCGAAAGAAAACGGTCCAGAGGATTTAAAGCAGGAGACATAGCAGGCGCCGGCCGGAGTGGCCGAGCGGTTCTAGGGGCTACAGTCTGGAACCGCGAGACCGCTACGGTCGCAGATTCGAATCCTGCCTCGGACATGGATATGTGTAATGTCCTTAGTTTAGTTAGCTTAAAGTAGTTCTAAGTTGTAGGAGACTGATGACCTCAGAAGTTAAGTCCCATAGTGCTCAGGGCCACTTGAACCATTTTGAACCTAGCAGGCCAAGTAGTTGTACCACCTCGACCAATCCATCAGGCAGGATACCTTCGATTCAGAACACGACGGGCACGCAAGGCATTATGTGTTGGACATCCATCGTGTTGATGCCACACAAGCATTCTGGTTCTGGGCGGCACTTCATCGAGAAGAGGAGGAAGAATTCGTCTGAGGAAGTTGGCATACGCTGTGCCGTTTAGATTACCATTGATGAAATAAGGGCCAATAATTGTATTACGAAGCATCCCACACCAGACGTTAACTCTCCACTGACGCTGATGTTCCACCTGTCTAAGCCATCGTGGGTTGTCGCTGGACGAATAATGCATGTTCCTTGTATTTACCTGTCCTTGGTTTGAGAAGAAACATTCATCGGTAAATAGAACATTGGAGAAGAAGTTCGGGTTGGCGAGGATTTGCTGCTGCGCCCACTGACAGAATTGTACACGATTCTCGAAATCATTGCCATGTAATTCTTGATGTAGTTGTACATGGTAAGGATGGAACCGGCGACGTGTAAGAATACGATGAACACTGGTTTTAGGAATGCCAACTTCGTATTCAAGGTTGACGGAATGACGGGTGTGCATTCTACTTATGCTTACATCTGTCTTCTGCCAACGTCAGCACGTGGATGTGTTCCACTGCCTGAGTACCTGCACTAAGCGCTGGGAGCGTCATCAGTGTTGTGTTATGTGATTAATAACGTTGTGTTTCAGTGAATGGTACACTGTGATACATTTTTGAATAGGTATTTAGGAGAGGAAATGAATTACAGAATAAAAAATACAGGGTGCCATTTGAAGACGTCATACCGCTGTTCATATCTTTGTAAAAAAACAAAGCTGCAACGTAGGCAATCCTGCTGATTGATGTCCCCCTGACGGCTAAAGAACATTTGCTAAAAACATTTTGTAATTTGCATCTAGGTGGTGGTGGTGGTTAGTGTTTAACGTCCCGTCGACAACGAGGTCATTAGAGACGGAGCGCAAGCTCGGGTTAGGGAAGGATTGGGAAGGAAATCGGCCGTGCCCTTTCAAAGGAACCATCCCGGCATTTGCCTGAAACGATTTAGGGAAATCACGGAAAACCTAAATCAGGATGGCTGGAGATGGGATTGAACCGTCGTCCTCCCGAATGCGAGTCCAGTGTGCTACCACTGCGCCACCTCGCTCGGTTTGCATCTAGACAAACAGGTATTTATGATGGTGAAGACAAATGGGACATCCTGTATATTACAATATGATCTATAACTTACATTTAAGTAACAAGAATGTAGTAACTAATCGTGACATACCTTTTTCTTGATACAGTGACCAGAAACTCTTCACTTACAAAAACTTTTAGTAGTTATTCCACGCTCAACTGTCGCTCTGAGCACAAACAACGGGGTGGTGGACCCTGACCTTCAATCCAGCAGTGTGACCAACTGACTCTCCTTGATATTGTAAGACACAAGAAGGTGTTTCAAATTACTACCACGTCGCATAAGCTCACCTCGTCCTCTACAACGTGTAACACGCAACATATTACACTTGTACATACGCAATCACAAAATATAAAATGAATAGGCATAGAGAATTATGAAATTCACAGCCTTTTTACTGATAATTTAACTATTAAATGCTACACGTCAGAGATAGCCTGTATCTAAGAAACTAGAGCCAACTGGGAAAATCTGTTTTCAGATTCAGCATTTCAAATATATCCCGTACACGTTATACATTCAAATATCGCTGCCAACATGAATATTATCCGAGCGAGGTGGCGCAGTGGTTAGCACACTGGACTCGCATTCGGGAGGACGACGGTTCAATCCCGCTTCCGGCAATCGTGATTCAGGTTTTCCGTTATTTCCCTAATTTTCTCCAGGCAAATGCCGGGATGGTTCCTTTCAAAGGGTACGGCCGACTTCCTTCCCTAATCCGACGAGACCGATGACCTTGCTGCCTGGCCTCCTCCCCCAAAACAACCCAACCCCTATGAATATTTCTTTTTAATTTTTTGTTTTGTTTTAGAGCTGTGTTATCAAGAAGTAGTTGTGGTACACACTTTAGAACGTTCCACAAAATTTGCTGCTGGCACGAGTAAATTGTAGGCTTTCATCACTTGAATTTTCAGTCTATCCCTAATAGAGCATAGACACGAGCATAGACTGCAAACTCCTGTTATGGATGAGACTTACACCGGTGCACTCGAATTATTACTGTGACTGCAGTAATTACTTATTGTAGTTATCTGTATATGATAAAGCGTGTTAAAAGATCGACTCCAGATGATTCCTCTTATGTCCGTCATCCCGCCCACACACACACACACACAGAGCCACTGTGTGACTGATGCGGTGGAGTGTGGTGGGAAGAGTTGCGGGCGACCAGCAGTAAATCACGGCTCGCTGCTGAGGTGGGAGGAGGCGTGGCAGGTCTTTGTGTGGCGGCGCGGGCAATCACTCTCTCGCCGCGGGGTGTTGCGTCTAATGCCCTCATCAGCGGCCCCGCGCACGCTGCTGCACCAGCATGCTCTGCCCCCAGCACCACCGCCCAGTGCTGCGTGTCCGCCGCCAGGGTGGAATGTTCCTCCTCCCGTCCTAAAATGCAAACTTCCACAGCCGTAAATGTCATGAGAATTCAAAATGTCCCCATATGTGGAGGACACAGTTCGTTTGAAGGTCCGTTACACAGCCTGGCTCAGCACTGACTGTCACACGCTGGAGCTGGTTTCCTCCAACCAGGAAGCTGAACGTCACGCTCTAACTGTTCAGCGTTGCCAAATTGGCTCAACAACTGGTAGGTTCACTTCCAGTTCCTTGTTCTGCTTCATTTCATGATCAGTTTGGGTCTCGAATCCTGGGTCTGGCCCTCTTATTTCGTATTCCATCTCACAGATAACCATACCAAAAACAAGACAAACAAGCGCGCACACACACACACACACACACACACACACACACACACACAATCATTTTTTTCCTCCCGAACAGGCCATGAAGACCCAAAGTTACCGATCGACCGCCGTTTCATTCTCAGCCCACAGGCGTCAGTGGATGCGGATATGGAGGGGCATGTGGTCAGCACACCGTTCTCCCGGCCGTATGTCAGTTTCCGAGACTCGAGCCGTTACTTCTCTATCAAGAAGCTCCTCATTTTGCCTCACAAGGGCTGAGTGCGCCCCACATGCCAACAGCGCTCGGCAGACAGGATTCTAACCCATCCAGGTACTAGCCCAACCCGACAGTGCTTAACTTCGGTGATCTGACGGGAACCGGTGGTACCACTGCGGTAAGGCCGTTGGCCACACACTCAATCAAGCTAATGAAGTAAACATGTTTCATACACAGCACCTACCAAAAAAATACTAGACACTGTGAGTTAACGACCATTGCGCTTGAGAGGCACCCACATGCCTTGCTCATACTGTGGCATCAAGCAGTCAGGCCTGCAAAATGAGTGGTCTGCCAAGCGAGTGGATTCATTCTTATTTATCGAGTAACATGAACTCTCGTACTCACAATTAAGTTACAAATTATACTCCTGTAAAAATAATACGCAACGGAAACGCGCATCTGACTATCAGTGATTTACAGAACTCTGACTGTTCACTACGCACTGGCAATACCACATTTTCTTTCTTTTTTATTTAACGGCTTTTATCAACAGGTGGCCATCGCACTGAATATGAGTGGCGCACACATTATAAATTCTGGTTATCATGACAACATACAATTCGAAGGAAAAGGCCACCAATCTTTTTCTTTTCACTATCTTATTTATTCCGATAAATTCTATAACCTAAACACACAGATTCTATAACCTACAACAATAACACATGAGAAATTCCGCCCAGTGGGCATGGCTTTACATTGGTGAATCTCTATCTTATGGTCTCGTAATTATTTAACGCTACAGTGCACTTTCTGGATAGGATGGTGGATCTTTTATTATTTCTCACACTTCGACTCTCACAATCATCACGGAACTTTCCTCCAGACCGAGCAGTACAAAAGGAACACGCATAACCCACTACCTCTGAAAGTACCTTGCTACTCTCCCATGCAAACCACACATACTTAAATTACATGACATACACCACACTACAACATGAAATACAACACATGGAATAGTCACAACATTATCACTTTCAGCTTTCCCACTTCAATTAATATTTATCCCAGTTTCACACGACACTGCCCCACTTCGTAATTCTACTTTCCTACTATGAACTCGGGAGATATATGCACGTCTTCTTGTGCAATGCAAGCCAAGTGGCGTTGCTGGATAGACGGCTGACTCACCTTGTTTCTCTCTCAGAGTATTATAGTTTGAATCAAGCGTCACACGGAAACATATCTCACAAAGTGATATTAAGAACATATTCATCACACACACGAGTCCTCAACTGATACCATGGACGAGTAGTTCTCTTTATCCTTTGTCTCAGATTGAGACTCACACAGTATTCACCACGTGGAAGTACTCGCCTCTAATTTCAAGTCCTGCACACGCCATTTCTTAAATATTTCAACTTATAGTACACACGCTAGTAATTGAGCTTAACTTAAGCACACGGAAATATTTCAACTTATTGCTACACATGGTTTCATTGTGACCGTTGGTCACTTCTGAAGATTACTACGATGCCATTAATATTACCTGCCTGACATTTAATTATACCCCCAAAAGTTCCTGAAATAGACAAATTATTATTTCAAGCTACTCTTAAATATTCCGCATGCATACCATGTCTCCACTCTTTTGTCTTTACGAAGCACACCTAAGACAGGTCTTAACAGCACAAGATCCAGCGAGCGGCAGAGTGCTGAAACAGGGCCGTTCTTCAGGTCCTCTCGCACCTCTGTCGAAGTGGGGGAGCACCTTGCTACCATATTGGTCAGCCACATTTCAGGCGCTCAAAGCTCAGGTAAATTTCATCTCTTTGGTCCCACCAAAGGTGGCCTAAGGATCGTCTCAAAGATGGTCATCTATTCACATTCACTATCTGCGGTTAGCAGACGACCATACATTCATTCATTTCACAGATCTCACCAAACTGGATGTAGGGATTTATATTATGGGAGTGTACATGTGATCAATTAAATAAATAAATTGTCATTCTTTCCCACACTGGTATCCGGCTTCGCTGTATTAATTGAAATTGAGTTATTATTAGAAAAAATATGTTGTTCTGACAAAAATAACGAAGAATGTTGTACCTATTTATAATGTCGGGCAGTACTGTACCCTTTCACCACCGGCTACCCACGCAGAAAAAAATGGCATGGTACTATCCTTGCAATGCGTGGGTAGTTCCGAAATTTTTTTTAAGAAAACTGTATTAGAACAAACGTAGAAAGTCATCAAAATAACCAGGAGGAGACCTTAGCCCCTGGTGACCTCAAATAGACGACCAATTGCTGTTACTTTACCAAATTATTGACACAGTTGTTGCATTATTGTACTCTCCACAATCCGGAGTAACGTACACATACAAATTTACATCAATCCAAATGACAAATAAAACATTACATCATACAAATAAAAAATAATGGTGAGATAAAAATTTGCTTAGTTACCGGGATCTCTGTTATTTTTAGGAGTAATCCAAACTTCAATAATTCTAAAACAAATAAGAAAAATACTAATTGTACTCATGAAATTTTAAATTGCTCACCGTCCAAACACAGAACAAGAAATCCGACATTAAATACAAAACAAAATCAACAAAAGAAAAAACTTGCGTACACTAGTTCCATGTCTAATGTCAGGCTCCATACCATTACTCTAAAATATACATCAAACCTACAGAGAAATAAAACTGAGAAGAAAAACAATGAAATATACCACAAGTTACATACTGGTTACGCAATATAGTCAACCTAAGACATCATGTCATACCTCATTAACTATCATCACTTAAGCAATGGCCACCACTACTCGACTGTGACTTTAACTTTATCCTTGTCCACCAGTAGAAATACCTGCTGCTGAGCTAGTCAGTCCATCAACTTTGATCAATACACGCAATAAATAGTTAGCAATAAGTGCTTGAATCCACCAGTAGCTCTCGTATCTTTCTCTACTGCTCATTTCTCTGTTGTTACACATTTAGACGACAAGAACTTGCATTTCGACTAGTCTTCGTTACACTTTAATGTGAAATATCACCACTGTGATAATGCAAATAAGTGGCTTCAGTCAACACACCAATAAGTTTATTACTCTCCACGACATCAAAATGCATCAGTTAATTCCGATATTTGTTGTGCAATGCAAACTTTTGTCCCGTGTGACAACCTTACTGACCAATGCAACAAGAGCCGCTACATTAGTATTACGCCACTGGCTAATAATTAAAGCATCATTGTACCAAATATTCTAATGAACATGCTACATGAACTTGATAACCCAGAACAAAAAAAAAAACACTAACTATTCTAAACACAAATGTTAATGAAATACAATTACACTTGCTGTCCCTTTAGGAATGAAACATATAAAAAAAAATTTACACAATTACAAGTACAAATACATTAGTCCCTATCTTGCGAGTCACACAGAATCATTTCATTCTGTGATTTTCTTGGGGTCAAAAAAGTTGCTGACAGGTTCCCTAGAAACACTGTCTCGGTGTCAGAGCTCTCCCATGATTACCCAGACGAAAGTCTTTAAGTCACTCAAATCGGCATTTTGAACTCATTAAACACAAATGTCATAGTCACTCCCAGAGTACCATCCACACGAATCTGGTCGTCCAGAAATGGCCCTACAACTACTATTACCCACGGTTCTGTCCTTTCAGTTCATGGTGTAATTAAAAGTCGTAAGTTCCAACAAACAGCACTTATTCCCGCACCAATTAAAGAAATGTCTCCTACTACAAACGCAAATGCCAATGTCCCACTTTAGTTTCTTGCGTTCATACAATAATTAGTCACCAAACGACAACTGTCCTCTTTAAGTATACCAAACGTCCCACATGCAATTCACAAAGCACACTTAACAAGTCACTGCCAAAAGTTTATGGATCCCACCGATCAGTGGTCAAGACAAAACAAAACAATCGTCCTGTCTGCTAAAGACAAAATTTTTCCACCACTCATAACGTGGGAACACCAGTCCTTCACTTTCCACCCTATGGAGACATACGAGCAGTCATCTTGTTTCACGGCTCCACAGTCCAGTACTAGTTAATAGTTGCTGGTAAAAATTGCCCGCCGGACTCTGCCGCGCATCGTTCATTCTGCCGTGGTGCCGCAGGACGAGCCGTTGAGCAGAAGAAACCACCCGCTGTTGCCTCCACAGGATACTTTCCCCACTTGTAAGGAGGCGGAACTTATGAATGGCCAGTGGTACGTGCGTGTCGCCCCAGGCCGTTGACCTGCTGTAGCGGGCGCATGGAGTGTACCCCGACCAGCAGTGGAGTGGGAAGTGCCGCGGTTCTGTCGCCACTCCCAAGGCGACATCAGCTCCCCCCCCCCCCCCCCCCCCCCCGCCTTCTTATGCAGGTACGGGCGCGTTCTGCATGAGCACCTCAGCACTACGACACCCAACCAGTCAGACCCTTCCGTGTATCTCGCAACATTACAGGCAAAAGGATATTCTTACAGTATTTAAATACTCATTGATTACATTTATGATCTATTAGATACATTGGTAATAAAAGAATCGTTGTTCCAAAAAACGTAAAATCATACACCCTAGTTTTCTACACACACAACATCAACACTTATCCCTTTTCTATATACGGCCCAAACTTGTGCTATTGATTGTACCTGTCGTCCCTCATACAAAACATGAAAGTGTAAAAAAAAAAAACCAAAAGGAATAAGAAACAATCCATACAGATCATAATTACAATATCAAATAGTAGACTACTCTAACATCCTATCACAGTGAAAATATTAGAAACTGTTGATTCTAAAACTACAATATACAGTGAACTTTTGTGCTTGTGACAGACTGAAATTATTACCCCTTGAAAGTGTTGTAACAAAAAAATAAGAAATAATCTACACAGCTCACAATTACCTACCACATGTTATTAAATAGTATACTACTTTAACATCCTAACACAATAAACATTTTAGAAACTGATGACTCTAAATCTACAACATACAATGCACCTTTGTGCTTGTGACAGACTGAAATTCGTATCTCTTTATATATTTTACCTTTATTATATATAACAACATTTCTAGGACATGTATGAACCATCCACATTATATCAGATCTTGACCTGCCATCGAGGTTCATCCAAATCAAACAATAAAGCACAATAATGTTTTAGTTATGGATCAGTAGCATCCCCTTTACAGGAGTGTGCGCATTGATCACAGTACTCTATGACCCTCACTCACCAGACATCACATTTTCCTTGTCATTCAATCCATTAATACACTAACAGAATAGGTCTAGAAGTCAGCTAACCTTAACACCACCACACTCACGACAACATACCATACCTTTGCTCCCTTATACTCAACCACATAACACATGAAGGTGTTTCGGAGATAGCATTCCAGTCTCCGAATTCGTCCTTTCACTCTGGCACCTCTCTCCATTGGCTTACCTCCGCATTCACTTTACCGACTATTCATCCTGCTAAATATCACTTTAGAATTGCGACATTTTATCTAACAACAAAAAATACACAAATTAGCCATCCTGCAAAATAACTGTACACATTCTTGGTACCGTTTTGAATAGTTATACTGGCACCAGGCTTCAACAACAACAACAAAAATTACTTTTTTTCATGTTGCAAATGTTATGGTAAGAATTAGATTTACACTTATATTACATCTTACGTCAGTATTCCACAACGTTCACCATCTGGATCTCATACTCCCTTTATGTCCTTTCACGTTGTGCAGTTGTCCTCCTCTCTTCATTCGTATTTCGGCTCTCCGTCCGTCCATTACTCCATCATTTCCTGGTCTTCCTTCGCCATTGGCATCAATCTCGATTGCAGCATACACAGGCCTCTCTGTAACATACATCTAAGACATCTCCATATTGTTTATTCTACTCACCTTTATTCACCACCGTTTCATCACGTCGAATCTCTCTTTATTAATCACACTGCTTCACGTCGCTTCTCTCCTTAAATATCACCTTTATCAACTACTATTTATTACGTCGCTTCCCTCATTATCTACCATCTTTATCCACTCATTACTCATCACGTCGTTTCTGCTTGATCCTTATTCATATGACAAAAAATACGTACATACACCACTCTGTCGACTCCTGTTCATGACTCATTCGACCAGTCTATTCCGTCATACTTCCTGACATCCCGCCTGAAAATTCTTATGTTCGATTTGACCCTGAACAACAAATTACACACCACAAATAAATACACTGACTATCTACCATAAATTGCCTACTTTCGATCTATCCTTAACTTTTCCATAATTTGATGTTAGAAATGTGATGAAGCCCACGTGATTGTTTTCCCTTGATCGTCTCAATCAGTACAGCATTTTCCTGGACAATCCGCCTCACTCTGAATGGTCCACTATACACAGTAAAGAATTTGCTAGATAGGAATCTGAGCTTACAAGAAAAATAAGTGTGTGCAGAGAATATACAAGCTGGGAGAAATGGGCAGCCCAAGTGTTGGACACTTAGGTGCTAGTGGCCTCTTTCCCTAACACCAGATTCTGAACAACCATACACAGCACTTCATTATAGCTGTCACCATGACAATGACGTACTATAGATCAGATGGCATCTAATTTAAAAACTTCGATCACTGATGTTACCTGTAACAGCAGTATAAACATACCCTATTCCATACTGATCACAATGCTGATTTTTTACATTACGTGTTAAGTACCTGCAATAGTCAAATCGCACTTATTAAACTGGAATCATTGGCATTATTACATAACATTTTAGCAACTGGTTTCGTTGAGGAAACAGTCCTTTTACTTTACTGTTCGAAATAAAAAATTTGCAAATTTTGCTCTGAGAGACCAGCCTAACAGATGCCATTATTGGTGTTTTATTCTCTGATCAGAAGTATGGTATTTGCATTCCTACATATCAATAGAGTATGTCTGCTACCTAGACAATTTTCAGTGCCAGCGGCATGTGTTTTAAGGCAAGATGCTAAGGGCTGATATGTTGGATTAGTTTCTCCTATCCATCAATCTATTACGACAAGAAAGAAATGCCAGGATTCCATGCTCTCCTGTCATTCTGATAGTTTCTGCCGTTCCTATCCTCGACTCTGTCTGACCTATGAGTCTTGTCTCCGTTCACAATGTTGCTCTCATTACCCAGTTCCTGTGACAAGTGTTGAAATGACGCAGAATCGTCTACGCCTCTGCCTGCTATCGCTACATCTCTGCGCAATTTCACTGGCAGCTTTGTTATACAGATCCTAATGAGCTCCCCAGGTTCGTATGGCACCTCCAAATACCGATTTCGTCTCAGCATTTCCTGATAGCACGACACTGGGTCTCTTATACCAACTTCGTTAAATTTTGGCATCATCAATATGCTTTGCTTAACCTGTTCCTGCTTACTTTTCGACCAGAATTCATTTAAAAACTTGTCACAAAATATCTTGTAGCTACTACAGTCTTTAATAACTTCCTGCATTTTCGCTCTAGCCTCGTCCCTCAAATGGTTACACACAAACTTCATTTTGAGGAGCGGTCCCCACGATGAAGGTAATGAATCTTGAAATTGAGACAGCCACAGGCATGGATGTTGGTAATTATCAGGATCTGGAAAACAAGTGTATGTTTGTACCGACACGAAGTGCCTCCTACATTCTTCTTCTGCATTTATGTTTTCCGACCTTGGACTATACCCAGTTGGGTTTGCCACCTGTTTTATCCGACACAACTGTTCTTCTAACTCTCTGAGTTCGTCTTACTCTTTCTGCCTATTTTCGTTTTTTGAATTTATCTCACTCTCCCTCTGCAGTCTACCTGGTGGTGTTTCACCTTCACTTCTGCACGCTAATTGCAACTGTGCTAGTTCTTCCCTATGTTTCTTATTTGTTGCTAGTTGTGCCTCTTGAAACTGTAAAAGGGATTGTGTCTCCTCCTGGTCGGCATAAACCTCTCGCTGCGTACTGTCAGAGCCTGTTTCGCCTCTTACATTGATATTTTCTACATCTGCGCTAATCGTATTCATTCTGACCACTACCTCCGCAACTTCATCCCTGTGTTTATTTAGCGCCACTTCCTGCCGGGTGATTTGAGCTTCCACACTGTCTAATGCCCCTTGTTTATCTGCAAGTAAGTCCTCTACTATTTCTTTGCTTCGCTCATCCGGCAACACGTCCCTACGTTCTGTAATATCACTCTCTATTGCACTTATTCGTACCTCCAAATTATTGGCTTATTCTCCCTATCTCTCTCCTTATTATCTTTATCCATCGCTTCCAATCTTTCCTTATTATCTCTATTCATCACTTCCAATCTTTCCTTATTATCTCTATCCATCCTCTGTAAAAACTACAGTAGCACAGTGTCATTTGCTACTTCCGACGCGCTCACCTCATTCGCCTGAGAAACCGTAGCTTCGCTAAGGGTAGCTGCACTTTCACTGCATACCTGAGCTAGTCCCGGCTCGCTCGCATCGTCGGGAAAAGCCCCCGGTTGCGGAAAAAGCCCGCCGCTTAAAGGATCACCTTGCCGCGGTCCGCTGACCAATTCAGCCCCTTCCGAGTGTTTGCCGTTCTCGCTCATTAGCCCAAGGTCGACACCTACCTCCTGCTGCACAGTTACGTTCACCCCAGAATCACTATTCTCCATGGTGACTACACTTTTCCACTGCAACCTAGTTACTACGGACATTACGCAAAAAAAATTATACAACTATCTTCCAGCCTTGGGCGATATAGCAATTAATTACGTAAAAAAAAATAAAAGATGCTCACCTATCCAGAAAGAAATTGCAAACAAAAAAAATTTTACTTCTTAACGCTATCACAATATATTCCATCAAATAAAAAAAATCTTAACAGCAAACCCTAACAGCAAAATATCCTGGCAGGGTCGAAATTATGAGAGGCACCCACATGCCTTACTCATACTGTGGCATCAAGCAGTCAGGCCTGCAAGATGAGTGGTCTGCCAAGCGAGTGGATTCATTCTTATTTATCGATTAACATGAACTCTAGTACTCACATTTAAGTTACAAGTTATCCTCCTATATGATTAATATGCAACGGAAACACACATCTGACTATCAGTAATTTACAGAACTCTGACTGTTCACTACGCACTGGCAATACCACATTTCCTTTCTTTTTTATTTAACGGCTTTTGTCAACACGTGGCCATCGCACTGAATATGAGTGGCGCACACATTATAAATTCTGGTTATCATGACAACATACAATTCGAAGGAAAAGGCCACCAATCTTTTTCTTTTCACTATCTTATTTATTCCGATAAATTCTATAATCTAAACACACAAATTCCATAACCTACAACAATAACACATGAGAAATTCCGCCCAGTAGGCATGGCTTTACATTGGTGAATCTCTATCTAATGGTCTCGTAATTATTTAACGCTACAGTGCACTTTCTGGATAGGATGGTGGATCTTTTATTATTTCTCACACTTCGACTCTCACAATCATCGTCACGAAACTTTCCTCCAGACCGAGCAGTACAAAAGGAACACACATAACCCACTACCTCTGAAACTACCTTGCTACTCTCCCATGCAAACCACGCATTCTTAAATTACATGACATACACCACACTACAACATGAAATACAACACAGGGAATAGTCACAACATTATCACTTTCAGCTTTCCCACTTCAATTAATATTTATCCCAGTTTCACACGACACTGCCCCACTTCGTAATTCTACTTTCCTATTATGAACTCTGGAGATATATGCACGTCTTCCTGTGCAATGCAAGCCAAGTGGCATTGCTGGATAGACGGCCGACTTACCTTGTTTCTCTCTCAGAGTATTATAGTTTGAATCAAGCGTCACACGGAAACATATCTCACAAAGTAATATTAAGAACATATTCATCACACACACGAATCCTCAACTGATACCATGGACGAGTAGTTCTCTTTATCCTTTGTCTCAGATTGAGACTCACACAGTATTCACCACGTGGAAGTACTCGCCTCTAATTTCAAGTCCTGCACACGCCATTTCTTAAATATTTCAACTTATAGTACACACGCTAGTAATTGAGCTTAACTTAAGCACACGGAAATATTTCAACTTATTGCTACACATGGTTTCATTGTGACCGTTGGTCACTTCTGAAGATTACTACGATGCCATTAATATTACCTGCCTGACATTTAATTATACCCCCAAAAGTTCCTGAAATAGACAAATTATTATTTCAAACTACTCTTAAATATCCCACATGCATACCATGTCTCCACTCTTTTGTCTTTACGAAGCACACCTAAGACAGGTCTTAACAGCACAAGATCCAGCGGCAGAGTGCTGAAACAGGGCCGTTCTTCAGGTCCTCTCGCACCTCTGCCGAAGTGGGGGAGCACCTTGCTACCGTATTGGTCAGCCACATTTCAGGCGCTCAAAGCTCAGGTAAGTTTCATCTCTTTGGTCTCACCAAAGGTGGCCAAAGGATCGTCTCAAATATGATCATCTATTCACATTCACTGTCTGCGCTTAGCAGACGACCATACATTCATTCATTTCACAGATCACACCAAACTGGATGTAGGGATTTATGTTATGGGAGTGCACATGTGATCAATTAAATAAATAAATTGTCATTCTTTCCCACACTGGTATCCGGCTTCGCTGTATTAATTGAAATTGAGTTATTATTAGAAAAAATATGTTGTTCTGACAAGAATAACGAAGAATGTTGTACCTGTTTTCAATGTCGGGCGGTACTGTACCCTTCCACGCTCTCACTTAAATATATGGCCAAAAGAGTCAGCCTACAGGAATTGTGAAACGAACCCTGTCGTCGAGGACCGCGTGCCACAAAGGGCGCAGATTCACCACGAGATGTGAAATTCACAGGCGTCTATTGTCTACTGAGGCCTAAGCACAGTAGTGTGCAAGTGAGACAGACGTCACTGAGAAACCCAGGGAAGCATAGCAGTGTTAAATATGGCGGACCTAATATCGGCCATAAACGGAAACATTTAATTCTGCACCCAGTAATTCAGTGAATTAAGGCACAGTAATTTATTTACCTACCATCCTTCCTAAAAATTCATGGTGATCTCAATAAAACTTGAATACTTATAATATCTATAATAGTTTAGGATCTACTGTTAAAGTGAAATTAACAAGTTTTGTAATTATGACCTGAATGCCAAAGTCTGAACGCTTTGGACGATTTTAACGATCGACATTTCATATAGAAGGGAATCATTAAAATGACAAATCTTGTAAATATGAGCTCTGTAACTTTATTTCTTTTAAAGATATAGTAAATTTAAATTATCAGTAATTCCAGTTAAGCACCAGATCATCATTTCCTCCACACAAAACACATTGAACGATGACAGCATGACACATTATTGTATCATTAGGTAATAGATTATTTGTTGTAAAGTTTAGTGCATAATAGTTACTTATGTTCTTTACTGATTTATCAGAAAGCACATTGGTGCAAGGCTACTGGCCATGACATTCAAAGTTAAGAACGAAATTGTATTGGTTTTATGTAAAATAACTGAACAATGGATATTATCGTTACTTTATTTAGAAAGTGAAAGTGCTTACGCTTTGATCATTTAAATATGTTAAAACGTAAGATAATGTAGCATAAGCTGGAGCCAGTCAAATGGACGGCTTCAGGATAGGGAACTGCCCTAGTCATTTGACGGAGGATATTCGGCTGGAGACAGGCAGAGGGACAGTTCGGCTGGAGACATCAAAGCGGACGGTTCTGATCTAGATCCAAAGGGTACAGCCCTTATGTAGACGCAAAATTGGACGGTCGGTCTTTAGGCAGCTAGGAAATGAAATGAAATTTCGCATTGTGTCGTATCGCGGGACTTTGTCTCTGAGCGGTGAGCAGCCGCCGGCGTGGTGTGAACTCTAACTTTCCGCATAGACAACTTGTATTTCTCGACGAGATTGTGAATGATCGCTCTGTGTCGAATGGATATGTGTAACAGTAATTCTAAATACAACCATTTTCGCTATTTGTTTGCTTTCTGATTAAACATTATTCTAACTAAATCGCAACTGTGTGGCCTACATTCATTTATGGATCATTAATTTAGTTCCCGATATTATTATTACTCTTACTATTTGTTATGTTAACTTTGTATTTCGCAAACTTGCCATCAACCAGCCAATTTAACCAAAGGGTCACAAGAGTCTAATTGAGGGCGTGTAATGCGACACGTGCGGTTCAACCCCTACACGAGGTTGAGCCAAGACATTTCGACGAAGGGGAACCGCATGTGAGTCCGAACATCTTTGGGATGCTAGCTCGCAACACAAGACGTGACTCAGCGTCACATATGCAGTTATTGTAATCACAGATATCAGCTTACATTAGATGAGCTCGCAAGACATTACGTGAAAAAGAATTTTTGAAGGTTGCAGTTCATCGTTGCGATTGGTTCACCAGAGTCATAAATATGACGACACAGGAGAGTCGCGTCGGGGTTGGACTGTTAACGTCACATGCAAAAGATCGCATGTTGGAATCTCGTCAAATACTGCAATTTTTTTTATTTCTAAATGTAATCAAAAGTCTTTGAACATTATTTTTAATCATTTAATTGCTTTACGTATAATTATTTTCATTTCTAATGCTTTAAGGCGTCATTTTCATCACTGCATTTAATTTTTTACTTGCTATTATTTTCGTTCTATAGTTCTATTTTCGATTGGAATATGCCTGTCTGCTATAATCTGCAACCAGGCGCAAACCAGGACTACTCATGTGTCGCCTATTACCTAGCAATAGCCGGCAGCCGATGTGGCAACCTCGTAGTGGTAAGTGAGAGACCTCATGGATCAAGCCGTTTTAATCGGACTGTAGTTAAAGCTTTCCTCACACTTCTTTTGTGAAGAGGTGGATGTCAGTTCTAAAAAAAAGGTTGAAGACGTGGGAATACAGACTTTCTCATAGAATTTCACAGTCGAAATCTTTGCAGGTTATTAACTGAGTCGGCCGTTGTGTTGTAGCAACGTTTCGAGGAGTTTCCTACCCATCATCTTAAGGTGAAATGTAGTGTCCACGTTCAGTTATTTCCTCCATAGCCGCCGGACCGCAGGCTCCTGTGCCATTGGCCCAAAAGTTAGGCCAACCGCATGGGACAGATCCAATGCAGCTTCAAAAAAATACAAAGGCTACGAATCAAAAAGGTATGTCTGCTCAGCAGACTTATTTCCTTACAGCGGTCATCGAATCAAGTAGATGGTACTGCAGTTCATTTACTTGTGACATTCCACCAACACAACAAGGATAAAACGCATTCTACAATGTGCTAGGTCGAGCGTAGTTAGGGAAAATGTCCGTGTCATGAAGCTAGAACTGGACAAAGTTGCACTATCCCTGTTTACTTTCCACCTGCGCTACATCCAGTTTCTCACTCCGCATGTGGCAGTGGGTGGTTAGAAATACATTCACTACCAGTGAACTCTGGCGATAGGAAGCTACCGCAAAACAGTGCAGCAAGTTCCACCGACTTCCGAGGGCACGCCTGCAGAACGTTGACGCTATTGACTGAAGCATTATCATTAGTCTGCGTGTGGCATCGCTCTCTAAGTTTTTGTATATTTTTTGGTTTCAGATACATATTTTAACGGTTTTTGTGATATTATTTACTATATAAGTGACTTATTAGTGGTTTCTTCATTCACCTCTGCCTTTCTTGTGTTGTGATCTGATATTTGTGAGTGTTTCGTATCGAGCAACTTAACCTCTTACCTGTGTTTACATTCCGCGCTGACCAGTTGCAGCTGTAGCGGCGCATCGAAAGCTAAGTACTAATTAATTGTGTGTGTATAGTGGTTTTATTTAGGAACTATAGTAATCTTCAACCGGTGTCTTGGTGTTTCCTGGTGAAATAATTTCAGAAGAACCTTTTGGGAACTGTTTTCAGTTTCGTTACTGCGTCATTAGACGTTTGATTCTCTTTCTGCATTAGCCTTTTGTTATATTCTCATTTGTTGTTGATTAATACTGTTAATAATAGTAGTTACTTCCCTTGTAGAGTAAGTCTGTGATTATTGCAGTCAGGTTTTTAACATCTTCTTATTGTAGTAACGGAACTTAGATAAGTAGTTTTCTTGTTTCAATAAGTGTAAATTTTACCATGAGTGAGAAGTGTGGGCTTTGCCGTAGGTTCGTGAGTACTGGATTGCGGTGTGAGACTTGTTCGAAGTACTTTCGCTGGGGGGCATGCGATGGGTAAGCCAGTGGGCATTCTGGTGAGATCCTCTCCTGTAACTGCCGATTATGTAGCAAGAGTAAGTTGATAGAGGAGCAGGAGCGTTAAGATCTGTGCCCTTCAGGTGCAGTTGAAAAACGCACAGGAGGAGCTAGATAGGATGAGGAGGGAGAAGGGGGTCGGGGAATGGGAGCTGGCTGTTGGCAAGAGATCTGCTAGGAGAAGAAGATTTTCAGATAGTTTTGCTATTGGTGTTTGCAATAGATATGACCAACTGACAGAGTCTAGTGGAGAGGAATCTCTAGTAGCTGTAGATGTAGGAAGTATGCAGCACACCTCAGCAGTTACGGTGGCTAGGACAATTGCAAAGTCGAAGAGAAAGAAGAAGGTTCTGCTATTAGGTAGTTCTCACGGTAGAGGTGTAGGCCAGCAGTTGCAGGAAGTATTGGGGAGAGAGTACCAGGTCACCAGCATTGTGAAGCCTAATGCAGGATTGGCTCAGGTGACTGTTAACATAGGGGGGTTATGTAGGGATTTTACTCAAGAGGATCAGGTAGTGATTGTGGGTGGGGCTGGTAATAGTATTGATAGGGATGGGGAGTATGACATAGATAGTGACCTGGAAAAGATAGCCACTCAGACTGACAACACGAATGTGCATTTCGTGGAACTGTTTCAGCGTCACGATCGGCCTCATCTTAATACAGCCGTCAGGCGTAATAATACGAGACTTGGGGGTGCGCTGATGACAGAAAGCATGGGTCACATTTCAGTGGTGTCGGTGGAGTCTATGAGCAGGACGGGTTTCACTAGACATGGCCTGCACCTCAACAGGTATGGGAAGGGGAGGTTGGCAAAGCTTATAGGTGACAGCATAGGTGGGGGTGGTGGGATCACTCATGGGAAAATTCCTGCAGTAGTGGGTGTTAGAGCTGCACCTTTTTTAGATTGAAGTCAGCTGATAGGTATTCATGCTTAAGGGAAGTCTCTCTAACAAAGGAACCACTTTTGACAAAGCTTAGGTATCCGAGTAATGAGGGAATTAGTATATTTCATCAAAATATACAAGGTGTTAGAGATAAAGTTAGTGAACTGCTTATAGATGTTGACTCTGAAATTATTGGTATATCTGAACACTTCTTAAATGAGGAGATAATTCAGAGGCTTCCTTTACCAGGATACAGGTTGGCTGGCAGCTTTTCTAGGAGCTCTTTGCGGTGTGGGGGAGTAGCCATGTATGTGAAAAACGGCATTCCATTTGAGTCAAATGGTGTTTCAAAGTACTGCACTGAAAAGGTGTTTGAATGTTGTGCAGGTGTGGTTAAATTTAATGCACTGAAAAGGTGTTTGAATGTTGTGCAGGTGTGGTTAAATTTAATGGATCTAAACTTCTAACTGTTGTTATTTATAGATCCCCAGTACTGCACTGAAAACGTGTTTGAATGTTGTGGAGGTGTGGTTAAATTTAATGGAACTAAACTTCTAACTGTTGTTATTTATAGATCCCCAGTACTGCACTGAAAAGGTGTTTGAATGTTGTGCAGGTGTGGTTAAATTTAATGGAGCTACACTTCTAACTGTTGTTATTTATAGATCCCCAGACTCCGACTTCACAACATTTTTGCTAAAGCTAGAGGAGGTTCTTGGTTCACTTTATAGGAAATACAAGAAGTTAGTTATATGTGGTGACTTCAACATTAATTCTATAAGTGATTGTGCAAGGAAAAGGATGCTGGTAGACCTCCTTAATTCATATAATCATGCAAACCGTATTCTTTCCAACGAGAGTGCAAGGGAGCAGTAGAACATCCATAGACAACATTTTTGTTCATTCCTCGTTACTAGAAGGGCATTCTGTTAGCATAAAGGTGAATGGCCTTTCAGATCATGATGCACAAATTTTAACTCTAAAAGATTTTTATGGTGCAACACATGTTAAATAATGTTATCAGCTGTTTAGGAAAGCTGATCCAGTTGCTGTAGATACCTTTGTAAACCTTATCAAGGAACAAGAGTGGCAAGATGTTTATAGTGCTGATACAGTAGTTGATGAATATAATGCTTTCTCAAGACATTTCTCGTGCTCTTTGAAAGTTGCTTTCCGTTAGAACGTTCAAAACAGGGTACTAGCACAAACAAGCAGCCTGGGTAGCTGACTAAAGAGATAAGAATAGCTTGTAGAACAAAGTGGCAACTATATCAAAACGTTAGAAACAGGCAAAATCTGAAAGCAGCTGCCCATTGAAAACAGTATTGTAAGGTGCTTAAAAATGTTATTAGGAAGGCAAAAAGTATGTGGTATGCAGATAGAATAGCTAAGTCTCAGGATAAAATTAAAACCATATGGTCAGTCGTAAAGGAAGTGGATGGTCTGCAGAGACAAGTCGAGGATATAGAATCAGTGCGTAGTGGGAATGTCCGTGTTACTGATAAGTCGTGTGTATGTACAATATTTAATAATCACTTTCTGAATATAGCAGGCGAACTAAATAGAAACCTAGTCCCAACAGGGAATCACATAGCACTCTTAGAAAAAAGTGTTCTGAGACTGTTACCTGAAATGCTCCTCCATGATACTGACAAGAGGGAGATTGAGTTAATAATTCAATCACTAAAGACCAAGAACTCTCATGGATATGATGGGGTATCTAGCAGAATACTGAAGTATTGTTCTATGTATGTTATCCCAGTACTTAGCCATATCTGTAACTTTTCCTTTAGGAGTGGTCAGTTTCTGACCGATTAAAGTACTCGGTAGTGAAGCCACTTTATAAAAAGGGAGACAGGGATAATGTTGACAATTTTAGACCTATGTCTATGCCATCGGTGATTGCTAAAGTTATCGAGAAGGTTGTATATAGAAGGTTACTGGAGCATTTAAATTCACATAAATGCTGTCAAATGTACAGTCTGGTTTTAGAAACGGTTTAACAACTGAAAATGCTATATTCTCTTTTCTCTGTGAGGTTTTGGACAGATTAAATAAAAGGTTGCGAACGCTAGGTGTTTACTTTGATTTAACGAAGGCTTTTGAATGTGTTGACCACAAAATATTACTGCAGAAGTTGGACCATTATGGAGTAAGGGGAGTAGCTTATAATTGGTTCACCTCTTACTTTAAGAACAGAAAGCAGAAGGTAATTCTCCGTAATATTGAGGGTGGTAGTGATGTTCAGTCCCAATGGGGCACTGTTAATTGGGGCGTTCCCCAAGGGTCGTTGTTGGGTCCACTGCTGTTTCTTCTTTATATAAATGATATGCCTTCTAGTATTACAGGTGATTAAAAAATATTTCTGTTTGCTGATGACACCAGCTTGGTAGTGAAGGATCTTGTGTGTAATATTGAAACAGTATCAAATAATGTAGTTCATGAAATAAGTTCGTGGCTTGTGGAAAATAATTTGATGCTAAATCACAGTAAGACTCAGTTTTTACAGTTTCTAACTCACAATTCAACAAGAACCGATATTTTGATCAGACAGAATGGACATATTATAAGCGAGACGGAACAGTTCAAGTTCCTAGGCGTTCGGATAGATAGTAAGCTGTTGTTGAAATCCCACGTCCAGGATCTTGTTCAGAAACTAAATGCTGCTTTATTTACCATTAGAACAGTATCTGAAATAAGTGACAGTTCAACACGAAAAGAAGTCTACTTTGCATATTTTCATACACTTATGTCGTATGGTATTATTTTTTGGGGTAATTCTTCTGATTCGAAAAGGGTATTTTTGGCTCAAAAACGGGCTGTTCGAGCTATATGTGGTGTAAGTTCAAGAACCTCTTGTCGACACCTATTCAATAGTCTGGGAATTTTGACATTGCCCTCACAGTATATGTTTTCTTTAATGTCGTTTGCTGTTAGCAATATTAGCCTATTCCCAAGAGTTAGCAGCTTTCACTCAGTTAATACTAGGCAGAAATCAAATCTCCATGTGGAACGCACTTCCTTGACTCTTGTGCAGAAAGGAGTGCAGTATTCTGCTGCATCCATTTTCAATAAGCTACCACAAGAACTCAAAAATCTTAGCAGTAGCCCAAACTCTTTTAAGTCTAAACTGAAGAGTTTCCTCATGGCTCACTCCTTCTATTCTGTCGAGGAGATCCTGGAAGAGCTAAAAAATTAAGTGGGTTCCAGTGTTACATTGTTGATTTTCTTTATTTAAACTTAAGACCTATCGCCTGAATATGTTTTTTATATTTCATTTTATGTGTTTCTACTATCGTGTTATAATTCCATGTATTGACTCATTTCATGACCATGGAGACTTCTCCTTAATTGGTCCCATGGAACAATAAATAAATAAATAAAGAACACTTGCACTGTCGACAGGTCTGAAATTTTAACCAGTTCCAAGAACAGATCAGCAGTAGCGTCGAGTACGCCTTTTGTGGCCCCTCTCTGATACCACCGAAGAGCCAAAGAACATCATCTCGGCGACAGAATACAGGGCTCCACACCATCGCCGTGAGGAAAGCGACATAGCGAGACCTAGCAGCTAACGAAAGGTCACAAAAGTAGAAATAATAGTGGATTTGAAATAATTATGCCAAGTGAAAAAACAATATTCAAAAGTATAAATCTATTGGCAGAGAACTGTTTCATCTGTATACAATGGCTGTGGATATGGAAACAACACAGATAAGACCAGAAGTACAAAAGATCCACAACAAAGACATTATCACCAAACATGTCACAAACAGCTTGTCATTACATATTAAAAATAAATCGTGATCAAACCAAACCCATGTATGAATTTTGCGACGATACCATATATATGTAGCAAAGAATTATAATGATAACTTTCTAAGTAAAGACATACCTGCTACATGTGATGAGAAATCTGTAGAAAAATTTTATAAAGAAACATGGTGTCACACATGTGGTATTTGGATCCAATGAACATAAAGTATTTGATCATTGTCATATTACTGGTAAGTATAGGAACACAGCTTCTAACATATGTAATCTCCACTTAACATTACCTAGATTCGTGCCTATATACATACGTAACCTTAGGTATGATAGCAAAATATTTATATAATGGATTGTCAACATAATATAATTCCTAATACATGTGAAAGCTACAAGTATATGCCCTTTACATTGAGATTGGAGAATATGTGCAAAAATAGAAGCAAATTAAATGAAAGCTGGGCAATATCAAAGTTAAAGAACTACTTTCTGGTTGTAAGCATTGTGTAAAAGTCAGTTCAAATTTTAATTATTAAGAAAAAAGGTACTATACAAAAAATGTGCATAGAAGTTGGATTTGTAGATACTCTAGCATTTTTGAGTGCTTTTTTAGATAAAGTCATTAGAATGAATTAGACATAAATTCTGCACATTGTGCTAAATGGAATAAAAATAAACCAATAGAAGACCCAATACTTAAGGTTGTGAGAAATAAAATTATAGCCTTTGATAAATGTAAATTTTGTAATAATGAGATATTTACTATATATGAACATGAAAGATTAACTCAGTTTAACAAAATATTTGCAATATTTAGCCTATAAGAGAAATGCTATATATTGACAAATGGTGAGTATCCATTCAAATGGGTAGATACATATGGTGAGACTGAAAATATAGAATTACCCCCACAAGAGTGATTTGTATCCAAATTAAGTGGTGAAAGAATAAGCAAATTAAGTATAAATTTATTCACTCTATGGGGAATCATTTTTGATTTAAAAACTATGGTGAATATCATGTTCCATATATAAAATTAGATGCTCTTACATTACACGATGTATTTACATACTTTAGACAGATGTGTTATATGAACTACATGCTCGATCCAACATATTATGTGAGATCACCACATTTAGCAAGCAATGCATTGTTAAAAACAACCAGACAAGAAATTAAGTTATATACAGACCAGGGTATGTATGATGTAGTGACCAAGGTTATTAGAAGTGGTATTAGTATGGTTTGTAACCTACATGTATTGCAGACAATTGTTACTTTTACGATTCAAAACATGATAAGATTATTAAACTATCAAAAAAGAAAGCTGAAGAAAAAGGTATATCCAATTGCAAAAGACATATTAGTTTTATACTATATCTCAATGCCAAAAACTTATATGAATGGGCCGTGTCTAGAAAATTACCCATTAAATATTGTAAGTGGATTACACAAGAAGATATAAAATATGTTAAAAATAATATAATGAATATTGATGATAAAAGTGATATAGCATAATCACTAGTAGATGATCTTAAAATACCAGAGCATCTACATGACACATTTAATGATCAAAAAATGTATGGTTACTAAATGTTTAGGATCAAAACTGTCAGATAAAAAAAAAGAAGCTCATGTGTACTCTTATTAATAAAACACAGTATATAGTTGATTACAGATTGCTTAAAGAGTATATTAATTGAGGTGTTGAATTAACTAATATACATAAAGGTACAAAGTGTACACAAAAAGAGTGGATGAAGTCATATATTGATAAAAATACAAAACTTAGACAGGAAGCAAAAAATAAATCTGAAAAGGAATTTTTCAAGTTGATGAGTAACAGCATTTCTGGTAAGCAGATGGGAAATGTTGGAGATGAAACTAATGTTCATCCTGTAGAAGCACCTGATAAATATCTGAAATGTGAAAACTCGAAAACATTTCGGTATAGAAATATTATTAATGAAGATCTCATGTTAGTGCATATAAGAAACAAGGTGGATTCTGTACACTAGAGTTATCAAGACTACTAATGCATAAATTTTACTACAGACACCTGAAAAATAAATATAAATATAAAGTAAAGTTATTACTTATGGACACAGATTTGTTCATAATTTATGTTGACACTGAAGATCTTTTTGAAGATATAGACTTCTTTGACAAAGGTGGCTATCCAAACGATTTCCCAATAGATATACCTAGAATTAATTAAAAAATACCGAGTTTATTTATGGATGAGATTAACTGAGTACCAATTAGAGAGTTCATTCGATTAAGATCGAAAATATATATGTTTAGAATGGATGTTAAACGAAAAATGTATGTAAAAGATTAAGTGTTGAGCACATCAGATTTGATACCTAGAAAGAAAAAATATATAAGTGATAGAATTACACATCTTAGCTATGGTCATCATGAAATTAAAAAAAAATTTCTTTTATAAATTTTGTTTAAGTGCTAAAACACTTAAACAAAAGCCTAATAGGATTACTAGAATATATCAAAATACAAGACTTGGAAATAGGTGAACTACATGAAATTGCAGATTGTGAAATTGTAAATATGAAACATTGTCATAAAGGACAAATTATATCAATAATAAGTACAGATTATATTTACCAGACAGATATAGCAAAAAGTTAACTAATCAATCGATACAAATACTTGTTTTAGATAAAACTAAAATACTATTCAAAGGTAAAAAGGAAATATTAGGAAACCCAATAAAAATGATATAGAGTTCATATAATTTTTTTATAACTGAAATTAATATTCGAAAGTGATATTAAACATACTACATCTCATGGGCTTTTGAAGAATGGTTTAGAAATTAAATTGTATGAACATGTCACCAAAGAAAAAACTTTTGACTATCCTTTAATAAAACATTTACACTAAAATTTAACTCTGATTGGCGCTTTACTTGTATGTAATTATTGCTTGCAGTTAGAGACAGATATATAAAAATCTACAGAGAGGAAGAGGAGGCTGTTGGTAACCCTAGGCATGATCAAGTATTTTTATATAATCGAGCCAAGTCAGTAGGCCCTTATGGATTTTGGGGACATGACAATTCTGATCTATGTATTGAAAAATTATATCTAGATGGAAATAAATTTACATTATTTATGGGATCCTAAAAGGATTTAAATATTATTATATAAATAAATTATGTCTTCAGCTAAGATATCTGAAACTGTATTAAAATATGAATATAATCGACTAATTGAAGAGCTAATATTACCACCTGGTGAATATAATCTAAAATACTTAAAGAATATATCAATTTACAGATTCCATTTTGCTCAAAAAATAATAAAATTGTAAAAAGTAAGAACCATGACATTTTTGTGACTACACCACCATTTAGATTACTTTACTCAGACGATAATCCAACTGGAGGTATGCTTGGATTTTATGAAGTAGTAGAAATGATTTATATGTAATTTTTTTAAAAAAATCAGCTGTTTTAATAATCTGTGCTGGTATTCCTGTTTATATAGAAACCAAAAAGCATTCAGTTGTATACGATGGTAATGGTACTTGGGATACCATATATTTTATTTCAGACACTCATCACTATTCCATTACAATGCTTTCAGGAAAAGATATAATCAATGTAATAAAGGTTTTAGAAATTAGTGCATTAATCCATTGAATGGCGCTTTCTAATTAATATTTTCAACAGTTTTATTGCAAAATTGAGCAGTTTTGTAATTTTTAATATTTCTAGAGATTTTATTCCAATGTCCACAGTATTTTTAATAAAATTGAGCAGTTTTTATTATTTTTAGAGACTTTGATCAATTTTCGTAGTATTTTTTATAAAACTAATCAGTTTTAATAATCTGTGCAAGTATTCTTGTTTATATATACCACTGTTAGATAATGAGAAATTTTCCTGATTGTGGCATTGGGATAGTTATTGTTGTTCTGAAAGACAAGAACAGAACCAAAATAGTATTGAGAGACAACGCTGTATTGTTAAATTCTAGGCTCATGTGGAATGTTTGGTCCAATCGTTGTGATATGAAAAGCGCTGTGAAAATCAAAAATTTTTTGTTTGCAACAGTTAGCTACACCTTCCAACTACTTCTGTACATAGCCATCACTCCAACAGACATCTTTCATAGCACTGTACCAACTTTACATTGGCATTGGCATGGAAGGTGGTTTCCATTTTTGGCCCGATCGGACCTTACTTTCCGAATAGCACTCGTATTATGCCTATACGTATTGTGTGTGATGATGACCCTTTCGGTTCGAAAGCAATAGCAGCGGAATTTTTTCAATAAACAATATTAACATCTGTGGGTTTTTTTCACCTTTTGTAAGAATTAACTAGCATCCTCAAATAGTCGCAGTTTCAGTAAGTCTTTTTCCAATAAAATAGCAAATTGAAATATTTAGAGAATATGAGGCCATATTCATCTAGATGTTTGTCGAAAGTCATGCTGTACCACCAACAGCTTCTATAAAAAACCTTTATTCTGTAACCTATGTAGATCACCATTACGACAAGAAGATTTTCAATTACATACACCATTTTCCATTACACTTTGCATAACACCAAAAAACACAAATTGGGCAATGTTTAAATTTTCTGTCTTAAGCTTGGAACTCTTCTGCTTTTCACCTTGTCGTCTATCACTGACACATTAACGTGACGTTGTCCTGTCATTCAAAGAGGCATGCATGTAGACAACCTGGTATTGATGGTGCACTGTCTTGCGCAGCTCTTTGACCTAGCCGCATGTTAACGTATCTCATGGGAGGCTCTATGGTTTGCAGCATCCAATCAGACGTTTGCGTCGATATTTCGCTTTATTAAACTGCTTGGTGTGGCCGCCTTGCTCTTGTGTTTTCACGATGAATAAATCCACTCCAGTTCTACTTAAAAAACCCTTTATTTGGATAACATCGAACACACGAATCGGGCTTAAGGATGTAATCCCATCTTCAAGAGCAATAAAAAAATTAATTAACATTAAAAGAGCCCCACAAATGTGAATATCAGGCTACTTGTATGGGGCCTTTTAATGGTGATTATTTTATGAAAAGATAACCTCTTAGTTTTCTACGTTTTTTTTTTGTAATTTCTGAAGATGGGGTTTAGGCCTCCATCCACAAACCCAGCTCGGTCGTATGACTTTATCCAAATAAAACATTTGTCAAATACAACTCGAGAGTATGTATTCATCACGAAAAATTTTGGCGACAGTTGTGGATATCCCGAAAAGTTTACATTATGCGTGCATTTCGGTTCTGCTTGGCCACGCGGTAGCCGATTGTTTTCGCTTCATGTTGCCGTGAGATCGCTACACGTTATGCATTGCGAATATAATGGGGTGCATTCATGTAGGTCGAACTTGTTTTTCTGATGTCGTGGTTACGCACACAGTAAATCTTTTGCTTTACTTGCTTACTCCTGATTGAAAACGTAACTTCTTTGTGGTCATGTTTGCGTCATGTGTCGATGTCCACCGGAATATTCATGTATTGTATTGCCATCCATTATCATACTAAATTGTAAACCCCCTCTCATTCAGTAACAAGTTAGCTTGGATTCTTTGACATCACTGTTTTATACATCCCGTAAGTGATCCATTCCGTTCGGACGGAGTATGAATTTCGATTTTAATTAATGAATGTCAGTGTGCGTCTGCTTATTCTGCCAAAGGACTGGTTTTCTGATAGAGGACGTTATCAGTAAATCTGTTGCCTATAAGTCCGTTTTTTGAATAGTCCTCTGTTTTAGGCGCAACCACCTGCTTTTGTAAGATCACGGCGTGAAACACGTCATATTACGATTCCATGCCCCGTTCAATTCTACCACCACTCAAAAATATTTTGTACATTTTCCAATACCATGATAAACATTGAGCAGATTCTGCTCATCATTACACTGAAACGACAAATCACGCGACACTAATGCTCGCGAAATACGTGAACACTTAGCAAAAATATTTGATGACTGCCAAATACAGATAAAAAGACGGTGTTCTCTTCTTCAGGGAAGTAGTATGAGCATTGAAAATGAATACTACTAGGGCCTATACATTACGTCATTTACAGCAGTTTTAGGTATGTAATCATACAGTAGACCGATAGTAAATGAACCAGAATAGCTACCACTCGCAACAGACTCAGCTCTCAGCCAGTGTGCAGATAAAAGACCTTTCTTTTGATCAGACATTAGTGTTTTTGTTTTTATGTAAGGTTCACAGTTGTTTCAGATACAGGAATTACACACACATGTGAAATCACACACAATTTCTTACGAGGCCATCATTATTACACTAAGAGCTCATAATCTGTGCTCTTATTACGTCAATCATTTTTTTTTAGGAAATAGGCATTTAATACACATTTAAATATTTCATTCTGATAGTCAGGAGTCCGTTTACAGTTGCACTTGCAAAGATTGACTGTCACCTCTAGATAAAAAATGAATACGTAAGCGTTACTAGAAGGTCTCCCCGAAAAAAATGCTGTCTAAACAGTTGTAAATAGTTCAGTATTTGGTTTGAATGGTAAAATAATACAGGACGACAGTTACCTTTCAAGTTGTGTTGTCCATTTCGAGATTTTGCTTTTATACGGAGTCAGCAGAAACTTAATATACTATCCATACAGATTCTTTAAATGATTTCTTGTGCCTGATGATTGTTAAAAATAGAAACTGGTACTAGTAACAAAAATTTTCATAGCATTGGCTCGTGCTGCAATATGACTTTAGTCAAATTACATTTTGTTGAAAAGTTACTACCAGTAAGCTGTTACGCAGGTCTTTGAACGGTGCTTCTCAACGGTGATACATTAATGAGCAGAAATACGTAATACGACGACCGGCTTAATTGCTTGTCGGCAATTCTGGGACACTCCACAACAGCAATCCTGCGCCACATGCATTCGAAAAGTCTTTCGAAGGTTTTCAGAGGTTTATGGCAACAGCTGCCTACCCACAGGTCACTCAATTCCCATAAATTATGGGGTGCTGATTTGTGGCGGTGGAGCTGGTACCCGATTGCGTCCCAGATGTATTCATTCGGGCTCAGATCAGGCGCATCGGGCAGCCAAGCATGAAGCGATGCAGGCGGTCCACAGAAATGTTCAAACCGTCCTCAGCTTTCATGGTGCCTTTTTTTATTTCCAAAGGATCCATGGAAGTCAAGGTGAATGTTACCAAGTGGCCTGCGTCCGTGGCTCGGTGCATGTTTCACAACGACGGCATATCCTGAAGCGACCATCGACCTTGTGTAACGGGAAAAGTTATTCATCCGTCCAGGCGATAGGTTTCCATCGAATCCCTGTCCAGTGTCGACAACTCCGTGCCCACTAAAACCGTCACTGACTATGTCGGTCGGTGGACGGAAATACATAGGTGACGCCTACTGTAGAGTCCCTAGCTGAACAACGTGTGCTCAACGGTGAGCTCCGAAACACTTGTGCTTACACTAGTGTTGTACTCTGTCTACTTATCCGCCACCAGTCACCACCTACCCTGCTTTACAGGGCGGGAAAGTCCCCAACTTCACGTTCTGTGACGAGCCGTGGTTTCACCATCCTTTAACCACTTTCTCTTGATGCTCATGACAGTAGTACCAGAGCAGCCGACCAGCTTCGTCATTTCCGATATGCTCTTTCCCAGGAGCTGAGCCGTAACAGTTTGACTTCTGTCGAGGTCACTTGTGTCAGTGCGTTTCCACTTTTGCAGCTCGTATTGTCGCCAGAATTATTCGCCATTCGATTGCTCCGGTTGTGGAGCTCTTCCTCCTAAAATATTTTATGAATCGTTCCCTGGCACTGAAGTTCACATAATTTTAGTTATTATAGTATGTCTTGTGTGAACCACCGCTACATGGGGCCTTAAATGAAAACACCTGTCGAATTTACCAGAATAAAACCCATGAGTGACTGCTGTCAATAATGTTCAGCAACTCCAAGTGTCGCTAAGCTCCAAAGAATACCAAGTGATAAAACAAGGAATTCAGTAATGTCTCTGTTCCACGTAGGAAATTAAAAAAGAAAAAAAAAACGCACACTCTGCAAATTGATTGAAAATAGAAAGATCTCACTTCATTTTATTTTCTAAAGGAAACGACTGCCACTGGAACTACTGGATTAACGAAAAATTATATACTGTCCAGTCACATTAAGGTGGACTCCTATAAAGAAGCATGAATAACCACTTTTAGCAGCGCGGACTGCTGAGAGACATTCAGGAAGAGGTAGGTAGCTAGATTCTGGAAGGACCGACAGGGATCTAGAGCCTTGCCGATACCAGCGGATTGGCCAACTGCGTTACGTTTCCCAGTTGAGGATCCATAATGTGTACAACCCAACCGAGGTGGTCCCATATACTAGATTAAATTTAAATCCCGGGAGTCTGGAGGGTAGGGGAGTACAGTAAACTCTGTCTGGTGCAGCCAGCCGCTGTAGCTGAGCGGTTCTAGGCGCTTCAGTTCGGAACCGCGTTGCTGCTGAGGTCGTAGGTTCGAATCCTGCCTCGGGCATGGATGTGTGTGTTGTCCTTAGGTTAGTTAGGTTCAAGTAGTTCGAAGTCTGTAGGACTGATGACCTCAGATGTTAAGTCCCATAGTGCTTACAGCCAATTGAACCATTCAGTCTGGTGCTCTTCGGACCACACACATATACTGCGAGCTGTGTGACACGTTGCATTGTCCTGTTGGTAGGCGCCACCGTGCCGAGTAAAAAAAAAAAAAAAAAAAAAAAAAAAAAAAAAAAAACAGCAGTGAGGGGCGGGCACATTCCCCAAGGATAGCTGCAAACTTGTTTTGATCCACTGTGACCTCCGGCATGAAGAGATCAATCAGGAATGAAATCGGATGTAGGAGAAACCATTCCGACTCGAAGAAACCATTCCGAGGTATTCACCGTCAGTCACATTCGGTGATGGTACTAACAAATCTCTCCTCTATCCTATTTATTTTTACGTTATTCTTAAAAAACATCAGAATTTTATTTATATTTGAACCATAAATTATTGTTATTTTGAAAAGTATCATTCTTTGTAAATGTTGTAGATAAAACAAAAGAAAAGAATACTGTAAAAAGATGAAAAACGAAAATTTTAAGATGTACGACCTGTTTTAAACATCAGGTAACAGGTCTATAATTTGGCAATAAATAAATAATTAAATAGATCCTTCCGACGACTATTGCAGAGTGTTCGCTTGGAACATTTCTTGTCGTATAAGCGAACAGTCATCTGTCCGATGGAGCATAAAATGTGATTAATCTGAAAAGGCCACTGTTGTCCTGTTGTCACTCAGTTTATGTCCAGGTGCGGTATTGGCGACCTAATTGCAGCCTTGGTCAGGCATGAACAGCAGTCGGTATGGACTCATGAACTAGGTGCCTGTTGCAGAGGCCCATTCGTAACAACGTTCAGTGAAAGGTCTTTGCGGAGGCATTGTTGGTAGGCAATGGGGACGGTCAGTTGCTTAATAGTTTCACGTCCATTCGCCAGTGAACATCACCACAGCCGTACTTTACCCCTGTCATCTATGGCTAGGGGTGCGCCACAGTTATCTCGGCTCCGGTTTTGGACAGCGCCGTCTTGCCATCCACGCGAACAGTTTACAGACTTTAACTTTTCGTAAATGCTTGCACACTTGGCTCGAAAGCCAATGATCATGCTCTTTTGGACGTCAGGTACATGGCATCGTTACTGCGTTTCTTCCAATAACACTACACCTTGTAATAATAACTACGTAACAGTCCTTAAAAATATTATTGTTATCTATAATAGTTCTCGCATGGAGCAAACTCGTCAATACAAAACCGATATAGTGCTAAGACTAACAAATTTCTTTAAAACTCGAATAAAATTCCAAAATGAAGCTAACACTGCGAGAAGATACAAAAAATTGTGGAAGATTGTCTAGAGACAGTTCAACAAGGTGTGCTCATCTGAGCAGCTCAGAAAGTTAATGATACAACAAGACGCCAGAAATTGTAACCAAATTAAGCAACGTAAGTTCGGCTTTAAAGTAAACAAGTAGTATGCTACTTAGAATATGGGTCCTGCTACTGCATTTGCAACAATACATACCCCCAAAATCAGAAACGGTGCGTCTACGCAAAAAAAAAAAAAAAAAAAAAATGAGAGAACACTGCAGGAACTTTCCACTCTTGGCGTACAAAAAGCACGTTAACAGTTATGAAGTCGGTGGTGGAAGCATATTGGCGGGAGACTCATTTTGACGGAGCGAACGCAACGGGGCTCCCCAAAATGGTGAGGAGCCATCTCGTCCTTTGCCCGTATTCACTCTCCTGAGATGTCAGTGGTGGCATGGCAACTTTTGCTGAGGGCTGAGAGACGTCGACTGTGCCAACAAAAGCACAAAATAGATCGCAGTCTTACTTCCTCGCAAAATGCTCAGCATACAAGGGATCTTCGCCTTTTCTTATGAGATTCACTAACCGCCTGCAGCCGACAAAGAGGACCCAGAGGCCACACTGGGAGAACACCTTCTCAGTGAGAAAAGCGCAAAGTTTTCCTTGTAGCAAACGTGCCGAGTACTTTCCAAATAAAGTTAAACACGAAATGGTGTCAATAAAAATTCCATATTGTGTAGCGCTATACGTCAGGAATGTCACAATAGTGAGCAGATTCAAATTGATGTAGGTTCTAGGGGACATTATAAGGCGAAGGGCTTTGCTCAGGATAGTGTGGAGAATTGTATCAGTCCAGTCTTCGGGCTGGAGGCCACAAAAGAAACACACGGAAGCTTATTAATGGATTCTCATCAGGGTGTAACAATCATATGCTGGAGACAGACGTAATGAATTTCCACTTGTTTACTTGGAGACTGAAAGCGATATCGGTTGTGAATGTTGTTGCCTAATTCCACATTTCAAGGAGTAAGACACTGTGTCGTTGCTTCAGTTACAGTAAAACTAAGCCAACGCCCTTGCCGCAGTTGTAACACCGGTTCCCTTCAGGTCACCGAAGTTAAGCGCTGTCGGGCTTGGCTAACACTCGCTTGAGTGGCCGTCCGGGCCTGGCGAGCGCTGCTGGGAAGCAGGGTGCTCTCAGCCCTTGTGAGGTCAATTGACGAGATACTTGACTGAGAAATAGAACTCCGGTCACGAAAACTGACCTCGACCTCAGAGCAGTGTCCTGAACACATGCCTTTCCATATCGGCATCCAGTGACACCGATTATCTGAGGATGATTCGGCGGTCGGTCGGTACCATTGGGCTTCCCAAGATCTGTTTGGACAGAGTATATACAGGGTGGTCCATTGATCGTGAGCGGGCCAAATGTCTTACGAAATAAGCGTCAAATGAAAAAACTACACAGAACGAAACTTGTCTAGCTTGAAGGGGGAAACCAGATGGCGCTATGGTTGGCCCGCTAGATGGCGCTGCCATAGGTCAAACGGATATCAACTGCGTTTTTAAAAATAGGAACCCCCATTTTCTATTACATATTCGTGTAGTACGTAAAGAAGTATGAATGTTTTAGTTGGACCACGTTTTTCGATCTGTGATAGATGGCGCTGTAATAGTCACAAGCATATCGCTCACAGTTTTAGACGAACAGTTGGTAACAGGTAGGATTTTTATGTTAAAATACAGAAGTAGTTACGTTTGAACATTTTATTTCGGTTGTTCCAATGTGTGAAATGTACCTTTGTGAACTTATCATTTCTGAGAACGCATGCTGTTACAGCGTGATTACCTGTAAATACCACATTAATGCAATAAATGCTCAAAATGATGTCCGTCAACCTCAGTGCATTTAGCAATACTTGTAACGACATTCCTCTCAATAGCGAGTAGTTCCCCTTCCGTATTGTTCGCACGTGCATTGACAATGCGCTGACACATGTTGTCAGGCGTTGTTGGTGGATCACGATAGCAAATATCGTTCAACTTTTCCCACAGAAAGAAATCCGGGGACATCAGATCCGGTGAACGTGGTGGCCATGGTATGGTGCTTCGACGACCAATCCACCCGTCATGAAATATGCTATTCAGTACCGTTTTAACCGCACGAGAGCTATGTGCCCGACATCCGTCATGTTGGAAGTATATTGCCATTGTGTTACGCAGTGAAACATCTTGTAGTAACATCGGTAGAACATTACGTAGGAACTCAGCATACATTGCAGCATTTAGATTGGCATCTATAACATGGGGGCCAGTTATTCTTCCTCCCATAATGCCGCACCATACATTAAACCGTTAAGGTCGCTGATGTTCCACTTGTCGCAGCCATCGTGGATTTTCTGTTGCCCAATAGTGCATATTATTCCGGTTTACGTTACCGCTGTTGGTGAATGACGCTTCGTCGCTACATAGAACGCGTGCAAAAAATCTGTCATCGTGCCGTAATTTGTCTTGTGCCCAGTGGAAGAACTGTACACGACGTTCAAAGTCGTCGCCATGCAATTCCTGGTGCATAGAAATATGGTACGGGAGCAATCGATGTTGATGTAGCATTCTCAACAACGACGTTTTTGAGATTCGCGATTCTCGCGCAATTTGTGTGTTACTGATGTGCGGATTAGCCGCGACAGCAGCTAAAACACCTACTTGGGCATCACCATTTGTTGCAGGTCGTGGTTGACGTTTCAAATGTGGCTGAACACTTCCTGTTTCCTTAAATAACGTAACTACCCAGCGAACGGTCCGGACTCTTGGATGATGTCGTCCAGGGTACCGGGCAGCATACACCGCACACGCCCGTTGGGCATTTTGATCACAATAGCCATACATCAACACGATATTGACCTTTTCCGCCATTGGTAACGAAGCAAATACCGTCCGCATTGGCAGAATGTTACGTGATACGTCGTACTTGTACGTTTGTGACTATCATAGCGCCATCTATCAGAAAGCGAAAAAAGTGGTTCAACTAAAATATTCATATGTGTTTGCTTACTACACGAATATGTAATAGAAATTGGGGCTCCAATTTAAAAACGCGCAGTTGATACCCGTTTGACCTATAGCAGCGCCATCTAGCGGGCCAACCAAGCGCCATCTGGTTTCCCCCTTCAAGCTAGACGAGTTTCGTTCTTTGTAGTTTTTTCGTTTGATGCTTATTCCGTGAGATATTTGGCCCGGTCACGATCAGTGGAACACCCCGTAGAGTTCCGAGCGGAACTGTACAGCGTCGGCGCAGTGTCTCGGCGCCCGTGCCGCCTGGCCGCAGCGCGCAGGTTGACGCAACGAGCGGCGGCGTTGCGGATGCCGCCAGTTGAGGCCGCCCGCCGTCCCCTCTGCCGATAACCCGGCCGGCTGCGACCCGCGACCCGCGACCCGCGGCCGTGGCTGGCGGCGCACGCGCAGCAGGCCGTAATTACGGGCTGCCCGGCGCCAGCGGCAGCGCCGGCGCGGCTACCTTTGCTCTCGGCTGCGATGCGCCGGCCGCGTGATCGCCCGATAACGGGCCGGCTGCGGCACTCCGGCGGCGGGTCAGAGGGCGGCCGGGCAGCCGCCGCTACGCGCCGTACTTTTCCGGCCGGCCTCCGCGGGCGCCCGTGCTGCCGGACGGGACCGGTTCCCGGGCGGCGGCGGCAGCGGCGAGCATATTGTCCGGCAAATAAGGTCACGGCTGGCCGCCACGTCTCGGCCTTGGGCCGCTCGCTGCCTTTTGTCGCTGATGGACGGCCGCAGTGCAAGCAGCCGCGCACGCCTCCGCTCGGCATGGCGCGTGCCACAGGTTCGCCAACTCACCGCCGACAGTACCAGCGTGCCACAGGTTCTGTTGAGAATATTGGACGTCTTCCAACTCTAGAAACACTCCACATCATGTTGAAAGAAAACTCATATTGAACTTTAATCAACATATCAAAACAGCTACAACAACGGCTTACAATTTATTGCATTAACTTTTCTCTGTCAAACACAGTGAAGTACAGATGACCCACGACTATAATTTGATCCTACGTATCTCGGTACTAATAGCTGTGAAACAATTGTTTATGTGGCCGCGCGGGGTAGCCTCGCGGTCGAAGGCGTCTTGTCACGGTCCGTGCGGCTGTCCCCGCCGGAGGTTAAGTAGTATGTAGGCTTAGGGACCGATGACCTCTGCAGTTTGGTCCCATAAGACTTTACCACAAATTTAAATTCTTTGTTTATGAAAAAATGCTCAGTTATCTATTTCTTCCAATCTTCTACTAATCCGTCTCCCCCTCTCCCCTCTCTCTGCCCACCTGCTCCTTGGCCCCCTCCCCCACCTCTATCCATGACAGCCATCCCTTCTCTATACATCTCCTCCTCCGCCCCCCAGTCTCTGTCAATCTCCACCACCCCTCTCTCTGTCCACTTCCACCTCCCCCCCCCTTTCCCTGTCCATCTCTTATCTCGTCCTCGCATCTCTCTCGGTCCATCCTCCCTAACAATTTTCTACTTCGTCCTCTCTGTTTCCCATATTCTCCTTCACTCTCCGCGTAATAACTCCTTCTCCAATAGGAGGGTGGCGGTTCTTACCTCCACAGTACATCTTTTCACATCGTAGCTGATATGTGTACCAAATTTCGCTGAAATCATTCCAATAAATTAGGACGAGATGTTTGCCCTGCTGCTACCATACGCACAAGTTAAATATATTTCACCCTTAGTTAACGTACTTCACACGTTCTTGTACACGTATCCGGTGAGGGACGACCATGCTGGGCTTGTTATTGCCACGGAAGGTACAGAATCCAGTTAATTTTCGCCCGCTGCAAATGGTTCTGTTCATTGCACATGAGAACGGTTGAGGATCGCAGGTTACGCTTCGGGCCTGAAGACGACATCATTTGGTGTCAAAACTGGTAGCATGTGTTAGAAGAGTAAACGCCGTAGATTCAAATACAGCCGCTGGTTTTGTTTTCATTATCCAAGTACTTCGTGTCCGACTGCAGTCCCATCTTTCTCGATGGATTACCAGAGTGTTCTGTGTAGTTGCGAGTGTGTTACCTCGGAACCAAATGAATTTCAATGAGAGCAAATTGTTGGTCCTAGCAATGTGGGCGCTTCCGTAACCAAAGTGTTTGGTATCTTAACAGGCACCTTACGAAGATTCATGCCACATACAAGAAATGCGGAAAAACAACATCTCCTAAGTCATAACGCTGACAAAATTGTGTGCTGAGTGATCGTGACAGACGGTTATTGAAGAAGATTGTGACGATAAATAAGAGAACGACACCTAAAAAAGCCACTACAGAAATGAATGTCGCACCTGCAAACGCTATCAGCACCAACACCAAACGAAGGGAGCTCCACATAACTCCACATCAGTGACGCAAATGCCCGTAACAGGAAGACGTCTTGCATATGCCATGAAACCTGTGTTATGGAACAACTGAAGAAAATAATTTTCTCGTTTGAGTATTGTTTCACACTGTTTCCAGCTTCCGGCCAAGGTTAAGTCTGCAGTACGCCGTCCCAAGCCTTCGATGCATACTGCTTGCTGCCAAGAGTGAAACACGGCGGGGGTTCGTTGATGATTTCGACAACCATATCGTGGTATTCCATGGGCCCTGTGGCTACTCAGCAACGTCGCATCACTGCCAAGGGTTATGTGACCACTACGGCTGACCAAATCCATCCCATGTCACGACATTCCTTCCTCAGTGGTAATGCTGTATTCCAAGGCGACGGAGGCACTGTTGACGCAGCTCGCTTCACCCGGAACTCGTTGTTTGAGCACGAGGGTGAATTGTCGCATCTCCCTGGTCACCACAGTTACCAGCTCTCAATATTATTCGTTACCTGAACTTGCCACTATTTTTCACGAATAATGGTATAAGATTTCCAGAATGAGTTTTCACTCTGCAGCGGAGTGTGCGCTGATATGAAACTTCCTGAAGATTAAAAATGTGTGTCGGACCGAGACTCGAAGTCGGGACCTTTGCCTTTCGAGAGCGAGTGCTCTTTGTAAACCATAAAGGACCTGTATTTATCCATTCCGACAGGACTCGGATCTATTTTGAATGCCAACGAGTTTCCTACTTCACATTAAGCACGGGAATAAGTTGTGTTTTTAGAATTTCTATAGTTTTGTGCACCCCTGTATTTGCTTAACCCATATTTATCTTCAAGCATGCTCCCTTTGCCTCCTCCCTTAACACTTTTACCATCTGAACCAGACCTTGCTCATTCATTACCATTAAAACTACATCATCCGCATAGGCCTGTGCGTTCATCCTTCTACCTAGCTGAATTCGTGTCTCTAGGCTTTTTAATCTTTTCAACTCTTGTTCTACACATTACCACAAATATCGCTACAAATTCTCAATTTGTATGCGCACTATTGGTTCGGTTACGGACATCTGAGATATTATTACGTACACAGTTACTGACATGTCACTTTTATTAATAACAAATCATTAAGAAGAACAATAGCATAGACTATCACTGCTGTAACCGCGTTTAATACCATCTGTAACGGAAGAGACAGTGACAGAGGAGGGGACTGGAATGGCGGTAACGGTAACTGTCAAGGGAAGCAGAGACACTGTAGGCGCGAGGGTGGGAGAGGGGTGGGATCACTAGAGTGAGCTATTGACACGTGAAAGAGATACACTATGTGATCAAAAGTATCCTGACATCCCCAAAAGCATACGTTTTTCATATTAGGTTCACTGTGCTGCCACCTGCTGACAAGTACTCTATATCAGCGACCTCAGTAGTCATTAGACATCGTGAGAGAGCAGAATGGGGCGCTCTGCGGAACTCGCGGACATCGAACGTGGTCAGGTGATTGGGTGTCACTTGTGTCATACGTTTGTACGCGTGAGTTCGTCACTCGTAAACGTCCCTAGGTCTGTATGCGACATTTCCACACTTCTAAATATCCCTAGGTCCACTGATTCTGATATGATAGTGAAGTGGAAACGTGAAGGGACACGTACAACACAAAAGCGTACAGGCAGACCTCGTCTGTTGACTGACAGAGACCGCCGACAGTTGAAGAGGATCGTAATGTGTAATAGGCTGATATCTATCCGGACCATCACACAGGAATTCGAAACTGCATCACGATTCACTGCAACTACTATGAAAGTTTGGCGGGAGATGATAAAACTTGATTTCATGGTCGATCGGCCGCTCATAAGCCACACATCACGCTGGTAAATACCAAACGACGCCTCACTTGGTGTAAGGAGCGTAAACATTGGACGACTGAACAGTGGAAAAACGTTGTTTGGATTGACGAATCACGGTACATAATTGGCGATCCAATGGTAGAATGTGGTTATGGTGAATGCCCGGGGAACATCTGCCAACGTGTGTAGTGCCAACAGTAAAATTCGGAGGCTTTGGTTTTATGGTGTGGTCGTGTTTTTCATGAAGGGGGCTTGCACCCCTTGTTGTTTTGCGTGGCACTATCACAGCACAGGTCTACATTGATGTTTTAAGCACCTTCTTGCTTCCAACTGTTGAAGAGCAATTCGGGGATGGCGACAGCATCTTTCAACACGATCGAGCACCTGTTGATAATGCACGGCCTGTGACTGATTGCTTACACGACAATAACATCCCTATAATGGACTGGCCTGCACAGAGTCCTGACCTGAATCTTATGGTACACCTCTGGGATGTTCTGGAACCCCGACTTCGTGCCGGGCCTCACCGACCGACATCGATACCTCTCCTCAGTGCAGCATTCCGTGAAGAAGGGGCTGAAATTCCCCAAGAAACCTTCCAGCACCTGATTTAATGTATGCTTGCGAGAATGGATGCTGTCGTCAAGACTAATGGTGGGCGCACACGACATTGAATTCCAGCATTACCGAGGGAGGGCGCATCGAACTTGTAAGTCATTTTCAGCCAGGTGTCCGGATACTTTTAATCACATAGTGTACCTATTTGCGACACAATATCTTTAGAAGTTAGAAACTGATTACCTTGAAATTCTGAGGACGATTGAAGTCGATATCCATGATACAGAAAATTATTTCGAAGAGACGGCTATGTTATGTAGATGGCGAAAGAGGGTTTGCTTCTTTGCGATAGAGAATGTCTCTTGTAGCTGTCAGAATGATGTGTTAGATCAGAAGATAAAAAAGAATTGCAATTATTAGGTAGACTGCAGAGCAAACAAAGGGTGCATTGGTCTCCACGCTTATATTCATATAGTCATGATAATTGCTCTTTCGGCAGTACACATGAGAGGCAGCATGAGCCCCCTCTCATATTTCTATCTTACTCTGAGTAATTCGATTTTCCTCTCTAATTGCATGCGGTGAAAAGTTGCTATTCCTTCACAAGCGGACTTCCCACGCAGCGTCTCTCGTCACCCGGGTGGTCCGGTGACAGGCGGGTTCTGCTGATCTTGAAGGGGTTAAGCCGACGGGTGTGAGGGAGACGAGTATATGCTTTCCAGATGCCAACATTGTCATAAGAGTGGGGGCGACACGCCTACAGGGGTCTGACGGAGCGGCTGGGCTAGAGATTCCGTTACTTCGCAGAAACTTAGTGAAAACACTTTCTGGCGGGCTACCAGCGAGGCGTGGGAATGACTTGTGTTCCCAGGCAGTCTTGGCGGGAAAATTACCGCGTTTTCTGCAAAATCATAACTGTCAATGGCTTGCTCAAGGGATAGCTCCCTGACGTAGCAAAATCGGCGCAGAAATTGGCGCCAAGTATCTCCATTGGTGGAATAGTAGTGCGTCGGCAACAGAATGGAATTTTCCTCCAGTTTTCGAGTTACTGATTGGAACATTTAACCACGGCCACCGTCGTGGGGGCGGGAATGTTCTGTGTTCGGCTTGTACAGGTGCTCTTGAGAGGGTCGGCTCTCCCCTTTCAGTCGGAGTAGGTTACAAGACTGAGCTCTCGCTGCTCTGGACAGCCTGCCTTCCGTTGGCTGTCTAATATACTTTCATTTAATTGTAACTGTTTGATGAAGTTGCTGAAGTTTCGACTTCAACGTAACTTCTTGAGTGCAGTTGGCAATTGAGCGTTCTGTGTATAAGAGGCCTATGTTGTCTGTCTTGAGCAGTTTTGGCTAAAGTTGACTGTATCGGAGATACTGTGTGACTTCGCTAGTTAAAATCAATCGCTGTACCGTCAGTGATTGTGTGGCGAGCCTTCTTCGTCTCCCTCAGAGGCGCATTTGTGTTGTTAGGAAGTCTTTAGTCTGGAACAAACAGACCAGGAGAATTCGTTTCGGGCTATACTCGTGACATTATCATCACCATGATGGGACGTCGAAGCAACCAGCCATCGCTTCCGGTATGCCAGATCGTGTCCTTGCAGTTAAGAAGACAGCTTGGTAACGTATGTCCGCAGCACTGGCAAATCAGGGAATTTTGCTAGGTGATAATCAGAGCTCAGCAGAGCGCGCCTGTTCATCTTTTCTAACTTTGTTCTCTCTTGGGTGTTCATTGTCTGAGTTATCACTACTGTAGCAGCAATAAATGTTGGGTTGGCTGGGTGTTTCTCTTAAGATTTGAGTTGCAAGGAATTGGCTCCACATACCACTTGGTCATAAATGTCACAATCTAGTTTATGGACAACTTCGCCTTCACAGCATTTATTTGAGTATCCAATTAGATGTATTGTAAATGTTTCATGTGGTTTGTTTATTATTTTGAGTTTAGTCATAATAAATCAAATTGTTATTTTGGACAGAACTTTCATTCTGTTAATCGGTAGAGCAACCCTTTCATTTCTCACTATGTTAATGAAACTTTCCTCTATCTAATTATTTTCTATCCAGTTAAATTATTGCAGGTGCCAAACTCTTTTCTACTCCACTTGCAGGGTCGATTACAGTCAGTTCACGTTTCTTCTTAATCCACGTGCAACAGCAAAAGTCGGAGTTAGAAAAGGGGGGCTTAGAGCATCATTTCCATATGAAGATTCTAGAAGAACTAGAAGAATTTAAATACACTGCTAGTCCCGGCACCTCGCACGCATAACAAACGGGTAAGCAGGGCCACACCATTAGTAGTTGAAACCGTGTACTTCATAAATCAGAAATTGCGATCTTAAGTCACTAATTACAATCGAAGGTATTAACAGTTCTCTCTGCAGTGGTATCTCAAGACAGCTGAGCCTGCCTTTCGGTGAAAGTGCTGGGGAGTTCTGCCACAAGGAACACTGATACAGCTGGACATACTTACCTGAAATGTTAAACATTCACTATACGGCCAAGACTCGCCACCATCTGATATTTAACTGCTTCGATCTTCGAAATAGCGGTGCGGGCTCATATGCGTGCAGGTCACTAAGGTTTATAGGAGCAGTATGATGACTGTTAAATCAGCGACTTTATATTTCCTTCGTAGAGGATATTTTTAATTTATCCATTTTCAGAACGTGGCTATCGGCCATTTCACCACAGCAAATGTTATTATAGAATTGGTTTTGACAATTCATGGTAGACATTATTTTAAGTCGTACCCTGATACGAAGTAGCAGTTGATTAACAAAGGATTAATTCGACATCAAGATTTAAAATCGGAGTACATAAGAACGAGTAAACAAGAAGAAAATGGACCACAGACCGGTGGTAGTATACGATGAGGTGAAAAAAACTATGGGATGCGTAACAATATTGTGTCGGACCTCCTTTTGCCTGGCGTACTGCAGCAACCCGTGGTGTGGACTCAACAAGTCGCTGGAAGTCCCCTGCAGAAATACTGAGCCATGCTGCCTCTATAGCCTTCCGTATTTGTAAAAGTTTTGCAGCTACAGTGTTCTGTGCTCCAACTGACCTCTCGATTATGTCCTATGAATGTTCGATTAGATTCATGTCGGCCAATGTGTATGGACAAATCATTCACCTAAATTGTCCAGAATGTGCTTCAAACCAGTCGCGAACACTTGTGACCTGAAAATTCCTGGCGGATTAAAATTGTGTGCCTGACCGAGACTCGAAGGGCAAATGCCCTACCGAATGAGCGACCCAATCACGACTCACTACCCGTCGTGAGTCGTGCGTGGGTAGCTCAGTCGGTAAAGCACTTTCCTGCGGAAGGCAAAGGTCCCGAGTTCGAGTCTCTGTCCGGCACACTGTTTTAATCTGTCACGATATTTCATATCAGCACACACTCCGCTGCAGAGTGAAAATTTCATTCTAAAACTGTGGCCTGGTCACATGGCCCATTGTCATGGGAACATGAACTCCATGAAAGACTGCAAATGTCTCCAGACAGGCCGAGCGTAATCATTTCTTGTCAATGATCGGTTCAGTTGCACCAGAGGACCCAGTCCTTTCCATATAAACACAGCCCACACCATTATTGTGCCACCACCAGCTTGTTGCCTTGTAGACAACTTGGGTCCATTTCTTCGTGGGGTCAGCGCCACACTCGATCTCTAACATCAGCTCTCACCAACTGAAATCACTATTCATCTGAACAGGTCAAGGTTTTACAGTCGCCTATGGTCCAGCCGATTTGGTCACGAGCTCAGCAGAGACGCTGAAGGCGATATCGTGCTGTTAGCAAAAGCACTCGCGTCGGCCGTCTGCTGCCATAGCCCACTAACCCCAAATTTCGCCGCACTATCGAAATCGATATATTCGTCGGACGTCTCAGCTTGGTTTCTGCGAATGTTTCATGCTTCCATCCATCCACATCCACATCCATACTCCGCAAGCCACCAGATGGTGTGTGGCGGAGGGCACCTTCAGTCCCTCTATCGGTTCTCCCTTCTATTCCAGTCTCGTATTGTTCGTATTGTGCTTGTGTCGTAGATCTGCCTGTTCAATTTTTCTCTGTCACCGCATTTTTTTCTGGAATTGCTTTATTCTAGCCACAGATAATTTGACCGTAGCTACTGTTGCTGAAATATCTCTGGTATTACACTCTTCTTTAAAAATTAACACACCTAAAGGCTTTCACCCTCTGATAAGTGACACTCTGTCCAGTCAGATTAATGTAACCGCCTTTCGAAAGCCAGAATGTCCACCGCTGCTCTCGGTCGTTAAGTGAAGGCCATCGGTCACTACGTTGTCCGTGGTGAGAGGTAATTCCTGAAATTTAGTATTCTCGGAACACTCCTGACGCTGTGAATCGGAGAATATTGATTTCCCTAACGACTGTGGAAATGGAATGTCCCATTTGTCTAGCTCCAACTACCACTCCGTGATCAAAATCTATTAATTCGCGCCGTGGCCATAATCACGTGGGAAACCATTTTACGTGAATGACCAGAGTATAAATGACAGCTCCCGAAATGCACTGCTCTTTCATACTTTGTGTACGCGATACTACCACCATCTGTATATGTGCACGTCGTTATTCAATCACTCTTTGTCACCTCAGTGTACAGCCAAAATCCTACTGATAACACAATAGGAAATGATAAATCGCTGTTGTTATACACTTGGGATATTCCCAATTCAGTCCACATTAATGACTATATAACTTAACAATAAAATGTTCTTGATATGTCTTGTGAGAAATACGTCTAAAGCTGTGAATACAGAATTCATTATTTATGCAGGTCTATAAATACTATCTACATAGAACAGGAGAACAATCTGCAAGAACCAGAGTTGAGTGTTACGGCCACACGCATAGATACACCAGCATTCCTAGAAGACTAGCGAAACTTTATGAACTAAGTGTACTGCAGATCAGGGTGACTGTATTGGAAAATGAGGCTGCTACAATTTCTGTAAAGTTTTTATTTCATTTTATTCATTTTTGTTAGAAACTTATCGACCGTTCCTCACCCCAACATTTCCAAGCATCCTGGTGTTGCCACAGATATTGTATGCCTCTTCCATAAATAATTAGAGTACATATTTCTTCTAGTCCTCAGCTGTCCTTGCTCATTTTCTCCGCTGTTGTGGCTGTCATTCCCAAAATTACCTTGGTCGTCTATCTTCTTCCTTCTCCTCGTGTTGCCATACCACCTCTGGCCTATGCGTATCTTCTTCTTCAGTCAATTTTTTTCTATCCGTATTATACGTTTTATTTTATCATTAGTTCCGCTGTAGTTCAGTGACATTTCATAAAGTCATTTCTCACAGCTGTTGATCTTCGTCGATCTCTCTGCAGCAATGCACATATTTAGCTCTATAGAAAAATATACTATACCGATTAACTGCCTGTTCAATTTTTCTCTGTCACCGCATTTTTTTCTGGAATTGCTTTATTTTAGCCACAGATAATTTGACCGTAGCTACTGTTGCTGAAATATCTCTGGTATTACACCCTTCTTTAAAAATTAACACGCCTAAAGGCTTTCACCCTTGATAAGTGACACTCTGTCCAGTCAGATTAATGTAACCGCCTTTCGAAAGCCAGAATGTCCACGTTTTGCAGGGCGAACCTCTGTGAGACATGCTGGACGGGAGTCAGCGAGGTTCTGGAAGGTACCAATAGGGATGTGGAGTCATTCCGACTCCAGTGCAGTGGCCAGATGCGCTAGGTTTCTCGGTTGACGATCCATGGAGCGCACAGGCGTTGACGATGCGCAATGAGTGTCAGACACCAAACAACATTTTAGACTGATCTGAAGATAGGTCGATAACGAGCGCAAACTGGTAATCAGTAATGAAAATTTGCCATCTTGACGTAGGATTTTTATCAGCTCATGTTTTTAATAATGTCCCTGTTGCCATATGTCCTGGCTTAAGACACGTGTGTAGGTGCAATGTGCAAGACCTGCCCCCATCTGCTCTTTACGATAGTTTCTCGTTGTCGTCGCGGACGTTCGCTGTATTGCACAATGGCACCAACACTAGTCTAGAAATATTTTTACGAAGTGACATAACAATGAATTACAATGTTTCATTTTCTGTAAACGATTGATGATTTGCCTGCCATTTCTATGAAATAATAAAAGAGAAAAGAGATTATGGTAACAGTAATAAATTAAAAACTTAATTATTCACGCATAATGCGCAATAAAAATAGAAAGCATCTGCAACAGCTGTGTTCGGATGCAGGCTGAGTTGGCATTCCTTCGCTCCCAGCTTCAGGCAGTGTTGGCTTCGGTCACGCAGCTTGAGGCTGTTGCCAATGGGCATCACTGTGTGGGTCCAGATGGGGGTTTGTCGGGGACGGCCAGCTCGTCCCACGCATCCCCCGATCGGACTACGACTTTGGTTGCCCGGGATACTGCCCGTATTGAGGCTGATCCCTCACCTGTGGTAGAGTGGGAGGTCGTCTCAAGGTGTGGCAGGGGGCGAAAGACATTCCGGAGGGCTGAACGGAAGGCCTCTCCAGTTTGTCTGACGAACCGGTTTCAGGCTCTGTCTCAGGCTGATACTGATCTTCGGCTTGACATGGCTGTTGTCCTGTTCCAGAGGTTGCCCCTCAGTCTGCAAGATCCGGGCGGTCGCAGAGGGTGGGCTTACTGGTAGTTGGGAGCTCCAACGTCAGGCGCGTAATGGGGCCCCTTAGGGAAATGGCAGCAATAGAGGGGAAGAAAACCAATGTGCACTCCGTGTGCATACCGGGGGGAGTCATTCCAGATGTGGGAAGGGTCGTTCCGGATGCCATGAAGGGTACAGGGTGCACCCATCGGCAGGTGGTTGCTCATGTCGGCACCAATGATGTGTGTCGCTATGGATCGGAGGAAATCCTCTGTGGCTTACGGCGGCTATCTGATTTGGTGAAGACTGCCAGTCTCGCTAGCGGGATGAAAGCAGAGCTCACCATCTGCAGCATCGTCGACAGGACTGACTGCGGACCTTTGGTACAGAGCCGAGTGGAGGGTCTGAATCAGAGGCTGAGACGGTTCTGCGACCGTGTGGGCTGCAGATTCCTCGACTTGCGCCATAGGGTGGTGGGGTTTCGGGTTCCGCTGGATAGGTCAGGAGTCCACTACACGCAACAAGCGGCTACACGGGTAGCAGGGGTTGTGTGGCGTGAGCTGGGCGGTTTTTTAGGTTAGATGGCCTTGGGGAAGTACAGAAAGGGCAACAGCCTCAACGGGTGTGGGGCAAAGTCAGGACATGCGGGGACCAAGCAGCAATCGGTATTGTAATTGTAAACTGTCGAAGCTGCGTTGGTAAAGTACCGGAACTTCAAGCGCTGACAGAAAGCAGCGAAGCTGAAATCGTTATAGGTACAGAAAGCTGGCTGAAGCCAGAGATAAATTCTGCCGAAATTTTTACAAAGGTACAGACGGTGTTTAGAAAGGATAGATTGCATGCAACCGGTGGTGGAGTGTTCGTCGCTGTTATTAGTAGTTTATCCAGTAGTGAAGTAGAAGTGGATAGTTCCTGTGAATTATTATGGGTGGAGGTTACACTCAACAACCGAGCTAGGTTATTAATTGGCTCCTTTTACCGACCTCCCGACTCAGCAGCATTAGTGGCAGAACAACTGAGAGAAAATTTGGAATACATTTCACATAGATTTTCTCAGCATGTTATAGTCTTAGGTGGAGATTTCAATTTACCAGATATAGACTGGGACACTCAGATGTTTAGGACGGGTGGTAGGGACAGAGCATCGAGTGACATTATACTGAGTGCACTATCCGAAAATTACCTCGAGCAATTAAACAGAGAACCGACTCGTGGAGATAACATCTTGGACCTACTGATAACAAACAGACCCGAACTTTTCGACTCTGTACGTGCAGAATAGGGAATCAGTGATTATAAGGCCGTTGCAGCATCCATGAATATGGAAGTTAATAGGAATATAAAAAAAGGGAGGAAGGTTTATCTGTTTAGCAAGAGTAATGGAAGGCAGATTTCAGACTACCTAACAGATCAAAACGAAAATTTCTGTTCCGACACTGATAATGTTGAGTGTTTATGGAAAAAGTTCAAGGCAATCGTAAAATGTGTTTTAGACAGGTACGTGCCGAGTAAAACTGTGAGGGACGGGAAAAACCCACCGTGGTACCACAACAAAGTTAGGAAACTACTGCGAAAGCAAAGAGAGCTTCACTCCAAGTTTAAACGCAGCTAAAACCTCTCAGACAAACAGAAGCTAAACGATGTCAAAGTTAGCGTAAGGAGGGCTATGCGTGAAGCGTTCAGTGAATTCGAAAGTAAAATTCTATGTACCGACTTGACAGAAAATCCTAGGAAGCTCTGGTCTTACGTTAAATCAGTAAGTGGCTCGAAACAGCATATCCAGACACTCCGGGATGATGATGGCATTTTCCAAAGCTGTTTCACAGAAGAAGACCGCACTGCAGTTCCTTCTCTAAATCCTCGCACAAACAAAAAAATGGCTGACATCGAAATAAGTGTCCAAGGAATAGAAAAGCAACTGGAATCACTCAACAGAGGAAAGTTCATTGGACCTGACGGGATACCAATTCGATTCTACACAGAGTACGCGAAAGAACTGGCCCCCTTCTAACAGCCGTGTACCGCAAGTCTCTAGAGGAACGGAAGGTTCCAAATGATTGGAAAAGAGCACAGGTAGTCCCAGTCTTGAAGAAGGGTGGTCGAGCAGATGCGCAAAACTATAGACCTATATCTCTGACGTCGATCTGTTGTAGAATTTTAGAACATGTTTTTTGCTCGAGTATCATGTCGTTTTTGGAAACCCAGAATCCACTATGTAGGAATCAACAAGGATTCAGGAAACGGCGATCGTGTGAGACCCAACTCGCTTTATTTGTTCATGAGACCCAGAAAATATTAGATACAGGCTCCCAGGTAGATGCTATTTTTCTTGACTTCCGGAAGGCGTTCGATACAGTTCCGCACTGTCGCCTGTTAAACAAAGTAAGAGCCTATGGAATATCAGACCAGCTGTGTGGCTGGATTGAAGAGTTTTTAGCAAACAGAACACAGCATGTTGTTATCAATGGAGCGACGTCTACAGACGTTAAAGTAACCTCTGGCGTGCCACAGGGGAGTGTTATGGGACCATTGCTTTTCACAATATATATAAATGACCTAGTAGATAGTGTCGGAAGTTCCATGCGGCTTTTCGCGGATGATGCTGTAGTATACAGAGAAGTTGCAGCCATAGAAAATTGTAGCGAAATGCAGGAAGATCTGCAGCGGATAGGCACTTGGTGCAGGGAGTGGCAACTGACCCTTAACATAGACAAATGTAATGTATTGTGAATACATAGAAAGAAGAATCCTTTATTTTATGATTATATGATAGCGGAACAAACAGTGGAAGCAGTTACTTCTGTAAAATATCTGGGAGTATGCGTGCGGTACGATTTGAAGTGGAATGATCATATAAAATTAATTGTTGGTAAGGCAGGTACCAGGTTGAGATTTATTGGGAGAGTCCTTAGAAAATGTAGTCCATCAACAAAGGAATGGCAAATGGCTCTGAGCACTATGGGACTCAACTGCTGAGGTTATTAGTCCCCTAGAACTTAGAACTAGTTAAACCTAACTAACCTAAGGACATCACAAACATCCATGCCCGAGGCAGGATTCGAACCTGCGACATCAACAAAGGAGGCGGCTTACAAAACACTCGTTCGACCTATACTTGAGTATTGCTCATCAGTTTGGGATCCGTACCAGATCGGGTTGACGGAGGAGATAGAGAAGATCCAAAGAAGAGTGGCGCGTTTCGTCACAGGGTTATTTGGTAACCGTGATAGCGTTACGGAGATGTTTAACAAACTCAAGTGGCAGACTCTGCAAGAGAGGCGCTCTGCATCGCGGTGTAGCTTGCTGTCCAGGTTTCGAGAGGGTGCGTTTCTGGATGAGGTATCGAATATATTGCTTTCCCCTACTTATACCTCCCGAGGAGATCACGAATGTAAAATTAGAGAGATTAGAGCGCGCACGGAGGCTTTCAGACAGTCGTTCTTCCCGCGAACCATACTCGACTGGAACAGGAAAGGGAGGTAATGACAGTGGCACGTAAAGTGCCCTCCGCCACACACCGTTGGGTGGCTTGCGGAGTATAAATGTAGATGTAAATGTAGATGTAGATGTAGATGTAGATCTGCTGCTGGTATCTACATAATATGGAAATACATTGAAGAGCCAAAAAAAAAAAAAACTGGTACACCTGCTTAATATTGTGTAGGATCCCCGCGAGCATGCAGAAGTGCCGTAACACGACGTGGTATGGACTCGAATAATGTCTGAAGCAGTGGCGGAGGGAATTGACACAATGAATCCTGCAGGGCTGTCTATAAGACCGTAAGAATACAACGGGACGGAGAACAGCACGTTGCAAGGCATCAGAGATATGCTCAATAATGTTCATGTCTGGGGAGTTTGTTGGCCAGCGGAAGTGTTTAAACTCAGAAGAGTGTTCCTGGAGCCACTCTGCAGTAATTCTGGACGTGTGGAAGGCCACACTGTTCTGCTGGAATTGCCCAAGTCCGTCGGAATGCACAATGGACACGAATGGATGCAGATGACCAGATAGGATGCTTACGTACGTGTTACCTGTCATAGTCGTATCTAGACTTATCAGGGGTCCCATATCACTCCAACTCCACACGCCCCACACCATTACAGAGCCTCCACCAGCTTGAACAGTTCCCTACTGACATGCAGGATCGATGGGTTCATGAGGTTGTCTCCATACTCGTACACGTCCATCCGCTCCATACAATTTGAAACGGGACTCGTCCGACCAGGCAACTTGTTTCCATTCATAAACAGTCCAAAGTAGGTGTTGACGGTCTCAGGCGAAGCGTAAAGCCTTGTGTCATGTAGCCTTCAGTTCCGAAAGCCCATATCGGAGATGTTTCGTTGATTATGTTCCCACGCACAGAAATATGCAGCAGTTTGCGGAAGGGTCGCACTTCTGTCACGTTGAACGGTTCTCTTCAGGCGTCGTTTGTTCCGTTTTTGCAGGATGTTTTTCCGACCGCAGCGATGTCGGAGATCTGATGTTTTACCGGATTCCTGATATTCACGGTACACTCGTGAAATAGTCGTATGGAAAAATCCCAACTTCATCGCTACCTCAGAGATGCTGTGTCCCATCGCTCATACGCCGACTATAACACCACGTTCAAGCTCACTTAAATCACGATAACCTGCCATTGTGGAAGCAGTAACCGATCTAGCAACTGCGTCTGACTCTTGTTGCCTTATATAGGCGTTACCGACCGCAGGGCCTTATTATGCCTGTTTACATATCTCTGTATTTGAATACCCATGCCTATACGAGTTTCTTTGGCGGTTCAGTGTGTTTGTAGCCCTTGAAAACAGACTTCGTCAACTCTGTTTTCACCCTTTAACACTGACTACTCGTAACGCTCGAATAGTGATATGATCCTTGATTAGAATCGACACGAGAATACTGGTGATTTTTTTTCTTGGACTCGACGACTTACTGCTTTTCTTTGTTCGGTTTCCACCTTTGTTACTAGAAATAAATCGGTTATTTCAGAAACGGTTATTTTTAGCGGTTTTAACAGTTGTATTATAATGGCGAGGAAGAAAAAAACGATATAACCAAAGACCGGTTGTTTCAGGGATAACCGCCTCCTCTGGTATGTCCTCCCACTTCCGTGGAATGTGTGTGTGTGTGTGTGTGTGTGTGTGTGTGTGTGTGTGTGTGTGTGCGTGCGTGCGAGAGAGAGATTAGTAGGATTGTGGGGAGGGGAAGGGGAGGAGGAGGGAACAGCCTTGACCGTATTGTTTTCATCTGGTTGCTCAGTCTTCAGCCGCTGAGTAAATATATGTCAAGACAGAAGAGGTTATCGCGCAATTACAACAGATGAGGAATCCCTTTCGAAAGAGGCGATAAATGTTGACACGCGGCTTTTTGTGACAGTTGTTTGCTGTGCTCTCCGGCGGGCCGCAGCCGCGGGCCTCGCCCCACAACGTGACAGAAGACGTCAGCCGTACTGCCCGGGCCGATTTACGTTTTTATCTGCTCCCGCTGTGACCTGCGGCGCTACAGTGCGGCTATTCACTCCAGGGTAATCGAACTGCACGAAAAATACCGGTGTTGCGTAGGCAGTGTCCGTCTAACGAAATTTCTGCCGTGAGAGGGCAAGCAGATGGGTCTCCCGATGTGATTTAAAGACCTTTAATTTCCGAGTCAGAGACATGTATGTAACATTTTCGATCGGTTGATTGCCAAGTGAGCAGAAATAGTCGTGGTAGTCCCAGTGTAGCAATAAATCTGAAGCTTAAGCTTGGAAGATGAGTGTCGACATCAGAGCATTTACTTCCAGGTCTAAGGAAGAGATGAAGCTTTTGCTTCAGACTGTAAGAGCAACCTTTACCTTTTTCTCCTATTTCTTACTTCTAACATAAAAGGAAAGGCTTCTAGCGACCTGCTACGTCTGCGTTGATCGAGCGGCTTGGCGCAGTGGTTAGCACTGTGGACTCGCGTTCAGGAGGACGACAGTTCAAACCCGCGTCCGGCCATCCTGATTTAGGTTTTCCGTCATTTCTTAAGGCTGAAACGTCCCCTTGGAAAAATTATTGAATTACTGCGCTGATAAATCTCTTACATTAGTTGATTTTCAAACAGCTGAGCAAAACTGAACGTACTCAGACATTTCGCTCTTTACCTATTCTGATCAACACTAAACTGACACACAATATTATTTAGCGAAACGCAATCTGACTTTCAATAATCCCTACAAAAGAATGGCACTGACTAACATTAACCTATACCTTTCACAAATCACTTACCTCACAAAAATCTTCGTTACTCAAGTTACTGCAATACAGCGAGCGCCACTACTGCCAGCTAAATAAAACATTCAAACTACTGAAGGCACTAACTACTGATAGGCGTAGTTAGCAAATGAAAGATTTTGATAAAGAACAAACAATGTATTTACCTTAATAGTGTTCAAAAGTCATAATATATATAGCAGTTTATGACATCCATTCTTACAAATGTACTGTTTCTGATGGACACACGTCCAGATCGTCCGCTCTCAAAAATCCGCCATCTCACTTCTCCACATCCACCACTGCTGGCGGCTCACCTCCAACTGCGCAACGCTACGCGTTGTTAACATCCAGCTGCCCAACACTACAATAGCCAACAACAATGCAAACACAGCACAGCCAGTGATTTTCATACAGAGCGCTACGTGGCGTTACCAATAAAAAAGCCTATACAGCCTACTTACAAGGCAAATTACGGGACGTATGATGTTATGTGAGCCTCACTGCCACTTTTTTTAACTAATTTGTGCCAGATTTTATTCTGAGAAGCTCCGTAATGTGTGTAAATACCGTAAATGTAAATCTGACTCAAAACGTACTTGAAGTGAAGTGAAACGCAGCTGGACAGCAACAAACTCTTTAGCGCGCAATCCTCGCAACGATAGTGGTTGTGAATCTTTGAGTATGGACTCTAAAAAAAAAAAAGACAATTGATTTATTAAAAAAAAGAGGACTGTTAATCTGTATCTTGTGGAAAGAGGACGTGCTGCTAGGGCGTCGCTCAGAACGTACTGTAACATTTAACAAAAATTGATCTTTCATTGATAAAACAGAGTAAATGTATACAAATTTTCTGGAAGTGAAGGATAGAAATATCTTGCTTTTGGAAAAGGGGGTGAACATCATTGTCGTAACCGGCTATCAATCGACATAACTGTAAGTGTACAAAGTTCACTAAAATACAGGAAAGGAAATGCATTCTCTATAGTTCTCATTCAATACGTAACAACCTCTCACAATTTCTTAATTGCAGTAATTGGATTATGTTCTTGTATAATAGTATGATGCTGAAATCAACTGACCAATTTTGATGCAGCAGGACGTGTAGTTTGAAGGAAGTTTGTGTGCTTTCCTCACGAAAAGCAGATGCTGTTTGATCTTATTTACTTACAACAGTGGTCACTTAGGTATGAAAAGCTACGAAAACTTGGCTCAAAGCTATCCGCAATATGGCCAAGTAACTAACGGAGTCGTATTTTAAACCTTCAAGAACGATAACTTCCTCCAAATTATAATACTTCACCAACTGGTGTAGAAGCTGATCATTCAAGGAGGCAGCAACCAAAATTCAGGTACCAGTTACGACTTAAAGTAAAAATCTCAATTAAAAATCAATCTCTCTCTCTCTCCAATCACATATATAAATATTCATATTATTAAAAGTCATTTTATAGACGGTTCCTTTGAAAGGGCACTACCGACTTTCCTTCCCATTCTTCTATAATCCGATGGGATCGATGACATTGCTGTTTGGTTCCCATCCCCCAATCAACCAACCAGCCAATCTCTGCTGAGTACCGCGGCCATCTGAATTCGCTATTTTGCTGGCCGTATGACTTTATTCCGCTTTATGTGTTCTGAGTGAGCATATGTGGCTTGTCAATTACAGACGTTCTCATCCGATGCAGATGAAACCTCGATATGTGCAGAAAGAACAATAGAGTTTCTAGCCACGGTTTTAGTAACTTATTCTGACTTATTACAGAAATCACAACTTCTGGAAGTAAAAAGATAGAAAAAGTAAACATCTCATGGTCTATAGCAAGCAAGTTGATATGACAGACCAACACTCTTGACGAAAGCAAAACATTTGCCATAAACAGGTGAAACAAATGTGCTCAGTAGTACGGAATTACTCGGGATGTTGTCACTGAAGAAACTGAACTTGAGAAGGATGCAAATGGAAAAAGGGGCTATGATAATGAACATCCTTAATGCAATGATGAACAACGAAAACAGTGCTCAACAGGAGAAAAATGAAAATGTATTTAGACTGTGTTACCAAGAACTTATTGTAGACGACAATCAGTTTTGCATATTGACATAAATGAAGTAATTCAAAATCCCGCATTTTGTATTAGAGCTGCAATCTGTTATATTTCTTCGTGTACTCCTCTAAGAATTTCACTCTCAGTTCCAGGTTCCTCTTCATTATCACTGTCGTCATAGAAATCCTGTGCAGTATCTTCAAAATCTTCATACTGTAAATGTTTCGGAACATCATGCAGCTCAAAGCACCAAGCTACAATTATCGGAACATTTGATAAGGAAACTCTGCAAACAGATTGCAAAATAAGAAACCACCTCTTTGGCTGACCAAAACACTCTCCCTCCCTTTTTTTTTTTTAAAAAAAAAGCCAGTCGAATAATTTGTTACTCTCCTATGTTGGATTGCGATATGCCGTCATCACCCAGGGCTCCAGTCCATAGCCCCCCTATCAACAGAACAGTCTTCTTAAATTCAATAACCTTCGCAGACACTTCAAATATCTCCGTGTACGACTGCCATGAACTGACCCACACCAGCTGGCCTCAACGCTAGTGAATTGTTCCTTTACGTTGCACTTAGGCTGTACATTTATATTACCGTAACTCTGTTGATTCTGTTGATCGCCCTACCGCATAGATTTCGGAATTCCCACGTGCGTAGTCAGTTGCACCTATAGCACTTGGAAATTTACACTTTTCTAGGCACTGGTTTTTTGACACAGTTACATCATGTGGTGACGACGGAAATTTTATCCACAAGTCAGCTTTTGCCTTCATTTTCTTAGAAACTGTACTCACTATTTTTCCCACTGTAGTTTGATGAATTCCTCTTTCTCCTCCTGTGCCAAACTAGAATCCTTGATCAATTGCATACCGAAGGAAAATATTCACCCTCAGTTCTGACGACAGAGCCATCTGCTTTTTCCCCGTGTGTGGCAGATGTGATACGCAATCGATTTAGTATGTCCTTCGTCGAAATGATGTAGAGTTTTATAATTCTATCCAAGTGGACATCGACTTATTCCGTGGCATTTTGCTCGGCGTACACTTGGTGCCAGTTGAGCCACATTTGCACTCTGCAAACGTGAATCTGTTACTGGCCAATCTTCACATTTTAGACACTATCGCTCCCGAAATGAAGTCACAGCTTCTCTTTAGGCAGACAGTTTATCTAATACCAAAGCCAGAGCTTAAACTTGACCTTAAGCTTCGAAATTTGAAGGACAAGTGTTTGCTTCTCTTTATTCCTACGGTCCGATATTCTCAGTTGTCTCTAAGAGCGTACGAAAGACAGTAGATAGGGAGTGGAAATTCGTATTAGTTTTGCGGTAATGACGAGAAAATGGTGTTATTTCACGACAGTGGCTCTGGGTATGTTCTCTACTAGTCAGCACCCACGTTCTAGCTATCTTCAAACTCACAGTGAATCTGTACATCACTCTGTTTGGCGAGGCAAGATGCGATATAGCTTCGCAAAATTTTCTTTTTTTTTTCTCCTTATTTTGTCTTTAGTGATAAAGTACTTGCAATTGGCATCCTTCGAAGCGCCGGAAATTTTCCAACCGTTGAATACTGGTTTCTTGAAATAAAACGCTGTAGTTGTCATTTAAATTTTAATTTTATTCAGAAGACAGTCTTTGATTACGAAAGATTCTCAACACTCTCTGGGAACAGAAGTATATTTTCGTAACATAATATTTAAAAACAAAATAAAAGGATACAAGTATGTTTAAAGAACCTATAAACCAACAGTTTTGCTTGTATGAACGGAGCATTGTCCATGGATCAAGAGTCCCCCACTCGTACTAAACCTCCAGAAATGTCTTCGTTTAGCCGGTGACTCCAGGGATGGTGGTGTATGGGGCGTACAGTGTAACTGGCCATCCTTTTCCGCACGAGTTTTGCGGTAGTTAAGCCAGTTACAATTTGAATTACTAAGCATAACCCTAATAGAGATCCAAAATTTCATCAAAATGAAATATTTGATGGTAAATCAATTAAAGAGTTATTAATAATTTTAATTAAAGTCCGTCCTCGAAATGACTTGACAAGGCCTTTGGCAGAAAGAGGCTGACTTCTTATGTCGGAATTCTTCTGCCTGTTATGTGGAGATGCTCTCGTAATTTTATGTCTCCTTGCAGAGCCGTAGCAAAGCCATAGAATTCTGAACGTGCAATACTACTGTCTACGTTTTACGTAATGAAGTGGGAAGAAGACTCTCTGTGCAAATAATTTTTACACAGGATGACATTATGGTGCGTTTATTTAAGACACACTATAAAATGAACTTGTTCACAATGATTATAAGCTATCAACGATACGAGAGCATGGTCTACTGCATGACTAGATCGAAAGGTGTCCTATCGACGACTGTCAACTATGGCGTACAGTCTATAAATCGAATATACAATCTGTATAGTTCGTATGAGACCGTACATCTTCGACTATATGAAATTTATTCATTTGTTTATTAATATCAATAGTCCTTAGCTGTAAAATTACTGAAAGATAGTATTTATGACCTGTTGGCTCCTCCTAATGTCCAAGTGGCAAAAATGCAACTTTTGTTAGCAAATATTTATTAATGACAATTACTTGATTCGCTCCAGAATAAATATACTTTCCCTACGTACCTCTTTACTGACGTCACGAGTGATTTCTGCATCGGCACCTCATCCCACTGGCTCTGAAAGCGCCAGATGGACAACCGCCTGTGCTAGCCAGCGTGGAAATTTACCGCTCGCTCTTTACTCCTTACGTATTGCAGTGCTCATACATTCACTTCACATACGTGAAATTGCAAAATTGTAAATAAAGTAAAATGTGCTCTTATCTGCAATTAATGGGTACCTTACACATTGGTTTGTAATATACTATGGTATCTCTCTCAAAAGAATGAAAGCAAAGTAAAGCCCGATAATTTGAAATAACTTTGTATTGGTTGACTTTAACCTCAGCAAACTTATTATATGTCACACAGAGAATCATACTTAAAGTTCATGTACAAAAATTCAACTTGTACTTAGTGTAGTAATTTTTGTTTCCTGAGAATAGTATACTCAATGGCTTAAAATTCTCTGCCTCCTTGTTTTCTTTTCTTTTGGTCATCAATCCTCTGACCTTTTCATCTCAGAATAGCAACTGCACCCTACTTACCCAATTATTTGCTGTGTGTATTCCAATCTCTGTTTCCATTTACAGTTTTTGCCCTATACAGCTCTCTCTAGTACCATGGAAGTTATTTCCTGATTCCTTTCCTCGCCTGTTATGTTGACGACCTCCTCATTCCTTACCTTATCAGTATACTTAATTTTCAAAATGTGTCTGTAGCGCCTCATCTCATATGATTCGATTCCCTTCTGTTACGGTTTTCACTCAATAGATGTTTCTTTACCATACAACTCTGAGCTCCAAAGGTACAGTCTCAGTTTCAATTTATGGTTATGTCAGATACTAATAGAATTCTCTTGGTCATGATTGCCCATTTATGTCCTCCTTGCTCCATCCACCATTATTTTGCTGCCAAGGTAGAAAATTTCCTTAACTTCGTCTGTTTTGTGATACTCAAATCTGATGTTAAGTTTCTCGCTCTTCTCATTCCTGTTACTTCTCATTACTTTCGTCTTTCTTAGATTTATTCTCAGTTTACATCTTGTACCCGTTAGACCGTTCATTCTTTTCAACAGATCCCCTGATTCTTCTCCGCTTAGGATAGCAATGTCATCAGCGAATGTTAACAGTGATATCCTTTCACCTTAAATTTCAGTCCCCACTCTTGGACCTTTCTTTTATTTCCATCGTTGCTTCTTCGATGTATAGATTTAACAGTAGGGCCGAAAGACTACATCCTTAACATACGCCCTTTTAATCCGTGCACTTCGTTCTTTGTCTTCTAGTCTTATTGTTTCTCTTGGTCCTTGTACATAAATTGCGTATCACCCGTCTTTCCCTTGAGCTTATCCCGATTTTTATCAGAATTTGAAAATCTTGCACCATTTTACAATGTCGGACGCTTTCTCCAGGTCGACAAATCCAATGAAATTGTCTTGAGGTTTCTTCAGTCTTGCTTCCACTATAAAGCGCAACGTCATACCTGCCCCTCTGGTGGCTTTACCTTTCAGCTGATTGTCATCGAACAAATCCTCAGTTTTCTTTTCTGTTCTTCTGTATATTATTCTTGTCAGGAACTTGGATGCATGAGCTGTTAATCTGACTGTACGATAATTCTTTCTCTTGTCGGCTCTTGCAGGCATGGGAATTGTGAGGATGGTGTTTTTCCGAAAGTCTGATGGCATATCGCCAGTCTCATATATTTTACACACCAACGTGAATAATCAAATTGTTGCCACTTCCACAAATTATTTTAGAAATTTCCTATTGACTTACTTGATCTTAAGTCTTCCAAAGTTCTTTTAAATTCTAATTCTAACACTGGATCCCCTATCTCTTTCTTATCGATTCCAGTTTCTTCTTCCACCCTGTCATCAGACAAGTTCTATCCTCCGTAGAGATCTTCAAGGAACTGTTTCCACCTGTCCGCTCCCTCCTGTGTGTTCAACAGTGGCATTCCCATTGCCCTTGCTTTTAATTTCACCGAAGGTTGTTTTGACTTTACTGTTTGCTGAGTCAGTCCTTCCGACAGTCACTCCCTTCTCGACTTCTTCACATTTTTCGTGTAACCATTTCGCCTTAGCGTCCTTAACTTCGCCGGCCGCTGTGACCGAGCGGCCTTAGGCGCTTCAGTCCGGAACCGTGCTGCTGCCACGGTCGCTGGTTCGAATCCTGCCTCGGGCGTGGATGTGTGCGATGTCCTTAGGTTGGTTAGGTTTAAGTAGTTCTAAGTCTAGGGGACTGATGACTTCGCCCGCATCTCGTGGTCGTGAGGTAGCGTTCTCGCTTCCCACGCCCGGGTTCCCGGGTTCGATTCCCGGCGGGGTCAGGGATTTTCTCTGCCTCGTGATGGCTGGGTGTTGTGTGCTGTCCTTAGGTTAGTTAGGTTTAAGTAGTTCTAAGTTCTAGGGGACTTATGACCACAGCAGTTGAGTCCCATAGTGCTCAGAGCCATTTGAACCATTTGACTGATGACTTCACATGTTAAGTCCCATAGTGCTTGGGGCCATTTTTTTCTGAACTTCATATTTATTTCAGTCCGAAGTTACTTGTGTTTCTGTATTCCTTAATTTCCCTTAACATTTTTGAACTTCCTTCTTTCCTCGGTCAACCAAAGTTTTTCTTGTGTTACCCACGGTTTCTTGTCAGTTAACTCCTAGGACCTATATTTTTCTTTCCATCTTATGTGGGTGCCGTTTGTGAGATGCCAGTTCAACTGAACTGCTTACTGAGCTATTCATTATAGCAGTATCTATCGCATCAGAGAATTTCAATCGTATTTGTTCAGTCCTCAGTGTTTCCATGGCCCTTTTCATCGCGCAGCAATTTCTTCTGACTAGTCTTTTAAACTTTAGCTTACTCTTCACCATTACTAAGTTGTGATCGGAGACTTTATTTGCTCCTGGGTACGCCTTACAATCCAATATATGATTTCGGAATATCTGCCCAGCCATGACGCAATCTGACTGAAATCTCTAGTATTTCCACCCTTTGCAAAGCATATCTTCTCCTTTTTTGATTCTCGAACTGGGTGTTCGCTATTACTAGTCGAAATGTATTGTCGAACTCAATTACTCTTTCTCATTCCTCTACCAAGCCCTTTCTACTACTCCTCCTACAACCGCATTCCAATCTCACACAGTTCTTAGATTTTCATCTCCTTTTAAGGACTGAATTACCCGCTCAGTGTACTCAAACACGTTGTCCAACGCTCCATCTTCTGTTTGCGAGGTCGGCATGTATATATGACATATTGTTGTCGGTGCTGGTGAGCTATCGATTATGACGAGAGCAACCCTGTCACTGAACTGTTCACAGTAACTCACTCTCAGTCCTACCTTCCTATTTCCCAATCTACCATGTTCTGCTGCTGCTGATATTACCCTATACTCCCCTGATTTATCTTCTTTCCATTTTACTTCACTGACAACCACTATATCTACACTGACCTTTAGCGTTTCCCTTTTCAGACTTTCTAGCTTCTCTACCACTTGCAAACTTCTGACTTTCCATGCCCCGACTCGTATAACGTTACTCTTTCGTTGCTTGTGTAACCTTATTCCCACGCGCACCTCCCCCTTGACCGTGCCATCCCAGAGGTCCGAATGGGGGACTAGTCCGTAATCTTTTGCCAATGGGGAGATAATCATGACACTTTTTGAATTATAGGCCACATGTCATTTATCTTTAATGCAATGGTTTCCATTGTCTTATGCATCCTCATGCCATTGATCATTGCTGATTCTTCCGATTTTCAGGGGCAGTTTCGGCAGTTTCCCATCCCAAGCGCAAGAGAGTGCCCTGAACTTTTGTCCGCTCCACCACCGTCTTTAACAAGGCCTTTGGCAGAAAGAGGGTGACTTCTAATGTCGGAAGTCTTCTGCCGCCATTGTTGACGATTTTTATATAAAATTTAAGCAGAGCCGAAGACGTTTTGTTTATTAATCAAGGACGCTAGCCCCTTTTTATCGTTATTGTTCTCGGCATTTCGTCTGGGCGGACGTCATTAGTAGTTCACCCTTGAATACTTTTTTTCTTTTTTCAAAGAAGACAGCCTGCCCTACTATCGAAATCTACCTCGCCGGCGGCCATAGTACGCTGGTGAATTATTTGCTGTACTTTGAATAATGAACTGGTTATAGAGCTTGCTGGACAATCTGGTTGACTGCTCATCGATGAAGCTCTCACAGAAAGCGGAAACATCAAGTAAAGTCATATGTCTATCGCTTATAGATGGACCGGAATCCATCGATGTTCTATGCCAGTGTAATGAATTAAAACTGGATGATAGATCCTCACGTAGATTTCCTCAATCCATTAAGAAAAGAACAGTTGTCTTCTTCCAATTAAAATCTGCAGGTTCACCTATCAATCCACTTCACATTACTCCGTAATAAGGAATCTAGGTTTCGATGAAAGTAATAACCGACACGTAACCTTTTTGCACATAAATCAGCTTTTATTCTTCAGACAATGTTACATAGTTTCGAACAAATTCTAGAAATGTTTCTTTAGTATTAAAGACATAAATTACCTTGAGATCAAAGTTTTCGCAATGGCTGCTTACAACAATGTCTTAATTTTACAAAAATTTTCTGTGTAACAAATCGACTCAATTACCCGACGTCTCCCTCAAAAGCGTCCGCTGCATTCCAGTGTGCTATTAACGTTGGTAATTCGCAGAATAATGCCGTGAGTCCAAGAGCACTGAGTGTACTCACAGGCGTTCCTATTTGTTAGCTATAACGAAGCGAAAACTTCAAAAGTAAAAGATGCTTTAAATTCTCGCATAGCGAGACAAAAATCTGTGTAAAACCAGGATGTCAAAGTCTGTCATTTCAGTGAAAAGGCATTGACGTCTGAATGAAGTTGTCTGACGGAGTATGATCCGGTACTATAGTAATCCACACTTCCATACCAGCTGTTTTGAAATGTATATCGGTGTTTTAAGGCTTTACAGCATTTATTACATTCAACTTACAGCTGCAAATGATGGGCCTAATGAAAGAGCAACTCAAACCGTTTTTCTTACAAGTGTTTAATGTCAGCACCAGTCGTCACATGTCACACATCGAGTCGATAGGCGACTTCTTCCCAAACCTTATTACTGTTTCTGAAGTAACTGCAATGGGACTCCCTTGAACTGAATGTTTGTTGATTCGTGCTCCTGCGGAACGTTTATGGGCCTTTCTTTAATTGTGAAGCAACTTTTTCTTTCCCGTTTCGCAAATCGGGTTGATCAGCTGGCAGCGGAGGCGCATACACATGACCCTTTATGAACCTAAAAGGTAAAAATCACGTCGCGTCATATCCGATGAACGTCTCGTTACGAAACAAGCTGTGTCATCCGGCCCCTAGCTGCCAATCTAGCGGTCGGATGCAGTATCGTTGAACGAATGGTAACTGAGTTATGTCAGGAATGCCGTGCACCATCCTGAACCCAAATAAAGTTTAGTGTATCAGCTTCTTCCTGTTGAGGAAAGAGTCACAGTTCTAGCACTTCAAGGTAAGAAACTCTAGTTACAGTTGCTTCACCATAAAAGAAAGGCCCATAAGCATTCCGCTGGAGCGTGAGACAATAAACATTCAGTTCAGGGGAGTCTCATTGCAACTGTACCATCTAGGAGGGATTTTCTAATCCTTAGACATTCACATAATGTGTGTTCACATTTCCACTTGGGTGAAATGTTGATTCATCACTGAAGACGACACAGTCCAGAAAATCTTCATCTTCATGCAGCAACATTTCGTTGGCAAAGTTGCCATATAAGCTATAAACTGCAGGCTTTGTAGGCTTCAGAGCTTGTAAGAACTGCAAACGATAAGGATGCAGTTGTGAGCGTCTCCTTAAAAGGCTCCCCACAAGCGTCATTGGAACTGCTAACTCGCGACTAGCCCTCCGAACCGATTTTTTGAGGCCGCGCGTGGAACTCTCTCACCCATTTAACACGCGCCTCTGTCACCCTTGGTCGCCCCGGCCCCGTACCATTCCATTTGCAAAGACAGCCAGTGTCTTCAAACTGATGACACCATCTACGGATGGTATTATCGCTTGGAGGATTGCAACGGAATTTAATATGGAACGCACGTTACAGTGTAACAACAGATTCAGTCCTTGCGAACCGCAAAACACAAAAAAGTTTCTATTCACTAGTCGTCATCTAAGCTGCTAGCGCTTTGTATAGGAAGACACAGGAAACAGTGCATGCGCATGTGCCCAGGTATACAAACAAAGCTGTTTGAGCAGCTTTTTCTTTGATGTATTATATGCAGTTATAAGCTGAAAGCAATAAATTCTACAAAGCCAACACACATATTTGTTTTGAAACACTAGGTATTGTAAATGGGAAAGTGTGTTTGTCTGATACTATTTCACTATGAAACGGCATAACCATGGTATTTGGTATACAAATAGCTTGAACGACGAGGAAAAACATAGGATACTTTGGAAGATGTGTAGTACAAGATATTTAATTATTTTAAGAATATTACGAAAATAAGTGAAAAACATTTACACCCTGGAAAAAAAAGTTCAAAGGCGTGTGAAATCTTATGGGACTTAACTGCTAAGGTCATCAGTCCCTAAGCTTACACACTACTTAGCCTAAATTATCCTAAGGACAAACACACACACCCATGCCCGAGGGAGGACTCGAACGTCCGCCGGGACCAGCCGCACGGTCCATGACTGCAGCGCCTTAGATCGCTCGCATAATCCCGTGCGGCACACCCTGGAAAAGCTACTTGTTCTTAAAATTCATCCTATTTTGAAAATGCTTTTATGTTTGATACGTTCCAAAGAATACAGTGTTTATGCAGGTTTCGGTTTCTTTAATTCCTACTTCTGCACTAATATTATTAAATACGAAAATAACACCTTTACATTTTCATGACTGAGCTAATGAACCGATTTCGATGAAATCTGGTGTGGAGATACCTTGTACTCCAGGGAAGAGCAGAGGCCGCTTTAGTAATAACAAAAATTAAAGTAAAATACAATAAAAAATTCTAAAATTTTTGTGACATACCCTATGAAACGATTCGGTAGGCATTGTTTTTGGATGTGTGAGGGAGTTTGTGTGATTACCACTGTGTAGGCGAAGGGTGATATTATTATTTTTCTTAAATGCTGCTAGAAAAGTAGCTGAGTAAATCTTGGTTGACTCCCTCTACTACTTTTACGGTCTACAGCTTTTAAGTAGGCTGTTTAGGTTTTTTTATTGGTAACGCCACCTCTGTATGAAAATCACTGGCTGTGCTGTGTGCAGTCTGTGGCTGCTTTGCATTGTTGTAATACTCGCCATTGTAGTGTTAGGCAGCTGGCTGGGAACAGCGCGTAGCGTTGCGCAGTTGGAGGTGAGCCGCCAGTAGTGGTGGATGTGGGGAGAGAACTGCTATATTTATGTATGATGATATCAAGGTAAATACATTGTTTGTTCTCTATTAATATCTTTCATTTGCTATCCCTATCATTAGTTAGTGCCTTCCATAGTTTGAATCTTTTATTTAGCTGGCAGTAGTGGCGCTTGCTCTATTGCAGTAGTGGGAGTAACCAAGATTTTTGTGAGGTAAGTGATTTGTGAAAAGTACAGGTTAATGTTACTCAGGGCCATTCTCTTGTAGAGATTATTGAAAGTCAGATTGCGTTGCGCAAAAAATATTGTGTGTCAGTTTAAGCACAGTCGTGTAAAAATGTTCAAAGGGGACGTTTCATATGTCGACCCTTAGCCGAGGATACCTCACTGGAATCTTGTGATTTTTTTTTCTTGTAGTTTGTGTAATTAGTGTAGCTTTTGTTTATTGCTAGCGCGTAATTGTAGAGAAATTCTCCTTTGTAGTTGCAGTCTTTCATTGTTGTACAGTAAAACAGTTGTGGTATGCATGTAGATTTGCACCAAGTATTTCGCAGCTGCAATTAACTAGATATTATTTTCAGTGCTATGTTAATGTGTGCCCCTATTTTTGCTCTTCAAATTGTGTTTTTCTGTGTTGTCGTGTGAAACACTGCGACAATAATGGCGTGTGAAAAACGTAATACTAGGCTACAAAGTAAACTGAGAAATGACAGTGAAAACGAAAGCAGTGTGTTAGCGCCACCGAGTAATGAATTAACTGATGTTCAAATTAGTAATTTGGTAATTGTGCATAGGGAAATGGAGCTTGTGGCAAACAATGGCGTGGACAGGGAAACAATTAGTGAAGAGGGAAGCATTATCGATCGATCGGTCGGCAACAGCTCGCCTCAGGAAGCGGGAATGACAGAACACAATATTGCAAATACTGTAGACTTAGGTTTTGGGTCCTCACCGTTTTCTCAAATGAGTCAAGACACATTTTCTGCTTGTCAAAATGTGAATGTTGCCGGTGCAAATGCACTGCCAAAAAGCATAGAGAAACAGATTCCGGACAGTAATACATTATTATTGCAATTAATGCAACAAATGGAACAAAATCAGAGACAAACACAGCAAAAGCTTCAAAAATTAGACACAATGGAAGAAAATCTTCAAAAGTTAGACACAATGGAACAACACCAGAGACAAACACAGCAACAGTTAGACGCAATGGAACAAAAGCTTCAAAAGTTAGACTCAGTGGAAAATAAGCTTGAACAAACACGTGAAGATTTAACTACCAAGTTACATAACATTGAATCGAAATGTCAAAAAGTCTGTAATGATGTAAAAACACAAATTTGTGAGCATTTCCAACCTATTTTTTCGCGGCATGAAAATGCATTACAAAAATCACGAAGCAGCCATAAAAGAACTGCAAATTATTGTTCATGAAAATCATGAGACCTTGCAAGCTAAAATTGACTCAGTTGCATCTACCGATTCGGTTACGCAACTTGCAAAAACCCAGGAAAACTTAAAGGACACACTAGAAAGACACATGGAGGAAATTAGTACATTATCAGAAAAAAGTAGTTGAACTTTCGGATCAGCTAAATAATTTATCTACCGGTAGTCTTTAATGACACAGAAGAGAGCGAACAAATTAGGAAACTGAAACAAAATCTGAATCAAATTAATACGCAACACCAAGTAGAAATCCGGGAAGTACAAGATCAGCTGACACAGGTAATACAAGAATTACGTATTTCAGAGGACACTCGCGCTCCAACACGGGAAGAGGGACATAGAAATACGGAACAACCACAAAATAATAACACAGGGCACTTCGAAAATTATGAAAGAAATTGGCAAGGCGCATTGGATTTTGAGATGGAACCGCCGACACGACGTAACAATGACCGATATGCGACTCGCCGACACTATGATTTTGACTATAAGTTGTTCATTACTACACGTAAATTCAAAACGTTTAAGAATTCTGCCAACGACATTCATCCACAAGCGTGGCTTCATCAATTCTCTCATTGTTTTCCTCCCAACTGGTCATTAGAGCACAGATTAGAATTTATGTGTGGCTATTTAGAGAATGAACCAGCTGTAAGAATGCGATCGGTCATTCACGATTGCCACAGTGAAGGAGAATTTTACCATGCCTTCCTCTCAGCGTATTGGTCTCAAGCTACACAAGACCGAGTAAAACATAGCATCATAATGATGAAACGTTTCGAACAATCTGAATTCTCCAGTCTTGTGAAATATTTTGAAGACATGTTGCACAAGAATCAGTACCTGTCAAACCCATACAGCCCCTCAGAACTCATCCGCATTTGCTTAATCAAATTACCTGAACATTTACGACATATTATTTTGGCAGGACGTTGCAAAGACGACATTGAAGCTTTTCAGGGACTGTTACAAGAACTGGAAATTGACACTGACAATCGCGGAACGCAGGAGCACAACAATTACAGATCACATCCGTCGCAATTCCGCGATGAAAGAAATAACAACTGGACACGACAAGGCTATTCTCACAACGCAAATCGTGACCAAAACAGACACCACCGATATGACAACCACTGGCAGAGTAATAATAGTTAAAGAGAAAGATCGCATTTCCGTAGTAATGAATATGATAGAGACAATCATAGAAACAGACAATATGGTAACCAGAACTATTATTATCAAGGGAGACAGAATACTTTCAGACGCAACAGTTCAGCGCGCAGTTACGATTCAGGGAGAAATTCTCCACCACATGACCGACAAACAAGAAACTATGTAGACTACCGACAAAACGACAGACCTGAATTGCATCAGAACTGGCGGGATTCAAACAGGGCATGGCCTTCTCGTCAGAGAGAATCTGTAGAAGTTAGGTCTGCAAATCCCAGTAACGGCGCGCGCCAACAAAGAGACAGACAATGACTCGCACAGCAGGCAGCCGCATGCGCCCGCTATCTCCGAGAAAAATAACATAAGACGCTAGCCTTGAGAAAAAATTTTAGCATTCTTTACCGATGTATACAACATGATAATTGCGTTGAAGTTGAAACTCTGCGTACTAGGAAGAGTAAAGGTTTACACCACATTTCACATGTAAAACCGTTTATTGAGAGATGATCTGCTTTTAAACTTTGTCTTTGCCATAAAATTTTTTCACTTTACATTACTAGTATGCTTTGTTAGACTTAAGTAACTGTTAACATGCAACGATGTTTGAAGTTAAATATCCAATCAAGAACCAAGAGAACTTATTTAAACAGAAATTACGAATGCATTGTTATAGTGAACAGACGACATATTGTTGTTATTTGTACATTCTTGCTTGTTAGTTACACGATTACGTAACGACTATCAGGCTTACATACTTCGAACATGTACTGGTACTGCTAATGAGATTTTAATGCAACATTTTGGTTTACTTGAAAATACATTATGGATTCAAAGTGCTTTCTGTGAGATACCAGATGACACAGAGGTTAGTTTATATGACAGCTACACGATTTTATCACGACGCTACTAATGAGTGACAATTTACAATGTTGCTTTTGCAGTGTATCTGTTTTATATCTGCACAATTTTTCTGAATTCTTCTGGAAAGTAAAACATGTTTTAGTATTTAACTTTTGTGGTATAGCTACAATGAGACAGCCTTTTCCGTGGCACAGCAATACGTCACAGCACAGTACTTTCTTCATCACAACAATAAGCGTAATAACTAAGATATCTATACGCAAAGCATTTCACTTTTGTTTATCATGAGGTAAGTACATTGACTTCTGCAGAACTTAGCTTTCGGAGGACGATAACTACGAGACTTCCACAGAGATTATCTTACAACATGACGCACAGTTTAGCGCTACAGGACACGTATTTGAGTGATTAATTTTGTACTTAAAACATTTATTTTTCAAGATTTTTGAATTGCAAAGAAGGTTTTCTGTGATACATTTCATTCCATTGCTGTAATCTGTAACACCTGAGGGTATAATTACATTAATCCTCAGGGGGGTACACACTTACTTTGTGTATCATGTGTTTGGCAAGCACAAGGAGCCCTAGCTAATATGGTATTTGCTTATACAACTTTACACATCGGTACCATATTTCTCCAACACAGTATTACACAGCTATCAGATCATTTAACTGAGAGACAAACATTTTTTTACTACATCAGTGACACATGTTTACACAATTACACAGTTGGATAATTTCACACTTATGAAATTGTATTTTGTCTGTACTTTGTGAAATGTTCATATTTTTTTGGAACCATTGTGATACTATGAGAGCTTTGAATGATGTATTTGGTATGGGATCATGATTTTTAAAGTGCATTTGAGGCAGATGACACTTTTGAGATGAGCAGAGAATTTTTTTTAGGTTTTGAAATTATTGGAGGAAGCTACGACGATTTTGAGAGTTGACTGAGGTGTTATGATGTTATTATTACGACGACGATGTGTATTATGCTGTTGCGGTATGTTTATGATCAATAAGCTGATGCTATATGAGTTATTTGATTATGCTACGTATGTTATGTGGAAATATTGAAGAAGTGTCGACGAATATTTATATGTGTAATAAGGTAAGGAATAATGAGTTGTGGCTAGGGACTCTGACTTGTGAAAAAGGATGTTGGAAACCAAGAATAGTACTTTAAGAGTTTTGAAATGTGTGTATATGTGTGAATGTATCACAATGCTGGCGAAAATTTTTTGGACACTTATATTTATAGGATTTTGTTTCTACAGATTTGCAACGCTAATTCTTGACCTGTGAAATTTTTTATATGAAACTGCCACTGTAGCGGAAACTGCTGTCGTAAATATTTCGGTATGAAAGGTAGGTGACCGTGACGTAATTCGTTGTGAGCGGCCAGGTGTGCCAGCCGCCTTGAAAAAAAAGCCATTAGGTGGCAGAAAAGAAAAGGGAGGCCATTATCCTCGCTATTGACATTCCTTTGTAGAAAGCATCGTAAATACGACACGCTAATAATAACTTGGAAACATTCTTACATCTGCACACCTGATTAGGACAAGTGTCTATCTACAAGAATTGAGAGAATTTCTACTAACTTATGAAATGCCTCATGACTACTGAATGATTATTTTATGCTTTACTTTGTACATAGTTGCTTATTTCATTTGATATCTGGTTTCCAGCTGTCTTGCAGCATTGGTTTCATAAAATAAAATTAAATGCAATTGCTAATGTGAACACTTTCTGTCAACAGATCTATTAAATAATAATTTTGTGATCCACATCCTTCCAAAAAGGAGCACTTTGGAAAGGGACTAGTAACAGTAAATGCATACATAATATTCTTTTCAAGTACATGGTAATATTTTTTTTTACAATAAGATGTTGTGGTGCACCACTTTAATTACATAGACATTAAGATGTGAACAGACATTTCCCTTATCTGCATTGTTGTCTTTAGTGTACTATTTTTTCTGCTTGAGCTTTGTCATGTTTAGATGCTACTGCTGTTTGCCATGCATAGTGCTACTAAATTTCACTTTGTATTACTCTGTTAAGCTAGTTTTACTACTGATTTATTTTTCTTGTTTGCTGCTCATTGCCTTATATTAGTTGTAATTTATGCTGCTTGCTTCGCCATTTGTATTTTTGATCATTGCTGTTTGTGTTAATTGTTTTGTGCTGCTGCATTGCCTCGTCCCTTAGTTTAGCATCTGAGCTCAGTAGCTTTAAGTTAGCTTAACAGGGGGGAGACTATATAAGAAACTAACTATGATGAATTGGAAGCAATGCATTGACAAGGTATATGAAAACGTTTTGGGCCAAAATGAGTATTGTACAATGAGCCATAATTATTTTGAAAGAAATATGGTTGGAATACAAAAAGGAGGTATAGATAGGACTTTTTGGGAATAATGATGAATGAAGGGAGATCTCCAAGAACAAAAAAGGTTTTGTTCGCAAAATACTGCAGTACCAAATGTTATATTGAAAACAAACCCTGTCCTTTCCCCCTGTGTTATTATGCTATGTGTTTGCGTACCCTTGTGTATTTCTTTTCTTCCTGTCTCTGTGTACTGTTTCATAGAAATTTTTTTCTGTTCTAGTACTAAGCTACATTCACTATGATGAGGAATACTGTTATCCTCAAATATAATTTGCATTAATAATATGTTATTTTCTTTGTAAAAATGTTTATAGACATTATTTATTCTGGTTTGTTGCTCACATGTGAAGGTGATGTTTCAAAAGTTCTTCTGATCTTTATGTGTTTCTTATGTCATAATTCCTGTAACGCTGATGTATATGTTATTTTGATTCTTTTGTAAAGCCTGTACTACAAATGTTATCTGTATTATTATGTTTTTAATGATGTATTTTGTACCTTTGTAATTGTATTCTCATGTTATAAAATTGTAATTGACACCAGTTTATCAAACTTAGTAACTTGTAAGCATTCATTTCACTGCACACATTTCTGTTGGTCATAGTATATGGACAATATGTGAGAAGTAGGGACTGTTAGTGTTTGCACATGTGTTAATAATTCAGCAAGGGACTGGATAACAGCATTGCTGGTTCTAAGGACAATTCCAAAAACTTTGTGAGTGCACAAGTGGTGGTTATGGACTTGCTATATTAGCCGCAAGACTCTTCAATGGTGATTGTGCACCTGCACAGTCACAACAGATGGCTGCTGGCCATCTCTACAAGGACTACAGCGGGTCTACATCTTTGATGATCCAACAATACCATTATTTCTACAAGGCCTGCAGTGGGTCTCCGCCTCTGGTGGCCCACCAATACCGTAATCTCTACCAGGACTGCAGTGGGTCTGCTCTGTGATGACCTATCTACCAATCTTCTTCAAAACGTCGAATGACTCTGCTGTGGGTTTGCTCTTTTGTGGCCCATTACCGGTCAGCATGTCAAGAGTCAGCACTGTCTTTCCGTTGGAAGGGCAACACTACTTCTTCAAGACTGCATGGAAATCCACTACGTCTATGTGCATTGTCTTTTACTGCTCAGATTTTGTGAAAAACACGGCAATTTTACTGTGATCAACGATCAGGACTGTCTTTATGGACTGTGAGAAAATTTTAGCTTTTGACCAACATTGTATCAATAAGTGTGTGCATTTGATATCTTTGTTATTGTAATTATGAAAAATTTCTTCAAACCAGTATTGGCCACTGTCCAACACAATTTGTAAAATTTTTTGTGGGGAGCATGGGGGCTATGTAAGTAGGCTGTTTAGGTTTTTTTATTGGTAACGCCACCTCTGTATGAAAATCACTGGCTGTGCTGTGTGCAGTCTGTGGCTGCTTTGCATTGTTGTAATACTCGCCATTGTAGTGTTAGGCAGCTGGCTGGGAACAGCGCGTAGCGTTGCGCAGTTGGAGGTGAGCCGCCAGCAGTGGTGGATGTGGGGAGAGAGATGGCGGAGTTTTGAAATTTGTCATGAACTGCTATATTTATATATGATGATATCAAGGTAGATACATTGTTTGTTCTCTATTAATATCTTTCATTTGCTATCCCTATCAGTAGTTAGTGCCTTCCATAGTTTGAATCTTTTATTTAGCTGGCAGTAGTGGCGCTTGCTCTATTGCAGTAGTGGGAGTAACCAAGATTTTTGTGAGGTAAGTGATTTGTGAAAAGTACAGGTTAATGTTACTCAGGGCCATTCTCTTGTAGAGGTTATTGAAAGTCAGATTGCGTTGCGCTAAAAATATTGTGTGTCAGTTTAAGGGCAGTCGTGTATAATTGTTCAAAGGGGACGTTACAAGCTCCCGCTAGTACAATGGAAGTTCTTCCTTGATTCCGTAACAGATATTTATCATCTTGTCCCTTCTCTTGTCAGTGTTTTCCATATTTTCATAGATTCTGTGGAGAAGTACCTCATTCCTTACCATAACAGATAACCTAATTATCAACATTCTTCTATAGGACCACATCTCAAATGCTTCGATTTTCTTCTGTTCTGATTTTCTCACAGTCCATGTCTCCCTACCATACCACGTGGATGCTCAGAAATTTCTTCCTCAAATTAAGGACTGTGTGTGATATTAGAAGACTTCTCTTGGCCTGGAATTCCCTTTCTCCCAGTGCTACTATGCTTTTTACGCACTGCTTTCTCCGTCCATCATGGGTTATTTGGCTTTGCGTAGTCTACTTCGTGTACGCCAATTCTAAAGTTAAGCATCTCGCTGTTCTCATTTCTGCCACTTCTTATTCCTTTCACTTTCTATGGTTTATTCTAAGTCCATGATCTGCACTCATTAAGTACTGAAATTTTTCTTCACCTTCACTGAGAATAGCAACGCTATCAGCGAATCTTATTATTGATAGTCTTTCATCCTGAATTTCAATGTTTCTCTTGAAACTACCTTTTATTTCTTTCATTACTTCTTCGGTGCACATCTTGAACAGTAGGGGTGAAAGACTACATTCCTGTTCCATATCCTTCGCAGTCCGAGAAATTCGCTGTTGGTCTTCCAGTCTTATTGTTAGTTCTTGGTTCTTGTAAAAATTGAGTATCACCCATCTCTCCCTAAAATTCACACGATTTTTCTCAGAATTTCGAACATCCTGCACAATTTTACATAGCGGAACGCTTTCACCAGCTAGACAAATTCTACGAAAGTGTCTTGACTGTTATTGAGGCATGGTTCTATTAATAACCGCAAAGTCAGAACTGCCTCTCTAGTGCCTTTTCGTTTCCTAAAGCCAAACTGATGGTCATCTAACAGATCGTGAATTTTCTTTTCCATTCTTCTGTATATCATCCTTCTCATTAACTTGGACGTGTGAGCTCCTAAGCTATGCGATAATTTTCGCACTTGACGGCCTTGCAGTCTTCGGAATTGTGTGGATGGTGTTTCTCCGAAAGTCAGACGGTACATCCCCAATCTCATAATCTCATACATTCTATATACCAACGTGAATAGTCGTTTTGTTGCCACTTCCCTAATGATATCAGAAATTCCGATGGGATGTTATCTGTCCCTTCTGTCTTATTTGGTCCTAACTCTTCCAAAGCGCTTTTAAATTCTAATTATAATTCCGGATCCCCTATCTCTCTCCTGTTGCCTGCCGTTTCTTCTTCTATCACCTCAACATACAGGAGCTACCTCTTATAGAGCCCTTTAATGTACCCTTTCCATTTATCTGCACTCTTCTGCATTTACAGTGTTCTCATTGTATTCTTAATCTACATCTACATCTACATGGATACTCTGCAAATCACATTAATGCCTGGGAGAGGTCTCATCGAACCACCTTCACTATTCTCTATTGTTCCAATCTCGTATAGCGTGCGGAAAGAATGAACACCTATATCTTTCCGTACGAGCTCTGATTTCCCTTATTTTATGGCGGTGATCGTTTCTCCCTATGTAGGTCGGTGCCAACAAAATATTTTCGCTTTCGGAGGAGAAAGTTGGTAATTGGAATTTCATGAGAAGATTCCGTCGCAACGAAAAACGCCTTTCTTTTAATGACGTCCAGCCCAAATCCTGTATCATTTCAGTGACACTCTCTCCCATATTTCGCGATAATACAAAACGTGCTGCCGTTCTTTGAACTTTTTCGATGTACTCCGTCAGTCCTATCTGGTAAGGAAAAGCGTTGGGCAGGCAGTCTCCTTAGCAGAAGCTACATTTTCTAAGTGTCCTGCCAATACAACGGAGTCTTTGGTTAGCCTTCCCAACAACATATTCTATGTGTTCCTTGCTATTTAAGGTGTAATACCTAGGTATTTAGTTGAATTTACGGCCTTTGGCTATAACTGATTTATCGTATGCTCGAAGTTTAACAAATTCCTTGTAGCACTCATGTGAATGACCTCACACTTTTCGTTATTTAGGGTCAACTGCCAATTTTCGCACTATTCAGATAGCGTTTCTAAATAGTTTTGCAATTTGTTTGGATCTTCTGATGACTTCATTAGTCGACAAACGACAGCATCATCTGCAAACGACCTAAGACGGTTGCTCAAATTGTATCCCAAATCGTTTATATAGATAAGGAACAGCAAAGGGCCTATAACACTAGCCTTGGAAACGCCAGGAATCTCTTCTGTTTTACTCGATGACTTTCCGTGAATTACTACGAACTGTGACCTCTCTGACAGGAAATCTTGAATCCAGTCACATAACTGAGACGATATTCCATAAGCACGCACTTTCACTGCAAGCCGCTTGTGTGGTACAGTGTCAAAAGCCTTCCGGAAATGCAGAAATACGGAATCGATCTGAAATCTCTTGTCAATAGCACTCAACACTTCATGCGAATAAAGAGCTAGTTGTGTTTCACAAGAACAATGTTTTCTAAACCCATGTTGACTATGTGTCAATAGACCGTTTCCTTCGAGGTGATTCATAATGTTCGAACACAATATATGTTCCAGAATCCTGCCGCATGTCTGCGTTAATGATATGCGCCTGTAAGTGGATCCTTCCTACTACCTTTCTTGAATATTGTTGTGCCTTTACATTTAATGTCACCGAAGGTTATTTTTACTTTCTATTTATTGAGTCTGTACATGCGGCAATCATTTCTTTTTCAATTCTCCACCTTTTTCAAGCAATCATTTCGTCTTGGCTTCCCTGCACTTATTTATTTCATTCCTAAGTGACTTGTATTTCGGTATTCTTGAATTTCCCTGAACATTTTCGTACTCCGTTAGTTTGTCGTTTACTCACCTCGGAAGATGTTTCCCGCAGTTGGCAACGAAACGTCAGGAAGAAGAAGTCTTACAGATCGACCATGGCTCCTCAGCCCGGAAGTCTTAACTAATGAAGACGCCGTCCGTGAAAGCCTACAATTTATGATTTTCGTACTTCCTTCTTTCGTCGATCAGCCGAACTTTCATAACTGCGTGTTTTAGAGATTTACATTCCTCTTTATAACTCAATCCCATTGTGGAGTGTTGCTGCGTGGTGTGGGTCCCGCATCAGATGCGACTGACGGGGGACATCGAGAAAGTTCAAACCAAGGCAGCTGGTTTTGTAACATTGCGAAGTAGGAGAGAGAGTGTCATGGATATGATAGTCGAATTGAATTTGCAATCATTAAAACAAAGATGTTTTCTTTGGGACAGGATCTTTTCGTGAAATTTCATCTCCAACTTTCCCCTCCGATTGCGAAAATATTTTGTTGCCGCTTACGTGCAAATGGAGGAATAATCATCGTTATAAAATAAGATAAATCAGAGCTCGCGAAGAAAGATTAAAGAGCTCGTTTATCCTGCGCGTCGTTCGAGTGTGGAACGGTAGAGAAATAGCTAGAAGGTGGTTCAGTGAACTCTCCTCCAGGCACTTAATCGTGTATTGCAGAGTATTTACTGCATGTAGATGTAGAGATGTCTGGAGTTCGCGAAATCTAAGTTTTTGTTAACATCTCTGTTTGGTGTAGCCATTCTTCTAAAGTGCGTTTCTGAAGTCGGTAGATGTTGATTCTAACTGATAAACGAAGTTATTCTTCTACTGAGGAAAGTCTGCAAGCGTCTGAAAGTGCATTCTTGTGTGTAGACGTGGAATATTTAAGTGAGCGTGCACGATCATGAGATGGCAGAGGTAGTAGATGCTAGCTAGGTGGTGAGAGGTGTTTCAGAGAGCGAGACGGACGTGGTGATGTTTAATAGTGGACAGTAACTTAAGTTTCACTCCTGTGTCACTCTTCATCTTATTTGTGTTTAAGTGTATCGTAGCTTTGTGGAGATGATCGACAGAAATTCTTGTGAGCCAGTTGGAGGCGGTCTTAGAGCTGTAAGCAGTTTACTTATTGCAGTCCAGTGAGCAGATCTTGGGATCTTTCTGAAAGTTGTGGAATTAGTACACGGCTTTTAAATATTAGCTTTTGAATATTGAGAAGTTTAACCTGTCTCGCGGAGCCAAGCGACCCCAGCGATCCACATTTAGACTGGTTTTGCATGTATAGCAGTGGATAGCTCTAATCCGGGTCTGCCAGTAAACGTTTCCCACTAAACCCGTGAGCAGAATGTCCCGTAATTCGTCTTGTGCGTGTTACATAGCAAACAGGATATGGATTCTGGCAAATGTATTTTCGTGCCACTTCATGGAAGATCTGGGGCGCCGAGGCAACAAACGTTTCAAGGTGAGCTGTATTCGGGAGGTCGGCGTTTAAAATACCCTCCGTCCGCAAATAGCAGTATGCCACTGAAGGCAAATGCAAGGATGGTTCCTTTCAAAAAGACACGGTCGGTATCCTTTGTCATTCTTCTCCTACAATTCAATTAGATGGAAAGAGCATAAAAGAAATATGGTTACAGCATATTTGGCACGCAACTCTACAAGAAATTAAACTTTAATCAAAAAGTGAAAACAACTATAGAAAGGGCGTGTTAACTTTCCACATCAACACAGAGAACTAGAGATTTCACATGGCTGTGGTAACAACGTACCACTGCACTCTTTTCGAATCACCAAGAAGTTCTGCTGCTTGGGTCTTAGAACATAAACTCTGCACCGCAGTGTAAGACGTGCTTGGAGGCGTGAGTTGCTGCAGCTGTAGGGGATTTTCGCCACTGCGCCACTGGACGCATTGTACTCGACAGACATAAATAATAAGTATCGCACCGCAGCGTAGACGAAGATATAGACCTTGAGGGAGCTCAAAATCGGGAGAATGAATTCATGGCAAAGGGGTTGTGACAACTGTCGAAAGGCCCATAGGGTACTGTCGTTTGGAGAGTACAGACTGCAAAATGCAAAGGCAACGAATGATTCCGCATGGAACACTAGCGGACGACAGATGTGGTGGTAGTAAATTAGACAGCGGCACGACCGAAAATGGACAAACATAGAATAAGGACTAAATTTATAGTCACCGGTCTAGGCGCTTCAGTCCGGAACCGCGTTGCTGCTACGGTCGCAGGTTCGAATCCTGCCTCTGGCATGGATGTGTTTGATGTCCTTAGGTTAGTAAGTTTTAAGTAGTTCTAAGTCTATGGGACTGATGACCTTACATGTTAAGTCCCATAGTGCTTAGAGCTATTTATAGTCACCGGAGTCTCACCAAAACAAGTTTTAATTGGACAGTAATATTGAGTTGTACGAGAAATACAAAAACGGAGGATCACACGCTGCAGTTTAGAGTAACCTAACCTAGATGTAGGATCGCGCCATCCAAGGGCTACATGCTCAAAATACTGCTTAGATTCTCTCCCTCAGATGGTGACATTGCTGAGGTTGTCTACCTCGGATGGTGAGTAGTAGAAAATCTGACGCAGAAATCTTTGGTGGATTACGTGCTTTATACCTGAGGAACGAAGATAGCTGTAACGGATATAAAGGTACTGCCCCCTGACGCATTGGCTAATGACCACCGGCTACTGGCGATGATCATCAGAATCGTGAAGGAGTAGAAAAAGACAGAGAACCAGGAAAGGAGAATTAGATATGGAAACTTAAGAAAAAGAAAGTTAAGGAAGAATACCAGGAGATTACAAAAGAAAGGCTACCAAAAGATGAACCAAAAACAGGAAAAGAGAATTGGGAACAACTTGAAAGTGCTTTAGTAGAAACTGCAGTTCCTATATGCGGAAGTACAAGCGGCAGGAAATGATGGAAGGAGAAATGATGGTGGAAGGAAGAGTCAAGGAGGTGGTGGGAAGGAAGAAAAAGGCCAATTAGCGAGAGAGGGGTATACGGAAAAGAAGAAAGAGGCAAATAAGACAGAGGCTGAGCAGAGAAGAAAGTGGATGTGAGAATGAACAAAGATGATAAGATAGCATAAGAAGTAAGAAAATACTATACTGAACGGTCGAAAGTAAGAGGAGAGGTTTTAGAGGTAACAATAATGATAGACAAAACTAGGAACAAAGTTAATACCAAAGAGACACTGAAGATAGTGTGGAAGGAGTACATCGAGCATTTGCTAAACTCGAATGAAGATGACGATAATAGGCAAAAAGAGGTAGAAATGAACAATGGGGAGGGATGGGGCGGGGGGGGGGGGGGACCTGACACAGAAAAAAATGGAAATGACACTGGACGAAAGGAGGAAAGGTACCAGGTATGGACGAGGTAAGTGTCGAGATCGTGAAGGCAGCAGGGGATGTTGGGAAACAGTGGCTGTATCGTGTGATGAGGGTGGTGTGGAATGAGAAGAAGAATCTAGATTGAAAGAAGAAAGGGAATACCAAGGATTGTAGAGTCTACAGGGGAGTCACACTGATACCATACTGTGTATGAAAGGATCCTGGAGAGCAGCATCCGAACAAGAGTCGAAAACAAACTGACAGAGGAACAGCATGACTTGAGATCTATAAGGTCAACTAATGACCACATATTTGCAGTAAGGCAGCTCCAGGACCACCACTATGAGTTCGGGGAAGACCATGTGATGGCCTTTCTAGATATAAAAAAGGCATTTGACACGTCTGTAGAAGAAAGATCTGGGAAGCAAAAGAAAAGAAGGGAATGAAAAAAGAGACAATAAACAGAGTGGAGAAGATGTACTGTGGAGTTGTGTTAAAGTGGGAAATGAAAGGACGGATTGGTTGTAGCTAACAAGTTGGCAGAAATAGGGCACTGCACTGTCGCCTCTCCATTGTGGTCTTGGCTGAAATAATGACTAAGGCGGCAAAAAATATGGAGAAGATGTGTGTGTGAAATCTTATGAGACTTAACTGCTAAGGTCATCAGTCCCTAAGCTTACACACTACTTAACCTAAATTATCCTAAGGACGAACACACACACCCATGCCCGAGGGAGGACTCGAACCTCCGTGAGGACCAGCCGCACAGTCCGTGACTACAGCGCCTTAGACCGCTCGGCTAATCCCGCGCGGCTTAAGGAGAAGACAAGTCGAAAGCATTGATGTTCACGGATGACTTGATGATCTGGGGAAACGGGAAGGAGGAGATTCAGGAACAGCTGGGTGCTTGGGAAGAAACTGTGAGACATTACGTAATGAAATTTAATGCAAGTAAATGTGAGATCCTGGTCACAACTAGAAAGAAAGATAGACCAAATAGCGGAATAAGGATTTAAGGTGAAGAACTGAAGAAAGTGGAAAGTGTTAAGTACTTACGAAATGTGCCAGAGGAAAATGAAAGAAATAAGAAAGCGATCACTGAACTTGATAGATAGAAGCAGTCGTGCAAAGTGTTAGGAGCCTGGTTTGGATCAAAGACGTCACGCAAACAAGCAAAGCAGTGTTACAAGCAAGGCTACTACATACCAATACTGACCTATGCACCTGAATCATGGGTTCTGGAGTACAGAGACAAAAGCAGGTTACAGGCATTTGAAATTAAGTTACTCACAAGTACGAGTAACCACGGAGGATAGGACGAGCAAGGAAAGGGTAAGAGAAGTAGTGAAAGAGGAACTCTTGTAGAGTGGTATAGAAACATCAAGTCTAAGATGGTATGAGCTATTAAAAAGAACGGAAAACAAGAGGATTTCCAAGAACATACATGAAATGCAGATGCGAAGGGAAAGACCAGGAGGAAAACCAAGGGATGGATGGCTGAAAGGTGTGGAGGAGTATGTTGAGAAAAGAGGCGAGAACTGGACCTATTTACCTATCTTCTCAATACCGAGATTGTTAATTTTAAGCATTTAAGTTTACAAGTATTTAACACTGCAACATTGTTAAAACTTCGTTGAAATAATAAAAAATCAAATACGCTTCCTATTATGTTGATGCACAATTTGATATTACGAAAACACGGCCTGACGTTTGGAGGTCGGTCATTTGTAAATGGCAGCAAACAAAATAAAATCTCCTCCGATCCCAGCTTGTGGTCCATCTCCAGTTACGTTGTAGCTGACGCGACGTTAGCCTGCAATATTTCTTGTTTTCCTTCACCTGTTCTGAGTCCGCAATGACCTCAGTTCACACACGTGTGACCTTCCCGACACGAGAAACGGCGGAACCCGCGCAGAGCCGGCCCCCCAACTATCGCGGCCAGCGCGTTCGCTCGCACGAGACGTGACGTGACGCGACGTGACGTCACGGACGGGTGCACGTGGCCCCCGTTGCGAAAGCGCGGCCGCGCGTGGCCCCCGGCCCGGCACAGCCCCGCGACCCAGGCGGGGCTATCAAGCATCTGACGCAACGCCACCAGTCCAGCGGCAGGCGTCGGCTGACGACGTCTGCGCGCGGTCGGGCCGTCAGAGCTCCAGGGAGACGCACACGGGGCGCCGCCTGGTGTACTCCGTAAAGCGGCAGTGTTGCGTACTAAAAGGTATCTCACTTACGATGCAAACGCTGCCTTCGACATTGCCCGGTCATCGTACGACACTCCGGGCGATGCTCGGACAGTGTAAACAATTGGCGTGTCGAACTTAGCCAAGCTGCTTTGAAAGGTAGTCTGAGATATCGTTATGCCGTCTAGCACTTCAAACATTTACATCCACATAAACAGGGTGGTCCATTGATAGTACCGGGCCAAATATCTCACGAAATAAGCATCGAACGAAAAAACTACAAAGAACGAAACTTGTCTAGCTTCAAGGGGGAAACCAGATGGCGCTATGGTTGGCCCGCTAGATGTCACTGCCATAAGTCAAACGGATATCAACTGCGTTTTTTTAAAAATAGAAACCCCATTTTTTATTACATATTCGTGTAGTACGTAAAGAAATATGAATATTTTAGTTGGACCACTTTTTTCGCTTTGTGGCAGATAGCGCTGTAATAGTCACAAACTTATAAGTACGTGGTATCACGTAACATTCTGCCAGTGCGGACGGTATTTGCTTCGTGATACATTACGTGTTAAAATGGACCGTTTACCAATTGCGGAAAAGGTAGATATCGTGTTGCTGTAAGGCTATTGTGATCAAAATGCCTAACGGGCGTGTGCTATGTATGCTGCTCGGTATTCTGGACGACATCATCCAAGTGTCCGGACCGTTCGCCGGATAGTTACGTTATTTAAGGAAACAGGAAGCGTTCAACCACATGTGAAACGTCAAGACGACCTGCAACAAATGATGATGCCCAAGTAGGTGTTTTAGCTGCTGTCGCGGCTAATCCGCACATCAGTAGCAGACAAATTGCACGAGAATCGGAAATCGCAAAAATGTCGGTGTTGAGAATGCTACATCAACATCGAAGAACCCATACCATATTTCTATGCACCAGGAACTGCATGATGACGGCTTTGAACGTCGTGTACAGTTCTGCCACTGGGCACAAGAGAAATTACGGCACGATGACAGATTTTTTGCACGCGTTCTATTTAGCGACGAAGCGTCATTCACCAACAGCGGTAACGTAAATCGGCATAATATGCACTATTGGGCAACAGAAAATCCACGACAGCTGCGACAAGTGGAACATCAGCGACGTTGGCGAGTTAATGTATGGTGCGGTTTTATGGGAGGAAGGATAATTGGCCCCCATTTTATCGACGGCAATCTAAATGGTGCAATGTATGCTGATTTCCTACGTAATGTTCTGCCGATGTTACTACAAGATGTTTCACTGCGTGACAGAATGGTGATGTACTTCCAACATGATGGATGTCCGGCACATAGCTCGCGTGCGGTTGAACCGGTATTGAATAGCATACTTCATGACAGGCGGATAGGTCGTCGAAGCACCATACCATGGCCCGCACGTTCACCGAATCTGACGTCCCCGGATTTCTTTCTGTGGGGAAAGTTGAAGGATATTTGCTATCGTGATCCACCGACAACGCCTGACAACATGCGTCAGCGCATTGTCAATGCATGTGCGTACATTATGGAAGGCGGACTAGTCGCTGTTGAGAGGAATGTTGTTACACGTATTGCCAAATATACTGACTTTGACGGACATCATTTTGAGCATTTATTGCATTAATGTGGTATTTACAGGTAATCACGCTGTAACAGCATGCGTTCTCAGAAATGATGTAGTTTTTTCGTTTGACGCTTATTTCGTGAGATATTTGGCCTGGTCACGAGCAATGAACCACCCTGTATATCTGATCAAAAGTATCCGAGCAACACGATCCAACGCGGAACTGATTAGTAGATCTCACGAGAGGCGGACCCACCTGTATCAAAGGAGGTGGTGAGTGTCGTGTTGTCAGTACAGAAACCTTAACAGCAGAATGGGTCAATCAGAAGTGTCAGTGACTTCGAGCATGGACTAATCATTGGATGTCACCTGAGAGCAAATGCATCACGGATATTTCAACCCTTCTAAAGCTCACCAACCAGGCGATGTGATTGTGAAATGGAAACGTTAACGAAACACCACAACTAAACCAAGACCAGGCAGGCTCCCTGTACTGATAGACAGGGGCTGTGAGCTGCAGAATGCTACTAGCAGTGCAGTTAGAAGGATAATTGTACGGAGGAAGTTTAAATGCATGGTTGCAATGGTCAAGCAGCTGCCAATAAGCCACAACAGTTCTGTACACAACGCTGACGGGTGAGTTGGTATAAAGAGCGACGTTAGTGGACAGTGCATGACTGGAAACGAGTCATTTGGACTGATGAATCACGCTATACCCTGTGGAAATACGATAGAAGGATTTGGGTTTGACGAACGCCCAGAGAACGTTACCTAAGGTCATGTGTAGTGCCGACACTGAAGTACGGAGAAGGTGGTGTCACGGTACTGGCTGTTTTTCGTGTTAAGGGTTTGGTATCCTTATTGCACTCAAGAGACCGATAAATACGGAAAGAAATGAATACATTTTACACCAATGTTTAATGCGAACGGTGGAGAAAGATTTCGGAGACGAAGATTCTTTGTATCAGAATGCTGCTGAGTCATAAGGCAACGTCTGTGAGGCAGTGGTTTCGGGACAAAATACTGATCAAATGGGTTTGCGTGCGCAGAGTCCCGAAAAGAACCCAGTGGCTCTCCTTTGGGATGAGTTAGAACGTTAACCTTTGTTCCAGACTGCAGTGTTTCATCCTCTGGTGTCGGCTCTAGAGGAAGAATGGACTGCCATTCCTCCACAGACATTCAGACACATCATTTAAAGTTTTTCTAGGAGAGTTGAAGCCGTCATAAAGGCGAAGGGTTGATGCATTCCATATTAATGTCCACCAATAAGTGTACTTCATGCTGGAGGAGAGATCGTACCATTATGGGTGATTATCATCTCGATTCCAATTGGGAAAATCACTACGAAGGCATATTAAAAAGCAATGCCTCCGAATTTCTCGTTCTGTTCTCAGTAACAACTGAGATATTAGACTGAGATGACAAAAGTCAAGGGACAAAAATGGCTCTAAGTACTATGGGACTTAACAACTGAGGTCATCAGTCCCCTAGACTTAAAACTACTTAAACCTAACTAACCTAAGGACATCACACACATCCATGCCCGAGGCAAGATTCGAACCTGCCACCGTAGCAGCCACGTGGTTTCGGTCTGAAGTGCCTAGGACCGCTCGGCTATAGCGGCCGGCGTCATGGGACTCAATGTGGACTCATACAGCTAGCGGCAGCATCGCGTACACAAGGTATAAAAGGGCAGTGCACTGGCGGAGCTGTCATTAATATTCAATAATTCACGTGAAATGGTTTCCGAGGTGATTATGACCGCACGACGGGAATTACAGATTTTTAACGCAGGATGGTAGTTGGAGCTAGGCGCATAGGACATTCAGTTTCGGAAATTGTTAGGGGATTGAATATTTCGAGATCCACGGTCTCAAGAGTGTGCTGAGAATATGGAGATTTCAGGCAGTAACTCTCACCACGTCAACACAGTGGCCGACGGCCTTCGCTTAACCACCCATAGCAGTGGCGTTTGCGTAGAGTTGCCACTGCGAACAGACAAGCAACACTACTTGAAATAACCGCAGAAGTCAATGTGAGATGTACGATGAAAGTATACGTTAGCTCATTGCGGCGAAATTTGGCGTTAATGGGCTCTGGAAGCAGACGATAGCGCGAGTGCCTCTACTAATAGCACGGCGTCGCCTGCAGCGCCTCCCCGGGCCTCGTGACCACATCAGTTGGACCCTAGACGACTGGAAAATTGTGTCCTGGTCACATGAGTCCTGATTTCAATTAGTAAGTGATAGTAGGGTTGTCAACAAGCCACTATGCAAGGTGGTCATGGTTCCGTAGTGGTTTGCGCTTGTTTACATGGAATGGACTAGTTCCTCTGGTCCACCTGAAAAGGTCATTGACTGTAAATGGCTATTTTCGGGTACTTGGAGACCATTTGCAGTCATTCATGGACTTCATATTCCCAAAAAACTGTGTCATGTTGAAACCTTCCTGTCTCCTCTATATCTCTTTTGTTACGCAACCTTTCCTTTTACGAGAACCTATGAAACTTTCCCTTAGGATTTCTACTTCTTGCTTAATAATAATCAATGAAATCTTCCCTTTAAAATTAATTCTCTTTCTCAATCTTTGCATAAAAATTTAATTGCTGCTTATTAAAAGTGATTTGCTGATTATTTCGACAAAACATAGAATGTGTCGTCGTCGTGGCCCTCAGTCGTTACCTGCAGTAACCCAAAACTGTTCCTTACCTTTTTTACTGTTACTGGATCACCATCTGACTGCTACATCGAACTGCGACGTGAATATACCTACTCTGTTTTACTATATTAAGTGCTGGTGGGCTGTCATAATAAGTGACTGTACTTTTTACCAAAGCTGACGTTATTCTTTAATAGCAAAGCTTACGTTATTCTTTAATTAATTTGACTGAAGTTACGTAATTCATAGTTAAACTTTTTCTTGACAACAATAAAATTTTGCGAAGTTTTACGTTGATGGTTTTTGGGATGGTTATAATCAGTAATGCAATATTGCTGGCAAAAATTAATTATATTCTGAATGAAAAGATTTTACAAACGTTCAAATGGGACTTACTTTTTACAATAATCTTACAACTAGCAAAAAATTAATTCAATAATATTAGTTCCTCTTATGATGTCTCTGTCTCTGTACATTCGTTTATAATCTCTTGTAAATCATAGCTAGTGGCTGGCAGGCACACCGGTCCTCTCAACCTCTCGCTTCAGACCTGCTACCGACTCGCTTCACATATCGCTTACTACTGACTTCCTACGAAAGCTAAAGTGCGGTCTCTCCTGCCAACAATGCTTTCTGGTGCAGACAATCCCTGCTACCACTACAAAATGTATTAATGCGGTGTTTCCTGCTCTTTTCTTAAAATGTATCCATTCGCTGTCTCTCCCGCCCTTTTTAAAATTATCTCAATGGGCGGTCTCTCTTGCCAACAATACTTTGGTGCAGACATTCCCTGCTACCACAATTATTCCAACATGACAAATATTAATTATTGCTACTTAATCCTATTAACAAAATATAAATATCTTTCATAAATTGTGGTTTGACAATAGACAAGAGAAATATACACGTCTTACATAACCCTCCACTGGGTTTCCTTAAAATTTTCCTACGTCGTTAAGTCATTTCGACTTGACGTAACGAGAAAATCTGATTACAGAAATATGTGTTGTAATAAGTAAGTTAAGGGTAGAACATTTCTTTCAACAAAGCACATACATCTACTGTCATAAGAATTTTTTTTTCCTAAGTCTAACAAAGAAAATGTTCAAAAGAGTATACATCAAAATATGCAAATAATATGAGTCAGTAAGTTGAAGGGAAAAAAAAAAAGGAATTGGATAACATGGTCAAAGCACTCGCAACTGTCTGTGAATGCACTCAAAAGTGCGTTTGTTTCCCTCACAGAGCTCAACACAGGTTTCGCTATGTGATTCCGTCGTCTCTTTGATCCATAGTTTTAGTGTAACCAAACACTAAGTTAACCGTCGAATTGCCTGAGTTGCTGCAGCTACATCAGGTACAAGTTCCAACTCCAATTGTCCATTAGTAGTGATGGTGTGCATCTTGGTATGCAAGCACCTATTGACGTACAACATGACTGTGGTGTGCATCTTGGTATGCCGACACCTCAGAAAACATCGTAGATTGAAGTAACGTGGTTCACTATTCACTTTGTTTGTGCTCCATAACCATGGGGATGCACAGTAATTAAGGTATAGGTATAATCATTTTGTCAACAGGTTCACGGATGTGGTTGATACCATTATTACCAAATTTTACATCATCTCTTTCCTCTGTGCTCATAAAAATTATTTATTTTACTTTTAAAAGGACAAAAATGTCACCTTGTGTGACTGCAGAAAAAGTTTATAGTTTTAAACAACTACATAAAAAACACATTTTCCATCTGTAGTGAATTCAGCCTACAGTACATATGACATTACGTGACAGTCAACAACATAAACAAATATTCCTGTAAGTGGGATTTAGTAGTAAATTTAGGCATCAACATTTTAAATAAAATAGACAACTCCTTTATACAAACTATGTCACTTTCTGTGACTTTAGCAGATACATTTCCTCTAAATAAATCATAATCTGGTGCTCATATGAATAATTACATAAAGACACTGTTATATTACTTCACAGGTTCACAGTTTTTGAAATATGAAAGCACATTTTGACAAACTATGTCACTTTCTGTGGCTTCAGTATGTTCGGTAATGAGGTCGTCAGTTACGAGTCATATTCTCAGTCGACTATATATTATGTTTGAGTTGTGTAGCACACATCATCATTGCTATTTAAGAGAAAACATTTGTATTTTACGCAGAGTGCGAATCGGTATGCTGACATTTGAAGTGATCTGTTTTTCCTATGTATGTATCTGATGTGAGTGATCTGAGTGATCTGTTTTTCCTATGTACGTATCTGATGTAAAAGATGCTATGTTCAATGCAGAAAATTTTTTTTCGAATAGCGACTTACATATAGTAAGCAGTTTAATGTGGTTTCTCCATCCGTAGTGCTGCACTGCGTTGTTGTGTCACCTGTTATCAAAATAAACGATTGCTAAATCATATTCATTGCATACTAACATCTTCATTCTCCTCTCTCCTTTGTACCTCATGTCATCTCTCCTCATAGCCTATAATAAAATATTCACTGTTAGTAACTGTCAGCGCACGGCATGACTTCAATATCTCTCTGCATTACCTATAATAAAATATTCATTGTTAATAATCGTCAGTGCACGGCATGACTCCAACATCTCTCTGTATCTGGAAAATCGCGTCAGCTCTCGGCATGACCTGTAAAGCATTTATCCATACAAGGTGCATTCAAGTTCTAAGGCCTCCGAATTTTTTTTTTTTCTAATCAACTACTCACCCGAAATCTATGAAACTGGCGTTACTTCTCGACGTAATCGCCCCGCAGACGTACACATTTTTCACAATGCTGACGCCATGATTCCATGGCAGCGGCGAAGAATTATTTAGGAGTCTGTTTTGACCACTGGAAAATCGCTGAGGCAATAGCAGCATGGCTGGTGGATGTGCGGCCACGGAGAGTGTCTTTCATTGTTGGAAAAAGCCAAAAGTCACTAGGAGCCAGGTCAGGTGAGTAGGGAGCATGAGGAATCACTTCAAAGTTGTTATCACGAAGAAACTGTTGCGTAACGTTAGCTCGATGTATGGGTGCGTTGTCTTGGTGAAACAGCACACACGCAGCCCTTCCTGGACGTTTTTGTTGCAGTGCAGGAAGAAATTTTTTCTTCAAAACATTTTCGTAGGATGCACCTGTTACCGTAGTGCCCTTTGGAACGCAATGGGTAAGTATTACGCCCTCGCTGTCCCAGAACATGGACACCATAATTTTTTCAGCACTGGCGGTTACCCGAAATTTTTTTGGTGGCGGTGAATCTGTGTGTTTCCATTGAGCTGACTGGCGCTTTGTTTCTGGATTGAAAAATGGCATCCACGTCTCATCCATTGTCACAACCGACGAAAAGAAAGTCCCATTCATGCTGTCGTTGCGCGTCAACATTGCTTGGCAACATGCCACACGGGCAGCCATGTGGTCGTCCGTCAGCATTCGTGGCACCCACCTGGATGACACTTTTCGCATTTTCAGGTCGTCATACAGGATTGTGTGCACAGAACCCACAGAAATGCCAACTCTGGAGGCGATCTGTTCAACAGTCATTTGGTGATCCCCAAAAACAATTCTCTCCACTTTCTCGATCATGTCGTCAGACCAGCTTGTATGAGCCCGAGGTTGTTTCGGTTTGTTGTCACACGATGTTCTGCCTTCATTAAACTGTCACACCCACGGACGCACTTTCGACACATCATAACTCCATCACCTCATGTCTCCTTCAACTGTCGATGAATTTCAATTGGTTTCACACCACGAAAATTCAGAAAACGAATGGCTGCACGCTGTTCAAGTAAGGAAAACGTCGCCATTTTATGTATTTAAAACAGTTCTCATTCTCGGCGCTGGCGGTAAAATTCCATCTGCCGTACGGTGCTGCCATCTATGGGACGTATTGACAATGAATGCGGCCTCATTTTAAAACAATGCGCACGTTTCTATCTCTTTCCAGTCCGGAGAACAAAAATCGGAGGCCTTAGAAGTTGAATGCACCTCGTATTTCTCCATTTTCAATACTTATATTATAATTAAAACTACGTTTATTTTGGTGAACTATGACAACAATGCTGCATGCACAGGTTAAAGAATACATCTAATTGCTACTACTGTATGAAAATCATTTGTACGTGTTATACATTAACATTTAAAGTAGTCCTGTTAATTGCTTCTCTTACCTTACATAATGTGAAATAAATGTCCTGCGAGAACGCTTCTAAGACTGCTGTTCAGTGTATTTATCTATGATCGAGTCGAGGTGACCTGTTGTGCACGTAAATAAACCATTAGTAGCTCACTGTGTTCGGGCTTACTGGAATGTGTCAGAAAGCTCATTGTTATACTCTGTCTATATGTATCCCTGTAAGAAGGTTATTCTATTTTAAGAATTTCTTTATGTTTGACATACGATGGTTTCCTCTCCATTTTTTTGTTCTGAGTGTTTCAATGTGTACTACATTAGCGTGCGGAATATTTCGAATTCTGTACGGTCCTGCATATAGAAGTTCAATTTTTTTGCATCGATTTTTCCCTTTATGTGACAGATAATGGGTACGAACTAATACCTTATCGCCAGTCTCGTACTTGCGTGATCTACTTACCTGCTTCTGCTGTCTCTTCCGACGATCTGCAGTTCGTTTAATGTTCGCTAGTGCCATGTCTATTATCTCACAATGACGAAGTCTTCGCTTCTTTGGAAAAATTTCAGTAAGTTTATTCGGTGGGTCTTTATTTGTCAGTATTACAGTTGGTGAGAGCATCGTTGACTCAATAGGTATTGCATTTATTACTTCCTGGAACTGTGAAATGTATTCGTCCCATGTTGTATGCTTTCTGTGGCAATAAATTCTACATAGTTTCCCGCTCTCTTTCATTATTCTTGCTGACGGGTTAGAAGAACTGTGATATCTTGATATGTAAATTGATGTTATGTTCTTATTCTCTAAAATTTCTTTCCATATGTCTGACCTAAACTGCGGTCCGTTATCTGAAATAACTTTCTGTACATGTCCTACTATTGATAGAAAATCTCTTACAAATGCTCTTGATACTGATCTAGCTGTTGCTTTCCTTAGTGGTGAAAATGTTATAAATTTGGATGTCAGTTCTACGGCTACTAGAATATAACTATATCCTTTACTTGTCCTGGGAATTTGACCGAAAAGATCTACCGTTGCCATGTGTCTTAACTTAACCGGTATGATGGGATACAGTGGTGGAATATGTGATACTGTTGCTGATTTAGCTTTCTGACATATCTTGCAGGATGCTATAACTTTGCGAATGTGTTTTTCCATATTGTTGAAGTGACAATTTTGTCGAAGAATTAGAAAGCATTTCCTAGCTCCGTAATGTGCATAGCTTAGGTGCGTATTCCATATCAATTTGTTTCTGATCCCTTCTGGAATGCATAAAAGCCAATTGTTGCCGTCTGGGTATGAGCGAATAAACAGAATATTTTGATGTATAGTATAATTATGTCTGATTTTTTCGTTGCTCTTGTCTCGCCAAAGCGTTACAATCTCTTTTAGTGTTTCATCTTTCTGCTGTTCTCTCTCTGTCCTGATGATACAAAGTTTTCGAAAGCTACTTGTTTGATATACGTAATATTATGGTTGTTGTGGCAGAAGGTATTTTCTTTCTCTAGTCGTTTATGGTGAATAGATCTCGATAGTGCGTCGGCAACAATATTCTGCGTGCCTGGTATGTGTACAATAGTAAAGTCGAACTCTTGTAGATATAATTTCCAACGGCTTAAACTTTCATGCATAACTTTTGCTGATAATAAAAACTGGATTGCTCGGTGATAGGTATATACTGTGGTGTGTCTTCCATATAGATAATGACGGAATCTCGTAAATGCCCATACTAATTCTGTTACAGAATAATTGCACTTTGCTGGAGAAAGTATCCTGCTTGCAAACGTAATATGTTTAACGATTGTCTTGCCTTCTTCCTCTACTTCCTGGAAACTATGTACTTCTAGCGGTGTAGCTGAACCATCTGTTGCAATGGAAAAGTTTTGTGTTGGGTCAGGATGTGATAACAAAGGTTCCCTTAGTAATGCTTCTTTCGAATTCCCAAATTCAGCTTCAACGTCTTCATTCCATGACCAAACTGTGTTTTTACTTGTGAGCTGGTATAGTAAGTGTGTGTCTAATGCAATCGCGTTGTTCAGTTATCCTGTGCATATTTTGTTCTTCTGAGGATACTGTGTTTTGAAATCTCACTACCACTTCACTGTCTTCCTTCTGTAATGTTAGGTATGACGATTTAAAGTCAATCTTTGTGTCGTACTGTACGAGAAAATTCATTCCTAATATTATATCAGTTGTTAAATGTGGAACTATCCAACAGTTGCTGTGGAAAGTTTGCCATGCCAAAACAAACGTTAATTGTGTCTGTCTTTTGACTTCAATGCTTTTTCCTGGAAATGCTCCATTACCTTTAATTTTGTTTAAAGGGAATACTGGGTAATCATTATTGCTATTGCATCTGTTGAATGTGTCTTCGTTAATTATGCACATTGGTGAGCCTGAATCATTTAGTGCTAAAATACTTTGTGACTTTAAATTTATCTGGATTATTGGGTGGCATATAGTTTTCTGCATGATCGGTTTTTCGTGTAACAATTTGTCTCGCACGTCATTGAATGTAATGGCAATCTGTATCGTTATCTTTCCTCTGTCCTTATCCATAGTGTCGTCATTTAGAGATTCATCACAGGCTGTCTCTGGTCATAAATGCTCTGACATTTCATTTTGTGTTGGGGAGTGTTGTGTGTCTTCTATGAGCTGTACTGTTCTACCGTTTCGATTGTTAGTGGTAGGAGGCAGATGAAATCTTGTGTCTGGTTCATTAATACGATGACTTGGTTGTTGTGCACTGTTTGAATTTCTATGAAAATTATCATTGTTGAATGTCCTTTGCGGTTGGTGTTCGTTTTCTCTCCTTCTGTCGTTATAACTGTGGTTGTACGGCGAGGCACGCGTGTTTCTCTGAAAAGGCTGTCTTTGTTCGTTTTGTGTATTTTGCGGCTGACCCGTGTAATTGCTTGCACCTGTCCCATTTTCTGGGCGATGCGTCATGTGAAAGTTTGACCGGTTCGGCATTTCCTGTCGTATATGTGTCGTGTTATTTGGATGGCTTTGTTACTGTCTTGAATTGTAATGTACATTGTTGTTATACTGCGGTTCATAAAATCCCTGCGTGTATTCTCGATTAAAATTTTCATTTTCGCTGCGAAATCGTTTATTACGATTGTTATTGCCAAATCGAGTTTGCTCAAAATTAGCATTATTTTTCTGGTTTGTGTTATGTCGTGAAAAGTTATTAACAAATGCATAATCTGCCTGGTGTACCTGTAGCAATTGCAGGATGTCTCTAAATGCATACACGCTGTCCTTTTGCTGGCCTGTTAATAATGACACTTTTAATACTCTGGGGAGTTTTGAAATACACAGCTGTATTAATGCGGATTGACTGTATGGCTCATTGAGGTATTGGTTTTGTTCAGCCATATAGTCGAAAAATTGTGTGATTGTTGGGAAAGAAGAATTCTCGAAATTTGGCAGACTAATTAGCCGATCTTTAATGCTACTCTGTGTGGTATCTGACCAATATGCTGCTAGAAATGCTTCCTGGAATGCTTGTACTGAAAACCACTGTCTAGCAGTTGGTCGCATTCTTCTCGCTGGTTTCCCTTCAAGGAAACTATTAATAAATTCTAGCTTATGTTAACTGGCCATGATGGTGGGAGTGCCGCATTGAATTGTTGGATTCAGTCCAGTGGATGTATTTGCGTCCTGTCGTTTTTAAATGTTTTAAACTTTCTCACTGAAAGGAAATGCTTGTGGTCGAAATCGTCATGTCTTTGTCTGTAATTATTTTCGTAATGTTGTGCATATGAATTTATGTGTCTTTCTGCCTGATTAAGATCTCTTACTCTCTGAAGTCTACCGACATTATATGTATTGTGCATCTGAGGCATGTCGTAATGGTGTGTGTTCTGTTAGAATTGATTGTTTGCAGTTGTTTCTTGTGTGTCAGCTAGTGGCTGGCAGGCACACTGCTCCTCTCAACCTCTCGCTTCAGACCTGCTAGCGACTCGCTTCACATCTCGCTTACTACTGACTTCCTACGAACGCTAAAGTGCGGTCTCTCCTGCCAACAATGCTTTCTGGTGCAGACAGTCCCTGCTACCATTACAAAATGTATCAATGCGCGGTTTTTCCCGCTCTTTTCTTAAAATGTATCCATACTCTGTCTCTCCTGCGCTTTTTAAAATTATATCAATGTGCGGTCTCTCTTGCCAACGATACTTTGGTGCAGACAATCCCTGCTACCACAATTATTTCCAACATGACAAATTTTAATTATACCTACTTAATCCTATTCATAAAATGTAAACATTTTCATAAATTGTGGTTTGACAATAGACAATAGAAATATACACGTCTTACAATGTTTGCCACAATCGTTCGCGCCTGGGTCAGTGCGAGCGAATGGCATGGCCACCCCGAATAGCCGATATGAATCCCGTCGATCATTTATGGAACACGGTTGGTAGGTCAGTACGTCAACATAATTCTGCGGTGGCAACACTTTCCCGTTTATGGACAATTATAGGGGCAGCATGGGTCAGTATTCCTGCAAGAGACTTCTAAGACTTCTTGAGTCCATGACACGTCGAGTTGCCGCACTACCCCACCCAAGACGAAGTCCGACGCGGTATTAGGAGGTATCCCGTGATTTTCGTCACATCAGTGTATGTAAGATACCTAACACTGAAGAAACACAATCGATCGTGTAACACATTATTGTGAGAGTAAGAATGTCTGACGAAAGAAATGAGACGTGAACTAAACTTTAAATGAATTGACCTGAGGATTAACCGTAGTGCAGCACCTGACTGCTGGCCAGTGTGGCCGAGGCGTTCTAGGCGCTTGAGTCTGGAACCGGGCTGCTGCTACGGTCGCAGGTTCGAATCCTGCCTCGGGCATGGATGTGGGTGATGTCCTTAGGTTAGTTAGGTTTAAGTAGTTCTAAGTTCTAGGGAACTGATGACCTCAGATGTTAAGTCCCATAGTGCTCAGGGCCATTTGAACCATCTTTTGAGTGCTTGACTCAAAATAATCTTACTGTGTCCTAATGGCGATTTTAAACTGGCCCTAACATACTTTCTTGACACATCTTTGGTCGACGGACACTAGGTACTGCTCGAAAGTGGTGAATGGTAGACTTCAGCACAGCAGCGAACCAGCTAAAGAAAATCTTGCCCAACTGCAATGCAAGAAATAGCAAATATGTCAAGCACATCGTGCTTATGTAACTGTATTCCCCTAAATGCAGTATGGTGACAATCGATTACAAAACAAAACTTTAGTAAGTGGACGGTGGAAGATACTAATCCCACTGAACGATACAGAAGAGACTAGCATTTAAAAAAAAAACTGTATTACGGAATTGACTTTTAACGATTACAAAAATCCTTACAAAATTCACTTCTTATAAAAAAATATAACTGTGTCGTGTAACTTGTTAATGAAATAATGGAGGACTATCTGTAACTCTGAGTCCAAGTCATGTGAGCAGACAATTTTGTTTAATTTCGTCTCGACAGTCAAACTAACCGACTCGGATCAATGAAGAAAAATCGTAGCAAAAATCTGTCTTAAACTCATCATAAATGACGTGCGAGTGTGCAATGCAGCGGCAACATTACCTGAATATCTTAACACATTTAAAACCAATTTCTACAAAACCGTATCTCCTGAAACCTACATCCGCTGCGTCTGCGTCTCTGTGATCTGCTGGTTACTTTCCAAAACCGCTCACCAACATTACCGACACCAGACTCTGTCGCCTAATACATCCGAATGCTACTCTGGCAACGACAAACTATTGTCAGCCAATGATCGCATTACTTGTACGCAGAACCTCTGTAGCGTAACATATCAAATATTACAGACATGTGTCTGAAAAATATCCATTGTACAAGTATGAAGTATGAGTCGCCCAATAATAAGAGAACTCACGTCACTCTCATCAAATAGCAAAAATGAGCTAGAAACCTTTCATTACCTTACACACAAATGGATATTTTGACCAAAATGAAAATTTGTGCTAAGTTCTTATGGGACCAAACAGCTAAGGTCATTGGTCCCTAGTCTTACACACAACTTAATCCAAATTCAACCTCCGATGTGGGGGGGGGGAGGAGGGAGGGGGAAGCCGTGCGAACGGTGGCAAGACGCCTTACACTGTACGGCTACCCCGTGCGGCTTTGTCCAAATATTTCTGCAATTCCATACGACCGTCTAAGGGCAATACTTCTCTGTTCACAAGAGCATCGTCAACAAAACAACGTTGTAGTGGTGCTTATTCTGCCTGACATATACTGTGTACATAGAGGAGACCAGGGCACATTTACGTAGGTTTCTTTTCTGAATGTTTTTGAAATTTTTTGGTTAGATCATCGTGTTTAAAATTGTTTAGTGTTATACCGAGCTTATTAAAGTATAACTTAGTATATACACGTCTAACTGAACAAAACATTTAAGAATGCATAACAATGTTTGTAGCCTCCCCAAAATAAAAATAAAATAATATGAATAATATTCTAATTTAGTGTAACCTCAAAACAGAAACATTCCTAAACCTCTCAACAGTAAAAAATATAATTATAACATTGACATTTAGCGTAACCTACCAATAATACAATGTGACTAACCTCTCAATTAAATTGTCGCTCACTTATAACCTTTCAATAATTGACTGTCAATTTAACCTGGTAAATTTTGGACGTCAGCAGTGCTGCGTCATGGCCCTGAAAGATCATACTGAATAAATTGAAAATTCTTACCTCAATTAGGTCGCTGCCGCAGCTCAGTGCAATGCTGGCCGATAGATTTGTCACGTATAAAAAGAAACAACTGATTTTTCTTTTCAATAATCGGGATGACCAAGGTTTGGAGAAATTAGTAAATTCTTTAAATTGAAATGAATGATCGTCAAAAGTAACTTTTTATGAGAAAGATTATTATTAAGAGACTTTTGAAACATTTACTTGGGACTTGATATAACAATACTACATATGTGCGAGGCTGCTTGTACCTTATACAATAATGCTCAGGCTCCGCCATCGCTGCAACACGACCGGCCCAGCCAACTCGATACACATGACTACTCGCTAGCAACAACTTACTGCTAATGCTACACAGTTCCTACTGAAGTCAACACTGCTCTTTGGTCTCAGATTCTCTTATAGCTTACATATCGCAGGCAGCGTGTGAGCAATGCATCGAAATTACATCTCCTCGAGTGCGCTAGCAACAAATTCTTTAATCATGGACCCGATTACATAACCCTCCACTGGGGGGCAAAAATTTGGCAGCGATGGTGAGTCAGTTGGACTTGCCATGAGCAACAAATTTTTCTATAATTTAATTAATTAACTAAGTCAACAGTCACAGAGTATATACATTATTGATAAGTGCAGAACATATTAAGAAAGACAAAATATATGTGCAATGAATACAAAATATATTAACAAATGACATGAAGTGCACACGCACTGTATATGTCTTCAGCATACTTAGGACAACTGATCATATTAACAAATGAAATGAAGTGCACATGCACTGTAAAAGTCTTTAGCATATTTAGGACAACTGATCATATTAACAAATGAAATAAAGTGCACACGCACTGTAAAAGTCTTTAGCATATTTTCATAACATATCATGGAGTGAAATAAAGTGCACATGCACTGTAGAAGTCTTTAGCATTTTTACATAACATATCATGGAGTGAAATAAAGTGCACACGCACTGTAGAAGTCTTTAGCATATTTAGGACAACTAATCTTATTAACAAATAAAATGAAGTGCACACACACTGTAAAAATCTTTAGTATTTTACAAGAATTGATTACCCTAAAAAAATGAAATAAAGTGCACGCGCACTGTAGAAGTCTTTAGCATTTTTACAACAAATAAACATATCAAGGAGTGAAATAAAGTGCACACGCACTGTAAAAGTCTTTAGCATATTTAGGACAACTGATCTTGTTAACAAATGAAATGAAGTGCACATGCACTGTATATGTCTTTATCATTTTACAAGAATTTAAACGCACTATATAAGTCTTTACCTTTTTACAAGAACTAGGAAAGGAATGGGAAGGATTGCATCATGGTTGCAGCACAGTAGGTTGCACGTAGCTGCACTGAAAGTCCATATCTTTCTACAGAAGCACAACACCAAGTGAGACAATCTGAAGTTCTCTTCCCTAAAGTATTTATCAGTGTAGCCAAGACACTGAAATGTTGTATTAATTTTGTATGTTATCATTTTGGTAGTACATTAGGTACACCAAACAGTAGGACCATAATGACATCTCCATCGTTCAAGGTGGTGGACAGCTTGATATGTCAACACCACATTCTTGTAGAATCCATACTCTCACATCAACGTAGAATTAGTGCAAAAACCAAATATAGTGGTCCATGATCATGAGGATGGACAGGACAAACGGATATTGCAGCTGGTAATTAGGTCAGAAGGTGAAGGACATTAAATCTTATGCTAGTCATCATAGAATTACACTAGTCTATCAACCAATTTGAATAATTATTGGCATTCATTGGCTATTTACACAGCATTTAAGTAGTATGTATGGAGTATTACACAAGATTATTCATAAGTCATCTCAATATAGTAATTATTGGCACTCATTGGCCAGTTACAAAGCATTGTTTTATGCATTATTCAGAAGTCATCATTCAAAATGAGTTAATTATGGGCATAGCATTTATACATAATTCATCTAATTAAAGTAATCATTGGCATTCGTTGGCCAGTTACTAAACATGTAGCAAGTATTGAATATTACAAAACACTGTTCATAACTCATCTGATTGCGGTAATTATTGGCACTCATTGGCCAGTTACAAAGTATTCATATAGTTTTACAAAACATTATTCAGTATTATTCAGAAGTCATCATTCAAAACAAGAGTTAATTATTGGAATAGCATTAACGCATAAGTCATCATTCAGTATTACTCAGAACTCATCATTCAAGTGACATAGGACATATTTAAAATGTAAGACATTGGAACTATTATTCAAAGTCTGTAGTCCACTAATACATAGACATAATGGAATCAATACTTCAGAAAAATTTGCGTTACATTTAGTACTAGAAATATATCTTAAACTGGTAGCATTATTTAGTTATATACTGGTAATTGCTGGGACTGGTAATGAATTTTTTTTAGCTAGCAATGCATTGCGTTGGGATCGATAATTAATTGCTGGGGGATGAAAATATTTGCTTTTGACTTATTGCTGGAAATAAGGACTAATAGCGTCATTCGTCATGAGTCAGCTGTAACAAGATTATGAAACACGCACAGTATATGTGATCACATTCATGAATGATACACAACTGGGTATAAAAATGCAAGTACTAGAACAGGTTTAATAAGTAACAGGTTTAGTAAGTATCATGAAAAGCTTCTCCTGGAAAAAATACTAAGTGGATTTTTGAGCTGAAAGAAGAAATGCATGTTATGCTGAAAAGTAGTGAACTTCGAATTAAAAGGTAATGAAACGTGTACTTAATATCTCTGTACTGTAGCTGTCTTTCCCAAAACATTCAGTTATTATACTATGCGACATAAGACATACTGTCAAATGGAACTGCAACAAATACTTAAATAACTACATAGCATCTCTTAACTAATAGTAAATATATAAACTTCATCATTATTCTCATCTGCAAAGAAAAACTTCATTATTCATATTATTATAACTTCATCATTACCATCACCTGCAAAGAAAAACTTCATTATTCATATTACCATAATCTTCATATAACTATTCATCATCATTTATTATCATCTGCAAAAATAGACACTTCATTATTCACGTTCATATTACCATTTACTTCATACTACTATTCATAGTATTGAGTTTCTTATTTCTAGCATATTTCATCACTAAAACTAAGATGTGTAGTTCTGTCTGACAGCCTGCATCAATCGCCTCGTATTCTGAAAGAAAAGTAATTAGTTAAGACTGCTATCATACGATGTGTATAGTATATTCTGGTTAATGCTTGTTAATTCTGATCCATTTACTCTTCATGACAAGGTATTGCATTTTCTTTCGTTCATTCCGAAGGTGAAATTCCCATTTCATAGTAAACCACTGTGGTTGTTTAATTTATTTCTTTTTCACAGTATTGATTTCTGAAAATGATGAATAAGGATTAATATCTTGCATTTAAATCGTATACCCATTATATGAAAACTTGTTTCTAGTGATATAATTAAGCATACAGCATAGCATGACGGAAAACGTATTATGTCAAAAACATAGACAGTTTTCAGGTGCAAAAAATGTACACACAGTATCCTAATGTAGTAGCAAAAATGTAAAATAGTCACGATGTTGAGATATCATAAGGCAAAATGTCAATGTCAACTGGTGTTTGTTATATCTTAAAGACTACATAGTGCATACAGTCAAAAATTCTACTTTCGATAGGAAAACAATCATACATACACAAAAAATGGAAAATGTGCACGGTCTGATATTTAACGACAAGAAAAGCGACCTCCTAACCTTACCTTCCAGGCACTTGCCAGGAAAAAATATGATAATTATCAGTAAGTGTTCATATAAATATCTGCAAATGGCATTACAGTGCGACAAATCATAAAGTATGTTCATTCAATAAAGGGTTTAATATTGGAAATATGGTGATTGCCCTTGCTTTTTCTGGTTCTCAAAATTTCGACGTGTGCAGCGAATTCGATATGGACCGGCGTATAGAAGCTCAAATGTACTGCATCTACTCTTTCCTCTGTTGGATAAATAGTGTGTACGTACTAATATCTTCTGTCCTATGTGAAAGTCACGGCGTGTACAAACGACAAGAAAAGCGACCTCCTAACCTTACCTTCCGGGCACTTGCCAGGAAAAAATATGATAATTATCAGTAAGTGTTCATATAAATATCTGCAAATGGCATTACAGTGCGACAAATCATAAAGTATGTTCATTCAATAAAGGGTTTAATATTGGAAATATGGTGATTGCCCTTGCTTTTTCTGGTTCTCAAAATTTCGACGTGTGCAGCGAATTCGATATGGACCGGCGTATAGAAGCTCAAATGTACTGCATCTACTCTTTCCTCTGTTGGATAAATAGTGTGTACGTACTAATATCTTCTGTCCTATGTGAAAGTCACGGCGTGTACAAACCTGTTTTTGCTGTCTTCTCCGGCGTTCTGCGGCACGTTTGATGTTGTTCAGCGCAATGTCAACTATTTCATGGTAGCGTAGTCGACGAGATGTAGGAAAAGATACTAGTTCTTTAATTTTGTTGGGTGGTTCAACATTTTTCAGTATAACAGTCGGAGATAGCGTAGTAGATTCCTTTGGTATGGAGTTAATTACATCCTGGAATGAGAGTATGTGTGTGTCCCAATCAATATGTTTTTTATGGCAGTATATTTTACATAGTTTACCAATTTCTTTCATTAGTCGTTCACAAGGGTTCGAAGAAGCGTGAACCTGGATATATAGATCGGAGAAATGTTTCTTGCTCATAACATACGTGTCCATATAGCAGATCGAAACTGTGGTCGATTGTCGGAAATTACTTTCAATACATGCCCTACATGAAATAGAAAATGGTTTACAAATGCATTCGAAATAGATTTAGCACTAGCTTTGCGTAACGGAGTGAAGGTAACAAATTTTGAAGTGAGTTCAACAGCGACAAAGATGTAGCAAAAACGTCAATTAGATGTGGGAATCGGACCAAAAATGTCTACAGCGGCTATGTGTCTCAATTTAACGGGTACAGTGGGATGTAACGGAGGAATATGTGAAGTCGTGTCTGACTTAGCTTTCTGGCAGATTTTACATGACGCTAAAACTCGTCGAATACGTTTCTCCACGTTCGCAAAATGTCAGTTCTGTCTCAGTATAAGAAAATATTTTCTGGCTCCGTAATGTGCGTAACTTAAATGAGTATACCAAATTAATTTGTTAAGCTCGTCAGGAATGCATAATAACCAATTGTTGCTGTCAGGGTGAGAGCGGCGAAACAGAATATTATTGCGTACAGTATAATGGTTTCTAATGGTAACATTAATCTTATCTTCCCAAAGGTGTTTAATTTCTTTCCAAACGTTGTCTTTGCTCTGCTCTTGTGCTATGTCTCGTAATGATGCCGAAATTAAATTTTCGAATGCAACTTGTTGAATATACATGACGCTAGAATTTGCTTGGCAGAAGTTGGTTGCGATGTCTTGCTGATTGTTGCTGAGAGAACGGGATAGTGCGTCTGCTACAACATTTTGTTTACCGGGAATGTGAACAATTGTAAAATTAAATTCCTGTAAATAAAGTTTCCATCTGCTTAATCTGTCGTGTGTAAATTTTTGCTGAAAGTAAAAACTGGATAGCTCTATGGTCTGTGTAAACGGTAGTATGTCTTCCATAAAGAGAATGCCTAAATCTGGTAAATGCCCATACAACACATAATGTTTCAAGTTCTGTGACAGAATAATTGCGTTGAGCAGGTGACAGAATGCGACTTGCAAAGGCGATGTTTTTAATTACTGTATTACCGTCACCTTCAATTTCCTGAAAAATGTGTACGCCTAAAGCGGTGTTAGAACTGTCGGTGGCAATGGAAAAATTTCTAGTAAGATCTGGGTGTGATAAAAGTGGTGCATTCAACAAAGCTTGTTTTAGATTGACATACTTAGACTGTGCTTGGCTATACCAGGACCAAATAGCGTTTTTACCCGTCAATTGACATAATCTAGGAGTATCTAAAGCAGAGTAATGAATAAATTTACGGAAAAAATTAATTAATCCCAGAAAGCTGCATAGTTGTTTCTTCGTCGTAGGAACAGTAATGTCACGTAAAGCTTGTAGTTTTTCCCGGTCAGGCGCAATATCTTCTGCTGAAATCACATGTCCAAGAAATTTTATAGAAGTTTTGCCAAAGTGTGATTTGCTAAGATTAACTGTGAGTCCTTGTGCACGAAAAGTTTGCAACAGTTGTTCAAGAATCAGATTGTGTTCAGACCATTTAGCTTCTGCGATAAGAATGTCGTCTACATACGTTGTGATTCTGTCTTTTAATTCTGTCGGAAGTATAGTATTCAAACCGCGAATAAATGCTGCTGAAGAAAATTACCGAACGGTAATTTACAAAATTGATAACAGTCACCAAAACAGAGAAATGCTGTGTACTTTCTGCAGTTCGGATGGAGCTGAATTTGCCAAAATTCCGATTTCAAATCTAACGTGGAATAAATAGCAGTACCATGAAATTTCTGTAGAAGTTCTTCTAGTGTCTGTGGGCGATCTGTTTCATTAATAATAATGTCGTTGATGTGACGCGAATCAAGTACGAGGCGAAGTGAGCCATCCTTTTTCTTAACAGTATGGAGCGGGTTTCTGTACGGACTAACTGCCGGTTCAATAATTCCTTGGTCAAGCATAGCGTGCAATTCTTTCTTAACTTGTTCTCTGTGAATATATGGAATTGGATAATGTTTAGCTTTAAATGTGTCGTGCTGTTTAACTTGAAATTCATACATAAAACCGGACATAGTACCAGGGACGTTGTCAAAAACTGGAGCTTCCTGTAAAAGAATATTGCTTAGTTGGGTACGTTCGTCGCCTGTATTTGCACTGCTCTGTTTAACTTTATCAGAAATGATTTGCATAACATCATAGTCGGCTTCGTCTGGTGTATTGTAGTTGTGAACATACGTATCTCTGAACAATGTGGAATGACAGTTATGTGATGCAGAAATGACCTCTGTCCGATTAATTGTTTGTTCTTCTGCAGATAAAGCGTGCTGAAATTCTAAAGCCAGTTGTACATTTTCATCCTTTAACATTAAATAGGAATTTTGAAAGTCAGTAACTGCGTCGTGTTGTACCAAAAAACTCGTACCTAAAATAACGTCTGTTGTCAATAACGGAACAATCCAAAAATTTGAGTAAAATGTATGACCTGCAATACAAAATGATAAGTGTGTCTGTAATTTTACATCTACTCCTTTACTAGATACTGCTCCTTTTACTTAAGTTCTGCCTAATGGTATCGTAGGATAGGTATTCTCTTTGTTACATTCGTTGAAGGTTTCTTCATTTATAACTGACATAGGTGATCCAGAATCGATTACTGCTGAAAATTTGGATGATCCAGTCTTTACTTCAATGACAGGGTGTGAAATGGTTTTTTGAATAACTGGTTTTTCATGAAAAAGTGTGTCTCGGCTGTCGTCAAAAGTAATAACATTTTCGTGAACAAGAGTCTGTGTATCAAAAGTATTGCTTACATCGCTGGAAGGTTCAATCTGTACAGTATCTAGTCAAGTTATATCTGACGTGCTGTTATTTGCGGGAGGATGATGTGGCATTTCGACTATTTGTACTGTTCTGTTACTTCGTCCTGACGCATTAGGTTCGGGATGATACCTACTGTCTGGTTCATTCATGATAATCTATTGTTGCGGAAGATTTTGCTGCTGGTAAGACCGACTGTTATTAAACGTACGCTGAAAATTGTGCTCATTACTTTTACCTCTGTTATGATAGTCGTTGCTATACAGCGCGTTGCGATATGAATTGAAATGATGTGTCTTCTGTACGTAGTGATTTCCTTATTGCTGTGCGTTACTGTTTGGTGGAGCCGACGCTATACGTGTAGGCGGCGAAACATTAAAGCTTGGTTGACCTTGCAAACCCCATTGTTGGTTAGGTATGCTAACCGAGTGGTTTTGTTGATGTTGTGGGGAAAAGCCTCTATTGTTGCCAAAAATGTGTTTGCTATTACTGATAATTTTCACGATACTGATAACTAAAATTTTTTCTTTCATTAAAATTACGCTGGTAGTTCTGGAGTGTCTAATGAAAATTGTCACTTTCGGTAAAACTTGTCATTTCGGGTTTTCTTTACTCATTCTTAATCTTAGATAGATTGATAGTTGAAGAGTTGTTTTGATAGATATAAAGGATAGTAAAAGAGAAGGCAGCAGTGCAGAAAACTAAAGACGAAATAGCACTACTACGGCTCCGGGCCCTGTGCACGCTACGGCACATATTCATCGAAGAGTAATGAATCCCCTGAGGTCACTTAAGCGCTGCAAATAAATTTTAGTTTCTGCATTACAGGCAATGTAGGTGAAAATGCAAAAGCAAATTGTTGTATCCATTCCAAAGAGTGTATCTGTGTTCTGTCATTTTTAAATAAATTTCCTAACGGATAGAAAGTGCTTATAATCAAAATTTTCGTCTCTGAATGTCTGAGCAGGTTCAGGATTGTGTGATAATCCGTTTGTCTGTGTCTGCCCGGAATCCAAGTCACGTATTCTCTGTAACTTACCTAAGTTACATTGGCTGTGTGAGTGTGACAAATGTTCGGAAAATGGCGTATGCTGTGACGTGTTAGAGACTGAAACATTTTTCATATCTGTCACTTTAAAACGTTCGTCAATTTGGCTGTTCTGCTGGTCAAATTTCGTGTCTACTTTCGTATCCAGAGTGCGTGAAGGTTCCGCTGACATTAATTTAAACTCGTCGCGTAACTGTGTTGCGTTTTCAGAACATTGTTTAGCGACTGCACTACTTTCATCTGTAAGTAATTTCGTTGTGGCTACATGTGTATTACTTAATTCTTGTGCAACAGATCTAATTTCTTCACTTCTGTTCCTAGCACAAGCCTTAATTTCCTCACATAATTGTTCTTTAGTGTCATAACGTTGCACGGTAACGGCTGTAATCTGTTCACTAAGTTGTTTGTTCTGTTCATTAAGGTTGTCGTGTTTTTCATTCTACTGTTTGAAACTTTCATTAAATTGTTTGCACGATTCAGTAAGTTATTTGAAATGGTTGTCATATTTTTCATTGAGTTGTTTGCACGATTCATTAACTTGTTTATAATTGTTGTCTAGTTTTTCATCCCACTGTTTGAGATTTTCATTAAGTTGTTTCTATGATTCATTAATTTGTAGCAATAGTGCCATAACTTGATCCATGCCAAAATTAGCGACTCTATTTTCTATGCTGTGTGTTGGTGTATCCGCATCTGTCGCATTTTGTGTAACCATTAGGTCATTGTCTGATTCATGAAAAGGTTTGCAAATCGAATGTGCTCTGTTGGTCACTACCTCGGAATCAAATAAATCTGACGCGTCTTGTGTATATTGTTCACCTTCGTTAGAAACATTTGTCAGTTCACTGTGTAAACTTTGCAATTCAGGTGTTTAAAATGGGCAGCGTTCATTGTAACGGAACGTGCTGCATCATCAATTGTCGTTAAATTAACAGTGGACGCAATTGAATTTGTTTGCTCATCATTAGAATTAAAATCATTACTAGTGGTCGGTAAGCACTGATTGTCTGTAAATGGAGGATTATCATTAAGACACTGAGTGTCGCTAGTATTATCGGTCAAATTATTCGAGTCGGCTTTTTCACTCATTACGGATCGCGATGTACTGTTAGCAGTTTTCCGTGGCATTTTCACAGATCAAAGTTAAGCACAAAATCAAACAACGACAAAGCAAAAATGGAACAAATACAATTACAACAAAGAGCAATAAATTGCCAATGATCTGTGAAAGAAAGAATGACAAGTTAGTAAATGCGTTGCGCCAGATGCAAACTACCTTTAACAATAGTGTAAATAAGAGCAGATATATAACTGACTAACTCTCAGAAATTCACAAAAATACGACCCTGGCAGGGTCGCCAAGTGTAACCTCCCCACAGTAAAAATAAAATAATATGAATAATATTCTAATTTAGTGTAACCTCAAAACAGAAACATTCCTAAACCTCTCAACAGTAAAAAATATAATTGTAACATTGACATTTAGCATAACCTACCAATAATACAATGTGACTAACCTCTGAATTAAATTGTCACTCACTTATAACCTTTCAATAATTGACTGTCAATTTAACCTGGTAAATTTTGGACGTCAGCAGTGCTGTGTCATGGCCCTGAAAGATCATACTGAATAAATTGAAAATTCTTACCTCAATTAGGTCGCCGGATAACCCATATATATCTGCTCCTGTAAGAAAATTTTCTGCCGCAGCTCAGTGCAATGCTGGCCGATTGATTTGTCACGTATAAAAAGTAACTTCTTTACAATAATTGGGATGTCCAAGGATTGGAGAAATTAGTAAATTCATTAAATTGAAATGAATGGTCGTCAAAAGTTACTTTTTACGAGAAAGATTATTATTAAGAGACTTTTTTTTAAACATTTACTTGGGACTTGATATAACAGTGCTACATATGTGCAAGGCTGCTTTTACCTTATGCAATAATGCTCAGGCTCCGCCATCGCTGCACCACGACCGGCCCACCCAACTCGATACACATGACTGCTCGCTAGCAACAACTTACTGCTACTGCTACACAGTTCCTACTGCAGTCAACACTGCTCTTTGGTCTCAGATTCTCTTATAGCATACATATCGCAGGCAGCGCGTGAACAATCCATCGAAATTACATCTGCTCGAGTGCGCTAGCAACACATTCTTTAATCATGGACCTCTTACACGTTATTTAAGCTCAAGTCGAGTGCGCAAACGTGCGGTGTATATGCGGCAGGTTTAAGAACAGATGGGGGCACATTTACGGTATCATAGAACATGATAATCGGTGAACAAAACACACTATTGAAACTTTCAAGACGTTGTCGGCAATGAAAAAATTACAAGTTTACTTACACCAATTTGCATGGTAAAACATTACAATTTTACTAGCAGTGAAAAATTTTTTAGTGAAATTCCACCTGTTAGCACACCGTGACCTACACAGGAGTCTCAATGTTGAATAAACGCTTATACTTCACTACTGTCCGAGTTGCAATTTATGCACACAAAAAATAATGTGTCTGCTGTGGTACATTCACCGTGAGCTCATCTAAGGCACTGGTATTATCGTTGTTTTTACTTTTTGATTGGTTGCATTGTTCCAGGCAGTATCTACAAAGACTATTTTCATCTTCATCAAACTGCTGCAGGTTATCAGCGAAAGGAAGAAGAACTGCATGTGGCATTCGTTGAGACATTCGTCGCTGACAGACGCTTTGGAAGGACTGGTTCGTAAGAGGAGATTTACAGGAAGGAGGAGGTAAAAAATGGCTCTAAGCAATATGGGACTTAACATCTGGCGTCATCAGTCTCCTAGACTTAGAACTACTTAAACCTAACTAATCTAAGGACATCACACACATCGATGCCCGAGGCAGGATGCGAATCTGCGACCGTAGCAGCAGCGCGGTTCCGAACTGAAGCGCCTAGAACCGCTCGGCCACAACGCCGGCGAAGGAGGAGGTACAAGATGATAGATGACATAAAGTGAAGCGGAAACTAGGCGGAATTGAAGAGGGTGCCAGAAGATAGGAAGAGCTTGGGCGCTACCATGTGAAAAGCTGCCTTTTGTCAAAATACTAATGATGATGATGATGATGATGATGTTTGGTTTATGGGGCGCTCAACTGCGCGGTCATCAGCGCCCGTACAAAGTCCCAATGTTTTCACAGCCCAATCTAGCCACAGTCACGAATGATGAGGATGATGATGAAATGATGAGGACAACACAAACACCCAGTGCCCGAGAATATTAATGAAGACATAAGAAGTGGGCCTATCCACATTTTTCCTTGTTCTTGCTTTTAGACCTTTTTTGCCCTTATGTCTTTGATCTCGTAGAATTAATTCATTGTTTTTGAGATACATTAGTTTCAGATAGGTTTTTAGTAATTTCTACCTTTTGTTCTCTGTGGCTTCATCTTTTTTTTTATACTCCGTTTCCAGTTGCTAGTTTCTCAAAATTTCCTTGACTGGGGTATCAGACAGGATGTCAAAATAAAACAGTGTGTAAAGGTGCCGTAACTAAACTGTGTAAACGTGCACCATCGTCATATTGGAATTAGTCCCAAAATTACAACAGTAACTCTCAGGCTGTCAATGTATACAACTGCATCTTGTATAGTAGAAAAATCTTCTGTAAAGGAACATATATTTATCTACTCTCAATTCTAAAACGTATCCTCCGTAGGAGCTTCGATATTTCAGTATCAAAAGTACTTATTTTTCAGAAGAACACGTTTATGTTGTCCGCGCCAAGACCTTCACTCAGCTGGTGTCTTGATGTTTGTGTGAGTCCTCAGTAGACGGCAGTACTAATCGTCCATTTTCGGTGTAGCACTCTATCATGAATGACTCCCGAGAGAAGTACACTGCGTAACGCGCCCCTGCGTATATGTGCCTCGGTCTCCCCTAGTGAGACCATCATACGTCCTGTGGAATATTCTCGGGCCACGGTGACGTGAAGCTTTTTATTACTCAGATACGCTATGAATGAAGCAAAGATACTCTATATGACTGCATTTTGATTGGAAGGCGAAGGTGTGGCACCGTGTCGAAGGCCTTGCGAAAATCTAGGACGCGAGCTGTGTTTCTCATGAGTAGCGAGCAAGCGAAAGTCCTGTTTACTGTCGAGACACAGAAGAAATGAAAACTACACTTCTTACCTCACAATGTTGTAATATAGAGCAACACGTCTGTGACAAGGACGGCCTGAACTCCGAGATTAATCGTTTGAGATATGTCATCCGAAAAAATGACCGTGCAATCGCGAATATGTTGAACACTCACGTGACGATCTACCTGTTGTGCTTCTCACTTTCTGTGGTGCTACATCTAGCAATATAGGTTGGATAATCTGAACAAGGGGGCATATTTTCTTACACAGTTTCGGTCTCAGATTCCATGGAATTTGTGTGAGACCTTGTGAGTGTGGAAGAACTATATTAGTCTCTCGATCTGGATCATTATCGACCACTCTGCGGAACACCAGTGGCATATTAAAAATGGAGAACGAGATATCAGCAGCTGTTGGGATCTTTCTCACAACTACGCACAGAATTATGTTTGATGAAACTAAAATCTTATCCCATGCTTCTTCATACTGGCATTCTGTTATTAAAGAAGCAATGGAAACTAGAATGTGGGAGAAAAACTTCCAAAGCTTTATGTTTTACTCAGATTTTACGCTGGAAAAAAAAACCAAGAACGTATTATACAAGGGTGTCGTCACTAAATACTTTGTTCTCATGTCTAGTAACTACTTGTAGCCGTTCATCGCCTTTGCATGTTCTTGTGTATCAACCATAGACGCGGCAGGAGCTCGTGGTCTAGTGGCTAGCGTTGCTGCCTATGGGTCCCGGGTTCGATTCCCAGCAGGTTTGGGGATTTTCTCTGTCCAGTGACTGGGTGTTTCTGCAGTCCTAATCATCATTCATGACAGTGGCTGGATTGGACTGTGTGAAAAAAATGGGACTTTGTACGGGCGCTGATGACCGCGGAGCTGTGCGCCTCACAAACCAAACATCATCATCAACCACAGACACAACAGTGTGAATGTGATAAAAACTTCCGTTGTCCGACTACAACGAATTTCAAGTCTAATGTATTATTTCCTTATCTATTTTTTGTCTAATTCAAAGAATAATACACAAGAAAGATGGTTTTTGACCACCTCTGATGACCAGACATAAGTTACTAATTCAGTTCGTGATGAATATTTTAAACCTGTATTTATTTTTGCAGACCACTTTCAACCTGCTGATTGTAGTAGACAAAATATTTTACATTAAATAATAGATCTTTCTCAGCGACGACATCGAAAATAAATATAAAATATGAAACTACAGCGCTGTTAATGATGAAACAGTGTGTTGTTTAAACAGTACTTCCATATCCTACTGCAGGGAGTATGCCGCTTCATTCCGTATTACGTGGCAAGGCATTAGTCTGACTGGTCTTGCCACGTTGCAAACACATGACTGTCATACATTATAAAATGCATCCCTTCCACATAAAAAATCCAATCTACTCTTGTAGGAAGTAGAACAACTGGCAGACTGCCAAGGAATGCGAGTTTTATGCTATATACTTTATAATCAATATTAGTGCGATAAATTTACCCTTGGCTTCGGCGCCAATATAAAATCAACAGTTTTATTGCAATACTATAATACGAGTGCCTGGTTTTCCGTGTCAACATAATATCCTGTTACTTCAGTCAAAATATACCATGTCAAAGCAATGCATGCGGAAGGTTGCCCTCTAAGTGAATCAAATCAACTTCTCTCGGTTTGCCACAGTTGTTTAATAATGCAGTTCATGCTTTAATTTTAAATTTTCCCCTTTCTCATTCTGACTCAGTTACTCGACGTTGTTCATCATAAATAAATACTCTTGCCTTCACATCTTTTAAATTTCGTTGCCAGCATTCTATGTAATTTCACTAGTCTGAATGTTCTTCGAATAGTACAAAACAGTAAAGCTGAATTTATTATTATTACAGTTCTTTGCTTCCTTTATCGTCACAAGTATATGTTTACAATGACATAATACAGTATTTTATTTACTTTTGGGGTGACCGTAAAAATTCCCCGGCGCAGTAGTTGGTTTAACTGGCATTCATTGAAGTGCACAAGCCGTTGTATTCTTAACACTAAGCCGTTATCGTGTAATCGTTGAAATATTTTCGCTCTGTCTACTATTTTCTGTAATCCATAACCTTCTGTGTCACACGGCATTATGTGAAACAACTGCATCCTCTGTGTAATAAGCATTTCGTTAGGTAGCATGCATCTACATTTATTCTTTTATACCTGTTGTTTTTGCTGTAATCTTCAGTCCGAAGACTCGTTTGAGACAGCTCACTATGCTACTCCATTCTGTGTGAACGTCTTCGTCTCCGAATACCTGCTGCAATCTAGATCCTTCTGAATCTGCTTCCTGTATTTATTTCTCGGTCTCTCTCAACGATTTTTACTCGCACACTTCCAATACTAAACTGGTGAATCCCTGTTGTCTTTGAACATGTCTTATCAACCAATCTCTTCTTCTAGTCAAGTTGAGCCACAAACTCAATTCCTCCCCAGTTCTTTTCAATACCTCCTCATTAGTTATGTGTTTTACCCCATCTAATCTTCAGCATTCTTCTGTAGCACCACATTTCCAAAGCTTCTATTCTCTTCTTGTCTAAACTGTTTATCGTCCTTGATTGGTTTCCATACTTGCTACACTCCATATAAATACTTTCAAAAAAGATTTCCAAACACTTAAATCTGTATTCGATGTTAATAAATTTATATTCTTCAGAAACGCTTTTCTTACCATTGCGAATCTACATTTTGTATTCTCTATACTCTGGCCAGCATCACTTATTTTGCTGCCCGAATAGCAAAACCCTTCTACAACTGTGTCTCGTGTCCTAATCTAATATCCTCAGCATCTTATGATTTAATTTATAATATTCCCTTATCCTTGTTTTGCTTTCGTTGATGTTCATCTTACATCCTCCTTTCAAGAACAGTCCATTCCGTTCAACTGCTCTTCCACGTCCTTTGCTGTCTCTGACAGGATTGTGATGTCATCGGCTAACCTCAAAGCTTTCATTTTTTCTCCCTTAGCTTTAATTTCTACTCCAAATCTTGCTTTGGTTTCCTTCACTGCTTGCTCAATGTATAGAGTGAATAACACGTGGGAAAGGCTACAAACCTGTCTTACTCCCTTCTCAACCATTGCTTCCCTTTCATGCCCCTCAGCTCTTCTAACTGCAAATGGTTCAAATGGCTCTGAGCACTATGGGACTCAACTGCTGTGGTCATAAGTCCCCTAGAACTTAGAACTACTTAAACCTAACTAACCTAAGGACAGCACACAACACCCAGCCATCACGAGGCAGAGAAAATCCCTGACCCCGCCGGGAATCGAACCCGGGAACCCGGGCGTGGGAAGCGAGAACGCTACCGCACGACCACGAGATGCGGCCTTTCTAACTGCCGTCTGGCTTCTGTGCAAATTATAAATAGTCTTTCGCTCCCCGTGTTTTACCCCCGAGACTTTCAGAATTTCAAAGAGAGTCTTCCTGTCAACATTGACAAGAGCTTTCTCTAAGACTACAAATCCTATTAACGTAGGTTTGCCTTTTCTTAACCTCCCTTTTAACATAGGTATGAGTTCAGTATTACCTTCTGTGTTTCTACATTTATCCGAAATTCAAACTGATCTTCCCCGAGGTCGGGTTCTACCAGTTTTTCCATTCTTCTGTAAAGAATTCGTACTATTACTTTGCAACCATGATTTATTAAACTGATAGTTCGATAATATTCACACCCTTCAGAACCTGCTTTCTTTGGAATTGGAATTATTACATTCTTCTTGAAGTCTGAGGTTACGTCACCTGTCTCATACAATACGTCTTGCACACCAGATGGAGGGTTTTATCATGACTGGTTCTTCGAAGGCTATCAGCAGTCCTAATGGACTGTCGGCTATTCCCGAGGTCTTCTTTCGACTAACGTCTTTCAGTACGCTGTCAAACCCTTCTTCTGTACCATGTCTCTCATCTCACCTTCATCTACGTCCTCTTCCATTTTTATAACATTGAATACAAATACATTTCTCTTTCATAGACCCTCTATATACTTCTTCCACCGTTCAGCTTTCCCTTCTTTGCTCAGGATTGGTTTTATATCAGAGGTCTTGATTTTCATATAGCTACTTCTCTTTTCTCTAAAGGCCTCTTTAATTTCCCTGTAGGTGGTTTATATCTTTCCTCTAGTGATACAGGCTTCTAAATCCTTACATTTGTCCTCTAGCCGTTTCTGTTTAGTCATTTTGACCTTCCTGTCATTTCTTAGCTTTAGACGTTTGTTTAATCTTTCGCCAGCTTCATTTATTAAATTTTTATATTTTCTTCTTTCATCAGTTATATTCAATATCTCCTGTGTTATCCAAGGATTTCTACTAGGCCTTGTTTCGTTACCTAATTGATCACCTGCGGCCTTCACTATTTCATCTCTCGAAGCTACTCAGGTGTCTTTTCCGCTGTTTCCGTCATTCGTTTACTAATGCTCAATCTGAAACATTCAACAGTTATTGGTTCTGTTAACGTATCCACGTCCAATCTTCTTAATTTCTTACTTTTTTGCCGTTACTTAGGCTCTAACCTACAGTTCATAACCATTACATTATGTTTCGACTCCACATCTACCCCTGGAAATATCTCACAATTTAAAATCTCGTTCCTAAATCTCTCTCTTATCATCATATAACCAACCTAAAACCTTCCGGTGTCTCCAGGTCTCTTCCACGCGTCACAATTTGTGAGCGGATGAATCAACGTAGTGAAAAAGACTTGAACTTTTTCCACACAAATCCGGAATATTTATCTCGGATTGTAAGTAGTACTCCTTGTTGATCGTTCCACCTTGTGAACTAGAGTTGTTGGTGCACTATGCTATTAAAATCGAAGAACCTTCACTTTTGACCCTACTTGTCGAGACATTTGACCTTGACTACAAATAATGTGTCCACTGGGACGACCTAGTTTTACGTCATACCGGTAAATTAATTTTTCATTATCCGTTACGACACGTCGACTTCATCTAGCGGCTCCTGAGCAACATTCAGCCGCTGCTGCTTTTTTTCTCGAAATTCAACAGTTTTTGAGCAAGTTTTGTGACTTATGTTTCACACGTCGGGAAAAATTCACGGCATGAGTCAGCTGATCAAGTTTTGCTGTCACAATGGATAAGCCAGTTGATATGCAATCGTCACTAGCGACTTCTTTGTGATATTGCTATCGTTCATAATCATTGTTTTTTCACTGCAGATGATGTGCAGGAGCGTCAAGGTGCTCGTCATTTTCATCGTCTTCTTGGCAGTCTCGAAACGCTCATGACACTCATTAACCCCAAGTTTATTCATAGCTGGCTCATCAGAATCAATATTTAACATTTCTAAAACATTTATGCATTTTTTCTCTGTTCTTGTAACTAAATTTGATACAAATTTTCTGATTTATTGTTACTGAGAATAAATAACCAGAGATACTTGGTATACAGGTGTGCAGGTGCTCACCCGCACACCTATACGTTCGCACGTACTTACGTGCTTAAACCCGTGCAGGTTGATGTACAGTTATCAGCTAAGAAAGACACGCCAGGTGGGTTAGAATCCAGACACTCTGCGATTAAAATATTACTTCATTTATTGAGATTTTCCTGTAAACAAAGGTTTTTCTCCAACATGACAAATACCTGAAATTATTACATCTTTTACATAAATCTTAATTTACCTCAAGATGTTCCTTCAGGTGTTTAGATCTTGTATATCTTCTTTCTCTGAGCCAAATCTTCTCATTGTTAATAGTATATTTTGCAGTCAGGTGGTCAGAGGGCGTCATCTTCTCTTCTTTCCCTCTGGTTCCCAACCCAGGATCATTTTCGGAATTCTGGCTACCTCCATTCTTCTTACATGCCCGTACCGATGTAACTTCCTTCTGTCACGTTATGTATCCTTTCTCTTATTTCCATTCTCTTTATTATTTCGTCGTTTCTTACTTTCTCTTTTCTAGAAATTCTTGCCGATCTTCTCCAGAAGTCCATTTCTACTGCTTGCAGCTCTTTAGGTTGAAAGAGTACAGTACCGCCCGACAGTGAAAATAGGTACAACATTCTTCGTTATTCTTGTCAGAACAACATATTTTTTCTAATAACAACTCAATTTCACTTAATACACTGAAGCCGGATACCAGTGTAGGAAAGAATGACAATTTTTTATTTAATTGTTTACATGTGCACTCCCACAAAATAAATCCCTACATCCAATTTCGTGAGATCTGCAAAATGAATGAATGTATGGTCGTCTGCTAACTGCAGATAGTGAATGTGCAGTATATGATCATCTTTGAGTCGGTCCTTTGGTCACCTTTGGTGGAACCAAAGAGATGAAACTTACCTGAGCTCTGAGCGCCTGACATGTGGCTGACCAATACGGTAACTTGGTGCGCCCCCACCTCGACGGAGGTGCGAGCTGACATGAAGAACGGCCATGTTTTCGGCACTCTCCCGCTGTATCTTATGTTGGTAAGACCTGTCTTATGTGTGCTCCGTAAAGACAAAAGAGAGGAGAGAATGGTATGCACGTGGAATACTTAAGAGTAGTTTAGAATAATAATTTCTCTATTTCAGGAACTTTTGTGGGGAGAATTAAATGTCAGGCAGGTAATATTAAGGGGATCGTAGTAAACTTCGGTAGTGACCAACGGTCACAATGAAACCACGTGTGGCAATTAAGTTGAAATACTCCCGAGTGCTTAAGTTAAGCGGAATTACTGGCGTGTGTACTATAAGTTGGAAATATTTAAGAAATGGCGTGTGCAGGACTTGAAATTAGAGACGAGTACTTCCACGTGGTGAGTACTGTATGAGTCTCAATCTGTGTATGAGACAAAGGATAAAGAGAAGTACTCGTCCATGGTATCAGTTGAGGACTCGCGTGTGTGATGAATATGTTCTTAATATTACTTTGCGTGTTATGTTTCCGTGTGACACTTGATTCAAACTATAATACTCTGAGAGTGAAGCATGGTTAGTCAGCCGTATATCTAGCAACGCCACTTGGCTTGCATTGCACAGGAAGACGTGCATATATCCTCCAGAGTTCATCGTAGGAAAGAAAAGATACGAAGTGGGTTACTGTCGTGTGAATCTGGGATAAACATTAATTGAAGTGGGAAAGCCGAAAGTGATGTGATTATAACGTTGTGACTATACCTTGTGTTGTATTCCATGTTGTCAGTGTGGTGCATTTCATGTAATTTAAGTATGTGTGGTTTGCATGGGAGAGTAGCAAGATAGGTTCAGAGGTAGTGGGTTATGTATGTTCCTCTTGTACCGCTCGGTCTGGAGGAAATTTTTGTGATGATGGGTGTGAGAGTCGAAGTGTGAGATATAGCAAAACATCCACCATCATATCCAGAAAGTGCACTGTAGCGTTAAATAATTACGAGACCATAAGATAGAGAATCACCAATGTAAAGCCATGCCCACTGGGCGGAATTTCTCGTGTGTTATTGTTGTAAGTTATAGAATTTGTGTGTTTAGGTTATAGAATTTATCGTAATAAGTAAGATAGTGAAAAGAAAAAAGATTGGTGGCTTTTTTCTTCGAATAGTATGTTGTCATGATACCCAGAATTTATAATGTGTGCGCCATTAATATTCAGTGCGATGGCCATGTGTTGATCAGAGCCGTTAAATAAGAAAGAAAATGTGGTATTGCCAGTGCGTAATGAACAGTCAGAGTTGTGTAAATTACCAATAGTCAGATGTGCGTTTCCGTTTCCGTTGCGTAATATTCAAACAGGAGAATAACTTGTAACTTAATTGTGAGTACTAGAGTTCATGTTACTCCATAAATAAGAATGAGTCCACTCGCTTGGCCGACCACTCATCTTGCAGGCCTGAATGCTTGATGCCACAGTATGAGCAAGGCATGTGGGTGCCTCTCAAGGTGGTTCAGATTTGTAGTCAAAGTCTCCACTCATTACATAACCACGCTCTCCAGTATCGATTTATATATGATTTTTTTGGTTCAGTTTATTACATTTATGCTCCAATAGGATAGAGCTGAGCATCCCAATGACCTTCCTTCCATTACCAACAGATCGAAAATATGGATAACTCTTGTCACTGTAATTCGAAGAAATTTCAAATGTTAAAGTACTTTCTGTCAAGCCGTTTGTTGATGACGAGCTCAGAGATTTTGTCAAGGTCAGAAGCAGAGGAGTTTCGCAGAATGTCGCAATTGTTCCACGTGTAGCCGCAACAGTGGACTCTCTCACTGACGTACAGAGTTCACTGGCTGTAAAGATCTTCGCGAAAAAATCCCCTTTTTTACATCACCAGTGTCCATATTTTAATGAAAACTGATAACGTTCAGTGCCTGCTTGCGTGATTGCTGATAGTACGTCGTCGGAGCAACCATTAGCTTCCTCCGTTTGATACCAGAGTTCCGCTCCTCATGCAACCATTCAGAGTCAGGTTTTTCGAGATTTATCTGAACCACTGACGGTAGATGGTGTGTTTCAGGACACATGTTATTTCTTTCATGAGCCTTTCCAATACGTGCATTTCTTCCGCTTCCGATTATCTTTCCGTTGCCAGGATGTTAAACCGTAGTCTTCGTTCTTTCGACGATTCTTTCTATTTTATTGTTGAATAAGATGGATATGGAGACAACACATTCAAGACCCATGGATGATAATGAGGTAATGATATACCTCTCCAGGTAGCTTATTTCTATACCATCGCTACGTTTAGTCACTCAGCCTTGGACGTATTACAAAACATCGAGTTTTATCTAAACACGTTCTCCTACAGCGAAATATCAAATGGTCTATTAAAGAAATTGAATCAGCTTTCAATTGCTGGTGCTCTATAAAATTCATATGTATTGCCAAATGAAAATAAGCGCGGCCGTTTTTGTCATTTCGAGTAACTGCAGGTCATGTGCATATCCGACACACGCACGCCAACGTCTGGCAGCTACACTTCAGTACTCTTAACCAAAAGTGACTGAAGCTGATTTAACTGCACTTAACGACATACAGTGCACATAATTTTATAATTCTCTTGTGGAAAATACACTCACTTCTTCTTCTATTGCTTCTCTTGCCATTTTGAGCCGTTTACTTCCTTTCATAGTTCCCATCTTTTCCTCGGTCTTCTAGAGTCTCGTTTTCTCTAGGTATCTACTTTTTTTTTCAGTCTTGGCTCCCTTGCTTAGTACAGGATTCCATCTGGTTCTTGATATTCACACAGTTGCTTAATACACTACTGGCCATTAAAATTGCTACACCACGAATATGAGGTGCTACAGACGCGAAATTTTACCGACAGGAAGAAGATTCTGTGATATGCAAATGATTAGCTTTTCAGAGCATTCGCACAAGGTTGGCGCCGATGGCGACGCCTACAACGTCCTGACATGAGGAAAGTTTCCAACCGATTTCTCATACACAAACAGCAGTTGACCGGCGTCGCTTGGTGAAACGTTTTGGGATGCCTCGTGTAAGGACGAGAAATGCGTACCATCTCGTTTCCGACTTTGATAAAGGTCGGATTGTAGCCTGTCACGATTGTGGTTTGTCGCATCGCGACATTGCTGCTCGCGTTGGTCGAGATCCAATTACTGTTAGCAGAATATGGAATCGGTGGGTTCAGACGGGTAATACGGAACGCCATGCTGGATCCCAAAGGCCTCGTATCACTACAGTCGAGATGACAGGCATCTTATCCACGTGGCTGTAACGGATCGTGCAGCCACGTCTCGATCCCTGGGTCAACAGATGGGGCGTTTGCAAGACAACCATTTGCACGAACAGTTCGACGACGTTTGCAGCAGCATGGACTATCAGCTCGGAGACCATGGCTGCATCACAGACAGGAGCGCCTGCGATGGTGTACTCAACGACGAACCTGGGTGCACGAATGGCAAAACGTCATTTTTTCGGATGAATCCAGGTTCTGTTTACAGAATCATGATGGTCGCATCCGTGTTTGGCGACATGGCGATGAACGCACATTGGAAGTGTATATTCGTCAGCTCCATACTGGCGTATCACCTGGCGTGATGGTATGGGGTGCCATTGGTTACACGTCTCGGTCATCTCTTGTTCGCAATGACGGCTCTTTGAACGTTGGACTTTATATTTCAGATGTGTTACGACCCGTGGCTCTACCCTTCATTCGATCCCTGCGAAACCCTACATTTCAGCTGGATAATGCACGACCGCATGTTGCAGGTCCTGTACGGGCCTTTCTTGATACAGAAAATGTTTGACTGCGGCCCTGACCAGCACATTCTCCAGATCTCTCACCAAATGAAAACGTCTGGTCAATGGTGGCCGAGCAAGTGGCTCGTCAAAATATGCGAGTCACTACTCTTGATGAACTGTGGTATCGTGTTGAAGCTGCATGGGCAGTTGTACCTGTTCACTCCATCCAAGCTCTGTTTGACTCAATGCCCAGGCGTATCAAGGCCATTATTACGGCCAGAGGTGGTTGTTCTGGGAACTGATTTCTCAGGATATATGCACCCAAATTGCGTGAAAATGTAATTACATGTCAGTTCTAGTATAATATATTTGTCCAATGAATACCCGTTTATCATCTGCATTTCTTCTCGGTGTAGCAGTTTTAATGGCCAGTAGTGTATTTTTCCAGAGGTCTCTTCAGTTTTCTTATAGTTGGGATATATCTTTACACTAGTTATGCGTGCTTCTATATGCTTGCCTTTATATTCTAGTAATTCCTACACTAACATTTTGTACTTTCTGCCAACCTCATTTTTTAGACATCTGTATTCCGATTCGCCTGCTCTGTTAGCGGCATTTTTGTACTTTCTCCTTTCTTCCATTATGTTCAATATCTCTTGGCTTATCTGGGTATTTCGAGTAGGACATGTCTTATTACTTATTTGATCCTCTGCAGCCTTCCTTATTTAATCTCTGTAAACTACCCATTCCTCTTCTGTTATATTCCTTTCCCTTGTTATTGTCGAAAGTGGCCTAACATTGCCTCTGAAACTCCAACAAGCTCTGGTTCCTTCAATTTACTCTCATTTCATCCCCTTAATTTTCTACATTTTTTCAATTTCTTCAGTTTTAATTTGTATTTACAGTAGAGTTTCATATCCTTGGTGGAGCGTGGCGCATTTATATCGATGCTCTGTGAAGCTCGTGTATCAGGAGAATGACTCACGCGTGAACAGTGACAGATGGTCTGAAGCGGGTTCAGTCAACAGAGAACAGTAGCGGACAGAGACATTCAAAAAACAGGTCTAGAGAATGTTTTTGTGAATTTCTCTGTTTATACCTTGAAGGCCACTCTATTTATGTTTTTACAGATTTGTATATTTTTTAGTAGTGTGAATGATGCATGAATGTAGTCAAAGGTATATATACTGTAAGAGGTATGCGCTGCCTGCGATATGCAAGGTATAAGAGAATCGCTGACCAGAGAGCAGTGTTGACTGAGTAGGAGCTGTGTAGTTGTAGCAGTAAGTTGTCGCTAGTCTGCGGTTGTCTGCAGTCTGCGCTGGTCTGGAGTCTGCTCTGGTCTGGTGTATCGTGTTGGGTGGGCCGGTCGCGGTGCAGCGATGCCGGAACCTGAGTATTATTGTATAAGGTAAAAAGCAGCCTCGCGCATATCTAGTAATGTATGTGAATTCCCATGTAAATCTTTTAAAAAATGTCCTAATAATATTATTTGTGATATAAAGAATTTACTAATTTCTCCAATCCATGATTATTCCGATTGTTGCAAAAGAAAAATCAGTTGCTTCCTTTCATAAATCACAAATGTATTGGCCAGCATTGCACAAAGCTGTGCCGGAAAAATTTTAGGTAAGAGTAGATATATTCGCCGTTTCTATTGATGTAAGAATTTTTTTTTGCTTTTTTATTCAGAATCATCTTACAGGGCCATGACGCAGTACTGCTGTCGTCCTAAAATTTACCAGGTTACTGACTTTATTGTTTTATTTCGGGGTTTAGGAATCTTTCTGTTTCGTGCTTACATTAAATGAGAAAAGAATTTTGTGGGTACATTAAATGGGATCCTGTTCTGTTCTGAGGTCACACAAAAATTAGAATCATTAATCAAATAATATTTATTTAATTTTAAATTTTTGTGGGGAGGTTACACTTGGCGACAACCGGCCAGGATCGTATTTATTTGTGAATCTCTGAGAAGTAGTCATATATCAGCTCTTATTTACTTAAATGTAGTTTGCATCTGGCGCAAAGCATTTATTAATTTGTCACTCTTTCTTTCACAGATCATCGGCAATTGATTGCTCATTGTTGTAATTGTTTGTTCCATTTTTGCTTAGTCTTTGTTTCATTTTGTGCTTAATTTTGATTTGTGAAAAATGCCGCGAAAAACTGTTAACAGTACATCGCGATGTGCAGTGAGTGAAAAAGCTGACTCGATTAATTTGACCGATAATACTTGCGACACTCAGTGTAATAGCGATAATCCTCTATTTACAGACAATCAGTGCGTACCGACCACTAGTAATGATTTTAATGCTAATGAGGAGCAAACAAATTCAATTGTGACCTATGTCAATTTAACGACAATTGATGACGCGGCACGTTCTGTTACTATGAACGCTGCCCAGTTTAACACACCTGATTTGCAAAATTTACACAGTGAACAGATAATTATTTCTGACGAAGGTGAACAATGTACTCAATAGGTCAGATTTGTTTGTTTCCGGTGTAGTGACCAACAGTGCACATCCGATTAGCAAACATTTTCAAGAATCACAGAATAACCAAATGGTTACACAAAGCGTGACACATGCAGACACACCATCACACAGTACAGAGAATAGAGTCGGTAATTTTGACTTGGATCAAGTTGTAGCATTATTGCTACAATTCAATGAAAAACAAGACAACAATTATAAACAAATTAATGAAAGTCTTAAACAGTCGAAGAAAGAACAAGACAACAATCACAAACAACTTTGTGCACAGAACAAACAACTTAGTGAACAGATTGCAGCCGTTGCCGCGCAATGTCATGATACTAAAGAACAGTTACGTGAGGAAATTAAGGCTTGTGCTAGGAGCAGTAGTGAAGAAATTAGATCTGTGGCTCAAGAATTAAGTAATACACATGCAGCCACAACTAAAGTACTTAGAGACGAAATTAGTGCAGTCGCTAAACAATGCTCTGAAAACGCAACACAGTTACGCGACGAGTTTAAATTAATGTCAGCAGAACTTTCGCGCACACTGGATGCGAAAGTAGACGCGCAATTTTACCAACAGAACAGCCAAATTGAGGAACGTTTTAATCACCACCTACAAAACAGTGAAACGCGTTACCGTAAATTTATACAGGAACAGAATAAAGTGAAGCGACAAGTCATGGAAACAATTACTGTACAGAGACAGTAAGATAAGCGTAAATAATTTACGAAAGCAAAAACATACGTAGACAACAGTATTGCTACAGTAACAGATGAAATTAATACTATCAAACAGTTAAACACCGAATTACATTATGAAATCTCTGATCTTAAAACAAAAACAGACACACACACAGTAGACTTTCAGACAGTGACCGACAGACTTGAACAATTAGAAATAATACAGGATCCCGATGCCATCAAAGCAGACGTTAAAAAATTTAACGAAACCACACGTAAAATACAAAAACAAATTAATGCTTGTGATACTAAAAACGATGATCAGGTAAAAGTACTGACTGAAAAATATGATGAATTGGCCAGTCGTGTTGATGTTATCGAAAGTAATAATGACACCAAATTAGACGATATTTCACCGATTTCGTTTAATCAAACACCTGAATTCCAAAATTTACAGCAGACAATCAGTGAGATAGGTTCGTGCAATAATACATTACGTAGAAAATTGTCAACTTTACAGCAAGAAGTGACAGAGATGAAAAATGTTTCAGTCACTAACACGTCACAGCATAAGCCACATTCCGAACATTTCTCACACTCACACAGCCTGTATAATTTAGGTAATTTACAGAGAGTACGTGACTTAGATTCCGAACAGTCTCAGACAAACAGATTAGCATACAACCCTGAACCTATTCAGACATGCAGAGACGATAATTTTGATTACAAACACTTTCTATCCGTGAGAAAATTTAAAGTATTTAAAAATGACAGAACACAGATTCACCCCTTGGGTTGGATACAACAATTTAGCTTTGCTTTTCCACCAACTTCGCCCGTAACACACAAACTTGAATTTATTTGCAGTTTTTTGGAAGGCGAACCGGCAACTCGTATGAGACCGATCGCGAGACAATGCTACTCGGTAGAAGAATTTCAGAATGCTTTTCTGTCAGCGTATTGCTCGAAGATGACACAGCGTGGAATCAAGGACCAATTAATTAGTTTACCGAATTATGAGAACTCAAATTTTCCACTGCCACGCAATTTTTTGAACACATGGTCCAACAAAACTACTTAAGTGAACCATACAGTGAATCTGCACTTATTCAATTATGTATTTCTAAATTACCACGATCATTAAGAGTATCACTTTTAACGGGTCAGCAGAAAGAAAATATTTCGGCATTCAGAGATCTGTTACAGCTTTTGAAAGTTCAGCAATCAGATTATTCCTTCATAAACAAACATTTTTCACATAATAACCAAGGTCAACAAGGACACAGAAATTACGATCAGCCACGCTATTTCAATAGCAAAGGTAATAGACGCTTCAGGAACGACAACCACCAGAACTTTAATAACAGACCAAATTTTAATTATCAGTATCGTCAAAATTATCAGCAACAGGAACCACATTTTGGTAACAATAGACGTTTTTCACCGCAACAGCATCAAAGCCAGCCGGTTAGCATACCTAACCAACAATGTAATGTACAAGGTCAACCAAGCTTTAATGTTTCGCCGCCTACGCGTATAGCGTCGGCTCCACCAAATAGCAACGCACACCAACAAGGAAATCAGTACGTACATTTCAACTCATATCGCAATGCACCGTATAGAAATGACTATCATGACAGACGTAAAAATAATGAGCACAATTTTCAGCGTACGTTTAATAACAGTCGGTCTTACCAGCAACAAAATCATCTGCAACAAAATATTATCATGAATGAACCAGACAGTAGATATCATCCCGAACGTAATACGTCAGGAAGAAATAACAGAACAGTACAAATAGTGGAAATGCCACACCATCTTCCCGAAAATAATAGCACGTCAGATAGAATTTGACTAGATACAGTACAGGTTGCATCTTCCAGCAACGCAAGCAATACTTTTGACACGCAGAATCTCGTTCATGAAAATATTACCTTTGACGACATCCGAGACACTCTTTTGCGCCGGCCGGTGCGGCCGTGCGGTTCTAGGCGCTTCAGTCTGGAACCGCGTGACCGCTACGGTCGCAGGTTCGAATCCTGCCTCGGGCATGGATGTGTGTGATGTCCTTAGGTTAGTTAGGTTTAAGTAGTTCTAAGTTCTATGGGACTGATGACACAGATGTTAAGTCCCATAGTGCTCACAGCCATTTGAACCATTCGTTTGAACACTCTTTTGCAGGAAAGCCCAGTTATTCAAAAAACCATTTCACACCCTGTCATTGAAGTAAAGACTGGATCATCCAAATTTTCAGCAGTAATCGATTCTGGATCACCTATGTCAGTTATAAATGAGGAAACTTTCAACGAATGTAACAAAGAGAATACCTATCCTACGTTTCCATTAGGCAAAATTAAAGTAAAAGGAGCAGTATACGGTAAAGGAGTAGATGTAAAATTACAGACACATTTATCATTTTGTATTGCAGGTCATACATTTCACTCAAATTTTAGGATTGTTGCCTTATTGACAACAGACGTTATTTTAGGTCCGAATTTCCTGGTACAACACGACGCAATTATTGACTTTCAAAACTCTTATTTAATGTTAAAGGATGAAAATGTACAACTGGCTTTAGAATTTCAGCACTCTTTATCTGCAGAAGAACAAACAATTAATCGTACAGAGGTCATTTCCGCAACACGTAATATAGACTGTCATTCCACATTGTTCACAGATACGTATGTACACAACTATAATACTCCAGACGAAGCCGACTATGACGTTATGCAAATGATTTCTGATAAAGTTAAACAGAGCAGTGCAAATACAGACGACGAACGCACGCAACTACGCAAAATTCTTTTACAGCAAGCTCCAGTTTTTGACAACGTGCCTGGTATTATGTCTGGTTTAATGTGTGAATTTCAAGTTAAACAGCACGACACATTTAAAGCCAAACATTATCCCATTCCTTATATTCACAGAGAACAAGTTAAGAAAGAATTGCAAGCTACGCTTGACCAAGGAATTATTGAACCGGCAGTTAGTCCGTACATAAACCCGCTCCATATTGTTAAGAAAAAGGATGGTACACTTCGCCTCGTACTTGATTCGCGTCACATCAATGACATTATTATTAATGAAACAGATCGCCCTCAAACACTAGAAGAACTTCTACAGAAATTTCATGGTACTGCTATTTATTCAACATTAGATTTGAAATCGGGATTTTGGCAAATTCAACTCCATCCGGACTGCAGAAAGTACACGGATTTTATCTGTTTTGGTGACTGTTATCAATTTTGTAAATTACCGTTCGGTTTAACTATTTCTTCAGCAGCATTTATTCGCGGTTTGAGTACTATACTTCCGACAGAATTAAAAGACAGAATCACAACGTATGTAGACGACATTCTTATCGCAGAAGCTAACTGGTCTCAACACAATCTGATTCTTGAACAACTGTTACGAACTTTTCTTGCACAAGGACTCACAGTTAATCTTAATAAATCGCACTTTGGCAAAACATCTATAAAATTTCTTGGACATGTAATTTCAGCAGAAGGCATTGCACCTGACCCGGAAAAACTTCAAGCTTTACGTGACATTACTGTTCCTACGACGAAGAAACAACTACGCAGCTTTTTGGGATTACTTAACTTTTTTCGTAAATTTATTCATTACTCTACTTTAGACACCCCTAGATTATGTCAATTGACGGGTAAAAAAACAATTTGGTCCTGGGATAGCCAAGCACATTCTGAATTTGTGAACCTGAAAGAAGCTTTGTTGAATGCACCACTTTCATCACATCCAGATCTTACTAGAAATTTTTCCATTGCCACCGACAGTTCTAACACCGCTTTAGGCGTACACATTTTTCAGGAAATTGAAGATGGCACTGCAGTAATTAAAAACATCGCCTTTGTGAGTCGCATTCTGTCACCTGCTGAACGCAATTATTCTGTTACAGAACTTGAAACGTTATGTGTTGTATGGGCATTTACGAGATTTCGGCATTCTCTTTATGGAAGACACACTACCGTTTACACAGATCATAGAGCTATACAGTTTTTACTTTCCGCTAAATTTACACACGACAGATTAAGCAGATGGAAACTTTATTTACAGAAATTTAATTTTACAATTGTTCACATTCCCGGCAGACAAAACATTGTCGCAGACGCACTATCCCGTTCTCTCAGCAACGATCAGCAAGACATCGCAACCAACTTCTGCAAAGCAAATTTCAGCGTCATGTACATTCAACAAGTTGCATTTGAAAATTTCATTTCGTCGTCATTACGAGACATAGCGCAAGAGCAGAGTAAAGACAACGTCTGGAAAGAAATGAAATACCTTTGGCAAGATAGGAATAATGTTACCATTAGAAACCATTACACTGTACGCAATAATATTCTGTTTCGCCGCTCTCACCCTGACAGCAACAGTTGGTTATTATGCATTCCTGACGAGCTTGTTAACAAATTGATTTGGTATACTCATTTAAGTTACGCACATTACGGAGCCAGAAAATGTTTTCTTATACTGAGACAGAACTGACATTTTGCGAACGTGGAGAAACGTATTCGACGAGTTTTAGCGTCATGTAAAATCTGCCAGAAAGCTAAGTCAGACACGACTTCACATATTCCTCCGTTACATCCCACTGTACCTGTTAAATTGAGACACACGGCCGCTGTAGACATTTTTGGTCCGATTCCCAGAACTAATAGAGGTTTTTGCTACATCTTTGTCGCTGTTGAACTCACTTCAAAATTTGTTACCTTCACTCCGTTACGCAAAGCTACTGCTAAATCTGTTTCGAAAGCATTTATAAATCATTTTCTATCCCATGTAGGGCATGTATTGAAAGTAATTTCCGACAATCGACCACAGTTTCGATCTGCTATATGGACACGTATGTTACGAGCAAGAAACATTCCTCCGATCTATATATCCAGGTACCACGCCTCTTCGAACCCTTGTGAACGACTAATGAAAGAAATTGGTAAACTATGTAGAATATACTGCCATAAAAAGCTTATTGATTGGGACACACATATACTCTCATTCCAGGATGTAATTAATTCCATACCAAATGAATCTACTATGCTATCTCCGACTGTTATACTGAAAAATGTTGAACCACCTAACAATATTAAACAATTAGTAACCTTTCCTACATCTCGTCGACTACGACACCATGAAATAATTGACATTGCGCTGAACAACATCAAACGTGCCGCAGAGCGCCGGAGAAGACAGCAAAAACAGGTTTGTACACGCCGTGACTTTCACATTGGACAGAAGATATTAGTACGTACACACTATTTATCCAACAGAGGAAAGAATAGGTATAGTAAATTTGAGCTTCTATACGCAGGTCCATATCGAATTTGCAGCATTCCTCACCCCAATATAGTACACGTCGAAACTCTGAGTACCAGAAAAAGTAAAGGCAATCACCATGTCTCCAATATTAAACCCTTTATTGAATGAACATACTTTATGTTTTATCACACTGTAATGTCATTTTCTGATTTGTATATGACCAATGATGCAATTATATCAGTGATTACTTACTGATGATTATCGTATTTTTCTTGGCAAGAGCCCAGCAAGGTAAGGTTAGCAGGTCGCTTTTCTTGTCGTTACACATCAGACCGTGCACATTTTTCCAGATAAAGTTACATATTTTATGACCGATTATGCAATTCTATCTAGTGACATATTAATTTTATCAAATTCTTTCTCCATTAAAGTTTTCTACTCTCGCCTCTATCAACTACACAGCATACAAGCTGAACACAAAGATAGTCTTTTCTTGTCATTATATATCAGACCGTGCACATTTTCCATTTTTCGTGTATGTATGATTGTTTTTCTGTTTTGTTTGTATGCACTATGAAATGTTTAAGATGCAACAAACACCGGTTGACTTTGACATTTTGCCTTATGATATCTCAACATCGTGATTATTTTACATTTTTTTTTTCTACTACATTATGATAGTCTGTGTACATTTTAGCACCTGAACACTGTCTATGTTTTTGACTGAAAGGGTACAGTACCGCCCGACATTGAAAATAGGTACAACATACTTCATAATTTTTGTCAGAACAACACATTTTTTTTTGTAAAATAACTCAATTTCAATTAATACAGCGAAGCCAGATAGCAGTGTGGGAAAGAATGACAATTTATTTATTTAATTGATCACATATGCACTCCCACAAAGTAAATCCCTACATCCAGTTTGGTGAGATCTGTGAAATGAATGAATGTATGGTCGTCTGCTAACCGCAGATAGTGAATGTGAATATATGATCATCTTTGAGACGATCCTTTGGTCACCTTTGGTGGGACCAAAGAGATGAAATTTACCTGAGCTTTGAGCGCCTGAAATGTGAGTGACCAATACGGTAGCAAGGTGCTCCCCCACTTCAGCAGAGGTGCGAGAGGACCTAGAGAACGGCCATGTTTCAGCACTCTGCCACTGGATCTTGTGCTGTTAAGAGTACTGAATGATGTTTTCTAATCACAGACCTTGAGTAATAGTTACAGTGTGTCACATTTTAAATATGTCATATATCACTTGAATTATGAGTTCTGAGTAATAGTGAATGATATTTTGTAATAATGCATACATGCTATGCCAATAATTTCTGTAAATAATATTTTTGTTATACTCTATAAATGCTATGCTAATAATTAACTCTCATTTTGAATGATGACTTCTGATGATTTGTAACTGGCCAATGAGAGCCAATAATTATTTGAAATATGTCATATGTCACTTGAATGATGAAAAATGTTTTCTAATATTCAATACTTGCTATATGTTTAGTAACTGGCCAATGAATGCCACTGTTTCTTATATATTATTTTTGTATTATGTCACTTACTGTACATGCTATTATATATGAATACCAGTAGCTTGATGCTACACTCATTAGCTCCTGTTTTGAATGATGACTTCTGATGGTTTGTAACTGGCCAATGAGTGCCAATGATTACTATAACTAGATAAATTATGTGAATGTTATGCCATTAATTAACTCTTGTTTTGAATGATCACTTTTGAATCATGCATAAAAATGGTTTGTAACTGACCAATGAGTGCCAATATTCACTGTAATCAGATGACTTATGAACATTATTCTGTAATACTTCATACATAGTACAGAAATGTTCAGTAACTAGGCGATGAGTGACACCAATTACTCAAATCCATTGATAGACTAGTGTGATTCTCAATGATGACTAGCATAAGACTTAATGTCCTTCACCTTCTGACCTAATCACCAGAAATTACTGCAATATCCGTTTGTCCTGTCCATCCTCATGATCGTGGAGCACCATATTTGATTTTTGCACTACTTCTACGTTGGTGAAAGAGTATGGATTCTGCAAGAGTGTGGTGTTGACACATCATGCTGTCCACCACCTTGAGCGATGGAGATGTTATTATGGTCCCACTGTTTGGTGTACCTAATGTACTACCAAAATGATAACATGCAATATTAATACAACATTTCAGTGTCTTGGCTACACTGATAAATACTTCAGGAAGAGAACTTCAGATTGTCTCACTTGGTGTTGTGCTTCTGTAGAAAGATATGGACTTTCAGTGCAGCTATGTGCAACCTACTGTGCTATAACCATGATGCAATTCTTCCCTTTCCTATCCTAGTTCTTGTAAAATGGTAAAAAAAATACAGTGCGTGTGCACTTTATGTCATTTGTTAATATGATTTGTACTCATCGCGTATACATTTTATCATTGCTTGATATGTTCTGTACTACAGTGTGTATTTACTTTATGTAATTTGTTAATATGATTTGTACTCATTGCGTATACATTTTGTCATTGCTTGATATGTTCTGTACTACAGTGTGTATGCACTTTATGTCATTTGTTAATATGATTTGTACTCATTGCGTATACATTTTGTCATTGCTTGATATGTTCTGTACTACAGTGCGTGTGCACTTTATGTCATTTGTTAATATGTTTTGTGCTCATTGCGTATACATTTTGTCATTGCTTGATATGTTCTGTACTCATTGCATGTGCACTATATTTCATTTCATGTTCTGCACTTATATATATGTCTATATACTGTGACTGTCAACTTAGTTAATTAAGTAGATTTTAGAAAAATTTGTTGCTCATGGCAAGTCTAATTGACTCATCATCGCTGCCAAATATTTGCCCCCCCAGTGGAGGGTTATGTAAGAGATATGCGCTGCCTGCGATATGCAAGGTATAAGAGAATCGCTGAACAGAGAGCAGTGTTGACTGAGTAGGAGCTGTGTAGTTGTAGAAGTAAGTTGTCGCTAGTCTGCGGTTGTCTGCAGTCTGCGCTGGTCTGGAGTCTGCTCTGGTCTGGTGTATCATGTTGGGTGGGCTTGTCGCGGTGCAGCGATGCCGGAGCCTGAGTATTATTGTATAAGGTAAAAAGCAGCCTCGCGCATATCTAGTAATGTATGTGAATTCCCATGTAAACCTTTTAAAAATGTCCTAATAATATTATTTATGATATAAAGAATTTAAAGAATTTACTAATTTCTCCAATCCATGATTATTCCGATTGTTGCAAAAGAAAAATCAGTTGCTTCCTTCCATAAATCACAAATGTATTGGCCAGCATTGCACAAAGCTGTGCCGGAAAATTTTTAGGTAAGAGCAGATATATTCACCGTTTTTATTGACGTAAGAATTTTTTTGCTTTTTTATTCAGAATCATCTTACAGGGCCATGACGCAGTACTGCTGTCGTCCTAAAATTTACCAGGTTACTGACTTTATTGTTTTATTTCGGGGTTTAGGAATCTTTCTGTTTCGTGCTTACATTAAATGAGAAAAGAATTTTGTGGTTACATTAAATGGGATCCTATTTTGTTCTGAGGTCACACAAAAAATAGAATCATTAACCAAATAACATTTATTTAATTTTAAATTTTTGTGGGGAGGTTACAATACAGATCATTGTTATACTGACAAACGCTGTACGAACTAGGGTGAGAAATTTTTAAGACAGTGTGAATGGAGACGACGGTGCATTTTGTATCATAATAGACACATCAAAAAAGTTTTGCATCACCCCAGTTCCCAGAACTCCAGATGTTAACTGTGGATATTGTATCACAGACACAGTCCTTTCGACTGTTCAGACCAAAGGTGTAAACAACCATGCATGAGCAGCGCCTATTAGACGGAAGGGGCCCGACAGCCGATCAGTCCCAGTCATTCCACCAGGAAGGAGGTACACGGCTTGTGTTACCGCGGTTCGATCGCATCCGCATTCTTCCTTTGTGCAAGGAAGGACTCTCAACAAAGGAAGTGTACAGGCGTCTCGGAGTGAACCAAAGTGATGTTGTTCTGACATGGAGGAAATACAGAGAGACAGGAACTGTCGATGACATGCCTCGCTCAGGCCGCCCAAGTGCTACTACTGCAATGGACACAGCTACCTACGGATTATGGCTCGGAAGAACCCTGACAGCAACACCACCAAGTTGAACAATGCTTTTCGTGCAGCCACAGGACGTCGTGTTACGATTCAAACTGTGCGCAATAAGCTGCATGATGCACAACTTCACGCCCGACGTCCATGGCGAGGTCTATCTTTGCAACCACGACACCATGCAGCGCGGCTAGATGTGCCCAACAATATGCTGAATGGACCACTTAGGATTGGTATCACGTTCTCAGCAGCGATGGGTGTCGGATATGCCTTCAACCAACCAATCGTCGGAGACGTGTTTGGAGGCAACCGGGTCAGGCTGAACGCCTTATACACACTGTCCAGCGAGTGCAGCAAGGTGGATGTTCCTAGCCGTTTTGGGGTATCATTATGTGGGGCCGACGTACGCCGCTGGTGGTCATGAAAGGCGCCGTGACGGCTGTACGATACGTGAATGCCATCCCCCGACCGATAGTGCAACCATATTGGCAGCATATTGGCGAGGCATTCGTCTTCATGGACGACAATTCGCACCACCATTGTGCACATCTTGTGACTGACTCCCTTCAGGATAACGACATCGCTCGACTAGAGTGGCTGGCACGATCTCCAGACATGAAACCTATCGAACATGCCTGGGATAGGTTGAAAAGGGCTGTTTCTGGATGACGTGACCCACCAACCACTCTGAGGGATCTACAGCGAATCGCCGTTGAGGAGTGGGACAATGTGGACCAATAGTGCCTTGATGGACTTGTGGATAGTATGCCACGACGAATACAGGCATGCAGCAATGCAAGAGGCTGTGCTACTGGGTATTAGAGGTACCGATATGTACAGCAATCTGGACCACCAACTCTGAAGGTCTCGCTATATGGTGGTACAACATGAAGCGTGTGGTTTTCATAAGCAATAAAAAGGTCGATAATGATGTTTATGTTGATCTCTTTTCCAATTTTCTGTACAGATTCCGGAACTCTCGGAGTCAAGGTGATGCAAAACTTTTTTTTTTTATGTGTGTATGTTAAGTAACTTTATGTAAAATGAAAGCTAATTCGAGTGCAAATGAAAATTGTTAATAAGATAAAGTATTGAAGGCTTTGTGGGAATTAAACAAACTTTCTTACAATGAATCCAGCAGAGGACGCCAGATGAAAGTTAACTGTGTGATTGGGGAGGAGAGAAAACTATGGTTTTGCCTGTACTTTCTTAAAACCCTCTGGAAACGCTCGCATTTCTGCTCTACGCAGCCCTCGTGATTTCTGCGGATTTTCTTGTTTCTGTACTGGTCCACAACCAGGCGGAAACCGACACCTGACATCGGCATTAATAAAATAGGTAGTAATTGCAACTAGCCTTGAATAGAACTGGCGCAACAGATAATTGGGGGAGGGGTACTTGAGAACGCTAAACCTACGCAGCTTGTGGTCTCGCGGTAGCGTTCTCGCTTCTCGAACACGGGGTCCCGGGTTCGATTCCCGCCGGAGTGAGGGATATTTTCACCTGCCTCGAGGTGACTGGATGTTGTGTCGTCTTCATCACCATCATTCATCCCCATTACGGTCGGACGTAGGCAATGGCAAACCACCTCCACCAGGACGTTGCCTAGTACGGCGGTGCGGGTCTCCCGCATCGTCCCCTACGCTCTGTCAAGGAGTATGGGACTTCATTTTCGTCATCACCTAGAGAACAGAGGGTGTCCTATTTTGCAGGTAAATAAGCAAGAGGCTAAAGGGCTCACACGCTGGTGTGTGGGTACCTGCGTTCTATATATATATATATTTTTTATTTTATAATTCTTTTCCTTCTACAAATGAATTCTCTTTAGATTGACTTCATTGTGATTTTGGGGTATGTTTGGGATTAATGATCATTCATAACCTATTTATTTTAAACAAAATTATTCCACTTTACAGAAATTACAGTAATTATTCCACTTTACAGAGATTACAGTTTTACATTGTATAACTTGGCTGTCTTCTATGCTAATCTGCACGCACATTATTGCTTTGCGGACAAGACGGAATCGCGTTTGGCCAAAATATGTACCGCCAAATTATACACTAACTTTACATAAAACATCCACTATGTTAGAGTGTGATAATGGACAAGCTGGGGACCCGGAGGTCTTCCTGGATCTCGGTGGAGGGGATGGCCTAACCACTTGGCCGTGACCAACCTCTCCACCCCAAATCTTATGATACTGGAACGTCTTTGACTTCGATCTGCCTGTGCCGTATCTCTGATCCCGGACAGAGTAGTAAGGTTGGCACTACTACACTACAGAACTACTTCTGCTGTTTACCAACTAGTATTTGGCCACGCTTTATGGAAAGGTGGAAGGAGGATTAGGAATGTTCACGTGGATGATTCGCATTCAAATACAAGTAATACATGATACACGACATATATAAATATGTATAATGAAGCCGAACACACTCACCATCCGTCCACATGGGGTTCCGCTGCAGCCGCGGCCGGCTGCGTCGTGCAATAAACTGGTGGCGGAGCCGCCTCAGTTGGTATTGCCAGTGCGAGCGAGCAGCGAAACATGCTGCTTATGGAGCGGTAACTACTGTACCGTTTCAGTATGAATAAAATACCAGACTGTTAAATATGTATTTCGGGAAAAATTACAATTCGAAAGTGTGTTATTTGTTGATCCGCTAGTCATGGAAAGCGCGGACTACAGTGGGAGAATAATATTTTTCTATTGGCCTTAAAGAAAAGTGACCAGTCAGAACGGAGATTTCTTCGCGAGTCTTTTCTCTTGGAGGTAGAGATTGCTTACAGCAGTCAAAAGTAGCCGGAGCTCAGCCTTTCAATGGTGCGGTCGTGTGTTGTAAGAGCTCCGAAGGAAGTTATAGTTTGTCGGATTTAGTTGTCCTACATGTCTCAAAAGTGCTTTAAAGTGAAGGCATATTTATTCTGGTGTGTATTTTTAGAAAGTACGGAATTTTTTAAGTAATTTTGTGTATGAGAAAAGACAGTAACCCCGCGTGGCATACTGATCAGATCGGCGACCAAAATCTTGAGTGCATTAGACACCGATAAATTTAATAGTATGGCGAGCATTCTCAGAACAATCCGTGATTAGTAGTCGTTCAGATTTCTGGAAATACGTTACCATAAACTTGCTAACGTGAATGAAAGGGTTTGTGCATAACTGTGTTAGGACTAGCACGGGCTTGGCAGTGAACCTGTAATTCTCGACTCCAGAATATACCGAATTTTTGCCATTATTTTCATCTTTCGTTCAAAATACAGACGTTTTCCAACTTCTTGGAACAGTTACGTTGTACGCAGCCTGATGCGAGTTGCAGTACAGTAGGTTTCTGCTCGGCTTTCCTACCGGCGATCGGCTGCAACGAGTTCACATGTAGGTGCTAGTGAAAACCCAGAAAGGAACCGCGCAGACGCATTTGGGACGAAACTAATGGTTGCTGTTTCCTCTTGTTCTCAGCTGTTCGCGGTACCAGCGCGGCAAGGCCGTGATGGCTAATGTTACAAGATGAATCAGTCATCGAGAAAATTGCTCCTGCAACTATTGAAAAGGCAGCTGCCCTTCTTCAGGAACCAGGAGTTATCTTACCTCTCCACAGATACTCCACTTCCATTGCGCCTACTGCACTGCTATATGTATCGCTGAGACACGAATACCACCCCACCTCGCCAAGGTCCATCTTTCGTGGGGAGACGGAATACATAATGTCTTCAAAAAAAGTTAAAATATGATAATCAACAAAAATAAGGGCAAATCTGGTACAGATAGATTAGGGATTGACACACTAAAAAAAGTAGATAAGGTTTGCTATTTGGGCAGTAAAATATCTGACGGTGACCGGAGAGGATATCAAATACAGTTTGGCAACAGCAAGGAAAGCTTCTCGGAAAAAGAGACATTTGTTAACATCGAATACAAATTTATCTTTTACGAAGTCTTTTCTGAAGTATCTCTATGAAATGTAGCCTTATATGGAAGCGAAACGTAGGCAACAAACAATTTAGAAAGGAAGAACTTTTCTCACATGACACCCTGAAAACTATGGATCAGGGAAACCAGCAAGATTCGATACTTCCCTACCTCCGATAAACATTAATTCTGTACCATACCAACTAATGAGGAGACACTAAATCAAATTGGAGAAAAGATAAATTTATGGCATGACTTGACTAAAAGAAGTGATCAGTTTGCAGGACACATTCAGAGGCAATAAGTAATTGTCGGTTTGGTAACGGAAGGAAATGTGTGAGCATGGGGAGGGGGTGGGAAATAAAACTGTAAAGAGAGACTAAGGATTGATAAATTAAACAGGTTATAATGGATGTTGGTTGCGGAAGATATGCAGAGGTGAAGAGGCTTGAACAGGACAGACTAGCGTGGGAGCCGCATAGAAAATGTCTTCGGATAGAGTGGGAGAAAAGCTACGACTTTGTCTCACTTCTTTGTTTGAACACGGTATGCCAGTTTCCCAATTAGATCCAAAACAAGTGGTGTGGTTTCGTATCTGCTCTGACTTCTACAATGAGGGAATCAGAAGCTATTCCCAAAACTACTGTCCACTATCTTTGTAATTAATTTGATGTACAATCGTAGAACTTATTCTGACCTCCTCTGTCTAGACTAATATGGATTCCGGAATCATCGATCACGTAAAAACCAACTGTTGGATTTCACACACGTAATTCTGAAAACCATGCATCAAGGTAATCCGACAGATTTTGTATCTGTTACCGACCGAAAATCGTTAAGTGTGTATCATAACAACACTTATTAACGAAAGTACGATCATACAGGATATAGAACCAAATTTGTGTCGGGACTGAAGATTTCTTGGTAAGAGAAGACACTAGCATCTTATATTGGCTGGAGACTCATCTACAAAAGCATAAATGTGTTGAGATCTCTGCTATTCATTCTGTATACTTCAGCTGGCAGAGGATATTGATTGTAAATTCAGACTTCCCACAAATGACCCCATTAACTGTAATAAAGTATTGTCTGATAAAAGTCGCAAACTTACTTAAGTGAGATATTTGTAAAATTTCAAAGTTGCCCAAGTATTGGCAGTTTGCTTCAAATGTTGCAAAACATAAAATTGTGCGTTTCCACAACAGAAAATATGTAGTGTCCTATGGTTACAAATATAGAGGAGTCACAACTTGAATTAGTCAGTTCAAGCAAATACCTTCTCGGTACAATTTAGTACGGTGTAAAATGGAATGATCAGAGAGGGTCAGTCATAGAGTATATGGTAGACCTTAGTTCATTGGTAGGATACTGGGAAAATACTGTCGGTCTACAACAGAGATCGTTTAAAAAAGTCTCCCATGACCCATCCGAGGATATGGCTCAGATGTGTGAGACCTGTCCCAAGTAGGATTTACAGGGAATTTAAGCGTATACAGAGACAGGAATCTCGAATGGTCACATGTTTGTTTGACTCACGGGAGAGAATCACGTAAATACAGTAACTTTAACTGACAAATGGCAGAATATAGACGCCCATCATCTCACAAAAGCCTACCTCAATAACCTAGATTAGGTGAGGATGCTGGGAAAATACTACAATCCCTTTCGTAGGGGCCACGAAGATAGGATTAGAGTAATACAGAATACAGATAGGTATTGAAGTAGGCGTTCTTATAGCGCTCATGACACGCCTGGAGTGGTAAGAAAACCTAATGCAAGGTACTCTCTGCTGTGCAATGCACGGTGGCTTGCTAATGAAAGATGAATAATTTGTGATATGAGTTGTGAAGGGTATTGTTTATCCTTTATTATATTTCACAGTTTTTTCTTTTAAAACATTATCGAAGATTTTCTCAAAAATTTGTTACGTTACTATCGCATATCGCTATGTGATTCATTCAATTCATTTTTCGGCCACTGTTTTCCCGTAAAATTTCTGGGCACCGGCTTTGCGCCTTCCTAATTGTTGTTGTTGGCCTCAGAACGGTCTCAGGTTCATTTTTTGGCAGAGGGCAGTCAGCTATCTCGTTAGGTGTACACAGCTCCCTGGGGTGTTAAGCAAACTTTGGAGAAGCCAGACTGTGGCCTACTCCGCTGCTTTTGTCTGAACTCGGCCGGTTGCTGTACTTGTCCGGACAATCCTCTCGGGACAATTGGAGCAAAACGTTTTTACCTTTCTGCGCCAACTTCAAACGTCCAGGCATTCCGATGCCGCTTCTCTAGTCTAGGAGCATAGGCTTCGCTTCCCTCCAAAATTTGGTTTCTTCAATAAGATGGCATCATACCACCTAGCACATGGCCCACACTGGCCAATGAATCAAAGTAACACTGCTCCAACCCAGTGCCAACCTCCGCTATATTAAAATGTGTGTCCCTAAATAAAAAGTGTCAACTTAGTTGTCCTTTTCCCGATTTTTCGTAAGTTCTTCTACGTTTTTCATCTGCAACATTGGCAAAAATTTGGACTCCTTCCCTCCATGCTGAATCTTTGAAAGATTGGAAGTTGGGTGGTAAGCAGAATATTTTAGGGATTTGGGGACATACCATCAGAGGAGTCTCGAGCTGACCGCCATCTAGGATTGTTGCTGATCTTGAAGAGATGTAAGTTTTATCAGTCCATAGTTGCAAGATTCGCATCTGACGAGCTTGTTTCTCATATGTTACGGGTACACATTCTGACTTGCTGATTTAATTCCAATTTGTATTTGGTTTATTTTATCTTGTACCTGTGAGCTACACAGATAACGATGTCTTGGTGCTTCGTTGCTTCGTTCTCCATGCAGTCTTCTTTACATCTGGCAGCTCCCACATCGTTATCGTCAATTTTATTAATGTAATTCATAACTCAGTTATGCTTATTCTTTGATAACTTTTGAAACTTGGAAGTAAATAACATTCTGTTCAAGGTAGACTTGACCTGTGTTTAAGTATCCTTATTTTATCTTTAAATTTTCCTGGTCAGGTGACCCTTAAAAATACGAATATATATAATCTGGTATACTCCAAGCTGTACTTTGCTGTGTCGGTGTTGCCCTTTGTGTGGCCGTGTTAGACGGTAAATGTTTGATTATCTCGTATTCTAACAGCAACAGGTATGGCACTCTGTTCGAAGTCATGACGAAACTTACTTTACAATACTTCTGTCTTATGCATATATAAAGCTGAGTGTATATGTGTATGTGTGTAAGTCGAGGGTCTCTTCCAAAACCCCTGGATCGATTTCAGCGAAATTAGGCACATAAACAGCAGGCGTCACAAGTATCAGCACTGTGGTGTTTATAACTTCTTAGCTCTAATAGGAGCGGAGACATGGACGAAAACCTGTTTTCCAGCCCTTGGCCTTCACAAATGTTGAAAATTAGGTGGAGTGTTACAGTAACGAATGAAGAGGCTCAGCACAGAATCGGAGAGGGAAGGAATATGTGGAAAACACTGACAAGGAGGAAGGACAGAATGACAGGATAACTGTTAAGACATTAGCGAATGACTTCCATTGTACTAGAGGGAGCTGTAGAGGCCACTAACAGTAGAGGAAGACAGAGATTGGAGTACATCCAGCAAATAATTGAGAATGTTGGTTACAAGTGCTACTCTGAGATGAAGAGTTTGGCACAGGAGACCACATGCAGAGACCACATGTGCCAATGAGCACGAGATGAATAGAGGGGTGATGGACAGAGTGAGGGAAGGAGGAAATGAGCAAATGGCCAGTGAGAGGGGCGAATGGGGAGATGCATGAGGCAACTGGAAATGTAGAGGGGTAATAAAAAAGAAAAATTCCTCCCGAACAGACCATGAACGCCCAACAGTACCGAGCGGCCGCCATGTCATCGTCTGCCCAAAGGCGTCACTGGATGCGCATATGGAGGGGCATGTGGTTATCACACTGCTCTCCCTGCGTATGTCAGTTTCCGAGATCGGAGTAGAGAGTAATGGGCAGGAGGAAAAGGAAGAGCACGAGGTGGTGATGGGAAGTGAAGAAGGAAGAAGTGGTCAGAGGGAGGGGCAAAAAGATATGGTCAGGGAGTGGGGGTGGAGGAAATAGGTAAAGAGGTTGGAAGAAGAAGATGAAGAGAGCAAGGGGAAGGAGAAAGTTAGAGGTGGGAGGATGAGATGTACAGGCAGAGGGAGGAAGAGAAGGACACAAAGAGGAGGAGGAGGAGGAGGAGGAGGTGTGTTTGTGTCGAACACATACATGGCTGGAGCTGCGGAGAAAATGCTATTATATTATGTACATGTGTTGATTAAAGTCTCATTTATTTTCAGTAAGTTGATGTAAAGTAAACAGTTGGACGTCCTTTTCTTCAATATGCGGATAATCAACTAATGTTTCAAGTGGTGTACAGTTTGTAAGTTGTATCAAGCTGGCTGATCTTTCTGTAGTTAACTGTCTTGTTACCTTTCCGGACAATGATATTAATTTTCCCTCTTCCATTTATGGCGGATTTTCTTTTGATTCCAGTACATACTCAATGAAATTAAGCACCTTAATTACCTTGTTTGATTTCAACGGTTTCTTAAAAAGTTAATGATGATTCTGGTCGTTGTTACTTCCTGATGCGAGGATACGAGTAGTATTGATCTAGGGGAAAACCGTGTGGTTAGCTGGCTTAGTCACTTGAACGAAGTGAGTTGCTAGACGCTGTTGCACTCACACAGAGGGAATGAGTAATTTGATTCACCTTCTGATGTTGGTATAACACGAAGGAGAACGCTCGTCCTGTGGAAGTGACCAGGAAATTTGCTTGAGGGAAGCACAGCCTATGGTAACAGGTGCCGTCTACAGTGACTATATAAGGATTTTAATTGTTTTCTTTACTAATGTTCTACCGCTCCTTCTACTTATTTAGGTATAAAAAACGTATTAATTTTTGTGCGTAAACATAATACTGGACCGAGCGAGGTGGCGCAGTGGTTAGCACACTGGACTCGCATTCGGGAGGACGACGGTTCAATCCCGCGTCCGGCCATCCTGATTTAGGTTTTCCGTGATTTCCCTAAATCGCTCCAGGCAAATGCCGGGATGGTTCCTTTGAAAGGGCACGGCCGACATCCTTCCCCAATGCGATGAGACCGATGACCTCGCAGTTTGGTCTCTTCCTCCAAACAACCCAACCCATAATACTGGACAACTGTGAACTCCATAAAAGTGATTGTTTATGCTAACTAAAATTGTAATATTGTGTGTCATTAATTAGCTTTTTCTTAGTTGGTACAGCCTCCTACAAGTTATCGTACAAATTATGAATTATAATTATTACTTTTTTATACTCCTGATCTCTTCAGTACTGCTCTGTTCTCACTTGTTATTAGTATGTTTACTTCTAATGTCCTGTGGCGTATATTGATATTCGTGATGTGCTCTACACATTTAAGTAATGACAATTGTAATGTTGTGGCTAAATCATTTTAACCCTTATCCGTGAATATGGTCTATGACTGAAACCTGTCTACATTGGGTTTAAAATAAAAGCGACTGATGGTCAAACATGTATTTTATACTTTACTTGACGGCTGTTGATAGTCACCTTCCAAAAATGTTTCTTAATTCTTTTATGTAGATCAGGAAAAGCAGGGGGCCTAAAGTACTTCCTCGGGGAACGCCAAGTATTACTTCTCTTTTTACTCGACGACGTTCCATCAGTTACTGCGAATTGCAACATTTTTCACGGGAAAACACGAATCCAGTTGCACAACTCAGATGATACTACGTAGGCACACAATTTGGTTAAAAGTCGCTTTTTAGGAACGGTGCCAAAATCCTATGGAAATATAAAATATGGAACCAGTTTCAGATGCCGTGTTGATAGCACTCATTACTTCGTGAGAATAGAGAGCTAGTTGAGTTTCAAAAGAACGACATTTTTTGAATCCGTCTTGGCTCTTTGTCAATGAATCGTTTTCTGCGAGGTAATTCATAATGTTGGAGCACAGCATATGTTTGAAAATCCAGCTGCAAATTGATGTTAGTGATATGGGTGTGTAATTGAGCAGACTGCTCCTATTTCGTTTCTTCAGTGTTGGAGTGACTCGTGCAACTTTCCAGTCTTTAGGTACGGATCTTTTGTCGAGCGAGCGGTTGAATATGGTTGCTAAGTCTAGAGCTATTGCACCAGCATACTCTGAAAGGAACGTAACTGATATACAGTCTAGACTGGAGGCCATTCCTTCATTGATTTAAACTGCTTCTCCTTCTAAGTTATGCATGTAGCAGTTGTTCATGATTCAAATTCTGCAATATGTAATATGTCTGCTTTTGTGAAGGAATTTTGGAAAACTGTGATTAGTAATTCTGCTTTGGTGGCACTGTCGTCAGTAACATTACCATTGTTACCGCGCAGTGAAGATACTGACTGTGTCTTGTCGCTGGTGTGTTTTACGTACGACCATTCTCTGGATTTCCTGCCAGATTTCGACACAGAGTTAGTTGTGGAAATTAGTAAAAGCATATCGGACAGAAGTCCGGGCTAAGGTCTAGGCGTCAGTAAAATATCACCAGCCTTGGATATTTTGCGTTCTTTTAAATCTGGCACGTTATTTCCTGCGGAACAGTGTTCTGTCCTGTTTGCAGCCCGCTGCAGACTGCATGCTGTCGCACTGGGGGCCTCTGCGCTTTCGCGTTCCGCCCCATTCTATTTTCCACTCCTATTAAAGGGTGAACGCGAACTTCATCGACAAAAACATCGAAGTTTATTCAGGGATATTTTGTGAGTATTTTGTTTTAGGCACCCACGGTCTGCTGTAGCTTGTTACAGTGTAACTGCGTATCTCTTAGTTTCTTACATCCATTTAAGATTTTATTTGCAGTGCAGTGAAAAAATTCGCACAGCAGTATAAATTTCGACTGAAAACGAAGTCTATCTATTCACTCTCTGTACTTGCTGTTTGTCAACATTCTCTACTGATCGTTCTTGTCTCGTGTTTGTGTTCCGGCAGTGATAGTTGCAACTCTTTGTTTTGTGTAGTACGTTTTCATGATTGCTTATTATAGGATTCTGCGTTGTAGTGGTAGTACTACAAATCTCTTCTACTGCAATCTCTTTGCATTTCATATTTTGGGAAGAGGTACTGTGGGCCAGAACAAGAAAAATCGTCTAGTAAACATGAGTTCTAAAATGCGTACTTTAAGAGCTATGTCCACTTGTTCGGGAGAAGAGATGTGAAGTGTTTACTGTAGCGAAGTCAAAGAAGTGCTCATAGCTCTTAAGGTATGCATTTTAGAGTCCATGTATACTAGACTTACTTGCTTCGAATTATCGTTTGTGTCATATCCCTGAATATGGACCATTGCTCCTAATACACACTGTATATAACCATCAACCTCTATATCATTTATTTCACAATTTTCCCTTAGGAGATCAACAATTGAGTATTACTAGCCAACAGAGAGTTGCGTTTTGAATTTCTTCTTGACGGAAGATTATAGATGCATCTATTGCGTTCTATGGTATTTGCTGTCGTAATATTTCATCTGTTTTGAAAAATTGTCTTTAGTGCAACTGGTTTTGGTAGCTGGTGACATGTATGCCCTTATTCTTCTCGATAAATCTATAAACTCTCCACCCTATACTTTGACTATTATCTAGGAACATTTAAGGGATCGACCTTTTTCAGTTTGGTGGCTCGTAGTGAGTCAACATAAGGATACAAATAAATAAGTGCTCCCACCTGCGATTTGTCTCATTTTGATTAGAAATTTTGTTTTCGTCAGAATTACTCATTGTGAACCATAAATCATAGAAGTACGTAGAGACAAATTTCAATAAAATGAAACTTCGATAATGTTACTCCCCTAATAGTGCTTGATCTCGCTCCTAAACCAGTACGTCATAAACTGTAATGGAGAAATGCAAATGTATTCGTTTAACTGTGGGACTATGGTTGAGCATTTAGCATAACCCTGTGATACTATCAGAATGTGACACGGTGGCCTATGCACTGAACAGACTGTTCTCCATAAGCTCATTTGAGATATTAAGAGAAAATCGAGCATCAGAACCTACTAAACAACTGAATTTCAACAGGCGCGGCACTATTAAACATGATACATGGGTATCTTGGCTCGTACAGATACAGGTCTTTATTAAACTATAGATGAAATTATAGGTCAACCTAAAATCTTGTTTATTGCAAAGTCATGTGAATTTGAGTCCAATCATAGAATTGGTAATACAAGTACTTAAAAATGCACAAAAGTTCAAATGAATTGGCAAACAGTCACGACAATACTTTGACACATGTGGGTGGAATTGCAGTTGGAACAATAGAGTTATCATGTCCATGTGAACCACCAATGATTGCTGAGTTAGTAAACTCCAATAAAGTATGTATCAGCACCAGAACCCTTGAATGAGCGCTTGTTGAAGGTAACTTGCTGACAATAAAATTCATAAAAGCGAAACTCTAACTCAAAACAAACGACTACACAGTATCCTTGTTATGACCTATGCAAATGCGGCTCATGCTTACCACTGTTCTATAACTCAGCCGCATAGAATAGCTGCAGTGGTAGCTCATAATTATTTCAGTCAGCCCTGGCACCTATGATCAGCTCTAGGACGATGTCATCCCTCTCTATGCTTCTGGAACGATATCTTCCACTTTGACAATCCAAGGTAAGGTTAATGACCTTTCTTTCGTGGGGGACCACAGTCATATGGAACTTTTTGAAGGGAGTTTCCGGCATTTGACAGTTAATTGCTCTTTTATTTTCCAGAATCATAACTATGGCCTTAGGAACTACACTATGTGATCAAAAGTATCCAGAGACCTGGCTGAAAATGACTTACAAGTTCGTGGCGCCCTCCATCGGTAATGCTGGAATTCAGTATGGTGTTGGCTCACCCTTAGCCTTGATGACAGCTTCCACACTTGCAGGCATACGTTCAGTCTGGTGCTGGAAAGTTTCTTGGTGAATGACAAGTCATTCTTCACGGAGTGCTGCAGTGAGCGGAGATGTCGATGTCGGTCGGTGAGACCTGACACGAAGTCGGCGTTCCAAAATATCCCAAAGGTGCTCTATACGCTTCAGGTCAGGACTTTGTGCAGGCCAGTCCATTATAGGGTTGTTATTGTCCCCCCCCCCCCCCCATGAACCATGGACATTGGTGGGGGGGCTTGCGGGCCTCAGCGATACAGATGGCCGTACCGTAGGTACAACCACAAGGGAGGGGTATCTGTTGAGAGGCCAGACAAACGTGTCGTTCCTGAAGAGGGGCAGCAGCCTTTTCAGTAGTTGCAAGGGCAACAGTCTGGATGATTGACTGATCTGGCCTTGTAACAATAACCAAAACGGCCTTGCTGTGCTGGTACTGCGAACGGCTGAAAGCAAGGGGAAACTACGGCCGTAATTTTTCCCCAGGGCATGCAGCTTTACTGTATGATTAAATGATGATGGCGTCCTCTTGGGTAAAATATTCCGGAGGTAAAATAGTACCCCATTCGGATCTCCGGGCGGGGACTACTCAAGAGGATGTCGTTATCAGGAGAATGAAAACTGGCGTTCTACGGATCGGAGCGTGGAATGTCAGGTCCCTTAACCGGGCAGGTAGGTTAGAAAATTTGAAAAGGGAAATGGCTCGGTTAAAGTTAGATATAGTGGGAATTAGTGAAGTTCGGTGGCAGGAGGAACAAGACTTCTGGTCAGGTGACTACAGGGTTATAAACACAAAGTCAAATAGGGGTAATGCAGGAGTAGGTTTAATAATGAATAGGAAAATAGGAATGCGGGTAAGCTACTACAAACAGCATAGTGAACGCATTATTGTGGCCAAGATAGATACGAAGCCCACACCTACTACAATAGTACAAGTTTATATGCCAACTAGCTCTGCAGATGACGAAGAAATTGAAGAAATGTATGAGGAAATAAAAGAAATTATTCAGATAGTGAAGGGAGACGAAAATTTAATAGTCATGGGTGACTGGAATTCGAGTGTAGGAAAAGGGAGAGAAGGAAACGTAGTAGGTGAATATGGATTGGGGCTAAGAAATGAAAGAGGAAGCCGCCTGGTAGAATTTTGCACAGAGCACAACTTAATCATAGCTAACACTTGGTTTAAGAATCATGATAGAAGGTTGTATACATGGAAGAACCCTTGAGATAGTAAAAGGTATCAGATAGATTATATAATGGTAAGACAGAGATTTAGGAACCAGGTTTTAAATTGTAAGACATTTCCAGGGGCAGATGTGGACTCTGACCACAATCTATTGTTTATGACCTGTAGATTAAAACTGAAGAAACTGCAAAAAGGTGGGAATTTAAGGAGATGGGACCTGGATAAACTGAAAGAACCAGAGGTTGTACAGAGTTTCAGGGAGAGCATAAGGGAGCAATTGACAGGAATGGGGGAAAGAAATACAGTAGAAGAAGAATGGGTAGCTTTGAGGAATGAAGTAGTGAAGGCAGCAGAGGATCAAGTAGGTAAAAAGACGAGGGCTAGTAGAAATCCTTGGGTAACAGAAGAAATATTGAATTTAATTGATGAAAGGAGAAAATATAAAAATGCAGTAAATGAAGCCGGCAAAAAGGAATACAAATGTCTCAAAAATGAGATCGACCGGAAGTGCAAAATGGCTAAGCAGGGATGGCTAGAGGACAAATGTAAGGTTGTAGAGGCTTATCTCACTAGGGGTAAGATAGTTACTGCCTGCAGGAAAATTTAAGAGACCTTTGCAGATAAGAGAACCACTTGTATGAACATCAAGAGTTCAGATGGAAACCCAGTTCTAAGCAAAGAAGGGAAAGCAGAAAGGTGGAAGGAGTATATAGAGGGTCTATACAAGGGCGATGTACTTGAGGACAATATTATGGAAATGGAAGAGGATGTAGATGAAGATGAAATGGGAGATACGATACTGCGTGAAGAGTTTGACAGAGCACTGAAAGACCTGAGTCGAAACAAGGCCCCCGGAGTAGACAACATTCCATTGGAACTACTGACGGCCTTGGGAGAGCCAGTCCTGACAAAACTCTACCATCTGGTGAGCAAAATGTATGAGACAGGCGAAATACCCTCAGACTTCAAGAAGAATATAATAATTCCAATCCCAAAGAAAGCAGGTGTTGACAGATGTGAGAATTACCGAACAATCAGTTCAATAAGCCACAGCTGCAAAATACTAACACGAATTCCTTACAGACGAATGGAAAAACTACTAGAAGCCGACCTCGGGGAAGATCAGTTTGGAGTCCATAGAAATACTGGAACACGTGAGGCAATACTGACCTTACGACTTATCGTAGAAGAAAGATTCAGGAAAGGCAAACCTACGTTACTAGCATTTGTAGACTTAGAGAAAGCTTTTGACAATGTTGTCTGGAATACTCTCTTTCAAATTCTAAAGGTGGCAGGGGTAAAATACAGGGAGCGGAAGGCTATTTACAATTTGTACAGAAACCAGATGGCAGTTATAAGAGTAGAGGGACATGAAAGGGAAGCAGTGGTTGGGAAGGGAGTAAGACAGGGTTGAAGCCTCTCCCCGATGTTATTCAATCTGTATATTGAGCAAGCAGTAAAGGAAACAAAAGAAAAATTCGGAGTAGGTATTACAATCCATGGAGAAGAAATAAAAACTTTGAGGTTCGCCGATGACATTGTAACTCTGTCAGAGACAGCAAAGGACTTGGAAGAGCAGTTGAACGGAATGGATGGTGTCTTGAAGGGAGTAAGACAGGGTTGAAGCCTCTCCCCGATGTTATTCAATCTGTATATTGAGCAAGCAGTAAAGGAAACAAAAGAAAAATTCGGAGTAGGTATTACAATCCATGGAGAAGAAATAAAAACTTTGAGGTTCGCCGGTGACATTGTAACTCTGTCAGAGACAGCAAAGGACTTGGAAGAGCAGTTGAACGGAATGGATGGTGTCTTGAAGGGAGTAAGACAGGGTTGAAGCCTCTCCCCGATGTTATTCAATCTGTATATTGAGCAAGCAGTAAAGGAAACAAAAGAAAAATTCGGAGTAGGTATTACAATCCATGGAGAAGAAATAAAAACTTTGAGGTTCGCCGGTGACATTGTAACTCTGTCAGAGACACCAAAGGACTTGGAAGAGCAGTTGAACGGAATGGATGGTGTCTTGAAGGGAGGATATAAGATGAACATCAACAAAAGCAAAACGAGGATAATGGAATGTAGTCGAATTAAGTCAGGTGATGTTGAGGGTATTAGATTAGGAAATGAGACACTTAAAGTAGTAAAGGAGTTATGCTATTTGGGGAGCAAAATAACTGATGACGGTCGAAGTAGAGAGGATATAACATGTAGACTGGCAATGGCAAGGAAAGCGTTTCTGAAGAAGAGAAATTTGTTAACATCGAGTATAGATTTAAGTGTCAGGATTTCTGAAAGTATTTGTATGGAGTGTAGCCATGTATGGAAGTGAAACATGGACGGTAAATACACTCCTGGAAATGGAAAAAAGAACACATTGACACCGGTGTGTCAGACCCACCGTACTTGCTCCGGACACTGCGAGAGGGCTGTACAAGCAATGATCACACGCACGGCACAGCGGACACACCAGGAACCGCGGTGTTGGCCGTCGAATGGCGCTAGCTGCGCAGCATTTGTGCACCGCCGCCGTCAGTGTCAGCCAGTTTGCCGTGGCATACGGAGCTCCATCGCAGTCTTTAACACTGGTAGCATGCCGCGACAGCGTGGACGTGAACCGTATGTGCAGTTGACGGACTATGAGCGAGGGCGTATAGTGGGCATGCGGGAGGCCGGATTGACGTACCGCCGAATTGCTCAACACGTGGGGCGTGAGGTCTCCACAGTACATCGATGTTGTCGCCAGTGGTCGGCGGAAGGTGCACGTGCCCGTCGACCTGGGACCGGACCGCAGCGACGCACGGATGCACGCCAAGACCGTAGGATCCTACGCAGTGCCGTAGGGGACCGCACCGCCACTTCCCAGCAAATTAGGGACACTGTTGCTCCTGGGGTATCGGCGAGGACCATTCGCAACCGTCTCCATGAAGCTGGGCTACGGTCCCGCACACCGTTAGGCCGTCTTCCGCTCACGCCCCAACATCGTGCAGCCCGCCTCCAGTGGTGTCGCGACAGGCGTGAATGGAGGGACAAATGGAGACGTGTCGTCTTCAGCGATGAGAGTCGCTTCTGCCTTGGTGCCAATGATGGTCGTATGCGTGTTTGGCGCCGTGCAGGTGAGCGCCACAATCAGGACTGCATACGACCGAGGCACACAGGGCCAACACCCGGCAACATGGTGTGGGGAGCGATCTCCTACACTGGCCGTACACCACTGGTGATCGTCGAGGGGACACTGAATAGTCCACGGTACATCCAAACCGTCATCGAACCCATCGTTCTACCATTCCTAGACCGGCAAGGGAACTTGCTGTTCCAACAGGATAATGCACGTCCGCATGTATCCCGTGCCACCCAACGTGCTCTAGAAGGTGTAAGTCAACTACCCTGGCCAGCAAGATCTCCGGATCTGTCCCCCATTGAGCATGTTTGGGACTGGATGAAGCGTCGTCTCACGCGGTCTGCACGTCCAGCACGAACGCTGGTCCAACTGAGGCGCCAGGTGGAAATGGCATGGCAAGCCGTTCCACAGGACTACATCCAGCATCTCTACGATCGTCTCCATGGGAGAATAGCAGCCTGCATTGCTGCGAAAGGTGGATATACACTGTACTAGTGCCGACATTGTGCATGTTCTGTTGCCTGTGTCTATGTGCCTGTGGTTCTGACAGTGTGATCATGTGATGTATCTCACCCCAGGAATGTGTCAATAAAGTTTCCCCTTCCTGGGACAATGAATTCACGGTGTTCTTATTTCAATTTCCAGGAGTGTAGTTTGGACAAGAAGAGAATAGAAGCTTTCGAAATGTGGTGCTACAGAAGAATGCTGAAGATTAGATGGGTAGATCACATAACTAATGAGGAGGTACTGAATAGGATTGGGGAGAGAGGAGTTTGTGGCACAACTTGACCAGAAGAAGGGATCGGTTGGTAGGACATGTTCTGAGGCATCAAGGGATCACCAATTTAGTATTGGAGGGCAGCGTGGGGGGTAAAAATCGTAGGGGGGGGGGGGGGACCAAGAGATGAATACACTAAGCAGATTCAGAAGGATGTAGGTTGCAGTAGGTACTGGGAGATGTAGAAGCTTGCACAGGATGGAGTAGCATGGAGAGCTGCATCAAACCAGTGTCAGGACTGAAGACCACAACAACAACAACAACAACAACAACTACAACATTGTCGTGTAACCACTCCACCACAGGCTGTGCATCATGAACAGGTGCTCGACCGTGTTGAAAGATGCAATCGCTATCCCCGAATTGCTCTTCAACAGTGGTAAGCAAGAAGGTGCTTAAAACACCTGTGCTCTGACAGCGCCAAGCAAAACAACAAGGGGTGCAAGCCCTCTCCATGAAAAACACGACCACACCATAACACCACCGCCTCTGAATTTTACTGTTGGAACTACAAACGGTGGCAGATGACGTTCACCGATCATTCGCCATACCCACACCCTGCCATCATCGTGTACCGTGATTCGTCACTCCAAACAACGTTTCTGCACTGTTCAATCGTCCAATGTTACGCCCCTTACACCAAGCGAGGCGTCGTTTGGCATTTACTGGCTTGATGTGTGGCTTATGAGCAGCCGCTCAACCATGAACTCCAAGTTTTCTCAACTGCCTCCTACCTGTCATATTATTGTATTGTATTGTATGGAACTGGGGCCTAGAAGCTACGGAGAGACTGCGTTCCCGCCGTAGCCCTCAGTGGTACACAACCCCACAACAGGCTACAGCAGTCTACTCACCCCACCACCGCCCCACACCGAACTCAGGGTTATTGTGTGGTTCGCCCCCCCCCCCCCAGTGAACCCCCCCCCTCGGGAATGTCTCACACCAGACGAGTGTAACTCCGATGTTTGCGTGGTAGGGTAATTATGGTGTAGGTGTACGTGGAGAAAGTGTTTGTGCAGCAATCGCCGACATAGTGTAACTGAGGCGGAATAAGGGGAACCAGCCCGTATTCGCCGAGGCAGATGGAAAACCGCCTTAAAAACCAGCCACAGACTGGCCGGCACTCCGGACCTTGTCACTAATCCGCCGCGGGGGTTCGTGCCGGGGTCCGGCACGCCTTCCTTCCCGGAAAGCAGTGCGTTAGACCGCACGGCTAACCGGACAGGCAGCTGTCATAGTACTTGCAGTGGATCCTGATTTAGTCTGGAAATCCTTTGTGATGGTCTGGATAGATGTCTGCCTCTTCAGCTGTCGGCGATTCTGTCAGTCAACAGACGAGGTCGGTCTGATCGCTTTTGCGCTGTACGTGTCCCTTCCGTTTCCGCAGTTGACCTAGGAATATTTATGAGTGTGGAAATCTCGCGTAACACGTATGACACCAGTGACGCTCAATCACCTGACCACGTTCGAAGTCCGTGAGCTCCGTGGAGCGCCTCATTCTGCTCTCTCACGATGTCTAATAACTAATGAGGTCGCTGATATGGAGCGCCTGGCTGTAGCTGGCAGCACAATGCACCTAATATGAAACTGTGGAGGTGGCCGGATACTTTTGATTTCAGAGTGTATTCTCAAGTGTACGTTGAAATATTAAAATATGTGTGACCCATCTGTGACATGTCATCGTCGAAAAAACATATTTCTGTTCTCCCACATGTCTCGTATCCTGTAATACGACAACTGGGCTATAAGACCGGAAATATGTTTTTCGAGGATGACATGTCACAGTCAGGTCAGACATACTTTAATATTTCAACATCAGAATGCCTCTAAAAGCCGAAAACATGACTGTGTAAAATAAATAAATAATTAACAACAAAATGCCGAAAATAACCTTAAAAAAGAAAGAAAAACGTTCCGAGACACGGTGTCTATGTGCTCGCCTTCTCAAAATCATGCTGGTTCTGCCCGCACTGCGCAATGGATTGTTGTTAGAAAAATCGCTTTGTTAGCAAATCGCTGTAGACCTTCTAAGGTTCTACCAATGAAAAATTTGTAACAAAAGCAACAATTTCCCTTCTCCTAAACAACTTGTAAATAGTAGCATACATTTCTCTCTTAGTGTAGGGTAGAAATCAGAGATGAGTGTGGTTTCACATTTCAGTCAATAATAGTGGCTGCACGCTCGCTGTCGTGATTCTATCTTCCCTCTACAAAAATAAGTTTGATGATCCCATCTGGGGATCTGTTACAAAACTGAAATATCAGTTACTGCTGGCTTCCTATGAGTCTTGCACATTCTCCTCAATCTGAGTGCCTCGTGCTTTCCCATCACTTGGAGGCTGCTGTCATTTTAGAAAGAAGTGCATTTTTGCGAGAAACACAAAGTAACTTTCTGTCATCTTAGAGACCTATAGCACACTGTGGTGTTTCCCGTTACAATGCAAGGGAGATACAGTCCTAAAGTGAATCGGTTGATGAGAGCACCAAAGATGATAACTTGCACTAGAATACAACTATGCGAAAGTTCGTATTCAAAATCAACAAGAATGAAGGGAATATGAAATGTAAGAGTAACAGCTGAAATACAGAGAAATTAACAAAGAGACCTGAACAGGTAAGTTTTCTTCGTGTAAATTGCAAGATGTTTAAGCAGAGGAATTTCTACAGACAGTATCTGAGTACTTCATGCTTTGACCTATTTTGAAGCCATAAATCTAGGGTCTATTCAATTTTTTTTCCACTATCAGAACAATTGTTCATTTATTCTATGTTCCCCACTTAGAATCATTCAAATGATATCATTTCGGATATTGCCTTCTTATAAGGTCGTCAGCAGACGATGTGTTGAAAAATAAAGGGAAAACGGTAATGGTAAAATACCAGAAAATCATATTTAAAAACTTAGGCCACCTAATGTTTACAGCTAAAGCGCTTGTACATCCTCTTCCAAAGTGCGGGATCCTTACGACTTAGGATTGACCGAGTACATGGGAAAAGTTTGGAGTAGGACAGCTCTTTTGTATTATCGCAAAATAGGGAGAAAGTGTCAAGAGTTATCAAAAGAGAATGGCAATCACAAAACAAAGAAATTTTTCGTTCTATCGAGAGCTTTCTACGAAATTTCTCTCACCAACTTTTTGCTACGAATGCCAAAGTATTTCATTGAGAAGTGACCTCCGTTCTCAAATGAGATAAATCAAAGTCAGTACGGAAACGTTAATGAGTTTATTTTTCCCGGATGCTGTTCGACAATGGAACTGTCGAGAAATAAATTAAAATTGATTCTATGAAACCTCTACCAAACAAGTTTGAATTGCAGATTAATCGTGTAGCTGTAGACGAATACGTTACATAGAATATCGTCAAAAGAATGCATAGATTACTCCAGTAAAAGTATACCTGTGCTCTGCTTGATGTTACTGAAGGCTACAATGATTTGCATACTAGCAAACAGATTCAGTTTGGACGATCGGAGCAGAGGCATGTTTATTTTCTAAGTTCTTCTAACGCCATGTTCAATTTTACTTTTACCGAAATGCTGCACTCATGATGAGTTACGATTTAACACGCTCAGGTACGTGTTTTGCTCTACATAAAAATTGGTTTGAGTTTGTAACTTAATTGCTTAGTATTTTACTATTTGCATTTTTCTTTCTTTACACCGACGTCAGCTTCTAGTTGCTTTTTAAAAACTTGAAACGGGTGATAATATCATTTCTGTAAGAGAGAAAGATATTGTAAAATAATTTTGAAGACGATCACATACCTCAAGAAACCGCATCGGCCTTACAAGAAAGGTGCTTTCTCATGCTTTGACGCACTTGCAACAGGCGAACAAGGAAGTAGCTGAATTAATACGCACCGTTCAGCTGGGAATACGACGATGGCGACCTGAAGTATGAACCATTGTTTTGCTGGTGAGTGTAATGCTGTCTCACCGCTTCATAATTTACGAATCACCTACTTGTGGAAAGATTCACTCACAGTGACACTTACAACATAGTTAAGTTACGGACGCGGATGATTCATTCCTGTGTTTCTGGTTCGCTTCAAACAATGTGATCAATAATCTGTGATAGGTATCCCAATCGCCTGCCTCACTTATGATTTCTCCCCTCTACTTTGTCATTAGTTAACCAAACCTGCGACTTTAAAGATGCAAATTACCATGTCTCCTCGCAACGGTATGAGTTGGACTTCGTTCTTCCTTTATTCTGTATAGTACTATTTCACATTAGACTCTGTCTCTCCATTCAGTTTCCAAATGTCAATAGAATAGCGTATATGAAAACGACAAGGTTTGTTTTCTTGTTGGTTTTCTGTGAAGGACTGTACTGCAAATAGATAGTAGTCGACACTTCCCTTACCGAAATCTCAACATCTGTCCTCCAGTTATTTATTTTATTGAAAAAATGTTCCGTTTTACACTTTGCATGTTCTTTGCGTCGCACGCCTTGCGCAATATTGTTTGGTAAATATTAAAATAATTTTAAATCTCCACTGAACATGCACGTTTGGCAGACTGTTTTTCGTCTATGTTATTCGGTCCTTTACTTACCCTTGTTTCAGATTTACGAAAAACAGCAGGTGCTTCAAATTTCTACCTTCGTATAGCCTGAACAACATAATGTGTGAAAACTATTACTAATCCAGAATGAGATTTTCACTCTGCAGCGGAGTGTGCGCTGATATGAAACTTCCTGGCAGATTAAAACTGTGTGCCCGAGAAGAGCCCGCAGGAGAGCTTCTGTAAAGTTTGGAAGGTAGGAGACGAGGTACTGGCAGAAGTAAAGCTGTGAGTAGCGGGCATGAGTCGTGCTTCGGTAGCTCAGTTGGTAGAGTACTTGCTCGCGAAAGGCAAAGGTCCCGAGTTCGAGTCTCGGTCGGGCGCACAGTTTTAATCCGCCAGGAAGTTTCATATCAGCGCACACTCCGCTGCAGAGTGAAAATCCCATTCTGGAAACATCCCCTAGGCTGTGGCTAAGCCATGTCACCGCAATATCCTTTCTTTCAGGAGTGCTAGTTCTGCAAGGTTTCGCAGGAGAGCTTCTGTAAAGTTTGGAAGGTAGGAGACGAGGTACTGGCAGAAGTAAAGCTGTGAGTAGCGGGCCTGAGTCGTGCTTCGGTAGCTCAGCTTGGTGGGGCCCATCACCATCTCACGATCGATCAGACAAGGGTGCCCGCTGTCAACGATATTGTATGCCATCGCTGTCGAGCCGCTGCTTTGCGGGCTCCGGAATCGACTCCAAGGAATGACGATAAGGCACAACAAGTTTATATGCCGAACATACGCAGATGACCTAGTGTTTTTAGCACGGTCAGGCGACGAGGCAAGAGCGGCCCTGCATTGGATTAATTTGTATTGTATGGCTACGGGAAGTCGCCTGAACATGGCAAAGTCGGGAGCGATGAACATCGGGAGAGGACTCCCGACAGGAAGTGTAGCACCATTACAGCCGATCACCACGATGAAATGCCTGGGAATTATCTTCACTACAGACGTTCGACGCACGGCGGCACTGAGTTACAGACATCTTCTGCAAACAATTCGTGCGAGTGTCCGAAGTCACAGGTTAAGGGCACTGGATATGATACAACGGGTCACCTTTGCCAACACTTATCTAGCCTCTCGCATCCCCCATCTGGCACAAGTTCTTCCTATGCCGGTGGTGTTGGCCCGCCGAATCCTGGCGGCACTAGGATATTTTGTGAGCACAGGTCTGCTTTTTAAGGTAGGATACGAAACCCTCACCCTTCCTCGTAGTCGTGGAGGTCTTGGACTAGTCCACGTACGCGACCGAGCAGTGGCTATTTATGTATCCACGATGATAAAGATGTGGACACGACACCAGACAAGTCTGACGGGCAGCTTGATAGACGAACTCGCTCCACCTTCTCGTTCGGCTCCGGTAGCGGTGGCTCACATCTCACCATCGCTTGCCCATATGCGAACCTTCTTTGTGGAACACAGTTATGTACATATGGAACTACCAACTACCAGGACGGCAACGGCACGTGATATATATCACATCTTGACTCGACGACGGCCGAATAATGCCATAGAGCGCCGCCAACCAACGGTTACGTGGTCAGTGGTATGGCGTACAGTGCACCACCCACACCTTGATACGGGAACGTGCGCACTGTGGTATCAGGTGGTCAATGGGAAATACGTGACTCGTTCCAGGTTGCATACAATTCATATGGCGGACGAGCCACTGTGTCCGCAGTGCAATGTTATAGACACTGAGGAGCATCGCCTGATATGCGGTGCTTCGGCGGACGTATGGTGTTTGGTCAAAAAAATGATCGCCTTCCTCCTTCGGGTGGGGCCGCAAACAATAGAACCACGCACACTACTTCTCCCAGATAGGACGTATTATCCCCGAACGAAGACAAACGCAGTGACTTGGATTCGAGGTTTGACTGTGCGTTATCTTTTCCGAGACGGCAGTAAGAATGTGCTTGACTTTTGGGCCTTACTACAGGAACACCACTCACAGCTTATGAGACATCCGAGATATCGATCATATTACGCAAATTTTTTAGGGAGTGCCTTGCTTGATCCCCCACCCAGTTCGGGTGTCCCGGCTAGGAGAATGTAATTATTGTCTATAAGTATCAGAACAAGAAAGGACCAGGACAGTGGAGAGGATCCACAAACACACGTGAAGACGTACCCGACAACAACGCGAGGTATGACGGGATTAGCGAGGTATGCGCCTAAAAGAGGAACGTCGAACGTTATTGTTTTGTACTGACAGAAGCAGGATATTTTATTTTATTTTTTTTTCACTATTATGTAAAAAAAGTCCACTTATTTACGTTTCCCAGGAAAATTTTATTTTATAAAGTCATCGTCTTATATATTTAAAGAAAAAGTGCTAGAAGCAGTTTATGTTTGTTATTGTTACAAAAAAAAAGCGGTCTTAAGCGCTGCAGTCATGGACTGTGCGGCTGGTCCCGGCGGAAAAAAAAAAAAAAAAAAAAAAAAAAGTTGGTAGAGTACTTGCCCGCGAAAGGCAAAGGTCCCGAGTTCGAGTCTCGGTCGGGCACACAATTTTAATCTGCCAGGAAGTTTCCCTATTACTAATGTTTAAACGGAAGTTCTGTCATTTCGATGTATATACTGTTCATTCTATCGTGCAATCATGATTTCGGTCATTTTCAGGTACCACATTAAAAAGGCCATTTTGCAGATCTGATTTAATCTTCAGCCGAATACAGTCCGGAATAATTTTATTGGACCTGCACTTTTTTTATTGAAACTAATGCATTCCGTCTAAATAGCTTAATCTTCATTCGTTGTAAACTAAGAACTTCCGCCAGTGCCTGGCTAGGCAATCTGTTTTTAATCTTTCCAGTCTGAGGCCACAGTCATATAATAAATAATAGAATAAACGGTCTATGCTGTAAAATGGCGGAACATTCATTTAAACAGTATCGTGTGACTCTTACCCCAAAACGTGGAAAAACTATTAACTTTTATTAATGTTTATTCCCTTTCAGTCACATTTACGTTTCAAATACTTGTAAACGTTGGGGAGAGACAAGCCAATGAATTAACATATATTTTGTATTTTCATTCAGTAATTTCATATTGAATAATGTTCTCGGGTAACTCACTGTTAAGAAATGAAGCTTCTTTTTGCTCAAAATTCCACTCCAAGAATAAGACATGGTACTCACTGGCTGGCTCTGAGCACTATGGGACTCAACTGCTGAGGTCATTAGTCCCCTAGAACTTAGAACTAGTTAAACCTAACTAACCTAAGGACATCACAAACATCCATGCCCGAGGCAGGATTCGAACCTGCGACCGTAGCGGTCTTGCGGTTCCAGACTGCAGCGCCTTTAACCGCACGGCCACTTCGGCCGGCTGGTACTCACTCACGATCATGTTGTAGACATCTGTTTCTTGAGTTACACATTATGACTACTGCTGCACAATGTATTTGTTCCCTCGTGACTTTGGTTGTAAATAACCCACTCTTTTTCAAGAGGAACAGTCACACGCATAATTAAAATACCAGTAGAAAAAGGTATTCATTATTTCACTTTAAGACTGCCTTTAGCACAAAAAGGGGTGCACACGGCTGTAACCGAAACATAAAATGTCTGAAAGAGAGCAAAGTTAAATTTGGAAACAAACTGAAAAAGTTTATCCTTGATTACTCTTATTCCGTGGAAGAATTTCTGTTTATGTAACATATACAACGTGGCGGGTAGGAATTTCCAGTTCACACTGTATATAAAAAAAGAAAAGACAAGAAACTTGTAAACAGTCAGCATGTAGCCACCTTTGCATATTAATGTGTAATATGAATTTAAAATGACTCACTCCATATTCTTACAATTAATCGTAGAAATTACCCTTGGAACATAAAACTAACTAACAGCTTTAATCCTATTTTGATTGGTTTCTTAAGCTAATTTGTTGTCCAATCTGGAATAGATAAAATGTTTTGCACCGTTCCTTAAAATAGGTTACATTTACCGAACTTTGATCGCTTCTTTCTTAATAAGTATCGCTATCAGCTCTCACAACTTCAAATCTTTTTAATTCAACGTAGCTGGTACCATCAATTGCTTTTCGTATCAGTATTACTCGTGTGTATCTTAAATTACGTCTGGCCGCACACTGTAAAGTGGTTTCCGGAATGTAGACGTAGATGTGTTATAGTTGACATAGAGTTACAGTTTTTGTTATTCATTATTTCTAATTAACAGTTTCGTCGGAGTGACGCACGTACGGAGTAAAATTTCCGTAGTTACCGCCAGTCTGGCTGAAGGACAATCGAAGCAGTATATTACATCGAGCTCACACCGCCCTTCTTGAAGAGTTTTATTGACACCTGCTCTGGTCTTGAAATCTCACGCTCTTGCATCATCATCATTGTGGTTTTTATTTACTGTTACACTCCGGTGAAAATCGGCATCAGATTTATGTTTGGTGCTCTGCTACTGTGTAATAAGAATTATGACGCATGCAACAATAACATTATTCGTATGCGCTTTTGATGCACACAAATTAGGTGTTAATACATGGAATTCTGTAAATGGTTTGGTATACGATGGTAACATAAGCGATCAGGATCGAAACAACCTCGTCTTGAGAGGAATATTGGGGAATATTGGATTCACCGCAGTCGTAGCTATATTATTATAAGACTTACAGTTGGTATTTTGTCCATATTTTGCAAATAAATCGTTTGGTTACTGATTGCTGCAGAACATTTCTATATTAATGTTTTAGTATAAACCGGGTGTCTCGTCAGGCGCATTTTCTGTACAGCTTCGGCAGATATCTGCAACTCTGGTTTTTCAACGCGTCGCTGGAGTGAGCCCAAACAAATGGCACTCATCACATGTTTCACGCGACGCCCAGCATCAATGGTAAGTGTCAGTTTTCCGTTCCAAACAAAATAATTTTTAAACTGAAATTTTATGTGTCCATTCGATAGAGGGATAGAAGCTGATTCTAGTGCGATATTCGTTTTACCGATATACATTAACAGGGACAGTAATACACGTGTATTAACCGGTACTCCAGTAGCGACTTAATAGCGCTGCATGCTTGGCGGTTGCGGTATGTGCGATCCAGGGCGGTGCTGTCGTTACTGGAGTACTCGTTGCTCTTACTATTTTACTGTCCCTGTTAATACGTAACGTGCCGAAACACCACAGAAAATGTGCCTGATGACTATTAGGAGTTATTCAGTTGACATTTCATTCACGAATCTATAGCAACTTTGTATTTACATGAACGGAGAAAGAGTCCTTAGTAAAATTATTCTTGGAAAGTAAACGAAAAATAAATATCGAATCAATATTTTTCTTTATATGACCCTCATTACCCGGATTTGTTAGCCAACATTTAAGATGGTTGCTACTATCATGCAACATTGTTTTCGTTCATCATTACCAACCTGCAGACGTTTGCCTGCGCACAATGACGCAAATTTAAGACAAGAGTCTCGTCAATATTTGTCTAATGTAAGAGATATTTTTGTCCTCTAGGAAGCATGATACGTATTTGCGGTTTTATTTCAGTCTAAAGATTTTGGAAATACTGCTATTAGCAAAAACAGTTTTCCTTGGCGTGAACACTGTAACCTAGGACAACACGACTGACTTGAGTATACGACGGGAACGCATCTTCAATGATTTCATGGGTGTTGAAGAGCTATGTTAATACGAATTTGAGATTGGTTCACAAGAGTTAGATTCAGATTGCCGTTATCACATAGAGTTGGCGTCAGTAATGATTCTATTGGAGACAGCGGTATCATTTAATCAGTGAACGTTTTATCAACACCAACAGTTTGCTGTGATAATCGCTTTAGGACGTCTGACCTACGCCGAAGAAATTCGTGTTGATGCTCTGGGTGCTTTGAACATATAGAAAATTTGGTGTTTATGATCATATCTCTATAATTGCTGGAATTATGTTTTCCACAGGACACCGATCCCGTATGATAGGTTTTTGAGTGATTTTGAATTGTGCCTTCCATTACCTGAAAATCTGTATATTGTAGTTTGAAACGGTATTCACAGCGTGGTCTTAAGCAGAGTCCGGGCAACGATGACTCTGAAGGTGTACTCCATTAACTGTGAAATGAACATTCCGACCATTAAATTCCAGTCTTTAACGAAAGGAAGGAAAATATTCTTACATGCCTTACACGTCTGAAATTTGCCAGCTGGAAATAAATAGCTATTGTTGTCTCTTCTCTCTCTCTCTCTCTCTCTCGCTCTCTCTGTGTCACACCACACACACACACACACACACACTTTCGGCTACTTCCCTGATATACATTAAATCAGGGCAGTAGTTGAATGAATATGCATACTTTTCAGTTCACATTGACACACACAGAATGAGAGAGTACATTTGTTACTTATTTTGAGTCTTGATTTTTATTTGGGACAATAAGAAAGAGAAATAAATTAGAAGTACAATCTGCTAATTCCGAACAAGGTTTTCGGCAAGTTTCTCTCTGTCATCAGACGAATGTCGGAACTGGAAATTTCTCCCAATCATTTCCAGTTAGGAGTCCTTCTCCCATGTTATCGTGCTTAATGAGATATTTGGCTGCAAAGAACAAATTTGTGAAACTGCCCGGACAGCTGTTATGGGTGGGGAATAAGAGATGTAAAAGAACACGCTTTATTACGCATGTAGCGATCATTATCGTTCTTCGCCACATGGTCCGAAGAACATTCTCGCTCGTCTTATTGCAGCAATGGCTATGCCATGTTGCTGAGCGTTTGAGGGAGAGAGTTACGTGCGTTGGGATACTTCCAATGTACTCGACATAAGAAGTTCCTGCTTTACAATTTCGAGCTGAATACTCGACCGAGTGCCTATTGTAGGAATGGTGGTATGTCAGTTTTTGTCGTTGCGCGTGCCTAAACTCGGCGCACCCTCACGTACGCATTCAATTTCCCGCCAGCAGTGGTCCTTTGGGACCGGAGGGCCCGTTCCTCCTCCCTCGCTCCACCTCCGATGCGCCCTCCGTACAGCGTCCTATCCTCAGATTAGTCACATCTGTGCGCCGCATTGTACCAATGATAGCTTCTGTGCGGGAAACGTTTCTACGTAATTGAAAAATACCTCGGGAGATTTGATACGTTCCTTTTGTTCGTTGTTCTGTTTGGTAGCTGTACCTGGTAAACCAATAAGGTGAGCAAAACCGTTGCCGCTTTATTCGTTTTTCCTCTGCCTTACTATACGTACGACCCACACAAGTGATCGGCTGTGTTATGCGGCGCTTCTTGGATCCTAGTCGACAGTTCCTGTGGAGCAACAAGTTGATTACTACAAGAAGTTATAGAATAGCGTTACTCGTGTAGGAAACTCTGCTGTACATCTAATTGTAAGTTGGTCCATGTTCGAAACAGTCGACTCGCAACGAAAGAGAGCACGCTGAAAAAAACCACTATATTAATATTCATATGTTCATAGATTGTGATTGGGACGCCAGTAGCGGCAACATTAGAACATGCGGTTAGTTACATTTATGCTTTTTAACCGATCATTGCTAATGCTTTCAGCACAACATTATAACGGTATTAAAAACTTCAGCACGTTTACTACTTTGCCGGTAACAATTAATATTACTGTTTTCACGCTTACATACAGATATCTTTTTCTCCCACTCTTACGGAGGAACGCGCGTTAGTTGAGGGCTTAGCCAACGCCATTTGCAGCCAGAATGCGATTTTACATTTTTCATCTGATTATTTATTACATTTTTTTGCTTGGTTCAAGTGCTGATTATTTTTTTTTAAGTTGAAACAAATTTGGTTCTTTGCGTATTTGGTAATTTAATATTTACAATTTTGTTTTTAATTGGAATTAACGAGTTCCTTAATTTTTTAACAACAGAGTTCAGTTTTGGTAGTGTATTGCTGGTGATGATACAACTAGAAAGTTAGTTTGTTGCATTTGATTCCAAATGGTGCAAATGGCTCTGAGCACTATGGGACAACATCGGAGGTCATCAGTCTCCTAGGCTTAGAACTACATAAACCTAACCATCCATGCCCGAGGCAGGATTCGAACCTGCGACCGTAGCAGCAGCGCGGTTCCGGGCTGAAGGGCCTAGAACCGCTGGGCCACAGCGGCCTGCTGTTGCATTTGATTATACATATATAATATATATTTATACTCCACAGCCAGTGAGAGAGTGTTTTGGGGTACAATTACATTACAGACAGGGTAAACATAAACATGGAAAAGAATGCTACATACAAACAGAGCACAGATACATTTACTGACAAAACAGACAAAGACACACAAGGGAAAGCTAATAGATAGGTGAAATAATGTATGAATGTGAGAGTTTGGGGTTAACAGTTTGACGGTGGAAACTTACATGCTAGGTATAAGTTGAAAAAAGTTTTGTGGTTTCTGTGCTTTTGGTAGGGTTTCATACTTACGTCCAATTTTGTTTAAATTACCCACGAGTGTTGCGCAGAAAGCAATGCACCGCATTTTTTATTCAACAATTCTTTATTGAACATAATGAGAATTACACACACAAAATAATGGTGTTTTATCTACACATCCTATTTCTCCACGTAATCTCCATCCTGTTCTATGCTCTTCCTCCAGCGCGAAACAAGAGCGTGCATGCGCTGTCGGTACCAATCCTTGTCCTGGTGGCGGAGGCAGTGCTTCACTGTGTGATGCACCCCCTCATCGTCCTCAAAATGTCTTCACGTATGGCCCAAACAAGTGCAAGTCCGAGGGGCCTCGGTCAAGGCTCTAGGGTGGATGGGGTAACACTATCCAACCCTGTTTAGCGATGTATTGAGCAGCGTTCATACTTGTTTGGGGACGAGCGTTATCGTGTTGCAGCAAAACATCCCCTGGCTCACATTCTTACAGTCCCAGAACACGGTGATCCTGACCTTACCGGCGGAAACAGGTGCTTTGAATTTTTTTCTTCTGTGGGGAGTGGAAATGGCGCCATTCCATCGACTGTCGGTTTGTTTCGGGCTCAAAATGGTGAACCCAGGTTTCATCACCGGTCACAATTCAGGACAAGGAGGTCTCCCCATCAGCTTCAAAACGTTGCAACAACTAAAGACAAATGTTTTTATCTTCGATTTGTGATCCACTTTTTCACCTTTAGACACCGCGGAACCCGTATTGCACATACTTTTGAATATACGAGAGTGCGGATAATTGCATCCACACTTCCTTTTCTGATTGACAGATGCAGTGTCAACTGCCGAGTCACAATGCGTCTATCCTCGTAAATGACAACATCAGCTCGCTGCAACACGTCAGGTGTGACAGCCGTGGATGGTGTCCCCGGCCGCTGCAAATCGTGGAGCTCCGCCGAACCCCTTCTGATCACCTCTTCCTCCGTGCCCAGCGACTAACTGTACTTCTGTCGACAGCAGATGCTCCACGGACTTTGCACAAGCGTTTGTGAATATTCCCCACAGTTTCTTTCTCTGCAGTGAGAAAGTCAATATCAGCACGTTGCTTGTAGTGTACGTCACCTACAGACGCCATTTTGAAATTGTCATGCAGCTACGCCATCTGTCAGAAATGACGCACACTTGGCGCGCTCGCTCAGGAGACTTCAGATAATGCATACGTAACGTTTCGCATTCGTAGCGTTGTTTTCGGCTGAGAAAAGAAATGCAGTGCATTACTTTCTGGCAACCGTCGTATTTGGCCAGTTACGGACGCTTTGGTGTTACGCCATCCTCGTATGTGCAAGTGCACCAATATTTTACAACTGACGCTGAAATAGAAATGTTGTTTACCTTTGAGGGTAGAAAAGCCTTCGAAGACCGCTATCAGTTACTAAGAAGTCATACCAGTCCACGTATTCATCTCGTCTGCAGTCTACCAAGTCTTCAATAGTAGTAGGCTATACGCCACCGACAAAGTTACCTCTTGCATGTATCTACTGGTAGGGAGAGAGAATTATTGGCGGTTAGTGTGATCTTGCCTACAAGCACTTCTTGAGACGCTCCAGGTAATCATTGAGTGGCCATCCATCAACGATGCGTAGGTTTAAGTTACTTTCACAATTTGTTTATACGAAACTCCTATTTTCATTTGTCATTCAACTTTGTCTCGGTCTTCCTTTTTTTTGTCTCTGACTCTTTTTACGTCTGTTTTATGATCCGCTGATACAGTATTCGTTTGGTACGCCCTTTTCGCTATCTACCCCTGCGAATATAGTTTTGGTGTCCCGTGAGCTAGCTCGTGCCAGTCCGCGGCGGTATTCTGTCGCCCCGGGAGGCGACTTCGAGAATATGCCCAGAGACTTCGACCTGTAAACGGTACCGCTGTCATGTGGAGTCTGCCCTGCCCAGTGCAAAGAAAACCCAACGCACAGAACCGAACTCACGTGCACCTTTTACTCTAATTGCTGTACGGCCTGAACTCGTGTTCGCGGCGGGGTAGGGAGGGTGGGTGGAGGGGAGAGGGGGAAATAGCCATTCTAAATCTCGTCTAGACTTAGGATTTCCAACGTTTCCCGAAATTACTCCATAACGGCGGGACTGTAATCTAAGAGATTCCGCGAATTACACCTCGTCCAATGTATGCCTACTGCAGATCTGTGCTCTGATTACCTTCACGTCGACGATATGTTCATCTATAAGTTGTCCTTCAACTCTGCAAAAAAATTACAGGGATTAATAAAGAAGATATATTTCCTAAACGTGTCGGCGATAATTTTTTAGAATATAGAAGTCTAGGTCACTTAATAAAATTCAACTGTCGTGATCGTGTTTATAATCACCGGACTACGAGCCAGTAGGCTAGATTATATTTCAAACCTCTCTGCAGTGTCACGTGCTGAAGACCTCGGATGTGGACGGCTTGTCGCTGTTCGTAGCGAATAAGCTATGAGTAGCCAGTAAGTTACAATCTCCGATTTCCTTGTATTTCAAAACTTATAGACTAACATAAGGATTCGTCGGAGCCATATACTCTATATGCACTCACAGTTGACGCTTCATAGTTTTTCGATGAAACCAAGTGCAACAGAATCTATGGATGAAAGTGCTTTGGATTCAACGCTACCCGAAGAATAAGCGAATAACCAAGAAAATAAGACGACGTGTGGTTTGATTGCATGTTATTTATTTCCACTACTCTTAGAGTGTTTTAGTTCTGCGCCAAGTTGACAATGATTTATTCAGACCACACGGTATGATGACACACGGACAGAACGGCTGATAATGAAGTAAGAATTATCAATTAAAACCTGGCGCAAAATTAGAGTTATAACACTAACTAACGTGAAAAAAGCTAATGTTACCCTCTGGGTGGATTTTTAAGATTGACCGCGCGTGTGTCTAATGGACAAAAGTATCGGACTATAATTTTGAATTTGGTGAAATTAACAGAAAACACCAAACGAACTTTAGCCTTAGGTGTTAATGAAAGTGATAAAATCATAAGTGAATGGAAAAAAATTAAGTCGCCAGTCAGTTAGACACATTAATTTGGAAATATATGTTTAAGAAAATTGAATATTGGTTATTGAAGTTACTTTTGTTGAGAGTTCCCTTTGAATAGCAAACTGGATACAAACTGACACAGTGCACTCTGAACTGTGTATAGCAGCAGTTACCAATAACGCGCACATCAGTAAACTATAAGAAGTAATTTTGCACTAGTCTCACATCAATGACAGCTACACTCAAGAGCATTACTTAATCAAATACTGAAATGTTACTGCATGAAATGCACATCTAAATTTGGACATCAGGGACTTTTATCTTAACCGACATAAAAAAATCAGTAAAGATGAATAAAGTCATAAATACACTTTTTACGCTTCCCTACATACATCAGTTTTCCTTAGCAACAACAATAATTCAATTTTTCCCAGTAAGTGGAGAATGTGGAGACCCATAAACTAGTATAGTTTCTCTAGTCAACTCTCTGATTATTACAGCAAAAAAACTAACTCAAAAAGATAATCATTCACTTCACTTGGAGTAGTTCATAATTTACTTTGTAAGACAATAAAACACAACAATGGGCTTAATTAACTTTAAAAAAGGGACCATTTATGATAGAAATCAAAACCACACTATTTTAGAAAATGAGCTTAACCTATTTGCCTTTTTATCACCAGTGATGCAGGTATTTTAGACAATAATATTTACACAACCTTGCATTGTATTCGTACAAAACTATACTTTGTAATAAACTAAGGATACTTTAGCAAAATTCTATCTAACTCCACTTTTGTGGTTTTAAACTTTAACTTTTACTACTCCTTTTCCATTAGGCAAAAAGCACTTTAAAACACTTGAATGCAAGAATTGTTCATTTAAATCAGGATAATCGGTATTAGTAGCACTTAGGTGAGGACCCTGCATTGGTTCGTGATCAGGACAGAAAATATGGTTCTGGACACAAATTTGTTTTTGCGATTATTATTCAAACCACACACAAATTAACTGCTCCATGCCCATATTCATTACTGAATGTATGAAGTTTATGCAGCAGTGGCGAAGATTGGTGGCAAGCGACATAGCGTCTAACTGTTCCAACGGCTCTCGATGTTCCAATGCTCTATAAAATCTCTTCTTGGCTTCGGATTTCCACCATATTAGAGTCATTCCTTTATGCCGAGAATACCAAATAATAGCCAGATCCACATCCGAGGCAAATCCATTGTAAAGCAGTTTCCAATTGCCTCTCTTAGCACAGTCGAAGTGTACCGTGCTACGGCTAGCCACTTACTGCGTACCGTTCGCACCAAGGAGCCTCTCAGTTCGACCGCCAAAACCACGTTTTACATCGCACATGCCACTTCCGTTGCGGAGGGACTTCCCTACACAATTTATATATTACAAATACAAGTACCCTAAGCATAAACCAGCTTTCAATGAACATTTTCTTTTGTATGCACATACACATATTCGTATTACAATAATTTATCATTTTAACAAATCATTTTGCTTTTTCATATATACATTACAAAACTCTAATTTTCCTATCACAAATCAACGGCTTTATATAACAAACAATACACACTCCATAATTGCAGATACACAGTTTCATAATATATACCTACCTCTAATCGAGATAAGAGTTACAATGTGTGTGTACTCAAAAGGAAGTCTCAAACTGACAAGAAAGTTTCGGTAGAGAGAAGCAGAACTATTTCATCACAAGATTTTTGGAAAATATTGGGTCCTAAGCCAATAGACGGACAGTTCAGCTATGAAAAAAAAAAGAAGATTTATAAAAAGAAATGAAACTGAGCAAGGAAACGAGGACTAAAAATCTACTGATGCAACCTGACTAAAGAAACCGATTTTTAATGCAGTTAACCACAAGCCTAAAGTGTTCGACAAATGATTCAAAGAAGGACCTCATGGGCATTGGAGGGAATCAGGAAGGCATTTCTAACAGATGAAAGTGGGGGAGAGTATCGTGCATTGGAACAGTTTCCAGACTTAAGCCTCTAGCCAGACCTAGAACTGTTTATTATATTTTGTTAACCTGTTTAAAAGGCAGTTTTTGTGTCGTAGAATCTTCTGAAACTACAAAAATTATTCTGGAAAATTAAGGCTTTTCCAAATGTGAAAACATGTTCCAAGGTACAACATAGTCATGTACCTAGGTACAAATATTCTATTCAAACTTAAAAGGGCTCCAATCGAGAAAAACTTCTGATTACCTTATTTAGTCGTCTGTTATTTGCATTAATGTTTTACAATACACCAATAATCAATGACTGAAACCAAATTAAGCAGAAGTATTACCAAAAACCAATTAAATTTTAAATTCAGTTTGAAACTGAAGCTATTGCAAATTAAAACAGATTTCAATTTTCAGAATGGATAAAATTGTTAAGACGTTAACGAAACGCATTTAATTTGTAAATATCATATGTTCCATGGTACAGGGCGATGCTGCACGACCGACGAAGTGAGGTAATAACATCCACATTTTATGTCTCTAGTTTCAAAATTACATAGAATTGTACTTGCAATAAAATTCTGTAACTTAATAATTAATTATTATACAGCTCTTAAATATGTAGGATTTGAAATATTTAGAAATCCTGCTCAAAACACAAGCACATGTCGCTCTCTCTAGTGTGCATTCCTTCTTGTGATTCTAAGTTCAGTCACTAGACTGAACAATGTGCCCACGATCTTCGAATAGCGTTTTTGAATAATAATCAAAACGTCCCCAGTCCCATGTTCAAACCGCTCCACTCCTTAAATTTTGAATAAAAATAATCAACAATGGCGGCCAAAGACTTCTAGCAATAGACGTCGCCATCATTCTCCCTACAACCTTGTCAAAGAGGACGGAGGAGCGGACAGAGGTTACAGGCACTCTGTTGCCCATGGGGTAGGAGATTTCCCCTAAAGTTGGAGGAACCAGTAATGATCTACGGAATGAGGAGGCAGAAGATCATGAAAACCACTGCATTAAAGACATATAATGTGTGTCCACAGGGCAAGTGGCCTGTAATTGAAAAAGTAGCATGATGACGTCTCCATTGGCAAAAGGTTCTGGACTACGCCTCATTCGGATCTCTGAGAGAGGACTGCCAAGGAGGAGATGACCACGAGAAGATTGAATAACCTAGGAAAGGATAACGTTCTACGCATCTCAGTGTGGAACACCAGAAGTAGGTAGGGAAGCTAGAGAATCTGGAAATAGAAATGCTATGGTTCAATCTCGACACAGTGGTTGGTCAGAGAAGTGAAACGGAAAGAAGACAAGGATTAGTGGTTAGATGAATATAGGGTGATATCAATAGCACCAGAAAATGATATAATGGGAGTAGGATTCGTTATGAATAGGAAGGCAAGGGAGAGTGAGTTATTGAGAATAGTTCAGTTATAGGGTTGTTCTCATAGACTCGACAGCAAACAAACACTGACAACAGTAGTTGGGTGTACATGCCAATGTCACAAGGTGAAGATGATGAGATACAAAAAGTATATGATACTGAAGAAGTAATTTCGTGCATAAAGGCAGCTGGATATCTAATAGTGATAGCAGACTGGAATGCAACTGTAGCAGGAGGAGAAGAAGAAAGGCTTACAGGAGAATATCGGCTTGGTACTAGGGATGAGAGAGGACAAAGACTAATTGAGTTCTGCAACGAATTTCAGTTATTAATAGCGAAAGTAAAAGGGCAAAGCATGACCAAATTTTGTTAATGTGGGTTCATACATTCAGGGGAAAACTTTATTGATTTATGCCCCCCTTTCTCTCCCCTTTACCTTTTGTTTTGCTAAGTGGTTTATGACGCCCTGGGGATTTATTTATGACCCCATGGGATAATCTATCTCCCTGAGGAACCTCCTCCCCTCCCCCTCCCCATCAGGAAACCCCCAACTCACCCTTTGCCTTGATGATACAAGTACTCTTTCGGGCCTGAGTTATTCGAATAGCCACCTCCCACTTCATCAGCTTCATTGACTAGTTAGTTAAATCAACAAATTAACTAACCCCTCCCTCTATGGTAAATCTCCTAGTCTCCCCTCCTAGGCCCCACCAGGAAATTGGTGGGTCTGTGCTGGAGAGGTAGAATCCCATTACTAGAAATTCAATTATACAGCAATGGATATAATGTTTATATATAAAATTCAATTTGCAGGCGCTGGATCTCTCTAGTTCATCATTCTCTGCTTGTTGGAAAGATGCCGCTCTTGTAAAAAACATTGAAAAGAAGTAATTAAATGGATCACTTTTTTTTATTCCTATCACACAAGGAATACTGCCAACATAAGTCACCAGGTGAAGTCATACATTTAAAAATCTTTTAATGACAAAGCACATGCTGTCTGCTGGGCCACACCACACAAATGCTGCCTCACGTAATCCCACTTGCATTGGTCCGGTGACCACTGTTGGTTGTCACACAGCTAATGAACTCATGCAGCACAGAGATCAGAAGTTGCACCAATCCTCAAACAAGAGCTTTGGGTGGTGGCATCCATTTGATATTTGGTACCTGACAAATTCCTGTTGAAACACATGCTATCTCCCTCCCTCTCTCTCTCTCTCTCTTTCCCACTCTCTCTCTAGTGACCACTGCTGTGCACGCCGTGCGATCAGTCATAATTGGACAGAAAGGTGAGCAAAGCAATATTTGTGTGGGAAATCCCCAAGCCTTCCCCAGTGGGAAACCGAAACACACGAGAACTCCTTCAACGCAAATGCCTGACTGGGAAGTGACCCATAAATACTACTCAAGTCAATAAATTGACTGACTAATCAATTTCCGGTCAGTTGATTGTGATGTATGGGATATAAGCTGGGTGGGGTAGCTCACTGGTCCCTCTTGCACTCAACCTCTAAAAGAAGAAGCAGACCCATGAATTGTCGCTAACATTAGTCGAGATCTTCATCTGCCTCTCCACCACAGAAGTAAGTACTCATATAGGTAAGAAAAGGTGGTCGCTACACTTTCAAATACTTAGTTTGAACTTTTCAAGGTCATCCAACGACCCACTTCCCACATTTGAAATACATGCACATAGATCACTGTATATAGGAAATGTCTTAGGGTTTATGGTAGGTTACCGAAGGTAATATTCTTGTACAAAATCTTATTCACTTTTCCATATACATTTACGCACAGAAAAGAACTCTTTCCTCATTCTTGTTACGTGTGGTATTAACAAAATCCAGTTTAATTCTTAACTTATAACTTAAATCCACATCCGAATCATCTATTTCTTTCTGCATCCAGTAATTTGACTAATACATAGCAGGTATATACTCGAATTCTAACATATATCTAATTTTCTTCCTGTAAAATACTTGTTTTATGTCTTTAACTATTTACTCTGTTCCTTCCTGCAGTTCTTCTAGGTGACAGCATGCGGGGATTTAAATTGTTCCTCTTATCTTTACCATGACGCTATTGTTAAAGTGTTCTACACCTTCCTCTGTGCATGTCGGCAACTCTTTTGCTCCACATACTTGCAGATTCCTGTATAGAACTTTAAGTTTACAACTTTTGTAAACGAGTGTCCATTAAATGTAGTTATTCCATCAGTTTAAACAAAAAATGGTTCAAATGGCTCTGAGCACTTTGGGACTTAACATCTGTAGTCATCAGTTCCCTAGAACTTAGAACTACTTAAACCTAACTAACCTAAGGACATCACACATATCCATGCCCGAGGCAGGATTCGAACCTGCGACCGTGGCGGTCACGCGGTTCCAGACTGTAGCGCCTAGAACCGCACAGCCACACCGGCTGGACCATCACTTTGAAACTGGGCAAGTTGCTGTTCTCTTGCTAGGTGGACAACATCCAGTTCGCGTGAGTTAGCCAGAATATAACGATCCAATTTAAGCCGGTCCAAATGGGATCAGAAATTAATAAACTCATCTTTGGTTGTTGTTGTGGTCTTCAGTCCTGAGACTGTTTTGATGCAGCTCTCCATGCTACTCTATCCTGTGCAAGCTTCTTCATCTCCCAGTACCTACTGCAACCTACATCCTTTTGAATCTGCTTAGTGTATTCATCTCTTGGTCTCCCTCTACGATTTTTTCCCTCCACGCTGCCCTCCAATAACAAATTGGTGATTCCTCGAAGCCTCAGAACATGTCCTACCAACCGATCCCTTCTTCTAGTCAAGTTGTGCCACAAACTTCCCTTCTCCCGCCGGGCGGAATGGCCGAGCGGTTCTAGGCGCTACAGTCTGGAACCGCGTGTCCGCTACGGTCGCAGGTTCGAATCCTGCCTCGGGCATGGGTGTGTGTGATGTCCTTAGGTCAGCTAGGTTTAAGTAATTCTAAGTTCTAGGGGACTGATGACCTCAGAAGTTAAGTCCCATAGTGTTCAGAGCCATTTTCTCTTCTCCCCAATCCTATTCAATACCTCCTCATTAGTTATACGATCTACCCATTTAATCTTCAGCATTCTTCTGTAGCACCAAATTTCGAAAGCTTCTATTCTCTTCTTGTCCAAACTATTTATCGTCCATTGTGGGGCGGCGGGTGAGGAATTATACTGTTGTATAAATGTTATATAAAATTTGTTTGCATGTTGAAACACTTCCCGGCCGATTAACCATATGTGTGGCGGCGGGTGGATTTAATTGTTTACTGTTGCATAAATGTTCCTATTATTTAGAATGTTATTTATGCTGTCTTTCGCCGTTCTCGACACTGGTTCTCTAACTACAATATTGGCTACCAGAAAGTGATTAGCAAAACGTGAAGCCTGTAAATAGAATTCCTAGTGCCCACTTCATCTGAGAATACACTTATAGTTACAGCTTAGAGCTCTGAGGAATTAGGAGATTGTCCGGGATTTATAATCAAAAACGGTCGTGAAAAAAAAAAACGTTCTGTATTCTGAAAGTCACAGATGAAAAAAGAAGAATCCACACAATCTAACTAACAGAGCAGTTCAGAGTCTAATGCGCTGATGCAACTATAAATGTCAAAATTAAATGTTTAAATGAATGCTCGCCATAATTTGATGATAATGCCCATCAAACGCCACGCTAATTAATGGTAGAATGTCTGTCCCGCGGCGGCACGTGAAAATACGACAATACGCAAACTGAAGGTCGATAATTAAAGTCAACCCAGAATTAAAAATCACTCGAAACTGATTTCATGGTTACAAGTATCTCGAGTAACTTAATACGGCATCCGAGGCAGTTTGTAGCAATGATACCGACGCGACGCGACTCCCGACACAGATGGCGTGCTATTCAGCGTCTGGAGAGAACTGGGGCCTTGCTTCCTCACGCAGCGTTCTTATATATAAAGCCGCGGTGCGGACGGCTAAGGGAATACCTGATCAAATCGGCTCTCCCGACTAGCCGTGGGCTAGTAATGCACCACTTTAAGTTACCTAATAAATCATTGCTTCTCTTGCTGATGGCCGATGAAGCTCTTAATTTAAATGTGCATTCAACACACAGGTAAGTATTGATAATAAAATTTTGACGTGGCTAAGTTAAATATTTTGGGCGAGAGAATTAATTTAGTTACACGGCATGCAGTAGACAAGCTCTGAACTGGCCCTTTGGAGACACGCTATTGCTATAGTTTTATAGGTATTCAAATGAAACTTGTCACATCTTCATAGTTATAGCGGATCTCCAAACTACTTAAATATAAGCATCCTAGCCTTATTTATTAGCCTACTTAATCTATCTTGCTTCCTTAATTTTTAAGACAAAAAAACCAGAAAATATTGAATTTCAACTAAAATCTTAAATTGTGAGGTCCAGAAGACTGTTTCTATTAAATATTTATGAAAAAGGAATCTAATTATAAATTTTGAAATCTCTAGCTCTTTTCTGTTGCGCCAATGATTTTTACAGAAAAACGTCCAAATTTCGAAAATGGCTAAAGTTATCGAACTGATATTCGACACATATTAATTTAGTATTACTCCTGACATGCTAGAAATGTTTTAGGTTATTTGCTTGATTTTTTAAAGTATTTCCCAACTTTTATGGCGTCAGAGCTAGTTACAGCGGACTGGCTGGCACACAATGGAAAGACTGATGTGAATTTACTACGGCATGAGTAAGCTGCTTCCCTACATCACCCTCTACTTAAATTTTTTGTTTTTGAATGTTAATGAACGAAAAAAAAAATTTAATTACAAAAAGGGAAGGAAGAGTACAGCTTAACTTCCTATGAAAATTAAAATTGAAATGTAAACATGTAGAAACATTAAAAGAAAACTGATTACCTACTTCAACTATTTAAATTGTTGGCATGTTCGCTGCCTCTTAAGCAACATTATCCCTCAAAATTTAAGCAAAATCAATGAAACACTTTGGCATACATATTGCCTTAGACAAACAAACACATAAAAATATGTAAAATTATGAAAATCTTAAATCCATTAAATACATTTTTACATACACAAATTCAAAGAAAATACAAGAAAATACACAAACAGATGATTATCTCTTAGCAGTCTTTTCTAAACCTGAAAGAGAATTTTACAAATCATTTTTACACACGTGGTTGTAGCCGCTTTGGCTGGCGTTCTATACTTCCATTCACAAGAGGAGGGGAAGTTGCTATGATGTGCGTCCTTCACGTTCACTCTAAACTACATGGGGAAAGGGGAGGGGTCACTGTGAGTTGTGTCCAAGTCACTCCACTCTTTCACGCAGCTACCAGGCTACCATTATCTGGTTTGTTCTGTAGAACAAACAAAAAGAGTGCCTCAGACTCTGTTCACTTAACATCTAAGGCTGGGTCACAATGAAATGGGGATATATACATTTTATCCTTCAATATTTTGCTGGAACAAAGTTAACAGAACTTTTTTAATATTACTCTCGTGGTTACTTAATTGTCATAAAATCGGTAAACAAATGGCTCAAAACGCCGTTAGTCACGTACTAGAGAAAATCTATGCTCAAGGCATACAATCATGAATCCTACTTAATTTCAATTTATTATTTCTGGGCCGGAACACTGAACCAATGCTCGGTACATTCCTGATACATTTGTATTTTATTCACTTAGCTGACTCATCTCTGATTACCTTATTCTTAGAGATAGTATGGGTATATTTGACTAGTAGTTTTCTCAGCTTCTTTGTACAAGTGAGTATCTTTCGGTAATAGTACAGTTCTTAGTGTTCAAAACACACTACGTTTAGTTGACTACTAACTCCACTTATTGGTCCTCTGCTGTTGTGTCAGTTCCACATCTGCAATCATGTACTTATTTCATCGAAGTGTATTTATGCTGAGCTATAAATAATGTTTTATGTCTGCCATTATGTTACTCAAGTATGGTGCTGTGTATGTACTCGTACTTATTTAACACTCACTCTATTAAAATTTAAAGCATAGGATAGCACATTTATTTCATATCTGTAGTGTATTGCAGCTGATCAGTTTGCTCACGTGGCAATCCATTTCCACTCGATCGGACGCTGAAACCACAGGTAGTCTCTCTCGACCCACCACTAAAATGCAAATAATTATGGACGAGCGTAATTCTAAATTCCTTAAATCTATAGGACACCATGAGCTGCTCTGTCTCATCTAACATAAGTGTACCTATGGTCGCATTCACGCCTCCAACTCATAACCTCAATACGTGTAGGTGTGTCCTGTCACACGCTACACCAAAATAATGGCCAGCTCCAACCTTATAAATACTTCAAAGACGTGTCCTTCACGTCTCAACCACAAACACTGTTCAATTCTATTACACTGCCATTCCTTGCTACACAAGGTGAGTTTATTCTTACAACTTGTCTGCCTATTTTTCATAACACTAAGCAATCTCTGTTACTATTATTTAGTTAGCTCTAATGCGTACAATAGGTTTCACTGCAACTTCAGATCCTGCTTGAACACGAATTTGCACATCTTTTTAAAATATTATTGTGGGACCATTTCCAATAAAACAACACTTTGTACTTACTATATTACCAGAGTTCTATACATACTTGTTATTCAAATACATTTGTATCTTAATTACATCATACTTCTCTGTTGTTTATGTTACAGTTAGGTTTGTCACATTAGGTATTTTCTTCACTAATCGGTGGATAGAATGGTTACAGAACTCATGGCTTGATAGCCATGACGGAAAATTTTCGTATTGGAAAGAAGGGGTCGAAATTTTTGTGGATAGGAAAGATGAAGAATGAGTGAGACCTGAAAAGGAAAGAAGATCTCACACAGCTGGGACTGCACAGCCACACTGTGTAGAGGTTACAGAACAACCTCCTCCCTACAGCAATCATTGGTTTCAGAAAATTTTCATATTGGAAAGAAAGGGTCGAAATTTTTGTGGACAGGAAAGATGAAGAATGAGTGAGACCTGAAATGTGAAAGAAGATCTCACACAGCTGGGACTGCACAGCTGCCACACTGTGTAGAGGTTACAGAACAACCTCCTCCCTACAGCATTCATTAGTTTCAGAAAATTTTCGTAATGGAAAGAAGGGGTCGTAATTTTTGTAGATAGGTAAGATGAAGATTGAGTGAGACCTGAAATGTGAAAGAAGATCTCACACAGCTGGGACCGCACAGTTGCCACACTGTGTAGAGGTTACAGAACAACCTCCTCCCTACAGCATTCATTAGTTTATTATTGGCTTGATAACCATACCGGAAAATTTAATGTGTTGGAAAGAAGAGGTCGAAATTTTAGGTGGATAGGAAAGATGGAGAGTGAGTGAGACCTGAAATGGAAAGAAGATCTCACACAGCTGGGACTGCACAGCTGCCACACTGTGTAGAGGCTACAGATCAACCTCCTTCCCACAGCATTCATTAGCTTAATGCTGACTTAATAGTCATACCGCAAGATTTTAGTATTTGAGAATAAGAGCCGAAATTTTTGTGGATAGAAAAGATGAAGAGTGAGTGAGATCTGAAATGGGAAAGAAGATCTCACACAGCTGGGACTGCACAGCTGCCACACTGTGTAGAGGTTACATAACAACCTCCTCCCTACAGCATTCATTAGTTTATTATTGGCTTGGTAACCATAACGGAAAATTTAATATAATGGAAAGAAGGGGTCGAAATTTTAGGTGGATAGAAAAGATGAAGAGTGAGTGAGACCTGAAATGGAAAGAAGATCTCACACAGCTGGGACTGCACAGCTGCCACACTGTGTAGAGGTTACAGAACAACCTCCTCCCTACAGCATTCATTCATAACCTTTGACCACGCCACGTCGATCTGAAAATACTTTATGATGCCTTTTCAGATCCTGTCTCAGTTCTTCCTTCTGATTAGCTGAAACTTAATGATTTCCTGCAATTTAGCTTCTATTTTGTCCAAAAGAATTGCTTCTTCTTCTTCTGTGTTCAGCTTATTTTTACTAAGATTAATACCTTCGTCCCAATATCTCCTATTTTTCAGAACTCGTATAGGCAGCTCCCAAGTTTCATCATTAGTTACTACATGTTTATCACTAAAAGGTACTGTAATTACTCCGGTTATTGGCAAGACCATTTTTAACTGGCTTCTTTCAAAGTCAACAACACTCTGATATTTTGACAAGAAATCTATGCCAATTAAAACCTCAATACTGAGATTGTTTACAATTAAACATGGATGATCAATTAAATTACCATTAATGTTAAAGGGCAGTAAAGCTTCTTGCTTTACCGTTTTTGACACCTTGCCAGTAGCACCAATTATTCTTAGTCCTGATACCCTCATTACTGTAAGCTTGTCTTTACCAGGTAATGCATCAAAGAAGGACTGAGATATTGCACTCACCTCACTTCCACTGTCTAAGAGACAACGTACATCGATACCCAACATATTCACTATTATTATAGGGTGGCTTATTCTAGGTTGTACAGGTGGTTCCTCAAACTCATCCAATAGTTCCTTTTGGATTTGTCTCCAACTAAAGTGATCGACATCTGTCTTCATTACGTTTAGGTCACAGTTCAAAAATGGTTCAAATGGCTCTGAGCACTATGGGACTCAACTTCTGAGATCATTAGTCCCTTAGAACTTAGAACTAGTTAAACCTAACTAACGTAAGGACATCAAAAACATCCATGCCCGAGGCAGGATTCGAACCTGCGACCGTAGCGGTCTTGCGGTTCCAGACTGCAGCGCCTTTAACCGCACGGCCACTTCGGCCGGCTAGGTCACAGTGTGTAGGGGTTTCCTGAATTACATTTTCAGCTGCCTTTTCCAGTCGATCTATTAATTTCAAATCGCAACACCGCACGACTTCATTACATTTAGTTTGCTGAACATGACCCAAATTACTGTAGTCTGAGCGATTCTGCGCCTCCAGACCGGGCATAACACTAATTACAGCTAAACCACTTTCACCATTATCGTCGGTTTCCTTCTCAAGTGACAACTGGTCACAGCCACTGGGTTCATCGACCCCCAACAGGCTACCCTCTTCATTCTCACTTATCTCCTGTCCTAAATCTATTAGTACATTATCCACATCCTACACAGGCACTTTAGATAAGAGCACATCATCCTCATCGTAAATATAAGCATGAATTTCTTCTGCTTCTTCACCTGACAATTCAGTATTTTGTAGCTCTTCTCTATCGTTACACTGCTGCGCCTTCTCTTTCTCTTCCCACTTAGAAAGCGTCTCTAACACGGTATCTATCGAATACTGTGAGTGATCTAATATTTCTGCTGTAGTCTTAGGTGCTACCGACTCTTCATCCACATGTTCAGTTTGAGTATTCTGATCTGTCTTACCAATTCCCATAACTACTGGCTTAGGAAAAGTAACCGCCTGGTGAGCGCCAGTATCCTCATAGACGGGAACTAGTTTTCCTGCCTCGGCCTACTACTGTTTCCTTTATTTTTATTATAGTTAACTGGCACAGCATTGCTTTCCGTACTGTTGTTTACCTGCATAATTTTGTTTGGAACAAAATTATTATCATTTGGATGCCATTGATGGTTCTGATAATCATTTCTCCAATTCCTACCTCTCTTAGGATGGCGAACACCTACTGTTCTGATGTTTACATTGCCATTTTGCTCGTTCCTAAAATTACTACTATTGTTATTAGCATTTCTGTTATTACGTGCTTGCTCCTCATTGGCAGCAACACGTTCTACACGTTCCAAATATTCAATGAAACGATCCAGATTGTCTCTAGGGGCAGATATAATTCTAGTTTGCCAATACCATGGCAGTTTGGCTTCAAAACCTAGTATAATCATTTCTGGTTTTAGTTTTTCGCCCAAATGTGACAAACGTGAAATCCATGACCTAGCAAATTCTTTAATAGATTCCTTGCCTGCATTGAAGCGTTTTCCACTCCACAATTCTCTCAACACTTCATTTTGCTTATTGCTAGACCAATACTCATTAATGAAAGCTGTTTTAAACTCCGCTAATGTTTTACACTTCAACATAACATCAGCTGACCAACGCATGGCGTCACCTGCTAAATGGCTTCTAATAAATGAGATTTTCTGTCGTTCAGACCAAGTTGGCGGAATCACATCTTCAAAATCGTTCCAGAAATCTAGCGGGTGGATATTTTTATCTGTATCGAACCGCAGGAACTGCCGACACCCGATAAAAGCGGCGTTTGCAGCTACAACTTGTTGTATACTACCATTACCAGAAGTTACTGAAGCTACTTTACTCTCAATGTTAGCAATGTTAGTACTGATATTTTCTAGTCTCATTTCAACATTATCTACTCTTTGCACAATATGAGTAGTATCAGTTTTGATTGCATCTACTTCTGCTTGACATATGTTTACTTTTATATTAACATCTTTAAACCTATCTGAGCACAGTTCAGATTCCGCCTCGATCTTTTCTGTTAACTTGTGCTCCAGCTTCGCACCTTCCATTTGGAAGTCTCTGTGAACCTCAGCAACTTCGGATTTTACTGTTTTATACATTTCAGAAAATTGTTGAGCAACCTTTTTCTTAATATCATCATGATTGTAATCAATTTTATAATTGAAACTGTCCACATCCTCTTTCAACTTATTGCAACCAGCCTTGAAGGTATCGTCCATTACCTAAAATCGTTTATTAAAATTAGTTTGGCTGGCCACAATCTCATATTTTAATTCAGCATTGCTGGTAGCTATTGCTTGTAATATAACATTTAAATCAATAGCCCCAGTATCTTTGGGTTGCTCACTAGCTGGCTTTTTATCACACTCAGGTGACGAAAAACTAGCTCCAACACAAGAATCATCAAAACTAAATGAAACTTCTGATTGATTAGTCATATCTAACTTCTCCTTTTTACGCTCTACCATCACCGAAGACTGTTTCGTTTTTAACTCATCAGATAAACTATCATCCAATAAATTAACAATTTCTGCTTTCTGCTTTACTACATGGGTCTCTGTTATTGAATCATTGCCCTTTCCCACACTACTATCAGGTGACAATACTTCATATTTCACTTTAACATTACTACTTTAATGCGTATTTACACTTGAACCGTTGTCTGGATTTACAGTTCCCTCAACAGACATAGGTTCTGATTTAAGTTTAACCTCAGTTTCTTTTGGCGGTTCCATCGCCGACAGTCTTTTAGTGCAGGTTTGTAAAATTTTTAACAGCATTTCACTTAACTTAGTTCATTCTGCACGACGTATGGCGTTGCCAACACGGCGTACCAGGATTACTGATGCGACGCAGCACGCTGAACTGCAGACGGCACTCCGATGGCTGCGTTGTGTTTGCGTGGCCCGAAACTGCAGGCGCGGCTCCGGCTGCTCCATCAGATGACTGCAGTGCGGCGAAACTGGCCTCTCGCGATGCCGGCAGCGCCGCTAGACTCAGCGCCAGCTCCGTCAATCCAGATGCGTTGTTAATCCAATTGCGTCGTCCACATGCACACGTAACACTTTCACTGTTCTATTACTCAGTTGCATGTCGCATTTCACTCGCGAATCCGAATATTTGAAAATCACTTTCACTTTACTCAGTTTGTTTCCCGGCCGATGCACCATATGTGGGGCGGCGGGTGAGGAATTATACTGTTGTATAAATGTTATATAAAATTTGTTTGCATGTTGAAACACTTCCCAGCCGATTAACCATATCTGCGGCGGTGGGTGGATTTAATTGTTTACTGTTGCATAAATGTTCCTATTATTTAGAATGTTATTTATGCTGTCTTTCGCCGTTCTCAACACTGGTTCTCTAACTACAATATTGGCTACCAGAAAGTGATTAGCAAAACGTGAAGCCTGTAATTAGAATTCCTAGTGCCCACTTCATCTGAGAATACACTTATAGTTACAACTTAGAGCTCTGAGGAATTAGGAGATTGTCCGGGATTTATAATCAAAAACGGTCGTGAAAAAAAAAAAAAAACGTTCTGTATTCTGAAAGTCACAGATGAAAAAAGAAGAATCCACACAATCTAACTAACAGAGCAGTTCAGAGTCTAATGCGCTGATGCAACTATAAATGTCCAAATTAAATGTTTAAATGAATGCTCGCCATAATTTGATGATAATGCCCATCAAACGCCACGCTAATTAATGGTAGAATGTCTGTCCCGCGGCGGCACGTGAAAATACGACAATACGCAAACTGAAGATCGATAAATAAAGTCAACCCAGAATTAACACTTCACTCGAAACTGATTTCATGGTTACACGTATCTCGAGTAACTTAATACGGCATCCGAGGCAGTTTGTAGCAATGATACCGACGCGACGCAACTCCCGACACAGATGGCGTGCTATTCAGCGTCTGGAGAGAACTGGGGCCTTGCTTCCTCACGCAGCGATCTTATATATAAAGCCGCGGTGCGGACGGCTAAGGGAACGCCTGATCAAATCAGCTCTCCCGACTAGCCGCTGGGCTAGTAGTGCACCACTTTAAGTTACCTAATAAATCATAGCTTCTCTTGCTGATGGCTGATGAAGCTCTTACTTTAAATGTGCATTCAACACACAGGTAAGTATTGATAATAAAATTTTGACATGGCTAAGTTAAATATTTTGGGATAGAGAACTAATTTAATTACACGGCACACAGTAGACGAGCTCTGAACTGTCCCTTTGGAGACACGCTATTGCCATAGTTTTATAGGTATTCAAATGAAACTTCTCACACCTTCATAGTTATAGCCTTATTTATTAGCCTACCTAATCTACACTCCTGGAAACTGAAATAAGAACACCGTGAATTCATTGTCCCAGGAAGGGGAAACTTTATTGACACATTCCTGGGGTCAGATACATCACATGATCACATTGACAGAACCACAGGCACATAGACACAGGCAACAGAGCATGCACAATGTCGGCACTAGTACAGTGTATATCCACCTTTCGCAGCAATGCAGGCTGCTATTCTCCCATGGAGACGATCGTAGAGATGCTGGATGTAGTCCTGTGGAACGGCTTGCCATGCCATTTCCACCTGGCGCCTCAGTTGGACCAGCGTTCGTGCTGGACGTGCAGACCGCGTGAGACGACGCTTCATCCAGTCCCAAACATGCTCAATGGGGGACAGATCCGGAGATCTTGCTGGCCAGGGTAGTTGACTTACACCTTCTAGAGCACGTTGGGTGGCACGGGATACATGCGGACGTGCATTGTCCTGTTGGAACAGCAAGTTCCCTTGCCGGTCTAGGAATGGTAGAACGATGGGTTCGATGACGGTTTGGATGTACCGTGGACTATTCAGTGTCCCCTCGACGATCACCAGTGGTGTACGGCCAGTGTAGGAGATCGCTCCCCACACCATGATGCCGGGTGTTGGCCCTGTGTGCCTCGGTCGTATGCAGTCCTGATTGTGGCGCTCACCTGCACGGCGCCAAACACGCATACGACCATCATTGGCACCAAGGCAGAAGCGACTCTCATCGCTGAAGACGACACGCCTCCATTCGTCCCTCCATTCACGCCTGTCGCGACACCACTGGAGGCGGGCTGCACGATGGGGCGTGAGCGGAAGACGGCCTAACGGTGTGCGGGACCGTAGCCCAGCTTCATGGAGACGGTTGCGAATGGTCCTCGCCGATACCCCAGGAGCAACAGTGTCCCTAATTTGCTGGGAAGTGGCGGTGCGGTCCCCTACGGCACTGCGTAGGATCCTACGGTCTTGGCGTGCATCCGTGCGTCGCTGCGGTCCGGTCCCAGGTCGACAGGCACGTGCACCTTCCGCCGACCACTGGCGACAACATCGATGTACTGTGGAGACCTCACGCCCCACGTGTTCAGCAATTCGGCGGTACGTCCACCCGGCCTCCCGCATGCCCACTATACGCCCTCGCTCAAAGTCCGTCAACTGCACATACGGTTCACGTCCACGCTGTCGCGGCATGCTACCAGTGTTAAAGACTTCGATGGAGCTCCATTTCCAGGAGTGTATCTTGCTTCCTTAATTTTTAAGACAAAAAAACTAGAAAATATTGAATTTCAACTAAATTCTTAAATTGTGAGATCTAGAAGACTGTTTCTATTAAATATTTATGAAAAAGGAATCTAATTATAAATTTTGAAATCTCTAGCTCTTTTCTGTTGCGCCAATGATTTTTACAGAAAAAGTCCAAATTTCGAAAATGGCTAAAGTTATCGAACTGATATTCGACACATATTAATTTAGTATTACTCCTGACATGCTAGAAATGTTTTTGGTTATTTGCTTGATTTTGTAAAGTATTGCGCAAGATTTATGACGTCAGAGATAGTTACAGCGGACTGGCTGGCACACAATGGAACGACTGATGTGAATTTACTACGGCATGAATAGGCTGCTTCCCTACACCATGTTTCACTTCCATACATAGCTACACTCGATACAAATACTTTCAGAAATGACTTCCTGGCACTTTAATCTATATTCGATGTTAACAAATTTCTCTTCTTCAGAAACGCTTTCCTTGCCATTGGCAGTGTACATTTTATATCCTCTCTACTTCGAACATCATCAGTTATTTTGCTCCCCAAATAGCAAAACTCCTTTACTACTTTAAGCGTCTCATTTCCTAATCTAATTCCCTCAGCATCACCCGACTTAATTCGACCACATTCCATTATCCTCGTTTTGCTTTTGTTGATGTTCATCTTATATCCTCCTTTCAAGACACTGTCCATTCCGTACAACTGCTGTTCCAAGTCCTTTGCTGTCTGTGACAGAATTACAATGTCATCGGCAAACCTCAAAGTTTTTATTACTTCTCCATGGATTTTAGTACCTACTCCGAATTTTTCTTTTGTTTCCTTCACTGCTTGCTCAATATAAATATTGAATAACATCGGGGAAAGGCTACAACCCTGTCTCACTCCCTTCCCAACCACTGCTTCCCTTTCAAGACCCCCGACTCTTATAACTGCCATCTGGTTTCTGTACAAATTGTAAATAGCCTTTCGCTCCCTGTATTTTACCCCTGCCACCTATAGAATTTGAAAGAGAGTATTCCAGTCAATATTGTCAAACGCTTTCTCCAAGTCTACAAATGCTAGAAATGTAGGTTTCCCTTTCCTTAATGTAGCTTCTAACATAAGTCGTAGGGTCAGTATTGTCTCACTCGTTCCAATATTTCTACAGAATCCAAACAAATCTTACCCGAGGTCGGCTTCTACTAGTATTTCCATTCGTCTTTAAAGAATTCGCGTTAGTATTTTGCAGCTGTGGCTTGTTAAACCGATTGTTCGGTAATTTTCACATCTGTCAACACCTACTTTCTTTGGGATTGGAATTATTATATTCTTCTTGAAGTCTGAGGGTATTTCGCCTGTCTCATACACCTTGCTCACTAGATGGTAGAGTTCTACATCTACATCCATACTCCGCAAGCCACCTGACGGTGTGTGGCGGAGGGTACCTTGAGTACCTTGTCTCGTATTGTTCGTGGAGAGAAGGATTGTCGGTATGCCTCCATGTGGGCTCTAATCTCTCTGATTTTATCCTCATGATCTCTTCGCGAGATATATGTAGGAGGGAGCAATATACTGCTTGACTCGTCGGTGAAGGAATGTTCTCGAAACTTCAACAAAAGCCCATACCGAGCTGCTGAGCGTGTCTCCTGCAGAGTCTTTCACTGGAGTTTATCTATCATCTCCGTAACGCTTTCACGATTACTAAATGTGAGAGGCACCCACATGTCTTGCTCATACTGTGGCATCAAGCAGTCACGCCTGCAAGATGAGTTGTCTGCCAAGCAAGTGGATTCATTCTTATTTATCGAGTAAAATGAACTCTAGTACTCACACTTAAGTTACAAGCTTTCCTCCTATATGATTAATACGCAACGGAAACACGCATCTGACTATCAGTAATTTACAGAACTCTGACTGTACACTACGCACTGGCAATACCACATTTTCTTTCCTTTTTTTATTTAACGGCTTTTGTCAACACGTGGCCACCGCACTGAATACGAATGGCGCACACATTATAAATTCGGGACATTATGACAACATACAATTCGAAGGAAAGGTCCACCAATCTTTTTCTTTTCACTATCTTATTTATCCCCCCCATGAACCATGGACCTTGCCGTTGGTGGGGAGGCTTGCGTGCCTCAGCGATACAGATAGCCGTACCGTAGGTACAACCACAACGGAGGGGTATCTGTTGAGAGGCCAGACAAACGTGTGGTTCCTGAAGAGGGGCAGCAGCCTTTTCAGTAGTTGCAAGGGCAACAGTCTGGATGATTGACTGATCTGGCCTTGTAACAATAACCAAAACGGCCTTGCTGTGCGGGTACTGCGAACGGCTGAAAGCAAGGGGAAACTACGGCCGTAATTTTTCCCGAGGGCATGCAGCTTTACTGTATGATTAAATGATGATGGCGCCCTCTTGGGTAAAATATTCCGGAGGTAAAATAGTCCCCCATTCGGATCTCCGGGCGGGGACTACTCAAGAGGATGTCGTTATCAGGAGAAAGAAAACTGGCGTTCTACGGATCGGAGCGTGGAATGTCAGGTCCCTTAATCGGGTAGGTAGGTTAGAAAATTTGAAAAGGGAAATGAATAGGTTGAAGTTAGATATAGTGGGAATTAGTGAAGTTCGGTGGCAGGAGGAACAAGACTTCTGGTCAGGTGATTACAGGGTTATCAACACAAAGTCAAATAGGGGTAATGCAGGAGTAGGTTTAATAATGAATAGGAAAATAGGAATCCGGGTAAGCTACTACAAACAGCATAGTGAACGCATTATTGTGGCCAAGATAGATACGAAGCCCACACCTACTACAGTAGTACAAGCTTATATGCCAACTAGCTCTGCAGATGACGAAGAAATTGAAGAAATGTATGAGGAAATAAAAGAAATTATTCAGATAGTGAAGGGAGACGAAAATTTAATAGTCATGGGTGACTGGAATTCGAGTGTAGGAAAAGGGAGAGAAGGAAACGTAGTAGGTGAATATGGATTGGGGCTAAGAAATGAAAGAGGAAGCCGCCTGGTAGAATTTTGCACAGAGCACAACTTAATCATAGCTAACACTTGGTTTAAGAATCATGATAGAAGGTTGTATACATGGAAGAACCCTGGAGATACTAAAAGGTATCAGATAGATTATATAATGGTAAGACAGAGATTTAGGAACCAGGTTTTAAATTGTAAGACATTTCCAGGGGCAGATGTGGACTCTGACCACAATCTATTGGTTATGACCTGTAGATTAAAACTGAAGAAACTGCAAAAAGGTGAGAATTTAAGGAGATGGGACCTGGATAAACTGACTAAACCAGAGGTTGTACAGAGTTTCAGGGAGAGCATAAGGGAACAATTGACAGGAATGGGGGAAAGAAATACAGTAGAAGAAGAATGGGGAGCTTTGAGGGATGAAGTAGTGAAGGCAGCAGAGGATCAAGTAGGTAAAAAGACGAGGGCTAGTAGAAATCCCTGGGTAACAGAAGAAATATTGAATTTAATTGATGAAAGAAGAAAATATAAAAATGCAGTAAATGAAGCCGGCAAAAAGGAATACAAACGTCTCTAAAATGAGATCGACAGGAAGTGCAAAATGGCTAAGCAGGGATGGCTAGAGGACAAATGTAAGGATGTAGAGGCTTATCTCACTAGGGGTAAGATAGATACTGCCTACAGGAAAATTAAAGAGACCTTTGGAGATAAGAGAACCACTTGTATGAACATAAAGAGCTCAGATGGAAACCCAGTTCTAAGCAAAGAAGGGAAAGCAGAAAGGTGGAAGGAGTATATAGAGGGTCTATACAAGGGCGATGTACTTGAGGACAATATTATGGAAATGGAAGAGGATGTAGATGAAGATGAAATGGGAGATACGATACTGCGTGAAGAGTTTGACAGAGCACTGAAAGACCTGAGTCGAAACAAGGCCCCCGGAGTAGACAACATTCCATTGGAACTACTGACGGCCTTGGGAGAGCCAGTCCTGACTAAACTGTACCATCTGGTGAGCAAGAAGTATGAAACAGGCGAAATACCCTCAGACTTCAAGAAGAATATAATAATTCCAATCCCAAAGAAAGCAGGTGTTGACAGATGCGAGAATTACCGAACAATAAGTTTAATAAGCCACAGCTGCAAAATACTAACACGAATTCTTTACAGACGAATGGAAAAACTAGTAGAAGCCGACGTCGGGGAAGATCAGTTTGGATTCCGTAGAAATACTGGAACACGTGAGGCAATACTGACCTTACGACTTATCTTAGAAGAAAGATTAAGGAAAGGCAAACCTACGTTTCTAGCATTTGTAGACTTAGAGAAAGCTTTTGACAATGTTGACTGGAATACTCTCTTTCAAATTCTAAAGGTGGCAGGGGTAAAATACAGGGAGCGAAAGGCTATGTTCAATTTGTACAGAAACCAGATGGCAGTTATAAGAGTCGAGGGACATGAAAGGGAAGCAGTGGTTGGGAAGGGAGTAAGACAGGGTTGTAGCCTCTCCCCGATGTTATTCAATCTGTATATTGAGCAAGCAGTAAAGGAAACAAAAGAAAAATTCGGAGTAGGTATTAAAATTCATGGAGAAGAAGTAAAAACATTGAGGTTCGCCGATGACATTGTAATTCTGTCAGAGACAGCAAAGGACTTGGAAGAGCAGTTGAACAGAATGGATGGTGTCTTGAAGGGAGGATATAAGATGAACATCAACAAAAGCAAAACGAGGATAATGGAATGCAGTCGAATTAAGTCGGGTGATGTTCAGGGTATTAGATTAGGAAATGAGACACTTAAAGTAGTAAAGGAGTTTTGCTATTTAGGGAGTAAAATAACTGATGATGGTCGAAGTAGAGAGGATATAAAATGTAGACTGGCAATGGCAAGGAAAGCGTTTCTGAAGAAGAGAAATTTGTTAACATCGAGTATAGATTTAAGTGTCAGGAAGTCATTTCTGAAAGTATTTGTATGGAGTGTAGCCATGTATGGAAGTGAAACATGGACGATAAATAGTTTGGACAAGAAGAGAATAGAAGCTTTCGAAATGTGGTGCTACAGAAGAATGCTGAAGATTAGATGGGTAGATCACATAACTAATGAGGAGGTACTGAATAGGTTTGGGGAGAAGAGAAGTTTGTGGCACAACTTGACCAGAAGAAGGGATCGGTTGGTAGGACATGTTCTGAGGCATCAAGGGATCACCAATTTAGTATTGGAGGGCAGCGTGGAGGGTAAAAATCGTAGGGGGAGACCAAGAGATGCATACACTAAGCAGATTCAGAAGGATGTAGGTTGCAGTAGGTACTGGGAGATGAAGAAGCTTGCACAGGATAGAGTAGCATGGAGAGCTGCATCAAACCAGTCTCAGGACTGAAGACCACAACAACAACAACATCTTATTTATTCCGATAAATTCTCTAACCTAAACACACAAATTCTATAACCTACAACAATAACACATGAGAAATTCCGCCCAGTGGGCATGGCTTTACATTGGTGAATCTCTATATTATGGTCTCGTAATCATTTAACGCTACAGTGCACTTTCTGGATAGGATGGTGGATCTTTTATTATTTCTCACACTTCGACTCTCACAATCATCACGAAACTATCCTCCAGACCGAGCAGTACAGAAGGAACAAGCATAACCCACTAATCTTTTGCAACTACCTTGCTACTCTCCCATGCAAACCACAAATACCCAAATTACATGACATACACCACACTACCATATGAAATACTACACAGAGAATAGTCACAACATTATCACTTTCAGCTTTCCCACTTCAATTAATATTTATCCCAGTTTCACACGACACTGCCCCACTTCGTAATTCTACTTTCCTACTATGAACTCTGGAGGTATATGCACGTCTTCCTGTGCAATGCAAGCCAAGTGGCGTTGCTGGATAGACGGCCGACTCACCTTGCTTCTCTCTCAGAGTTTGAATCTAGCGTCACACGGAATCATATCACGCAAAGTAATATTAAGAACGTATTCATCACACACGCGAGTCCTCAACTGATACCATGGACGAGTACTTCTCTTTATCTTTTATCTCATACACAGTTTGAGACACACACAGTACTCACCACGTGGAAGTACTCGTCTCTAATTTAAAGTCCTGCACACGCCATTTCTTAAATATTTCAACTTATGGTACACACGGTATTTCTTAAATATATCAACTTATTGTACACACGCTAGTAATTCAGCTTAACTTAAGCACACGGAAGTATTTTAACTTATTGCTACACGTGGTTTCAATGTGACCGTTGGTCACTTCCAAAGATTACTACAATCCCATTAATATTACCTGCCTGACATTTAATTCTCCCCACAAAAGTTCCTGAAATAGAGAAATTATTATTTCAAACTACTCTTAAATATTCCACATGCATACCATGTCTCCACTCTTTTGTCATTACAGAGCACAACTAAAACAGGTCTTAACAGCACAAGATCCAGCGGCAGAGTGCTGAAACATGGCCGTTCTTTAGGTCATCTCGCACCTCTGTCGAGGTGGGGGAAGACCATGCTACCGTACTGGTCAGCCACATTTCAGGCGCTCAAAGCTCAGGTAAATTTCATCTCTTTGGTCCCACCAAAGGTGGCCAAAGGATCGACTCAAAGATGATCATATATTCACATTCACTATCTGCGGTTAGCAGACGACCATACATTCATTCACTTCACAGATCTCATCAAACTGGATGTAGGGATTTACTTTGTGGGAGTGCACATGTGATAAATTAAATAAATAAATTGTCATTCTTTCACACACTGGTATCCGGCTTCGCTGTATTAATTGAAATTGAGTTATTTTTACAAAAAAATGTGTTGTTCTGACAAGAATAATGAAGTATGTTGTACCTATTTTCAATGTCGGGTGGTACTGTACCCTTTCACCACCGGCTACCCATGCATAAAAAAATGGCACGGTACTATCCTTGCAATGCGAGGGTAGTTCCGTACATTTTTTTAAGAAAACTGTATTAGAACAAACATAGCAAGTCATCAAAATAACCAGGAGGAGACCTTAGCTCCTGGTGACCTCAAATAGACGACCAAATGTTGTTACTATACCAAATTATTGACACAGTTGTTCCATTATTGTACCCTCTACAATCCGGAGTAACGTACACATACAAATTTACAACAATCCACATGACAAATAAAACATTACATCATACAAATAAAAAATAATGGTGAGACAAAAATTTGCTTAGTTACTGGGATCTTCGTTATTTTTATGAGTAATCCAAGCTTCACTAATTCTATGGCAAATAAAAAAAAATACTAATTGTACTCATGAAATTTTAAATAGCTCACCGTCCAAACACAGAACAAGTAATCTGACATTCATAAGTTGCGTTGTAATAATCTTTACATGGCAATGTCTAAATACAAAAGCCGGCCGAAGTGGCCGTGCGGTTAAAGGCGCTGCAGTCTGGAACCGCAAAACCGCTGTGGTCGCAGGTTCGAATCCTGCCTCGGGCATGGTTGTTTGTGATGTCCTTAGGTTAGTTAGGTTTAACTAGTTCTAAGTTCTAGGGGACTAATGACCTCAGCAGTTGAGTCCCATAGTGCTCAGAGCCATTCCAAATACAAAACAAAATCAACAAAAGAAAAAATTTCGTACACTAGTTACATGTAGAATGTCAGGCTCCATACCATTACTCAAACCTACAGAGAAATAAAACTGAGAAGAAAAACAATGAAATATACCACAAGTTACATACTGGGTACGTAATATAGTTCGTCTAAGACATCATGTCATACTTCATTAGCTATCATCACCTAAGCAATTGCCACAACTACTCGACAGTGAGTTTAACCTTATCCTTATCCAACAGTACAAATACCTGCTGCTGAGCCAGTCAGTCCATCAACTTTGATCAATACACGCAGTAAATAGTTTAGCAATAAGTGCTTGAATCCACCAGTAGCTCTCGCATCTTACTCTACTGCTCATTTCTCTGTTGTCACACATTTAGACGACAAGAACTTGCATTTCGACTAGCCTTCGTTACACTTTAATGTGAAATATCACCACTGTGATAATGAAAATAAGTGACTTCAGTCAACACACCAACAAGATCATTACTGTCCACGACATTAAAATGCATCAGTTAATTCCGATATTTGTTGTGCAATGCAAACTCTTGTCCCCTGTGACAATCTTACTGACCAATGCAACAAGGGCCGCTACGTTAGTATTACACCACTGGCTAATAATTAAAGCATCATTGTACCAAATATTCTAATAAACATGCTACGTGAACTTGATAACCCAGAACAAACAAAAAAAAACAAACACTAACTATTCTAAACACAAATGTTAATGAAATTCAACTACACTTGCTGTCCCTTCAGGAATGAAACATATAAAAAATTTACACAATTACAAGTACAAATACATTATTCCCTATCTTGCGAGTCACATGGAATCATTTCATTCTGCGATTTTCTTGGGGTCTAAAAAGTTGCTGACAGGTTCCCTAGAAACACTGTCTCGGTGTCAAAGCTCTCCCATGGTTAACCGGACGAAAGTCTTTAAGTCCCTCAAATCGGCATTTTGAACACGCACTGAACAGTACACTGTACCTCACATTAAACACAAATGTCATAGTCACTCTCAGCGTCCCATCCACACGAATCTGGTCGCCCAGAAATGGCCCTACAACTACTATTACCCACGGTTCTGTCTTTTCAGTTTATGGTGTAATTAAAAGTCGTAAGTTCCAACAAACAGCACTTATTCCCGCAACAATTCAAGAAATGTCTCCTACTACAGAGGCAAATGTCAATGTCCCACTCTAATTTCTTGCATTCATACAATAATTAGTCACCAAACGACAACTGTCCTCTTTAAGGATACCAAGCGTCCCACATGCAATTCACTAAGCACACTTAAGAAGTCACTGCCAAAAGTTTATGGATCCCACCGATCAGTGGTCAAGACAAAACAAAACAATCGTCCTGTCTGCTAAAGACAAAATCTTTTCCACCACTCACAACGTGGGAACACCAGTCCTTCACTTTCCACCTTATGGAGACATACGAGCAGTCGTCTTGTTTCACGGCTCCACAGTCCAGTACTAGTTAATAGTTGCTGGTAACAAATGCCCGCCGGGTTCTGCCGCGCGTCGTTCATTCTGCCGTCGCTCCGCCGTTGAGCAGAAGAAACCACTCGCTGTTGCCTCCGCGGGATACTTTCCCCAGTCGTAAGAGTGGCGGAACTTATGAATGGCCAGTGGTACGTGCGTGTCGCTCCAGGCCGTTGACCTGCTGTAGCGGGCGCGTGGAGTGTACCCCGACCGGCAGTGGAGTGGGGAGTGCACCGGCTCTGTTGCCGACGTCTGCTTGGCTTATGTGGTACGGGCGTGTTCGGTGTAGCCCTCAGTGTTACGACACCCAATCAGTCAGACCCTTCCGTGCATCTCGCAACATTACAGCCAAAAGGATATTCTTACAGTATTTAAATGCTCATTGATTACATGTATGATCTATTAGATTCATTGGTAATAAAAGAATCTTTGTTCTAAAAACATAAAATCATACCCCCTAGTTTTCTACACATACAACATCAACATTTATCCCTTTTCTATATACAGCCCACACTTGTGCTATTGATTGTACCTGTCGTCCCTCATACAAAACATCAAAGTGTTCAAAAAAAGGAATAATAAGCAATCTATACTGCTCATAATTACAATATCAAATAGTAGGCTACTCTAACATCCTATCACAGTGAAAATATTAGAAACTGTTTATTCTAAAACTACAATATACAGTGAACCTTTGTGCTTGTGACAGACTGAAATTAATACCCCTTGAAAGTGTTCTAACAAAAAAATAAGAAATAATCTACACAGCTCTCAATTACCTACCACATGTTATTAAATAGTAAACTACTTTAACATCCTAACACAATAAACATTTTAGAAACTCGTGACTCTAAATCTACAACATACAATGCACCTTTGTGCTTGTGACAGACTGAAATTAGTATCTCTTTATATATTTTACAATTTATTATATATAACAACATTTCTAGGACACGTATGTACCATCCACATGTCAGATCCTGACCTGCCATCGAGGTTCATCCCAATCAAACAATACACAATAATGTTTTAGTTACCGATCGGTAGCATCCCCTTTACAGGAGTGTGCGCATTGATCACACTACTCTACAACTCTCACTCACCAGACATCACATTTTCCTTCTCATTCAATCCATTTCATACACTAACAGAATAGGTCTAGAAGTCAGCTAACCTTAACACCACCACACTCACGACAACATACCATACCTTTGCTCCCTTATACTCAACCACATAACACATGAAGCTGCTTTGGAGATAGCTTTCCAGTCTCCGAATTCGTCCTTTCCCTCTGGCACCTCTCTCCATCGGCTTACCTCTGCATTCACTTTACCGATTATTCCTCCTACTAAATATCACTTTAGAATTGCGACATTTCATCTAAGAACAAAAAATACACAAATTATTCATCCTGCAAAATAACTGTACACATTCTTGGTACCGTTTTGATTAGTTATACTGGTACCAGGCTTCAACAACAACAACAACAAAAATAATTTTTTTCACATAGCAACTGTTATGGTAAGAATTAGATTTACACTTATATTACATCTTACGTCAGTATTCCACAACGTTCACCATCTGGATCTCATACTCCCTTTATGTCCTTTCACATTGTGCAGTTGTCCTCATCTCTTCCTTCGTATTTCGGCTCTCCGCCCGTCCATTACGGCCATTGGCTTCAATCTCTATTGCAGCATACACAGGCCTCTCTGTAACATACATCTAAGACATCTCCATATTATTAATTCTACTCACCTTTATTTGCCACTGTTTCATCACGTCGAGTCTCTCTTTATTAATTATACTGCTTCACGTCGCTTCTCTCCTTAAATATCACCTTTATCCACTACTATTTATCACGTCGCTTCTCTATCTACCATCTTTATCCACTCATTGATCATCACGTCGTTTCTGCTTGATCCTTATTCATATGACAAAAAATACGTACATACACCACTCTGTCGACTCCTGTTCATGACTCATTCGACCAGTCCATTCCGTCATACTTCCTGACATCCCGCCTGAAAATTGTTATGTTCGATTTGACCCTGCACAACGTTACACACCACAAATAAATACACCTGACTATCTACCATAAATTGCATACTTTCGATCTGTCCTTAACTTTTCCATAATTTGATGTTAGAAATGTGATGAAGCCCACGAGATTGTTTTCCCTTGATCGTCTCAATCAGTACAGCATTTTCCTGGACAATCCGCCTCACTCTGAATGGTCCACTATACACAGTAAAGAATTTGCTAGTTAGGAACCTAAGCTTACATGAAAATTAAATGTGTGCAGAGAATATACAAGCTGGGAGAAATGGGCAGCCCAAGTGTTAGAAACTTTGGTGCTAGTGGCCTCTTTCACTAACACCAGATTCCAAACAACCATACGCAGCACCTCATAACTGTCACTATGACAATAACATACTACCGATCAGATGGCATCTAATTTAAAGACTTCGATCACATTACTGATGTTACCTGTAACAGCAGTATAAACGTACCACATTCCATACAGATCACAATGTTTACTTTTTTACATTACGCGTTAAGTACGTGCAATAGTCAAATCACACTAATTAAACTGGACTCCTTGGCATTATTACATAACATTTTTTTTAGCAACTGGTTTGTTTTGAGGAAACAGTCCTTTTACTTTAGTGTTCGAAATAAAAATTTGCAAATTTTGCTCTGAGAGACCAGCCTAACAGATGCCATTACTGGTGTTTTATTCTCTGATCAGAAGTATGGTATTTGCATTCCTACATATCAGTAGAGTATGTCTGTTACATAGTCAATTTTCAGTGCCAGCGGCATGTGTTTTAAGGCAAGATGCTAAGGGCTGATGTGTTGGATTAGTTTCTCCTATTCTTCAATCCATTATGACAAGAACGAAATACCAGGATTCCATTCTCTCCTGTCATTCTGATAGTTTCTACCGTTCCTATCCTCGACTCTGTCTGACCTATGAGTAGTGGCTCCGTTTACGATGTTGCTCTCATTACCAAGTTCTTGTAACAAGTGCAGAAATGACGAAGAATCGTCTAAGCCTCTGCCTGCTATCACTATATCTCTGCGCAATTTCACTGGCAACTTCTTTATACAGATCCTAATGAGCTCCCCAGTTTCGTATGGCACATCCAAATACCTATTTCGTCTCAGCATTTCCTGATAGCACGACACTGAATCCCTTATACCACCTTCGTTACAATTTGGCATCATCAATATGCTTTGCTTAAGCTGGTCCAGCTTACTTTTCGACCAGAATTCATTTAAAAACTTGTCACAAAATATCTTGTAGCTACTACAGTCTTTAATAACTTCCTGCATTTTCGCTCTAGCCTCGTCCCTCAAATGGTTACACACAAACTTCATTTTGAGGAGCGGTCCCCACGATGAAGGTAATGAATCTTGAAATTGAGACAGCCACAGGCATGGATGTTGGTAATTCTCAGGAGCCGGAAAACAAGTGTACGTTTGTACCGACACGAAGTGCCTCCTACATTCGTCTTGCACATTTATGTTTTCCGACCTTGGACTATACCCAGTTGGGTTTGCCACCTGTTTTATCCGACACAACCGTTCTTCTAACTCTCTGAGTTCATCTTCCTCTTTCTGCCTATTTTCGTTTTTTGAATTTATCTCACTCTCCCTCTGCCTGGTGGTGTTTCACCTTCGCTTCTGCACGCTAATTGCAACTGTGCTAGTTCTTCTCTATGTTTCCTATTTGTTTCTAATTGTGCCTCTTTAAACTGTAATAGTGATTGTATCTCCTCCTGGTCGGCATAAACCTCTCGCTGCGTACTTTCTGAGCCTCTTTCGCCTCTTATACTGATCTTTTCTACATCTGCGCTAATCGTATTCTTTCTGACCACTACCTCCGCAACTTCATCCCTGTGTTTATTTAGCGCCACTTCTTGCCGGGTGATTTGAGCTTCCACACTGTCTAATGCCCCTTGTTTATCTGCAAGTAAGTCCTCCACTACCTCTTTGATTCGCTCATCTGGCAACACGTCCCTACATTCTGTAATATCACTCTCCATTGCAATTATTCGTACCTCCAAATTATTGGCTTTTTCTTTCACGGCGTCACATACTTGCTTCAACGCACCCAGATTCTTCTCCCCCTCATCTAACCGATTATTAACTGCGGGCAGATGCTCATCGATAACTGAGTGTACCTTCCTCATTGCCTCTTTATTTCCCTTATCCAATGCCTCCATACTTTCCTTACTATCTTTATCCATCGCTTCCCATCTTTCCTTATTACCTTTATCCATGGCTTCCAATCTTTCCTTATTATCTCTATCCATCGTGTCCAATATTTCCTTAAACTACCTATTTCTCTCCTTATTATCTTTATCCATCGCTTCCAATCTTTCCTTATTATCTCTATCCATCCTCTGTAAAAACTGCAGTAGCACATTGTCATTTGCTACTTTCGGTGCGCTCACATTGTTCGCCTGAGAAACTGTCGCTTCGCTAAGGGTAGCTGCACTTTCATGGCATACCTGACCTAGTCCCGGCTCGCCCGCGTCGTCGGGAAAAGCCCCCGTTTGTGGACAAAGCCCGCCGCATAAAGGATCACATAGCCGCGGACCGCTGAACAATTCAGCCCCTTCCGAGTGTTTGTCGTTCTCGCTCATTAGCCCATGGTCAACAGCTACTTCCTGCTGCACTGCTACGTTCACCCTAGAATCACTATTCTCCATAGTGACTACACTTTTCGACTGCGACCTAGTTACTACGGACATTACGCAAAAAAAATTATGCAACGATCTTCCAGCCTTGGACGATATAGCAATTAATTAAATAAAAAAAAGATCCTCACCAATCCAGAAAGAAATTGCAAACAGAAAAAATTTTACTTCTTAGTGCTGTCACAATATTTTCCATCAAAATAAAAAAAATCTTAACGGCAAACCCTAACAGCAAAATATCCTGGCAAAATATATCCTGGCAAAAAATATACTGGCCGGGTCGAAATTATGAGAGGCACCCACATGCCTTCCTCATACTGTGGCATCAAGCAGTCAGGCCTGCAAGATGAGTGGTCTGCCAAGCAAGTGGATTCATTCTTATTTATCGAGTAAAATGAACTCTAGTACTCACACTTAAGTTACAAGCTTTCCTCCTATATGATTAATACGCAACGGAAACACGCATCTGACTATCAGTAATTTACAGAACTCTGACTGTACACTACGCACTGGCAATACCACATTTTCTTTCCTTTTTTTATTTAACGGCTTTTGTCAACACGTGGCCACCGCACTGAATACGAATGGAGCACACATTATAAATTCGGGACATTATGACAACATACAATTCCAAGGAAAAGTCCACCAATCTTTTTCTTTTCACTATCTTATTTATTCCGATAAATTCTCTAACCTAAACACACAAATTCTATAACCTACAACAATAACACATGAGAAATTCCGCCCAGTGGGCATGGCTTTACATTGGTGAATCTCTATATTATGGTCTCGTAATCATTTAACGCTACAGTGCACTTTCTGGATAGGATGGTGGATCTTTTATTATTTCCACACTTCGACTCTCACAATCATCATCACGAAACTATCCTCCAGACCGAGCAGTACAGAAGGAACAAGCATAACCCACTAATCTTTTGCAACAACCTTGCTACTCTCCCATGCAAACCACACATACCCAAATTACATGACATACACCACACTACCATATGAAATACTACACAGAGAATAGTCACAACATTATCACTTTCAGCTTTCCCACTTCAATTAATATTTATCCCAGTTTCACACGACACTGCCCCACTTCGTAATTCTACTTTCCTACTATGAACTCTGGAGATATATGCACGTCTTCCTGTGCAATGCAAGCCAAGTGGCGTTGCTGGATAGACGGCCGACTCACCTTGCTTCTCTCTCAGAGTTTGAATCTAGCGTCACACGGAATCATATCACGCAAAGTAATATTAAGAACGTATTCATCACACACGCGAGTCCTCAACTGATACCATGGACAAGTACTTCTCTTTATCTTTTGTCTCATACACAGTTTGAGACACACACAGTACTCACCACATGGAAGTACTCGTCTCTAACTTAAAGTCCTGCACACGCCACGTCTTAAATATTTCAACTTATGGTACACACGGTATTTCTTAAATATTTCAACTTATTGTACACACGCTAGTAATTCAGCTTAACTTAAGCACACGGAAGTATTTTAACTTATTGCTACACGTGGTTTCATTGTGACCGTTGGTCACTTCCGAAGATTACTACAATCCCATTAATATTACCTGCCTGACACTTAATTCTCCCCACAAAAGTTCCTGAAATAGAGAAATTATTATTTCAAACTACTCTTAAATATTCCACATGCATACCATGTCTCCACTCTTTTGTCATTATGGAGCACAACTAAAAAAGGTCTTAACAGCACAGCGGCAGAGTGCTGAAACATGGCTGTTCTCTAGGTCATCTCGCACCTCTGTCGAGGTGGGGGAAGACCATGCTACCGTACTGGTCAGCCACATTTCAGGCGCTCAAAGCTCAGGTAAATTTCATCTCTTTGGTCCCACCAAAGGTGGCCAAAGGATCGACTCAAAGATGATCATATATTCACATTCACTATCTGCGGTTAGCAGACGACCATACATTCATTCACTTCACAGATCTCACCAAACTGGATGTAGGGATTTACTTTGTGGGAGTGCACATGTGATAAATTAAATAAATAAATTGTCATTCTTTCACACACTGGTATCCGGCTTCGCTGTATTAATTGAAATTGAGTTATTTTTACAAAAAAAATGTGTTGTTCTGACAAGAATAATGAAGTATGTTGTACCTATTTTCAATGTCGGGCGGTACTGTACCCTTTCAAATGATTCTGTAACGAAGCGCGCTGCTCTCCGTTGGATCCTCTTTAACTCTTCTATCAACCCTATCTGGTATGGATCCCACACTGCTGAGCAGTATTCAAGCAGTATGCGAACAAGCTTACTGTAACCTACTTCCTTTGTTTTGGGTTTGCATTTCCTTAGGACTCTTGCAATGAATTTCAGTCTGGCATCCGCCTTGCCGACGATCAACTTTATATGATCATTCCATTTTAAATCACTCCCAGATAATTTATGGATTTAACTGCTTCCAGTTGTTGACCTGCTATATTGTAGCTAAATGATAAGGGATCTTTCTTTCTATGAATTTGCAGCGCATTACACTTGTCTACATTGAGATTCAATTGCCATTCCCTGCACCATGCGTCAATTCGCTGCAGATCCTCCTGCATTTCAGTACAATTTTCCATTTTTACAGCCTCTCGATATACCACAGCATCATCCGCAAAAAGCTTCAGTGAACTTCCGATGTCATCCACAAGGTCATTTATGTATATTGTGAATAGCAACGGTCCTACGAGACTCCCCTGCGGCACACCTGAAATCACTCTTACTTCAGAAAACTTCTCTCCGTTGAGAATGGCATGTTGCGTTCTGTTATCTAGGAACTCTTCAATCCATTCACACAAATGGTCTGATAGTCCATGTGGTCTTACTTTGTTCATTAAACGACTGTGGAGAAATGTATCGATGGCCTTGCGGAAGTCAAGAAACACGGCATCTACCTGTGAACACGTGTCTATGGCCCTCTAAGTCTAGTGGACGAATAGCACGAGCTGGGTTTCACACGACCGTCTTTTTCGAAACCCATGCTGATTCCTACCGAGTAGATTTCTAGTCTCCAGAAAAGTCATTATACTCAAACATAATACGTGTTCCAAAATTCTACAACTGATCGACGTTAGAGATATAGGTCTATAGTTCTGCACATCTGTTCGATGTAGCTTCTTGAAAACGGGGATGACCTGTGCCCTTTTCCAATCCTTTGGAACGCTACGCTCTTCTAGAGACCTATGGTACACCGCTGCTAGAAGGGGGGAAAGTTCCTTCGCGTACTCCGTGTAAAATCGAACTGGTATCCCATCTGGTCCAGCGGCCTTTCCTCTTTTGAGCGATTTTAATTGTTTCTCTATCCCTCGGTCGTCTGTTTCGATATCTACCATTTTGTCATCTGTGCGACAATCTAGAGAAGGAACTACAGTGCAGTCTTCCTCTGTGAAAGAACTTTGGAAAAAGACATTAGCCTTTAGTTTTGACAGGACTAGCTCTCCCTAGACCGTCAGTAGTTCTAATAGAATGTTGTCTATTCCCGGGACCTTGTTTCGACTCAGATCTTTCAGTGCTCTGTCAAATTCTTCACGCAGTATCATATCTCCCATTTCATCTTCATCTACATTCTCTTCCATTTCCATAATATTGTCCTCAAGTACATCGCCCTTGTATAGATCCTCTATGTACTCCTTCCACCTTTCTGCTTTCTCTTCCTTTCTTAGAACGGGGTTTCCATCTGAGCTCTTGATATTCGTACAAGTGGTTCTCTTTTCTCCAAAGGTCTCTTTAATTTTCCTGTAGGCAGTAACTATCTTACCCCTAGTGAGATAAGCCTTTACATCCTTTCATTTGTCCTCTAGCCATCCCTGCTTAGCCATTTTGCACTTCCTGTCAATCTCATTTTTGAGACGTTGAGACGTTTGTATTCCTTTTTGCCTGCTTCATTTACTGCATTTTTATATTTTCTCCTTTCAGCAATTAAATTCAATATTTCTTCTGTTATGCAAGGAGTTCTACTAGCCCTTGTCTTTTTACCTACTTGATCCTCTGCTGCCTTCACTATATCATCCCTCAAAGCTACCCATTCTTCTTCTACTGTATTTCTGTACCCCATTCCTGTCAATGGTTCCGTTATGCTCTCCCTGAAACTCTGTATAACCTCTGGTTTAGTCAGTTTATCCTGGTCCCATCTCCTTAAATTTTTGGCACATCCCTTAATATAGTAAACATTCTTGATTGCATTGATTTTGGCCAGTACTTCAACATGTGACCTGTTTCGATTGCTGTATATTGTCAGTACCAATATTTTATGTCCCCCTTTGTAGCCAGATTTCTCTATACAGTGTACTTAAAGCAATATTTAAACGTGGCTTGCACATCCGCAATACCGTCTTCCTCTTCCAATTGCAGTTTATATTCTTCCTTTATAGCAGCTGTCTTCTCCACATACTCAAGTTTTCTTCTCATTGCTTCGAGGTTCTCCATTTAGTTTCCTTTTCTGTCCGCATAACACATTAACTGCATTTAAAGGTGTAATTTCTTAATGGAGAATAGTTTAAGTCTGTTTGATACATTGGTTCTTTCTCATAGGATTTGTACAATAACATTGTTTGTGTGGCAACCAATCCTAAATCTGCAATATCTATATCGGATGGTATTGTGGAGAACAGCGTTCTTAACTGAGAAAAATAAGTTTCTCCTGATTTAACATCACACTTCTGTATAATAAATATATCGTCTTTATTAGAGTCAGAGTTCAGAATCTATAAGTACTTTATACGTAGATTATTAAAATTATAGGCATACGGAACATAGCTGAAGAGCCCTCCTCGGTACTGAGTATCTGGAAGATTTATTGTACACCTGTCAATTTTCACGTATTCTTATTATCCCACCACACAAACTGCAGAAAGCTGTTAAACACAACACAACAATTGTTCTGTAATTATCTGTTAACTGACGCCACATGTACACAACTGGAACGCAGTAAAGTGGAGCACGTTGAAAATATTGTTTGTTGGTGTCCAATACACGTAAGCAATGTTGCACAGGATCAAAAACACGATCCATTCTGTAAGTGCATATTGCAGCCACCAGCGTGGCAATACCATGCTGCTTAGCCAAGGAAGGCCTAAAAGTTTCTCATAGCGGCAAGTCAGGACACTTTATAAAATCTATAATTTGGATACCAACATTTTGTTCACTCCAGGATTTTTGATTTGACATATAAATTTGTTATATATCTTTACAGTTAGGGCCTAACCACATTAGACAGTCTATTCCATCTGTCTTATCGTTATCCACAATAATATTGCTGTTTCTCTGGCGATCTCCTTCGATGCAGAAGTCGTGGTTTGACATTAAGTAGTCGCACGTCTCCATTTTATTAAAAATTCCGACCAAGTCTCGTGTTATGTCTAAAGGCAAAAGGTAATATTTGTCTACAAGTAGCTGTTAAAATATTCCAGGAGGCTCTTCCACTAAAACAGCCATTTTAACGTCAGCTAATTCCACTTAATATGGTATAACCACAGGATTTTTATATTTCCGTGAATTGGTTTCCAGTATTTCCTTGCCGATTTTTCCCGTATCCTCTTTGCCGTCACAATGTCTTTCCTGTGTAGGGAAAAAGGCAGCTTCGCCTTGACACCATGTCTCGCAGTGACGAAGTTCGAGAATTTACTACATAGATAATTAAATGAGCCTCACATCTCCTTCTCTTAACATTAGAGACCGTCCTCTTTCTAACAGTTCTTGACAGTCTGTTCTATCACACATTTTAACCACCAACATATTTTCATTCTTCTCGCTAAGTAGGATACCATTTTCGATCTAATTTATGTTGCCAATGTCGGTAGTCAGATCATCCAGGTTCTGCTTTAATAACAAAAAAACTGAATCGTTCGTCTCTAGGTCTTGTCTTCTTCCCTAATAGCTGAGGGATGTTTAGCAGTTTGGAGGAATCCATGTTGAAACTTTCAACTACCGCGGAAGACAATTCATTTGCGGCTCCCAGGCCTCCTTTTATACTCTAAGGATCCAAGATGGTGGCACTTCCGGTCATGTGATTTCCGATCATACGTTCTACATAACTCGTAGACCAGTTGCGCTATTTTGTGTGAAAGGTGCTCGTGGCAGGGAGGGACACCTCCCAACCGCGTGTGCCCCCTCATACTCCCGCTATCATGGTCGGGTACAGAGCTACACGATTCCGTCCATCTACTGCACTGTATCATCCCTCACGAAACCGTGTCCGAGTACAGTGCTATACTCAACTGTTCGAATATTATGCTGTAACACCCCGTCTAAACAAACGCGTCTAAGTACAGCGCCGAACTGTACAGTCTAACTAATGCGCTGGCTCTATTCAACACATAAGGACGGTACTTAACATGAGGATTCGTGATCATGAAGTAGACGAAGTTAAGGAATTCTGCTGCTTGGGCAGCCTGCCCATGGTAGGGGAGGTAGAAAATCTGAAACGGAAATGAAAGGGCCTCATCTAGATGTAGTAGGGGTCAGTGGAAAGAAGACAAGGGTTTCTGGCCACATGAGTACGGGGTAATATCAACAGCAGCAGAGAGTAGGATTCGTTATGAATAGGAAGGCAGGGCAGAGAGTGTATTACTGTGAACGATTCAGTGGCAGAAGTGTTCTTATCAGAATCGGCAGTAAACCAACACCGACAACGACAGTTCAGGTATACATGCCGACATAACAAGCCGAAGGATGAAGCGATAGAGAAAGTACATGAGGATCTTGAAAGTCAGCACGTAAAGGGAGACGAAAATCTAATAGTTATAGGGGACTAGACTACACTTGTAGGGGAAGGAGTAGAAGAAACGGATGCAGTAGAATATGGGCTTGAGACGAGGAATGAAAGAGGAGAAAGACCACTTGAATTCTGTAAAAAATTTTGAGCTAGTAATTGCGAATACTCTGTTCAAGAATTACAAGAGGAGGTGATATACGTGGAAATGCCGGTAGTAAGAGAAGATTTCAGTTAAATTACGTCATGTGTTGACAAAGGTTCCAAAATCAATTACCGGATTGTAAGGCGTACCCAAGAGCAGATATAGACTCAGATCACAATATAGCAGTGATGAAGAGTAGGCTGAAGTTTAAGAGATTAGTCATGAAGAATCAGCACACAAAGAAGTGGATGAAAGAAGTAAGTACAAAAATGTACAGGGAAATTTAGGGCTACCGAAATACATGTCGCTGAGGAATGAAATAAATAGGAAGTACAGGGAGGCTAAGACGAAATGGATGCATGAGAAGTGTGAAGAAAAAGAAATTATTGTCGGAAGGACTGACTCAGCATATCGGAAAGTCAAAACAATCTTTGATGAAATTAAACCAAGAGTGGGAACTTTAAGAGTGCAACGGGAATTCCACTGTTAAATGCAGAGGAGACAGTGATTAGGTGGAAGGAGTACGTTGAAGGCCTCTATGAAGGTAAAGGTTTGTCTGATATAGAAGAAGAAACAGGAATCGATTTAGAAGAGATAGGGGACCCAGAATTAGAATCAGAATTCAAATGAACTTTGGAGGACTTAATATCAAATAAGGCAGAAGGAATGGATAACATTCCATCAGAATTTCTAAAGTCCTTGGGGAAGCGGCAAAAAAAAAAAGGATTATTAAAAACAATTCCGAAGTCTGCAAGAGCTGACAGGCGTGAGAATAACGCACAATCAGCTTAATAGCTCATGCATCCAACATGCTGACAAGAATAATATACAGAAGAATGGAAAAGAAAATTGAGAATATAATAGATGACGATCAGTTTGGATTTAGGAAAGGTTAAGGCACCAGAGAGGCAAATTTGACGATGCAATTAATAATGGAAGCAAGACTAAAGAAAACTGGAGACAGGTTCGTAGGATTTATCGACCTGGAAGATGTTCGAAATTCTGAGAAACATAGGGGTAAGCCATAGGGAGAGACGGGTAATATACAATGTGTACAAGAACCAAGAGGGGAGAATAAGAGTGGTCCTTCGTCTTTGCCTTTCAATCTGTTCATCGAAGAAGCAATGATGGAAGTAAAGGAATGGTTCAGGAGTGGGATTAAAACTCAAGGTGAAAGGATATCAATGATGCGATTCCCTAATGACTCCCTGTCATGAGTGGAAGCGAAGAAGAATTACATGATTTGCTGAATGGAATGGTCTAACGAGTGCAAAATATGGATTGAGAGAAAATGAAGAAAGGCGACAATAATGAAAAGAAGCAGAAATGAGAACAGCAAGAAACGTAACATCAGGTTTGATGTTCTCGAAATAAGTTAAGGAATTCTGCTACCTAGGCAGAAATGTATGATGAAATAAAAGAAATTATTCAGATAGTGAAGGGAGACGAAAATTTAATAGTCATGGGTGACTGGAATTCGAGTGTAGGAAAAGGGAGAGAAGGAAACGTAGTAGGTGAATATGGATTGGGGCTAAGAAATGAAAGAGGAAGCCGCCTGGTAGAATTTTGCACAGAGCACAACTTAATCATAGCTAACACTTGGTTTAAGAACCATGATAGAAGGTTGTATACATGGAAGAACCCTGGAGATACCAGAAGGTTTCAGATAGATTATATAATGGTAAGACAGAGATTTAGGAACCAGGTTTTAAATTGTAAGACATTTCCAGGGGCAGATGTGGACTCTGACCACAATCTATTGGTTATGACCTGTAGATTAAAACTGAAGAAACTGCAAAAAGGTGGGAATTTAAGGAGATGGGACCTGGATAAACTGAAAGAACCAGAGGTTGTACAGAGTTTCAGGGAGAGCATAAGGGAACAACTGACAGGAATGGGGGAAAGAAATACAGTAGAAGAAGAATGGGTAGCTTTGAGGGATGAAGTAGTGAAGGCAGCAGACGATCAAGTAGGTAAAAAGACGAGGACTAGTAGAAATCCTTGGGTAACAGAAGAAATATTGAATTTAATTGATGAAAGGAGAAAATATAAAAATGCAGTAAATGAAGCAGGCAAAAAGGAATACAAACGTCTCAAAAATGAGACCGACAGGAAGTGCAAAATGGCTAAGCAGGGATGGCTAGAGGACAAATGTAAGGATGTAGAGGCTTATCTCACTAGGGGTAAGATAGATACTGCCTACAGGAAAATTAAAGAGACCTTTGGAGATAAGAGAACCACTTGTATGAACATCAAGAGCTCAGATGGAAACCCAGTTCTAAGCAAAGAAGAGAAAGCAGAAAGGTGGAAGGAGTATATAGAGGGTCTATACAAGGGCGATGTACTTGAGGACAATATTATGGAAATGGAAGAGGATGTAGATGAAGATGAAATGGGAGATACGATACTGCGTGAAGAGTTTGACAGAGCACTGAAAGACCTGAGTCGAAACAAGGCCCCCGGAGTAGACAACATTCCATTGGAACTACTGACGGCCTTGGGAGAGCCAGTCCTGACAAAACTCTACCATCTGGTGAGCAAGATGTATGAAACAGGTGAAATACCCTCAGACTTCAAGAAGAATATAATAATTCCAATCCCAAAGAAAGCAGGTGTTGACAGATGTGAGAATTACCGAACAATCAGTTTAATAAGCCACAGCTGCAAAATACTAACACGAATTCTTTACAGACGAATGGAAAAACTAGTAGAAGCTGACCTCGGGGAAGATCAGTTTGGATTCCGTAGAAATACTGGAACACGTGAGGCAATACTGACCTTACGACTTATCTTAGAAGAAAGATTAAGGAAAGGCAAACCTACATTTCTAGCATTTGTAGACTTAGAGAAAGCTTTTGACAATGTTGACTGGAATACTCTCTTTCAAATTCTAAAGGTGGCAGGGGTAAAATACAGGGAGCGAAAGGCTATTTACAATTTGTACAGAAACCAGATGGCAGTTATAAGAGTCGAGGGACATGAAAGGGAAGCAGTGGTTGGGAAGGGAGTAAGACAGGGTTGTAGCCTCTCCCCGATGTTATTCAATCTGTATATTGAGCAAGCAATAAAGGAAACAAAAGAAAAATTCGGAGTAGGTATTAAAATCCATGGAGAAAAAATAAAAACTTTGAGGTTTGCCGATGACATTGTAATTCTGTCAGAGACAGCAGAGGACTTGGAAGAGCAGTTGAACGGAATGGATGGTGTCTTGAAGGGAGGATGTAAGATGAACATCAACAAAAGCAAAACGAGGATAATGGAATGTAGTCGAATTAAGTCGGGTGATGTTCAGGGTATTAGATTAGGAAATGAGACACTTAAAGAAGTAAAGGAGTTTGGCTATTTGGGGAGCAAAATAACTGATGATGGTCGAAGTAGAGAGGATATAAAATGTAGACTGGCAATGGCAAGGAAAGCGTTTCTGAAGAAGATAAATTTGTTAACATCGAGTATAGATTTAAGTGTCAGGAAGTCATTTCTGAAAGTATTTGTATGGAGTGTAGCCATGTATGGAAGTGAAACATGGACGGTAAATAGTTTGGACAAGAAGAGAATAGAAGCTTTCGAAATGTGGTGCTACAGAAGAATGCTGAAGATTAGATGGGTAGATCACATAACTAATGAGGAGGTACTGAATCGGATTGGGGAGAAGAGGAGTTTGTGGCACAACTTGACCAGAAGAAGGGATCGGTTGGTAGGACAAGTTCTGAGGCATCAAGGGATCACCAATTTAGTATTGGAGGGCAGCGCGGAGGGTAAAATGTCGTAGGGGGAGACCAAGAGATGAATACACTAAGCAGATTCAGAAGGATGTAGGTTGCAGTAAGTACTGGGAGATGAAGAAGCTTGCACAGGATAGAGTAACATGGAGAGCTGCATCAAACCAGTCTCAGGACTGAAGACCACAACAACAACAGGCAGCAAAACAACCAATGACGGACGGACCAAGGAGGGCATCAATAACAGACCAGCACTGGCAAAAATAGCATTCCTGACCAAGAGAAGTCCACTAGCGTCAAACATAGTCCTTAACCTGAAGAAGAAATTACTGATAAGGTATGACTGGAGCACAGCGTTATTTACCAGTGAAACATGGACTGTGGGTAAACCGGAACAGACAAGAATCGTTGTATTTGAGATGTGGTGGTGGTACAGATGAATGTTAAAATTAGGTGGACTGGTAAGGTAGGGAATGATGAGATTCTGCGCAGAATCACCGACGAAAGGAATATGTGGAAAAGTGACAATGAAAAGGGACAGGATGATAGGACATACGTTAAGACATCAAGGAATAGTTTCAGTGGTACTAGAGGGAGCTGCAGGGTGTAAAAACTGTAGAGTAAGACTGGCATTGGAATACATCCAGCAAATAACTGCAAAATTAGGTTGCAAGTGCTGCTCTGACATAAAGAGGTTGGCAGAGGAGACGAATGCGCGACGGGTGGCAACAAAACAGTCAGGAGGCTGATCATTCAAAAATAAATAAATAAAAAGAGAGCTGGTGCACCGACGAAAAATCATCAGGCTTTTCTAGGTACACTGTTCTCTAAGTATAAGACTCTTTCCTTCAGGACTTTCACGACGAGGAGAAACAGAGTAGCGACAAGACAGAGGAGAGAGAGGAAGCATGCAGCTAGAGGAACAGTGGTACGAGTTTGGGCTGCAAAATAGTCGTCCAGAAATGTCTTTTTATTACCTGACGTGATCTCTGCTTGAGCAGTGACACACTAGTTCGATTTACTTGTGCGCGAATGTCCTTTTTACCTCATATATCGATAGTGGTCCCCTGTATGGTTGCGACCAGAGGGTATGATGGAGTGGAGTGGATGCTCAATAGTGCTCGGTTGGTGAGCGACCAGCAGAGAAAAACAGGTCTGCAAGGCGTTTGTTGAGACGGCGTTTGCTTTGTTGCGCTACTAGTGGTAGTTGTTGCTCACCCGGGTCATAGCGGACGGAAACTACTACTGCACGCCATGTTATACGGCAGTGCGATGGTAACTTCTCATCTGTATCGTGATCATTCTGTCCTGTGGATCTGGCTTGATTTGTCCGTTTGTCACTAAGACTTCCTTTGTTTAATGGTGAGCTCTGACAAAGGAAGAGTGTCCGGAAACGAGTTGAGTGTAGTTATACGGCCTATGATAAAACTTTGCCTGATACTTGTGAACTAATTGAAGTGTGCTAAGTGTGTGCATGTCTAGTAATATAGACTGTCACAGTGGTTAAATAACTACCTGATTGTTTAAGACACTGGTCGGAGCCGTTGATATATTTCGATAAATATTTTGAGTTGGTTCCTTAATCAACACAAGTTAAAGTTGTTAAATTTTTTTCATTTGTGGAAATCTGAGCGGGTTCCTTTTATACTGTGTGTTTTCATTTGTTATGAGCCGGTGCTTGTATTTCTTTCATTTATTCGAGATAGCTTAATAAATGTGCTTGAAAAATTCTAGAGCTTTTACTGATGGCTGACGCGCGTAACACGTGTCATGGCTTAGTGGTCCCTTGTTACCGCTACGTGTAATTATTCCGTCACCGGATGCCAGTACCTACACCCGTTGGTTCTGGGCGGGATACCTGAGTCTGTTATTACTGTAATTCTTGAGGCAACGGACAATCTTCTGATGTGTGAAATTTAATTCTTTAAGCAGCTCGGAAAGAATTTTATTTAATAGCTGTAAGCTCTAAAACGATTTTTAACTTCGTTAGTGTCTTACAATTATGCACTGGTTGCTAGTAAATTTTGATACTGTAAGAATTTTTTTGCTTGTAGCCATTATAGTTTCCTGGAGTTTAATGTTAACTGAGTGTTGCAAGGCTTAAATGAAAAGTTGCGAGTGAATTTTCTCCCGTAATGCTTGATTGTTTAAGTCCATTGTAGACGTGATGAATTAAAAGGTGTAATTAAGATCCTGTTTATTCTCTGTCTCATTTATATGCAATAAATGTGTTTTAAAGTATTATGTGTTTATTAGCTAATCCAGCCCCCGGCCACCAGCCCATCTAGCTACTGGCTACCACTCCTTCAGTAAGGATCCTAAATGTGCTACAAATGAACTAATGGGTAATTCTCAAACCTCAGGTAAAATAAGTCGGATGTGTAAAAGAACTGCCCCATCAGTGTGAATATCGACTGACCAGACGGTCTGAAGGCGCTTTTTATTTCTGTGTGGTCGGCTGAGGGTGACTCGAATTGGCCACAATGTTCCCCGCTAACCTGAATAACAAGCGTACCTCGACTGAAGAGCACCAAGGAAACGTCGTCGGTGATCCTTGTCTTTCAGCGTCAGGGAACGACTAAATTGCCAGATTCTCACGCCTACAGTAGTCTGCAGAAGGGAAGCTGACATCACCAAGAAGCAAATATTGCCACTGGACCATGTAACATTGAGACGCAGAGTTTGTAACGGTTTTGATCTCTTTCCCAACTACTCCTTTGCTCCTGGAGACACAATCGGTGCCGAATAACAACTACTAACAACCCGGCACGAATTGTCACTGTCCACTAACTGTCCTGCAGAAAGCTTTAGCTTTTGCCTCTGTCTTTAAGGTCACTTCGCCGGCCGCGGTGGTCTCGCAGTTCTGGGCGCGCAGTCCAGAACCGTGCGACTGCTACGGTCGCAGGTTCGAATCCTGCCTCGGGCATGGATGTGTGTGATGTCCTTAGGTTAGTTAGGTTTAAGTATTTCTAAGTTCTAGGGGACTGATAACCACAGCAGTTGAGTCCCATAGTGCTCAGAGCCATTTAAGGTCACTTCCAGAATACTGTATCCTTTGCATCCTGTGGGGCTGATTAATGGATGTATGGATACTAACATGTGTGGTAACGTTGCAGTTGCTCATCCTAGGGATGTTTCAAATCAAGTACGCCTGCCAACAGACAGCGAACAGAGACGCTAGGATTGTAACTGGTCAGTGTAGCCCGTAACTGTGAAACAGAAATGCTCCTGCAAATTAAGAGGGAATCCTTTGATGAAATCCTGTTGGCTGAATTTAGAGAATGAAGAAGTCGATGTAATATTATACTGTCACAACCGCAAATGTCGCGTAGGAATCATGATAATAATAGAAGAGAAATCGGGACCGTTAAGAGGCGTGTAGAAAGTCTTTTTTTCTCGACCAATGTGCGAATGGAACAGAACGGAGGATCAATAATATTGGTACGATGTACACCCCACACCTCCACCACACACTGAACAATGGCGCTTTGAGTTTGTATGTAGTTAAAGCAAATATGGAGACATGACAATAGAACATTTTTTCTTTTTTTTTTTTTTTTTTGTTATCCTATGATGGTGTCTTGATATGAGGCCTAAATGTTGTGCGCCCTGCGGCCGTTTCTTAAAGGCACATTTGCATGCATATCTTTTATTAGCAGAAAACGTAATTATAAGTAATGAAATTAAAAAATAATTTGAGCCATAGGTATAGACCACGGCTGTATAAATATTGTATGGAGCAGCTGGAAACATTTGAAGATTTTTGTTCTTCATGTCGCTGGGGGAATTTGAGGCAACTTCTGTTTTCTACGTTTTGTCCAGATCAGATGTATTTTGGCACACCGCCATTAATACTACATTATTTTATTAATACATTCACGGCACTCGTAATTGCGTAAGGTAAGTTTCGTATTTTAACTTGTGTTTTTATTTCAGAATATACTGTTATTACTAACCTATGTATGTTTTATTTTGTATCTTTTTTTCATTGTAAGATTGTTGAGTGACTTGGCATGTCAAAAGGTTCCGTACTTCTAAGCAAAAAGTCGTCCATCTAGATCCATCGTGGTCTTCGGGTGCTGCCTTATTACGAAGTCGGATTAGGGTGAAAACACAGAGAGAAGAAACGCGGTTAAGAATCCATGAATGGACCTTTAACCAGAAAATAGCCATGCTCAAGCGCCGAGAGTTTGTATAATATTTAATATTCATTACCATAATTCATTGTATTGTCTCTATCCAGTTACGAAGGAGCAAAAAAGAAAAAGAAAATTAAATTGGCGACTTCGTGTCTGGACGCATTGTTATATATAGTATCTTGTCTTTCTTTTGCTACAAGTTTTTTGGATACAACAAACTCTCGCTACGGTCGCAGGTTCGAATCCTGCCTCGGGCATGGATGTGTGTGATGTCCTTAGGTTATTTAGGTTTAAGTAGTTCTAAGTTCTAGGGGCTGATGACCTCAGCAGTTAAGTCCCATAGTGCTCAGAGCCATTTGAACCATTTTGAACAACTCTATACGAGACCATTGGAATACATTGACGTAAGACGAATTGTATGTCGACACCTGAAATTACGCTGCAATCGCGGATACAAGGTAAGGCACTGCATCTTTACGTCAGCAATCTTGCCCAAGCGCTTTGTATCATCGTAGCTCGGTTGGTAGATCTATCACAATTTTCCGTTTCTCGTGGCACTGATTTTAAGCTGCATGGCGGTTTCCAAAAATATTTTCATTATTGATACAGTGCAACAATACAGTTTTATCAGTTCACAATATGGCAGACTTTAGTTCCGTGTGACGTAATATGGCGTGCAGTTACGACTATTATTTTCTTGCTCAACATTGTCGCACAGTGACATTAATTTGTACGTTTACTCTGATTACACATACGAGTTTAAATTAAATGTAGTTACGAATGAGCCAAAAAAAATTAAAACAGGCGTCGCCCATATCGGTATGGATGTGACAGCGTGGGTAACTAGTATGTTCCAAATCGCCGCCCATAAAAACGGGATTTTGCGATGCTCACATCTCGGGTTCTGTTGGTGACAAAAAGGTAGGGTCAAGTGTTTTGGATAGCCTTCCCGCTATGACCTTTTGTGTAACCAACACAAGATAGTCTTAGTATCACTATCCTACAGTACCAGGTTATGAATATTAGATACTTCCTCCTGCCTAGGTAAATGGTGCAAATCGGTTAGTTCTTTTTGCGTTTGATGTGGTCTACGGTGGGCTTGGTGGAACTTATAGAGGCGCCATTAGTTCACGGGCAGTTCCTCGGAAAACCCAACAAAAATTGTTTTTAATATATTTTCGATCAGCGTACGTAAACCCAGCTGACGATTCCACGACGTCTATGCACAGCAAATGTTTGTAATTTGTATGATATATTCCTACGATTACGATCTCAAATAACTTTGAAAATTGGCTGGTCTGTGCTGGAGAGGTAAGATCCCAAGACTGGAAATTGGACCACAAAGGATATAATATTTATTTATAACATTCAATTTTCAGGCATTGGAGCTCTCTAACTCATCATTCTCTGCTGTTTGGAAAGATGCGACACTTGTAAAAAATATCGAAAGAGGTAATTAAATCTGTCGCTTTTCTTATTCCTATCGCACAAGGAATTTTGCAACATAACACACTGCATGAAATTACACTCTCAAAAATCTTTCGATTGCGAAGCGCATGCTGTCCGGCCGGGCCGCACCACACGCCAGCCGCGTCGTGTATTCCCGTACGCGCAGAGCCCACAACTGCTGTCTCCGTCGGCTACCGCCCAGCAAAGCGACTCGTGCAACACACAGATCGGAGGTTGCTCGTCAAATGCCTGACTGGGAATCGATCCAGAGGTACTACTGTAGTCAATACATTGACCGACTAATTAATTTCCTGTCATGTCTTCCTGATGCTGGGGATATAAACGGGCGCAGTATCTCAGTCGTCCCAGTTGCACTCAGTCACTGGAAGAAGAAGAAGAACCAAGAAGCGTCGTCAATAGCAGTCGAGATACTGGGACACTCACTGCCTCTCCATCGCAGAAGAAGAAGAAAAGTACGTACCGTACTCGTATAGGTAAGAAAAGGGGATCGCTACACTTTTAACTACTTTTCAATGTCATCCATCCGCCCACATCTCCCATCTGAAATACATGCACATTGACCACTAAATATAGGAATGTCTTAGAATTTTCGGTAGGTTACCTACAAGACAGGTAAATATTCTCGTACAATATCTTTATTAGCTTTTGCGTATGCACATGCACACAGAAAAATCTCTTTCCTTATTTTTTTAGTTGTAGTATTAATAACGTTCAGTTTAATACTTAACTTATAACTTAAAATCACATATGAATCATCTATTTCTTTCTCCAGCAAGTAAACTTGACAAATACATAGAGGGTATTGTAAGGAGGCTGTTTAGGTTTTTGAGTTGGTAACGCCACGTAGCGCTCGGTATGAAAATCACTGACTGTGATGTGTGCAGTCTGTGGCTGATTTACATTGTAGGAATATTTGCTATTGTAGTGTTGGGCAGTTAGATGTGAACAGCGTGTAGCGTTGCGCAGTTGGAGGTGAGCCGCCAGCAGTGGTGGATGTGAGGAGAGAGATGGCAGAATTTTGAGAGCGGACGATCTGGACGTGGTCCATCAGAAAGAGTAAATTTGTAATACTGGATATCATGAACTTATATATATATATATTATGACTTTTGAATATTGCTAAGGTAAATACATTGTTCTCTATCAAAACCTTTCATTTGCTAACTATGCCTATCAGTAGTTAGTACCTTGAGTAGTTAGAATCTTTTATTTATCTGGCAGTTTAGCGCTCTCTGTATTGCAGTAGTTCGAGTAACGGAGTTTTGTGAGGTAAGTGATTCATGAAAGGTATAGGTTATTGTTAGTCAGGGCCATCCTTTTGTGGGGATTATTGAAAGTCAGATTGCGTTGCGCTAAAAATATAGTGTGTCAGTTTAGTGTTGATCAGAATAAGTAAAGAGAGAAATGTCTGGGTAATTTCAGTTTTGCTCCGCTCTTTGAAAATCAAATGACGTAAGAGGTTTTATCAGCACAGTCATTAATAATTTTCCAAAAGGGATGTTTCATATGTGGACCCTTAGCCGAGGGTACCTCACTGGAATCTTCTGATTTTTCCTTGTAGTTTGTGTAATTAGTGTGGTTATTGGTTATTACTAGTGTGTAGTTGTGGAGAGAATCTCCTTTGTAGTTGTAGTTTTTCATTGTTGTACAGTAAAACAGTTGTGGCATGCATGTAGATTTGCACCAAGTATTTCGCAGCTGCGTTTGCAATTAATTAGATATTATTTCTAGGGCTATGTTAATGTGTTTTTTTTATTTTGCTCTTCAAATTATGCTTTTCTGTATTATCGTGTGAAATATTGTGACAATTATAGCGTGTGGAAAACGTAATACTACGCTCCAAAGTAAACTGAGAAATGACAGTGAAGACGAGAGTAGTGTGTTAGCGCCACCGTGTAATGAATTAACTACTGTTGAACGTAGTAATTTGGTAATTGTGCATAGGGGAATGGACCAGGAATTAAATATTCGTGTAGACAGTGAAACAGCTAGTGAACAGGGTAGTATTGTGGATCGGTCGGTCGCCAACAACTCGCCCCAGGAACCCGAAATGACAGGACATAATCTTGCAAATACTGTAGATTCAGGTTTTGCGTCATCACAGTTTTATCAAATAAATCAAGAGACATTTCTGCTTTTCAAAATGCGAATGTTGCCGGTGCAAATGCACTGCCGAAAAGTACAGAGTAAAATGTTTCAGACACCAGTGCATTGTTATTATATGTAATGTAACAAATGGGACAACACCTTCAAAAGTTAGACACAATGGATCAAAATCAGAGACAAACACAGCAACAGTTAGACATGATGGAACAAAATCAGATACAAACACAGCAACTGCTTCAAAAGTTAGACTCAGTGGAACAAACGCTTGAACAAACACGTGAAGATTTAACTGCAGAGTTACTTCAAATCGAATATAAATGTCAAAAAGTGCGTAATGACGTAAAAACACAAATTGGTGAGCATTTCCAAACTATTTTTTCGCGGCATGAAAATGCATTACAGAATCACGCAGCAGCCATAAATGAACTGCAAACTTTTGTTCATGAAAATCACGACGCCTTGCAAGCTAAAACTGACTCAGTTGCATCTACCGATTCGGTTACGAAACTTGCAAAAACTCAGGAAAACTTAAAGGACACAGTAGATACGTTTTCAACACAAATTGACACTCTGAAACTTGGTTAAGAAAAACACACTGAGGAAATCAGTTCATTACTGGAGAAAGTAGCCGAACTTTCGGATCAGTTCACTAACTTATCTACAAAGGTAGATGATGATCTGAATGACACGAGACCCGCAGCCTTCACTGACACAGAAGGGTATGAACAAATTAAGAAATTCAAACAAAATCAGAATCAAATTAATACGCAACACAAAAGAGAAATCCGGGAAGTACAAGATCAGTTGGCACAAGTAATACAAGAATTCCATATTTCAGAGGACACTCGCGCTCCAATACGGGAAGACGGACATATAAGGAAAAGCCACAATATGACAACATAGGGCATTTCGGAAATTATGAAAGAAATTGGCAAGATGCACCGAATTTTGAGATGGAACCGCCGACACGACGTAACAATGACCGATATGCGACTCGCCGACACGATGACTTTGACTATAAGCCGTACATTACTACACGTAAATTCAAAACTGGAATTTATGTGTGGCTACTTAGAGAATGAACCAGCTGTAAGAATGCGATCGGTCACTCACGATTGTCACAGTGAAGGAGAATTTTATCATGCCTTCCTCTCAGCATATCGGTGTCAAGCTACTCAAGATCGTGTAAAACATAGCATCACAATGATGAAACATTTCGAACAATCTGGATTTAACAGTCTTGTGAAATATTTTGAAGACATGTTGCATAAGAATCAGTATCTGCCAAACCCATACAGCCCCTCAGAACTTATTCGCATTTGCTTAATAAAATTACCCGAATATTTACGACATGTTATTTTGGCAGGACATTGCAAAGAGGACATCGAAGCTTTTCAGGGACTGTTACAAGAATTGGAAATTGACAATGACAATCGCGAGACGCAAAAACAGGAACACAACAATTACAGGCCACATCCGTCACAATTCCGCGATGGCAGAAATAATAACTGGAGACGACAAGGCTATTGTTACAACGGAAATCGTGACCAAAACAGACACTACCCGTGTGACAACCGTTGGCAGAGTAATAATAATTACAGGGAAGATCACCTCACTGTGTTAATGGTTATGCCAGAGACAGTCATAGAAACAGACAGTATTGGAACCAGAAATATTATCATCAAGGAAGACAAAACAATTTCATACGCAACAGCCCAGCGCGCAATTACGACTCAGGGAGAAGTTCTCCACCACGTGACCGACAAGAAAAAAATTACAGAAACTACCGACATGACGACAGACGATATAATATTAACAACAGTCCAGAATGTAATCAGAACTGGCGAGATTCAAACATGGCATGGCCCTCTCGACAAGCTGAAAATGTAGAGGTTAGATCTCCAAATCCGAATAACAACGCGCGACAACATATAGACAGTAGACAATGCCTCATACCGCTGGCAGCCACAAAACGTACATATAAAGCTGACGACGCAGCTGGCGTGGCTATTAATTACGTAAAAATGGAAGACATTAGGGACATCTTACTCCAGAAACACGACGAAAACATAACAACATTGCATATCCCGTAATTCACATTACAGTAAATGATGTAAAATTTACGGCTGTACTTGATTCTGGCAGTCCCATTTCAGTAATTAGTGAAACAGGCTTTAGCAAATGCAACACATCGAACGGTTGCCCCACACTTCCGTTAGGTAATATTAAATTACAAGATGCAATCTTTGGAAAAAAGTGCAGATGTACGCCAACAAACCAACTTAGAATTCTTTTGTCAAAACCACAGATTCACTATGAACTTTCTTATCGTTCCATTATTGTCAACAGAAATTATATTGGGAGTAGACTTTTTGAATGAATAAAAGTAATCTTAAATTTTCACGATGCTGAAATAAGTTTAGAGAAAGAAGGTAAGTCAACAGCTTTGAAATTTTAAGACTGGCTTTCAAACCACGACGGGGAAATTAATTGGCTTTGCCTCCTGTTAGACAACAATTCGGAATTCTCGACGGAACTTGACACTAACAGTCACTCTGCAAGTATTGATAGGGATGATAGCGATGGAGAATTTGATACTAATGAGTTAATTCGGAATAAAATTCAAACAATTGAGAATTGTAATGACACTGATAGGCAGAACCTTTTTGAGATTTTACAAGCACATTCCACAGTTTTTACTCACAAAACAGGAACAATCAAGGGACTAAAATACCAATTTTGTGTTCGTGAGCATACTAAATTTTGTGTTAGACCATACATAGTTCCAGCACATTACAGGGACCGTGTTAGAACAGAAATACAATCTATGCTTGATGAGGGAATTATTGAGTCTGCAGTAAACTCATACAACAATCAATTACATGTTGTTGAGAAGAAAATTGGATCGATCAGGCTTGCCTTAGGTTCGAGACAAATCAATACTATCATAATTCCTGAAACAGACAGTCTGCAAACGTTGGAAGAACTTCTTCAAAATTTTAATGAGGTAAAAGTGTTGTCATATATTTATCTCAGATCCAGCTTTTATCAGATCGAACTTCATCCAGAATGTAGGAAATACACAGCTTTTCTTTGTTTCGGCGTTTGTTATCAATTTCGGAAACTTGCTTTTGGTTTGAACATTTCTGCGGCAGCATTCATTCGTGGGCTAAATTCCATATTACCTGAGTTCTTGAAACGTCGCATACGGTATTCTAACAGCAGAAGCGTCATGGGAACAACATAAGCGCATCCTCAACAGTGTGTTACCAATTTTTGCAGAATCTGGAATTACAGTTAACTTGGAAAAGTTTGAATTCGGTAGGACAAAGGTGAAGTTTTTGGGACACATTTTTTCTTCTGAAAGCATTCAGCCGGATCCTGAAAAGTTAGAAGCAATCAGAGCCTTCCAGTTCCATCCAAAAAAAAAAAAAAAAAAAAAAAAAAAAAAAAAAAAAAAAAAAAAAAAACAAGTCCGCAGTTTTCTAGGTCTCGTAAATTTTTACCGTCGTTTTCTGAATATGCAAATTCTAGTTACACCAAAACTTTGTTCTCTCACTGGAAAAAGTACTATTAGGAACTTGGACAAACAGGCACAGTTGGAATTCAGTTCTTTGAAAGAAACGCTACTTCACGCGCCAATATTAGCTCATCCAGACCTATCACAAGATTTCTGCCTTAGCACGGATTCTTCTAAAGTCGGTTTTGGTGCCCATTTATTTCAAGAAGCCATAGAAAATGACACTACTGTTCAGAAAACCATTGCTTTTGCTAGCCGAGTGCTAACAAAATCTGAAAAAAAATATTCCGTTACTGAATTAGAAGCTTTAGCTATCGTTTGGGCATTTAACAAATTCCGTTACTTTCTTTCTGGTAAGCATGTAAAAGTATAAGGTGATCATCGTGCATTACTATTTCTTATGTCTTCAAAATTAAATCATGACAGGTGAAAACGCTGAGCATTTTTTCCGCAAGAATTCCACTTCACAACAGTCTACATTCATGGCAAGGAGAAAATTGTTGCGGACGCACTGTCACGCGCACCGGCTGGACTTGAGAAAAGTAGCACAGAAGGCAACCTCGAGAAAACTTTCAGTATTCTTTACATTCAGAAAGTCGCCTTTGAAAACTTCATCACCACATCTTTAAAGGACATTGCTCATGAACAAGATAAAGATACGATTTGGAAAGACATCAAGAGTAAATGGCACGAAAAGACACACAGATTCAGCATTATTATCTGGTTAGAAACATTCATTTCAGCTACGCACATTTTGGTCCAAGAAAATGTTATCGTATTCTTCAGACGACTTGTTATTTTAACAATATGAAAAAGAGTATTCGAAGAGTCTTGTCTATTTGTAAACTTTGTCAAAAAGCTGAACCATGTACCATCTCACATCGTGCTCCGCTGTTTCCTATTATTCCTTCTAAATTAAAAGAATTTGCCGCTGTTGATCTCTTGGGACCTCTTGGATTTTCGTACGTTCCAGTCGCTGTTGAATTTACTGCAAAATTTGTTTCTTTCACTCCGTTATGTAAAGCCACTGGATGGTCTGTATCCAATGCCTTTGTTAAAAATTTCTTACGTGATGTTGGACACATTAGTAAAATCATTTAAGATAACGGACCGCAATTCAGATCTGCTGTTTGGTCATGCATGCTTCGGAATCATAAAATCAAACCTGCTTTTATTTCATTGTACTCACCACATTGGAACCCGTCTGAATGGATTATGAAAGAAATCAATAAGCTTTGCAGACATTATTGTCACAGAAAGCATAAGTATTGGGACAGATATTTACACTTATTTCAAAATGTGCTGAATGAAATGCCTCATGACTCCACTGCTTTACCACCTATCCTTGTACTGAAGAATGAAGAACCACCAAACAGAATCAGAGAGCTTGTACCTTTTCCGAATACACGTAAACTTCGACACAAAGACATAATTGATTTGGCTATTAAAAATATAAATTCTGCAGCAGACAAAAGGAGAAAACTACACGGTAAAACAAATGCAAAGAAATTATATATTGGTCAGAAAGTTCTCATTAAAGTTCATTCATTGTCACATAAGAAGAAACACTTGAGTCACAAATTCTTTCTAATTTACAATCAACCTTACAGAAGCCGACGTATACCTCATGATATTTGCGTTGAATTTGAAACTCTGCGTATTAGGAAGAGTAAAGGATTGCACCACATTTCACATGTAAAACTGTTTATTCCTTTTTAACTTAGTTTTTGCCATAAAATTTTTCACTTCACATTAATAGTACGCTTTGTCACACTTAGAAACTGTTAACATTCAACAATGTTAGAAGTTAACTATCCAGTCAAGAACCTAGAGAACTTATTTAGACAGTAATTATGAATACATTTTTATATAATCAACAGATGACACAGTGTTACTGTGAGTACATTCTGGCTTGTTCGTTGCACAATTATGTGACAACTATAAGGCTTACATATTTGGAACATATACTGCTAATGAGATTTTAATGCAACATTTTGGTTTACTTGAAAAGACATTCTTTATTTAAAGTACTTTCTGTGAGATTACAGATGACTTAGTATTTGTTTGACAGCTGCACGATTATATCACAATACTACTAATGTGTGACACAATTTACATTGTTGCTTTTGCAGTGTATCTGTTTTATATCTGCACAGTTTTTCTGTATTATTCTGGAAAGTAAAACATGTTTTAGTAGTAACTTTGTGGTATAGCTACAATGAGACAGCCTTTTCTGTAGCACAACAATACTTTACAGTGCAGTACTTTCTTCATCATGGCAATAAGTGTAATAACTACGATATCTATACGCGAAGTAATTCACTTTTTTTTATGACGAGGTAAGTACATTGACTTCAGCAGAACTTTGCTTATGGAGGACAATAACCATGACACTTCCACAGAATTATCTTACAGCAAGACGCACAGTTTAGCACTACAGGACACGCATTTGAGTGATTAATTTTTGTTCTTAAATCATTTGCTTTTAAAGATTTTTGAATTACAAAGATACAAAGAAGGTTTTCGGTGATACATTTCATTCCATTGCTGTAATCTGTAACAACTAAGGGTATAATTACATTTATCCTCAGGGGGTACACACCTATTTTGTGTACTAAGCATGTGGCAAGTGCTAGGAGCCCTAGCCAATATCGTATTTGCTTATACAACTTTACACATCGGTACCATATTTCTCTAACACAGAATTACACAGCTATCTGATTATTTAACAGAGAAACATTGTTTTGTTATGTCAGTGACACATGTTTCCGCAATTACACAGTTAGATAACTTCACACTTATGAAATTGCATTTTGTCTGTACTTTGTAAACTTCATATTTTTTTGGAACCAATGTGATACTATGAGAGCTTTGAATGATGTATTTTGTATAGGATCATGATTTTCGAAGTACATATCAGGTAGATGACTTTATTGAAATGAGGAGAGAGCAATTTTTTAAAAAGGTTTGGAGATCATTGGAGGAAGCTATGACAATTTTGAGATTTGATTGGTGTGCTATGATGATATTATTACAACGACGATGTGTATCATGCTGTTGAGCTATGTTTATGATCAATAAGCTGATGCTATATGAGGAATTCGATTATGCTACTTATTTATTATGATGAAATATTGAAGAAGTGTCAACGAATATGTATATGTGTAATAAGGTATAAGGAGTAGTGGTAAGGGACTCCGATTTGTGAACAAGGGTCTTGGAAACCAAGAATCATACTTAAGAGTTATCAAATGTGTGTACATGAGTGAATGTGAGTGTCTCAACACTACTATACGTCAGATTTCTTTTCTACGCATTTCTTCTGTAATTTTTCTTCTTGTGAAGTTTTTTTATATGAGACTGTCACTGTAGCGGCAACTGCTGTCATAAATATTATGGTAAGAAAGCTAAGTGGCCTTGACATAATGTGCTGTAGTCACCCAGCTCGCAACAGTCGCCTGGAAAAAAAAGCCGTGCCTTTCAGAGGCACAACAAAAAAACAAAAAAATCAGAGGCCACCAACCTCGCTATTGACATTTCTTCGTAGAAAGCATCACAAATACGACACGCTCATACTTAAAAATATATGATTACACTTTGGAGCTTATAATGTCTGATATTTACTGAAATGCCTAATGAAATGATGAGAAACATTTTATGTCTATTGTCTTTCTTGTTGAGAGATTTTTTTACTGCCTTATGAGATGCCATATTGCTAGTGAATGACATTTGATGCCTTGCTTTATATATGTATATATATATATATATATATATATATATATATATATATATATATATATATATATATATATAATTTGGCTTAATATAGTTTCTAGCTGCACTACAGCACTGGTTAAAATAAGATTTAGTAGATGTACTAATGGAAATGTTTTCTGTCTACAGATGCATTAAATACTAATTTTATGATCTACTTTCTTTAAAAAAAGGGGCGGCACAAATAGCCATTTCCCTTCACAGGAATTGCATACATAATTTTTTCAACATTTTGGTAACTTTTTTGGCAGAGTAAGTTTTTGTGATGCATCACTCTAGTGTTAAGATCTGATATAGGTATTAGACATTTAATATGTTTACTGCAACATTTTTTCTGCTTGAGCATTATCATGTTTAGGTATAAGTTACTGCATTTGTTGCAGCTGTTTGCCAGGCATAGTTCTACTGAATTTTACATTGTATTAAGCCAGTTTTACTACTGATTTATTTTTCTTGTTGCTGCACATTGGCTCATATTAGTTGTAATGTTGCATTTGCTTTGATAATTTAGTTATTCTGCTGCTTGCTTTGCCAATTTGGATTTTGTTGTCATTGCTGTTTGTGTTAATTGTTTTGTGCTGCTGCATTGCCTCATCCCTTAGTTTATGCACCTAAGCTCAGTAGATTTAAGTTATCTTAAGAGGGGGTAGGCTATGCAAGAGAATGGGTTGCAATGAATTGGAAGAAATGAACTGAGAAGTTATATGAAAAAAGTTTGTAAAAAATGTACTGTACAATGAAGATTAATTATTTTGAAAGAGGATATGAATATAATACAGAAAGCAGGTATAGATACAAACCCTGTCCTTTCCTTTTGTGTTATTCCGCTATATGTTTGTGTACCCTAGTGTATTTGTGTTCTTCCTGTCTTGATGTGTTTATCTGACAAGAGTTATGTTGTAGAATTTTTCTAATACTATATTTACTTTGTAAAGATGTTCTGTTTGGTTTTAATGCTCATGTGTGAAGTTGATGTTTCTGAAGTTATTCTCATCTTTTATGTGTTTACTTATGTCATAATTCCTGAAACACTGATGTATATGTTATTTCGATTCTTTTGTAAAGTCCATATTACTAGATATGTTATCTGTATTGATATGTTATTTAATGATGTCTTTTGTATCTTTGTAATCGTAATCCCATGTCGTAAATTTGTAATTGTGTAGACATCAGTTCTTCAAATTAAGTTTCATTTCACTGCACACATTTCTGTTGGTCATAGTATATGCATAATATGTGAGAAGTTAAAAAAAGGGGGGACTGTTAGTGCTCACACATGTGTTGATAATTCAGCAAGGGACTGGTTAACAGCCTTGCTGGTTTTAAGGACATTTCCACAATTTTATTTGTGGTTGCACAAGTGGTGGTTCATGGACTTGCTATATTATCCGCAAGACTCTTTGATGGTGATTGTGCACCCACAAAGTCGCAACAGATGGCTGCTAGCCATCTCTACAAGGACTACAGTGGGTCTGCATCTCTCGCGGCCCACCAATACCATACTCTCTACTGGGACTACAGTGGGGCTTCTTTGTGACGACCAACCTACCAATATTCTTCAAAACTTCGTCTGACTCTGCTGTGGGTCTGCTCTGTTGTGGCCCATTACCTGTCTGCATGTCAAGAGTCAGCACTGTCTTTCTGTTGGAAGGACAACACTACTGCTTCAAGACTGCCTGGAAATGCACTACCTCCGTGTGCATTTTCTTTTACTGCTCAGACTTCGTGAATAAAATTGTATTTACTACTGTGATGAATGATTAGGACTGTCTTTATGGACTGTGAGGACAATTTTTGCTTCTGACCAACAGTCTATCAATAAGTGTGTGCATTTGGTATATTTGTTATCGTTAATATAAAAAATTTTAGCAAATATGTATTGGCCACTGCCCAAAACAATTTGTAAAATTTTTGTGGGGTAGCGTGGGGGCTATGCAAGTAGGCTGTTTAGGTTTTTATGTTGGTAACGCCACGTAGCGCTCTCTATGAAAATCACTGACTGTGCTGTGTGCAGTCTGTGGCCGGTTTGCATTTCTGGAATTTTCGCTATTGTAGTGTTGGGCAGTTGGATGTGAACTGTGTGTAGCGTTGTGCATTTGGAGGTGAGCCGCCAGCAGTGGAGGATGTGGGGAGAGAGATGGCAGAATTTTGAGAGTGGGTGATCTGGACGTGTGTACGTCAGAAAAAGGAAATTTGTAAGACTGGATATCATGAACTGATATATATATATATTATGACTTTTGAACACTATTAAGGTAAATACGTTGTTTCTTCTCTACCAAAATATTTCATTTGCTAACTATGCCTATCAGTAGTTAGTGCCTTCAGTACTTAGAATATTTTATTTAGCTGGCATTATTGGCGCTCGCTGTATTGCAGTAGTTCGAGTAATGAAGATTTTTGTGAGGTAAGTGATTCATGAAAGGTATAGGTTATTGTTAGTCAGGTACATTCTTTTGTGGGGATTATTGAAAGTCAGATTGCGTTGCACTAAAAAAAAATATTGTGTGTCAGTTTAGTGTTGATCAGAATAAGTAAAGAGAGAAATGTCTGAGTACGTTCAGTTTTGCTCAGCTGTTTCAAAATCAAATAACGTAAGAGATTTTATCAGCACAGTCATTAATAATTTTCCAAAGGGGACGTTTCAGTATATACTCAGATCGGAAGTTGCTCGTCAAATGCCTGACTGGGAATCGATCCAAAGGTACTACTGTAGTCAATACATTGATTGAATAATTAAATTTTTGTCATGTGTTCTTGATGCTGGGGATATAAACGGGCGCAGTATCTCAGCCGTCCCAGTTGCACTCAGTCACTGGAAGAAGAAGAAGAACCAAGAAGCGTCGCCAACAGCAGTCGAGGTACTGAGATACTCACTGCATCTCCATCGCAGAAGAAGCGTAAAAGAACGTACCGTACTCGTATAGGTAAGAAAAGGGGATCGCTACACTTTCAACTACTTAGTTTCAACTACTTTTCAATGTCACCCAACCACCCGCTTCTCCCATGTGAAGTACATGCGCATAGACCACTAAATATAGGAATTTACATATCGAATTTTCTCCCTGTAAAATACGTTTTTATGGGTTTAACTACTACGCACGTACTGACATTGACAACGAGGAAGAGCAGAAGTGAAAGACAGTGAGAAGAGGCAGCAGCGGTAGAAAGAAAGGAACGAGATATCAGCAGGAAGAGAGAGAGAGCAGTGACAGTGCGAGGATACTGTAGTAGCAGGACAGGACGAAGGAGACTGTGGCTGTGACACAGGAAAGAACGACAGAGAGACGCAAAGAGATAACGACTATGAGTTGGTGAGCGAGAAAGGGCAACTGGGAGTGAATGGGTATGAGCGACTTACAGCAATGGGTGTGTGTGAGTTACAGTTAGGCGGGGTTGTGAGAGTTTGAGGTGAGCTGTACGTAAAAAAAAAAAAAAAAAAAAAAAAAAAAGTATATGTTCGCGTGCGAAAATTTTTGGGCAAATTTTCAAAGCTGCTGAGGAGGGCGGTATGAAGCAGTTGACCCCACTTTTCAGTCAGAGTTTTTTAAATAAACATGTACATATTCGCATTTTAATGCTCCGATAGGAGCATTTTTCCTTTAGTACACAAGAATACTCTCTTATCACGTTTAAAATTACATTGTAGCAACACAGGTTTTGACAAGAGAGTAAGAAACCATAGACCATAAAATGCTACAGTGTGTATTTCCGCAAAGCAGTTCTGTTAGATACGAGGTATCGCTGTATCAGAACGTCGGCCACAGGAAGCTCAGACAGTGGAGGGAGTTTGTTGTCTCGCCTCTGGCGCCAGAGGGCAGAGCGCGTGCCCCACACGAGGCAGTGGGTTGCGTTGCGTTCTCTCTTTGGACTGTGTATCGCTTTCCATATCAACATCCGCCCTCGGCGTGGAATAAGTTCCTCGGGCTGCTTGTGTACACAGACACTCATTCATGCCACTGTGTGCTTTTTTGTTGATCATCGTTGCAGATAGTGTAACTTCCGCCCAAACTTTGTAGTCTGTGAACCATCCACAAACATTTGCGAAGCTTTACTTGACATACACAGTGTTCCTGCAGTAAGACATTGGAATCTAAACTGATATCTTCTGTTCGAATTTTCTTGAGTGTTTATGACACATTTAAGAATTCTCTTAGAATTATGACCTATTTGTCTTAGTACAGGTTACAAAAGTTGATTGAATGACACTGTAACGGTGCTACCTCGGCTGTTGATTACACGTATTTACTTCACTGAGTTTCACATGATTGGCCAAACTGGTCCTTACAGGCCATTCTCAAGTGGTACAGACGCCAACATATCGAAGAGTATCCGACTATTTTGCAGCAATACGTGCAAATGTCAGATTTAAAACTGAATGCACTAATGGTCATGTACTCGCAAGAGTCAAATTTGAAGCAGAATGTTTGCTGAATGCATCGTCGAAACTGTAGTCACGTTCTTACACACTGTATGTACTTACTTCTGTAGTCAAAAACCAGCTGATATACGGCTGTGGTGCCCCAGATTATCAAATCGTCCGAAAGATGATTTCACCTCTCTGTCTGTATCTATTTTAAAACAACATCTCCATTTTCTACTACTGACTAATGTTCAGCGGAGTTAGACCTACTTCATCATGTAGCAGAATACAACACACACAATTTTTAATTTTGCGTTGAAAATTTGGTCTACCGGAGAAAATACTAAAAAATCAAGATCGGCTGTTAGTATTAGAATCGGTTTCTTTCTGTGCCCATTTAACACGTCACTTTCAGTGTTGACCCAGTCACAGGCCTGTAAATTTTATATGGCATGAAAACTGCGATGTTACCAAGTCAAAATTCCATTCCTCCTAGACCTAATCTCTCGGTCCAACAGTGGCCGTTTCGAATCCCAGTGGCGGAAATAGTTTTCATCGTCAAATTACAGCACAATAATGACATGGTTATTATTTTTACGAGAACGGCTGAGATGAAATATCATGTAAAACTAAATAAATTTGCAACTAACCCACAGAATGTATTTATATATAGAATTTTATTCGAAGTGCTCATGGTGAAAAACTTTACTATAACAGGATACATTGAAAATCCCACGAACGTAAATTAGAGCTTGAAGGCGGCGTCTTTGCTCTGAAACACATTGAACATAAGTAAGGAAGCTTGACGTTATACACTGAAGAGCCAAAGAAACTGATACACCTGCCTAATATCGCGTAGGGACCCTGCGAGCACGCAGAAGTACCGACAAACGACGTGTCATGGACTCGACTAACGTCTGAAGTAGTGCTGAAAGGAACTGACACTATGAATCCTGAAGTGCTCTCCATAAATCCGTAAGAATACGACGGGGTGGAGATCTCTTCCGCACAGCAAGTTGCAACGCATCCCAAATATGCTCAATAATGTTCATATCTGCGGAGTTGGTGGCCATAGGAAGTGTTTAAATTCAGAAGAATGTTCCTGGAGCCACTCTGTATCTATTCTGGACACGTAGGCTGTCGCATTGTCTTGCTGAAGATCAGTCAGAGTCGTATCTAGATGTATCAGGGGTCCCATATCACTCCAACTCCACACGCCCCACACCATTACAGAGCCTCCACCAGCTTCAACAGTCCCCTACCGACACGCAGGATCCATGGATTCTTTGGGTTGTCTCCATACTCGTACACGTCTGTTGGCAAGATACAATTTGAAACGAGACTTGTCCTACCATGCAACATGTTTCCAGTCATCAACAGCCCAATGTCGGTGTTGACGGGCCCAGGCGAGGCGTAAAGCTTTGTGACGTGCAGTCATCAAGGGCCCACGAGTGGGCTACGACTTCGAAAGCCCATATCGATGATGTTTCGTCGAACGGTTCGCACTCTGACACTTGTTGATGGCCTAGCACTGAAATCTGCAGCAGTTTGCGGAAGGGTTGCACTTCTGTCACGTTGAACGGTTCTCTTCAGTCGTCATTGGTCCCGTTCTTGCAGGATCTTTTTACCAGCCGCAGCGATGTCCGAGATTTCATATTTTACAGGATTCCTGATATTCGCGGTACGCTCTTGAAATGGTCGTATAAGAAAATGCCTACTTCATCGCTACCTCGGAGATGCTGTGCCCCACCGATCGTGCGCCGACTGTAACACCACGTTTAAACTCACTTAAATCTTGATAACCTGTCATTGTTGCAGCAGTAACCGATCTAATAATTGCGCCAGACACTTGTATTACACAAGCGTTGCCGACCGCAGCGCCATATTCTGCCTGTTTACATACTTTTGTATTTGAATTCGCATACCTATACCAGTTAATTTGGCCCTTCAGTGTAGTTATCTTCTTTGAATTCTACGATTTGAACAGAGACAATATTAACAAATAAAAGTCTTCTATTTAGTCGCAGTGACTGTCTTCAAATACGCTGATGTGCAAAATTTAAGAACGAGGGTTTCGCATGTCATTGCCAAGTAACATAGCTCGCTGAAACTTGGACTCTGTTGGAAAACAATTATTACACTGGTCGGCGCGATTGTGACGGTCCCCTGAACATTACAGAAGGCGGGACATGGTTCTTAATAGGATGTATGATCACCACGAGCGGCAGTTCATGCTGTTCGACGTGCTCCCACACTGGCCACAGAGTTGGTAAAGAGCACTCGTGGTGGGGCATTCCATTCCTCCAGCTTATGAAATGAAATGTGAGGATTGTGAAGCGAAGTATTTGGGGTAAACGGGGAGGAACTTGAAAATTAGGTTTAAAGAGGGTAACGATGAAGAGAGAGGCCCATCGGCGGTGACTAAGCACTTCAGGAATGAGCAGGACTCGTTAGGTAGCATCACAAACAGTATCAATGTATTGCACTTCCAACAAAAAACGGTGCCTTGCTGTCAAATTTAAAAGTAAGAAATTTTTCTGCGCTTCAGGAGAGGACTTTTGTTTAACGTGCTGCCTTTATAATATAGCGGCTGCGGATTACTACAATTGGTCTCTTAGCCTCCACATGGGTCACTCAAGACCAAGTACAGGGGAGAATCCACACAATACTCAACATATATCCACAGGAACCCACACACACTAAATCAAATTCACGTAACTACTTGAGTGACCGATGTGCCGTTGCCCGTGTCCCACTTTACAGTGCCTTGGCAGCATTTTAATATTTTAAAAAAATAGAGATGCATATTATATTAAATCGTACAGACATATTGAAATTTTATGAATATCGTTAAAGGATACATGTTATTATGAAACAAAAAGAAGGAAACATTAATGAAAAATTCCTTCACCAACAAGGCCTGAAGAGGAAAAGCACTCCGTCGTCAGGCCACGAGTGGCCTACCGGGACCATCGACCGCCGTGTCATCCTCAGTGGAGGATGCGGATAGGAGGGGCGTGGGGTCAGCACACCGCTCTCCCGGTCGTTATGATGGTGTTCTTGACCGAAGCCGCTACTATTCGGTCGAGTAGCTCCTCAATTTCGCAGGGAGACTGGGACATGAGCGACAAGGGCCGCAGGGTCCATGACTTCTTCCCTAATATCAGAGCGAGACTTAAAATGAGATATATAGGTCCGATTCGAGGCATGATACATTTTTTGCTCGGTCATGGGCCTTACCCAGCACATCTAAATCGCATGAATCTCAGGGAAAGTGATACATGCTCGTGTGGGAACATAGGGACCCCAGAACACACGATTCTCTTTCGCCTTTTGCATGCTATACAAACATTCAAAACAACTAGATTTGAGACATTTTAATATTTACAACTCTATCAGAGACCCAGCTACATGGACTGATTTGATAATACAGTAGACAAAATCAACAGACAATTACAAGAAGCTTAAAGCCGAGAGAGACCATGAAGACACAGACAGAGAGAACAGATATATTCAATTAAAAACAGTAGTTCTGAAGATTTAGATGGCAATATTATCGATAATGGCGCAGACTCAGAATAGGATAATATAACTGAGTCTCACATATAATACATGGTAGGAGAACTAGGCATGAGGCTATGTACCGAACTGTGACGAGAAAATGTAATTAACCTAAATGTGACATTTTTAAAAGTACAAAATGATAAAAATGCAATAAATCAGAGTGGTTTTAGATATTGAAATAGGGTAGAAAATTACTGTTGAGAGGGCCATAGACGGACAACATCATTCCGAGAGTTGTCCATCGCACCAGCACTTATGATATCTATGTAATGTTATACCATTGTGTCACAAAATGTCGGTATATGCTTATACACATATGATATAGTTATGCGTAATTTATGTATTACGTCCAGGCAAAGGCCAAAAGTGGTTCAAAAAAATGTTCAAGTGTGTGTGAATTCCTGTGGGACTTAACTGCTAAGGTCATCAGTCCCTAAGCTTACACACTATTTTACCGAAATTATCCTAAGGACAAACACACACATGCATGCCCGAGGGAGGACTCGAACCTCCGCCGGGACCAGCCGCACAGTCCATGACTGCAGCGCCTGAGACCGCTCGGCTAATCCCGCGCGGACCGGAAGTGGTAACGCTCGAGGAATTTTTCGAGGCTTTCCTCTTTAGGGGCAACGGCCTTGCCGCAGTGGATACACCGGTTCCCGTGAGATCTCCGAAGATAAGCGCTGTCGGGCGTGGTCGGCAATTGGATGGGTGACCATCCAGGCCGCCGTGCGCTGTTGCCATTTTTCGGGGTGCACTCAGCCTCGTGATGCCAATTGAGGAGCTACTTGAATAACAAGTAGCGGCTCAGATGTCCAGAAAATGGACAAGGGCGAAAAGAGAGGTTTGCTGAGAACACGCTGAGAGCCTGCATACTGCATTCACAGGACGCCATGCGGCTGCAGCAGGTAGGCCTCTTATGATCCTCAAGGCTGGAAACTTCAATAATTACACAAAATCAGGTACCACTAAAATGGAAGAGCACATGTATCACAAAAATGGTTCAAATGGATCTGAGGACTATGGGACTTAACATGTGAGGTCATCAGTCCCCTAGAACTTAGAACTACTTAAACCCAACTAACCGAAGGACATCACACACATCCAAGCCCGAGGCAGGATTCGAACCTGCGACCATAGCGGTCGCGCCGTTCGAGACTGAAGCGCCTAGAACCGCTCGACCGCAATGGCCGGCACATGTGTCACATCTCGCAAGGATTCTAGTTTATTCTGTATTCAAGGAAAGTGATGTGAGCTGTATATTTTCGTTTGATTTGTCATACTTCATATCCGTGTGCTAAACATTTTTCAAATAGTTGTTACGCCACAGGTGTTCTGCGTGCAAGCAGTGTGATCTTTCCAGAATGAGATTTTCACTCTGCAGCGGAGTGTGCGCCGATATGAAACTTCCTGGCAGATTAAAACTGTGTGCCCGACCGAGACTCGAACTCGGGAACTTTACCTATCGCGGGCAAGTGCTCTACCATCTGAGCTACCGAAGCACGACTTACGCCCGGTACTCACATCTTTACTTCTGCTAGTATCTCGTCTCCTACCTTCCAAACTTTTCAGAAGCTCTCCTGCGAATCTTGCAGAACTAGCACTCCTGAAAGAAAGGATACTGCGGAGACATGGCTTAGCCACAGCCTGGGGGATGTTTCCAGAATGAGATTTTCACTCTGCAGCGGAGTGTGCGCCGATATGAAACTTCCTGGCAGATTAAAACTGTGTGCCCGACCGAGACTCGAACTCGGGAACTTTGCCTATCGCGGGCAAGTGCTCTACCATCTGAGCTACCGAAGCACGACTCACGCCCGGTACTCACAGCTTTACTTCCGCCAGTACCTCGTCTCCTACCTTCCAAACTTTACAGAAGCTCTCCTGCGAACCTTGCAGTTTTAATCTACCAGCAAGTTTCATATCAGCGCACGCTCCGCTGCAGAGTGAAAATCTCATTCTGGAAACATCCCCCAGGCTGTGGCTAAGCCATGTCTCCGCAGTATCCTTTCTTTCAGGAGTGCTAGTTCTGCAAGGTTCGCAGGAGAGCTTCTGTAAAGTTTGGAAGGTACGAGACGAGATACTGGCAGAAGTAAAGCTGTGAGTACCGTGCGTGAGTCGTGCTTCGGTAGCTCAGATGGTAGAGCACTTGCCCGCGAAAGGCAAAGGTCCCGAGTTCGAGTCTCGGTCGGACACACAGTTTTCATCTGCCAGGAAGTTTCATATCAGCGCACGCTCCGCTGCAGAGTGAAAAACTCATTCTGGAAACTTCCCCCAGGCTGTGGCTAAGCCATGTCTCCGCTGTATCCTTTCTTTCAGGAGTGCTAGTGCTGCAAGTTTCGCAGGAGAGATTCTGTAAAGTTTGGAAGGCACGAGACGAGATACTGGCAGAAGTAAAGCTGTGAGTACCGGGCGTGAGTCGTGCTTCGGTAGCTCAGATGGTAGAGCACTTGCCCGCGAAAGGCAAAGGTCCCGAGTTCGAGTCTCGGTCGGACACACAGTTTTCATCTGCCAGGAAGTTTCATATCAGCGCACGCTCCGCTGCAGAGTGAAAAACTCATTCTGGAAACTTCCCCCAGGCTGTGGCTAAGCCATGTCTCCGCTGTATCCTTTCTTTCAGGAGTGCTAGTGCTGCAAGTTTCGCAGGAGAGATTTTGTAAAGTTTGGAAGGTACGAGACGAGATACTGGCAGAAGTAAAGCTGTGAGTACCGGGCGTGAGTCGTGCTTCGGTAGCTCAGATGGTAGAGCACTTGCCCGCGAAAGGCAAAGGTCCCGAGTTCGAGTCTCTGTCGGGCACACAGTTTTAATCTGCAAGGAAGTTTCAGTGTGATCTTTGGTTGTCGTTGTAGTTGGCATTGTAAGGGAAGCTAGTGGAGAGTCGGATGTTGTCTGCGCTATTGAACGGTCTTGAAATAGCTTGCAGAGCACGGAGAGACAATTACAGAGAATGATGAACTGTGAAATATGTTTCAGTAAAGAGTAATGCCGGAAGTGAACATGTACATGCTCTGCTGGCTTGAGTGTAATCATGATGTGTTTGAACAACGGAAGGTTTTAGTAGAATTTCTTTTAATTGGTTGGGGTTAGTCGGTTTCATTGTTCAAACGAGAGTAAGTCAAGCTTTCTATGTACATCGCTTTGACTCTGAGGTTACAGATTTTTACCACTCCTTTACCATATTCAGTAATTAATCACTTGGCAGAGTAATATTTGTGATAAAAGATAGCTTTCGTGAAGATGATTGTAATAACTAGGCAATGAGTTCGAGTTTTTGCGGTACAGTTTTTCAAAACTTTGTTTCCATTTAATGATTTTGGAAGTTCTAGTTCATCACCGTCCTCTAACGAAAGAATTTCGTATTTTCTCATTATTTGTATCGTCTCATTGCACTTTACAGAACACGTGGCCGAAGCATGAGCTGCCTGGAATTGCAGCATTGCATGGCGCAAGGTTTCTTCTTTCCTATTTAGCCTGTTTGCTGATGCACCGTATGTTCACCACTTCGATCCGTACTATGTTTTCTTTGCCACGGGTAATCCACACGAAATTTGTTATTGTAAGTTACATTACAGTCAGGGAACAGTGAGATCATTCAGCGTTCAGCATTGCTTTTCAAAACTGTTGTCGGGTTCAATCTAGGTAAGGTAGAGTTCAGATTAAATTTCTTATGCAGACAGTTTTATTCCCACAGTGCACTGCTACATTTGCTTGTGTTTCATTTCGTTTTGGAAGTTTGTTTAACCAGATTGCGTGTGAAGAATCACAGGGCATTTTATAGAAAATTTTTGGTGTTTCATTCTCTCAAAATTCAATCTGTAATTTTACATAGCATTTTCATTTCGTTAGCTTTGTGGTTGGAATGGCAAGTCGCGTATTGTGCAATCATGCGTTGTAGCACTGTTCACACATGCTCGGTACACAGTTTGACGAGATAGTTTATTGAGATTACAGTTTTGGTCTTCTAGTTGCTTTGCATTAGTAAATTAAAAAAGGACAATTATATAGTTTCAGTTTTGGTGTCTCATTTATCAGACAGCGTTTCCGTAAATACACCACATGCGTTGTTCAGGATTGCAACATAGATACTCAACTTACAAAGAATAGCAGTTCACTTTACTCCAGTTTCAGTTCGTAGTATTAAACACAGAACGTCACAATATTCAGTTTTAATAAAGAAAAATAAAGAAATCGCGAAATTCCTCGCCATAGGTATAGGAGTCCGCCTGGGGGTTTTAATCCTCCAAAAGGTACCTGAACCCCACATACCTGTAAATTGTGGTGTGCACTGGAATAGTTTTCACACCATTCATGGCTCACTTCCTTATAGAAGATGCATGCTCTGTTTTCCTGTGTCTGTCTGATTTTCTTAACTTCCTTGCTTTGTCATTCAACATCGTACTTTCTAAGCGGAAAAGTTCCCTCATTTCTTCTACAGATTTGTCCCCCAACTATGATGTTAGGTGTTTTGCTAATCGCATTTCTGCTACTTATCATTAGTTTCGTCTTTCTTCAGTTTACTTTCCATACTTATTCGGTAACCATTTGTTTGCTGATTACACTAAACAGATACTCTAAGTCTTATTCGCTATCACTGAGAATACTAATGTCATCAGAGAATGTTATCACTGATATTCTTCCAACCTCAATTTTAAAATTGCTTCTGAATCTTCTCTTCTTCGATGTATAGGGTGAACATTAGACCAGAAAGACTGCAGCTCTACATTTCGTACATTTTAATCCGAGCTCTTCTGTCACGGCGTTCTTATTGGTCCTGCTAGGTTCTTTCACATCCCCTCTTAGTTCTTGTGCTTTTCCACTTATACTCGTTTTCCTAAGAAATTTAAACAACTTATATCAATTTACTTTGTTGAACGCTTTTTCTATTTCGACAGATCTTATGAACGTGTCTTGAGTTTTCTTTAGCTTTGTTTCCATTATCAACCGCAGCACTAGAATTGCCTCTCTGGTGCCTTTACCTTCCCTAAAGCCAAAATGATCGTTATCTAACAGATCGTCAACTTCTTTTCCACTCATCTGTATTTTATTCTTGCCAGCAATGTGGATACCTTGTAATTTCTTCCCTCCTTCCTTATTCCAGTTGTTGCCTACAGTAAGAAAAGTCTTTTAAGAAATATTTGAGAGGAGTGAAAATTACAATATACTTTCTAGTTTACTTAGCTTTTCTTGTAGAGTTGGTTCCAGTTCTTCTTGCCCAGGGATCTGATTCTTGAAGCTGAAATTCTCATATTATAGGTCCTCATGGTTGTATTGATCCAATTGTTGTTGCAGAATTTTTGTTGTTACCTTAATATATTTTGTCTCATTTTAGTATGTCATACAGTCTTTCGAATTTTCACATTAACAAAGCCTAAATTACATTGTTGGCCCAAAATACAAAAATACGTCCGATCACATCAGAGGTATGCTTACTACTACTTCATTCTGCAGTAATAACTATACTCCAGAGGGTTTACAATTTTTCTTGAGAAATGAATTTCTGTTAATTTCGATTATTATTTCATACATGAATACAGAAATAAACAAAGTAAGCAGTACTAGATTGTGTATTTAATTATAAAAATATTAAGTGTGTCAGATAATTCGTAATCCAAAATGTTTCTAAAAAATAATTTTAACTGTACATTCAGAGCTACACTCATGCTCATAAATTAAGGATAATTGAAGAATGTGGTGCCACACAATGTGGCACTACACAAAACTGTCGCTAATAGCATATGCACATAGGCAACACACACAACACAGATCTGTAAGGCCACAGCTTTGGTGACAAGTTGAGAAAACCGTCCCAAAACATATGTGCTACAAAACGCCACTGTTTCCTGCACATGCACCCCGCCATCAATACGGGATATGATCACCATGCACACGTTGTAAGGTGGCGTGGTCTCCTAACTTTCATTTCTTACATATTCTGACCTGACCATCGTATTCTGTGTGTCAAGACGTTTCATTCGAGCCCAAACTCGATAGGGTACAGTCAGTTTTACATATTTCCATTTAATAAATGTGTAAATCTAATAAATAAATCGCAAGTGCGCACCAAGATCAAAAAGTCGAGACTGGCATACACAAACATTCAAGACATGACAGCCATAGAAGTTTTTGTTCGGTGGAGGCAACCAGCCCTCTAGAAAGTCCGTAGGAGGGTGAGTTAGCATGCAGTTGCGCCAACTGGCTGACCGCACAGGGACCAAAACAGTTTTTGCCAGAGAAAAGGGATAATGGCCTGCGTGTTCACCTTAAACGCAAAACCTGCTGTATTGTTTGGGAGAGCCCAGCATACACATTTTTGACGGACCTAGTGAGCAGTTTCAAAGTTCTCACAGGTGGACAGTAAACACCTAATGCAGATGCTATATATTTCCGGATTGGTCAGCTTAAATGGAGCGCAATTCTCCCGTTTGTAAGAGTAACACTGATAGGTGGACTATTTCAGACCCAATGAACCAGAGGAGTGAGGGAAAGACAGCGGATGATATATCCTTTATTTTTTTGTGTAGAGAGGTGTGGTTCCAGTGATGCTCTTCAAGCAGGAACACGTAGTAGGAGCGAGTGCGCTCGTGCGTGTACAGAGAGAGTGAGGAACAAAGCCTTGACTCAGTACTGCACTGAGAGAGCACCTCTGTCACTAGCAAATTGGAGTGATACTCTATACTGAGCTGCTCACGATTAAGCATTTGTTCACTGTGTTGGCCGCGACACTTAATGTTCGGTGTGAATACAGACAGACTATTAGTGAGTGAACATTGAATGGCATTGCAGTGGACTGGTTATCTGACCGGTGTATCACGCCAATAGTTAGACTAGGGACAGATAGGAGTCCTTGACTTCATCAAGGCATAGTGAGAGTTTGATTGGCGAAGGTCAATCCAGACAGAAAGAGATAGTTTTGTTATTTTTCAGTGCCGAACGATGCAGGCAACAGTCGTCGCAGCTCACAGTATTGGGCGCTACAGTGTAGGTAAGCCCCATCTTCCCTCCATTAGAAGTAACATACTTCATTCACGTCACTCCATTATATTTCTCATGTGACAGCCTCGACCGTACTTAGAAAAATTCAATCGGATAATTATTCAAGTTGAGTAGGCGCGCCTCTAAGCCATTCTGCCAAGTAAATAACATTCTTAAAGAAAAGGGATAAAAGAGCTTTCCCACACTTTGTATATAAATTTCATTAACTGGATTCCCATCCAAAAGAGGTAACCTCCAATTCCGAAAAGAACCCAGAAATTTGTGTATCAGTTTATAAATAAAAGTTTCACTTGATTTTCTCAGATTTTGCAATAAATATTATTTTCTGTTCGCTTAATGTTTTACTCACACTAACTAGCAATACTCCAGTACCCAAGCATCCCACTAGTTACGTAATAAAATAGAATATTTTTGTGTCTTTTTCCTTACAGTGGATGACTACAGAAGATATTTATTGCTGAAAGTTTTTCAGGAATTTTTGGTACGTTAGGAGCGTTTGTGTGACTTCTGTAGTAGTGTGGGGTGGAAATTGCTTCTTTCAGGAGCCAAAGGATACTTGTCATATCAATCCGTTGTGCAACTCGTCAACATAACACCCACACAGTTTCAACGTACACAGGCCGCACAATGGGTTGGCATACACTGGATCAGGTGATTGATCTGCTACTGGGGTGTAGCCCCTCATTCTCGCACTAGTGCTTGTCAGAGCTCCTGAAGCGTCCTAGGGATTTGAAGACGTGCAGCGATACGTCGACTGAGAGCATCCCAGACGAGCTCGATGGGGTTTCGGTCTGGAGAACAGGCAGGCCACTCCATGCGCCTTATTTCTTCTGTTTCAAGGAACTCCTCCACGATAGCAGCTCGCTGGGGCCTTGCATTATCATCCATCAGGAGGAAGGTGGGACCCACTGCAACCCCCAAAAGGCGGACATACTGGTGAAAAATGACGTCCCGATACACCTGACTTGTTATAGTTCCTCTCCCTCACTCACCCATGCAGGGGTGTACGTGCAAAAATCATAATCCGATGCCGGCCGGGGTGGCCGAGCGGTACTAGGCGCTACAGTCTGGAAGTGCGCGACTGCTACGGTCGCAGGTTCGAATCCTGCCTCGGGCATGGATGTGTGTGATGTCCTTAGGTTAGTTCAGTTTAAGTAGTTCTAAGTTCTAGGGGACTGGTGACCTCAGAAGTTAAGTTCCATAGTGCTCAGAGCCATTTGAGCCATAATCCGACCTCACACCATCAAACCACGACCTCCATATGGGTCCCTTTCAAGGACATTAAGGGGTTGGCATATGGTTTCTGGTTCACGCCAGATGAAAACGCGGAGAGAATTACTGTTCAGTCTATACCTGGATTCGTCCGTGAACATAACCTGGGACCACTGTTCCAATGACCATGTACTGTGTTTCTGACACCAGGCTTTACGGGCTCTCCTGCGACCAGGGGTCAGTGGAATGCACCTTGCAGGTCTCCAGGCGAATAAACCATGTCTGTTCAGTTGTCTGTAGACTGTGTGTCTGGAGACAACTGTTCCAGTGGCTGCGGTAAGGTCCCGAGCAAGGCTACCTGCAGTAACCCGTGGCCGCTTTCCGGCACTGATTGTGAGATATCGGTCTTCTGGTGGTGTTGTACACTGTAGACGTCCCGTACTGTAGCGCTTGGACACGTTTCTTGTCTGCAGGAATCGTTGCCATAATCTTGAGATCACACATTTTGTGGCACGCTGAGGGCCCGTGCTACGACCTGCTGTGTTTGACCACCCTCCAGTCGTCCTAGTATTCTACCTCTTATAACGTCATCAATATGTGTTCTTCGAGTAATTTTCAACACACAATCATCATTAGTACATCTGAAAACGTCTGCACACTTACTCGCTGCACCGTACTCTGACATGCACCAACACACCTCTACACATGTGAACTGCTGCCAGTGCCACCGTGCGACAACCGCAGGTCAAATTCACCGCTTGGCCATACCCCGAAGTGATTTAAACCCGCAAACCGCCCATCAGAGCGTTGTTTCGCCATGTATCAGCATTATTGTTAATTTATGAGCACGAGTGTATATTGCTGAGATACGCACACCTACCTACCAAAGGCAAGGTCCATGTTTCATGGGGGTGAGGGATAGTAAGTTTATCGTATGTTTATGTACCTCCACTGAAAATGGGATGAAGTGAGAAACCGGCTTTTAAGTAATGAGGGTACCAAGATCCAGTCACATTGATGTGACTGCCTGTCAAAAGGCTAAATAATCACCTTTTACAGAGCGTACCGCAGCGAGACGTGTAGAAAGAGTACGGTAAACTCATCCTAGTGCTCTTCGAACCACGGACGTGCATGGAGCTGTTTGACATGTTGCACTGTCCTGTTGGTAGATGCCATCGTGGAAAGGAAGAACAAATACAAGGATGGATGCATACTTGTGTTGATCCATTATCTTCCAGAATGGCAAGATCACCAGGGGAATGGCTAGAAAACATTCTCCAGATCGTAACGTCCCCTCGACTCCTCCTCCGAATTCGCCTTTCCGACGATTGTTTCAAGGTTTTTTCTCTGTCTGATGGAGCATTAAACAGGATTCCTAGGAAAAGGCCACCTACCGCCAATCAGTAGACGTCCAGTTGTGGTTGTTGTTGTGGTCTTCAGTCCAGAGACTGGTTTGATGCAGCTCTCCATGGTAGTCTATCCTGTGCAAGCTTCTTCATCTCCAAGTACCTACTGCAACCTACATCCTTCTGAATCTGTTTAGTGTATTCATCTCTTGGTCTCCCCCTACGATTTTTACCCTCCACGCTGCCCTCCAATACTAAACTGGTGATCCCATGATGCCTCAGAATATGTCCTATGAACCGATCTCTTCTTCCAGTCAAGTTATGCCACAAATTTCTTTTCTCCCCAATTATATTCAATACCTCCTCATCAGTTATGTGATCTACCCATCTAATCTTCAGCATTCTTCTGTAGCACCACATCTCGAAAGCTTCTATTCTCTTTTTTGTCTAAACTGTTTATCGTCCATGTTTCACTTCCATACATGGCTACACTCTATACAAATACTTTCAGAAAAGTATTGTGGTATTGGCGCATAAATTTCAACCTTCGTCAACGATGAACAGTGTCTGCCTGGGTGCAAGAAGCACGCGCTAGTATAGGGGCCCATACTCAGCAACATTCCCTGAACGGTCGCCGAGGAGACACAGTTGGTAGCCCAGTGGCTCATCTGGCCGATCAACTGCTCAACAGTTGCACATTTATTCGCCCTTACACATCTCTGCAGCCGCCACTCCCCCCTGTCATCTATAGGCCTTGGTGCCCCACAGTTGCCACCATTTTGCCACTCATGGCATACTTCAACCACGGCGGCATACGAACATATTATAAACTTAGCTGCTTCGAAAATGCTTTTACCTTTGGCCCGAAAGCCAATGAGTATCCCCTTTTGGACGTCAGATAAATTACTCCATTTCTGCAATACGACAACGACATCACTCTACCCCGCGTTCCCCCGAAACGCTTTATGTACCCTCCATTGCACGTTGGCACCTACCAACTGTGAGTGGTTACTGCACGTAGACGTCGAACATAGGCGGTGGTCGTAATAATATGACGGGACCGTGTATATAAGTAACAAACTCTGTAAGGTTTTCATATGTTTTCTGGAACTGTAACTAATTCAAATTTACTGTACTGTGACGCGCTGCACGAGTAGTGAATAAGATCCTTGGCTCTGTGTCTACGTTTACCTGTGGTTCGCTTGCTCGCCTGTCAGTTGTGCAGCACGAGGGAATTGTTGTTTGAGGCATAGTAGTGAGAAGATGAGTTTATAGAGGAGATTTTATATTTGTGAATCTGGGAGAAATTACCTGGAACACTTTCTTATGGAGATAAAAACTTATTTGTAAGCATACATCATTGATTATATTGATACAGAAGATTTTTTGGAGGAATTTTTCAAGGTAACTAATGCATGCGCAATAATAAAATGTTTATTTGTCGGAACTGTTAACTACAGGACATCTTTGTTCCTCAGATAATTAATAACATTCATAAATAGTGTTAATTTGATCTCTTTGTTTCCTTCATGTTCCAAATAACGCAACTGGATGGAATGTCTGTAATATTTGTATTGAGAGAATTTCGTAAGTGTTAGGGTCTTCTTATGTTGTACAGGATTTTTGACAATAATCAGAATTTAATTTTTCAAGAACGAGTTTCTTTAAATTAAAATCTTTCTCCACCAGTCTTAGTGAAGTTAAGAAAAATTTTTCATATGTGTATTGCATCTTACGCGACACGAGGCCACAGATCGTTCATGACATGCAAAAACCAAATTTTGTAGTGAGTAGTTCATTTTTTTTTTATTTAGCTGCTGCATCTGCTGATTTCTATTTTCTTTCGATAACGTCAGTACATCGCACATAAAAGCACGAGGTGAGCTACTTTCATTTCAGGGCAGATCTGATTTTGCGTTTTTATGACGAAACAGTTCTTAGTCAGAATTATCAGGTGTTGTGCTAAGCAAACAGATTAATTTACCATGAAGAGTGTAAGTAATCTTGTGAGTAGAGCAGTGTTTTATTTTTGTGGATATTTCAAGTGAGACGTTGCACTTCACGTTATGCAACTTTGATAATGTACTTCAGCATTGAGCTTTAGTTAAAAAGTGTTAACTGAACACACAATTAGTGTCTTTTGACATTTAATTAGATTTGTTTTCATTATTTCAAATTCAGTTTTTCATTAAGATTAAAGTTTTGTTTCACGGCATTGTTCACATGCGCAACACAGGACCAACAACATTCAGTATCGGTCAGCAGATCAACACGATATGTAAGGTACACGTTACACGAAGAGAAAGTGTATGAAAAAAGAGTACTCAGCATTTTCATTCATAGATAAATTTTTATAGAAAGCTTACAGATCTGTTGATTTTTGACTGTTCTCTTCATTGCATCCCGATCGAGGGTTTTGTTTGCTTACCTGAACCCTTAAACGATTCTACAACAAATGCCTCTCTCAACAAAATGAAAATTGCAGTGATTGAGCTCACTCCATGTACGTAAATCAAATGTTGCGATTAACCCGTAATAAAGTCACATTACGCTGTAAGGGGAAAGGTGATAACGACGTGTGAGACTGGTTCTTACCTCCTGAGATTCATCTAAGTGCCGTCTCTGGTGGGAGGGTTATTGTCCTAGCTGGTCGGCCCTGCACCTGCCAGGGAGGGCCCTCCACGCTCCGCCGCTGCCGGGCTCGGACAGGGTTGCGCAGCCAGCCCCCAGTGGCCTTAATAACCAGCTCTTCGCGTCCGCCACTCTTTTCCTTTTTTCCGGCTCTTGTGTTTGGAAATCGGGGTGCAGCCAATCTGAAGTGTCAATAACGCCATCAGCGCCGGCCCTGCCAGCCACAACGAGGTGGAGGTGGGGGACGAGGCCTCGTACGCTGGCAAGTGGCCTTTGTTTCCCGTGGGGAGCCGCACCTGCCGCGCCCCTGATAACGGGACCCTCTCTGCCCGGGGCGCAGCCGGCCGAAGGTGAGCTGCCGTCCCTGTCTTGATGCGAAAGTAACTGCAGCCATCCACTACCCCTCATTCCAGAGATCAGGTACGACGCTTTTTTTACGCTCTTCAGTGGTGTTTTGGCATGCGTGCACCCATACTACACGAAGCCTAGAACAGCACAGTCATCGAAGATTAAATCACAGTCCGGTATAATGAACTTGAAGAAAATAGAATCTATAGCAAAAGTTCAAACATCAGTTTAACACCAACGAAACGATGACAATTCCTGGTCTGTAGCTCATGTCATGACACTGTGGTAGTCCGAAGATAGACGTTACAGTCAGTGGTAAGCACAGCATTGTCTGCAGCGAATCAAGCCAGTACCTTTCTTCGTGGATTGTAGTCAGAGTTGATGTCTGCAAGACGTGAGTGGCTCTTACGGCGATACCTGGAGTAACGAAGAGAAGGCTAAAGGTTGGAAAGAATAAACAGAATGACTACATAAAGGAAAGAAACTTAAAGACAATATTATGAATAGAGAAGAGACAATGAATCAAAATGAGATGGCTATGCAATTCTGCGACGAAGAGTTGACAGAGCACACTTTAAGGCACCTGGAGTAACTATATTCCATCGGAATTATTCAGATCCTTGGGAGAAACACCTGTTATACCAACCTTGAAAAAGAACGTAATAACCCTAATATCAAACAATCCAGTTGAGGGTATCAGCAAACTGTTTCTTTTCTACGTCATGGTTAATAACAACTAGCACAAACTGTCTACAGAGGCTTGTAATGCCTGATAGAAGCCAATCTAAAACAATAGAGGAACACGCGAAACAATACTGACACCAAACTTACCTCAGAAGATATACTGATAAAACATCGCTGACTCAACGGTCAATACAACTGTCAAGTAAGTCATTATCAAATAAATTTTAGTAATTTGGCAACATCAGAAACAATTGTTCCGTTTGAAGTTTGACACCTACTATACCTCCACCAACAGCAAAGGAGCAAACTTATTTAATAGTGACAGCAACAGAGACATCTATGTCACATGGGTATCAAGACTACGTGATTTAACGTTAAGATGACAGTCACATCGAAATAGGGCTCTTGCAACAACAAAAAAATATGAGGGAACACTGAGCTTCTTGGTCTCATAGCATAATAAGCAGTTATTCTGTTTGTGGATGTGGAGAAAGCCTTTGATAATATTGGCTACTATACGTTCTTTGCAATCGTCAATGGATCAGGAATAAAATACTGGGAGCGAAAAGCTATTTCCAACTCTTACAGAAACCATACTGTAGATAGGAGACTTGAAAGATATGAAGAAAAGGAAGAGCTCTTCGTCCAGTTCTTGAATGTGCACCCGCAGGATGGCGACCGACCGCCGTATCATCCTCTGCCTTGCGAAGTCAAGCGACTGTGTTATGGCCGGCCGGGGTGGCCGAGCGGTTCTAGGCTCTTCAGTCTGGAACCGGGCGACCGCTACGGTCGCAGGTTCGAATCAAGCCTCGGGCATGGCTGTGTGTGATCTCCTTAGGTTAGTTAGGTTTAAGTAGTTCTAAGTTCTAGGGGACTGATGACCTCAGATGTTAAGTCCCATAGTGCTCAGAGCCGTTTGAACCATTGGAACTGCGCTATAAAGGAGCATATGGTCACTACACCGCTCTCTCGGTCGTTTTGCCGACTTCCCTTATCTTAGAGCCTCTATTTTTCAATACAGTACCTCTATAGCTGGCATCCCAAGGTAGAGTGCATACTCTGTCAGTACTCCCAGCAACGAAAAACGCTTGGCAGTGCCGGAAATGAAACCAGGATCCTCCACATGGCAGCCGTCTACGATAAACACATTTTTTTTTTATTTAGATCGTTACTGTTCTCGGAATTTGTGATGGGTGGACGTTACATTCGCACCCCTTCAAGTTCATCGTTAAATACTTTCCTCAGGGTTTTATTACAGCCAGTCCTGCGACCCAACCAGCTGAGCTCGCGTGCCGGCGATCACTCAGCTACGGAGGCGGGCAAAGAACGAAAGAGATGCAGTAATTACGGAGTGAAAGAGCGTTGCAACCTACACTCACTGTAGAGAATCAAGAAGAAACAAGGGAAACAATTTAATTTTACGGAGAAGGACAATGAACTGTTAAGAGGTGACACTGTAATTCCGTCGCTGACAGCACATAACTTCGATAATCAGTTGAACGGAATCGATAATTTTATGAAAAGAGGTTGCAGGATGAACACCAACAAAAGTAAAACAAGTGTAATGAAAAGTTGTTAAATTAAATCAGGCAATGATGAGCGAATTCGGTAAGGACATGAGACTGAAAGTACCGAAGCAATGGTGTTTTGCTGTTTGCGCAGCAGAATAACTGTCGGCGACGGAAGTACAGGAGACTTAAGAACCAGACTTGCAATTGCAAGAAAAGCGCTTTGGGACAATAGAATATAAATTTAGGCGCTAAGGAAGTATTTTCTGAAGGTGTCTGTCTAAAGTGTAGCCCTTTAGGGAAATTAGACGTGGATGATAAACAGTTCACACAAGAAGAGAACATGAGCTTTTGAAAAGTTGTAGTACAGAAAAATGATTTAGACTACGTACACTCTTTGACATAAAACTTGACCGGCGGCCGGCCGCTTCAGAGGCTAAGTCCGCGCCGATCGCGACATGGGACAAAAAAACTGGCCAACTCGCTAATTCTCTAAGTCCGGTTATCTGCACAATCTGGCAACACTGTAGACTGCGGCACTTCCTGGAGGAAAACTTGTCCCATGATAGAGAAACTCAAGGCTGATTACGCCTGTGGTCTAGCGGTAGCGTGCGTTGTTTCTGTTCATAATGTCAGTGGATCGAGAGCAGCTGGCATAAAATATTTTTATAGCCTCTTCTGTCTGAATGCTGAAGACGTGAATGTAATGGTAGCGCAGATTCAATCTATTTCGCTTTGTGACACACCGATATCAAAATTTTATCCAGTAACGATTTTGCGGCAGATTTCCTGCAGACTGTCCTCCTCTGGACGCCGTATGCGGCAAAGCTCCGGGATCCATTTGCTGGCTACTGGCAGCGACCGTGGCGACAGCAGCGGCGCTGCACTCCCCCGTTCTTTATCGAAAGCGCCTGCTACCGCTCATCGCTTTTGATGATTTAAAACGCTTTATTATTAAATGTTGCTCCACAGAAAATTTCTACAATTTCCATTCACGCTCAAAAGCAACGGAGACAGACGCCCTGATTAGTAGGCGGGTATTATATTACATTAATCGGCAAGAGCTGAGTATGGCCCGAAATTAATTTTATAGACTGGGACGAAATTAAACCACCTCACTACATTCGATGAATTTATAAATGCTTCATACCTCGTTTCTTTTCCTTTCAAACTCAATTATTTGTGCAACTTTTGGTCAATGTTTGGATGTTTTCGTCAAGCCAGAGTGAGCGTCTGTGGTGTAAAGTGTATTACAGTTCTTGTTTCATTCCTTATGGTAAGTCTATGCGATAAACTGTGTGAATACCTTGCAATGCATGCTCTGTAGCAGTGCAGGAACACTGCACATTTGGAGTTCCATGTATGGGTTCATGAAGTATTTATTGTTGATCGGAAGTGATAGTTAAGGTCATCAGATTTAAACCAGAAAAATTTGTCGTTTTGAAGGTTTCAGAGAACGGAAAGGAATTGCTAACGCCGGTGTTAGAAAACGTCTACAGTTAAATGCTATTGCAAAAATTTAGAAGAAGGGAACTATATTAATGAACATGTGCACTTCATAAACAACCTTCTGACATGTTAGACCTATATGACGAACAAAGCTCAAATTTATATCGTTGACAGTCGGTTTGAATCTTTTCAGGGTCTATTTTACAGTGAAGCACCTTGGAATTTGCAAAGCAGAAATCCATGATATTAACTTAATTTACTAAGTCGAAATCGGACGAAGATTGATGTTTAAAGGCATTCTTCAGATTTCGCATAAGAAATTTTTACTAGCAGTTTGCAACTCCATTAATTAAAATGGAAAATAAAAGGTTGTAGTCAGCGGCTTCTACCGTGATTCGAACTGCTATGTCTTATAGTACAAGCACTGCAACGCACAAGGGAACCTCTGAGCTAACGACACACTGGCGGCCAGAGGCGGAATGTAGTCACTGCGATGTTGCCTGAGCCTCAAAACGCAACCTTAAACACACGAACAGAGGAGGTGGAGATTACTGTTTTAACGTCCCGTCGACAACGATGTCATTAGAGACGGAGCACAAGCTCGGATTGGGGAAGGATGGGGAAGGAAATCGGCCGTGCCCTTCCTAAGGAACCATCCCGGCATTTGCCTGAAGCGATTTAGGGAAATAATTGAAAACCTAAATCAGGATGGCCGGGCGCGGGATTGCACCGTCGTCCTCCCGAATGCACACACAAACAGGTGTTACTTATGTGAAGAACGCCGTTCTTGGAGTCCAGAAATTAAATATACTTTCTAATTGCGTCATCTTGCAGTGGATTATATCGTACGAGTCTTCGATGTGGAAAACGAATGTCAAGTGAATTTAGCGAGGTAACGCCGACCTACACCCGGAAGTAAATGCACTATCAGAGTGTTGACAAATACTTGCTACGACGCTGCCATTTCTAGGCTCTCTGACGAGGCAGCTCTTCAGCGAAATGCTTGCCGTGATTCTCCGATATGGTTCTTCAGAGTGGAGACGCGCGCGCACGTTTGGTTTTGATGCGGCGTTCTCCCCTGATGGTTCCTGACGTCGCCTTGTGGGCTATGTATACATATGAGACATTCAATTATCATTAATCCAGAATCATACAAGTTTCAGCTTCCGGCGTGGAAGAAGGCTGTTGACGCCGACATTATATCATTTCAACGTAGGGAAAGCAAAACGGATCATTCAATGTTTCTCATTCAACATAAAGCATGTGAGATACTTTTCCGTAACGTTCATAATCATCTAAAAATACAAACGAAGTAAAAATACACCGGAAGCTTATTCGAATTGAATATAACGCTTTGCACCTCGATGTCGAATTTGTCCACTTGCAATCTTTTGCAGCATACACATAGAATGTCATGATTACCACGAGAATGAAGAAATATGTTGGTAAGGATGGAAGCAAGAAGAGACGCAGTCAACAAATATTCTATTCCTCATGGCATTCATTTCATTTGACACGTAAGAAGAGGTAAAGCGGGAATTTACTTTCGTTAACACGAAAGATATGCCGCACATATTGATAACGGGGAAGTCTGCGTCTTCATACGTTTCCTCCTTGAAATCTGTATGCTCTATTATATACTAAGTAGCCCGATCATTGTTTCAGTAATGTTACCCTCTTGTTTGACCCCGTAACGATGAACAGATTCCAAATGCATGTCTCCCTTCCTGGGTTGTTTTTTGTGTTTTATTGCTTGGAATTCCTGAAGCAGACCACTGTGCCTTCCCCCCTCGTGGGTTAGGTCTCAAAACTAAACCGCTTTGTATCCAATGGCATAATTTATTCAGACAGCATCAGCATAAGACTATCAAACAAAGCCTTCCATTTACAGTTGCAGCACTCTAACCAGCACTGATCAAAGTGTAATCCACGGTCATGGTCCTAAATTACCAGCTGTCTGCTACTGTGGCAAAGTCCGTACTACACTTTCGATTCCGCAGCACCATTTTATCTGGTAACACTGTGTAGTTGCACAGTTGTGCTACCAGGTCTGTCCTCACACTGTCAACTTTATGTATCTCACTTCTTCTGTAGCGTAGATCACGAGGAGCCGAAGTAAATGAGTGTATTCTGCATGACGTAACATTCAGTATTCCCTTCTTTCATAGCCACTCTTCATGTGCATCGATACCAAATAGGAATGCGAAAACTCTTGCGAGTGAGAGAATGATAATAACAATCGTAACAAGAACAAGCAAATAATGAATGATGTTTATTCCAACGCAGAACGAGAATGGCTTTAAATATAAAAATCTGTATCTATATCTATATCCATATCTATTGATCTTTGAGTTGGCACAATGCAAATATATTCTTAGCATTTAGTTACTGAATTTAGTTCTGGATGTTTGCAGAGAAAAGGAAAAGTCGGTACTTCTCGCTAGTGTAATATAATGTGAACCAGCAACTACCCTTTCCTTAGAACACGACTCAAGCAGGTCCTCAAGTAGGTAGCAAGGCACTGCTGCATTCTGTTCCCTGACATTGCTCTGATGACGGTTAATGCAGATAGTTCCGATTATGAAATACAAAACGTATTGCAGGTTAGTTCCTAGGATAGTAACATTAAATTTGCGTTGTAGACGGCACATCAACGTGACGACTATCCATATTACTCATCAATATAAAAAGACAATATTTTGGGAATTTAGCAGGATTACTCAAAATGAATTCTGAAATTGGGTGACTGACTGCACAGGTGATAAACGTCGTCAAGAGTATACGATGTCCTAATCGCATTAGGAATATGAAGATCGTCTTCTACAGCTCGCAACTTTCACATTGCTATCTCCACCCTACTCCAGACAGCCCTCGGTGGAGTTGCACTACGTTGCCGATGTTATGGAAGGCCTTCAAACCGACAACAGACCACATATTGAAAAATACAAGCGAATTCTCTTGCAGCGTAAGCTTATTGTAACTAATCTAAAAATTATTGGAGAGGAACATTGTCCTATTCAAAAAAAGTAAAATGTTACACACTGTTGACGTCAAACGGACATTATCTATGTCCTGTCTTGTGTCCTACTCATCTATAATATCAAGTGTACTATGAAAATGATTATATATAATGGATGATAGGGTAATGCATTGATACCAGATGGTGGGGGCCGGCCGGTGTGGCCGTGCGGTTCTAGGCGCTTCAGTCTGGAACCGCGTGACCGCTACGGTCGCAGGTTCGAATCCTGCCTCGGGCATGGATGTGAGTGATGTCCTTAGGTTAGTTAGGTTTACGTAGTTCTAAGTTCTAGGGGACTGATGACCTTAGAAGTTAAGTCCCATAGTGCTCAGAGCCATTTGAACCATTTGAACTATTTAGCACAAAATGACATTAAAAATTAAAGTTATTCACGAGCAGCTAGTTGAGAATATGTATGAACATTAAATGACACGACGAACTGAAATAATATGACGAAGAGTTCAGCGCTCACTGGGAATAGAGCCCCACACATATCGTTGTTGACTACACACAAAGAGACGTCAGCTACCGAATTTTTCTCCACCAGCTGCTCAGAATAGCATCTTGAACTTACAGTCATCTCGCAAATAGTTCTGTGTCTCACTGGGAGGTAAAAAGTCAGATATCGTTAGTGTTGACAACGAATGAAAATACATTAAAAATCAAAATTATTACCCACCAGCAGATAGGTGTTCTCATGATAGAGCTTGATAATACATAATTACATCTTTAGTGCTGGGCCAGGATTCGATCCCATTAACGCGTAATATGTGAAGGTGTTGAGGAATCTGCAGTTTTGAACAAACAACAAATTGTAGCCGAGCTGTATTGCCACGAAGGGATCAAATTCCGCGTTAAGGGCGGTCTGAGTTGCATTCCCAGTTTAGAACCAATTTTATCGACATACAGAAGCTCAAATAAAAGATGGAATAAGTGTCCTGTGACCATACATAGCGTTTGTGTCGTCACTTGAAATAAATAACTAGTATAAGAAAGGTTACTGGTGATAGAGTTTCTACATGTCGCCACTCCAGACTTTATTGTGGTTCAACCTACCGTCTACTTGGTAAAGAAGGAATATCATCTTTAATGTGAATTTTCAGACCACGCAGCCATTATATCTCCTTCACTTGGTGTAGCCAGGAGAGAATGGAATCTGTCTCTCCCTATCTAAAATCATTGACGGAAGTGGGAATCGAACCCAGACCATAGGTATAACAACCTACCATCCGTCCAACAGACCACGAAATCCTCTTCTCTGCGAGTCATTTTTCTATCGTAACGCAGTTGCGCCACACTGGATGAGAATTCTGACACACAGGCTCCCTGTAGTAATTTGCAGCATGTTCAGTAAATTCATTTACTTGGTTGACCGAATCACCATGAACGAGCTGCCTCGGCTACCCAGTGCATACATTCGACTATTTTGTAATCACAGAAATAAAATCACGTAACTGCCACCTACACACAACTGCCAACAGTGTAGGATGCAGAAGTTTAAATAGGAAGTGTTCCTTTCCACTTGAGCTATTCTATTGCGCTATCTGTTACTAGAAAACGTCGTTCAGTCCAAAAGAAAAGCTGTAACTGTTTGTCTCTCAGAAGTCAAGACCTGGCCATATGCATAATCTCACAGTGCTGTGGAATCCAAAAGTTCTGGAGGAATAGTTGCCGAGCTCTGGAGCTGCTGTAGCTACGTGTCAGCTTGTAGCATAGATAAGATGTCGCGAGTTCGAATTCATTCAGTGCTACATTTTTTAAAACGCAATTCTGCTCTCTGCTGAAGGTATCAATCTAATGGAACTTTGAACATAATTCCCTTCACTTCTCAACCCAAAGTAGTCGCATGTGGAAAAAGGGCTAACTACTGTGACATTTTGTTCTATTCAGGTTTAATAGACAGCAGGCAGCAGATGCATCTCGAAGATGTGCAGGGAGAGCGCATCGTGCCATAATATGTCAGAAAAGTATTTTCTACATTAGCCGTCGTGTGGTAGTGATATTTTATTCTTCTTCAAACTTTGTTTGACAGCTTTAACTCAGAACAAGTTTTCTACATGCATGTAATCAATAAACTGCATGTGCATTGTCAGACTGTCATAGGTAACATCAGAGAATTCGCATATATCGTTGATGATTAATTTCTCTCTCATGTTTACTATTGTTTTAACAACACTAAATGAAACCTTACGAAAATTGTGCACTGTATTATAAGAAATGAAATAAAACTAACCATGATAACCTTACGACGAAAGTATCTGTACACAAGCATGCCTCTATCGACACGACTTAGTAAAATACTACTCACTTAGATTTTGATTGGGTCTGTGTTTAATTGGTATGCTGTGTCATACTCAAGAGGTATGCAAATGTGGCATTTCATAAATATAGTTACGTCTTCCTAGAAACCCAAAATTCGCTTGGCAGCAGCGGAAAGAGGCCTTACCTGTTGTGCAGCATTGTAAGTTTTTCAACATTGCACTATGAGCTGAAAGCATTTTCTTGCGATTTCCTTATTGATGTTTGATCTGACTGCTTGTAGCTCTTTCACAGAAGGGATAAAAACGTTACAGTCAGTGAGACTGGAACTGCGAACCGTAACAGACGCTTTTTCACAGGTCAGCACGTTACCACAGAGCTGGCGAGGAGGTATGGGTCTCAGCTTCCTATTACGAGGGCAATAGTAACTAGAACTCGTAAACCGCTATTTGAAGGTCGAGATTAGTTGCGGTTTCCACCTGCAACGACTTTCCTGGGCTGAAAACCGTAAATTTCCAATCTTTTGTTACCCTTCAAGCGATAATAACTCAGATTATTCAATGGAAATGACAGGTAAAATCAAGTGAACGTTGAGGCTTAATTCCGTGCACACCAGGAAGTAACTCGTCGATCACAGAGTTGCCAAACATACGTTGCCTTGTTGCCAAATCTCAGTTACAGTACCAGCAGGAAGAAGACGAACCGATGTGATCCTACAGCGGTCTGGGAAGTGACCACAGCTGGTGTCTCCAAGTCGCGGCTGCTACGGCCTGGAATACGTAATGCGTCTGATTCGCTTTCTGTAACTAGGTTTAGGGACTGGAGCGTAGTTACTAATAATACTCAGAACTGACTGCAATCTGAGCATCATAAATCAGTAACTCTCATTGTTGTTTTTATATTTCTTTCGTAAGTGTACTCAAAACTAAGAAAGTCATTCACAGGCGTTTTCGTGCCTCGCCGATAGTCGAGCACAACATACAAATAAAAATAAAAAAGAATGTGTGTGTGTGTGTGTGTGTGTGTGTTTGTGAGAGAGAGAGAGAGAGAGAGAGAGAGAGAGAGAGAGAGATAAATAAAAAGCAATGAGAGAGAGTGTAAAAAATTGTTGTAAAGAAATTGAATCATGGTATTTAAAGAAATCTTTCATTAAAATGACACGTTCCACATCATTACGAAATGTCGTATTCATGATCTATGGAACAAGAGTTAATCTAATGTAATCTAATCTAATCTAATCACATCATATTGATGATTAGCCATGAAGAGTCATGAATTACCGAAATTTTGGCCCATACCAGTAACCAAATCTAAACTTGGAAATAAAAGACGACAATTTTTGTAATAAACCGTGACTCCTATCAAGACCCTTTCGTCCCTGTTATCTAACCACGAAAGATGTCTGATATACCTCCATTCTGAAGTAACAATGTGTGCATGCATTTAAAGATGAAGTGCATGATGTGAAGTTCTGTGACGGAGATACGAACCCAACACGTAATCCGGTTGTTAACTAAGAAAAATCAAATGTTACGTATCGGTTTTTCTTACGAGCCGCTAGGTGTCTGAATCTAAAATAAGGATACAAACTTTTGTGCCTAAGCGACAATCGAACTGCACACCTACCGTGCATCCACGAATATAGCTTAAGTATCAGTTGCTTACTCATGAACAGTAAGATGTGTGCGTGTTTGACCAGAAATAACGACACCTGTTGCGGTTGTTGGAAACACATGAACAGACATTGAAATTGCGCGTTAATTTTCACTAGCAGGTGGGTGTGCACTTGATAAAGCTAGAAATGAAATTATGAATATTTTTGTACTGGATCAGGTTCCAGACCCACATACTTACCTTTGGAGGAGACCTAGAGAAGATTGCAGTCTTGGGAAAAGGAACGAAATGACTGAACTATACTGTTCCGAGAGATTCAGATCCTCGAAAGAGGAGATACGAATTCGAATCACAGTCCAGCACCAAATTTTTAAACGTCTCTAGTTCAATCAAGTACAAGTAAAATAAGAGCCCTGTCCCTTTAAATGGCTATCGGTTCATCAAATAAAATAAAATTTTCTAATGTAAGTAAGCTTACTGGCGACTGTATTTCTGTTTACCATGACTTCCGCTGTGTCATTTCCCAACGTAAACCGGCTCTGCCCAGTTGGTAATGAAGGAACGTGATGTTTAATGCGGATTCTGGATTATAACGTCTTTCTCTTGAGGTTACCAGAGGTAAAATAAATCTGTTTGTGCCTCTTAAAAGTAAATGCCTGAACCCACGCATTGCACCTGTGATAGCTCGTTCCACCATACCATTGTGGCCACATTACCCAGCCCCAAGAGTGTGCTGTAACGGATGATGTGCTTAGCTTACAAAATTAGTCACGGTGGAAAAAATGCGAGTCTATTAAATGGTCAAGTAGAAGCAAGCTTCTGACGTAGAGATTATGCTATTCTCATGTCAGCAGGATGTAAAGACTCTGCTAGGCATCATAGGCTGGATGTGAAGCCATTTTGATTTTGCACAAATTCAGCAAATTTCTTAGTTCGAGAAAATCCACTGTGAAGTGTGAAGTTGCCGGATAATTCGATTATTACTGTTATTATTAATATCATTTTATTCATACCGCTGCTGGAACACGACCGTAGTCTTCAGGTAAAACGCGAGACCAGCTAATATGACGTCTGGCGACCGAAAGCACATATCGACAACATTTTTATCGCCCCTTTCCTCTCGGTGCTGAAGCTATGAGTGTAATTCAAGGGAATCTACAATATCATATTAGCTGGTCTCGCGTTTTACTTCAAGACTACGGTCGTAGCCAAGAGTAATGTACTAAGACTGGAGTCAAGGCTTCCTCTGGGAAGTGCCGCAGTCTACATGTTGCTAGATAGAGCATATTGCCAGACATAGAATTCTGAGAGGAGCACGACTGTATTGTCCACCTTACGTGAACGACTCGGCGGTCAATTTTTTGGTCTGAGACTGTATCTACAACACATATTGCACGCTGAAGACCCAGAAGAATTTAAATAAAAAGTAGTTTATGAGAGCAACGTTAACCATAGCGTTCGAAGTATTCATAGTATTGTATACGTGTGTGTAAGCGCCTTCCAATGACCACTCAAGAAAGACAAGGATACACTGTCTAGCTCCAATATTATAAATACGCCTCAGTTTGTGGATGAACTCAGACTTAGGTTGATAATAATTGTGAAAATTTAGCAGCACTGTACCCATTGGTGTTAAACACGTTTTCAACCAATGATTCCCACAGCTACATGGATACTACTTGTGATACCTCTTAGACAAAATACTTAAGCAGTGTTATCAGACGAAAAGATCAACCTGACACAAACAGTGGGAAGTTTGTTTTACAACCTTCGTACCTGGATATTCAGCTTTTTCCTATTTGAGATATCTGTGAACGTTGCTGCTTAAGACGATTTAAGCAGAAACTAAATTCCCTCAGCTTCGACAATGTTTAAAGAAATCGTCTGATTGGCACTAAATCGTGGTTTGTGAATTGTTTACCGGCCGTACTCTGCCGTATTTTGCCGGTTGGAAGGCAAAGGCTTACTGACAAATTTCACACAGAAATTACTGTTACAGTGTACTTATGGAGCCAAATGAGTGAATTGCGTATTTTCCGGTGAGAAAGAGCACTGGCAAACAGTCTTCGCTACATTAGGTTATTTAAACTGGTGTCACTCTGAGCTAGAATTTATGGTCAGCGACTAAGTGTAAGGTCAACGTTTCGGATGCGAGTTTTGCGACTATGAAATACTTTCCTACATTATAGAAGCGAGTAATAAATTTGAACTAATATTGCGAAAATGTTGTACTTGGACAGCTTAGAATGGAAATACTTCTGTTTATTTCAAAGGGAAACAATAGATTTTCTAAAACACTGTCTGTCATACACAAGTTGAAACAGGTCATGTCGACCAAATCATGTGGGAGAACTAACAGCAACGTATATCGGAAGGCAGTAAGATCTCTTGCCTTTTGGTTTGTCACTACTCGATAGCCATTTCTAGGCGAAAGTAAATGAAGAAAGGCAGTGCGTTTTTGTTACCAAGTAACGTCGTCGTCAATTACTTTAGTTTTAAAGTAATCTACGAGTAATTGCTGGTGTTTGATATTAACATGAAAAGGATTCCGTAGACAGGGAAAGAACCTGTTCTTGGGAAACTACATCTATAGTGACCAAAAGGCATTAAATGATGTTCAAGCACTTGTGTTACAGCAGCGGTATGAATAAAATGATATTAATAATAACAGTAATAATCGAATTATCCGGCAACTTCACACTTCACAGTGGATTTTCTCGAACTAAGAAATTTGCTGAATTTGTGCAAAATCAAAATGGCTTCACATCCAGCCTATGATGCCTAGCAGAGTCTTTACATCCTGCTGACATGAGAATAGCATAATCTCTACGTCAGAAGCTTGCTTCTACTTGACCATTTAATAGACTCGCATTTTTTCCACCGTGACTAATTTTGTAAGCTAAGCACATCATCCGTTACAGCACACTCTTGGGGCTGGGTAATGTGGCCACAATGGTATGGTGGAACGAGCTATCACAGGTGCAATGCGTGGGTTCAGGCATTTACTTTTAAGAGGCACAAACAGATTTATTTTACCTCTGGTAACCTCAAGAGAAAGACGTTATAATCCAGAATCCGCATTAAACATCACGTTCCTTCATTACCAACTGGGCAGAGCCGGTTTACGTTGGGAAATGACACAGCGGAAGTCATGGTAAACAGAAATACAGTCGCCAGTAAGCTTACTTACATTAGAAAATTTTATTTTATTTGATGAACCGATAGCCATTTAAAGGGACAGGGCTCTTATTTTACTTGTACTTGATTGAACTAGAGACGTTTAAAAATTTGGTGCTGGACTGTGATTCGAATTCGTATCTCCTCTTTCGAGGATCTGAATCTCTCGGAACAGTATAGTTCAGTCATTTCGTTCCTTTTCCCAAGACTGCAATCTTCTCTAGGTCTCCTCCAAAGGTAAGTATGTGGGTCTGGAACCTGATCCAGTACAAAAATATTCATAATTTCATTTCTAGCTTTATCAAGTGCACACCCACCTGCTAGTGAAAATTAACGCGCAATTTCAATGTCTGTTCATGTGTTTCCAACAACCGCAACAGGTGTCGTTATTTCTGGTCAAACACGCACACATCTTACTGTTCATGAGTAAGCAACTGATACTTAAGCTATATTCGTGGATGCACGGTAGGTGTGCAGTTCGATTGTCGCTTAGGCACAAAAGTTTGTATCCTTATTTTAGATTCAGACACCTAGCGGCTCGTAAGAAAAACCGATACGTAACATTTGATTTTTCTTAGTTAACAACCGGATTACGTGTTGGGTTCGTATCTCCGTCACAGAACTTCACATCATGCACTTCATCTTTAAATGCATGCACACATTGTTACTTCAGAATGGAGGTATATCAGACATCTTTCGTGGTTAGATAACAGGGACGAAAGGGTCTTGATAGGAGTCACGGTTTATTACAAAAATTGTCGTCTTTTATTTCCAAGTTTAGATTTGGTTACTGGTATGGGCCAAAATTTCGGTAATTCATGACTCTTCATGGCTAATCATCAATATGATGTGATTAGATTAGATTAGATTACATTAGATTAACTCTTGTTCCATAGATCATGAATACGACATTTCGTAATGATGTGGAACGTGTCATTTTAATGAAAGATTTCTTTAAATACCATGATTCAATTTCTTTACAACAATTTTTTACACTCTCTCTCATTGCTTTTTATTTATCTCTCTCTCTCTCTCTCTCTCTCTCTCTCTCTCTCTCTCTCTCTCTCTCTCTCACAAACACACACACACACACACACACACACATTCTTTTTTATTTTTATTTGTATGTTGTGCTCGACTATCGGCGAGGCACGAAAACGCCTGTGAATGACTTTCTTAGTTTTGAGTACACTTACGAAAGAAATATAAAAACAACAATGAGAGTTACTGATTTATGATGCTCAGATTGCAGTCAGTTCTGAGTATTATTAGTAACTACGCTCCAGTCCCTAAACCTAGTTACAGAAAGCGAATCAGACGCATTACGTATTCCAGGCCGTAGCAGCCGCGACTTGGAGACACCAGCTGTGGTCACTTCCCAGACCGCTGTAGGATCACATCGGTTCGTCTTCTTCCTGCTGGTACTGTAACTGAGATTTGGCAACAAGGCAACGTATGTTTGGCAACTCTGTGATCGACGAGTTACTTCCTGGTGTGCACGGAATTAAGCCTCAACGTTCACTTGATTTTACCTGTCATTTCCATTGAATAATCTGAGTTATTATCGCTTGAAGGGTAACAAAAGATTGGAAATTTACGGTTTTCAGCCCAGGAAAGTCGTTGCAGGTGGAAACCGCAACTAATCTCGACCTTCAAATAGCGGTTTACGAGTTCTAGTTACTATTGCCCTCGTAATAGGAAGCTGAGACCCATACCTCCTCGCCAGCTCTGTGGTAACGTGCTGACCTGTGAAAAAGCGTCTGTTACGGTTCGCAGTTCCAGTCTCACTGACTGTAACGTTTTTATCCCTTCTGTGAAAGAGCTACAAGCAGTCAGATCAAACATCAATAAGGAAATCGCAAGAAAATGCTTTCAGCTCATAGTGCAATGTTGAAAAACTTACAATGCTGCACAACAGGTAAGGCCTCTTTCCGCTGCTGCCAAGCGAATTTTGGGTTTCTAGGAAGACGTAACTATATTTATGAAATGCCACATTTGCATACCTCTTGAGTATGACACAGCATACCAATTAAACACAGACCCAATCAAAATCTAAGTGAGTAGTATTTTACTAAGTCGTGTCGATAGAGGCATGCTTGTGTACAGATACTTTCGTCGTAAGGTTATCATGGTTAGTTTTATTTCATTTCTTATAATACAGTGCACAATTTTCGTAAGGTTTCATTTAGTGTTGTTAAAACAATAGTAAACATGAGAGAGAAATTAATCATCAACGATATATGCGAATTCTCTGATGTTACCTATGACAGTCTGACAATGCACATGCAGTTTATTGATTACATGCATGTAGAAAACTTGTTCTGAGTTAAAGCTGTCAAACAAAGTTTGAAGAAGAATAAAATATCACTACCACACGACGGCTAATGTAGAAAATACTTTTCTGACATATTATGGCACGATGCGCTCTCCCTGCACATCTTCGAGATGCATCTGCTGCCTGCTGTCTATTAAACCTGAATAGAACAAAATGTCACAGTAGTTAGCCCTTTTTCCACATGCGACTACTTTGGGTTGAGAAGTGAAGGGAATTATGTTCAAAGTTCCATTAGATTGATACCTTCAGCAGAGAGCAGAATTGCGTTTTAAAAAATGTAGCACTGAATGTATTCGAACTCGCGACATCTTATCTATGCTACAAGCGGACACGTAGCTACAGCAGCTCCAGAGCTCGGCAACTATTCCTCCAGAACTTTTGGATTCCACAGCACTGTGAGATTATGCATATGGCCAGGTCTTGACTTCTGAGAGACAAACAGTTACAGCTTTTCTTTTGGACTGAACGACGTTTTCTAGTAACAGATAGCGCAATAGAATAGCTCAAGTGGAAAGGAACACTTCCTATTTAAACTTCTGCATCCTACACTGTTGGCAGTTGTGTGTAGGTGGCAGTTACGTGATTTTATTTCTGTGATTACAAAATAGTCGAATGTATGCACTGGGTAGCCGAGGCAGCTCGTTCATGGTGATTCGGTCAACCAAGTAAATGAATTTACTGAACATGCTGCAAATTACTACAGGGAGCCTGTGTGTCAGAATTCTCATCCAGTGTGGCGCAACTGCGTTACGATAGAAAAATGACTCGCAGAGAAGAGGATTTCGTGGTCTGTTGGACGGATGGTAGGTTGTTATACCTATGGTCTGGGTTCGATTCCCACTTCCGTCAATGATTTTAGATAGGGAGAGACAGATTCCATTCTCTCCTGGCTACACCAAGTGAAGGAGATATAATGGCTGCGTGGTCTGAAAATTCACATTAAAGATGATATTCCTTCTTTACCAAGTAGACGGTAGGTTGAACCACAATAAAGTCTGGAGTGGCGACATGTAGAAACTCTATCACCAGTAACCTTTCTTATACTAGTTATTTATTTCAAGTGACGACACAAACGCTATGTATGGTCACAGGACACTTATTCCATCTTTTATTTGAGCTTCTGTATGTCGATAAAATTGGTTCTAAACTGGGAATGCAACTCAGACCGCCCTTAACGCGGAATTTGATCCCTTCGTGGCAATACAGCTCGGCTACAATTTGTTGTTTGTTCAAAACTGCAGATTCCTCAACACCTTCACATATTACGCGTTAATGGGATCGAATCCTGGCCCAGCACTAAAGATGTAATTATGTATTATCAAGCTCTATCATGAGAACACCTATCTGCTGGTGGGTAATAATTTTGATTTTTAATGTATTTTCATTCGTTGTCAACACTAACGATATCTGACTTTTTACCTCCCAGTGAGACACAGAACTATTTGCGAGATGACTGTAAGTTCAAGATGCTATTCTGAGCAGCTGGTGGAGAAAAATTCGGTAGCTGACGTCTCTTTGTGTGTAGTCAACAACGATATGTGTGGGGCTCTATTCCCAGTGAGCGCTGAACTCTTCGTCATATTATTTCAGTTCGTCGTGTCATTTAATGTTCATACATATTCTCAACTAGCTGCTCGTGAATAACTTTAATTTTTAATGTCATTTTGTGCTAAATAGTTCAAATGGTTCAAATGGCTCTGAGCACTATGGGACTTAACTTCTAAGGTCATCAGTCCCCTAGAACTTAGAACTACGTAAACCTAACTAACCTAAGGACATCACTTACATCCATGCCCGAGGCAGGATTCGAACCTGCGACCGTAGCGGTCACGCGGTTCCAGACTGAAGCGCCTAGAACCGCACGGCCACACCGGCCGGCCCCCACCATCTGGTATCAATGCATTACCCTATCATCCATTATATATAATCATTTTCATAGTACACTTGATATTATAGATGAGTAGGACACAAGACAGGACATAGATAATGTCCGTTTGACGTCAACAGTGTGTAACATTTTACTTTTTTTGAATAGGACAATGTTCCTCTCCAATAATTTTTAGATTAGTTACAATAAGCTTACGCTGCAAGAGAATTCGCTTGTATTTTTCAATATGTGGTCTGTTGTCGGTTTGAAGGCCTTCCATAACATCGGCAACGTAGTGCAACTCCACCGAGGGCTGTCTGGAGTAGGGTGGAGATAGCAATGTGAAAGTTGCGAGCTGTAGAAGACGATCTTCATATTCCTAATGCGATTAGGACATCGTATACTCTTGACGACGTTTATCACCTGTGCAGTCAGTCACCCAATTTCAGAATTCATTTTGAGTAATCCTGCTAAATTCCCAAAATATTGTCTTTTTATATTGATGAGTAATATGGATAGTCGTCACGTTGATGTGCCGTCTACAACGCAAATTTAATGTTACTATCCTAGGAACCAACCTGCAATACGTTTTGTATTTCATAATCGGAACTATCTGCATTAACCGTCATCAGAGCAATGTCAGGGAACAGAATGCAGCAGTGCCTTGCTACCTACTTGAGGACCTGCTTGAGTCGTGTTCTAAGGAAAGGGTAGTTGCTGGTTCACATTATATCACACTAGCGAGAAGTACCGACTTTTCCTTTTCTCTGCAAACATCCAGAACTAAATTCAGTAACTAAATGCTAAGAATATATTTGCATTGTGCCAACTCAAAGATCAATAGATATGGATATAGATATAGATACAGATTTTTATATTTAAAGCCATTCTCGTTCTGCGTTGGAATAAACATCATTCATTATTTGCTTGTTCTTGTTACGATTGTTATTATCATTCTCTCACTCGCAAGAGTTTTCGCATTCCTATTTGGTATCGATGCACATGAAGAGTGGCTATGAAAGAAGGGAATACTGAATGTTACGTCATGCAGAATACACTCATTTACTTCGGCTCCTCGTGATCTACGCTACAGAAGAAGTGAGATACATAAAGTTGACAGTGTGAGGACAGACCTGGTAGCACAACTGTGCAACTACACAGTGTTACCAGATAAAATGGTGCTGCGGAATCGAAAGTGTAGTACGGACTTTGCCACAGTAGCAGACAGCTGGTAATTTAGGACCATGACCGTGGATTACACTTTGATCAGTGCTGGTTAGAGTGCTGCAACTGTAAATGGAAGGCTTTGTTTGATAGTCTTATGCTGATGCTGTCTGAATAAATTATGCCATTGGATACAAAGCGGTTTAGTTTTGAGACCTAACCCACGAGGGGGGAAGGCACAGTGGTCTGCTTCAGGAATTCCAAGCAATAAAACACAAAAAACAACCCAGGAAGGGAGACATGCATTTGGAATCTGTTCATCGTTACGGGGTCAAACAAGAGGGTAACATTACTGAAACAATGATCGGGCTACTTAGTATATAATAGAGCATACAGATTTCAAGGAGGAAACGTATGAAGACGCAGACTTCCCCGTTATCAATATGTGCGGCATATCTTTCGTGTTAACGAAAGTAAATTCCCGCTTTACCTCTTCTTACGTGTCAAATGAAATGAATGCCATGAGGAATAGAATATTTGTTGACTGCGTCTCTTCTTGCTTCCATCCTTACCAACATATTTCTTCATTCTCGTGGTAATCATGACATTCTATGTGTATGCTGCAAAAGATTGCAAGTGGACAAATTCGACATCGAGGTGCAAAGCGTTATATTCAATTCGAATAAGCTTCCGGTGTATTTTTACTTCGTTTGTATTTTTAGATGATTATGAACGTTACGGAAAAGTATCTCACATGCTTTATGTTGAATGAGAAACATTGAATGATCCGTTTTGCTTTCCCTACGTTGAAATGATATAATGTCGGCGTCAACAGCCTTCTTCCACGCCGGAAGCTGAAACTTGTATGATTCTGGATTAATGATAATTGAATGTCTCATATGTATACATAGCCCACAAGGCGACGTCAGGAACCATCAGGGGAGAACGCCGCATCAAAACCAAACGTGCGCGCGCGTCTCCACTCTGAAGAACCGTATCGGAGAATCACGGCAAGCATTTCGCTGAAGAGCTGCCCCGTCAGAGAGCCTAGAAATGGCAGCGTCGTAGCAAGTATTTGTCAACACTCTGATAGTGCATTTACTTCCGGGTGTAGGTCGGCGTTACCTCGCTAAATTCACTTGACATTCGTTTTCCACATCGAAGACTCGTACGATATAATCCACTGCAAGATGACGCAATTAGAAAGTATATTTAATTTCTGGACTCCAAGAACGGCGTTCTTCACATAAGTAACACCTGTTTGTGTGTGCATTCGGGAGGACGACGGTGCAATCCCGCGCCCGGCCATCCTGATTTAGGTTTTCAATTATTTCCCTAAATCGCTTCAGGCAAATGCCGGGATGGTTCCTTAGGAAGGGCACGGCCGATTTCCTTCCCCATCCTTCCCCAATCCGAGCTTGTGCTCCGTCTCTAATGACATCGTTGTCGACGGGACGTTAAAACAGTAATCTCCACCTCCTCTGTTCGTGTGTTTAAGGTTGCGTTTTGAGGCTCAGGCAACATCGCAGTGACTACATTCCGCCTCTGGCCGCCAGTGTGTCGTTAGCTCAGAGGTTCCCTTGTGCGTTGCAGTGCTTGTACTATAAGACATAGCAGTTCGAATCACGGTAGAAGCCGCTGACTACAACCTTTTATTTTCCATTTTAATTAATGGAGTTGCAAACTGCTAGTAAAAATTTCTTATGCGAAATCTGAAGAATGCCTTTAAACATCAATCTTCGTCCGATTTCGACTTAGTAAATTAAGTTAATATCATGGATTTCTGCTTTGCAAATTCCAAGGTGCTTCACTGTAAAATAGACCCTGAAAAGATTCAAACCGACTGTCAACGATATAAATTTGAGCTTTGTTCGTCATATAGGTCTAACATGTCAGAAGGTTGTTTATGAAGTGCACATGTTCATTAATATAGTTCCCTTCTTCTAAATTTTTGCAATAGCATTTAACTGTAGACGTTTTCTAACACCGGCGTTAGCAATTCCTTTCCGTTCTCTGAAACCTTCAAAACGACAAATTTTTCTGGTTTAAATCTGATGACCTTAACTATCACTTCCGATCAACAATAAATACTTCATGAACCCATACATGGAACTCCAAATGTGCAGTGTTCCTGCACTGCTACAGAGCATGCATTGCAAGGTATTCACACAGTTTATCGCATAGACTTACCATAAGGAATGAAACAAGAACTGTAATACACTTTACACCACAGACGCTCACTCTGGCTTGACGAAAACATCCAAACATTGACCAAAAGTTGCACAAATAATTGAGTTTGAAAGGAAAAGAAACGAGGTATGAAGCATTTATAAATTCATCGAATGTAGTGAGGTGGTTTAATTTCGTCCCAGTCTATAAAATTAATTTCGGGCCATACTCAGCTCTTGCCGATTAATGTAATATAATACCCGCCTACTAATCAGGGCGTCTGTCTCCGTTGCTTTTGAGCGTGAATGGAAATTGTAGAAATTTTCTGTGGAGCAACATTTAATAATAAAGCGTTTTAAATCATCAAAAGCGATGAGCGGTAGCAGGCGCTTTCGATAAAGAACGGGGGAGTGCAGCGCCGCTGCTGTCGCCACGGCCGCTGCCAGTAGCCAGCAAATGGATCCCGGAGCTTTGCCGCATACGGCGTCCAGAGGAGGACAGTCTGCAGGAAATCTGCCGCAAAATCGTTACTGGATAAAATTTTGATATCGGTGTGTCACAAAGCGAAATAGATTGAATCTGCGCTACCATTACATTCACGTCTTCAGCATTCAGACAGAAGAGGCTATAAAAATATTTTATGCCAGCTGCTCTCGATCCACTGACATTATGAACAGAAACCACGCACGCTACCGCTAGACCACAGGCGTAATCAGCCTAGAGTTTCTCTATCGTGGGACAAGTTGTCCTCCAGGAAGTGCCGCAGTCTACAGTGTTGCCAGATTGTGCAGATAACCGGACTTAGAGAATTAGCGAGTTGGCCAGTTTTTTTGTCCCATGTCGCGATCGGCGCGGACTTAGCCTCTGAAGCGGCCGGCCGCCGGTCAAGTTTTATGTCAAAGAGTGTACATGGGTAGATCGCATAACGAATGAAGAAATACTGAGTCGAACTGTGAGAAGAGACTTTTATGGGACAATTTGTCGAAAAGAAGGGATATATTGTAATGTTACTGCCTGAGGTGTAAAGCAAGAGTTACTGTGATTATGGTGGGAAGCTCGGGTGTACCTACATACTCTAAGACGCACCACGAAGGCGTTATTCGAATTTTACGGGAATTGGTGGATGTGATGTACATGTACAGACAAACAAGTGATTACAGTTTCAGAAAAATGGTGGGATTTTTTCGAGAGATAGAGCTTCACAAATTGAGAAAGTCAATAAAGGATTGGTCCAAGTCTCGTCTTATGCAAGCAGTTATTCCACTTGACATTGAATGATAGAGTTGATGGGCATCCTTCTGATGGATATCGCGGCACATTTAGTCCAGTTGGTACGTCAGATCATCAAAATCACCAGCTGGTGACAGAGTGTAGTGCTCCAAGCGTTCTCAACTGGGGAGGGATCCGGCGACGTTGCCGTTATGAAAAGAAATGGCACCCCAGGCAACCACTCCTGTTTATTGGGCTATATGGCGGTGGCAGTGAGGTTGGAATCCCGCCGCTGAACCGCGGCGTCTCCAGACACTGTTTCGCTGGTTATCGAGGCTCAATTCGAAGCCTGACACAACTACTGAAGACAATTCTAATCCTGTCAATGACATTCCATGTTGAGTGGTTAACGAATAAATAACCCTTCAAAAAGTGTTTTGTTACCGTTTCTTGAAGCGTCATCCTAATTTATGTCAGTGTGGAGATAAAAACTCTATAAGAATAATGGCCCTTTTAGCTGATAACCGTGTTCGGTGTAGCGCAGTGCCGCTGGCGCACAGCGTTTTGACAGGTCAGGCAGCGTGACGGGCGCGATGACAGATGCGGCCCACGTGGCGGCAGCCAGGGCGGAGCCGCGCATTAGCGGCTCATAAACAATACGCCTGCGACGGAGCGGCGGGCGTGCCGCCGCCAGGCCCGGCACGGCTCGCTGGTAACAAAAGGGGCCGGCAGTCTCACGTCGCTAACGAGACTCGAGGAAGTTCCCCTGCCGTATCCCCCACTCATCCGTTGTTGTTGTTTACGAGCTGGTAATTCAATTTCGAATCACTATAGATTTATTTATTTTGGCTTTACATTGAGTCTACAGCCTGCAGCAGTTACAACTGTACAGATTTAACTAAAAACTTTGAGCTTAAGGAAAGGAGCAGAGTAAGCTTAGCTTTGTTGGTAATACAAAATAATGAGATTACATTTCGTGCGTGTCTGTTCTTACAATTGTTTCATATGTAAAGTCTTATTCAAGATACACGGTCCCGTAACATTAATGTGACTACCCGACGAAAGCCTGAATAAACACTCTTTGCAGCGTGGACCGCTACGAGACCTGAAGGAAGAGAGTCAATGAGGTTGTGGAAGGTATAGACTCCAGCGCCGTGGCCAGCTGCCATGCATGTCTAACTTGAAGATCCATACGCGTACCGTCTGATCAAGGTGAGCCGACATGGTTTAAATCTGGTGAGTCTGGAGATCAGGGGAGTACGGTAAAGTCATCCCTGCGCACTTATAACTACGCACATACAGTACGAGCTGCGTGAGATTTTGCATTGTCTTGTTGCTAGTTGCCATCGTGAGGAGGAAAGACAAACTGAATGTTAGGGGTGGACATGGTCCCCAAGGATATATAAATGAATATATTGATCCACCGTGCGAGAATGACCGAGCGAGGTGGCGCAGTGGTTAGCACAATGGCCCCGCATTCGGGAGGACGACGGTTGAAACCCCCGTCCGGCCATCCTGATTTACGTTTTCCGTGATTTCTCTAAATCGTTTCAGGCAAATGCTCGGATGGTTCCTTTGAAGGAGCACGGCCGACTTCCTTCCCCATCCTTCCCTACTCCGATGGGACCGATGATCTAGTTTGGTCCCCTCCCCCGAATCAAACAACCAACCTTCGAGAACGACGAGATCATTCAGAGAATGCTACGAAGACATTTCCCAGACCATGACGCTAGGCCTCCCCCACTCCCCCACCCCGTTAATGCATGCACCCTTCCAACGATTAATGGAGTGTGTTTGGCAGCTGTCTGATGGAGCATAAAACGTGAATCATCTGAAAATGTCACCAGTCACCTCTCACTGGACGTACAGTTGCAGTATTGGCGTGCTAATTCCAGCCTTCGTCGCCAATGAACAACAGTCAGCATGGGTGCTTGAACCAGGCACTTGCTGCGGAGGCCCGTATGCAGCAGCGTTCTCTGAAAGGTCGTTGAGGAGACGCTGTTGGTACTCATTTGATTCATCTGCGCGGTCAGTTGGCTCAACAACTGCTCGTCTGTTCGCACCTGCACACGTCCGCACATGTCTGTGAGTGGTTCTTTGCACGGTGACGTCGAACGCAGGCGGCAGTCACTTTTATGTGTCTCGACCATGTACTTAGAATCTACATATCAGTACAAGTTGTCAACTGGAGAAACACAGAAGGGAACAACAATTTGACTCTTCATGTACAAAGATAAGTTCATGGTTTAAAAATATATGTACAGGATGATTCTGTGGTGATGTCAGAGACTATGGAGAAGGGTAAATATATCAATTAGAGTAAATAGACCCTGATCCGGAACACCCGGAGTGGAGCACATGTACTAGTACTGTTGTTATTAAGAATGAGCGGTACGCAATTTGCAGAGGTGGTAGTATAGACAAGACATGAAAAAAAGTCTAGTAAACACGGTCTGTGAGGGGCATCGCTTAAGAGCTATGAGCACTTGTTCATCTTTGCTACTGTGGAATAAATCTCATCTACGTTACATTACAGCTCTTATTTACTACCTACCGAGCGAGGTGGCGCAGTGGTTAGCACACTGGACTCGCATTCGGGAGGACGACGGTTCAATCCCGTCTCCGGCCATCCTGATTTAGGTTTTCCGTGATTTCCCTAAATCGCTTCAGGCAAATGCCGGGATGGTTCCTTTGAAAGGGCACGGCCGATTTCCTTCCCCATCCTTCCCTCACCCGAGCTTGCGCTCCGTCTCTAATGACCTCGTTGTCGACGGGACGTTAAACACTAATCTCCTCCTCCTCCTCTTATTTACTAGACTTTATATCTTGTTTCGGTCAGTACTACCTCCTCCAAAAATATATAAATCAAAGAGCTTGCAGTGGACGTATGTCAATGTATCCAAGATGAGCAAGGCCTCATAGCTTTTAAGGTGTGAATTTTAGAGTCCATGTTTACTAGTCATTCTTGTCGTATACTGATCCAAATTGCAACAACAGCAGCGGTACATGTATTGCACAGTCAGAGATATCAGAACGATTTTCGCTTATAACTTTCGACGCAGTCGTTTATGGGCCAGTGTTGCACTTAACCGTCTCCGTCATCCCTGAAAATTTGCAATATCGACACGGAATTATCCTATGTACAAAGGTATAAAGCTTTAGTGTAATCTGGCTGCTTCCATAAGATTACTTGAGGAACGTGCAGTTGTAGACGGTCCAGTCACATTAATGTCACCGGCTGTAAAAACCCTGAATAACCACCTTTTGCAGGGCGGACCTGCAGGAAGAGAGTCAGTGAGGTTTTGGAAGGGAGCTTCAGGTATGTGGAGCCATGCCGACCCCAGTGCTATGGGCAGCTGCGCTAGGTTTTTCGGATGAGAATCCATGGCGAGAACAGCCCGATCGAGGTGGTCCCACAGTTTCTCGATTGGGTTTAGTTTCATGGAATTTGGTGGCCAGGAGAGATCGGTAACTCTTGATGATGGTCTTCGAACCACGCACGTACACTGCGAGCTGTGTGACACGTTGCACTGTCCTGCTGGTAGATGCCATCATGCCGAGAAAAAAATAACAAACTGCATGTAGGGTCGGACATGATCCGCTGGGATGGATGCATACTAGAGTTGATTCATTGTCTTCCAGAATGACGAGTTCACCCAGGGAATGCCACGAAAATATTCCCAGACCACAACGATTCCTCTTCTGGCTTGCACCCTTCCGACGGTTGTTGCAAGGTCGTATATGCCGACATCTATCTACCAGATGGTGCGCAAATATTATTCATCTGGAAAGGCCACCTGTCGCCACTCAGTGGAGATCCAGTTGCACACTCCAGCCAGCCCTCGCCCAGCGATCAGAGAAGATCCTTGAACGAGGCGACTCCTGCAGACACCCATACGCGGCAACGTTCTCTGAATGGTCATTGAGAGGGCATCTTTGGTAGTCCCGTGGCTCATCTGTGCAGTCAGTTGCTCAACAGTTGTACTTCTGTTCTCTCAAAGACGTCTCTGCAGCCGCCGTTCACCCATGTGGGCTCAGTGCCGGTCCCGGATAGCGCCATTTTGCCATGCACGGCATACTTTAACCAGGGCGGCACGCGAACACTTTACAAACTTAGCCGTTTTGGAAATTCTGACACCCTTGGCTCGAAAGCCAATAATCATGCCCTTTTGATCGTCATATACATCGCTCCGTTCGCACATTACGACAAAGACTGCACTATTATCCGCATCCCCCGCGACATGCTTCATATATTCTCCACTGCTGGTGCCGCCACCTGCCTTCTGTGAGTGGTTATTGCACGTTGACGTCGAATATGGGCGGCGGTCACATTAATGTGATTGGACTAGTATAAATCTGTATAGCAGCTTCTTTTAGGTATTCCTCTGTCAAACAGTATTTATTTACATCGAATTTTTATAGTAAGGAAGTAATAAACGTAGATAGGACAAATTGCAACTCATTTCCTGTATATTACTTATTTTGCTTCCATGTACACTATTCTGCAAAACTAGAGATGGATAAAGTAACATAACACATTAACAATTCCGTGGAAATGAATGAAAGTGAAGGACCATGTTGCCAAAGGTCTTCCACTAGTTCACAGAAGCTTGGACGTCACAGAGCGTGAGGTGAGGGTGGGTATGGCGCCAAATGGAGCTGGTCACGCTATGCAAGGCTGTTAAAATATGAAAATGCAGCTTGTATGTGTGTGTGTGTGTGTTTTGTGTGTGTGTGTGTGTGTGTGTGTGTGTGTGAGAGAGAGAGAGAGAGAGAGAGAGAGAGAGAGAGAGAGAGAGACAATCCGTGATCAGTTACCGTCCATTGTGGTGATGTTCTTTATTACAAAATGGCCTGAAGAGTACATTTCTATGACTTCAAACGGGAAAGAATCAGTGGCAAAATGTAAGAAGTACAAAGCGTGATGAGTGTAGCCCAAAAATTAGGCGTTGCTCACAGCATTGTTTCACGTGCATAAAAAGAGTTCCGAACCACAGGCTCTGTTGCCCGAAAGGTAGGAAGTGGTCAACAATGGTCAACTACAGCAGCATATGACTGCGAAAATGGCAACAGGCAAGAAGGGATCAGATAGTGCATGCAACTGCAGCTACATTTAACAGGACAGCAAGGAATGCAGTCTCGCGCTCCGCAGTAGCACAGCGGTTGCATGGCGGTGGTCTCTTCACCCGACGACCAGTAGGCCTTCGTCGACATTCGCCCATCGGCGGAACGCGACACAATATCTGGATAATTCGTTTTTAAGGAAGTGACGTAATTTTTTATGTCGCCCCGTGTAGTTTGCCTGTGAGAAATATTTTTGTGTGATTTACCTGGCGACTGATGAAAATAAAATACAAATTATAAGTTATAAATCTCAGAAGATTCAGGTTCATAAATATAACTAAATCCAGAGTCAAAGAGTGAGCTATCATCAAGTCGATTGGTTTTTTGTTGTATCTCTAGCCTGTCGATCTCCCTAAGACAAAATTTTACTATCGACAGAGAGGAAAAATACGGCAATGAAGATTCAGAGCCCCCACAGTGTCTATGGATTCTAATGATCGGTCGGCAGGGATTACTAGTTTCACACATTCCGAGATTCGGTTCAAGTGATATTACAGTCGTTAATTGACCATTTGTCTGAAGATCATTGTACGATGATATAGCGACAGTTTCAAATAAAGCTGGTACAAACTGCAATAGTCCAAAACAAACGCCTTTCACATGCTGTACATCAAGTTTTTCATTTAATTATTTTATATTTACTTATTTCTTTCATTTATTTTATTCTTATTTTATAGTTGGTGGAGATGCGGAATGTATGCCCCTTATTTGTATAAGACGTCATAATCTTGCGGATGCTGACGAACCGTCTTGTCAAAGCGAGCTAGAAAAGTAGATACCGTATTAAAGTAATGCCGATAAATCACGACTGAAGGAGGAGTAAAATGTGTATCTCGCACCAGAAAGATGGGAGGATGCGAATTCAGTTCCCACTCTTTCTCAGTTATTGCCATAGCAATGCTTCATTTCACGTATCGTAATTCGTGTGCTCTCGTCTAAAGGTGAACGCGCCTCGTAAGCTCAAACAGGAATTTAACTTGAAGGAGAAGAAGGGACCCGTTTACGAAAGCCAACAACCGTGATCTCGAGTTGTATTCCGATCCATTTAACTTCCAATGCTGTCGTCTAATAAGGCTTCAAAGGACGAACCATACATCGTTCGGCTATCTTGTGGCATCCATGGCCTTTACAAATTATTGATAGTATTTTGTTATTTTGTTCGGGAGTACAAATGTCGTCTATGCAGACAGGCCGTTTCTGTTACAACTGCAGTCCGTTGACAGCTGATGGCGTAGCACCACGTTCACTTTGAAAGGGTTTATTAGCGTGCAACTGTTTCGGAAAATGTCTGCTCACGTTTATCAGTCATCAAGATCTCCCTTCGTTATTTCAAGCATGTGTCCCTACCAGTGCAAAGGAACTATATCGAATCCTAGTCGCTGCTTTTAACCTTTGCCTTTCCAATCGTCTGAAGAAACGTACAACTGGTCCTGATGTTTAGGAGTGGTACGATTTTAGTAGAGTACAATGCTTGTGGAAGAACGAATGTTTTAGTGTGCATTATTCATCAAATATTGTTGTAAAGAGCATTCCACAACAGATGACAACTACGTTTTGTCTTTTTCCAGCGCCGACGCTTTCGCAGCTATTAAAGTATGAGTTGCAGAACGAAGGTCAGACAGATACGGAGTACACACAATGTATAGTGTTCTGTGTGTTATCAACAATCTTAGCACCTGATATCCAGAAATGTATTGTCGTTACCCCGCTAAAGAACGAATGTGCGGGGAAATGTAACAACTGTCAGACATGGGGGAATATTGAACTGCAAGGTAAAAGAAGAGAAGAGCGTGTTAAGGAACTATGAAACAGGATTACAGCTTCTCACGACTATCGTTCAACTTACACGTCTAAGAAGCAACAAAGAAATCGAAAATTAAACTTCAGGAGAGGAATGGAAGTGTGATGGGAGCAAACACAGGAAAAGATATCAGTGTTAAGCCTATCACATGACACATGAAAATAACAACTTTCTTAATATCCAGTGACACATTAATGGAAAACGCGAAATATTTTTTTTGTCTATGATGGAAAATTACAGGCGATGGCCAGAAAAAGGAAGGTATCAGCGATTAGACTGATACAGATGAAGAAAACTTTCCTCAAAGCAAGAAATATAATGGTATCAGACATTGATAGTGAAATATGGGGAAGTTCCTGAAAATGCATGTTTGCATCACTGCATTGGGAGAAAGTGAAACACTAACTTTTGGAAATCTGGAGAAGAAGAAACTGGAATCGATTTGTGGTTTCGTGGAAGAACACTAAAAATTAAGAGCACAGGTGTTCAAATGTGTGTGAATTCCAAAAGGAGCAAACAGCTGAGGTCATCGGTCCCTAGACTTACACGCTACTTAAACTAACTTATGCTAAGAACAACACACACACACACACACACACACACACACACACACACACATACATACCCGAGGGAAGACTCGAACCTCCGGCGGGGGGGACCGTACAATCCGTGACATGGCGCCTGTGACTGCGTGGTCTCTCCGCGCGGCGAGGACAAATGAAGTACGAAATCAAGAAGTACTGCACAGAGTACCAATCTATAGAAGAACGCTGCTAGTAGAAGGGACACGTTAGAGCAACATTAGCAATGGATTTCCAGGGCAGCGGCAAGGAAATGTAAACATTAAAAATAACAGAAGCAGACAATGGTCAGAATATACAAAACGGAGTACAGAGGATTTTGGGTGTTGTAGTTACGTCGAGAAGAAAAGACGAGTACGAGATAAGAAAAGCTGGAGCATGGCCTCAAACCAGTCGAAAGGATGAAGATACAAAAAACAAAAATAAAATATAGCTACACATTATTTCGATTCACTCAGTTCAGATGTGAGGTCAAGAATGTCATAGCTGTGAGGGTGCTCTACCGAAGGAATTTGGTTCGAATACCCATCTTGGAAAGAAGTGCTATGTCCGTAGCCGAGTGGTGTAGCAGACATTATTGAAATACATACATCGCAGTAACAATTGTTTGTTTATTAACATGAACTACACTTGCTTGCTAAGATGAAGTCCACGAACGCCGAAGTGGTGAGAAGCAGGGAAGATAAGCAACGACACCGCCCCCACGAGGCTGGGAGTTCGTGGACAGGAAACTGGTGAGCAGCAACGAGCCGTAGCGACGTACCACGCGGGGGTATAAGTTAACGGGACTGATATTGTCACAGAGTAAGTACGCTTATGCCGAAGATGAACGACCAACAGCCGCGAAGCAGCACCTCTGGTGTCCGTAGACAAACCAGTGCGGCTGTGACCTTCGTTTGTGTGAGAGTTGTTATTTTGTTTTGCTAGGAACATGTCGTGGAGTTTCACATGAAATTTGGGATAAAGTGCTACTGAAACCCCTCTTTTACTACTAGGTGTGTACAGTGAAAACTGACCGAATGTCTCCTCTTTTTAACCTGGAATAGTTTTAGCCTGGAATAGATATCACACAACATTTTGGTGAGTGGCCACAGGTTTCTGAGCTGTGACAAAGTTTTTTCAATTGTACAGAAACGAATAAATGTAAGGAAGGCCTTTGTTCCGCAAGATTTGCAGAGGATTCCAAGTCAACTACCTAGTCAACGTAATTTAAATATTTTGAAAGATCGTGCTCAAAAATTGCTCTCAATGCAGGTATGTAAAATAACCAAATGCAATATGATCAAAGTGTCGCATACTCAAGTACTTCAGCTGTACAATAATACTTAGAAATAGCAGAAGAGAAAAATGTCAGTGTATTCAAAAGATGGAAAGCAACGGCAGATGTACAAGCTGTATGCTTTCCTTAAGACGCATAATTAAGGCGATGAACACCAACGACCTCTCCAGTGCAGATTTACACCAACCTCGAACTCTTGTGGGAATCGGCGAGATGCCACGAGAAATGAGGCTAACGAGAAGGGGCAGTACATCAGTAGTGTGTGGTATAAGTTGGGAATTTGGGTCTGACGGGAGGCGTGCTCGTGCCGTCCGTGCAATTGTGGTGAGCACAGTGCCCGGATGGCATGGTGGTCAGCGCATCTGTCTAGTAAACTGGACGCCGCGGTTCGAATCTGGCACAAATATTCAATTTGCTGTATTGATATAAATCAATGCCCACTGACACCTAACGTCTTTAACTCCTTTATGTCTCAAGTGTGAAATGGTTTTTGTAGAGCGCAGTTCTTTTTATCGCAAATAAAGCAGTGCCTTATATTACTGCCATGTGAAACAAAATCGCTCTTATTGGTACTTAGAACACGGGAGTTATCTAGTAAGGTACTTACAATATTCTTAATAAATTCCTATTTTCTAATGCGTCTCATTATTATTTGCAGTAATGAGGCGGGAAGTATAAGTCTGTGGTATCTGAATGCCTTCTTAATTTCTTGGAAACATATAAGACATTTACAGGAGGACATACTTTGTGTTCTGATTCTCCTGACAAACGTGAGATTTGTCACTTAGCACCTTCTAAACATTTCCGCTCTTCATTTGATGAACATACTCCAACAGCCTTCGGTGAACGGCGTACTTGGTTGGTCCGCCACGCCGCTCTAGAAACAGCTACAAGGTCGATCAAAGGCTCCGAAATAAGAGGCCCGCAAAGAGACCATCTAAGCGGCTCATTTCGCGAAAGGTCGGGTCGTGGCGAGCATTGTGCGAGGTGCGTCAATTGTCTTCCCAAAAGCGAGGACCAGCCAGCCAATTCCGGGCGGTGACGCAGCACGACTGCATGACTGGGCCTCGCCTACCACTCCGCTCCGCCTTTGTTTCCTCATCCCTGTAAACACGCCGGCCGGGCCGAGAGTGCGGCCGTCTCGGCGCTGTGTTGACAGCTGCCACTTGCTGTTCCTGTTATTAGCCCGCGTCCTTTTTTATTTTTCACTTTGCGTCCCATTCCCGCCGGCTGTATAACGGCACCTCCCATTCTGTTTCGTACCACGTGAGCTTACCAGCATTAATTTCTCCACAAAAAGATGTTTGAGTTCATGGTTATTTCCACTATATTCGAAGAATTTCAATTAGGCATTGAGGACAAAATATTAACAAAAAATATGTAATACTAGTGCTAGAATTATCCCACAATCAGCTTAACACCTCATGCATACAAGTTGCTGGCAAGAATAATACGCAGAAGAATGGAAACGGAATTGAGGATCTGTTACATGACGATCAGTCTGGCTGTAGGAAAGTTAAAGGCACCAGATACGCAGCTCTGGCGTTGCGGCTGCTAATGGAAGCAAGACTGAAGAAAAATCAGGGCACGTTCATAAGATCTGTCGACTTGGAAAAAGCGCTCTGCAGTTTAGAAAGTGCTAGACGTTCGAAATCCTGAGAAGATGGTGTTAGTAATGTGCAGTATGAAGTACGTACAAAAGCCAAGGGGGAACAATAAGACTAGAAGGCCGAGAAAGAAGTGCTAGGATTAAAAAGAGCGTAAGAACAGGGATGCAGTCTTTCGCCCCTACTCTTAAATCTATACGTCGAAGAAGCAATGACGGAAGCAAAAGAAAGATTCCATAGTGAGATTAAAATTTAGGCTGAAAAGATATCAATATAAGATTCGTTGGCATTGTTGTCCTCAATGAAAGTGAAGAATTACAGGATTTGTTGAATGGAACGAACGGTCTAATAAGTATAGAATGTGGATTGAGAATAAAAAGGATAAAGACGAAAGAAATGAGAAGTAACAGAAATGCAAACATCGCTAAACTTAACATCAGGATTGGTGATCAAGAAGTAGATGAAGTTACGGAATTCTGCTACCTAGGCAGTACAATAACAGCGTCGGAAGGAGCAAGGAGAACATCAAAAGCAGACCTGCACTGGTAAAAAAGGCATTTCTGACCAAGAGAAGTCCACGAGTATCAAGCATTAGAGTGAATTTGAGAAAGAAATTTCTGAGAATGTAATTTTGGAGACAGCATTGTGAGGTAGTGAAATATGGACTGTGGGAAAATCGAAACAGAAGGAAATAGAAGCATTTCAGATGTAATGCTACAGAATAATGTTGAAAATTAGGCAGAAATATAGGGAATGAGAAGCTTCTCCTGAGAATCGGTGAGGAAAGGAATATATGGAAAACACAGAGAAGAAGAAGGGACAGGATAACAGGGCATCTGTTAAGACACCATGGAATAACTTCGATGGTACTAGAGGGAGCTATAGAAGGTACAAACTGTAGTAGAAATAAGAGGTATTCGTGGTGGACCACAACAAACCAGTCAGGAGACTGATGACTCAAGTTTATGGATTCGGAGAGGCGAGCCACCTCATACTGTGTCCTCGAGATTAACGACGTAGGCTGCCAGCCTGGACATCGCTTTTAGGTTGTTTCCCACACCCCACAATTTCCCACATCCCACAAGATAAATACAGGGCTACTACTCACGTCTCATCTCATATAGACGCTTCGCAAACTCTTAGATAATCGTTGAATACGTAATTTTCTCTAGACAGAGACAGAAAAGGTACACAGATTCCGCTCCAGTGCGTGTGGTGTGTGTGTGTGTGTGTGTCGAGGAGGAGGACGGGGGAGACAAGGGCGTCGAGAAGGGCATCCAGCACTAATGCTGCCAAAATTCACTTACCAATGGAGACCCTGTAGAGATACAGGGAAAGGCAGTCAAGAAAAGGAAGATAGGAAGCTTACATGCCATCCTCGTAAATCAGAATTCTTGTGGAATGGGAATGTGTTCAATTCGGTTCATATTAGAGCTTAAATTATTCTTCATTCGACCAGTTATTACGGTTCAAATGGTTCAAATGGCTCTGAGCACTATGGGACTTAACATCTGTGGTCATCAGTCCCCTAGAACTTAGAACTACTTAAACCTAATTAACCTAAGGATATCACACACATCCATGCCCGAGGCAGGATTCGAACCTGCTACCGCAGCAGCCGCGTGGTTCCGGACTGAAGCGCCTAGAACCGCTAGACCACCGCGGCCGGCCCAGTTATTACGTATGGTTGTCATATAATTACATCATTTACCAGTATGCTTCATTTCCATTTGTTGTTTTCAAATTTATATTTTTCTTCAATCTTATGTCAATTTCCCATGATTGTTTGGGCTAACATAGGGACGTAACAGGCTCTTAAACTAAAAATATACCCAGTTTCACACTGATAAAATAAAACAAACTGATAAGTGTGAGTTTAAAAGTAAATATAGAGGACACTTCTAACTCCCAGTACAGCTCATTATGATTGCTTGCATCTTATTCCACCGTAACTGTACAATACTAGATCCCAGAGTGCTTTCAAAACGTCATCGCACAACTACTACTAACCCACATCTCGGATGGCTTGAGACTGACCACTGCTTCTTACACACACAAATCAACAAGTGGAACGATACATAAAGTCGCGTTTCAGGGATTGTGAAATACATCGACCTTTTGCGCTAGTAAGATAAGTGTACGGAATCAATATGATTGAAATTATTTCAAAGAAAGATCCAAATACATTCAGCATTTCATAAAAGCAATGATTATAGGAAACAATAAGTGTTACATTAAGAATGTATCAATAACGTAAATACTTCAGCATTTGGTGTATCGTAACCTACGATACTTCACGAGAAACGGGGTATGCTGAGCAGTTCCATTACAATATGTAAATTACAGCATAGTGCTTCATTCACAATAGTTCGTTTCAGTTCTTGTTATAATATGCGTACTCTCTGCTACTCACTTTAACAACTATTACTACATTTACTAAGCTAAACACATTGAAAAGCAAGCCTTAAAACCACTAATTTTCATCATAAATGAAATGTCATTGACAGTATCGTTCAGTAGGCGAACAAAGTTTCTTACATTTTGGGTAATTTACAATTACATACTGAACCAAGTATCCAACACGGAGTTTCGAATTTAGAAGGAGGATGCTGTCAATTATACAGTTCGTGTAAGCGTAAACATGTTTCTTAAAGCTGGTATTTCAAACTAGTTTATCTATTTAAGTTCCAAGTCTATCAAACAAAATTTCCATGTTTACATAATCAGTTGATATCCAGACTGCAATTGGATGATTATTGTACTACAGAGGTTTGTATTTTGAGCCATATCTTTTAACATGCGACGTTCGATGTGCATTTACTTTATTATGACATACTGCACGAAAAACTACTTGTTACTGATAGATCTCTAATGTGCCAGTGCGCTGAAACAGTACAGCAAACGCTAATACAAGATAACAACAATTACAGGCACATTAGTTTCAGTAACCTGTCTTTTACTGCACCGTTCCCTCAGCTCAGTCTCTGGCCAGGGAAGGTAACTTCCATAGCACTGATTCACTTAGAAGAAACCTAAGACACTTTTTTATTTCACGCTCTTAAGTACTATGCAGCTCCAAATTATTGCTCTGCATATCACGTTACTCTCCACATCCATATTGGCCCACTTCCCACAGGAGAATGCATAAATGTGAATGTCTTGACGAGAATCATAACCTGATTTATTCGAATACGAGTCCTCTGTCCTCACCGCTGCGTAATTTCGTTCATTTACTGACCATTATAATGCTTCAAATTTCATGAATTTACAACCCTTGTGTGAATATTAACATCGTAGATCTTTTAGCCACACACATGTTACGAAATTACGTCGCCTTGATACATGTATGTGTAAATGTATGAAATAACACTACTATGAACTGAAATTCGTGCTCTCACTGAAAACATATACCGTTTAGGTCAGCTGGTACTTTTTCATTTGTCTTGCCCATTTCGATACTTAATGCAGTTGACCTTTAAATCTACATAACTGACACATGTAGAAAAAGGGCGCAAAACTGTGACATTGTATAAGACAGTTCCAATTTTTGTGTCTGTGTAACGTAATAATTACCATCAGTGTCTTACTATTGCACCCTCCTTCCTCTTTCCTCAGTTATGTTGACCTGTGGGTGACCTGTGTTAAGGCAGTGAAACAGGTTATCCAAACAAAATGTAGCAACTAACCCAGACTGTGTCTTTTTTTTCGTTGGTGATCCAGTGGTCACGGTTTCAAGACACATCACGACTCCAATTACGAAATTCATGAACTCTTTTTTTATAACTTCTTTTACGTGAATGTACTTCAGAAACATTTGGTTCATATCTATGCAAGATATTTCGACAATAGCAGCTTGCAGTTTCGTTATACACTTCCAATTTTGACGAGTATCTTGTTAATCGTGTAATGTTCATATTGTTTCTCCCCAGGGATACCTTACTAAATTAAATAAAGATGTGTGGAGATAAGACTTACAGGAATTTCTCAGTGACATAAATGAAATTTAATGTATTTCTTGCCTCCGGCATGTATCGACCACGTTCCTGCAATCCAGTTCATCATTACTGAACTCGGTAACCAGATTAACTAGCCCTGGATCGCTTAGCAGATATCCAAACAACCTTTCTTTCACTTAATGAGTTCCCATGCAATTCACCTTGCGCCTATGCTTTGTAACATGACTTCTTTTAGCATTTTATCCACCATCTGTTGCAATGATACGCAAAGCCAGGGTGACGCTCGATTCTGGAACTAATATTCGCGAGTTTTTTTCCAATAGAACAACAAACAAATTACTAAACTGACTTCAGACTACACGACATATACCGAAAGATCTTTGCGGAGTGGTGGGAGCTCTGGACATCAAAGTTTTCAACCTAGACCAAACATTCAAAAACTGTCTTCAACCTAATGACATTGACTAACGTAATACGTAGGGATGCTTAAAAATTGTTATTAATAAAATGACGGGATTCTTAATAACAATAAATTTTTTTCGACAAAAAAGCCGTTATAAAAACGTAAACGAAAAATCTAATTTAAAATATACCTAAAAATGGTTCAAATGGCTCTGAGCACTATGGGACTTAACATCTGTGGTAATCAGTCCCCTAGAACTTAGAACTACTTAAACCTAACTAACCTAAGGACATCACACACATCCATGCCCGAGGCAGGATTCGAACCTGCGACCGTAGAAAATATATCTCAAATCCTACGTGCTACAGTAGAAAAAACCTGCATGTACATTTCATGAGTTATAGCTTCTACCAACTAGAAAAATGATGCTTTAAAAAACAAGCACTTAAAATTTCATCTTGTGTTTTTTATAATGAAACTGAACAAACCTTTAATCGGCAATGACAGCACGATAAAGCTGGGCTTCTTTTCGCAGATATCGAGACACCCTCATTGTGACGAATTTCTGTCGATTCACTGGCTTCCGTTTACCAATTGAAGAGCTTTTTATGCGACTCATATTGCTTTTAGAAGCTTTTAAATCCGTATAAATACGTTTCTTTGTCGTTTTCAAGCACTTGCGTTACTTCGTGTAAAAACCAAGCGAAGTGAGAAGTTCGAGACGAGCACGTGCGTTCAGTTTACCAGGAACAAATCTTGTTATGAAGAGAAATCTTGCTGAGAATAGTGTCTTAGTTGTTACGAATTCCCTCTATGATACTGTCCGAAACTAACAGACCCCGATTCCGTCGGTACCTATTACATTATTACATCGGTTGTGTTCGAGCGCACGCATCTCACTGACAACCGTGCAGTAAATTGCGGTTTCAACACATTTTAACATTTACAGCAAACATCATGTGAATGAATCCTAAAAGTAAAATCTCTCAGGGATGTTTCAAGCCAATAAAAAATTAGGGTCAAAAAATTTCTACTCCATTAAATATTAACTGTGTAGTATTCATTCCTCATTTTAAACTTACATTTTCTCAGTTTTTAGCCAATACATATGCTTATAGTAACTAACTAACATTATTACTGATACAAGATACTTTTACAAATACATATACATTTCTTTTCTTGCTTTTGATTAATCGTCATTATTATTATTCTTTCCTTCTCAGACGTTATGTATAGTTAAAAATGGAAAGTGACGCGGACCTTGATCAAGCGTGACTTCCTTTCAACTGTACGGTATATGTTACATTGCATTTAGGAACTTTCGGGTAATTGAACATGTATCAATAATTACAGATTTCTGTAGTTGTATATATACGTTTCGATGTAGCTGTATTGCGTTGATGTACTGCTGGATATTGTGTGGTATGACTCCTTTAGTTGATAGTATAATTTATTCTGATGCCTTATGTCCTTGACTTCCTCAGCCAGTTGGATGTATTTTTCAATTTTTTCTCCTGTTTTCTTCTGTATATTTGTTGTATTGGGTATGGATATTTCGATTAGTTGTGGTAATTTCTTCTTTTTATTGGTGAGTATGATGTCAGGTGTGTTATGTGGTGTTATTTTATCTGTTATAGTGGTTTTGTTCCAGTATAATTTGTATTCATCATTTTCCAGTACATTTTGTGGTGCATACTTGCATGTGGGAACGTGTTGTTTTATTAGTTTATGTTGTGTGGCATGTTGTTGATGTATTATTGTTGTTACATTGCCATGTCTTCTGGGGTATTCTGTATTTGCTTGTTTTGTACATCCGCTTGTGATGTGGTCTACTGTTTCTATTTGTTGTTTGCAAAGTCTGCATTTATCTGTTGTGGTATTGGGATCTTTAATAATATGCTTGCTGTAATATCTGGTGTTTATTGTTTGATCCTGTATTGCGATCATGAATCCTTCCGTCTCACTGTATATATTGCCTGTTCTTAGCCATGTGTTGGATGCGTCTTGATCGATGTGTGGCTGTATTAGATGATACGGGTGCTTGCCATGTAGTGTTTTCTTTTTCCAATTTACTTCCTACGTATCTCTTGATGTTATGTGATCTACAGGGTTGTAGAAGTGCTTATGAAATTGCAGTGGTGAAGCCGATGTATTTATATGAGTGATTGCTTTGTGTATTTTGCTAGTTTCTGCTCGTTCTATAAAGAATTTTCTTTAATTGTCTACCTGTCCATAATGTAGGTTTTTTCTGTCGATAAATCCCCTTCCTCCTTCCTTTCTGCTTAATGTGAATCTTTCTGTTGCTGAATGTATGTGATGTATTCTATATTTGTTGCATTGTGATCGTGTAAGTGTGTTGAGTGCTTCTAGGTCTGTGTTACTCCATTTCACTACTCCAAATGAGTAGGTCAATATTGGTATAGCATAAGTATTTATAACTTTTGTCTTGTTTCTTACTGTCAGTTCTGTTTTCTGTATTTTTGTTAGTCTTTTTCTATATTTTTCTTTTAGTTCTTCTTTAATATTTGTATTCTCTATTCCTATTTTTTTGTCTGTATCCTAGATATTTATAGGCATGTGTTTCTTCCATCGCTTCTATGCAGTCGCTGTGGTTATCCAATATGTAATCTTCTTGTTTAGTGTGTTTTCCCTTGACTATGCTATTTTTCTTACATTTGTCTGTTCCAAAAGCCATAGCTATATCACAGCTGAATACTTCTGTTATCTTTAGTAATTGGCTGAGTTGTTGATTTGTTGCTGCCAGTAGTTTTAGATCATCCATATGTAGCAAATGTGTGATTTGGTGTTGGTATGTTCCAGTAATATTGTATCCATGATTTGTATTATTTAGCATGTTGGATAGTGGGTTCAGAGCAAGGCAGAACCAGAAAGAACTTAATGAGTCTCCTTGGTATATTCCACGCTTAATCTGCATTGACTGTGATGTCATATTATTTGAATTTGTTTGGATATTAAGTGTGGTTTTCCAATTTTTCATTACTATGTTTAGGAACTGTATCAATTTAGGATCTGCTTTGTATATTTCCAATATTTGTAGTAACCATGAGTGGGGTATACTATCAAAAACTTTTTGGTAATCAATGTATGCATAGTGTAGTGACCTTCGTTTAGTTTTAGCTTGATATGTCACCTCTGCATCTATTATCGGTTGTTCTTTACATCCTCTTGCTCCTTTGCAACAGACTTTTTGTTCTTCATTTATAATTTTGTTCTTCATTGTATGTGTCATTAATTTCTGTGTAATGACTGAAGTTAATATTTTGTATGTTGTTGGTAGGCATGTTATGGGGCGATATTCAACTAGGTTTGCTGTGTCTGCTTGATCTTTAGGTTTCAGATAAGTTATTCCGTGTGTAAGTGTATCAGGGAATGTGTATGGGTCTGCAATGTAACTGTTAAATAATTTAGTTAGATGTGAATGTGTTGAGGTGAACTTCTTTAGCTAGAAATTTGCTATTTTATCTTTTCCAGGGGCTTTCTAATTGTGAGAAGAATTAATTGCTTGGGTGACTTCATGTTGCAAAATTATCACTTCAGGCATTTGTGGTATCATCTTGTATGTGTCTGTTTCTGCTTGTATCCACCGCGCATGACTGTTATGCTGTACCGTGTTTGACCATATATTGCTCCAGAAGTGTTCCATGTCTGTTATGTTTGGTGGAGTGTCTATTTTAATGTGTGTGTTATCTATTGTCTGGTAAAATTTCTTTTGGTTTGTATTGAATGTTTGGGTTTGTTTCCTTCTATTTTCACTTTTCTTGTATCTTCTAAGTCACTTGGCCAATGCTTGTAATTTCTGCTTCTTTTCATCTAATTGCTCTATTACTTCTTGTTGTGAGATTTTACCTGACCTTTTTCGTTTCTTGTCTGATATTTCATTTCTTATAAATTGTGTAAGCTGTCCGATGTCTTTTCTCAGTTTTTCTATTCTGATCTGTAGCCTTGTTGCCATGCTGGTTTTGTGGGTTTCTTCTGTGTGTTGGTTGGTTCTGACCTCTGCCTAGTGTGTATATTTACTGTAGTGAGTGCTCCTATATAAACCAGTAGTTGTAACTCTTTCATAGTTGTGTTTTCATTTATTTTGTTGTGTATGATTGTGCTGATAGTTGTTATTGTTGTTTCGACTTGTGGGTTATTTGGTGGTCTATGCAAGAATGGTCTAATGTCTGTATTTGTGTCTTTGTATTTTATATATGTCAGCTGAAATTTTCTTCTATATCTAACATGTGTGTCACTTCGTGTTCTATTTGTGCTTGTTCTGGTGGCTGTCTTAAGATTTCGTTTTCCTCTGATTGTTTAATTGATGCGTGTTGTTCTTTTTTTGTTTGCTCTGGGATGTTTGAGTCCATTACTGTATTTTGTTCTTCTTCTGATTGCACATTATTTTGTTCCAGTATTTGTTGTACTTGTTGTTTGATGTTTTCTAATTCTGACTTGGGTATCCTGTTATTTTTGATTATTACACAGATCTGATCAACTAGTCGTTGTTCTGTTAAAAATTTTAATTCTGGGTATCTGGTAATAAATGTTGTGTATACTTGTGATCTGTATCCAGTTGTATTGGTTCCTAAGTTTGTTGCTTGGTAATAACAGAACATGAGGTGTCGGTTAACTTCATCTGACCATCTCATCCTCTGTCTTTGTTTTCCTTCTAGAGTGGTTGCAGGAAGCATATCCTGCAAAACACCTCTTTTTGGATTTAAATCATTTTCCGTGTGGCTAGCAGTGTCTTTACCATTGTGGACGGGCATAGGGTTCAAGCGTCGTCCCCGACCATGACAGCGCTTGTCCGAGGCTTCATTAGTTCTGTCCTGAACCAACTAATCACACTAAAAGGGGGGTTAGCCCTATAAGTGGTTTGTTCTTTTCGTCGCCTTTTACGACTGGCAGAACACACCGGAGGACTATTCTTTTCCCGGGCCTCCACGGGTTTTATTATTAGTATTATTATAACTGTGCTGAGACTCAACTTCGTAAGCAATCAAAAGATGTAACAACTTCAAAAAATATGGAAAAACACGACCTTATATATGAACATAGAGATTACGTCTAAAGGAAGCAGTAAAATAAAAGAATGAAACTCAATGTTGTTACATGTTCTGGTGGCCTTCATGCGCAGTTCAGTCAAATCCGTGGTCTTGCATAATTACTGAGAAGGATTTGAAATAATCACATCCCTGCCTGATAGTCTATTGGTGCGTATTTTCCTCACTGGTGAACTGCACCGAAGCCTTTTGAAAGTGGAGGAGCGTCCGATCAACTTATGTCAATCGTATCCCGGTTTCGAAGACAAGAAGGTAGTTCTCACAGCATGTGCCGTTGTGAAATACGAATCGGTTGTGGACCAGTTTCACAATCTTGACAAATACGAGCCCGGAATACTCTAAGTACATTTATGTAATATACTGCTGGCTCAAGGTCTTTCTATAAGCCACCAATTCGGTGTTTTCTGCGCTACACTCCTCATCTGCGACACTACACTCTTGTTTCAAACAAAATAGTTTGTGTTCGGCAATGTAACCATTGGGTAGTCAGAGTAAGCTTAGTCGAATTGTTTGTCATTCACGGTGTAGGTCTACTTATCGCTGACTCTCCAGAAGTAAAACGGAGGGAAACAGTAGCAAGTGAGGCTCATTGACATCGACTGAAAAAAAAGAAAGCAGGGAAAGGTCCGATCTGTCTCACTGCAGTCGCCGACTTAAGTTGTGACTGCGATTAGAAACGCTAAGCAACGCGAATAAATTATAACACTTGATTAACTTGTTCCAGGCGCAGATAAACAGGAAATAATACTCAAGTTTATGACAACCTGGCCGTCTGCTTTTAGTTCATATGGATAAGGCCTTGTAACACCAATAATCTATAGGTCTATGTATAATCCGCATAACTTCTGTGTTGACATTGTACACTAGTGTATCTACATAGTCAATATCTTTGGTTATGTAAATGTCTCCTTATTATGTTAATTATTTTGGCGATATGTAATACTCTGTAAGAGTAATAATTTGTAAAAGCTCTGTATATTTTACTGGTTGCTAAGTAAGGAAGCCTCCTTCCATGAACCATGAACCTTTCCATTGGTGGGGAGGCTTGCGTGTTTTAGCGATACAGAGAGCCGTACAGTAGGTGCAACCACAACGGAGGGGTATTTGTTGAGAGGCCAGGCAAACGTGTGGTGCCAGAAGAGGGACAGCAGCCTTTTCAGTAGTTACAGGGGAAACAGTCTGGATGATTGACTGATCTGGTCTTGTAACACTAACCAAAACGGCGTTTCTGTGTTGGTACGGTGAACGGCTTAAAGCAAGGGGAAACTACAGCCGTAATTTTTCACGAGGGCATGCAGCTTTACTGTATGGTTAAATGATGATGGCGTCCACTTGGGTAAAATATTCCAGATCTCAGCGCGGAAACTACTCAGGAGGATGTCGTTATCAGGAGAAAGAAAACTGGCGTTCTACAGATCGGAGCTTGGATTGTCAGATCCCTAAATCGGGCACGTAGGTTACAAAACATAAAAAGGGAAGTAGATGGGTTAAAGCTAGATATAGTGGGAATTAGTGAAGTTCGATAGTGGGAGGAACAAGACTTCGGGTCAGGTGAATACAGGGTTATAAATACATAATCAAATTGGAGTCATGCAGGAGAAGGTGAATAAAAAAATAGGAGCAAGCTACTATGAACAGTACAGTGAATTTATTATTGTAATCAAGATAGACACGAAGCCCACGCCTACCACAGTAATACAAGCTTATATGCCAACTAGCTCCGCAGATGTCGAAGAGATTGAAGAAATGCATGATGTATAAAAGAAATTATTCGGATAGTGAAGGGGATGAAAATTAAATAGTCATGGGGACTGAAATTCGACAGTAGGAAAAGGAAGAGAAGGTAAAGTAGTAGGTGAATATGGTACGGCGGTAAGGAATAAGAAATGCTGCCGCAAAATAATTCTGCACAGAGCATAACTTAATCATAGCTAACACTTGGTTTAAGAATGATGAAAGAAGGTTGTATACATGGAAGAGACCTGGAACACTAGTAGGTTTCAGGTAGATTATATAATAGAAAGAGATTTAGGAACCAGGTTCTAAGTTGTAAGACATTTCCAGGGGCAGATGTGGACTCTGACCACAATCTGTTAGTTACGAACTGTAGATTAAAACTGGAGAAACTGCAAAAAGGTGGAAATTTAAGGAGTGAGACATGGATAAACCAGAGGTTGTAGAGAGTTCCAGAGAGAGCATTAGGAAACGATTGACAAGAACAGGGAAAGAAATACAGTAGAAGAAGAATGGGTAGCATTGAGAGATGAAATAGTGAAGTCGGCAGAAGGTCAAGTAAGTAAAAAGACGAGGACTATTAGAAATCCTTGGGTAACAGAAGAGATATTGAATTCAATTGATGAAAGAAGAAAATACGAAAATGCAGTAAATGAGAATGACAAAAAGGAATACAAACTTTTCGAAAATGAGATCGACAGGAAGTGCAAAATGGATAAGCAGGGATGGCTAGAGAACAAAAGCAAGGATTTAGAAGCATATATCAGTAGGGATAAGATAATTCCTCCCTACAGGAAAATTAAAGAGCCCTTTGGAGAAAAGAGAACCACCTCTATGACTATCAAGAGCTCAGATGGAAAACCAGTTCTATGCAAAGAAAGGAAGTCAGAAAAGTGGAAGGAATATATAGAGGGTCTATACAAGGGCGACAAAATTGAGGGGAATATTACTGAAATAGAAGAAGACGTAGATGAAGATGAGATGGGAGATATGATTCTGCGCGAAGAATTTGACAGAGCACTGAAAGACCTAAGTCGAAACAAGACCCCAGAAGTAGATAACATTCCATTAGAACCACTGATAACCTTGGGAGAGCCAGCCCGGCCAAAACTCTACCATCTGGTGAGCAAGATGTATGAGACAGGCGAAGTACCCTCAGACTTCAAGAAAAATATATTTACTCCAATCCCAAAGAAAGCAAATGTTGACAGGTGTGAAAATTACTGAACTACCAGTTTAATAAGATACGGCTGCAAAATACTAACACAAATTCCTTATAGACGAATGGAAAAACTGGTAGAACCCGATCTTGGAGGAGATCAGTTTGGATTCCGTAGAAATGTTGGAACACGTGAGGCAGTACTGACCATACGACTTATCTTAGAAAATAGAGTAAGGAAAGGCAAACCTACATTTCTAGCATTTGTAGACTTAGAGAAAACTTTTGACTATGTTGACTGGAATATTCTCTTTCAAATTCTGAAGGTGGCAGGAGTCAAATACAGGGAGGGAAAGGCTATTTACACGTTGTACAGAAACCAGATGGCAATTATAAGAGTCGAGGGACATGAAAGGGAAGCAGTGGTTGGGAAGGGAGTAAGACAGGGTTGTAGCCTCTCCCCGATGTTATTCAATCTGTATATTGAGCAAGCAGTAAAGGAAACAAAAAAAAAAAAATTTGGAGTAGCAAATAAAATCCATGGAGAGGAAATAAAAAGCCACTGCCGACGACATTGTAATTCTGTGAGAGACAGGAAAGGACCTGGAAGAGCAGCTGAACGGAATGGACAGTGTCTTGAAAGGAGGATATAAGATGGGCATCAACAAAAGCCAAACGAGGATAATGGAATGTAGTCGAATTAAGTCGGGTGATGCTGAGGGAATCAGATTAGGAAATGAAACACTTAAAGCAGTAGATGAGTCTTGCTATTTGTTGGGCAAAATAACTGATGATGGTCGAATTAGAGCGGATATAAAATGTGGACTGGCATTGGCGAGGAAAGCGTTTCGGAAGAAAAGAAATTTTCTAACACTGAGTGTAGATTTCAGTGTCAGGATGTCTTTTCTGAAAGTATTTGTATGGAGTGTAGCCATGTATGGAAGTTAAACATGAACGATAAATAGTTTAGACAAGAACAGAATAGAAGCTTTCGAAATGTTGTGCTACAGAAGAATGCTGAAGATTAGATAGGTAGATCACGTAACGAATGAGGAGGTACTGAATAGAATTGAGGAGAAGAGGAATTTGTGGCACAGCTTGACTAGAAGAAGGGATCGGTTAGTTAGACACGTTCTGAGGCATCAAGGGATCATCAATTTTGTATTGCAGGGAAGCTCGGAGGGTAAAAATCGTAGAGGGAGACCAGTGCATGAATACATTAAACACATTCAGAAGGATGTAGGTTGCAGTAGTTACTCGGAGATGGAGAAGCTTGCACAGGATATAGTAGCATGGAGAGCTGCATCCACCAGTCTCTGGACTGAAGACCACAACAACAACAAACCACAAGAAGGGAAGCTAAATATAAGACCTGTAGTAGAGTCCCGCCGCTATGACAGGAGTTTGGCGGGACTGGAAAAAGTGGACTTGGCGCGCAAGGCGTTTGATTCTTTTGTGGCGAGTGGCATATTCCAGTTCTGACTGTGATAGTGAGTTGTCAGTGGCAGACTTGGTCAGCTGAGCATACGTCAGATGTAATGTAAAGTGGGCTATCGACCATGGTATCATTACATCAAGATACATGGTTGTTTTACCGCCAGTTTTATAGCCACTGTCATTTGCCATAAGTGCTATCATCTTCAGTAGAATTGTTGTCTAAGTATGTACATCCAATGGACCAGGTATTATGTATTGAACAATAACTTTTTGTGGAACTTCCAAATTAAGTATGCACACTTGTGATTATCCACAGTCACATTCATAGACAGGGTCTTTTCCACGTTACTAAATTCCGAGTTTCCAGTGTTTATTAAACTGGCAATTTAGGCAGTGAAATATTTTGCAGTTTCATTAACTTTATAGAGCATGAAGTTTGGTTAGTTTGCTATACAGTAGTAAATGATTTACTCTAGATAATTTTTTTCATCTTAAAGTTTCCTAAATTGTGTTCATAAAGGAAGGTTTTCATTAAATAAGAAGCTGCCATTAAAATAATCAATGACAAAAATATAAAGTGCTAATAGCTGTCTGTAAGTAAAAGTTATAAAAAGAGAGCATCATTTCACTTTGAACATGTTTGTAAACTTGTAATTGTTTGTTTCTCTGTATATGTTGTCGTAAAGTGGTTTTTCAATTTGTGCAGTCATTTATAAAGCCGGTTTGACTCCAATGGAAGACTAGTTGCTAGGTCTCATTGTTAATTGTTGCATTAACTTTTCATTATTCATTACACTTAAAGTAGTTACTAACGGTAATTGCCACTTTATTAATTTTGTGTGTCATCGTTTACAATTGATTATGGTTCTTAAAACCATACTAGTTTAAGGGACCCCATAAACTACTTTATTTGTATGATAAATGAAAGTAAAGGCTCTTTGTGAGCAAGTGCGGCAACCAATACAATAATTTATTCTACACCAAAACTTTTCTATTAATAATAATTGTTCTGCCCATTTGTACAGAGTAACTTCATGTGTAAACTTCTGAAGCCCATACTAATCAGTAGCTTTTCAAGTCACGATACTTTTTTTTTCGTTAGTTAAAATAAGAGTAGTTCATGCTATTGCCAGTCAGCCTTTGCTAGTAGGTTCATATGTCCTTTTGCATTTGTTCATGATACTGCAGAGTAGTTTTTGCCAATAACCAATGTTATTGTGAGACAATGCGTGTTGCTGCATTTATTGGCCTTGCTATGTCCTACGTAAGGGTTTGTTGTTGCGTTGCTTTCTAGGGCAAGTTAACGTATAATATTGAGAGTATCTGTGTTAGAGGAGATTAGTTAGGGTATCAAGTGAGGTTAGTTTCCTTAGGTGACGTTTATGAATCTTGATACCGCTTGCCTAATTAGCCAGGCGGCCGCATGTACGTATAATTGTAGTTTACTTTCGTATTAGTAGAACGTAAGTTCAAAACCAGCTTGCTTCGCTGTTGTTACTGTTACGCTTACTTCGTGATTACGAAATTATAGTCCGATTTCTTATCATTAGATACAGTCACGGTGAGGCTAAAACCCTTCACAGAAGGTTAACACTATCGGTGATTGCCCTTTTGGTAAGGGCCGGTGGTGTTACAGCCTCATTTAACACGTTGGTATTTGTTTGGAAAAGACATCCTATCGAATAAATATGGCTTTGAAGAGAGTGCTGGTATAATGTAACTAAACACTGCTCTTTTTATAGTCCTGTTGTATTTAAATCAAATGTGAAACAGAAGTGACGTTCAACTACGGAAACACGAGTTCGAGAGATAGACTCTCCATCCTCCATCTATTTTAAACCATCAGCCCTGAACGTCAACTGCCCCCGAAATCAACAAAAGTTTGTAGGCTTCTTCGCAAATATTTTAACATCTACTATAAATGTACGTTGATCGCATAGTCAGATACCAGAAGAAAGTTTAAGTGTTTCGGAGCAACAGAAGTTCGTAGCGTGTGTTGGACCTCCCTACACTGATTGATTTACGATTTGTCGAGGTTAATCGGTTGTCTCTGTGAAATGTACACTGCTTGATTTAGATCGGAAATAACTATTGAGGTTCTAATGCAAGCTTGTGCTTCTCCAAAGAAAAAGAAATGATTTAGTAATTTCTGATAAACAGGGGATGAACGTCCTCATATTTCAAAGAGTAGCTATCGTTAAGGGCAGTGTAACTAGAAACAAGGTGCGTACGAACGGCTATGTAAAGATTGATCGGGCGGGGACGCGGTGAGAGTCGTTAGAGGTCCTTACGAGGACAAAGAGAGCAAGGTGTCCCGAACGGCCGTCCGCGCAGCTCGCGTCCGGCGACCCTGTTTGTCATCCCCCGTCCGCGGTAATCGCCTCTATTAGGGCTCACTTAAGACATTTAGACTCGCCTGCGTCCCGCCCGGGACACTTCTCTGGTCAACCCCTTACCAGGCTCGGCCTTTAATGACTGTATTTCCGTACTAATGCCACACAATGGGCAGGTGCTCTCCGCCTCGACTGTGCTGTAACGGAAAGCAGCACTCTACGTTATTTACGTTAATGAACGCTGTCTACATCAAGTATGACACATGTGTCGAAGGGGCTGAGACAAGGAATCCCAGCGATATCTTACGATGTTGTCAAAGTTGATAACCGTACCGCCGGAAGAGCTAGGGCGAAGTAGCAGGAACTAACAGAAAAAACTACGCTGCTGGTTATCAAAATTGCAACGTGAAGAACAGGAAATAATGAAAATAATGTGTAAACAGAGCACAAGTAGGCAACCGGTGGCCCGCGGGCCGGATCCGACCCGAGATTGGTTTCAATCAGGCCCGCGGAAATAATTCGTGAGGGAGACAGCAAGGTGGTTGCATTGGATTCCGCTCAGCCCGGGACCCATGTTCTGATATTTGTCATTATGTTGTTTGCATTATTCCCGTCCAGCTTCGTACAACGCAAACGCTATGCGCTAATTTCAAGTAATTTAGACTTTTAAACTTTTCATAATGAAGAGAGAAATGTTGGCTTTATTTATTTAATGTTACGGAAACACCCACGCTTATGCCATTAGTCATCAAAAGTATTTTTCGACAAACATTTTAAAAAATTCTTTCTAACCTTATTTGTGGGTATTAACACACTAAAGTTCACTGTAATGATCTGCCTGTGGCCAAAAATCACAAATTACTCCTAACTGCTTGCCAATTAGGATTGCCTATTCAGTGCGGTATTTTGTTTTGCTATTATTTCTTGTATTAATATAAGTAAACAATTATTGTCTATTGTGGACGTATCACACCACTGAAACTGTTGAAACTAAAGGTAATTTGTAATGTATTAGCTGCAACCATTGCTTTTGTAGGAATCTATGTTTCTCCAATGATATTTCAAGATACCTGGCATCCCATCTTCAGATATTTACTTTGATTCACGTGTCGTGGACACAGTTTCTTCAGTCACGGCGTAGCAGAATTTTGCAACGTAAGTTCGTAAGGCCACTATTATGAAACATCGTAAGTAAAGAAACAGTCTTCACAACTCGTAAATAAAAACATCTGATGATAGGCTGAACATAAAATGTATGTACTTTCATAAACACGTGTTTTGAGTCTTAATATAGTGGCGTGGCGTGCCGGAAAAGGGGTACTCTACTAATCGCTGCGTTACGCCATAAATGCTGGTGTCACGTCACGTGACAAGCCGGCCGCAGGCTTAAGTACGTATCTGAATCAGGCCCTGTGGTCACCAAAGGTTGTCATGTCTGATATAAAGCAGGAAGAATGTATGAGTAAATTAGTACATAGTTTTGAGGTATACAGTGTTTAAAATTTATTGTGCTAGAGTTGCAGCGCTTAACAACTAGAGTCATATCAGTCTCTCGGTAACCAATGACAGGAGTGGCAAATGGCTTAGAAAAGAGGGTGTTATACCCGCTTTCTACACTCCGCATAAGGTCGGACACCTATTGAAGCACCACGAAACCAGACAAGACAATCGCTGGGCACAAGTGGGCATCTATCGCATCCAGTGTAATGATTGTCCTTCCGCATACATAGGCCAAACTAGCTGCTCCTTTAACATACGGTTCACCGAGCGTCAGAATCTTAGCAATTCCAATTTCGCTCTCACTAACCACCTGAAGGACCACAACCGCTCCATTTCAGATATAAACATAAATTGCAGCATTCCATATGTTCAACATAAGGGGCCGGTTTTAAGCATTTTAGAAGAAATAGAAATCATCCGCAGAATTTGCAGTGTTCCATCAGGCATTTTGAACGAGCAAACTGCGCTTAGGTTTGCAGTGCTCCGGAATAACTTTTCTTTTTTGAAGCAGCGTGGAGCCTCATTTCCTTCTCTTGCTGGTTTCTGATTATTGTACGCCATACAAGTAGCTCAATGTTTTTCACCACTATTTTTGTGGCCCTCAATTAGGCTTAACGAATGTACGGCGTATGCCTGTGTCCCATAGTGAGGTCTGCAAGATCCACCCAGTTCATTTTACATAGCTGTAAAACTGTCCTCTTTTAGTGGAAGATCGCATGTTTTTCAATTTATCCTAGGACTACTGCACATTATTGTGCTGCGTCATTATCTGTGTCTTCACTAATTTAAAAATTAACCTGTCTTTCATTGTGTAAAACGCGCCTCAGATCTTATCTCATGTAAGCATCGATTAGATGTCGACTTTTAGTCGGCACGTTTGTAACTGAGTCCTCTTTTAATGTGTCCGTTTAGTGCTATTCCTGCTAGCTATTAATTGGTGTAATAGTTTGACAGTGTAGACTGTAAGGTTTCGTAGCTTCCCCGTTTGGTCAGTATCGAGATGCTTGTAAATAGGGAGTGGCACATGTGCATGTTCTTTTAACTTATGACTTTGGCGTGTTGTTCCACATCGCCTCATATGTATCCCCAATAAATTAAAAACTTGCATGCCACTCGTGTAACGGTAAAAGTTTTATTGCGTTTTATGGTACATACATAAAGTTTATGTCGCTGCTTCTACTCAGTTTTATTACAGTTCTGTACTGCCCTGTTCAGCATGTTCCTTTACCTCGCATAATGCACTTTTAAGTTTCTTGTGTAACTTTTCAGGTAATATATTTTTTTTATTCTTCATTTTAAATGCAAATCACTAATTCAAATTGTGAACGGCCAGGCTAGTGGCCCCGCATTCTTATTCTCGTCAACTGCAGTACTTTTGCAGCTCTGGTTTACCAGTTTGCTTCATCCTTCGCGTCCGCTACTCCATGCTCTGAGCTCGTTGGTAGCACATCACGTCTTGTACACGTCCACCGCGGCGCTCGGGTTCACTGCACCAAGTGTAAGTGTCCTGATATGCTTTTCATATTTCTTTAGCCAGGCAGCATCTACAATATGTAAAGCACACATTGTCGTCAGAATCCACATCTGCCCCTGGCAATGTCTTATAATCAAAAGTCTGATCCTGAAATCTCTGTCTCATCACCGTATAATCAATCTGAAAACCTCCGGCATCTCCAGATCTCTTCCACGCATACAAGCTTCTTGCATCATTCTTAAACCTAGTGTTAGCGATGATTAAATTGTGTGCAAAATTCTACTAGATAGCTTCCTCTTTCATTCCATTCCACCAGTCCACATTCACCCACTGTTTTTCGTTCTCTTCCTTTTCCTACTATCGAATTCCAGTTCCTCGTCACAACTAAATTTTCGTCTCCCTTAAATATATGAATAATTTCTTTTTTCATGCGTGTACTCAGTTTCTTCACTATCTGCAAAGCTAGTTGACATATAAACTTGTACTACTGTCGTGGGTGTTGGCTTTGTGTTTATCTTGGCTTCAATTATGCGCCCACTATGCTGTCCATAATAGCTTACCTACATTCGAATTTTCTTATTCATTACTAAACCTACTCCTGCATTACCCGTATGTGAAGGATAGGAAGGAAGGAAGAGTGGGTTTAACGTCCGTTGACATCGAGATCATTGGAGACGGAACACAAGCTCGGATGGTGTCAGAGGAGTGGGGAAGGTAATCGACCGTGCCCTTTGAAAGGAACCATCCCGTCATTTGCCTGGAATGATTAGGGAAATCACGAAAACCTAAATCTGGATTGCCGGACACGAGTTTGAACCGTCGTTCTCCCTAGTGACTTCTATCTGATTTTATGTTTTTAACTCTGTACCAACCTGCTCTGATGTCCTATTCCTCCCGGAATATAATAGCTTTATTAGTGACCAGTTTGAAATATTTTCGTTCATTCTTAAACCATTACCCATATCAGAAGGTACAATGTTATTGTGCCATGCACGCACACCATCTCTGGTGCTCTAGTCCCGACTGTATCTGCCCTGAGTTTGTCTCTCGCCCATTTCTGGGAGACCAGAAGATGTGTGGCCGTGAAAGGGCGCGCTTAAACCGTGGCGGATGCTCGTGTAAGGCCAGGCTCAGCTAGCTATGGTGAAGTGACTTTCTGGCAGAGGTGGACAGTTTGAGTTCCGGGTCACTCAGGACTTGTGAGCACTTTGTTGGGTCGAACATAGCCGGAAGGTGGTGGCCAGGCCTGTGAAGTGCTATTGGAGCCACCATGTCAGTTGGAGTTTGTCAGCCAACCGGCCGTTGGAGGTACCGTTGGGTGCGCATGACGTGGACTATACGGTGAGGCCGTTTTGCCATAGACAATGATTTTATTCTGAAGATATGTATGAACCACCTTATCTTTTACGGCCTACTTGGTATCTGTGTTTACTCTCCAGCCCGCAGTGTGAGCCAAAGGCGCTCGATTGTGTTTTGATACTTAGCTGTGTCTGATCAATTTTCTGGACACGTATTCGATATTCGTGGTTGACGTGTATTAAATCGCAACTTTGATGGTGTCCTAGGCACGGCACTGAGAAGCGTGGCTGACATGTTATGAGCGCAGGACTTAGTTTCTGCGATATCATTACCTGCCCTGAATGTTTTGTACGTCATACTTGCTAGCCTTCGTAAAAGTGTTTTGTATTTTATTGACGTAATGTGCAAGGTGCTTATTGTTAAGGTTATCTGTAAACTACCTGCCTGAATATCATCAAGTTTCTTATATTTTACTGTGGCCAAGAGGTTCTAGGCGCTTCAGTCCGGAACCGCGCTGCTGCTACGGTCGCATGGATGTTTGTGATGCACTTAGGTTAGTTACGTTTAAGTAGTTCTAAGTCTAGGGGACTAATGACCTTAGATGTTAAGTCTCATAGTGCTTAGAGCCATTTGAACCACCTTATATTTTACGAAAATAGTTTTTATTTAATGGTTGTCAGCCTCTTATTCTTTAATGGTTTTGGCATTCCATTAGGATAGTTTTAGCGCTTAACGCTCGCCCAATTGTCTTTATTCATTAGTCCCCTGCATTTTGTTAGAATACCGTTTAACGCTTTCAGGGGTTGTCAAACTTATTTTATACATTGGTTTATGTCTAATTAAAAGAGTGTTTAATTTTGCCTATATATGTGTCTTACATTTCAGATTAGACATTATTTAATTCATTATTTACCAGGGTCCTCATTGTACACTTTCATCGATCTGGTAACATATACCAAACTGTTTTGTAACACATCTATGGAAAAGGTACCTATTTCGCTAAGACAGCTAGCTGATTGCATCATGTCTGTATTACTTTTAATTTGCTATTTTCCGAACTAGCTCCCTGTGTGATAGTTGTCTAGTCGTTTGTTTATCCAAGAATAAATATTGACTGGTGTTGACCAGTAACTCTTCGTTGAACAATTGTACTGCAGCTACGTAAAATTGTAAATCATTTCGGCTTCGCTGAGAGAGACGTCATTCGATCTCAACTCGTTTGTGTAGTTGCTAAGTGTTGTCAGTCGATGATCTTGAATAATATGTTAAAGAGCAACGCCATAGGGCGACTACTATTTAGTAGCAACTGCTTAGTACATGAATCATTTGATACTTCCATTTGGCCCTCCAGCTTGGGCGACTATGTTGTTTTTAGTTATAATTTCAAGGGTTATGTTTAACTGTGTATTTTATCATTCTAAAAAGTTTAATTTTTGTGTTAATAAATCTCTGTTCCAGTACACTTTATTTTGTGGTTCCACTCCCAAAACAGCTCCCTACCTTTCCAGTTATTAACAAAACACGAAACACAGCATGTTTGATGACACAGAAAATTTTAAAACATTTTGGGCACACAAATTGCAATACTGGAATAAATCTGATTTGTTCTATCTGGTCGTAGTTTTATAGCTAGGTACAAAGAAGATTCCTGCCCAAACAACAAAACTGCTTTCGGCCATCATTCACGAAGCACAATACGAACAGCAGATACTATTGGAAATAGTATGAAAATTTTACATGTAGCACGTAAGCAACCAACCCAGTTAGACATACTTGAAAAATGGGAAATACATATTCAAAGAAGATAAAGGAGTGGCACAAACTGATGAATGAACAATCTGAACTTATATACAAGTCTTTTTTCGAAAAAACTTTTCCCATCACATGGCAGGGATGGTACAGCAAGCAATGACATACGACGAAGAAACACACCGTCAGTCTTGGTTGCAGGGTTTCGCCTAATTCAGGCATCTTCACTTTGGCTGAACACCTCCTAATATTCCGCCAACCCAAAGATGGCTGAATAAGTAAGCTGTATCATTTGTAAATAAATAATTCAAACATCCCTGCAGCCAAGACAGTTTATTTCTTTATAACTTTTTTTTTTTTGCTCTCATTAAAATGATTTGTGATGGAAGAAAGCCGTTAGCCAAAGCCGTGCATAACGGTAATGTATAGCTCTCTTGGCTTAACTTTTAGTGCTCCATTTAGACATTCATTTTCAACACTACTGGAATCGTCGTCTTCTTCTGGTAATTACGATGTCGCGCTTATCCATTCTTTTCACAGAGAAAGAAATTAAAGTTTTTCCCAGCCTCAGCTACTGTATCACGTCGTAAGTACTTTTAATTAATTTCTTCGTCCTCCAACTCTCTAGACCAAAACGTATTTCATGTCATCATTCTGACGAGATTCCTTGGACGCTGACTCATTATCTTCCGTGAGTCCCTCAGTCGCTGCCTCCATCTTCAGCACTCCTGCTGAAACATGTGGGTCTCTCCTCCTCCTCCTCCTGTTCTTCATTATTCTTCATCTATTTCAGTTAATCTAACACTCTCGCTTTGTGATAAAGTACTCTATTCACTATCACACTCTCTTCTTCCTGTTCCAAATTCTTCTTTGCCAATTTCCATTAACTGACTACTCTTGTTTCGCAGCAGCATATTTCCTTTAGTAGTCAATATATTGCCTAGCATTTCAAAGTTCATTTTGCATGAAATGCTCTGATTCTCCTCACAGGTCAACTTGAATTCTTTCTTATCTGAATGCACTAGCACGTACCTGTGTTTCAAGACAATAATATCTTGTAGAACTTAAGGAGGCCAAGACCGAGAGTCGCCTTTACACTCAGGTTCCATAAGGTCAAAAAATTAGCGTTAAGCGGTGTGATTAACACATGCAGTCGGCTGTGACCTGCTCACTCACTTTCTCCTATTTTCCGTGTATTGCGCCACATACTCTCATTTCTTACATCCTAAACGTTGCCCACTTCTTATACTTATTACATACATCATATACAACCCTATCAAGTACGGAGGCTTGGCTGCCTGAATCCAAAGTGGTTGGTGCAGCTACATCTCCCAAGGTCACATCGAGCAGCGTGTACACTGTCTTCTGTTCTGTTGTCGAAATGTGTGACACCACCTAATAATTTCTTCTTTAAATCTTAAAATCGTCAAGAAAAGCTCCCGGTATTTGCATTCTGTGTACTGGGAAATTGGGAGCCTTGGCTGCTAGTCAATTTCTCCCCCTCTTTCTGTCTTCATCACTTCCTCGCGGGTTCTTTCACGGATTTGGGACGTGTACTTCTACAGTTCCTGCATTCTCTAGTCTCTGAATGTCTCATCGTACATAATTTCTCCTCTCATCTGCCAGATACGGCTTTTATTTCTTTAAAATAATGCGTTGGATTACGAAACTACGATCCTGCGTTAGGCTCCATCAAAATGCCTAGTTTGACACGCCCCTGTTTCTTTTCGCCAAAAATTCATGCAGAAACGCCTTCTTAAACTCCTCGTAAGCCACTATCTCACACAACTTTGTAGCTACCTTCTGTCGCAGATGTATATAGGGGAAATTCATTTAATCACCAGCAGATCAAGACTTTGAAATTCAGTTCTGGAACTGTTTGATCCAAATTTCTGGATACAAACTGTTTGATATGTGCAGAAACAGCGTGTACTTCTGAACAGAAACAAAATACTTGCCTATTTCGTCCTCTTTGAGATTCTTATAAGTTAATTCCTAACGACAGAGCTCATTGGAAATTCACAGGTGGCGAGACGGGATCGCCGAGTATACGACAATGTCTGTCTGTTAATTAACGTAATACTTATTTCCTCCTCGTCTTTCCTTCTATCTTCTTCGTTCATTGATATCGCCTCAACCCGCTTACTGTTTGCTGACCCACTATTAAGTTGTTCATCTGTAAACAATTCGACAAATGCATTACGATTGTGATGACTGCTTATATTTCTTGAAATAGAAACAAGGCTTTTAATTCCTCTGCAACTCTTAATTTTCAGAAGTGGTCCTATCCGAACTCGCATCATTACGTAACGACAATTCCTTTACCTGTTTCTTAACTCCAGATGCGTCATCCGTGACTTCGTCTTTCCACTCTTCAGTGACATCAACTTCCTTCCGTAATTCATCTGTTGCGCCATTCACCTCGTGTGTTGCTATGCCCAATTTATTTTCACAACTGCAAATTTGTTCCACAATTATCTGTGCCGTTTTCTCTTCGGATTTATTAACTTCTTCCCTGCTACTTCTACTCACCAGCCTTTCTTGTAAAGAAGCACAAATTAGTAAAGTACAGGCAAATAAACAGTAGTTTACATTCTTGAGGTTCTTTTCTCATTGAGGGGTTCAACTGTACTTTTCCTGTTAAATAATCGTTTAAAAACATGACTACGTGTATCAGAGGATCGTGGAATTTTGAAATTAATCCTGGACAGGAATCATCAAATTCCTATGCCAAATGCCGGTTGAGCTGTTTAGCATAACTCTAAGGGGCTACAAATCCGCCCCATTGTAACGTACAGAGAAGGGAAGCTCCCCATAAGATCTTCCAAATTTAAGAAAAAGAACACTTTCAGACAACGGAAACATCTTACAGAAGAAAAATGGCTGGGGTCGGCCCAATCCAGTATGAAAATCAGAGTACCACATCACATGTGGATATATTAATGGAAAGGGAAATTATATATCTACAACAAAAAAAGGTGGTCACTGTAACAGTTTCGTTTAATACTCTGAAACAACAACATACGGCTCACTGGTCAATCTAACGTAGGTGCAAGTGGGAGAAAGTATAATGATGAAACTACAGCGTGGATATTTCCAATGACTGCGAGAATGGTTAGTGGTTTAAACAAAATAAGTCCGAACAGCAGTAAACTCGCCAAAGTGCATAACAGCACCAACAGGCTATGTGCGAACGTTAAAACTGTGCAACTAAACCCTGATGAAATTTAACTAGCCTCGCGTGATTGCATCGCTGGCTCATTCTTACCACCCCAATAAAGAGCGGAGGCAGAAGACGGTGGCAGTAACGAGAGAAAATTCTGAGTGCAGCTCATCTTCTGTACCCAGGGCTAAAGGACAGTTAGTATGGGCAGAGGTCATTGCTGGCAACTGGAGTAAAATAATAATTGGATCCTTTTACCGACCTCCCAATTCAGATGATACAGTTGCGGATAGGTTCAAAGAAAACTTGAGTTTGATTTCAAACATGTACCCGAATCATACGATAATAGTTGGTGGTGACTTTAATTTGCCCTCAATATGTTGGCGAAAATACATATTTAATTCCGGAGATACGCATAAAATACCATCCGAAATTGTGCTAAACGCATTCTCTGAAAATTATCTCGAGAAATTAGTTCATGAGCCCACGTGAATAGTAAACGGCTGAGAAAACACACTTGACCTCTTAGCAACAAATAATCCTGAGTTAATAACGAGCATCAAAACCGATTCAGGCATTAGTGAACACAGGGCTGTCGTAGCAAGATTGAATATTGTAATACCCAAATCCTCGAAAAAAAAGCGAAAAACATACCTATTCAAAAAAGCAGACAAAAATTTACTTGACGCCTTCCTGGGAGACCATTCCATTCCAAATTAATAATGTAAGTGTAGACCAGATGTGGCTTAAATTCAAAGAAATACACTACTGGCCATTAAAATTGCTACACCACGAAGATGACGTGCTACAGACGCGAAATTTAACCGACAGGAAGAAGATGCTGTGATATGCAAATGATTAGCTTTTCAGAGCATTCACACAAGGTTGGCGCCGGTGGCGACACCTACAACGTGCTGACATGAGGAAAGTTTGCAACCGATTTCTCATACGCAAACAGCAGTTGACCGGCGTTGCCTGGTGAAACGTTGTTGTGATGTCTCGTGTAAGCAGGAGAAATGCGTACTATCACGTTTCCTACTTTGATAAAGGTCGGATTGTAGTCTATCGCGATTGCGGTTTATCATAAAGCGACATTGCTGCTCGCGTTGGTCGAGATCCAATGACTGTTAACAGAATATGGAATCGGTGGGTTCAGGAGGGTAATACGGAACGCCGTGCTGGATCCCAACGGCCTCGTGTCACTAGCAGTCGAGATGACAGGCATCTTATCCGCATGGCTGTAACGGATCGTGCAGCCACGTCTCGATCCCTGTGTCAACAGATGGGGACGTTTCAAGACAACAACCATCTGCACGAACAGTTCGACGACGTTTGCAGCAGCATGGACTATCAGCTTGGAGACCATATCTGCGGTTACCCTTGACGCTGCAGCACAGACGAGCGCCTCTGAAGGTGTACTCCACGACGAATCTGGGTGCACGAATGGCAAAACGTCATTTTTTTCGGATGAATCCATGTTCTGTTTACAGCATCATGATGGTCGCATCCGTGTTTAGCGACATGGCGATGAACGCACATTGGAAGCGTGTATTCGTCATAGGTATACTGGCGTATCACCCGGCGTGATGGTATGGGGTGCCGTTGGTTACACGTCTCTGTCACCTCTTATCCGCACTGACGGCACTTCGAACAGTGGACGTTACATTTCAGATGTGTTACGACCCGTGGCTCTACCCTTCATTAGATCCCTGCGAAACCCTACATTTCAGCAGGATAATGCACGACCGCATGTTGCAGGTCCTGTACGGGAACAGAAAATGTTCGACTGCTACCCTGGCCAGCACATTCTCCAGATCTCTCACCCATTGAAAACGTCTAGCCAATGGTGGCCGAGCAACTGGCTCGTCTTAATACGCCAGTCACTACTCGTGATGAACTGTGGTATAGTGTTGAAGCTGCATGGGCAGCTGTAACTGTACACGCCATCCAAGATTTGTTTGACTCAATACCCAAGCGTATCAAGGCCGTTATTACGGCCAGAAGTGGTTGTTCTGGGTACTGATTTCTCAGGATCTCTGCACCCAAATTGCGTGAAAATGTAATCACATGTCAGTTTTAGTATAATATATTTGTCCAATGAATACCCGTTTATCATCTGCCCTTCTTCTTGGTGTAGCAATTTTAATGGCCAGTAGTGTAGTATCGGCAGCAATTGTGAGATTTATACCAAATAAATTAACAAACGACGGAGCTGATCCTCCTTGGTGCACAAAACGGGTTAGAATACTGTTGCAGAAACAACGAAACAAACATGCCAAACTTAAACAGATGCAAAATCCCCAAGATTTGCGATCTTTTACAGAAGCTCGAAATTTAGCTCGGACTTCAATGCGAGACGCTTATAGCAGTTTCCACAACGAAACTTTGTCTCGAAATCTGGCAGAAAATCCAAAGAGATTCTGGTTGTATGTGAAGTATGTTAGCGGCAAGAACCAGTCAACGCCTTCTCTGCGTGATAGCAATGGAGATACTATCGAAGACAGTGCTGCCAAAGCAGAGTTACTAAACACAGCCTTCCGAAATGCCTTCACAAAAGAAGACGAAGTAAATATTCCAGAATTCGAATCGAGAACAGCTGCCAACATGAGTAACGTAGAAGTAAATATCCTCGGAGTAGTGAAGCAACTGAAAGTTTACCGTCTTACCTCCTTGCCTAGGGACGTCAGATGAAAGTTGATGTCATCGAGCCCTGAATCAAAATTGCGCAACGGATAACTGGGGAGAGGAGCTTGAGAGCGCTACCTAGAGAGCGTGTCCTTTCTGTACGATACTAGGCAAGGGGCTGCAGGGCTCACACGCTGATGTGTGGGTCCCTGCATACTATAGCTTTTATTTTAAATAAATTCCTTTCACTTGACTTCTTTGTGATTTTTAAGGTATGTTAAAGATTGATGACAGTTGATTACCTATTTATTTTAAACATTATCACTCGACTTTACAACGATATCAGCAATTGTTTCAGTTTACAGATATTACAATTTTACGACTAATAGCTCAGGTGTGTTATATACTAATCTGCACGCACATTTCTACAGGTAAGACGGAATTGCGTTGGCCAAATGTATACCACCATAGTCTCCCAATATTTTACATAGGACATTCACTATGTGAGGAGGATAACGGGCAAACTGGGGACCAGATACTTTAACACAGGGGGTCAAATTTCCGGAATTAAACGAGCACATTCATTACCTTACAAAATCCGAAGCTGGAAATAAAAGAATTGGTACAAATATTCAAATACCTCTCTTCCATACGTGAACATTGAGACAGACGCACTGAGGGCACGTCTGCTCACTTACCCGTCTTCTGTAACACTCCTAGAATATGGCGGGCACCCGGAGGTCTTCCTGGGCCCCGGTGGAGGGGGTGGTCGAACCACTTGGCCGTGACCAACCTCTCCACCCCAAATCCTGTGACACTGGAAAGTCTTTGACTTTTACCTGCCTGTGCTGTCTCTCTGATCCCCTAGCCAGGAGTAAGGTTGGCACTACCATACTACAGAACTACTTCCCAACGAAGATTTGGCCACGCTTTACGGAAAGGTGTGAGGAGGATTAGGAAAGTTCATGTGCAGATTCACATCCACGTACAAGAAATGCATAATACACGACACATTTAAATACGTATTATGAAGCCTGACACATTTCTTTCCACCCGTCCACATGGGTTCTGTTGCACCCGCGGCCGGCCGCGTCGTTCAATAAAATTGGCTGCGGAGCCGCCTCTGTTGCTATTTCCCGGTGTGAGCGAGCAGTGAAACCTGCTGCTTATAGAGCGGAAACCACTGTACCGTTTCACAACTTAAATCACTTAATAAAAGCAAGTCTTCTGGTCCAGATTGTATGCCAGTTAGGTTCCTTTCGGAGTGTGCTGATGCATTAGCTCCATACTTAACAATCATATACAACCGTTCGCTCGACGAAAGATCCGTACCCAAAGACTGTAAAGCTGAACATGTCACACCAATATTCAAGGCAGGTAGTAGGAGTAATGCACTAAATTACAGGCCCATATCGTTAACGTCGATATGCAGCAGGACTTTAGAACATATATTGTGTTCGAACGTTATGAACTACCTCGAAGAAAACGGTCTATTGACACACAGTCAACATGGGTTTAGAAAACATCGTTCCTGTGAAACACAACTAGCTCTTTATTCACAAGAAGTGCTGACTGCTATTAACAGTGGATTTCAGATCGATTCCGTATTTCTGAATTTCCGGAAGGCTTTTGACACTGTACCTCACAAGCGGCTCTTAGTGAAATTGCGTGCTTGTGGAATATCGTCTCAGTTATGTGACTGGATCTGTGATTTCGTGTCAGAGAGGTCACAGTTCGTTGTAATTGACGGAAAGTCATCGAGTAAAACAGAAGTGATTTTTGGCATTCCCCAAGGTGGTGTTGTAGGCCCTTTGCTGTTCCTTATTTATATAAACGATTTGGGAGACAATTGGAGCAGCCGTCTTCGGTTGTTTACAGATGCCACTGTCGTTTATCGACTAATAAAGTCATCAGAAGATCAAAACAAACTCCAAAACGATTTACAAGAAATATCGGAATGGTGCGAAAAGTGGCGGTTGACCTTAAATAACGAAAAGTGTGAGCTCATCCACATGAGTGCTTAAAGGAACACGTTAAACTTCGGTTACACGATAAATCAGTCTATTCCAAAAGCCTTAAATTCAACTAAATACCTAGGTATTACAATTACGAACAATTTAAATTGGATGTAACACATAGAAAATGTTGTGGGGAAGGCTAATCAAAGAGTGCGTTTCATTGGCAGGACACTTCGAAAATGTAACAGACCTACTAAGGAGACTGCCTACACTACGCTTGTCAGTCCTCTTTTAGAATACTGTTGCGAGGTGTGGGGTCCTGAGTACTGACTGAGTACATGGAAAAAGTTCAAAGAAAGGCAGCACGTTTTGTATTATCGCGGAATATGGGAGAGAGTGTCACAGAAATGATACAGGATTTGGGATGGGCATCATTAAAAGAAAGGCGTTTTTCGTTGCGACGAAATCTTCTCACGGAATTCCAATCACCAACTTTCTCCTCCGAATGCGAAAATATTTTGTTGACACCGACTTACATAGGGAGAAACGATCACAAAGATAAAAAAAAGGGGAATCAGAGCTCGTACAGAAAGATATATGTGTTCATTCTTTCCGCGCCCTAACGAGATTGGAATAATAGAGAATTGTGAAGGCGGTTAGATGAACCCTCTGCCAGGGACTTAAATGTGATTTGCAGAGTATCCATGTAGATGTATAGGTAGATGCACGAGAGCAAGTCTCGTCTTATCCGTCATCTGGCAGCAAATCTTCAGTCTTCCATTGCTGTCCGCAAATGTTTATACATCCGTCAACCCGCAGCAAATGTTCTCTTCCTTAACGTTCTGAAACTTGGCTGTTGCTGCCAGTGTAGGAATATCGCCAGCGAATTGTAGCAGGCCATGCTAGTTTTGTGCGATAATAATTTTGTAAATAAGATAAACGAACACATACTATAAGGTCTTTTGTCACGATTAACTTGTGATGGCCTGGCGTGGAGGGGAAAGAAGCTACTCTCTCCCAATCCATTACAGATTTCCGACCCTAGACACAGGTGGGAAAGTGTACACTCTAGAGAAATAATTACTGTGAGCCAAACAAGAAGCACTCTACAAGGATTTTGCACTAACAGTCTTTCGTACCGAGACTGTCGAGTAACATCAGATACCATGCTTCTCCTGTTCCGACGTCTGCACGTTTCCAAAGGTATTTCTTCAGTTTTCGTAACATGGTCCTGGGACAGTGTCTTTGATTAGTAATCAAAGCGCCCCGGGTCCAGGGTTCTAACCTCGACATTGCTTAAACTATGAGAAAAATCATCAACAATGGCGACCGACTACTTCCAACAGCGTTGTCAAAGATGGACGGACGTTCATGGAACTCTCTTGCCCTTTGGAATACTGCCTCCAAAGGCAGAAGAATCGGCAATAATTAACTTCATAGGATGCAGATGGCAATGGAAGCCACTCCATTACAGACATAATGTTTATCCAAGGGTCGTACACCCCTCAATTGAAAAAAGTGTCATGATGATCTCTGCAATAGCGAAGGATTGCGGATTATCCCTAATTTGAATCTCCGGAAGGGGACTGCTAAGGAGGAGGTGGCCAGAATAACCAACGAAAGGGTAAAGTTCTACGAATCGGGCCATGCAGTGTCAAAACTTTGAGAGTAGTACGGAAGCTAGAAAATCACAAAAGAGAAATGTAAAGCCTCAGGCTAGATGTACAGGGGGTCAATGAAATGAAATGAAAAGAAGACAACTATTTCTAGTAGGACGAGAATAGGGTAATTCAACAGCAGAAGAAAATGATATAATGGTAGTAGGATTCGTTATCAGTAGGAAAGTTGGGCAGAAAGTGAATGACTATGAACAGTTCGATGATAGTGATGTTTTAATCATAATCAACAGCGAACCAACACCGACAACAATAGATCAGGATACATGTCAACATAAGGGAGATGAAAATTTAATAGCAAACGGAGCTGCAATGCGGTTATAAGGGAAAAATTAAAAAACATGGTTATAGGAGGAGCTTGGTACTAGGAATGAGAGAGGAGATAGAGTAACTGAGTTATGAACAAAATTTCAGCTAGTGTAGCGAATACTCTGTTCAAGTATTACAAAACTAGGAGATGTAAAACGCCTGGAAGTACGGAAAGGTTCTAGTCAGAATACATCATAGTTGAAGGGGAATGGATATCTTTGTGAAGGGAGATGACAGAAATTGGAAAGAAAAACGTAGGTACAAAGAAGGTAACTGCAAACAAACCGTGGGTAACAGAAGAGGTACTTCAGTTTGTTTACTACAGACGGAAGTATAAAATGTTCAAGGAATACAGAAATACAAGTAACTTAGGAATGAGATAAATAGGAAGTGAAAGGAAGCTAAGACGAAATAGCTCCATTAAAAATATGAAGAAATCTAAACAGAAATGATTGTCGGGATGACTGACTCAGCCTATAAGGAGATCAAAACAATTAAAGCAAGGTAACAATAAACATGGTATCATTAAGAATTCGACGGGAAGTCCGCTGTTAAGTGCAGAGGAGCGAATGGGTGGTAAGAGTACATTGAAGGCCTACATGAAGGGAAGATTTGGCTGATGTGATAGAAGAAGAGACATAGTCCATTTTCCAGGGATGGTGATCCATTATTAGAACCAGAATTTAAAAGAGTTTTCGATGACTTAAGATTAAATAAGGCAGAAGGGACATAGAGTATTCTATTGGAATTTGCGATATCATTGCGTGAAATGACAACAAAACGACAATTCACGTTGGTGGGTAGGATGAATGAGATTGCCGAGATACTATCAGACTTTAGAAAAAGCATCATCCACGCAGTTCCGAAGACAGCAGTACCTGACAAGTGCCAGGATTATCACAAAATCTTCTTAACAGCTCATGCATCGAAGTTGTTAACAAGAATAACCTACAGAAGATTGGAAAAGATAACTGAGGATGTGTTAGATAGGCAAAGACACAAGAGAGGCAGTTCTGACGTTGCAGTTGACAATGGAAGCAAGACTGAAGAGGAACTATGACACATTCATAGGAGTGCAAATGAGAAAAATAGAGGTAATCTATAGGGTTAGACAGGTGATATACAGTATGTACAAAAGCCAAGAGGGAACAAAATGATAGAAAAGCCAAGAACGAATTTCTCGGATTAAAAAGAGTGTAAGACAGAGACTTAATCTTTCGCCCCAATTTTTCATTCTATACATCGAAGAAGCAACGACGAAAATAGAAGTAGGGTTCAAGACTGGAACTGAAATTCCTGGTGAAAGGAGATCACTTACATTGCTATCCTCAGTGAAAGTGAAGAAGAATTGAGGATATGTTGAAAGGAATGAACGGTCTAATGAGCACAAAATGTTGACTGAGAATAAACTGAAGAAAGACGAAAGTAATGAGAAGCAGCAGGAATGAGAAAAGCGAGAAACTTAACATCAGGATTGGGGATCACACAGTGGACGAAGTTAAGGAATTCTGCTACCTGGTCAGCAAAATAGCCCATGATGGATGGAGCAAGGAGAACAAAAAAGCAGACAAGTACTGTCAAAAATGGTAATCCTGGCCATGAGAATTCTGTTAGTATCAGACATAGCCTTAATTTGAAAAAGAAATTTTCGGGATTGTACCTTTGGAGCACAGAACTGTGTGGTCAACAAACATCGACTGTGGGAAATCCGGGACAGAAGAGAATCGAATCATTTCAGATATACTGCTGTAGAAAGAAGAGTTGAAAACTGGGTGGACTGATAAAGTAAGAAATGAGGAGGTCCTCTGCAGAATTGGCGAAGAAAACTGATTAGAAGAAGGGACTGGATGACAGAACATGTGTTAAAGATACCAAGGAATAACTTCCATGGTAATAGAAGGAGCTGCAGAGGGTAAAAAAAAAATTAAAAGAAACTGAAGTTTTATCACAGTTAGGTTGGCCCTTGGGCCGTTTGCTGGGCTGCTGAAGCGAATTCTGCGCTGACTACCTGTGCTGAAGGACAGCTCAGCTCTCAGTTCTGATACATTTATAGCCCCGCCTGTTCGTTTAAGTAACTACTATGTCGTCCGAACCAGCTATTAGCTTTGCAGTCTGTAGAAAATATCAGGCCCCTCACTTTAATTAAAAGAAGTGAAGAAAGAAGTAATTAGTAGCGCAGTCTCTGTTAGTTTTGAATATTTTTTGTAGTTTTGATGCAACGTAGAAGAGTCGACGACATCGGCCATGGAGATTTACTTTGTGAAACGTGTTGAATGACACTTTGAGGATAGATTGCCATGGAACAACTCGTATGGTGGGTGCTTTCTTAACCAAGGTATCCGAAGAGTCTAGTGTTTCAAGAGGAACCGTATCGAAGATTTATACTGCACACAGAGAAAGCAGAAAAACATCATCCGCTTAATCACAACTAGGACGAAAGTGTGTGTTCAAAGATCGTGACGAACTGAGTTGAAGAAGTTTGAACAAAAAATAAGAAGACGACAGCTACCGAATGCGACACCTACAAACCCAGTCAGTCAGGAAGAAAATTTGAGCGGATGAATGATGAATCATGTTGTTCCCACCTTGTGGAGTTTACGTCCCAAGAGCAACATATGGCGTGAATTCAGTTTCGGTTTGGCCAGCCATATCATGGTACCAGGCGCTCCATGGTTACTTTTCAAGGTCGCGTTAATGATTGCTGTCAAGAATTACGTGACCATTTTGGCTGATCAGATCCATCCCATAGTACAATGTCCGTTCCTCAATGGTCATGCTTTGTTCCAAGATGACAGTGTCCCTGTTCAAACAGCTCACATCGTCCAGCACTGGTTTTGTGAGCATGAGCATGAATCGTCGCATCTGCTTTGGTCGCCATAGGCACCCTATCTCAATGTTTTTAATGCTGTGGGGTCTACTTTGGAAAACAGGGTGAGTGACTACTACCTACTTCCATCATTGATACCAACACTTGCCACTGTTTTACAGTAAGAATGGTATAAGATTCCACTGGAAACCATAGAGGTCCTGTATTTATCGATTCCAAGACGACTGGAAGCTGATTTGAATGCCAACGGTTTTCCCACACCGAAATGGGCTTGGTAATGGGTTCTGTTTTTGGCGTTACCGTATTTCTGTCCATCCCCTTTTATCTCGACAGCTTTAAAGGGGTATGTCTCTCTTATTGGCTAACATTTTTACAAATATGTCTATGATTCGTTTGAGTATGTTATTTCCTGTTGAACGGTGAATTTTGTGAACTTATTGACTGAATTCCCGTGGAAAGTCCTCTCTCTCTCCTGGTAGCAATTTTCTTCATGGAGGACTTCGTGGCCAAGGTACTGGACTCGACAAGGCTTAAACCAATGGTCTTCTGGACGTATTCAGAAGATACGTTTGTGGTAGAGACACACAGGATGGTGAATTAAAGCGGTTTTATGAGAAATTTAATTCTCTCCCCGTAGATGTTCAATTTACATTGGAAATAAGGGGCCCGCATCTCGTGGTCGTGCGGTAGCGTTCTCGCTTCCCACGCCCGGGTTCCCGGGTTCGATTCCCGGTGGGGTCAGGGATTTTCTCTGCCTCGTGATGGCTGGGTGTTGTGTGGTGTCCTTAGGTTTGTTAAGTTTAAGAAGTTCTAAGTTCTAGGGGACTGATGACCATAGATGTTAAGTCCCATAGTGCTCAGAGCCATTTGAACCATTTTTTTGGAAATAAGGGAATACGGCAACACCCCTCCTTGTCTGAATGTTCTCGTTCGTTGCGAAACGGACGGTACAGTTTGACATAAAGTACAACAGAAACTCACACACAGGAATTTATATTTACTTGCCAGGATTTGTCATCTTCCGTAACAAACTGCTGGTGACCTTAAATCTTTGGTGCTTAGCCCACACAGCGTCTCAACGAATTCACACATCTGAAGAACTCACTCGAAGTGAATTTATATTCCCAGCAATAGCCTTGCAAGGTAAACGATCAGGTAGACATAATACTTTTAAGTGCACTGCGTTTCTGTTTTCTTTTCTCTAAGAGAAGCCGGGTTCTCGAGAAACACCGTACTCTCCTAGGCGGATGTGTACCAGATTCATTGCGGGAGTTGTGACATCTTTTACGAACTGATCGTGAGCGTTGCATTGAACACCGTCGGTATATGGGCAAGCTGCCAGGAAACAAATTAAGAGTGGCGTACCGTTGTATTGCTTTGGCTGTAGACAATAGTGACGGAAAGATTTTAGCCCCCACAGTTCCTTTAGGACTCAGTTTTTAACGAAGGACGGCATTGCCGTGAGGAATTGCCCTTCTGTAAAAATTACAGGTGCTTTTGTACATTTACCTAAATGTAGCTAGTTTTCTAAAAACTCTGTAAACCTAATATCTAAAATATGTAGATGATATTAGTCTTGTGCTTAAAGCGAACAAGGATGACGTTGAAAGAGTAGCTCAAGGACAAAATCACATGCACCATAAAGTAAAATTTATCACTGAAGATAAGAAAACGATTAATATTTTAGATGTAAAAATAATAAATTGTAATTGAGCACGCATGACGGGAATAACAGGTATCCCACAACCACCAAAGCAATCATTAACGAAAACTCTGCTTATCTATGTAAATCTGTGTAAATAATCCTTGATAAATACGGCCCTGAATTATATTTAAATAGAGAAAATGGATAAAGAACAATGGAATTTTAAAACAAAATGCTCTATCAAATTTTGAGAAATTTGTAGAGATCGACACAATATGCATAATACTGTAACGACAATCTGAATCCAATGAAGTAATCAGAAAGAGAAGGCTAACTCAATTTACATTAACATGAATAACAGGAGAAATATGTTAGACGAGACTGCGATATTGTTTCGAAAGAGTCATTCAAAGGTTAGTTGCATCACTAATAATTTTAACTTTAACAGCGACAAAAGCACAGGATGGATTCATATCAATACTATAACTCTGGAATATGAGACATCAAATGCATACACAGCGACAAACAATATGTGGGGCAAACAGGCTAGTACAATATTAGAATAAAAATACGTACATCAAGGGCAGTATGTGCTAAATCTATTTTCGGTTTACAGCTCCTTGATAACGAACACTGTATGGGAATTATTGAGACAAATTTCCCAATTTTACAAACTGTTATATAAAGTGTACAACTGAATATCCACGAGGAAACAGAAATCTACAGTAATCAGAAAAATAATGACGCAGACTTACTAAACGAACAAAACTACTTCAGGAAAAAAACACTTCTATGGTTAATCTACGATTCAGCTTGTAAGGTGAGTATTTTCATTCCTCCTCCACAAGCTTTCCCTTTTTTCTGCAGCTCTTTGACTATTATACATTTTGGTTTCGTTAGTGAATCGCACAAACATTTACTGCAACGATTTTAGGAGGTTTTTAATATAGCGCCGTTAACTGGCACCCAGAAGACATTAACACGCTACACCAAAACAGCTGTGGTACCTAGTCAATGTACAAGCTTGATTGGATCCAGTAGTTTGAGGATCGCATGCCACCGGTGATTTAAATACACAACCCATTTCTGAAGCAGAAGCAACACATATTAGATGTGTGGTCTGTTGTTTTATTGGTCTCGACACTGTCAAAAACTACAGACGAATAGACCATGTCGACATGACGATCACAACACAACGTTTTATAATGCTGTTCCTTAGTTTAGATTATGTGTGTCACACAAACATCTAACATCGATGAGCATCACCAAGGAAACTGTGGTGTCCATCGTCACCAGAGCCAATTAAGCAAAGACCTTTTGGGTACGCCGCTATTGATTATAAGCGCCATGACGGTCAACCCATATATTGAAAAAATTAAGTAAGAGATAGATAAAATGACATACATATTAACAACCAGGTGGAAATGAATGAAAGTGCTGGTGCATGTTGCCAGAAGTCTCCCAGATGAGCACAGAAAACTGGACGCCATTTGGGGTGAGGTCATTGCGACTGTAGCGTCAAACGGGGCTGGTCCCATAACATGATTAAGCTGAAGCAACAGGAAAAGACAGTGAGTGTTAGCGAGCAATTACGGTGCACTTTGGTTCTTAATTTCAACGTGGCCCGGAGGCATCATCTGCATTACTTCCAATCGGGAGGAGATATCGGGAAACTGGAAGGACGAGCAAGTGTACGACTGTGGCTCAGGAGTTGGGTATTGCTCATAGCGTTGTTACATGTGAATGACGAGAGTTCCGAACCTCAGGCACTGCTTCCCGAAGTAGAGGAGGTGGTCGACCATCGTCAGTTATAGCAGAAAATGACCGCTGCATTGTGCAACAGGAATGAAGGGTTGCACCTCAAGCAAAGGGTGCAATTGCAACCAAATGTAACAGGACTGCTAGGTACGAAATCCCACGTTCATCGGCGGTATGGCGACTGCGTGGGTGGTCTATTTGCCCGACAACGAGTTCATTGCATTCCGTTGACAACCGCTCATCGACGGCACCTTTCTAGATGGTGCCTAGAGAGTAGGGACTGGAGCAACGTGGGATGGGGTCGCTGATTCTTCTCGAATGAGAACAGGTTCCGTGTGAGTGGTGATTCTGGACGTATCGTCACGTGGCGAGAGGTGGGGATGCGTGAAGTACTCAGTACTGTTGTCGAACATGATGTTTTTGGTTGTCCTACTACTGTGTGGGCAGGCATAATGTTACGTGGCCGTGCTCACCTGGAAGTCTTTGAACACGGACGCCATTATTATGACATTCTGCCAGTACTACATGTGCGCCTGTTCAGTGGTGCATTCGATCCTGACTTCATTTTTATAAACGACAATGCACGACCGCATCGAACGGCGCAGGTGGAGATCCTGGAATGGTAAGATATTAGGCAAATGAAGTGGTCTGCCCGTCTCCAGACTTAAATCCCATTGAGCACCTACAGAACGCGTTGGAGAGGCGTGTTACAGCACGTCCACACGCACCAACAATCGTCCAGCAGTTGTCAACTACCATGCCCTCCCACAAGAATTCATTACCAACCTTGTGGCCAGCTTAGGGGCACGTTGCAGAACATGCGTATACGTCCTTAGTGATCACACACTTCTTCAAGAACCATTTCTCGCCTTAAGTAATGTGCAGGAGATCTTGATAAACCTCAGAGACTTCAGAGTAATTACTGTCTTTGAATAAAAGTGCTATTTCACTTCGTCTCACTACCTATTTTTTCAGTTACTGTCTGTACTATACTGTAGCAGTTCTTCCCACACCGAGCGACTTGGTGCAACGGTTAGCACACTGGACTCGCATTCGGGTGGACGACGGTTCAATCCCGCGTCTGGCCATCGTGATTTAGGTTTTCCGTGAATTCCCTAAATCGCTTCAGGCAAATGCCGGGGTGGTTCCTTTGATGAAAGAGCACCGCCAACTTCCTTCCCCATCCTTCCCTAATCCGATGAGACCAATGACCTCGCTGTCTGGTCTCTTCCCCCACATTGACAACCTTCCCACGCATGGTCCCCAAGTTTTATCTTGCGGTGTTACTTAGCAGTGACGGGTCATGCGAAGTTACTTTTGTCCTTAAGTTTTTCTACCAATGTACGTGGCTCAGCTTTTGTAAGCAATATTGTGGCATTCAAATTTTTTCTCTATATGTTACAAATAGTACCTCATCGTCACTTATTTTTAATTACTTTTAAAATTATGTAATATTTGTGGATGCTTTTCCACTCTTATTTGTAATGAATGTCTTCCTGAATTAAATTACATTCCACGTGAAGCAAAGAGGGTACGGCCTTGCGTTTGCGACTGCCATACCTCTGCAGTTTATTGAAGATCTCTCTCACCACGTGACTGACGCCATTCGGCATTACCTCGATGCCGCCGCTGCCTTCAACGCCCTGGTTTACTAATCGTAAGCGCTAACAACATTAAATAGTCGCGAAGAATAATGGCTTTTTACAATGAAGCAGACGAGATTTAATAAGCGGCACATTTCATAAAACGCTATTGTCGATTTAATTTGGATATAGCTTGGAATACCGCCCTTTCTCTAATTAAATCACAGAGAAGTCACAGATACATTGAGAAAAATATCTCGAGTATCTGATCGCTTTATCCATCTGCTGCGTTGAACCGTGTGGTGAGTGTTGCCACGGTGGAGCACGTAAGGCCCTGTGTCGGTAGTCTCATTATAACTGTTTTGTTCCGGGGATGTCCGGAAAAAACGTGGCTGAAATATCAGTGGTCGAATTGGTTCAAATGGGAGTTAATTTCTGACGTCATCAGTCCCCTAGAACTTAGAACTACTTAAACCTAACTAACCTAAGGACATCACACACATCCATGCCCGAGGCAGGATTCGAACCTGCGACCGTAGCGGTCGCGCGGTTCCAGACTGAAGCGCCTAGAACCGGCCGGCCATGGGGGAATTAATGAATTTTTCAGTATGTCGTGAACAGCTACAAAAGCACAATATAAACTGCTATAGCCTGCTACAATTATTACAGTTTTTGCAATAAGTGCTGTTTCTAAATGCTGGATTCCATACCAAGCGTAACGCTTCCTCTTGCAATATGCGTGCCACAATAAATTTAATGTTAAAATGTGTACCAACAGTTACGTCTGTCCCTCAGAGCCGGAGCACACCTGGAACCGTCGGCCCATTGAGGAGGAGGATACCTGGGCAAAGCGCAGTGAAGGCACGTGATAGACACCCGTACGCCACGTGCTTCGCACGTAGACGTCCCCTAATCAGTGCCGCTGCGCGCACGTACAGGCGACTGCATTCCTCTGAGCGTCCCTTCCGAACAGGCGTGCGTTCACATGGCTCTTGATACGCCGATCGGGATAACCAGCAACAGAGGCTACATTCCAGGCAATAAACCCGACAGACTTTAGATCCACCCCGACTTACAGGTGTAATAAATTCTCCTGGCTCACTCCCAGACACTGTTTCGACTGTATACCAGTTGTGTGTTGGTTTTGGGGATTCAGCTTAAACTTACGTATGCGTGTCCATTGTTGCTACATCAGCTGACATCATTTGCTTCACTACGAGCAACGCTAAATAAAAGACTCTAACATGACAATGCATGTCCTTTACCGCAGGATACACCTCAACCGGACAGGAAATAAAAATGGCTGAAACAGAGGAACCTAGAATAGATTTCAATGTCACCTGGAGGATCAGTGAATTAATAGCGGAAAATTGTCGTTCAGAGTTTTTATCCAAATCTGTTTAAAAGAGACAGAGTTTATGGTTCGTAAGCTTATTCTACGGTCGCGGGTCGGTAGAACAACTTCGTATTTACAAATGAAACGCTCAAAATGGTGGACGTTATACAGTATTTCCGTAACAGTTGAAAAATGCTCCTGTTAGAGCACAAAAAAAGCAAATGTGTTCCTCTTTAAAAGACACAGAAAAGTGTGGAACCAGCTGCCTCAATCCTCCTTCCGCGCCCCACACCAAAAATTGTGGCTTGGGAACATATTTGCGCTCTTTTAACACAGATCATTCCAAATTCTTTTACCCTGTGTCTGTCTGAAGTGAAGCCTTCATACTCAGCGTCTCCTTCTTACTGCCACTGTCTATATATTTCTCTCTCCGACTGCTTCCTTTTTCTCCGATTGGTTTACAGTATACCCACTGCTACCAACTCCTCTCTCACTTACACGGCCTCCTTTTGTCTTTCTTTTCCACTGCCACTGTCACAACCATACCTCGGGAGCTCAAAAATTCTAGAAGGTCCAACTTATTTTCCTCCTGTACCCACGTGTTTAAGATTTTGGTCCAAAATGCGCTAAAAACATAAGTGTTTAATCTCACCAGTTTGCGAGGCTCTAGATGTTGATCAGTTTGGCTTTAGGAAAGGTAAGGGCAACAGAGAGGCAATTCTGACGCTGCGGTCGATAATGGAAGCAAGACTAAAGACAAATCAAGACACGTTCACAGGATTTGTAGACCTGGAAAAAGCGTTCGGCAGTGTCGAATGGTCCAACATGTTCGAAACTCCGAGAAAAATTGGGGTAAGCCACGGGGAGAGGGCCGGCCGCGGTGGTCTCGCGGTTCTAGGCGCGCAGTCAGGAACCGTGCGACTGCTACGGTCGCAGGTTCGAATCCTGCCTCGGGCATGGATGTGTGTGATGTCCTTAGGTTTGTTAGGTTTAAGTAGTTCTAAGTTCTAGGGGACTGATGACCACAGCAGTTGAGTCCCATAGTGCTCAGAGCCATTTGAACCATTTGAGCCACGGGGAGAGACGCGTAATATACAATATGTACAAGAGACAAGAGGGAAGTGGATGACCAAGAACAAAATTCTCGGATTATAAAGGGTGTGAGGCAGGGATGTAGTCTTTCGCTCTTACTGTTCAATCTGTGCATGATGGAAATAAAATAAAAGTTCAGAAGTGGAATTAAAATTCAAGGTGAAAGGATATCAATGATACGAATTGCTGAGGACATTGTTATCGTGAGTGAAAGTGAAGAAGAATTACATGATCTGCTGAACGGAATGAACAGTCTAATGAGTACAGAGTATGGACTGAGAGTAAATCGAAGAAAGACGAAAGCAATAGAAAGTAGTAGATATGAGAATAGCGAGAAACTTAAAAGTCAGGTTTGACGGTCACACAGTTGATGACGTTAAGGAATTCCACTAGCTTGGCAGCAAAATAATCAGTGATGGACGGGGCAAAGAGGACATCAAAAGCTGAGTAGCACTGGCAAGAAGGGGAATCATGACCAAGAGAAGTCTACTAGAATCAAACATAGGCCTTAATTTGATGGGGAAATTTCTGAGTGTGTACGTTTGGAGCACAGCACTGAATGGCAGTGAAACATGGACTACGGGAAAAACGGAAAGAAGAGAATCGAAGTATTTGATATGTGGTGCTACAGACGAATGTTGAAAATTAGGTGGACTGTTAACGTAAAGAATGAGGAGGTTCTGCGCCGATACAGAGAAGAAAGAAATATGTGGGAAACAGTGACAAGGAGAAGAAACAGGATGAGACTACATCTGTTACGACATCAGTGAATGACTTCCATGGTACCAGAGGAAGCTGTAGAGGCAAAAACTGGAGAGGAAGACATAGATTGGAATACATACAGCAAATAATTGAGGACGTATGTTGCGAGTACTACTCTGAGATGAAGAGGTTGGCACAGCAGAGGAATTCGTAGCGAGCCGCATCAAACCAGTCAGAAGACTGATGACCTGAAAAAAAAAAAAGCCCTCTACCCTATGTATGGTTTCCACCCATTTGTACTTTTCATTCTCTCTCTCTCTTCTCTCTCTTTTCTTCCAACTGCTTACATCTTCATCCATTTCTCTTTCTATTTTAGTGCCTCTGTCTCTCTCTAACCACCAACATCTCCTCTCTCTTCGGCTCTCGTTGCTAATGTCTTCATCCATCTTTCTTTCTCTTTCGCTGCCACTTACTCTTCATCATTGCCTCCTCTCTCTTTCTCTCCCACTGCCACTATCTCCTCTCTCTTCCATCATCACTGTCTTTCTGCTACTCTCTTTCAGCACAAAAAAGCACTAATATGTTTATACGACAAAATTTCTTATCATGAAGGCGGAATAAGTATTGAAACAGTTGGTTCCGCACTTTTCTGTCAGAGTACTTTAAAGAGGAGCATATTCACCTCTTTTCAGCTGTTTCACTTCTTTTACTTGTTACAGCAGAGGTTGCTGCTTGCATAAAACGAAATTTAAAAAAAAAGTCGGTAAAGTTTTGAGAGTTTTTTTATATACACTGAAGAGCCAAAGAAACCATTACACTTGCCTAATATCGTGTAGGGCACGCAGAAGTGCCGAAGCAGGCTTGGCATGGATTCGGCTTATGAATGTCTGCAGTAGTGCTGGAGGGAATTGATATAATGAATCCTGCAGGGCTGCCCATAAATCCGTAAGAATACGAGGGAATGGAGATCTCTTCTGAACATCACGTTGCAAGGCATCCAAGATATGTTCAATAATGTTCATGTCTGGAGGATTTGCTTGCCACCGGAGGTGTTTAAATTCAGAAAAATGTTCCTGCAGCTACTCTGTAGCAATTCTGGGTGTCGCATTGTCCTACAGGAGTTGCCCAAGTCCGTCGGAATGCACAATGGATATGAATGGATACAGGTGATGAGACGGGATGCTTACGTGTGTATCACCTGTCAGAGCCGTATCTAAACGTATCATGCGTGGCATATCACTCCAACTGCACACGCCTCACACCATTACAGAGCCTCCTGGTGACATGCAGGGTCCATGGTTTCATGAGGTAGCCTCCATACCAGTGCACGTCCGTACACTCGATACAATCTGAAACGATACTCATCCGACCAGGCATCATGTTTCCAGTCATCAATAGTCAAGTCTCGGTGCTGACGGGCCAGGCGAAGCGTAAAGCTTTGGAGCACAGCACACTATGGCAGTGAAACATGGACTGTGAGAAAACCGGAACAGAAGAGAATCGAAGCATTTTAGATGTGGTACGTCGGCTTCCATATCGATGATGTTTCAAAAAGAATGGCTCTGAGCACTATGGGACTCAGCTTCTGAGATCACCAGTCCCCTAGAACTTAGAACTGCTTAAACCTAACTAACCTAAGGACATCACACAACTGCGTGGGATTAGACTAGCGGTCTAGGGCGCTGCAGTCATGGACTGTGCGGCTGGTCCCGGCGGAGATTCGAGTCCTCCCTCGGCCATGGGTGGGTGTGTTTGTCCTTAGGATAATTTAGGTTAAGTAGTGTGTAAGCGTAGGGACTGATGACCTTAGCAGTTAAGTCCCATAAGATTTCACACACATTTGACCATTTGACATCACACACATCCATGCCCAAGGCAGGATTCGAACCTGCGACCGTAGCGGTCACGTGGCTCCAGACTGTAGCGCCTAGAACCGCTCGGTCACAAAGGCCGGCGATGATGTTTCGTTGAATAGTTCTCACGCTGACACTTCTTGATGGCCCAGGACTGAAATCTGCAGAAATTTGAGAAAGTGTTGCACTTATGCCACATTGAAAGATTCTCTTTCGTCGTCGTTGGTCCTGTTCTTGCCCCAGCGATATCTGACGTTTTACCGGATTCCTGATATTCACGGTACAGTCGTGAAATGGGTCGTACGGGAAAAGCCCCACTTCATCGCTACCTCGGAGCTGCTGTGTCCCATCGCTCGTGCGCCAACTATGACACCACGTTCAAACTCACTTAAATTTTGATAATCTGACATTGCAGCAGAAGTAACCGATCTAATAACTGAGCCAGACACTTGTCTTCTTTCTATAGGTGTTACCGACCGCAGCGCCGTATTCAGCCTGTTTCCATATCTCTGTATTTGAATACGCATGCCTATATCAGTTTCTTTGGCGCTTCAGTGTGCTTCGACACATTTACGTACATACTTTGACAGATGTCAAATACAAATAAGTATGCATGATTCAGTCTAAGTTTAACACAAAATTGTCTCCCATCCAAAGTAAGTTCACTTTACACTATTTAATATAAATATGCATAACATTGTTAGGCTACAGTATACCAAAAATGCGCCGTTTGATTTGAATTTCGTATAGTAAAATAAATTTTTGTGAGGTGCTTTCACCATCGAATAATTTCCAGAGCCAGACAGCCTGTATAGCCGTGAAGTGCACATTATACACAAACAGCGGGTCATAAAAGTTTTATAGGTGACCACAGACCCCTTGCAATGACCCCACAACCCTTGCTACGTGTTAACTACGTCAGTTAAAACTACATTTACGCCTAAGACTGGATATTAACCTTGGATATTTTATCTGCATAATCAAAGTAAATTTTAACCTCCGTGTCTTGGTAACGGGTAATCATATTCGTAAAAGGTTTCAAGTTTCCTCCGTAATATCATCTTAAGAACATACGTTAAACATTTTAATTAGAAATTATAAAAGCGGCCATCCCCACAACTGATGTTTTTATACCTAAAATTACGTTTTTCCGGAGGTTTCTCAACAACCCCCGATGATCAAATGGTGCTTTTATAATCCGTCTAAGATCCATCGTAGATCCCACCTAATGCGAAAGAACCAATCGATTCGCTCAATTTGCATTGGCTGGAGGAAGTGTATAATGTTTAAATTTTGATCCTGTACTATGGGATAAATGTAGTGTGCTCGTTGTTCCAATAGGCATAGAACTCGTCGCTAGGCAAAGAGCTGTCCAAAATACTTCACCTCTTATCTCTGTGGTTGATGGAATCCGATATATGCCCCCTTAAGAAACGCTCTTTCGGCGCGGCTTTTTGGACTATATTGGTACCGTGCATTGTCGTGCGTGGACAGATTTAGTGAACCACTTTTAGGCTTAGAAGGCACTCCACAAACAATAACTGCCTACCGTTGTCAAGGAAGATCCAGTTTGAAAAAGATATTAAACATCTAGAGTGAAACGAAAAAGGTACAGTAAATGTCATGTTTGACGAAAATATTTAAGTTAAAAGCTAAACAGATATTACACGTGAAGGGAAGACACCAAAAAACATTAAGAGTAAACAATGAAAAAATGTATGAATGTGTGAGGATTTGGTGGAAGAGACAAACCACATTTTTATGCTTTTCGCTCCCAACAAAAGCGAAAATTTGATTGATTATGACGAGGAAGAAATGAAATTTAAAAGCAGTGCATAATTTGAAATTGCGTATTATGGTCGTAAATGGAAATCATCACGATTATAATGATTCAAACCGTTACCTTCACGCCGGCCGGAGTGGCCGAGCGGTTCTAGGCGCTACAGTTTGGCACCACGCGACCGCTACGTCGCAGGTTAGAATCCTGCCTCGGGCATGGATGTGTGTGATGTCCTTAGGTTAGTTAGGTGTAAGTAGTTCTAAGTTTTGTGGGACTGATGACGTCAGAAGCTAAGTCCCATAGTGCACAGAGCCGTTTTTTTTTTTTTTTTTTTTGTTTACTTCACATGTGTATTGAACAGTTTCGAAAACAACCGATTTCAGCGGACTTCCTCAGGTTGTAAATAACTGCATCTGTGTCTGTCACACAGCATATTCCTAAAAACCATGCGTTGCTGACAACCATCTCGGAAACCGAATTGGAAATTGAAGTAAGGGAACAAATTTTCTCCAAATTCTCGAAACCTAATAAAAATTTCAATTAAAACTATTATACTATAGAAATTACTTAAAACTGAAAGGGCATTTTTCCCTTGTTTCCGTTCAAGCATTATATAATTTTCGAAATCGTGGCCGATGTTGATGATTTTGTATAAAATGCAACAACTGATTTCCTAAGTTGTGCCACGCACTTTTCCAGAGTATAGACGTAGATGTAGAACGTGGTGTAAATCAGAGCTTGAATAATATTAAAATTATTTAATATTTCATATCTTCTGTTATACTCCTGACTCTATGACTTTTTCGTAACGAGACAGTGTTTGGCTTTCACTGCAATCTCTCTGCTGGCCAGTTTTCTCCGAGCAGCTCATCTTTACCTCCAAGGCATTTGGCTGGTCATTTGAATATTTAGTTGCTGGAATGGGTTTCTGGATCAACAGAGCTGTTCTAGGCTAAATAAAACAGATACATATACAGCCTAACTGTGAAACAGTTTTGTTCTACTTCGTCGACCCTTTTCTGTTCGTAGAACTCGGTGAGCGTGATGTTTACATCATGAAGTCTTTGCCACAAACAAACGCTTTTACGTAGCGTTACTTTTGATTATTCACACAGGCAGCTTGTCGATTTTCTGTATTAAACAGGTCTATATTCATTTATATCAAGTGCTTTAGTTGGATTCTTACATTAACCATTTAAAATGGATGTTTCTCATTTGCTTTCGTCGCTGTGAAGCCTTCTGATAGAGCTTCAACTAATCCGTACAACGTCACAGCACTAGACAAGAAAAATTGAATTAGCAGTTGCAAAAGTTTCATGGCATTAAATTCCTTACAACCATTGACCTGAGAGCATTGTACTGACAGGCGAGTCTGTCAGAAGAGTCTAGCAAACGCACAGCCTTCATAGTGGCTGGAAGGAGTTATTAGCTCCGTGTATAACTATTCGTACTGAATCTAAGTTCTGGCATATTTATAACTTCATTAGACACTGTATAGGGGCGTGACTTATTGGAGGACGTAACTTCGCATCTAGATGGTCTATTGATAGCTATCCCTACTTGGGAAGAAAGTATTGATTTATTAGAGACAACAATGCAAATGTTTTCAGGTGCAGGAGTTACTGCTAATCTACAGAAGTAAAATTTGACAGAGACAAGATTAAAATTCTAGGCCATGCCTTTTCTTCCACAGGTATAACACCGCATCCATATCAGTGTCATAAAGAATTTTCCATGTCTCAAAACTAAAAAAACAGCTTACGACTTTCTAAAGATTGTGTTCATTTTTTTAATTGTTTCACGCCTGATCAACCTCTGAACTGTATATCACTGTTAAGCCTACTAAAGAAACACGCACCAAGGAACTGGTTAAAATATTGTCAGAAGGAGGTTGATGCAATCATACATGCTTCATTGAACTCTGAACCTTTATATGGTCCTGCCGTGTCGAAGGGTACCTGTGTTGTTATTGGTGCCTCATTTATAGCTGAGCGAAATTAATAACCTGTGTAACAAACATTTATGGTTTAAGGTACAACGAATGCTCCGTACAGCTTGCGTTTCACAGATTGTTGTAACCACATTTGAATGTAGTTATTATTTGTAATTAAAAAATTGGATGACCTACATTTTTCGCACAGTTGTTCTCAGTGGGTGGTCTCCGCATGATTTCGCTGCCCTCAAGTGCGAAACCGCTGGAAGAGACGGTTCATGGTCGGACGCTGATGTAACCTCACACCTGTCTCGACCGGTCTGTTTGCTCACGCCTATGAATAAAATACTTGTTGTACGGAAAAACACTACACTGGAGATACCACGTATTATATCGTACCCAATCTGCATACTGAATGACAAAGGTGACGTTGTTTTGCAACTGACATTTCTGGTAGATGTTACGATTACAGCGCTCATTAGAAAGGGCACTTTCAAGCCTACTACATAAGAGTGAGTGAAAATTTTGTTACAACATTTGGTAAATCGACAACAAATGATGAACAGATTGTAGGCTATCTCATTTCATATGAAATTCGTTGGCATCTTAAGTGTCCTGTGAAGTAACGTTATATGACGGACGCAGTTTCACAACAAATGTGGTGTCATTGCTTAGACTGATCAGTTCATACTTCCTTTCTATTAAAAAAAAAGCGAAAATGAGCAAGGCCATCCTAGCAGTAGAGCTAAAAATGAGCCACCAAAATAATTAGGTTGCTTCAAATCGAGCTATCAAAATGGCGGAATTTATTTCAGCGTATGATGGGTATCATATTTCGTCAGCGTATTGAAATTTTATAGTGTGAAATTCCTTATAATTCAGATGTTTTTCCAGAAGTTAATGGTTTTTGGAAACTCGTATGAACCACCTTTCATCACATGCTGGCACATTTCCTGAAGCAACAGCTTCTTTTGGAACGGAGTGCCGGTCGAGGTGGCCGAGCGGTTCTAGGCGCTTCAGTCCGGAACCGCGCGACTGCTACGGTCGCAGGTTCGAATTCTGCCTCGGCATTGATGTGTGTGATGTCCTTAGGTTAGTTAGGGTTAAGTAGTTCTACGTTCTAGGGGACTGATGACCTTGGATGTTAAGTCCCATAGTGCTCAGAGCCATTTGAACCATTTTGGGAACGGAGTTGTTCGAGAACTGCAGTGGTATTTTTATTATTAAAGAGAATTTTAAAATTTTGACCCAGTATATTCTCTGTGTCTGTTTTAACACCACCTTTGGTCCAAAATAGTTTGTACGCTATTCGTCTTCTTAGCATCAACTCACTTTACTTAGGACAAGTGCGATGCAGGAGTCAGACCGTCGCAAGTTTATATCTTCATTTACATTACTGCCTGCGTCCTTGTCTAACAAATTAGTTTTTTATCGACTTTTTTTCCATAGAATACAGTTATTTAACTAAGTAGAAGAACAGCATCCAGAAAAGTTTTCCAGGAATTTAACGAAAATGGTTTCAAAACGAAACGAATAAATAATGCCCGGCTGCTCTATAATATATCCATACATTGTGATTCTTAAATGTGACACTCCAAAATACCTAGGAATAAAACTCGACAGATCTCTAACGTTCAAAAAACATTGCATAAATTTCAAATCAGAAGTCTCCACCAGGAACAACATACAGAGAAAACTGGCCGGGTCATGATGGGGCAGGATTGCACAACCTCCTGTTCGAAGAAACAGCAACAAACAGGGAAAAAAACGAACCTGGAGCAGGAAAAAACCTATCCCATGCTTGGGCTACAACCCTAACCACAACGAATAAGGTCAAGGAAAACTTTCCTCAGAACATCGGAGAAACTAACAACCACTGATGAAGAAGACAAGCAGCAACTATGGACGGCTGAGACGTCCCAACCACCTGGTTGAAAAATTTTTTCATTATCTTTACCGCCTGGTTACGATGAGAATTGGTCAGCCTGGAAGTTCTTCAATAGGCTGAGTCAGATGTGAGCAGATCACGGGATAACCTGGCAAAATGGAGATACACTGAAGAAAACAAAAGCCATTGTGACTGCGGAGAAAAACAGACTGTTCAATTTATGCTTCAGTGTCGACTGTGTCCAGCCACCTGATCAGAAGATGACCTTCACCAGGCAATGGAAAATGCAAAGGAAGTTGCCAAACTTTGATCAAAGATTATATAAACTGTGTTGATCTGTCAATAATTGTATATACTGTGTTTTATGTATGTTTCTGACACGAGACTAATAATAATAATAATTCTTATTTGCAGCGTTAAATTAGTAATGTAGATGTTGTAACTGTGAATTGCGCTGTTCACGTAGGAGCCGCAAAGTAAGTAATTTTTTGCCAATTTTTTCTTCTCTTTTTTCTGTGGCCTTCTATCCACAGTCTAGAGTTACAGGGACAGCGGACCATTGATTTAAAAGTAGTTTAACAACAATATCATTATACTATGTATTTCGGTACAAATCACTCCATTCCTTTGATGAAAATCCGAGGTCTGGAAACCAAAATACAGTAACCGACATGGATTTTTAGTGGACCCGGACAACCACAAACAGTGAAACTTACCTATAGATTGATGGGATGAAGAGGGTCAGTCAGTCGGTTTGAAACAGGAATTCGAAACTGTAAGTACCGGAGACACAAAAGGGATTGGCAGAGGTGAATGAGACGTTAAGTTTAAGAAATATGGTAGGATCGAAAGGTATCGAGCAGTCATTAGGTTAACTTTGCTCCGTGAACAATGTACTGTCGGCCGTGCACATTCTATTTGGAAATGGGCACATTACATTTGGAAATGGGATGAAATCAGAGCCGCAAAATCGGCTTGTAAAGCATGGGAAGTATTAGTGCTTGTCCATTGTTTGCTGTTGAAATAAAGGTGGCGGGAGATCCACATGACGTGTCGGACCCATGTGTCATTGAAGGTTTGTTTCTGGCCCTGTGTTACGTCTCGCTGCTGACAGTCAAAAAGCTCACGTCTCATTCCTACGTTGACTTACTTTGGCACCTCGCCTGTTGTCGATTGGTAGTTAGTGATCCGCCTTTGGAATGAAGAATCGTCTGATCAATGAGCCACATTCGTCATTAATTAACCTGATCCAGGCTCTACAGACATAATACTGACTTCCTGGTCATGGCCTTACATTTTTAGTAGGTAAAGCGTCTGTAATGTGAACCTTCACACGGTTAGCTTACGAGGTGCCGGGGCTAGCAGTGTATTTAACACTAAATTCTTCTAGAATCTACATATGTAAATGATGCTCTAAGCCCCCCTATTCTAACTCCGACTTTTGTTGTTGCACAAGGATAAAAAAAAAAAAAAAACAGCCGAACTGACTCTAATCAACCCTGCCAGTGGAGTAGAAGAGAGTTTGGCACCTGCAATAATTTAATTTGATAAATAAGTTAAATAAACGAAGGTTTCATTAACATAGTGAGAAATGATGGGTTGCTCTACCGATTAACAGAATGAAAGTTCTGTCCAAAATAACAATATGATTTATTAAGACTAAACACAAAATAATAAACAAAAACACATGAATTCTAATTGATAATACATCAAATTGGCTCAAATTGGAGACTCATACAAACACTGTAAAGGTGAAGTTGTCCCTAAACTAGATCGTGAGGTTTAAGACGAAGTGGTATGTGGAGCCAATTCCTTGCCACTCAAATCTCAAGAGACACACACAGCTAACCCAACAGTAATTGCTGCTACTCAAGACAGAACAAAGTTAGAAAAAGACGAACAGGCGCACTCTGCTGAGCTCTGATTGACTAGGAAAATCCCTATCTGCCGGTGCTGCGGCTGTCTTCTTGACTGCCAGAACACGATCTGGCGTATCGGCGGCGATGGCTGGTTGCTTCGACGTCCTCGACCGAAAGGCGAGAGCCGACTACCCACAAGAGCACCCGTACAGGCCGAACGCAGAACATTCCCGCCCCCACGACAGTGGCCGTGGTTAAACGTTCAAATCAAACGTTCCAATCAGCAACTCGAAAACCGGCGGAAAATTCCACTCCATTGCTGGAGCACTACCATTCCACCAATGGAGATTCTTGGCGCCAATTTCTGCGCTGATTTTGCTACGTCACGGAGCTATGCCCTGAGCAAGCCAATCACAGTTACTATTTTGCAGAAAGCGCGGGAATTTTCCCGCCACAACTGCCTGGGTACACAAGTCATTCTCACGCCTCGCTGGTAGCCCGCCAGAAAGTGTTTTCGCTAAGTTTCTCTGAAGTAACGGAACCTCTAGCCCAGCCGCTACTTCAGACCCCAGTGGGCGTGTCTCTTGACAATGTCGGCGTCTGGAAAGCATTCACTCGACTGCCTCACACACGTCGGCTTAACCCTCTCGAGATCAGTGGTGCCCGCCTGTCACCGGACCACCTGGGAGACGAGAGACGCTGCGTGGGAAGTCCGCGTGTGAAGGAATAGCAACTTTCCACCGCGTGCAATTAGAGAGGAGAATAGTAAGATAGAAATATGAGAGGGGGCTCATGCCACCTCTCATTGCCCCTACGCCATTTTAGATTGTAATTGGTGAGTGGTTGGCTCACTTAGGAGCAAGGTAGTGAGTCAATCGCCCAAGAACAATCTTACAAACTGGCTCCACATGCCGCACTCTATAAAAGAATCACTGCAACCGAAAAATGCAGCTCATAGAGGGAGGATTATTTATGATGTAGCCAACTTCACCTTCTTAATATGGAACACTAACACACATCACACATCCATACCCAGGGAGCCCCTTCCAAACACCGATTCACACAGACATTCACGCTCTAAATATGGCCCAGGCATGTGAGCCAAATATGGAGCAGTTTTTTCTTTACAATCAGAGTTGGAGTGCTCCGCAATTAAATGCCCAAGATTTTACAACAATTTGAATCATGAAACTAACCTGAACTCACTCACACATGATACTATTTAAGTTAACAATCTCTTTGTGAGCTTTCAGAATCTAGTTACAACATCCGATTCATTCTGTCTCCCTGCAGCAAGAATAACCTTTACAAAATGTTCCCTGAACTGATGGTCCATTCACAATGACAGTGGTGGTATCTGCTTCAGTTTACGTGGACTTCAGGCACACTGTTTGCATACACACAACAATAAATACAAAATACAAAAAAAACATGGTGTGGAGAACAATACAGTAATTTGTAATAAGAATTACAGTGTAAAAACACAAACACATACAAGGTACAACATACATTACAAAAACAACACTGTCCGTTACTATGCAAAGCTCTTCTGCTAAATTAGGGTGTGATAGGATGGGTGCTTGTAATAATGCGAATTTTAATGCTTTCCATTCGGATTCGGCCGCCTTATCCCATTCCCAAGGAATCTTCTTTCCTGTAAGTTGATGCAACCTAGGACTGCTCTGAGTTTTGACATGTATAAAGCGGTTGTAAAAATTTATGATCCCCAAGAACCCCCTTAACTGCTTCTTTGTCGTAGGAATGGGAAACTTTTCAATCGCTTCGATCTTTTCGGGATTGGGCGCAATGCCCTCACCCGTGATGATATGTCCTAGAAATTTGACAGAGGACGTCCCAAAATTCGATTTTTCGATATTGATAGTCACTCCGTATTCCTTGATTGTCGCAAGGAGTTCACCGAGGACCGCATTGTGCTCTCCCCAAGATTTATCCGCGATCAGCAAATCGTCCACATAGCTGGTGACATGACGTTTCAAATTATCGCTTAGTATGCCGTCCAGCCCCCGAATGAATGCGGCAGACGAAATGTTCAAACCAAATGGGAGACGACGAAACCGGTAACATCTTCCAAATGCTAAAAAGGCTGTGTACTGTCTGCAATTTGGATGGAGCTCGATCTGCCAGAAACTCGATTTTAGATCAACTGATGAGAAGATTGATATTCCATGGAAGTTTTGTAAGAGTTCCTCTAATCGTTCCGGTCTGTCTGTTTCGGGTTCTATTATGGTATTAATTTGTCGCGAGTCCAAGACTAAACGAATACTACCATCTGCCTTCTCGACTACTCTTAACGGGTTATTATAGGCTGAAGCCGTAGGTTCTATTATTCCTTCACTCAGCATTTGCGTAATTTCAGTTGCTACTTTCTGTCGATATGCCAAGGGGATTGGATAGGGTGGCACACGAAACTGGTTGTGCGGACGTACACAAAATTCATATTGGAAGTTCTTTATTGATCCTGTCTTGGGAAGGAAGACCTCCGTATGTTCTACTAGTAATTTATGAAGTTCTTTGCGGTGGTCGCACATTTTATTCTTTATTGCTTCCACTTTTTCTCCTATTTTCTCCTTTATTTCTCCCATTATTCCGACTTCATTCTCATCCGTCTCCTCTCCCCTACCCACAACGTCGACCTGTTCTTCCTTTCTGTCTTTCAGACACGCATAGTTTATCCGTACACAGTTAGACGGTAGTTGAGCTGGGATCAGCTGGTCGTCGAACTTAATGTGGACAGGATTCCCTTTCCTCAAAACCACTTCACCTCGTTCTAGATAAACTATCGCTTCATGTTCATTTAGGAAGTCCGTTCCTATTATCATGTCGATCGCCAGATTTGGCACGATCCAGAAGTTAGACTCTATTTTGTGTCCTTGGCAGGAGAATTCCAGTCTTGTTTGTTGGGTGACCTCCGTACATTTACCCGCTAATGCCCCTTTTATTTTGGTTTTCTTAACCGATAGGACAGGCCAGTCCATCTCCTGAGAGCACCTCTTGTATGCTGCCTCAGATATTGCTGTTATGTAGCTTCCACTATCTATTATCGCATTCATACTCTTTACCGCTATTGCTACTGTGATAAGAGGCTGCCGATCATGTCGAGGAGTTGCTTTATGTTCCTCGAGCAGGATTTCTGATAAATCTTCGTAATGTATCATCCGTAGTTGGCCAGGTCCGAGATTACGTGCGAAGTTCTGGCGGCCTGTGTTCGCACTAGTCTGGCGTCAATCCCTTGTTAAGCTCCCCCTCCTCTGACGTGCATTAGGATTTGCGGGTCTAGTTTCAATCTCCTGGTTCCACTGTTGTCCTTGGTTTTGCTCTCTCCAATTACGGTCGCTTTGCCATTCGTTATTCCTCCTATCCCAGATTCCTTGTCTAGATTGACCCTGCTCCCTTACGTTCTGGTTTCCGTGTCTTTGGTTTCCATAACCTTGAATAGCGTAACCTTGACTTCCGTAATCCTGGTTTCCTAACTGACCAGTGCGATTATGCGATCTGTTGTCGTCTTCTGTTCCTGGCCGGTGGTATTTGTTACTTTGCCCCTTCTTCCTGTCCTTTGCGTCTTGTTTATCAAAGACTACTTCGAGTTCGCGCAATAGACTCTTGAATGCTTCTATGTCAGATCCACACTTGCCGACAAGTGTCTGTTGGTACCTAACTGGCAATTTGGAAAAGCAAAATCTAATGATTTCTCCGTTGCTATATGGACTATCTATAAATTGATTCTTCTTGAGTAAATCATCAAGAAATTTGGTTGCGCTCCTATGCCCGGACACTTCCAGTTCAGGACAAAATATTATTTCCTCTTTAATCCTGTCTTGCGTTTCCTTTGACCAGTAGGTCTGCAGGAATGCACCAACAAAATCCTGATAAGTCCGACACGTCACTGCCACACCCCATCCCGCATCTTTTCCGCGGCTTGGCCTTCGATGTGTCCACACATGAATTCTAATTTTGCCTGGGTTGGCCATGATGCCGGTAATGAATTTGTAAACTGCATCATCCAGCTCTTCGGATGCATCGACCCTCCATTTTCTTTGATCTTCTTGAATTTTAGTATCGACAGGAAGTGATTGTGATCAAAATCCTGTCTGATCCTCGCACTGGTGTTGTCAGTCGTTTCCGATACTTGCACGTCTGCTTAGTGTCCTGTTCTATCTTGCTGATAACTGTGATGTGCTACCTCTGTATCACAGTGGAAGTGGCACTCAGAATTCACTCTCCTAAGTGGGCTATAATTATTGGAGCTATTACTCGCTGTTTCTGCGTGTGCATTGTTAGTTCCGCACTCGGTCATTGGGCTAGAGCACGGCGGGCTTTTCCTCGAAGACACAATTCTGTGTACTCCATCATTGGTATCCGAACGCGCAGTGCTCGTGTGCCCGTTTTGCTCTAGTTTTGCTATCCGACTCTCTACTTCTTCCATTCGTTTCGTGGTGTTCGCAACCGCGATATTACCTTGAGTTTTTAAGAATGCTAGGGATTTTGAGTGGGATTGTGTTGTACGTCGTAAGCGCCCTGCGAGTTTAGAAGTTGCTTCCACGACTTTCATTGCCCCTATTGCTGCCGTTTTGGCCAGGCCTGCTACTTTTTGTGCAGCCATTGACATTTGTTTTACTTCTCCACATTCTTTCTTTATTGTTAGTAATTCCCCACGAATTTCCTCTATATGGGAAATTATTGCCTCAGTGTCCTTCTTACGCTGTTTGTCAGCTTCTTCCTTCTCCTTCTTACGTTGTTTCTCCTCTTCTTCCTTCTCCCTCTTACGCTGTTGGTCAGCTTCTTCCTTCTCCTTCTTACGTTGTTTCTCCTCTTCTTCCTTCTCCCTCTTACGCTGTTCGTCAGCTTCTTCTTTCACTGATCGTAGGAAGTTCAGTATTGGGTTTACGTCATCTTTTTGATCCTCTTCAAACGTGGGAGATGTAACTCTGGACACCTGGGCGCTAGAGCTCTGACGTGGCCGAGCTAGCCCCTGTCTGCTCTCGTTCGTTTGATTATAAACTTCTGCTACCGTCTCGACCTGTGTGCCTGTCTCTGTTTCATCCTCTACTTCACTATCATAATCACGGCCGCAACGCTGCTCTGAGATCGCGTCCAAATCACCTTCCTCATCAATGACCCTGTCGTCCTGTCCTGCTAAAAATGTGCCCATCTCACCTTCGAACCTATCCCCGTCAGTAACTTTTGTTTTAGTTTCGCTCACTAATAGTCGTGCCTTACTTCTCGTGATCATTCATGAGAAACAAAATTTATCTCAAATACACAGTAAAAATAATGTACTCCCTGTATTTTTACACATAGACATAAAATTTCAACAACGCTGTTCCAACACTGTAATCACAAACGCAATTTGATGTGGTACAGAATCCGCACACAAATCCGACAAAGTGCGATGTGGTACGGACACCACATCAACGAAACACAAAAACAATGAACAAACCAAAAATATATACACTGAACCAAAAACTGTAATCATGCGCCGCTACTTAAAACTAAATGCGGAACTACCAGAAAAAAAACTTGAGTATTAATCAATAAAAAAAATTAAACAAAAAAAATTCTGAGTGTCCCTACTACTAATAATACTTGCTTATCAGCGATTCACAGGAAAGATCCTGGCAGGGTCGCCATTTTATGCGAGGTGCCGGGGCTAGCAGTGTATTTAACACTAAATTCTTCTAGAATCTACATATGTAAATGATGCTCTAAGCCCCCCCTATTCTAACTCCGACTTTTGCTGTTGCACAAGGATAAAAAAAACACGCGAACTGGCTCTAATCAACCCTGCCAGTGGAGTAGAAGAGAGTTTGGCACCTGCAATAATGTAATTTGATAAATAAGTTAAATAAACGAAGGTTTCATTAACATAGTGAGAAATGATGGGTTGCTTTACCGATTAACATAATGAAAGTTCTGTCCAAAATAACAATATGATTTATTAAGACTAAACACAAAATAATAAACAAAAACACATGAATTCTAATTTATAATACATCAAATTGGCTCAAATTGGAGACTCATACAAACACTGTAAAGGTGAAGTTGTCCCTAAACTAGATCGTGAGGTTTAAGACGAAGTGGTATGTGGAGCCAATTCCTTGCCACTCAAATCTCAAGAGAGACACACAGCTAACCCAACAGTAATTGCTGCTACTCAAGACAGAACAAAGTTAGAAAAAGACGAACAGGCGCGCTCTGCTGAGCTCTGATTGACTAGGAAAATCCCTATCTGCCGGTGCTGCGGACATACATTACCAAACTGTCTTCTTGACTGCCAGAACACGATCTGGCGTATCGGCGGCGATGGCTGGTTGCTTCGACGTCCTCGACCGAAAGGCGAGAGCCAACTACCCACAAGAGCACCCGTACAGGCCGAACACAGAACATTCCCGCCCCCACGACAGTGGCCGTGGTTAAACGTTCCAATCAGCAACTCGAAAACCGGCGGAAAATTCCACTCCATTGCCGGAGCACTACCATTCCACCAATGGAGATTCTTGGCGCCAATTTCTGCGCTGATTTTGCTACGTCACGGAGCTATGCCCTGAGCAAGCCAATCACAGTTACTATTTTGCAGAAAGCGCGGGAATTTTCCCGCCACAACTGCCTGGGTACACAAGTCATTCCCACGCCTCGCTGGTAGCCCGCCAGAAAGTGTTTTCGCTAAGTTTCTCCGAAGTAACGGAACCTCTAGCCCAGCCGCTACTTCAGACCCCAGCGGGTCTCTTGACAATGTCGGCGTCTGGAAAGCATTCACTCGACTGCCTCACACACGTCGGCTTAACCCTCTCGAGATCAGTGGTGCCCGCCTGTCACCGGACCACCTGGGAGACGAGAGACGCTGCGTGGGAAGTCCGCGTGTGAAGGAATAGCAACTTTCCACCGCATGCAATTAGAGAGGAGAATCGTAAGATAGAAATATGAGAGGGGGCTCATGCCACCCCTCAAGCTGATAGTAAAGAGTACATCTTAAAACTATTATTTGGTGAAAGGAAGTCAATTCTCCCTTTCCTAACGTTTATTCTGCTGAATGAGGCCAGCTACTTTCATGATTTGGCATATTCATTTAGAAAACTCTTTGAGTCTGCACTCAACCTAAATTAGAGTGTGATGATGATGATAATGGTGTCGACAGTGCCCGTCACAATGATGATGATAATACAGGCAGGCACGTATGTTTAATAGGACTTTAACTTAAAGACCTAATTATGATGCCACTCAGGGTATCTCGACAACGGCCCCGAATACCTCGACGTTTGTATAACGACCGGATAATTTTGACTTGCAGTAAGGCGCTTAAGTTCTTCACAGTGACCTGAGTACAGGTACTGTAATCTAGTATTGACAAATGAAACATTACAGTGAGCGGCAGAAAGATGAACAATTTTTAAAAAATATTTCAGTTTAAGTTAATGGTTGGATATTCTTCCTCTCGTCAGTCGTCAGTTAACGGAGAGGAGAGGAGGAATTTGCGCCATTTGTTTGTGAATCATGTAAATTCTGATTTTTTAAGATAGTATGTGCTCTAACGCAGAAGTTGGAGATCCGTCCGCATTTGTCTAACGGAGAGAGTAAAAGCGTCACAAACTGCGTTCCGATTAAGATTTATTCCAGACATGTTTATCGTTGATGCGCTAAATAAGCCATAGAATGAGGTCGAGATGGTGTCAGTTAAAAACTATAATAACATACACTGAAGAGCCAAAGAAACTGGTACACCTGCCTAATATCGTGTAGGGCCCCCGCTAGCATGCAGAAGTACCGCAACAAGACGTGGCGTGGATTCAACTAATGTCTGGAGTATTGCAGGAGGTAACTGACACCGTGAATCCTGCAGGGTTGTCTATAAATCTGTCAGACACCGAGGGGGTGAGTCTTCTTCTGATCAATACGTTGCAATCCATCCCAGATATGCACAATAATGTTCATGTCTGGGGAGTTTGGTGGCCAGCGGAAGTGTTTAAACTGAGAAAAGTGTTCCTGGATCCACTATGTCACAATTCTGGACGTGTAGGCTGTCGCATTGCCAAAGTCGGTCGGAATGCACGATGGACATGAATGGATGCAGGTGACCAGATAGGATGCTTACGTACGTATCACCTGTCGTATCTAAACGTATCATGGGTGGCATATCACTCCAACTGCAAATGCGCCACACCATTACAGAGCCCCCAACAGCTTGAACAGTCCCCTGTTGACATGCAGGGCCCATGGATTTATGAGGTTGTCTCCATACGCGTACACGTCCACCCGCTCGATTCAATTTGAAACGAGACTCGTCCGATCAGCAGCATGTTTCTAGTCATCAATAGTGCAGTATCGGTGTAGCCATAAATATACACACACCAAAAATGTTTTGCGTCATCTCGGTTTCAAGAGTTCCGGAACCTGTACAGAAAATAGGAATAGAGATAAACATAAACATCATTTTCGCCCTTTTTATTGCTGATGAAAACTACACGTTGTACCACCATACAGCGAGACCCTCAGAGGTGGTGGCCCATAAAACAGCCCTTTTCGATCTATCCCAGGCATGTTCGATAGGATTCATGTCTGGAGAACATGATGGCCACTCTTGTCCAGCGATGTCGTTATCCTGAAGTAAGTTATTCACACGATGTGCACGATGGGTGGGCGAATTGTCGTCCATAAAGATGAATGCCTCTACAATTTGCTGCCGATATTGATGCACTATCGGTCGGAGGATGGCACTCTCGTATCGTACAGCCGTTACGGCGCCTTCCATGACCACCAATGGCGTACGTCGGCCCCACATAATGTCACCTCAAAACAGCAGGGAGCCTCCACCTTGCTGCACTCGCTGGACAGTGTGTCTAAGGCGTTCAGCCTGACCGCGTTGCCTCCAAACACGTCTCCGACGATTGTCTGGCTGAAGGCAAATGCGACACCCATCGGTGAAGAGAACGTGATGACAATCCTGAGCGGTCCATTCGGCATGTTATTGGACCCATCTGTACCGCGCTACATGGTGTTGTGGTTGCAAAGATGGACCTCGCCCTGGACGTCGGGAGTGAAGTTGCCCATCATGCAGCCTATTGCGCACAGTTTGAGTCGTAACACCACTTCCTGTGGTTGAACGAAAAGCATTATTCAATATGGTGGCGTTGCCATGAGAGTTCCTCCGAACCATAATCCGTAAGTAGCGGTGACTACTGCGAAACGCTTTTGGTGTGTGCGTATATATAGGCGCTGCCGACCGCGGTGCCGTATTCTGCCTGTTCACATATCTCTGTATTTGAATCCGCACGCCGCTACCAGATTCTTTGGCGCTTCAGTGTAGTTGCCTTGTCTGACATCTCACTCCGGCATCGGATGGCGTCCCGACGTCATGGCAAAATGTGCTCAGTCACAAACACGTCTTGGTTTTCTAATTCATTCATTTCAGTAAATGGTACTCCCTTGCTGTATACATTAATCATGACCCCATTAATACAAATAACAGATTTACTAAGCATTTATAATAGATGCTAGAGAATCCAGTGACGACCAGTTCTTCACCAGAGAAAATATACAAGCTTTCTCCTTCTTTTCTCAACAAGTGTCCGTAAACTGGCCTTCGAAACCCTCCAACTGATGCGCTCAATACTAGAGCCACTATATCATTGGGATTTCTCTTAGACGTATATTAGCGCACAAAATGTCAATTGCTTACCTGTGTCTGAGAGATATAGACACAGTCTCTGGCATAATGCAAAACGTCATAAATTCTCTAATCCGTCCTCATAAACAATCGAATTAATTATTGAAGTGACGGTCATAGGGACAGTAGAGACAGGTCACAAGGACGTGTACACAAAGCCGCGGAGTAGGGGGGCTAGCCCAGCAACAGCAACGTCATTCACGGTTTTCTGCAAGACAATTTCTTTGTACACGCTCTACCAGTAAGTGCATCGACACAGTTAAGCAAATTTCTTCGTGTACGAAATACTCGAATGAAACGATGATTACACAGTAAACAATTTGTGGTTAAGAAAAATACGTCTCAACACTCAGAGGTTAAGAAAAATACGTCTCAACACTCAATAATAAATTTTAGATGTAATAAAATATTCGCCTAGCGCTTACTAAACTATCTGTCAATAATAGTTTATCTTTTCAAACCAATTTGAATACCGACAATACGAGGCATTTACAACATCCCATGCCAGTGTGGAAAATTATGCATTGGCCAGACAACCAGGACGGTGGACGTCAGGTGCAAAGAACACCAGAGGCACACCAGACTCGGACAGGCAACCAAATATTCCATAGCGGAGCACTGTATGGAGCTCGGTCACTGGATGGACTGCAAAAACACCAAAATTGTGACACAGACTCCAAGATTTTGGGACAGTGTCATAAAGGAGGCCATCGACATCAAGGTCAGAGACAACCTAATAAACCGAGACAGCGGTTATCAGTTCAGCTCGGCGTGGAGTCCGGCTCTGGAGCTTATCAGGGCCCAACGAAAGGAACCAAGAAACTCCTCAAGAAGTAGTAACACCGCAGCAGGAGCAGCGCGAGGCGGGCGCGGACCGCGAACGCAACTCCCGACGCAGGACGGGCCTCTGACAGCCGCCACGACCGCAGATGATGGACAAGCCGAGCGCGGACGACCGTCAGAGCACCAGGGAAGTGCAAACACATCAGGAGCAGCGCCAGGCGGGTGCGGACCACGAACGGAACGCCCGACAAACGACGGGCCTCAGAGAGCTGCCACAGACGGAGACCAAGTCGGGCGCGGACGTTCGAGGGGGCACCAGAGAAGAGACAACACCTTACAAGCAGCGCCAGACCGGCGCGGACCGCGAACGGAGCGCCTGACGCGAGACGGGCCTCAAACAGCTGCTACAACTGCAGATGGACGAGGCGGGCGCGGACGTCCGTGGGAGCACCAGGGAAGTGCCTTCTTTTTTTTTTTAGCTGTGTGGTGTCGTGGCCTAAGTGCTACCGCCTTTGGCGGCTGGACTTCCAAGGTTGAAAGGTAGGTTTTGTACATCTTTATTGTAATCGTTTGTAGGACTTCGGCCGCACAGGGGTCCTTTGTGCCCTACATACCTTAGCTTCACTTTTTAATGTGTTGTGAGGGCCCTAGGAACCTTGACTTTATGCCAGGGATCAGGTTGGATGGTTGCGACTCCTTCGAGTTGCCTCGTCGACATCCTTAAGTCGTCGATTTTGGTGATGAGACGCTGGACATGTAATTGGATTATTTGATCTATCGGTGAAACCTGCAGTTCATCATGTAAGGAAATAATCCGGGACCACCTGGGCGCTTTGAGTATGATTCGTAGACACCGGTTTTGCAAGCGTTGTAGTTTGCGGATGTTGGTGGCGGATGTGATTCCCCACGTAGCGCAGCCATATAGCATCATCGGGAGTATTGTCGCTCGGTAGATGCGGAGCTTCGTCGCGACATTCAGCTCAGTGCTTGCTAAGAAGGGGTAGAGTCCATGGATGGCGCAAATGATTTTGAGGCTTTTGTCGTTAACGTGGGCTGAAAATGTAAGTTTATGGTCCAGGGTGACCCCCAAATACTTCGTTGTGGTGCACCAATCGATGGCGTGGTCATTGATCTGGAGGCGACGGTGAAGAATCGGTCTCCGGAGAGTGAAGAGTATAGCCTTCGTCTTGAGTGCATTGATCTTGATTTTGTTGTCCGTTGCCCACAATAGAAGGATATCGATCTGGTGCTGCAAGCGGGTGATGGCTGTATCTAATGAACGGCTACAGGTAAGAAGAGCCGTATCATCAGCGAATTGTGCGAGCATAATGTTCGGAAATTTGGGCGTGTCATTCACGTAGATGGTGAATAGGATGGGAGAGAGTACCGATCCTTGCGGTATGCCGTCTGAGAGAGGTTTGGTGTCTGAGTGTTGATCGGCCTGTTGGACATATAAACGGCGGTTGGTCAGGAAGCTGTCGATGATCTTGATGTAACAGTTGGGGATGTCGGTGGTGTTCCGTAGTTTCCTTAAGAGCTTCTCTCGCCATACCTTGTCAAATGCTTGTTGGACATCCAGAAAAATGGCTGCTGTGTAGTGGTTTAGGTTGATTTGGTTTGTAAGGTGTTCCGAGATCAGGAGCAGCTGGATTTCGGCGGAAAGTTTCGGTTGAAAGGCAAATTGGTCGGGTCGAATGACGTCATTTTCCAAGAGGGACGGCTTGATGCGGGCCAGGATGACACGTTCAAACGTTTTGCCCATCGTGGAAAGGAGACTTATTGGTCGGTGGTGCTCAGGCTGGAGTAGGTCCTTACCCGGTTTCAAGATGGGTATAATCTTGGCCAGTTTCCATTGTGGGGGAAAATGTTCCTTCTACAGGCATTCGTTGAATATTCTCGTTAGTAGCACTAGCGGTTTCCGGGGGAGGTGTTTTAGATGGTCATTCGAAATTCCATCAGGTCCGGGAGCAGATGTGGAGTGTAAGTTCCTGAGAAGGCGACGAATTTCCCTTGGCGACGTCAGTTCTGTCCGGTCTCCGCTGGGGTGTTGTCTTATGTGGTGGGCCTCTGCCCGAGTGCACGCGTCCTCTTCTTCGTCGTTGTGAAATTCCGCAAAAGTCAGGCGTGATTGCGTATCGTAAGTTTCCGGAAAAAGTTCAGCCTTTTGGAGGCTGTCAAAGATGAGGTTGGTTCCATCTGTGAGCGCCGTTTTCGGTGGCCTGGGTTTCTTGATGTTACGGATGAATGCCCATTCATCACGCGATAGGTGTTGAATTTGGGCCATCCGGTCCTCCCACAATTCAGCGCGCCATTCCTGGCAACGCCACGTGAGTTCCCTGGAGAGCCGGTGCATTTCACGTTTATATGCTGGGAGGCGGGTTTGTTGGCATTTTTTACGAGCTCGATTCTTCAAATATTTCAAGTCTTGCAGTGCTGGCGGCAGTGGTTCGCGATATGGTGTCGAGAAGAGTAACTTTGTGGAGGCCTGGTGGGCGGCTTTCTTGTTTTTCGAAGTCAGACGAGTGATGGCGTCATCGAGTTGCTCTGGGGTGGCTAATGGCTCGGTGGGGCGCACATTATCGTTCAGCCACCTGGCGAAGGATATCCAATCTGTGGCGACTTTTGTTTTCGGTGGCAGTGTTTGAAGAGCTCCAGACAGGGTTCCGAGAACAGGTTGGTGATCGGAAGTCAAGTCATTGATCGTTTGGAGTGATAGATCGGGATTCACATTCTTTACTATGGCCACATCGAGGACATCTGGCTGATGGCGTCGAACAGTAGGCAGGTAAGTCGGTTCCTCCGGACCTTGGGTGAATGCTTGGAGCCGAAGTTCAAGTTCGTAGAGACGGGTGCCTTTGGCGTTCGTCTGCCGCGAGTTCCAAGCTACATGTTTCGCATTAAGATCCCCACAAAGGAGGACTCTGTCGTATCGATCAAAGATGGAGATGAAGTCTTCATCCGTGAAGGCCGCGCCAGGGCTCAAGTAGGCTGCGACGAACGTGAGCTTCCCCTGTGTGATGGTGATCGTGACTGCGGTGGCTTCAAGACTCGTCATGTCAGACAAGGTTTCGAGGGAGTGAGTGAGGGAAGATCGCCGGTAGATTGCTGTACCTCCACCTCGCCGATTGCGGCGGTCAGTGCGGTATCCCACCATGTTGCGAATGTTGAAGGTTTGGGTGGGTCGCAGATGCGTTTCTGACAATCTGAGCACGTCAATTTTATGTCGTTCGACGAAGTCGGTGAGTTCTACTTTCTTGGGAGCGACGCCATTGGCGTTAAAGAAGCAGAATGTAAGATTTCTGTGTTGATGCCGCTCTTGATCCATATTAGTCGGTGAAAAAGGCTACGATTCCTTCCAGTAGAGTGAGTAGTTTGGATAACAAATCCGGTGCGTCGTTGAATTTGCGAGCTGTATCCACTATGATGGCAAAGACGTTTTTCGTTTTTAGTAAGTTGATGATTGAGCCCATGTTAGATAGCGCTGCGATAATATCGGACAGACCGCGGGCGTTGTCCATGAATCGTTGCTGCTGTTGTTGCTGGCGAAGATCTTGCAGTCGTTGGCGCGCCGTGTTTTCCTGGCGAGTTGGTTGTTGCTGGGACGGTGTTTGAAAGAAGGACGATGCAGCCGTCCAGGGTGTTCGGAGAGATGGGAAGTCTTGCGGTGTCGCCGCAAACGACGGCTGTGGTGGTTGTTGTGGCTCCTTGGATGGTGGAGGTCGCAATTGGTAGGCGTGTATCGCCTTCTGAAATTCAGGGCAACCACGCCAAGTCGCAGGGTAGCCTTCTTGGCGACAGTTGGCGCAGATGGGGGGGCTCTGTTCGTGGCTTGGTACAATCCTTTGCGTGGTGGTGGCCGCCACAGCGTACACACCTGACCGGCATCTGACAGTACCGGCCAGTGTGGTTGAAATTGAGGCATTTCTTGCACTGGGCAGGCCCGTCAAGTGGCTTGTAGTCTTCTACCTTTGCTCTGGTATGGAACAGATATTGTATATCGTAGATGGTGCGGCTTTTCTGTCCATGTGGCAGAGATACACAGTAAGCCGACTGTGGAATCAGTTTCTTGGAGGTCATGTCTCGTTTCTTGAACTGGTGTACGTTCGTGACCGTGAACTGCATGTGGCGAAGTTCGGCGGCGAGTTCGTCTTCGGTAATTTCCTCTGGGATATTCTTGAGGACCACTTGGAGTTCTCTGTCTTCTGCTGCTTGGTGGGTGAAATATGGCATGTTGATGGAATGGAGGTAGTCCAGTGCTGCTTGTTGGTCCGCCAGCGTTTCAAAGTGGTATTTAATCTGATTGTTTTTGTAGATCGCCTTGAGTGGTCCGCTGATCTTCTTTTTTAATTGAGCGTTTAGTTCCAGGTATTTTCCTGTGTAGTTGATTGTGACAGTCGGTATTCTAGGTTTAGGCGGTGGCGGAGCTGCGGTGTCCCGAGTATTTGTAGCGTGAGGTTGAGGCTGGTGTTGGTCTTCTGTAGCTGCGTCCTGTTGCTGTAGTGGTGTATAGTAGTTGGTGGTGGGTACAGCTCGTGATTCCGTCTGCATGGGGGTGTTCTCTTCGGCTTTCCTGCGCTTGATGCTTTTCCGGCGGCGTCTGACTTCCTGGAATGGTGCATCAGAGTCGCTGGATTCATCCTGATAGTCCATGGCATGGTGTTGTTCCGTCGGAATTCGACTCGTCGTTCTGCAGTCGTCAGAGGATGAGTTGTTACTGGTGGTGGGGCCATCTTGATCCCGCCGTCTTGCGAGTTCCTTTGCTCGTGCGTCGCGGTCGCGGCGGAGTTGTTCGAGTTTCTCTTGAATCATCGCACTGCATAAGTCTTCAGGCGTGGGGGCCGGTGGGGCGGGGTGTCGCGGTCGAGTGCCCTGAGTGGTCCTGCTCGCAAATTCTGCCTCAGCCCTGTGCGTCTGAGCCGGCCGGTGTGGCCGAGCTGTTCTAGGCGCTTCAGTCTGGAACCGCGCGACCGCTACGGTCGCAGGTTCGAATCCTGCCTCGGGCATGGATGTGTGTGATGTCCTTAGGTTAGTTGGGTTTAAGTAGATCTAAGTTCTAGCGGACTGATGACCTCAGATGTTAAGTCCCATAGTGCTCAGAGCCATTTGAACCATTTGAACCTGTGCGTCTCTTCTGGCCTAAAGGAACGCGGGCTTGCCACCCACGGGTGGGGCCCCGGCTCCTCGTCGTCCCCTACTCTGTCCATCCTACAAGTGCGGCTAGTCCGCACTATCTTGCCTGCTCTCTATGTCGGTCGTCGGTCCTATAACACGACAAATTGCTTAGTACTCGCTAAAAAGCAAGTGAATCGCAGAGTTTTAGTAGCTCTCGATAGCGGCGAGTCGCACAAGGCTTCCACACACACTACGATCGCTAAGGGACTCCAACCCTTTCTTGCCAGGGAAGTGCCAGCACCTCAGGAGCAGCGCCCAGCGGGCGCGGACCACGAACAGAACGCCAAACGCGGGTCCGGCTCTAGACAACTGCCACGACCACAGATGGTGGACGAGCCGGGCGCGGACGTCCGTGGGAGCACCAGGGAGGGGTCACCGTCACCGTCACTTGTCCATACGGGTCTGCCCTGACCCGTGTTGGGAGCAGGCTAAGCATACACTGCTATTCCTGCATAATCCTGTATCTGTGGAGTGGGTTCCTCACGGTACGAATTGGCCTGAGGGGTTTGCTGGGGTGGAGTTGTCCTCTCTCTGCCACGAGATATTAATCTCGTAACAGGTCAGGCCAACGCGTGGTTGGCCTGTGGTGAATAGGATGGCCCAAGTCCCTAATGAGCCTATTGTCGGACTGTACAGTCCGCTCATAGAAGAGCCGCGCCGATTGTTTAAATCGGTCGCGGAGGAAGGGGATGCCGGTTTGGCGGTGTAGCCGAGCGGTCGAATAGAGCCTCGGGAGGCGCAGAGCGAGCTTGAGCGCCCTGTTCTGCACCCTCTGCAGCTTGTTGATGTGTGTGTCGGCTGCGTTGCCCCACACCACGGCCGCATATTCCAGCACTGGACGAACCAGCGCCAGGTACAGCGTGATGCCGTAATGGGGAGGCAAGGCAGACGACGGGTTGAACAGAGGGCACAGAACGCGTAGGCGCCCTATTGCTCTGCCCCTGACGTCCTCGATGTGGGCTTTCCACGTTAGCTTCTGGTCAAGAAGGACTCCCAGGTAGCGGCCAGTTCTGCTCCATGGGACGGGGCTTCCCATGACGGTGACTGGCGGAAGATCTGGTGGCAGTGGTCTTCGCGTGAACACCACAGCCTGGCTCTTCGCTGCATTCTGCTTCAGGCACCATTTCGTCGACCACGCACCAAGGGCCTCACATCCACGCTGGAGCAGGCGGCGCATCTCGACTGCCTTCATACTCCACACGAATAGCGCCGTGTCGTCGGCGTAGAGTGCCAACTTCACCGGCGCCACGCGCGGAGCGTCGGCCGTGAATAAGGAGTAGAGCAGGGGACCGAGAACGGACCCCTGCGGCACTCCAGCACGGATGGGTCGGTGCGTGGACGTCCCCTCGTCCAGGCGGACGTGGAAAGTCCTGTCAGCCAGATACGACTGGAGGAGGACCCCATGCGACGTCGGGACCCCGTGCACAAAAAGTTTGTACACGAGGCCGTCGTGCCACACGGAGTCGAATGCCCTGGAGACGTCGACGAACACCGCCCCAAGGTATTCCCGCGTCTCCAGGGCGCGCATGGCCTCTTCCACCAGCCGCATCAGCTGATGGACCGTGGAGTGACCCCTCCAGAAGCCGAACTGCTCATCCGGTATCACTCCTTCTACTGTCACGTGGTGAAGCAGGCGCCTGGCGTAGAGGCGCTAAAACACTTTGGAGAGGGCCGGGAGCAGACTGATGGGTCTGTAATTGGCAGCGTCACGCGGGTCCTTGTTCGCTTTCGGGATGGCCACCACCTCTGCATGTTTCCACTCAGAGGGGTAGACACCTGAGCGAAGGACCTGGTTGAAGATACCCATCAGCAGCGGATGGGCCCCTGCTGGAAGGTTCCTCAGCAGGTGGTTGGTGACCCCATCAGCGCCTCCGACCTTCCTAGTATTGAGCGCCTGCAGCTCGGAGATGGCTTCGATGACGTCCCCGTCGTCCCTTGCCTCCAGGAACACTGGGAGTTGCTCTGCTACCCGCTGGATGTGGTCTTCATCCAGATTGTCGTCCACTGGGGTGAATGACGATTGGAATTGGTCCGCCAGGACACCTGCTTTGCCGTCTGGGCTGCAGACGACGTCTTGCCCAACCAGTATTGGTGGTATGCGCTGTTGTCGGCGCAGGAACGACTTCACCGTGCGCCAGATGCTGCCGTCCTCTGGGTTGAGGGAGGCGACGAAGGCCGACCACACGCTGTTCCTGTGCACCTCAGCCGCAGCTTTGATGTCTCTCCACATGTGGTTGAGGCGTCGCTTCGTCGCGGGTTGGCGGGTGAGCTGCCACTCCCGGAACAGCCTGTTCTTCTCCCTGATTGATTCCCGTATCGGAGGCGGTAGGTTGCGGGAGAAGTCCCTGGGCCCCTGTGGCTGGGGTGGGGTGGCTGCGTTGGCTGCGTGCAGTAGCTGGCGGGAGAGGACACGCAGAGCGGTGTCTGCGCCCACTGCGTCGGGATCGGGTGTGTCCGCGATCGATTCCAGGACTATCTCCTGGAAACGCTCGCAGTCCATGCTCCGGTACGTCTGTCGGCGTGGTGGCAGCGTGGCTCCGGCGACGTCTATGTCGAAGACCACCGGCAGGTGGTCCGACGACAGGGCACACCGTGTGGAGGCGGTCGTATGGTGCCCGATGCCTTTTATGACTGTGACATCGAGCACGTCTGGCCGTCCCCTGGCTGGGTAGATTGTGGGCACCTGTGGGCCCAGGATCAGGGCGCCGTTCCTCGCGGCAGCGCGGGAAAGTCGGCGGCCACTGACATTCGTGAGGCGGGAGTTCCATTCCGGGTGCTTCGCATTGAAGTCACCCGCAATGAACACCCTCCCCCCAACTGTCAGCAGCGCGTCGACGTCCGCCTCCTGGAGGTGTCCGCGTGGTGGCCTGTAGACTGCCACGAACGTGATCTGCCCGGCTGTCGTGGTGACCGTCACCCCAGTGGATTCCTGGTTGCCAGGTCCGGAAGTTGCACCGGGTGGTGCCTGAGTGATGCACGTACATAGATGGCGGTGCCACCGCCGGCTGTTGGCCTGTCATTGCGGTAGCAAACGTAGTTTGCTACACGCACGTGGACCCCAGGTTTAAGGTGAGTTTCGCCGACCAGGCAGAGGTCAATGGCCTCGTCCTGCATGAACTGGCGAAACTCACCTTGTTGGGGGAACAGGCTGTTTGCGTTGAAGCCGCAAACGGTCAGTCCATGGATGAGTAGATTATCCATGGTGCCGCTTCATGGTGACGGTAGCAGCCTGGAGGGCCTCCGTGACTGCCGTGACTAGCACGGGCAGTTGTTGGAGCAGTGCAGAGAGAGAGCCCAGAAGGGCTCCCAGTTCTGCGGCTGCTGGTGATGGTGCAGGTACAGCCGCAGCGGTGGGCGCGGGGACGGCCGGGCGCGGCGTCGCCGTCGCGTCCGTTCGCTGGACCGCGCGCCCAGCGGCCTGCGGCGCGGGAGTGTTGAGTGGACGGGCAGTGCGTCGTCCACCCTGGTGGTGGTCGGCCTGGGAGGCAGCCTGTGGGGCTGACGAGCCAGGCGCGGTGGATGGTGCGGTCTCGTTCGAGTCCCGTGGCGGAAGTGGCGGGAAGGCCGCTTGTCGTCTCGTGGTGGCGTCAGCGAACTGCCCCTTGGTGGCGGAGGCGTAGCTGGTGCCAGGTTGCACCTTCCTGGCAGGTGCTGATCGTCCGTTCTGCCGTGGGCGGCGGCGGAATGCAGCGCAGCCTCTGTAGCTCGCCACATGTGGCTCGCTACAGTTGCAGCTCTGGTGGGAGTCGGCGCACTTGACACAGCGGGCCGGCATGGAGCAGTAGCGAGCCACGTGGTCAAGGCCCTGGGAGGAGAAGCACTGGGCGCGCCTCCCCTTGGCCTTGAGCGGCTCCACTTCCACCCCAATGCGGGCCACCATCTGCAGCTGGAAGATTTTTCGGTTTTCGAAGTTGTCTGGGAGGACAACTAGGAAAAGAGGCATGTCTCACCTCGTCCTGGGCGACTTCATGATGGTCACGGAGCTGGCCATGTAGCCCAGCCCCGCCAGTTCTTCTTTGAGGTGCGAGGGCTCCATTTTCAGCGGGAGGTGGCGGAAAACCACCTTCAGCTGCTTCACGGGCTCCGCATTATGTGTAAAGCAGTGGAGCTTGTCGGTCTCAATGATCTTCATGGCTGCGCGGTAGTCATTCATGGTGGCGGTCGAAACCCAGTATAGGTCTCGCCCGACACATTTGACCTTGGCAGCGGACGCAACTGTCTCAAATTTATCAAGGAAAGACCTGTAAGTGCCCGTCCATGAGACAGTTATCGGCGGTGTGGCGGGTGCCCGCCTCTTCGGTGGCTCAGTGGCCTCCATGGCCTCTGGCTCGTCGACGTCGATGAATGAGTTCGTTGTCGGGAGCGGCTGCACTGTTTGGAGCCGTTTGGCCCGAGCAGTGTGCCGCCGCTTCGGGACGGTGAACCCGTCGTCTGGTGTCTGGTCTGCCTCAGTGGGGGCAGGGTTGTCTGCCATCTTCTGCTTCTGGCTTCTCCTGCAGGCAAACTGAGCGAATGTGGAGGAGGAGTCCTTCTCTATTGCAGCCGGCCTCTTCCTGGAGGGCTGCGGTGTTGCCCTGGCTTCCGCCTCGAGCAGGTCGCCAAGGTTGGCCTCTACGATAGTGTCGTCACGTGGCAGGACGGTGACGTCTTCTCTCGTCACGCCTGGCGGTACGGTTTCCGATATATCTGTGGCCTCTTCACTGGAAGAGACCGGAGTGGCAGCCAGCAGGGCACCAGTTTCTTCCGGAACTGGGACTGGTGGCGCAACACTCATCGGGGCCGCCGCTGACAGAACAGTGTCGTCTGGATTGAACACGCCTGTCAGGGCTCCCGACGGTACTCGTTCCTCTTCATTGACCACGCAACCGAGTGACTTGAGGTACTGGTGGAACAAGTGGAGAGCTCGTTCGTCGGCGGCTCGTTCCCGGTAATCAGTATCCCGAGACATTCGGTGCAGGACGACGTACAATTGCACCGCTGTAAGCGGGCCTGTTTCCCTAGAATATGCCGTCTCGTGGTCCATTGTCGTTTGCTGCGTCGTCGTACGTGGGGAGCCGGAAGGGGCCGCAGACGGGGCGGACTCGGTCGCCCGAGCACGTCCCGCCTGGCGGCGATCCGCCACACCCTTCGCTTAAGTAGCATGGTCCTGCTCGCACTGCATCGCTTACTCGAGTGACCAGGGAGGGGTAAAAACCTCAGGAGCAGCACGTGGCTGGCGCGGACCGCGAACGGAACGCCCGACACAGGACAGGCCTCAGAGAGCTGCCACAGATGGCGCCCAAGTCGGGCGCGGACGTCTGAGGGAACACCGTGGAAGAGAGAACACATTACAGGCTGCGCCAGGCGGGCGCGGACGGCAGAGAGAGCACCCAGCACCCTCTGAGCATAAATATTGGACAAGATCCTCCAATACGGCAGTCTCAGGAAGCACCTGAAGAAGGTAACGAGTTATGTGGCCGAAATATTGTGCCAGAGCGACACAAACATCCGGCAGTAGACTGGATTATTCCACATGTCAAAATCTCGCCGGGGAAAGCCAGAAGAGTCACAATTTGAATACCGTTATATTCTGAATTTTGAAAAAATTCGCGCCTGGCTCTTACCAAACTCTGTTAATAACCTTCCGGTTAAAAGTTATAGTTAAGAAACATGCGTCGCCCGGCTCACTAAGCCTTAACTGATAGCAATTTAGGTCAAAAAATGGCTCTGAGCACTATGGGACTCAACTGCTGAGGTCATTAGTCCCCTAGAACTTAGAACTAGTTAAACCTACCTAACCTAAGGACATCACAAACATCCATGCCCGAGGCAGGATTCGAACCTGCGACCGTAGCGGTCTTGCGGTTCCAGACTGCAGCGCCTTTAACCGCACGGCCACTTCGGCCGGCGCAATTTAGGTCACAAGATATTGAAAATCAAATGCGCCACGGCGCTGAACATATGTTTAATTAAACATCAACAGGTCAGTGTGAAGTAAGCCACGAAGTTATCAGAATAAAGTCAGATGTGTTTAAGAAAGTGAGACATATACAGTAGAGTTATTACTGTTTTACTGCTCTGGCGTCAAATCGTCAGCAGACCGACATTAGATGGCTCGACCTTTTCCAACATCGGCCCGCTGGTCGGTCGGTCAGTTGCAAAGAGAACAGCGCCAGGCCAGTGGCCGACCAGGACAGTGGAAACTTTCTCTAAGCTGTAGCCCGTTAACTGGGGAAGCAATACAGGCCCAAGAATGGATTGAACCACAACAGACCAAAAACACAAGGTTGAACAGTTCCAGATGGACAACAAACCAGTTCCCCTTACTGTGCCTATACACATTAGCAAAGGCTTTGAATTTAAGCCACAAGAAACTGTGAACTCAATCATACGTCACGCAATTAATGTAGTTCCTGAAACATCGTTAACAGCCATGGCAGAATATTAGGCTTATAAGGGCACAGCGATTTGTGTAATAGTCACGACTGTATAACATATTATACAGCATCAAATCATTGGCTGTCTTAAGTGGTGGCTTATGACGCCTCAACAAAATGTCGAACTCTTGTCCATAAACTCCATCAGAACTTCAAAGCGTGCAGGACATTGTCTTTTAGGTGTAAAAACTTGCCACACGAAATGTCTCACCAGATTCAGAAGCTGGAATTGACAATATGTATTTTCGAGAATTGTAATGCCTGGAGACGGAGTGAGATTGACACGAACTGGAGTCAGGGGACTTACCTCAATCGATCTTCTCGAAGAGTAGAAGTAGGCGCGGGCAGCTTCTGCAACTCCGACAGCTAGAAGGAGCAAGCTAATGCTAAGGTGCAGGATATGGAACTCGGTGAGGAGTGATTACTGCTGCAGGGTAGATAACTACTGGCATTATCTTGCACTAATTTCTGTCAGTTGAATCTCTTACTCTGGAATCTATCTCCTTGATTGTTGCGGAGCCGAGGCTAGCGAATAGTACTAAGTTCCCACTTCTGCCGCAGAACAACACGGAGCTTGCATCGTTATACTCAGCAGATCTTGACTGACTATAGGGTCCTTCTGACACCCTGTTTATACTACCTTCGTGCGTCACAGAAAGCTTCTAGAATGTTCTATAACTCCTCCCTGGAGGTTGACCACGTACTTGGTGTATTTCCATCACCATGTGATGTGAGAAAGCTCTCTGAGCTCTGAGCACTATGCGACTTAACTTCTGAGGTCAGCAGTCGCCTAGAACTTAGAACTAATTAAACCTAACTAACCTAAGGACATCACACACATCCATGCCCGAGGCAGGATTCGAACCGGCGAGCGTAGCGGTCGCTCGGCTCCAGACTGTAGCTCCCAGAACCGCACGGCCACTACGGCCGGCTGTGAGAAAGCTACTTTGATCCCTGTTATGCATTCGGCTACAGCGTCCAGCTAGTCACGTAATGCTATTTGCCGCCTGACGCCGCTTCATCGGCGCTGGCCTGCATCATCGACAAGTACTGTCACAATGCTTCTGTACCGGAGTGTACGCCTAGCTGCCTCTCCCGCTGAATAAGTCCTAATTCATTTAATTTGTACTCATCGCTGCTTGAGATTCGCAACAGAATGCCTGGCTGAAAATCAGCACTTGGTGGTTGTCGCTCCTCCCAACAGTGATAAGCTATCCAACACCACAGACTTCAACACAAAGGCAGCAGCCCCACCGACCAGGGCAAGGTCCGTCTCCTCAGCTCCTCAAACGCCACTCGCTGCATCCACTGCAAGTTCCTGACTGCCTCACCTCTACATACCACGGTGCCTCCTCTGTAACCGTGGTCTCAGTCGTTTGGCGGAGCACCACTCGCACCCTCTCTCAGACATTCCTCGTAAAACTAGCCTGCCAATTCTGCATGCAAAGATCGCGAAACAGTTCGCTAGCGATATATCTCATCGAGCACCGTGGCTCATCCTCCCTCTCCAAAAACTCAACAAGGTCCGACTGCCAGTTTTTGTCAAATAAGGAACGGAAACTGTAGCTCCCTTCCTTGACTTAGGAGACAGCTTTCCAGTACCAATGTTACGTACAAATGGGCTGACTGGGTTGAGAACCTGGATAACCTCAGAAGCCGGCCAGGGTGGCCGAGCGGTTCTAGGTGCTACAGTCTGGAACCGCCTGACCGCTACGGTCGCAGGTTCGAATCCTGCCTCGTTCATGGATGTTCTTAGGTTAGTTAGGTTTAAGTAGTTCTCAGTTCTAGGGGACTGATGACCTCAAAAGTTAAGTCCCATAGTGCTCAGAGTGATTTTTTTGGAAAAGGTATTAAACACGACCAGAATGTACTAGTTGCCATTACGAATACATGGCAGGTGGCCGCAATAACTGACAAAGAGATTATCCATGGGAAAGTGCTCTCTTGAAGAATATAAAAGCCCATTATGAATATTAAAATTGAGTTTATAAATTTTACATTCTCGGCATTCACCACCAAATGCCTTATATCTCGATACAAAGTAGGCCAAGTAAGAAATTCCCTAACCTTGATAAGAGTTCTACAGACTCCTAAGTGTCCAACCACAGAATCGAATTGGGCAACTGAGCATAGGGTTCTGACACTGCTAGCTCCCTTTCTCGATTCCTAGCAGAGAAACTATGACCACCTGTTTCACCAGCTGGGTTAGGTTGTACAACCAAAATGCCATCTGTCTGACACACCAAGTCATTGAGATTCAGTTGTAACTACGTGGCAGACTGAACTGCAACGTACCAAAATTCTAAATCAACAAATTGTTAAACAAAAGGATAGACAAACCAATTCCACTGAAGGTGTCTATGTACATTATCAATGGCTTTGATTTTGCCACAAGAAGCTGGAACTCAACCGCAAGTCACGCAGTTAATGTTTTTCCTGGAACATCAATAACAACCAAAGTAGAATACTAGGTTTATAGGGGCACAGCCATTTGTGTTAGTCATGACTGTATAACATTTTGACTATCGCATATTATACTGCGTCGAACTATTGGCTGTCTTAAGTGGTGGCTTATTACGCCTCTTCAAATGGTAGAATTCTTGTCCATAAGCTCCACTAGAATTTCCAAGCACTGCAGGATGTTGTTCTTAACATGTAAACATGCAATTGTCAGACGAACTGTCTCCCTTGATTCAACAACTGCATTTGGCCTCATAGGTTTCTGAGAAGCCCCATCTCGAAATCAGCATCTGACGGCTGTCGTTCGTTCCAGCAGTGATTTCGGCGTCCAACAACGCACACGCCAACACAAAGACAGGACCCCACCGACAAGGGCATGGCCCCTCTCCTCGGCTTCGCGCACCTCACTCGCTGCATTCACTGCAATTTTCTGCCTCTCCTCTTCATAGCGCGTTGCCTCCTGTGTACCCCGCGGCCTCAGTCATTGGTGTTGTACCACTTGTCTCCTCTCTCAGTCCTTCCTCATAAAACTAGCCAGCCAATTCTATACACAAGAATCGCCAACAAGCCCGCTAGAAATACCGGGTGATCAAAAAGTCAGCACAAATTTGAAAACTTAATAAACCATGGAATAATGTAGATAGAGAGGTAAAAATTGACACACATGCTTGGAATGATATGGGGTTTTATTAAAACAAAAAAAAAAAAAAACAAAGTTCACAAAATATCCGACAGATGGCGCTGGACAGCAAAATGTCAGTGACTCCGCATGACAATCATGTATAAAAGGAGCTGTAATGAGAGAGGGAATCAGATGTGCCAGCAGTCGCAGCATGTTGACGTTACCTGAAAAGGCGCTTTTAGAGAAGCTGTATTATCAGAATGGATAATGTGCTAGTTCAGCATTACAATCCTATCGCCATAGGAAGGGGATTCGAACGGGTAAAGATCCGTTGAAAAATGCAGCTGTGGCGAGAATGATTTCGAAGTTCGAAGCCACGGGTTGTTTAGACGATAGACCCCGTAGTGGCCGACCGAGCACAAGGCGTAATGCTGCTGAGACAGTTCAGGAAGAAATGGAGACTGTAGCGGGTTCGTCTATGCACGGGGAAGTCAGTGCTCGTGTACTCGCACGTCGCACCAGCATTCCATACACTACTGTTTGGTTGGCACTGAGGAGTACCCTCCGATGCTATCCGTACAATATCCATCGGCATCATGAACTGGTACCTGGCGATTTAGTGAAGCGGAGGGCATTTGCGGTGTGGGCGTTTCAAAAGATGACGGAAGATGATGACTGGTTGAGTAACGTGATGTGGACCGACGAAGCTCATTTCACGCTCCGAGGGTCTGTCAACGCCCACAACTGCAGAATTTGGGCTACCTAAAATCCTAGAACTGTCGTGGAAACTCCATTGCACGATGGGAAAGTCACTGTATGGGTTCGATTTACCACATCTACCGTTATCGAGCCGTTTTTCTTCGAGGAAATGCGTGATTCTGGTTTTGTAACTGGTACCGTGACGGGTGAGAGGTATGCTGATATGTTACAGAATCGCATCATCCCCAGCCTGGCTGATAAACACCTGCTGGAAAGTACGATTTTTATGCAGGATGGCGCTCCACCCCATACTGCTAGACGCGTGAAAGATCTCTTGCGCGCGTCGTTTGGTGATGATCGTGTGCTCAGCCGCCACTTTCGTCATGCTTGGCCTCCCAGGTCCCCAGACCTCAGTCCGTGCGATTACTGGCTTTGACGTTACCTGAAGTCGCTAGTGTATCGTGATCGACTGACATCTCTAGGGATGCTGAAAGACAACATCCGACGCCAATGCCTCACCATAACTCCGGACAAGCTTTACAGTGCTGTTCACAACATTATTCCTCGACTACAGCTATTGTTGAGGAATGATGGAGGACATATTGAGCACTTCCTGTAAAGAACATCATCTTTGCTTTGTCTTACTTTGTTATGCTAATTATTGCTATTCTGATCAGATGAAGAGCCATCTGTCGGACATATTTTGAAATGTTGTATTTGTTTTTGGTTCTAATAAAATCCCATGTCATTCCAAGTATGTGTGTCAATTTGTACTTCTCTATCTATATTATTTCGTGATATATTCAGTTTTCAAATTTATACTGACTTTTTGATCACCCGGAACATCAAATTGAGCGCCACGGCTCAGTTACTAGTAAAGGAAATAAATTTTCTTAGTTAGTCGGTGATCTTTGTGGAATTTTTCTGAATAGCACCGTCTAAATCTCTTAAAACATTTGTTCTTTATCATGATGGTTAAACTACTGCCGTCATCAGATAAAAACAAGTAACTGGTAAAAGAAAGTGCAGTGCTACATGCAATACAATCTATGCTTTGGCGCTTCACTTTAGTGTAGTTTTGTATTGAAACCCCACTTGAGGTTTTTGTTCTGTTTAAATATTTGTGCAACAATCGCACATGAGCATTTTATAGTGTCGTTACCGGTTTAGACCAACCAGAAGGCATCTTTAAACTATCAATAGATAAAAAGAGAACACAAAATACCATTTATTCCATAATCTATAGAACCTACCAAGTGATGATCTACATAGTAATGAAAAAGATAATAAAATCTCGCATAAAAGCACATCCTTCAAGCGGTTTCTGTTGTCTTGTTAATAACAGAGAAGGAATAGTAGATAAACACCGAGGTATTGTAGGCGGAGTCTAATCCAGCCTCTGTGAGTGTAATAGCATCGAAAAACAATATAAAAATATAAGAACAGGTCTTAAAATTTCAGGTGAAAAAAAAACCAAAATTCATAGCAAATATTAAAGTATCCCCAAAATACATAGAAACATAAATAGGTAAAATAGAGCATGGGAGGAAACTTAAATACCTTGGAGAAAATATACTACAGAATGAGCTAGGAAAATTTACAGAAGATGAAGGAGTTAACGAAATGGAGAGAGCATATGGATCCAAAACGAATATGTAAACAAGAGTAGTGGGACAAAGGCCATTCTGCACATACTTTTTTATCAAATTAGTTAATTCATTGATCAATTAATTACCCCACTTGATGAAATCCCCAGCCCATTGGAGGGTCCCTCTTTCTTCTCTGGGAAGACCCCAGCACTCCCTTCCCCCTTTGCCACTCCTCTTCACTCCCGTTCCTTCAAACCTCCAGAAAAAGCATGTTGGTGGGAATAATTGCTCAGTCTGTGCTGAACTATTGGAAGGATGTCACGACATGAAATTTAAATCAATGTCCTTTACATTCCAGGGGATATATATTTTATTTATAAAATTTAATTGTTATATTCTTTATTTAATTAGTTTGTGGAAGACAGGCTTTTGGATCTCTTTATTTGACTGAAAAAGCTCGTCTTTTTCTGCTGATTATTTTATTTGGGAAGGTACAAGTGCTGTGAAATTCTATGAAAAAAATTATGAAGCTGTCAAAAAGTATTTAAGTACACAAACATATCGCTTTCTTCCAATCGCATGTGCAATACCACCACGACATTTTCACTGACAGCAGCATAAACACTCACTGCACATAATTACACTCCTACAGATCGCAATCATAGCACTACATGTAGTCATTGGAGACATATCTAGCAAAAGAGATGTAATTGTAAATCATACATATCACGAAAACACAGCTAGTTAAAAACTTCGTCACTGGTAGAAATAATCACGAAATACCTCAGGAAACTGAACTGATACCACTTTGCACCAATCACGCGTGTAGAAATTGGCGTTAAATCATACATACCACTAAAAACAGCTAATCTGACAGATAACCAGTGCACGAAGTTACAGACCGCACAAGAAAAAACGTAATTACACACATCATGGAACAACTTGCATCTTCCATTGGAGCAAAGTGTTTGCTGTGTGTGGTACAAAACTCGCTGAACTTCCTTCTTCGCCAGTAGCTGACCACCTGCATATCATTACAGGGTGTGTTTCCCAGAACAAAATGTTCAGTCAGTCAGTGGCTGCCTCAAAGACATCTCCTCCTTCCTAGAAAGAAGATGTCACTCTGTGCACAGCGATCACAATCCGTCTTTTTTTTCCAGCTTGTAGTGGTTGCATTGAGACATAACTGGAAAGAGTGCTCACTTAACAATATACTCCTTGAATCAGTCTGAAAGACGTACTTTCTTTGTGAAACACCCTGTGCCCCAGCATGTTTCAACCAACAAATCTGTAGTGCAGCTTCAAAATCTTTCCTAGAAAGACTGGCCAACACCAACAAAGAATGACGCATTTTCTGTCTCCACTCATAAGCACTTGGTTAAAAGGCAGCAAACACTAGGCCACTGGCATTGCCTTTAATGGGCCAAAAGCCCGTTTTCTAGGTTGGACTGGTCAATGCTGGCAAAGACATTCCTGAAATGTTGAGCCTGTGGACAACATCTGTCAGAGAATTTTGCACCATCTTTGATATATCCAACAACAGGTTTCCTGGAGAAGATTGGTGAATGTTTGCAAAGACATTCCTGGAACATAGCCTTTATGAAAAATATTGATCTCCATAGGATTTTACACCAGTTTTGATGCAGCCAACAACAGATTTGTTCTAGAATGACTGGTAAATGCTGACAAAGACATTCTTTGCAGAAGAAGAACTGGCTGCTTGTTCATCTGCATTCTGTGTGGCAACAACACTTAACATCTCTGAGCCTGCTGATCAGGTTTTTCCCTCCATTAAGTGTTCCTATTGGTACCTGCTAGGTCAAGTGAAGGTGGCATTGACAAAATGCAATCCTGTGTGCCACGCCTAGCTAGCTGGGGCAAGGATCATGGCTGCATGAACCACAGGTGCTTCAGCCTCCACCATCCCCACTGCAGTCGTCCCTGCCGCTTCTGCGACCATGTCACCACTCTGGTGGCCATGACCTTCCACTCCTGTGGCTGCTGGGGTACCACTGGCCTCTGTGAGTGACGAAATGTAATAGCATCGAAAAAAAAATATAAAAATATGAGAACTGGTCTTAAAATCTCAGCCGAAAATACCAAAATGCATGAAAAATATTTAAAAAAATTCATCAAAATTCATAGCAACACAAATAGGTAGAACAGAGAAAAGGAGGAAACTTAAATATCTTGGAGAAACCATACCACCGAATCAGCTATAAAAATTTTCAGAAGATGCAAGAGTTAACAAAAAGAATATGTACAACAAGAGTAGTGGGACAAAGGGTTTCTGGACCAATATTTTTAGCAAATCAGTTAATTAAATTGATCTATTAATTACCCCATTGTTGAAATCCCCAGCCAATTGGAGGGTCTATCTCCCTCCCTCTCTGGGAAGTTCCCAGCCCTCTCCACCCCTTTGCACCTGCTCCTGCCTCCTCTCCCTCCACACCTCCATAAAAATAAACTGGCAGGGAAAATAACTCAGTCTGTGCTGAGGGCGACCAGGTTGGACCTATAACTTACAGGCAACTCACAGCAGCCATCCCTGCAGCCCAACTGCTCTTCCTGGTATGACACAGAATCTACTCCACCTCATCTGAACTGGTGCCCTCGTAAAAATGTGGCACAATGCCACATATGTTATTGCTCCAGCCCACAGCTGGCTTTGCCCACAGGATGGTCACAGTCCTCAGCTGCTATTCATAGTAGCAGTAATAGTAACCCTGTGGCTAGGAGCAGTCCCCTTTCCCATCCTATTATAGACAGATACCAGTTTAGTGGCATGATGCCACAGCTAAACTACAAGGCAACTGAGGATGCATGTGAGGAATGCACCGCCTTTTCTCATATAGAGAACTCAGCAGGATGGCACAGAGCCCCATCTGTATTTTGAAAGTGTGCCTTCTTGTTCTGGAGGCCGAGAAATACCCCATCATTAAGTGCAGCTGTGTGTTGTGTTGTGGACTCATTCATCCTCCAAAACATGACGGCAGTGTTGAGGAGACGAGCATTGTGTACATTTGGGAGACAAATGGCGCAGTCTCATGGGACAGCTCAATCATTAAGTGGTTTTATGATACCACCTTGACTGCTACAAAGGTAAAGTTTCCTGTGTTGGAAGTTAGAGGCTTGGGCAAAGCACTCAGATGGGTACTACACCTTGACATCCACACACATCTGTTTGATCCGATAAATGGGCTGTTAAGCTAATCAAGCTTCCTAACAATATAGCCGATAAGTAGTCACATATTAATTTCCAAAATAGTAAATAGAGTTATTGTTTTGCATGGTCAACCCTGGATTGTGAGAGAAATTATAATCACAATCATCATCTGCATTAAACATCTCGAATACAACAGAGGTGTTAATGGTTTTGGGGTTTTATAACTTTCATGGAATTGAGTTCCCTCTTACAATCCAGGACGTTCCTAAATTTGCGGCACAGAATACTGGTACATCGGTTCTTGTTGACAGTCTGAAGGAAAACAAGCTAGATAAAGATGGTAAAGTTCCAAACAAAGTTTGTCAGATCCATTCATTTCTGTGAATTTCCCAATCAGCAAAAGCTGTATGTAAACTTGTTGTTCTTCTCCAAAGGAGACGATACCACTACATATGGATCAGAGATATCTCTAGACTCCTTAGATATCAACTGCGTGAAAGTGAGTGTAAAACCTGTACTTGCAGAAGGTGCCTCAATGCATTTTCCACAAGTGACATTAGTAGAGCGTATTGCAGATTGCTCTATGAGGGAACTGGTATATGTTGTCATGCCCATTGAGGAAAACAAAATCTTAACACATAAGAATGCTCACTGTCAGGAGCATTGCCCTCATGCAGTGTAAATTGACTTTGAGGGCTTCCTCACTCCTGTGACACACTATGAAGGTGACATTACAGCCTTATGTACCATATTCACAGAAAAGCATGTACCACACATATGGCAGTGTATCAGGCTGTACATTCATATGATTTGATTCTCAGCCATCCCAAATCATATGTTGCAATTTTATTTGCTTTAATTTGTTATGAAAGCGGTGCTGATAGACAATAAAAGCGGCTTAAAAGCTGTGAGCTGTCTGGGGAAGTTAACCTTGCATTACTGAGCAACTGTTTCAACAAGTATCCAATCTAGCTTACCAAATTCCCAACCAGACTAACATTAATTATAATCTTTTAATAGTCATATGCCAACCGGTGATACACACACACACACACACACACATATATATATATATATATATATATATATATATATATATAAAAAAAAGAGAATTTAAATAAAAATAAATAAATCAGTTTACATTTGGAAATTTATTTTAACATTGATCATTGAAATTTCAGCATATTAAACTTGAATCATAACTAAGCTGGTGCCTTATTTAGGACTGAAAATGTGAGTTTGTAATCTTACGAAACACATTAAATATGGAGTCAAGATTGGGAGACTGCATACAACACTGCATTCATAAAATAACACACGAAGAACGTTGAAACATATGCAAGAGGAAATTAACCACAAACAACCGATTCAATTTTCACCCAAAGAAATTACGTTCGAAGCGCAATCCTGTCTGTCATGTAATTACCACACACTGGTATACTAAATTCATACTAACTCTCTATGAAATCTTCCCGAAAAGAATAGCTGAGGGCTACTTTGATGATTACACCACATGCTTCACGTGGTCAACTTGGTTTACACTAAGAGTTTAACTCCACAATAATTTTGATAATTAAAATAAATTAGATCGAAAAGCAATTTACAAAAGAAAAACCTCGAACTGGTTACTAACGTCTTACTATTAACCTGATGGGTCAAGCAATTGTTTAAACACGTGGTACTGGTCTCACAAAGTACACCCCACGTGGGTTGAACATAAAGAAAAGTTGCTATATTGAAAAATATTGTCAAGACGCGACGCTATAATCTCACGCACATTTGCATTAAAGATTGATAATCTTAGAGTTACTCATCAACACGTGGTTCCACTTTACTCACAAAGTAGTGACAAAGCAACTACTGGAAGATATTCTGAACTGTACACTCGAATCGCACTGCGTTGCAATTTAAGATAACATTGATATTTTAGAGCTAAACCTGAAATAAAGGTTAAATTTTCAGTTAGGCTGAACTTAAGAAATCCATTGTCCTACGGACTTAGCAGACACGCGCTTAGCCGGAGATCTTACCACTTCAGACGCTCGCCACAGACAGACTGCCGTGGTCCCTTCCTGAGGGTTGCTCACAAATACAAACGGAAGTGGCCAGAGAGGCAGCTTCCTATACCAACATGACAAGGGACGGACAGGACCATACTAAGAATAGAAAGCTCTCTGCTTTTAGAAAGCGTAGCTACCTGTTCCAACGTAGGTCCTACTGTTCTCTAGCAGACAGGCTTGTCTGCTACCCTCAAGCATGCAACTAGAAGTACATTTGCTCATTCATCCTCTCACACAGAAGGGAAGGGGGATGACAGTATCTTATCATATACAGTATATAAAAGAAAGCGGATGTAGGTTCTGTATGAGACTGTGTGACATGAATTACATATAAACTGTGTTTTAAAGTGTAGTAGTGTGACAGATCGTTCTTGTTTATGTGTAAAAGTAACACGTTCCACTACTCAGTCTCCTCCCAGATAGTCAGAAACGCAACATTAAATTTAGAAGAGGAATTTATGCCGTAAATGACAACAGATTTCAGAAATTAACATGAAAGGAATCCAACAGAGACCTTTCAATGTTGGGTATAATCCTGGGGTTTGGTTGGTCACTGGGCCCAAAAAACTCTTCATGAGTGGTTAATAAGCTTTACAGCACTAGCAATCCCATGATCAAGTCAAAGGAGGAGGATGATTTGTACAAGAAGACTGTTGACATATCTGTGGGCAGCCATTAGAAAAAAAGAGCAGGAACAGTTCATATGGACCACTGTCATCTAAAAGGGAAGTTGTGCAGTGCAGTCAATAACACATGCAATGTCAAGTACAAATTACCACGATGCATACCTGTCTTTTTCCACAATTTGAGCGAGTATGATGCTAACTTTCTTGTTGAACACTTGGCTGATTTTGATATGGAGAAGGATCAAGTCAGTGTCTTACATGAGAGCTTTGAGAAATATATTTCATTCTCCAAATGAATAACCAAAAGAATTATGCTCCACTTCCTGGACTCATTACATTTTATGCAGGCATCACTCCAGAAACTTGGAACTCTGCCTCAGGAGCCTGTGAACGTCACTCGAGTTTCATTTTGTGAAAGGAAGGGGATTTTCCCATACGAGTATCTGGATTGTGTGGGAAAACTCAATGCAATCGACATCCTGACACAACTGCGTTCACCAGTTATCTTACAGGCGATGCCATATTGAATGGAGAGTATGTGCAAGCTGAGAATGTTTGGCAGGAGTTTCATGTCTCCACTTTAGGAGAGTATGAAAACTCTACAAGAACACAGACGTGTGTTTACTTGCAGATGTTTTTAATAAATACTGGAGTGTGTGTATGACCTCATAAGCTCTGCATCCCGTGTTTTATTACACAGCGCCTGGGTTGTCTTGGGATTCTATGCTCAACAAAACGAAAGTCAACATCGAACTACTAACTGCTGTTACATGAACATCATGTACTTGAATGTGAACAACTTGTACGGGCATGCTATGCAACATTCGCTACCGTTTAGTGAGATTCGATGGTTGTGTAAGACAAATGCTTTGGATTAGGTGGAAATATCCATGTTGTGGTGGCTGAATATGTTGTAGAGGCAGACCTCAAATACCCTATTAGTTTGCGTGAAGCACACAGTGATTTGCCACTATGTCCACAGGAACTAGTTCTGTCAGGAGGCTCCATCCCAAAACTGGTGACAACGCTGGGGAACGAGCAGAGGTACGTCGTTCATTATACAAACTTCCAACAGTGTCTCAGCTAAGAGATGGAACTGGTTAGAACCACCTGCACTATCTCCTTCACGCAATCACACTGGCTGAAGGAGTGTATAGCTTTAAATACCGAAATGAGGGCGTCCACGAAGAAGGATTTAGGTTTTTTATAATTAATGAATAACGCAATTTTTGGCAATGCAATGAAAATTGTGAGAAAACACTGAAGTTATTGTTAGAATACAGTGGGATGGGCGTTGGGGTGTAAGGAAGCGTTGGGGTGTAAGGAAATGCATCCCCACACCAAATTTTAAACCAGTCGCTGTCTTGAATAAGGATTTTGTTGCTGTGGAGACAGCAAAGACTGTGGTAGAGTTCATGAAACCTGCCTATGTGGGGATGTGCATATTCTACGTGTCCAAACTCCACATGTACTTATTCCATTACGAGTTTGCGAAAATTCGTTTCGTTGATCGAAAATTGCTTCATATATATACAATAGATTCATGTACTGGGTGAAGGACAGTGTAACGAGGTGCCATGCTGATACATTTGCTGTTTCTTTCTACCTGGACAATGTTCTTTACGCTATTGTTCCACAGACAAGAAGGTTATTGGTCCAATGAAAGACAAGGCGACTGTGAAATCTGTGTTTTTTAGATCCAAAATCTATGTGTATTGGGAGTTACCACCCAGAGGTTGTGCATCATGTGGCATCAAGGACTGTCACGACTGAAGATTACTTGCAGTGCCTGTACAGTGGTGTTCACAGTGCACCTAAGCAGCTGCAGGATATGGTATAGCAAACTAGTATTCAAATAGACCAAACATTGTTTAAAATATATGCAGCTGACAGAATGAAAGAAATTCGCACACTTGTAAATAGTAGGCATAGTTTTTAAGTCTCGCCTGATGCTGATCATCCAAGTTTGATTAGTTTCTAGTGTAGATGTATTTAACCCCCATTCCGTCGATAACAAATTACGAATATTTTCAACCATTGCTACCCATCGAAAACATTTTGAATATTTTCAACCAGCTTGTGTGCCCCAAAAATTGTAAATGCTCAGCCAATGCTACTGTTGGGTGAACTGGAGGATTTTTCTGATTCATAGTTATTAGTATTAGTAATATTAATGATGTGTAAATAAAAATGTATCTCTTCATTGAAAAAAATTAAGTGAAAAAATCCAAACTGTATCAGTCTTGTGAAAAAAAAGAACCAAATTTTATCTGAAGCACCAAATTGTATCAGAGTTAAGCAAAAGTACTAAACTGTATCAGAACAACCAAACTGAATCTCAAGAACTTAATTGGATAAATGTTATGAAAAAATTATTAAATTGTATATTAAGAATTGTGTCTAACTTTGGGTTGATAAATGAATTTCTTTATCATGTGTCTTTGTTGTTATTATTTACAGAAAACCTAACGCCCATTCCATTGTATATACTTGTATAAAGATGTCAGCAAGACATACATATGACATTAGTTTCCAACATGACTGCTATTAAAGCGGTGAAATGGAGAATAACAAAATAAATGTATTGGTTGCATGGAATTTCATCTGCCATGCCGCATTTTCTGGTTATGGGAGCTGGTGGAATGTGACGCCATCTGCTTCCAGAGGCCGGCCTATGTGACCGAACGGTTCTAGGGGCTTCAGTCCGGAACCGCGCTGCTGCTACGGTCGCCGGTTCGAATCCTGCTTCGGGCATGGATGTGTGTGATGTCCTTACCTTAGTCAGGTTTAAGTAGTGCTAGGTTCTAGGGGACTGATGACCTCAGATGTTAAGTCCTATAGTGCTCTGAGCCATTTTTTGCTTCCAGAGACATATAGCAGGCATGTCTAGAAATATATCCCCTGTGCATGAGGAGAATCAGACGCAGCATCTGGGCAAAGTTGCATACTATATAACTATCAAAGTGTTAGCAGAGTGATACAAATTTTAAAAAAGTACACAGAATGTAAGGTAAAAATTCATTTGTTTCTCACCCAACTTTAAAGTAATTTTACATTTTCGTAAGCAGTCACGACACTATGTTGACCCGTCTTTTTCTTCTTGAGTTGAGGGAGAGCAGGGCATTCTTAGAATTCCATGTTTTGAGTAGCTGCATACATGAAGATTTGCTGCATCCACCTGATCTTCTCCTTCTCTTTGATGTAGATGATGGTACTCGTGAAATCAAATAATTGAAGTGATATCACCACATATTTTTAGGGAATACCAGGACCATCCCAGTGAATTCTATGCAAGAAACAAGTTAACCACATTGTGCTCCTCCATGTTTTAGCACACTTCACATTTCTGTCAGACCTCAGTGATACAATGTTTGCTGTGAATGTCTCTATTACACCAGCATCTTCTGAGTTCTATGAATATGATATCTTTAAATATGAACCATGTGTGGTCATTATCACAGAAATTTTGAATGTCTATGATAATGCTCACACTTTGAGATGACATTGTCCAATCCTTTGGGTATGGCAAAACATCAGTGAGTGGGCAATTGTTAATCAGATAGCCATGTAGAACTAGAGTGAATGCTGCAGTGCATTCTGGGAAATTTGCTGAAGATTCAAATTCACTTTGTCAAAGTATCAGTCCTCATTTAATATCTCATACTGTTTTGAACAGTCTGTTGCGATGATTGGTGCCATCTCCTTAAATTTCCGTGTTCTGAGTAGACATCCTTCCCCTTCAACCCCCTCACAGTAAGAAGCACAGAACTTCAAATACATATTAAATGATAGTCTGTGTACATTTTCGTCTGACAGTTGTAGTTAATTGTAGTAGGGGTAGAATTCTGAATTCTTGTAGACTATGGCATTAGTTAACTTGCAACTGTCAAATGCAGAGAAGTCATTTGCTATATTCTCTCTTCTGTCAGTCTGAAACGCATGTATGACTAACCCTGGTGTCTACAATTGAACATAGGTTTTAATAGCCCACGTTTGTCTAGATGACGTCAGTAGCCATGAATGGAAACTTAATGGCAGATATGCACCAGCATTCAGAACTTTTGAAAGCTTCTTTCGCTCTTCAAGTTATATTAAACGATCTACACGGCTCAAAGTTTTAATTAATAAATACTCAATTACACTCGTTTGCCTGGGGATGCAATCCGCTTAAGACAACGTTACCCCATCCCCTTTTCCCCCCTGATTGTCACTGAATTTGCAAGGAACTTAAAAATGACAGTGCAGCAAATTAATTACCAACTCAGCTTAAGACAACAACAAAGGGGTGACAGCGATACCATTATTGCCTCCTTGTTAACCACCTCTTTGTTATGTGGTACTGAATCCACTACCTCACCTGTGTATCCCCGCTCGGTTCTATCCTTCATGGACTGTATTGGTACATCAGAGTGTCTTACCTTGTGGCATACACCTCGCCTGTCCGTCACTCCTGTAACAAATGGAACACAAAGAACGTGATGCCTTACCTTGTGCTCTTGTAGGTATCTGACTCAATCCTTCTTACAGGCATCAACCGTCATTTTGAATAACGACAAGTCAAAGCCGAAGGTGAACAGTAGGAACTGTACAAAAAACATATAAATGACAAGAACCTAAAAGTGACTAAATAATTGAAAGCACTTTGCATTTAAGATTTACGTACAAACATGAAAATGAATACTAAGCACTGTAAACGGGAGGGAAGAGTGCACCAATATTTTCAAAATCAGGTTTCACATTTGATCCAGCATCTCTTAAAAATAAAAGTTATAAAAACATGCCAAGAACGACACCGTAGGGTTGAGACAAGCAAGATCGAGCAATACTAGCAGAGAGGAATATGTGGTGTAGTGTGTGGTATATGATGGTGTGTGTTGTACCTGACGAAAATACAATCGTCAGTACAACTCTCTAATTGCTCCTACAGGAGAACGAGTGGAAATTAGGTCAGGAAAAATATTAGTTCGCTTCATTACTTATATCAGTGTAATCCATTTCAACGGTCATGTTCCGAGTATTTACAACTGTTTCTGAATATTAAAGTATAACAGGATACAATCGTGAAGGAAGGTCATTGCAGAGGATTGTGACGAAAAGTAAGAGGACGATAGCTCCAAATGTCACTACAGAATGAATATCGCACTCGCGAACCCTGTTAGCACCCGAGCAACATGAAGGGAGGATAAGCAGCGAATTTCAGGGCGAGCGAAGCCCGTTAACAGGAAAACGCCGTGTCGCAGCCATAAAACCTGGATTACGAAGCAGTGGAAAAATGTCATTTGTTAGGATGATTTTTGTTTCATATTGTTTCCAACTTCTGACCGAGTTACGTGCGAAAAGTGAAACTTGGCGCGGGTTCGGTGATGACTTTGACAGGCGTATCGTGGTATTCCATGGGCCCCATGCTTACTGTGTAGGGTCGCATTACTGTCATGTGGCTGATCAGTTCCTTCCTACGGTACAATGTTTGGTTCCCCAATGGTGATTCTGTGTTCCAAGACGACAGGGTATCTGTTCGTACAGCTCTCATCGTTCAGGAGTCGTTTTGTCAGCTCGAAGATGAACAGTCGCATGTCCGCTGCCCACCACAGTCACTAGTTCTCGACTTTATTGAGTCCGTTGTCTACTTTGGAGAAGAGGGCCCGTGATCGCTATACACCTCTACCATTGTCGACTGAACTTGGCACTATTTTGCGGTAATAATGGTGTAAGGTTCCCTTGAAAACCATGAAGGAGCTGTTTAGAATGCCAACGGTTTTTCCTACACCGCATTAAGCTTTGTGATGTGATTCTTCAACTTCTCCCGGCGTATTTCTTGCTCGAACAGTCCACGGGTGTACTGCCAGTCCACAGTGCACAACGGGCCCGTTGGACACTATGGACCGGCAGTACAGCCGTGAACTATTCGAGCAAGCTTTGTGATGTTTCGTATTTCTGGTGTTTCCATATTTTTGTCCACTCCCTGTACTTTGCAGTAGGTTCATTTGCAGATCCATGAATACTGGACCGTTTCGTTAGCTGTATCACGTTTTACTGATGCTGTGAGACACCCTATACGAAAACAGGTAACTATAGAGAATTTGATACTACAAAAATTGCTGCAGACTACCTTTGAGGAAGTCCGATGTATACTTTGCCGTTGGTACGAGAGATACGATAGTGAAAGGTAGCGAACACTATGCTGTGACAATATCACTACGGCTTTCACTGAAACAATGACGACAGAGAGAGCCTGATTCCCAAATTTGGGCAGATCCGGAGAGATTTGGTCGGCGAAAATTTAACCAGCTACCTGGGTGGCCAGTGTGCGAAAGTAAATTATAGCAACAGCGCCGAAATAGCTGCTGGGATTAATGGTCTCGGCTTTTGCGCAAGGGCCGCCCTTTCACTTGTCCGGACCGCCGTATTTCAGCCCCCCTCACCCCGATCGTGACAAGCGCGCAGGTGTGCGGCTACCGTGCGACGCCCCGGCGGTCGATTTATTCCCCGCTTCCTGCGGCTGTCTGTTTCTTTCCCGCTTTAACCGCAAAGGAAAGGCGACGTGACCTGCTGCCGGATTGAGAAACACGAGCCGGCTCTTATAAACCGAGTGCCGAGCCAGCAGGCCGTTTGCCGACCGGCTGGCGACCGTGAAACCGAGACGTAATTTGGAGAGCCTCGTACTACGTGCAACAGATGTGGTTCCCGTTCGGGGCGGGTTCTTGTAGCTTAAATCTGTTACGGATCACAGGTGTTCATGCCAACAAGATAGCAAGGTAGCAACATTCACAGAAAATTTCCACGTCATTACTTATCAACTTGTGTTTGCGGAATATTGATCCAGATTATTTATAGGTATACTGCCGGAAGAAAAAACACTTGAGACATTCGCGGCTGCACTGTAGTGGGTCCAAGCAATGCTGGATTTGAAACTTCCTGGAAGATTAAAACTGTGTGCCGGACAGATACCCGAACTCGGCACCTTTTCCTTTCACAGGCAAGTGCTCTTCCAAATGAGCTTCCCAAACATGACTCATGACACTTTCTCACAGCTCTACTTCCGGGAGTACCTCGTCTCCTACCTTCACAGAAATTCTCCTACGAAAGTTGCGGCACTATCGTAGGAGAATTTCTGTGAAGTTGCGGCACTATCATTCCTGGAAGAAAGAATATTGCGGAGATTTGGCTTAGCCACACCTTGAGTGATGTTTCCAGAATGACTCTTGGGTATCGAAAGGCAAAAGGTCCCGAGTTAGAGTCTCAGTGCGACATAAAGTTTTGATCTGCCAGGAAGTTTCATAACAGCGCACAATCCGTTGCAGAGTCAAAAATTTGTTCTAGAAGTGCTAGGTTTACTTCTGTGGGTGCACGAGCAAATACTAAAACACACACAAAATATTAGACCATATTTATTAAAACATGAACAGGCAAAATACTTTGAAACAATCCATGTCTACAGGAATGTCACATATACAGTATGTTACTGTCTCTGTGCTCGATAACTTGTCATTTGACACAATAAAGAATTATAGTCTCATCTCAGTGTACAATAGACTAGAAACTTCGAGGCACTTTTGACTTTGAATACAACTCGTGCTGTTGGACATCACTAAGAAGACGCGGTCGTCGTTAAGTGACGTTGCAGACCGGCTGAGCGGCACTGCGCTGTGACTGAAATGCTGTTCCAGCAGTGGCGGCGTGTGGACCTTCTTTAGAGCGTGTCTACGCCAACATCTCTGAGTCGTTGCTGCGTCTGTCACCGACAGTCCTTACATGTATTTCGGTTTGAGGTACCAGCTTTGGGCCGGCCGGTGTGGCAGTGCGGTTCTAGGCGCGTCAGTCTGGAACCGCGTGACCGCTACGGTCGCAGGTTCGAATCCTGCCTCGGGCATGGATGTATGTGATGTCCTTAGGTTAGTTAGGTTTAAGTAGTTCTAAGTTCTAGGGGACTGATGCCCACAGATGTTGAGTCCCATAGTGCTCAGAGCCATTTGAACCAACCAGCTTTGGCACGGGACATCCTTCTTCGGACGACAGCAGAGAAGGAATAGTAGGAGGCGATCTCGGAGAAGATCGATTTGGGTTCTGGAGCAATGTAGGAAGACGCAAAGCATTGCTAACCCTACGACTTGTATTAGAACAAAGATTGAGAAGAGCCAACTTACGTTTGTAACATAAGTAGATTGAGAGCAAGCCTTATTCAATGTTAATAGGAATATACTCTCTGAAATTCTGAAGGTAGTGTGAATAAAATGGAGGGATCGAGATGTTGTTTAATACTAGTGCAGAAACAGGCAACAGCTGTAATAGTCGAGGGACATGAAAGAGAAGCAGTAGTACAGAAAGGTGTGAGATGGGATTAAACACTATTCCGGATGTCATTCAATTTATACGTTAAACAGGCAGTGAAGGAAACCAAAGCGAAATTTTGGAATGGAATTTAAGATTCAGGGAGACAAAGGTAAAATATTATACGCTTTCCACTCACATTAATGTGAGCATGTCAGAACCTTAATGACAACGTTTTACAGCGCAGTCTGCTGCGAGACGTGCAGGAAGAGGGTCAATTACATTCTGGAAGGTACGGACACGGATGTGGAGCCACGTGCACTCCAGTGCCGTGGTCAGCTGCGCTAGGTTTGTAGTTGGGAACTCATGGTGCGGACAGTGCGCTCGAGATAACCCCACAGAGGGTGGACTGGTTTAAATCCGTGGAATTTGAGGACCAGGGGATGCGGTGAACTCATCTTGGTGTTCTCCGAACAACGCACGTACGCTACGAGCTTTGCGAAACCTTTCATTTTTTCTACTAGTAGCTGCCATCGTGCGGAGGCAAAACAAGCTGCATGTAGGGACGGACATCGCCCCTAAGAATAAATGCATCGGTGTTGTTGACCCGTTGTGCCCTCGAGAATGACGAGATTAGCCAAGGAAGCATTCCACATACCATGAAACGCACTCCACGCCGCGTCCGCAGCTCGTGGTCGTGCGGTAGCGTTCTCGCTTCCCACGCCCAGGTTCCCAGGTTCGATTCCCGGCGGGGTGAGGGATTTTCTCTGCCTCGTGATGACTGGGTGTTGTGTGATCTCCTTAGCTTAGTTAGGTTTAAGTAGTTCTAAGTTCTAGGGGACTGATGACCATGGCTGTTAAGTCCCATAGTGCTCAGAGTCATTTGAACCATTTCACTCCACGCCGCACACGCCAAAGGCCTTCTGTCCGACGTAGCATAAAATATGATCCATCTAGAAGTGCGAGCTGTCGCCTCTCAGTGGATGTACAGTTGCGGTATCGGCGCGCAAATTCCAGCCTTCGTTGTCGGTGAACAACAGACAATGTGGGTGCATGAAGTTGCAGAAGCCCACACGATTAGATTAGATTAATACTTGTTCCATAGATCATGAATACGACACTTCGTAATGATGTGGAACGTGTCAGGTTAATAAAAGATGTCTGTACAAGATATTACATTACACAAAATATTGCATGACACTAATGTTTAAGTTGTTGTTGTTTTTTTTCCCTTAATTTATGTCTAAAAATTCAGCCAATGCGTAGAAGGAGTTGTCATCTAGAAATTCTTTTAACTTATTTTTAAATGTTAGTTGGCTATCTGTCAGGCTTTTGATGCTGTTTGGTAGGTGACCAAAGACTTTTGTGGCAGCATAATTTACTCCTTTCTGTGCCAAAGTCAGATTTAACCCTGCATAGTGAAGATCATCCTTTCTCCTGGTGTTATAGCTATGCACACTGCTATTACTTTTGAACTGGGTTGGATTATTAACAACAAATTTCATAAGTGAATATATATATACTGTGAAATTACTCTGAGGATCCCTAGATCCTTAAATAGATGTCTGCAGGATGACCGTGGGTGGGCTCCAGCAATTATTCTGATTACACGTTTTTGAGCAATGAATACTTTTCTACTCAACGATGAATTACGCCAGAATATGATGCCATACGAAACCAGTGAATCAAAGTAGGCATAGTAAGCTAATTTACTGAGATTCTTATCACCAAAATTTGCAATAACCCTAATAGCATACGTAGCTGAACTCAGACGTTTCAGCAGACCATCAGTGTGTTGCTTCCAGTTTAACCTCTCATCAATGGACACACCTAAAATTTTGAAAATTCTATTATAGCTACAGACTTCTGTTCAAAGTCTATATTTATTACTGGGGTTGTGCCATATAACGCAGCAACGTTCGCTTAACGGCCGTCGAGGAGACAATGTTGTTGGCGCCTTGGTTCATCTGGGTGGTCAGTTGCTCAACAGTTGCGTGCTTATTCACTCGTACACATCTCTGCGGCCGTCGTTCTCCACTCTCATCTACGACCCGTGCTACGCGACAGTTGTGTTGGGGCAGGGTTTGGACAGCGGCATTTCAGGACGCACGGTATTGTTTAATCATGGTGGTACGCGTACAATTTACGAACTTAGAAATGATTCCACCCTTGGACCTCCACTCTTAGTGGTACCGCCTATCGTCTGTCAGTAGTTGCTACCCCCTGACGTATAATATAGGCAGTGGTCACAATAATGTGACTGCAATGTGTATTTTATTAACTATGATACTGTGTATGGAACGACTGAACATCACGAAACGCGTTCTGTTTCATTCATTTGAAACATCTTCGATGACTTAGCCGTCCGTTTCTTGCTTTCAATGGCGTTTTGATGTATACATGAACTCTAGCTTTCCCCTTTTGTTATGTAAGTAGGCTGTTTAGCTTTTTATGTTGGTAACGTCACGCAGCGCTCTGTATGAAAATCACTGACTGAGATGTGTGCAATTTGTGGCTGGTTGGCATTGTTGGAATATTCGCTATTGTAGTGTTGGGCAGTTGGATGTGAACAGCTCGTAGCGTTGGGCAGTTGGAGGTGAGCCGCCAGCAGTGGTGGATGTGGGGAGAGAGATGGCAGAATTTTGAGAGCGGACGATCTGGATGTGTGTCCGTCAGAAAAACGAATATATATATATATATATATATATATATATATATATATATATATATATACGATGATTTTTGAACACTATTAAGGTAAATACATTGTTTGATCTCTACCAAAATCTTTCATTTGATAACTATGCCTATCAGTAGTTAGTGTCTTCAGTAGTTATAATAATCTTTTATTTAGCTGGCAGTATTGGCGCTCGCTGTATTGCAGTAGTTCGAGTAACGAAGACTTGTGTGAGGGAAGTGATTCATGAAAGATATAGGTTATTGTTAGTTGGGCCATTCTTTTGTAGGGATTATTGAAAGTCAGATTGCGTTGCGCTAAAAAATATTGTGTGTCAGTTTAGTGATGATCAGAATAAGTAAAGAGAAAAATGTCTGAGTACGTTCAGTTTTGCTCAGTTGTTTGAAAATCAAATAATGTAAGAGGCTCACGAGCACAATCATTCTTAATTTTCTAAGGGAATGTTTCAATTACTGATGCCGTTCATAACAACATTTATAGGTCATTTACAGCCAACATCGGATCACAAGATCGACAACAAAGACTACCAGTATAGTAATACCTTTTGTATAGCCTTTAACAAAGACCACTGACAGCCGCACGGCGGAGGGGAGGGAGGGAAAGAACGGTTCTCCCTCGCCGCCTCAGACATTCCCCTCAGCTGCCAACTGTACTCAACAGTGCGCACAGCTGGCTAAGAACAACACTAAATGTGACGTACGGAGACAAGGAATGCAAGCGAAGATGAAATATGCAAATTTTCATTGAATATTAATCGTAGTGTTGCATTCAGAATGGCGCACATATAAATTATCTGTACTCTTCGTAACAAGTGCGCAGTAGCGGTCTACACGGACGAGCCCGCAAAGGTGCCCGAAACTCGTTCAAGAAGACAGACAGGTAACCGAAAAAGGTACGATTTAATTATTGTTAATTTGGAAAGCAAAAAGGAAATTGGACGACCGGAGACTGGTTTAGGCACCTTCATCAATATCAATGAATGTCCGGTGATTACGGCACCCGCAATTTTTTTAAGCACAGGGAATTATCGGCAGCAGTAACTCTGCACGCGTGCCGACGACCAGAGCCGTGGAAGGCGAGCCCTGCTCAGCACGTGCCGCAGCTCCGGCGTGTCTGCAGACGTTGTAACGCAGTGCGCACGCGGTGCAGGAGGGCTCTTGCCCTTAATGGTGGTCAGCTCGGCGAGTCCGAGCAAATTTATCTCTCTAGCGAGGTCTCCGCTGGCAAAAGTCACGCTAAAGCCGACTGCAGAAATTGTATTGATCACAGGCGTCTGCCTCCAGCACGCAAAACTCTGAATCGTCTGCGTTATTCAATTTTCAAGTGGTAACTGTTGAGAGGCACCCACATGCCTTGCTCATACTGTGGCATCAAGCAGTCAGGCCTGCAAGATGAGTGGTCTGCCAAGCGAGTGGATTCATTCTTATTTATCGAGTGACATGAACTCTCGTACTCACAATTAAGTTACAAATTATCCTCCTGTATGAATAATACGCAACGGAAACGCACATCTGACTATCAGTAATTTACAGAACTCTGACTGTTCACTACGCACTGGCAATACCACATTTTCTTTTTGTCTTTTATTTAACGGCTTTTATCAACACGTGGCCACCCCACTGAATATGACTGGCGCTCACATTATAAATTCGGGACATCATGACAACATACAATTCGAAGGAAAAGTCCACCAATCTTTTTCTTTTCACTATCTTATTTATTCCGATAAATTCTATAACCTAAACACACAAATTCTATAACCTACAACAATAACACATGAGAAATTCCGCGCAGTGGGCATGGCTTTACATTGGTGAATCTCTATCTTATGGTCTCGTAATTATTTAACGCTACAGTGCACTTTCTGGATAGGATGGTGGATCTTTTATTATATCTCACACTTCGACTCTCACAATCTTCATCACGAAACATTCCTCCAGATCGAGCGGTACAGAAGGAACAAGCATATCCCACTAATCTGTTGAAACTACCTTGCTACTCTCCCATGCAAACCACACATACCCAAATTACATGACATACACCACACTACAACATGGAATACAATACAATAAATAGTCACAACACTATCACTTTCAGTTTTCCCACTTAAATTAGTATTTATCCCAGTTTCACACGACACTGCCCCACTTTGTAATTCTACTTTCCTACTAGGAACTCTGGAGATATATGCACGTCTTCCTGTGCAATGCAAGCCAAGTGGCGTTGCTGGATAGACGGCCGACTCACCTTGCTTCTCTCTCAGAGTTTGAATCTAGCGTCACACGGAATCATATAACGCAAAGTAATATTAAGAACATATTCATCACACACGCGAGTCCTCAACTGATACCATGGACGAGTACTTCTCTTTATCCTTTGTCTCATACACAGATTGAGACTCACACAGTACTCACCACGTGGAAGTACTCGTCTCTAATTTCAAGTCCTGCACACGCTATTTCTTAAATATTTCAACTTATGGTACACACGCTATTTCTTAAATATTTCAACTTATTGTACACACGCTAGTAATTCAGTTTAACTTAAGCACACGGAAGTATTTCAACTTATTGCTACACGTGGTTTCATTGTGACCGTTCGTCACTTCTGAAGATTACTACAATCCCATTAATATTACCTGCCTGACATTTAATTCTCCCCACAAGAGTTCCTGAAATAGAGAAATTATTATTTCAAACTACTCTTAAATATTCCACATGCATACCATGTCTCCACTCTTTTGTCTTTATGGAGCACAACTAAGACAGGTCTTAACAGCACAGCCGGCCGAAGTGGCCGTGCGGTTAAAGGCGCTGCAGCCTGGAACCGCAAGACCGCTACGGTCGCAGGTTCGAATCCTGCCTCGGGCATGGATGTTTGTGATGTCCTTAGGTTAGTTAGGTTTAACTAGTTCTAAGTTCTAGGGGACTAATGACCTCAGCAGTTGAGTCCCATAGTGCTCAGAGCCATTTTTTTTAACAGCACAAGAACCAGCGGCAGAGTGCCAAAACATGGCCGTTCTTCAGGTCCTCTCGCACCTCTGCTGAAGTGGGGGAGCACCTTGCTACCGTATTGGTCAGCCACATTTCAGGCGCTCAAAGCTCAGGTAAATTTCATCTCTTTGGTCCCACCAAAGGTGACCAAAGGATCGTCTCAAAGATGAGCATATATTCACATTCACTATCTGCGGTTAGCAGACGACCATACATTCATTCATTTCACAGATCTCACCAAACTGTATGTAGGGATTTACTTTGTGGGAGTGCACATGTGATCAATTAAATAAATAAATTGTCATTCTTTCCCACACTGGTATCTGGCTTCGCTGTATTAATTGAAATTTAGTTATATTACAAAAAAAGTGGTGTTCTGACAAAAATAATGAAGTGTGTTGTACCTATTTTCAATGTCGGGTGGTACTGTACCCTTTCACCACCGGCTACCCATGCGGAAAAAAATGACACGGTACTGTCCTTGCAATTTGAGGGTAGTTCCGAACATTTTTTTAAGAAAACTGTATTAGAACAAACGTAGCAAGTCATCAAAATAACCAGGAGGAGACCTTAGCCCCTGGTAACCTCAAAATGACGACCAAATGCTGTTACTTTACCAAATTATTGACACAGTTGTTCCATTATTGTACTCTCCACAATCCGGAGTAACGTACACATACAAATGTACAACAATCCACATGACAAATAAAACATTACATTATACAAATAAAAAATAATGATGAGATAAAAATTTGCTTAGTTACTGGGATCTTCGTTATTTTTATGAGTAATTCAAACTTCACTAATTCTATGACAAATAAAAAAAATACTAATTGTACTCATGAAATTTTCAATAGCTCACCGTCCAAACACAGAACAAGTAATCTGACATTCATAAATTGCGTTGTAATAATCTTTACACGGCAACGTCTAAATACAAAACAAAAAGAACAAAAGAAAAAAATTGCGTACACTAGTTACACGTAGAAGTCAGGCTCCATATCAGTACTCTAAAATATACATCAAACCTACAGAGAAATAAAACTGGTAAGACAAACAATGAAATATACCACAAGTTACATACTGGATACGTAATATAGTCAACCTAAGACATCCTGTCATACCTCGTTAACTATCATCACTTAAGCAATTGCCACCACTACTCGACTGTGAGTTTAACCTTATCCTTGTCGACCAGTACAAATACCTGCTGCTGAGCCAGTCAGTCCATCAACCTTGATCAATACACGCAGTAAATAGTTTAGCAATAAGTGCTTGAATCCACCAGTAGCTCTCGTATCTTACTCTACTGCTCATTTCTCTGTTGTTACACATTTGGACGACAAGAACTTGCATTTCGACTAGCCTTCGTTCCATTTTAATGTGAAATATCACCACTGTGATAATGAAAATAAGTGGCTTCAGTCAACACACCAACAAGATCATTACTGTCTACGACATCAAAATGCATCAATTAATTCCGATATTTGTTGTGCAATGCAAACTCTTGCCCCTGTGACAACCTTACTGACCTATGCAACAAGAGCCGCTACGTTAGTATTACGTCACTGGCTAATAATTAAAGCATCATTGTACCAAATTTTCTAATAAACATGCTACGTGAACTGGTAGCCCAGAACAAAAAACAAAAAAAAAATACACTAACTATTCTAAACACAAATGTTAATGAAATACAATTACACTTGCTGTCCCTTCAGGAATGAAACATATAAAAACAATTTACACAATTACAAGTACAAATACATTATTCCCTATCTTGCGAGTCACAGGGAATCATTTCATTCTGTGATTTTCTTGGGGTCAAAAAAGTTGCTGACAGGTTCGCCAGAAACACTGTCTCGGTGTCAAAGCTCTCTGATGGTTACCCGGACGAAAGTCTTTAAGTCACTCAAATCGGCATTTTGAACACGCACAGAACAGTAAACTGTATCTCACATTAAACACAAATGTCATAGTCACTCTCAGAGTACCATCCACACGAATCTGGTCGTCCAAAAATGGCCCTACAACTACTATTACCCATGGTTCTGTCCTTTCAGTTCATGGTGTAATTAAAAGTGGTAAGTTCCAACAAACAGCACTTTTTCCAGCACCAATTAAAGAAATGTCTGCTACTACAAATGCAAATGTCAATGTCCCACTTCAGTTTCTTGCGTTCATACAATAATTAGTCACCAAACGACAACTGTCCTCTTTAAGTATACCAAGCGTCCCACATGCAATTCACAAGCACACTTAAGTCACTGCCAAAAGTTTATGGATCCCACAGTTCAGTGGTCAAGACAAAACAAAAGGATCGTCCTGTCTGCTAAAGACAAAATCTTTTCCACCACTCACAACGTGGAAACACCAGTCCTTCACTTTCCACCTTATGGAGACATACGAGCAGTCATCTTGCTTCACGGCTCCACAATCCAGTACTAGTTAATAGTTGCTGGTAACAAATGCCCGCCGGGCTCTGCCGCGCGTCATTCATTCTGCCGTGGCGACGCTGCGCGAGCCGTTGAGCAGAAGAAACCACCCGCTGTTGCCTCCGCGGGATACTTTCCCCAGTCGTAAGGGTGACGGAACTTATGAATGACCAGTGGTACGTGCGTGTCGCCCCAGGCTGTTGACCTGCTGTAGCAGGCGCGTGGAGTGTACCCCGACTGGCAGTGGAGTGGGGAGTGCCGCCGTTCTGTCGCCTCTCCCATGGCGACGTCAGCTTGGCCTCCTGCCTTCTTATGCAGGTACGGGCGCATTCTGCCTGAGCACCTCAGCGCTACGGCACCCAATCACTCAGACCCTTCCGTGCATCTCGCAACATTACAGACAAAAGGATATTCTTACAGTATTTAAACACTCATTGATTACATGTATGATCTATTAGATACATTGGTAATAAAAGTATCTTTGTTCTAAAAAACATAAAATCATACACCCTAGTTTTCTACACATACAACATCAACATTTATCCCTTTTCTATATACAGCCCACACTTGTGCTATTGATTGTACGCGTCGTCCCTCATACAAAACATGAAAGTGTAAAAAGAAAAAAAAAAGGAATTTGAAACAATCTATACAGCTCATAATTACAATATCAAATAGTAGACTACTCTAACATCCTATCACAGTGAAAATATTAGAAACTGTTGATTCTAAAACTGAAATATACAGTGAACCTTTGTGCTTGTGACAGACTGAAATTAATACCCCTTGAAAGTGTTCTAACAAAAAAAATAAGAAATAATCTACACAGTTCACAATTACCTACCACATGTTATTAAATAGTAAACTACTTTAACATCCTGACACAATAAACATTTTAGAAACTGATGACTCTAAATCTACAACACACAATGCACCTTTGTGGTTGTGACAGACTGGAATTCGTATATCTTTATATATTTTACCTTTATTATATATAACAACATTTCTAAGACATGTATGAACCATCCACATTATGTCAGATCCTGACCTGCCATCGAGGTTCATCCCAATCAAACAATAAAACACAATAATGTTTTAGTTATGGATCGGTAGCATCCCCTTTACGGGAGTGTGCGCATTGATCACACTACTCTACGACTCTCACTCACCAGACATCACATTTTCCTTCTCATTCAACCCATTAATACACTAACAGAATAGGTCTAGAAGTCAGCTAACCTTAACACCACCACACTCACGACAACATACCATACCTTTGCTCCCTTATACTCAACCAGATAACACATGAAGCTGTTTCAGAGATAGCTTTCCAGTCTCCGAATTCGTCCTTTCACTCTGACACCTCTCTCCATCGGCTTTCCTCTGCATTCACTTTACCGATTATTCATCCTGCTAAATATCAACTTAGAATTGCGACGTTTCATCTCAGAACAAAAAATACACAAATTATTCATCCTGCAAAATAACTGTACACATTCTTGGTACCGTTTTGATTAGTTATACTGGTACCAGGCTTCAACAACAACAACAACAAAAATTATTTTTTTCATATAGCAAATGTTATGGTAAGAATTAGATTTACACTTATATTACATCTTACGTCAGTATTCCACAATGTTCACCACCTGGATCTCATATACTCCCTTTATGTCCCTTCACGTTGTGCAGTTGTCCTCATCTCTTCCTTCGTATTTCGGCTCTCCGTCCGTCCATTACTCTATCATTTCCTGGTCTTCCTTCGCCATTGGCATCAATCTCGATTGCAGCATATACAGGCCTCTCTGTAACATACATCTAAGACATCTCCACATTATTAATTCTACTCACCTTTCTTTACCACTGTTTCATCACGTCGAATCTCTCTTTATTAATCACACTGCTTCACGTTGCTTCTCTCCTTAAATATCACCTTTATCAACTACTATTTATCACGTCGCTCCTCTCACTATCTACCATCTTTATCCTCTCATTACTCATCACGTCGTTTCTGCTTGATCCTTATTCATATGACAAAAAATACGTACATACACCACTCTGGCGAATCCTGTTCATGACTCATTCGACCAGTCTATTCCGTCATACTTCCTGACATCCCGCCTGAAAATTCTTATGTTCGATTTGACCCTGCACAACGTTACACACCACAAATAAATACACTGACTATCTACCATAAATTGCCTGCTTTCGATCTATCCTTAACTTTTCCATAATTTGATGTTAGAAATGTGATGAAGCCCACGAGATTTTTTTCCCTTGATCATCTCAATCAGTACAGCATTTTCATGGACAATCCGTCTCACTCTGAATGGTCCACTATACACAGTAAAGAATTTGCTAGTTAGGGATCTGTGCTTACATGAAAATTAAATGTGTGCAGAGAATATACAAGCTGGGAGAAATGGGCAGCCCAAGCGTAGAAACTTAGGTGCTAGTGGCCTCTTTCCCTAACACCAGATTCCGAACAACCATACGCAGCTCCTCATTATAACTGTCACTATGACAATGACATACTACCGATCAGATGGCAGCTAATCTAAAAACTTCGGTCACAATGTTGACTTTTTACATTACGTGTTAAGTACCTGCAATAGTCAAATCGCACTAATTATACTGGACTCATTGGCATTATTACACACCACAAAATAAAAATAGCAACTGTTTTTTTTGAGCAAACAGTCCTTTTACTTTACTGTTCCAAATAAAAATTTGCAAATTTTGCTCTGAGAGACCAGCCTAACAGATTCCATTACTGGTGTTTTATTCTCTGATCAGAAGTATGGTATTTGCATTCCTACATATCAGTAGAGTATGTCTGCTACATAGACAATTTTCAGTGCCAGATGCTTGTGTTTTAAGGTAAGATGCTGAGGGCTGATATGTTGGATTAGTTTCTCCTATCCTTCAATACATTATGACAAGAATGAAATGCCAGGATTCCATTCTCTCCTGTCATTCTGATAGTTTCTGCCGTTCCTATCCTCGACACTATCTGACCTATGAGTCGTATCTCCGTTCACGATATTGCTCTCATTACCCAATCCTTGTAACAAGTGCTGAAATGACGCAGAATCGTCTACGCCTCTGCCTGCTATCCCTATATCACTGCGCAATTTCACTGGCAACTTCGCTATACAGATCCTAATGAGCTCCCCAGGTTCGTATGTCACATCCAAATACCTACTTCGTCTCAGGATTTCTTGATAGCACGACACTGGATCTCTTATACCACCTTCGTTACAATTTGGCATCATCAATATGCTTTGCTTAACCTGGTCCTGCTTACTTTTCGACCAGAATTCATTTAAAAACTTGTCACAAAATATCTTGTAGCCACTACAGTCTTTAATAACTTCCTGCATTTTCGCTCTAGCCTCGTCCCTCAAATGGTTACACACAAACTTCATTTTGAGGAGCAGTACCCACGATGAAGGTAATGAATCTTGAAACTGAGACAGCCACAGGCTTGGATGTTGGTAATTATCAGGATCCGGAAAACAAGTGTACGTTTGTACCAACACGAAGTGCCTCCTACATTCTTCTTCCGCCATTATGTTTTCCGACCTTGGACTATACCCAGTTGGGTTTGCCACCTGTTTTATCCGACACAACCGTTCTTCTAACTCTCTGAGTTCATCTTCCTCTTTCTGCCTATTTTCGTTTTTTGAATTTATCTCACTCTCCCTCTGTCTGGTGGTGTTTCACCTTCGCTTCTGCACGCTACTTGCAACTGTGCTAGTTCTTCCCTATGTTTCCTATTTGTTTCTAATTGTGCCTCTTTAAACTGTAATATTGATTGTATCTCCTCCTGGTCGGCATAAACCTCTCGCTGCGTACTGTCAGAGCCTGTTTCGCCTCTTATACTGATCTTTTCTACACCTGCGCTAATCGTATTCATTCTGACCACTACCTCCGCAATTTCGACCCTGTGTTTATTTAGCGCCACTTCCTGCCGCGGGACTTTAGCTTCCACGCTGTCTGATGCCCCTTGTTTATCAGCAAGGAAGTCCTCCACTATCTCTTTGATTCGCTCATCCGGCAACACATCCTTACGTTCTGTAATATCGCTCTCTATTGCACTTATTCGTCCCTCCAAATTATTGGCTTTTTCTTTCATGGCATCACATACTTGCTTCAACGCATCCAGATTCTTCTCCCCCTCATCTAATCGATTATTAACTGCGGACAGACGCTCATCGATAACTGTGTGTAGCTTCCTCATTGCCTCTTTATTTCCCTTATCCATTGCCTCCAATCTTTCCTTATTTGCTTCCAATCTTTCCTTATTCTCCCTATCTCTCTCCTTATTATCTCTATCCATCCTCTGTAAAAACTGCAGTAGCACATTGTCATTTGCTACTTTCGGTGCGCTCACCTCGTTCGCCTGAGAAACCGTAGCTTCGCCAAGGGTAGCTTCACTTTCACTGCATACCTGACCTAGTCCAGGCTTGCCCGCGTCGTCGGGAAAAGCCCCCATATCTGGACAAAGCCCGCCGCATAAAGGATCACCTAGCCGTGGTCCGCTGAACAATTCAGCCCCTTCCGAGTGTTTGCCGTTCTCGCTCATTAACCCATGGTCAACAGCTACTTCCTGCTGCACTGCTACTGCTGCACTGCTACGTTCACGCCAGAATCACTATTCTCCATGGTGACTACACTTTTCGACTGCGACCTAGTTACAACGGACATTACGCAAAAAAAATTATACAACGATCTCCCAACTTTAGATGACGTAGCAAGCGATTACATTAAAAAAAATAAAAGATCCTCACCAATCCAGAAAGAAATTGCAAACAAAAAAATTTTAGTTCTTAGCGCTATCACAATACATTCCATAAAAAAATCTTAACAGCAAACCCTAACAGCAGAATCCTAGCAAAAAATCCTGGCAGGGTCGAAATTATGAGAGGCACCCACATGTCTTGCTCATACTGTGGCATAAAGCAACAGATGAGAAATTCCGCCCAGTGGGCATGGCTTTACATTGGTGAATCTCTATCTTACGGTCTCGTAATTATTTAACGCTACAATGCACTTTCTGGATAGGATGGTGGCTCTTTTATTATATCTCACACTTCGACTCTCACAATCTTCATCACGAAACTTTCCTCCAGATCGAGCGGTACAGAAGGAACAAGCATAACCCACTAATCTTTTGAAACTACCTTCCTACTCTCCCATGCAAACCACACATACCCAAATTACATGACATACACCACACTACAACATGGAATACAATACAATAAATAGTCACAACACTATCACTTTCAGCTTTCCCACTTCAATTAGTATTTATCCCAGTTTCACACGACACTGCCCCACTTTGTAATTCTACTTTCCTACTAGGAACTCTGGAGATATATGCACGTCTTCCTGTGCAATGCAAGCCAAGTGGCGTTGCTGGATAGACGGCCGACTCACCTTGCTTCTCTCTCAGAGTTTGAATCTAGCATCACACGGAATCATATAACGCAAAGTAATATTAAGAACATATTCATCACACACGCGAGTCCTCAACTGATACCATAGACGAGTACTTCTCTTTATCCTTTGTCTCATACACAGATTGAGACTCACACAGTACTCAGCACATGGAAGTACTTGTCTCTAATTTCAAGTCCTGCACACGCCATTTCTTAAATATTTCAACATATGGTACACACGCTGTTTCTTAAATATTTCAACTTATTGTACACACGCTAGTAATTCAACTTAACTTAAGCACACGGAAGTATTTCAACTTATTGCTACACATGATTTCATTGTGACCGTTGGTCACTTCCGAAGATTACTACGATCCCATTAATATTACCTGCCTGACATTTAATTCTCCCCACAAGAGTTCCTGAAATAGTGAAATTATTATTTCAAACTACTCTTAAATATTCCACATTCATACCATGTCTCCACTCTCTTGTCATTACGGAGCACAACTAAAGAAAGTCTTAACAGCACAAGATCCTGTGGCAGAGTGCTGAAACATGAGCGTTGTTCAGGTCCTCTCGCACCTCTGCTGAAGTGGGGGAGCACCTTGCTACCGTATTGGTCAGCCACATTTCAGGCGCTCAAAGCTCAGGTAAATTTCATCTCTTTGGTCCCACCAAAGGTGACCAAAGGATCGTCTCAAAGATGAGCATATATTCACATTCACTATCTGCGGTTAGCAGACGATCATACATTCATTCATTTCACGGATCTCACCAAACTGGATGTAGGGATTTACTTTGTGGGAGTGCACATGTGATCAATTAAATAAATAAATTGTCATTCTTTCCCACACTGGTATCCGGCTTCGCTGTATTAATTGAAATTTAGTTATTTTACAAAAAAAATGTGTTGTTCTGACAAAAATAATGAAGTATGTTGTACCTATTTTCAATGTCGGACAGTACTGTACCTTTTCACTGTAACTTCATTTTTTTTTAATTTTTAACTTTTTATTTTTTTGTTTAATCAGTCGTCTGACCGGTTTGGTGCGGCCCACTAGCCTTTTCATCTCATACTAGCCTTTGCAACCTATATCCTAAATTATTTGCTGGACGTATTCCAATCTCCGTCTTTGTCTATAGCTTTTCACCCTCTACAGCTCCCTCTAGTACCATGTGTGTTATTCCCTGATGTCTTAATAGATGTCCTTTCATACTGTCGCTTCTTCTTTTCAATGTATTCCATATATTCCTGTCCTTGCCGATTATACAGAGAACCTCCTCATTCGTTACCTTATCATTCTGCCTAGTTTTCAACATTCTTCTGTATCACCACATGTCAAATGCTTCGATTCTCTTTCTTTTCCGGTTCAAGAGACCCTGTAATTCTTTTTCAGTTTCACTGACGACAGCAATGTTGATATCCTTTCGCCTTGAATTTTAACCCCACTTCTGAACTTTTATTTTATTTTCGTGATTGCATCCTCGATATTTAGATCGAACATTAGGGTCGAAAGACTACACCCTTGTCTTACACCCTTTTTAATCCCAGCATTTTGTTTTTGGTCCTCCACTCTTACTGCTCCCTCTTGGTTACTGTACAATTTGTATATTTCCTGTCTTTCCCTATAGTTTACCCTTAGTTTTTTCAGAATTTCGAATATGTTGCCCCATTCTGCATTATTGACGCTTTGCCAGGTCGACTAATCCTATGAACGTATTTTGATTTTTCTTTAGTCTTGTTTGCCATTATCAACCGGAACGTCAGACCAGTCCCTCCGGTGTCTATACCTTTCCTAAACCCGAACTATCAACATCTAACACAATCTCAGTTTTCTCAAAAATGTTAAAATGTGTGTGAAATCTTATGGGACTTAACTGCTAAGGTCATCACTCCCTAAGCTTACACACCACTTAACCTAAATTATCCCAAGGACAGATACACACACACCCATTCCCGAGGGAGGACTCGAACCTCTGCCGGGACCAGCCGCACAGTCCATGACTGCAACGCCTAGACCGCTCGGCTAATCCCGCGCGGCTGTCCGTTTTCTACTCCATTCTTCTCTATATCATTCTTCTGAGGTACTTCGATACATGAGCTGTTAAGCTCAGAATTGTATAATTCTCGCACTAGTTGGCTCTTGCAATATTTGGAAGTGTGTGGAAGATATTTGTCCGAAAGTCAGGTGGTATATCATCAGACTCTTATATTCTACACACGAACGTGAATAAACGTTTTGTTGCCACTTTCCTGAATGATTTTGGAAATTCTGATGGATTGTTACCTATCCTTTCTGTCTGATCTTAAGTCTGATCGTAATACCGGATCCCCCATCTCTTCCTCGATCACGTCATCACACAAGACATCCACCTCATGCAGTGCTTCAGTGTTGATCTTCCCACCTATCCATTCTGTCCTCTGCATTTAACAGAGGAATTCCCACTGCAGTATTAACATTACCATCATTGTTTTTAATTTGACCGGATGTTTTCATTTTAATATTGCAGTTACGACGTGTGCCATTTTCATTCATCTACGAAACATAATGCGACATGCTGAGAACAACGTAATATGAGATTAATAGTATCTGCAACCAGTTTTTCAATATTTTGCCTTTCATATACTTACAAGGATTTTGACATTTAAGGTGACGTTGGGCAAAGACTGCAGTGTAAAATGCATACACATCAAACTACAATCATTCAACGACAGCAATCAATTATCGATCACGACATTCAATTTTGTGCATTGTAATATTTGTATATTGTGTATATCATGACAGGCTGACACATATAGAGGTGTGTACTTAGAACACATCAGCGTAAAACTCTAAAACAATTGTGAAAATTTTTGTCTCATGTCTGTTCGTACATGTTATGATAGTTCTTTCTTTTTGAACAAATTGATCTCAGAAATAAAAATTTTATCCGTTGTTTTAGACATTTACTCTCATGTATGAGGAGTGTTCAATAAATAATGCAACGCATTATTTTTTGTCAGCCAGTTTCGGTTGATAAAATGCGGATTTTGCTGTGGGACATTGTAGAATATTACAGCTTCGGCCCCTACACTTTCATTAAGTTCCGACAGGTCGCGGTACTATACGTAGCCTTCAGAATGGCGTCTATAACAAGAGTTGCGTTCCAGGCAGAGAGCTGTCACTGACTTTCTTTTGGCGGAAACCGAGAGCATCGCAGATATTCGTAGGCACTTGAAAAATGTCTACTGAGTCCTGGCAGTGAACAAAAGCACGGTGAGTAGTTTTGGGAGGCTCTGCCATCATCGCAACAAGGTCGCGCAAATTTGTCCAGTCACCGCGTGTCGGTCGGCCGCTTAAGGCTGTGACTCCTGCAGTGTTGGAACGTACGGACCCTCTCATTTGGAGGTGATCGACGGATGCAAACAAGCTCCTCCGTCTGCATGATAACTGTAGGCTTCACACGAGTCTGAGCACTCGAGAGGAGCTCACAGAACTTCACTGCACTGTTCTTCCTCATTCACCCCACAGCTCGGATCCCGCATCTTCCGTCTTCGATCTTTTTGGCCCAACGAATGACGCACTCCGAGGGAAACGGTACGTGTGCGATGGGGATGTTATCGAGACAACAGTCGGCCAGCCGACCAGTAGAGTGGTACCACGTAGGCTTACAGGACCTCCCAGCAAGGTGGCGAAAGGCTGTCGCATTGACTACAGATTATGTTGAAAAATAGGGTTTTGTACCCGAAAGGTTGCGGAATACTGAAAAAGACTAACCGACTTTCAGAAAAAAAAACGTTGTATTACTTATTGAACGCCTCTCGTGTTGTAAGTGCACACTTTTAGAACTGTCAACCGGTTATGATACGCATAATACACTTATACAGTAAGTATAGTACATAAAATATACAGTACTTCAGATATCAATTATCAATAATTGACTGGTAGTGCTGACTGGTTGCTCTTTGATGTGCACGCAGATTACGTTGAAATCTTTGCGCAGCGTCAACCTGAGTGTCACAAACCCTGTAAGTATGTGAATGTCAACAAACTGAAGAACTGAGTGTACCCACTGTTACTTCTATATTATATTGATCTCTGCACTTTGTGTTGTTTTGCAGATGCTTGAAAATGCTACAAATGCCGAAACTCAAATGTTCAAATGTGTGTGAATTCCTGTGGAACCAAGCTGCTGAGGTCATCGGTCCCTAGGCTTACACACTACATAAACTAACTTACGCTAAAGACAACACACACACCCGTGCTCGAGGGAGGACTCGAACCTCTGACGAGAGGGGCCGCCCGATTCGTGACATGGCGCCCCTAGCCACGCGGCCACCGCACGCGGCCGCACCGTGACTGTAATAGTAAAGTAAAAAAAAAAAACAGCTAAAAGCAATATGACATCCTTTAAACAGCTTGTAGAACCTGTTTACCGACAATAATTCCCCTCCTTACGTGCCATTCGCGAATGGAACAGGGGAGGAGAGATAAGATAGTGGTACGAGAAGTACCCTCTGCCACACACCGTTGGTGGCTTGAGAAGTACTGCTATAGGTATACATATAAAAAGATAAACTCAGCTACGCTACACGTGTTACAACTTCTCACAAAGCATATGTCAGAGACGAGCATTGGCAAGGGACCCTTCCACAGGTTTGCTAAAAAGGAAAGTATAAAGCACCTAACATCATAGTTCCACTCCAACTTTGAGTATACCATATCACTTTCGTAATTTCCTTTTAACCGATAACAATTTAGGTTACCCGTCGATCGTGCAACAGACTGTACACTGTATTCCTGCGTAAGATACATCTACAGGGTGTGGACCAGAAAATGTAGCGTATTACGTACTGATGAAAATACTGAATAATAATAATAATAATAATAATAATAATGGTAATATACAGCAGAGATTAAGATTATCAAAAATATTTATTATTTTAGAATTTTCGAGGCAGTGTTTAATATCATCGGAAACAAATATTATCACAAGAAGGAGAAGATAGAAATAACGATGTCACTGTTAAGCAAGCGCGCTCTGCTTCAGTGGAAGATTCGGTAGACAAGGAAAGAAGAAAAGAGGAGAGGGAAGACGAGCTTTGTTAGAGTCATCTATAGACAAGAATGTTGAAAAAGTAGATGAGACAAAAAGCGATCCATTAACTACCTCTTTAAGTTGGAAAGAAGTTTCACTTTACTGAAATTTTGAAGAAAATGAGTTCCTGATACAGAAAATGATTTTGTAAAGAGAACTGCCTTACACCGTAGTTTAGATATAATTTTGGTTTGATTAAAAACAGTAAGCCGTAACGACGGCGAAATTATCGCTTAAAAAGTAGATACGTTTACGCACATCGCGCCTTGTAAAAAGTGCGGTAGATATCAGCCTGCATTCATGTGACAGCTTCACATCTCTAGGAGATACCTCGACACTCGTGCGGTGCGTAATTCTGGTTTCTTCTCCGTGAAAAGTGCCCCATCACTCGCGAGATGTCACTCGTACCTGCTATTACGCTGCGAGGACAGAAAAACTCTTGACGACATTTATGTGACGTCCTCGGCATTAGGGAGAGACGCCTTAGACGGCAAGACATTTATTTGTCAAATCGTTTTAACCGTTTATGGCGCAGGCATCTCCGGCGGTTTCTAGAACTTAATGAGGCACAAGAGGAAACTTTTACGACATTTCTGAGGTCAGGAAACGCTTAAGATGGTCTTACATAGCTGCAAGCACCTGGGGAAGAAACCGCCTGGAATTCCGTGGTCTTTTTGGTGAATGTCTGCCTGTACTTGGTTGACACCCACGGGGACGTTCTAGCACATCTTCTACGGTGAGCAATATTGCATGTTGCCGTATATCAATTTTATCCTCTCGAATTAAAGCAGAAGAATAATTGTCATCTATGACAGCCATTTGAGAGACTCCTTGGATGCATCTCGTTATTCTCACCAAACTGACAGTCACACACATTTTTCTTTGCAACTGATGATGATCTAACAGACAAACACGGTCTACTTAAATAATGAGTATTGTTCTATATTGCACAAGTGTTGTGCGTTTTCTATTGTAAACAAATCCTGTTTATCAAAGTCCATAAATGCTCTCATGAAATTGTTTCATATGATTAATGGCACTTCATAAGAAATGAAGTTAATTACGTTTACTGTAACACGGAAATGGGTTATTCACTATACTACCAAATTTATTTACCACTTATCTTCCATTATAAATTGCATGTTACGAAGGAAATCTCAGTTCGAACGTTAGATGAAAGTTTATTCTATATCATCCCCCTGCTCCACAGAAGTAAATTTTAGTTTGGAACTTGCAGTTTACATAGCACGAAATAAACTTTAAATTATTAGCTTACTGATTCATATAAACAGAAATTATATTTCATAGTTCGTAAACTAAAACCTCGACATCATTGCGATATACAGTACAAGATGAGGCACCTAAGTCGTCTCAAATAACTTTTGACCCATAAAAGATACTTGTAATCTTTTTTTTCACACGAGGCTCACTAAACAATAACCGAAGTTTTTTCGAATCTTCACCAATCACTGACATGCAGGCATATTTTTTTAGTGGGACTGTGGTATTTTTTTGCGTCACAGTAGCAGATATATGCAAGACGAATCAAATCTTAAATTTGGATGGTGGTACATTTTCTTAAGTTTCGACGATTACGTTGAAGCATACTGCGGCCCGAGGATATTTAAGGCCAGGACTTCAGTGGCGTCGATACCAGCGTTCTATTTAGCAACCAGTAAAGCAAACATATAATTATCTTCGACTGCGCTGGTAATATTTCATGTATTTTATTAACGCTCCATTTATTTGCACTGTTCGTTTTACTGTACGGCCTCCAGATATAAGTTTGAAGTTGTGAGTGGAAAATAAAGATGTGATTTAAATCACCATAAACTTTGGGAAGAACTGTTACCACCCAAAGGCTATAAGTATTTAGGTATACCGAGGAGCTTCAGACTCAACTGAATAGCAACACTGAATAACAAAGAGAGCTGACAGCATTTACCAATATTAATATGATATTGGGAAACTATGTAGAAACCAACATCAGGAGAGTTGCTCTCTATGGCTGTCTGTATAGTTTCCAGCACGATACGGCTTTTAATCGTCCCATCGCTCTAACGCTCTGACACCTTCTGTAACTTTGTAGTATGGGTGGGATTCATTATCCTAAGTTCTTGCTACCTTACAGTGACGTGGACATTTCTGTACAGTACGTTAAGCGTAGTAACAAAGTGTAATAAAATTTAGGCAGAGATGTGGTATAAACGCCACATAACCGCCAGTGGTTGAGAAGGGAGTGAGACAGGGTTGTAGCCTATCCCCGATATTTTTCAACCTGTATACTGAGCAAGCAGTAAAGGAAACAAAAGAAAAACTTGTGTAGGAATTACAATCCATGGAGAAGAAATAAAAACTTTGAGGTTTGCCGATGACACTGTAATTCTGTCAGAGACAGCAAAGGACCAGGACGAGCAGTTAAACGGAGTGGACAGTGTCTTGAAAGGAGCATACAAGCTGAACATCAACAAAAGCAAAACGAAGATATTGGAATGTAGTCTAATTAAATCAGGTGATGCCGAGGGAATTAGATTAGGAAATAAGACACTTAAAGTAGTAGATGAGTTTTGCTATTTGAGGATAAAAATAACTGATGATGGTCGAAGTAGAGAGGATATAAAATGTAGACTGGCAATGGTAAGAAAAGCGTTTCTGAAGAAGAGAAATTTGTTAACATCTAGTACAGATTTAAGTGTCAGGTGGTCTTTTCTAAAAGTATTTGTATGAAGTGTGGATGTCAAACATGGACGAAAAATAGTTTAGACAAGAGGAGAAGCTTTCGAAATGTGGTGCTACAGAAGAATGCTGAAGATTAGATGGGTAGATCACATAACGAATGAAGAGGTACTGAATCGAATTGTGGAAAGAGGAATTTATAGCGCAACTTGACTAGAAGGGAGACATCAAGGGATCACCAATTAAGTATTGGAGGGCAGCGTGGAGAGTAAAAGTCGTAGAGGGAGACCAAGAGGTGACTACACTAAGCAGATTGAGAAGGATGTAGAGTGCAGTAGTTACTTGGTGATGAAGAAGCTTACACAGGATAGAATAGCATGGAGAGCTGCATCAAACCAGTCTCTGGACTGAAAACCACAACAACAACAACATGAAAAATCTGGCGGTTCTAACTCTTTTATATTTATAATGTTACAACAGAGTAAGAACTTTTTATGTATTTCAAAATAACAAATTTCTTTATCAACCTTCATGACACATGCATATTCTATCCTTTGCTTGTTTTCTGTGGCTAGTTGTGGAGTTATCTGTTGACCCACAGGTCGCCTGCGTCGCACAGGTGTTTTTTGGATCCTGTCTCCATTCCTGTCGAACGTTTTCATACATGCAACGTACATTAAGTAATACAGACATTACAAACATACAGTATTTCGTCTTCCTGAAAACACAAAGATCACAAGAATACCGATTAAATAAATGTTTAATAATGTAAATACAATAGCTTGAATATTAATTATACAATACTTATTGTCTTTCCACGAGGGACTAGTTGCCTACAAGTAGTTAGTAATTATGAAATAGCCTCTTACGCCTTGCTGCACACTAGACAGGGAGGCTTCATCCGGTGCCACTGAAATACCGTTGACAGCAAACATCCGACGGCTGCCAGTTTGTCACCTCGCGCAACACTAGCCACGTCTTCAGAACTGCTGTAACGTGCTCAGCTGGTTTGACAGTTCACTTGTTACGAGAGAAATCTGCTCTGCCCTTAATCTAGACACATAAATATAGCGTACATTTTCTTCAAAAATATTGATCAGCTGATAAAGTTGCTCATTAGAGTTATTACTGTTAGTATTGTTTTTATAAATTCACTATTAATTTGTTCAATTTTTCTCCAAAAATCTTTTGACAAATCAATTTTACTTTGATCAGTGTTAGTTTTATTTCTATGTGCCTTCATTTAAAAATGTGTTATCCCATGCAGTAAGTCTCTAACATCATCAGGTGTTCCAGTACTAATCTCATCCTCACGATAATTCTGTTTCTCAGCGTGACTTACACTGTCATTAACCTATTATTTCCTAGTCATTTAACTGTGACATCTTCCTTTACTTTCTAAGATCTGCGAACCCCGAGAATCTTTTTATATTTATTATCATTTATCATATTATCATTAGTACCCATATTGATCATTTTTACCTGCAAAATAATTTCTTCATACTCTGCATTTTCATATTAACTCAGCCAAGCAATTTATCGTTAATTAACTCACGAGTACTACTCTAGTACTAATATCATTATTAGCAACACCTGCTTGAGTGGCGATCTCATGGTCATCCGACTATCCAACTTCTCCATAATACTACTCACCTTACCTTATTTACAATAGCCACAATCCACAAAATAAATAAATAAATTACAAATACTAATGTGAGGTATCATAAAAACTGCGTTAAAAGTCCATTTCTTCAAGAAAATTGCACTTACCTGGCAAAATAATTTTTTCATACTCTGCATTTTCATATTAACTCAGCCAAGTAATTTATCGTTAATTAACTCACGAGTACTACTCTAGAACTAATCTCATTATTAGCAACACCGGCTTGAGTGGCGATCTCATCACACATATTATCATTTATTCGCGAGCATTCGAGCTAGGAGCATTTTGCTCACAGAAACCTTAACACAGTCAGAATTTTGTCACCAGTGCCTACAGCGTTCTCGTTCTTTCAGTAGCTGAGTTTTATGCGACCCCGATCCGCACAGACTGCTGTCGTTGCGTCAGTACGTGAGTGTCGCTGCAGTCAGTTGCTTGGACAGGTCGTCGCCCAGCAGCAATTAGCTTATGGTGAGAGTGTCGACGTAAGTATATATTTCGCTATTCATACTATTTACAGTGTAATTTTGTGTGTACTTGTGTCTTAGTTTATTTTGTTTTTTTATTATTATTGTTTACTATGGCTAAATATACACTGAAGAGCCAAAGAAACTGGTACACCTGCTTAATATCGTGTAGGGCCCCGCGAGCACCCACAAGTGCCGCAACAGGAGAGGGCCTGAACTCAACTAATGTTTGAAGTAGTGTTGCAGGCAACTGACACCACGAATCCTGCAGGGCTGTCCATAAATCCGTAGGAGTACGAGGGGTTGCTAAGCATCCCAGATATGCTCAACAATGTTCATGTTTGTGGAGTTTGGTGGCCAGTGGAAGTGTTTAAATTCAGAAGAGTATTCCTGGAGTCACTATGTAACGACTGGACGTGTGGGGTGTCGTATTTTCCTGCTTAATTTCCCAAGTCAGTCGGAATGCACAATGGACATGAATGGATGCAGGTGATCAGACAGGATGCTTACGTACATGGTGCCTGTCAGAGTCGTATGTAGACGTATCACGGGTCCCATAGCACTCCAACTGCACACGCCCCACACCATTACAGGCCTTCATCAGCTTGAAGAGTCCCCTGATGACGTGCAGCGTCCATGGATTCATGAGGTTGCTTCCATACCCGTACACGTCCATCCGCTCTATACAATCTAAAACGAGAGTCGTCCGACCAGACTACATGTTTCCAGTCATCACAGTCAAATGTTGGTGCTGACGGTCCAAGGCAAAGGGTAAAGCCCTGTGTCGTGCAGTCATCAAGGGTACACGAGTGGGCCTTCGGCTCCGAAAGCCCATATCGACAGCAATTTGCGGAAGGGTCGCATTTCTGTCACGCTAAACGATTCTCTTCAAGCGTCGTTGGTCCCGTTCTTGCAGCATTCTTTTCCGGCCGCAGCTACGTCGGGGATATGATGTTTTACCGGATTCCTGATATTCATGGTACACTCGTGAAATGCTAGTACGGGAAAATTCCCACTTAATCCCTACCTCGGAGATGCTGTGTCCCATCGCTCATGCGCAGACCATAACACCACGCTGAAACTCACTTAAATCTTGATAACTTGCCATGGTAGCAGCAGTAAACGATCTAACAATTTCTCCAGACACGTGCTGTCTTATATAGGCGTTGCCGACCGCAGCCTCTTATTCTGCCAGTTTTGAATAAGCATGCGTATAACAGTTTGTTTGCCGCTTCATTGTAAATGAAATGAGTAAACTAACATTATTTTGTATTTTCGCAGATGGATAAATAAGAATAAAAGATTTTGGAGTAGCCGGAAGAAGAAGACCTAGAAGACGTTGAAGTAGCACCTATTGGGGCCGATAATATTGAAAGTGACTCAGATAGTGAGGACAGCGACCACTGTACTGAGAGGAACAGCCATCCGAAGACGACGAACGTGACGTGTCTTCATCCAAGCACGATGGCAGTTATTTTTACTAAGGCCAAGACCAATAAACGACTCGCTGTTACAATCCACGTCATTCATAATATTGTTATTGGTTGACAAGGGGTAAAATCTGTGGCAAAAGGTACCAAAGATGCTGTGGACTGTTTTCTTCTTTTTGTAAGTGAAGAAATGCTGACTGACAGTTACAGAAGCGAATATTCATTTTACAAAAATCAAGGATCGACTTTCAAGAGAGAGGAAGACAGAGAGAGAGAGAGAGAGAGAGAGAGAGAGAGAGAGAGAGAGAGAGATTGTGAGGGGACGGATATTGTAGACATAAAAACGTTTATTGTCATTTTACACATGGATGGTATAAAAAAAATGTGTCATTCGAATGTGAAGGAAATGTGGAACCAAGACGGCATATTCTTCAGTTTCTCCCGGCGTATTTCTTGCTCAAACAGTCCACGGGTGTAATGCCGGTCCATAGTGTCCAATGGGCCGGCAGTACACCCGTGGACTGTTTGAGAAAGACGGCATAATTCATGATATTTTTTGAGGCGTTACAAGCACGACAATTTCGCCCCGGTCCGTGAAATATTTGATTCTGATGTCGCAAAGTGTCGCTAGAATTATCAGGTTAGAAAAAATGTAACAATCGATAAATGTCGGGGGGAATTTCGAGGTCGCTGTAAATTCCATATGTACACAGCAAATATACCGGCCAAATGCGGAATCATGTTGTATGCTTCATGTGATTCAAATTCCTTTTTAAACAAGTAGCGCAGAAATCTATCCATGCAAGAATCCAAATGGCCCATACAAACTTGATAACATTGCATCTGCTGTAGTGAACTGTTAATCACAACATATATATATATATATATATATATACAGGTAGAAACATGGTACTCTCAGGAAGAATAAAAAAGAAATTCCTCCTTCGTTCCTAGATACTACAACATGTCCAAAGTCTAGTAGTATCTTTGGTTTTCATGTGAATAAGGTTCCGGTTTCCTATATACCAAAAAATAAAAAATAAAAAGAAAAAATTGTACTTATGGTTAGTACACTCCATGAATGACCACAATGATCCAAAATCATCAAGTATTATAATCGGACGAAAGGAGGTGTCGATGTGGTGGATCGTCTTAAAGAAGAATATTCCGTGGCTCGAGTAGCATGTAGGTAGCCACGGAGATTATTTTTTCGATTTTAAATATTACTGCCATAATGGGTCAAACAATAAATAAAGAAAACACAATCGTGATTATTACTGGGAGACAACACCTGAAAACGCCGGCCCTGGACCTAACACGACCTCAAACTGTTCGCAGCGGTACAATGCTAAATCTGTCCTATTCTCTACAGCAAGTTATAAAATACTTCAACAATGAAACTGAAGTTTCAGATACTGAAAAGACCAGTAGTATATGTCAAATCTGTCCGAGACGCAAGAATCGGAAAACAAAAAGTTATTGTGTTCACTGTCAAAATTTTTTGTGTAAGATTGTCTGATAATTGCTAAGCTCAGATATATGACGAAGATTAAATCACAAAAGTTAAATAATAAGGCCAACTTGTTTTTTTTTCAGTTTTTTAAGTCTCTAGTGGCGGTTGTAATTGTGCTTAGAGTATTACCAACAATATAAATTTACTGATTTGTTTGTACTGCAAACAAATATTTTAAATAGTGAAATATGAGTGTTTCATTTTAAAAACGAAGAGAACCTTGATAATTTACAAATATTAGGTACGTTTCAGACTGCTTGTTGCGGGTGAGGAAAATGCTCGACAAGCGCCGGATCGCGCAAATTTTAAAGGCACGAGTTCTCGCGGTTTAACTCAACTCATCTTGCCTAATCTGACTTCTCCTAAAAATAAGTTTCTTTCTTTAACAAGAATGTGAACACGATTGAACTGAGCACTGCCAAGTCAATCGTCTCCTCCACGCAGTCATGAAGTTGATGGCAGGTGCTCTAACGTCAGTGACCTGACCGACCCATGCCAGTTGCAGGCAGAGCGCCTCCAGAGCCTGTCGCCCATGACGTCACATATACGACCCGCAGCGCGCCACCAAACTGGGGCCGTTGCCGCCGATCTGCTTTTGCCAGCTAGACCACTTCCAGCCGGCGGTAACGCGTCCCTGCCGCCGCCACACTTGCACATCCCCGTAGGCCGTATAATGCGCGATCCACCTCCAGTCGTCCAGCTTCATCCCACACACCGTCAGTAGTTTGATAGTGTGGCAGTTTGTTTGTATCCATTACACTCACTCCGCCTTCAGGTCACAAGTGGACCATCGGGACCATCCAATCGCCGTGTCATCCTCAACTGAGGGTGCGGACAGGAGGGGCGCGTGGTCAGCACGCCACTCTCCCGGTCGTTATGATGGTTTTCTTTGACCGGAGCCACTTCTATTCAGTCGAGTAGCTCCTCAATTGGCATCACGAGGCTGAGTGCAACCCGAAAAATGGCAACAGCGCATGGCGGCCCACATAGTGAGCCATCCAAGTACCGGTCACGCCCGACAGCTCTTAACTTCCGTGATCTGACGGGAACCGGTGTATCCACTGCGGCAAGGCCGTTGCTGTATCCATTGACCATAAAATCCCCCAACATCCCATGTTCAGCACATCCACTTTCCACAGTCCTAACACGAAGTTTCTTCAAATCCTCAATACAATCACTTTAGTTCTTTTAAAGGTTTCTTAATTTTTCGTCCCTCCATTTGCGAAAAATTATCTCTGTCTGTTGTTTATAATAATTCTCTACAACCGCCGTTCATAAAATCTGTTTCATAACCACAGTTAAAAATTAATATTTCCGCCTAATATTCACTGTTCATAACAAACAATATTATACATAACCAACAGTTATACTGGAATCCTTACAGTCACTGTTTATAACGCATCACAGTCCACAGCAAAACTCAGACTCACTGTCTCCCCTAATATCCACTGCTTAAGTCAATCTTTGCAGCACATCAATTTAATTGCTCAAATAAGAGATTCCCCTCACTTCAGCTAATCACTGTCTTTTAAAGTTCACCTGTAACCTCCATTACGCAATATTTATTGTCGAAGAACGTTTCCTGCCTCGCCCATTACACATTGTTTATTGGCCATTTCCCCAGTTAGGGATGAAATGGAAATGAAGTTCCGTGCTACTTGGCAGAGCGAAGGGGAACAATGCGGGAGACCCGCACCGCCGTAGCAGGCGAGGTCCTAATGGAGGTGGTTTGCCGTTGTCTTCCTCCAACCGTAATAGGGATGAATGATAATGATGAAGACGATACAACACCCTGTCATCTCGGTACAGGTCAAAATCCCTGACCCCGCTGGGAGACGCAGTTTGGGATGCCAAGTGTAACGCAGGAGGTGCCAAGTGTAACATTCGTACGCAGTGGATGCGAAATACAATTCTGATATGCTACATAGTGGGTTTCTGAATGTAATACTGGCCACCAAAAAGAAATGCCAGGTACAAAGTTGTCTACATAGTGGATTCTGAATTTAAAATCCGCGCCAACTTCTCCTAGCACAACTGAAGGCAATTTGCTTACCTCTTGTCTTTTAACGATAATTCGTTGTCTTTGCACCTATCGGTTTCTTCTCCACCGGCCGCAGACTCTAATATGCATGCAGCAAACAGTGTACAGCGGAATGGCAAATGGAAAAGCCTCAACGTTACTAAAATGATAGTTGCGAAATGATGCCACCTGATTTTCTTTTCTCATAATATACAAAATAACTATTTCTAGATTCACTCTAACATTAATGTTCACAGCAAAGGTCCTGGCTGCTAATCATCCTTTGTCCAACAATATAAAAAGTCGTACAAGATACTCCACACTATATTAATACGAGATCGCACATGTACGTTTTTCGAATCTACTTTTAAAAAATTGTTTGCCGTTTTACGCTAAGTCGCAATTCGCACGTGGACTCACGGTTTGCTTCTTCGGAAACTAATCGGAGACTAACTGTGAGCTAGTTTAACTCTTTTGAAGCCCACCCTCTCCGGGCACGCTCGTGAATGGTTGTTTTTGTTCACCAGTGATTATCAACATTAACTGAAAATTGATCTTTCCCCTGTCTTTACACCACTCTTCTTCTATAGCTTGTTCCAGTAGGGATAACTTCTTAAATTGATCTTGATCGAATCATTCCATCTTCATCTTGGTCTCCCTCTTTCCGTTGAAACAATCCCAGTTATTATTAAGTTGATTGTTATTGACTTAAATAGCAGCCTAGATTTGACTTCGATGTGACTGTGACCCAAGAGGTAAGTGCTAATCGGATTTAGCAGCCTTCGGGAGTCATTTATAATCAGAACGCTGTTGCTCAGCGATGTTCACTACAATGATAAAGGACTTTTGAAATAACCAATTACAAAATGTTTTACACTGTTTGATAGGTACATTCTGACTAAACACAGTTTTGAGACACACTCTACTTTTGTCTCACACTTCTGCTCTCACACTTCTGCTTACGGTTAATTTAATCTCAGGTCAGTATGCTGTAACAATGGTCAGCACACACAATCCTCACTGAAGATCCAACGTGTTCCCGGAGCGGTTGATGCAATTAGGAGTTTTCGACACACCTGAATTTTTAATACTCTTAGCACAAATATCATTTGTTACGAATCGGTGATGTTTTTACTGATGCTCAACCCAAGTCGGCGTGGACACATTCAGCGGGAACGACACAACGCGTTGCTCGTTGGCTCGTGGCTCCGCCCACACTGGACGGACTCCCAGACTCGACTAAGTGACACTTCATTCACTCAACGCTAGCGGCGCTTGACAGTCGATTCTACCAAACATCCACCCGTATGAGGCAAAAATGTGTTTATCATTGGGTAAGGGATCGCCTCTTGTCCTTAAACTTGGCTCTATCATTCGTTTTCGTATTCTTCCATCATCCGTTCTCATAATATGTCCAAACCATTCTAACCTACTCTTATCTGTTCTGTCATTCAGCTTTTCTTCTCCAATCCTAACATCTTCATTTCTCATTCTACCCCTCCTCGTCTTCCCATATATATAACTAAGGGATTTCATTAAACTGACTTGGATTGCACGCTTCTCTTTTCTTGTCCCTGTCCAGGTCTCCGGTGTGTATGTCAATATGGATGTAAAGTACGTGTTATACAGCACTTCCTTACACTTCATTGGCCACTCCGTTCCCAACACTAATCCTTGCACACACTGGTTATATGTATTGCTCTGTTGCACTCTTTCGCTAATTTCTGCCTCCATCCTCGCATTCTGAATTACCAGCCTAGATATTTAAATGGGTCCACAATTTCCATGTTGAAAACTGAACGTAACGATCTTTCTAAATTTAACACCATTCTCTGAAACGAAGAGGCTCGCACACGACGAAAATTTCAGCTACAGCTTTGTAAATAAAGAAAAACGTTAATGTCAGCTTTGAACAAGAAAGGCAATAGATGCAAGAGGCAAGAACACAGACATAATGCGAACTGATGTGTGAACTTGAAACAGAAATCTGTTTAAGTTGTGAGCACAAACTTTGGATTCATACTTGGAAATCATGTTACTGTTCGTCAATAAAATGTGAAGTAAATAACATACATGGATGCATACACTCTTCCTCGATTACAGTGATGCGTAAGTCTACGACAGTCAAAATGTACCACCTGGCGCATCATATGACACACCTCGTGCTAGTGCGACGGATGTGTACCGACCTGGAGAATGTTTCGTACCGATTAAGCACCACCGTATGCATTTTCTTCACTATTAAACATGGTAAATGCGTTATGACTGCTACTGATGGTATTTTATAAGTTCATTACGTGTATTTTCCCCAACCAGGAATATCGTGGCGTCACAAGTAATTTTATTTTATTTTTACACAGGCTGCAAGAGACCATTCGTGTAACAGCTACCTTAATGTGACAAAAATCATCGGGAGTTTTTCAGAACTCTAACAGAAAAAAAGACATTTAAGAAAATAACGAGAGAAAACAAAAGGTTTGTGTTATTATATAATGTACGAACTCCTGTACAGAATGAAAGGAAAGTAGCACAAGCATACATCTAACGTAAAAAAATGCGTTTTAGTACTAAAAGTCCTCAGTTGTGCTGAAAACCTATTTGAGATGCCATCTCAAAAAAGTATTCAGTAGTTAAAAAAGTTCCATGCAAATGAAAATCGCTATTGCTCTGGTTTTCGCTTATTGAATGCTGCCGTTGTTGTCGAATGAGTCCATATTATTAATAATAAATCTCACGAGGGAATGGGCTTCGCGGACTGACACTGCTTATTTCCGAACTATGAATATTTTTCCGCGAGTACCCAGAGTTTCCGAAAAATCTCACACCATAGAAGATTGTTGAGTGAAAGTAAACAAATTGAACAAGCTTGCATGTATCAGTGTCACTGACATATGAGATTACTCACACAGTAAAGATAGTGGCATTCAACTTCTGCGCAAGATTCTAAAAGCTGACCACGTATTGATGACAAACTGTAACTGATGCTTTGCTTGAGCTACGTAACAATGCACAAATTCGTTTAACGCTGATATTAGTCGACGCTTTCACGATAGCCAAATGTAAAATTATTATCAGTGGAACGTTGGTATGAAACCCACAGTGCTTCATAATCATGACCTAGTTCAAAATGGAATGCCCTTGCTTTCTTCCAACTTTTGAAGTGGTTTGCTGGTGAGTCTGCTGCCCGAACGTCGGTGAAGACTGGTATTTTTCACTTTAACAAATCACTTAGAGAGGCGAAAGAAGATTAATTGAGAGTAAAAGTTCTAAGATGTGCTTCAGATTCAATCCCAGACTGTTGGATCTGCGGTATGACGCCCACACATTACATAATCATATGCGAGGAAACTCAGAGTTTTAATTTCAGGCAGATAAACATCCCTGCTACAGTCGATGAGTTCTCGCGAGTGCTACCCTTAATTCTCGAATCAGTATTTGTCTTATTTTCTAGTTGAGTTTAGACCTTATCGAATATTCTGGGATAACTTGCAGCTTCGTTTGAATTCTAGAGAAGGACGTAACTATAGGGATACAGTTAGGAAAGAGTGGAATAGTGGGAAATTTTCCCAATTTTTAGCCGTGCTAGTAGAGGTTCGCATAACAATGAAGGCTTGATTTTATTTTCTATTATTTGTCTTACCTGTGTAGCATCACTAGTCGAAAGAAGAAGGGTGCAATTTAACTTGTGTGATTCTACTCACCTAGAAATGAGGGCTGATTTTATGCCAAGGGCTTTCCCCATGTGTGTCTGGGACACTCAACGACGATCGGACATTTTAGTTTTCATTCAGTTTTCAGATGCTCTTCCTTGTCATGCGAACTGTCATTTATCCTAGGGGAGCAAAGTGTTGTTTGACGTTCGTTTATGATGCGCAGCTCTTTTTCGCTGTTGCCGAACTGAGAAGAAAACACAGACCCCATTCAGACATTTGCGTCGGTAAGTGTCGGAGAACGCACATTCTGACTGGCCGTCACGCCGGACCACCATCCATAAAGCTGTTGTTTGGATTCGATCTGCAATGTATCGCTAGTTAACCGTCTGGTTACAAGACTAGCAAAAAATTCGTTACGATTGCGTATATAATGAGGGACTGTTGTCTTAACGTCAATCTCTTGGCATGTAAACTTACAAAAGACGTTGTAACAGTGTGCCGTCACTAACAAAACAGGATTCCGTATTCCGACGTAACAAATACAAAAAACACGAAGGAATGAAAAGTGGGAAATATTGTTGGGAGGTAAAACTTTCAGGCAAATGCATCTGAAAGTACCTACAAAAAGTAGCTCACGGAATATTTTAAGAAAACTCCACACTATAATGAAGCTCACTCACGGCTGTTTCTGACAACACCCGTACGGAACAGGTAGAAATTGGGTCGCCATTTGCGGATGCGAAGACACGGAGTACATTAACCACAGGATTTTTAGGTGTTTTCTCCGAAAACAGACAACCTCCATTCGAGCAATCAAGATTTAAGACTCTTCAGACTAACAGTACAATTTCATATTGATGCAGTTGTCTTAGTATAATGTTGGGCAGACCAGCTGCGTAACAGAACCTGTGTGGAGTACAGTTTTACATAAAGGCCGACGGGATTCCACGAATATAACCGTCGAAAAAGAAACTTGTAGAAATGAAGTGTAATAGAGGTCCTCAGCTGATGAATGTGGTTGCAAGTAAACCGTAAAACACTCTATTTATCTTATCTGTTATCTTTGCATTAAATTTTGTCCTCGTACAGAGAAATAGTAGACCTGTTTGTCGATGTCTGTATGATTCGAAAACCGAAGGTAAGAAAAGCAACTGGCCACGTGCAAGTAGGATTCGCGCACTGAGGGTTCCACACAGAGTTAATTACGTATGAACATAGTTCATTCATAACGTGTATCGAGAATCTCGGTGATTTTTGACTGTAATCGGTGTCGATAATGGCAAGATATCAGTCGTGGGAATTCCAAGACCCTATTGAAATCTCTACAGTAGTTCCCGAGATAACCCAGAGATACAAACAGAAGCGAACAAAAGCCCCAGTTTACCTATGCTTAGAAAGAAGATTAAATAAAATAATTTTTACACTACTGGCCATTGAAATTGCTACACCAAGAAGAAATACAGATGATAAACGGGTATTCATTGAACAAATATATTATACTAGAACTGACATGTGATTATATTTTCACGCAATTTGGGTGCATAGATCCTGAGAAATTAGTACCCAGAACAACCACCTCTAGCCGTAATAATGGCCTTGATACGCCTGGGCATTGAGTCAAACAGAGCTTGAATGGCGTGTACAGGTACAGCTGCCCATGCAGCTTCAACACGATACCACAGCTCATCAAGAGTAGTGACTGGCGTATTGTGACGAGGCAGTTGCTCGGCCACCATTGACCAGACGTTTTCAGTTGGTGAGAGATCTGGAGAATGTGCTGGCCAGGGCAGCAGTCGAACATTTTCTGTACCCAGAAAGGCCCGTACAGGACCTGCAACATGCGGTCGTGCATTATCCTGCTAATAAGTTGTAGTCATGTTTGACTAAGTAAATACACTTCTGGCCATTAAAATTGTTATACCACGAAGATGTGCCACAGACGCGAAATTTAACCGACAGGAAGAAGAAGCTGTGATATGCAAATGATTAGCTATTCAGAGCATTCACACAAGGTTGGCGCCGGTGGAGACACCTACAACGTGCTATCATTAGGAAAATTTCCAACCGATTTCTCATACACAAACAGCAGTTGACCGGCGTGGCCTGGTGAAACGTTGTTGTGATGCCTTGTGTAAGGAGGAGAAATGCGTACCATCACGTTTCCGACTTTGATAAAGGTCGGTTAGTAGACTATCGCGATTGCGGTTTATCGTATCGCGACATTGCTGCTCGCGTTGGTCGAGATCAGATGACTGTTAGCAGAAAATGGAATCGGAGGGTAATACGGGTCGCCGTGCTGGATCCCAACGGCCTCGTATCACTAGCAGTCGAGATGACAGGAATCTTATCCGCATGACTGTAACGGATCGTGCAGCCACGTCTCGATCCCTGAGTCAACAGATGGGACGATGGCAAAACAACAACCATCTGCACGAACAGTTCGACGACGTTTGCAGCAGCATAGACTATCAGCTCGGAGACCATGGCTGCGGTTACCCTTGACGCTGCAACACAGACAGGAGCGCCTGTGATGGTGTACTCAACGACGAACCTGGGTGCACGAATGGCAAAACGTCATTTTTTCGGTGAATCCAGGTTCTGATTATAGCATCTTGACGGTTGCATCCGTGTTTGGCGACATCGCGGTGAACGCACATTGGAAGCGTGTATTCGTCATCGCCATACTGGCGTATCACCAGGAGTGATGGTGAGGGGTGCCATTGGTTACACGTCTCGGTCACCTCATGTTCGCATTGACGGCACTTTGAACAGTGGACGTTACATTTCAGATGTGTTACGACCCGTGGTTCTACCTTTCATTCGATCCCTGCGAAACCCTGCATTTCAGCAGGGTAACCCACGACCGCACGTTGCAGGTCCTGTACGGGCCTCTCTGGATACAGAAAAAGTACGAATGCTGCCCTGGCCAGCACATTCTCCAGATCTCTCACCAATTAAAAACGTCTGGTCAGTGGTGACCGAGCAACTGCCTCGTCACAATACGCCAGTCACTAATCTTGATGAGCTGGGGCTTCGTGTTGAAGCTGCATGGGAAGCTGTACCTGTACACGCAATCCAAGCTCTGTTTGACCCAATGCCCAGGCGTATCAAGGCCGTTATTACGGCCAGAGGTGGTTGTTCTGGGTACTGATTTATCAGGATCTAAGCACCCAAACTGCGTGAAAATGTGATCACATGTCAGTTCTAGTATAATATATTTGTTCAATGAATACCCGTTTATCATCTGTATTTCTTCTTGGTGTAGCAATATTAATGGCCAATAGTGTATTTTGCAAAGTGCTGTACAGCTGTTCCTCCTCGTTAACACACGCATTTAGACAGCACTTGCAATGAGCAAAAAATTATAGAATCTCAACCACCTGTCGAGCCATCTGCTATTGTGACGGCTCGTAAATTTATCCTCTCAGCATCTGAACCCGTAGCCAATCGGGTAATCGTGTACAAGGTAGAGGTGCTGCACCGCATCTTACACAGAACTTGCATGATGAATACATTATTTTAGGATTTAATTATGAAAATTTATACTAACGGCGATATCTGAGTGGATCTTGTTTGCGCGATGCGCTCCACTGATACAATGCGAGCGCTCTCCGACGCGGAGAGCGGCTGGCTACCGGAGGAGCAGGAGAGATGGTCAGCCGGGGACGGAAGGCGGGCCGCAGGAAAGGCAGAGAGAAAGGCCAGCCAGCCGAGTCACGTGTGCCGCTAATTGCGAGGTAATTAATCGCCGCGGATGTCCGCGTCTGCGACCCGCGGACAATAAAAAGGCGCAGGTGTGTGTCTGCGGGACGTGTGACGCTCCGCAGGAATGAAGTCCGGCCGCCGCGGCCACCTGACGGGGCCGCCAGCCATCCGTAGAATAGTCACGTAGCGAGCGTTCATTGCTTTCCGTGTCCGATGCTAATGCGCACTTGTCGTCTTTATGTCCTGAGATGTAATGAGGAAAGTGTAGATCTCACTGCAAAAGGATTGCGCCATGCGGTAATTGCAGAAAGAGGTGGCAACCGGCGGCGACTGACGGGGGTAAATTGCTGTCGTTATGCATCAGAAATGAAATGTTCATTTCAACGAGTTTTTTTTTCTTTGAACACTATGGGACTTAACATCTGTGGTCATCAGTCCCATAGAACTTAGAACAACTTAAACCTAACTAACCTAAGGACATCACACACATCCATGCCCGAGACAAGATTCGAACCTGCGACCGTAGTCGTCACGCGGTTCCAGGCTGAAGCGCATAGAACCGCACGGCCACACCGATCGGCTACGAAATTATTGTTTTGCTATGTTGGTAGATGTTACATGGTAGCGTCAGTCAAATACGAGGCGTGTTTTTTGCTATTTTGTCTAAAACTGACATGGTGAGACCGTGGCTGCGTACAATTAACGTAGGTTAATTCTTACAAAGAAGAAAACAGCAACCAGCCACTATTAATACTGCTATTTATTTAGGTAAATAGCGCCGAACCAGTTTCGAACTGGCAAGTTCATCATCAGACGGCTGTTCACATGATTTTCAAGATACACTTTACATTATCGTCCGTTTTCGATTTTTATTATTCCACTGAAATACTTCGCCACAGTGGAATAATAAAAATCGAAAACGGACGATAATATAAAGTGTATCTTGAAAATCATGTGATCAGCCGTCTGATGATGAACTTGCCAGTTCGAAACCGGTAACGGCGCTATTTACCTAAATAAATAGCAGTATTAATAGTGGCTGGTTGCTGTTTTCTTCTTTGTAAGAATTAACCTACATTAATTAGGCGTGTTTTTTTAAGTAAGTACCGCTTTGAAATTTAAAAAAAACACCTGCTAAAATATCTCAATTATTTTATTTTTACATGAAAGCCTGTACGTTAATTTACTTTTCTACATAATTTCCGTCAATATTGAGGCAATTCTCATAACGTTGTACCACTTTTTGAATACCCTACTCATAGAAGTCTGCCGCCTGACTTGTAAACCACTGCATCACCCCTGTTTTGACTTCGTCATCGTCTTGAAGACGCTGACCGCCCAGGTGTTTCTTCAAGTGCAGGAACAGATGGTACTGACTGGGCGAAAGCCGGCCGGAGTGGCCGTGCGGTTCTGGGCGCTACATTCTGGAACCGAGCGACCGCTACGGTCGCAGGTTCGAATCCTGCCTCGGGCATGGATGTGTGTGATGTCCTTAGGTTAGTTAGGTTTAATTAGTTCTGAGTTCTAGGCGACTGATGACCTCAGAAGTTAAGTCGCATAGTGCTCAGAGCCATTTGAACCATTTGAACTGGGCGAAAGTTCGGGGCTGTACGGAGGATGCTCTAGGGTTTCCCATCGAAAAGATGTGATGAGATCTTTGGTCTGATTCACCACATGCGGACGGGCATTGTCTTGCAGCAAAACGATGCCCTTGCTCAACGTCCATGGACTGTTGCTTTGATTCTGGTGTGACGTAGGCCACCCATGTTTCATCGCCCGTAACAGTTTGGCTTAAGAAATCATCACCGTCGTTGCGATACCGCTCAAGGAAAGTCAATGCACTGTCTAAACGTTTGCTTTTGTGCACATCCGTCAACATTTTCGGTACCCAACGTGCGGACAATTTTCGGTAATTCAAGTGCTCGGTCAGAATGCCATAAAAAACACTACGAGAAACATTAGGAAAGTCATCCGGCAAGGAGGAAATCGTAAAGCGTCTGTTTTCTCTTACCTTATTGTCCACTTCGTGCACCAGACTTTCATTACCGACTGAAGGACGCCCACTCCGGTGTTCATCGTGCACATTTGTGCGGCCATCTTTAAATGCTCACACCCACTTTCTTACCATTCAATCACTCATAATGTTTTCTCCGTAAACTGCACAGATCTCACGGTGAATATCGATCGCTTTTAGGCCTTTAGCGCTAAGATACAACAGCCCGTACTTCACAGCTGGCGGGACTCACGATTATCGGAGGCATATTAAACACTCAGTACACAATGTAAACAAGGAAGAATCAGACTGTAATGGCGTCAGTGAGTAGATTAAGGTACAGGCTTTCATGTAAAAATAAAATTATTAAGGTATATTAGCACGCCTTTTTTAATTTTAAAAAGGTACTTACTTAAAAAACACGCCTCGTATTTATTCACAAAGGAATTATCCGAATGAAACAGAAATTGGTTGTTATGATGTACACAAAGACACAAACAAATATCTTCATTTTCTGGAAATCTGGATGATCTATTCGAGAAAAAGAGCTCCACAAATTGAGTAATTCGATAACTCGCTGGTCCATCTCCATCCCTTATGCAAGCAGTTATTGGGCTTGGCGTTGTTTGATAGAATTGTCAGATAGTCTCCTGATGGATGTCGTTCAAAATTATGTCCAATTAGCGCTTTAAATAGTCAGAATCCCCGATCTGGTTGGACGTATCTGCCTGTAGTGCTCCAAACGTCCTTAACTCGGGAGAGATCCGGCGACTGTGCTGACCAAGATACGGTTTGGCACACACGAAGACAGACAGTAGAATATGTGGCCGTGTGCGGGGGACACTATCTTACAGAAGTGTAAGCCAAGGAATGAGGTGCATAATATCGTCGAAGTACCACTGTGCTTTAAAGGTGCCACGGATGACAACCACAGGGTTCCTGCTTTGAAAAGAATTGGCGCCCCAGAAAGGGTTATCGAGCTGTGTGTGTGTGTGTGGGGGGGGGGGGTGTCTGTCAGCCTGGTATCCCACCAATGTCAGGGGCGACTCCAGACACGTCTTTGCTGGTCATCGGTGCAGAGTTCGAATTGGGGCTCGTTAGTGAAGACAATTCCACTCCAGTAAATGAGACTCCAGACTGAAGAGCTGTCTGAACACTACCAGGACGGTGGTGGGGTACCATCTTGACCGTCGCCCGCCGTACGGCCGACGACAAGGAGCGATCGTCTGGTGTGCCAATGGTTGTCATCCACGACACCCTTATATCAAAGCAGTACGTCGGTGATAGTCTACACCCCGTTTTGTCACCCTTCATGACGAGCCATTCGGGATACGGTGAGAGTTTTCTGCTGCTGTATCCTAAAAAATGGTTCAAATGGCTCCAAACACTATGGGACTTAACATCTGAGGTCATCAGTCTCCTAGACTTTGAGCTACTTAAAACTAACACACACATCCATGCCCGAGGCAGGACTCGAACCTGCGGCCGTAGCAGCAGCGCGGTTCCGGACTGAAGAGCCTAGAACCGCTCGTCCACAGCGGCCGGCTGCTGTACCCTACCTGGGACAGCAAGGTCGCCGGATCTCTCCCCAACTAAGAACGTTTGGAGCAATATGGGAAAGACCCTCCAACTACATGAGGATTTTGACAATCTAGCGTACCAACTGGACAGTAATTGGCACGATAGCACTTGGGAGGACATCCAACAATTCTATCAACCAAAGCCAACCCGAATAACTGCTTGCATAAGAATCGGAGGTGGACCAACGCCTTACTGTCTTAGTCATTTGTGAAGCTCTTTCTCTTGAACGAATAATCCTATGTTTCTGAAATCGTAATCATTTGCTTTTCCCTGTACATGTATACCACATGTACCGATTTAATTCCTTCGTCTTTGTCTTAGAGACAAATGACACCAAAGTGCCATTTGTACATGCTCCAACCCCATTAATGTGATCACCGCCTACGTTCCACTTCAATGTGTAACTCACAGATGGCAGGTGGCAGCAGTATCGATTGAGGGCGTACAGCTTGTGTTGGGTGGACGCGAGAAACAGTGCAATCGTTACCGTAATGCGGAAACGGAGAGATTTATCTGACGAGCAAAAGGGCATGATCATTGACTTTCCGACAAAGAGAGGAATCATTTGTGAAACGTCAAGTTTCTAAATCATTCGCTTGCCGCCGTGGTTATAGTATACCGTGCGTGCCAAAATGGTACTATCCAAGACCTGCGACAGAGCAGTGAGGTACATCACAAGCCATACGCGACTGGAACGAACGACGGCTGCGAAAATGTGTACAGGTGAACAGACGTAATGTTGAGCAGTGTTTTCTTTTCTTCTTGTTGGATTCTTGGCTCAAATCTGAAGCCATAACCTAGGAAACAGTACTAATAGAATTTTCACAAATAGTTTGTCTACTGCTGTATCACACTGTTCTGTGAAAGCCGTATCAGCCGTCGTGTCACTTGCTGTGGCGTCACTTTAGTTGCTTATGGAAACACGGCTTTATACAGTGTTTTAAAAGTGGGCGCTTGGAGTCTGATTACTTTAAAAGCATAAAGATGAATTCCACACTATTATAAATCTTTATTCTGTATGGTTTGATAATCAAATGATGGTAACAATTGCGTTGAGCAGCAGAGGCAATTAAGCAGTGGATCCATGAAACTGCTTGCTGATAGAGGGGAGTAGCATTCTGTAATCCTCGTGGTGATTTGTGTCATTGTCTACCTGACCTAATTATTTTCTGGTTTGTACCCGACGCTCAGTTTTATTCGGTCGGTTCTTTGCTCGTAAATATAGCCCGTAGTATTGCACTAGAACTAGACACTAGCTGTCATTTGAAAATATGTTCTAATATTATATTGCCTTTCCTTTCTGGTTTATACCCGATCATTAATGTTTTAATGAATCAGCTCCTGGTCGTAAATACAGTCGTAAAAACTGTACCAAGGCACAGGTTGCCGTTAAACAAACAGGGGTCTTGTGGATAGATTTAGATGTTAACCGGTTCAGTTCCTTGATTGTGATTGCATCTGTTTTTATCTGAGCAACCTGTTATACTGAGCTGTGCGTTGCTGTCTTTGAAAGACCGGGTCATTATTGGTGTATTTTTTAACTGAATCTTGTGCTTCCACCGAGTGAGTTCTTTTGTAATAAGTGTTCATACGTGATGTTTTTAAAACGTTCCTTCCGAGCGGCCTTCATTACTGACAACCTGTTTAACTTTTGAAATATTAAGAGCCAACTGTCACCAGGGCTTTAGTCAGAATAAGATTGTCAAAAGCGACGGGTTGGGATCCAGTCGCACCTTGGTTATTGATTGAAATTAAGAGGTTGCTTGCTTTGAAGCAAGCCTTATCATTGTCATAATTGTTTCCTAATCTGTTTAACCTTTAAGCACATGTGCCCATCTTAACCCCGAACGTTTCGACATGCAGTTTCCAAATTAAAAATTACGCCTCTGTTTGAGTGATTGAAACACTTTTGTCATCAATACTGCTTATATAGTTTTCATGTGTTGCAGAAGGGCATTTAATCAGAGAAACTGTGTCCAGGGCGGTAGTAAACACCGTTGATTCACGCCATAACGGCCGGGCTGCAGGTCCGGTCACATTGTAATTATTGTCATGTTGTTATGGTTATGATTTCTCTTGCAAAAGCTTATTCATTTAACAAATTTGTTAATTTTGTAAAGAAAAACAAAATTTTTGTTTATATATTGTTAATTAAACAAATTGTGAGAAAAGAAAGTTACATTGGTGGGTCCTCCCTTCCACGTTATCCTTAATTCCAGTAAATACCAAGTCTTAAGCCATACAATGACAAGTATGCTCCATCATGCACACCAAAGTTGTTTCCAGAGTATAGATGTGGATCTCATACAAAACTCAAAAGAAATCTGTTGGTATGTAATAGGCTGTCTTTGGCACACTCGTGGATGACACGAGTAGTGACAGTCAGTGCAGCGAAGCAAAAGCAGTTACGTTGGACTCCATTTACAAACGTTCCTTTACAAACGAAAATCCGGGAGCAGCGTCCGCATTTCATTCTCGAATTAATACAAATATGAGAGCAATAGATATTAGTGTTGGTGGTATAGAGGAACAGCTGAAATGGTGCGGGTGTTGTAACTCCAGTTGCCAATCGTGTAGCTACTACCCCCACTCCGTTCACCGCCACCGCCTACCATCCTGGTAAGAGGGTCCGAGGATGGTCAAAAACTGACCGAAACCGAACATCATGAAGATAAATGTTTTTGCAGTTGACGCTGTTTATGTCCATTATTAAAGTACTATTTAATTTATGTATAAACAAATTTACCCCGCCAGGTGAAGTCTGAACTGATATATGAAACCCAAACACACACTAATGACGCAGAGGCATGCAAAAGCAATGAATAGTTGACAAGAGACAGCTGTGTCTGTCGTTACAACTGACGAGCAAATATCTCGACAGATTGAAAAACCTAGGCAGGGCGACCAATACTGACATATGTGCTGGGTCCGAAAATGGTGCTCTGAGGCGTTGCTAGGCGGCGCAAAATGCGTCAGCCTAAAACCATTTACAGCTTAAGGCGGCATCAGCCCCTGCCGGAAGCTGTACCATCACCCATCGCGACAATAATGCTGGGGTTGTGAATATTAATTGATTCATTTCCGTGTCTGGTCATCGTTTCCAGAATCCAGAAACTTCGATGCTTGCCTCGGTCGACTCCTGTTTTGCGACGTCGCTCCAGTAGAGGACATATGAGTAAGTAGCCCAGACATTGTGTTAATTCGCAGGTCACGTCTCTATCAGCACTATCTTTTCCCGGTGCTCTCGCAACGGGGCACGTCCAGCCAAAGACGACTGAGTGATGAAAGAGGGTACGCTCGGTCAATTCCTGGGGCTGGTGACGCAGTTAGACTCCGGTGTTCCCTTCAGTGATTGAGTCCTAGCTATGAATCTCTTTCGAGATTTCAATCGACTGCAAGTTGATGATCAGGCAGCAGGTGGCGGTTATCACTGATCTGCTACGCCCCGTCCGCACCGGCTGCTACTGCCCTTCTGACGATGGAGGAAATTGTGCACCATTCGGATAGAATTTCTGTGCTGCAGTTGGCTTCATAGATTGCGACATGATTAGTGACTGCAGAGTCAACCTGCTTGGTGTGAGCACAGCCTCTCAACATAGGTGAGGTGTACTCTGCAGCTGACATACACAAAGCAAGAGAAGAATTTGTCGGGACGTGAGGACTAGCTGCGCAGTTTGAGGTTGTAAGCTTCTTTAAAATGTTTCTGTTATAGAACATCAGATATCAACCGACCAGCTGATAGACAGTCTGGTCATTTTTCAGCACAAGGTCTGTGACAGAGATTCCTACCTCGCTAACAGAACGACTCCACTTTCAGTTAATACGGAGTAGCCAACAATCTGCACGCTGTATGTAGTGTAACCATGTAGCAAAGAGTTTGGCGGTCGACTATATTTCAAGATTATCAGATAGTGACTTATGATATCCAGTTTGCCATAAGGGAGTACACCAGAGTGATGCTCGGTTTTGTTACCGATATTAACGATTTTTTTTTCAATAAAATACCAAATTACAATGCTGACTTTAGACCTTTATTGTACGCCCTTAAGATTATATTATGCATTTTTAAGTAAAAATGTTGCACACACGGGGCACTACACAACATCAACGAATAGCCTTCGTGGAGTGCGAGAGGGAGCTGGTGGGAGCTCTGAACGCCACTTGTCAATTTAGAACAAAATTTCAAAAACGACTTTGATCCGGGTGATATTACCTAATTTAGTGCGTACGATATTTAAAAAATGGGTTTTAACGAAATAGCGGCACTCTGAAATAAAAGTCGATTTTTTGACAGTAAAGTCGTGATAAAGACTTGCACCAAAAATTGAAATGAAAATATATCGCAAAGATCCTACGTACTACAGTAGAAAAAACACCGACTTACAAGTTACGTAAAGGTACAATGTAAATTGATGTATATTTCATGAGTTATACAGCTCCTGCCAGTTTGACAACCGTTGTTTCAAAAATTCAACGTGTGCTTTTCAATACTGAACACACCGTTACTCGCAATGGCAGCACCGTACATTGGGCCTTTTTACCGCCGATGTCGAAACACTCGCATTTTGACATAATTATATCGATTAACTGGTTTCCGATTACCAGTCGAAGATTTTTTTTTTTGCTGTATTGGGATCAGTTTTCGAACCTTTTCTATCCGTATAAACACGTTTGTTGATCATTTTCAAGGATTCACGTTTTATTTCATATAAAATACTAGCGGAATGACAAGCTAGGCAGACGCGAGACAAGAAGGTGCTTTCAGACTGCTTACTACAAACTAATCATGGTATGAAGAGAAATCTTGTCGAGAATATTATTTTCGTTGATACTAAATCACTCTGTCATACTATCTGAAACTAACATGACCCCTATTCCTTCGGTGACTATTACAATATTACGTGGTTGCATTCGAGCGCTCGCATGCCCTAGACCCCCATGCAGTAATGGAAGTTTTAAATATTTTAACACTTCTGTCATACTTTATATGAATGAATTTTAAAAATAGACTCTTTAAGGAACATTTTGAACCAACAAAAATATGAGGCTAAAAAGAAATTTATACCATGGTCTACACCCTTAATGAATAATCATAGCCGGCCGCAGTGGACGAGCGGTTCTAGGCGCTTCAGTCTGGAACCGCGCGAACGCTACGGTCGCAGGTTCGAATCCTTCCTCGGGCATGGATGTGTGTGCTGTGCTTAGGTTAGTTAGGTTTAAGTAGTTCTAAGTTCTAGGGGACTGATGACCTCAGATGTTAAGTCCCATAGTGCTCAGAGTAATTTGAATAATCATAACGTGAATCAGTTATATCAAACCGAATGCGAACCTGTTACTGGCTAGCAACCTCTTAACACAGAACTCGTTATTCTCGTATCTTGCTCAAACGTCCCGTTGCTAGGCTCCCTACACCTTTGTTGAAGATAGGAGGTTCTGTAAGGAGCTGGGATGTGTCCACGGACCATCTTCCGATTGGAAGAAAAGGTTGCCCTTCTGTGCTTTTCCAGCCGAAATAACGTTCTGAGCGTCCAAACTCGGATTATAGGGCATTATGATTCCCCCACCAGAATGACTTACATAGTTCATGTTTTGTTCTCATCGGAAGCATTTATCTCACTACTCCTTTGACCACAGAAAATGATACATACTCTTATGAAAGAGCGTTTTAGCTGAAGTCTCAGCGTATTTGACTAGATTGCGCACTGTCTCCAATATGAATGGAATGTGCCACTTGTCTACAGTGTCCAGCGTAATTTCAATTTAAATGTTACACTAGTGTAGTTTAGTGTGTTTTACGGTGATACATAAACCATACCCATGTAAGGCTCAAATTTTTCTCTTTTAACATACTGATTTTACGTGTTAGATAAACGGGTTGACAAAAATATGGAAACGCTGCGATAAATGCATACTTGAACATATATGTAGAGGCCAGGCAAACCTGCAGGTTACGCTGTTGTATTTGACCACGAACATCAACTGCGAATTCTCAGTACGTTGCAAGTGTCGTGGTCCAAACGGTATTCTGTGTGGTTGCGAGTGCATTATGTCGGAGATTCGTGAATTCGAACGTGGGCTAATTGTTGGAGATCGTGCTTCCATAACCAAGGTAACGGTGTTTCAACGCGCACCACATCGAAGATTTACACTGGTTACGGGGAAAGCGGAAAGCATCATCCGTTAAGTCACAACGCGGGCGACTGTGTTGAGTGATCGTGACAGAACGGTCATACAATGGGATTGTGACGAAAAATATGAGGACGAAAGCTGCAAAAATCATCGCAGAACTGAAAGTTGTTCTCGCAAACTCTGACAGCATCAAAACAGCACGAATAAATATCCAGACTCAGCGGACAGCAGGATGAACTGGAACTCCAAGAGAACTCTTCAGTGATGCAAACGCCCGTAACAGGAAATCGGTATGCTGAGGCCATACAACATGGACTATGGGCAGTGTAAGAAAGTCCTTTGGTCGGATGAGTCTTGTTTCACACTATTTCCAACTTCTGGCTGAGTTTGCGTCCCAAGAATGAGACGAGGGTTCGGAAATGATTTGGGCAGCCATATCTTTGGATTTCAAGGAACCCAGGGTTATTCTGCAAGGTTTCATTAGTGCATAGCATTATGTGACCATTTTGGCTGATCAGCTCCATCCCATGGTACAATATTTGTTCCCCAGTGGTGATACCATATCATACAGGACTGATTTTCTGAGCACGAGGAAAAACTGTCTCCTTTCTCCTGCTGACCATAGTCAGCAGATCTCAAAGTTATTAAGCATTTATGGTGTACTTTTGAGACAAGAGTGCATGATAGCTATTGACCTCTATCGTCGTTACCTGAACTTACCATTACTGTAAAGGAAGAATTGTATACTATTCCCTTGAAAACCACACGGAGTTTAACCATTCCGAGACAACTGGAAGCTGTTTTGAATGCCTATGCTTTTCCTACACCGTATTATGCGTGGTAATGTATTCTGTTTTTGGCGTTTCCATATTGATGTCCACCCCTTGTGGTATTACCGTGATTGTGAAAAACCGTTATTAAGGACATCATAACGTGTTCCTTCCTCCACACACAAGTTACATGTTTGCAGTTTTTGCTGTGATTTATTTTACTCGTTCGGGATTTACAAAGGCATTCAGAACATAGTGTATTAACTAAAATACCCTGATAGCGCTATATGAGTTGTAATATCCTTTACATATCTTCTTACAATAGTATACAGTATTAGAAATATTCTTGACCCCCTCTGTGGCCGATCGGAGAGTCAGGTAAGTCCTTCAGGTCATCTTGACAGCCATGTACCCCACACGCGAGCAAATAGTCGACAATTTCCTCGGTGAGTTGAATCCATCGATCTTTTTGTTGGGGTCGTCCACCAAATTTTGATTCTTGTCTCCACTTGCAACCCATAGCTCTTTCCAAGCCGTTTTCGAGTCGGAGACTTCCAGCTCTTTGCCGATTTTCCGCAAAGTTGACTTGTATTTAAATCTGTTTAGAGTAGCTGGTTCTTGGTATACATCTACATGGATATTCCGTAAATCACATTTAAGTGCCTGGCAGAGCCTGGTACATAGGGAGGTCTGGACTGTTTATGAATTTTCTGCATGGCCTTGTGGCTAACTGTGATCGCCTAGTTTCAGGGGGCTCTGTGTTTACTAGAACAGGGAGCCGGGAACACGGGGTGGCCTTGAGTGCTCCACAGATTATCCCTACTATCAACTTTAGTTCGACGTCCACGTCAGATACGTGTGCACTTGTCATACAGACCAGTGAACAGTGTTCAGCCACGCTGTAGACAAGAGGTAGTGCCGAAGTCTTCAATGTTCTCGCTTCACAGGGCCACATCGTTTGAACCAGTTTCGACACGATAGAATTACGAGATTTTAGTCCCGGTTTTGTGTCTTCCAGATGGGAGTTATACGTTAGAGCGCGACTTAATTTCACCCCCAGGTATTTTGGCTTATCCTCATGCAAAGGCCTTGACCATTCATGGAGAGTTACAGTTTTCTATTTGTATCTGTATTGTTACGGTATATTACGATGCCAATCGTTTTGTAAGGGTTTGGATGTAGACCCAACTTGGAGTAGTAGGTGTTGAATACTTGCAGGTCTGCATTCAACACTTTGTCGAGACAGCTAAAATTTTTACTTTGATGCAAGTAACAGATATGGCCAAAGGAAAGAATTGCTAAGATCAGAATAAGGAAATAAGATGGTTATTTAACAAACACTGAAACAGCTTAGGCAGGAAAATCACTGAGGGTAACACGGGAACCTCCCCATCGCACCCCCCTCAGATTTAGTTATAAGTTGGCACAGTGGATAGGCCTTGAAAAACTGAACACAGATCAATTCAGGAAACAGGAAGAAGTTGTGTGGAACTATGAAAAAATAAGCAAAATATACAAACTGAGTAGTCCATGTGCAAGATAGGCAACAACAAGGAAAGAGCAAGCTGGTGAGTGTCGTGGTCCCGTGGTTAGCGTGAGCAGCTGCGGAACGAGAAGTCCTTGGTTCAAGCCATCCCTCGGGTGAAAAGTTAGACTTTTTATTTTCAGTTTATGTGACAAACGCTTATGTTTTCATCACTTTTTTGGGAGTGATTATCACATCCACAAGAAAACCTAAATCGGGCAAGGTAGAAGAATCTTTTTACCCATTCGCCAAGTGTACAAGTTAGGTGGGTCAACAACATATTCCTGTCGTGTGACTCACATGCCGTCACTAGTGTCGTATAGAATATATCAGACGTGTTTTCCTGTGGAGGAATCGGTTGACCTATGACCTTGCGATCAAATGTTTTCGGTTCCCATTGGAGAGGCACGTCCTTTCGTCTACTAATCGCACGGTTTTGCGGTACGGTCACAAAACACAGACACTTAACTTATTACAGTGCACAGAGACGTCAATGAACGAACGGACAGATCATAACTTTGCGAAAATAAAGAAAGTATACTTTTCACGCGAGGAAAGACTCGAACCACGGACCTCTGATTCCGCAGCTGCTCACGCTAACCACGGGACCACGGCGCTCCTGAGCTCACACTATCCTTGATGTTGCCTATCTTACACATGGACTACTCAGTTTGTATATTTTGCTTATTTTTTCATAGTTCCACACAACTTCTTCCTATTTTCTCGATGGATCTGTGTTCAGTTTTTCAACGCCTATCCACTGTGCCAACTTATAACTAAATGTGTGTGTTTGGGGGGGTGGGGGGGGGGGGTGCGTCGGAGAGTTTCCCTTGTAAGAACTCACAAACACAATTGACTGCCTGCCGCGGTGGTCTAGCGGTTCTAGGCGCTCAGTCCGGAACCGCGCTGCTGCTACGGTCGCAGGTTCGAATCCTGCCTCGGGCATGGATGTGTGTGTTGCCCTTATGTTAGTTAGGTTTAAGTAGGTCTAAGTTCTAGGGGACTGATGACCTGAGCTGAAGTCCCATAGTGGTCAGAGCCATTTGAACCATTTAAGTCTAGAGGACTGATGACCTCAGATGTTAAGTCCCATAGTGCCTAGAGCCATTTGACCCATTTGAACACAAAAGACTAACAAGGAATGTGTTCCATTTCTCTAATTACATAGGTAAATGATCAAGCAGAAATCATAATAAATACATACATTTATCAACATATAAAGTGTTCTGTCGGCGAGCGTAAACACGAGAAGGGCGTTACTTGTTGGCCGGCGCACAGACAGCGGCGGTCGGCAGTGGCCGGGAGCGGCCGCCGTGGAGGCCGATTGCCCGGAGCGTTGGCCGCGGGCAGCTGCGCCGTGGAACGCCGCGCCGCGCCGGCGGAAATTTATGTGCGGCGCCGGCCATCGCGTGCTCGCCGAGGTGCGCCTTTTTACCGGCGCGCCTGCTGCCTCCCGGACGGCCGTAGGTCAGAGGTCACGCCGCGGGCCGTACTTCAGGTCCGGCGCCCGGCAGCGACGCCGGATTCCTGGCCGCTCCGCGAGTCCGGTTTGGAATGAGCTTACGTCTTACCCATACCGCAGTGGATGGCCAGTTTGAGAGGGCCCATTTGTATTTCGAGAAGTGCTGGACGATGGAGACGCGGACTCTTCGGACTGACACACACAGATAGATTGATATTGCAACATTTACTGGGGCCACAAAGAATAAGGAAGGGTGGAAACGCTTGATTGATTCAAAGTTGCATTAACACATCCCACATTTCTCAGTATTCTCAAGGCTTTAAAAAAAATGTACACATAATACAAATAATTAGCAAATTAATACCAGAATGAGATTTTCACTCTGCTGCGTAGTGTGCGCTGATATGAAACTTCCTGGCAGATTAAAACTGTGTGCCGGACCGAGACTCGAACTCGCCCGCGAAAGGCAAAGTTCCCGAGATCGAGTCTCGGTCCGGCACACAGTTTTAATAGGCCAGGAAGTTTCATATCAGCGCACACTCCGCTGCAGAATGAAAATCTCATTCTGGAAACATCCCCCAGGCTGTGGCAAAGCATGACTCCGCAATATCCGTTCTTTCAAGAGTGCTAGTTCTGCAAGTTTCGTAGGAGGGCTTCTGTAAAGTTTGGAAGGTAGGAGGCGAGGTACTGGCAGAAGTAAAGCTGTGAGGACAGGGCGTAAGTCGTGCTTGCGTAGCTCAGTTGGTAGAGCACTTGCCCGCGAAAGGCGAAGGTCCTGAGTTCGAGTCTCGGTCCGGCACACAGTTTAAATCTGCCAGGAAGTTTCAGGAAATTAATAATTCCGAACCACGATAATTATTCACTTCAGGAATTCAGACGTAAACAAACTTTCAAGATCGCTCAGATAACTAATCCTGACACTTTCTGTGGGACGTAATAGATCTACAGTAATTAAAATTTACTCCATTTACTTGAAGGGCATAAAAACTCAAGAAGTACCACCAGAAAAATAACTACAACGATAGCAGTAAGTTTACAGAGGGCTTTAGACTTTACTCAATTCACAAATAAACATTCGAACTCCCCTTGGTATAGCACCCACTATTGCACATATAATAGACATAATATTAGGAACGGTGCCTTCCCTTTTTATATAGATTACCTACGTTCGTGACACTACACTATTATGGTAGCTATGACCTGGCTGTTTGGTCCCCTCCCTCAAATCAACCAACCATCCAACTACGCCATTATGCAGTATTTATGTCATCAACCATCAACTTCCTTCGTAACATGACAAATGGATTACAATATCTCATAGTACACCTGAAACAGAGAAGTGTTAGAGACAAGTACCACAAAGTTTCACTAACTTATGCGCCCTCCAGTAGCGTGTTATCAAGTAAGAATGAAGCAAGCATACATTATATCCGTTTTAATGAAATATCTATGATACCACACACAGAAGGCAGGTACCACTGAGCAGTTTATACCAAGCAAACGCTTCTGTAACAAAGTGGGTATACGAAAGTATTGAATCCCTACAGCTCACCTAGCTCATGAAATATATACTAACGGTTTCGTGAGCAAGTAAGGTACACCATAAGAACGGAAGATTATGAACCGGCTACTGAACCTCCAGTACACGTTCCTGAAGAAACTGGATGTCCGACACAGTGTCTGTGCTTCCACTTACATTTCCTAAGTGCACAGTGCGCTCGTACAAAGCATAAGGAATGACATTCCTCCGACTTCTGACTGACCAGGGTCTGTTCCGCTTAGCCACAGCCAAGTACAAATATCTCTGAGCACTATGGGACTTAATATCTGTGGTCATCAGTCCCCTAGAACTTAGAACTACTTAAACCTAACTAACCTAAGGACATCACACACATCCATGCCCGAGGCAGGATTCAAACCTGCGACCGTAGCAGTCGCGCGGCTCCGGACTGAGCGCCTAGAACCGCTAGACCACCGCGGCCGGCCAGCCAAATACACATACAGTCTGTCCGTGTCGGGCATTCCTTCACAGTCAGCGACAACTTCCTCCTTATTCGCAGTACCCAGTCCAACTAGCCGTCTCTGACCCTCATTTCCGCTCTGCGATCGCGCATATAAACCCTTTCCTCTGTCAGAGGATAGGTAGTATGGCCAACCTAGAATAACAGTTCGGGTGTTGCCAGCCTAGGCCATAGTGCCGAACACGGCACAACACACACACACACACACACACACACACACAGAGAGAGAGAGAGAGAGAGAGAGAGAGAGAGAGAGAGACAAACAGGAGAGAGAGATGACTCCCTTTCAATCTGTATTACGCACTTCTGGCCACTAAAATTGCAGCATCAGCAAAGATAGCAAATATAGAGATCGGTACACACGCAACAGCATGCGGTATCATGTTGCAAAAAGCCGCCCATAAAAGGGGGTTTTTCGGGGCTAATACATATGGTTCCATTGGAAATACAAACGTATGGTCGATTGATTTGAATAGCCCTTGGGCCAGGGACCACTTGTATACCCCACAAAAGGATAGTCTTACTCTAACTATCCTACATTGCAGGGTCAAAGTTTAAATATTACACATATCGTTTATATTAGACAACTGGAGCAAACTGGTTGGTCTTTTTTGCATTATATGTCACCTATGGTGCACTTTAAGGGCCTTATGGAGGCACCATTTAGTTCGTGCTTAGTTGATGAAAAAAACTGAAAAAATTCGCGGCATGAGAATCTCATGTCCGGGAATCAGCATGGTTTTAGAAGGCAATGATTGTGCGGAACTCGGCTTGCCCATTTCTCACATGGTATACTGGGAACTATGGTTAAAGGTCAACAGGCAAGTACCATATTTCAGGATTTTTAGAAAGCATTAGACACGGTGCCCGATTGCAGACTGTTAATGAGGGTATATGGAATAAGTTCCCCGCATCTCGTGGTCGTGCGGTAGCGTTCTCGCTTCCCACGCCCGGGTTCTCGGGTTCCATTCCCGGCTGGGTCAGGTATTTTCTCTGCCTCGTGATGGCTGGGTGTTGTGTGATGTCCTTAGGTTAGTTAGGTTTAAGAAGTTCTAAGTTCTAGGGGACTGATGACCTAAGATGTTAAGTCCCATAGTGCTCAGAGCCATTTGAACCAATTTTGAATAAGTTCACAAATATGTGAGTCACTCGGGTACTTCTTAAATAAAAGAACCCAGTACGTTGTCCTCGACGGCAAGTGTTCATCAGAGACAAGGGTACTATCAGGAGTTCCCCGGGGAAGTGTGATAGGACCGCTTTCGTTCTCTACAGACATAAATGGTTTGACATACACAGTGGGCAGCAATCTGTGGCTGTGGTCGACTTCGACTTATTGGGAAGATTTTAGGAAAGTATGGTTCACTTGTAAAAGAGACCGGATATAGGACGCTGACGCGACCTATTCTTCAGTAGTGCTCGAGCGTGTGGGATCCGTACCGGGTTGGATTGAAGGAAGACATCGTAGCAATTCCGATGTGGGCTGCTAGATTTGTTACCGGTAGGTTTTCACAACATGTATGTGTTATTGAGGCTCTTCGGGAACTCAAATGGGAATCCCTGGAGGGAAGGCTATTGAGGAAATTTACCGGCATTTGAAGCTGACTGCAGAACGATTCTACTGCCGCCAACACGCAATGCGCATAAGGACCACGAAGATAAAGGACGAGAAACTGAGATTCACACGGAGGCGAGTGGAACAGGAAAGGAAATGACTAGCAGCGGTGCATGGCACCCTGCGCCACGCATCGTCCGTTGGTTTACGGTGTCTCTATGCATACGCAGATGCATGGGTACCAGAACCGAACGAGAGATTGCAGTACGGCTATTCGCTCCAAGTCGTGAAATGTGTACGATATCTTCCTAAGATTCCGGTGTCGAACTACCTTGAAAATTTTCTTGATATTTTTAGCCGTTTCCGAGGTAAAGAGATTTAAATTTACGCCACTTGTACACTTATAATTCACACATAAACTTCGGTGTGAGGAGGAAACGTAGTTTTTAAAGTGACGTAACATGGAGGAATGAGCTGTAACGTTCCTCCCTTATCTTCAGAAAGGTTCTGGGAACCACCCCATGTTGTACTGCAAAATTTTTGTGCTGTTAAAATCCGGTATGAGGTGTAAAATTAGTTTTACGTCATTTATATTCAATCTAAGTAAAGTATCGAAAATATACCGACCCTTAAAGTTCTTTCCAAATGTATGACATGCGCTGCTGTAAGAGGGAAAAAGAGGAAACCAGTAGACAAATGCTCCTATCGGAGTACAAAAGATGCTAATATCTTCCTGTTTTAAAAATCTCTGACAGAAAAGTGGGGTACAACTCTGCCTCATTCTGCCTTGAACAATGTCGTCGAAAATTTTTGAAATATCTTGGCATGCAAACATGTTCACAATTTTTTGTGCTGATGGAGAAGGAGACAGTGGCAATGTGATGGAGGCAGGAAGTATTACGAGACGATAGTAGTACGCTTGTGAGAGTTCTAATGCAGGTACGTTTTACTGTTGAAAACTAAAAAGGAGAGGCAACTAAAAAAATGGTTCAAATGGCTCTGAGCACTATGGGACTTAGCATCAGAGGTCGTCAGTCCCATAGAACTTAGAACTACTTAAACCTGACTAATCTACGGACATCACACCACACATCCATGCCCGAGGCAGGATTCGAACCTGTGACCGTAGCGATCGCGCCATTCTAGACTGAAGAGCCTAGAACCGCTCGGCCACACTGGCCAGCAGGCAACTAAAATGCAAGAAAATAACCCAAATCGATGGGCCACAAGATCAAAATTTATCTCTACATTAATGTCACAAGAATAACGATTTGGGACGCAAAAGAAACAGCATTACATTTTTTGGAAAAAAATTGACCACTATCTTCACAATACATGTATAATAAAAAATAAAAGTGAAGGGATCGTATTTTCAAGCACTTTTGAGAAGCCTTCCGAGCATTTTTCACCGTTTCTTCCTGGTTTTACTCACTTTATTTATTTATTTATTTTTGCTTCCCTAATATTTCCAAAATAAATTAAGGGAAACGAATTCATTTATTACATAAATTATTTTTATATATAATTATTTATTTATGTTTTTTAAAAAATAATTTGGGCATTCATCAAGATTCTGCAAGAAATTAATGAGACTTAGCACACATCAGACAAAAAAAAATTCTAAAAGTTTATGTTGTGTACATAGTTCCACATAGTCAGTACGTACACAACTTTCCCACTAGAGCACGCCCCAATAAGCACAACAGCGCAGGTGCAGCGCTCGTCCGTCTCCGCACTATGAGATGGCGCTGTCTTAGAGACGGACCAAATTCTGCTTCCGCTGATCCGCGTATTAATATGTAACGCAGCCAATGAGATTGCTGCTAACGTAGAACCTTTTCTCCTCGCGGACCACACTCGCGCAGTGATACCAAAATACTTGAGGTATTATAACGAGTGTACAGAACTCCAGTTAGTTAGTCTGCATTAGTCTGTAGTCAAGTTTCAGTCTGCACCTAATAAGATTACCATATTCCTGTACATAGCCATGAAGATAAATGAATAGACACTTTGTCAAGTATCAGAGATATGTGAGAATAAGATTAACATACCAAGACCAAAGAAACTTCAGATTGTCAATTGTAAACAGCATCCAGAATCAAGTTACGTAATGTCTATTTTTTTATTATTTCAATAAATGTGTGTGAAAATTAATCAAGTTCTGTTTAAAGTTGGTCACCATCAATCTGCTACTCTAAGCGTGCAAGTGGCGTTTCTATCGTCTGACCTAACGGCAGAAGATAAACACGTTACGATAAGACCACGAGTCATATTGCAGACACTCGCCTACTTCGTTAGAGCGACAAGTCAAATAATCTGATGGTGTGTGTACCGAAGGTCTTACAATATGCACACCACAGTTTAATAATAATTACAGGGTGAATGTTCGCCTACCCTGCGGCTTACATAATGAACAAACCACAAAATATAATTAGTCTCCAGAAATAAAGTAATTAAATGAAATTAATTATCGTTATTTTTAAATTTCTTGATTCTCTTGTATATCAATTTAACCTTTCCATCTTCAGAAAACTGAAAAGTCCAACCAGTAATTAATCTACAATATCTATCTGATAAAATAATTTTAAATTTGTTATTGAGCTCCATACAGACATATTCTGCATATGATAGCATTCAAATACTCACAGCCAATAATGTTAACAAGACATTTACTTGTAGCACGCGTTTTTAAACAAATAAGAGCTGCTTACATTGATATTCTTAAGTAGAGGATCCATTTCTACATAAATTCTTTATTCATATGATAAAACAATAAATTAATTCTCTAACAGTGCAAAATTCTGATAAATATATATCTGAATTTCATCTTCACAAACCATATAAACTTTTGTTGTATGTAAATGAACAGCTTGGGAATGTAAAAGTGATCGAGATGACAGCTAGAACAAAAAGTTTGGAAATTTAAGGATATTACAAACTTAATAAATTCTAGCTCATTGAAATACTCAGCAACAATAATAAGGTAATACTAGAACCTACAAAGTACATTAATTGTAAAAGAACTTAAAGACATTTTTAGGAGCGGAGACATCATATGTTATTGTAAACTTTAAAAAAAAATCTCAACTGATCAAAATTATACAAGTTGATGAATATGCTTCCATAGCGAATTTTAATGGTTATAATTTCCAAAAGTCATTGTCAAGATAAGATAGAACATCATACAACAAACTTACAAAGTTTAAGGAGTATGATTTCCTTAACACAACTGCAAATATCAATAGAAAAACTGTTGTTGTTGTGGTCTTCAGTTCTGAGACTGGTTTGATGCAGCTCTCCATGCTACTCTATCCTGTGCAAGCTTCTTCATCTCCCAGTACCTACTGCCACCTACATCCTTCTGAATCTGCTTAGTGTATTCATCTCTTGGTCTCCCCCTACGATTTTTACCCTCCACGCTGCCCTCCAATACTAAATTGGTGATCCCTTGATGCCTCAGAACATGTCCTAGGAACCGATCCCTTCTTCTGGTCAAGTTGTGCCACAAACTCCCCTGCTCCCCAATCCAATTCAGTACCTCCTCATTAGTTATGTGATCTACCCATCTAATCTTCAGCATTCTTCTGTAGCACCACATTTCGAAAGCTTCTATTCTCTTCTTCTCTAAACTATTTAACGTCCATGTTTCACTTCCATACATGGCTACACTCCATACAAATACTTTCAGAAATGACTTCCTGACACGTAAATCTATACTCGATGTTAACAAATTTCTCTTCTTCAAAAACGCTTTCCTTGCCATTGCCAGTCTACATTTTATATCCTCTCTACTTCGACCATCATCAGTTATTTTGCTCCCCAAATAGCAAACCTCCTTTGCTACTTTAAGTGTCTCATTTCCTAATCTAATACCCTCAACATCACCCGACTTAATTCGACTACATTCCATTATCCTCGTTTTGCTTTTGTTGATGTTCATCTTATATCCTCCCTTCAAGACACCATCCATTCCGTTCAACTGCTCTTTCAAGTCCTTTGCCGTCTCTCACAGAATTACAATGTCATCGGCGAACCTCAAAGTTTTTATTTCTTCTCCATGGATTTTAATACCTACTCCGAATATTTCTTTTGTTTCCTTTACTGCTTGCTCAATATACAGATTGAGTAACAGCGGGAAGAGGCTACAACCCTGTCTTACTCCCTTCCCAACAACTGCTTCCCTTTCGTGTCCGTCGACTCTTATAACTGCCATCTGGTTTCTGTACAAATTGTAAATAGCCTTTCGCTCCCTGTATTTTACCCCTGCCACCTTTAGAATTTGAAAGAGAGTATTCCAGTCCACATTGTCAAACGCTTTCTCTAAGTCTACAAATGCTAGAAATGTAGGTTTGCCTTTCCTTAATCTTTCTTCTAAGATAAGTCGTAAGGTCAGTATTGCCTCACGTGTTCCAGTATTTCTACGGAATCCAAACTGATCTTCCCCGAGGTCGGCTTCTACTAGTTTTTCCATTCGTCTGTAAATAATTCGTGTTAGTATTTTGCAGCTGTGGCTTATTAAACTGATTGATCAGTAATTCTCACATCTGTCAACACTTGCTTTCTTTGGGATTGGAATTATTACATTCTTCTTGAAGTCTGAGGGTATTTCGCCTGTTTCATACATCTTGCTCACCAGATGGTAGAGTTTTGTCAGGACTGGCTCTCCCAAGGCCGTCAGTAGTTCCGATGGAATGTTGTCTACTCCGGGGCCTTGTTTCGACTCAGGTCTTTCAGTGCTCTGTGAAACTCTTCACGCAGTATCGTATCTCCCATTTCATCTTCATCTACATCCTCTTCCATTTCCATAATATTGTCCTCAAGTACATCGCCCTTGTATAGACCCTCTATATACTCCTTCCACCTTTCTGCTTTCCTTCTTTGCTTAGAACTGGGTTTCCATCTGAGCTCTTGATGTTCATACAAGTGGTACTCTTATCTCCAAAGGTCTCTTTAATTTTCCTGTAGGTAGTATCTATCTTACCTCTAGTGAGATAAGCCTCTACATACTTACATATGTCCTCTAGCCATCCCTGCTTAGCCATTTTGCACTTCCTGTCGATCTCATTTTTGAGAGGTTTGTATTCCTTTTTGCCTGCTTCATTTACTGCATTTTTATATTTTCTCCTTTCATCAATTAAATTCAATATTTCTTCTGTTACCCAAGGATTTCTACTAGCCCTCATCTTTTTACCTACTTGATCCTCTGCTGCCTTCACTACTTCATCCCTCAAAGCTACCCATTCTTCTTCTACTGTATTTCTTTCCCCCATTCCTGTCAATTGTTCCCTTATGCTCTCCCTGAAACTCTGTACAACCTCTGGTTCTTTCAGTTTATCCAGGCCCCATCTCCTTAAATTCCCACCTTTTTGCTGTTTCTTCAGTTTTAATCTACAGGTCATAACCAATAGATTGTGGTCAGAGTCCACATCTGCCCCTGAAATGTCTTACAATTTAAAACCTGGTTCCTAAATCTCTGTCTTACAATTATATAAACTATCTCATACCTTTTAGTATCTCCAGGGTTCTTCCATGTATACAACCTTCTTTCATGATTCTTAAACCAAGTGTTAGCTATGATTAAGTTGTGCTCTGTGCAAAATTCTACCAGGCGGCTTCCTCTTTCATTCCTTACCCCCAATCCATATTCACCTACTACGTTTCCTTCTCTCCCTTTTCCTACACTCGAATTCCAGTCACCCATGACTATTAAATTTTAGTCTCCCTTCACTATCTGAATAATTTCTTTGATTTCATCATACATTTCTTCAATTTCTTCGTCATCTGCAGAGCTAGTTGGCATATAAACTTGTACTACTGTAGTAGGTGTGGGCTTCGTATCTATCTTGGCCACAATAATGCGTTCACTATGCTGTTTGTAGTAGCTTACCCGGATTCCTATTTTCCTATTCATTATTAAACCTACTCCTGCATTACCCCTATTTGACTTTATGTTTATAACCCTGTAGTCACCTGACCAGAAGTCTTGTTCCTCCTGCCACCGAACTTCACTAATTTCCACTATATGTAACTTTAACCTATCCATTTCCCTTCTCAAATTTTCTAACCTACCTGCCCGATTAAGGGATCTGACATTCCACGCTCCAATCCGTTGAACGCCAGTTTTCTTTCTCCTGATAACGACATCCTCTTGAGTAGTCCCCGCCCGGAGATCCGAATTGGGGACTATTTTACCTCCGGAATATTTTACCCAAGAGGACGCCATCATCATTTAATCATACAGTAAAGCTGCATGCCCTCGGGAAAAATTACGGCCGTAGTTTCCCCTTGCTTTCAGCCGTTCGCAGTACCAGCACAGCAAGGCCGTTTTGGTTATTGTTACAAGGCCAGATCAGTCAATCATCCAGACTGTTGCCCTTGCAACTACTGAAAAGGCTGCTGCCCCTCTTCAGGAACGACACGTTTGTCTGGCCTCTCAACAGATACCCCTCCGTTGTGGTTGTACCTACGGTACGGCTATCTGTATCGCTGTGGCACGCAAGCCTCCCCCCCAACGGCAAGGTCCATGGTTCATGGGGGGAGGACAAACAAGGTAGCCACGTTAATTTACTTCTCATAAAAAATGAAGTTACCTCACTTTATTGAAGGATTATTAAACATTTATCTAGATTGCTTACCAGTCCAGTATCTAAACACAATGGGAAACGCTGAATGAGTAGATGTGAATGGTTGGGTGCAGATAGGCATGAGAGCCTTACAGCGATGATATAGTGGATATGAGAGCGTTACCGTTAGTTGAGCTTGTGGCAGTGAGAGGTGACTTGCTTGTTAAAAAGAGCTCGAATGTGCATGCACGCCAGAATTTTTGGGTAAATTCTTAAACATGCTGAGGAAATTGATATGGGGAACTGGTATCCCACTTTTCAGAGTATTTTAAACAGGAGCATATTCGCACTTTTTAAGCCCCGATAGGAACACTCTTCCGCTTGTAGTGATTTTTTCAATCCACAACCGGTTTCGCGATGTTAACGTACCACCTTCAGATGCATAAAAACCCTTAACATACAGAAGAATAGGAGGGAGGAAATACAGCTCAGTGTGCTCCTACACGTCCTGCAGATGAGGTGAAAAGTTTCTGATATCAGGATCAACAAATACTTTCTAATCCTCAATAGCTGCTTCGTCTATAATCGCTGTGGCTTCTCAGATTACTGTTTTCTCGAAGTCGCTGTCCATCACGTAGGGGCGCAATGGCTGCCGAAGTTCTTCTGTCAGTATATCCTACAACACGAACCAATCTGCTTCATTAGTATTGTGTCTGATCTTGCCGAGAGTAACGAACAGGTGAACGCACTCGTTGGATTTGCATACAGTGTTTATTCCGCGACAATGTCGGTGGGAGACCGAACCCTCGGACTGCTTCGTAAGATACCGAATCGAGAAGGTTAGCCGCGCCGTGACACCAACAACTTTCCATTTTGTCCGCAGATCATTTAGAATGCACACTGCGTTGTACATTCTGGAAAATGGGCTCTAGTTTGAACAGCTCACTTAAATGAACTTTCTGTCACTAGAACATTTAGCAGAAAACAGCCAGTTATGTACAAAGTTTTAAGTCATCCACTTAAACTATAAATCTTTCTAGCTCTCCCACTAAACTGATACAAATTTGGTTTAAATATTTGTACACAGTTGGCTTAAATACATCAGTTGACAAATCCGTAAAACGCTGGCATTAGTAGACGCTTTCACAATAGCAAACATAAAAATTATCAGTGGAACGTTGGCATGAAACCCACAGTGCTTTATGATCATAACTTCAGATTCAATCCCAGACTACTGGATCTGCGGTATGACACCCAAACATTTCATAATCATATGGGAGGAAACACAGAGTTTTAATTTCAGGCAGATAAACACCTCTGCTACAGTTGATGAGTTCTCCCGAGTGCTACGCTTAATTTTCGAATCAATATTTGTGTCATCTTCTAGTTGAGTTTAGACTTTATCGAATATTCTGTCCAATGGAATACAAGCTCCGAGACTAACGTTCCTGGGATAACTTGCAGCTTCGTTTGAATTCTAGAGCAGATTGTAACTATATGAATACAGTGAGGAAGGAGTGGAATAGTGGGAAATTTTCCTGATTTTTGGCCGTGAAAGTAGTGGTTCGCCTAACAATGAAGGCTTGATTTTATTTTCTGTTATCTGTCTCACCTGTGTAGCATCACTGGTCGAAACAAGAAGGGTGCAATTTAACTGGTGTGATTCTGCTCACCTAGAAGTGAAGGTTGATTTTATGTCAAGGGCTTTCTCCATGTGTGTCCGGGACACTTAACGACGATTGGTCATTATTCTAGTTTTCTTTCAGTTTTCAGATGCTCTTCCTATCATGCGAGCTGTTAGTTGTCATTATCCCCTTATCTCTGAGATCTTGGTACTCAAAGACCAAAACATCACAAAGAAAATTCCCACAGAAATATGAAGCACAGAGAAAATCCCGCAGGAACGGAAATGTGGGTTGATTCACTCACACCACAAAAGGGCAACAAGATACACTCTAATAATTGCAGAGGTATCTTTTTATTACCTGCCACCTGTCAGGTACTCAGTAGACTAGAAAAAGAGGCCGATACAAAGGTAGGTGAATACCAAGCAGGCGTCAGGAAAGGAAAATCTTGTCTTGAAAGGATTTTGAACCTGGGAACGCTCCTGAAGATCAGACATGCGAACAACACTGTAGTTGCGTTGATGGACATTAAGGAGGCCTATGACTCCATAGAGAGACAGACTCTCTTTCACACACTAGGAAAAAAATGGAACAGAAAGAAAAACTAGGACATTCGTGCAACAGACACCGCATTCAAAATAAAATTTATGGATGAAATCTCAGTCCCGCTCGAAATACATACAGGGGTCAGGCAAGGAGACAGTTTCTTATTGGTTTTATTCAACACAGTCTCGGTGAAAATTATCAACCAATGGGAAGAAAAAGTAAAAGCGGTTCTGTTAGGAAGAACATAATCTATCATGACAGTTATAAAATTCCTGGCATTTGCACTTGACGTGGCAATATTCAGCAACAATAGACAACAAGCACAAGAAGCACTGCAATACTTACATGAAGCCTCTGCCAAATAAGATCTACAGGTGTCATATGACAAAACGCAGTTCACGGAATTTAAGAAATACGGAATGGTTAACGGAGTGGAAATATTCAAATGGAGAATACGAACAAATAGGAAGATCAAACAAGGCATCCAATAAAGAACGAAGAAAAGAACATGAGACAGCGTACAAACTGACATGGATGCACTACTGTAAAAGAAGCATTTCACGACACGCCAAACTCAGCCACTTCAGTGAAGTTGCATCACGAGAAGCAATCTACGCATCAGAAACGACCACAATCGTAGCATCAGGCATCAGAGAAACGGAAAAATAGAACGTAAAACTCTCAGAAAAAATGTAGGAGCAGTACACAGAAATGGTATACGGATGAAGCGAGGAACCGAAGAATTATACAAACACACAAACAGACTCACATACATTATCGGAAGACGCCAAAAATTCTATGGACAGATAATAGAATGAACAACAGTTACCCAAAGAAGGTTTTTGTAGAAAATGGTTCAATAAAAAATGATTTAAGGAAATATAAAGCAGGAATCAGCAGGGAAATGATAATAGCAAGGACGAATTAGGGAACAAAATTATGAACACGAAATTTAAAGTAAAAGAAAAGAAGGAAGCAGAGAACTTATGGACTAAGAAAAGGAAACAGGAACACAACAAAGAATTAAGGGGTTTAGTGTAGAGAAAACAAGGAAACAAGAAAAAATGAATAATCAGGTAACACTCAAGTTAATCACTGCCTGAAAGGCAATAGTGTAATAACAATAATAATAAACGTTAGTTTCACTTATTATTTTGTAACTCAAAGAAAAGCACCTGATCTGAAGCCCCCCGTATAATCTATTTGCATTCTTTCTTTACGTAGAGTGGTCTCGACATAAAATACAAACTGTTAATACGGAACATACACATTTTGCTCGCATCACTGGACGATTTAAGTCAGAGGATGAGAGACCGGCCTAAGAGCCGCTTTTATGAGAGCTGCAGATGCTACGTGCGCGAGTACGTATTCCAGTTCCTATTAACGTCCCAGGGGGGATATAAAAGTTGAGCTCGTAATCATCAACAGCGCAACTGGCGCCCGTTTAATGAGAGACGTTATTTTATCTCTTTGTCTACTGTGTGTGTGCGGTCACGATGGATGCACCGAGCTACCAGCAATAAAGGTCTGAGCGGCGTAAGCTGCGCGTCACCGTCATTACGAGCCGTTCTGCGCCGCGGCCCGGCCCGGCCCGGCACAGCACACAGCGCCGCAGTAACAACGAGACGGCGGCTACCTGCAGATTGAATCCGGCCCGGCCTTTGTACGCCCTGCGCCGCCTAATGTGATCTCGTGCGCTCATCACAGCCGCTTATCTCGGCGTTAATCTCTAGCTTCTTGCACACAGCACACAACATGATAGACCCACTGATGAAAGCTGGGCAACGACATGGCGGGCGCCCTACCACGCGTCCAAGCCGACTTTGCAAGAAAACATGTATCATACAAGGATCGAATAATATAAAGACTGACAAACTCGTGTAGCGTTAGTGGTGAACCTTGATTTATTTTCAAAGAATATTCTTAATAATTTATTTTATTTACTAGCGATCCATCAAGAACATTAACACATTTAATCACACTATGTAAGCATGGAAGTAGTTGCCAGGGAGTAACTGATTAAAACATAACCAAATTCCTTTTAACAAATGGGAATTTTATTCACTTTAATAGTGCCTAAAAGCAGTTTTTAAAAGAAACAGATTTAAAATTATAATCAGGAGGCACCCTCTAAATATCAAAGTTACTATTTATTAAGAGGCAGAAAGACACAAGTTTTGACTGTATGAGCTTTCGGGCAGAGAACCTCCCCGCTCACTTTTGACACGGCTGTAGTTACGACCGCTCACAACAGCCTCTGAAAGACTACACTGGTGCAAATCTGCAATATACCAGATAACTTTAAACTAAGAGTTTTAACAATTTACACAAGCACACAAATTATGCACCCCCTGTAGGAGGGATGGAAATGGTACAAAACACTAACAGTTAAAATATTAATCTTGCCACCAAAGGTGCAACTTGATTCTAACTTCTACGAATAGTCTTACGGTGAAAGGGTAGCAACCTTATATACTAAAATGATCATTTAAATAAAAGCCCATGAAATGAAATCTTATATAAATTTCTACAAGGTTGGCCAAACAATAGTTAAGATGCTCTACAGTACACAGATACCGCCTCTCAAGATCATAGGCAATAATATCAAAGTTTCCAAAGATCAAAACATATTTCAAGTATTAGGCCGTTACACTCCAAGCAATAAATTCGTTAACACACCAAATCCGACAACATGGCAGACGCAGCTACTAACGTACGGTAGATTGAAAGGGAGATTACCGAACAACCCGAACCGCAGGTTGCTCTAACCTGCCCCTACTCCAGAAGGGAAAAACGGACCACCCAATTTACAAACAACCACCTTCCCGCGGGTGGGCAAACGGAGAAGAATGGTGGGACGACCCCAAAGCAAAACGGCTGGTGACCTCACCAAGAAAAGAAGAGTAAATCAAACAACATATCACCAATCACATAACTTCTAATAAAGTGCGATTTCTCGAGAAGACCTGGCGCAGCACCCCCATATCGCTCTCCCGAACCGTCCGCTGCCAGCCGCTTCAATGGACGCAGGAAGGCGCGCCGATCTCCCGTCTCACGGCGTCGCAGCTCGCACGGGCCAGACTGATGTCGTGGGTTGACCCCTGTTGCTCTCGTGTCGACCGCGAAGTCACTAGCCTTCGCTATACACCGCGGCCCACTGGACTCACGTGGCGACCTCACATGCGCCGACGCTCAAGACGGACAAGTCATCTTGTGTCTCAGTGCGCGACCGACCAATCGATCGATCCAACCGCCAATGACCATTGCCTGAGCAAACTCGAGCAGAATGGCAGCCTAACGCGCAGACTCAGATGCAGGAACTAAGCCCCGACCGGGGCGACCTCTTACTGGCGGAGTTGTAAGACTCTCTTTTTGCCAGCTTTAAAGGTTGATCCGAACGACAGACATACCAGCACTCCGAACGACAGACAGACACTAACTGCCTAACAAATGCGGACGATAGACAGACTAGCAAGCTGGGGACGAGAGACTGACCCAGACTGACCCACTGGCGAGCTCATAGCGCACCTTAAATGCACGTGAACAGGCAGCCTTTCCGCTTTCCCACCAGAGGGAGGCACCAAAGCTGCGATTTCCACAGCGGCGCCACCGCCAGAAACGGAGGGCGACGGCTTCACACTACGCGTTGCGGCGCGCTCTTCAAAACAGCAATTTTTACCACGGCTCAGGTAGCAGGTAGACGAGACCAGGGAGTCAGTGCGCTAGTAGGAAGTCAAGGTTGGTTGGTCTGTGGGACTGAAGGGACCACACTGCTAGGGCCATCGGTCCCGCAACGAAAAGAAAAGAAAGAGTGTGCGGAAGGGGGATGGGGTGATGGCAAGATGGGAACTCACCCCACCGCCTCATGGAATCTAGGGGTACACAATTTTTATTCACGACAAAATTCTAATACATATCAAATAATGCAAATCTTAGAGTAATTGAAGTACGCCGTACAACTGCAACAGACCTGTGTTGATGTGGGATGTAGAGAACTTTAGAATTTTGAATAAAAGGATCGGCACTGAGTACGAAGTACTTTTATTGACAGAGATTCTAACGACTCATTTCAACTATGTGCAACCGCTTTTAGCGCGCTTGTTTTTGTAATGAATGATGGGAAGTGGCTCTAAGGCAGTCACCATTACGATGTGAGTTGTTAAACAGAATGTCTATCACCTGAGAAAGTGTCTTCAGTTGACGCTAAACTGGTATTTTACGGTGAAATCGAATCGTTTCATTCAAAATGTGCAATCTGATTTAACAAGAATTTAAAATAACCTACCAGGGACATTCATAACTAATGCAACATATTTTTTTCAGAGAACATGTTGGTTTTGTTCAGGATGCCAAGACACCATAATATTTCCCACGTTTTTGGTTGCAAACTCTATGTTTCCACATAATCTCGGTTCAATGCTACAGTCTTACGCCATCTTACTGAGAGGGCCTGCATGTCCGCATTGTACCACTCTGCTTCCCGCGGAGTGTCTCCTTCATGGGAAAAAAAATGGAATTCAGAATGTGCGGGATCCGGGCTGTAGGGCGACTAGGAGGCCAGAGGTCACACACCGTTGAGTACTCCAACTGGTGCACAAATGTGTCAGCACATCGCATAGAGACATCCAGTTGAGCAGCGAGATGTTTGTGATCTATCGACCTCCTAGAATGAGACTGTCCGCACGTTCCAACACTGCAGGAGTCGCATTTGTGTACGACCGGCCGATACGCGGGAGATCGGTCAGGTCTGCGCCACATTGTTGCAATGATGACAGACGCCTTGTCCAACGGCCAAAAACTTTCGATTGAGGCCGTTGCTGCAGCGTTCATGTACCGCAGCGCGGCTCTGACGCAAGTACGTAAGCACCGACACGGACGCAAGGGATTACTGTGTCACTCGTGACTATCCGAAGTGCGTGCGATAAATGTGGAAACTTGAACCGCGGCGATGTTATAACCAAATCCGTCGAAACAGGACCACTGTCGAAGCACAAACATCGGTAGACATCCATCGGAGAATGAAGAATGTATATGCATGTGTATCAAAATGGTTCAAATGGCTCCAAGCGCTATGGGACTTAACATCAGAGGTCTCCAGTCCCCTAGACGTAGAACTACTTAAATCGAACTAACGTAAGGACATCACACACATCCATGCCAGAGGCAGGATTGGAACCTGCGACCGTAGCATCAGAGCGGTTCCGGGCTGAAACGCCTAGAAGTGCTCGACCACGGCGGCCGGCTGCATGTGTGTCTAAAACCACAGATGTGCAATGGTGCGTTAAGCGGTGCTGCTGCTTCAAGATCCTCATATCGCAGGTGCCGCAACGCAGAAGTTGCGCCAACTGTACCGGGAGACACTCCAGAAACCTCCGTGTAGTCCTCATCTCTCCCCATGCGATTCCCACACGTCCGGTTGCTTAAAAAAGGCCTTGAAGGATCGACGATTCCTGTCGGAGGAGAACGTGCAGCAGGCAGTTACCGACTTGTTCATACAGCAAGGCACGCTGTTTTACCAAACAGATATCTTCAACCTGGTACGTCGGTAGGAATAAAACATCAATGCTCACTGCGATTTTGCCTGGTTGGCTTATCGACTCTGGACTCTAAGGCCTTCGAACGGAAATTTTTTGATCACCCATTAAATTTGTATGTCTTACACATACGAAGCACGTGTTGACGTGTGATGTGGAGAAGATATGACAACAGTACAGAAGATATTTGTACCTCGTAAAGAAATGTGACAGACCTGCTTCGGTATTTGAGGCGGTGAGCATATGTCAGCAGTACAGAAGGTTTCGACATAAATATTGTCGACAGTCTCAACTGTTCACTTGTATGTGATATTTTACGTGTTAACTAAACCCAAGAAGATGATGTTACTATAATGCACTTTTACGTCGACTCGAAAATGGTACCTGCTATTGAAATTATTCTTTACTAAAGGATTATTCACTATACGTAGATTACATTGATAGCATGATGCTCTTCACATTTTGAGGAATGAATATATTAAATGTTCTCGCTTAAACTTGTCGTATTAGTTCTCGAGTAAAATCCGATTTTTTCATAATTTCCGCAAATGTTATTATCAGGAAAGCAGGTGACCATAGGGGAAGTAAGGGAAGCACACAGATGTAACTGATACACCAGCGCGCCCTACAACCAAGCAGAAAGCAGGTACTCAATACAGGTAACTCTGACAAAAAGGAAATGAGAACCACACATTATGAGATGTGGTACGATAGCACTTTTGGGAGACAAAATGTTGAGACAATTCGCTTTCAGTTCAACAAACGAAATGCGATTAGTGCATTTTGTAATTTTTCGAAAATTGTGAGAATTTTGATGGAAATTGTGAAAACAAAGCAGAGAATTCCATAAATTAGCTTCCGTTGGAAACTACGGACAGGACAGCTACAGTGCCATCTAGTGAATATGACTCTGGGTATTACTGTCGGTAGAGCCTCTCTGTAAACAAAAACTGTTCCTTCTATACCTTCTTTGAATTTGGCTGGCCGCTTGCTGACTCCTTTTGACCCTTTAAATTTCGTGGAATATTGGCTACTTCAATCTTCACTCCGCTGTGGATACCAACAGCAAGATAAGATAGAGAGAGGTACATATAAAGAAATCGTTCAAAGCTTTCGACAATTGTATAAACTGTAAGTTAGAACATTCAAGTCTTTTTTCCTTATTTAGTATCTTATAGTTCAAATTTACGTGTGTTCACCAGGCTTTGATTTCTTTTTGCAGCAAATCGTAAACTGAGAACTAATATTTAACTTAATTAATAAAACATGCAATAAAACATTGTTGGTGCACATGGAAGTTTATTTTAGTACAAATACAAATGTTGTATTCACACTTTTGAAATGCTCAGAATAGCGTTAACACAACGTTTTAAGGTGTCTAAATTGCAAAAACACCCCTGCCGCCCCCCTTCCCCCTCCCCAGAAGAACGCAGCATCGGAAACTCTTATTTTACAAATCAAGCACTGCGCATCAGTGAAGTGAGAATTCAGATGCAGAGAACAGCATTTTTCTAACCAACATCAGAGAATTTAAGTCAGGTGACTTTGGTGCTGCGAAAGGTTTGTCCGTAAACGTTCTGCAGGTTCAAATGATTCAAATTGATCTAAGCACTATGGGACTTAACATCTGAGGTCATCAGTCCCCTAGTCTTAGAACTACTTAAACCTAACTAACCTAAGGACATCATACACATCCATGCCCAAGGCAGGGTTCGAACCTGCGACCGTAGCAGTAACGCGGTTCCGGACTGAAGCACCTAGAACCGCTCGACGCTCTGCAGATTTTGAATGTCATTACAACGTTAGTATAGACAGAATGCCTTCAAAAGTACAGTGAATTTGAGTGTAGGGGACTTTTAATGAGCCTCTTAATAGTCTGCATCCGATAACTGGAATGAACTGGACTAAGGCTTTTCAGAGAGACATTGAAAGGCATTTCAGTTGTGTTTGTCACGTGTCAAGTGTGGCTAATTGGTTTGCCTTAGGAAAAGAAGGTATAGCAATCGTTATTTTTTTTTCTAGGTTTTGTGCTGCGCTTGATCGTATTGCCGAGAGTCTATTTTACTCAGTTTTCCTGCGTCGGTGTGACTAAATTACTCCCTACAATGCGTAAGTGAAAATATCCCAGTAAACATCGAATTAGCAGCTATGTAATTCAGCAGATAAGCGATTTATCGCACACTGAAACATTTTGAACTTTACAGTTCTTCCCTTTTTAATTTCCAGTGCCGTATGCTTCATCTTCTTTGAGTCTTACGGAAATTTAAACGTTAATCGTGCTTATTCATTTTTTACGAAGCAAGTAAGGGCAATGTTGGACTTAGGAAATATTGTATCCGGGAAGATATGACGCTATTTGATCCGTACTTCTGTCTGCAGACTGATTTCCGAGCCACGCGAACGAAAGCGCGCTAGACGTCGCCACAAGAAGTTTCCTGAACTTCCTACACTTTTGTCGTTGCCAGCCATGAGGCTATGCTTTGTGCACCATTTGCAAAGATTTCGAGTTCAGCACATTTAACTATTGTATAGCATATTGCAGATATTTGGAATATACTGTTAATACTTCAGTTTACAGAATTTTATGCCAACTAAAATTATATTTAACGTATGAATGCACGGTTTCGCAGCGATATCTATATATAAAATCTTCTCAGGCTTCCAGCTTCACCAGGTGGTTGAAACCACACGAGCTTTCGACCAATCTCTGCTAAGCCATTATCAAGTGGTGAGCCATCACATAAACACTCTGGCAGCCCTGAAGAACCTATCGTCGTTTCAGCTCTGCCATGCTGTGGTAAGGTTACATTTCACTAGGAGGCAAGTTGACTCAAACAGTCGCGAGCTACTGGCTGCCCACCTGCAATTGACGGTGGGACTTCCTAAACTAGGCTGTGAGTTGATCGACACGGCCCCTATAGTACAGCACAACACGTGTCACTGCAAAATAAGGCCACAGATACACTGAAAGGGAAATTCACCCAGCTCTCGCAACAACAACACAGTGCAGAACGAGAATGGACAGAACGAAAATCAACAGATCAATACGACGGAGAGAGATACCAACGAGAGTGATATATGGCGCTTAAGAAAGGTCTTACCTTCGAAAAAGCGCTTCAGAGTATCTCTTTCTGTGACATTATAAGTCAGGTTGAACAAGATACCCTCAAGATGCCTAGTGAGATTGCAAACGAAATTCGCCAATGGTGCCGGATTATTTCAAATTCTAAACCACCACCATCTATTTGACTAAGACTGAATGCAATAGACTTTACGAATTCCGCAATGACGCATAGTACTAAGGTACTGGGGCTTCCCGGACACTTTTGATATCAAATTGATATGCAAATTAATTAAATTGATTAATTAATTAGCCCCAACCCAAGCACCCCCGGGATGACGACATGTGTTTTCCTCAGCCAGCACGTGGATCCCCTTCCCGTGTCTCCCAAGCCCTCCCCCTCATCCGACTATCCTATTGGCGAGAATTTCGAATTCTGGCGGGAATTTCGAATTATGGTCGGATATTCGAACTATGGCGGGAATTTCGAATTTTGGTGGTAATTTCTTTGCCCCACGGCTGCTCTGACGTCCCATTCCACCTAAACCCGGGAATTGGCGGAAAATTCAAAATGATGGTGCCTTTTCTGGGACTCGAACCCTGTGCCTTCTGGACCGAAAGCTCGAGTGCACCCACCAACACATGGAAACTGTCCAGACGTGCGAGAGGAATGTTAGGTTAGTGTACTTTATTTATTTTGGTTGGCAAACTGAAATAAAGAGCAGTATTAGTTACGTAATTAATCGTAAACATTGGGCCTAATAACAAAATTATTAACATAGCGCTACATAACGAGGGCCTAAAATCGCAGTACTGCTCAAAACGATGCCATACAAGTGGTCAACTGGTGTTATCCTGCGGGAAGAAAAAACCCTCGCAATACACAATACCACTCTAAGGAGATTGTAGACAAGCTCAAACTCTGATCTTCGCCTACAATCTGGCAGGAAAAAGGGATAGAGTGAGAGGTACTACCTTTATTTTTTTCGGTGGGAAATAAGTTCCTCTGATGAGATGCTGGTGTAGTACAGAGATGTTCAATAAGTATGTTACCTGTAAGCTCACAGCTGAGGACTGTATCTGTCACTGCTTGATGTCAGAGTTCGCTACAGGCGCCTGCTCGACAGTCACCCGCAGCCTAGTAATGAAACCAATAGATGCTACCGCAACTGATGGAAAATGCTTCACTGTTCTTACTACAATCCAAAGTAGTGTGAAAAAAAGAAAACAGCATTCGTAATCAGCTAGTCATAATGTAACACATGTACCGGAGAAAATGGTCGTCCCAAAAGAGTGCAGAGGGGGCGGCAGTTGAATGTGCATTCTGCTCGATGTACAGCTGGGAACTAACGAAATTAAAGACACTCCAACCACCCCTCATTCCTCCCCCTTTCTCTCTCCCTCCCTCCACCTACGGTGAGGACACAGGCGTTTTAAAATTGTCAATTGCTACTGCAAGCCTCACTATTTTTCTGCAGCCTATCACTCTTCCACTGGTGCACCAGCTGCAACCAGCTGGCCTTTAGGCGACACCCAAAACATCAGCCCATTTGCAACATAAAAGGATGTAAAGCCAAATAGACAATACTAGATAAACGAGGGCTGCTCCAAGTGTAACTCGTTTGTTCACCTAAAATGTAGCTGCACCGCCCTGCCCCACTCACTGCCCCCTGGTCAGGGCACAGCTGCGTCAGTGACTCACACACACTGGACCATCGCCACACCGGCCCCACAAGTGCCCAACATTCTGAATGTGAAAACACTTCTCTGTAACAATGGTATCTGACGTCAACAAATCTCTTATAATCGAGCATGTGCTAAAAAGGAAAATAAATGTCCTCTTTCCACAGAAATAGGTGCACTCCATTTTTCTTTAGTTTTATGAGCGAAGTCCATATACTTTTTAAATTCGACTGCAGGACACAATCCACGTCGCATTATTTTGCGACATCCAAAGAAGTGAAAGAAACTGCTGCACCATCGACGATTTTTAGACCTTGTGTAAAATAAGGGGAAAAAACCTCCACTATTTTGCTGCGACAGCTAGTGGTCACTGTTGTAGGTCCTCCTTATTTCGAAACTGTCATTGGAGTAAAGAACATGGGAGAATTTAAATTCTGATGGAAAAACGTCTATCTTGAGAAATTTCTTTCAGCTTGATACACAAATTACACAACCTGAGAGCATCTCTCATGTTCAAATCAGTGTCCGTAAATAAACTGTCATGCATGTATGTATAAAAAAATGTTTCAGACACCTGAAATAACATTACAGAATACAGCCTTTCACACTGTTTGGTCACATGTCGGAAAAAGCAATCATTTTACATTCAACACCAAAAAGCTATAACTCACGAGGACACTGCTAGTTTGAACACTATGGCAGGTCACATTTTATCAATGCTATGCTGTATCACATTGACGTTTATGAAACGTGAGAGGCTATCTTGTAATACTGAAAGATTGTGGTGCCTTCCGGGCAGGCCACTGCCATGGTAATACCCGTCAGGCACTTCCCCTTTCATTTTCTTTCGGTGATTATCATATAGTTTCATTTGCCTTTGGTGTATATAAATTTTCCTTGATTGATATTAATCTTACGGACTGTTGGGGTTAGGGTAAACCATCGATTGATCTCACAATACTTGCATGACTTTAGTAGCAGTAGTAGAATTAAACTCAGCTATAGAGACAGATTTTTGGACGCTGGAGGTGACCATTGCATTAGGGGCAGCCTTAGAACTTTCCCTGAGCAGCAACTGAGATGGCAGTCTTCCTTTTGTAGTCTCCGAAACTGGCCGTGGGCCCGGCAGGGCAGTGGTTTATGGCCACCATTCCGGCGGCCGACCTTGCTCCGATAGCGGCCAAGCAAGAGGTTGGGAACACCGTGGCTGAATGCAAAATTACACTTCTTTAGAAACTGACGGCGCCTGGCATCGCTTTATAAGCGCGTGTGCATGGTATGGGAGCCGGTCTCCTTATCCCCTGTGTGGTTCTAGATAAAGCGGTGTTGGCCTGGCGACCGGCTAATGTGTTTATTGCAAGAGCAGCGTACCTTGTGAGACGGGACTACGAATTTATTGGGATGTCGGGTTTCTTAGATGCCGCCGAGCCTCTCCAAAAAAGCGCCCACTAAACCGTTTTATGGACGAGATGGAGCTTTTTCTCACTAGGAAGCTTCCCTCATTTTGTGAAATGGGCCGGGGTTTGGCTGCAGGAACTCAAGGCATTGCGTGCTGTTTTTTCGGAGATCAGAATATGCACAGCACTGCAGTGATTGGTTGAGGAATATAGGGTCTCCTTGCTAGAAAACATGATTGGTATGGTAAGCATTGCTGGGCCATGATAGGTTTATTCAAGAACATCAGGCGGAATGGCTGTTTTTTTGGAAGGTTTTGAGCAACGGGAGAGACTACAACTTGCTTCTCGATCATCGCGGTGAATGGTCGCTAGAGCTCTTCTGTTTGTACGGAAAAAGCTGTTAGTTGTAAAGAGGTTCAGACCCGGACGAAACTTTATATGTTTCTAGATGTGAGATAATCACCAGTAGATGTGGGGTCATCTCCCACAGTACGACGCTTCGGCAGTGCCCGCACACAGATGACAGCATCTCGTCTTTCACTGGCTACATTGGTAACATTGCGTAGCTTTGGAAAATTCAGAAGCCTGTCAATCGTTTTCACAACCATCTCTTTTCACAGCAGCCTTGTACTTGCAGTAGTCACTCCCAGTGTTCATTGCACACTTAATTATATTTTGATGCGAGAGACCAGTTAGTGGAATGATACAGCGGAGTGTGCTTGCCTAGATTGGCATCCTTCCACTCACAGTAGCCAGTCTCATTTACACGTAAATTCCAGTTAGGTTCCCCAAGTCTATTATCAACAGTCTGAGTTTGTGTTAACGAAATGTTCTACAGTTGAAGTTTCTGTTCATATGTTTGTTCTATCTTGACTTTGATATTAGTTAATAACTCTATTTCTGGTACCATAATCGTTCTTAGTAACTTTTCAATGACATCCATTCTCATTCCCTACGGTGTCATTTAATTTTTTGTGGGTTTGAAAGAATTAAATTAATTTTATGTCGATTAGTCAACTCAGGGGTGATCCACACTGGGGCCACTAGTCAGATTTCCTTGCACTATTGATAAAAATGGCACCTCTTAGGTGTGGTGGTTACGACTGTTTAGTCGTTTGGCAGATTGAGAAAGGCCGCCACCACAGGATAGCTTATAAGATTTTGTCGCGACTCTCTCTTCCAGTACATCGAAAGCAAATACCGTCTACATGCTTACGTTTGACATTTTTGCTCCATAACTCCACTCTGCCGATATGTCTGTAAAGTTACTACCATACAGAAGACAATCATTGGCAATAGCAGCAGATTATTTTGTTCTAGTTCTGTAAGCCGTCACAGCCTGTTTCATGCAATCTACTCACATGTCAGAAAAAACACTATCATTTCTGGATTCCACAATGATCAATAATGGAAGTGGTGTATACCTTATAATTAGAGGTTATGAAGCATGAAATAACACAGGACATGAAGCAATACCTATTTTTAAACGTGCAATCGTGACGATAATGATAAAAACAGTCATGATTCCATGAGAGCAGTCGATTTCTATTGGTGCTATGAGCAAAATCAGTATAGTTTTGAGAGAACTATCTGCATTCAAATTTGAACCAGTTATACCACTCCTTGTAGTAGAGCCTCCTATAACATTTTAGCGCATCTCTCTCTTCTGATGTATCTAAAAATAAATACCATCTGCATGTTGACATTAAGCATATTTACATATACATGGATTGGTCCGTTGGAGCAGGTGGCCAGTGGTCGAAGTCACTTGCACAGAGCTGCATAAAGTTTTGTTGACTGTACTGGAAGAAGACCATGTCCAACAGACAGTCAATCACAAGGGAGGGTTCTTGTGTTGTTCTTTCATAAGCAGTTTAATACAGTGTTTTTTCCGCTATAACACATCCAAGCAGTGTATAATTACATCTTTGTACACCACCAAACACTTTGTTTTTTTCTATCATGACATCGAGGTTTGTGTTAAGTGCTAAAATGACATTAACACATTCTGATCCATTTGCTCTCACAGAAAGTGGAAGATCACATGGCTTCAACTATGCAGCTCCCACAACACACAGAAATGAAACAAAGAGGCGACGTTTCTCATTGACAAAAATGCAGAAAATTTTGTAACATACAGAAACTGGAGTACAGTGCTGTGCTATATTGTCCAACTGTCCAACTGATGTGCTGCTCTATCTTGTACATAATAATAATACTCATGAAGAGCTCTTTCCATCTTTCCAAAGGATATCTAGCACACAAAATAGTGGAACTGGGATGATCATGTGCAGGAAGTGCTTCCAGGAGTGCTAGTTCTGCAAGGTTCGCAGGAGAGATTCTGTGAAGTTTGGAAGGTAGGAGACGAGGCCCTGGTAGAATTTAAAGCTGTGAGGACACGTAGTAAGTCATGCCTGAGTATCTCAGATAGTAGAGCACTTGCCCAGGGAAAGCAAAGGTCCCGAGTTTGTGTCTCAGTCTGGCACACAATTTTAATCTGCTAGGGTGTTTCACTATAATTCTCAGTTACATCCGTCCACCCCTCAGATTATTAAAGGTGATATATGTGGCATTGTCCACTCTCCTACAGAATGAATTATTTCTTCTCTTAAACATTTAAGAAATAACATTACTTGGGAGAACCAACTGTAATTCGGTAATATCTATGTTCGACTGCATGTGTGCGAGTGCGATTATGGATTTGCACACATATATTTCGCCTGATTTAATATAGCGCCTCTGTGTAATACTTAGGTCGCCTCTGTTGAAGTATTTGTTACGAAAACCCACATAGTTTACGAGTGGTGGGGAAGAGATAAAACTGAATGCAGCTGTAGCATAATTTTTAAGCTTTTCTCGGTCTTGAGGGTCCAGGTGCCCCCAACCCACCTCATTTTCCCACGTTTCATGATACCATTTCTCTAATTTTGGGTGCTCTCTGTCAATTTACATAATTTTACAAGTTATTTCGCAAATTTACATATTTTGTTTTATTTCCCTACATTTTACATATTTCCTACAAATTTGTCATTATTATACCAGGTTTTCCTCGATTTTCGATGATTTTATGTCATTTTTCGTATTTTTTCGACATTTTCTGTATGTATATGGTAATACTGCTGGTATACACATTCAGTGTTTTATTTTACAGGAGGATATTTGTGTGTCTTGTACACTAGCCAACTAAAAATTCTATGAATTCCCTTCTTCCAATGGCTAACATTTTGGATAGAAGGATCATGCAAGGTATAGTAACACTCGCCTCATACTTAGATGAGGCTCAACAAGTGGCACAGATTGGAAATTCATAGTCTGGAAGCAAATTAGTGTACTGCTACAACACTTCAGAGTGCTTGTCTGCTGACTCTTGTATGAGCACTTGATGGAAACTCAAAGTGTGGCACAGTTCTGCACTTTCATCTGACTTCCATGTAAGGATCTGCGATAGGGTGTGTGTGTGTGTGTGTGTGTGTGTGTGTGTGTGAATTCCGAAGGGACCAAACAGCTGAGGTCATCGCTTAATAGTCTTGCAACTTATATTAAGAACAACACATACATCCCTGCTGCCGGAGAGTTCGAACCTCCCGTGGGAGGAGCCGCACAGTCCATAACATGGCGCCTCAAACCGCATGGCCACTCCATGTGGCTGCAACATTGAGTTTAGATGTGTACAGAGTTCATTTCTGATGCTGATCTGACATTTTTGCCAAAAGTATGTGTTCTTATTGCTTACTAGATGAGCTTCACTACTTTTGTTTACACCTTCCAGCTCTGATGCACCCCCACAACCACATCAAGCCATCTCCAAACTACACATTTCTGGTACTCTTTTTATCGTAGTAATAAGTTATTCGTTAATAGAATGAGATTTTCACTCTGCAGTGGAGTGTGCGCTGATATGAAACTTCCTGGCAGATTAAAACTGTGTGCCAGACCGAGACTCGAACTCGGGACCTGTGCCTTTCGCGGGCAAGTGCTCTACCAACTCCGCTGCAGAGTGAAAATCTCATTCTGTAAACATCCCCCAGGCTGTGGCTAAGTCATGTCTCCGCAATATCCTTCCTTTCAGGAGTGCTAGTTCTGCAAGATTCGCAGGAGAGATTGTGTAAAGTTTGGAAGGTAGGAGGCGAAGTACTGGCGGAAGTAAAGCTGTGAGGACGGGGCGTGAGTCGTGCTTCGGTAGCTCAGTTGGTAGAGCACTTGCCCGCGAAAGGCAAAGGTCCCGAGTTAGAGTCTCAGTCCGGCACACAGTTTTAATCTGCCAGGAAGCTTCAAGTTATTTGTTAGTTGACAGTATGTCAACTGTGCTTAGCATCCTGGAACTGAGAATTTCCCTACCCTGTACCTACAGAATACGCATCCCCGACAACGTAATTTATAGAGAGACAGTAAGCGTGTTACGCCTTCGAACTGCAACCATCTGCCACTGACAGGCCACACACGTATATATACACACTATGCATACGTATTACCAAATGTGAACTCCCGATTCAAGTGCATGTCATTATTTTCGACAGTGCCACAATCCAGCACTTAGCAAAAATCTCTTTGAAAAACGATTCTGTAGTTGACGTAAAAGCATACCATCTTCAATTCAAGTTATATTACCGATCTCTTGTAGCAATATTGTCTAGATTCTCCAGTAGTAACAAAAAACCAAGGCCTCCTGTTGCACCTATCACATCTTCTTTTATACTCTTAAAGATCCCCTATCAAAGCACATGATCGTCCCAGTTCCACTATTTTGTATGCTAGATATCCATTGGCAGGATGGAGAAAGATCTTCATGAGTGTTATTCTTATGTAAAAGATAGAGCAGCACTTAATTTGTATTATATAGTACAGCACTGTACTCCAGTTTCTATATGTTACAATATCTTCTGCATTTTTGTTTCTGAGAAACATCGCCTCTTTTTTTTTTTATTTGTAGCAGCCTGTGTGTTGTGGGAGCTGCATAGTTTAAACCAAGCCATCTTCCGCTTTCTGTGAGAGCCAATGGATAGAAACATGTTGAGAGGCACCCACATGCCTTGCTCATACTGTGGCATCAAGCAGTCAGGCCTGCAAGATGAGTGGTCTGCCAAGCGAGTGGATTCATTCTTATTTATCGAGTAACATGAACTCTCGTACTCACAATTAAGTTACAAATTATCCTCCTGTATGAATAATACGCAACGGAAACGCACATCTGACTATCAGTAATTTACCGAACTCTGACTGTTCACTACGCACTGGCAATACCACATTTTCCTTTTTTTTTTTTTATTTGACGGCTTTTATCAACACGTGGCCATCGCACTGAATATGAGTGGCGCACACATTATAAATTCTGGATATCATGACAACATACAATTCGAAGGAAAAGGCCACCAATCTTTTTCTTTTCACTATCTTATTTATTCCGATAAATTCTATAACCTAAACACACAAATTCTATAACCTACAACAATAACACACGAGAAATTCCGCCCAGTGGGCATGGCTTTACATTGGTGAATCTCTATCTTATGGTCTCGTAATTATTTAACGCTACAGTGCACTTTCTGGATAGGATGGTGGATCTTTTATTATATCTCACACTTCGACTCTCACAATCTTCATCACGAAACATTCCTCCAGATCGAGTGGTACACAAGGAACACACATAACCCACTACCTCTGAAACTACCTTGCTACTCTCCCATGCAAACTACACATACTTAAATTACATCACATACACCACACTACAACATGAATTACTACACAGGGAATAGTTACAACATTTTCCCTTTCAGCTTTCCCACTTCAATTAATATTTATCCCAGTTTCACACGACACTGCCCCACTTCGTAATTCTACTTTCCTACTATGAACTCTGGAGATATATGCACGTCTTCCTGTGCAATGCAAGCCAAGTGGCGTTGCTGGATAGACGGCTGACTCACCTTGTTTCTCTCTCAGAGTGTTATAGTTTGAATCAAGCGTCACACGTAAACATAACATGCAAAGTAATATTAAGAGCATATTCATCACACACGCGAGTCCTCAACTGATACCATGGACGAGTACTTCTCTTTATCCTTTGTCTCATACACAGATTGAGACTCACACAGTACTCACCACGTGGAAGTACTCGTCTCTAATTTCAAGTCCTGCACACGCCATTTGTTAAATATTTCAACTTATAGTACACACGCTAGTAATTCAGCTTAACTTAAGCACACGGAAGTATTTCAACTTATTGCTACACGTGGTTTCATTGTGACCGTTGGTCACTTCCGAAGATTACTACAATCCCATTAATATTACCTGCCTGACATTTAATTCTCCCCACAAAAGTTCCTGAAATAGAGAAATTATTATTTCAAACCACTCTTCAGTATGCATACCATGTCTCCACTCTTTTGTCTTTACAGAGCACACCTAAGACAGGTCTTAACAGCACAAGATCCAGCGGCAGAGTGCCGAAACATGGCCGTTCTTCAGGTTCTCTCGCACCTCTGTCGAAGTGGGGGAGCACCTTGCTACTGTAATGGTCAGCCACATTTCAAGCGCTCAAAGCTCAGGTAAATTTCATCTCTTTGGTCCCACCAAAGGTGGCCAAAGGAACGTCTCAAAGATGATCATATATTCACATTCACTATATGCGGTTAGCAGACGACCATTCATTCATTTCACAGATCTCACCAAACTGGATGTAGGGATTTATTTTGTGGGAGTGCACATGTGATCAATTAAATAAATAAATTGTCATTCTTTCCCACACTGGTATCCGGCTTCGCTGTATTAATTGAAATTGAGTTATTATTAGAAAAAGACGTGTTGTTCTGACAAAAATAATGAAGTATGTTGTACCGATTTTCAATGTCGGGCGGTACTGTACCCTTTCAATGTTAATGTCAGTTTAGCACTTAACACAGACCTCGAAGTCATGATAGAAAAACGAAGTATGTGGTGGTGTATATAGCTGTAGTTGTACACTGCCTGGATGTGTTATAGCCGAAAAAACAATGTATTAAACTGCTTATGAAGTAACAACACAGGAAACCACCCTTGTGATTGACAGTCTGTAGGACATGGTCTACTTCCAGTACAGTCGACAAAACTTCTTGCAGCTCTGTGCAAGTGACTTCGACCACTGGCCACCTGCTCCAATTGAGCGATCTGTGTATGTGTAATATGCTTGATGTCAATATGTAGATGGTATCTGTTTTTCGATATATACGATGAGAGAGATGCGGTAAAATGTTATAGGAGGTTATACTATGAGGAGTGGTATAACTGGTTCAAATTTGGATGCAGATAGTTAATACGACAAAGATTTTACTCATAGTGCTAATAGATATTGGTTATTGCTGTTCTCAAGGAATCATGACTGTTTTTATTATTATTATCATGATTGCTTGTTTAAAAATAGGTGTTACTGCCAGTCCTGTGCTATTTCATACTTCATAACCTCTAATTATGAAGTAGACACAATTTCATTTATTGCTCATTGTGGAATCCAGAAATGATAGTATTTTTCGTGACATGTGAGTAGATTGTGAAAAGTAGGCTGTGATGACTCACAAAACTAGAACAAAAGAATCTGCTGCTATTGATAATCATTGTCCTCTGTATGGTTGGAACTTTACAGACAGCTCGGTAAAGTGGAGTTATGGAGCAAAAATGTCAAATGTAAGCTTGTAGACGGTATTTGCTTCGATATTTTGGAAGAGAGAGATGTGGCAAAATGTTGTGGGAGGGTCTATTAGAAGACATCCTCTCAAATTTGTTTCGTCTACGCAAGTGCGATACAGCATCGCATTGGTGAAACAAGACCTACCATAGCGTACAAAACAGCGACATCGTCTTGTTGTCAACATGAAATGATTGTGTTTTTTTCGGACATGTGACCAAATGCGATGATAGCCTGTACTCTGTAATGTTATTTCAAGTGTCTGAAATATTTGTAATACACACGTACATGACAGTTTACCTACTGACATTGTTTTGAATGCGAGAGGTTCTCTCAGCTCGTGAAAATTTCCATCAAGCTGACAGAAATTGCTTAATATAGATGTTTTCTTTCCTTGGAGTTCAAACCCTCGCTTTTTATCACTCTGATGACAGTTTCGGAATAACGACGACATTTTGTGGTGATGAGTAGTTTTCGTCACAAAATAGTGGATTTTTTCCCCAATTTTACTGTCTTTTCATCTGTAATCGGCAGCGACGCTGATTTTATTTTATTTTACTTTTACTTTGTTGTATGGCACAGAACAATGAGATAAGGATTGTGTCCTGGAGCCAGACGTAAGAACTGTACTTTTTTTGGTCATAAAACTGAAAGAAATTTGACTGTGTCTATTTTCATGGGAAAAAAACGTTTATTATCTCCATGATTGCGTTTTCTGTTTTGGTAGATGCTCGATTATAAGAGATGTGTTGACATCAGATACAGTTTTAGCACTGAAGAATTTTCACATGCATAATGATGGGTCTAGTACCCCCCGCCGCGGAAGTCGCGGAAGTCGGAAGCGCCAGAACAAATGGACGTGGTCAGCCCATAGCGGGCTTCACGTCCGCGGCGGCTATTCCGCGCAGCGACTCTCGCGTGCAAACAGCGGCCAATAGCCGCTCCCTCCGGTTTCGTATATAGGGACCCGCTCGGCCCTAGTCGACCCCCCCCCCCCCAAATTCTATAAGTCCCTCCAGATCCTTGAGCGTCATGAACTCCGCCTCGTCTTACATATACGCCTCCCGTCCCCCATGGGGATCCTCTATGACCTCATTCCTATCCCCCATCTGCTCCTATTCCTCGAACATATCCGTATACTCTACACCTCCCGCCGCCTTGATCCCCCTCACCCCCTGGTTGCTCCTCTCCTCTCCCATCGCCACCCCCTGCCACGTCTTCACTGTTGTGTCCCCCCTGCCCTCCATCTCTACATCCTTCATCTCCTTTCCCAAGGTGGCTTCCATCAACTCCCCCTCCCGGACGATGCCCTCTCTCCCTCCATTTATCCCTCCTATCAACTCTGATCCTCACTCCCCCTCCTTTCCTCTGTCTTTTCCCGGGCTCCCTCTCCCCCCTTCCATCCTCTTTTTTTCCCCACCTCCCCTCTCTCTGCCCCCTTCTCTCCCCCAAGTCCTTTTGAATTTCCCTCCTCTGCCTTTTCCCATTCCCTCTCCCGTCTGCCCTGCCCCTCTCCACCCTTATGAGTCCTCTCCCTCCTTTGGTTCCCCACCTTTTCGTTTTTTCCTCTCTTCCCTCCTTGTTTTCCCCCTTCTCCAGGTCGCATCCCCATCTGACCTTGGCTAGGGAGTGTTATCTTTGTCCCGACATTTTCGTGCAGTGTTTTACAGTGAGTGTTCTGTGTCGTGTGTCTTTTGAGAATTGTAGTGAACGGCCATCATACTATTGCTGGGTGTGATTTTTTATCTCTTGCGAAAAGAAACCAGACTGTCGCCATGTTTTTTTAATTGTGTGCCTACTATGTTACTTGTCTGATTCCTGTGTATTTTATTAACATTGCCAACCCCTTTGCTTTCTGTTTTACCTTTCCACAATTTTCCGCCTTTTTACACTTTAAGTCACCGTTTTATCGTCTGTTTTTCTTGTTTCTTTTCTTCTTCCGTTTTTAAAAAAAGTCTGTAGGCTGTAGAGCAGCGTACTAAGCTGCTGCCAGCCTGCCCCCTTCGGGGGGAACTGAAATTCAATAAAGGAAAAAAAAAAAAAACCCTTGTCGAGTCAGTCTGGTACTCGTTCTGGATTACGTCTATATCTCGGCGGTACTGCGTTCTGGTCGTTGCTCGTTGTTGACGTTTGCCTGGCTCTGGTTCAAAGTGGATTTACTGTTGGTGTTTGGTGTTGTGGTTTCTACAAGCCTCCGTTGTTTATCTATTCCTTGTTGTGTGGGTCATTGTCGGTTGTTTTTGGTCGTCTTGGGTCTGTCGTCCGACTCGTCCTTGTGTTTACCCGGTGGTGCATGCTCCACCGCCGGTGGCTTCCCCGCCTGGCGGCTCCGATCCGCAGCCCAAGGCATTCCCGCAGTTGGTTTTGGTTACCACAATGGGCACTTGTGGGGGCACTGAGGAGATTCTCCAGTATGTGTGAAGTCACTGATGCACCTGTGCCCCAACCAGGGGTGGTGTGTGAGATGGGACAGTGCCACTACAAAAACAAAAAAACAAAGAAAAAAATCAAGTGTGTGTGAAATTTTGTGGGACTTAACTGCTAAGGTCATCAGTCCCTACGATTACACACTACATAACCTAAATTATCCTAAGGGCAAACACACACACCCATGCCCGAGGGAGGACTCGAACCTCTGCCGGGATCAGCCACACAGTCCATAACTGCTGAGCCTGAGACCGCTCGGCTAATCCCGCACGACAGTGCCACTACATTTTTGACGAATAAACATGTTCAGGGAGGGAGGAAGGGAGGCGGGGGGATGAGGGGACTAGTTCTCAGCTGTACATTGAGGAGAATCCACATTCATCTGCTGCCCATTTGCAATCATTTTTGGCTACCATTTTCCCCAGTACATGTGTTGCACTATGACTCATTGATTACGACTGATGGTTTTATTTGTGCAAAAATTTCGATGTATAATTAGAACAGTGAATCATTTTTCATCAGTTGTGGCAATGTGCATTGGCTTCAGTTACTTGGGCTGCAGTGTGATTTTCGAACAGGCGTCTGTAGTGAGCTCTGACGTCAAACAGTGATAAATACAGTCTTTAGCTCTATACTTACAGGTGATACACATACTAAACTCCTCTCTGTCCAACACCAGCATCTCGTCAGTTGAACATATGTTCCATGAATAAAAAATAAAGATAATACCTCCCACTCCATCATTTTGTCCCATCTGCTTGTAGGTGAAGGTTTGAGTTTGAGCACGTCTGCTGCTAATTTCGAACGGTTTTGTGAAATTTTCTCCAAGTAGGATAAAAATAGTTGGATGGCATCTTGAAATTTTGAGCTGTATTGCACTTTTAGGCACTCCTTAGAGGTGGCATAAGCCTCCTCTCATATTTCTATCTGAGTAATTCGATTTTCCTCTCTAATTGCATGCGGTGAGAAGTTGCTATTCCTTCTCACGCGGACTTCTCACGCACCGTCTCTCGTCACCTGGGTGGTCCGATGACAGGCGGGTGCTGCTGATCTTGAGGGGGTTAAGCCAACGGGTGTGAGGGAGTCGAGTGGATGCTTTCCAGATGCCGACATTGTCATAAGAGCGGGTGCGACACGCCCACAGGGGCCTGATGGAGCGGCTGGGCTAGAGATTCTGTTACTTCACAGAAACTTAGTGAAATCACTTTCTGGCGGGCTACCAGCGAGGCGTGGGAATGACTTGTCTTCCCAGGCAGTCTTGGCGGGCAAATTCCCGCGTTTTCTGCAAAATCATAACTGTGATTGTCTTGCTCAGGGGATAGCTCCATGACGTAGCAAAATCGGCGCAGAAATTGGCGCCAAGTATCTCCATTGGTGGAATGGTAGTGCGTTGGCAATAGAGTAGAATTTTCCACTGGTTTTCGAGTTGCTGATTGGCACGTTTTAACCAAGGCCATTGTCGTGGGGGCGGGTGCTCTTGACGGAGTCGGCTCTTGCCTTTCAGTCGGAGTAGGTTACAAGACTGAGGTCTCGCTGCTCTGGACAGCCTGCCTTCCGTTGGCTGTCTAATATACTTTCATTTAATTGTAACTGTTTGACGAAGTTGCTGAAGTTTTAACTACAACGTAACTTTCCGAGTACAGTTGGCAATTGAGCGTTCTGCGTACAAGCGGTCTATGTTGTCCGTCTTGAGCAGTTTTGGCTAAAGTTGACTGTATCGGAGTTACTGTGTGACTTCGCTTGTTAAAATCAGTCACCGTCAGTGATTGTGTGGTGGGCCTTCTTTGTCTCCCTCAGAGGAGCATTTGTATTGATAGGAAGTCTTTAGTCTGGAACAACCAGACTAGGCCAATTTGTTTCGGGCTGTACTCGCGACATTATCATCACCACGACTGGACGTCGAAGCAACCAGCCATCGCCAGATGGTGTCCTTGCAGTTAAGAAGACAGCCTGGTAATGTATGTCCGCAGCACCAGTAGATTAGGGAATTTTGCTCTCTGATAATCAGAGCTCAGCAGAGCGCGCCTGTTCCCGTCTTTTCTTACATAGTCTGTCTTGAGTGTTGATTGTCTGAGTTCCCACTACTGTAACAGCAATTAATGTTTGGTTGGCTGGGTGTTTCTCTTTAAGACTTGAGTTGCAAGGAATTGGCTCCACATACCACTTGGTCATAAACGTCACAAGCTAGTTTACGGACAACTTCACCTTCACAGCATTTATTTGAGTATCCAATTTGACGTGTTGTAAATGTTTCATGTGTTGTATTTATTATTTTGAGTTTAGTCATAATAAATCAAATTGTTATTTTGGACAGAACTTTCATTCTGTAGATCGGTAGAGAAACCCTTTCATTTCTCACCACGTTAATGAAACTTATTTATCTAATTCATTTCTATCAAATTAAATTATTGCAGGTGCCAAACTCTTTTCTACTCCACTTGCAGAGTCTATTAGAGTCAGTTCGCGCTTCTTCTTAATCTATGTGCAACAGGAAAAGTCGGAGTTAGAAAAGGGGGGAGCTTAGAGCATCATTTCCATATGAAGATTCTTTAAGAATTGAGTGTTAAATACACTGCTAGCCCCGGCACCTCGCATCCGTTCTTAGTGATATGCATATTTATGATTAATCACGTAATTAGGACTGATCTTTACTTCAAATTCCCAATCAAAAATATGAAGTACACTAACCTAACCTTTCTGTCACGCATCTGGACAGTTTCCATTTGTTGGTGGATTCATTTGGGATTTCTGTTCAGAAGGACCAGTGCTTAAGTCCTGGAAAGGGCTCTGTCATTTAGAATTTTCCGCCAGTTTCCAGGTGGGGGTGAGGTGGGCAGTCAGCGCAACCCTGGGACAAAGAAGTTCCCTACAAAATTCTAAATTCCCGCCATAATTCGAAATATTCGCCAAAATTCGAAGTTCCTGCTGGAACTACTACATCTAATTCTGAAACTGATGAATGCAACTGAACCTACAGTCTCTTTGGTATTTAATCATTTCAACACTGACCTACAGAATTTTCCCTGACAAATACAACTCAAACTTATTCTATTCATTTCTTTCCCACAATATACAAACGCAACGCAATCTGACTGCAAATAATTAACACTTAAGAATGGCCCTGAATCAGAAGGAATCCAAACAATAACCCAAACATTTCATAAGTCACTTACCTCAAAGAAAATCTTCATGGCACAAACTACAACAAATACAGTAAGCAGCAACTACAGCCAGCTAAATAAAATGATTCTAACTACTATAGGCTCTAACTACTAATAGGCATGTGGTTAGAAACAGAGAAGATTTTGTCGCAGAGCAAACAATGTATTTAGCAGATTTTACCGTAAATCATGTGACATCCAGTTCCAAAAATTATATAATGGTCAATAATTCAATTATCCAAGCATTAGCAAATACATCAATCATCATTTTACAATCCCTGTCCTACCAGTGGTAACCTCCAACACTGCTAACTGTCGACTGCGAGTCCGTCCAACCACAGAGTCTGTTACAGAGGGCGCACAGCACTGTAAGTGATATTAATGCGGTCTATATCGCTGCCAACATTCAAACAATAAACAGGCTACTTACACTGCCAATAGAGTAGTTGGGGGAGGGGGAGGGGTGGAGGAAGGGGCTGGGACCCACATGCCAGCTGCGGAAAACTCATGACGTCATCTGTGGGTGGGGAGGTCATAGGTGCTGATAATTATTTGATCAATTTAATTAATTTACTTATCAGTTTGATACCAGTTTTGCCGTGGGAGTCCCAGTACCCTACTACAACCCTCTCAACGTGATTCCGTCTACAGACAAGAGCAATGCATCCATAACTCTAGATAAAGCAGACTACGATGCTAAAAGTCCGTTGAGTCTTTAGGAGGATAGCTACTGGAACCTGCCATGGGATCCAATGTCAAGAATAATGAGGACGCCATCAGATGTTCTAAAATAGTCATTATTGAAAGGGGCCATTATTATCTCCTCTCTCAGGTACCAAGACCACCTATGCATTATGGGCTACCAAAGATGCACCAAACGGATTCACCTCTTCGACCCATTGTGAACCTTATAGGTTTACCAACTTACCGACTGGAAAAACATCTGGTGGCCACTGTATGCATCACATGCAGAGCACCAATGATTTTATCAACCGAATTAAACGATTTCATCTTGTGCAAGGTGATATAGAGGTCTATTTTCATGTTGTCTCCTTGTACACGTGTGTTTCTGTCAATGAATTCATAGATCATGTCTCTCTATTATACAATTCTGGGACTCTTAAAGTACACGTTGACACTATCATATTTCCTATATGTCAGCCAGTATTTCGACGAGATGGCCGGCATGGCGATGGAAAGTTATTAGGTCCATTAATAGATAACATTTTATGGAGAAATCTGATGACATCATATTGCATGTGGCTCCAGATATGCCAAGTTGCTTTTATAATTACGTGGAAGACACTTTTATCATCTGGCCCCACGAAAGTGAGAAACTGTGAGAATTCTTAGAACGCCTGAACGCCATTCACGACCATATTAGGTTGACGACGGAAGTAGAGACAGTGGTGCATTGACTTGCCATGACGTCTTCGTTCGCTGCAAAACCATTGTACAAAAAAATGGTTCAAATGGCTCTGAGCACTATGGGACTCAACTGCTGTGGTCATAAGTCCCCTAGAACTTAGAACTACTTAAACCTAACTAACCGAAGGACATCACACACATCCATGCCCGTGCGGTTCCAGACTGTAGCGCCTTTAACCGCTCGGCTACTCCGGCCGGCTAACCATTGTACACCTCAGCCACAGTGTGTATAGGAAATCTACACACATGGATCGGTATTTGCATGCTCTTAGACACCACCATCTGGCACAAAAACATGGCTTTCTGAACAGCCTCGTCAACCGTGCTAAAGTCGTCTATATGCTAAAAATCTGCCCAAGAACTAAGCCACATCCGAAAAGTCTTCTAGCGGAACGACTACAATCACCGCTAGTGATCACAGGCTATTTCTGGTGAGACACATCGGAAAAACACCACCAGAGAGGAGAACAAGAAACTTGCGGTTTTGCCTTTCTGTGGCACAGTGTGGGAAAAGATTAGCCGCCTACTGAAAAGACACAACATCTCGGCAGTATTGAGCCCCTAGCAAAAACACGACTGCTCATGATCACTGTGAAGGACGATCTATGGCTTCGAATGCCAGGCGTGTACAAAATACCATATCACTGTGGCTGCTACTATGTAGATCAAACAGTTACTGTGGAGCAACGGCGGACAGAACACGAGAGGCGCTTATGCCTACAATATCCTGAAACATAAGCTGTGGCATAACACGTTTTAGAAAATCGACACTGAATTCTTTTCGACGAAACATTTGTCATCATGAGGAGGAAGGGATTTTGGGATAGCGTCACAAAGGAAGCGGTAGAAATAAAAATACCTGAAAACGGCATCAGGAAGGATGGCGGCTTGCAGCTCTTCACAGCCTGGAACACGACCAAAGCGGGGGTGTAGCGGGCGCGATGATCATGAGACGAAAACATTACCACAGTTATCGAAGAAGAGAACAACAGTGACGTCACAAGCAACGGCGACATGACAGTCATTTACCACTAGAAGATGTCCGAGGAGAGTTCAGTCGAAAGCTCCAGCAATTCTAACCATCACACAGATTTTATTATAATTATGTAGAGTTTTGAAGCTAGTTATACAATGTATGGACAGTAAGGCCACACTTCATCGGTCATACACCATCTTTTACCTTCACACAGAAGGTCTTGTACCTTGGAACATGTTTTTTAAGTTTGGAAAGGCCTTAATTTTCCACAATAATTTTTGTAATTTCAGAAAAAGACCGCAACACATAAAAAGTGATTTCGGTCATTTAAAAATGGAGTAGGAAATATATTAAACATGTAGTACACTGAAGGTGACTATCTGGGAATTATCAAGGCACAAAACTCTCCCCCTACTAATACTACAGTTTTGTATTGTGACTATTTTAAAATAAGCCCAATGATTTGGATATCTCCCTAACCCAATTGTAATGATTTATTCTGTCCTACTCCGAGTAGTTATAATTAAAGTGCAGCTGCTCACAGCGGTCGAGTGCGGGCTGTAATTATGGTGTGGCAGCGAGTCTTGGTGGATACAAGATGTGTGACAGAACTAATGTGGCTAAGTTTTTACCTACCAGTCTTTTTTTTCTCTTTCAAACAACAATATGGTCCCCAGAATGAAACTTCCAAGAAGATTAAAACTGTGTGCTGGGCCGAGACTCGAAATCGCGACCTTTTAATATTGTCCCCTTCAAAGTAATTCCGTTCGGCAGCTGCACACCGGCAGAGTCGTTGTTTCCAGGTTTGGTGGCAGCGCTGAAAGGATTCAACTGGTAGGGCCTTTACCGTGCCAGTTACATTGCTTTGGATGTTCTCGGTAGTCTCAAAACGACGTCCTTTTAAGATATTTTTCAATTTCGGGAAATGAAAAAAAGTCAAAAGAACTCATGTCATGTGAACAGGGATGCTGTAGAACAACAGGAATGCCTTCTGAGGCCAAAAATTCCGTGACGGAAGTGGCTGTCTGACATGATACAGCATACAATTGACTGCATTGTTTGGCTTCACTCGAATCACAATATTTTCTAGGACGAAACTGAATCCTGCACCGTTTCACCAAAAGTCTGCTTGTATTATCTCACTGCACATAACGCACAACATTTTACCCTCGTTTTACCTTAACGTGTTCCTCGTTACTTAATATTTCTTTTACTCCTGGAATATAGCATTGCTTATGAATGTGATACTGCTTCTTTACCAGACCTCCATTGATCGTACGTAATACTCTGTCTACAAAACTGTTTTCTTTATGTACCGGTACTGTTTGCTATGATTCCCTCATCTCGCAGGCAATTTTCGCAGCAATAAACTCTTTTGGAGACAGATCTACATTACATTCATACGCCGCTGGCATAATTTTCTTTCAGCTTTCGGTTCTCCTCGTATAATTTCTCTAACACGAATCCTCATATAAAATCTCTAATTCGCTTGATCAACTCCATATGCTCAGCGCTCGTTTGCTAATGACATACACTAATACTTTCTTCTTCATCATGCACAACATGTGGCGCTAAATAACTGCAACACACGTTAGCAAACAGATCATCATTATAATTATACTTGACCTCTAATGGACGCTCGGCACCAATGATTTAATCAGCAATTCTATTTTATGTGTCATCCTTACTGTCTACATGAAGTAAACCTCCATTATCTGAGTTCTACCCACCAGAAACCACAAACATATAACCATCACTGAGCTTTTAACATGGGTCCGTAGTTATATTAACTTCACATAGACTATCATATTGGATTTTGAGCTCAGTTCTCGTGCCTGCAGAAAATAATAATGCATTAAGGATGAGTCCGCCTTCTTGTAAGCACACAATTGTTGTTTTACTGAATAGTCAAACACGTTCACAATGGTTGTGGGACCCACAATGGGCATTTTCTTTTATTTTTCCGAAATCCGTAGATCCAGATTACATTTAGGTTAGGAAATACGTTACATCGGATTTTGTTGTTATTTAAATTTTTTATGTGCCTTACCTTTTATTTTCCATTGTGTGTGTCCTGTTGCTGCCAACCGAATTCAACCACAGGTCTAAATTAGTACACCATGTTATCTGCAAAACATAAGATATGTCAAGATATTGTCTCTTCATTAAATTTTTTATTTGTCATCCATTCTTTAAACTATACAGTCCGCTAAAAAAATCGTGGCATAAGGCTCTTTATTTGCCTTACCATTGATCTGTTTGGCTATTCCTGATCTGTGGCTGGTTTTTATATGTGTACCGAACATATTTTTGTTGTCTTCCAGTAGTTTGACTGATCTGCGGACATAGGTAACAATTTTTAAACTTTTGGGATGGAGAACTATCTGGTGTGATTTATTATTCATTAGGTTATGTTTCGTATTGTAATAGCTTTTACTCGCGCCTTCGTCTGCTCATTTGTGAAATCTGCGCCTTGTTATATTGCTGTGAAAGGAAGGAAGGAAGATTGAGTTTAACGTCCAGTCAACATCGAGGTCATTAGAGACTCAGCACAAGCACGGGTTGTGTCAAGGATAGGGGAGGAAATTGGATGTGCCCTTTCAAAGGAATCATCCTGGCATTCGCCTGGAGCGATTTAGGGATATCACGGAAAACCTAAATCTGGATTGCTGGACACTGGTTTGAAGATCCGTCCTACCGAAAGAATATATTGCTGAGGCTTCGACACACGTATCACTGCGCTATTTACGGTTCTCATGAGCTTTTTGGCGTCGTTTGTTTCACTGTTTTCTCTTGGTTTGACGGCCGTCAACTTTGTGTGTGTGCGCGCGCGTGTTTGTGTGTGTGTGTGTGTGTGTGTCTGTGTGTGTGTGTGTGTGTGTGTGTGTTTGTGTCAGCGTGTGTTTTATTTTGTGTTGTACGATAGCTCATTCAGAGTGTTGAATAATGTTTTGTTGTAGAGTACTGTTTGGCCATTGGTCACGTTTTTGCCTTGCGTAATTTTTTGGGTACGGTAATTTTCTTCTATTGTTAAAAATCGTAGAAATGATTGATGTGTTTTAGGATCTGAAGGTCTGTTTCTATGCCACAAGGGTGGTGGTTGTTTTTACTGAGGCAGTCTGCAAATGTGGAATGTGCGCTGTCACTTTTCAGTGCCCTTAAATGTTTCAAGTATCTTATCCTGAAATTTCTACATGTATGTCCGATGTGAAATTTCTACATGTATGTCCGATGTATACTGAATCACAGTTTTCAAGTTTAACTTGTATGTGCCTGTTAACTGGTGCATCCCCGCTTTGTTGAATTTATCTATGGTGGTGTAAGGCATTTTTAAAATCTTTTTTGCTGTGTGTTGTCCGCTCTGTATGCCAAATGTATTCCTTGTGTTTTCGTAATGTTCCCTGTTCTGTGTGTTATTTAGTTCTGAATACCAGTTGTGCCACGTTTTCCTGTTGTTTGTAGATTCTTCATCATGTGTGCTATGTGTGTTCTCTGTTGTGTTGTCGTTACCGGTATGATGTGCCATTATTCTGTTCTCTGTTCTCGGTCCAGTAGTGTTTTTTATTTTATGGTCCAATATGCTAACAGCATTTTATTTTGCTACCATTTTCTGCGGTAATGCATCTGATTACAGCTGCAGCCGGCATAATTGTCTTGACAGATTCAGCAACTGTACCGATATTTAAGATAGTTTTAATTTGTTGTTCCATTTCAGTTGCAACTGGGACGGAACAATAAATGAGAATTATTGTCCGATTATGTCTAGTTTTTGTAGATAGCTCCCATTCTGTGCTGGAGGTATCTGATGCTGGTCTGCTTGTGGACTGTCAGGAGCTTTGAACACTTTCTGGATTCGAGATGAAAAGGTATCTGTGCATCGGATGGCTAAGTAACGGTATGGAGACTTTCCTAGTTATTGTTATTTCGTTTTAATGTAGTTACTCTATCTAAGTTCCCCCCCCCCCCCGCCCCCCTCCTTCCTTAAATAGCACAATGCCTATTTATTACTGACACATTTGAAATTGTGTTAAATATTACATGCCAAATCATGTGCAAGGTTCGGTCTGTCGTTTTACATAGATAACAGAGTAAAAGAAAATAGCAAATAAATAAAAAAATGGTATGAAAAATTTTATCGGTAGATGTCGGCTTCCTGAATACTGAACCGAAGTTTGTGGTTTTTGTTTTCTGCTGTAATGCCTAGAAAATTCATTTTTTTGTCTGTTCCAGTTTCAAGGATGAAGTGTGTATTTGGGTGGGCAGTATTGATGTCTCTGTGTAGCTGTAGTATCTGGTCATATGTTTCATCCTCCAAGTACATTATGTCATCAATAGAGTAGTACCAATATACTATTCTACTTCGTTTTTATTATTTCTTCAAAGATATTGTTTTCAAGTTGATTAAGGAATATGTTTTCCATCTGGCCACTAATGGTTGATCCCAGGAAGAGTCCTTCCTGTTAAATGTAGAATTCATTTTTAAATTCGAAATAATTTGGTTTTATAATTACTTTCAAAGTGATTGAGACTGCTTATGTCTGTGTTTGTGGGATAAAGTTTGTCTTTCTATTATTTTGGTTGTTTCTTCAGTTGGTTTGTGGTTGTACACTGATGAGATATATAATGAGAGAAGTATTAACTGTATAAAGTATATTCATATCTTTGATTTTATTGCGTACAGCTAGGAAATCACGTCAAACAATCTGCCATACATTGTATCATTTCTCAGCAGGTGACGTCTCCCACAGATACAGGAATAGAAAAGAAGCTTGAGAATGAAGAACAGAAACTAAAGAAACTATTTTAAGCAAACCAGTACAATAGGAACAACAGTGATCAACATGCAAAACGTAATTTCATGAAAGAGTTACTAATTGAACAGAAACAAAGTTCACAAACTGGAAGAAGAATTACTCTAAAAGGGACCCAAACACAATCTAAACACTCATGTCATACAAAGAACAGTAGATAACGTCATTACAGGAAATGAATATATAACAGGATGAAAAGAAAGATTCACCAAATTTCAACGCAGAGAACTGGTAGGAAAAGAAATCAGACAGATTATCAGAAAGAACAAAAATACTATCAGTCCACCTTCTCACAAAGCCAAATAAAATCAACAACGCAAAAGAACACGAGAGAACCCACACTAAGTAGTTCATCAAAAATTCCGATGTCCGATGTTCTAGTGAGAGCTGTGATAGATTTAAGAACTGCACCAGCCAGACAGTATTATGTCATAATTCCTGTAATACTCACGTATATGTTTATTTCTATTCCTTTTCTAAAGCCTGTTTTACTACAAATGTTCTTTACGGTAATGGTGTTTTCTTTACATTTGTGATTCAATTCGTATGCTGTAAAATTGAAATTGTATAAACACCAGTTCTTCAAGTTAAGTAAATAGTAGGGATTCATTTAACTGCACACATTTTGTCCGCTGGTCATAGAATATGTATAAAATGTCTGTTGGTCATATTGTATGTAGCTAATATCAGAGATTATACGATTGTGTTAGTGCTTGCACGTGTGATGATAATTCAGCAAGGGACTAGTTAACAGCATTACTGGTTCTAAGGATATTGCAAAAAAATATTAGTGAGTGCACAAGTGGTGGTTCATGGACTTGCTACACTGTCATCACGACTCTTCAGTTGTGATTGTACACCTTCACAGTTGGAAAGGATGGCTGCTGGCCATCTCTACAAGGACTACAGTGGGTCTGCACCTTTGGTGGCCCATTACTACAATAACCTCTACAAGGAATGCTGTGGGTCTGCTCTCTGGTGACCTACCAATTCTACCAATATTCTTCAAGACTTCGGCTTACTCTGCTGTGGATCTGCTCTGTTGTGGCATATTATCAATCTTCATGCCTTCATGTCAAGAGTCAGCACTGTGTTTCCGTTGGGAGTACAACACTACTTCTTCAAGACTGCATGGAGGTCCACTACTTACGTGTGCATTTTCTTTAACTGCTCAGACTTTGAGCATAAAACTGTCATAGACCACTCTTCTGATGAATGATTAATACTGCCTTTAGTGACTGTGAAGACTATTTTTGTCTTTATTGACCAACAGTAAATTGCTAATTGTGTGCATCTGATCTATTCGATATCGTTAATATAAAATTTTTTTTAACAAATTAGTCTTGGCCGCTGCCCAAAACACTTTGTAAAATTTTTTGAGAGGAGCAGGGGGCTATGTAAGCAGCCTGTCTATGTGTCTCTACGTTGGCAGCGCGATAAACTGCATTAATAACTCTGAGAGCGCCGACTCCGTGTGGCTGGTCGCACTCGCAGTTGGTGCTGAACAGGCAGCAGTGATGGAAGCTGGAAGTTAAGAGTTAGCAGTGATGGACGTTAGAGGTCTGAAGTGTTAGCGCAAGCAGTCGACCAGGACATGTGTCCGTCATGGAAATATAATATTGTAACGATTATATAATTTTTGGAACTGTATGTCACGGAAGATTAGAATTTTTTTGAGCTGGATGTCACATTATTAAGGAAAAATTTGCTAAATACATTGTTTGCTCTGTAACTAAATCTCTCCTTTGCCAACGACACGCCTATTAGTAGTTAGAGCCTACGGTAGTTAGAATCTTTTATTTAGCTGGCTGTATTGGTGCTTGCTGTATCGCTGTAGTTCGTGTAGTGAAGAGTTTCTGTGAAGTAAGTGTCTTTTGATATGTATAGGCTATTGTTAGGATTTCTTCTAATTCAGAGCCATTCTTTTGTGTTACTTATTTGAGCAGTCAGATTCCGTTTAAGTTGTATTTGTCGGGAATAATTCTGTAGGTCAGGTATGAAATGATAAAGAGAAGCAAAGAGACAATACGTTCAATTTCACTCAGCAGTTTCAGAATTAAATTTAGAAGTTACAACTTCCCAGTTATTGCTATTTAAGTAAAAAACATAATAAAGAACATACAATGTAAACTTTCACGGCCGGTATTGACTTCACTTAAAACTTCCGGGCTGATAGGCCGTGGTCGAAGTATAAAACTGTCTCCTAACGTTTCGTCTCCGACTGAGGGAGACATCATCGGAGGTAAAACGGCGAACTGCGAAGAGGACTCGAGGAGGCGCTGATTATATAGGCAGTACAGAGGGCGCCACTGTCGATCACGTGGCGTCGGCTATGAGATTGTCTCTGGTGATGCCAACATTCTCGATTGAAAGTAATCGATCGTCACGCTTGCGGTGCAACGCTGACATCCAAATTTTATCCAGTTTAACACCTTCGTCTTTCCAGTTAAAATTATTACGGTGTTTATCAATCTCGATAGCCTCTCTATATAAGCGTGCATAATAATGCGAGGTTTTTGATATGACGCTCGTCTCGCTGAATTTTATTTCATGATCACCTTCCTGGTAAACATGTTCCGCTACGGCCGATTTATCCGTGTGACCTAGGCGGCAATTCCTCCTATGTTCAACAAGACGGGTGTTCACACTTCTCTTTGTGGTACCGATGTAAACCTGTCCACTTCTACAAGGAATTTTATATACCCCCGGTGTAGCCAAAGGTTGCCGTGCATCTTTTGCCGACCTTAAGAATTCTTTTATTTTCCTAGTAGGTCTGAAAATAGTTTCCACTCCATACTTGCCTAAAACTTTCCCAATGCGATCTGTGACCTTGCTAATGAACGGAAGAAAAACTTTGCCCATGGACGACTGTTGTTCGTCGTTACTCCTGATTTTCAGCCTAGAGCGAAGTGCTCGATCTATATCCTTGCTAGAAAAGCCATTCTTCACGAAAGCTGACCGTAGATGTTCAATCTCATCTTTTAAATAAACAGATTCACAAAGTTTGTGCGCCCTGTCTACCAAAGTTTTCATTACACCTCTTTTTTGTCTAGGGTGGTGGTTTGAATCTTTGTGTAGATAACGATCAGTATGTGTGGGCTTTCTATACACCTTATGGACCAACGTTCCGTCCGGTCGTTTAATCACAGACACATCCAGGAAGTTCAATTGCCCATTCCATTGCCATTGTGGCATTATTCCGACACTGCCTCACCACAACCTACTTTCAATACAATAGTGACTTTTATGAACAGATTGACGGGGTGGCTATGGGTAGTCCTCTCAGTCCTGCTGTGGCTAACTTATTTATGGAGACTTTTGAACAACGGGCGTTGAAGACGGCCAGTAAGAGACCAGCCAGATGGTATCGCTATGTCGATGACACGTTCGTAGTATGGACACACGGAGCAGAGGATTTGGATGCCTTCCTGACACATTTAAACAGCATTAATCCGAAAATCCAGTTCACTATGGAGACAGAAAGGAATGGGCAATTGAACTTCCTGGATGTGTCTGTGATTAAACGACCGGACGGAACGTTGGGCCATAAGGTGTATAGAAAGCCCACACATACTGATCGTTATCTACACAAAGATTCAAATCACCACCCTAGACAAAAAAGAGGTGTAATGAAAACTTTGGTAGACAGGGCGCACAAACTTTGTGAACCTTTTTATTTAAAAGATGAGATTGAACATCTACGGTCAGCTTTCGTGAAGAATGGCTTTTCTAGCAAGGATATAGATCGAGCACTTCGCTCTAGGCAGAAAATCAGGAGTAACGACGAACAACAGTCGTCCATGGGCAAAGTTTTTCTTCCGTTCATTAGCAAGGTCACACATCGCATTGGGAAAGTTTTAGGCAAGTATGGAGTGGAAACTATTTTCAGACCTACTAGGAAAATAAAAGAATTCTTAAGGTCGGCAAAAGATACACGGCACCCTTTGGCTACACCGGGGGTATATAAAATTCCTTGTAGAAGTGGACAGGTTTGCATCGGTACCACAAAGAGAAGTGTGAACACCCGTCTTGTTGAATATAAGAGGAATTGCCGCCTAGGTCACACGGATAAATCGGCCGTAGCGGAACATGTTTACCAGGAAGGTGATCATGAAATAAAATTCAGCGAGACGAGCGTCATATCAAAAACCTCGCATTATTATGCACGCTTATATAGAGAGGCTATCGAGATTGATAAACATCGTAATAATTTTAACAGGAAAGACGAAGGTGTTAAACTGGATAAAATTTGGATGTCAGCGTAGCACCGCAAGCGTGACGATCGATTACTTTCAATCGAGAATGTTGGCATCACCAGAGATAATCTCATAGCCGACGTCACGTGATCGACAGTGGCGCCCTCTGTACTGCCTATATAATCAGCGCCTCCTCGAGTCCTCTTCGCAGTTCGCCGTTTTACCTCCGATGATGTCTCCCGCAGTCGGAGACAAAACGTTAGGAGACAGTTTTATACTTCGACCACGGCCTATCAGCCCGGAAGTTTTAAGTGAAGACATAATAAAGAAGTTTCACATCACATCAGTTTACACCCACGTACGAACTGAAGAAACAACCAAACTAACAGAAAGACAACTAAGAGAACTTCACACACACACACACACACACACACACACACACACACACACAAGACCCAACCATTTTGAAAGTAATCATAGGATAATATTACTTCAAATTTAAAGATGAATTCCTTCGAGAAGAAGGGACCGACCATCAACGGCCTGCTGCCCAATATCCTCCTTAATCGCCTTGAAAACAAAATCTTCAAGGAAATAATAAAATGAAAATAATACAAAGGAATATATAGGAAACACTATGTTGACAGCATTATTTGCTTGGTCAGATATTACAATTACACAGAATCATCAATACTGTACGCCCAAAAATACGATTTGCCCTTGAAACTGAAACTGACAAAAAATAAATTTTCTAGACATTACAACGGAAAATGAAAACCACAAACACCGGGCCTCAGTATACAGAAAACCAACGTCAACCATTGCAGTTATTCAGAAGAGGCGAAACCACCAGGCAGCCCACATACAGGCCAGCCACAGATGCCTCCTACACAGACTGAACCGAGTTCCAATGAACAGAGGTAGCTGTGCACAGGAACTAAACTGCCGCTAAAATTTGCTACAAATTACAGTGCTGACAAATTGAACCATAAAATAACAACACAGCTGACACCGTGCACACACAACAGAATCGCTGCACAACACAACAGTAAGACTACACAACAGAGAACACACAAATCACACAAGATGAAGATACCACAAACAACAGGAAAACGCGGCACACACTGATATCTGGTAACAAAATAACACAGAATAGGAAACATTACGAGAAAATAAAGAATATATGTGGCGTATAAAACGGGCGACACACTGCAGAAAACTTTTTAAAAAATACCTACCAACAAAAGATCTTACCACAAATTTCCAAAATTACGTAAGGGTGTAGCATACCGTATCAAGATCTGCACTAGTGGCGTCAGTGCTGCTGTAGAAGAGTGTTTGTTCATTATTTACTCAACCTTTTATACAAAAAACACTGTTTGATGAAACAATGGTTTTGTCCCACGCTGCTTAATATTGGGATTCTGTAATTAAAGGGGCTGTAGAAATGAGAACGTGCAAGAAAAACTTCAACCATGAGAGTGGGTACAATCTTAGCGCTCCATGGAAGTGAGTACATGATCCAGAGAAGAAGCAGATACATTTTGACACATTTGTCGCAATGTTGTCTTTACAAAGGAACGGTGGCATCACCAGCACAGACAGACATTGACATCATATGTCACAGCATTACGTAATTATCAGCCAATCACAAGGCGTCTATGGTCTCTTACATTCTACATCTATATCTACATCCATACTCCGCAAGCCACCAGACGGTGTGTGGCGGAGGGTACCTTGAGTACCTCTATCGGTTCTCCCTTCTATTCCAGTCTCGTATTGTTCGTGGAAAGAAGGATTGTCGGTATGCTTCTGTGTGGGCTCTAATCTCTCTGATTTTATCCTCATGGTCTCTTCGCGAGATATACGTAGGAGGGAGCAATATACTGCTTGACTCTTCGGTGAAGGTATGTTCTCCAAACTTTAACAAAAGCCCGTACCGAGCTACTGAGCGTCTCTCCTGCAGAGTCTTCCACTGGAGTTTATCTATCATCTCCATAACGCTTTCGCGATTACTAAACGTTCCTGTAACGAAGCGCGCTGCGCTCCGTTCCATCTTCTCTATCTCTTCTATCAACCCTATCTGGTACGGATCCCACACTGCTGAGCAGTATTCAAGCAGTGGGCGAACAAGCGTACTGTAACCTACTTCCTTCGTTTTCGGCTTGCATTTCCTTATGATTCTTCCAATGAATCTCAGTCTGGAATCTGCTTTACCAACGATCAACTTTATATGATCATTCCATTTTAAATCACTCCTAATGCGTACTCCCAGATAATTTGTGGAATTTACTGCTTCCAGTTGCTGACCTGCTAGTTTGTAGCTAAATGATAAGGGATCTATATTTCTATATATTCGCAGCACATCACACTTGTCTACATTGAGATTCAATTGCCATTCCCTGCACCATGCGTCAATTCGCTGCAGATCCTCCTGCATTTCAGTACAATTTTCCATCGTTACAACCTTTCGATACACCACAGCATCATCTGCAAAAAGTCTCAGTGATCTTCCGATGTCATCCACCAGGTCATTTATGTATATTGTGAATAGCAACGGTCCTGTGACACTCCCCTGCGGCACACCTGAAATCACTCTTACTTCGGAAGACTTCTCTCCATTGAGAATGACATGCTGCGTTCTGTTTTCTAGGAACTCTTCAATCCAATCACACAACTGGTCTGATAGTCCATATGGTCTTACTTTGTTCATTAAACGTCTGTGGGGAACTGTATCGAACGCCTTTCGGAAGTCAAGAAACACGGCATCTACCTGTGAATCCGTGTCTATGGCCCTCTGAGTCTCGTAGACGAATAGCGCGAGCTGGGTTTCACACGACCATCTTTTTCGAAACCCATGCTGATTCCTACAGAGTAGATTTCTAGTCTCCAGAAAAGTCATTATACTCGAACATAATACGTGTTCCAAAATTCTATAACTGATCGACGTTAGAGGTATAGGTCTATAGTTCTGCACATCTGTTCGACGTCCCTTCTTGAAAATGGGGATGACCTGTGCCCTTTTCCAATCCTTTGGAACGCTACGCTCTTCTAGAGACCTACGGTACACCACTGCATGAAGGGGTCAAGTTCCTTCGCGTACTCTGTGTAAAATCGAACTGGTATCCCATCAGGTCCTGATGCCTTGCCTCTTTTGAGCGATTTTAATTGTTTCTCTATCCATCTGTCGTCTATTTCGATATCTACCATTTTGTGATCTGTGCGACAATCTAGAGAAGGAACTACAGTGCAGTCTTCCTTTGTGAAACAGCTTTGGAAAAAGACATTTAGTATTTCGGCCTTTAGACTGTCATCCTCTGTTTCAGTACCATTTTGGTCACAGAGTGTCTGGACATTTTGTTTTGATCCGTCTACCGCTTTGACATAAGACCAAAATTTCTTAGGATTTTCTGCCAAGTCAGTACATAGAACTTTACTTTCGAATTCATTGAACGCCTCTCGCATAGCCCTCCTCACACTACACTTCGCTTCGCGTAATTTTTGTTTGTCTGCGAGGCTTTGGCTATGTTTATGTTTGCTGTGAAGTTCCCTTTGCTTCTGCAGCAGTTTTATAACTCGGTTGTTGTACCACTGTTGCTCTTTTCCATCTCTTACGATCTTGCTTGGCACATACTCATCTAACGCATATTGTACGATGGTTTTGAACTTTGTCCACTGATCCTCAACACTATCTATACTTGAGACAAAATTTTTGTCTTGAGCCGTCATGTACTCTGTAATCTGCTTTTTATCACTTTAGCCGAACAGAAAAATCTTCCTACCGTTTTTAATATTTCTATTTACGGCTGAAATCATCAATGCAGTAACCGCTTTATGATCGCTGATTCCCTGTTCTGCGTTAACTGTTTCAGATAGTTTGGGCCTGTTTGTCACCAGAAGGTCTAATATGTTATCGCCACGAGTCGGTTCTCTGTTTAACTGCTCAAGGGAGTCTTCAGATAAAGCACGTAAAAAAATTTCACTGGATTCTTTGTCCCTGCCACCCGTTATGAACGTTTGAGTCTCCCAGTCTATATCCGGCAAATTAAAATCTCCATCCAGAACTGTAACATGGTGGGGAAATCTACTCAAAATATTTTCCAAATTATCCTTCAGGTGCTCGGCCACAACAGCTGCTGAGCCACGGGGCCTATACAGACATTCAGTTACCATGTCTGAGCCTGCTTTAACCGTGACCTTCACCCAAATCATTTCACATTTCGGATCTGCGTCAATTTCCTTCGATACTATTGCGCTTCTTATCGCTATAAACACGCCTCCCTCTTCACTGTCCAGCCTGTCTCTGCGGTATACATTCCAATCTGAGTTTAGGATTTCATTACTGTTTACGTCTGGTTTCAGCCAACTTTCTGTCCCTAGTACTATATGGGCATTGTGACCGTTTATTAATGAGAGCAGTTCTGGGACCTTCCTATAGACGCTCCTGCAGTTTACTATTAGCACATTAATATTGTTATTCCCTGTTGCATTTTGCCTACTCCTACGTTGCCGCGTCTCAGGAGGCGTCTTGTCGGGCCTAGGGAGGGAATTCTCTAACCTAAAAAACCCACATGTGCACTCCACACGTACTCCGCTACCCTTGTAGCCGCTTCCGACGTGTAGTGCACGCCTGACCTATTCAGGGGGACCCTACATTTCTCTACCCGATAGCAAAGGTCGAGAAATTTGCAACCCAGATCTGCGCAGAATCGTCTGAGCCTCTGGTTTAAGCCTTCTACTCGGCTCCAAACCAGAAGACCGCGATCGGTTCTGGGAACGATACTACAAATAGCTCAGATTCCACCCCGCGAGCGAGGCTTTCCTCCTTCACCAATTCCGCCAACCGCCTGTACGAACTGAGGATGACCTCTGAACCCAGACGGCAGGAGTCATTGGTGCCGACATGGGCAACATTCTGCAGTCGGGTGCACCCAGTGCTCTCTATCGCCGCTGGCAGGGCCTCCTCCATATCTCGGATGAGACCCCCTGGTAAACAGACAGAGTGAACACTGGCCTTCTTCCCCGACCTTTCCACTATTTCCCTAAGGGGCTCCATCACCCGCCTAACGTTGGAGCTCCCATTAACTAATAAACCCCTCCCCCCGTGTGCCTGCTCGGGCCTTGCTGAAGGAGCGGCCACATGTCCACTCACAGGAAGAGCGGGCGATGCCACACGGCCAGCTTCCACATTGACCCTCCGCCTCGTGCGCCGCGAACGCCGCTGAACCCGCCACTCCCCTTGGGGAGAGGGTGGCCCAACCGCGCCCGGTACCCGCGAAGATGTCTCGACAGCAGGGACAGTGGGTGAAGCATGTAACACCTGGGGTGTACCATGCGACGCACCAGACTCCCCACTGCCGCTACACTCCGAGGCAGTACCAATGAGAAAAACTTAGATCTCGGACATCTGGAAAGTTCGGAACATTTAAGAGTATTGAAAAGTGACAGCACACAGTTCATATTTGCAGACTACATCAAAAATGGCCACCACCCCAGTGGCACGGAAACAGACCTCCAAATTCTAAAATACAGTAATCATCTCTTCCGTTTTTAACAACAAAAGACAATTAGCAAATCCAAAAAGGTATCAAATAGATATCAGTGACCAAACAGTACTCTGCAACAGAACACTATTCATCACTGTAAACGAGCTATCAGACAACACCAAATAATACACACGCACACACACACACACACACACACACACAAACACACACACACACACAAACACACACACACACACACACAAACAGGGTGAAACCATATAGAACACATTCAAAGTTCGAGGCCGTTATATCAAAACAATACAGTGAAACGGACGCGCATCAACCTAACTACAATCTCTATCAATGTACTTACACTTCAGAAAAATAAAATAAAAAGCCCATTGACGATGCTACAGCTATAGTTAAACATGTGACGGTATTAAGTAAAACAATAATTGTGTACCTGTAAAAAGGCAGACTCAGACTTAATTCATTGTTACTTCTTACAAAGCTCAATCATTTATCACCACGGGTCGCGGGACAAGTTGGCACATCCCAGAACATGTTATTATTCTGTTTCCTCTTTGAATTCGGCAATACTTTCTCCTCGACTGCCAACCATATTTTCCTGTTTTTAATTGATTGCTTGAGTGACCAACATACAGCTCAGAATTTATTAAAATTTCTCATCGGTGTTACTTCTTCAGTCCTTTAATTTTATGTAACGATGACCACACAAGTCTCCTGTTTATGCTATTACCTACACTGTCCTCTTCCGTACTTTTTTTAGACATTGTGATCCGTGTTCAAAACCCAATTATATGATGTCCATTCTTTCCAAAATGTCCGAACACACACACACACACAGCCGGCCGTTGTGGCCGTGCGGTTCTGGGCGCTACAGTCTGGAACCGAGCGACCGCTACGCTCGGAGGTTCGAATCCTGCCTCGGGCATGGATGTGTGTAATGTCCTTAGGATAGTTAGGTTTAATTAGTTCTAAGTTCTAGGCGACTGATGACCTCAGAAGTTAAGTCGCATAGTGCTCAGAGCCATTTGAATCACACACACACACACACACACACACACACACACATGTAATAAAAGATGAGGGTTCCTATTTTAAAAACCGCAGTTGATATCCGTTTGACGCCCGCATCTCGTGGTCGTGTGGTAGCGTCCTCGCTTCCCACGCCCGGGTTCCCGGGTTCGATTCCCGGCGGGGTCAGGGATTTTCTCTGCCTCGTGATGGCTGGGTGTTGTGTGCTGTCCTTATGTTAGTTAGGTTTAAGTAGTTCTAAGTTCTAGGGGACTTATGACCACAGCAGTTGAGTCCCATAGTGCTCAGAGCCATTTGAACCATTTTTTATCCGTTTGACCTATGGCAGCGCCATCTAGCGGGCCAACCATAGCGCCATCTGGTTTCCCCCTTCAAGGTAGACGAGTTTCGTTCTTTGTTGTTTTTTTCGTTTGATGCTTATTTCGTGGGATATTTGGCCCGGTCACTATCAATGGACCACCCTGAATATATAACAAGGATGGCCAATGATCTCTTCAGTGCAGATGCACACCAGGCCCCATCTTTTATGCGAAATGGGAGAAATGCTGTGAGTAATGAGGATATAGGGCAAGTGGCAGTATATTGGTACTGTGTGGGTAAGTTGAGAATTTTGATGCGACGGGAGGTGTCCTGAGATAGGATAGACCGTGCAGTTGCACTGGCCACTGCATCTGGATGGCGTAGTGGTCAGCGCATCTGCGTAGTATGCAGGAGGCCCAGGTTCGAATCTCACAAGCGGAGGCCGCCAATTGTGACATTCAGATTCGATTCATACTGCGCATAATAAAAGCTCATGGCCAGAGGTGTAATGTGGCAAAGCACCAAGATGCACTTCTCATCCGTTGTCGAGAAAATCGACAGTTAAAAGAAACCGTTGCCATGAAATACTCTCTACGATTAATAATTTTCTACAGCGTCGTGGCGCAGCGGTAAGCGCTCGGTTACGTAATCCGAAGATCGCCGGATCGAATCTCGCGCTATGCAACATTTTTTTTTATTATTAGTTTATTTAATGAATTGCTTATGCATGTTGGTGAATGCGGATCGCTCTCCAATTGTACCGCCTCAATTTTTCCGTTTGTTTAAGAGGGTGTACCAGAGCTCTCACGTCCGCACTGATTTTCGACGATGTTTGCACTAGGGACCGCATCTACCTTCTTTCGAAGTTATCAGACAACTACGCTGCTATGCGGCAGCTCATTTCGGCCCATTCAACATCTGTCATTCAAGTGTAACGAGCGAGTAACGGAGTTTATATTTCATACCTGCCACAGCGACTTTGTGTTCGTGGGGTCTCTATTCTAATTCGAACGTTTGACTTACGCTATACGTATTCGTTTCGGAATATCGTTTCTACGTCTTCCGTTAACTATACGTGGTTAACATTATGAAGACAATTAATAACATTTGTGAAATACAACTTTGTTTGCGGAAAACATAATGATGTTCGAAGTCGCCAGTTTTTCCACGACAAACGACTTTCAACAACTTATTATATGCATAATTGTTGCAATTGATTGCCGGGAATTATATATATATATATATATATATATATATATATATATATATTACAAAAAGCAAATTCTAAAAAAAAAGTTGCATGGTGCGAGATTCGATCCGGCGACCTTCGGATTACAAACCCGAGCGCTTACCGCTGCGCCACGACGCCGTGGAAAACTACTAATCGTAGAGAGAATTTCATGGCAACGGTTTCTTTTAACTGTCGATTTTCTCGACAATGGCTGAGAAGTGCATCTTGGTGCTTTGCCACATTACACCTCTGGCCATGAGCTTTTATTATGCGCAGTATGAATCGAATCTGAATTTCACAATTGGCGGCCTCCCCTTGTCAGGCCACCACATTTTTTCAAGCTTCCTCCATAGGTTTAAAATAATGACCACTCGCAGTCAATGTCTGTAGTTCGTTTTTGTATTATTTTTGTTTTTCATTTATCCAGCGATTTCCGTTGATTACTACGTAAATGTTTCTCAGGGTGTACCGAAATAAAGCTGTCCTTATTCATCTACCAACTGTACGTCAGGTGAAAGTATTTTTAAAAAGTTAATGAATCAGATATTATATGAAATTGTTTTCAGTGTATTTCCTGTACTGTAGGTTGAGTCATAATCAGTCGCAAACGCCAGTTTTGGAAAAGTGATCCGATATATGTGGTTTGCAGCGAAAATATTGGCAACGACTGAAATCTTTAGTGACGTTAACGATCTTTCTTTCCTGAATGAGATTTATGGGAAGAAATGTCACCCGACGACCATGATGTTCAGAATTTCTATGATTCGAATGTTTCTACGATCAGTATCATTCAACGGAATGTTCTAAATATTCTTGAAGAATAAATTTAAGAATAAAACATAAGAATTAATATAACAGTTGATATAAGAAATAAATATAAGGGTATGGCAATTTAAAAAAAACTGTAACCCCTGAAAATACTATAGACACATGTGTTACATAATAAATGTATGACACTTATTGTGAAACCCAATAGTAATTTTAGAATTCATAAAACGCCCTTGTCTACCATAACTTGGTAAGAAACAATCGTGTAGTAATTGTGAGGTCTTGCCCACTCGTCTCTTATAGGGTGCCTAAAGGATGCTGCATTCTCGAATAGCTGTACAACAAATCAAGCAAATCACATTAATAGTTTGTGTTGTAATAAGTAAGACTGACAATACTTAACTTTGGGTTTACAGCGAGTTGTCGCAAGCGATGAGCGACATGCAAACGGTCGGTGTCCTTTGCTATACAGGGTGTTACAAAAAGGTACGGCCAAACTTTCAGGAAACATTCCTCACACACAAAGAAAGAAAATATGTTATGTGGACATGTGTTCGGAAACGCTTACTTCCCATGTTAGAGTTCATTTTATTACTTCTCTTCAAATCACATTAATCATGTAATGGAAACACACAGCAACAGAACGTACCAGCGTGACTTCAAACACTTTGTTACAGGAAATGTTCAAAATGTCCTCCGTTAGCGAGGATACATGCATCCACCCTCCGTCGCATGGAATCCCTGATGCGCTGATGCAGCCCTGGAGAATGGCGTATTGTATCACAGCCGTCCACAATACGAGCACTAAGAGTCTCTACATTAGGTACCGGGGTTGCATACACAAGAGCTTTCAAATGCCCCCATAAATAAAAGTCAAGAGGGTTGAGGTCAGGAGGACATGGAATTGGTCCGCCTCTACCAATCCATCGGTCACCGAATCTGTTGTTGAGAAGCGTACGAACACTTCGACTGAAATGTGCAGGAGCTCCATCGTGCATGAACCACATGTTGTGTCGTACTTGTAAAGGCACATGTTCTAGCAGCACAGGTAGAGTATCCCGTATGAAATCATGATAACGTGCTCCATTGAGCGTAGGTGGAAGAACATGGGGCCCAATCAAGACATCACCAACAATGCCTGCCCAAACGTTCACAGAAAATCTGTGCTGATGACGTGATTGCACAATTGCGGGCGGATTCTCGTCAGCCCACACATGTTGATTGTGAAAATTTACAATTTGATCACGTTGGAATGAAGCCTCATCCGTAAAGAGAACATCTGCGCTGAAATGAGGATTGACACATTGTTGGATGAACCATTCGCAGAAGTATACACGTGGAGGCCAATCAGCTGCTGATAGTGCCTGCACACGCTGTACATGGTACGGAAACAACTGGTTCTCCCGTAGCACTCTCCATACAGTGACGTGGTCAACGTTACCTTGTTCAGCAGAAACTTCTCTGACGCTGACATTAGGGTTATCGTCAACTGCACGAAGAATTGCCTCGTCCATTGCAGGTGTCCTCGTCGTTGTAGGTCTTCCCCAGTCGCGAGTCATAGACTGGAATGTTCCGCGCTCCCTAAGACGCCGATCAATTGCTTCGAATGTCTTCCTGTCAGGACACCTTCGTTCTGGAAATCTGTCTCGATACAAACGTACCGCGCCACGGCTATTGCCCCGTGCTAATCCATACATCAAATGGGCATCTGCCAACTCCGCATTTGTAAACATTGCACTGACTGCAAAACCACGTTCGTGATGAACACTAACCTGTTGATGCTACATACTGATGTGCTTGATGCTAGTACTGTAGAGCAATGAGTCGCATGTCAACACAAGCACCGAAGTCAACATTACCTTCCTTCAATTGGGCCAACTAGCGATGAATCGAGGGAGTACAGTACATACTGACGAAACTAAAATGAGCTCTAACATGAAAATTAAGCGTTTCCGGACACATGTCCACATAACATCTTTTCTTTATTTGTGTGTGAGGAATGTTTCCTGAAAGTTTGGCCGTACCTTTTTGTAACACCCTGTATCCAATGTTCAAGCAGGTTTGTAACATAGTTTGTGGGTCACTAATAGTGACTTTCGTAGTGCTCTCTTCTAAGGCGTGGTTTCTATTAGTGTCCGTCTTCTACCCTCCCCCGAGGCTGGCAGGAGTGGCGCTTATATTCTCTTCATACAAAGGCCGCTCCCGTCGTGGTGCGGTCCTAATCAGCGAACTATTGGCTGACGTCGTCTCACAGCCTTCTCTACTCTTGCGTTCTTCATCTTCGTACCGGCGCTTGTGGTTACGCCGGAACAGTAACCTTTTACGGACATGGGAGAGAAATAATATCTGGATGCCACGTAACAAGACATTGACTAGACAAGACGATCACATTTCAATCTATTTCCCCGACAATATCTTTAGTGCTACAGAGTAATTTACTTTCTCAAGATTTATGACGACCATATGACTTCTTTCCAATCTTTTCTCCCTGATCCGTCATACGGTGGGGGCGTTGTCGGAATACGGAGCGCAAAACAGAGAGGACGTGACGCTTCACATTGCGCCACGATTTCGGCCGAAACTGTAACGAGCTAAAAGGCATCCAAGCTACATCGAACACTTTGCCGGTCGATTTCTTAGAAGCTGTTGAATATCTTACGGATAAGCCGAGACATATATTCCTTATTTTGACTCCACCTGCGCGGAGTTCCAGAGAAATCAGGTTATGGCACTAGCCATGTTTTCCTCGTTAGTGACCGCCTAGTTTCCAGCTGTACTGGGCGCAAATTATCAATATTTGCATTGACGAATTTTTCACATCTCATATCAGGGAGTACTTTTTAATTACTCTACTGGCTACTAAAATTGCTACACCAAGAAGAAATGCAAATGATAAACGGGTATTCATTGGACAAATATATTATTCTAGAAATCACATGTGATTACATTTTCACGCACTTTGGGTGCATAGATCCTAAGAAATCAGTACCCAGAACAACCACCTCTGGCCGTAATAACGGCCTTGATACGCCTGGGCATTGAGTCAAACAGAGATTGGATGGCGTGTACAGGTACAGTTGCCCACGCAGCGTCAACACGATACCACAGTTCATCAAGAGTAGTGACTGGCGTATTGTGACGAGCCAGTTGCTCGGCCACCATTGACCAGACGTTTCCAAATGGTGAGAGATCTGGAGAATGTGCTGGCCAGGGCAGCAGTCGAACATTTTCTGTATCCAGAAAAGCCCGTACAGGACCTGCAACATGCCGTCGTGCATTATCCTGCCGAAGTGTAGGGTTTCGCAGAGATCGAATGAAGGGTAGGGCCACGGGTCGTAACACATCTGAAATGAAACGTCCACTGTTCAAAGTGTCGTCAATGCGAACAAGAGGTGACCGAGACGTGTAACCAATGGGACCCCGTACCATCACGCCGGGTGATAGGCCAGTATGGCGATGACGAATACACGCTTCCAACGTGCGTTCACCTCAATGCCGCCAAACAAGGATTTGACAATCATGATGCTGTAAACAGAACCTGGATTCATCCGAAAAAATGATGTTTTTCCATTCGTGCACCCAGGTTATTCGTAGAGTACACCATCGCAGGCGCTCCTGCCTGTGATGCTGCGTCATGGGTAACCGCAGCCATGGTCTCCGAGCTGATAGTCCATGCTTCTGCAAACGTCGTCGAACTGTTCATGCAGATGGTTGTTGTCTTGCAAACGTCCCCATTTGTTGACTCAGGGATCGAGACGTAGCTGCACGATCCGTTACAGCCATGCGGATAATATGCCTGTCATTTCGACTGCTAGTGATACAAGGCCGTTGGGATCCAGCACGGCGTTCCGTATTACCATGCTGAACTCACCGATTCCATATTCTGCTAACAGTTATTGGATCTCGACCAACGCGAGCAAAATGTGGCGAGGCGATACACTGCAAACGCGATAGGCTACAATCCGACCTTTATGAAAGTCGGAAACGTGATGGTAAGCATTTCTACCTCTTACACGAGGCATCACAACAACGTTTCACCAGCAACGCCGATCAACTGTTGTTTGTGTATAAGAAATCGGTTGGAAACTTTCACCGTGTCTGCACGTTGTAGGTGTCGCCACCGGCGCCAACCTTGTGTGAATGCTCTGAAAAGCTAATCATTTGCATAACACATTATCTTCTTCCTGTCGGTTAGATTTCGCGTCTGCAGCACGTCATCTTCGTGGTGTAGCAATTTTAATGGCCAGTAGTGCCACTTTATTTTACAGTTGAAGAAAGAAAAATGAACTTCATGTTTTCGATTGCCATGCATTTGGGGGAACCGATCCGCTAGGATGGCTGGGGCCGTTACTTTCGCAGTCAGCGTACCTGGTCCGCTCTTTTGTTCCCGCTGCGGAGCGCTCTCCACCTGCGAGAGGGGCCGAGCGTAGAGGAGCGGCGGAGGAGGAATCTGGCGGGCAGCGGTCGGCGCAGGTGCGCGCGGCTGGCCACGGCGCGTGATTTACACACAGTGTATGGGGGGGGGGGGGGGGGGGGAAGCTGCGGCTGTGGCCCGGGGCCAGCGCCGGAGCGGCGGCAGGTGCAGCCGAGCCGAGGCGAGGCGCGCCGGCCCGCGCCGCGCTGAGCAGCCGAACATTACCAGCGCGCTGCGCGGCGCATGCGCACACAGCCTCCTCTCGATCAGCCGGATCGCTATCTGGCCCCCTGGCTCGCTGCGATAGCTAGAGCACTGGATGATGGGCTGCCTCCCTCCGCCCCTTTTATCGCCACCAACACAGGTCATCACCTCCGGAATTGTGGCGCTCCGGCCACCTGCTGGGCGCAACGTCTAAAAATTATCCGAAACAGATAAGGTACGTCCCTCAAAATGTACGTCGAGCCGAGTAACTCACCACTAGATTCCATGTTGCTGGCGTTGCTAACTATTGGCATCCAACTACTGCTTCCAGATTTCTTCCTCACTATCTCTCTGTCTGTCGGCCGTTATGACCCGAAGAATCCTATCGTCGCATCCCTCACCCATTTTCTGAACCTTTTTATCTACAACTCTCTTGCTGCCCGGTTGTGACAGCTGCACCATGTTGCATCAATACGAGGGTGTTGATTAAGTAATGCAACACATTTTTTCTCCGCCTGTTTCAATTGAAAAAATACGGAATTTGTTGCGAGACATGGTAGAATAGCCCCGCTTCAGTCCCTACAGTTTCATAAAGTTTCAATAGATGGCGGTGGCGGGGTTAAATGTAGCCTTGTAAATAAACAGTTCGCCACCTGAAGACAACGGCGTCGACCATTGAAACTCGTAGCTACAATATAAGCAAGTGACTGACGCAGAAACTTTTTCGTTGGTACTGGTCAACAGTCGCAGCCCTCATAATGCCTTCCCTTATGGATGAAATATTCACCTATACATAGCTTTCAAAACCACATTTGCAACGGAGGTGCTTTACAAGCAGAGAGCTTCAATTTTCTTTTGGCGGAAAATCTATCGCAGATATTGTTAGTGGCCTGCAGAGTGTCTACGGAGACCTGGCAGTGAACAACCTGTCCTAATCTCCCGGTGCCGGCCGACCGCACACAGCTGTGACTCCCGCAATGCTGGAACGTGCGGACACTCTCTTTCGAGGTGATCGATGGATTACAATCAGACACCCCGTTGCACAACCGGACGTCTCTGTTGGCAGTGCTGACTCACTCGTCTACCAGTTCCGGTACTCAGACGTGTCTGGCCGCTGGGTTCCTCATCGCCTAACTGAAGACCATAAAGACCGAAGAAGGACCATCTGTGCCGAATTGCTTGAGCGTTACGAAGCTGATCGTAATAATTATTTGTCGATTTCGTCACAGAAACGAAACGGCAGTCCATGCAGCGGCCCCTCATCACCTCTCCTCCGAAGACAAAGTTCAACGTCGCACCCTCAACTGGTAAAGTCATGGCGACGGTTTTCTGGTACTCTGAAGGGGTTATTCTGTTTGATTTCCTTCCATATGGTGCAACGATCAACTCTTCAGTGTATTTTACTACCCTCAGGAAATAGCAGAAATTGCTTGAGAATGATCGTCGTCACAAAAATGCAAACGAACTTCTCCTCTTTCCACTCAGACTTGCCAAGTCAGCTTTCATTCTGACTTGGTAAGTAGGCAGAAGTTGACTGCCACATTCATCTACGATTCCTTTTTAAAACATATACTGCCACTGTGATGGTCATTATTAAGATCGGAAACTTTCAGTGTTGCCTCAATAGGTCAGGCTTGAGAATGAAATAGTTGGTTCGAAACTAGTCGCCAAACACATCTTTTGACAGATTTGTTAATAAATGGTTCATGAAATACTTTAAAAAACGTTTGCGGGCCCTGAATCAATAAAATGAAAAGAAAGCCTCTTCAAGAAGTTGGGATTTTGATTGCACCATCACAATACATGTATTCGCTACTGGAACTCGTCATAAGGGGAGGGGGGGGGGTTGTTTGGGGAAGGAGACCAGACAGCACGGTCATCGGTCTCATCGGATTAGGGAAGGATGGGGAAGGACGTCGGCCGTGCCCTTTCAGAGGAACCATCCCGGCATTTGCCTGGAGTGATTTAGGGAAATCACGGAAAACCTAAATCAGGATGGCCGGACGCGGGATTGAACCGTCGTCCTCCCGAATGCGAGTCCAGTGTCTAACCACTGCGCCACCTCGCTCGGTCGTCATAAGGAATCCATCACTAGAGGAAAACTTTATTACCCATTATTAATGCTATCAGTGACTCAGAAGGGAGTTCAATATGCAACAACAATATTTTTGATCATTTGCTCAGTACCATAAATTTTCGGTAGGTGGCAAAGCTAATTTTAAATCAAACCTAAAATCATTTTTCCTGGACAACTCCAATTCCATGGACGAATACATGTCTAAAAGTTGGTCGGCTGTAAATAAAAAACATTGCGATAAAATGATTGTTCAATCTGACTGTGGAACACGTAACTAACTAGCACATGGGTGCGTCCATCGTGACTATGCAAGCAGAAATGGGGATCTTCTGAAAAGATGAAGTTGTACCTCTTCTGTGAGCAGTGTTGCCTTTGGGGGTACCATTGTCATCATAGTGGTGGTAGTGTCTGGAGCTCCAAAAGTTGTCAAACTTGTCTTACTGCATACAAGCTAATTTCGTGACTCAAGGCATGTGAAATGGCAGAGCGAGCAATTTGTTCAGTCTGGCGCTCGTGGCGTACGGTATAAGATATTGAATGTCGTTGAGTATGGCCATCCTGAAACCATCGATTCTATATTCGTAAGACAGTATCAGCATCTCGACGACCGCGAGCGGCAGGAATGTCGCGGAACGATAAAATGCAATCTCGACAGGCCACGATCCTGTCGCTGTCAAAATACGACCGAAGCGTGCTGGTTGTTGTCACTTACTAGCAACATGACACGATCTTTCCACAATTAACAACCAGTATACGCGATTTCAGCGTGCTAAAGACTAACCTTTCCTTATATATAGAACTAGCTGAGTACCTGGCGTTGCTTGCTCTGTACTTATCTTCTACTAGTCCGCCTCTCTCTGTTCTTCTCCTCCTCCGCTCACTCCCTGTCCATGTCCTCCTGCCCTTCCCTCTTACCATCTGGCCCTACCCTCTGTCTCTGTCCGTCTGCTGTTCCGCCTCTCTCTGTCCATCACCTCTTTCCACCCCTCTGTCTACTCTTCACCCCTCAAAGTTCATCTCCCCATCCGCTCTAGGTCAGTCTCTCCCTCCCATTCTCTCTGTTCATCCCCCCCCCCCCTCACTCTGTCAATTTCCTTACCCACTGTCCATCTCGTCCTTCTCCTACCTCTGTCAGTCTCCTTCTCCCCCTTTCATTGTCCACCACATTCCGTTTTCTTTCCCTGTCGAGCTTCTCCTCCTCCTCTCTTCGTCCACCTTTTCCTGTTCCTCCCTACTCTCTCTCTGAAAATTAACACCCCCACGACAATAGCAGGCCATTGGTTCCTAACCACACAGTATTTCTTTCCGGGTAGAAACTAATGTGTGAACCAAGTAAGGCTGAAATCGACTCATGGGCTTAGGAGGAAGTTTTTAATTGTAGCTTTGCTACAGTACGCACATGGTACATACATTGGACACATATTTAACGTATTTGACATATATTTGTACAGAAAATTCACTTATAACTGTAGTGAATTGCGCTGTGCAGTTTCGTTTTCGCGCAGTTGTATCTTTATGATGTTACATCTCCTGAACTACGAGTCACACATTGATATAATTTTCTGGTAATATTCAGTGGTATATTTGAATATTGTGTGGCAACTGCATTACGAATAGAGTTAGTAGAAAGGACGTAATAAATCAAAAAGTTATGCATAATGTGGCAGTTATTCATGCATCTTAGTGTTTACCACGTCATGTCTCCCGAACAGTGTATCGTAGAACGACATAATTTTGCATATACATCCAGAGGTATACGTGAATACTGTTTACAAAATGTGTCGCGACAACATTCAGGTATAAAGAAGTAATAAACCAATACGTCATGCCCTATATGGCAGTTTTACTGCACTAACAGTGAAAATGTGGTAAGGGATAAAATGTTTTGCTCTCGTCATTTTTGGGGGTTGTCAGCGAAAAAAAGTCCTGCAAGTGTTTGAAACTATGTTTAAAGGTAGAAGCAAGTGACTAAGCACTCTAATTCTCAGATGCTGGATGAATAAAATACGGATATTCACGTGTTGTGCGCTACACTTCTTTTTCACCTCTCCCCCACCCATTTGATAGGTAGGTGGTTTCTACCTCCTCGGTGATTCTTTCCAGGCCGTAAGTTGATGATGATGTTTGATTTCTGGGGCGCTCAACTGCGTGGTCAGCAGCGCCCGTACAAAGGCCAAATTTTAACACAGTCCAATTTCTTTTACACTGCCAGTCTAGCCACGATCATGAATGATGATGATGAAATGAGGAGGACATCAGAAAACCAGTCCCCGGGCAGAGAAAATCCCCAGCCCGGCCGGGAATCGAAACCGAGACCCCGTGTTCCAGGGCCAGCAACGCTAGTCACTAGACTACGAGCAGGCAGTAAGTCGTTTACGTCGTAAGTGATTTGTGTCCTAAGTTTGGTTCAAATAGGTCCAGTGGTTTTGGTAGTGATGTGGAACATACATGCATACATTCACATTTACGATATGTATGGACGTAGAAGGCGTTACTACAATCTATTTTGCGAGTTTGTGCTGAAGTGTTAATCATTTGCATATACTGTATAACCACATAATACACTCCTTGCCTCTTTGAGAATTGCTGCAAGCGGCGCAATTCGTGTTACGATTTTTCGTGGTCATCAGTGTGCAAAATAAAAAGCTACAAATATAGCATTATTCCGTGTGAACCGTAAAATTACTGCCGGTTCACCAAAGGTTATTAATCTCAATCAATACACAAAATGTAAAGTGAAAGTAGGTGCCAAGGAATATCTGGTTATTTTCAATAACATCTCTTTATTCAACCTTGGTGTAAGACTTTACGATATTAAAGAAAAAAGACCAACAATCATTTAACAAATAAATCACAATTTACGATAGGAAAGGACTTTAAAATTATTAAATTATTACAAAAAAATTCACGCCAGTAAAAGGCAAGTACAGGCAAGCAATTTAACGTATACAACGCGACGCTGTATAATATTTCAAGCTCAGCTAAATTACAGGTGAATTTCACTCCATTCATTAAATGGCGCTGAATCTAACTTGTCTGCAACATATAAAGACAATCCTTTTTACAAAAGTTCTCAAAATAGAAAAACCAAAACGCATGAGTCATACACACTGGGGGGCAGGGGGGAGGGCACTCACAGTTAATGACATTAACATTTCCAAAATATATAAAAAACAAATTTCTGCCAGTCAACTTACGGCAAACACAAGCGCTCGTCAGGTAGGACTTACGAACTTTTACAACATTCTCCTTTCAAGGCAACAATTTGTACCCGTAATTAAATGGCAAACTTTTGCATGGCAAGAAAACACACTAATAACCAACTACCTGTATAAAACACATAAGCACGTTGGGTAAAAGCCTTAAAAGGTATTGAATAGGAAAAACACACAACACCTTTTGCTGACTATAAACAATATAAAAAAATCCACTACCGGGTACATTAACAACCTTGCTTGATTATAGCCAAATATACATAAACACAAATTTACGTAAGTAACAGCTTCCAGATGAGCAGGAATTCGTTATGCAATTGACTAGTTCTTACCAAGAGGCAAAAGGAATTTTTCTTCTTTCTTAGAGCACCTCTTACACTAGAGTCTAGTAATACTAGTGATGGCAGGCGAGAGAATGGACCAGGTCTTAGTGCCTTGCATTTTAAACAGTGCAGTCATTGGTGCCTTAGACGTTCACAGACATGGCAGAGGCTAACAGTAGAATAAAAGCGTAGGTAACATGGGAGGGGAAAGAAGCAATCCGAACCACAGATTTACTCTGACTCCCCCCCCCCCCCTTTCGTCCACAAAAGGGGACAAACGGACCACCCTTTCTAATATTACCACCTCCCCGCGGGTGGGCAGACGAGAACGAATGGCGGGAAACCCCCAAAATATACGGCTGGTATAATTAACAAGAATAAGTAAATTGAATTCATTAAACTTCATAAAATCCTGATAACAATCAATACTCAACTTCTGGTGCTTTACGACTCCCAGGACTGAACCGACGCAGCACCTCCAAATGCTCTGCCGAGCCGCCCGCTGCCAGCCGTTTCAACGGACGCAGAAGGCGCGCCTATTTTCAGAACCTCCTCGCCGGTCGACAGCATACGGCCGAATTGCAGATTAGGCCCCTTGCGGGCCCACGCTCAGGAAGATTCCTTTCGCGACGAGCAGTTAACGCCCCATACCACGGAACCGCTGCTCGCGTCGCTTATTGTGATGCCGCGGTCTGCGTGCTGTCCCTCTAGCACCGGCAGAGAAGTCGCTTCTTGATGCCCCGACTGCCAACTCTCCACGAGAGCCCATACAGCCACTTCTTAAACCCAGGCGAACAGCCCACTTTTCCCCTTTCCCGCTAGAGGGAGACACCGAAGCCTTCCATCGCGACAAAGGCGCCACCGCCAGAAGACGGAGGGCGACTGCTTCACGCTACGCGCTGCGGCGCGCATTTCAAAGCTAACTTTACTACGGCTCACCGTGTGTGGCCACTTCTGAGGGAATAACGCTTGCAGAACACGTAAGGAAGGAACGGCGGAGCGTGGTGAAGTCAGGACGGCAGATTTACGTGTGCGTGACCGAGCGGCGATAGTGTGCAGATTGCAATTAAAAGTGTCGGGTGACGAGCGTAACATTACGAGGCGCTGTTGGAAACGTGGAGACCGGAGCCAGCAACGGGTCGGCGGCTGCTGATTTACGGGACGGGAAGGCGCGAAGTCGGAAGGAGAGGCCGGTCCTGACTTGGGTCCGCATGCCAAGCAGGAGCGGCCGGCACTCCTGCGACCAGTCTTGCCCTCTGCCGAGCCTCCGTGAGCGTGACCGCGGCCTTGCGCCCGGATAGTCGCCGTACGTCGGAGGTCGGAGGTCGAACGCCGTGCGCGGCAACTGCCAATGCGGCGGCTGCCAGGCTGTTCGATCGTGTGTGAACCCTCTCGAGGCCGAGGATCGTGTTCAGCTCAGTTACAACGGAGGTTATCATCTGCGCAGGTTGTTTCAAGAGCGCTGGTAAATACACTCATCTACATCTACATGGATACTCTGCAAATCACATTTAAGTGCCTGGCAGAGGGTTCATCGAACCATCTTCACAATTCTCTATTATTCCAATCTCGTATAGCGCGCTGGAAGAATGAACACCTATATCTTTCCGTACGGGCTCTGATTTCCCTTATTTTATCTTGGTGATAGTTCCTCCCTAAGTAAGTCGGTGTCAACAAAATATTTTCGAATTCGGAGGAGAAAGTTGGTGATTGGAATTTCGTGAGAAGATTCCGTCGCAACGAAAAACGCCTTTCTTTTAATGATGTCCATCCCAAATCCTATATCATTTCTGTGACACTCTCTCCCATATTTCGCGATAATACAAAACGTGCTGCCTTTCTTTGAACTTTTTCGAGGTACTCAGTCAGTTCTATCTGGTAAGGATCCCACACCGCGCAACAGTATTCTAAAAGTGGACGGACAACCATAGTGTAAGCAGTCTCCTTAGTAGGTCTGTTACATTTTCTAAGTGTCCTGCCAATAAAACGCAGTCTTTGGTTAGCCTTCCCCACAGCATTTTCTGTGTGTTGCTTCCAATTTAAATTGTTTGTAATTGTAATACCTAGGTATTTAGTTGAATTTACGGCTTTTAGATTGGACTGATTTATCGTGTAACCGAAGTTTAACGAGTTCCTTTTAGCACTCATGTGGATGACCTCACACTTTTCGTTATGTAGGGTCAACTGCCACTTTTCGCACCATTCCGATACTTCTTCTAAATTAAATCGTTTTGCAGTTTGTTTTGATCTTCTGATGACTTTATTAGTCGATAGACGACAGCGTCATCTGCAAACAACCGTGACTGCTACTCAGATTGCAAAGGTCTATAACACTACCTTGGGGAATGCCAGAAATCACTTTATTTTACTCTATGACTTTCCGTCAATTACTATGGACTGTCACCTCTCTGACAGGAAATCACAAATCCAGTCACATAACTAAGACGATATTCCATAAGCAAGCAATTTTAATACGAGTCGTTTGTGTGGTACAGTGCCAGAATCCTTCGGTGAATCCAGAAATACGGAATCGATCTGAAATCCCTTGTCAGTAGCACTCAACACTTCATGTCAATAAAGAGCTAGTTGTGTTTCACAGAACGATGTTTTCTAAACCCATGTTGACTGTGTGTCAATAGACCGTATCCTTCGAGATAATTCGTAATGTTCGACAACAATATGTGTCCCAGAATCCTGCTGCATATCGACGTTAACGATATGGGCCGGTAATTTAGTGGATTCTCCTACTACCTTTCTTGAATATTGCTGTGACCTGTGCAACTTTCCAGTCTTTGTGTACGGATCTTTCGTCGAGCGAACGGTGAAAGGTGGCTACACTGAGTCACGGCGCCAGAGATTGCGCCAAAGAGTGTTATTCAGCCGCCTCCACTGGCAGTGCTTGTTGAGATGTGGTAGTGGAGAGTGCTTGCTGAGAAGTCGTAGTGGAGAGTGTTTGTTGAGAAGTCGTAGTGGAGAGTGCTTGTTGAGATGTGGTGGTGGAGAGTTCTTGTCGAGAAGTCGTCGTGGAGAGTGCATATTGAGAAGTGGGCGGTAGGAGTTCTGATGTAGCCGTGACTAGTTGTGAGCATGTTGTATGCAGTTGTTCTGATGGGCTAGACAGCCGATGCTGTTCGATTTCGGATGTTGTAATGATCAGAGTGTATGTTTCGTCAATATATATGAAGGTAATATTTTTTTTTTATTTTTATTTCAAATGTCTTAAACAATAATGCCTCTAGGTCACAGGTTCAGTCAACAAAGCATCTGGCTTGTGTTCATGTATTAGAGTGTAATTCTGGTTTCTATGTGCAAGTATAGTATTTCATTTTTATTTAATTAATTCAGTGTAAATGGTATTTAAAATATCTTGTCTTTTGGGGAAGAACCGTGCCAGATGTGTACGTTGAATCACACTTCCACACACAGAACAGCTACACTTGTGCCTTGTTGTTTCGTAGCTTTCATAGTTGCTGGGGACTTAGTTAATTAATTGTGTTAACGGAAATTTTCTTTCATTCTTTGTTGTTATTCTATGCAGTCAGATTGCGTACTAATACCAGACAGGGCCAACCGGTTACGAGACTGCGTAACCGGACAGACAGCTATTAAAATTAAAATTATTTGCGTTCTATATTAATTAAGCCCCCATGCACGTGGCGACCGCTGCTTCGGATCGTCCCTTGGAATTCTTTTGATTGTAAAAATAGCAGACAGTAGTATTGTTGAAGTAATTTGTAGTTTAGTAATTGTAGTCTATATTGCATGTGTAGATTTGGTAACGAAGATATGTAGTTGTCTTGTCTTTCTTCTAATGGTATTTTTGCAGAATTTAATTTTTGATGTCTTGTATACGCGTTTGACAATTTTGTGCAATTATGAAGATTTCAATTGTTCGTTAATCGTGTTTGAGGGAAGCATTTCGTGTGAATGATATTGTTGGTGATAAAGTGTCATATTGTGTGTAAGTTTCGTATATAGACGAGTTTTGTATGTTTTGTAAATGATTACGCGATCGATGAAAAAGGCAAAAATGATGGATAGTCAGAATGACGAAATTGTTGAAATGGCGAACTCGCCAACACAGGAGAACAGTATGATGAATAATGAAGTTGAAAAAAATTTAATAAGTCGGGGAAATAGGCCGGATCCAATTCAAAATTTTTCACAATCAAAAAATTTTCAGAATACGAGATTAACGACAGAAGACTCTGGAACAGTATCGAACACAGATAGCTTTATGGCTATGCCGAAGGAAGTTAGTTTTACGGGAAATGTTAGGAGCGAAAAGAATTTTGAACCAGTTAATATGGAGCAGTTTATGGGTGCAATATTAAATTTGGGATCACAAATAGGAACAATTGAAACAGATATGGGAACATTGGCAACACGGTTGGAAACTAAGATGGAAGCAATGGCAACACGGTTAGGCTCACAAATAGGAACAATTAAAACCAAGATGGAAACAATGGAAACACAGTTAGGCTCACGAATAGGGACGTTTCAAAAACATGAAAGATGAATCAAAGAAAGAAATTAGAGAAGAAGTACAACCGATTCTGAATGCTCACAATAATAGTTTAATTTCAATAGGAATTAGACAAAAGGAACAGGATAGAGAACAGGAAGAAAGAGATCGCGTGATAGTACAAACATTTTCAGAGTTAAATTTACAACGTGCACACGATAAGGAAGAAATATTTGAGAGAATCGAGGAATCCGTACCAAATGACAGAATAAATAACCTAATACAACAATATGAACAGTTAACTACTAAATGTGTCAATAATGAAACCCGAGTCGCGACACTTACGGAAGACGTAAATAAACAGAAAGAACAAATAGGTGTCTTATCGGAAAGAGTTGAGGAGATTGCAGATAAATTGACAAGTCTTAGTTTACATGGGGACAGAGATTCAGATGATACAGCTCCATTGCAATTTGCAGAAACAGAAGAGTACCAGAGCATAAATAAACATGTTGAAAATCAGGGAAAATTTAATGAACGCGTTAAAAGAGAATTTGAGGCATTACAAAAGCAAGTCAAACAAATTGAAGGCGAAATCGTAGGAAAAGACAGCAGAAGAAATTTAGAATCACAGATAGCAGAGGGGTTTGAAGAAAATGATTTATTTCATTTACGAGAAGCAACAAGACAGCGCCAGGCGCGCGAACTAGACAATAATCGACATTGGGACTGGGACAGACGCGGTAGGTCTTTGTCGCCACGAGGCGAAAACTTTGATTATAAACACTTTTTAACTGTTAGGAAATTTAAGATCTTTCGCAATTGTAAGAATGACATACATCCATGTTCATGGTTGGATCAATTTATGTACGCACTTCCACCAAATTGGCCATTAAGTCACAAACTGGAATTTATGTGCGGCTATTAAAGTCCTCAGGGGATTCGCTACACTAAGTGAATATGCGCCGTAGCGTGCACAGGGTCCCGAGCTGTAGTAGTGCTATTTCCCTTTTAGTTTTCTGCACTGCTGCCTACTCTTTTACTATTCTTTGTATGTATCAAAATAACTCTTCAACTATCAATCTATCTAGAGAGTCGGTAAAGAATAACCGGATATGACTATTTTACCCAAAAGTGATTTCGGAAATTACCGTTTGGACTTACTGTGTCTTCAGCAGCTTTCATTCGTAGTTTAAACGAAATTTTACCTGTTCATCTTCGTGACAATATTACTTCCTATGTTGACGATAATCTTATTGCTAAACGTTCTTGGAGTGAGCATAACAAAATTTTGGATTCATTATTACGTATTTTTGCAAGAGTTGGCATTACAGTGAACTTGGAAAAATCTGAATTTGGTCGTTCTCAGGTGAAATTTCTTGGTCATATTATTTCTACAGAAGGTATTCTTCCTGATCCAGAGAAACTAGACGCTATTCGTAATTATGCTGTTCCTACTACAAAACATGATGTTTGTAGTTTCCTTGGTGTCTGTAATTTTCTTAGACGCTTTGTTAGATTGGACAATTTGACCACACCTCGTTTATGTGAAGCGTCTGGAAAGAAATCTAATTGGTGTTGGGATGAGGAAGCTCAATCAGAATTTGAACAACTTCGTGATGCTTTAGTTGCTGCTCCACTTCTTTCACACCCGGATTTATCTAAAGATTTTTGTTTGGTGACGGACTCATCATACAAAGGCCTAGGTGTACATTTATTTCAAGAGATAGAAGATAACGGCGTTGTAGTGCAGAAAACTATTGCCGATGTGATCTTGCCAAATGCAAATTTCGTCAAAGGGCTAAGCCGCCAACTATTTCTCACAGAGCACCGTTGTTTCCTATCATTCCAGGGAAATTAAAGGAGATGGCTGCAGTCGATTTGTTCGGTCCAGTGGTTCGTTCTACTAATGGTTTTGCGTACATTTTGGTAGCAGTGGAATTGACATCAAAATATGTGTGTTTTACACCTTTACGCAAAGCAACAGCTCGTTCAGTATCTAATGCTTTCATCAAACATTTTCTTAAAGAAGTTGGTCATGTTGATAAGGTTATATCAGATAATGGATCACAGTTTCGCTCTAAAATTTGGCTTCATACTCTACGGCGTCGTAAGATTAAAGCAATTTACATTTCACTTTTTCACCCTCAATCTAACGCTTCAGAGAGATGGATGAAAGAAATCAATAAATTGTGTCGACTTTATTGTCATCAGAATCACAGAACATGGGATCAGTATCTTCGTATTTTTCAAAACATTCTGAATGAACTCCCTAATGATTCTTTACCGCCTATATTGATATTAAAAAATAAAGCACCGACAAATCGCATTTCTGAAATCGTTCCTTTTCCGCCTTCACGGAAACTGCGGCATTCTGAAGTTGTCAACCTGGCTCTACAAAATATTGCATCTGCGGCTGCTAGAAGAGAGAAATCAGCTAAACGTCCTGGTCGTTTAAAAATCTTGTCACTTGGTCAAAAGGTGTTAATTAAGTCTCACCGTTTGTCTCACAAAGGAAAAGGCTTGTGTCGCAAATTTTTTCTGCTTTATTACGGTCCATATAGGGTTCGCAAAATCTCGGCGCTCTAAGGGAATACATCATATATCGAACGTTAAAATTTTTGTGGAATGACATACTTTCGAGAAACCAATAGTTATACGTAAACATGCAGAGAATACAAGGATACCGCGCCTTGTTCCGGCGGCGGCACATACCCAAAGCAACAGTCAAGTCTGCGCGGCGCACAAGGCAGTCGTTGACCGCAAACAATTACTTCCTACGTCACGCGTACCTACAGCTGATCGAGCGCTCAGTGTGAATGCACTGACAGCCGTAAACAAATACACAATGTAATTCCTCCGCATAAATTCAGTATAAAGCTATAGTGATTTGATAAATTATGTTATTAACGTTCAGTATTTTTCAGGATACGGTTGTATAAAATATTTAAGAACTTCAGGTAAATTCTGTGTGTGTCCGACGTTAAGAGGACTTGCTATCGAGAAATTTTCAGGAAGAATGTCATTTCGAAGAAGAAAGTAATAAACTAAAAAGATAACTATTAATTGAGTTTATTTTTCAGGTAACATATTTCCACTTGGTACGTACTTTAGACGTAATTTGCTGCTCGCGATTACGTGATTCATACTTCGTGTTAACTGATATTGACAATGATTGATTAATGAACAGGGTTGTTACTTGTGTATATTATGCATCGCTTGGCTGCTATGCTTTTTCACTGATGTCACATTTTTTTTACTGTGTGCCTACTGTGCTTATTTATTTAAATTATAATTGTCACCTGATTAATTGTGCTGATATGGTTATGTATGTAAGTTATACTTTGTGATTTATCTGCTTACGCCTTCATGTTTACTTATTAAGATGACATATGAACATTTATTTGCTTATGCTGATATGATGCTAATGACCTGTTTATTATGTAAGATATATAGTTGCTGCTTTGCGTATAGATTGCATATTTACACATTTCTGTTTTGTGTCATAACTACTCTTTAATTTGGTATATAGAAATGCTGATATACAGTGTACGAACATGGAGTTTAGGTCACACTGTGGTATTAATTATAGATTGTTCGCTTGGCAGAGCCTCATTGTAGGAATTCTGCTGCATCCACTTGTTGACATTCAGTCCTCCACTGGTATATTTACTCGCTATTGCGTGTTTTCTTACGCTCAGTGCCTCATATTTTTAAGATAAGAAAATGAACTGCTATAATTCGACGAAAGACATTAGTACATGAAACTTCATGGAAGTCACATGAGCTGGAGGTTTTATGGAACCTGTATAAACTTATGTTACTAGGAAGGAAGCTAACGATATGACATACCAACACTAGGTTTAGACCATTGACAGTTATTACACTGCATTCTTCGTGAGCAATTGAAATAGCAAGTGACCCTTGACACAAGAAATACTCCACATGTTTGCTTCTGTTTTGCCATGATTCTTGAAGTGGTGTACACACTGTGAAATATTACTATCATTCACACTCCGAACTCGTACTTAATTACTGAAAGTTATTCAAACTGAAGGCTGTTAGAGGTCATGTATGCATTTCCTTTATTTTATGATGGACAAGGTAACCAAAATGTATTTTATGATTCATAATGAGTAGAAGATTTGGATCAGATGGATTACACAGAGGTTGTGTGTGGGCATTGTGTCTTCGGATTTTATGGGATGATGAATTGAAGTTTGTACTAGGATTTTATCTGTACTTGTTCGAGGAGACTGACTAGAGGAAAGAGTTGTTATGGAAGTGAAATGGTATTGGCGATAAGGTTTATATGTATCGACGTATTGAAGAGGTATTATTGAGGTATTGAGATTGTGTGAAGTTGATGATTATTGGAGTTTTGGTGGACAAGAGGTAAGGTGAATGATATTGATGATAACGTTTATATGTATCGACGTAAGAGATATTATTGAAGTATTAAGATTATGTGATGCTGATGATTATTGGAGTATTGGTGGATAAGAGGTAAAGTAAGTGAGGAGCATATTTTTTTTGTTGGTTTATGTGGAACAAGGAGGATGAAGTTGGCAGACTAGAACACTCAAGTACAAGGAAGATAGTCTACACACACACTTTGTTAAATCACTAAGCAGTATATACTTTTTTTTTTTTTTTTTTTTTTTTTTGGAGAGAGGAAGCAATTGCATATCTTGGCACACTGACAGTTGTTCAGAACCCGTACATTTTGATTTGGCTTGGCAAACATTGGTCTTGACATGATGACTACGACGTTGACTAACTATTATTGACTGTTATACATTGCTGCCACTACTACTTGCTACAAAAGTTGAACATAAAATTTTGGTTAGAATTGCATTTACACAGTTAACACTATTCAATTACACAGTTGTACTTAATGTAGATGAAAGATGAGTGAGTGTGTTTTGTGTGTTTTCCTTTCCTAATCCCAAATAATTGGTACCGACCTATCTCCTAAATATTATTTTACTTGTTTGTTGTGGCTTGCACTGACACCCATAAATATTATAGGATTACTGATATTTGTGTATTTGTAATATTTAATATGACAATTATCTGATATCATTTGTGTGTTTATTATTATTTGTATGTTCAGTGTAAGAGCATTGATAATAATTTTGTAAAAGCAAGTGTGTGTGCATTCAAACTGTTGTTCGTGCTTGCACCTATTCAACATTGCTGGGTGCCACTTGGAAATGTTTAATTTCTGCTGATGAACTCTGATGAACTGTCCAATTAGTGACAGTGAATATTATGGACTGTTACCTGCACTTGTTCAACATGATGGGTGCCACTAGGAGATGTTTAATTTGTGCTAATGAACTCTGATGAACTGGCTAATTAGTGATAGTGAATATTATGGACTGTTACCTGCACCTGTTCAACATTGTTGGGTGCTACTGTTGGAACTGCTTCTACTGAGATAATGTCACTTGTTGGTGTCTGCACCTGTTCAACAATGCTGGGTGCCACTGATGGACTGCTTCTACTGAAATGATGTCACTTGTTGGTGTCTGCACCTGCTCAACATTACTGGGTGCCACTGGTGGAACTTCTTCTACTAAGATAATATCACTTGTTGGTGTCTGAACCTGCTCAACATTACTGGGTGCCACTGATGGACTGCTTCTACTAAAATGGTGTCACTTGTTGGTGTCTGCACCTGTTTAACATTACTGAGTGTCACTAATGGAACTGCTTCTACTGAAATGATGTCACTTGTTGTTATCTGCACCTGTTCAACATTGCTAGGTGCCACTGATGGACTGCTTCTACTGAAATGATGTCACTTGTTGGTGTCTGTACCTGTTCAACATTACTGGGTGCCACTGCTGGAACTGTTTCTACTGACATAATGTCACTTGTTGGTGTCTGCACCTGCTTAACATTGCTTGGTGCCACTGATGGACTGCTTCTATTGAAATGATGTTACTTGTTGGTGTCTGCACCTGTTCAACATTGCTGGGTGCCACTGTTGGAACTGCTTCTACTAAAATGATGTCGCTTGTTGGTGTCTACACCTGTTCAACGTTACTGGGTGCCACTAATGGAACTGCTTCTACTGAAATGATGTCACTTGTTGGTGTCTGCGCTTGCTCGCCATTGCTGGGTGCCACTGTTCGAGCTGTTTAAATACTGCTGATGAAATGTTGTGAGACTGCTATTTGCACCTGTTGATCATTGCTGGGTGCTACTGTTGGAACTGTCAACTACTCTGAGGAGTTCTACTTGTTTATTGAACTATTGAAAGAATTTTATGTGAATAATTGTATAAACTGATTTTTTGTGTGTTTACTGTTTATGAAATGTTATGAGACTCTTACCTGCACATATTCGTCATTGCTGACGCTATGAATTGAACTGTTTAACCACATGATACTTGTGTAAACTATTATGTAAAATCATATGTATGCAAGCATTTGTATTCCTTACTGTATTTTATATATTAGGTTATTGAAGGGTCAGTGCAAAGCCAAAAATTATTTAGTTATGTGCTACTCACTTATTAATATTACTTTTTAATTTTTGTCTGTATTTTTTTGGACGAATTTGGTGGTATTTTCACCAACAATGCTGGCAAAAATACCATCAAATTCTAGCCCGTGGAGGAGGGGCATATGAAAGGTGGCTACACTGAGTCACGGCGCCAGGGATTACGCCAAAGAGTATTATTCAGCCGCCTCCACTGACAGTGCTTGTTGAGATGTGGTAGTGGAGAGTGCTTGCTGAGAAGTCGTAGTGGAGAGTGTTTGTTGAGAAGTCGTAGTGGAGAGCGCTTGTTGAGATGTGGTGGTGGAGAGTTCTTGTCGAGAAGTCGTCGTGGAGAGTACATATTGAGAAGTGGGCAGTAGGAGTTCTGATGTAGCCGTGACTAGTTGTGAGCATGTTGTATGCAGTTGTTCTGATGGGCTAGACAGCCGATGCTGTTCGATTTCGGATGTTGTAATGATCAGAGTGTATGTTTCGTCAATATATATGAAGGTAATAAATTTTTTTATTTTTATTTCAAATGTCTCTAGGTCACAGGTTCAGTCAACAAAGCATCTGGCTTGTGTTCATGTATTAGAGAGTAATTCTGGTTTCTATGTGCAAGTATAGTATTTCAGTTTTATTTAATTAATTCAGTGTAAATGGTATTTAAAATATCTTGTGTTTTTGAGGAAGAACCGTGCCAGATGTGTACGTTGAATCTCACTTCCACACACAGAACAGCTACACTTGTGCCTTGTTGTTTCGTAGCTTTCATAGTTGCTGGGGACTTAGTTAATTAATTGTGTTGACGGAAATTTTCTTTCATTCTTTGTTGTTATTCTATGCAGTCAGATTGCGTACTAATACCAGACAGGGCCAACCGGTTACGAGACTGCGTAACCGGACAGACAGCTATTAAAATCAAAATTATTTGCATAATATTTATTTAATGAAAAAAATGGTTCAAATGGCTCTGAGCACTATGGGACTTAACATCTGTGGGCATCAGTCCCCTAGAACTTAGAACTACTTAAGCCTAACTAACCTAAGGACATCACACACATCCATGCCCGAGGCAGGATTTGAACCTGCGACCGTAGCAGTCGCGCGGTTCCGGACTGCGCGCCTAGAACCGCTAGACCACCGCGGCCGGCTCTTATTTAATTAAGCCCCCATGCAACGGTTGTATATGATTGTTAAGTATGGAGCTAATGCATCAGTACACTCCGAAAGGAACCTAATTGGCATACAGTCTGGACCAGAAGACTTGATTTTATTAAGTGATTTAAGTTGCTTCACTAGTCCGAGGATATTTACGTTACTCGTGTTGGCAGCTGTTATCGATTCGAATTCTAGAATATTTACTTCGTCTTTTTTGTGAAGGCACTTCGGAAGGCTGTGTTTAGTAACTCTGCTTTGGCAGCACTGTCTTCGATAGTATCTCCATTGCTATCGCGCAGAGAAGGCATTGATTGTTTCTTGCCCCTAACATACTTCACATACGACCAGAATCTCTTTGGATTTTCTGCCAGGTTTCAAAACAAAGTTTCGTTGTGGAAACTGTTATAGGCATCTCGCATTGATGTCCGCGCTAAATTTCGAGCTTTCGAGCTTCTGTAAAAGATCGCCAATCTTGGGGTTTTGCGTCTATTTAAATTTGGCATGTTTATTTCGTTGTTTTTGCAACAGTGTTGTAACCCGTTTTGTGTATCAAGGAGGATCAGCTCCGTCGTTTGTTAATTTATTTGGTATAAATTTCTCAATTTCTGCCGATACTATTTCTTTGAACTTAAGCCACGTCTGGTCTACTGAGAGAAAAACTTGCAACACAAAAAAATAGGGTAATGAAATTTCAGGAATACATTTACCTAGGTAGCATATTTAAGTGATTAACATTGCAAGGTCACAGGTCAATGTAAGCGTGAGGTAATCCATTGAAAATGTGAAATGCTGGTTCATTAATAACCGCTGTAACCGCAAGAATGTTGAATGGAAGGATGAAAACGAGTATTCGTTGTGTTGTACAGCTGTCGGATGTCAGTTTGTGGGATGGAGTTCCATCCTGTTGCACATAGGAAGAGACATTTAACGCTGTTTGTAGATGACGCTGGAGTTGTCGTTCAATGATGTCCCATATGTGCTCGACTGAAGACAGATCTGGTGATCGAGCAAGCCAAGGCAACATGCCAACACTCTATCGCATGTTCAGTTACAACAGCGTTAAGTGACAGTGCGTTTTCCCGCTGGAAAACACCTTGCGGGATTCTGTTCATGAATGGCAGCAAAGCCGGCCGTGGTGGCCGAGCGGTTCTAGGCACTTCAGACCGGAACCGCGCGGCTGCTAGGGTCGCAGATTCGAATCCTGCCTCGGGCATGGATGTGTGTGATGTCCTTAGGTTAGTTAGGTTTAAGTAGTTCTAAGTTTAGGGGACTGATGACCTCAGATGTTAAGTCCCATAGTGCTTCCAACCATTTGAACCATTTGAATGGCAGCAAAACAGGTCGAATCACTAGAGTGACGTACAATTTTGTATTCAAGGTGCGTGGGAAACCACGAGAGTGCTCCTGCTGTCGTACGAAACCGACCTCAGACTATAACTCCAGGTGTAGGTCAGTGTGTAAGTCCCATAAGATTTCACACACATTTGAACATTTTTTTTGTAGGTCAGTGTGTCCAGCACGCAGACAGGCTGGGTACAGGTCCACAGCTGGCCTTCTGCTTACCGACACACGGGTTTCACTGGCGTCGAGAGAGAACCAACTTTCATCAGAAAACACAACAGACATCCACTCTTTTCTCCCATGAGCTCTCGCTTGACACCACTGAAGCCGCAAATAGTGGTGGATTGGGATCAGTGGAATGTACGCAACATGGCGTCTGGTTCGGAGCTGTCCTTGAAGTAACCTATTTGTAACTGTTGTGTCGACCACTGTAGGAGTCAGCACCGACACGATCAAGGAAGAAGATGCGATGGCCGGTGGCTCCTGGTCCTACAAAATCACCTGTACAATTCATATTAAGGTTAAAATGGTTCAAACGGCTCTGAGCACTATGGGACTCAACACCTTAGGTCATAAGTCCCCTAGAACATAGAACTACTTAAACCTAACTAACCTAAGGACATCACACACACCCATGCCCGAGGCAGGATTCGAACCTGCGACCGTAGCAGTCCCGCGGTTCCGGACTGCAGCGCCAGAACCGCACGGCCACCGCGGCCGACCATATTAAGGTTAATTGAACATTAGATTTGTAAATTGAAAATAAATATAGCTTCTCTTGATTCCTGTGCTTTCTTTGACTCCCACATATAAGTACTTTAGAGTCAGCGCAGGGAATCAAAGCCCGACTGAGGGACATAAATAACAACAACAATGATCAGACAGACCATTCTATCAGAACCACCTGATGATGGCGTAAACGTTATTCGCCAAAATATCGCGGGACTTCAACGCTCGCATCCGGCTGGACACCCGAGAGCCCTGGAAACAACACATACGCTGGGAAAGCCTCCGATCACATATCAACAACATCTACGGGGAGGATATGTACCACCTGGTGAAGAAACTAGGTAACCTTCGGAACCAAAAAGGACGTCTGCTGAGTTAACCCGCCTTTTTACTAAGGTGGAGGGACAAAATCACCATACCTACGTTTGCCAAATTGTTGCACCATGTATGCTCACCAGCGGCAAACGAGCCAGCCTGGCCTTGGTCAGGGAAAGGATTCGCTACACCCCGAATTCCATCCTGCATCGCCTTGCGGGACGTCAAGGGTTCCGGATGGGAGATCTAATTTTAGTTTGTTTACCCCTGTATATATGAGAACAAAAAATGAATTAATAAATAAGTAAAATTAATATCAGTAGTATTAGGGTGCAACACGGCGGCAAGAAGGGGGAGGCATCGTGACAGGGCCTCGAGATTCGATCCCTGCCCACCTTGTCTCCTACAAACTGTAGCTGACTGGCCCCAACAAGCCGAAGCACGAAAACAAAATGAATAAAAATTTGAAAAAAAGAAAAAAAATTATTAAAAAGAGGTGTTTTCCTTATTTCAAGCATTGCGAAAATAAAAATAGCTGAGTGGTAATTTTTGAAGAAAAAGGTAGGCGGTGGTCATTTTAATGTGACAGGACTGCGTGTTTTAGAAAAAGTCGATTGCGTTCGCGGTGTGCAAGTATGTTATGAATGAGGCGACGGTTCGAATCCCACTAATACTTAATTTTTAAAATTTTTTCTCCTAATGTTTCGATAACAGAATGATAAAATGCTTCTCCAAGCGCCATTGCTTCTGAAGAAATCGTCGGTGATTCTTCTGTAATAATAAGGTCCGCTTCTTGAAGAAGTAAAAAAATTTAAAAAAATGTCGTTGACGCACCAGAGTGCGTTGGTGCGGTGAGGTGGTGCTTGACCCCGAAGTAAGCCAGTGGTGGTAGAAGAAATTTTTACTGCCGGTATTTGGCCGGAAGGAGGTGTAGAACCCCCCCATGAACCATGGACCTTGCCGTTGGTGGGGAGACTTGCGTGCCTCAGCGATACAGATGGCCGTAGCGCAGGTGCAACCACAACGGAGGGGTATCTGTTGAGAGGCCAGACAAACATGTGGTTCCTGAAGAGGGGCAGCAGCCTTTTCAGTAGTTGCAGGGGCAACAGTCTGAATGATTGACTGATCTGGCCTTGTAACATTAACCAAAACGGCCTTGCTGTGCTGGTACTGCGAACGGCTGAAAGCAAGGGGAAACTACAGCCGTAGTTTTTCCCGTTTGGACGCAGCTTTACTGTATGGTTAAATGATGATGGCGTCCTCTTGGGTAAAATATTCCAGAGGTAAAATAGTCCCCCATTCGGATCTCCGGGCGGGGACTACTCAGGAGGACGTCGTTATCAGGAGAATGAAAACTGGCATTCTAAGGATCGGAGCGTGGAATGTCAGATCCCTTAATCGGGCAGGTAGGTTAGAAAATTTAAAAAGGGAAATGGAGAGGTTAAAGTTAGATATAGTGGGAATTAGGGAAGTTCGGTGGCAGGAGGAACAAGACTTTTTGTCAGGTGATTACAGGCTTATAAATACAAAATCAAATAGGAGTAATGCAGGAGTAGGTTTAATAATGAATAAAAAAATAGGAGTGCGGGTTAGCTACTACAAACAGCATAGTGAACGCATTATTGTGGCCAAGATAGACACAAATCCCATGCCTACTACAGTAGTACAAGTTTATATGCCAACTAGCTCTGCAGATGATGAAGAAATTGATGAAATGTATGACGAGATAAAAGAAATTATTCAGGTAGTGAAGGGAGACGAAAATTTAATAGTCATGGGTGACTGGAATTCGTCAGTAGGAAAAGGGAGAGAAGGAAACATAGTAGGTGAATATGGATTGGGGGGAAGAAAAGAAAGAGGAAGCCGCCTGGTAGAATTTTGCACAGAGCATAACTTAATCATAGCTAACACTTGGTTCAAGAATCATAAAAGAAGGTTGTATACCTGGAAGAATCCTGGAGATACTAATAGGTATCAGATAGATTATATAATGGTAAGACAGAGATTTAGGAACCAGGTTTTAAATTGTAAGACATTTCCAGGGGCAGATGTGGATTCTGACCACAATCTATTGGTTATGAACTGCAGATTGAAACTGAAGAAACTGCAAAAAGGTGGGAATTTAAGGAGATGGGACCTGGATAAACTGAAAGAACCAGAGGTTGTAGAGAGTTTCAGGGAGAGCATAAGGGAACAATTGACAGGAATGGGGGAAAGAAATACAGTAGAAGAAGAATGGGTAGCTCTGAGGGATGAAGTAGTGAAGGCAGCAGAGGATCAAGTAGGTAAGACGACGAGGGCTAATAGAAATCCTTGGGTAACAGAAGAAATATTGAATTTAATTGATGAAAGGAGAAAATATAAAAATGCAGTAAATGAAGCAGGCCAAAGGGAATACAAACGTCTCAAAAATGAGATCGACAGAAAATGCAAAATGGCTAAGCAGGGATGGCTAGAGGACAAATGTAAGGATGTAGAGGCTTGTCTCACTAGGGGTAAGATAGATACTGCCTACAGGAAAATTAAAGAGACCTTTGGAGAGAAGAGAACCACTTGTATGAATATCAAGAGCTCAGATGGCAACCCAGTTCTAAGCAAAGAAGGGAAGGCAGAAAGGTGGAAGGAGTATATAGAGGGTTTATACAAGAGCGATGTACTTGAGGACAGTATTATGGAAGTGGAAGAGGATGTAGATGAAGATGAAATGGGAGATAAGATACTGCGTGAAGAGTTTGACAGAGCACTGAAAGACCTGAGTCGAAACAAGGCCCCGGGAGTAGACAACACTCCATTAGAACTACTGATGGTCTTGGGAGAGCCAGTCATGACAAAACTCTACCATCTGGTGAGCAAGATGTATGAGACTGGCGAAATACCCACAGACTTCAAGAAGAATCTAATAATTCCAATACCAAAGAAAGCAGGTGTTGACAGATGTGAAAATTACCGAACTATCAGTTTAATAAGTCACAGCTGCAAAATACTAACGCGAATTCTTTACAGACGAATGGAAAAACTGGTAGAAGCGGACCTCGGGGAAGATCAGTTTGGATTCCGTAGAAATGTTGGAACACGTGAGGCAATATTAACCTTACGACGTATCTTAGAAGAAAGATTAAGAAAAGGCAAACCTACGTTTCTAGCATTTGTAGACTTAGAGAAAGCTTTTGACAACGTTAACTGGAATACTCTCTTTCAAATTCTGAAGGTAGCAGGGGTAAAATACAGGGAGCGAAAGGCTATTTACAATTTGTACAGAAACCAGATGGCAGTTATAAGAGTCGAGGGGCATGAAAGGGAAGCAGTGGTTGGGAAAGGAGTGAGACAGGGTTGTAGCCTCTCCCCGATGTTATTCAATCTGTATATTGAGCAAGCAGTAAAGGAAACGAAAGAAAAATTCGGAGTAGGTATTAAAATTCATGGAGAAGAAGTAAAAACTTGGAGGTTCGCCGATGACATTGTGATTCTGTCAGAGACAGCAGAGGACTTGGAAGAGCAGTTGAACGGAATGGACAGTGTCTTGAAAGGAGGATATAAGATGAACATCAACAAAAGCAAAACGAGGATAATGGAATGTAGTCAAATTAAATCGGGTGATGCTGAGGGGATTAGATTAGGAAATGAGACACTTAAAGTAGTAAAGGAGTTTTGCTATTTAGGGAGTAAAATAACTGATGATGGTCGAAGTAGAGAGGATATAAAATGTAGACTGGCAATGGCAAGGAAATCGTTTCTGAAGAAGAGAAATTTGTTAACATCGAGTATAGATTTAAGTGTCAGGAAGTCGTTTCTGAAAGTATTTGTATGGAGTGTAGCCATGTATGGAAGTGAAACATGGACGATAACCAGTTTGGACAAGAAGACAATAGAAGCTTTCGAAATGTGGTGTTACAGAAGAATGGTGAAAATAAGGTGGGTAGATCACATAACTAATGAGGAGGTATTGAATAGGATTGGGGAGAAGAGAAGTTTGTGGCATAACTTGACTAGAAGAAGGGATCGGTTGGTAGGACATGTTTTAAGGCATCAAGGGATCACAAATTTAGCATTGGAGGGCAGCGTGGAGGGTAAAAATCGTAGAGGGAGACCAAGAGATCAATACACTAAGCAGATTCAGAAGGATGTAGGTTGCAGTAGGTACTGGGAGATGAAGAAGCTTGCACAGGATAGAGTAGCATGGAGAGCTGCATCAAACCAGTCTCAGGACTGAAGACCACAACAACAACAACGAGGTGGAGAAGTGGTGGCTTAAAGTTTCTGATCACCAGTTTGAGCCACTGTCCTGATTTCAGTAGCAAAACCTCTCCGCCGAGTCTCGTGAAGTGAGGACATGTGACCATGATGTTCTTCGAGAGGAGTAGGCTATGTGCTGGCAACGGTTTTCGACAACTCCCTTACATCATCAACACGGATATGACACTAGACACACACACTTATAAACACACACACACACACACAACACACTCTACAGTCACCTGCACTTAACAGATACACGTACGTACACAGATCTCATACTTTGCGAAGGAAAGGTGCCTGAGGGCGCGAAGAATAGGGAAAACTTTTCCAATTAGGAGGCTGAACTTACCCTTCGGGGTCTCCCATTCGTGCCATACGACTTCACTTTACCTTACTCCACTGATGAAACAAATTGCTCTCGCGACAGTGTCAACAACACTCATACCCCACGCCGGTAGTCCAAAGAAAACTCGCATGCCTTCGTGGAGATACTGAAAGGGTCCTGTAGCCACCTTTCATTAGTCCGGTAGCCCATTTCACTAGTATTTCTCTTTCCTTCCTTGTTTCTCTTTTCTCATAATTATCATAGTGGTGTGATTGAATGAATGTGGTTGTGTGTCACGCTAGACAGTGGCGTAGTCTGCTGCAGAAAGTCTGCGATTGTCGTACAGATTCAGCAGCAGTTGTACAGAATAGCCAACTCTCGTAGTGGTCAAGTAGGCAAAGAGGTTTTCGCTACTTGTGAGAAATACACCTGCGTTAGTTTGGTTGCGGAAATGGCATCTTTGGGTTTTCCGGGCCACGCGGAGCGTGGAAGAAGCTGGAGAAGAAGCGGGAGGCAGTCTGCCGCCTGTACGGGAAGCGTCCACAGCTGTGCTCCAGTCGAAGAAGGGTTAGACTGACCGCGTGGCGCGTTGTTACTTGGCGAGGGGAGAGCTGTTAGCTTTTGGTCTCGCTTTTCAACTCTGCGTTGCCTTGTCGCAGCGAGGAATGCAAAACTTTGGCAGATTTTTCTTTTAGTAAATTCCTATAGCAGACTTGGATCCACCGGAAAAGCGCCACACAAAGGTGCCGATAAGAAGTGAGCACTCGCTTCTGTATGAATGTTTGTTTGCCTTCAGCTGTGCCTGCATAAGCTTTCATTTTTCTAAATATTAATAGCTTTGCCTTTTCGTAAATTTTCCTTGCTTTATGTGTCTTTCGTCCGTGGGGAGCCGACCACGTGGTTGAACATTAAAGTTTTATTGGGCTACCGTCATCACTAACTGTCCGGTCTCATGTTTGTTTTAAAGAACGTTAACTGTTCATGATTGTGTGATGTGATATTGTTGCAACTTGGCCACGATACCTAGAAATTGCGTCTCCACAAACCACGTGGGCACGCGGGAGTACTGCGAAACGTGTACCGTTTCACGAGTTATTGCGATTAGTTATCAGGCAACAGCAGTCATATGAATGATTCACACCAATGATTTTAGTTGTAGATTACAGCAGTGAACGTATCGACGCTTTTCTTTAATGTTTTAGGAATTAATGTTATCAGGAATTGTGTACATGCCTCACATCCTTATCTTAGGAATAAATGATTTTATCTAGAATTTTCTCTTGTGTTCCGAGATTACGTTTTTGCACCTAAGCCACTAACCTCGTAGCTTTCCCGTTAGCACATCCAATGCGTTTCCTTATGCACAGGTCCAGTGATTAGTCTCCCCTTGTATTTTATAAAAAAATGGTTCAAATGGCTCTGAGCACTATGGGACTCAACTGCTGTGGTCATAAGTCCCCTAGAAGTTAGAACTACTTAAACCTAACTAACCTAAGGACATCACACACATCCATGCCCGAGGCAGGATTCGAACCTGCGACCGTAGCGGTCGTGCGGTTCCAGACTATAGCGCCTTTAACCGCTCGGCCACTCCGGCCGGCTGTATTTTATAACAAATGCTTTAGATTAAGTCTTATTTTCAGGTGTGTTGCTGGGAGCTGATCTTATGCAGTGTTCATGCATTTTCTATTTTATTTTAAATGTTTGACTGTCGTGAACAGTGCACGGGCAATACTATTAATTACATCGTATCCGCTATGAGCGACATCACAACGTATTCATTTTTGTGAGTTTTTGGTTTGTGATCAAATTAATTTATTTTCCGACTCGACCAAACCTTCGATTAGTTGTATGGTTAGAGTCGGTGGCGACCCTAATCTTCTCACGTTAACTTCACAAGCAATAAGTATTTACATTCCCAATAATAACGTAATAACCCGTAGAAACAGGTTAGTTACAATACATTTTCATGAACGTGTTTCCGTAAATGTGTGATGTGGTATGACAGACAAAAGGCTAGCTGACACTGTTGTGTTATGACATTACCTTACCGGGCCTCGTTATCTAGAATTTCCTGAAAACAAGATTCTAGCATTATTGGTAGAAGTTCCCTTGGCTAAAAATAAGGGTACATTCTTCCACCAACACCAGGCCCCTATGCATTCTTAACTGTCACATGACACGTCATCTAAATTCAACATTCCCCGGAAGTAAGATAGGCAGAAAGAGTAACATTGCTTGGTCGACAAGATTCCCATACTCTACCCTTTCAGATTTTTGCCTGTTGATGTCTTTGAAAGGCGAAGTTCTGCATAGAAAAGGAAAGACGAGAGACAGAATGGTCGTTCGGATTAAAAACAGCGCTGCCGTCATACAACATCGGCAAGACGAGTCAGATGACCTACACATGCTATTGTCTAGAGAAATCGAAAGCACACTGAAGTCAGAAGAGGAATTTACGAGAAATCTACTCTGAGCGTAATTATTTGCGTTTGATTAACACCTTCGGTGAGCAGTTGATTATGTCCTAACAGCTGCAAGTCGGTAAACAGTAAAAATTCGACACGTTAAAGGGTATTTTATTCCAACTACTACCTCTTATCTCGAAACATTCTCTATAGTAAATTTCTCTGGAGGTACAAAAGAACTGTTTTAATACGAAGTTATTTAGCTACTGCGTTCTGAGAGTGTTACGTGCCAGTGAAAGTTGTAGCGTAACAATTCTCAAGGGCAGTCGAAAAGTTTCGATTACTACCCCGAAAAAATCAAACTGTGATCATGAAACTTGGTAACGTAATTACTCCTTCTCTACTCGTTCATGTTTCAGTATAACATATTTTACTCGCGTTTGATGACTTGGCGGAGACCTTGATGGCAGAAGTCTTCGATCCAGGTATTCAGGAAACAGACTACCTCGAAAATCACTTACCTTTCATTCCGGAATTCCTTCAGAAAAATATTTTCTTCATCAGAGAAAAGAAGAAGTAGCGTGATTGCGACTTATGCACAATTGTCTGGTGCATTAAAGTGGAGCAGAAACACCCTCATGGACAGGTTTCCCTAATGCTTCAGTTGCAAAATCCCTGTAGCCTCGTCACGAGATTTTCATAGTGTGCTTCTTTGTCCGTTCAAACATTATTTGTTAGCATCACATCATGCCTCACCATGCTTCATGAGGTCTGATACTTCACTTTTCACGATTAAGAGTTGTCTGAGCACGATTCATCACCTAATCGCTGTGTGATATGGTGCTACATTATTTCTGCGCGCTCCCTCTATCTAAGCCCGAAATGTTGTAGCTTTGATACCATTCAGAAGCACCGCATTGTCCTTCGCTTTATCAGAGAGGTGCACCATTCTGTTTTGGCGTCTCAGGCATATTATAGTACTGTGTGAGAGTGATTTCAGTGTTTACCTCGGCTGCAGATATGTTGAGAAAGTCCATGATATCAGAAAAAAGTTGTTAGATGCTAGAGCAATATGAAAAGTTCTTGGCCTGGCGCAAAGATGGTTTTCGACAGTTATGTTATCGGTGAAATGTTAAACATGTTGCCAAGAATGTAAGTGCACTTGCTGCCTCAAAGGCAGCGAGCTGCGACCCGTCTGTACTTGGAATATGCCTACTGATGTCGGGGTACCTACTCGCATCAGTTACATTCTGGGACGCAGTTCTTCCGCTTACGTGCTGATTATGACGATTGTGAATTTAAGAAAATTTAGTAATGTTGAATTTTCTTGCACTGCGAAGGACTTGTTCACTTTTTTTTTTTTTTTTTTTTGAACTGCGGAACTGTAATAGTTTGCTCTCAGATATTAGTATTTCTCATTTGTTTTGCTATTGCATACTGCATATCACACGGAAAACTATTCATTTTATGTTGTACAAACACGTCACAATGAGCGAGGCGGCACAGTGGTTACGACACTGGACTCGCATTCGGGAGGACGACGGTTCAATCCCGCGTCCGGTCATCCTGATTTAGGTTTTTCGTGATTTTCCTAAATCGCTTCAGGCAAATGCCGACAAGGTTCTTTTGCTAGGGCAAGGCCGACTTCCTTCCCCATCCTTCCTTACTCCGATGAGACTGATGACCTCGCTGTTTGGTCTCTTCCTCCAAATCGACCCAACCCAAACATGTCACACTTGGTTAGTTGTACTCTGATAGGAAATTGTCTTGTTTTTCCAAGTGTTTCAAAATGTTGTTAGGTGAACTGTGAAAGCTTACAAACAATACAGAGTTATGTATCCGTGAAAGGTTTTTCAGGAGGCCTTGTAGACCTGTCCTCAACCAGTTACAGACAATCTATTAACTTTTTAGCACAGTAGCTGGAATGTCTTTGGAGAGGATTATTTCTTTCGCAAAATACTGTAGTATTCTGCTACAAAACGCCAGTATCATCGGCCCTTGTTGAGTGTCTGAAATCACTTGGTTTGATAATTATAGAACCAAACGGTATCTTTTGACATAACTGCTTCTGTCCAGTACGACGAAATCATCATACTTTTACGGTACCCCTCTCGTAAGCCATTTGAGCCGTACGCCAAGTTCTATGGCTCGCGTCCGGCGAGTTGAGCACGCTCTTTGCCGCTCAAAGGGTATTTGGTTTTCTCTATCGGGTGAAAAGAGGAAGTGGTTGTGCGAAAAGAGAGTCGGCAATCGTAACGGGTGGCTATGATGGACGGTATGTCGGGTGGAACGCAGGGACTTCCTCGAGAGCAGTTCGTCAGCATTGCCGGTGCACTGCTTTTCTTTTATGAGCGTTGGCGGTCGACGTTCTCCGAGCAGGGCGGTGCGACTGTTGACGTGCCATGCAAGGCCACCCTAGTGCTGCCGTGGCTGTACTTTTTCCCGCTATACAAGGGTTCGTCCCGGTGAATTTGGCGCGATTCGGCGGAGGCCACAGGTCGTGTCCCCATCTGCACCATACGACCAGAATGCCAGCAACGCAGCATTTTCCCGGTCACAGAGTCGACCGCTTCTTCCGGTTCCTTGGTTGAGGAAAGAGCCCGGTTCCGCTTCCGTATGTTTATTGTGAGCGTCGCTGTATGTTCTACAGCGACTTGTGTCCACTACTTGCAGCTGGTTGTGTCTGGAGCAACTTGACGCTGGGGTTCTCTTGGTTTTTCAATTTTTTTCGTGTTGCCTTCCCCAGTTTTCATTTAACGGGTTTGCGGCACGTTCTCAACTCCCCCCGTTGGAAAACTGGCTTATGTTTAACGTAAACTTAAAAAAAAAAATTTTGGCGCCAAATTAAAAGTGCCGACTGTTATTTTGCTGATTTAATTTGAAGGCCTAGAGACCTGCGCCAAATTCAGAGTCATATCTTGTCACTATTTTGGCCTTTAAAAAAGACCCGCTTTATTTAGTTGTAAATAACATGTCTCTTACAGCCAATAAGTTTTTTCTTTCCCCTTACATGCTACAACAATTCTGAAGAAAAACAAGTAGATTTTTTTAAATATTTCGTTTAAATAACGCTCACCTCTATGAAATTACATGTAAACTGCGCTAAAAACAATTCCATGAGGGCAACTGAAGCTAATGTAATGGACCACTGGTATATCTTGAGTTGTTGATGTTAATTTGAAGGCTGATCTGCGTTTGTTAAGATTGAGATGATACTGTTCTACATATAATATACTAGTAATTTTGATCCTTAAGCGGTAGCAATTACGGCTTAAAGTGTGTCTCGCTCGAATCTGTTAACTTTGACTACCATTACGAGGAGAGTTCAAATTCAGTGGCGCTTCAATCTTAATATTAGTTATTGGATTCCTTATAGAACCTGAGCAAAGGCTTTGGTTTTATTTCACCTTTTCACTGCTTAAGACAGCTTTGCTGTATACGAGGTGTGGCTAGAAAAAAACCGGACTAGTACTGGTGAAACAATAAAACGAATGCAATAAGGCTGAAAGTCGCGTGGCCTGTCACGTGACTCTCGCTCCGCCTACTGCTCGAGTTTCATCTGCCTCCTGCACTCAGTCTGCCCGTGGCGTCAGTTTTAAGTAGTTGACGTTTTGTCTGTGCGTCGGAAAATGTTGAGTGTACAGAAAGAACAGCGTGTTAACATCAAATTTTGTTTCAAACTAGGAAAATCTGCAAGTGAAACGTTTGTAATGTTACAACAAGTGTACGGCGATGATTGTTTATCGCGAACACAAGTGTTTGAGTGGTTTAAACGATTTAAAGATGGCCGCGAAGACACCAGTGATGACACTCGCACTGGCAGACCATTGTCAGCAAAAACTGATGCAAACATTGAAAAAATCGGTAAACTTGTTCGACACTTTCCTTGTCAACTCCTGTTAACTCAGACACTGCTCTGATTGTTAAACGGCGATCTTGTCGAACAAGTTTACCGATTTTTTCAATGTTTGCATCAGTTTTTGCTGACAATGGTCTGCCAGTGCGAGTGTCATCACTGGTGTCTTTGCGGCCATCTTTAAATCGTTTAAACCACTCAAACACTTGTGTTCGCGATAAACAATCATCGCCGTACACTTGTTGTAACATTACAAACGTTTCACTTGCAGATTTTCCTAGTTTGAAACAAAATTTGATGTTAACACGCTGTTCTTTCTGTACACTCAACATTTTCCGACGCACAGACAAAACGTCAACTACTTAAAACAGACGCCACAGGCAGACTGAGTGCAGGAGGCAGATTAAACTCGAGCAGTAGGCGGAGCGAGAGTCACGTGACAGGCCACGCGACTTTCAGCCTCATTGCATTCGTTTTATTGTTTCACCAGTACTAGTCCGGTTTTTTTCTAGCCACACCTCGTATATTGTGGGCTTGTACCCTCTGACCCGGCGTGTGGCCGCTCTATTATTTTACTGTAATTTTGAGGTTACGGTGTACCTCGGAGTGACTTTCAATGTAAATTATTAATATTTAGTGTTTTGATTAATTGTAATTTTTGTAAAAAAGCTTTAAACAATATCCAGACTTTTTAGCTTTTGGCATTTCACATTTCATGCCTTTCTTAACGGTGAAAGCTCAAGTTTAATCTTTAATGTGTTTTTTTAGTCGGGCGTTGTAGCTGGTTAACAAATTGTTGGTAACAATTGATCTTCAATAGTTTTCTCAGCCCTGCCTCTAGTACTTGTTGGTTGGTGTCCTCCTAAGATACAAGCTCTTGTTGCCTGTATCACCATTATTTATGAATTCTACTATGTATCTTTGAAACATTAATGCGTTGACAGCATGCAGTTCTTGTCCCGCCAGTGGCAATAAAATCGCATTTGTTTCTTCGGCAAGATGGAATTAAATTGACTGGAAGATATATCTCTGACGACATGGTTATAAAAAATTGCTTTCATATTACGCAAGTGTTTCTAAAAATCTACAAACAGATTTGCATTATTTAAAATTAATTGTTTTGAAATACATTATACATTCGCATTATTGACAAGATTTTGTTATGTTTCCCTAAAGAGAATGAGTTTCCTACCTGAGACAACCTGTATGTTTCTCGGAAGAGGGGTTCTGAGAATGTATGAATACTCTTTTTCAAAATATAATGGTGTCGGGTGAGTGATCAGTGTCAATATACTTTTTGTCTTTACGTGTTCCGATGGATCGATGATTATTACTCTAACTTAATCAGGTAATAATTCCTTATTCACAGCTTCTTTAGGTTTTTAGTCCACTTCATACTGAAAGAAACTTAACGTAATCATGAAATAACAATCTTTTATAAGACAATAAATAAACATAATCCTTCTTATACCACATACGAAAGTGTATTTCACTTGAAGTTCACTCTTTAAGGTAGGACCTACAAGTAACTATACGTATGACAGTAGTTCAGAGGCAATGTCTGGCATACTGCTCCGAACATAAATACCTTCTCTTGACATACAGCAAACGTCGAACTTAGTACAAAAAAATGGCTCAGAGCACTATGGGACTTAAATTCTGAGGTCATCAGTCCCCTAGAACTTATAACTACTTAAACCTAACTAACCTAAGGACATCACACAAATCCACGCCCGAGGCAGGATTCGAACCTGCGACCGTAGCGGTCGCGCGGTTCCAGACTGTAGCGCCTAGAACCGCTCGGCCACCTCGGACACGAACTTACCACAACAGCAGGTTCCACAGAAAGCGAGTACCTGCCTGGCGAACTTTCCCAACAAACAGACAAGGCTTTTATAACACATGTTCACATACAACTTCCACTCGTTTCATTCTTCTAATATACGCTGAATCGCATCACCGGTAAATACAAGTAGTGTGACTGCGGCCTCCCGTCGGGCAGACCATTCGCCGGGTGCAATTCTTTCGAGTAAACCCCACTTCGGCGGCTCTCGCGTCGATGGAGATGAAGTGATGATGATTCGGACAACGGAGCACCCAGTCCCTGAGCGAAGAAAATCTCCGACCCAGCCGGAAATCGACCCCGGGCCCTTAGGAATGACATTCTGCCGCGCTGACCACTCAGCTACCGGGACCGGACGCGTCACTGGTGAACATCACTAAATATCACCTACATGCCTCTTCCTTGAAGTGGGTATATTGCATACCGTCCAGGTTTCTAGATATTTGGACTGTTAGGTGCTCACGCTGTAGGATCTTAGCACTGTGTATTTTATGATCTTCCAGTATCATGTCTGGAGATATCTTCTCTGCTTGAACACAGAAGCAATATGTAATGAATTGCTGAATAGATGACGCAATTCACAAACTGGTATGATCGGTTTCTTCTTATATCACCAATTTTCAGTTATAAAAACAAGCTCGTACGTACACACTGAAGGCATTCCAGTAAGAATACGTTTCAACAGCTTTCATCTGGTATGACGTGGTGTACATCAGTTTGTTTTGTATCTTGATTTTCCACTGTCTGCAAGAACTCAATGTTGAAACTTGCAGGGAACCTGTTAAACCAGCCAGTAGAAGATTGATGGTGGTGGGACTTATGAACAGATCCAAACCTGCAGAGAGGTTGGTCAGACTTAAAGACAGTTAAGTGGTTCTTCTCTTCAGCTCAGCCATGTGTCCATTGCTCACGCCACAGTCATAGTTCATCCAAAATAGTTATCCCTGTAACAGGAGGATCTCACCCATGCTCCATGCTTCCCCTACTCCCATGATCACCACAGACAGCTGGTCTGCCTTGAGCAGCTCGACGCAACGCCAACTGATCAGTGGCTCCTGGACCATGCACGTCACAGTCAGGTGTTCCTCGAGTGCTCATAGCGCTGCCTGCTCCATTGTGACTATTTATAAAATGTCGATACTGCCATATTAACTGAATTATTTCCATCATCCTCAGTTTAGAAGTACAGATGTCTTTTTAAGTAACACGAGGGAGCTTATCTCCAACTTGTGTTGTATTGTATTGTATGGAACTGGCGACCTAGAAACGACGGAGAGGCTTTGTCCCCAGTGTAGCCCTCAAAAGGCTACAACAGTCCACTCATCCCACCGCCGCCCCACACCGAACCCACGGTAATTGTGCGGTTCGGCCCCCAGTGGACCCCCTGTGGTGTCACCGCCAGACACCACACTTGCTAGGTGGTAGCCTTTAAATCGGCCGCGGTCCGTTAGTATACGTCGGACCCGCGTGTCGCCACTATCAGTGATTGCAGACCGAGCGCCGCCACACGGCAGGTCTAGAGAGACTTCCTAGCACTCGCCCAGTTGTACAACCGACTTTGCTAGCGATGGTTCACTGACAAAATACGCTCTCATTTGCCGAGTCGATAGTTTAGCATAGCCTTCAGCTACGTCATTTGCTACGACCTAGTAAGGCGCCATATTCAATTACTATTGGTATTGTGAATCATGTACCGTCAAGAGCGACGTTCATCATTAATGGATTAAAGTTAAGTATTCCACCAGCTACGTCCGTTTTTCTAAATTCTAATTTCCTTGTCCTGTTCCAAACCTCACGCCAGCCTGCGTGACCTAAAACGCGTGCATTTCGGCCTCCTTTAGTAAAACGGTGTTGACACTCTTGCCAACCACAACATCCCCAGCAACCTCTGACACTAGACGAGTGTAACCCCAGTGTTTGCATGGTAGAGCAATTATGGTGCACACGTATGTGGTGATAGTCTTTGCACAGCAATCGCCGACATAGTGTAACAAATTTAAGATGATGGACGTGACGTCACATGATGGCGGTAGTACTGTTAGACCTGTGACGTCACAGACTCACTGATAGGGTTCCCAATCCAAATCCAACATCGCGGCCTTGACGTCACATGATGACGCAAGTACTGTTAGACTTGGAACGTCACAGACACACTGATAGGGTTCCCACCCCAAATCCAAGTTGGTGGCGGCGGAAAATTCAAAAAGGGCCACGACCCCCTCTCAGGCGGGAAATTCAAATTTTGTCGATTTTCGCGAGTGCCACGCCCACCTGGAGTTGGAAGGAAATAGTTAAAGTCCCCACCACGATCCTCAACCGACCGCCATGTCCCCTTACCAACCTATGCTGGTGGGCTAACTTGTACTAATGTGCACTAACGTGCACTAATGTGTACTAACGTGCACAGCGCATGACGCATCCAAAGTGGCATCTGTGACCCTCGGTCATTTGCACCCTGGCCTGTGCCTCGCCGGCGCTGGGATCGCATCCATATCGATTTTACGGGCCAGTTTTTGGTGTCCATGTGGTTACTCATTGTTGATGCCTACTCCAAACACACATATGTTGTCCGAATGGCATCCACCTCCACGGAGGCTACACTCACGCCCCTGGCCCAGGTTCTCGCCATTGAGTGTCTGCCACACACATTGGTCTCTGATAATGGTCCCCAATTCACGGCGTCCTCCTTCCACGACTTCTGTCAGGCCAACGGTATCAAACGTATCCATAGTCCACCTTTCCACCCTTCGTCCAATGGCGCGGCGGAGAGGCTTGTCCGCACTTTTAATCAACAGTTGACTAAGACGGTCGTCACATCTCCAACCACGTCGGCCCTCACCCTGTTTTTGAACATCTATCGCACTACGCCCATTGACGGTCGCAGAGCTCCTTCATGGGCGACAGCCGCGGACCCTGCTCCATTTGCTGATGCCCTCCAACTCCCGCCCTCACTCCCGGCCCTCGCGGCGGTACGCCCTGGCACGGCCGTGTGGGCCAGCGAGTACGGGCGCAAGGCGGGTTGGACACCCGCCACGGTCGTCGCGGCCCACGGGCGGCGTCTGACGTCGATGCAGACATCGAAAGGCTTGAAGCGCCGCCATCATAATCAGCTCCGCCCACGTGCCGCCACGGGACTCGCGCCGCCGCCTCTGTCCCTACCTCCATCAGGTACGGACGTGGTCCTCGAGTCAATGTCCCTGCCCCCGGTTGCCGTCTCCCCGAGGTCCTGCCGCCGGCCGTCTGCGAACTCTGGATCGGCTGTCATGGATACCTCGGACGTCCCTTCCTCCCCGCCTCTGGCGGTTGATCAGCACGGCTCCTCTTCCCGCTGCCGCCAGCCTCGGTACCGTCCGGGGCGTTTCCGCCCCCACGCGCAAGTTTCAGGGGGGAGGGATCTGGTACCGCGCGCCGCGGAATTTGATTCCCCGCCAGACGTCATGGACGTCGAAGACCCGTAGAGGGCTCTGTACCATCGCACCGTAAGATGTGCCGGCGCGCGCCTCCTGGGCCGCATTTAGAGTGAGGGCGCCACAAGGGAACACGTGGTTGCAGCGGCCAATAGCGGCGACCCCGATAGAGTACTTAAGCGCCTGCCTGTCGCTCAGCCTGCCAGTCTAACCTCGCGTGCGTCTCCAGACATATCGCCTCGCATTAGACAGCGTATTGACTTTCGTGTTTTCTTTACAAGTGGACGTGGTAATCTTGTTTGGTTCGTGACTCTGTTGTCTCTTCTTGTTGTGTCGTAAGGTCCTCCGTTGGTCGTGTCCGTCCTCTCCCGTTGTGTTGTTGTTCGCTGGCTGCTCCGCGGGACCCGCCGCGTTTTGTCACCACAACCCCGCGACCGTTCCGGTCGCCGTTACAACAGTTTGTACCGAAAGCCCTGAGAATGCCGCTGTTCAAAGACAAATTGAAGCATACCATCCTCCTCTGGGGGGGGGGGGGGGGGGGGGATGGCATCACTCATCCGTCTCTATAGCGTTAGGACATCTCCGTACCTGTAGCTGTAGGATACCGACAATTCATGACATATTTTTCTCTTCTGTATGGCAGTGCTTCGAATTCTCTTCGTGTAATTGTTCTGAATCGCCCTCGTCTGTGTTTAGACGGTGATCTATTTCCAAACAGGCAAGCGTGCACAGTCTTTTAGCTGTGTGAACGTTTAACGTTTCTGAGATCTACCCTCCTGGAAATGGAAAAAAGAACACATTGACACCGGTGTATCAGACCCACCATACTTGCTCCGGACAGTGCGAGAGGGCTGTACAAGCAATGATCACACGCACGGCACAGCGGACACACCAGGAACCGCGGTGTCGGCCGTCGAATGGCGCTAGCTGCGCAGCATTTGTGCACCGCCGCCGTCAGTGTCAGCCAGTTTGCCGTGGCATACGGAGCTCCATCGCAGTCTTTAACACTGGTAGCATGCCGCGACAGCGTGGACGTGTACCGTATGTGCAGTTGACGGACTTTGAGCGAGGGCGTATAGTGGGCATGCGGGAGGCCTGGTGGACGTACCGCCGAATTGCTCAACACGTGGGGCGTGAGGTCTCCACAGTACATCGATGTTGTCGCCAGTGGTCGGCGGAAGATGCACGTGCCCGTCGACCTGGGACCGGACCGCAGCGACGCACGGATGCACGCCAAGACCGTAGGATCCTACGCAGTGCCGTAGGGGACCGCACCGCCACTTCCCAGCAAATTAGGGACACTGTTGCTCCTGGGGTATCGGCGAGGACCATTCGCAACCGTCTCCATGAAGCTGGGCTACGGTCCCGCACACCGTTAGGCCGTCTTCCGCTCACGCCCCAACATCGTGCAGCCCGCCTCCAGTGGTGTCGCGACAGGCGTGAATGGAGGGACGAATGGAGACGTGTCGTCTTCAGCGATGAGAGTCGCTTCTGCCTTGGTGCCAATGATGGTCGTATGCGTGTTTGGCGCCGTGCAGGTGAGCGCCACAAACAGGACTGCATACGACCGAGGCACACAGGGCCAACACCCGGCATCATGGTGTGGGGAGCGATCTCCAACACTGGCCGCACACCACTGGTGATCGTCGAGGGGACACTGAATAGTGCACGGTACATCCAAACCATCATCGAACCCATCGTTCTACCATTCCTAGACCGGCAAGGGAACTTGCTGTTCCAACAGGACAATGCACGTCCGCATGTATCCCGTGCCACCCAACGTGCTCTAGAAGGTGTAAGTCAACTACCCTGGCCAGCAAGATCTCCGGATCTGTCCCCCATTGAGCATGTTTGGGACTGGATGAAGCGTCGTCTCACGCGGTCTGCACGTCCAGCACGAACGCTGGTCCAACTGAGGCGCCAGGTGGAAATGGCATGGCAAGCCGTTCCACAGGACTACATCCAGCATCTCTACGATCGTCTCCATGGGAGAATAGCAGCCTGCATTGCTGCGAAAGGTGGATATACACTGTACTAGTGCCGACATTGTGCATGCTCTGTTGCCTGTGTGTATGTGCCTGTGGTTCTGTCAGTGTGATCATGTGATGTATCTAACCCCAAGAATGTGTCAATAAAGTTTCCCCTTCCTGGGACAATGAATTCACGGTGTTCTTATTTCAATTACCAGGAGTGTATATTGACAGCAGAACGAGCATTCCACCGCGAGAGTTGAGCCACGCTGGGTATGCAGGTACTGTTGGACACGTCACGTACGGTCTGTTAGGAAACGATTGGGAGAAAGCAGCTTATGTTATTCTTGAACGGATTTCTGCAGCGTCGCTCGGTAATTAGCTCTTTACCAGACTGCAGGCAGGGGGAGGGTCCACGCCGGCAGCGTCGGTCACATGCACGCATTGTCCACTTGGAGCGTCTTCACTTTGAAAATAGGTCTTCGCTGCTGTCCGATCGCGTCATCAACGGCGCCTAGGTGATCACGTATTTTGAGAGGAATTTCTCATGTGTGTCAAGTATGATGGGGATGCCACCACCTCATGCTTTAGGGACCTAAACGTGCACCTGTGTGTGTCTTGGCAGTTGACGGCCGCATCACTTCGCGGGGGTTGCCTCTAGCCTCCTCTGTGGTCCAGTGGACAGGGGGGCGGTGCCTGCGTACGTTGTTTGCATGTCTGTTGCATGATTTTGTGAACAGGTCTGTAGGCTGTGTTATGCACTATTTGGACAGTTTACGAGTACTGAGCGTGTCTACACGTCAGTGTAATGCATTATTTACGAGCAGTTTGCAGGTCTGTACTGAAATAATTTCGGTGTAGTAGTTTGCACGTGTGTTGGCTATGGAATGCAGTACTTCGACAGTCTACAATTAGTAAGCATGTTTGCAGAGTCTTTTAGTGTTTCTCATGTCTGTAGGTTGTGTGACGTGATCCCAAGCATGTCAGAGAGTCTGTTTTGTATCAGTGTAATAAATATACTCCATCCCTAAAGAAATTGTTCCAAAATAAATGAAGTACACTCCTTCCTCTCTCCACTAGCCCAGTGCAGGCTGAGTCCTTTACTCACCAATCCCTAGGAAGAGGTGGCGGCCGGGTGACAGGTTAGCGGGGATAACCCAACTGCCCTTTCCTTCCCGCCATTTTCTTAGGTGTGATGCATTATCCTGTTGGAATTTGAACTTCATGCCATTTTTCTGGGGGAGTGGCACTTGCGTCGTCAGGTGACGTCACGGTCGCCATCTTGGATGACGTCATGCGCTGTGCAAGTTAGTGCACCTTAGTACACGTTAGCCCACCAACATGGGTTGGTAAGGAGATGTGGCGGTCGATTAAGGATCGTGCTGGGGACTTCAACTATTTCCTTCCATTTCCAGATGGGAATGGCACTCGCGAATATCTGACAAAATTTGAATTTCCTGCCTGGGAGGAGGCGTGGCACTTTTTGAATTTCCCGCCTCCGCCATCTTGGATTTCGGGTGGGAAGCCTATCATTCATCTACTTTCGACTTCCACCTGAACGATGTACTCTGCAGGAAGGAGTACGTGGATGATGAGGAGGTTACTGACGCAAGAAGACATTGGTACCACGCAAGCATACAGGCCCTCCCAGTAAGATGATGTAAGGCTGTTGCGCTGAACGGAGATTGTGTTGAAAAATAGGATTTTGAAGCCAAAAGAGTGTACAGGAAGGCTAAATAAAGCCAACCTGCTTTCATATAAAAGGAGTAAGTGTGAGACATGAGACAAATTTTTACCAATCCCCTTGATCTAAAGACGTGTGTGCCTAACTGAAATGGCACATTTAAGCTTCGATGAGTTCAGAAACGTCGATTATGGCTCTGTTGAGGATGGGTGGCTAGTATGAAACATGACAGTGTATACAAATGAACGTTGGTGATCACGTTAAAGAAGACGTCAAGTGCGAACGTTGAATGCAGTAGAAACGTTTTAAAGTTATTGCAAAATAATTTACTGTTATTATTACTCCTAGGACCATTTAGATTTGTAATAATTTCGCTGTCCTTTAAAAATTTCTAACAGAGCTCAATGCTTTTTAGAATAAAGTTTTCGGAATTATTTGTCACTCCCAATCACTGTCCCGCTTCTTTTATTCTGGAAGAGTGAGTCAGCTACAGCTTCAAGGGTTTCAGTTTCCCTTTACATTTACTTACTTACGTACTAGCACATTCCACAATGGTAATGCACAGAAATTAAAATGGCATTTTACGTGCTATGCGCTGTACAATATGATAAATTGCATAACTGTGGTTGCTGGTGATACATTGCACAGTAGTGATTAGCTCGTACTTGGCTGTTGCAAGTGCAGTGATAACTATTTCCGTTTTAATATTATTGCCTGTATATGTATTTATGTGGAATGTATGCACCGATACGAATAAGTGGGTAAATGTGTCATTTCATTACCATTTCCCACTCTCTGCGAATCACTAGCTTTGTTTTACATGTGCATCGCGACTGCAGTGTTGTGCTACTACTGCCGGCCGCAATTAGCCGAGCGGTTCTAGGCGCTACAGTCTGGAACTGCGCGACCGCTACGGTCGCAGGTTCGAATCCTGCCTCGGGCATGGATGCGTGTGATGTTCTTAGGTTAGTTAGGTTTAAGTAGTTCTAAGTTCTAGGGGACTGATGACCTCAGAAGTTAAGTCCCATAGTACTCAGAGCCATTTGAACCATTTTTTTGTGCTACTACTATACTGATCTCTGAGCGCTGTACTTTGAGTAACATAAACACCGCCTTTTATTACTAGGCCGAGCACTTTACATATGATATGTTAAAGTGATGTAACAGAGAATAGGAGTTAACAGCGTCACTCAACTATACCCAAATTACGCTGCTTTGATGTCTGTTCAGTTTCCATTACGCTCATCGGAAACTGAAATAATTTCCTCGGCTACCAGGTTTGATTTACGCATAGAAAGAAGTCTCGGTAACACTAAGCAGAGAATTCAGCCTCTTTTGCAGCAGGGCGCCACTGACAGACGCTGAGATATGCATAAGTGCGTCTGAAAGGTTCAGAGTGCAAATTAATGGCTGCTCATTTTCATACTCAAGTGTGCCTCGTTTCTTCGCCACATTAGTATTCAGGTCCAGTAATTATAAAAGCATAGCATATGAAACAACTTACTCACTATATAACTACGTTTTCGTGAAGCTCAGGCATGCATCACTGAGTGTATGGTCATAAAGTTAAGCTATTCTTTTATCGGCACTAAATAATACGGAGACTCAATATAGGTTCGCTCACCGACACGAAGTATTGCGTGATAAAATTGCCCTCCCCAGGGATTACAAGTGAGGCCTGTTAATTTACATCGTCTTGTGCTGTTTCTTTGCAGTCGTAAAATACGATGTTTCTTACCTGCAGTTCGCATGCACGACTCTGGACGCATGTGCTGTTAAATGGTAGGGTAGTTATGGGGGGAATCCCTCTAGCAGTCTAGCCAGCCGAGCTAGCTGCCACAGAGGTCAAGGCACAACATTCAGGAGAATAGGAGTTCAGACTCCACTACAGCCACCCATATTTTGCTTTTATGTGTTCTTTTCCTTAATCCATACAAGGAGTATGCCGAAATGGTTCCCAACTTTGTCCACTACGAGCTTGTACTTTGCCTCTCGTAACCAAGCTGTTGACGTGACATTCAACCTTAATCTTCCTTCTTCCTTACGCGTGAAGAACGCTTTAGTGATCACATTGTCTTTGGTCACTGCACTTCTTCGGTGCCAATGAACGCCTCTTACAACATGACATTCTGTCACACAATGATATCCAGCTTTACTCCAAAATTTCTCGAACAAAGTGAGAGAATGTATTCCTAAAATCTAAAATAACTGCCTAAGTTTATGTCCGACACATCAGCTTCACAAGGTGTCATTTAAATAAAATCTTTGAACGAATATTGCTGAAGAGCTTACACCACATAACGGAGCTAGCATTAATGCACCAACAAATTTATTTCAGATCAGATTCTTAATCTGACCGGGTGTAGAGAGCATGGGTTCAAGACGTATAGTATTACAGGTATACCTTTCTTCTGCCTGACACATGCTTAAGATACTATTAATATCGCTTAGTGATATGAAGAGATCTTTGAGTTTACCAAACCACTGCGAAACAGAAGGTTGTACGTAGACTTTCAGATACAACACAGTAGATGACAATGTTTGAAAACCTGTGTTATCGCAAAGGAGCGTATTGGCCTCTGCTCTTTTCAACATTTAATGACGAGCGAATTCCAGAGGAGCATACCAAGAGTTTTCTTTATTCATAGGATCTGGCTTTGGTAACTCTATCCAAGCCGTTTGAAGAAATGAAAGAATAATTATTACAATAACAATCACGTATTTCATCCATCATCAGCACCTATTTGTTGAAATAATCAGCAACCAGTCTCCGCCGCTGTGCAGAAAAATACACAATAAATAAGTAGAAACTTGATAAGAATATTAAAATTTAAAAACGAAAGGTTTAAAAATTTGAAGACAAAAAATGATACCTACTTATCGCATTATTTGCGAGCGTCAGAAATAAGATGTATGCAGTATATTGCTATGGTCTTAGAAAACAAACGAACAATAAACTGATCAGCCAGACCGTTATGACCATCGGCCTACTGTCGATATAGGAGATACCAGCGTCACATAGCGAGGAATGACTGTTAGTCAGTGACACGCACGGTGCGTGTGTATCAGTGAGCGAGCCGTCCATGTGTGGAATAGGGAAGGCGCGTGATCTGTCTCAATTTCACCGAGGGCAGATTGAGATGGCCCGGAGGTTCAGCAAGAGTGTTTCGGGAGTTACACGAGTTTTCGGATGTTCGAGGAGTGCTATGGTGACTGTCTTCAACACGTGGTGAAACCACATCCAGACGTCCTGGAGATGGTCGGCCACACTTCGTTACAGATGTCGGACGTCGAAAGTCTGGCAGACTGGAAAAACAGGATAGGCGGTGAACTGTAGCACAACTAACATAAGACTTTAATGTTGGGCAGAATGCAAGGGTGGCTGAACACACAGTGCATCGAGCACTCCTAGCAGTGGGCCTCCACAGGCGACGACACATGCATGTGCCAATGTTAACACCACCACCACGACATCGGCAACCAGGACTGAGATGGCCACGTGACCACCGGCACTGAACGTTGACACAGTTGACACAATGGCAGAGCCTTGCATGGTTTGATGAATCCCGATATCTTCTTTACCGTGCCGATGGGAGAGCTCGAATCCGTCATCTTCCGGGAGAACAGCTCGTTGACACATGTACTGCTGGACTGAGAAAAGCTGGCGGGGTCTCCATTATGCTCTGGGGAACAATCACGTGAGAATCAGTGGGCGTAGTGAAACTCGTGGAAGCCACCTTGATGGGAAAGGAGTATCTTACGCTGGTTGCAGATCACGTATGTCCCTTCATCACGATCATGTTTCCTGACGGCAAATGCATATGGGTCATGTCACAAGGCCAGGTGTGTTATGGGGTGGTTCGAGGAACACAGTGGCGAGTTCCAATTGATGTGCGGCATATTTTTCTGTATAGTTTTCTGAAGAAGACCACTAGGTTCCTGAAACTGATAAAGGAATAAAATTTGCTTTGTGCAGTTGGGTGCTGATGATTTCAACAAATAAAAATGAAATTCGTCCGAGCCCCGTTAAAACCTAACCATGCGCTTCCAACTTAAATGTACAGGTACTTCGTTAGCTCAATGTCTCATGGCAAGGTGTGCAGTTGCATGCTACGCCATATGAAAACCATCTTGGTGTCACAGCTTACCACCACTTGACATACAGAATAACCAGCTTTGTCATAACGCAATACTGAATATACAAGCAAGAAATAACTTCCTTAGCAACATGAGGATCTCCAGGATTTCCAGTCGTGACTGTGAAGAAACGTAAATCATGAACCACTTACTCTGCTGCCGTCTATGTCCAGCGTCATGCATAGCGGAAGAAGTACTTCAAGCAGCTGCAAGTGCTCTTGAGGTTGCCCGAGTTTGGTCCGCCATGGTGTGATCTTCGAACCTCTTACACCGGAACATACACAGCTCCAGACTCTGCCGCCTTGGTCACAGATGGGAAAATCGGGACCGGCCAATAGCCGTCCATCCTCAACCAATGGTGTCAAACGGATGCGATGTGGAGGGGCGTGGGTAAGCCCACTGTTAATCCGGCCGTTGTCGGATTTGCAGACCTTGGGGCCGCTAATTCTCTTTCACATAGTTCCTCACTTGGCTGCCCGAGGCTGGGTGTACACCAAGGAAACATGCCTGGAAGTACCTGGAGTTGAAACCGAGTCCTCCGCGAGACCGCCTTATACCCTGACCATACAGCTACGGCGGCGGAGAGAAACTATACAGTCTCTGTTGTTCCACTGTGGTCGTTGGACAGCAACTGGTCAATTATTTAACAAGGAAATTCGCCAAACAGCCGTGAAAACTGAGAAGCTATTTTCTTTTCGCAACCATTTTCGGTAATTCAGTGTGCCATCTTCAGGCCTCATATGTACGTTTCTGGATGTCGTGAATTGTCAATTGCTTCCTTCGAAGACCTGACTGCAACTCCAAGTCTTCGAAGGAAGCCCTTGAGAATCCAAGACATCCAGAAACAGATGGCCCCATATGCCAATATCGATAATTTTTTAGAGGTACGTATGGGGCGTGAAGAGGGCATATTGAATTGCGGAATTGTTTGCAAAAATAAAATAAAATAGCTTTTTAATCTGCACTGCTCTTTGGCGAATTTCTTTGTTTAAAAAGAAATTATACAGTGTGTCCGTTTTATCTTCCTCACCCCAAATAATTATTTATCCAGAAGCAAAACTAAAAATGTTTTTAACTACTAGGGGGCATTAACCAGCACTATTATCTTTCTTGTAACTTCGTTGGTTTCGAAGATACTAGTAGCAGTAAGTTTCTTAAAATAGCATACTATATTTTTTTATTCGGTAATCCACTCCGTCTCCTTAAAAACTCTTCAGTAACGCAGCACCATTCACATAGACACTGAGTCTGACTCTCATGTAGTAACAAACAGTGTAGCTACCTAGGATACATAGGTCGTTCACTTGCTGGAGCAAACAGTTAACAAATGGAGGCACAAGGAAATTGCACATCGGTTATTCAGTGAACCATCTTCAGTAGAAGGTTTGTTTGAGTACAATTTACACCAAGGAAGACAAGGAAGAAGCGCTACATATCGTTTGAAGGTACTATGGGTACTGCACTGCGTTATTGCAATCACTGTTCTGCTAACTTCGGGACAAGTGCTGTCGATGGGCCACCTAAAGCAAAAGTCTAATCAAATCGTTGAATATGATAGCCAACATCTTATTTTTAGTGTAGCATGATCATTACCTTTTGCAGTTCGGTACAGTAGACAGAGAAGTCATAAATATTCAGTGTTAAAGAAATTTTGAAAAATAAAAGCATGTGTCATTGGTCTGGTTATCTTCATTGGACCATCCGGTTTCCGTAAATGGGCTGTAGTGTAACAGCTGTCAAATACTACAAACACCCAAATAAGTGCAATATATTTCACAGTTTTTGTTTTTATTAATTTTTTGTGGGCATCTGAAGTTGAATGACATTTAACTGAAAACAAGCAGGCTAGAAGCTTAACTTTAGCCTTCGAAAGTAAACAAAAGCAGATTTGATTGAACATCAAAACACCAACAAACTATTAGAAAACATATCACGGAAACAAATACTTAAATTTTGTTCATAGTGGATTTCTTATGCATAGGATTAGTGAAATGCGACGTCTCACTTTCAAGGTAACTCGCACTGCATCTCTTAACAACACCTAGTCTCGGTCCACAGCATATACTTTCTGTTGTTAATATGACAGGATGGTTCGAATTGCTCGTGCTTCCCGATGATGTCTGCCGAAATTTAACTGCCGTTACCATATAACTACGACGCTTCAATTATTAATACTAGTCAATTGGAAGAACATAGCCCAAATACTACCTTTTTCTACTGTTGCTTTGTGTCTTCGCGGAGGAACTCACTAGTCAGATGGTAGATCTTTGCCAACACGGGGCAACAGTTAATGATTGCTAGAATGCTTCATCCACAGAGAAATACAGCCAGTCTGTCGATGCCCAGCGATAGTAACCTTCTCCTTTCTCCATACATGATTTCCTCGAGCGTATACTGAGCGTTGGGAATTAAAAGGCAATCCACACGTTACGAAATAATCATCTCCTATGACGTTTGTGAAGAAGAGAAATTTGTTAACATCGAGTATAGATTTAAGTGTCAGGAAGTCATTTCTGAAAGTATTTGTATGGAGTGTAGCCATGTATGGAAGTGAAACATGGACGGTAAATAGTTTGGAGAAGAAGAGAATAGAAGCTTTCGAAATGTGGTGCTTCAGAAGAATGCTGAAGATTAGATGGGTAGATCACATAACTAATGAGGAGGTACTGAATAGGATTGGGGAGAAGAGGAGTTTGTGGCACAACTTGACCAGAAGAAGGGATCGGTTGGTAGGACATGTTCTGAGGCATCAAGGGATCACCAATTTAGTATTGGAGGGCAGCGTGGAGAGTGAAAATCGTAGGGGGAGACCAAGAGATGAATACACTAAGCAGATTCAGAAGGATGTAGGTTGCAGTAGGTACTGGGAGATGAAGAAGCTTGCACAGGATAGAGTAGCATGGAGAGCTGCATCAAACCAGTCTCAGGACTGAAGACCACAACAACAACAATGACGTCTGATGAACAACCGTTATACCACTGCAAAACGCCTTCGGCTTCACCTTCTCTGAAAACTTTTCAGAGCACTCTATTTCACTAAACATGTAATATACGAGGGTCATTCAATAAGCAATTCCCCACATTTTTTTCTCGGAACATATTTATTATTAAGAATCAGAATTTGGTGACAATATACATCAACATGTCTTGTCCATGTCCTATTTTTCTACGTTATCTCCATCACGTTCTATGGCCGTACGTCAACGTTGTGGAAGAACATGTATTCCCTGCCGGTAAAACCTCTTGTCCTGCGGGCATAGTCATGTTTTCACTGCATGACCGACACTCTTGTCATCTTCAAAGTGGGTTCCCCATACAGAATCTTCAAACGGTCCAAAGAGATGGAAGTCCGAGGGTGCCTGTTCTGGACTGTAGGGTGGATGAGGCAATGATATCCAACCCAATATGGTGTTGTGTTCGGTACAGTAGAAACAGAAGTCATAAATATACACTGTTAAAGAAATATTTGAAAAATAAAAGCATCAGACTTGTGTGTGGGCGTGGATTATCGTGTTGGAGCAAGATTTCTGCTGGATACTTGGCCAATCGAATACGTCGGAAACGGTTCTTGAGTTTATTCAGAGTCTTCACGTGTGCCTCTAAATTGATGGTTGACCCCCTTGGTATAACATCCACAAGAATGACGCCATCACAATCCAAGAAGACTGTCACAACGACTTTTCCGGCGAGGGGACGAATTTCTTCTTTTGTGGTGAAAGAGGATGATGCCATTCCATGAACTACGGTTTTGTTTCCCGCGCAAAGTGGTGCACACAGCTTTTGTCCCCCGTAACGATCCATGACAGAAAGGCGTCTCTGTTGGGCTCAAAACGCTCCAACAATTCAGATGAAATGGCCTTTCTTTGAGTCTTGTGGTCCGCTGTGAGCATTCGTGGAACCCATCGTGTGCACCTCTTTGAATATCCGAGAGCCTCAATCACTGCACACGCACTTCCAATGGCGACCGACAACTGTGGAGCCAATGGTCGAGTTTTGATGCGCCGGTCGGCATGTCTGAAGCAGTGGCTGTGACAGGAAGTCCCGAGCGTGGCTCATTATGCATTTCCTGAAGCTGTAACTTTCTTTGCCCATCGCCCAATTGCACTCCTATCAACTGCAGCATCGCCATACACTGCACACAAACGTTTATGGTTGTTCACCTCGGTTTCTGTTTCTGCGCACAAGAATTCAATAACAGCACGCTGCTTGTAACGTGAGTCGTATGTAGATGGCTTTTTGACGCTGTACTACGGCTCTACCACCTGCCAGAACGCTTCGAAACTTCACCGGTGCACAGAAAAAACATCAAATGTGAAGCACCAACAAGCACAATTGTCTATGTACACTCCTGGAAATTGAAATAAGAACACCGTGAATTCATTGTCCCAGGAAGGGGAAACTTTATTGACACATTCCTGGGGTTAGATACATCACATGATCACACTGACAGAACCACAGGCACATAGACACAGGCAACAGAGCATGCACAATGTCGGCACTAGTACAGTGTATATTCACCTTTCGCAGCAATGCAGGCTGCTATTCTCCCATGGAGACGATCGTAGAGATGCTGGATGTAGTCCTGTGGAACGGCTTGCCATGCCATTTCCACCTGGCGCCTCAGTTGGACCAGCGTTCGTGCTGGACGTGCAGACCGCGTGACGCGACGCTTCATCCAGTCCCAAACATGCTCAATGGGGGACAGATCCGGAGATCTTGCTGGCCGATCACCAGTGGTGTACGGCCAGTGTAGGAGATCGCTCCCCACACCAAGATGCCGGGTGTTGGCCCTGTGTGCCTCGGTCGTATGCAGTCCTGATTGTGGCGCTCACCTGCACGGCGCCAAACACGCATACGACCATCATTGGCACCAAGGCAGAAGCGACTCTCATCGCTGAAGACGACACGTCTCCATTCGTCCCTCCATTCACGCCTGTCGCGACACCACTGGAGGCGGGCTGCACGATGTTGGGGCGTGAGCGGAAGACGGCCTAACGGTGTGCGGGACCGTAGCCCAGCTTCATGGAGACGGTTGCGAATGGTCCTCGCCGATACCCCAGGAGCAACAGTGTCCCTAATTTGCTGGGAAGTGGCGGTGCGGTCCCCTACGGCACTGCGTAGGATCCTACGGTCTTGGCGTGCATCCGTGCGTCGCTGCGGTCCGGTCCCAGGTCGACGGGCACGTGCACCTTCCGCCGACCACTGGCGACAACATCGATGTACTGTGGAGACCTCACGCCCCACGTGTTGAGCAATTCGGCGGTACGTCCACCCGGCCTCCCGCATGCCCACTATACGCCCTCGCTCAAAGTCCGTCAACTGCACATACGGTTCACGTCCACGCTGTCGCGGCATGCTACCAGTGTTAAAGACTGCGATGGAGCTCCGTATGCCACGGCAAACTGGCTGACACTGACGGCGGCGGTGCACAAATGCTGCGCAGCTAGCGCCATTCGACGGCCAACACCGCGGGTCCTGGTGTGTCCACTGTGCCGTGCATGTGATCATTGCTTGTACAGCCCTCTCGCAGTGTCCGGAGCAAGTATGGTGGGTCTGACACACCGGTGTCAATGTGTTCTTTTTTCCATTTCCAGGTGTGTATATTAATGTTTCTTTTTTTAGATGTGAGGCATTACTTATTGAACGACATTCATATTTTGAACCGCCTGGTGCACGAAGAAACCTCATGCGCAGCGGAAAACGTCGTAAGAAGAATCTGTACGTCACATACCGAGACTATTTTCTCTTTTTTTCAGAAAAGTTTGTCGGTGTATTCGGTCAGACACCAAGGAAATCCGAAAACTAATAGCACAAGTCGTTTTGTAATTATAATCTTTCACCAAACGTCGCGAATAACTTATTCGGTCCGTAATAAAAGAAAACCGTCCAGCATCTCAGTCGAATACACAAACGTGTTACCAACCCCCTCAAAATGTGCCTGTGAGGCAACAGCTGCATACATAATGGTGAGGCTTGTTAACATAACGAAATAATTACTCGGAAATATCGCCAGATCAGCGCCGTCAAGGCCGCAGACGGCGGCTGAAGGACGCCATCGATCACTGAGAGGAGCCTGGGAGCAGTCGCTCTCCGACTCAGCGCCCGATTAATTAACGGTGCGCGGCGCGTGAGGGGCAGAGCCACGTCGCGACGCCTAACGACGCCGCTGACAGAGGCAAACAGCCGCTGAAAAATACCCGCTCCTATTCCGGCCGTCATCCCCCTTCCGTAATGAGAGCGGGGCCCTTTCCACGAAAGCAGACGAGCATACTGTCAGTACCTGTAATAAAGCATTTACGACAAGCAAAACACGCTTGTTAATGCACGGTCTTCTTTTCCTAACGGCTTTGTACGCCGCTAGATGGAGCTTTCCTGTTGTACAACAACTGCAGCGTCACGCTTATTTATTAAGAATAATGCTGGACGCACTGTACAAAAAGTAAGGCGCACGGAGACCTTCAGGAGTCATCTGCTCTGTCGAAATATTCACCCCGCGTTCAAGGCGAGGGGGGAGGGGGGCGATGGGGGGTCGGTTGTTAATTAGTTGATGATGAAAGACGACTGTCGTGGATTTGCGTTGACAAATCTTCTGTATAGTCTGCGATCGTAAATCATAATGACAGCAGAGCTTCTTCTGGTAATTATTTTTATCATTCTACATCTAAGTAATCGTGTCTAACTTGCGATGGTATCAACTTTTTATATATTGCTCTTACTGTGTCTGCACATGTAGAACCCATGACGTGCGGTAACCAGCGGACCGCCATCTATTTTATACTGCTCAGAAACAATTGATCGCCAACTATACCTTCTCCCCTGAGCCCTGTCGCACAGTTGATGCATCCACCACACCGCATACAGCATTTGGTTCGCATGGCTCTGAGCACTATGAGACTTAACAAATGAGGTCATCAGCCCCCTAGATCTTAGAACTACATTAACCTAAATAAACTAAAGACATCACACACATCCATGCCGGAGGCAGGATTCGAACCTGCGACCGTAGCGGTCGCGCGGTTCCAGACGGAAGCGCCTAGAACCGCTCGGCACACCGACCGGCCATACAGCATTTTAAACAATGTCGGCAGTGACTTACAGAATAGCAAGGCCACCACCTGGTTCTAAACCAGGTGTAAACGAACCTAAATCACGAGGACACAATTTTTTGGGGTTCCGTTCCTCAACCGGTAAAAATGTAACTCTTCTACGATCATTCCTTCGTCCGTCCATCCGTCTGTCATACTGTTAAGACCCACCTTTGTCAGGAACGGGTAGAGGTATTAAGTCGAAATTTATCTGAAATATTAAGGTCTGGGTGTTGTGTGATGTCCTTAGGTTAGTTAGGTTTAGGTGGTTCTAAGTTCTAGGGGACTGATGACCATAGATGTTAAGTCCCATAGTGCTCAGAGCCATTTGAACCTTAGCGGTGTAAAATATTTAAGCTCCTAAGTCAAAGCAGTCAAAAGATGCACTCATTGTATACATACTGGCCTGGTGGTGGTCTGGCGGTAAAGTACGTTCCTTGAATCAGGGCTCGAATCTCGATCAGACCACGGATTTGTAGGTCTTCGTTTTAGTCAGGTGTTCACCTCTCACCGATGTCAGGAGTTACCAGGAATGTCGGTGGTTCGAATTCCATGTAAAATCATAGATGCCGTTTTCCAACTAGCGTAACTGGAACTGGTTAGCGACACGGAGGTCACCTAAGTGCCGTCCAGGCCATTGAGCCACACAGAATTATTATTATTATCAATATACGTAATTAATTTTCTAAGTTGGCGTATTTCTTTAAAAAAATCTCACGCGAACAAGATGCAGTTCTTTTCTTCAGTTAACGTTGCCGAACTCCTTTCGTAAATTAATCTGCTATTTATGTGATATTAGAACGGACGGGGAGAAACAGACACATTAAAAACTGGAACACAATAATATTTATTTTTTAGTTTCACAATAATATTTACTTTATAGGTCTTTGTGTACCGGCTTTCAGCATTCTAGGCCATTCTCGGATCACTTAATACTAAACAGAGAGTTCATAAAACATCGGCGAGAATTTATAGCTGCACAAAGATTGATTATTTGGAAGTATATGATCATTTAGACTATACACCTGTATGTAAAACACAATTGTAGTGAAATACAAAACGAAGTTATGAACAAATAACACAATTACATTATAGTTTATGTCTAAGGGTATAAGAATGTAAAAACCAAAACGGTACACAAGTGAGTACTGACATAGGGACAAAATATCTCGTCGTTGTGATAAGGGGGCAGTCCAGTAGCGGTAGCCCTGCCTTACTGACCTGCGTATATTATTCTCGACGTTGTTCTAAAGGTCTTTACTGTTAAAAAGAATGTGGGCAACATTAATCCTAGTGCAGTAAGCTGGTGTATATTTCCTCAATTTTAGTTCGCTGACAAGTACCTGTGAATTACTGCCTACGTATACCGCGAGGGCCCATTTGTTATCACTGTCTTTTAGTGTCTTCTGAGTACTGCTATCCTCTGTGTCACCTTTCTGCTGAGTATGTTATCAGTTAGTGTATGTCTGTCACCGTTAATTTAATCAATTTCTTTTAATTATTTTTAATTCTTTTTCTAAAATCTGATTGGTGATTTATGCTACAGCTAGCAGGCGGTGCACCATGGAGTGGAAGCCTGTGTATGTCTGATAGGTACAGTATGCTGCGAAATGCGAAGTGTGTGTATAACGTAGTTCACTGTGTATCTTAAATAAATGTTTTTTTCTTGCAAAAGTCGGAGGTAAGGTCTAAGAAATCGATCGAGTCTCCTTCCAAATTCAACATAAACTTAGTTTTGCTGTGGTGTACGTAATTCTAAGCAAACGTTTCTAGATAATGAGCCCTAAGTTTTAAAATACAGGTACGTGAACCATGTACTGTGTGTGCGTGGAAAGGTACCACCAGTCAACTAAACAAATTTTTTTAGCATTTAAATTCATTCTACAGCAAACTTAAATTTACGATGGAGTTGGGAGAGAACTCAGTCAACCTCGTAGACCTTAAGATTATCATGGAAAAACGCTTAAGATACATAAAAAAGTAACTTCCACAGACACTTTAATACCTGCCAATTCCTAGCATTCCATAACACACAGCCATGTAGCCTCCCACTCGTTGGAGCACAACCTACTGCCTATACCGCAAATCAAATCAGATTTTGAAAATGAATTGCAAATAATTAAGAAAACTGCATACGAAATTGTATATAGTCCTACCGTAATTACTAACGTAGTAAGTAGGAAGAAGAGACGGAAGCTATCGGTATTCCCTATCCACCTCAGAAGGCAGTGAATCACAATGGCTACAATGAGCATCCATATTACACGAAGGCAGGACTGGGTAGGTACTTGCCATCAAACTAAAATCCGAGATATATGGAAACTAGCTTTCTGTACTAGTAATACTGTTGCCCCAGTCTGTTTAACAGTAAGGACAAGACTGCATCTTTAGAACTAAATGGAATTTACAGTATTTCCTGCAATCTGTGCAGAAAGTTGTATGTTGGTCAATGAGGTTGAGGTATAACTACTAGAGTGACTAACCTGAAGCGAACTGAGGATTAAAAAGAAATATTTCATCTTTGCTGAACACGTTCTGCATGCGTGAAATGTTTTCGCAGCTGCGAATATGGACAACCATCAGCTGCATAATGGAGTGACGACAACCAAACTTTGTGTTAGACCAGGATTCGAACCCGGATTTCCCGCTTATCGCAAGCGGTCGTCTTACCACTAGAGAATCCTAGCATGCCTGATGGCCAGACCCGAACCTCTATATGTAGTCAACCATGTGTCCACAGCCTGCAGTCATACTACACCCATTATGTTCATTCCCGTACAGGGTAGACATTTTAATTGAAAATCGGTTGGCCGGGGTCAGCGAATAAATACGATACTGTAGTGCCTGTGTTGTTCAGAATTACGATGCAATGTTCCTTTTGACATGCATGCATGCATACATGTGCGATGGGACATTGCATCGTAATTCTGAACAACACAGGCACTACAGTATCGTATGCTCTGAATGTGTGAGTCTTATGATATTAAATGTGACGTTCTTCGTAGAGCAAATAAAGGCAGAAAGCTAACATTACTTGCAATTATGGCTAACAGTGAACACAAATCCTCAATGATAAAATCGACTTTCATTATTCACACTTGCCGTAAGATAACGCGCATATTGCAAATAATATAGCTGTTAGTCACTCATATTCCATTGACTCCATCTTCTCCTTTGCCCGCGTTCTTCTATGCCACCGTCCCTTTTTGTCTGTTCATTACTCCCACATGTTTTGTCTGCTCTAGTACTTACTTCAAAACGTACAGTAAAAGAATTCATACCACAGAAAAAGAACACTAAACGCACATGATGGGGCTCAGACTGTCAAAATGCGCTAGGCAGTCGCAAACAAGTCTTCCAGGAATGCAACAGTATAAAATTTATAACGGTTTAACGAGTCCAGAAAACAGACAACAAAACCCATTAGGCAAACCAAGAGGAAATACACGAAGAAGCGACTGGATTCTACAGAGGAAACTTCGCGCAATCACAACACGAGAGAATTCTACAGCATTTCCGCAAGGAAGCTCCGCGGGTACACACCTCAAAATTCGTGCTTCAGAGAACAAGATGGAAAACTCGCATTAGCTAATCAGGAGACTTGTTAGGAAATGTCACGTTGATTTTCTGATCTTCTTAACTGACCTTGAAACAAGATTTCCAACACAGGATTGCACCTCCACACGCCCAGATTCACTCCAAACAACGTGTGAAAAGAACCCCAAATGTATGAAATGAATGAAATGAGATCCCATGCTTCTTTACAGAGCGTAGGGGAACGATGCGGGAGACCCGCACCGCCTTTCTAGGCAAGGTCCTAATGGAGGTGGTTTGCCGTTGCCTTCCTCCGACCGTAATGGGGATGAATGATGATGAAGACGACACAACATCACCCAGTCATCTCGAGGCAGGAAAAATCCGTGACCCCGCCGGGAATCGAACCCGGGACCCTGTGCTCGGGAAGCGAGAACGCTACCGCGAGACCACGAGGGGCGGACCCAAAATGTATACTTAAATTAAAAAGCAGTAAGACGTCAGGTGAAGACGGCATCGTTGCAGAACTACTAATGAACCTCGGACAAAAGTATTTACAGGGACTTATACAAATAACCAAAATCATCTGGGAAACAGAAAAACTTCCTGACGACCGGAAATGTGCAAATATCCACTCGCTGCACAAGAAACGGCAAATGTGAACAACTGCAGAGGTATCTCCCTGCTATAAGTCATCTACAAAATTTGCTCAGCGTACTTACTTCAGAGAACACAAGAACAATTGGGACACAAAATTGGTCAATACCATCAAGGCCTCCGCCCCGGTCGTTCATACATAGGGTAGGAAGGACAGGCACTCGACTCAAAAACACTACGGCTAATCAAACAGACATTGTCTGACACAATATTGCAAGTTAAATTCATGGGTAAAATCTCTGATCCCTTCACGATCAAAAATGGAATACGCTAAATGATGGATTATTCTCACTATTGTTCAACCTAGTCCTGGACAAAGTATTGAGAGAATGGGAAAGAGGACTGAAAATCCAAAGACACTGGAACCTAACACGACCAGGACGATGCCGGGAAAAGGTAGAAATCTCAAACCAAGCTTTCGCAGACGACCTGATCACACTCTCGGATAACAAAGCAATAGCAAATAAACAAACAGAAATACTGAAAGAATGGGCATATAATGTTAGCTAGCGCTTCTCTTTCCAGAAGTCTGGATTCTGCTGCTCAAAATTAAACACACAAAACACGGAAAGATAAACAGAGTCTATAAATGTCTAGGTAAAATCCTCGAACTTACAGGAGGAGAAGAGATCTTACAGAAGACGCGGCTACAAAAAATGAAGAGAGCTTACGCCTGAACACAAGATATATATTATAAGCAATGCACGTCAGTTCAGACATACATCAGACGCTACAGCACAGTAGTCAAGACAGAAATACTGCATGCAAGTGAGACATTGACACTTCATACCAAAAGCGACATGGTAAGCATACTGAATGAAGAACGCCAAATAATGAGAAATATTCTCGGGCCAAAGCTGACAGAAGAAGGATATAGATTACATTCTAGGAAATGCACAGAAAAGATATCAGACCTAGCAGCAGATCTCACAAAAAGAAGGTTAAAATTTTATGGAAACATGAGCAGATTTCTGCCAAATATACACTACTGACAATTAAAATTGCTACACCAAGAAGAAATGCAGATGATAAACGGGTATTCATTGGACAAATATATTATACTAGAACTGACATGTGATTACATTTTCACGCAATTTAGGTGCATAGATCCTGAGAAATCATTACCCAGAACAGCCACCTCTGGCCATAATAACGGCCTTGATACGCCTGGGCATTGAGTCAAACAGAGCTTGGATGGCGTGTACAGGCACAGCCGCCCATGCAGCTTCAACACAATACCACAGTTCATCAAGAGTACTGACTGGATTATTGTGACGAGCCAGTTGATCGGCCACCATTGACCAGACGTTTTCAATTGGTGAGAGATGTGGAGAATGTGCTGGACATTTTCTGTATCCAGGACCTGCAACATGCGGTCGTGCATTATCCTGCTCAAATTTAGGGTTTCGCAGGGATCGAATGAATGGTAGAGCCACGGGTCGTAACACATCTGAAAGTAACGTCCACTGTTCGAAGTGCCGTCAGTGCGAACAAGAGGCGGCCGAGACGTGTAACCAAAGGCATCCCATACCATTACGCCGGATGATACGCCAGTATGGCGATGACGAATACACGCTTCCAATGTGTGTTCACCGCGATGTCGCCAAACACGGATGCGACCATCATGATACTGTAAACAGAACTATGATTCATCGGAAAAAAATGACGTTTTGCCAATCGTGCACCCAGGTTCGTCGTTGAGTACACCATCGCAAGCGCTCCTGTCTGTGATGCAGCGTCAAGGGTAAACGCAGCCATGGTCTCCGAGCTGATAGTCCATGCTGCTGCAAACGTCGTCGAAGTGTTCGTGCATATGGTTGTTGTCTTGCAAACGTCCTCATCTGTTGACTCAGGGATCGAGACGTGGCTGCACGATCCGTTACAGACATGCGGATAAGATGCCTGTCATCTCGACTTCTGGTGATACGAGGCCGTTGGGATCCAGCACGGCGTTCCGTATTACCCTACTGAACCCACCGATTCCATATTCTGCTAACAGTCATTGGATCTCGACCAACGTGAGCAGCATTGTCGCGATACGATAAACCGCAATCGCGCTAGGCTACAATCCGACCTTTTATCAAAGTCGGAAACGTGATGGTGCGCATTTATCCTCCTTACGCGAGGCATCACAACGACGTTTCACCAGGCAACGCCGGTCAACTGCTGTTTATGTATGAGAAATCGGCTGGAAACTTTCCTCATATCAGCGCGTTGTAGGTGTCGCCACCGGCGCCAACCTTGTGTGAATGGTCTGAAAAGCTAATCATTTGCATATCACAGCATTCTCTTCCTGTCGGTTAAATTTCGCGTCTGTAGCACATGATCTTCGTGATGTAGCAATTTTAATGGTCAGTAGCGTATACATGATGAGTCACGTAAGACGTAACACCTCTTGTATTTCGTGAACCGTTACACATATCGATACGCGCTTTTCGGCAAATATTAGAGAGTCGAGGGCACCTATTTTTGTGATTAGCTAGTGTTTTTACCGCTGGTATCAGCGGAGATATTAAAGCAAGTACGGTTTTTTGGAATGAAACCGTATACCTTGTGTAACTGCATTCGATAGCTCTTGAGAAGACAATTACAATGATATAGCGTTTGTTTACGTTGACGTTGAAACCTGTTGTAAAAAAAAAATATTCGAGAAACGTTCTGAAGTTTGACAGAATGTTGAGCGGAATCGGCATTAGCTGTGCAGATACCACCAAGTAGAGCTCTCGTGCTACGCTGTGTCAAAATGTCAACACATTTGTCTGTTTACTTACTTGCACTGCATGCCGCTCGTTTCTCCTTCAGCATTCGTTCCACGCAGACTTGTACACAAATGAGCAGAAGTTGGATATACTACTTTTATGTGGTGAATGTAAAATAAATTTCGTATAACAATACAGTGGTATAGGGCTACCTGTCCGCATTGCGAAATTCCGTCGCGCCAGGCAGTTGCACGAATTATTAAGACGCTAATGCGGACAGGCTGCTCGAACGTCAAAAAGAGCAAAAGAAAGAAGACTCAGACTGACAGAGAACACGAACTGTTGTTCTAGCTACGACGCTGATGAATCCGCGCAGTGGTACGAGACATGTCGCCAAGGAATGTGGAATCAGCCATAAGAGTGTCATTCGCATCTGTATCGACAAAATCTTACATCCTATCATCTGTCACTGCATCAGGCACTCGATGACCGTAACGTCAAACGTCGTACAGAATTTTGTTGGCTTTACCAGGCAGCCGAAAATCCACACTGGCTGCGTCAGGTACAACATCAACGGCGGTGCAGCTAAACGTATGCTGCAGCTCATAGGAAATTACATCGTGGGACCTTACTTCGTCTCAGGAGTTTTAAATGGACATTCGTACGCACATTTTCTGGCCAACAGTCTGCCGGTTTTTCTACATATTCGGTTGTCCATCTCACTCGTCCCGTTTTGCAACGAAATATTGAATGAGAACTTTCCTTGACGTTTGATAGGACGAAATTCTGTTGTCAAATGGTGTGCAAGGTCTCCCGATCTGCCACCTCTTGATTTCTTTCTTCGGGGAGCACTCAAAGATGCAGTCTTTGAAGACACCCCAACTAAGCCAGATGATGTCTGACGTCGAAATGACATTGCAAGCTCTATCATATCATCCACTGTAATTACATCTATTCACCGTTTTCTCGAACGGAGATTGCAAATCTGCCTCTCAGTCTATGACCAACAGTTTGAACAAATGCTTAAATAAAGGGTATAGTTATTTTTCTGGAAGACGAAATACGTTATGAGATTTGGATGGTTACCAAATCATTGTTAGCAAATTGTTTATTTCATTTATGTGTGTACGAAATTGACCTGCAGTGTCAAATAAATCGACAGCTTGTACGGCACGTAGCTGGTAACACTTTCAGCACGGAACGACGTTCCGTTAAGAAGAATATTTATTTCACAGTGTGCAGGTGGTCACCAAAGTAAACTGTTTACTTCAACGAATGTATCCTATGTGATATAATTTAGAGCAGCGTAAGAACAGACAGTTGCCTGACAGCATGTATTTTACCTCTAAGAAGCACGCTGACACGTACAGCAAAAGACAGGTCAAAATTTCCTTCTAGCACTTAGATACTTAATACAGTACTTGCTTTCTTTAGAGTGTAGGAACAGTTCTTCTTTGAAAAACAAACAGTCGATTTCTCCGCTTCAGCTCATGTAAATCTGGGAGGATAAACAAATGTGAAATAGTTTTCCAGTGCCCTTTTTGATACGCTAAATTCAAGCGAACGTCGCATTTCGATATACAACATTGTTATGGGAAACGGTATCTGGAGGGAATAAGGCTTTAGTATCGCAGCGGAGGCCCGTCTTACGTTATAGAACTACACGGTCTGGACTAGAAGGCCTATTTGGCAATGTTTGCACCGCAAATGCCGTTTCCGGCCACCGTCCTCACATTCTGGGACATTTCAGAATTTTTTTACGACGGGTTTCAACGTCAACATTAACAAACGCTATATCACTATAATTGTCTTCTCAAGAGCTGTCAATGCAGTTATAAAAAATATACGGTTCCATTTTAAAAAACGTACTTGTTTCAGTATCTACGTTGATACCAGCGCTAAAAACATTAACCGAACAAAAACATAAGTGCCTCTCGACGTTCTAACATTTGCCGAAAACTGCGTTTCGATATGTGAAACCGTTCACGAAATAAAAGGCATGACACCGCTTTTATTATATATATGGTGAAAGGGGTTATAAGTGCAGATATTGTGATCGTTGGTATTTTAATATATTCCGAGTTCACTGTGTTAGTTAATTTTCTCTGTATCTAACAGTCTTCCTACCATTGCAAAAACGTCACGTGATTTCCTGTCTGATGTTTCCTGCACACGACGCCTGTTAGCATAGATCAAGTATTTGGGTCCATGCGTCCACACATCAACACTCGACGTGCTGCCCAGGCGGTAGTAAGCATTATCGGCTTCCTCATTCCACCTACACTGGAGATACAAACTAACCTAAAAACATACTATTCCTACTAGCTATAATTATTAGCCTACAAATGAAGTAAATACTGATGCAAAGTTCTCGGTACACCGTCTACTGTCACCACTAAAAAAAAAAAAAATCCCTTATATCCCTGATTCTTTGCATAAACGTGTACAAGCAGACTGTTACAGAAAGACACCAAAAAACTTCGAAGTGTTGTAGCGAGTGTCTTGAATAGCAAATTTATCAAAAGAACCTGTGTAATGTTGTTGCATTAATTTGTTCTGAAAGCGGTGCTGATATTCAAGACCATAAAAGTGGGTTAAAAGCTGTGAGCTATCTGAGGAAGTTAACCTTGCATTACTGCGCAACTGTTTCACCAGGTATCCAGTCTAGCTTACCAAATTCCCAACCAGACTAACATTAATTATAATCTTTTAGTACTCATCTTACGATAACCGGTGACATATACACTCCTGGAAATTGAAATAAGAACACCGTGAATTCATTGTCCCAGGAAGGGGAAACTTTATTGACACATTCCTGGGGTCAGATACATCACATGATCACACTGACAGAACCACAGGCACATACACACAGGCAACAGAGCATGCACAATGTCGGCACTAGTACAGTGTATATCCACCTTTCGCAGCAATGCAGGCTGCTATTCTCCCATGGAGACGATCGTAGAGATGCTGGATGTAGTCCTGTGGAACGGCTTGCCATGCCATTTCCACCTGGCGCCTCAGTTGGACCAGCGTTCGTGCTGGACGTGCAGACCGCGTGAGACGACGCTTCATCCAGTCCCAAACATGCTCAATGGGGGACAGATCCGGAGATCTTGCTGGCCAGGGTAGTTGACTTACACCTTCTAGAGCACGTTGGGTGGCACGGGATACATGCGGACGTGCATTGTCCTGTTGGAACAGCAAGTTCCCTTGCCGGTCTAGGAATGGTAGAACGATGGGTTCGATGACGGTTTGGATGTACCGTGCACTATTCAGTGTCCCCTCGACGATCACCAGTGGTGTACGGCCAGTGTAGGAGATCGCTCCCCACACCATGATGCCGGGTGTTGGCCCTGTGTGCCTCGGTCGTATGCAGTCCTGATTGTGGCGCTCACCTGCACGGCGCCAAACACGCATACGACCATCATTGGTACCAAGGCAGAAGCGACTCTCATCGCTGAAGACGACATGTCTCCATTCGTCCTTCCATTCACGCCTGTCGCGACACCACTGGAGGCGGGCTGCACGATGTTGGGGCGTGAGCGGAAGACGGCCTAACGGTGTGCGGGACCGTAGCCCAGCTTCATGGAGACGGTTGCGAATGGTCCTCGCCGATATCCCAGGAGCAACATTGTCCCTAATTTGCTGGGAAGTGGCGGTGCGGTCCCCTACGGCACTGCGTAGGATCCTACGGTCTTGGCGTGCATCCGTGCGTCGCTGCGGTCCGGTCCCAGGTCGACGGGCACGTGCACCTTCCGCCGACCACTGGCGACAACATCGATGTACTGTGGAGAACTCACGCCCCACGTGTTGAGCAATTCGGAGGTACGTCCACCCGGCCTCCCGCATGCCCACTATACGCCCTCGCTCAAAGTCCGTCAACTGCACATACGGTTCACGTCCACGCTGTCGCGGCATGCTACCAGTGTTATAGACTGCGATGGAGCTCCGTATGCCACGGCAAACTGGCTGACACTGACGGCGGCGGTGCACAAATGCTGCGCAGCTAGCGCCATTCGACGGCCAACACCGCGGTTCCTGGTGTGTCCGCTGTGCCGTGCGTGTGATCATTGCTTGTACAGCCCTCTCCCAGTGTCCGGAGCAAGTATGGTGGGTCTGACACACCGGTGTCAATGTGTTCTTTTTTCCATTTCCAGGAGTCTATATAAAAAGACAATTTAAATAAAAAGATATAAATCAGTTTATATTTGGACATTTATTTTAACATTGATGATTGTTCCGTTAAAATTTCAGCATATCAAACTTGATTCATAACTAAACTGGTGCCTAGTTTAGGATTGTGAAAATGTGAGTTTGTAATCTTACGGAACACATCAAACAGGGAGCCAAGATTGGGAGACTACATACAACACTGCATTCATAAAATAACACACGAAGAACGTTGAAACATATGCAAGAGGAAATTAACCACAACCAAACGATTCAATTTTCACCCAAAGAAGTTACATTCGTAGCCCAATCCTGTCCGTCATGAAATTACCACACACTGGTATACTAAATTCGTACTAACTCTCTGTGAAATCTTCCCGAAAAGAATAGCTGAGGGCTACTTTGATGCTTACACCACAAGCTTCACGTGGACAACTTGGTTTACACAAAGAGTGTTGAGAGGCACCCACATGCCTTGCTCATACTGTGGCATCAAGCACTCAGGCCTGCAAGATGAGTGGTCTGCCAAGCGAGTGGATTCATTCTTATTTATCGAGTAACATGATCTCTCGTACTCACAATTAAGTTACAAATTATCCTCCTGTATGAATAATACGCAACGGAAACGCACATCTATTTACAGAACTCTGACTGTTCACTACGCACTGGCAATACCACATTTTCCTTTATTTTTTTTATTCAACGGCTTTTATCGACACGTGGCCATCGCACTGAATATGACTGGCGCACACATTATAAATTCTGGATATCATGACGACATACAATTCGAAGGAAAAGGCCACCAATCTTTTTCTTTTCACTATCTTATTTATTCCGTTAAATTCTATAACCTAAACACACAAATTCTATAACCTACAACAATAACACATGAGAAATTCCGCCCAGTAGGCATGGCTTTACATCGGTGAATCTCTATCTTATGGTCTCGTAATTGTTTAACGCTACAGTGCACTTTCTGGATAGGATGGTGGATCTTTTATTATTTCTCACACTTCGACTCTCGCAATCATCATCACGAAACTTTCCTCCAGACCGAGCAGTACAAAAGGAACACGCATAACCCACTACCTCTGAAACTACCTTGGTACTCTCCCATGCAAACCACACATACTTAAATTACATGACATACACCACACTACAACATGAAATACAACACAGGGAATAGTCACAACATTATCACTTTCAGCTTTCCCACTTCAATTAATATTTATCCCAGTTTCACACGACACTGCCCCACTTCGTAATTCTACTTTCCTACTATGAACTCTGGAGATATATGCACGTCTTCCTGTGCAATGCAAGCCAAGTGGCGTTGCTGGATAGACGGCTGACTCACCTTGTTTCTCTCTCAGAGTATTCTAGTCTGAATCAAGCATCACATGGAAACATATCTCGCAAAGTAATATAAAGAACATATTCATCACACACACGAGTCCTCAACTGATACTATGGACGAGTACTTCTCTTTATCTTTTGTCTCATACACAGATTGAGATTCACACAGTACTCACCACGTGGAAGTACTCGCCTCTAATTTCAAGTCCTGCACACGCTATTTCTTAAATATTTCAACTTATAGTACACACGCTAGTAATTCAGCTTAACCTAAGCAAATGGAAGTATTTCAACTTATTGCTACACGTGGTTTCATTGTGACCGTTGGTCACTTCCGAAGATTTCTACGATCCCATTAATATTACCTGCCTGACATTTAATTCTCCCCACAAAAGTTCCTGAAATAGAGAAATTATTATTTCAAACTACTCTTAAATATTCCACATGCATAACATGTCTCCACTCTTTTGTCTTTATGGAGCACAACTAAGAGAGGTCTCAACAGCACAAGACCCGGCGGCAGAGTGCCGAAACATGGCCGTTCTTTAGTTCACCTCGCACCTCTGCCGAAGTGGGGGAGCACCTTATTGGTCAGCCACATTTCAGGCGCTCAAAGCTCAGGTAAATTTCATCTCTTTGGTCCCACCAACGGTGGCCAAAGGATCGTCTCGAAGATGATCATATATTCACATTCACTATCTGCAGTTAGGAGACGACCATACATTCATTCATTTCACAGATCTCACCAAACTGGATGTAGAGATTTATTTTGTGAGAGTGCACATGTGATCAATTAAATAAGTAAATTGTCTTTCTTTCCTACACTGGTATCCGGCTTCGCTGCAATAATTGAAATTGAGTTATTTTACAAAAAAAAGTCTTGTTCTGACAAAAATAATGAAGTATGTTGTACCTATTATCAATGTCGGGCAGTACTGTACCCTTTCACCACCGGCTACCTATGCAGAAAAAAATGCAATGCAAGGGTAGTTCCGAACATTTTTTTAAGAAGGCTGTATTAGAACAAACGTAGCAAGTCATCAAAATAACCAGGAGGATACCTTAGCCCCTGGTGACCCCAAATAGACGTCCAAATGCTGTTACTTTACCAAATTATTGACACAGTTGTTGCATTATTGTACTCTCAACAATCCGGAGTAACGTACACCTACAAATTTACAACAATCCACATGACAAATAAAACATTACATCATACAAATAAAAAATAATGTTGAGATAAAAATTTGCTTAGTTACCGGGATCTCCGTTATTTTTAGGAGTAATCCAAATCAACAAAAGAAAAAAATTGCGTACACTAGTTCCATGTATATTGTCAGGCTCCATACCATTACCATAAAATATACATCAAACCCACAGAGAAATAAAACTGAGAAGAAAAACAATGATATATACCACAAGTTACATACTGGTTATGTAATATAGTCAACCTAAGACATCATGTCATACCTCATTAACTATCATCACTTAAGCAATTGCTGCCACTACTCGACTGTGAGTTTAACCTTATCCTTGTCCACCAGTACAAATACTTGCTGCTGAGCTAGTCAGTCCATCAACTCTGATCAATACACGCAATAAATAGTTAGCAATAAGTGCTTGAATCCACTAGTAACTCTCGTATCTTACTCTACTGCTCGTTTCTCTGTTGTTACACATTTATACGACAAGAACTTGCATTTCGACTAGCCTTCGTTACACTTTAACGTGAAATATCACCACTGTGATAATGCAAATAAGTGGCTTCAGTCAACACACCAACAAGATTATTACTGTTCACGACATCAAAATGCATCAGTTAATTCCGATATTTGTTGTGCAATGCAAACTCTTGTCCCCTGTGGCAACCTTACTGACCAATGCAACAAGAGCCACTACGTTAGTATTACGCCACTGGCTAATAATTAAAGCATCATTGTACTAAATATTCTAATAAACATGCTACGTGAACTGGTAACCCAGAACAAACAAAAAAAAAACACTAATTATTCTAAACACAAATGTTAATGAAAAACAATTACACTTGCTGTCCCTTCTGGAATGAAACATATAAAAAATTTACACAATTACAAGTACAAATACATTATTCCCTATCTCGCGAGTCACACAGAATCATTTCATTCTGTGATGTTCTTGGGGTCAAAAAAGTTCTGACAGGTTCCCTAGAAACACTGTCTCGGTGTCAAAGCCCTCCGATGGTTACCCGGACGAAAGTCTTTAGGTCACTCAAATCTGCATTTTGATCACGCACTTAACAGTAAACTGTATCTCACATTAAACACAAATGTCATAGTCACTCTCCCAGTACCATCCACACGAATCTGGTCGTCCAGAAATGGCCCTACAACTATTATTACCCACGGTTCTGTCCTTTCAGTTCATGGTGTAATTAAAAGTCGTAAGTTCCAACAAACAGCACCTATTCGCGCACCAATTAAAGAAATGTCTCCTACTACAAATGCAAATGTCAATGTCCCACTTTAGTTTCTTGCGTTCATACACTAATTAGTCACCAAACGACAACTGTCCTCTTTAAGTATACCAAGCGTCCCACATGCAATTCACAAAGCACACTTAACAAGTCACTGCCAAAAGTTTATGGATCCCACCGATTAGTGATCAAGACAAAACAAAACAATCGTCCTGTTTGCTAAAGACAAAATCTTTTCCACCACTCACAACGTGGGAACACCAGTCCTTCACTTTCCACCTTATGGAGACATACGAGCAGTCATCTTGTTTCACGGCTCCACAGTCCAGTACTAGTTAATAGTTGCTGGTAAAAAATGCCCACCGGCTCTGCCACACGTCGTTCATTCTGCCGTGGCGCCGCCGTGCGAGCAGAAGAAACCACCCGCTGTTGCCTCCGCGGGATACTTTCCCCAGTCGTAAGGGTGGCGGAACTTATGTATGGCCAGTGGTACGTGCATGTCGCCCCAGGCCGTTGACCTGCTGTAGCAGGCGCGTGGAGTGTACCTCGACCAGCAGTGGAGTGGGGAGCACACCGGCTCTGTTGCCTCTCCCATGCCGATGTCTGCTTGGCTTATGTGGTATGGGCACGTTCTGTGTAGCCCCTCAGCGCTATGACACCCAATCAGTCAGACCCTTCCGTACATCTCGCAACATTACAGACAAAAGGATATTCTTACAGTATTTAAATACTCATTGATTACATGTATGGTCTATTAGATACATTGGTAATAAAAGAATCTTTGTTCTAAAAAAAACATAAAAGCATACACCCTAGTTTTCTACACATACAACATCAACATTTATCTCTATTCTATATACAGCCCACACTTGTGCTGTTGATTGTACCTGTCGTCCCTCACACAAAACATGAACGTGTCAAAAAAAAAAAAAGGAATAAGAAACAATCTATACAGCTCATAGTTACAATATCAAATAGTAGACTACTCTAACATCCTATCACCATGAAAATATTAGAAACTGTTGATTCTAAAACTACAATATACAATGAACCTTTGTGCTTGTGACAGACTGAAATTAATACCCCTTGAAAGTGTTCTAACAAAAAATAAGAAATAATCTACACAGTTCACAATTACCTACCACATGTTGTTAAATAGTTAACTACTTTAACATCCTAACACAATAAACATTTTAGAAACTGATGACTAAATCTCCAACATACAATGCACCTTTGTGCTTGTGACAGACTGAATTTAGTATCTCTTTATATATTTTACACTTTTATTATATATCACAACATTTCTAGGACATGTATGTACCATCCACATGATGTCAGATCCTGACCTGCCATTGAAGTTCATCCAAATCAAACAATAAAGCACAATAATGTTTTAGTTATGGATCGGTAGCATCCCCTTTACAGGAGTGTGCGCATTGATCACACTACTCTACGACTCTCACTCACCAGACATCACATTTTCCTTCTCATTCAATCCATTAATACACTAACAGAATAGGTCTAGAAGTCAGCTAACCTTAACACCACCACACTCACGACAACATACCATACCTTTGCTCCCTTATACTCAACCACATAACACATGAAGCTGTTTCGGAGATAGCATTCCAGTTCCCGAATTCGTTCTTTCACTCTGGCACCTCTCTCCATTGGCCTACCTCTGCATCCACTTTACCGATTATTCATCCTGCTAAATATCGACTTAGAATTGCGACATTTCATCTAAGAACTAGAAATACCCAAATTTTCATCCTGCAAAGTAACTGTACACATTCTTGGTACTGTTTTGAATAGTTATACTGGCACCAGGCTTCAACAACAGCAACAAAAATTACTTTTTTTTTTCATGTTGCAAATGTTATGGTAAGAATTAGATTTACACTCTTATTACATCTTACATCAGTATTCCACAACGTTCACCATCTGGATCTCATACTCCCTTTATGTCCCTTCACGTTGTGCAGTTGTCCTCATCTCTCCATTCGTATTTCGGCTCTCCGTCCGTCCACGACTTCATCATTTCCTGGTCTTCCTTCGCCATTCGCATCAATCTCGATTGCAGCATACACAGGCCTCTCTGTAACATACATCTAAGACATCTCCACATTATTAATTCTACTCACCTTTCTTTACCAATCTTTAATCACGTCGAATCTCTCTTTCTTAATCACACTGCTTCCCGTTGCTTCTCTCCTTAAATATCACCTTTATCCCCAATATATTTATCACGTCGCTTCTCTCTCTATCTACCATCTTTATCCACTCATTAATCATCACGTCGTTTCTGCTTGATCCTTATTCATATGACAAAAAATACGTACATACACCACTCTGTCGACTCCTGTTCATGACTCATTCGACCAGTCTATTCCGTCATACTTCCTGACATCCCGCCTGAAAATTCTTATGTTCGATTTGACCCTGCACAACGTTACACACCACAAATAAAAAGACTGACTATCTACCATAAATTGCCTACTTTCGATCTATCCTTAACTTTTCCATAATTTGATGTTAGAAATGTGATGAAGCCCACACGATTGTTTTCCCTTGATCGTCTCTATCAGTACAGCATTTTCAAGGACAATCCGCCTCACTTTGAATGGTCCACTATACACAGTAAAGAATTTGCTAGTTAGGAATATGTGTTTACGTGAAAATTAAATGTGTGCAGAGAGTATACAAGCTGGGAGAGATGGGACAGCCCAAGTGTTAGAAACTTTGGTGCTAGTGGCCTCTTTCACTAACACCAGATTACGAACAACCATACACAGCACCTCATTACAACTGTCACCACGACTATGACATACTATAGATCAGATGGCATCTAATTTGAAAACTTCGATCACATTACTGATGTTACCTGTAACAGCAGTATAAACGTACCCTATTCCATACAGATCACAATGTTGACTTATTACATTACATGTTAAGTACCTGCAATAGTCAAAACGCACTAATTAATCTGCACTCATTGGCATTATTACATAACATTTTAGCAACTGGTTTCTTTGAGGAAACAGTCCTTTTACTTTACTGTTCGAAATAAAAATTTGCAAATTTTGCTCTGAGAGACCAGCCTAACAGATGCCATTACTGGTGTTTTATTCTCTGATCAGAAGTATGGTATTTGCATTCCTACATATCTGTAGAGTATGTCTGCTACATAGACAATTTTCAGTGCCAGCGGCATGTGTTTTAAGGCAAGATGCTAAGGGCTGATATGTTGGATTAGTTTCTCCTATCCATCAATCTATTACGATAAGAAAGAAATGCCAGGATTCCATGCTCTCCAGTCATTCTGATAGTTTCTGCCGTTCCTATCCTCGACTTTGTCTGGCCTACGAGTCGTGTCTCCGTTCACAATGTTCCTCTCATTACCCAGTTCCTGTGACAAGTGTTCAAATGACGCAGAATCGTCTACACCTCTGCCTGCTATCGCTATATCTCTGCGCAATTTCACTGGCAGCTTTGTTATACAGATCCTAATGAGCTCCCCAGGTTCGTATGGCACCTCCAAATACCTATTTCGTCTCAGCACTTCCTGATAGCACGACACTGGATCTCTTATACCACCTTCGTTACAATTTGGCATCATCAATATGCTTTGCTTAACATGGTCCTGCTTACTTTTCGACCAGAATTCATTTAAAAACTTGTCATAAAATATCTTGTAGCTACTACAGTCTTTAATAACTTCCTGCATTTTCGCTCTAGCCTCGTCCCTCAAATGGTTACACACAAACTTCACTTTGAGGAGCGGTCCCTACGATGAAGGTAATGAATCTTGAAATTGAGACAGCCACAGGCATGGATGTTGGTAATTATCAGTATCCGGAAAACAAGTGTACGTTTGTACCGACACGAAGAGCCTCCTACATTCTTCTTCCGCATTTATGTTTTCCGACCTTGGACTATACCCAGTTGGGTTTGCCACCTGTTTTATCCGACACAACGGTTCTTCCTCTTTCTGCCTATTTCCGTTTTTGGAATTTATCTCACTCTCCCTCTGCAATCTACCTAGTGGTGTTTCACCTTTGCTTCTGCACGCTAATTGCAACTGTGCTAGTTCTTCCCTATGTTTCCTATTTGTTTCTAATTGTGCCTCATTAAACTGTAATAGTGACTGTATCTCCCCCTGGTTGGCATAAACCTCCCGCTGCGTACTGTCAGAGCCTGTCTCGCCTCTTATACTGATCTTTTCTACATCTGCACTATTCGTATTCATTCTGACCACTACCTCTTTGATTCGCTCGTCCGGCAACACGTCCCTACGTTCAGTAGTATCACTCTCTATTGCAAATACTTGTACCTCCAAATTATTAGCTTTTTCTTTCACGGCGTCACATACTTGCTTCAACGCACCCAGATTCTTCTCCCCCTCATCTAACCGATTATTAACTGCGGGCAGACGCTCATCGATAACTGTGTGTAGCTTCCTCATTGCCTCTTTATTTCCCTTATCCAATGCCTCCATACATTCCTTACTATCTTTATCCATCGCTTCCAATCTTTCCTTATTATCTTTATCCATCGCTTCCAATATTTCCTTAATCTCCCTATGTATCTCCTTATTATCTCTATCCATCGCTTACAATCTTTCCTCATTCTCCCTATCTCTCTCCTTATTATCTCTATTCATCGCTTCCAATCTTTCCTTATTATCTCTATTCATCGCTTCCAATCTTTCCTTATTATCTCTATCCATCCTCTGTAAGAACTGCAGTAGCACATTGTCATTTGCTACTTTCGGTTTGCTCACCTCATTCGCCTGAGAAACGGTAGCTTCCCTGAAGCCCGTCTCACACGGAGCAAGGTTCGCTGCAAGTTTGCGAGATAGCGTGCATGCCTGCCGGCTTGCAGGGAAAGGAGCCAGCTATCTTCCATGCCGAAGCTGTCCCACGGTGCAAGACCGGCAGCTAGTTGTGTTGTGATCGGCTGCATGTTGTATCAAACGAAGATGGCTGCTTCAGGTACAGATTTTCAGAGCAAACTGTCGTTATTAGCTGTTTTGATGCTAAACAATGCAGAAATGCACGTTAATGGGAGAAGAAAGAATGGATGAAAAACTGGATTAAGAGGAGAAACGCTGGAAAAGGTGCGCTATTCATGCTTCATAAAGAGTTGAGGTTAGTTCGCATAACACCTACTTTTGTTTGAAAAGTATCACCATTTCATTACTGTTTGATTTAATAAATATACCAATAATGACTGTTATAACCGACTTTATTTTATAGGATAGAAGATGGTACATCCTTTGTAAATTTTATACGAATGGATGTATTGGTATTTTGCTTCAGTCGCTTCCTTGGACCACTGCAGTGCCATTATTTAATAATTATATGAACTTCCTAGCGCACCTCACAACAGCAAGCTGCTATCAACAAAGGCTTCCCGCCCAAGTTTTCCGCGTCTGACGTCACAAACGAAACGCTTCATGATTGGCCAACGCAGGTAGCATGCAGGGAACCTTGCAAGAAAAATAGCACTGGACCTATCCTGGAAATCTTGCAAGGTTCCCAGGAAGGTAGCCCGCTAGCAGACGACGGACCCCGCAAGGTAGTTGCTGCGCGAGCCAGCAAGGAAACTTAGAGCATATCTTGCTCCGTGTGAGACGGGCTTAAGGGTAGCTACACTTTCACTACATACCTGACCTAGTCCCGGCTCGCCCGCGTCGTCGGGAAAACCCCCAACTGCGGACAAAGCCTGCCACTTAAAGGATCACCTAGCCGTGGTCCGCTAAACAATTCAGCCCCTTCCGAGTGTTTGCCGTTCTCGCTCATTAACCCAAGGTAGACACCTACTTCCTGCTGCACTCCTACGTTCACCCCAGAATCACTATTCTCCATGGTGACTACATTTTTCCGACTGTGACCTAGTTACTACGGACATTACGCGAAAAAAATTATACAGCAATCTTCAGCCTTGGACTATGTAGCAACAGATTACATAAAAAAAATTAAAGATCTTCACCAATCCAGAAAGAAATTGCAAACAAAAAAAATTTACTCCTTAGCGCTATCACAATATATTCCATCAAAAAAAATCTTAACAGCAAACCCTAACAGCAAAATATCCTGGCAGGGTCGAAATCATGAGAGGCACCCAAATGCCTCACTCATACTGTGGTATCAGGCACTCAGGACTGCAAGATGAGTGGTCTGCCAAGCGAGTGGATTCATTCTTATTTATCGAGTAACATAAACTCTCGTACTCACAATTAAGCTACAAATTATCCTCCTGTATGAATAATATGCAACGGAAACGCACATCTGACTATCAGTAATTTGAAGAACTCTGACTGTTCACTACGCACTGGCAATACCACATTTTCCTTTTTTTTTTTTATTTAATGACTTTTATCAACACGTGGCCATTGCACTGAATATGAGTGGTGCACACATTATAAATTCTGGATATCATGACAAGATACAATTCGAAGGAAAAGGCCACCAATCTTTTTCTTTTCACTATCCTATTTATTCCGATAAATTCTATAACCTAAACACACAAATTCTATAACCTACAACAATAACACATGAGAAATTCCGCCCAGTGGGCATGGCTTTACATCGGTGAATCTCTATCTTATGGTCTCGTAATTATTTAACGCTACAGTGCACTTTCTGGATAGGATGGTGGATCTTTTATTATTTCTCACACTTCGACTCTCGCAATCATCATCACGAAACTTTCCTCTAGACCGAGCAGTACAAAAGGAACACACATAACCCACTACCTCTGAAACTACCTTGGTACTCTCCCATGCAAACCACACACACTTAAATTACATGACATACACCACACTACAACATGAAATACAACACAGGGAATAGTCACAACATTATCACTTTCAGCTTTCCCACTTCAATTAATATTTATCCCAGTTTCACACGACACTGCCCCACTTCGTAATTCTACTTTCCTACTATGAACTCTGGAGATATATGCACGTCTTCCTGTGCAATGCAAGCCAAGTGGCGTTGCTGGATAGACGGCTGACTCACCTTGTTTCTCTCTCAGAGTATTCTAGTCTGAATCAAGCATCACATGGAAACATATCTCGCAAAGTAATATAAAGAACATATTCATCACACACACGAGTCCTCAACTGATACTATGGACGAGTACTTCTCTTTATCTTTTGTCTCATACACAGATTGAGATTCACACAGTACTCACCACGTGGAAGTACTCGCCTCCAATTTCAAGTCCTGCACACGCTATTTCTTAAATATTTCAACTTATAGTACACACGCTAGTAATTCAGCTTAACCTAAGCAAATGGAAGTATTTCAACTTATTGCTACACGTGGTTTCATTGTGACCGTTGGTCACTTCCGAAGATTTCTACGATCCCATTAATATTACCTGCCTGACATTTAATTCTCCCCACAAAAGTTCCTGAAATAGAGAAATTATTATTTCAAACTACTCTTAAATATTCCACATGCATAACATGTCTCCACTCTTTTGTCTTTATGGAGCACAACTAAGAGAGGTCTCAACAGCACAAGACCCGGCGGCAGAGTGCCGAAACATGGCCGTTCTTTAGTTCACCTCGCACCTCTGCCGAAGTGGGGGAGCACCTTATTGGTCAGCCACATTTCAGGCGCTCAAAGCTCAGGTAAATTTCATCTCTTTGGTCCCACCAACGGTGGCCAAAGGATCGTCTCAAAGATGATCATATATTCACATTCACTATCTGCGGTTAGCAGACGACCATACATTCAGTCATTTCACAGATCTCACCAAACTGGAAGTAGGGATTCATTTTGTGGGAGTGCAGATGTGATCAATTAAATAAATAAATTGTCATTCTTTCCTACACTGGTATCCGGCTTCGCTGTATTAATTGAAATTGAGTTATTTTACAAAAAAAATGTGTAGTTCTGACAAAAATAATGAAGTATGTTGTACCTATTTTCAATGTCGGGCAGTAGTATACCCTTTCAGTGTAACTCCAAAATAATTTTGATAGTTAAAATAAATTACATCGAAACGCAATTTACAAAAGAAAAACCTCAAACTGGTTACTATCGTCTTACTATTAACCTGATGGGTCAAACAATTGTATAAGCACGTGGTGCTGGTCTCACAAAGTACACCCCACTTGGGTTGAACATAAAGAAAAGTTGGTATATTGAAAAATATTGTCAAGACGAGACGCTATAATCTCACGCACATTCGCATTAAAGATCGATAATCTTAGAGTTACTGATCAACACGTGGTTCCACTTTACTCACAAAGTAGTGACAAAGGAACTACCAGTAGATATTCTGAACTTCACACTCGAATTACACTGCGTTGCAATTTAAAATAACATTAGATATTTTAGAACTAAACCGGAAATAAAAGTGATTAACTTTTCAGTTAGGCTGAACTTAAGAAATCCGTTGTCCTACGGACTTAGCAGACACGCACTTAGTCGGAGATCTTACCACTTCAGACACCCGCCGCAGACAGACTGACCTGGACGCTACCGAGTGTGCTTAACAGATACAAACGGAAGTGACCAGAGAGGCAGCTTCCTATACCAACATGACAAGGGACAGACAGGACCATTCTAAAAATTGAAACCTCTCTGCTTTCATAAAGCGTAGCTACCTGTTCCGACGTTGGTCCTACTGTTGTCTAGCAGACAGGCTTGTCTGCTACCATCAAGCATGCAACTACAAATACATTTGCTCATTCATCCTCTCACACAGAAAGGAAGGGGGATGACAGTATCTTATCATATACAGTATATAAAAGAAAGCGGATGAAGGTTCCGTATGAGACTGTGTGACATGAATTACATATAAACTGTGTTTTAAAGTGTAGTAGTGTGACAGATCGTTCTTGTTTATGTGTAAAAGTAACACGTTTCACTGCTCAGTCTCCTCCCAGATAATCAGAAACACCACAGTAAATTTAGAAGAGGAATTTATGCCGTAAATGACAACAGATTTAAGAAATTATCATGAAAGGAATCCAACAGAGACCTTTCAAAACCCCAATGCTCTGGGTAGAGAGTGTGCAGGGAATTTTCTGGCCATGCTAGGACATTCCCAAGCAGGCTTCTCACACCCAACTTAAACCAAAAATGTAAAGAAAAGGCAAAAGGTCACTAGCTACTTGCTAAAACACAATAATTTCAATACATCTTTAGAATATACATGTTTCAAAGAGAAAAAAACAATGTGTGACACCTATTTAAAAGATAGTGTAGACCTAATTCGGTCAGCAAGTAAAAACAATGGTCCCTGTGTCATTAATATGAAAACAATTTCTGGTTGTTACTCTTATGGAGTTCACCAGTAGTTGCTCATTGCAAGAGCCAACTGATCACAGGAAAATTTATGACTGTTTATTAACAAGTAAAATTTATGAAAATAGCAATGGTGCCAAAGCAATTAAAAAAATATTAAAATAACATCAGTATTATAAAGCAGAACATTACAATGCACAATCCGCAAAAGCAAAAAAAAATTTATAAGGGAAAAAACATGTTTTACAAAGTGGTTATCGCAAAAAAATTCTATATCTTATAAAACTAAAAATTTGTAGAATTAAAATAACTTTGTGGCACTAATTTAGTCACTCCACTATCTTTCAGCCTCATTCTGCCAACGGCCTTGTCAAAGGGGGCGGAGGAGTGGATAGAGGTTCAGGGCACTCTCTTGTCCTAGGGGTGGGAAATTGCCGCTAAAGGCGGAAGAATCAGCATTGACCAACGACATGAGGATTCAGAAGGCAATGGAAACCACTGCATTAAAGACACGTAACGTGTATCAAGAGGACAAGTGGCCTGTAATTGAAGAAGTGTCATTATGATCTCTCCATTGGCAAAAGATTCCGGAATAGTCCCCCACTCGGATCTCCAGGAGGGGACTGCCAAGGGGGAGGTTACCATGAGAAAAAGATTGAATAATCAACGAAAGGATAACGTTCTACGAGTCGGGGCGTGGAATGTCAGAAGCTAGAACGTGGTAGGGAAACTAGAAAATCTGAAAAGGGAAATGCAAAGGCTCAATCTAGATATAGTAGGGGTCAGTGAAGTGAAGTGGAAGGAAGACAAGGATTTCTGGTCAGATGAGTATCGGGTAATATCAACAGCAGCAGAAAATGGTATAACAAAATAGTTCAAATGGCTCTAAGGACAAAGGGAATTAACATCTATGGTCATCAGTCCAATAGAACTTAGAATTACTTAAACCTAACTAACCTAAGGACATCACACAAGAGCCAGTCATCACGAGGCAGAGAAAATCCCTGACCCTGCCGGGAATCGAACCCGGGAACCCGGGCGCGGGAAGCGAGAACGCTACCGCACGACCACGAGCTGCGGACAATGGTATAACAGGTGTAGGATTCGTTATGAATAGGAAGGTAGGGCAGAGGGTGTGTTACTGAGAACAGTTCAGTGACCGGGTTGTTCTAATCAGAATCGGCAGCAGACCAACACCGACAACGATAGTTCACGTATACATGCCGACGTCGCAAGCTGAAGATGAACAGATAGAGAAAGTGTGTGAGGATATTGAAAGGGTAGTGCAGTATGTAAAGGGGGATGAAAATCTAATAGTCATGGGCGACTGGAATGCAGTTGTAGGGGAAGGAGTAGAAGAAAAGGATACAGGAGAATATGGGCTTGGGACAAGGAATGAAAGAGGAGAAAGACTAATTGCAATCCCGCCGTATCTGCCTTCTCATGAAGTTTCTCTTGGTGGCCCGTGTCACGTACTTCTCGATTTGGTTCCACGTTTGTGTTGTCAAATTCGTGCGGTATCCTCGTTTGACACGCCAGGTTGATATTCCTGGGCAAGGATGACACTTAATGGCTTTTCTTTGTGCTACCCTTGGCTACCAGAGAACATCGAACTATGATTTACTGTCGCTTGACAGTGGGCATCCGCCAAGAAACGTTTAAGGCACTTCTCCAAGAGTTGGAATATAATACAGGAGAATGCCCGCCTAATCAGGCCCAAAGTTATTACGGGGCACAGCAGCACGACTGCAGTCGTGGCCGTAGTACTAATCAACGGCGTGACTGGTCGTCGCGACGCGAACGGAACAATAACCGGGACCGGCCGTATAGAAACTGGGGTGACAGTCGCAAACACAGGTGGAACAATGGAAATGATCGAAGACGTGGACAAGATCGTGAACGCAACAGGTACAGCAATCAGAATCGATACTACGGTGAACACGTGGGAATAGGATTGTAGGCGGAGCGCCACATGATGTTGAAATTCGGCCGGCTAGCCTTGACATAATCCAGCAAATGGAAATGAACAAAATCGGCAATGACAAATGATCAGCGCGGAAGGCGCCCAGTCGGAACAAATGAGCGATAATGATAAAGATGTTTCTATGTGATTGATTGAAGTGCTGTTTGTGGTTTTTTTTCTCTTTCCTTGTGCAATTACGATTTAGGTTGGTTCAAATGTGAAGATAAAAGGTTTCTTTGTGAACGAGTAAAATGTTGTTTATGGTTGTTTTGTGCAAATTGAAAACGGTCGCTCCTGAGAGAAGCAAGATCTGTGTTGAATTAATGCAAAGCTCAAGGGAATATCCGATCTGTGGGTATTATGGGTCTGGCAAACCCAGGTCCCCAGCTGTTAGTAGCCTTGTTTCCGATTTTCTGCTTTCAGTGCTACTATCTATCTATTACTATTCTATATCTGTCAGTATAAATGATGATCTCTTACTATAGTATACGTGCTGTATGAATATTTTAAAATAGGAGAACTCTGAGAAAGGAATGAGTAAGTTTAGAATCTTGAAAACAGGATGCAATAATACGATGGTTTAACCATTGGCTTCCCAACATGCGATGATATGTTAATATTGATGATGTATGTCTTTTTTGTTCTTAATAGCTGAGTATGTAAAGTGCTGTCTGTGGATTTCGTCAGTATATTGATTCCCTTCAAGGTGAAAGAAGAATTCTGGTTTGTGTAATTTACGTGGCCTTGAAATGTTATTGTGGTAGTCAAATACGAGCAGCTTTTCAGCAAATGGAGACTGGAACAGAAATATGGATCCTTTCTGTAGTCTTGATGGATGTTGAGCCAGAGCCTGAAAAATTATTCTGCATTAATACTTGCCCTAGAAAAGCGACGTTTATGTGTTTTGCTGATGCTGTAAGCATTACACCATACTGTTTTCGCTGGTGCAGGATGCACTGCAGCCTATATGAGTTGAACTGAAGAAATTTCCCTCTTGAAGGTAGAGGAAGTGTTGTGGATTGGCAAGACAGCCAATCCACTATGAGGAAGCCGAAAGGCACGCGTTTAAGTTCACGCAGGCTGGCGTGAGGTCTGGATCAGGACACGGAAATGAGACTAGCAAAAAAGGTACGTAGCTTCTGGAATACTTAACTTTAGTCCATAATTGGTGAACATCACTCTTGACGGTACATGTGTTACAGCATCAATAGTAACTGGTAATGGCGCCTTGCTAGGTCGTAGCAAATGACGTAGCTGAAGACTATGCTAACTATCGTCTCGGCAAATGAGAGCGTAATTTGTCAGTGAACCATCGCTAGCAAAGTCGGCTGTACAACTGGGCGAGTGCTAGGAAGTCTCTCTAGACCTGCCGTGTGGCGGCGCTCGGTCTGCGATCACTGATAGTGGCGACACGCGGGTCCGACGTATACTAACGGACCGCGACCGATTTAAAGGCTACCACCTAGCAAGTGTGGTGTCTGGCGGTGACACCACAGGAAGATTAAATAAGTTTCATTATGGGACCGAAGGAGAGCTTGGTTTAATGTAATAAGGATTAAGCAAAACATTTGTCATTTAAACTACAGGAGGATTCGGATCTTTTGTGTCAGTTGTAAGATCAATAGGATGTTAAGGTGAAACTGTTTTACAGAATAGAGGAGACCACAATTTTGCCATTCATGAGAAATGAATCCAGAATAACCACCACAGGCGAAGTAACTGATTTGGAAGCGAAAGGTAACTTAATGAAGGAACGAAATTGGAGCAAAATGGGTAAGAAAATGTAATATAACCTGTAGGATGAAAATATTTTTTCCCTTCTCAGAGTCATCTGCATGATTAATTCTTGTGATAACGTAATTTTGGATGAAATTGTCTTACTGTTTTATGTATGAACATATGAGTATGATAAATGTATAATTGCGAGTATCTTATCAGGTGTGCCAACTGGTATAAATGTTTTGGCGTGCAAATAACCATTGTTCTTTTTACTATGTATGTTTAAGGAAAGTTTCTCCATATTTATCATGTGACAAGACATATGCCGTGAGCGTCAAGAAGAGGACGAATTAGAACAATGTTGTAGTGGTATAAACACTGTGCTGAAGTAGTATTGAAGTAGCTTGTTGGATTAACTAGTAGTGGATTGAAGTACGATTTTGAGTAATACATGTTTATGGGTAGTTAGTTTGTAGTATAGTCAACAGGTGTGCATGTGTGTGTGTAAATAACATGTGAACGCTATGCTGCCCTGACCTATAATTGCACAAGGCATAATCCTATTCATTTTAGTGAATTAACAAGTAGCATTTGATTTATTATAACGCAAGTGAACCACATTAGAGATGTGGATTTAGATATTATATTGTCAGTTCATTTAATTTTTATTTTTATACTGTCAAGTCATTTCACTTTTATTTTCTATATTTTCAAATCATTTAACTTTTATTTTTATATTGTCGATTCATCTAACTCTTTTATTTAAAAAAATTAAGTCTCACTTTTGTTCTTAAAAATTGTGAAAGACAATACTAAGTGGTATTATGTATGACATTTTGTAATCACATAACTATGATGACCAATTTCTGTGAATGCAGTTGAGAACATGAAAGTGAACCGGCTAAACTCTTACGAGACAGCGGGAGCAGCGAGGAGGAGGACTAGTTGTAAACAGGTGGGTTTCCCAGCAGGACACACTGTCAACGGGGCCACTTCGGGAGCGCGGTCGACAACAAAAGAAGGGTAGGGGACAAACACTTTCCCTTGCACCCGGAGCTAATGGCCAGCCTCACCAGTGCGACCCTTCGGGGAGGCGATGTCCTGAGATGGCCGAGCGGTCCACCTCGCGGAAATCCGTCTGCTGGCAACGCTCCACACGCAAGCAACTGTGACAAGACGGCCACAGTGAAACGACAGAAGACAGGGGATAAAGGGGCGTGGAGCCTTTTGACAGGTACTGTACAGAGAAACTTACAGACGTCAACGACGACTATCAACATTTCTTGGCGGAAGCCCATTGTCAAGCGACAGTAAATCATGGTTCGGAATTCTCTGGTTGCTAAGGGTGGCACAAAGAAGAGCCACTAAGTGTCATCCTTGCCCAGGAATATCAAAGCGGCGAGCTAATTGAGGATAACTCATGAATTTAACAACACAAGGGGCGTGGAGCCTTTTGTCACGTACTGTCCAGAGAAATTGGCAGACTTCAACGACACCTATCAACATTTCCTGACGGATGCCCACTGTCAAGCGACAGTAAATCATAGTTCGGTGTTCTCTGGTTGCTAAGGGTGGCACAGAGAAGAGCCATTAAGTGTCATCCTTGCCCAGGAATATCAACCTGACATGTCAAACGAGGATACAGCACGAATTTGACAACACAAACATGGAACCAAATCGAGATGTACGTGACACGGGCCACCAAGAGAAACTTCATGAGAGGGCAGAGACGGCAGGATTGCACGCAACAGATGGACAAAAATCCCTACTGACAGCTGCAGCGACGAACCCGCCCCCCCCCCCCTATTATATTGTGCCTTGGAACAGTGGAAGTACTGAGTGTGTCAGTGAACAGTGATTATACGGTTCTTAGTCCAATACATATACGTGTGTTCTTTCAGAGAAACTTTGATCGTGTATTTTGCATGGGTTCGATTTAATGATTTTTTTTTTATTAGACTGACTCTTGTATTTTGCACGTGTTTTATTTATTGGTGTTTTTTTTAGACGTTGACTACTGTAGTTTCAGAGCTGTTTTATTTCTCAATGTTTGTTTTTGTGTGGTGTATTAGATTTGTGATATTTTGTTTCGTAAATTCATTCCTGTGGCTTTGCTTCGTTTATCAGTCAGATAGCTATTCATGCTCATTGGACTGTGATCGATTAGCCTTTGCATGGGGCATATTTATAGTGAGGAACCCCTTAAGGGTAACAATCACATAATTAATTGTAGTTTCAGTATAATGACAAAGTTTGCTAACTAACTGAAAGATAGTAGTTCTGTGCTGATCATTTGTCATTGCCGGTTTTGTTCATTTCCATTTGCTGGATTATGTCTAGGGTTAGCCGGCCGAATTTCAACATTATGTTGTGCTCCGCCTACAATCCTATTCCCACCGTGTTGACCGTAGTATCGATTCTGGTTGCTGTACCTGTTGCGTTCACGATCTTGTCCACGTCCTCGATCATTTCCGTTGTTCCACCTGTGTTCGCGACTGTCACCCCAGTTTCTATACCGCCGGTCCCGGTTATTGTTCCGTTCGCGTCGCGACGACCAGTCACGCCATTGATTAGTACTACGGCCATGACTGCAGTCATGCTGCTGTACCCGTAATAACTTTGGGCCTGATTAGGCGGGCATTCTCCTGTATTATATTCCAACTCTTGGAGAAGTGTCTTAAACGTTTCCATGTCCTCTTTGCATCTTCCCGCAAGAATGACGTGGCGCAAGTGCATCGGCAATTTGGTGATGCATACCCTAATTAGTTCCGCAGGCCCGTATGGATTGTATAGAAATTTATTCACCTGCAGCATGTGGTCGAATAAGCGTACTGGGCTGCCGAAACCAGACTGGTACAAATTTGGCAGCATAATTATGCCATGCTTGACCCTATCTTGTTCCACTTCCGACCAATAGGCGGACAGAAAAGCTTGTCGAAACTCCCGAGTGGAGTTCCAGTGGCGCACTGCTGACCTCATGCGACTTGCCGGTTCGCCTTCCAAATAGCCCCACATATATTCTATCTTATGTGAACTTGCCCAGTCGGGGGGAAGACAGAATTCAAATTGCTCGAGCCATGCTCGTGGATGTATTCCTTTTTGCGAATTTCGAAATATCTCAAACTTTCTCACCGTAAGGGAATGTTTGAAATCAAATCCCAGCATTTCCTCCCGGCGAGGCCCTTGAATGTTTCTATTTTTCTCATGTCTGCTCCTCAAAATACATTCTTCCCTGTCGTCAAAATCTCCCTCGTGGCTGGAGTCCCTCTCTGCACTGTTCGTACGGCTATTTTTAGTGCTATTGGCGAGTTTGGAATCACACCCCATGCGGCTTTCCAGATGCGCCACGCGTTCTTGTAATTCGCCTGTTACAGCTTTGTGTCGCCTGTTCACTTCGAACTGTGCCTTCTGAAATCTAAGAAGCGAATGCACTTCTTCGGTCTCTGCGACCGCTACCGGTGAAGTATTGTTATCGCTCTCCGTCACCTTCATCGTGCCTACGATGTCTGCTAATGCTGCAATCTTATCATGTATTTGTCTGTTGTCCTCCGCCCCAGTCTGCTTCAATTGTTCTACTTGCTGCTCGAGTGCATGAATCGCTTGACTGTTGTCCGCTACTGTGTTGCTAACGGACGCGGGACAATGCGTTTCCGCCTCCTGGACTCTGGAGAGTACCTGCTGGTGTTCCCTTTGGCATTCTTCTCTCAGTGCTTGGAAATTCCTAAGTAGCCGTTCCTCGCTCTCTTTCGATTCCGCATCGCGACTCCGCTTGCCCTGTTCTAAGGCTTGCAGACGATCATCTATTTGTTCAAATGTACGGCCTAATTCTTTCATAATATCACTTTTTATTTCACTTGCCAGATTGTTTATTCTTTGTGAGATATCATCGGACACTCTCTGCATCGACTTGTCGACTTTATTTGTCTGCTAGATTAGTTTTTCGTCTATTTGTTCACCTAGCCTGTGGATAGATTTTTCAGATTTCTGTGTCATTTGTTCACCTAGCTCTCGGAACGATTTTTCAGATTTCTGCGTCATTTTCTCGCCTAGCTCTCGGATCGATTTTTTAGATTTCTGTGTCATTTGTTCGCCTAGCTCTCGGATCGATTTTTCAGATTTTTGCGTCATTTGATCACCTAGCTGTCGGATCGATTTTTCAGATTTATTTGCGTTTTCTTTATTTTGTTGCAATAAGGCTTTCATGAGTTCTGCCAAATCAATTTGGTTAGTTGGAGGCAAATTAATTTCTGGCTCAGAAGTGAGACCGTTCGTCCTGTTTTGCATTTCCTATGAAGTATTCCCCAATATTTTCGGAACCGTCCGACGCGTTAATATTCGAAATCAAATTATTCTCTTGGTCCACGTTGCTTAAGTTGTTGGACCACCTACTTTTAGCTTGGTTACGTTGAGAGGTGGCATGAGCCCCCTCTCATATTTCTATCTTACGATTCTCCTCTCTAATTGCATGCGGTGGAAAGTTGCTATTCCTTCACACGCGGACTTCCCACGCAGCGTCTCTCGCCACCCGGGTGATCCGGTGACAGGCGGGCTCTGTTGAACTGGAGAGGGTTAAGCCGACGGGTGCGAGGAAGTCGAGTGAATGCTTTGCAGACGCCGACATTGTCAAAAGACACGCCCGGAGGGGTTTGAAGTAGCGGCTGGGCTAGAGGTTCCGTTACTTCGCAGAATCTTAGCGAAAACACTTTCTGGCGGGCTACCAGCGAGGCGTGGGAATGACTTGTGTACCCAGGCAGTTGTGGCGGGAAAATTCCCGCGCTTTCTGCAAAATAGTAACTGTGATTGGCTTGCTCAGGGCATAGCAAAATCAGCACAGAAATTGGCGCCAAGAATCTCCATTGGTGGAATGGTAGTGCTCCGGCAATGGAGTGGAATTTCCGCCGGTTTTCGAGTTGCTGATTGGAACGTTTAACCACGGCCAGTGTCGTGGGGGCGGGAATGTTGTGTGTTCGGCCTGTACGGGTGCTCTAAGTAGTCGGCTCTCCCCTTTCGGTCGAGGACGTCGAAGCAACCAGCCTTCGCCTCCGGTACGCCAGATCGTGTTTCGGGCAGTTAAGAAGACAGTTTGGTAATGTATGTCCGCAGCACCGGCAGATAGGGATTTTCCTAGGTGATAATCAGAGCTCAGCAGAGCGCGCCTGTTCGTCTTTTTCTAACTTTGTTCTGTCTTGAGTAGCAGCAATTACTGTTGGGTTAGCTGTGTGTCTCTCTTGAGATTTGAGTGGCAAGGAATTGGCTCCACATACCACTTCGTCTTAAACCTCACGATCTAGTTTAGGGACAACTTCACCTTTACAGTGTTTGTATGTGTATCCAATTTGAGCCAATTTGATGTATTATAAATTAGAATTCATGTGTTTTTGTTTATTATTTTGTGTTTAGTCTTAATAAATCATATTGTTATTTAGGACAGAACTTTCATTCTGTTAATCGGTAGAGCAACCCATCATTTCTCACTACGTTTATGAAACCTTCCTTTATTTAACTTATTTATCAAATTAAATTATTGCAGGTGCCAACTCTTTTCTACTCCACTTGCAGGGTTGATTACAGTCAGTTCGTGTATAATTTTTAATCCTTGTGCAACAGCAAAAGTCGGAGTTAGAATAGGGGGGGCTTAGAGCATCATTTACATATGTAGATGCTAGAATTTAGTGTTAAATACACTGCTGGCCCCGGCACCTCGCAAAAAATGGCGACCCTTAGCCTCGGATCTTTCCTGCGAATCTTCTGATAATCAAGCAGTAATATTAGTAGGGACACTCAGAATTTTTTTTGCTTAATTTTTTATTGATTAATACCCAAGTTTTTTCTGGTAGTTCCGCGTTTAGTTTTTAAGTAGCGGCGCATGTTTACTGTATTTGTTTTCAGCGTATATATTTGTTTGTTTGTTCATTGTTTTATATGTTTCTTTGATGTGGTGTCCGTACCACTTCACACTTTATCGGGTTTGTGTGCGGTTTCTGTACCTCAACAAATCGTGCGTATAATTACAGCGTTGGAGCGGCGTTGTTGAAATTTTATGTTTATGTGTAAAAATATATGGAGTAGATTAATTTTATTGTGCATTTTAGATAAATTAGTTTTTCATGAATGATAACGAGAAGTAAGGCACGACTATTATCGAGCGAAGCTAAAACAAAAGAGGATAGCATAATGGATAAGGGGCAGTTTACTGACGGGAATAGGTTCGGAGATGAGATGGGCACATTTTTAGCAGGACATGACGCCAGGGTCATTGATGAGGAAGGTGATTTGGACGCGATCTCAGAGCAGCGTTGCGGCCGTGATTATGATAGTGAAGTAGAGGATGAAACAGAGACAGGCACACAGGTCGAGACGGTAGCAGAAGTTTATAATCAAACGAACGAGAGCAGACAGGGGCTAGCTCGGCCACGTCAGAGCTCTAGCGCCCAGGTGTCCAGAGTTACATCTCCCACGTTTGAAGAGGATCAAAAAGATGACGTAAACCCAATACTGAGCTTCCTACGATCAATGAAAGAAGAAGCTGACGAACAGCGTAAGAAGGAGAAGGAAGAAGCTGACGAACAGCGTAAGAGGGAGAAGGAAGAAGAGGAGAAACAACGTAAGAAGGAGAAGGAAGAAGCTGACGAACAGCGTAAGAGGGAGAAGGAAGAAGAGGAGAAACAACGTAAGAAGGAGAAGGAAGAAGCTGACGAACAGCGTAAGAGGGAGAAGGAAGAAGAGGAGAAACAACGTAAGAAGGAGAAGGAAGAAGCTGACGAACAGCGTAAGAAGGACACTGAGGCAATAATTTCCCATATAGGGGAAATTCGTGGAGAATTACAAACAATAAAGAAAGAATGTGGAGAAGCAAAACAATTGTCAATGGTAGCACAAAAAGTAGCAGGCCTAGCCAAAACTGCAGCAACAGGGGCAATGAAAATCGCAAAAGTAACTTCTCAACTTGTATGTCGCTTGCGACGTGCGACACAAGCCCACTCAAAATCCCTAGCGTTCTTAAAAACCCAAGGTAATATTGCGGTTACGAACATCACGAAACGAATGAAAGAAGTAGAGAGTCGGATAGAGAAACTAGAGCGAAACGGGCACACGAGCACTGCGTGTTCGGATACCAATGATGGAGTACACAGAATTGTGTCTCCGAGGAAAAGCCCGCCGTGCTCTAGCCCAGTGACAGAGTGCGGAACTAACAATGCACACGCAGAAACACCTAGTAATAGCTCCAATAATTGTAGCCCACTTAGGAGAGTGAATTCTGAGTGCCACTGCCACTGTGATACAGAGGTAGCACATCACAGTTATCAGCAAGGCAGATCAGGACACTCAGCAGACGTGCAAGTATCGGAAACGAGTGACAACACCCGTGCGAGGATCGGACATGATTTTGATCACAATCACTTCCTGTCGATACTAAAATTCCAAAAGTTCAGAGTTAATGGAGGGTCGATGCATCCCAAGAGCTGGGTGATGCAGTTTACAAACTCATTACCGTCATCATGGCCAACCCTGGCAAAATTAGAATTCATGTGTGGACACATCGAAGGCCAAGCCGCGGAAAAGATGCGGGATGTGGCAGCGACGTGTCAGACTTATCAGGAATTTGTTGATGCGTTCCTGGGGATCTACTGGTCAAAGGAAACGCAAGACAGGATTAAAGAGGAAATAATATTTTGTCCTGAACTGGAAGTGTCCGGTCATAGGAGCGTAACCAAATTTTTTGATGATTTACTTAAGAAGAATCAGTTTTTAGATAGTCCATATAGCAACGGAGAAATCATTAAATTTTGCTTTTCCAAATCGCCAGTTAGGTATCAACAGACACTTATCGGGAAGTGTGGATCTGACATAGAAGCATTCAAGAGTCTATTGCGCGAACTCGAAGTAGTCTTTGATAAACAAGACGCAAAGGACAGGAAGAAGGCACAAAATAACAAATACCACGGGCCAGCAAGGGAAGACGACAACAGATTGCATAATCGCACTGGTCAGTTAGGAAATCAAGGTTACGCTATTCAAGGTTATGGTAACCAGAGACACGGAAACCAGAACGTCAGGGAACAGGGTCAATCTAGACAAGGAATCTGGGACAGGAGGAATAACGAACGGCAAAGCGACCGTAATTGGAGAGAGCGAAATCAAGGACAACAGGAGAACCAGAAGATTGAAATTAGACCTCCAAATCCTAATGCACGTCAGAGGAGGGGGAGTCTAAGAAGGGATTGACGCTAGTCCATAGGACTCCACCACTTCTCTCACACAAAGAAGTTCGTGGAATAATAGTAGTTTAAGTGGTGTACATAGTAGAATAGGCAAATATATGAACCTTTCTTCGGGGAACAATAATCGTTGCATTAATAGATTAAGATTGTTAAAGTATTAACACGCTGCGTTTTCTCGGATAAGAATTTACTGTTGTTAACGTATTTTTGTCTATGTTCTCGATCTCCTCTGTCGTTGCGATAAGAGGCACTAACTTTCCATGAGCAATGTTTTTTTTTTCTCCTTTCCTATCTGGTGTCCATGATAAGGGATAAAGATGAGTGACGAGATGTCGCACAAACGGGCGCATACAAGAACGTGCTCTTAGAAGCGTTCTGAGAAGTCGTGATACGCTCCATAGCGGCCACAACCAGTTCGTGAGACGTTCATACCAATGCTTGCAGGCACGCGTCAGTGCACTGCAAGATTGTGGTATATTGCGTGATTTCGAGGATGAATATGGGCAGTACAGTTTTTACAGTGATGCGCCAGCATCGTTGTCTTGCAAGTCGGGGTGAACCTGTGAGCGTTTGACTCCAATGGTGCCCTAGACGGTAGAAATGCGGGCATAAAGCCTACCATGCCAATGTGCTGGTTGGGGATTTAGCATGATGCTCGTGACTGTCACAGATGAATAACCAGTGACTCATACTAGGATATTCGTGACATACTGTGTAGCTGGCGTGTGGTGGGCGACTGAATCCTCAACAGGAACCAGACTTGGCTTGGTCAAATTACATTGCCTCTGGAAAGGTGCGCTTTCGTTGCTAAAACTGCATCACATACAAAATTAAGTTCAAATATAAATTTATTGTCTTGTATAGCCATGGCTAACCCAGTCTCCGGAGTTTCAGTGAGGCGTAAAGAAAACTCGGTCATGTCGTACGGCGCGCACATCACTGTCGTCAATAGCGGCGAGCAGCGAGACATCTCAACGTAACAGGAATTATGTAAGAGTATTGTATAAGGTAAACAAAAAAAAATAAAATAAAATAAAATAAATAAATAAAATAAATAAATAAATAACATAAATAAATAAATAAACAAATAAATAAAAGGGAAAGTACGATATACTAGGATAAGTTAAACTATAGGATTTAACAATAACTAGATTAATATTGTGGGGGTTTTCTACCACAAGTGTGGCGCGCTCCTGTTGGGATGCTATTTTTCAGGTCATCAAATCACAGGCCCGGGATGGAGGGACGACCGGCGAGCGAAGTTGCATGTTCTTTATAGCTCAGTAAAACTTCAGCCTGCATAATAACATAATTTATTCAGAAGACATAGAATGTAGATCGTTGGCATATGGTAGTTAATTCTTGAGCATGTCTACTGTCGATCTATATAATTAATAGTAATATTAGTGCGGGCCCGCACATTTAGTTCTTCATCCAATATAGCGTCACACACCATGTACAATAGTGAGATCGGTCTCTACACAAATATCAAGATAAATTATTTCCATGATTTTTGCTACAGATAAATAACTATAAAATTAAAATTAGAGTGTCTGAAATGACAGACCATCAATGTATCGTGATGTAAATTTATTATAACATAGAAGGTCATGGGGAAAAGTTAGGCATAAGATTTTTGTAAGAATTGTGCAGATGACGGGGATCGTGGCAATGCAGGGGCCAGCCGGAGGTCATCGGCTACCTGCAAGAAGAAAGCGTCAGCGCGCTACCTGACGTGAAGGGCGGGAGAGCATCCGGTCCTACAAGCTGACAGCACTGGGCCGTGTACCTGAGGGATTAGGCGGCAGACAGCCCTCGCCGGGCCACAAGCGAAAGTGGGGCTGGCTGTTGACACTGACACGCGACATACACGCGACAGCCTGCTAGCTCTCCGGACGCGGCAGCCGTTTGGAGGGATTCCCTGTGGCAGACCACGTTGTCGTGAGTACACGAAGAAGATCACATATCGTGTCAGAACCTGCGCCTCATGTGCCTCAGGACAGAAAGGGACGCTATATACTCACCTGTTTGGGTTTTTACAACTCACTAGCATTGGCCGATCTGCATACACAAAGCAGTATCGTGCCACACTAACAAATGTATGGTCTCATTTCTTACTTCTCCTCTCTATTAGAGAGCAGTTTTAGCAATGGTCACTCCTAGTTCGATCCTGTATGGATGACCTCACACACTTGTGGAGTCACTCCACGTGCCATCATCCCTCGTCGAACTGCAATATTGGGAAACATAAAGTACTGTACAGCGAGAGAAGAGGCCTAGACTAGTGATGTATCCCAAGAAGTAGACCTCAGAGACAAGTAATCAACGTGAGGAGAGCCTATCACTGTGTCTTCCTACCGTACTGCCGTGATCATATGCGTAGGTCTTGGTGCAATCTCAACAGAGTACTGCAGATGCTCCAGCACACCCTATTGCCGTTGCAACAACGTAGCAACAACACCCGACGTTAGCCCTATGTGATGTCAGTACGGATCGTACTTTCCTGTGAAGTGCTTCGAATATTTCTAACAATGTAATTTAGTGCCTCATTCTCAGCACAGTCGTGAACATTGTGCAATGTGCACGCACAACTTGATACCCCATGCACCTTTTTTTTCTTTTCTTTCTTAAATTTCTTTCTCTAGTGTTTGTTTTGTAATGTATGTTATACCTTGTATGTGTTTGTGTTTTACAATGTAATTCTTATTACAAATTACTGTATTGTTCTCCACACCATGTTTTTTTTGTATTTTGTATTTATTGTTGTGTGTATGCGAACAGTGTGCCTGAAGTCCCCATAAACTGAAGCAGATACCACCACTGTCATTGTGAATGGACCATCAGTTCAGGGAACATTATGTAAAGGTTATTCTTGCTGCAGGGAGACAGAATGAATCGGAGGTTGTAATTAGATTCTGAAAGCTCACAAAGAGATTGTTAACTTAAATAGTATCATGTGTGAGTGAGTTCAGGTTAGTTTAATGATACAAATTGTTGTAACATCTTGGGCATTTAATTGCGGAGCACTCCAACTCTGATTGTAAAGAATAAACAGCTCCATATTTGGCTCAGATGCCCGGGCCATATTTAGAGCGTGAATGTCTGTGTGAATCGGTGTTTGGAAGGGGCTGCCTGGGTATGGATGTGTGATGTGAGTGTTAGTGTTCCATATTAAGAAGGTGAAGTTGGCTACATCATAAATAATCCTCCCTCTATGAGCTGCATTTTTCAGTTGCAGTGATTTTCTTTATAGAGTGCGGCATGTGGAGTCAGTTTGCGAGATTGTTCTTGGGCGATTGACTCATTACCTTGCTCCTAAGTGAGCCAACCGCACACCAATTACAATCTAAAAATGGCGTAGGGGCAATGAGAGGTGGCATGAGCCCCCTCTCATATTTCTATCTTACGATTCTCCTCTCTAATTGCATGCGGTGGAAAGTTGCTATTCCTTCACACGCGGACTTCCCACGCAGCGTCTCTCGTCACCCAGGTGGTCTGGTGACAGGCGGGCTCTGTTGAACTGGAGAGGGTTAAGCCGACGGGTGCGAGGAAGTCGAGTGAATGCTTTGCAGACGCCGACATTGTCAGAAGACACGCCCGGAGGGGTTTGAAGTAGCGGCTGGGCTAGAGGTTCCGTTACTTCGCAGAATCTTAGCGAAAACACTTTCTGGCGGGCTACCAGCGAGGCGTGGGAATGACTTGTGTACCCAGGCAGTTGTGGCGGGAAAATTCCCGCGCTTTCTGCAAAATGGTAACTGTGATTGGCTTGCTCAGGGCATAGCAAAATCAGCACAGAAATTGGCGCCAAGAATCTCCATTGGTGGAATGGTAGTGCTCCGGCAATGGAGTGGAATTTCCGCCGGTTTTCGAGTTGCTGATTGGAACGTTTAACCACGGCCAGTGTCGTGGGGGCGGGAATGTTGTGTGTTCGGCCTGTACGGGTGCTCTAAGTAGTCGGCTCTCCCCTTTCGGTCGAGGACGTCGAAGCAACCAGCCTTCGCCTCCGGTACGCCAGATCGTGTTTCGGGCAGTTAAGAAGACAGTTTGGTAATGTATGTCCGCAGCACCGGCAGATAGGGATTTTCCTAGGTGATAATCAGAGCTCAGCAGAGCGCGCCTGTTCGTCTTTTTCTAACTTTGTTCTGTCTTGAGTAGCAGCAATTACTGTTGGGTTAGCTGTGTGTCTCTCTTGAGATTTGAGTGGCAAGGAATTGGCTCCACATACCACTTCGTCTTAAACCTCACGATCTAGTTTAGGGACAACTTCACCTTTACAGTGTTTGTATGTGTATCCAATTTGAGCCAATTTGATGTATTATAAATTAGAATTCATGTGTTTTTGTTTATTATTTTGTGTTTAGTCTTAATAAATCATATTGTTATTTTGGGCAGAACTTTCATTCTGTTAATCGGTAGAGCAACCCATCATTTCTCACTACGTTTATGAAACCTTCCTTTATTTAACTTATTTATCAAATTAAATTATTGCAGGTGCCAAACTCTTTTCTACTCCACTTGCAGGGTTGATTACAGTCAGTTCGTGTATAATTTTTAATCCTTGTGCAACAGCAAAAGTCGGAGTTAGAATAGGGGGGGCTTAGAGCATCATTTACATATGTAGATTCTAGAATTTAGTGTTAAATACACTGCTGGCCCCGGCACCTCGCAACGTGTCTGCATTAGTTCAATTTATACCCGGTACGCAACACACTAATCAAAATAAATGTATCCCCCAAAAATTACGACAGTCACACGAAAGGTACCCAACCTAGTACGCACTTTTTCACAAGCAAAACAAATTTATAACTTTGATCGAAGTCAGTGCAATTTACACGCGAGAAAAAAAAACACATACATACAAAACACACAAATATAGAAAACAAAACAAGACAAACAACACAACGCCGCTCAACAACGCAGTGAATCTTTTGAAAGTCTGCTCAGAAACAACGCAGAAGTTGTTTGATCGCTGCAGGGAAAAAATTAAGATTATACAACACTCACAATAAAACGTTTCAGAGATTCCAGAGTCTAGCGGAATCACAGAACAGGGTCGCCATGTGTAATGTTGTTGCATTAATTTGTTCTGAAAGCGGTGCTGATATTCAAGACCATAAAAGTGGGTTAAGAGCTGTGAGCTATCTGAGGAAGTTAACCTTGCATTACTGCGCAACTGTTTCACCAGGTATCCAGTCTAGCTTACCAAATTCCCAACCAGACTAACATTAATTATAATCTTTTAGTACTCATCTTACGATAACCGGTGATATATATATATATATATATATATAAAGACAATTTAAATAAAAAGAAATAAATCAGTTTATATTTGAACATTTATTTTAACATTGATGATTGTTCTGTTAAAATTTCAGCATATCAATCTTCATTCATAACTAAACTGGTGCCTAATTTAGGATTGTGAAAATGTGAGTTTGTAATCTTACGGAACACATCAAACAGGGAGCCAAGATTGGGAGACTACATACAACACTGCATTCATAAAATAACACACGAAGAACGTTGAAACATATGCAAGAAGAAATTAACCACAACCAAACGATTCAATTTTCACCCAAAGAAGTTACATTCGTAGCCCAATCCTGCCCGTCATGAAATAACCACACACTGGTATAGTAAATTCATACTAACTCTCTGTGAAATCTTCCCGAAAAGAATAGCTGAGGGCTGCTTTGATGCTTACACCACAAGCTTCTCGTGGTCAACTTGGTTCACACAAAGAGTGTAACTCCACAATAATTTTGATAATTAAAATAAATTACATCGAAACGCAATTTACAAAAGAAAAACCTCGAACTGATTACTATCGTCTTACTATTAACCTGATGGGTCAAACAATTGTATAAGCACGTGGTGCTGGTCTCACAAAGTGCACGCCACGTGGGTTGAACATAAAGAAAAGTTGCTATATTGAAAAATATTGTCAAGGCGAGACGCTATAGTCTCACGCACATTCGCATTAAAGATTGATAATCTTAGAGTTACTGATCAACACATGGTTCCACTTTACTCACAAAGTAGTGACAAAGCAACTACCGGAAGATATTCTGAACTTCACACTCGAATTCCACTGCGGTGCAATTTAAGATAACACCAGATATTTTAGAACTAAACCGGAAATGAAGGTGATTAAATTTTCAGTTAGGCTGAACTTAAGAAATCCGTTGTCCTACGGACTTAGCAGACTCGCACTTAGTCGGAGATCTTACCACTTCAGACACCCACTGCGGACAGACTGACCTGGGCTCCTACCGAGCGTGCTTTACCGATACAAACGGAAGTGACGAGAGAGGCAACTTCCTATACCAACATGACAAGGGACAGACAGGACCATACTAAAAATAGAAACCTCTCTGCTTTCATAAAGTGTAGCTACCTGTTCCGACGTTGGTCCTACTGTTGTCTAGCAGACAGGCTTGTCTGCTACCATCAAGCATGCAACTACAAATACATTTGCTCATTCATCCTCTCACACGGAAGGGAAGGGGGATGACAGTATCTTATCATATACAGTATATAAAAGAAAGCGGATGAAGGTTCCGTATGAGACTGTGTGACATGAATTACATATAAACTGTGTTTTAAAGTGTAGTAGTGTGACAGATCGTTCTTGTTTATGTGTAAAAGTAACACGTTTCACTCTCAGTCTCCCCCAAATAATCAGAAACACCACAGTAAATTTAGAAGAGGAATTTATGCCGTAAATGACAACAGATTTAAGAAATTAACATGAAAGGAATCCAACAGAGACTTTTCATAACCCCAATGCTCTGGGTAGAGAGTGTGCAGGGAATTTTCTGGCCATGCTAGGACATTCCCAAGCAGGCTTCTCACACCCAATTTAAACCAAAAATGTAAAGAAAAGGCAAAAGGTCACCAGCTACTTGCTAAAACACAATAATTTCAACACATCTTTAGAATCTACCAATTTCAAAGAGAAAAAAACAATCTGTGACACCTATTTAAAAGATAGTGTAGACCTAATTCGGTAAAAACAATGGTCCCTGTGTCCAGAAACGTCATCCAACGGCGCTACAGTGCGTCGAAGTCGTGTGTACCTGCGCCTGCCACTTGGCTACCCCTTCGGCTGCAAACTCGACTTCGTACGATGACGGAACGCAGGCTGAATGTCTCGCAATCTTCTTATTCAGTGATCGGGAAAGATTAACACGATTGCCTGTGGAGAAGGTGGAGATAGTTGCTGCGTAAGCAGGCATTGTCTGCTATGAATGCGATGCTTTGTTACTTTGGTGGATGATAATTTTGGGTGTTTCCATCAGAAGATTATTTTTCTCCAGTCTGCCGAAAAACGTCTGTGCTTACCGAGGGTTCCAGGAGAAAAGTAAATTGCGTTTGGAAACCCATGTCCGAAACCGTGATCGAGCAAGGCTACAGAGCGTCACATTCGTAGCAGACAAAGCCTTTCTAAGCAGCAGCCAGCTCCATCTTTCCACTGGCGCTGGAGGCAATCGGTAGCGATCACTGAACAACACTGCGAGACGGTCCGCCTACGGTCCGTCATCGTGCGAAGTCAGCTTTGCTGCTGAAGGGGTAGCCAAGTGGCAGGCGCCGGTACACACGACTTCGACGCTCTGTAGCGTCGTTGGATAACGTTTCCGTACGTGGGCTCCTATACTCGAATTGTTCCTCAAGACACTCTGTAAAATTCTTTGAAGTGTGACGCAACGGTTCTGGAATTCCCCATATATTGTTTTTTCTGATTACTATGATGCAGCCCTCTACGAGTTATTCTTCTGCTAATAAAGGAAATGAATAAACTAAAAGACTCGACGATAATTGTGGATTTTTGTGGGTACATTGCTTAATATTAAGGGGACCTGGACGTGAAAATTAATGAAAGGTAGCAAAAAAAATTTATCTCCATCTGAAAGACAAATTTCTCCCATTCCCAAAAATGTGTGCATTATCAACTTTCAAATTGTTTATTTGTTCTTAAACGCTCTTTGAACTAAAGTATGTACACCAGGTACGTCTCCTTTCAGTTAACTGGCGCACTGCCACAGTCATGCAAACAATAAAGTCAATATACAGAGACTTTGTAGATACAAAATTATTTAGCAGATGGCCACACACAGAACCACAATAAGAGATTCAACAGTTGTATGTGGCAACAAGTACCAGAGACAGTGTTTGTTGGAAGGATGGTACTCAAAATAGGTGTGGTGGATGCTGTCATCTGTTTCAATGATGGTGCAATTAGCAGGAGAGAAATATCGGACCAATTCGTCATTTAACCAGGAAATAAGATGACAGTTCCTCCGACTGCCATAGATCGTCAGCAAGTAGTTGAATCTGAAAGACTGCGGAGGCCACCACTGAAGAGATCAGAGTAAGGAAAGGACTCTTGAAAAAGTGTACAGGATAAAGAAACAGCTGGCCAGCAAGAACAGGCTGCTGGATTGTTCTGAAAGAGACATTCGGTGAGTCAAAAGCACTGTGAACGGTCTTTTCTCATTTTCTCGAAACTACATTTTCCGAACTTCAGGTACATATATCTTCACTATGGTTTGAGCTATGTTCACCAAATTCCTCCCAAGTGAAGAATGGTATAGTCTCATTTTATTATTCCTCATACATTGCAGAAATTTTAGTGGTAATTTCTGAGCAAATTTATTATGTGGTATAACAAAGATTACTCTGTTCCTCAGGTGCACTACAAACTACAAAAAGAGAGGCATGATGTGTTCCTATGAATGTTGACAGCAGCCTGCCACAGTACGAATGCTGTTAGACTGATGATGCCAGTCCATAAATGAAACGAGTGTTATAAAACCATCTATTAGACAAAATGTTGTAATTTTTAAAGTATAACTGACAATCTAATAAATATCCTTGTACAGCTTCAGTTAATATCATTTAGTGTTGTCCGTAACTTCCTCCGCATTGCAGGTCATGGGTAACGCGCACTGAAAGCGAAGCATAGAAACACAGGCCGATCACGTCCACGTCCCCTTAAGCCAGCTATACAGTTTCATTTACAAAAATTTCTCTCCTTCGCAAACGTTATCTCAGAGTAGCAATCACAACTGAAGCCCTTAATTATTTATTGGATATGTCCTAATCTCTGTTTTCTCCTACAGCTTTACCCTATACAACTCCCTTTAGTAACCAGTTTTTCAACAACGTTGTATGGAGTTATAACGGTTCTGAATCCTCGCTCACGAACAGGGAACAACAGCAGTGCAGCACTAAGCGAACTACAGGAAAGAGCTTTGCCGTGAGGTATAATTATTCTGGTAACCTGCTAGCTTGCACGAGGGAGGTCGATAAATGACAAGTTCGACGTGCAAACCGGATTGTCTATGGTTCACAACCTGAATTTGGTAAATTTAATTTACGCTTAAATTGTACTACAAATAACACATCGTTCAGACAACACCACGACGTCATTAAAATACTAGCCACACTAAGTAAGCTTATGCGTGTGGATCTCTGAAAGTGAATACAATGTACATTTCAACGAGCTTTTGGCACGTTGTAACATGATGAGTTCAAATGGTTCAAAAGGCTCTAAGCACCATGGAACTTAACATCTTAGGTTACTTAGGTTTAAGTAGTTCTAAGTCTAGGGAACTACTTAAACCTAAGTAACCTAAGGACATCACACACTTCCATGCCCGAGGCAGGATTCGAACCTGCGACCGTAGCAGGCGCGCGGTTCCAGACTGAAGCGCCTACAACCGCTGGCCACATCGGCTGGCAACGTGATGAGTAAGCCTTGTAACAATTGTTATTTTACTAGCTGAATTGCTGATGGCAGGGAGACAGAAGATGTGTACAGATTACATTATACTGTCTTTAACCGAGAAAACACTTCACGTTGTTCACGGTGACCTGAAAGGCTTTGTGGGAAACTGTTAGAGCGCACATTCACAACTGATACACGGCGTGTTCTATACGCTGAAGCGCAAAACGTCAATTAGATCATGTCTTGCACTAGTGCAAGCAACTCATTGCGTCAAGTGACATCGATACAGGGAACTGAGTCGTAGTAAAACATTTCATTTTATACTGAATTAAGTAATACAACTTCACTGAAACATATTATGTCTTCAACAATCACTAAATGAAATTCTTAACTTCATACATAACTTTTAAACATATGAACAACTTATTATTTTGACAATTTTAAAACCCAGGAGAGGAGTAGTTATTGTATTTCTGAAATGTCACACATGTTTTTATCCTGCAATAAAACAGTTATAAGTAGTCGTAGAATTTCCCTACGATGGAACAGCTGGCAGTCCGCGAGGGACACTGCTTAAGATTCTTATATATTTATAAATGTCTGAATTTGTCCTTAAGCTAAAGATAAACACATCAGGTATCTTTTAGCTTGTAAATTTCCACATAGGTAGCGCTGTATCATGTATAATCTCTTCAGACAGAAAGTTAGTTTGTGCTGAGGACACTAGTGCGAGTTGTCGCCGTCCGCTGCCAAACTATTTTCTAAGTTTATGTTGGTAGCAGCAACGCTGGTTAAAATGAAGTAAACCATAGTGATTAAATAAACATGTAATATCTAACATGCAATTTTGAACTGCATAAACTGGAACACTCATATAGTGAACCTGCTGATCTGCAACCGTAGACTACGTAAACGAGTGCATACGAAGAATTTACAACATAAAATAAACAGATGGACATTCCCGCGCTTGTGGCATTTACCAATTTCATGTCATCATTTGCTTACAAAACCTGCATTTACCGACCGAATTTCCCCGAGTGGGGCCTCCTGGCCAACGATGCCATACGTTCATTTACATTTATAATTGCTTATAAATGTTTGAGAACTGATCAATAAGGGCACAATGAACAGGTAATAAACTGGCAGGAAGTCATTAAGAAAGACAATGATTGACTCACTGAAAATCCAAAGTTGCCGATAGCAAATAAATTTATGGGTGAATCGGGTTAATGGTTTCGTTATCGACGAGACAGATTATTTCGAGAAACTGTAGAGTACATCGAGAACGACGGTCTTTTATAGATATTTGTTGTTGTTGTGGTCTTCAGTCCAGAGACTGGTTTGATGCTGCTCTCCATGCTACTCTATCCTGTGCAAGGTTATTCATCTCCCAGTACCTACTGCAACCTACATCCTTCTGAATCTGTTTAGTGTATTCATCTCTTGGTATCCCTCTACGATTTTTACCCTCCGCGCTGCCCTCCAATACTAAATTGGTGATCCCTTGATGCCTCAGAATATGTCCTACCAACCGGTCGCTTCTTCTAGTCAAGTTGTGCCACAAATTTCTCTTCTCTCCAATTATATTCAATACCTCCTCATTAGTTATCTGATCTACCCATCTAATCTTCAGCATTCTTCTGCAGCACCATATTTCGAAAGCTTCTATTCTCTTCTTGTCTAAACTATTTATCGTCCACGTTTCACTTCCATACATGGCTACACTCCATACAAATACTTTCAGAAACGACTTCCTGACACTTAAATCTATACTCGATGTTAACAAATTTCTCTTCTTCAGAAACGCTTTCCTTGCCATTGCCAGTCTACATTTTATATCCTCTCTACTTCGACCATCATCAGTTGTTTTGCTCCCCAAATAGCAAAACTCCTTTACTACTTTAAGTGTCTCATTTCCTAATCTAATTCCCTCAGCATCACCAGACTTAATTCGACTACATTCCATTATCCTCGTTTTGCTATTGTTGATGTTCATCTTATATCCTCTTTCAAGACATGCTCCATTCCGTTCAGCTGCTCTTCCAGGTCCTTTGCTGTCTCTGACAAAATTACAATGTCATCAGCGAACCTCAAAGTTTTAATTTGTTCTCCATGAATTTTAATTCCTACTCTAAATTCTTGTTTTGTTTCCTTCACAGCTTGCTCAATATAGAGACTGAATAACATCGGGGATAGGCTACAACCCTGTCTCACTCCCTTCCCAACCACTGCTTCCCTTTCATGTCCCTCGACTCTTATAACTGCCATCTGGTTTCTGTACAAATTGTAGATAGCCTTTCGCTCCCTGTATTTTACCCCTGCCACCTTAAGAATTTGAAACAGAATATGCCCGTCAACATTGTCAAAAGCTTTCTATAAGTCTACAAATGCTAGAAACGTTCGTTTGCCTTTCCTTAATCTATTATCTAAGATAATTCGCAGGGTCAGTATTGCCTCACGTGTTCCAACATTTCTACGGAATCCAAACTGACAGTTCGGCAATTTTCACGTCTGCCAACTGCTGCTTTCTTTGGGATTGGTATTATTATATTCTTTTTGAAGTCTGAGGGCATATCGCCTGTCTCATCCATCTTGCTCACCAGATGGTAGAGTTTTGTTAGGACTAGTTCTCCCAATGCTATCAGTAGTTCTAATGGAATGCTTTCTACTCCCGGGGCCCTGTTTCGACTTACGTCTTTCAGCGCTGTGTCAAACTCTTCACGCAGTATCGTATCTCCCATTTAATCTTCATCCTCTTCCATTTCCATAATATTGTCCTCAAGAACATCGCCCTGGTATAGAGCCTCTATATACTCCTTCCACCTTTTTTATTTTTCTTCTTTGGTTAGAACTGTGTTTCTATCTGAGCTCTTGATATTCATGCAAGTGGTTCTCTTTTCTCCAAAGGTCTCTGTAAGTTTCCTGTAGGCAGTATCTATCTTACCCCTAGTGATATACGCCTCTACATCCTTACATTTGTCCTCTAGCCATCCCTGCTTAGCTATTTTGCACTTCCTGTCGATCTCATTTTTGAGACGTTTGTATTCCTTTTTGCCTGCTTTATTTACCGCATTTTTGTATTTTCTCCTTTCATCAATTAAATTCAGTATCTCTTCTGTTACCCAAGGATTTCTATTAGCCCTCGTCTTTTTACCTACTTGATCCTCTGCTGCCTTAACTATCTCATCTCTAAAAACTACCCATTCTTCTTCTACTGTATTTCTTTCCCCCATTCCTGTCAGTCGTTCCCTAATGCTCTCCCTGAAAGTCTCTACAACCTCTGGTTCTATCAGTTTATCCAGGTCCCATCTTCTCAAATTTTCCCTCTCTGCAGTTTCTTTAGTTTTAATCTACAGTTCATAACCAACAGATTGTGGTCAGAGTCCACATCTGCCCCTGGAAATATTGAGAGGAGGCATGAGCCCCCTCTCATATTTCTATCTTACGATTCTCCTCTTTAGTTGCATGCGGTGGAGGGTTGCTTTTCCGTAACACGCGTACTTCCCACGCAGCGTCTCTCGTCACCCGGGTGGGCCGGTGACAGGCGGGCTCGGTGGAACTGGAGAGAGTTAAGCCGACGTGTGTGAGGCAGTCGAGTGAATGCTTTTCAGACGCCGACATTGTCAAGAGACACGCCCGCTGGGGTGTGAAGTAGCGGCTGGGCTAGAGGTTCCGTTACTTCAGACTTTGCGAAAACACTTTCTGGCGGGCTACCAGCGAGGCGTGGGAATGACTTGTGTACCCACGCAGTTGTGGCGGGAAAATTCCCGCACTTTCTGCAAAATCAGCACAGAAATTGGCGCCAAGAATCTCCATTGGTGGAATGGTAGTGCTCCGGCAATGGAGTGGAATTTCCGCCGGTTTTCGAGTTGCTGATTGGAACGTAACCACGGCCACTGTCGTGGGGGCGGGAATGTTCGGTGTTCGGCCTGTACGGGTGCTCTGGGAGTCGGCAGTCGCTTTTCGGTCGAGGACGTCGGACCAACCAGCCCTCGCCTGCGGTACGCCAGATCGTGTTCTGGGAGATAAGAAGACTGTTGGTAATGTACGTCCGCAGCACCGGCAGATAGGGATTTTCCTAGGTGATAATCAGAGCTCAGCAGAGCGCGCCTGTTCATCCTTTTCTAACTTTGTTCAGTTTCGAGTAGCAGCAATTACTATTGGGTTAGCTGTGTGTCTCTCTTGAGATTTGAGTGGAAAGGAATTGGCTCCACATACCACTTCGTCTTAAACCTCACGATCTAAGTTAGGGACAACTTCACCTTTACTGTGTTTGTATGAATCTCCAATTTTAGCCAATTTGATGTTTTATATTTCCTGTGTCTCTTTTACTATTCTGCGTTTAATCTTAATAAATCATATTGTTATTTTGGACAGAACTTTCTTTCTGTTAATCAATAGAGCAACCCTATCATTCCTCACTATGCTAATGAAACCTTTGTTTATTTAACTTATTTATCAAATTAAATTATTGCAGGTGCCAAACTCTCTTCTACTCCACTAGCAGGGTTGATTAGAGTCAGTTCGCGTATTTGTTTTATCCTTGTGCAACAGCAAAAGTCGGAGTTAGAATAGGGGGGGGCTTAGAGCATGATTTACACATGTGGATTCTAGTAGAATTTAGTGATAAATACACTACTAGCCCCGGCACCTCGCATAATATGGCGACCCTTGGCCTCGGATCTTTCCTGTGAATCTCTGATAAACAAACAGGATTCTTAGTAGGAACATTCAATTTTTTTTCTCTCTATTTTTTTTAATGATTAATACCCAAGTTTTTTTTGGGTAGTTCCGCGTTTAGTTTTAAGTAGCGGCGCATGACTACAGTTTTTGTTTTCAGTGTATATATTTTTTTGTTCATTGTTTTTTTGTGTTTCGCTGATGTGGTGTCTGTACCGCATCGCACTTTGTCGGATTTGTGTGCGGTTTCTGTACCACATCAAATTGTGTTTGTGATTACAGCGTTGGAACAGCGTTGTTGAAATTTTATGTTTATGTGTAAAAAATATATGGAGTAGATTAATTTTATTGTGCATTTTAGATGAATTTGTTTTTATGAATGATAACGAGAAGTAAGGCACGACTATTAGCGGGCGAAGCTAAAACAAAAGAGGATAGCATAATGGATAAGGGGCAGTTTACTGACGGGAATAGGTTCGGAGATGAGATGGGCACATTTTTAGCAGGACAGGACGCCAGGGGCTTTGATGAGGAAGGTGATTTGGACGCGATCTCAGAGCAGCGTTGCGGCCGTGATTATGATAGTGAAGTAGAGGATGAAACAGACACAGGCACACAGGTCGAGACGGTAGCAGAAGTTTATAGTCAAACGAACGAGTGCAGACAGAGGCCAGCTCGGTCACGTCAGAGCTCTAGCGCCCAGGTGTCCAGAGTTACATCGCCCATGTTTGAAGAGGATCAAGAAGATGACGTAAACCCAATACTGAGCTTCCTACGATCAATGAAAGAAGAAGAGGAGAAACAACGTAAGAAGGAGAAGGAAGAAGCTGACGAACAGCGTAAGAGGGAGAAGGAAGAAGAGGAGAAACAACGTAAGAAGGAGAAGGAAGAAGCTGACGAACAGCGTAAGAAGGAGAAGGAAGAAGAGGAGAAACAACGTAAGAAGGAGAAGGAAGAAGAGGAGAAACAACGTAAGAAGGAGAAGGAAGAAGCTGACGAACAGCGTAAGAAGGAGAAGGAAGAAGAGGAGAAACAACGTAAGAAGGAGAAGGAAGAAGAGGAGAAACAACGTAAGAAGGAGAAGGAAGAAGAGGAGAAACAACGTAAGAAGGAGAAGGAAGAAGCTGACGAACAGCGTAAGAAGGACACGGAGGCAATAATTTCGCATATAGGGGAAATTCGTGGGGAATTATTAACAATAAAGAAAGAATGTGGAGAAGCAAAACAAATGTCAATGGTAGCACAAAAAGTAGCAGGCCTAGCCAAAACTGCAGCAACAGGGGCAATGAAAATCGCAAGAGTAACTCTTAAACTCGCAGGGCGCTTGCGACGTGCGACACAAGTCCACTCGAAATCCCTAGCGGCCTTAATGACTCAAGGTAATATTGCGGTTACGAACATCACGAAACGAATGAAAGAAGTAGAGAGTCGGATAGCAAAACTAGAGCGAAATGGGCACACGAGCACTGCGCGTTCGGATACCAATGATGGCGCACACAGGATTGTGTCTCCGAGGAAAAGCCCGCCGTGCTCTAGCCCAGTGACAGCGTGCGGAACAAACAATGCACACGCAGAAACAGCGAGTAATAGCTCCAATAATTGCAGCCCACTTAGAAGAGTGAATGCTGAATGCCACTTCCACTGTGATACAGACGTAGCACATCACAGTTATCAGCAAGATAGATCAGGACACTCCGCAGACGTGCAAGTATCGGAAACGTCTGACAACACCAGTGCGAGGATCAGACAGAATTTTGATCACAATCACTTCCTGTCGATACTCAAATTCCAGAAGTTCAAAGATAATGGAGGGTCGATGCATCCGAAGAGCTGGGTGATGCAGTTTAAAAATGCATTACCGGCATCATGGCCAACCCAGGCAAAATTAGAATTCATGTGTGGACACATCGAAGGCCAAGCCGCGGAAAAGATGCGGGGCGTGGCAGCGACGTGTCGGACTTATCAGGAATTTGTTGGTGCATTCCTGCGGACCTACTGGTCAAAGGAAACGCAAGACAGGATTAAAGAGGAAATAATATTTTGTCCTGAACTGGAAGTGTCCGGGCATAAGAGCGCAACCAAATTTTTTGATGACTTACTCAAGAAGAATCAGTTTTTAGATAGTCCATACAGCAACGGAGAAATTATTAAATTTTGCTTTTCGAAATTGCCAGTTAGGTATCAACAGACACTTGTCGGGAAGTGTGGATCTGACATAGATGCATTCAAGAGTCTACTGCGCGAACTCGAAGTAGTCTTCGATAAACAAGACGCAAAGGACAGGAAGAAGGCGCAAAATAACAAATACCACGGGCCAGCAAGGGAAGACGACAACAGATCGCATAATCGCACTGGTCAGTTAGGAAACCAGGGTTACCGAGATCAAGGTTACGCTATTCAAGGTTATGGAAACCAGAGACACGGAAACCAGAACGTCAGGGAACAGGGTCAATCCAGACAAGCAATCTGGGACAGGAGGAATGACGAACGGCAAAGCGACCGTAATTGGAGGGAGCGAAATCAAGGACAACAGGAGAACCAGGAGATTGAAATTAGACCTCCAAATCCTAATGCACGTCAGAGGAGGGGGAGTCTAAGAAGGGATTGACGCTAGTCCATAGGACTCCACCACTTCTCTCACATAAAGGAGTTCGTAGAATAGTAGTAGTGTAAGAAATGTACATAGTAGAATAGGCAAAGATATGAACCTTTTTTTTGGGGAACAATAATCGTTACATTAATAGATTAAGATTGCTAAAGTATTAACACGCTGCATTGTCTTGCATAAGAATTTACTGCTGCTATCCTCTTTTTGTTTATGTTTGCGATCTCCAATGCCGATGGAGTAGGAGACACTACCTTGTCATGAGCAATGTTTTTGTCCTTTCCTATCTGGTGTCCATGTTAAGGGATAAGGATGAGTGACGAGACGTCGCACAAACGGGCGCATACAAGAACGTGCTCTTAGAAGCGTTCTGAGAGGTCGTGATACGCTCCATAGCGGCCACAACCAGTTCGTGAGACGTTCATACCAATGCTTGCAGGCACGCGTCAGTGCACTGCACGATTGTGGTATATTGCGCGATTTCGAGGGTGAATATGGGCAGTATAGTTTTTGCAGAGCTGCGCCGGTATCGTTGTCTTGCAAGTCGGGGTGAACCTGTGAGCATTTGACTCTAATGGTGCCCTAGACGAGAGAAATGAGGGCATAAAAGCCTACCATGCTAATGTGCTGGTTGGGGATTTAGCGTGCTGCTCGTTTTTGTCACAGATGAGTCACCAAGGAATTGTACTTGGATATTCGTGACATACTGTGTAGCTGGCGTGTGTTGGGAGTCTGAATCCTCAACAGGAACCAGTCCTGGCTTGGTCATATTACATTGCTTCTGGAAAGGTGTACTTCGATCGCGAAAACCGCTTCACACAGAGAAGGAAGTTGCAACTATAAATTTATTGTCGTGTATAGCCATGGCTAACCCAGTCTCTGGAGTTTCAGTGAGGCGTAATGAAAACTCGGAGGTCATGTCGTACGGCGCGCACATCACTGTCGTCAATAGCGGCGAGCAGCAAGACATCTCAGCGTAACAGGAACTATGTAAGGGTATTGTATAAGGTAAATAAAAAAATAAATAAATAAATAAATAAATAAATAAAATAAAATAAATAAATAAATAAATAAAAGGGAAAGTACGATACTAGGATGAGTTAAACTGTAGGATTTAACAATAACTAGATTAGTATTGTGGGGGTTTGCTACCACAAGTGTGGCGCGCGCCTGTTGAGTTGCTATTTTTCAGGTCACCAAACCACAGACCCGAGATGGAGGGACGACGGGCGAGCGAAAGTAGCGTAGTTGCATGTTCTTTATAGCACAGTAAAACTTAGACCTGCATAACAACATAATTTAATTAAAAGACGTAGAATGTAGATCGTTGGGATATGGTAGTTAATTCTTGAAGCATGACTACTGTCGATCTATATAATTAATAGTAATATTAGTGCGGGCCCGCACATTTAGTTGTTCATCCATTACAAAGCATCAGTTATCACACACCATGTACATACTGAGATCGGTCTCTACACATATATCAAAATAAATTATTTCCATGTCTAGATTAGATGTTATAATGATTGCCATAGATTAATAACTATAAAAGTAAAATAAGAGTGTCTGAAATGACAGACCATCAATGTTTCATTATGTAAATTTATTATAACATAGAAGGTCATGGGAAAAAGTTAGGCATAAGACTTTTGTAAGAATTGTACAGATGACGAGGAACGTGGCAATGCAGAGGCCAGCCAGCGCAAAAACAAGAGGTCTTCGGCTACCTGCTAGAGGGCGAGCGTCCCGTCCTACACGCTGACAGTCACCCGGCTGCCTACCTGAGGGATTACACGGGACCCTCGCCCCGCCACAAGCGAAAGTGGGGCTGGCCGTTGACCCTGACACGCGACAGCCTGCTAGCTCTCCGGACGCGGCAGCCGCTTGGAGGGATTCCCTGCGGCAGACCACGTTGTCGTGAGTACACGAAGAACATCACATATCGTGTCAGAACCTGCGCCTCATGTGCCTCAGGACAGAAAGGGACGCTCTATACTCACCTGTTTGGGTTTTTACAACTCACTAGCATTGGCCGATCTGCATACACAAAGCAGTATCGTGCCACACTAACAAATGTATGGTCTCATGTCTTACTTCTCCTCTCTATTAGAGAGCAGTTTTTAACAATAGTCGCTCCTAGTTCGATCCTGTATGGATGACCTCACACACTTGTGGAGTCACTCCACGTGCCATCATCCCTCGTCGAACTGCAATATTGGGAAACATAAAGTTCTGTCCAGCGAGAGAAGAGACCTAGACTAGTGATGTATCCCAACGAGTAGACCTCAGAGACAATTAATCGACGTGAGGAGAGCCTATCACTGTGTCTTCCTACCATACGGCCGTGATCATATGCGTGGGTCTGACTACAATCTCAACAGCGTACTGCAGACACTCCAGAACTCCCTATTGCTGTTGCCACAACGTAGCAACTACAACCGACGTTTAGCCTTATGTGATGTCAGTACAGTGGAATCAGTGAAGTGCCACGGATATTTCTAACAATGTGATTTAGTGCCTCATTCTCAGCACAGTCGTGAACTTTGTGCAATGTGCACGCACAATTTGATGCCCCATGAACCTTGTTTTTTTTGTTTTTCTTAAATTTCTTTCTCTTATGTTGTTTCTGTAATGTATGTTATACCTTGTATGCGTTTGTGTTTTACACTGTAATTCTTATTACAGATTACTGTATTGTTCTCCACATCATGTTTTTTTTGTATTTTGTGTTTATTGTTGTGTGTATGCAAACAGTGTGCCTGAAGTCCCCATAAACTGAAGCAGATACCACCACTGTCATTGTGAATGGACCATCAGTTCAGGGAACATTTTGTAAAGGTTATTCTTGCTGCAGGGAGACAGAATGAATCGGAGGTTGTAACTAGATTCTGAAAACTCACAAAGAGATTGTTAACTTAAATATTATCATGTGTGAGTGAGGTCAGGTTAGTTTAATGATTAAAATTGTTGTAACATCTTGGGCATTTAATTGCGGAGCACTCCAACTCTGATTGTAAAGAATAAACTGCACCATATTTGGCTCAGATGCCCGGGCCATATTTAGAGAGTGAATGTCTGCGTGAATCGGTGTTTGGAAGGGGCTCCCTGGGTATGGATGTGTGATGTGAGTGTTAGTGTTCCATATTAAGAAGGTGAAGTTGGCTACATCATAAATAATCCTCCCTCTATGAGTTGCATTTTTCAGTTGCAATGATCTTTTTTATAGAGTGCGGTATGTGGAGTCACTTTGTAAGATTGTTCTTGGGCGATTGACTCACTACCTTGCTCCTAAGTGAGCCAACCGCTCACCAATTACAATCTAAAATGGCGTAGGGGCAATGAGAGGTGGCATGAGCCCCCTCTCATATTTCTATCTTACGATTCTCCTCTTTAGTTGCATGCGGTGGAGGGTTGCTTTTCCGTAACACGCGTACTTCCCACGCAGCGTCTCTCGTCACCCGGGTGGGCCGGTGACAGGCGGGCTCGGTGGAACTGGAGAGAGTTAAGCCGACGTGTGTGAGGCAGTCGAGTGAATGCTTTTCAGACGCCGACATTGTCAAGAGACACGCCCGCTGGGGTGTGAAGTAGCGGCTGGGCTAGAGGTTCCGTTACTTCAGACTTTGCGAAAACACTTTCTGGCGGGCTACCAGCGAGGCGTGGGAATGACTTGTGTACCCACGCAGTTGTGGCGGGAAAATTCCCGCACTTTCTGCAAAATCAGCACAGAAATTGGCGCCAAGAATCTCCATTGGTGGAATGGTAGTGCTCCGGCAATGGAGTGGAATTTCCGCCGGTTTTCGAGTTGCTGATTGGAACGTAACCACGGCCACTGTCGTGGGGGCGGGAATGTTCGGTGTTCGGCCTGTACGGGTGCTCTGGGAGTCGGCAGTCGCTTTTCGGTCGAGGACGTCGGACCAACCAGCCCTCGCCTGCGGTACGCCAGATCGTGTTCTGGGAGATAAGAAGACTGTTGGTAATGTACGTCCGCAGCACCGGCAGATAGGGATTTTCCTAGGTGATAATCAGAGCTCAGCAGAGCGCGCCTGTTCATCCTTTTCTAACTTTGTTCAGTTTCGAGTAGCAGCAATTACTATTGGGTTAGCTGTGTGTCTCTCTTGAGATTTGAGTGGAAAGGAATTGGCTCCACATACCACTTCGTCTTAAACCTCACGATCTAAGTTAGGGACAACTTCACCTTTACTGTGTTTGTATGAATCTCCAATTTTAGCCAATTTGATGTTTTATATTTCCTGTGTCTCTTTTACTATTCTGCGTTTAATCTTAATAAATCATATTGTTATTTTGGACAGAACTTTCTTTCTGTTAATCAATAGAGCAACCCTATCATTCCTCACTATGCTAATGAAACCTTTGTTTATTTAACTTATTTATCAAATTAAATTATTGCAGGTGCCAAACTCTCTTCTACTCCACTAGCAGGGTTGATTAGAGTCAGTTCGCGTATTTGTTTTATCCTTGTGCAACAGCAAAAGTCGGAGTTAGAATAGGGGGGGGCTTAGAGCATGATTTACACATGTGGATTCTAGTAGAATTTAGTGATAAATACACTACTAGCCCCGGCACCTCGCAATGTCTCACAATTTAAAACCTGGTTCCTAAATCTCTGTCTGACCATTATATAATCCATTTGAAGCCTGTTAGTATCTCCAGGCTTGTTCCATGTATATAACTTTCTTTTATGATTTTTGAACCAAGTGTTAGCTGTGATATAATCGGCGAAGTCATCTATCTGGTCAGTGAAGTTCTGTCGAGTTTTTGGGATAGCTCTTGCAATGACTGTTGGGTTCTAGCATGCCTAGGAATTTTGTTGGACTAGGAAGCTTCGTTATGAAAGTGCATTTCAGGGAATGTGATTTTGAAATAGAAGACCGATATGGATAGCCGCGTTAGCAAGCTTCCCAGGATTCGACGAGACGCGCCGGCCACGAAGCAAACCACCAGGGCTGAGTGTACCGGCAACCCTGTATGCGGTTTTCATGAGGTTTCCCACATCCAACTATGTGAATGCACGCCTGGTATCCACGCCCCATCACAGTTACATGATTTGCAAACATTTAGAAAATGGTTGCACACTTTACATGAGATAACACTAGACGTAAACGGTTGGAGAACACAAATTCCAGCCGGCCGTTGTGGCCGACCGGTTCTAGGAGCTTCAATCCGGAACCGCGCTGCTGCTACGGTCGCAGGTTCGAATCCTGCCTCGGGCCTGGGTGTGTGTGATATACTTAGGTTAGTTAGGTTTAAGTAGTTCTAAGGCTAGGGGACTGATGACCTCAGATGTTAAGTCCCATAGTGCTTAGAGCCATTTGAACACAAATTCCACCCCTACCACTAACATTACCAAAACCATTTATCGATATGACGCCCCCGTGAAGATGTAGTATGAAGATCATGAAGGAAGAAGATGATTTTGAAGTGAAACGGTTGCGTTGCTCCCAATATTCCACAACTGTGTTTTGAAACATGACTTGCAACGTACGTGCAGACGGACTGTAACGAAACTACAACATCTCCGAAACGACATTACTTAAACATGACATTTCAGATACGGCAAGGAAGTTTGTTAATGAAAATAACTAGACTTGCCTGTATCCCTTGTTTGTTGGCACCCTAGCAAACAGTATACACAAAGGCACGTGGTCTCACGCCTGGCGTTCTATTTCTGCCCATCGTGACTTTTATAAGTTTGCTCGTCGGCTTCCGCGTGAGCCCAACTTGTCAGACCATTGCGTAACTGCTCCGTGCTGTGACAATGCTCATTGTACTCCTACTGACGTCACATGACTGGCGTGGATCCTCGTCGAGTAAACAGAAACAACACAGAGCGCACGGTTTGAAAAGTTCTTCAGATTGGGCCGTGGTCGTACCAGCCTGCGATTTCACGAAGGCAGCTACGTAACTGCTGATACGGAAAAAGATAATTAGGAATTCCTGCCGATACTCTGATCGAAGATAAGCCAGCAGTGTCACTGCGGTATGGGGCACTGTGTGTAATTACTGAAAATGGTGGCGTTCCTATGGTAACTGGCGCCCAGGGTAAACTTCGACCTTGCCCTCCCCATCATTGGTGATAGCTTTGCTTTTCTGTGTAATTCTCATCGACACTTCTGCTGCAATTTCATATTTGAAGAATAATACGATTTTACAATGAAGTAAAAATTTATAATTTTCAGTTATCCTGTTATTATGATACAAATTCAACACAAGGAAAGTACACAGTAGAAAGTAGAAATGCTTGCAATAATAACACAATTCCTCATTCAATGTTTCAATGCCGATCAGTGCAATGCCGCAATAAACAAAGGGATTGGCTCGCTTGGCATCAACAATAGTCGAAAAAAAGGCACAAGCGTCTTTATAACGGGGAGAGGTAGTAGGTCTTATGTAACTGTTACTCAATACACTCCAATCCGAATCTCTTCACCATTTTCTTCCCTACATCTTCGTCACTTTCCCATTTTAACACTCTCCAGTTATTTCCCTTCTCCTTCATTTTCTTCTTACTCTTCCTGCTTCGCCCACCCTATTTCCCTATAGCTTTACTTTTTCCTCAAAACTGCGCCCACGTCGAAATGTTGTCCAGGTTAGGTTGCCACTTTCTAGATACGCCACTGACTGCTGACAGTATGATGTCGTGCTATTGGGAGGTGAGCTAACTGGTGCCTATGACGCCTATAATATACACGTATAAAAGAGAATCATAAGAGAATCCTGTGCACAGCCTGTGCACATTCTAAATGGACAATGAATCTGCACCGCGGATTCTTAGAGAGAAGAACGAATTTTTCTAGCATGCAAACAGAATACATAAAATAGGAAGAAATAAGAGAGAAAGAGTTGCAAGTATTTTACATCAGAAAAAGAGATTTCTACAAAAAGAAAGAACCATTAACTTCCTAAAATTTAAACCTCGAGATCAGGGAAATATTCGTGTTACCGTTACGTTTGGGAACAGTTCTATATGATTCCAAAATGTGTACATTTGAGAAGACGGAAATGAAGAGATTAGAAGTACCGGGTGATCAAAAACTCAGTATAAATTTGAAAACTGAAAAAGTCACGGAATAATGTAGATACAGAGGTACAAATTGACACACATTCTTGGAATGACATGGGGTTTTATTAGAACCAAAAAAATACAAACGTTCAAAAAATGTCCGTCGAATGGCGCTTCACCTGATCAGAATAGCAATAGGAAGAAATAAGAGAGAATTAGCATAAAAAAGTAAGACAAAGCAAAGATGATGTTCTTTACAGGAAATGGTCAATATGTCCACCATCATTCCACAACAATAGCTGTAGTCGAGCAATAATGTTGTGAACAGCACTGTAAAGCATGTCCGGAGTTATGGTGAGGCATTGGTGTCGGATGTTGTCTTTCAGCATCCTTAGAGATGTCGGTCGATCACGTTACACTCGCTACTTCAGGTAACCCCAAAGCCAATAATCGCACGGAATGAGGCCTGGGGGCCTGGGAGGCCAAGCATGACGAAAGTGGCGGCTGAGCACACGATAATCACCAAACGACGCGCGCAAGATTTCTTTCACGCGTCTAGTAATACTTTGTTTTACTTTGGTTCTAATAAAACCCCATGTCATTCCAAGCATGTGTGTCAATTTTTACCGCTCTATATACATTATTCCGTGGTTTATTAAGTTTTCAAATTTATACTGACTTTTTGATCACCCGGTATTTGGAATTTAGTGTTGCAGAACATTGTCTTTACCACCGCAAATAACTTTTTATCCAGAAGCAAAATAAAAAGTATATGAATCAAATGTTGTTTAGCTATCCGGATGAACGCCTTTCTTGTAACTTTAGTCTTTACGAGATATGGATAAATGTTTCAAATGGCTCTGAGTACTATGAGACTTAACATCTGAGGTCATCAGTCCCCTGGAACTTAGAACTACGTAAACCTAGCTAACCTAAGGACATCACACACATCCATGCGCGAGGCAGGATTCGAACCTGCGACCGTAGTGGCCACGCGGTTCCAGACTGAAGCACCTAGAACCGGTCGGCCACATCGGCCGGCAGATATGGACAACAGTACTTCTTTCTTAATGGCAACCTATATTCTTTAGCGGTAATCTTTTCCTATTGTCATGAAACGCATCAGTGTACCATTCACGTAAACATGACGTCCTTAGAATAGGGTGTTCATTCGTCCCGTGTCCGCAGCTCGTGGTCTCGCAATTGCGTTGTCGCTTCCCGAGCACGGGGTCCCGGGTTCGATTCCCTGCGGGGCAGGGATTTTCACCTGCCTCGAGATGACTGGGTGTTTGTGTTGTCCTCATCATTTCATCATCATTCATAAAAGTGGCGAGATTAGGCTGAGCAAAGGTTGGGAAATTGTATGGGCGCTGATAACCGCGCAGTTGAGAGCCCAACAAACCAAAGATCATCATCATTCGTCCCGGGAGAGTTCCGTTTTTCTCCAAAAAACTTTGGGACCTTCAAATGTCCCGATTTTTTGTGATTCCGCTTGGCTGAAGTATTTTACTCTCCCAGATGATTGATTTATATTTTATTGCGCGTTGCACAAGTATACACACTATGAAGCGCCACTTGTACAACTTACTCTACAGTCTTCGTTTTTTCCTTGCTAATGTTTTGCACTGTTGATAGAACCGATTCTTGTTCGCTGTTTCGTCATCAAACGTAGGTGATATTTTAACATCAGTATAAAAAATGAATTTACTCTTATCACTGGCAGCTGAGAAACTGTAGAATATATGTTAAGCAAATCTAACTCTGTTATTGGACATGGTGGAAGGCCCAATATTGTGAATCACATTAAGCAGATTAAAGATAGCATGAGTATTCAAACGAAAATGAACTTCTCCTTAAAAAACATAAAACTGAAAAATGCGGAGCCAGTGAAGCAGATTAATTGTGAAAAATCATTTGGGATCATCGGAGTGCAGGACGCAAAGGTTAACTTCAATGTCTACTAAATTTTGTGACAATTTCTACATCTTTTTTTTATTTGTCTCGGCATTTTTTCTAGCCTTTTTAAAAGTCTCGCTTTTTTAACTAAAAGTGAAATGGACACCCTACATTAGAAACGTAACACAAAATTGGCTATGATTCTCCTGTGCTATCGCACATTGTAGATAGCAGGGCTCATGAACCCGTCCACTTGCTGTAGCTGACAGTAAACAAATGGAAACACAAGAAAACTGCAAGCCAGTCACTCAGTCAATTGTCATCAGTTGAAGTTTTGTGTGAGTGCAATATACACCAAAGAAGAAAGGGTAAAAAAAGTTGTGATTAACTTTTTAATCAATAACTACCTTCACTGTACACAACAAACCGTTTAAAAATACTACATTTCATGTACTCGTAGTGTAAATAAGGAAACATTATAGCAGTTACTGTCGTGTTAACTTACATTCTCCGTAGATGAGTAACGTGTCTGTTTTATCTTCGACGGAGTACAGTGTACTCTCACAAACTTTGAACTGGAGAACGTTGGCTGAATGACCGATGTGCAGTTTCCTCGTGTTTTCATTTGTTTGCTGTCAACTGCAGCAAGCGGGCGACTTACGTTACCCCGACTATCTACACGGTGTGCTAGTGCAAAAGATTAAAAGTCAGTTTTGAGTAGTGGTTTCAATAACGTCACGTCTATATGAGTGTTATTATTATGATTCATTTTTAAACAGTTCTTCAGGAGAGCAAGTGGATTACCGGACAAAAAATGTAAGTTTTCGTTAAAAAAAATAGGTACTGCTTTTCAAATATTCGTAGGGAACAAAGTTATAAAAAAAGTCACACAGGTTAATGTCTCCCTGGTAGCTAAACAATATTTCCTTGATGCATTTATTATTATTCTTCTCGATAAAAGTTATTTTTGGTGGTAAGGACAAATGGGACGCCATGTGTGGGTTGACTGAGAAAGGAATGAAGACATTTTTCAAAGAATGAACGAAACAAATTACCTATTAAATAATATAATAAATTTAACAGACTTAATGCTTAGGCACTATCAGGAAACGAGCCTTCCGTGAAAACTGTAGATGAATGGGTGGTGAAAAGAAAGAACTACTGGTGCTAGATACAAGCATTGAAGGCGGATAATCAGCAATGTGGGATGCTGTAGCTGTGCTGAAATGAAGAGGATTGCCGGCCACTGGCGGGAGTGATGAATCGCTTCAAACTAACCTTAGGACTCGTGTCTCGAACAACCGCAAAGTGTTCACTCAGCCCTGTTTTATTTAGCTGCGCTTGTGTTCCATTCTAAATATCGCTTCCATAACTGAGTAGTCAGTATATATGATTACCGTAGAGAAGGACCACGTTCTGTGTTCAATACTGCAAAAAAGGTTTTCGTGATAGAAAAAGCAGAACATAATCCACTACGCCTCATAAAGAAACTGAGGGAATACGTAACTGGAAACAGTCCCTCCAAATCAGTTGCCAGGAGAGATGTGCAATAATTACATGTGCCTTCAGTATTACCAGACAGTGACTTGTAGGACAGATGATGTAAGTAGCTGTCGGGCAGCGTAGCGTGATTTCCAGGATCTGCTAGCGAAGTTAGTGCTTCTTCAGTCGCTACCGAAGGAGACACATAAAATAGAAAGGAGATAATTGTTTCAAAACGTCAAGCTCGAAACTGTTACCGAAAGACAGCAGATAGCTCTGATACAACAACACCACCGTAAATTTTTCTTGTACATTCTGTAGGTTGTGTAGTGCAACTGCGAGTAAATGGTGGATGATTTGTACGGAACAGTTTCGTTATAATGTTTCTGTTGTCGTTGTTGTGGTTTGAAATCCGCAGACGGGTTTGATACGTCTCTCCTCCTCCTCTTCCTCCTCTGTAAGCCTCTTTATCTAACAATAACTTCCATTTGACCCTGTTTATTTTTACTGTATTCATCCCTTGGTCTCTCTGCAGAAAGACAGCCTTCCCTCCCCCCCCCCCCCCCACACACACACGCAGCGCACACACATACATACGAGCTCAGGCACAGACGCACACACTTCTTGATACTCTAGGATCTTTCTAATTAACGAGCCCTTGTTTTAATCAAGTTGTGCCATGACTCTTATTTCTCCTCATTTCGATTGAGTTCCTCTTTAGTAGTTACTCGATCCAACTATCTAATTTTCAGCTTTTCTCTCTAGCACCACGTTTCTAAAGCTTCTATTCTCTTCCTCTTTCAGTTGCTTAATGTCCACGTTTCACTTCCGCACAAGGCTATGTTCCAGGCAAATACCTCCATAAAACACACCCGAACACTTAAAATTATATTCGATATTAACGAATTCCTCTGTTTTAGAAATTATTCTCCTGCCTAGCCAGTCTGCAGTTTATGTACTCTTTACTTCAACCGTAATCAGTTATTTTACTGCCCAAATACCAAAACTCATATACATGTTTTACTGTCACATTTCTTAATTCCTTCTGCCTCACCTGATCAGACAACATTTCATTATCTTTGTTTTACTTTTGTTGATGTTTATTTTTAAATCTCTTTTCAAGACACTACCTAGCCCTTTCACCTGTTCTTCCAAGCCCTTGCTGCCTTTGACAGAAGCACAAATACATCGGCAAATTTCAAAGTTTTTATTTCCTCTTCCTCCTGAAATTTCTCCTTGCTTCTATAGTACTTGCTCCATGTACAGATCGAATGACACTGGAGATAGATTAAAACTGTATCTCACTCCATTCCCAGCCACCAATTCCTTTAATGTCCTTCTTTCAAAGCTTTCATTTGCCCATTAGACGGCTTTATGCTGATGTAGGATCATCACTAACTGCCACTTTACATTTTGTTCCAGGTGCAGTTAGTCTCTGGGATTGTGTCGACGTCAAGTAATCCCGGACGTTCTGAGCGTGGTAATTTATAAAGATCCATTACACACCAGCGTGGAAAACACAGCACTTACATTGACATGATCTAATCGAAAACTTAGTAACGTAAAAGCTAAATTCTAATCATGTGATGACGAACTTGCACTGACCCGAAAACTGCTTAGTGAACAAATAAAAATATTTAAAAATATTTAAAGCAAAAGGATGCAGTTTTCATTCAAACAGAAAGCTGTACCGTCATTCTACTTCTAGGTATATACGGTATGTTTCGAAAATATTCATCCGATACCACGAGTTCAACCTTCTACGTGAAGTGAGATAGAAATCTGAGGTAAATTTCTGCTGACATATCGAAACGGAAAGTTTAGCTTGGGCCAGTTGTTAGTTGTCGGCTCATGTGGTCGCTAGTAGTCATGTCCCGCCTCCAGCTTGCCCTCTCACACCCTCGCTAGTCCATTACCCAACGTGCGTCGAGCCGCGGTGGTGACACCACAGCTACGAAACATCTAATGTGTTAGTTATCCGTGCGGTGCGATTTTCGGTGAGACTCCTGCCTCGATAATGGATCAGCTACAAAAGACATACTGAGGTCGCATTGCATCACTGGTCTCCAAACTCTGCTCATCTTATTATATGTGATGGGGGAGGGGCGTGGAAGGTTGTGAACATTTCTGTTTATGCATTTCGCCATATAGCAATGATAGTGATTCTAGTTACTCCAGACATTTGTTTATAACCTTCATGTTGGTCGGACGTTCAGTGGAGAACACGCCGAACATTTGTGGAAGATAAATAAAAAATTTGATTCTTAATGGAATAATAAAAATTACCCTAAAGATAAATGTGCGTGCTTGCAGAAGGTAGGCTTCTGTTGTGGTCTTCAGTCCGAAGACTGGTTTGAAGCAGCTCACCATGCCAGTCTATCTCATCCATATCTCGTCATCTCTGCATAACTACCACAGCCAACATCCATTTGAACTTGCCTACTGTAGTCAAGCTTTGTCTCCATCTACAGTTTTTAACTCCCGCACTTTCATTACAAAATTAACAAATCCTTGAGCCCTGACGATGTGTCGTATATGCCGATCTTTTCTTTTAGTCAAGTTGGGGAAAAAATTTCTTTGTTTGCCAATTCAGTTTACTATCTTTTCATTTGTTATTCTATCTAATTGTCTAATTTTCAATATTATTCTTAATACCACATTTCAAAGGCTTCTACTCTCTTCTTGCTCCTTATATTCCACGTTTTACTTCTGTACATCCTAAAAAAATACTTTTAGAAAAGACTCTCTATAATTGCAACTCATTTTACACTACTGGCCATTAAAATTGTTACACCACGAAGACGACGTGCTACAGACGCGAAATTTAACCGACAGGAAGAAGATTCTGTGATATGCAAATGATCAGCTTTTCAGAGCATTCACACAAGGTTGGCACCGGTGGCGACACCTACAACGTGCTGACATGAGGAGAGTTTCCAACCGATTTCTCATACACAAACAGCAGTTGACCGGCGTTGCCTGGTGAAACGTTGTTGTGATGCCTCGTGTAAGGAGGAGAAACGCATACCATCCACTTTGATAAAGGTCGGATTGTAGCCTATCGCGATTGCAGTTTATCGTATCACGACATTGCTGCTCGCGTTGGTCGACATCCAATGACTGCTAGCAGAATATGGAATCGGTGGGTTCAGGAGGGTAATACGGAACGCCGTGCTGGATCCCAACGGCCTCGCATCACTAGCAGTCGAGATGATAAGCATCTTATGCGCATGCCTGTAACGGATCGTGCAGCCACGTCTCGATCCCTGAGTCAACAGATGGGAACGTTTGCAAGACAACAACCATCTGCATGAACAGTTCGACGACGTTTGCAGCAGCATGGACTATCAACTCGGAGACCATGTCTGCGGTTACCCTTGACGCTGCATGACAGACAGGAGCGCCTGCGATGGTGTACTCAACGACGAACCTGGGTACACGAATGGCAAAACGTTATTTTTTCGAATGAATCCAGGTTCTGTCTACAGCATCATGATGGTCGCATCCGTGTTTGGTGACATCGCGGTGAACGCACATTGGAAGCGTGTATTCGTCTTCGCCATACTGGCGTATGACCCGGTGTGATGGTATGAAGTGCCATTGGTTACACGTCTCGGTCACCTCTTGTTCGCACCGACGGCACTTTGAACATTGGGCGTTCCATTTCAGATGTGTTACGACCCGTGTCTCTACCCTTCATTCGATCCATGCGAAACCCTACATTTCAGCAGGATAATGCAGGGCAGCATGTTGCAGGTCCTGTACGGGCCTTTCTGGATACAGAAAATGTTCGACTGCTGGCCTGGCCAGCACATTCTCCAGATCTGCCACCAATTGAGAACGTCTGGCCAATGGTGGCCGAGCAAGTGGCTCGTCACAATACGCCGGTCACTACTCTTGATGAACTGTGGTATCGTGTTGAAGCTGCTTGGACAGCTGTACCTGTACACGCCATCCAAGCTCTTTTTGACTCAATGCCCAGGCGTATCAAGGCCATTATTACGGCCAGAGGTGGTTGTTCTGGGTACTGATTTCTCAGGATCTGTGCACCCAAATTACGTGAAAATGTAATTACATGTTAGTTCTAGTATAATATATGTGTCCAATGAATACCCGTTTATCATCTGCATTTCTTCTTGGTGTAGCAATGTTAATGGCCAGTAGTGTAGGTGTTAACAATTTCGGATATTTCTGAAACACATTTCTCGCTTTTGCCAGCCTAAGCTTTCTGTCATCTATAGGTCTGTTATCAATAGTTGTGTTATTGCCTTAATACAAGAGTAGGACGTTCTGACGCTCTATGTTCTTACCAGTTGCTGATGACCTCGATGTGGGCAGGAGAACACATTCCAATCTTCCTCCGTTGCTTCCTTCCTGTTCTTCCGCTGTGTCACATGACTGCTGGTGGCAGATGATTCGATGTAGAACTTCGCGCTGATACACCAAAAAATGAGACAATTTCATTCATGTTGTTGACCTGTGGTCATTCAATTCTGTCAAGACTCCACTTAAAGTCATCTCTGGCTCATACATTCCTCTTCACGGTCACGATATAAATCAGCGAATGTGGTCACATGACGACCAGGTATCAGCTCTGCACTATCTACAGCGCCTCAAAGCGACATTTTCTTTTAAGGAGATGGGTAATATTTTGTCCGGTGAACGTAATAATAGTTCTTTCTAATCATAGGATTGAATCTGATAGTGGCGTCCTGCCCTGACATAAAGACGGTGTATTATTCTGTAGGCACTGTGTAGAACATAACATTAAGCACTGGAGCCTCGGAGGGCAGAGGTGCGCATTAAGAAGACACGTGTGTTGTGCGGCGGCGCGTGCTGGCCCCCTGGGCAACGATAAAGCAGGCGTCTGAGGGCGCAGCAGAGCAGGGGGCCGGCACCAGACAGGCAGGCAGGCAGCGGCAGGGCGCCCGGGCCGCGGCCGTGGCACCTGCCGGGCGGCGCCGCCACGCCCACGTGCCGCACACCCACGCAGCCGGCCACTGGCCGCCCCGCTCCCCACTCGTTACGGCGGCGCGCGCAGGTGCGGGGCCAGCGCTAAGCGCTCTGCTCGGTCCACGGCCACACGAAACGCGTTTATCAAAATCACTGAGTGGCGCTGCGTCAGCGGTGACGGTTTGTGTAGTTCCTTAAACTAGAGTATCAGGATATCGACAACCACTGGAGTGGACAACAACTTACCTGGGCGGTTAGGTCAAAACCGCAAGTAAAGGCGATAAACAACAGTAATAGCCAGAGAGGAAGGTTACCACACGCAGAAAAGAATAATACAGCGTGTTTCGAAAAGATCCACCATTTTCACAAGACTGAAGCGGCAGGGAGCATGGGAGAGGGTGAGTGGACGGTGCTGGTGATTGTTGTGGACAAATTTCCATTAATCATTTACTGACAGAAATCAGTTATTAACTTTACACAGCACTGTAAGAGAGATGTCAACCTGACTGATCACGACAGTTTGATCTAGAAATATACCGGATCATATTTGGCTGTAGGACAACAATTCTGTCCTCTTAAAACTGGTAGCAAAATATGTGGCTATAATCTCTCATGTATGTTACATATAAAAGGAAACGAACAACAAACTCAGCCATACGCTGCAGCCATGGACTGTGCGACTGGCCCCGGCGGAGGTTCGAGTCTTCCCTCGGGCATGCGTGTGTGTTTGTCCTTAGGAAAACTTAGGTTAAGTATTGTGTAAGCTTATGGACTCATGACCTTAGCAGTTAAGTCCCATAAGATTTCACACACATTTAAAAAAAATAAAAACTCAGCCATACATTTGCTATTGAGGCACAACGATTCACCAAAGGTGATAACAGAATTGAGTGCTAAAGACGAATATTAGAACACAAAAATATTATGACGAATACTTAAATTTACGAGGAACATGGAGATATACGATGGTAATCCCAAAAGTAAGGTCTCCTATTTTTTTTATAAGTGCATAGACCTATTTTTTTCTACAATGGTTTCATCAGTTTCCAGCTTGAACATTTAGCTATTTTTCGACATAAACACCATTTCTGTCGATGCATGTTTGTAGACGCTGTGGCATTTTTTGTATGCCCATGTCATACCAGCTCGCCACAATGCTGTTAAGAAAGTTATGAACCTCTTCTTTCACCTCATCGTCGGAGCTGAATCGCTGGGATCCCAATTAACGCTGACAGGTACTGTGAGACTCTGAAAAAATTCAAATGGGCAATTCAGAACCGGAGAAGAGGAAAGTTGAGCAAGGGCGTACACATTCTTCATGACAACGCTCGCCCACACATCGCTCGGCTAACCGTTGCTCTCCTGCAACAGTTTCAGTGGAACATAAACGCCGACCCACCCTATAGTCCAGACTTGACTCCCAGTGACTACCACCTGTTCCCTAGGTTAAAAGAACTTTTGGCAGGAAAGTGATTCAGCTCCGACGACGAGGTGAAAGAAGAGGTTCGTACTGAACAGCATGGCGGCAAGCTGGTATGACATGGGCATACACAAACAGCCACAGCGCCTAAAAAAAATGCATGGACAGAAAGGGTGATTATGTCAAAAAATAGCTAAATGTTCAAGCTGTAAACTGATGTAAGACATTGTAGACATAAACAGGTCTATGTACTTATAAATAAATAGGAGACCTTACTTTTGGGATTACCCTGGTAATCCAACAGAATCTTTTATTTCTCCAGATAACCTTGCAGGTGGGGCAACCACGACTATGAATATGCATGTTGGGTATTAATAACCGCTTCAGCTTTATTTGGTCGCTTATTACTGTACCACTACCGGTTTCGTGGCGCTAAAAGCCACATCTTCAGGTGAACATATGAATAAAGCATTAGACGGACAACATTTGACGAAAAACGAATATTGGGAAAAAATTTCTTTTCCGTTCTAATGTTTTAATCATATGTTCACCTAAAGATGAGGCTTTTAGCACCACGAAAACGATAGTGATACAGTAATAAAGGATCAAATACAGCTGAAGCTCTTATTAATACCCATCATTTTTTCTCCGCCAGTTTTGGCTGAAAAAAATGCGGAATTAGTTGTCGGACATAGTGGAATATTCCTGTTTCTGCTCCTATAGTTTCATGAAGTTCCGATGGCGCTGTACGTAGCCCTCAGAATGGGACTGTAACGGAGGTGCGTTCCAAGCAGAGGGAGTTCCTTTCCGCGGAAAACCATAGCACAGCAGATATTGATAGGCGCTTGCAGAATGTCCTTGGAAACTTGGCAGCGAACAAAAGTACTGTGATTTGTTGGGTGAGGCGTCTATTATCATCGCAAGAAGGTCGCGCAGACCTTCTCGATCTAGCCGGCCTGTGTGGCCGAGCGGTTCTAGGCGCTTCAGTCTGGGACCGCGCGACCGATACGGTCGCAGGTTCGAATCCTGCCTCTGGCATGGATATGTGTGATGTCCTTAGCTTAGTTAGGTGTAATTAGTTCTAAGTTCTAGGAGACTGATGACGTCAGATGATAAGTCCCATAGTGCTCAGAGCCATTTGAACCATTTTGAACCTTTTCGATCTCCCGCGCCCCAACCGGCCGCACACGCCCTTAGGAAATTGAAGAAACTGCTTCAGCGTGCTCGTCGCGACAAAAATGCAGACGAATTTCTCCTCCTCCAATACAATGCAAGGCCTCATGAAGGTGTGCATCCGAGAGGAGCTCACAGATCTTCACTGGCTTGTCTTCCTCATCCTGCCTACAGCCCGCGTCTCACATCCTTCGACTTCCATCTTTTCGGCCCAATAAAGAGTGCACTCCACGTGAAACAGTACTTGGATGATGGGAAGGTTATTGATCCATCAAGAAGTCGACTCTGGTGTCGACCAGTTGCCTGGTATCATGCAGGTATATGGGCCACCCCAGTAAGGCGGCTTAAGGACGTCGTACTGAACGGAGATTGTGTTGAAAACTAGGTTTTGAAGCCATAAGAGTGGGGAATAGTATGGTGTACTGGAAACCTGGATAAAACCAACCTGCTTTCAGAAAAAAAGTGACGCCTTACTTACTGAACGCCCCTCGTACAATAACAGGAACTCTGTAACCAGTGGTACCTTTTCTTGTGAGTAGTGGGATACATTTCCAAGAATTCAGAAAATTGTTTAAAATAAGTATTCACGTACACAAAAAACGTACATGGCATATACAGCAGTTAACTCGAGACACATCGAAATGTTCACATACGTTCGCGCAGGTGGGAGACTAAACTTTGTAGAGTCAAACTGGCATCCTGAAGCCAAGAGCATAAACCGAACCCTCTGATAGACAATCTCAGCGCTGCCAGCGCAATAAATACTTAAAAGTACTGGAATAGTGGGAAACCTCACGACTCAAGATCGCAACATAGCACCACTTAAAAGACATTCTTACATATAGTCGCACTTAACACTAATACTAACCGTCGAAGTTTGAGGTGGCATAATAGGCCCCCTCACTTATACAAGATACCAAGAAACTGAGATATAGCTGCGCGGTGTAGCCACGCGGTCTAGGGCGTCTTCAGGTCCGCGCGGTTATCCCCGTCGGAGGTTCGAGTCCTCCCTCGGGCATGGGTGTGTGTGTGTCGCCCTTAGCGTAAGTTTCTTTAAGTTACATTAAGTAGTGTGCAGGCTTAGGGACCGATGACCTCAGCAGTTTGGTCCCATAAGACCTCACCACAAAATAAAACTGAGATACACCGTGTGCAAGGGCACAATTGAGTGAACTTGACGTAAGAGGCAGCAAAAAACATAGTACTGTACGAACCGTAATGTTCGAAATAACATCGCCCTCACACATGACCGAGCTGTTGTAGCCTCAGCTGAGCACCATTTTAACGCACACGGGCGCAGTTCTCCACACACAGCAGCGAGAGAATGGGAAGCCGACAGCCTGTACTCATTGCTGGTGACTCCACAGCGTCCGTCTTGGCGCCGTGTTCAGTACACGGCAGAGAGGTAGTCACAAGCCGAGAGCCTGCTCTCGGTGCCTGTTACTCCACAACATCCATGCAGCCGCCGTCCTCCGTGTGCAACATCGGCAAATCGCAGACAAACAGCCGACACTTAATGAGCACAGCTCAGGACTGACCATGTAGCTCAGCGGTCGCAGCCACTGCTCCAATACATAAAGAGGCTGTTATTCTGGGCGCTCCAGCGAACCATGTATTCCCTTCCTCGTCCACAGTCAGACTCGTGACCGACAGCGCGCACCATCCAAAGCTGCTTCACTTCTGCCTCTGCCAGAGATAACAAGCCTCTCTGATATCGGTTGTCACAGATGTGCTGGCACGGCTCATATTTCTTCTACATGAATGAAGATGGGAACTTCAGGTGAATTTTAACTTATCTACAGGACTGCAAAGATTTCATTCTTTGAAGAACTATTCTATTTTACCTGTATCATCCTCTTTTACCTTGCATATTTCATCTCTCTAAACAATCCAATCGTCTTCTATTGTATTTCTTTCACCCACTTTACAGTCCAACGTTGCCTGATGCTCGCTCTGGAACTCACAACAGCCTATGATTCCTTCTATTTACCCACTTTCCCTCTCCTTAATTTTCTACGTTTTGGCAATTTCTTCAGTATCTACCTTCAGATCGTAAAAAATAATGATCAAATTCCACATCTGCCACTAATTGTCTTACAGTTTAAAACCTGGTATCTAAATCTCTTTCTTACTATTACATAATCAACCTGAACCTTCCAGTTTCTCTAGGTCACTTCCAAGCATACAGTAGTCTCTCCTCATGATTTTTAAGATAATGTTGGCCATGATCAAATTATACTCTGTGCATAATTCTACCAGACAGATTTCTCTGTCATTCATTTCTCCCTAGCCCATATTCTTATACTATTTTTTTCTTTTCTTCTTTTTCCAACTACTGAACTTCAGTCACCCATCAAAGTTAAATTCTACTTCCCTTGAACTGTCTGAATAATTTCCTGTATCTCATCATACATTCTCTCAACTCTCGTCTTCTGTGGAACTAATTGGCACACAAACTTGTGCTACCGTGGTGATATTGGCTCCGTGTCTCTCTTGGCTACTATAATTCTTTACTATGCTGTACATAACAGCTGTTATTTATTATTACCGGTCAGGAACCGGGGGACAAGTGTCACGTCTTGTCAATAATAATCACTTTCAAATACGTCGGGAACGACTAACATGCATTGGCCTTGGAGTAGGGTATACGACATTCTCGTCTTCCAAGATGACAAAATCCGTCCTCACTCGGCTCCAAGCATAGCTTCTTGGTTTGACGAATACTCGGCCACCCTATGGACACTCGGATCGCCCGCTAAATTATCCACCCATAGCCGTATAGAAATGCCTGGAACTATTTGCTGCAGCGGTTGAAATATAAAACTTCCTGACAGATTAAAACTGTGTGCCGGAAGTACACCCGAACTCGGAACTTTTGCCTTTCCCGGACTGGTGTTCTGCCGACAGGGCTACCCAATCGCGACTAACTAGCACTCCTCGCAGCTTTACTTCCGCTGCAGAGCGAAAATTTCATTCTGGAAACATCCACCAGGCTGGGGTTAAGCCATGGCTCCTCAATATCCTTTCTTCCAGAAGTGCTAGTCCTGCAAGTTTCGTAGGAGAGCTTTTGTGAAGCCGGGAAGGTAGATGGTGAGACACTGGAGAAAATAAAGCTGTGATGAGGGCCTATGAGTCGCGCTTGGGTAGCTCAGTCGGTAGAGAACTTTCTTGCGACAGCCAAATGTCACGAGTTCGAGTCTCAGTGCGGCAGACAGTTTCTCTCTTTCAGGATGTTTCATATCAGCCCACAATCTTCTACAAAGTGAAAATTTCATTTTGGAGGTGAAATATAGTTATAAACAACTTTGTAGTTTGGGAGATCTTCTTCTTCTTTACCTATGGGCACACTTAATTTTGAACTTCGACCTGTTCAAAAATTTTTTACATATCCTCCAAGATTACATCTGATTCTCGGTGAATCCCGTCCTCTGTGACCCTCTGGATTTCCTCTTTGATCCTCTGGATTTCGATGCAAGATGCTCTTTTCAGCTTCCACAATGAAACACTTTCTCGAAATCCGGCAGAAAATCCAAATAGATTGTGGTCGTATATAAAGTAAACCAGCAGAAGACACAGTCAATACACTTACTGTGAGATACCAACGGTAATATTACCGACGGCAGCATCAATAAAGCGTATTTATCAAACACAGTTTTTCGAAATGCCTTCAACAAAGCACACGAAGTAAATATCCCAGAATTCAAATCAATAACTGTCAGCATGAGTAATTTAGAAGCAGATATCATTGGTGTAACGAAGCAGCTTCAAGCACTTAGTAAAGGCAAGTCTTCCGATCTAGGTAGCATACCTACTAGGCTCCTTCCAGAGTATGCTGATAAAATAGCCCCACTCTTAAAAATGATATACAACCACTCGCTTGATGAATGACGGAGGAAAATTGTCACACCAATACTCCAGAACGGAAATAAGAGTAACGCGCTGAATTACAGACCAATGTCACTGACTTCGATTTGCAGTAGGAGTTTGAAAGATATACTGTGTTAGAACATTATGAACTACCTCGAAGATAAAGGTGTAGAGACATATAGTCACCACGTAATCAGAACATATCGTTCTTGTGAAAAAGAACTAGCTCTTTATTCGCACGAACAAATGACTGCTATCGACAGGGGACATTCAATGGATTCCATATTTCTAGATTTCCAGAAGGCTTTTAACAATGTTCCTCACAAAAGACTTGTAATCAAATTGCGTGACTATTGAGTGTAGCTAGAGTTGTGCGACTGGATTCATGATTTCATCCTAGAAAGTTTATAGTACGTAGTAATCGATGGAAAACCATCGAGTAAAACGAAAGTGATATCTGCCGTTCAAAAAAGCAGTGATATACGCCTTTTACAGTTCCTAATCTATAAAAAAAGAATTTAGGAGACAATCTGAACAGGCTTTTAGATCTTTTTCAGATAATCTTTTCATTTACAGGTCATCAGAAGATAAAAACCAATTGCTAAATGACTTACACACTACGTCTGTCTGGTGCAAATAGTAGCAATTGTCTCTAAATAAGGAAAAGTGTGAGGTAATCCACAAGAGTACGAGAACAAATCCAGTTAAATTTTGGTTACACGATAAATCACACATATTTAAAGTCCGTCAGTTCGGCTAAACACCTAGGAATTACAATTCGGAACAACTTAGATTGGAACGATCACATTGGTGTTGTGAGGAAGGCAAACCAAATGCTGTTTTATTGGCAGAACACTTAGAAGATGTAGCAGGTCTAATAAAGAGACTGGCAACACTACGCTTTTTCATTCTCTGCCCGAAATATTGGATTCTTACCAGATAGGATTAACGAAGGAGATCGAAAAAATTCAAAACAGAGCATCTAGTTTTGTGTTATGGTGAAATAAGGAAGAGAGTGTCACGGATGTGATAAGCGAGTTGGGGTGGCAATCATCTGACAATGTCTTTTTCGTTGCTATGAGGTCTTTTCACGCAATTTCAATCAGAAACGTTTTCTTCTCAATGTGAAATTATTTTATTTTACTGTCGCCAAACTACTTAGGGAGAAATGACGATGGTAATGAAAGGAGAGAAATCATAATCTCACACATAAACATATAAATGTTCATTTTGAGTGGAAAGGTAGAGAAATAGTTTGATGATGGTTTGAAGAAGTCTCCACCAGGCACTTATATGTGAGCTACAGGGTAGTCACGCAGGTGTGGTTGCAGATGACTGTCATTTTAGCTCCTTTTATATTACTATGTTTTCTAAATGGTTAAATTGGTGATAACGAGTTATCAGCCTAGCAGGAAATAATCTCTTCTTAACACGAAATTGACTATTATTAATCTCTGTTTAATTTCGTAAGAGGTGTGAATTCAGTAGGTGAATAACGATTCTAGATATTTAGACTGCTCTGGCCCCTCAAAGGTCTAACTTACCCATAGCTACTGAGGGTGGCATTTTCTCCTTACGTGTTTTCCCAATTATGGTTTCTGATAGTTTATATTCTGTACCGTAGTACTACTGACTTGCTCTAGTGCGACGAGTGTCTCCTCCATTGCCTGCTGATCTCTTGCAACCCTATCTATGTTATCAGCATAAGAGCGTATCCGAACTGTTTTGAAAACATAGTCCCCCCGCTCATCAGATTTTCCTCTCTCAGGCAATATTAAAACGGAGACACACTAGCTCATATCTTTGCCTTACACCACCTTGTACATCTAGTGGATCAGACACTATTCCTTCCTTTATTATACTACTCTGTTGTTCAATAATTGTCATTCACACAACCTTCAACACTTTTCCAAGGGTTCCTAACTCCAAGAACAGTATAGTTTCTCTCTGTGTACGGTGTCAGATGCAGCTCTGTAGTCACCAAGAGGTGATGCGTGGCAATTCCCAATGCAGTAGTCTTTTTTGAAATTTTGCAGCTCTAATCATCAATGACCTACGTGAACTGGGTATGGCATACCCGAAGAAACGTACTGTCCAGAAACCACTGCCTCAAAGGTGGTGCTCTATGACAGAGTGCAGTGTGATGCCGATACAATCTTGGTTTTGGTAATTATTCCTCTACTGTACGTCATAAACAATACTGTGAGCTGTGTTCATTTCCTTCTGCGTTTAGCGTTTCCATAAGCGCGATGAAGGGAGCACACACTAACCACTAGAATCAGGCCTATACCGTAACATTGCCTACTCCGTACTTCACTGTTAGCACCGCACATGATGGCAGTTAATATTCTCGAGGCATTCGGCAAACCCAAACCGTTCCATCGGATTGTCACTGGGTATAGCGTGAATCAAAAATTCAAATAACGTATTTTCAGCCATCCACTGTCCTGAGACCTCGCTCTTTGCCCAACGTCAAGTGTCACTTTGCATTAACTACAGCTGTGTGGCTTATAAGGAGCTACTCGGCCATTGTATCCCATACTTTTTAACTCCCTATGCACATTAAATGTGCAAGCTAGAATGCTGGAAACACTTTACAATTCACGAGTGATTTCTTCCGCTTATTTCATGAAATATTGTACAGTCCAGTTTGCAACGATCGGCGGCTCCCGTCCATCAGTACATAGATCTGCTTGTCTTGGTTTAGTTGCTCTTCGCGTTCCCACTTCACAGTAACATCACCGACTATCGGCTTGGACAGCTTTAGAAGGGTTGAAGCGTCCCTGACGTTTATGCTCTCACGTGACATCCAGTGAGTAGTTCACATTCGAAGTAGTTGATCTCTACTGACCGATCCTTTCTATTGTTACCGCTTCTCTGCTGACAACGCAGTGCTCATTGCCTCCTTGTATACTGGCACACCCGTGGCATCTAGAGGTAAGGTTAGCATTAGATAGGGTCGTCTGAGTACTTTTAATCAGACAGTGCACTTTATCAAAAGCATACTAACGTCGTTCCACTCCATTTCCAAACTCTGTGGCACTGGTACAGCAACCGTGGTAATGTTGCAGAGAGAATTCAGTAGTGGTTGCAATAAAGATGGATTTACTAATTCTTTATTTGGGATTCTTTTCTCCTGTACTGGAAGGTATCTTCAGACGATCTAGGAAAATTACAAAACCCTTTACATGTATAATAGCCATATACGAAAATTCTAAAACAAGAAAACCACGAAAAATTCTTTAACCTTATAACATAAATCATGCAGGTCCTAAACTGCTTTTAGAGTGGGAGAGATGGTAACTAAAAAGTGTACTAGCTTCCATAGTATGAAATACAAAATTGTGGGTAAATAATCATCTCATCAAAGGAGGAGTGAAACGCATAAAATTACGACCAGGAAAGAATGGACCAAATGCATGTTGTTGTTGTGGTCTTCAGTCCTGAGACTGGTTTGATGCAGCTCTCCATGCCAATAACGCTAAAATAGTAAAAAATGCCGATAGTCGCAATTTGTTCCTAAAACAAGGTCGACGTCCGGTCGTATACAAGATAATTAGTAATGCTTATGAAAGAGAAACAGGCAAAAGCCTACCATGTGAAGGTTTATAGTAATGTGCTAAGACACCACAATCCAGTAACGGCAGTAAAAGATAACTGTCATAGGGTAAGATCGAGTGTGACTTTGCGTTTAAGGCGCGTCGTCTCCATGTGGTAAGTCAAATAATGACTGTGTCTTAGCTCTTTCGGCATACAAACGGTTTGCTTCCTCCTATAAAGTCATGGTTTATATATTTGAACACTGTTGTTTTCCTTAGCCAGACGATTTTTTGTGCTGGTGACAGATCCCGTGTTTTGAAAAAGTTACATTTCATCTTATCATACAAGAGTTCTCTACCATTATTGGCTTGTGGTAGTTTACCACATTACTGTAAACCTTCACATGGTAGGCTTTTCCTTATTTCTCTTTTATATCCATTGCTAATAATCTTGTATACGACCTAATGTCGTTCTTGTTTTAGGTTCAAATTGCGACCGGCGGCATTGTTCAGTATTTTAGCGTTATAGATGCACTTGGCCCATTCTTTGTGGGGTGCAATTTTACGCGTTTCACTCCTCCTTTCATGAGGTGATTATTTGCTCATAATTCGGTAAGAGTCAGATTTCATATTTCTTACTATGGGATGTAATACATTCCTTAGCTACCACCCCCTTCCCCCCTCCTTAAATGGCCATTATATTTTCATGGGCTTTTGAAATTTCCTAGATTCATCTGAATAGGCCTATGCCTTTCAATTCGGGCGAAACCCGTCGCACCCGTCGCAAATGAAGAATTAATCAATTCACCATTACTGCAACAGCGAATGAATTCTCTCTATAAAAGCATACAAGATAATGTTTTCTTGTGTCAGATCTTTTCTACAGCGTATTTTAACTCGTCCTTGTCAATTTACACTATCTTCGGTGAAACATTTCCGTGTACAATTCAGTCAGCTATACAAGCAATGTTATAAGACTGGGCGAAACGTTGGTCTATAGAACAACATGATGACACCGTCGCATACTAGAAAAGGTTTTGTCTAATACGACCAACGGCTGCGGAAATCTCCTCCTGTACATTATTAAATTTTTAATTTATTGTTATACTTCTTATTTTATTTTATTGTTATTTTTTATTTTGGCCCTCCACGACGTGCTCCCCTGTGACCATCTCGTAATCTCAGAATAGCACTTACCCCAACGTTATAATAGATTTAGTGCATTTATTCCAGTCTTTCTCCTCCCCTATAGTAACTACTCTCTACAACTCCTTGCCGTATCATGGAAGTTACCCCCTGATGTGTCTACGTTTTCCACATATTCCATTCTGGGGATAATCTTCTAAATTCTTGCCTCATCTGTCCACCAAATTTTCAATATCCTTCCTATGCACCGGATTTCAAATACTCCGACTCCCATCTCTTCCAGTTTCTCCATAGACAACGATTCACTTCACTGCTTTGCTCGAAACGTACATTTTCAGAAAGTTCTATCACGAATTCAGGCCTTTGTTTGAAACCAATAGACATCTTTCGAGAGGAGTATCGTCATGCCTGTGCCAGTGAACGTCTTATACCCTACTTGCCTCGTCCGTCGTGCGTTATTTTGCTACAAAGGCTGCAAAATTTCTTTACATTGTGGTCCCCGTTGTTGGTGTTAACCTCATCACTGATCTCGTATCCACTGCTTCTCGACACTTTGGTCTTTCTTCTGTTTACTTTTAGTACACATTCTGTGCTCGTTACACGGTTAATTCCGTTCAGTACTCCCTGCAGTTCTTCCTCAGATTCACTGGGGACAGCAATATCACCAGCGAATCTTATCATTAAAATTCCGTTACAATGAATTTTAATCACACTCCTAAAACTTTCCTTTGATTTCATCATTGCGTCATCGATGTACTGGCTGAACAGTAGGGGAGAAGGCGGCATCTCTGTGTTACACAATTTCTAATCCGAAAATTCCTTTCCTGATATTCCAGCGTTCGCGTTTACTCTTATTTCTCTTAAACAGAGCGAGTCACTAACTATTGCCACCAAGAATAACTCCGAAAGTATGATAGCAGCTGAAAAATTTGTAGGACAAAAGTTGCATAGGACAACGGGGGCCACAATATGATGTTGGTTGTTTGTTGCTAGGTGGAGTCGCGTCAGAGATATGAAGGTCAACTTTGTTTTTTTAAATGGGACGCTATAGTTTGGTACTTATTTTTTGAAACCGGCTAACGAGACGAATCTAGTGAAGTGCAACAGTAAGGTCTTTGAAGGTCAACGAAGGTCAAAAAGGTGGCATGAACGTCCATTTACAGAAGGTGTTCGAAGTGATGACCATTGGTATCAATGCAGTGCTGCAGTCAACTTATCATGGATTGAGTGGTATTCCTTATCACATCGGCACTTATCGAAGCACATGTTCTGACAATTCTCCCTCGCATATCTTCAGTTGTAGTTGGAACAATGTCTCTTTCGAATCCCCACAATAAAAAATCCAGAGGCGTCAAGTCTGGCGAACGAGCCGGCCACGACACATCTACTCTGCGTCCAATCCAACGATTTAGGAATTGTCTCTGGAAGTCATTTCTAGCCCTCACCGAAAAATATGCCGGTCATCCATCGTGTTGGTACCACATTCTGTTCCTTGTTTCTAAAGGTGTTTCTTCCAATGACAGACCTAATGTTTCTTGCAGGAATGTGGTGTGTATCCTACCATTAAGTTTTCCTTCGATGAAATAGGGGCCCATAACTCTGTCCTCCAGAATCCCCACACCATACATTCACCGACCACGGTTTTTGGTGTGCAACTTGCCACAGCCAACATGGATTTTCAGTTGCCCAATAATGCCTGTTGTGCAAATAAACATTTCCATGGTTCGTGAATGTAACCTTGTCAGTAAATAAAATCAAATTAATAAATGTGTTATCCCTCTGAATCTGAAGTTGAGCCCATCGGCAGAATTCAGTGCGACGCATAGAGTCCGTACCAGTTAATTCTTTGTTCAGACTGATGTGGTAAGGATGATATTTTGGCGATGAAGAACATGAACAACACTACTCTGGCTCATGCCAGATTCCCTTGCGATTTGAAACGAACTAACACAAGGATCTCGAACCACAGTGCCAAGAACATCAATTTCCGTTTGCTCGTTAGTAACTTTCCTTTGCCGGATATGATTCCCATACGTTAAATATCGAGTTGTTCTCAATTTATCGTACACATATTTAAATGTACGACGTGTAGGGTGAGTATAAGTCTCTTGCTCTTACTGAATTTCGTTGGCATTCTCCGAAAATGAGAATCATATCGACTTGTTCTTCATTCACATTCGCTTAATTCGACGATACTAGTGTTACCGTCCCTATTAGTGTTGTATTGCGAAACCGTTGAATGGTGTTTACATGTCAATGGCACGTTAGATGGATACGGCGTATTCGGCGAATATTTGGTATTTGCACGATATACGAGAGAGAATTGACAGAGCATGTGCTTCGATAAGTGCCGAAGTTATAAGGAATACCACTCAATCGATGATAAGAAGATTGCAGCACTGCACTGATACCATTGGTCATCACTTCGAACACCTTCTGTAAATGGACGTTCATGCCACTTTTCTGACTTTCGTTGGCCGGCCGAAGTGGCCGTGCGGTTAAAGGCGCTGCAGTCTGGAACCGCAAGACCGCTACGGTCGCAGGTTCGAATCCTGCCTCGGGCATGGATGTTTGTGATGTCCTTAGGTTAGTTAGGTTTAACTAGTTCTAAGTTCTAGGGGACTAATGACCTCAGCAGTTGAGTCCCATAGTGCTCAGAGCCATTTGAACCATTTGACTTTCGTTGACCTTCAAAGACCTTACCGTTGCACTTCACTGGATTCGTCTCGTTAGCCGGTTTCAAAAAATAAGTACCAAACCATAGCACCCCATTTAAAAAAAACAAAGTTGACCTTCATATCTCTGACACGACCCTACCTAGCGACAAAAAACCGACGTCATACTATGGCCCCCGTTGTCCCATGCAACATTTGTCCCACAAACTTTTCAGTTACTATCATACTTCCGGAGTTATTCTAGGTGGCAACAGTTAGTGACTCACCCTGTGTATTGTATCACTAGTCTTTGCCTACAGATGACACTTTCTCTGAACTTCAAACAATTTGCATCGTTTTATGTTGTCGAACGTTTATTGTAGGTCCACAAATCAACGACGTTGTCTTTATTTTTCTTAAGTCTTCCTTCCAGTATTGTGCGAAACATCGGAATTACTTTCTGCCGTCTCTACGTTTCCCAAATCCAAACTTGCCGTCATATAACAGATCCTCAGTTTCCTTTTGCATTATCGTACGTTACTATTACTGTAATTGATTTAGAATCCTACTTTCAAACTCTTACTTCTAATTTGCTGTGTTCATTGCCCAAGTTGAGCAGCGCTAGTGTTAAACAACACGTCACTCACAAAACGAAGATGTTTCTCCAGTGATCAGTTTGCGTATCCGTTTTTGTCTTCCTAGTTCAAGGAGCTGAAATGTTCCACTACACTAACTGAGAAGAGTTTTAATAGTATGAAACCTCCCTGCGTGAATCCTCGTCCAATTGTGGATTTCCTCTTGTCAAAGTGAAATATAATAGAAGCTGTAGCATTAATGCACATTTTGTTTAGTCTACCAACATAGATTGAATCAGTATCTTGTTTCTCAACCGCTGTTAGTTCACGCTGTTTCTTGAATTTTTTCAAAAGCTTTCTCAAATTCTATGGATCACAAACAAAGTTCGAATTTATTCTCATTATTGCGTTCTTTAATTTCATTAATTACTTGCAAACTGCATATTGTGCCACATACTCATCTAAAACCAACTTGACTACTAAATACTAAAACTGGCTATAATTATTGTGTATTATTTGTGTATTACGGAGAGGAGGCTAAACATTTTACGTCTAGTCTGTCTTCTTTCCAGTGAAATAATAAAGACAGGCAACAGTTTGAAAGGTCTGTGTGCAAACTTCCGTAACAATTGTTTTGGTTTTGAACGTCTAGAGTTGCACTCGTAAGGCTTGAGTTACTTATAACCACGAGGTCTCGGCAGAGAAGCTACGCTGCACAAAGATGAGTTAGAGGTAATCTTTGCTCTGCGAAGATGCGAGCCAGATTCATCTGTTAATTACGAGAGGAGGAGATGAGACAGACGTTGACTTTTGGTGTTAGATGTGAGCAGTCAAGTTTTGGTTTAGTAGCAGTAAGCAGCAAACAATGGAGATCTTTTTGTTTTATTAGTGGCAGCTGTTTGAAAATACAGCAATCTTGGTTCGTCCAACATCCATTATTTTGTTAGGATTTATCGACAACTGGGAGAGAAATGGATTTAAGAATTAGATTATGGAATTTTGTTTAGGGAGAGATTATACAAGTGAAGTTTAATTTTTCTAGTTCTTGAATTATAGTTACGTTATTTCAGAGAAAGCTTGACTATTATTGAAGTTTCATTATATGTTAGCCACGCGGAGTGGCTACGCGGTTAGTGGCTCCATGGCGCGAAATGCGCAGCCAACAATTGAATGTTATTAAATAAAATGATATAAGATTACTATTGAGTTCATTTAACCAAGAGTCATTGTCCACATCGCAAGAATCAATTAGTTTTCAATTTCTTTAAAGCCAAAATTATGAACTTAGCCAAAAATTATGAACTAAGAAAGAATGGTAGCAATGTTTTTTAGAGAAGGCATCGCACCTTTTCGTATCTCAGTAGTTAGATTTTGGAACTCTGCCATCGAAACGTGTTGTAGTTACGAGAGCAGTTTCAAGAGCGAACCCGGTAAGTCAAACAGTGTGGAACAAACGTTCTTTCTTTAATTGAATTTCACATGGACCAAATTTTATTTCAAAGTAATCAGTTTTCCGTCAAAGTTCAAAGTCAGATTTTGTGATACTAATAAATTACAGACAGGACATGATTTTCTTTGAATTCGCGCACTTAGATTACTCTGAGCATTTGAATTTTGTCAGCAACATTTGCCGTTACGCAAGCTATCAGCTTTGACGTCTGGTATGCACACGATTACAAACAAAAAGTCCAAAGTTTTGCATCTAACAGACAGTTTAGCGTTAAAAACACAATCAAGATTACAGATCTACTTTCACTAAAATACATTTAAACAGAAAAATTTCAAGTTAAAGGTAGTTATGGCTATAATCATTTCCATATTCTAGATCTGAAGATGGACAGCTGCTACTGAGACCTGTCACTGCAGAAGTTACTGCTGAGTCAGTTTTCAGAAATTAATTTTTTTCCGCAGAAATTCTATAAACAATTTTACAAGTTTCTTTGAATTGTGGGCAACTCTTCCTCCAGTCTGAACTATTTCTATTGAAACACCGTAACTTCGAAATTTTTCTTCTTTCTTTATACCTGGAGGATCGTACAAACACACAGTCGTTTGACTGTAGTACAGACTTCCGCATGGAGGACGTAGAAATAGACATGTGTACGTAGAGAAGCAACTGAGAGACTTAGAAAGAAATGAGTCACCATCTAGAGATGGAATCCCTTTCGGTTGGGTTTGACAGAGAATACTCCGCAGCGTTGGCCCCTTACATAGCTTGCATTAATCGCGAATCTCTCGTCCTGGACAAAATCCCAAGCGACTGGAATAAAGCACAGGTGACTCCTGTACATAAGAACGGTAGAAGAGCGGACCCGCACAACTGCAGCCCAATATCGTTAACGGTGGTTTCATGCAGAATTCTTGAGCATATTTGAGTTCGAATATAACAAATTTCTTTGAGGCAGAAAAGTTTATGTTGACAAATCTGGACGGTTTTAGAAAGTACCGTTTGTGCGAAGCTCAGCTTGTCCTTTTGTCATAGCATGTCCTACAAAAGTGGATAGAAGGCAACAAGCAGATTCCATACTGCTAGATTTTCGGAAAGCATTTGACACAGTGTCCCACAGCAGCCTGTTGAAGGTCCGACCTTACGGAATAGATTCCAAGATATGTGAGTGGCTCGAAGACTTTTTAAGTAATAGAACCAAGTGCGTTGTCCTCGACAGTGAGTTTTCGCCAGAGAAGGGTCTCGGCAGACGTGCCCCAGGGAAGTGTGACAGGACCGCTCTTATTGTCTATACACGTAAATTGTACGGCGGGCAAAGTCAACAGCAATTTATGGTTGTTTTCTCATTACGCTGTGGTGAACGGGAAGGTTCTTGAGTGACTGTAGGGAGATACAAGGTGGCAAAGGTGGAATTTCTAGTCAGTGTGGTGAATGACAGCTTGCTCAGAATGAAGAAAAATGTAAGTTGATGTGAATGAATAGGAAAAAAATCCTGTAACATTCAAATACAACATTAACAGTGTGTTGCTTGACACAGTCACATCGATTAAATATCTAGGTGTAAAACAGCACAGCGCCATGAAATGGAATGAGCACAAGTTAACGATTTGAAAGGCAAATGCTCAACTTCGTTTTGTAGAGCGAATTTTGGGAAAGTGTAGCTCATCTGTAAAGGAGATGGCGAATGTAACTTTAGTGCGACCCATTCTTAAGTTCCGTTGGAGTGTTTGGGATACCCCCAACCCCACCATGGAGTTCAGACTCGGGCTGCTATATTTGTGACCGGTAGGTTCGTTTAGCCCGCAGGTATTACGGAAATGCTTCGTGGAATGAAATGGGAACCCCTGGAGGTGAGACGATGCTCTTTCGGCGACGCACTGTAGCGGAAATTTAGAGGACCGTCATTTGAGGCCAATTGCCGGTCGATTCTACTGCCGTCAGCGTACATTTCGCCTAAAAACCATGAAGGTAAGAAGAGAGAAATTAGGGCCCTTAAGGAGGCTTATAGACAATGGATTTTCCGTCGCTGTATCTGCGAGTGGAACAGGAAAGGAAGTGTGTAGTAGTGCTACAAGGTACCCTCCATCATGCACCGTACGGTGGCTCGCGGTGTTGGTATGTAGATGTAGATTGGCTTTGCACCTATATCTTCTCACATCTCTTCGAAAACTACACTTCAGTGTTTCATTGTTTTCAGCTACATCTTAATGTTTTTGCAATGTTTCATGAAATGTGTGGCACTGTCCATTCTAATCCCTCGGTCGAAAATGGAAAATTTGCTCTGCTGTTCCTCTGGTGCGATTTAAAGATGAGTAACTATGTGCCTAAATGATACATCACTCTCTTCCTTTTCCCTTTCCGTAATCGTTAATAACAACACAAGCACCACTACTCATAACATTATGACCACTGCCCACCGCGAGACTGGAGCGCCGTCTGGTGGCTTTGTAGGCACGTGAAGCGTTAAGGAAAATATAAAAGCGGGGCAGCGACGAATTGCGAATCATTCTAGCGACGATATGGATCACAAGTTGAGAAATCCACCGACGTGAACGACTTTGATGAAGAGAAAATTTTTATGGCCCGCACCTGCAATCGAGTATCTCGTAAACGGCAAATCTGGTCACTTGTTCTCGAGCTACTATCGTCAGTACCTATGTAAAGTGGTTGAAGGACAGTGAAACGACAAGTAGGCGACAGCGTGTTGGAAGGCAACGCTTCAGAACGCGGAGGTCGAAGGCTTTCCCGCTCTGTAAAGTTGCATATGTGGCAGACTACAATGCTGGTACGACCACAAGTGTTTCGGAGCACGTCATTCATCAAAAATTGTTCAGAACGGGGATCCACAGCAGACGACCCCTACGCGTTCAAATGTTGATTCATAGACATCGTCCATTACGACTTTATTCTGCACACCATCAGTGAAACTGCGGCGTGGTCCAATGGAAACGTGTCGCCTGGTGGGATGAATCATGGTTCCAGTTACACCAGACCAATGGTCGTGCCTGCATAGGCCAGTATCCAGGGGAACAGCTCCTCGCAACATGCACTAGTCTATTCATGCACCTTGGAGTCCATGGGACCTGTGGTAGTAATGGAAGGCACAATGGCAGCTGTACACTAGGTGAACATTATTAGGGCACAAGCATCCCTTCGAGGTTGAAGTCTCCCCCGACGGCGATAGCATCTTCCAACAAGATAATTGTCACAAGGCCAGGGCCGTGTTAGTGGTGTGAAGAGCACCACCAAATTCTCCTGATCTGAACCAGGTGGAAGATATGTATGACATTAGTGGGCACCGGCTCTGCACCCACAAAACGCCAGGTTGTAATTTTCGGGAATGGAGTAACCTGAGCGTAGACACTTGGCACCACACACCGCTGAAAACCTACCAAGGACTTCTTGAACCAACGTCACGCAGAGTCGCTGCTTTACTAAGTTCCAAAGGTGGACTAACACCCTATTAACTGGGTGGTCATAATGCTTCGGCTCATCAGTGTATGTACATGCTCCGAACATTTGGCCACGAATTAATACCGAGTTGATGATCGTAATACACTTGCACTACGTGCTTCACTGTATCAGCGGGCGGCACCATTTTGGTTTGGTTCCCCTTGCGGTACCGTGGCGCGTTGAGTTCAGTGGGTACTACAGCTCCAGCCGTGTATCTGCAAACAAACAGAAGCGAATTACGTAACTGGTGGTGACAATTAGAGCCTTATGACTACGCTGCGTGGAAAAGACCACGTAATCTTTCGCAAAGGGGTCCTAAAAGAGTTCTCCAAAGTTTACCAAAAACAAACAGGTTAAATATCGAACTCTTAGTTATATACTTTAACTCTCCCTTTTCCAGAGGGTCACCTGAGCTGACGAAAATTTCTACAGACGGAATTCCTATAAGACACGAGATATCACTCTTAGCAATAACTGGGCTGGCTTTTTGTTTTCGCGACAGTAGAACTTTGGAATATCTTAAGGAAGCAAAATCTTATAGGCACTAAGCAATTGGACTTAGAGAATTTAATGACAAGCAGATTCGAAGTAATTACTACAATTCCTAGTTAACTCAGTGAGGTGGCCGCAAATACGGCTAAGTAGATTTCACATAAGCTCGTTGTTTCCATTCGTACAATAGAACTCTCCCGCAGTTGTACTGTAAAATGGTGCAATAAAATGCGAAGGGTACTACTAGTAAGGCGTAAGAAACTTGTATGGCAATGTTTAAAAAGAAATGTGTCATTATTCTCAACTAAAGAAACTTAAACGTTAGTACAAGTTGTTTAACAGGTCGCCGGTAGAGGGCGGAAATGTAAAGAAGGGAAAAAACAGACCGCCGGTAGGAGGAGGAAAGGGAAAGACTAGTCAAGTATCTGACAAAAGACGGATATTGCTTTACAAAGATAACTCAGTTACCAAATTGACTGTATGTTTCATTTACATGAGTCTTTTCTTCATCACAAATAATATATTTCATAGTAGACTATTACCTTTGTTCTTGGAAATAATTTTAAAAGCACAGACAAAAATATTACTATGTCGTTATGGTATGCTCTCGTCATCAGAAAAAGAAGCAGAGAAGGTATTATTGAATAGTTGAAGGATGCAGGTACAGGGGAATGGAGGATCAGATACAACCAAGAGCTTGAGGAACTATACCAGCAGCCCAACATACGAGGAACTGTCAAAGCCAAACGAATGCAGTGTGCCGGCCATGTGCCCGGATGGAGGATCACAGATGGCCTCGAAAGCTCCTGGATTTCACACTTACAGGAAAGAGACCGCCAGGGAGAGCCAAGAAGCGTTGGAGGGATGGACTCCATGAAGATTTAAACCAAGTGTCAATAGATGTGGACGGATGGCGGATAGCAGCAATGGACAGAATTCAGTGGAGGAGGAAACTTGTAGATGCGTGCGGTGCACTGGGCCTGATCACGTAGTAGTAGTAGTAGTAGTAGTAGTAGTAAAGGAGAGGCGATTAGGATTTAAGCAAGGTCATGCTCTCACAATCTTGTTTAAGCTGTCCATCTCCATCGTACCGAGGAAAATCAGACTACATTTAGGGCTGGACATAGTCCCCAACCATAGATGCATACTTGTATTGATCCATTGTGCCTTCCAGGACGACGAAATCACCCAGGGAATGCCACGAAAACATTCTCCATATCATAGCACTCCCTCCTCCTGCCTGGACCCTTCTGACGACTGTCGCAGGGCGGCAGACGTCAACGGCCATTTGTCCGACGGAGCATAAAACGTGTTATGTCTGAAAAAGTGAACTGTCACCACTCAGTGGACGTCTATTTTCGCTACTGCCGTGCAAATTCCAGTCTTCGATGCCAATGAACGGTAGTCAGAATGGGTGCATGTGCCAGCCGCCTGCTGCGGAGCTTCATACGCAGCAATGTTCGCTGAGCATTCGTTGAGGAGGCAATGTTGATAGCCCCTTGGTTCACCTGGGCCGTCAGTTGCCCAATAGTTGTAGTCTCTTCATCCGTACATGCCTCCGCAGCCGTCTTTCAGCCCTATTGTTCTTTGGCTCGTGGTGCACCGTAATAGCCTTGTCGCCGGTTTTCGGTAGTGCGATTTTTCCATTTACCGTATACTTTACGCACGGCGGCACGCGAGCCGTTTACAAACAGCCGCCTCGAAAATGTTTCCACACTTCACCCAAAAGACAATGATCATGTACTTATGGACGTCAAATAAATCGCTCCGCTTTATATATATCACTCACTGCATTTGTGCCACCTGTCGAGCCCGCATCTCGTGGTCGTGCGGTAGCGTTCTCGCTTCCCACGCCCGGGTTCCCGGGTTCGATTCCCGGCGGGGTCAGGGATTTTCTCTGCCTCGTGATGGCTGGGTGTTGTGTGCTGTCCTTAGGTTAGTTAGGTTTAAGTAGTTCTAAGTTCTAGGGGACTTATGACCACAGCAGTTGAGTCCCATAGTGCTCAGAGCCATTTGAACCATTTTGAACCACCTGTCGTCTGTGAGTGGTTATTGTACTTTGACGTCGAACATAGACGGTGGTCACATTAATGTGACTGGACGGTGTATACTGCAGGACGCTTAGTTAAACGTGAATCGAAATCACATTGAAGCTTAGCAGTTTCAAATAACAAGATTAAATATCGGGTGGTGGTGCGATGAAAAGCTGCCAGAAAATAATGAGTATGACAATCACTGAAAGGTCGTAATTTTTAACACTGCCGCTCTGCTGTAAAGCCGAGAACTATTCTTTAAAGCGTATTCCGAGAACACCTACGTTCGCAATTTAAGACCAATATGACTGCCTGACCGGACAACTCTAGACGTCTTAATGCCCACGTGACTGTAAAATCGTGATATTCGAACGATCAGCGGGAACATCTCACTGCCGTTCATATCTCTAGCGAGAAGTATATACAATTCATTAAGTATTTGTGTCTCGTGTAGGGCTAATCCTTTGGTTTTCTTGCCAATCCTGTCAGATCCACTCCACCAAAGACTCGAGTTCGGACAGCGGGCTGGAAGTTACTAAGTGTCATAAAAAGAACGTTTCCTTGTCGTGAACCAGTGTTATGAGATTGTGTTTTCAGAAGACTTGCACTTGTCTTGTCCCTTCTTTTGTACGGTGAGGCTTATTAAATCTCCTAAGTAATTCCCTGAGTGCGTCAGAAGAGGCCTTGAGGTGTTTTCGAATGACGAGGTCTTCACGATAGCGCTTTCTACATAGCACCTCCGTCTTCATGACATGACAGCTCCTTTCCATTTGGTAGCTTAAATTACTCGTTCTTGCTACTGCAAGTGGCTTCTAGCGAGAAATGAAACCGGCGCTGAACAAACAATGAACTTCGCAGAGTTGTTTCTGTTTTTGTTTGTCAAAACCATGTCAGTCTTATAAATAAAGTTTTAAAACCATTTGTACGGTATTTATGATTCTTAAACGTGATCTGAAAACGTTTTCACTTGTTCCTAGTTATACCAATTTCCTAATAGAGAAGGAATGATTCCACAGCGTGATATTCATATTACGTCCGTACTAGTAGAGGCTTGCAGATTCAAGTTTCACAAGTGAGCGCTACTGGTGATGAACCTTCGTCATATCTTTAAAACTACTCCTCCTCTGCTCACCCTCTTTTCCCTGTTCCAGTCGTGAACGATGCGAAGGAACAACGACTGCCAGCAACTCTCGGTATGAGCTCTAATTACAATGATTTTATCTTGGTGATTATTTTGTTAAACCTCTATGTGAGCAAGTAACATATTGTCCTACTCTTTGTGACTGTGCTGTTTCGGAACTTCCACGGTTAACCTCTCCATGACGCTTAACGCCTCTCTTGCAGCGTTTACTACTGGAATTTACTGAGCGTCTCTGTAACGCTTTCGCGCTCACTAAGTGAGCCGTGACGCAACATGCCTCTCTTCGTTGTACGTTCTCTGTCTCTTCTATTAACCCAATCTGGAAGGATCCCAGGTTGGTGAAGAATACTCAGATTTTTTTTCGGAGTAGATGCGCCTTGAGCAAAACACAATTTTATCTTTTCTTTTATTTCCCAGACATGTTTCGCTGAATTTTCGGCTTTTATTTTATTTCTATTAAATAAGAAAAATGCTCTTCACTTCTTGTACGCAGATAAATTGAGTTTTTAAGAAACTATTTACGAATTTGAAAAACAAAGTTTTTGCTTGCTGCCACATGCTGTGATTTTCCTGCATTTTTATGTTTTTATTCTACTTCTTTTATTTCAAAGTTTGTCATCCGCAACCATACAGAATTTAAAGTAGAAAAGTTATTTACTTCGAAAATTTAATCTGGAAATGTTATAGCGCAATATTGTGTGTGTGTGTGTGTGTGTGTGTGTGTGTGTGTGTGTGCAGATTGTGCAATATGTTTCACTTACTTTTTCTGCCCGCCGGTGTGGCCGAGCGGTTCTAGGCGCTTCAGTCTGGAACCGCGAGACTGCTACGTCGCAGGTTCGAATCCTGCCTCAGGCATTGATGTGTGTGATGTCCTTAGGTTAGTTAGGTTTAAGTAGTTCTAAGTTCTAGGGGACTGATGACCATAGCTGTTAAGTCCCATAGTGCTCAGAGCCATTTGAACCATTTTTTGAACAGCGCGTAGCGTTGCGCAGTTGGAGGTGAGCCGCCAGCAGTGGTGGATGTGGGGAGAGAGATGGCACAATTTTGAGAGCGGACGATCTGGACGTGTGTCCATCAGAAAGAATATATATATATATATATATATATATATATATATATATATATATATATATATATATATATATATATAGGGTGAGTCACCTAACGTTACCGCTGAATATATTTCGTCAAAATGGTTCAAATGGCTCTGAGCACTATGGGACTCAACTGCTGTGGTCATCAGTCCCCTAGAACTTAGAACTACTTAAACCTAACTAACCTAAGGACATCACACACAGCCATGCCCGAGGCAGGATTCGAACCTGCGACCGTAGCAGTCGCACGGTTCCGGACTGCGCGCCTAGAACCGCGAGACCACCGCGGCCGGCCATATTTCGTCAACCACATCAAATACTGACGAACCGATTCCACAGACCGAACGTGAGGAGGGGGGCTAGTGTAATTGTTTATTACAAACCATATAAAAATGCACGGAAGTATGTTTTTTAACACAAACCTACGTTTTTTAAAATGGAACCACGTTAGTTTTGTTTGCACATCTGAACATATAAACAAATACGTAATCAGTGCCGTTTGTTGCATTGTAAAATGTTAATTACATCCGGAGATATTGTAACGTTAAGTTGACGCTTGAAACCGTTCAGTTGCGTGTTGTAACAAACACGGGCCACGGTCGGCGAGCAGCATCTGCAGGGACATGTTTACGATGACGACCGTGTTTATGAGTGTGGCTGTAGTGCACTGTTGTGGTTTGGTCTAGCTGTCGCAGTGTCCGCAAGTAGCGCTTGCTGCTATTGTTATTCTGCATTCGTCACCGCACGCAGACCAACTGTAGTACACCGTGTTACCAGACGTCTGTGATAGTGTAGTGTTGTAGGAACTGTGGCCATGGTGTATTCGAACTCTGAAAAGGCGGAGATGATACTTATCTAGGGCGAGTGTCGACGAAATGCAGCTGCAGCCTGCAGGGTGTATGCAGAACGGTACCCGGACAGAGAGCATCCAATGTGCCGCACATTGCAAAACATCTACCGCCAACTGTATGCAACAGGTATGGTCGTAGCACGCAAACGGGTCCGTAACAGGCCCGTCACAGGAGAAGCGGGTGCAGTTGGTCTGTCGCTCTACCTGTCTGAGCCAGCGAGGATTGTCCACGGACCAGTAATGCATGTTCCGTAGATTCACTGCCCCGTGGTTTGTGAAACCCACTTCATCGGTAAACAGGTAGAACTGCAACGCATTCTCTGTTAACGCCCATTAACAGAATTGCACTCGATGATTAAAGTCATCACCATGTAATTGCTGATGTAGCGACACATGAAACGGGTGAAAGCGGTGACGATGCAGTATGAGCATGACACTACTTTGACTCAGTCCACCGGCTCTCGCAATGTTCCGTGTACTCATGTGTGGGTTCATGGCAACAGCAGCTAACACACCAACTGCACCCGCTTCTCCTCTGATGGGCGTGTTACGGACCCGTTTGCGTGCTACGACCATACCTGTTGCATACAGTTGGCGGTAGATGTTTTACAATGTGCGGCACGTTGGATGCTCTCTGTCCGGGTACCGTTCTGCATACACCCTGCAGGCTTCAGCTGCATTTCGTCGACACTCGCCAGAGATGAGTATCATCTCCGCCTTTTCAGAGTTCGAATACACCATGGTCACAGTTCCTACAACACTACACTATCACAGACGTTTGGTAACACGGTGTACTACAGTTGGTCTGCGTGCGGAGACGAATGCAGAATAACAATAGCAGCAAGCGCTACAAGCGGACACTGCGACAGCTAGACCAAACCACAACAGTGCACTACACCCACACTCGTAAACACGGTCGTCATCGTAAACATGTCCCTGCAGATGCTGTTCGCCGACCAAGGCCCGTGTTTGTTACAACACGCAACTGAACGTCGGAGGTTCCAAGCGTCAACTTTAGGTTACAAAATCTCCGGATGTAATTAACATTTTACAATGCAACAAACGGCACTGATTACTTATTTGTTTATATGTTCAGATGTGCTAACAAAACTAACGTGGTTCCATTTTAAAAAACGTAGGTTTGTGTTAAAAAACATACTTCCGTGCATTTTTGTATGGTTTGTATTAAACAATTACACTAGCCTCTCTCCTCACGTTCGGTCTGTGGAATCGGTTCGTCAGTATTTGATGTGGTTTACGAAATATATCCGGTGGTAACCTTAGGTGACTCACCCTATATATGATGACTTTTGAACATTATTGAGGTAAATACATTGTTTGATCTCTATCAAAATCTTTCATTTTTCTAACTATGCCTATCAGTAGTTAGTGCCTTCAGTAGTTAGAATCTTTTATTTAGTTGGCAGTATTGGCCCTCGCTGTATTGCAGTAGTTCGAGTAACGAAGATTTTTGTGAGGTAAGTGATTCATGAAAGGTATAGGTTATTGTCAGTCAGGGCCATTCTTTTTTAGGGATTATTGAAAGTCAGATTGGGTTGCGCTAAAAAAAATATTGTGTGTCAGTTATGTGTTGATCAGAATAAATAAAGAGAGAAATGTCTGAGTACGTTCAGTTTTGCTCAGCTGTTTGAAAATCAAATGACGTAAGAGGTTTACCAGCACAGTAATTCATTAATTTTTCTAAGGAGAAGTTTCAATTGGAACTGTGTGAGCAAGTGCTCTCCCGACTGAATTATGCAAGCGCAACTGACATCCCGCCTTCACAGTTGTACTTAACGCCAAGAGCTCTCTCCCACCTTCTAAAGTTCACAGTAGTTCTCCTGCATACCTTGTGTGTCGATTTTTATCTGCAAGGAGTTCCTCAATCCAATAACATCCGTGGGCCGGTCTTCTGTAGGTTCGTCTTTTGTTCACTTAATTAGAAAGCGAGCCCGTATTGACCCGACTCAAAACTGGCCACCTGTCATATAGGTTACTGCTCTTTCTATCTGTCGATGTCAGTGTCCATTGTCTCACACAACAACATAAAACGTTTATCGATTTTCAAAGGGGTCGTAGCGGACAACGAAGAACAGCATTAATTCAAAATAGCTGTTAGTGCATGCGAAGAACAGTTCGGCAAACATGATTATGTTCACACAGATAAGAAACATGTGTCATTAATACTACCACCGCCTAAATCGTTGTTGAAATGCGGAAACAGCGATCTATCTGACGTCAAAGAGGGCTTGATCATTGGCTTTCGGACCAAGGGTGGAGGTATTCCCGAAACAGCTGAGTCTGTGAACTGGTTAAATCATACCGTGAATGGCAAAATGACGCTATCTGAAACCGACGCCTAGGCAACTGTGGTGCACCACGGGCCTTGGATGACTGGATGACCGACGGCTGCAGAGATTTGTACAAGCGAATAGACGTACAACTGTTGAGCAACTGACCGCCAAGGTGAACCAAGGGGCTACCAACAGCCTCTCCTCAACGAGTGTTCAGCGAACGCTGCTGCATCTGCACCAGGCGCCTGGCTCATGCACCCACACCTGACTGCTGCTCATGGGCGACGAAGGCTGGAATTTGCACACCAGTAACGCAACTGGGCGTCCGCTGAGAGACGACAGATGATCTTGTCAGATGAATCACATTTCATGCTCCATCGGACAGATGTCGTTGGCGTGTACAGCGTGAAACATCTGAAACCCCTGCAACCAGGATGAAGCGGTATGGTTTGGGGATGTTTTCCTGGCATCCCCTGGGTGATCTTGTCGTTCTGGAAAGATCGCCGTAAGCACGCGCCTATCCTTGGGAGCCATGTGCATCACTACATTCATTTTTTTTTTCTCGGCACAATGACATCAACCAGTTGAACAATGCAACGTATGAAACAGCTCGCAATGCACGTATGTGGTTCGAAAGGCAACAGGACATGTTTAGCGCACTCCCTGGCCACAAACTGCCCCCCTCCCCCCACCCATACAACTAAATCCAATCGAGAATCTTTGTTACTATCTCGATCGGGCTGTAGGGGAAATGGATCCACAAACTAGAAACATAACGCAGTTGGCCACGGCACAGGAGTCGGCATGCCTCCCCATCCCTCTCAAAACCGTCACGAACCTCGCGGCCGGTGTGGCCAACCGGTTCTAGGCGCTTCAGTCTGGAACCGCGTTACCGCTACGGTCGCAGGTTCGAATCCTGCATCGGGCATGGATGTGTGTGACGTCCTAAGGTTAGTTAGGTTTAAGTAGTTCTAAGTTATAGGGGACTGATGACCTGAGATGATAAGTCCCATAGTGCTCAGAAACATTTGAACCATTTGAACCATCACGAACCTCTTTTCCTCCAGGTCTCGCAGCGGTCCACGTTGCAAAAGGTTCAGGCTTTTTACAGATGGTGACATTAATGTGACTTCGCCGTAAACTAAAAACATCATCAACTGTGTGTATTTATTATTTATTTGATTTCGATTAGTGTTGGTGGTCCATTCACCATCGTCAGGCTATACTACGTCAGATGTTCGTCATATAACCAACGGAAATCAGCACCATAAAAAGGAACGAAAAAAATCGGTGCCCGCAAACCATCTCAAATGTGGTGCGACTCCAGCAGCCTATCGAATAGCTGGTCAATGAGCTGCACTACATGCGCGACACATGAGCTGGTTTCGGCTGCCGAACGATTCAATCATTTTATGGTGCTGATTGCCATTGGCTGTAAACCACCATTTGCCATAGAGGCGCCTAATAACTGGCACCGCTCGTGATAAAATAAATAATAAACGCATACAGTTGACGGCGTTATGTTTTTACGGCGGTCGAACGAGTCTTGTGTAATGCAGACGTTCCTAAAAAATAGAGGGTTGTTGTTGTTGCCTTCAGTCCAGAGACTGGTTTGATGCAGCTCTCCATGCTACTCTATCCTGTGCAAGCTTCTTCATCTCCCAGTACCTGCTGCAACCTACATCCTTCAGAATCTGTTTAGTGTATTCAGCTCTTGGTCTCCCTCTACGATTTTTACTCTCCACGCTGCCCTCCAATACTAAATTGGTGATCCCTTGATGCCTCAGAATATTCCGTACCAGCCGATCCCTTCTTCTAGTCAAGTTGTGCCACAAATTTCTCTTCTCCCCAATTTTAGTCAATACCTCCTCATTAGTTACGTGATCTACCCATCTAATCTTCAGCATTCTTCTGTAACACTACATTTCGAAAGCTTCTATTCTCTTTTTGTCTAAACTATACATCGTCCACGTTTCACTTCGATACATGGCTACACTGCATACAAATGCTTTCAGAAAAGACTTCCTCACACTTAAATCTATGCTCGATGTTAACAAATTTCGCTTCCATCGGGGATAGGCTACAACCCTGTCTCACTCCCTTCCCAACCACTGCTTTCCTTTCATGACTCTCGACTCTTATAACTGCCATCTGGTTTCCGTACAAATTGAAAATAGCCTTTCGCTCCCTGTATTTTTCCCCTGCCACCTTCAGAATTTGAGAGTATACCAGTCAACATTGTCAAAAGCTTTCTCTAAGGCTACAAATGCTAGAAACGTAGGTTTGCCTTTCCTTAATTTACTTTCTAAGATGAGTCGTAGGGTCAGTATTGCCTCACGTGTTCCAACATTTCTGCGGAATCCAAATTGATCTTCCCCGATGTCTGCTTCTACCAGTTTTCCCATTCGCCTGTAAAGAATTCGTGTTAGTATTTTACAGCCGTGGCTTATTAAACTGATAGTTCGGTAATTTTCACTTGTGTCAACACCAGAGGGTAACAGCCGAAAATGTGAGCTGCAGCTCTGGGATCACTTTGTTGCGGAGATCGATTGTTATTACTACATTAACTGTAACTTGTGGGAAGAAGATTTACCCTTGACCTTCATCTTCAGCATCAAACCAGGTCGATACGATACCGGCGCTGTTACCGGACTAACGGCAGGGATCGCAGTTCAGTAATCAATCGGAAATTATTCTCTGCGTGTTATCTAAGAGTAAACAACAAAGGCAAAGGTCCCGAGTCCGAGTCTGGGCCCGGCACACTGTTATAATCTGCTGGGAAGTTTCAACTTTGATTATTTTAACACAGCGGAATACTTCACTTCTCTGGCAGATTTTAAAATTTTTCTTCCATATTTACTTTCCTTTTTAGATTTTCCATTTTCTTTCTATCTTTCCTTTTAGTTGCATGGACCCATGTCCTCTGGGGCCCTGGACGTTACCCGAGGTGCCCAGTCTAGTAACACTCTGCCGTTACCGCTGCATAGTTTCCTTAACTATCCGGAAATTATTCTCTGCTTGTTATCGAAGAGTAACTAACAAATCGCGACATGTCACAGTTCTCAACAATAGAGAGCCCTCTTGAGCGACGCATGCCGTTGCTTAGCATCAGTCTGAGATGAGCCGACTGACGAACAGAATGCCTGTCTCCGTCCCCAGTGAACGACGCTTAGGAAAACCGTCAAATACAGCAACAGCACGGACCAACGGCAGCTGTAAGGAGGTAAGCCAACGAACTGAGTTCTGTCAATCTATGGTAGCAAGCACAGGCGTCAAATCTATCGAGCCTTTTATCAGGATCACAACACGGATTCTGACAGGCATATGCACTGACTGTAATGAATATGGAGGTCTTTAACAGGGCAGTTATGTAGGGTGATTCTAAAACGACTTTACAACTTCACTTACATATAAAATTTAGTAATTTCCAAGAATGATTGCCTATCGAAGTCGCTGGGTCCAAACGAAGCATATCGAACGTGGGATGGTAAATCGATCATGCGACTGGCGGGCGTTGCGAGTATGTTTACGTTGGTCACTACAGCAACGACAAAACAAGAGCGTTACAAAAATACCTTTAATTGCAAAGGAGGCGACGTACCTTACTCGACGTCGGTCTTGTCGTCATGTGAAAGTCCATTACGGTTTTCTGGATGGATAATTTGGAAGAGCCGAACCATGCATTCTTTCTGATACTCGTTCGTTTTCCGCACTGTCCGCAATGAAATTGTAACGGTATTTCAGCATCGAAACTGTTCTTACGGAATTTTACACACTTCGCACCCCCACAGTCTAGACAGACCCTTCTTTCCTTGTCTGGTAGTACTCCATATTTGCTGCAAAAAGTCGAACAATTCTCTACGCTGCATAAACATGGAATTAGATTCTTCCATGTGAGAGAATCCGCCGAAGAAACGTCAATAACACCAGACATCCCACTCAGTAACGACATAAATCGTCTGGGTTACCCTAGCAACTCACAAATAATTCGCGGATGTATGTAATTTAGAGCAAGTACGGGAACGACGGAAAACAGATAAAAATTACGATCACAAATAATTGATCACAACGCCCGCAACCGGGGTCGCATGATCGATTTACGATCGCACGTTCGACATGTTTCGTTTGGACCCAGTGACTTCGATAGGCAATCATTCTTGGAAATTACCTAAAATTTTATAGACGATTTAGATATATAGTTAAGGTGTCAGCATATAGCAAATATTTCATTCACTTATTGTTGTAGTGACGGATTCCGCCACTAGGAACAACAAAGTTGAAAATCTAAATGGGTAATCTCACAGGAACTTTTGCTGTGACCCACGGCAATCGCATTCTGTCATAGTGAAAGTTTAAGTGAAAGTGAGTGTACCGGATAAAACGCACAACATTTTGCTACAAGACGATACTTCTATACATGTATGTGTCGCCTTAATAAAATACCGTATATAATTAAAGTTGTAAAGTACCTTTAGAATCACCCTATAATGAGAGTAATTTGATTTCACAGACAAGTCATCCTGTAAAGTACTTTTAGAATCACCCTATAATGAGACTAATTTGATTTCACAAACAAGTCATCCAGACTGTTAATCAATATTTCTCTGGTGCTATTAGTGTTGGAGAAGCTTATACTTAACAAATCATGTAGTTGTCGGAAAACTAGAATGTTACAAAACATACGTTCGCCTACGGAGTTACCGTGGCAACCATATTTCTGAATACACAACAAGGGAAGTTTCAACAAATGTATTACCACAATATCTTTAAAGACAGCTTTTTCATGCATATATCACAGCAATTCGCCATTTTATAAGTATTTCTAACGCGTAATAGACTGCTTCCAGGCATTAATCTGTATATTTGTTTATCAGAAAACCAATTCTCCAGCCGGCCGTTGAGGCCGAGCGGTTCTAGACGCTTCAGTCCAGAACCGCGCTGCTGCTACGGTAGCAGGTTCGAATCCTGCCTCGGGCATGGATGTATGTGCTGTCCTTAGGTTAGTTAGGTTTCAGTAGTTCTAAGTCTAGGGGACTAATGACCTCAGTTGTTAAGTACCATAGTGCTTAGAGCCATATGAGCCACTTGAACCAATTTTCCATTGCATCATGCGAAAATTGTTTGGCTGTTAACTGAATACAATACGGTTTCAAATTGTTGTCTCTTCCTATATGTAATTAAATAAGGTGGGTCTGGCTTATAGTCTTCGCACCAGTGGTGCTCGTATCCTCGGTCTCAGTGCAGCGCGCTCACAATTACGTGGCTCCAGTGTCCTTAGCAATGAATCGGCAGAGCTGGGCCGCAAGCTGCTAATATTTTGATCCCTCTCGCTACCGAATTTGACGATCAAAGCACTCTGTGCACAGTAAGCCCGATACTGGTCGTCAGTGCATAACGCTGTGTTTCATTTCGGTGATGCGTAATTTACTCGTGTATCAGTAAGTATCACCACACAAGAACGGACAAGATAATTGAGGGTGTGTTAACACGTCTATAAGTTTGGCTTTAGGACAGGTAAAGGCACCAGACAGGCAATTATGACGTTTCCGTTGAGAACAGAAGCAAGACCAAAGAAAAATCAAGACACGTTCATAGGATTTGTCGACCTGGAAGAAGCGATCGACAGTATTAAATAGTGCAAGATGTTCGAAATTCTGAGGAAATTAGGGATAATCTACAGGGAGAGACGGGTAATATACGACATGTACAAGAGCCAAGAGGGAATGATAAAAGTTAATGACCTAGAACGAAGTGCTCGAATTAGATAGGATGGAAGACAGGGATGTAATCTTTCGCCCCTGCTGTTTCAATCTATATATGAACGAACCAATGACGGAAATAAAAGTTTGCAGAGTGTAAATAAAATCCTGGGTGAAAGGATATCAACGATGCGATTGGCTCATTACATTGCTGTCCTCACTGAAAGTGAAGAAGAATTACATGATCTGCTAAATGGAATGAACAATCTAATGAGTACGGAATATGGATTGAGAGTAAATCGAAGAAAGACGAAAGTAATGAGAAGTAGCAGAAATGATAACAGTGTGAGACTTAACGTCGGGAGTGAAGGTCACGAAGTAGATGAAGTTGAGGAATTCGGCTACCTAGAAAGCAAAATAACCAGTGAGGACGGAGCAAGGAGGATACCACAAGCAGACTAGCACTGGCAGAAAGGGCATTCCTGGCCAAGAGAAGTCTACTAGTATCAAACATAGGTCTTAATTTGAGAAATAAATTTCTGAGATTGTACATTTGGAGCACAACACTGTATGGCAGCGAAACATGGACTGTCGGACTAATGGAACAGAAGAGAATCGAATCATTTGAGATGTGGTGTTACAGAAGAATGTTGAAAATCAGGTGGACTGATAAGTTGAGGAATGAGGAGGTTCTGCGCGGAACTGGAGAGTGAAGGACTACACTGACAAGAAGGAGGAACAGAATGATAAGACATCTGTTAAGACATCAGGGAATAACATCCATGAGAGCACATGTAGTCATTATGTTATTTGCTGTGACCTGGATTTGGATCATTTGTTCTTAACCTCTTAACGCCGTTGTGGTCCCTCTGCTTTGACATAATTAGTTTATTTATTACTGTTTTCTTTTTAAACACATGCAGTGGTAAGGCACTGTTATTTATTATTTTTATTATTATTATTTATTTTATGGCCTTATTGGACCACTGTAGTCAAAAATACAAGGTTATAAACAAGTTGTTACACAGGGATACAATTTGGCTCAACAATAACTTAATATGATATTTAAGTAATATAATTATTAGCGTTTATTCTTATATGAAAGGTGTTTTGCTCTTCTGTCTGCCCAATATTTCTTCATTCTTTCAGATATTTTCTTTCTTTCTTCATTTGAGACCACTCTTCCTGTACTCCTTTTATTGATTTTCATTTGTAGTCTGGTTTGCGGCTCTTGCAGTATCCTGGTTTTCTCTGTCTTGTTTTTTAGGTCATCTACTGTAATTTGGAGTTCTTTTATATCTTCCTTAATTTCTGTGATCGATTTAATGTCGCTCTTGCTATTCCACAAATTTTGTATTATTTTTTTACTAATTCTGTTTTCTGGAGTTCTCATCAGATGTCCAAAGAATGAGATGCGTTTCTTCCTGATCGTGCTCATGACTGGTTCTATTTTCTTATATACTGTTTCATTTGATGCTATTCTCCAATGTCCATTTATTTTGTACTGTTTATTTATACATGTCCTAATTATTCTTCTTTATATTTTTAGTATTCTGTCAATTTCTGCTGTATTAGTTTTTTTGAAGATAGTTTCAGCTGCATACGTTATTTCTGGTTGTGTAACTGTTTTATAGCGTTTTAATTTTGCATCTATAGATAGGTTTTTTTTTGTTGTATGTAGTTTTGGTAATGTAATTTGCGTAGTTCAGTTTTTTTATTCTATTCTGCCATGATGGCTTCTCATTTAGATTGTATGTTATTATTTCGCCTAAATATTTAAATTTATCGACAATTTTGATTTCCTGTTCTCCTATTGTAATTTTGTTTGCAAGTGGTGGATCAGTTAGCACAATCTCCGTTTTTTCAAATGATATTCTAAGGCCTACTTTCTCTGCTATTTCTTATAGTGATTTCACTTGTTGCCTGGCTTCTTGAACGGTATTGGCTAGGAGAGCAAGATCATCAGCGAATCCCAAGCAGTTTAAGCTAATATCATCTTTTGCACTTCCAATTCTTATCATCTTTGGATTGTCCTTGTACCATTCTCTCATTATGTATTCCAGTGCACAGTTGAACAGTAATGGTGATAGGCAGTCACCTTGTCTTAAGCCTGTTTTTATGAGTAATGGTTCCGAAATTTCTCCTCTAAACTTCACTTTTGATTTGGTGTTGGTTAGAGTGAGTTGTATTATTTTAATTAGTTTTGGATGGAGTCCTAGATTTCTTAAAATTTTTAATACTGATGGCACTGTACCCGCATTCGGAAGGATGACAGATCAAATACCCATCTGGCCATCAGAAATTAGGTTTTCCGTTATTGCAAGATAGGCCTAATAAAAAACCAATATTTTTCCGTACTTAAAATATCTATTGAGTTGATAGAGCGTGATTCAGCAGCATTTCATGTCGTTTTCGACATTTTACCTAGAGCTATGCCAGACATCTTCAGAGATCTTTTACGTTTCAAGATCTATCTGTATGTACGTAGTCTGCAAGTTACTGCACAATGCATAGTAAAGGATATTTTGTACATATATTCGGCATTCCCTTTCATAGCACTTGCGTGTCTGAATCTAGGTGACAATGTCTCTTTAACTCCTTATGCTCTCTAATTTCTTTTATCTTATTGTCACATTCTCTCCGTGAGAGATCGGATGTAGGCAACAGTACCGGCTGGACAGTGTATCTTAAGTTCCGATCTTCTGAATGTAAACGAAAAGGGTCCACCACAGAATTTCACTGCTTCCAACGATTCAGTTTAAGGGTTTTGGGCATCATTTTTCCATGGCTTGTACCGTTCAGTTACGCTCCTGAATTCCTTCAGCGTCCTTCGCCACGTAGAATTCATTAAGACAGAGAACACAGGAACAGAATTTAGTACCTTAACAGGTTCACTACACTTTCTTGAAATAGACAAAAAACTAAATCATCAGTTCGCCATTCCTACCATTGGTTCGATACGATACAGGTTTATAGTTATCACAAGAAGTTAGTTCATGTTGTATTGTTCGAAGTTCCACGTGAAACTTCATGGTCAAAAACCATTCTGGCGCTATACCAGATGAGTATATTGACGTCGGCCAAGAATTCCTCGATGCATTAATAGTCTTCTGCAACGGAAGGATATTTCGATTTCTATAGTGGTTATCAGTACGTCTCAGTTAATGTTTGACCTAATGAAAGTTATCAACAATATATTCCAGTCTTCAATTTGTAATGGTACAGACCAGTATATAATCCGATACTCTAACTTTGGTGAAGATGAAACGTTCCCTTAAAAAAATTTATGAATTACTGTGCTGATAAACCTCTTACATTATTTGATTTTCAAACAGCTGAGCAGAACTGAACGTACTCAGACATTTCGCTCTTTACCTATTCTGATCAACACTAAACTGACACACAATATTTTTAGCGCAACGCAGTCTGACTTTCAATAATCCCTACAAAAGAATGGCCCTGACTAACATTAACATATACCTTTCACAAATCTCTTACCTCACAAAAATCATCGTTACTCGAACTACTGCAATACAGCGAGCGCCAATACTGCCAGCTAAATAAAAGATTCAAACTACTGAAGGCACTAACTACTGATAGGCATAGTTAGCAAATGAAAGATTTTGATAGAGAACAAACAATGTATTTACCTTAATAGTGTTCAAAAGTCATTATATATATATATATATATATATATATATATATATATATATATATATATATATATATATATCAGTTCATGACATCCAGTCTTACAAATTTACTGTCTCTGATGTACACACGTCCAGATCATCCGCTCTCAAAACTCCGCCATCTCTCTCCCCACATCCACCACTGCTGGCGGCTCACCTCCAACTGCGCAATGCTACACGCTGTTAACAGCCAACTGCCCAACACTACAATAGAGAATATTTCAACAATGCCAACCAGCCACAGACTGCATACAGCACAGCCAGTGATTTTCATCAGAGCGCTACGTGGCGTTACCAATATAAAAACCTAAACAGCCTACTTACAAAGAACCCGATACATAGGACAGAATTACGCAATTTCTTGCACTTACTATAAACTGTGGTCATTCTTTCATTTCAGTGTATTACCTGTCTGAAACTGCAATTATGCTGAATACTATGTCATAAAACTTCAATTTATCATTATTCTATGTAAAACTACTTTCAATAACATGCTGTGGCAAATTCAGTTTATCTTAAAAATACCTATGAATGTTCTATAAAACTTTTATTGATATAAATATATCAGTATTGTGTCAACGAACCAGCGATAAAGGCAACAGAAAAAAACACTGTATAATTAAAATATAAATCGACTTGCATCTCTATTAATTATTTACCACAAGCATTTCACTGATTTTTGGTCTAAAATTCTTTGCTTTCTAAATTCTACTTGTATAAAACCTGTCATCACTTTTGTAGTACTGCATCCTGTATTCAAACTGTCAGAGATTTATAACTTTTAGTTATAACACCGATTATGCAATCATTTAAAGCAGTGCTGTTAAATATACTAATTCTTAGATGTTATTTATACTGTGGTGGCAATCGTATTTAAATCAGCTAGTCTGTGTTGATTGTTGCCAGAAATGTGTAATGCTTCTGTTCGTCTGATTAAACTAATGCAATAAATAAAGAGTGATGATGAAACGGTGTTCGAGTTATGCTTACTGCCGCTAACAGGCAGAGTTACACTTTCCTCCCAGATGAGTATATTTTCAAAACTGTTTTTAGGTGTGCACTTACCATTCGAGTTATTATCTGTCGGTGCTTGACAACCGCAATTATTCCAATAGAATCATCTGTAGTTTTACAGAGTTCTTTATTTACAGTGATTACGGCGTTTATATTTTCAAGATTGTCGAATGGTAGGATCAAAAATGGTTAAAATGGCTCTGAGTACTATGGGACTTAACATCCGAGGTGATCAGTCCCCTAGAACTTAGAACTAATTAAACCCAACTAACCCAAGGACATCACTCACGTCCATGCCCGAGGCAGGATTCGAACCTGCGACTGTAGCGGTCGCGCGGTTGCAAACTGAGGCGCCTAGAACCTCTCGGCCACACCGGCCGGCGTCGAATGGTAGGTATTTACAAATTGCACGCCGTGTCGCTGAGAGCAATGTCTGTGGTAAATTACACGATAGAAAGCAAAAGAATGGTGAAAGGCCGAGCATAATACCACTTATTTCGAAGCTAGAGGCTTAGATGCACATAATGCAATCTCACTGCAATATTTGTTGGGTGCTACCTCAAACTGTTTCTGCTAGACGCTGTGAACAGCTTCACTTGTCATCGGTTAAACTCAGTGGGCTGTTTAGCATACCATTAATTGATATTCCGTAGTGAGTGTGTGCCCCACGTTCCCAGAAAGTTTCATGCTAATTGATATTTATATCTCTGCTGACAACATGGCAGCACTCCGCGTTTACTTGCGTATGCTCCCAGTGGACGCCAAAGAGGCACTTCTCGAAAACTCCAGGCATGCCTGGGGAAAGTGTTCCGCAGGGCTCTACAAATGGGCCATTATTCATTCTTATGGCAGCAAACGCGAAGAGCGTAATAAGTCAGCGTCCAGGGCAAATCCTCGAAGTTCAGCGCTCTCTCGTCCGCGCTTCCTGGTGGAGATAAAGCGTACTTTCTCTCTCTGCTCTCGCTTGGAAAACCCCTGGAACAGGCCATCAGAAAGAAACCGGAGATAATCTATAACGAAGAAACTAGATCACAATTTATACTCTTTCTGACGCAGCATTAAGAAACTAGCAGAATTCTTATGAACTTCAGTGGATACATCTTCATGTAATGAGGTTACATTAAAAAGAGACAATCTTGTGTTTTAATATCACAGTGTGAGACATGTTAGGGTAGCCACCCAAACACTATCGTATTTTCTCGTGTGGAACATGATCTTTCTAGATGAAGATACTTCACTGGCGCCTTAGGTCTTCTTGAGAGAAACTGTCTCGAGTAGAAAATAGTATCAGCTATTTCTCACAGTATCCAAAGAGGAATGATTAATATTCAGGGATATGACAAGAACGATCATTTGAAGCAAAAATCTTCATATGGTGGATACCCTATTCCGAATGGTTTCCGTGATAGAACACATTCAACCAACATTTTTATTTATTTTCCGTATTATTCAGTGCATTGTCGGGTTTACACACATAACAGTTCGTAAACATTACAACATGCGTTTTGCAAAGTATCAGTTGAAAAGTACGTGTACATGAGACACTGACCACTACACATTATCGTACACGTCACATTACATTTGTTGTACTGTTCACATTACCATTATTGTTCGACTATCCCACTGTCGACATCAATGTATTTATTCACTCATAGGAGAACGTGTTGTGTTGCTTGTTCGTGTGCCATTGCACCTTCCCTAATGAGGGCAGCAGCGTCCATGATGCAACCAAGCAGTTCATCTCGCGTATTGACCTTTCGTTTGTACTCCTCAGTCTTCATCCAACCCCACGAAAAACTCTTAATGGCCTAAGGCCTGGCCCTTCTAGTTGCCAGTTAATTGAAGAGGGTATCCCACTCGAAAAAGGCCTCACAAACAAACATTTGCTTAAATTAAATTTAAAGGAACAAATGATTCGGCCTGAGCCATGGTCGCTCGAGACGTTCGACATGTGGCGCCATCCTGATGGTACAGGTCGACGGTAAGTTCTTCGTTGTCCATCTGGTTCACAAATTCCCGAAACATTTCGATGTAAACTGCACTTGTCACGGTAGACTCGAAAAAAATTGGTCTGATGATGCGACGCTGTCATATGGCGCAGAACACGCCAATCTTCCGTGAATGCTGGGAATGTGGATTTTCAAAACACCAGAAACGTGTACCCTGAGAGTTTACATAGCCAGAAAGGTGGACCCACCCCTCATCACTGAAGCATGTGCACTGCAATATTGCTGGATTCTGAACAGTAAATTGCTGAGAACAATGGCAAAATATAATTCGTTTGTCTTTGACATTGACGTGTAGTTCCTGAACAACTGTAAACCTGTGTGGATGTATGCCAGCTTTCTTCACAGTTCTGTGACATATGGTCCGGGACATTCCAAATTCATGAGATAAAGTGGAACAGACTTTCCAGGAGAGGCAAACAATCGTTGTTTCACGTCAGCCACTTTTTCTTTCCATAATGGCGGCTATCCCCGGCATTGAAGATCCAACACCATTCCACTGCTTTCCATCTTGTTAACTAACGTTTCTACGTTGTATTTACACGGTATATGATGGTCACCAAACCGCTCAACAAACATTCGCTGACTTGTCTTAAAGGAACCAGTAATCCAGCATGGTTTCAGAAGAAACACGCGCTCTGCGACAGAATACCAATACGTTGTCACTAAACACTGAACACTGAACTCCAGCCACACCGAAGGGCGGAAATACACTGTTGCGTCAAACGATAACTCAGAATGCACTGATGTGTTGCCACGTCAAACGTCACAAATTATACGGTGTAATTTTAGCGGAATTGCTACACATGCTTGTGGGGCCGCTTTCGTGTGGGACAACTTTTATTACCACGACCAATCCAGCGATTAAGTCAGGTGCGACTGACATGTTCCCTCAAACGTCTGGTAAACTGTGGAGGGTTCCGCCATGCTGGAAGTACATTACAGTTCTTGAGGTCAAAGGATCGTTGTCAGTGTATTCAATGAAAGAAATTTCTAAAAATGCAAGTAATTCCGTCGCGTCATTCTCTCTTCTAAAATGACTGGACCAATATACGTGTTAATGATCATACCGCGCCAGATATGTTCCGAAAAACGAACTTGGAAATTTGTTTCCAGGGTAACGTATAGATTTTTCTGTCACCGTCAATAATTATAATGTGTGTTACTGATTTCATTCCTTACAAACGTGGCTTCCTCATGTCGTATTCTGCATATTTCCATTTAATAATGTCTTTCTGAATAATTTTCTGGCCGGCCGCAGTGGCCGAACGGTTCTAGGCGTTTCAGTCTGGAACCGTGAGACCGCTACGGTTGCAGGTTCGAATCCTGCATCGGGCATGGATGTGTGTGATGTCCTTAGGTTAGTTAGGTTTCAGTAGTTCTAAGTTCAAGGGGACTGATGACCTCTGATATTAAGTCCCATAGTGCTCAGAGCCATTTGAACATTTTTTTGAATAATTTTCTGAAATAACTCATCACTTAGAAAGAAAGTATTGATTGAACAAAAGCGAGCAGTAAGAAAAATATGTGGTGTTCACCCACTGACATCATGTAGGTACCTCTTCCAGGAGCTAGTCGTTTTAACTGCGCCGTCACAATACGTCCAAGGGACGTTCACTAAGTTCAAAATGATTTAAATGGCTCTGAGTACTATGGGACTTAACTTCTAAGGCCAACAGTCCCCTAGAACTTAGAACTACTTAAACCTAACTAACCTAAGGACATCACACACATCCATGCCCGAGGCAAGATTCGAACCTGCGACCGTAGCGGTCGCGCGGTTCCAGACTGTAACGCCTAGAAGCGCTCGGCCAGTTCAATAAGTAATGCAAAACATTTTTCCTTGCCAAATTTTGGTTGAAAAAATGCGAAATTTACCTTGTGTCATCGTGGATATTCCCGCTTCAGCTTCCATAGTTTCATGAAGTTCCGTTAGGTGGCGGCGCTATACGTACCCTTCAAAATGACGTCTGTAACGGAAGGGAGTTCGAAGCAAAGAGATGTCATTGGGTTTCTTTTGGCGGAAAATTAGAGCATCGCAGATATTCATAGGTGCTTGCAGAATGTCTACGGAGACCTGGCAGTGAATAAAAGTACGGTGATTTGTTGGGTGTCAAGTCTGTCATCATCGCAACAAAGTCGCGCAAACCTGTTCGATCTCCCGCGTGCTGGCCGGCCGCGCACAGCTGTGACTCCTGCATTGTTGGAACGTGAGGACACTCTCATTCGAGGTGATCAACGGATCAGAGTTAGACACCTCGCTGCACTACTCTACGTTTTTGTAGATACTGTTGACATCGGTCAGTAGTATTAATGGAAGAAAATGGAAGCTCGGAACAAGACCTGTTTCACGTAATGTGCCGAAGACTGTGAAAAACGTTCTACGATTTGGGATTCGATGTGTCGGAAAGGCCGATGGTATTCTTCGACTGCACCAGATGCAGTACCAACGCAGATGCCATAAACATACACCACAGCGCACATTTTTCATTAGTGAGGATGTGTGGCATTTTAGCTAGTGCATGTATAAACTTCGTTAACCGATGCTTCACTCTCATACGCTCTAAACCCCTTGCAGTACTTCACTCACAACACACAAGGACAACTGTGCGTTCCGCGGCCTACTTTAATGGCACAAAGATATACCAAGCAACGAGGTGGTTGGGCTAGAATAAAACCTCAAAGATGCTGGGTGGGTAAGACACTTATATGCACACCATGTAAGGCTATGTGAGAATATATTAACTAGAAATATGTAAAGCTCTGCGGTTGATCTGACATAATTATTGCCCTCCAAAATAATGAATAAGGAATCCATTATCTACAAAATTAAACAATAATCGCAATTAATTCAATTTATTACTTTGCAACACATGATAAATGATCTGACGTGCATTGTCGGTGCCAGACTAATATCTTGGAAAGGATGGTTAAGGCATTTGGGATTTGATTCTAATAAATATTTATCAATATACAACTATTATATTCACAAAGTCGTACCGTGAGTGCCGAAACCTTAGTAACAAAAGGCGGATATTCCTATAGAAGGGTAAGCGTTTTCATCTATGGCCAGAATTGAAAGGACCTTGATAGTGACTCTGTCCTATCTGCTTCCCAAAAGGAAGACTCGTGTCTTTGTATTTTCCGTACGGCACATTAGTTCGATGGGATATTCTGAGAGCCAACCACCAAAAAGATGTATTAAATGAAGCTCTTCCCCCGTTCTGTCTCTTGTTCAAGCAGGGATCCAGTAGCACACAGCAACACTCCCTAACACTTGGTGCTCAAAAACGGTGTCCTCCTCTCCCTGTGTCTCTGTCTGTGGCCAATGAGCTATGTTTCCCTCTTTAACTTCTAAATTATTTATGTTACCCTGCCTTGCTGCTATTAGACCTTGCGATAAACATTTCTGTCTCGCAGCGCCTGTGGTCAGCTTTATCCCACAACCTTAACGGTGTTCTGACTTCCCTGATCTTCATTACACTTTTAGGTGTTATCTACGGCAGTCAGTGTGTTTCGAAGAAGGACTGCTTTCTGCGGTCCTGCATACAGTAGTGTTCTTCCAGGTCTGCCAAAAATGGCAACTCTCGTCCATCCGCACTCAGGGAGGCAGTATACGCATCAAGGACGGAGATGACCATCGCCCCCTCCTAGAGTTCAAACTAAACTAAAATCAAATGGTAATGTTTGCAGCCTGTGCCAAAGTTAAGCACGCGAATTTAGAGTCTTGGTCAGTGGATCTAGTCATTTAATTCAGTTTCCCCGAAGCCTTTTTACTTCGTGTGCCCGAGAGAATGTACTACCTGTACCAGTGACTTGCGCTTCCCGTCCTGTTCGATTTGTGGGCGCCAAATATTAGTAGGGCTTCCCGGTCTGCCACAGCAGCACGCTCTACAACTATAATTTTCAAAATATATATGAACTAAACTGGCAAAAATATAACTGTCAACAACTTAAGAGCTACAGTTTAAAAAGCATTTTTTTTTTTTTTTGTTTCAGTGTATTTGCTTTTAATTTGCTTATCAACTCTGTGTTAACAAAAGGCTTATGACCTTGTTGTTGAGTGTTAACAATTATATAAAAGAAGTTACTCAGAAAAACGTTATGAATGTTACACAGTTCAATTGATTTAAATCTTTTTTCTCTAAAATTAAAAAAAAAACATATTTGCAGTTAAAATTTTTAAGTATCAAAACAGCTTAAGGTTGTAGTTTTTGAAGGTTCTCTCCTTAAATTTCAAGCAGAGGGCCCCTGGGTCTTCTCCCTCTTGTAGGCAACCGCACGAACCCTCAAAACTTCACTAACCCGACCCTGATCTTCACTGTGACTGTTGGCATCCGGCGCTCAGCGATGGGAGCCTCAAAGCACAGACCGGTCTGCGCTCGTGGTGTAGACTGTCGCAGCTTTCGGCGAGTCCCTTCTATGTTCCTCCTGGGGATCGCCCGACCCCTCAGCACAGCTGGCTAATGTGACACTTTGCACGTTTCTTTAGGTGAACATGCAGTTCATTATGAAAATGTATTCTATATTAGTTAAGTACTGACAGTCTTTGCTACTGATACAGATTTAATCTATTGATGGGGATGAATTACTCCATTTTAATGGTCTTTTTAATTCCAGCTTTATTGTATTTAAGGACTATATTTGGAAAAAGCGGTCACACAACAGCCAATAGCCTAAAAACAAATTTACATAAAATGTGTTCTGTCTTTGAAACCATTCATAATATGGCATATATCTACATGAAGTCCTTTGCTTCAAATGAGGGTTCCTGCCGTATCTTTGAGTATTGACAATTGCTCCTGGGTCACCCTATTTAGCGTACGTTCGTGATTGTCCTCTTGCTGTTGTTGCTAATGATGTTGTTGTTGATGGTGAGAGAGGGTATAGGGAGTGATTCGGTACCGGCACACAGCTTGTCCCTAAGAGCTTCAAGATTCCTGCTATGCTTAACATCATCATCAACCTATGACTACACTTCAAGAGACACTGTGGAGAGATTTGGGAAACGTTTCCAAGAAAACCTTGCAATGAATACAGACTACTGAACAAAGTCTGATGATCATATACAGTGGAGGCTTTTGCAGTACCCCCCAAGACATTTTCACTAAAACTAGTGAGCATGATTTTTGCGTCATAACTTCTCAATTTCCAAGTCATATATTTTCAATGAAAAAGTTTTAATCGTTGGAATTTAGCCCTGTTACTTCAGAATCGACGACTACTCCAGAAGCGTACTTGACCAATCTAAGTTAGAAAGGCGGATAGTCAAAGCGTACACCCTGTTGCTATCAGCAGCTGTGAATAACGGAAAACCGTTGTAAAATATGAACTTCTCCCAGTGTATCCAATGTTCAATTACACTGACTGGAACTGGGATTGTTGCACCACGAACACCTTGTGGAACCTGTCAACTTGATACTCCATTACTTTCTTGCGTGTAGGATACGTTTATCAAAATCTCATCCTTAATCGAGCTCATTTTTGTTGTTGTCGTTGTTGTGGTCTTCAGTCCAAAGACTGGCTGAATGCAGCTCTCCATGCTACTTATCCTGTGCAAGCCTCTTCATCTTCGAGTACCTACTGAAACCTATAGCCTTCTAAATCTCTTTACTGTATTCATCTCTTGGTCTCCCTCTACGATTTTTACCCTGCACGTATACCTCCAGTACGAAATTTGTGATCTCTTGATGCTTCACAATGTGTCCTACCAACCGATCCCTTCTTCTAGTCAGGTTCTATTACAAATTTCTCTTCTGCCCAATACTATTCAGTACATCCTCTCATTAGTTACTTGATATACCCCTCTAATGTTCAACATTCTTTTGTAGCACCAGTTTTCAAAAGCTTCTATTCTCTTCTTTATCGTCCATGATTCACTTCCATACATGGCTACACTCCATACTAATACTTTCAGAAAGGACTTCCTGACACTTAAATCTGTTATACACAACGTTAACAAATTTCTCTTCTTCAGAAATGCTTTTCTTGCCATTACCAGTCTACATTTTGTATCATCCCTAAGCCGGCCGTAGTGGCCGAGCGGTTCTAGGCGCTACAGTCTGGAGCCGCGCGACCGCTACGGTCGCAGGTTCGAATCCTGCCTCGGGCATGGACGTGTGTGATGTCCTTAGGTTAGTTAGGTTTAGGTAGTTCTAAGTTCAAGGGGACTGATGACCTCAGAAGTTAAGTCCCATAGTGCTCAGAGCCATTTGAACCATTTTATCATCCCTAATTCGACCATCATCAGTAATTTTGTTTCCCAAATATTAAAACTCATGTGCTACTTTATATGTTTCATTTCCTAATCTGATTTAATTCGACTACAATCCATTATCCTAGCTTCGCTTTTGTTGATGTTCATCTTACATCCTATTTTCAAGACACTGTCCAGTTCGTTTAACTGTTCTTCCAAGTTTGCCAGTGTTACATCATCGCTGAACCTCAGAGTTTTTATTTCTTCTCTCTGGACTTTAATTCCGACTCTAAATTTTTCCTTTTGTTTCCTTTACTGTTTGCTCAATATACAGATTGAATAACATCGGGGATAGGCTACTGCCCTGTCTCAGTCCCTTCTCAACCAATGCTTCCCTTTCGTGCCCCTCGGCTCTTGTAACTGCCATCTGGTCTCTGTAGGAGCTGTAAATAGCCTTTCGCTCCCTGTATTTACCCAGGCCACCTTTAGGATTTGAAAGAGAGTATTCCACTCAACATTGTAAAAAGATTTCTCTATGTCTACAAATGCTACAAACGTAGCCTATCTTCTATGAGGAGTCGTAGTTGCCTCGCGTGTCCCTACATTTCTCCGGAATCCGAACTGATCTTCTCCGAGGTCGAATTATATTAGTTTTCCCTTTCTTCTGCACAAGATCCGTGTTAGTAATTTGCAACCGTGTATTTTAGTACAGACAATAGCCATTCCTACAGCTGAATAGTGGTTTTAGTGCGCGATGGCTGTTGAGTGTGACTGTAGTGTTCGAACTTTTGCGAGAGAGATCGTGATACGGAAAGCTCAAAGAACTAGCACGTGCAGCTTTTCGCCAACTTTCGGACATCGAGTATGGTCGAATCATAGGCATCAGGGACATGAAAGTGTCATACCTACAGATTATACGGACAGGTGGCAGGTTTGCAGGTGGCGACAGAACAAAATGGAGCCAAGAAAAGTAGGCACGGGTCGTTCCAAAACCACTATCTCAGGAAAAGAGTGTAGGATTGTTCGACTGGCTCTGAGGAACAGATCGGAGACACCATCTGAAATTTGGCAGTCGGTTACAGGCAGAGCGTCACCACAAACCGCTAGGAGCAGATTTCAGGAAGCTTGGTTGACATCTCGTGTTACTGTGCGTCTTTCACTATTCACGTCATATCACAGACAACAGAGACGTGCGTTACGTAGAGACAAAATCTTCTAATGCGCTGAGTGGTATTCTGTGGTGTTCAGCGATGTGTCTGGCTACTGTCGAGAAGAACTCCTCGGTATGAAAACTTAACTCTACTGATGATCTTTGCAGGGAGACTGATTTATGACCTGGTTGTGGCAAAAACAGTGAATCTTGATGTGATACGACAGATGACCAGGGTACCAAATCGCTGATTCCTGTAGGATAACGCTTTTTTCCACACTGCTCTTCACACCAGATACCTCTTGTGGAATGCTCAGATCTCTGACTGACCTGCCAGGTCCCCTGATCTGTCACCTATACAGCTTATTTAGGATGTGAAGGGAAGACGTATAATTTTGTATCAGACTCCAGCCAGCAGTCCATGTGGACTGACTCAGCATGTATTTCCAGCAAGACGAAAAATTATTCAAGAGGAAATTTAGAAGCAGTTTGCTTCCCTTACACAACGAACACAAGATTGTATTCGTACCTGCGAAGGTCACAACTCTTACTGATGTTAACGATGGACAATGGTTCCGAGCGGATGAAAGTTTTATCATTGAATACATGTCATTTGTGAAACGTCCCGGCAAAGTTTGATAAACATCGAACTGATGCTTCATGATGTAATACATTCAACTTTAACTTACAGAAATGCAGCAGGGTAGCAGGGTACTGTCCTTAACAACCACCGATACATTTCGGGTTCCTCCCTCCCCCCCCCCCCCCCCAGCTCCCACGCCACCAACCCAAGTCCAATTAGAAATCACTGAGCAATATGATTAATACTCTGATTGGACGTTGCTGCACTTCCGCAGCAATCAAAAGACGGCATATGCGGACAGACAAAACGCACCGTAAACAACTAGCTCTACCACATAGCCACTAATGGCCTATGTCAGACTTTAACAGTAGCGAAACATTTAAATTGTTTTACTAAGACTGTCGGTCGTGAATCTGATCTCGTAAAAAAATCCAGACTTTCTGATTTTGAGTCAGACACGTTCATCGTCATCCGGAAACCATTTCTCACTTTTCGATAAAAGAATTAAAAGCGCTACTGCTCATGATTTGCTTTGTCAATAATATTTCTTATTGATAGTCATCAAAACATCCGTTTATGTAGCTGAGCTGACAGCTTGTCTGGCTCCCAAGTCCCAAATTTGATAGCCAATACTCCACGAATTTTCCCTAGTATGAAGGCTGGAATGAAGGGTAAGCGAGACGCTATTTGGGCGAAAAGTAGCGGTTACGATTGGACACAATTAACAGCCGAAAAAGGTATGTGATAATTGTGGTGTCACCGCTAGACACCACACTTGCTAGGTGGTAGCTTAAATCAGCCGCGGTCCATTAGTACATGTCGGACCCGCGTGTCGCCACTGTCAGGATCGCAGACCGAGCGCCACCACAAGGCAGGTCTCGAGAGACGTACTAGCACTCGCCAGTTGTACGACGACGTTGCTAGCGACTACACTGACGAAGCCTTTCTCTCATTTGCCGAGAGACAGTTAGAATAGCCTTCAGCTAAGTTAATGGCTACGACCTAGCAAGGCGCCATTTGTACCATTGCATGTATCTCAAGATAGTCTCACTTGTCTCATCAAGATTGCTGTATACCAAAGGACGATATAAAAGTTAAGTGTTCTAGTAGCTACGTTCTTTTCTTTATCACATTCATTACGAATCCTGTTCCAGACTTCGCGCCAGTCGGCGTGTGTGTACGCGTGCCCTTTCGGCTACCCGTCTCTGTGGACTGGCTGCCATGTCAGCCCACTACAATAATCACACGTCCATATTACATTCATTGTCGTCATAGGCGTAAGATGACGCAGCTCTCTAGAGTTCATTAATCCTAACAATGAAGTCTTAATGTTTTCGCGCTAATTAGTAATCATCCAAGTCGATTGTAGAAGACAGGCTCTGGGTATTAGAGTTAACAGAGGGGAACGAGAGGAATGGGAGGAGGGAGGATAGCAGCTCAAGAGTAATGATGTTTGATGTTCAGTAACCAAGATTCATTTCACAGTGTCCAGTAAGTACTAAACAGGCGAGATGTGTTCGTTTACTCGGAATGTTCCACTAAACTAATTTTCTTCTATAATAAATGGGTAAAGACTTGTGTACCTTATGTCAGCAGGGCAGATCTGTAACGAAGGAATCAAATAACTATGGTTCTTTCTGAATTGTTTACCATGGTGGCAAATGCATGAAGCAGGAGGGCGGTAAGTGCTTAGTAACGTTTTAATACAATGATAGCTTTGTATTTTCCAGAGGTCTCCGCAAGGGAAATTTGGATCAATCTTTTAAAAGACATATTCCAGTTATTTTAACACAGTTTAAAGCAAGCACTCTGAAGCAACCATCAGCTGAAATTAAATAGAAAATTATTTTAAAGATCTTGACCATAAGGTTACAGTCTGAACTACGGAATTATAATAATGAAAACAGTTTTAAAACAAATAAAGGAATAAACCAACTCACTTAAATCACAGCTTTAAATACTTGGTTATTAATAAGACTCATAGACAGACACGATTTAAACCAATAATTCATAATCAGCTCCTCTGTAGCAACGGCACCCAATGAACACACTAAATAAGCTCCACTCCATACAGGTGATGTGTGTGCCTTATAAGTTACGAATACTACTAACGGCAACGGGCCACTTGCACAGATGAGCCTTAAATCGCCAGTGAATATGCCTCAGCAGCCTGCAGCCAAGTTTAAACCTCGCCTGGCAGAAATCGTCAATGCAAGCGGCGCAAAACGCTGCCGGACGACACTGCTAGAAAAACCAGTTCCTGACGGTGCACCACACCCCGATGAACAGCAGGTACAACCAGCGCACCCCAATTCGTGGCGCCTCAGGACTCTTCCACACCAGGCGGTGTACCAAACATGAGCTCTAGCGAGGAAGACCTCTCTCTCTCTCTCTCTCTCTTTCTATCTCACTCTCCCTCCATGGTGCGTTAAGTCCGCACATTTCCTCTCTGGACGCCTCATATCAAGTCCTGGCGAAGACCGTAGCGCCGCGTTTTAGCTACGGTCCTTAACAATCTCATCAGGTATCGACAAGAGCCGGCACACGGCTCAGCCTCCCAGGCCTAATATAATGCCTGCGGGAGAGCACCAGTATTGGCTCCTTCTACGTCTGAGTTTCTTCCTATAGTGTCTAAGAATCCTGCGTACTCGGTTCGCTAGAAAAACAATTAAACTAGTCGTATTAATTAATTTTATTACAATAAGAAGATTACAAAAGTTATTTGGCTATTACACAGATGTGTCGCAAGCAAAGGGCAACATACAAAATATTCACTCTTCTTCAGTATAGACAATGCCAAGTCTGTGCTACATAGAGAGTACAAGAGAAGTGGCTAGCGTTGACGCTGCTATAGAACTGGGCCGTCACCACTTTTTTTTTCTTTACTGAGTTTCGATTCCCCCCGAAGCGGGCGGGATGGCAGCAGCTTAGCATGGCGCTCTTCAGCCTACAGACTTGGTTTTAAAAAGATGGAGATAATAAATAATAAAAACAGGCGATAAAATCGGAGACTGAAATGGTAACATGGCGAAAAAAATCGTGGAATTTAAAACATAGAACAAAGGGATGATGATGCAAATAAAATACATATGAAGCAGACAGGTAAAATAATAGACAATTAAAAAACACGATGACAGTCTGGTTTCTGTTCGCAAAAGACATAAAATTCAGACCCGGCTACAGCATGGTTTCTGTTCGCCACACTTTGGAAAGACGAACAACACTGAACTTTCACTTGAACACTGCACTAAAAAGATGGCAAATATGACATACCACAGCCGAGAACAGGTGGTGGGAAACTGAACAGATGATGAGAAAATAAAAGGAGGGAAGGAGTGGAAAAACGAAGGGGGAGGGTGGGGGTGCTGGGCAGACGCGACAGGGAGTGGGGATGGTAGAGGAGGGGAATACAAAAGGACTCGAGGGGGGGGGGGGGGAGAAGGGAGGTAGGGAGAGGTTAGGCGGGGAGAAAACAGGATGGAAGGGGAGAGGGAACCCAGGGATAAGGATGGAGGAAAGGACGGGGGGGGGGGGGTGAGGATCAGAGTTGATAGGAGGGATAAATGGAGGGAGGGCATCATCTGGAAGGGGAGTTGATGGAAGCAACCTTGGGAAAGGAGAGGAAGGGTGTAGAGATGGAGGGTAGGGGGAACACAACAGTGTAGGCGTGGCAGGGGGTGGGGAGAGGAGAGGAGAGGAGAGGAGCAACCATGGAGTGAGGGGGATCAAGGTGGCAGGAGGTGTAGAGTATGCAGATATTTTCGAGGAATAGGAGCAGATGGGAGAAAGGAATGAGGTCATAGAGGATCCGTGTGGGGGACGGGAGGCGTATCCGTCACCACTTGGTCCCCTTATATCCTATTCACATAGGGGCTGCTGCTGTCGCGTTGTCGTCCTGGATGGACGCTGTTTGGTTGGTTGGTTTGGGGGAGAGGACCAAACAGAGAGGCCATCGATCCCGTCAGTTTTAGGGAAGAATGGGGAAGGAAGTCGGCCGCGCCTTTCGAAGGAACCATCCCAGCATTTGCCTGAAGTTATTTAGGGAAATCACGGAAAACCTAAATCAAGATGTCCAGACGCGGGTTTGAACTGTCGTCCTCCCGAATGCGAGTCCACTGTGCTAACCACTGCGCCACCTCGTTCAGTTTGGAGGTGGGTCTGGTCAGCGTGCGATTGTCTGACTTCTTTTCACTGACTTCCCTCCTCTGCCGTTTCCGACTGGCGTGCCGGCACTGACTGTACGCCGTAACACTTCCAACTTTTATGTGGTTTAAATGAACCCTAGTGTTACCTCGCCTCCGACCATGCTAAGTACCTGAAAGGTGACTTGGTGACTACCATAAGAATCTCCACAATTTCTTTGGGACATCCGACGTATAAATATTGAACGAAAGAGGGGCTACAACGGAGCTCTATGAAAGGCCCTTCTGCAGACTTCGGATTTAGCTTTTCCTTCCATTTGAAATTAATATGTTATTGCTGAAAAACTGTAAACTGTGCTTTTCATACATTAGTACTCAGTTTTTAAACTTTAAATTGCTTTTTCTGTCGTATTTTACCGTGTTTATACAATTATTGTTCGACTATATTTTATGTACAAGTTAGTCATGAAGTAGTGTCTAATGTTCATACGACATCTTCATCAGTAGTACTGTGCCAAAAGGCAGGTTTTCACATGGTAGTTCTCCAGGCTGTCCGGTCTTCTGCCATCCTCTTCAGGTCTGCATTAATCTTGTATCTCCTTCTTCCTCTCAGTCTGCTTCCACAAACCAATCTCTCCAAAGCATCTGCTAGCAAGCACTCCCTTCTCAACGAATGTCTCAACCAGTTCTTTTTCTTTTCTCTTACAACCTTCACAAGGGATCTTCTCTCACCAACCCTTTCCAGTACTCTTTCATTACTCACTCTTTCCATCCAGCTTATTCTCACCATTCTCCTCCACATCCATATCTCAAATACTTCTAATCTTTTTTCATACTCTCGTCTCAGCATCCTTGTTTCTGCCCCACATAGAGCCACCTTCCAGACAAAACATTTGCCAAGCCTTTTCCTTAGACCTTTATCTAATTTGTCACATAAGAGTCTCCTCTTTCAGTTGAATGCCTCCTTCGCTATAGCAACTCGAGTTTTCATCTCCTGGTGACATCTCAAGTATTCAGATATTGTGCTTCGAAAATATTGAAATGGACTTACTTGGCTAGTTGTATATTGTCCTATTTTAATACTGAACAGTCTGCGTCTTGTGCTGATAACCATACTCTTTGTTTTTGCTGTGTTTATTTGCATCCCATATTCCACACAAGCTTCATTCAGATCTTACAGCATGTTATTCGCTGTCCGCTCACTTTCTGCCACTAATACCATGTCATCAGCAAATCTTATACATTCAATTCTCATTCCACCAATACATACTCTTCTTTTCACATCTAAGCCTTTCGCAATAATCTCTTCAAGGTATGCGTTAAACAACAGTGGGGAAAGGCAACAACCTTGTCTAACACCTCGTCCAATGCTGCTTCCTTCTTACATTTTATTTCCAGTCTTTACCATTACTTTCTGGTATAAATATAGATTTTGTCTCAGTCGTCTCTCTTTCTAATCTACTCCTTTCCTCTTCAAAATATCCATCAACTTGTTCCACTGATCTCTGTCAAAAGCCTTTTCTAAGTCTATAAAACCAGCAAAGATTTCTCCACCTTTTTCCATATATCTTTCTCCTGTAGTTCTTAACAGGCGAATAGCATCTCTTGTTCCTTTTCCTCTTCTAAATCTGAACTGCTCCTCTGCAATTCCTCTATCCAGCTTGCCATGTAGCCTTCTATTCATCAGTCTCAGCAAGACTTTAACTGCATGAGACATTAGACTGATGGCCCTATGCTCTTCATATTTTTCGTGTTTCTCTGTTGGTATCATAACTGTTGCAAGGAAGTCGTCAGGCCATTCCCCTTTGTCATATATCTCGTTACAGAAGTAGACTATTTCCTTTCTTGCCTTGTTTCGCAGACTCTTCATCAGTTCTGCTGGCAAATCATCAATTCCACATTCCTTCCTATTCTTCATCTCCTTCAGCGCTTTTTCTACTTTTGCTTCCAAGATGGTGAATCCCTTCCCATCTTCCGTCACATATTGCTCCTGTTCAACCTTAATTTCGCTTTGTATTTCATCCCCCTTATACAGGCATTCAACATATTCAGGCCGTCTGTTCAAAACCCCCTGTGGTTCTTCTGCTAAGGTACCATCCGCTCTTTCTATATCCATGTTATTCCTTTCTCTTTTACGTTCAAAAACTGTCTTACTAGCCAGTCTATACATCATTTCATACTTTCCCTCTTTCTCCATTTTCTCTATTTCGTCGTATTTCTGTTTCATCCATTTTTCCCTTGCTTCGCCACTTTCTCTTCTTAATTCATTTTTCAGTTTCCTGTACCTCTTTTTGCGTTCTTCAGTTTCTACATTTTTCCACTTTTTCCGCTCTTCCATCTTTTTCAACATGTTTTCTGTTATCCATTCTTTCCTGGTACGTTGGGATACTCTAATTCCTAGTACTTCTTTGGCAGAGTCCATGAGTCCTTCCCTCATTTTTATCCATTTGTCATTAACACTTTCTCATTTTTCCATAAATCTGTTTTCCAAATCTGATGCCTTTCCTACATCTTTGAGTCTTTCTACGTTTAGCCTTTCTTCTGCTCTACTACTTCTCCAGACTTTTTTCAACTTCACTTTTATTTCTCCCACTATTAGGTTGTGGTCTGAATTTACATCCGCTCGCCAGCCGAAGTGGCCGAGCGGTTCTAGGCGCTTCAGTCTGGAACCGCGCGACCGCTACGGTCGCAGGTTCGAATCATGCCTCTGGCATGGATGTGTGTGATGTCCTTAGGTTAGTTAGGTTTAAGTAGTTCTAAGTTCTAGGGGACTGATGACCTCAGAAGTTAAGTCCCATAGTGCTCAGAGTCATTTGAACCATTTTATATCCGCTCCTGGATAAACTTTGGCATTCTTCAAACAGTTCCTACACCTTTTTGGTATCAGGATGTAGTCCAACTGATATCTTTCCCTATTCAAATTTTCCTTTTCTGGTGTTCGTACGACAATGTTAATAATTTAATAGGGACCTAAGGAAGGCGGCAATAGTTTTCCAGAAATTTCCCAGCGTGCTACTTCCAGCTATACCAAGACCATCAGACTGATGTACTGATGGACTGGGAGCGCCGAACATTACTGACAGTGGCTGGTGGCTGCAAAAAATCGCATGAAATCAGCAAAAAGAATGACGCGTTAGTGCCAAAAGCGCCACCAACAGTCCAGATAGCGTAATGATAATGCGTACAGAGTTAAAATGAACGACCTACAATGGTCGAACTTTCCTCATATGCTACAAATCTCCGTAGCCAATGCTAAGCGACGGTTGGGATGGTGTAAAGAGCGACATCACTGGACTGTGAATGACTGGAAACGAATGAATCCTTGGCAAACGGATGGAAGGACTTAGGTTTGCCAAATGCCTGGAGAACGTTGCTTGTCATCATGTGTAATGCGAACAGTGGAGAACAGAGGACGTGGTGTTTCGGTATGTGGGTGTTCTTCGTGGTTAAGGTGTGGTCTCCTTGTCGTGCTTAAGACGACGATAAATGCGAAATGATACGAACATGTTTCACAGCATTGTGTATCGCGTACAGTACAGGAACAATTCGGACATGATGGATGATTATACCAGCATTGATAATGCATCCTGTTTGTGGTGACTAAAATTCCTGAAACGAACTGACCTGCCCAGGCTCCTCACCAGTGGAACGCTTTTAAGACGAGTTATAAAGTTTGCTTCGCGCCAGTATCCATCACCACTACCTTCACTAGTTTCGGCTCTTGAGGAGGAATGGGCTGCCATCCCTCAACAGAAACTCATACCCCTCACTGAAAGTGTTGGCAGCAGAGTTCCAGCCGTCATAAAGGCCAAGGGTAGACCCACTCCATATTAATGTCCACAAATAAGCGTCCGGTTATTTTTGATCAGATAGACCATAACGTTAGTTGGTCTGCCATTTGGCACCGTATTTGAAGGTACAATTTTGCCTTCATTTTCAAACATAGAAACCTCATTTTCTTTGCAGGAAGTTAGACTGTTACCTACGGCGACGCTTATCAGAAGCCTTCTCACATATCTGTGATACACTGAAATGAAAACAGGGGCCACGCTGCGGAGACACACAGACTGTAATGAACGTAGTCTCATGTTGATGAAGCGCTGAATTGTTGAGAACACATTGACAACACAAAACAGTACACTTAGCTGTCGTTTTTACTTTAGGCAGATGTGCTATTCCAGTGAGACAATGCACGCGCAAACTCATTCTCCCTCGACGAAGAATGATATTTGTATCTGAAGATGTTCATAGCTGTTTAAAACTAGTTATCAAATAAGATTAAAAAAAGTGCTACATCGATCAGTGGTTCAGAAATAGTTCAAATGGCTCTGAGCACTATGGGACTCAACTGCTGAGGTCATTAGTCCCCTAGAACTTAGAACTAGTTAAACCTAACTAACCTAAGGACATCACAAACATCCATGCCCGTGGCAGGATTCGAACCTGCGACCGTAGCGGTCTTGCGGTTCCAGACTGCAGCGCCTTTAACCGCACGGCCACTTCGGCCGGCCATCGATCAGTGACAGGTATAAATCGTACTACTTCCCCCTTTGTTCCACGCGTATCCCAATGTACTCATCATCTTTCCTTGCTAAGGAATGTCAGAGTAGATCCTCAGTGAGCATGATCAAGACGAGAAGGGAAGACGTACTTGCTTCCAGAATGAATATTTGGCATTACAGTGGAACGTGTGCTGTTTTGAAATTTCATGGGCGATGTAAATTGTATGCTGAAACAGGACACGAACCCGGAACCTTCTGTTTCACGACCAGTGTTCTTGCCGATAGCGCTGTCGAGGCATGAAAATATCCCATATAACCATTTTACATAGGAGCATGGCTCTGTGATAATATTCATATGTAGGATACAACTCGTATGACAGTACTGTTCACAAAAGTCGAAATTCGCAGAACAGCACAATTATAATTTTTCCTTACTTTAGCTTCATGCGGGCCGCTCTAGCCGAGTGGTTCTAGGCGCTTCAGTCTGGAACCGCGCTGCTGCTTCGGTCGCAGGTTCGAATCCTGTCTCGGGCGTGGATGTGTGTGACTTCCTTAGGTTAGTTAGGTTTAAGTAGTTCTAGGTCTAGGGGACTGATGACCTCAGATGTTAAGTCCCATAGTGCTCAGAGCCTTTTGAACCATTTGAACCTTTTGTTTCGAGACCAGTATTCTTGCCGATTGCGCTATCCAAGCATGAACATATCCCATAAAACCATTTTACATAGGTGATTGGCTCTGTGATAGTATTCATATGTGGGATACAAAGTCGAAATTCGCAAAACAACAAATTTACAATTTTTTCCTTGCTTTAGCTTTATCTATATAGGTATAATGTAGAAACTGCACAAAATTTAAATAAGAGACTTATGCTGTTACCGAGAAACATTTAGAAGAAAAGGCAAAAATTCCTTGGCTGGATTTTCGCTTTTAGCGAACTCTGTCAGACAGTCTATCGTTGTCCATTGAATGTTGCATGGCAGTAATTCACCCAGCCTTCTATCGTCTCTCAATTTCTCTTTTTCACATTCAAGACCGCATGTCTTTCCAGACACGTTTGGATTATTTGCTGGCTTGGCTGTAGCGGAATATCCCAACTCCCAAGATTTTTTCCCCCCTACGGGTTCCGCTTTCGAGATTTATGGCAGAGCCTGCCAACCGAAACTGCAGCGCAGCAGTGTAGGAAGTAACGTGACTCATCATCCGGCAGAATCGCCCAGCGGGAAAATGTTTCTCGATTTTCGAAACAGATGACCACTTCACTGTAGAATTATACATGAAAAGAGAAAAGTTGCTCAAAAACTGTTTAAAAAATGCCAAAACCCCTTGAAAGAAGCAGAAAATATTGCTGTATCATAAATATGAATGCATACTGTTTTTATGGTTCGCCGAATTATCCTCCGTTCTGGCGAATTTATGGGCTTTCGAGTCTGCTCCACGAAATGATTTAGAACGTTCCTTCACCGCACAGCATAAAGAAGCTACGAGCTCGGCTCCCAGGGCATGTTTTGATACATATTTATCCCTCCCGCCGCTTGGGACGTGCAAAAAAATCTCTTAAAAGCCGCGAGATGAGGAAAGACAGCTGGAGGGAAGTTTCGTTGTCTACAGTTTCGAAAAACCAACAGACTCACTGAAGATAATCGAAATCAGTAGGGTGCCTAATATAGTGTGATTTCCTCTGAAACACAACGAAAGCCAATACAGTGACAGGGAATATTTTCCGCCAATTCGCTAATACATATGAAGATACCTTGGCAGAAGTTGCCTCTATGTTCAAACATTTGCGATCTATGGATTTATAACAACGAAAACATTCTAAAACCCCATATACTGCATCGTTGCATGCAATACAGATATATGACTATCGTGATAACAGTACACTTCTTTAACAAATCAGAAGAATCTCTTTAGTGTCCCTCGACAACACTATACATAACGTTTCTGGAAGATCAAACCGCTCTTGGCTACTTTGGTGCACAACACTTGCTTCCACCCACCACCTTTTGGTACCTTGTGGAGTAATGGACCATAGTTAAAAATCGGTGCAAAAAATCGCCTTGATTATTTTCAAAACATTTCCTGAGTTATTCGTGTTCGCATTTCCTTTCGGTCAGATACAATGGTGCGCCAAGATTTCTTGTACTTATTCCTTCATGTAAAAAGTACCACACGCTTCTAGGTCCCGCCTTCTAGTGACATTTCCTCTATGTAAACGCTACAAATCCCGTTGGTCGTCAATCATCTAGAAGAACATTAGTGCATTCCCAAAATTGTGGCCGCAAATTTGGAATATCTTGCAATCGGATCATTTTTCAACCTTTAGTTTTTGGGTACCGATTTCTCATTTCTTTAGAAAGGAGGAGTAGACTCGTAAATTTTCACCGGTATTAGAAGAAGATCCATTGGCGATAAGTCGTCCAAAAGAAATAATTTTGTGACTTCACAGTGCTGAAGCTTATCCATTTAAAGGGAAATCACACATCACGATTACAGTATTATCATGATAGCTATACAGACAAACCTATTTTACATATTAGACATTGTATCAACCCAACAAAATCGAAATTTCATTGAAAGGGAGGCAAAGCCTAATTAATACTGACTGCTATTTTACTTTATTTATTTTAAGAAACAGTCAAATCATCTCATAAACGATAAAAAATTCAGTTTTTTAATCGAAGTGGGATACTTTAAAAGCCAGCCGGTGTGGCCGCGCGGTTCTATGGGCTTCACTTTGGAGCCGCACGACCGCTACGGTCGCAGGCTCGAATCCTTCCTCGGGCATTGATGTGTGTGATGTCCTTAGGTTAGTTAGCTTTAAGTAGTTCTAAGTTCTAGGGGACTGATGACCTCAGATGTTAAGTCCCATAGTGCTCAGAGCCATTTGAACCATCTGATACTTTAAAAGCGAACTTTTTAGGTTTAGCTTTACCGTAACTGTTATTGATATCGAATGGAACAACAAGTTTATCTTATCAGTCACTGTTTATTTACATCCAAAACGCTTTTCGAAGGTTTAAACCTCCATCACCAGGTGGATTTACATTTGTGTGTTGTGTTACGACTTTTAGGTAACCTGCGGGACTCCAGCGGTCACAGGCTCCTTTCACCGTCGTAGTACATCACATGTAAACTGTCATATTCGTAAACAAAGGTAGTGTCTGGAAACTCCAGTGGTCACGACAGAGAAAGGAGCCTTTGACCACTGCAGTGCCACTGGTTACCCCAAAGTCATAACTCACCACACAAATGTCGTACTAACACATGTAAATGCACCTGATGATGGAGGTTTAAATCTTCGAAACGCGCTTTGGATGTTAATAAAGAATGAATGGTAACAGTAAACTTGTTGTTTCGTTCGAACGTTAAGATACATTAATTTATTAACTGTGACACCGGAAGCAATTTTAACCCTTAACAAAGCTGTTAAATAATAATCTCTGTAAAATTGTACTAAGCATGAGGGCTGGTATGAACTTTTAGTGATTTACTACGCGTGGTACGTAATTATCTTTTCCGACCTTTTAACAAACTTACCAGCCAGTTACAAGTAGACATGCCACTTAATGTGGATCCCGAACCAGGCTGAAACTTAGGATTTTCGCGTGACAGAAAAAAATTCTGGTAACTATTTTTGTGTCCTAAAGCTTTGCACCTACTCAAGGACCCACCGAACCACACAATAATCACTAATAAACAACAATCATTGATTTTAAAAGAATTACAGATATCTAAATTAATGTGCCCAATCCGATCTTAGACTAATTCAGAGCCGTTAACAGGGTAGCATAGTATTTAAGTTGTAGAGGAGACCCGCTATCGACTCCGAACGTAATTCTAACATATTGCATGTAAATAATAAATAGAAAGGGGTACACAGTCGTAATTTACAATATGCTATTCAGTGGCCCTTGGATATTCAATGGCACGTGGGACCACACCTCCATGCTGCGAGGGTAGGAGAATAATTTGTAATTGGAAATCCTATTCGCGACGTTGTATTCCTCCAACATATCGAACAGGTGACTAGTCGGCTCACCACCGTGGCAATGGGGCGAATGCTACTCTACATTTCCAATTAGAGTAGATGTTCAAACTTCAATACACTTAGTGGTCCGCTTTTCAAATGATCGTACAGAGGACAGAAGCGTAACTGCGAATGCTACTCTACATTTCCAATTAGAGCAGATGTTCAAACTTCAATACACTTAGTGGTCCGCTTTTCAAATGACCGTACAGAGGACAGAAGCGTAACTGCGAAAATGTCAGCATTTGTAATTGGAAATCCTATTCGCGACGTTGTATTCCTCCAACACATCGAACAGGTGACTAGTCGGCTCACCACCGTGGCAATGGGGCGAATGCTACTCTACATTTCCAATTAGAGTAGATGTTCAAACTTCAATACACTTAGTGGTCCGCTTTTCAAATGATCGTACAGAGGACAGAAGCGTAACTGCGAATGCTACTCTACATTTCCAATTAGAGTAGATGTTCAAACTTCAATGCACTTAGTGGTCCGCTTTTCAAATGACCGTACAGAGGACAGAAGCGAAACTGCGGAAATGTCAGCACAGGAGTATCGGATGCGGTCGACCACGTCTCCGCGGCTTGTTGGCACTTGCTGGCACACCTTACCTTTAAAATATACCCACAGAAAGAAATCCGGGGGCGTCAAATCCGGCGACGTCATATCCGGCCTTGTATCAGGCCATTTAATAGGGCCACTTCTGCCGATCCACCAGCCACTGTGAACACGGTCTAATACCCCACCGACCGAGGTGGCGCAGTGGTTAGCACACTGGACTCGCCTTCGGGAGGACGACGGTTCAATCCCGCGTCCGACCATCCTGATTTAGGTTTTCCGTGTTTTCCCTAAATCGCTCCAGGCAAATGCCAGGATGGTTCCTTCGAAAGGGCACAGCCGACTTCCTTCCATAATTGGATGAGACCGATGACTCGCTGTTTGTTCTCTTCCACCAAACAACCTCGCCCAACCCCATCTACAGCTCTAACACCTCCTGTGCTTCAGTTTCGTAATGCGCTGTCCAGGGCAACATCCTGCAGCAGTACTGGTAGTTCCTGTTCCAAAAACGTTCGATATTTGCGTTCATTGAACGTGCCGTTGATAAAATACGGACCAATTAGTTTGTTCCCCATGATGTCATACCATACGTTAACCGACCAAGGACTTTGACGGGCAACTTGCCGTAACCATTGAGGATTGTCTATACTCCAGTAACATTTGCTATGCCAGTTAACTCTACCATGTTGTGTGAATGTAGACTCGGCAAAGAACGTGGGGGTGGTTGGCGTTTGGTGAGGCTCCCATTCACAAAACACTACCTGGTTATGGAAATCGGCGCCATGAAGTTCTTGATGCAGTAACCGTGGTGTAGATGATACTTACGGCGATCCAGTATTGTGACAATACTACCTACGGACGTACCGGAATCGCGGTGTAGTTTCCGGGCACTCATCCATGAGCTGAGGTGCACCACCGCTAGTACAACTACTTCATTAGCTTCTCCTGTAACACGTTTGCTTCGTTTCCTTTTGCCGGTCTATACGCTGCCATCAGACATAAAGGCGTTCACAACCTTGTAAAATAACGAAAGGGAGCGAGCTTTCTCTGGAAAACGCTTGGCTTAAAGTACAACTGCAGCCTCAACGTTCCTCGTGCATTCTCCGTCAATCAGGATGATTTCAATTTTTTCTTTTTTGGTTGCAACATTTCTCGTTCACTTGCATGTCTTTTCTCCAAATAATGTTTAGGTATGCAGGCAATAAACACTGCCCACGTATTGTAATATTTAGAGCCGGTATCTGTTCTGTGTCCGCACGATACGTGAGATCCGATCGCAGTTTACTGCCTGTTATGATACGTCGTAGTTCGCTTCACGTCCACGGTAACGCGTCGAGTAGTCCCTGTTCGATATGTCGGAGGAGTAGAGCGCTGTGAATGGGGTTTGCAATTAGAAATTATGAAATACTTACCAGTCCCAATCGCGCAACATGGAGTGGGGACCAAAGTACCATTGGATGTTCCGGTGTCATTGAGCAGCTTGTCGTAATTTACGATTGTGTACCAATTTCTATTCCCCCGATTACAGCGCCATCTGTGCCGAAACAAGGAAAATGCTTCAGATAAAACGTATGCTGATTTTGCCGTAGAATCGTAATCGAATAAAAAACGGGGGTTCCCACTGAAGATTTCAAAGCTGACTCCCGCCACCCACTCACGGGGTTGTGTGGGAGGTCGAGTGTGGTATCGTTTGATGTCCCCCTCGAAACAATCGATTGGAATTATAACTTTATTTGATCCGACATGTAGTTTTCTATTATTTCAACGTCTTCAGTTAAAATGAACATCCTGTATGTATTGTGCCGTTGACAAAAACAGTTAATTACTTCACTGAACAGGATGACACTGCGTTTTTAACGAATTTGTTTCAGGGCGTGTTGTGATGACTTGTGTGTGTCTGTGTGAGTGCGTGTTTCTCTTCATTGTTTTTCGATACTGCTGCAAGCTGAACACATGATGTTCAAAACATGCGACTGTCGTGTTGGTATCTTGTAACTGATGTGAACTTTTGATGCAGATGGATAACCGTAGAGTTTACCCGAAAGTGGTATTGAGTTTGGGTGAATGCGAGTATTCTTATAAGGTGGTAAAACAAATTGTGTCAGTGATAACTAGAGGATGGTTGTTCCCTGCTGCTGACCTCTATCGTCATAGTCATTGCCACCGTCATCCCCGCCATTACCGGCAGCCTTCTGACATCTACTAGTCGATAAAAGTCTCTTCTAAGTGTTTTCCACGCTTCATGACTTTCAACGTCGTGCAAACCCGTTGGTCCTGTCCAGTCATTCCTTAGCTCCTATCGATGAGAGTGCTGAAGATAACCTCATATAATATAAACAATAACGTAAACAGTGCCACACTTCCATAGCTACCAGCCTCAGTCACATATAATTCAATGAAATGAAATGTCTTTTTCAACGATGCTCGATTCTGGTACTATCACAATTATGGAATCCCGTCGGCGTAGAATATATTTCGAGCTGATTCGATGGTTATGACATGTATCCACCTGTGCCGACTGCCCTCACGTTGCCATTATTAGTGTAAGTGCTGAGTGATAGTTATCGCTATGGAAGCGAAGTTTTTGTAATTGAGTAAATAGCTTGTGCTCGTATCTCTTACCTTTTTGCTATGGGATCTGTAGTCACAGCCCAGGGTGCGTTTTAACATACACCGAGGTGGAAGAAGTTACGTATACCTCCTAATATCGTGTCGGACTTCTTTTGCCCGGTGTAATGTAGCAATTCGACTTCGCATGGACACACCTAGTCGTTGGAAGTCCCCTGCAGAAATATTGAGCCATGCTGCCTCTGTAGCCGCCCGTATTTGCGAAAGTGTTGCAGGTGAAGGACTTTGTGCACGAACTGGCCTCTCGGTTACGTCCCACAAATGTCCATTGCGATTCATGACGGGCAATCTGGGTGGCCAACATTGTTTGGAAGCGTGATGTCCACGAACGCTGCAAATGGTCTCCAAGCAGTCGAACATAACCATTTCCAGTCAAAGGCCAGTTCACTTGGACCACAGTCCATTCCATGTAAACACAGCCCACGCCATTATGAAGCCACTACCAGCTTGCAAAAGCCTTGTTCACAACTAGAGTCCACGGCTTCGTGGTGTCTGCACCATACTTGAGCCCTACCATCAGCTCTTATAAACTGAGGTCGGGACTCATCTGAGCAGGCTAGAGATGTCCAGTCGCCTAGAATCGAACCGATGAGATCACGAGCTCAAGAGATGTGCTACAGGAGATGTCGTGCTGTTAGCAAAGGTACTCGCGCCGGCCACCTGCTGCCATAGCCCATTAATGCCGCATTTCGACGCACTGTCCTAACGGATGTGTTCTTCGTACGCCCCACATCGATTTCTGAGGTTATTTCACCTAATGTTGCTTGTCTGTTAGCACTGACAACTCTGCGCTAACGGCGCTACTGTCGCTTGTTAAGTGAGGGCTATCGCCCACTGCGTTGTCCGTGGTGAGAGGTAAAGCTTGAAATTTGGTATTCTCAGAACACTCTTGACACTGTGGATCTCGGAATATTGATTCTCCTAACGTTTCCCGAAGTGGAATGTCTCATGCCTCTAGCTCCAACTACAATTCCACGTTCAAAGTCTGTTAATTGCCGTCATACGCCATAGTCACGTCGGTAACCTTTTCATGTGAATCACCTGAATATACAGGGTGAATCACCTAACGTTACCGCTGGATATATTTCGTAAACCACATCAAATACTGACGAATCGATTCCACAGACCGAACGTGAGGAGAGGGGCTAGTGTAATTGTTTAATACAAAGAGACTGGAACAGCACATTACGTTGTTTCATATCCACTGGGGTTGTAGGCACATCACGGTACACATTCTCCTTTAACGTACCCCACAGAAAAGTCCAGAGGTGTAAGATCAGGAGAACGGGCTGGCCAATTTATGCGTCCTCCACGTCCTATGAAACGCCCGTCGAACATCCTGTCAAGGGTCAGCCTAGTGTTAATTGCGGAATGTCCCACTGGAAACGTGTCGACGTATGTGGTATCAGCATGATGGTGCACCTGCACATCCCGCAATTAACACTAGCCTGACCCTTGTCAGGATGTTCGACGGGCGTTTCATAGGACGTGGAGGACGCATTAATTGGCCAGCCCGTTCTCCTGATCTTACACCTCTGGATTTTTCTGTGGGGTACGTTAAAGGAGAATGTGTACCGTGATGTGCCTACAACCCCAGAGGATATGAAACAACGTATTGTGGCAGCCTGCGGCGACATTACACCAGATGTACTGCGGCGTGTACGACATTCATTACGCCAGAGATTGCAATTGTGTGCAGCAAATGATGGCCACCACTTTGAACATCTATTGGCCTGACATGTCGGGACACACTCTATTCCACTCCATAATTGAAACCGGAAACCACGTGTGTACATGTACCTCAGCCCTCATGGTAATGTACATGTGCGTCAGTGAAAACGACCGCTAAAAAGGTGTTAGCATGTGGACGTAATGTGCTGTTCCAGTCTCTTCCGTACCTAAGGTCCATCACCGTTCCCTTTGGATCCCTACGTAATTCGGTGCTCTCCGATACACACGATCGAACAGCGGAGGAGTGGTACTCAAGCGTCAACTTTAGGTTACAATATCACCGGATGTAATTAACGTTTTACAATGCAACAAACGGCACTGATTATGTATTTGTTTATATGTTCAGATGTGCTAACAAAACTAACGGGGTTCCATTTAAAAAAACGTAGGTTTGTGTTAAAAAACATACTTCCGCGCATTTTTTTATGGTTTGTATTAACCAATTACACTAGCCCCTCTCCTGACGTTCGGTCTGTGGAATCGATTCGTCAGTATTTGATGTGGTTTACGAAATATATCCAGCGGTAATGTTAGGTGACTCACCCTCTATATGGGAGCTCTGCCAGTGCACTTCCCTTTTATACCTTGTGTACACGATATTACCGCCATCTGCATATGTGCATATCGCTATCCCATGACTCTAGTCATCTCAGTGTATTTAATCCTCTTCAAAGTAACACTTCATGCAGTAGAATTGAAAGCTGATATACAAGCAAAATGTAACTCATAACTGCTCTAAGCTAAGCAATATTTGTGATTGATTTGCCAATCATGTATTTGGGAAAAAGTGAAAGACAAGGCGAAATTTATTTGAAGGCTAGAAAAAGTTAGCGACAAGCAAACGTCTAGTATCCTAACTTTATTTTTCAGCCGGGATTATTGTGATCCATATTTACTACACGTGTGATACTGAACGACAGAAAGCAGCACGTGTAAGATGAAGTATCTCCTGCTTCGATTATAGGTGGACTTGCAAAATACTGTCTTGTATTAGATTGGGCAGTTTGCGTTTTCATTCTTCGTCACTCAAAATACTTGTTTAAACTGCGGTCGCGCTTGACGACGCTTTTCTTTCCGCTCCACCCTGGACTATAAAGCGTTCGCATCTAAAAGTGTCTTAACAGCGAAAATGCATTTCAGCAAAATCAGCGGGCATCTATACGGCCGTAAAGTCATAAAGTTTACAGCTAGCTGTTAGTCCTTGTCGGCGAGAACACAGGGCTAGGCTGGGGGCTATTGTCGCTGTTCTCTGCCTCCACTAGTGCACTGTTCTGAGGTACAACGGTAACCATTAAGCTGGAATGGGCTCTCTAACAGAAAAAGTGCATCTTTTACCATTGTAAACAGCGCTTTTTGACGCTAGCGCAGATAAACTTGGATATCTTGAAAAATTTGAAGAAAATAAATATCACCAGCTGTTATTTTATTTGACTACCAGTTTCGGTGCCTCATTGGCATCATCTTCGGGCCTCTACACATATAGTCATCTGAACGTCAGTGCTATTGCAGAGATAAAAATTGCAACTGGGTTCGGTAAATTTTTAAAACTTCTCTGAAGACGTGGACTCTCCACACCTCCAACAACATTTACACAAGATCGAACTTGAGCAACTTGGAAAATGTCTGTTATATTTGCCAATTTCCATGTAATCGGTTTACTGCTGTGTCGACTAGCCGGGAGCAGCTTTCGCTGTTACCTCTGAACCTACTGGTCGACCTCCGTATGCCTTCTACGACACTGTAGCCTGATAAACAAAGTAAGAGCCTACGGAATATCAGACCAGCTGTGTGGCTAGATTGAAGAGCTTTTAGCAAGCAGAACACAGCATGTTGTTCTCAATGGAGAGACGTCTACAGACGTTAAAGTAACCTCTAGCGTGCCACAGGGGAGTGTTATGGGACCATTGCTTTTCACAATATATATGAATGCCCTAGTAGATACTGTCGGAAGTTCCATGCGGCTTTTCGCGGATGATGCTGTAGTATACAGAGAAGTTGCAGCATTAGAAAATTGCAGCGAAATGCAGGAAGATCTGCAGCGGATAGGCACTTGGTGCAGGGAGTGGCAACTGACCCTTAACGTAGACAAATGTAATGTATTGCTAATACATAGAAAGAAGGATCCTTTATTGTATGATTATATGATAGCGGAACAAACACTGGTAGCAGTTACTTCTGTAAAATATCTGGGAGTATGCGTGCGTAACGATTTGAAGTGGAATGATCATATAAAATTAATTGTTGGTAAGGCGGGTGCCAGGTTGAGATTCATTGGGAGAGTCCTTAGAAAATGTAGTCCATCTACAAAGGAGGTGGCTTACAAAACACTCGTACGACCTATACTTGAGTATTGGTCATCAGTGTGGGATCCGTACCAGGTCGGGTTGACAGAGGAGATAGAGAAGATCCAAAGAAGAGCGGCGCGTTTCGTCACAGGGTTATTTGGTAAGCGTGATAGCGTTACGGAGATGTTTAGCAAACTCATGTGGCAGACTCTGCAAGAGAGGCCCTTTGCATCGCGTTGTAGCTTGCTGTCCAGGTTTCGAGAGGGTGCGTTTCTGGATGAGGTATCGAATATATTGCTACCCCCTGCTTATACCTCCCGATGAGATCACGAATGTAACATTAGAGAGATTCGAGTGCGCACGGAGGCTTTCAGGCAGTCGTTCTTCCCGCGAACCATACACGACAGGAACAGGAAAGGGAGGTAATGACAGTGGCACGTAAAGTGCCCTCCGCCACACACCGTTGGGTGGCTTGCGGAGTAGAAATGTAGATGTAGATGTAGATCTGGTGCAATCATTCATGGGCGTACGGCCTCAGCCAACGGGGAGTAAGGGCTCTCAGGCGCTAGGTGTGGTTTGTAAGTTTTGGTGGAGAACAAAATGGTCGTGCTATTCTGCTGGATGTTCTGATACTACACAAGGTCCACTTTCCTTATGTTGTAATGTTATGCGCTATTAAAAGACCATTCAAATGTGCTAAGAAGAAGAAGGAGGGAGCAACGTATAAGAACAGCAATGAGTTTGTATTAGTGACGTGTCTCGCAAAATTATAAACAGTATCTCATGTAACTATTATGGAGAATATGCTAACATCTTTCAACAACTAAATGTCCGACGAACCGTATTGGTTGGTCGAAATTTCTTGGGCACTGATACTGAAAACGCATTGCAGAGTGGTACTCGCAGTTTCAGTCAAGTAGGGCAAATTCCGCTCTTTTTATGGGCTGTGTTCGATTCACGATTGGGTTTAGTTGGATGGTATTTCATTCGCCCCGCATGTTTAGCATATTATATACTTTTGCGGTTGTACACACTAAGACAAAAACAAAACGACACACCTCGAAGGAATTATCTGAATGGGGAGGAGATCTACGGATGTGATGTACAGACAAACAAATCATTACAAAATGGGACTTAACATCTGAGGTCATCAGCCCCCTAGACTTAGAACTACATAAACCTAACTAATCTAAGGACATCAGACACATCCATGTCCGAGGCAGAAATCGAACCTGCGACCGTAGCAGCAGCGCCATTCTGGACTGAAGTGCCTAGAACCGCTCGGCCACAGCGGCCGGCCAAATGATACAATTTCAGAAAAATTTGATGATATCTCCAAGAGAAAGAGTTTCACAAACAGATCAAGTCAGTAGCGCGTTGGTCCTTTTTTGGGCCTTATGCGAGAAATTATTCGGTTTGGCACTGGTGGACAGAGTTGCTGGATGTCTTTCCTGTGGGACGTGGTCCAAATTTCGTCCAACTGCTGCGTTAGGTCGTCAAAGTCCCAAGACTATTGGAGGACACTCTCCATAGTCCTCCAAACGTTCTCAGTTGGGTAGAGCTCCGTCCATCTTGCTGGCCCAGGTTCAGTTTGGTAAGAAGCAAGAGAAGCAGTAGAAACGTTCGCCGTATCGCCGTATGCGTGCTGGCCTTATCGTGCTGAAATGGAAGCCCAGAATGACTTGCGATGAAGGGCAGCAAAACGGGAAGTAGTATATCGTCGACTTTCCGCTGTGCTGTGAGGGTGCCCGCTGTCTGAGGCGTGTCCGCACACGTCTTCGACCTGGAATCTCACTGACTGTCTTCAGTGATGAGCTCCGCTTCGAACTGAGCCCCGGTGACCAGTGGAGAAGTGCCTGGAGACATTTTGAGCATTATGGGCAGAGCCGTTCAACCAGCCCGGGATTCTGACGATCTAAGTAGCCAGTTGTACAGAATTTGGTACGATATCTCTGAGAATGACATCCAACAACTCTGTCAATCAATGCCATGTCGAATAAGGGCTAGAGGTTGTGGACCAGCACCTTACTGACTTGGTCAATTTATGAATGTCTTTCTCTCGAATAAATCACCCAATTTTTCTCAAACTGTTGTTTGTCTGTATATGCACAACACATCTAATGCTTTCTGTCCCATTCGTATAGTTCCTTGGTGGTGCTTTTTGGTCTTAGAATCTACGTTACCGAGACGGTCTCCGTGCTAATGTGCTTGGATGCACCGTGAATCTCATGTAACCTTAACCGCTTAGTCCTGTGTAAAATGTTTGTATTCTTGACATTAAATAATAAGTATAATGTTAAATGAAATCGCATATCTTCATTTGAGGTTCATTCCTTTCATAAAATTAATTAAATGAAGGAAAACGTTTGGAAGAGGGTTGTAATGAATAACCATGAGACCTTGCACCAGTTCTTCACGCGGCAGATTCAGTCGGTAGCTCGGTCGAAACCATTTCTGCTCTTAGTAATTATTCAGACAGCAAGAATTCTTCTGAGTTAGTAAATTATTTTCAGATCACAGAACGTTCGTCTCTAGATCATCGGGAGAGGAGCTACTTCATCTTTCTGATACTGTGTAATAGCGTGACACTAACAAGTCATAAAAATGAAGTATGTCAAATTAGTGGGAGAATGAATGCTTGGTACTGGGTACACACCTGACACATTCGTTCGTATAAACTGGTATCGGTAACACTCCAGTAACGTATCTGGGAGCAGCTGCATTGTTTTGTTAATCACGTTAAACTCGATGGGAGCTACCTGCCATACCCGTCAATGAGTGAACTATTTTCCGTTTACAAAGGTTCACGTTTTATCAAGGTCTGTAGTCGCAAAGACAACCGCCTTGAGGAGTCTGTGGGATGCTGAGCATTAATTCTGGCTCGCAGTTCTTTCCGTCCTCGCGTGGACTGACACTTTCCCAGCAAAGCAAAAAAACTGTCGCCAGTAATTGAAGTTCCTCAGCGACGCACACAGAAATAAAAGGCGCTTATTAAACTGAGAGCCCTCGGGTGAGGACTTCAAGTATTCAGCAGTGAATTAAGCGACGACGAATTAACTACCTGCGCTCCTTCGTAATTACACACGTCTGTGAAACGGCTTTTCTTCATTGTTCATATACAATGTGGGAAGAGCGCCAATAGAAGAACGTGTGTCTGCTGCGTCATACCGTCAAATGTGGTCATCAGTTTCTTCTTTGTCGTTGTTTGTCGTAGTCACCGTTATCAGCTCTACTATTCATACGCGGCGTTGTCCCTGTAATCGATACTTTAGGAAATCGAGCGATTGTCGTAGTGGTTGAGGCACTGAAAGTGCATTCTAGAGAACTGAAATTCAAGTCACCGATTTGGATATCTTGTTTCTTACACCCCGTGGTTCCTCAAAGTCGTTAACGCTTAACTAGATCACTGCTCATGTCTCACCATATATTGGTCCTGTACTTATAGGTTTTCATTCGCCAGTCTGCTGATAAAAAAGACCTACATGTTTGATGATTGGTTCTGATGAGGACTGAATTTCTTCTGGAAACCTCTTAATCTCACATTAACATTTACATCGAAAATCCAAAATTATTTCTCTGATATATTCCAACCCCTGTCTTCTCCTATAGTTTTTGCCCTCTGGGACTCCCTCTGGTACCATGTGAGTTACTTTCTGGTGTTTTAATTCATAACCTGTCAGCCTTCCCTTCTTTTTGTCAGAATTTGCCTGATGTTCCTTTCCTCGTCGATTCTATACACAACGGCATTTCTTGTCTTCTCAGTCCACGTAACTGTCAGAATCCTTTAGTCACACTGCATCTCAAATGCTTCGATTCTCTTCTGGTTTTTCTACAGTCCATGAGTCAATTCAGAAACATGCTGTGCTCCAGATGTGAATTCTCATCTATAACCAAGCAACACCCTATTTGCCTGTGTTATTTATGTCCACCTTGCATCGTTTATAATGTGTAATTTTGCATCCAAGGTAACAAAATTTCTTTATTTTGCCTCGAGATCTCCAATTTTTAGGTTAAATTTTTTCCGTTAAACTCATGTCCACTATTTTTCAGCATTTTCGTCTTTCTTTGGTTTACACTTATTTCATATTCTGTGCGCATTAGACTGTTTATTTCATTTGACAAGATGGGAAATTCTTCCTCACTTTCACACGTGAATAGCAAGGCCATAAAAGAATCTTACCAATATCATCCTTTCAATTCATCCTTTCAATTATAAGCAAAATTGTTGATGTTTTATAGTGTTAATTTATTTTTTAACCAGTTTTTGGCTTACAAGGCCGACATCTACTTTAACTGACTGTCGTCATCAAAGACTACGCACTACTGGAAGTAAATGTCCTCTTTTAACAGTACGATCAGTGCAGTAGAACGTGATTCAAAATGTAATTACTTTTACTTTAGCAGGCGTTTCCACTTATCAGCCCATTTTCAGACGCCAAAAATCCGCGCGGGTCGCTCTTATGCTCTGCTGTAACTCGTCAATTTCGCCAGTAGCAGTTTTCCCCCTCGTCTCTCGTTCAATGGCCAACACTCTGACCCGTATGTCAGAATGCTTTCAACCGCACCACAAAGCACTACTTTCTTTGTTTCTCTAGACAAGTTCCGACTCCAAAATGTGCTATTTAATGATCAAATTACTACCCTCACATGACTTGTCCTGTAGGGTATGACCATGTCACTCCTTCCAGTCTTATCGATTACTGAACCCGGACACATAAACAACTTCACGTTTCTTAACCACCCGAACTTAAAATCCAAATGCTCACCTCATCCTCTTCCAACAACAAGGAACCCTGTTTTATCAATATTGATTATTAGTCCCCACTGAATTTGGGACAATGGGGAATTCGAAATGTTGAACAGTAAGTAAACAAGATGGAGCAAGTCAGAAAACCATTGACACTGAACTCTGAAAAACATTGAGTTTATTGTGTGAGTGTGTGTGTGTGTGTGTGTGTGTGTGTGTGTGTGTGTGGGTGGGTGGGTGGGTGGGTGGGTGGGTGGGTGTGTATGGAGAGTGGGTGGGTGGGTGTGGGACTGAAGAGGTGGGTGGATAGGTGGGTCGCTGTGTAAGTGTGCGTGTGCTCCAGCAATCAATATGTGAAGCGAGTATATTTTAAAACAATATTGGCACTCAGATAGTGTTTGCGCACACTAAACATCTGTACAGCCTGTAACATGTAGTTTTAAATAAAATGCAGCTCCGCACAGAGGTCCATTGTGAACTTTAATTATCATATGGCAGAGAAACCGATTTACTCTGGAAAAAAATTAGTTCCAGTTTTGGCCAGCAGCTGCAAATCTGGCTCTGTGATGCGCGAATGACATATAGAAATGTTTCCATATATAATCCATTAGAAGCGGGGTATAGATGGAAAAGGACAAACAAGTGAGGAAGGCATAATGCTGATTTTAATTTAACCTCCACCTACACATTCTGTTCAATATTATCACCAGAGACATCGACGAGATGCTGTACAAGCGGCCAAAATTGGAAATAATTTTTTCCCGGCGTTAAACGGTTCCGCGTTAACGGGGTAGCCTATCCACCAACTTTCGCTGACACGATAATTTCAACACACGCTGGACCACTCGGTATTATGGTCGTTTTTAGAACATATTCAGCTAGATAACGTTTCTGCACGCGAAGAGATCGGTGAAGACTTGTTTCACTTAGCAGTCCCTGCCGGGATTACAGTTTTGTGAAGTACAGGCGTGACTCAACATCAACACCGAATGGGCTATATATTACCACAAGGCAAAAATCATGTAGCGCGTGTAATGAATCCTATTGTTCTGCAGCAGCAACATCATCAGAGAACTGTTGTCGGCTATCCTCGCCGAAGATGCCCTAATAGAGGAACGGGCAGAGCTGTGCCTCGGGCAGTCCAACCGGTTTAATTTACAGCGCGTTAACCGTGTAATTCCTCATTCACGAGGCACGCAGCCATTCTTTTGCGTGTGCCGCCCTGTATTTTAATTACAAACGACAGTGCTTTTTGCACACTGGTTTGAATTACGTCGTAAATAATTTTACGGAGGTTCATGTGGTCATACAGTGTCATTTCAAAGCCGAAATGGCTCCAGGGAAGGGGGAGATACAATCTATCGTTTTATTGATGTCGTAAACACAATCTCTGCTGTTTCAGTGCCACTACTTTCCGCTCTGTGAAATGTAATTTGCTCTCCTGTAATATGGCCAGATTGGTGCGCTAAAAGGTTCATTCATTTCGCTCAGGTACTTCTTTTTGTTTGCCTGTATTGGAAAATACAAGGACGTATCTTCTACGCTGTTCTATATTGTGATCAGCGAATTCTGGACTCACTGCTGAGAATCAGCATTCTGCCGTTCGTGTTATTATCTGTCTGCTGGAAGGTCGAAGTAATATTTGTGGCAGCAAATAAAATTTCGTCGAACAAATATTAGGTTGTAGCCAAGTAGTTCATAATACTGCCCTCTCAGAGATGTGAGCTTCTTCTTCTTTTTCTTCCTCTTCTTCTTCTTCTTCTTCTTCTGCGCGAAATTCGTTTCCCTATTACCCTGTCTTAGAGAAAACCAGCTGAGTACCCAGGATTGCTCAGGTATGTATTTAATCCATTTTTGTAGCCCACTTCCTCTTTCCCCCTCTCTTTTTCCATATTCTCCACTCTCTTCTCTGTCCATCACATTCTCCTCCCCCCCCCCCCCCCCGCTCTCTCTGGCCACCTCCTCCACCACCACTGTCGATCTCCACCTGTCCCTCTCTCTGTAGATCTGCTACTGCTCCATCTCTCTGTCCATCTGCTCCTTCTCATTCACTCTCTCCACCTCCTCCTGCCCTCTGTCCATCTGCTTCTTCCCCTTCTATCCATGTCTTCGCTCCCCCTCTCCCTGCGCTTCCACCTTCTCTTCATTCACTTTCTTCCCTCCTTCCTGTCTCTCTGTTCATTTCCTTCACTTCTCTTGCTCTGTCTATCTCCTCCTTTCCCTCTCTCGATCCATCTCCTCTTTCTCCATCTCTCTGTTCGCTGTTTATTTCCCACTTCCTGTCTCTTTGTTCATCTTCTCCTCCACCCTCTCTCAGTCCCTCTGCCCCTGCCCTCCCTCCCCATGTACATATCTTCCTCTTTCCTTCCTCTATCTATCTCCTCCTCGCCTGTCTCTCTGTCCACCTCTCTTCTTCCATTTCTCTGTCCATTTCACTCTCCCCTTTTGTGTGTCCATCTTCTCCTCCGACGTGTCTGTGTCCTCCTTCCTATTTGTCCATGTCCTCTTCCCTTCCCCCTGTTGTCTCCCCATCTCTCCCTCTGCACTTTACTCTCCATATTACGACCCAATAGGAGATTACTCGTTCTTATGCCCATAGTATTTCATTCCAGAAAGTAGTATGCGCACCACGTTTGGTTGCAATCGATGCAGGGGCTTGGAGGGAGCCTTTAATCCACGCCTTTGCCTGAGTACGCTCATGTCACATATGTTTCACACATATTTCACATCTTTCACACATATTTGTATACATGTTTCATTTGTGTCTGTAGCGAATTTTGTCCTGCAATTTCGATCTCACCCATCTCAAACTCTATGACGCCTCATCTCCTCAATAAAGCATCGTTCAATGAAACAATTTTGCAGTTACATTGACTGGTATATTTTTATACTGTCTGCAAAATGTGACTCGACTGCAGTTGATAGTAAAGAAGTAATCAATTGAAACGTCATGTTTCATGCGGCTGTTTAACTGCTTGAACTTCGAAAATGTAGGAAGCGATAAACTTTCTACCTTTCATCATTCAGTAGGGTTTGCCAGCGAGAAAAAATTTGCTTAAGGTTTGAAACTGCGAGTAAAGTTTGTTGTAAGCCACTAACAGCTCTCACACTCAAATGCTGAATGAATGAAATCTGCGAATTTGCACGTCGCGAGCTACACTACATTTTCACCCTCACCCCTGTCCGTTTTCTAGGTAGGTGGTTCTTACACCCACAGTGGTTCTCTCCATGGGTATCAAGTTTGGCTGAAATCGGTTCAGTGGCTTAGGAGGAGATGCCAAACATATATATGCACATCCTTTCTTATAATATGTTTGAATACTTAAATACTGTCCATTTGGTTTGGGTATTCGTGTGCCTCGTCATCCTGTTAATTTGTATTTGTACAGAATTTTACTTATCACTCTTCAACCCATTTTTTATATCTTCATTTTCTTCTTTATAGTTGTGTCTTTTCATGACGAGACTTTAATCCTAATTGTGCACATTTTTCTATACTTCGCTCCCGATTTCGTCTTGTGTATCCTGATAATTGAGTGAGAAACCGCACTCTGGGTTCTTACGGTATTTTTATTTCTCTTTCTTTTGCTATTTTAGTACCAAATTTTCGCTTCTGAAAATTGCAACTGTTAATTATGTGTAGAGAGAGCTCGTTTTTAACTAACAAACTATAATAAACCTAATCATCTTGTGGTGCAGTTCTTCTTGTTGTCTCCGTGCTTGCTAAGAAAATGGAACTTCTCATCCCATATAATAAACCTCTCTTGGCTGCCCATGTACGCTACCCCTACTCGGAATTATAATGATCTCTGACAGTGTTCGGTTGCAGGGGAAGAGCCGTTTTGTTCAGCCTGAAGATAATGAATCACTCTTTCCCTAGTCTTCCTAAATAGATAGTGATCGGAGCCGAATAGACTGATCTCAAGGGAGTCTAATTTCATCACGACAGCCAGTTTTTTTTTTCTTTTTTTTTCAGTATCCTTAGCAGTGAAACTCCCAAACTTCCTGCCTGGGAGAATCACCTTACAGAAGCAATATACGAGAGAACAAGGAATGGTCAATGAAAACGCCGAACGTCTGCTCCTGACTGTGAAAGGCCTAAACGTTGGAACATATCGTGGAGCGGTTTGGAGCTCGAGAAGTCGAGGAGGAGTCAGCCGACAGCCCTCGTGGAATACAGAAGTCGTATGTCCTGTGTGTTGGCGGTGGTGCTTTGGCAGTGTATTTCAAAAGTCGCGAAAGGGTGATTTTTCTTGATCGAACAAGTAATTTCTTGCAATATGGAAAACTGAAAGATTCCGAAAGTACGTCCACGTGCGCAGGCGTGGATTTCTGCTTGAACTTATCGGCGTTCTAGACGAGTGTTGCCTCCAACTGTTCGGTAGGCAGATCGTGGAGCCGGTAGCCAGCTGTGTGGAAGTGTTTTAACGACTTATACGGACTTGGTCAGGTTTAATAGAAGCCAATAAATAATATTTGTTTCCTTAGAAATTTGAGAGGGATGTTTCCTTAAAACGCTTTCCCTGTTGACTTTGAACTGTATTCTCGTTTCGTTGTTGTGAAGTTTATCAGTGGAAGTTGCTATATTTGAGTCAGCGTAAGCCGATCCCCGACTGGTGCAGTGGGCTGGTCGGGACACCTTCAGTGGCCTACCTCAGCCAATCGCGTAACACGATTTTGTAAACCCCTCTATGGCAACGCCTGTGTTGTCACAGTTCTATAGACGGCTACTGTTTCCTCCTGCAGCCGTTACCGTTTCACAGTTAATAGCAATAATGCTGCGCGCTGCCAAGAATCGTTTCACGACGTCTCGCCTGCCAGTTGGGGGCGCTGTATGAGCTGTTAGTGACGTACATATTCTAGTCCACTGGGCGAATCTCATCATCTAACTGAAAGTGGCTTCATTAGTACAGGATTTATTATTACTGAGTGCGCAGTAGCGAGTTCAACCTTGTCTCGCAAGTCAAAGTGAACGTGGCGACCATAGATTTTACGTGTGTAACAATGTAGAATGGTTCAAATGGCTCTGAGCACTATGGGACTTTACATCTCAGATCATTAGTCCCCTAGAACTTAGAACTAATTAAACCTAACTAACCTAAGGACATCACACATATCCATGCCCGAGGCAGGATTCGAACCTGCGACCGTAGCGGTCGCGCGGTTCCAGACTGAAGCGCCTAGAACAGCTCGGACACCACCGGCCAGCAACAGTGTAGAGAGTTAATCCGAATTCGCCACTTAAAGTTTCCGATTAAATTTGTAGAGAAGTACTTGGCCTGTAATACGTAAAAGGTAACACCTCTTAAATATTCAGTAAACAATATATCACATGAAGGAACCCTCTAAAGAGCAAGTATTCTGGAGGTTGTAATGAGGTTTTCCTACGCCTCTCGTTCGTCAAAGGCACAAATGTGAAACGTCCCCTTAGAAAAATTATAAATTACTGTGCTGGTAAACTTCTTACGTTATTTGATTTTCAAACAGCTGAGCAAAACTGAACGTACTCAGACATTTCTCTCTTTACTTATTCTGATCATCAGTAAACGGACACACAATATTTTTAGCGCAACGCAATCTGACTTTCAATAGTCCCTACAGAAGAATGGCCTTGACTAACAATAACCTATACCTTTCATGAATCACTTACCTCACAACAATCTTCGTTACTCGAACTACTGCAATATAGCGAGCGCCAATACTGCCAGCTAAATAATGGATTCTAACTACTGAAGGCACTAACTACTCATAGGCATATAGTTAGAAAATGAAATAGTGTCAAAAAGTCATTATATATATATATATATATATATATATATATATATATATATATATATATATACAGGGTTATTACAAATGATTGAAGCGATTTCACAGCTCTACAACATCTTTATTATTTGAGATATTTTCACAATGCTTTGCACACACATACAAAAACTCAAAAAGTTTTTTTAGGCATTCACAAATGTTCGATAAGTGCCCCTTTAGTGATTCGGCAGACATCAAGCCGATAATCAAGTTCTTCCCACACTCGGCGCAGCATGTCCCCATCAATGAGTTCGAAAGCATCGTTGATGCGAGCTCGCAGTTCTGGCACGTTTCTTGGTAGAGGAGGTTTAAACACTTCACCATTAAGAAAAAAATGTTGCTTCACCACTGAAAACAAGTTTCGCACTGAACGCATCCTCTTCCATGAGCTGTTGCAACCGCGCCGAAAATTCAAAGCGTTTGACTTTGTCATCGGATGTCAGGGCTTGTAGCAATTGTAAACGGTAAGGCTTCTACTTTAGCCTTTTCCGTAAAATTTTCCAAACCGTCGGCTGTGGTACGTTTAGCTCCCTGCTTGCTTTATTCGTCGACTTCCGCGGGCTACGCGTGAAACTTGCCCGCACGCGTTCAACCGTTTCTTCGCTCACTGCAGGCCGACCCGTTGATTTACCCTTACAGAGGCATCCAGAAGCTTTAAACTGCGCATACCATCGCCGAATGGAGTTAGCAGTTGGTGGATCTTTGTTGAACTTCGTCCTGAAGTGTCGTTGCACTGTTATGACTGACTGATGTGAGTGCATTTCAAGCACGACATACGCTTTCTCGGCTCCTGTCGCCATTTTGTCTCACTGCACTCTCGAGCGCTCTGGCAGCAGAAACCTGAAGTGCGGCTTCAGCCGAACAAAACTTTATGAGTTTTTCTACGTATCTGTAGTGTGTCGTGACCATATGTCAATGAATGGCGCTACAGTGAATTTATGAAATCGCTTCAATCATTTGTAATAGCCCTATATATATATATATATATATATATATATATATATATATATATATATATATATATATATATATATATGGTGTTACAAAAAGGTACGGCCAAACTTTCAGGAAACATTCCACACACACAAAGAAAGAAAATATGTTATGTGGACATGTGTCCGGAAACGCTTACTTTTCATGTTAGAGCTCATTTCATTACTTCTCTTCAAATCACATTAATCATGGAATGGAAACACACAGCAACAGAACGTACCAGCGTGACTTCAAACACTTTGTTACAGGAAATGTTCAAAATGTCCTTCGTTAGCGAGGATACATGCATCCACCCTGCGTCGTATGGAAACCCTGATGCGCTGATGCAGCCCTGGAGAATGGCGTATTGTATCACAGCCGTCCACTATACGAGCACGAAGGGTCTCTACATTTGGTACCGGGGTTGCGTAGACAAGAGCTTTCAAATGCCCCCATAAATGAAAGTCAAGAGGGTTGAGGTCAGGAGAGCGTGGAGGCCATGGAATTGGTCCGCCTCTACCAATCCATCGGTCACCGAATCTGTTGTTGAGAAGCGTACGAACACTTCGACTGAAATGTGCACGAGCTCCATCGTGCATGAATCACATGTTGTGTCGTACTTGTAAAGGCACATGTTCTAGCAGCACAGGTAGAGTATCCCGTATGAAATCATGATAATTTGCTCCATTGAGCGTAGGTGGACGAAACTAAAATGAGCTCTAATATGGAAATTAAGCGTTTCCGGACACATGTCCACATAACATCTTTTCTTTATTTGTGTGTGAGGAATGTTTCGTGAAAGTTTGGCCGTACCTTTTTGTTATTTGTGACATCTAGTTTGGCAAATTTCCTTTTTCTGATCGACACACGTCCAGATCGTCCGCTCATATTAACATATCAGAACTCTGGCACTCTCTCCCCACATCCACCACTGCCAGGGGCTCACCTCCAACTGCACAACGCTACGCGCTGTTCACATCCAACTGCCTAACACTACAATAGCGAATATTCCAACAATGCCAACCAGCTACAGACTACACACAGCACAGTCAGTGATTTTCATACAGAGCGCCACGTGGCGTTACCAACACAAAAATCTAAACAGCCTACTTACAAATGTTAGTTCTTAAACTCAATTCTAGTTTGCATTTAGCCATCATACGTACTCAAGCTGTATCTATGTTTACCAAGAACGCCTTTGTCGGTTATTTTACAATAGTGATTTGTTGGGTACTTATGTATAGACTGTGCTATGAAATATCATTCTCATAACTGAAGTCACTTTTGATGCTGCAGATTCTCTTCTACACGGACTAGCAATGTAAGCTACCGAAGAACAATATTTATCCGTAGGCTTAACGATTCATCGTAATCTGTCTTCAATGCATTTTCAGTCGCTGCGATTGTAGCAGATACAGTTCTGTATACTACATCGACATGATTACTCTGCAATTAACACTTAACTGCCTGGCAGATGGTTCTTCGAACAACCGTAAGACTGTTTCTCTACTGTTCCAACCCCTAAGAGCACGTGGGAAAAACGATCACACAAATCATTCTGTAAGAGCTATCATTTCTCTTGTTATATTATGATGAGCGTTTCATCCTATTTAGGTTGCTGACAGTTAAATATTTTCACGTTCAGGGGAAAAATTTGGTGATGGCAATTTCGTGAAAAGATCTCGCCTCAAATCTAAACGCCTTAAAAAAAAAAAAAAAAAAAAGAAAAGACTGCCATCCCAACTCGCTTATCATGTCCGTGGCACACTCTCCCCTATTTCGCGATAATACAAAACAGCTGCCCTTCTTTGAACTTTTTCGATGTCCTCTGCTTGTCCTACCTGTTAAGGAGACCATACAGCATAGGAATACTTTAGCAGAGGACGATCAAGTGTAGTGTAGGCAGTGTCTTTAGAGAAACTGTTGAATTTTCTAAGTGTTCTGTCAATGAAACGAAGTCTTTGGCTAGCCTTCCCCACAAAATTACCTACGCAATCATTGTACCTTAAGTTATACGTAATTGTAATCCCTAAGTATTTAGTTGAGTTAACAGCCTTTAAATTTATTGGATTAATAGTATACTTGAAATTTAACGGATTTCTTTTTGTACTTATGTGGATGAACTTACACATCTCTTCATTGACAGGCAACTGCCACTTTTCGCACCATTCGGATACTGTGCCTAAGTCGTTTTGCAATTGGTTTTGATCTTCTCATGACAATACCTGACAGTAATTGACAGTATCATCTGCAGACTACCTAAGAGGGTTGCTCAGATTATCTCCGAAATTGCTTATGTACATAAGAAACAGCAGAGGACCTAAACACTTCGTTCGGGACCATCGGTATCACTTCTCTTCTACTCGATGATTTTCTGTCGATTATTACGAATTGTAAACTTTCTCACAGGAAACGACGGATGCAGTCGCACAAGTGAGATGGTACTTCATTGGTACGGAAGGTGATTAGAAGTCGTATGCAAATCTAAAACTATGAAATCAGTTTGGCATTCCTTGCTGATAGTATTCTCTACTTCATGAGAATAAAGAGCTGGTTGTCTTTCGCAAGAAAGATATTTTCTGAATATGTGTTGGCTGTTCGTTAATAAATCGTTTAATTCGAGGTAATTCATATTGTTCGAGCTTAGTATAAGTAGGGCAACTGGGGCAAATTTCTTAGTGTGGGTTGCCTTCATTCAGGAGCAAGTAGGCACTCAGGGGCAAACCTATTGTTCTCATTTAACTGAAAGGTCCTTAACCTGTTGTACTGCTAAGAGGATTAAGACCCCCTTGGATAAGCCTTCCTTTTGATTGAGCGGTCCTTAACCTATTGTTCCCCCACTGCTCCCCCTCGTCCACCTCCCCATCCAACTCCTTCTTCCCCCACAACCGACTGGAAACTCCACTCTCCGATAAAAGCGCACTTTTCATATCAATTTGGTTGACTAATTAATTAAATCAATCAACTAATTAAATCCACTGTCTGAAAAACCACCAGCACTCCCTCTCCCCTCCCTCTCCCAGAAATACACAGGAAAATTACTCAGTTGATCGGCCATTTGTAGGGAAAGCGATTCTAGTGTATAGAATATTGATTAAACAATTTAGAAAATATGGTTTATTTATTTATTTTAAGGAATTTGGTGGGAAATCGATTGCGGCATATGCAATACTGCTGAAACACTTCAGGTGATGTGTGGAATATTGTTTATTTAAACAATTTATGGGATAGAAGGTGATAAAAGAATATGTACAGAATTCCGATGTTTCTCCATTCCGATTGCACATGCTATACATTGTTTCAATAAACAATATTCAACAAATTGTCTAAATTGTTTAAACATTATTCCATATACAGCAATCGATTTTCCACCAAATTCCTTAAAATAAATAAATAAACCATATTTTCTAATTTGTTTAATCAGTATTCCATACAGTTAAATCACTTTCCCTCCAAATGGCAGATCAACTGAGTCATTTTCCAGACAACTTCCGGAAAGGGGTGGGCTGCAGTGTTTTCCAGACAGTGGATTTAATTAATTGATTGATTTAATTAATTAGTCAATAAAAATGTTAAAAATGTTGTTTTGTCAGCAAGGGTAATTCCCAAAGCGATGGGGGAAGAGGAGGTGGATGAGGAGGAGGAGGAGGAGGAGGAGGGGGAGGGGTGGAGGAGCAATAGATTAAGGACCTGTCAATAAAAGGGAAGGATTACCCCCAGTGGCCATAATCTGTCAGTCAAAAGGATAGATTTTTCCCAGGGGGTCTTAACCTCTTAGCAGAACAATGGGGTAAGAACCTGTTAATCAAAGGAGAACAATAGGATTGCCCCTGAGTGCATACTTGCCCCTCAATGTAGGCAACCTTCACTAAATAATTGTGCTGATACCCCTAGTGACCCACTGCTAGTACACGCTCCAAAATTCTACTGCAAATCGATATAGTGATATGGGTCTGTAATTCAGTGGATTACTCTCATTTCCCTTCTTGAGTGTTGGTGGGACCCGTGCAACTTTCTAGTCTTTTATCACATGAGCGGTTGTATGTGTTTGCTAACTTTGGGGTCTTGCATCAGTGTACTCTCAAAGGAACCTTATTGCTATGCTGTCTGTACCAGTAGACTTGCCTTTGTTAAGCGCTTTAAGCTGCTTCTCTACAATGAGGAAATCTGCTTCTAAGTTACTCGTATTGACAGTTGCCCCCAATTCGAATTCTGGAATACTTACTTCGTCTTCTTTGGTGAATGACCTTCTGAAAACTGTGTTCACCACTAACATCTTAAAGAGCGTAGCCGTGGAAGTGTTATAGGGGTAGTTGTCATAAGATCACAAATCGGAAGCCGACGGCAGCCATTTCACTTTCCCAAAACGTTAGCGTGTGGAGGATGTCTTTCGATAAAAAAAATTCAGATTGAGCCATTAATGTGTGTGCTAGTCGTTCTAATTATAGTCTAAAGTGTAAAGGAATCACATTTCGTTTGTAATTGGACTCATTCAAGCGATATTTTCCACTATAAACATGAATCCTGATTGCGCTGATTACTTTTACCTTAGTGGTTCCATTTCTGTCATTCGACTTTGTATTTCGTTTTAATTCACTCTAAAAGTTCTTTCGGTTACCACTCTGAGAAACAAATGGTAAAAAATAGGAAATTATCCTTTCAGTATATTCGAGAAGAGGACACAGACGGCGCATCAGTTTCGACAGTCCCTATTAAGGAAAGTGCTGGATTATGAAAACAGTCTTGTCACATGACACATTTCTCTTGCTACTTTTTAGAACTGCATAACAAACACGAAGTTACTTTAACAAGACCAAATGCATCGTATTACGGGACAAAATATGCATTTAGGACCAGAGAAATGCCTTCCTGACGTTATGTGACTCACGAAAGCACTAACATTTATTATTGGAAACATCTGAACGCGTTTACATGATATAAGTTCAGAAAAAGCAGCAATCGTGAGCAGTAGTCTGCTTATGTTTTGCGGCATCAATATGGTGGCGTCGGCTGCAAAGCAACTTACAACTCCGATCAAAATTTGAGTCATAAATTTTGTTACCGTAGGTTGATTCTTACAAAGAAGAAGACAGCAACCAGATACTATTAATAATGCTATTTATTTAAGTAAATAGCGCCGTAACCGGTTTCGAACTGACGAGTTCATCATCAGATGACTGTTCACAAGATGCACTTACATAATCATCAGTTTTCGATTTTTATTCTCCCACTGTAGTGAAATATTCTTGGAGTCTTGGTGCCCTACAGTAGAAAACAATGTTAGAACCACCCTATGTAAAGATAACTAACCTCCAAACGATGTAATACAGAGTAAAGAAATATGTGAGGTTAAGTAGTTATAGTACTTACATCGAGAATTCCGCAAAATTATGTTGCAAACTTGTAGGATTGTATTTTTGAATACAGTGCAATATTTCAAAAATACAAAAAAAATACAACAACAAAGGACATATAAATATCAATAAATAGCAGGCAGTGAGTTGAAGCGCACTACTTCTGAAAATAAATAGAGTAAAATATTCAAATATTATTTTTAATGTTATTGCGTGACTTCACCACTGTGAACTATACACACGAGCTGGTGATCATTATCAATGACACCTAAACATTATAAATGGGAAAACATTTCTTTGAAGATTTCCGAGGTTTCAAACCACTTTATGACTACTACCAGAGGACTCTAAGGAGGATCCTGGTAGGGTAAGCCATATCCAAGATGTTGCTCCGGGCGGGTGTAAAAGAAATGTGCACAACGAAAATATTGAATGTGAAAATGAAGATTTGGCCCTGTCTGACTACCACCTGAAGCAGACCTTAGAATCTCTTAATGGTGATATTATCTCGTCCTTCTTGCTCTTTAACATATAAATTAAAACATAAACGTAAATGAGTAATTAAGGGAACTAGTAACTACAAATAATAATTGCTGTTTCTGCTTGTACATTTATTGTGGATTAAAACCCCTTTATCTATTACAAATATTTATATATCAATGTCCAATTGACATAAAGAGATACAAATGGATTTCCTAACTAATATGATTGATTAATTGCCCAAATCTGCCCCTTTTATGGCTTTGCGATCTGATATAAATAACGCGAAATCACTGACATCATCTACATACCAAAGACTAGAAGACACTGCTTTCAAAGATGATCTACAGTGGTGTGCAACCTCAGTTGAAATAAAATTTACGTGATCACAGCTGTTTAGCTTTATATCCCTAATAAGCGACAACAATTAGCAATATCACCGTATGTACTGTATACAGTGCGTCAGATTGATGGTTTTCATACACGTCTGCGACGATGGAAGAACTCCAGCCACAAAATAAAAACTGTTTCAAACACTGGGACGGCAGAAGGCAGTCCTCTGACTAGTATGATCTAATACTTCCTTCTCCTCTCTGTCTTCTACAGACAAGAAACATGAGCTCTCAGCCACAAGGACAGGACACAGATAACGTCTCTGCGTGAGTATAGACAGAGGAAGTGCTCTCAATCACTGAACGCTGCGTACTCAACGACGACTCCCTACCTGGAGGCGAAGTCCAGAATCGTATAAGTTCACAACAGTACAGTGCCTAACCGTTCTAACTATAAAATCTCCTGTGAGCAAAGACAGCAAGTCCATCCATACCGTCAAAAGCTGGTGCTAAGTGACTGTCAAACACGGACATTGAAAATGGAAGTCCTCTTTGTCTACACCGCTGGCTTCCCAGCAAAGCTCGGCTCCCCTCCCACGTAACTGCAGAAGGCGAATCATATTCTCGAAACGACGGAATATTCTCCCACTCTACAGATTCTTCCAAACACCGACCAACCATATTTTAATATTTAGTCGTTCAGCGCGGAAAGTTTGTGAGGAAATGCCTATCCTCGTTAATTAGGAATTCATACAACGGTACTCTTCTCAGAGTAAAACTCCTCAGAAATAACCCAGCCCGCACAATTTCCGAGGTAACGCTTCCTCGTTCATCTCTGCTGCGTGCAAGAATTTCAGAGTTTCCGGTTATCCTTCTGGCCTAGTTACAAACCGGCCGGCCGCCGCTGTATTGCGCTTCAGCGCTCGGGTGCCCTGACCGTCCGTCTTGTCTACTTCCTGTGTTAAGTAGGACCAACACACCTGTGCGGGCTTTTCCACCAAGGGCTTGAGTTACGCCTGCCGTTTCATTTCCACTGGCTTGCCAACCCCTACTAGCATAGGCAATCATTCATTACGCCGTTCTGATAATAAAGACTCTCCATCACCTTTCACGCAATAAGCGTTAGAAATTATTTTCAAGGTGTACGTAACAATGTCAGTCTTCTTTAAATATCCATATATACGATATACAACCTATCAAATGATACCTAATTCCGGTTGTATATCACGGCAAAGTATGTAGATGAGTGCTTGCAAGCTGAGAAATTATAGGCACCTTACAATATGACTTACGTTTTCATTTTGCTGTTTCCAATCGCTCGCGTTACAATGCGACCATTTAATTTTATTTTTTGAACTAGGCATTAGATGTATAGTAACATGGCAATGATTGGGATCACAAAGACTGAGCGAGAGACACAGAAATTCATTTGCACTGACGTGTTTTGCTTTAAGGAACCTCCTATTCACATAGAGTGATTTTATTTTACCCCTATGCAGGCATCACTGGCGTTGAAGCTTTCTTTTCTTTTTTTCGTCCTTGTTGTGGCCCCATCTAACTCACGGTAATTCTAAGTGTTATAACGATAAACAGAGGATTTGCTAGTCCGATTTGTAACCGTTCAACGTGCTTCTTGTGTCCTAAAACGAAGCAATGTAGGTATGGCTATACTGTATTACATACAACACCCATTCTTCCCCACGTGTACAGCAATGCAGCACAGCCAGCTGCATGTATCAGGGCAGTAAAGTAGGGAAGAGTCAGATACCTATGGACACTTTCCAGCCTTTGACCTCTAGCCAGTCCTGTAATAGGAGCTTAATACATTTTCTTATTCCGTTTTGAATGGTAACATTCACTTGACATCTGCTACAGACATTATATTGAATTTCAAAATATTACTACCGAAAAGTACGGGTTCTACAGAACGTAACCGCATGTCACACAGCAACATAACAATCGAAAATGACGTAAACTGTTCATGGCCGCCTCTAGTGCGCAACGTTCCTTCATATCATTCTAAATCGATCTCTAGATTGAAACACCGACCATGTAACACCACGTTTTCCTAGGTACAGTATCCTCCAAGTAAAACACTCTCCCCTACGACAGACTATTACTAGAAGAGCACCACATGAGATAACAAATAACTCCGAGTGCACGTTCTACTTTCACAGTGTTGCAGAAGATAAGGAGACTGTTCGTTTTGTCAGGTCCGCTGCGGTCCTGAAGGTCGAGAAACACTGACTATGAAAAACTAACTCTCGTCACACTAGTAGAAAGAGAAAAATGGACACTTATGGAGACATAGCGTATAAATACCATATTTCAATTCAACGCGGATAGAAGAGCTGAGCCCATAACAGCTAGGCTATATCTTAAGTACTGAACGAATAGTCTGTTGTTCCTAAGATCTCACATGCTAGCAAAGATTGTACACATTTAAGGATGGATCCGAGGACCTAAATTCGAGTAATTATCCAATGATTCACTCAGTCCATGATTTTAGAAAACAATTCACCCACAAATTTCTGCGTAATATGTCAGTTATGTACGAGAGCAATCTGAGGAGTAAGGGCTCCGATTTTTTTATGTGAAAAGTCTTAAAGTTTTTGAATAAAATAAATGTTATTAACACTCTGCATCTTTGTTCTTCATGCCTACATATTTATGTCTCAAGATAGTCACCCTGGCGAAGAACACATTTCTCCTAACAAGAGACCATTTTGTTGGTACAGACATTGTAGAATATTTGACTTTGTTTACGGAACAGCAACCTCACCTTTGCTTGTACCTTTTGTTCACTATCAAAGTGAAGTCCTCGAAGGTGTTCTTTAAGCTTTGGGAACAGACGAAAATCAGATGGGACCAAATCGTGACTGTAAGGAGGATCGCCGATGACAATGAACCCAAGGTGTCGGTTTGTTGCTGATGCAGCGCTCGTATGTGGTCAGATATTTTCATGTTGAATGAGAGGGTTCTTCATGTGTGGACGAACTCTTCGAATCCGAAATTCGATTACAGCACTGTGTTTGTCACGCACCAGCATAGTTACGTTATACATCACTATTCTAACACGCTACAATTGGGAGACTTCAAGCGGGAGACGGCTGCAAATATGTAGAAACGAAAATTTAAAATGTAGGTTATTAATAACGTTTGTTTTATTTAAAGGGCTTTAAGAACTTCCACATAAAAAATTCGGAGGAATTACATTTCAACAAGCTCTCGTACTGAAAAACTTACCGCGTGATCAAAAGGCCAGTATAAATTTGAAAAACTGAATAAATCACGGAATAATGTAGATAGAGAGGTACAAATTGACACACATGCTTGGAATGACATGGGGTTTTATTAGAACCGAAAAAAGACAAAACTTCAAAAAATGTCCGACAGATGGCGCTTCATCTGACCGGAATAGCAATAATTAGTATAACAAAGTAGACAAAGCAAAGATGATGTTCTTTACAGGAAATGCTCAATATGTGCACCATCATTCCTCAACAATTGCTGTAGTCGAGGAATAATGTTGTGAACAGCACTGTAAAGCATGTCCGGAGTTATGGTGAGGCATTGGCTTCGGATGTTGTCTTTCAGCATCCCTAGAGATGTCGGTCGATCACGATACACTTGCGTCTTCAGGTAACCCCAAAGCCAATAATCGCATGGACTGAGGTCTGGGAGGCCAAGCATGACGAAAGTGGCGGCTGAGCACACGATCATCACCAAACGACGCGCACAAGAGATCTTTCACGCGTCTAGCAATATGGGGTGTTTTTTGGTTCTAATAAAATCCCATGTCATTCCAAGCATGTGTGTAAATTTTTACCTCTCTATCTACATTATTCCGTGGTTTATTAAGTTTTCAAATTTATACTGACTTTTTGATCATCCTGTCCATTATGCAATGTTTGCAGGAAATTAAATTAGAAATACATTTAATTTTTATTATTTATCATATTTCTTATCATTGATGTGTCGTGGTATCAGCAGACTCAGACGTGTACATCCAGGGCAATCTCAATTGAATTTCTTCAACTAACTATAGCTGGTTCTCTGACGGGTCAATATTACTAAACAATTATTATTGGTTTCTTCGTCTAAAGCTTACTCCAGTTAATTAATGAGAATTTTTCACAGGACGCGATTCGCTTTCATTTACGAATCATCTTCTGTGGTCACTGGTGTTTCTGCCTCTTGTTCACATACTTTGCAAACCACTCCGCTTCTTTAGGGGACGCTGACGTCGAGAGAAACTTCGTTGTACATACACATTCGGCAGTTTTTTTCTTTTTTATGCACTTTCACTTACTGTGCACTGGCAAGGCAAACAAATTACAAGTGCATATGTACAGTCATGCTCAAAAGTATCCGAACGACCTGAATTGCATTTCGCCTGATTCGCATGCAACCGGCATAACGCGGCTGTCTAGCAGGTCCTCTAATCGCTCCTTCGTACAGTCGTTTGACTATTGAAAATGGTTCCAAAAAGTCACTACTAGAAAACACTGCTCTGTATCGCAGTAACTCAAGATTTAAAGTAATACCACGATGCTACAAATATCAGGGAATACCTTATCACAGATAAGACTGTGCTTAAGGCTTATAAGCTCACATTTATTACAGTAAATGACATACCTGAAATGTTACCGCTCTCGCTATTACGTCAGATAGGTAATGCACGTAGTAAGTTCATCATATTCATGATTTCCTCTTCAAAGTAACATACAGTACTTATTATTTAACACAAAATGACATTAAAAATTTAAGTTATCCACGAGCAGCTAGTTGCGAATATGTATGAACTTCAAATGACATGACGAACCGTCTCGTTCTGCATATGGATTCAAACCCAGGTCAGGCAGACTAAACAAAGATTTCGTGACTGACGTAAACTAACAGTCATTCCTGATTAGGCATACAGAGTGTGATATACCTCGATTTTAGACAGTATCAGTTAGGAAATATCAACTTTAAATTACATAACGCAAACATTTTTAACGGACCCGAATTCTTACCCAGCATCTCTTGTCCCTGTTAACGAACTACGAGAGATGTTAAATATTGCTTCTTCACAAGTAACTTCCTTGAATGCCCTGAGTTCAGTGCTGACTGGGAATAGAGCCCCACACATATCGTTGTTGACTACACACAAAGAGACGTCAGCTACCGAATTTTTCTCCGCCAGCAGCTCGGAATAACATCTTGAACTTACAGTGATCTCTTAAATAGTTCTGTGCCCCACTGGGAACCAAAAACGTCAGATATTTTTAATGTTGGGCTCCATAGGGTCCCTTTTCTGTGCTGCGACCGTGGAATATAAAATTATAAAAAATGCAACACGATAAATAAATAGATTATGTTCCCGCGACTGGTTGCCACATTCTTTATAATTTCTAATTCATGAAAATTGTTTCCGATTGTCTACGGAACTATCCGGCTCAAGTGGCCGAGCGGTTCTAGGGGCTACAGTCTGGAACCACTCGATAGCTACGCTCGCAGGTTCGAATTCTGCCTCGGGCATGGATGTGTGTGATGTCCTTAGGTTAGTTAGGTTTAAGTAGTTCTAAGTTCTAGGGGACTGATGACCACAGAAGTGAAGTCCCATAATGCTCAGAGCCATTTGCCATCTACGGAACGATGATTGTATACAAGCGAGCACCTCTACGTCCGAAGAAAATCGAAGGCCACGAACGTCTGTCTTCGGAGCTCCATGAACATGGAGTTCGACCCCCACATGTTGCCAAGCTGTTGCGACTATGCTGCAGAAGTCTCGCTGGGAAACTCTTGCACATCCTTCATACACTACCGATCTCTCCCCATGCGAGTTCCGTATTTGTGGTGTCCTGAACAAAGGCATTCGCGGCTGTCGATTTGCTTTGGACGAATAGGAGCACGCCTGGTTCAGCCATTGCAACCGCAAACAATTGTTCATGAAGACATTGATCGTCTTCTTTCACAATGGGATAAATGTATTAATAGGTACAGAGATTATGTTTGAAATGAAAAACAGTTTACTTAAATTTTTTCATCTGTCTTGCTTTCATTTGACTGTTATTGACAGTAGGAAAGGCAGGTGCCAGACAGAAATTAGCAGGAAGAATCGTAGGTGATCACAATTCATCCACAGAAGAAGTGCAAAACCTATGTTCGACAGATTACTGAGTGCTGCTCACCATTTCTGGAATCGTTTCCAGTTTGGATGAACAGGAAAGTTGACAACGTATTACATCCTCCCACATACCTCACGTGAAACGACCAGAAACAAACAAATTCCATAACATAGATCCAATTCCGAGATTTGCAGGCAACCATTATTTCCTTGCGAAATTCGCGAATGGGACATACCCTCGAACGCATACTGGGAAGTGTCTTACGGAATATAGATTCAGATGCAAGCAGCCCAGTAGTGGAATTCCGGTCTCCACATCGCCGCCGTTCTACCAAATGTTATCTCTCAAGCGACTAAAAATTTGCAGCACATTATTGGGAAACACAGGAAGTTCCAGTCCGGTGAAATACTCCTTGTTTATCGTGGTCGTGCGGTAGCGTTCTCGCTTCCCACGCCCGGGTTCCCGGGTTCGATTCCCGGCGGGGTCAGGGATTTTCTCTGCCTCGTGATGGCTGGGTGTTGTGTGCTGTCCTTAGGTTAGTTAGGTTTAAGTAGTTCTAAGTTCTAGGGGACTGATGACCAAAGCTGTTAAGTCCCATAGTGCTCAGAGCCATTTTTGAACTCCTTGTTTATGCACATCTCTCTAACGACTCAGTACATTCCTATTAACGACAAAAAATAATTTACTGTATCATCTGTTCCGTTCCTGTGACATCGTGTACAAACACGCAGAATTATTCCATTGTTATTGCAGTTCGCGTCTTAGTGTTCTGTCAGCTCCTGTATTTCGTTTTCACTTCCTTGATCTTCAGCCACAATGAAACCCCATGTTATCGGTTCCCATCTTCTTTCCCCTCGCCCTTCTTCCTATGACGTTATCTGGATACTGAAGGAACAGTCGATAAGGTATTGATCCATATTGAGATATATCAAAACATAAGAGGGAAGCAAGAGCCCCCTAATGTCAGCGACAGGAGGAGCAGCTAAATGGGGTGCCACATAACGCGTCCTAATCTGGCGTAGTATCTGTATTCACACATCTGAGAACAGAAAATATAACAGACAACGTAGTTAACTTGTTTAAACGTATAGCAAAACTTATCAAGGCATGGCAGAAGCATTATTTATCTCGTAATACCTTATACAGGGCTATTCAATGCTTTCCACCTCACTTCGCAAAGTCGACTGTACGAGTTCGTCAACAGTGCCAACATCAAGACATGGCTAACCTAATGCTCTTGGTACTTAGAATTCCAGGGGAAGACCAAAAACTCAGTTAACTGATTGTATTCACACGTCCTACTCAGTATGCCAGTACGTACCTCCTATATGTATATTTCTGACTGCGGGTGTTTCTGAACGTGCAGTTGTAACTGGAAGTCTGGTTCTTGTCAGTTTTCCCTTGTTCTGTCTAGAAGGTGCTTATAGACATGCAGAAACATTCAATTCTCTATCTCCAATTTCTGAAAAAATTCCTACGTTTTGTTGTTAATTTAGATATATAGTCGTTAGCATGGAATGAATTAGGAATACCGGTATCCCATACATGTACCAATGGTGATTTATCAATTCTTATCGTGTTACCAGTCGGATTGTTATAGCGTGCTACCACTGTGTATCTTGTGTTGCATTTTCATCTTTTTTACTCATTTTAGTACACTCTGATTGTAAAATTTGTTTTATGTCGAATGAGTCCTTTGTTAAGCTTACGTAACTTCGTATCAGCGTATGACTTAAACTAGTGTCTACCACGAATTGTCAAAACAAATTGTTATATATCATTTCCTGTGTTGAGACGTCCGTAGGGACACGTTCAGAAAGCCAATAAATTTAAAAAAATGCACGTAAAATGGAAAAGAACAACTCGGTTGATCACCCGGAAGCGCTCTGTTTACAACTCGCCCAGAGAAAACATAAGAATTCACGATTTTACACCTGCTTCCACTCTTCATTACATGGCCAAGACATTGCAGCTTCTGCATTTTACTGTTTTTAAGATACATTTTTCTTTCTTCGTTCTGGGGAGAGCCTCGTTGTTACTGATTTCATCTGTCTATGGCGCTTTTGGAATTCTGCATCTCAGCTGTCTCAGGAAATTTGCCTGTCTTCTCAGTCAAGGTCCAGGTCTCAATCCCATAAAAAAGGATGAGAAATGTGTAGCAACGTAGAAATCTCAGTTTTGTTACAGCTGAGAGGTGTTTGCTCTTGAACACAAAAGTCATTTTGTACAACGTGGCTTTGACTTTCTCAGGACTCCCTTTAATTTCTTGTGACTTATCGCACTGGTTATTAATTATTATTCCCAGATACGTGTACTCATCGATGTAAGTTCTTTGCCAAATGACGTACGGTACTGTTCCCCGAAGAGGGCAAAAAGCAGCATCGGCGACGTCCAACGCCGGAAACTCTGCCGCCCAGCTCCACAGTATCTGATTTTTTTCCCCAGCGAAACCAGATCGCGAGGCGCGACATCTTGCTCACTGGCATCGAGTTACTCGCTTGTTGCTTAACGGAAGAATATCTGTCGAGACGGTGAGCGCTTTAATGCAAACGTAGGGTCAGGTTTCCACGAATTATCCCGTCACGCCACTAAATCTCCACACCGAGCGTATGAGACGTGGGAATGAGGTCCTCAGCGCAAGCACAGAATTTGATACGCCTCGGTCATCTCTCGAGTAACAGGACGCCAAGTGGCCTTTAAAGGAAGTGAGTGCATCGATGACAAATATGGTTGCGTATTTCACAAAATTACATATTCATAAATCGGAAACAGGGGCAGACGTTGGGGTTATATTTCATCTAGCAGGCGGTTTCCTTGGCCGTACTGAGAATGGCAGATATCAAGTTATGGGAACATGTGCCATGCAGTAACGCCTGTGCTTTGAAAGAATCCATAATTTACAAACGCTGGTTTACGAAAAGTAGCTTTTTCTGATTTTATTTACGCGTGTTTCGTGCAATATTTTCAATAATACCCGTAGTCAGATTTCAGTTTCTAGTTAGGTAACTTTACTCACAAGAACAAGGAAAACTGTAATTCATTAACATTTCACAAACTATTCTGCTAAATAAGCCAGTAAAATCAAAATTGTCGAATATTTTATTCATTGTTAATAAATGTTTTTAATACGCGAATACGTGTAGGAAATCCATCTGTTCAGTCACCTAGAATTATAAACCTGGCCAATGTGAGAAAATCAGAAAAGAAGGGAACTGAGCTTTTTGAGATAATAATAACAATGATAATGTCGTGCGGCTGAATGTCCGTGTCCCAGTAATCCAACCCGGGTGATGGCGACCTACCGTTTATAGTGGGATCCGAACCACATGTCGGTCGTGGCAACTGCCCACGTCGCTAGAGGTGGAGTCTAGATTAAGGATGGCTGAAAATTTCAGTGGTTCGACCGGGATTCGATCCCGCGACGTCTCTGTTTACAGAAACGCGCCTTACCGCTTAATGTCTGTGTCTGACAACGTGTGAGGTGCAACCCCACAAAAGGATAAAGAGAAAGTTAAGGAATGAGGACGTTCCCAACAAAATCGGTGAGGCAAGGAGCATGTTGGAAGCAATAAGAAGAGAAGTCAGGATGATTCGACATGTGTTAATACGTTAAAGAATACCTTCCACGATACTAAAGAGACAGTCTGCGTGGTCTGTGGCAAACGGGAGCTGTTAGTATTGTGGAGAAGTACTCTTAAAACCGAATGTCATACAGAAATGAATGGGAACTGTTACTTCTAGGTAGAGTAACCTGCATCTTCTTACTGTTAGTCCCTTTCATTGTGTACAAAGATAGGCATGTTGATGGTACATTGGCGAAAGTTTACGAGGTATTCTTCAGCTTTGTTATATTATTCATTCAGTAATGATATGTCCTAGCTAATAAACGTTTTAGTTTTTTACGGTGCTCGCAGAATGTCACCAGAAGTACTTGCAAGCACAGGAGGGAGTTGTTAAGATCGCCAACTCCAGTCACGACTCGACGTCTGGACGCAAAAATTCTCTGTACCGCGTAGATGCTACCTACCCAGAACCGTAACATACTGACCGGTTGATCAGTTACAGGCGACGGAAGTGCAGATATTTTTGCTACAATAAATCTCGTCTCACATGTTTCTGCGTAAACACTGCCTCGGGATTTATGTGTGAGGGAAGTTTCGGTCGTAGAATTCTGCATAACGCTTGTCTCCCGCACCACTTTCATGCTAACCAGGGAGGGAGCGATCGCACGAGCCATTAAGCAAATTCACAGCAAATGTTAGTCCGTGTGACACAGTGCTATGGTGTCTTGGTCCTCAAGCGTCTACTGCAGTGTCGTGGCACCATCGCTAGAGTGCGAATACTCACGAGACCTTCACTGGACTCGTGCTGCTTCTCCTTTGAACTATACTGGGGATAGGCAAAATAATGTGAACACCTTGGGAATTATTTATTAGTAAGGGGTTGGACCCCATTATCTCGTAATACAGCTGCGATTCTTCTTGGAATATTGACATATAACGTTTGTATAGTCTCCAGTGGAATGTTATGCCACTCTTCGGTCAGAAACTCTTCTAACTCCTGTAGTGACGATGGAGGCGGAAATCTGCTATGTAGTCTGTGCTCCAAAACCGCTCCAAATACCACGATTGTACTGTCCTGGCTGTGTGAATGGATGCATTATCGTCCTGAAATATGGCATCATTGTTGAGGAACGACATTTGAATCACGGAGTGCATCTGATCACCTAAAACGATCACATAATCGTTCGCTGTAACACGGCCTCCCCCCCCCCCTCCCCCGCCCCAGGGGGCTCGCCACTCTTTGGTGGGTTGGCGGGTTCGTGCTTGGCTACCCCGTGGCCCCAGCCTTTGCAGCGTTTCTTCCCTTCCGTGTTGCATGTCTATCCTTATGCTATTCTTTCTCCCCTCCCTTGGGGAACGTGCCTAGGATGTTATTGGGAATGTTCTGAATTGTCACTCTCTGACGTACGAACAGTCTCGCCTTTGTTTTTCGCTCCAGGTCCGTTTTTCTTCTCCTCTCGTTCCTCCGCTTCGGCATTTGAGTTTCCCCTTCTTCTTCTTCCCCCCTGTGCGCTCCTGAAGGCCGGCTCACGCGTCTGACGCGTAACAGCTGACTGGGTAACGCGTAATTTCTAGCTTCAGGTCGACAGGTAGGGTTCGCACACACTCCCCTGGTATAGGCTAGGCCCAGGGAGGGGTGACTGTCTGAGCTGCAACCTTCCCAAACTGCCGATTTGACCCTCTGTCAGATGTTCACGAGGTGTGACCTGAGGTGTGAACAATCACGTAAGGCTTGTGCACCCCCTTGTGAATGGAGGCCCCAGTTGGAAGGAGCGCGCCCTCAGAGACGCTGGCAATCATGGGGGATTTTTTCCCAATGAGTCAATCATCTTCCCAATCAACGTCTACGAAACGTAAACGTAATGAGTCTAATGATTCAAAGACCCTTCCCGCTGCACCGCAGTTCCTCATGGTCTCACTAACTGAAGAGGATCAGTCCTTCGCCATGGTAAATCCGTTTATTATTCAGAAAGGTGTTGATGCAATTGCTGGCCTTGTGAAATCCTGCTCTCGTTTATGGAATGGCACTTTGCTTTTGGAGGTTGCTTCTGATCCTCAAGCACAACAACTGCTTGCTGCCTCACTTCTCCATGGGTACCCTATTTGTATCGAGGCCCATAGAACTTTGAATTCTTCCCACGGTGTAATTTAAACCAGGCTGCTCGACAGTCTAACCGAGGCTGAAATCCAATCTTACCTCTGTGACCAGGGTGTCATTGCCGTCCATAGTGTAATGACAAAGGTAGATTCCTCTTTAGTACCCACCCGCAATCTTTTCTTCACCTTTGATAGAGTGCTGTTGCCATCCCAGATCAAAGCAGACTATGAAATTATCACAGCCCCGGCATACGTGTACATTACAAACCCGATGTGCTGCTACCAGTGTCATCGTTTCAACCACACTAGAACGTTTTGTCGACACCCAGCCAAATGTGCAACCTGCGGTAGTGATGCACACGAGGGCGATTGTCTGCCTCCTCCTACCAACTTCATCAGCTGCAATGGCGGCCATGCCACCTCCTCTCGGGATTGTCCAGTGTATCTTGATGAGCGGGCTGTCCAGGAGATTCTGGTAAAGGAAAAAGGTCCTTACCCAGTAGCTCGCAAGTTACTGTCTAGTCGCAAAGCCTGTTTTCTCCTGTCTGCCACCTATTGTTACTCCTCACTCCATGAAGGACATGGCCACGCAGACATGCAACCTCAGATTCAGCTCTGAGGTTGTGAAATCGCCCAATGTCAAGGTAGCATCACCATCCCCCATCCCGCTGTGCAATAACCCATCAAACTCTCGCCTCAAGGGGCAAAGCCACCAGGTACACAACTTGTAGGCAGGAAAGGACAGAAGGAGTACTCCCTTGAGGACTTCCTCCATCCCTCCAGCCAAACAACACCTGAGTCTTCCTCTAACCAGAAAGGCTCGAAGAAGTCCAGCAGAGGCAAACGGTGCTCTCCCTCCCAAACTTGAAGATCCTGTTAGATGGTGTCACCACGTAGTACCTTAGCCCAGGTGGCCTCTGTCTCGCTGGTGCGCACAACCAACCGTTTCTCAGAGTTGGACTCCACAGACCGACTGCACAAGCAATCCAATGCTTTTGTAGACCCTATGGAGCAGGAACCTCATGGTTCTGTACCCTGTAGTAGCTACTCTACAGCGGCTGTCACTCGGCGGCCGCCGAGTTGACACCCCTACAACTCTTCCTCCTCACGACTGTCCTCCAACGGAATGTTGGCGGCCTTCGATCCCACAAAGATGATTTAGCATAATAGCATCCCCTAGTACTCTGCCTTCAAGAAACTAAATAGCCCCTCATGACCGCTTTGACCTTGCAGATTACTTACCAATTTGTTTTGACCTTCCCCCTGAGGTCGGCATTCCATCTCATGGTGGCGTCATGCTGCTCATGTAGGATGACAGTCGTAGGTAACACATCTCCCTGACTACCTGACTTCAAGCTGTTGCAGTTCGCCTTTTCCTTTCCCACCTGACTTTTTCCCTCTGTACCATTTATGTACCTCCATCATTCAATGTCACCAGGGCAGACTTCCTTCAGCCTACTGGGCAGCTACCGCCCCCATTTTTACTATTCAGTGACATCAATGCGCATCATCCCCTTTGGATTTTTCCCAGGACCTGTCAGAGAGGTGCCCTTTTTCCTAATCTTAATCAGCTTAACCTCTTCTGCCTTAACACTGGAGCACCCACTTTCCTTTTCGACTCCTCGCACAGCTATTCCCATTTGGACCTATCCTTTTACACTGCCCAGCTTGCCCATAGTCTTGAGTGGTCAATTGTTTCTGACACCTACTCAAGTGACCATTTCCCATTTGCTCTCCATTTGCTGTCTCCTACTCCACACGTGTGCACGCCCAAATGACAGCTTACTAAGGCTGACTGGCAGCTTTACTCCTCCCCGGCGACCTTCAAAGAACAAGATCTCCCCAGTTGTGATGACCAGGGGGACTATCTCACCAGCGTCATCCCTACTGCTGCAGAACGTTCCATTCCTTGGACTTCCTCTTTACTACATCGTGTCCCAGTCCCTTGGTGGACTGAGGCAAGCCACAACGCAATTCGTCCATGCGGACGTGCTCTCCGCGTTTTTAACCGCCATCCTATGATGGCAAACTGCATTCATTATAAACAGATGCGTGCAAAGTGTCGTTACATTCTTCGGGATTGTAAGCAAGCTAGCTGGATTTCATTCACTAGTTCTTTTAACAGTTCCAACCCATCCTCTGTAGTGTGGGCCAACCTCCGACGGCTCTCTGGGACCAATATCCATTCCCCCATTTCCGCCCTCACAGTAGCAGATGCTGTCATCGTGGACCCTATTGCTATTTCCAACACCTTGTGCCACCATTCTGCGGAAGCTTAGAGCTCTTCCCCACTGTAACCCTGCCTTCCTCCATCGGACACGAGCAGAGGAGGCTCAGGTGATACCCTTCCCTTCTCAGAATCGTGAGTGCTACAATGGTGCCTTTACTATGAGGGAGCTAGATCATGCTCTCAGTTCATCCCAATCTTGCGCCCCTGGGCCGGACGCCATCCACATTCAGATGTTGCAGCACCTTTCTCTTGCAGGCAAGCATTTCCTGCTTAACACGTACAGCTACATCTGGGCAGTGGGGACCATTTCCCGGACGCTGGTCCGAACAGGGGCGGATCCAGGATCTCGGTCGGGGGGGGGGGGGGTGAATTTTTTGGTACTGCCTTCCAAAAAATTAATTCCAAATAAAACCATTAACACCCTATAGGCGCGCTCGCACATGCAAACACACACTGTTTTTAGTTAAATTGTGTATCGCTATGTGTTAAGTGTGTTTAATGAAATAACGTATTGCATTACCTAAAAAATATTCTTCAGTTACGACACGTGCACTTCAAAAACTCTGTGTTTGTCTCCTAATGTAAAATAAACTATAAAAATGCTAATGTTCATTTGTTTCCATTCTTAAATCTTCGAAATCAGTTCACCAATTTCTTTCATTTGACAGAATGTTGCCATCGAATTCGCGCATGTGTTTATACGCAGCAATGACAATACGACTGCGAAAAGTTATAATAGGATATTTGACTGTGTTCAGGAAATCATCGTATATTGTTAATTACGTCATTTTATGCTCATAATAACTTGTTTTTCCTCATGAATGTGAATATTAATAATAAGAAATTTCTTTCTTTCTTCTTGTAAAAAAAAGGAAATAAAATGAAAATGCAAAAGTATAAATAAAATGAAATTTAATATTAAATATGTATATTCAAAATACTGCTCTTAAATATTAATTTCTAATCTCCTTCTACGCCCATCTTTTTTAAAATCTTGTAATTACTTTTTCTACATGTACAGGAATCTGGTAATGAATATGCATAAGTGCAAGACCAAGGAGGCGGTTTTGATTCATCGATGTCCTTAAATAAGTTTTCAGGCGCCGCAACGACGAAAACGATCTTTCGGCAGATGCAGTTGTCATTGGAAGCGTTGTCAGGACCAATAAAAGCTTATGTATTATAGAATATGCGTCCTTATCACATCTAGCCAATATATCAAGGGCGATGGTTGGAAGCTCTTTTTGTCGTTTCTTTTCTTGATTCCATTTCTCTCGCCACAACATCATTTCATCTCGTAACATAAGAGAAGCAATGCCTTTGTCCACGTCTAGCAACGAACCGAAGCGGTTGGTGAGGGACCCTGCAATTTGTTCAGTTTCACCTGCAGAGATCTTCACAATACTTTCTGGACTGGAAACAGAAAGGTTGAACACATCCAAAGTTTCAGCAGAGAATCTTTCTCGTAAATCAGTTATAATGAAGTCCAGTAGGGGAGCATAGAATGTTACTCTGTAATATTATTCTGCCGAATTTGTTTGCGGGTTGTCACGATAAACTTGGCGTCGACCGTGGCGAGGTATGCGAGGGATATTGAGCTCGATGCCGGTGGCCACCCAAAGTGTTCGCACGCTGTCAGTTTCTTAACAGTCAAACCGCACCTCAACACAACCTCCTTGACTTCAGCGGTTCGCAGTAGTTTCTAATGTATGATATTCTTTTCTGTCAAATCACGCTTCTAGGCCTACTACAGTGGTGACTTACATGATCACTATCGTGTTTCACTGAATCTGAGAAGCAAAAAATGCGAAGCCTACGTTTTTTTTACGTTGTTGTTTTACGTCCTGTTGACAATGTGGTCATTTGAGACAGCTTAGCGCTAACTTATTGTAGCTTAATCTACAGACATCACTAACACCGATACCCAAGGGGGGACACGAACACAGTATTCGCGTACGCGCGGCTCATGACAACGCCTAAAGCTGTTCCGCTACAGCGACCGAGTACCATTGCGTTTTCAGAGTCCTGTGAAATACTTATGAACTGGTGGCGAAATAATATTATCAATAAAATCACGTGGGAGGAAAGCAGGTGGGGAATGATGGCATTATAGGATTCAGAAACAGGACGTAAACAATAAAAATTCATGAACTAGCAACAGGAGCTCATTTTTTCTTTAAATACAGTTATGACAGTTTAGCAAGTTCTAGAGCAGATTCTTCCTTCTACTCCTGCAGTTTCCTTGTCTATTTGCAAACACCAGTTCGTTTCTTCAAGATTTGACTTCCGAAATAAGCAAACAGTTTAGAACAAAGCCACAGCTCTAAGTTCTAACACTGTTATGAAATTCATGCTTTTTTCAGATTGCGGCAGAAGCATACGCTTAGTATCTCAGAATAAATTATATTGATGAGGAAAACGCATCTTCCTCAGTCTTTGGCAGAGTTGTCCTTGCACTCTAGAGAAAGAGAAATGAATCTGAGTTTTCTAGATTTCAGTATCTGTTTGAATCTGCTGACCGTAACATTTATATTCTTACTGAGAGAATGGATTGTGAATGAATCCACAGACGTTATTTTCGTCTACATTATTACATTTGGCTAATTAATGTTTGTTCACATTCCGCATCAAAAGTGAGAGGAAAGCCAAAATGGGGGGCGAAGCGTTCATCCAGATCGCAACGTGCAATTGCAGAATAAAAGGGACTGTCGTAAGGTTCTCACTATTTGCAACTAATGAGAATATTTTCAAGTATTCCTTCGGTGTTCATTGCCTAATTATCAACACCATCTCTTTGCAAATTGCCACTAGAAACAAAATCTTCATACGCAATGCAGGGAAGTGCTAAAAAAGGGACACACTTCGCTCATGCCTCAGCGAATATTATCATTTTATTCGCAAGTATAGTTGTTTCTTCTGTAGTTTATTCGCTAAATGGAAAAGGCTTCAAGGTCTCTTTTTGAATTGTTACATCAAACTGCGTGCCATTGTTTACATCTTCGACTTCAAGTAAAACATACTAGATAAGCCGACGTAATCAGCCCCAAAAACAGTCGGAAAAAAAGATCAGTCAAGCACCACGGGGGGGGGGGAGGCAATTGCCCCCATTGCCCCCCCCCCCCCCTTGGATCCGCCCCTGGGTCCGAAGCCATACCTAAGCTCGGTAAGAACAAAATCCTTCCTTCTAGTTACCGCCCCATCTATCTTACCAGCTGCATTTGCCAGGTGATGGAGCGTATGATTCGTGCCAGACTGGTGTGGTGGCTCGAGTCTCGCAATTTAGTGGCGAATGCACAGTGTGGATTTTGACCACGGCATTCTGTAGTTGACCATCTCGTTACTTTGTCCACCTGTCATGAATGGTTTTCTGATGAAATCCCAGACTGTGGTCGTGTTTTATACTTTGGAAAAGAGCCTAAGACACCTGCTGGAGAACTGATACCCTCCACACTCTTTACACGTGGGGTTTCGGTCGCCACCTGCCCTGTTTCCTTCAGGCATTTTTACAAGATCGAGTTTTCAAGGTGCGTGTGGCTTCTGCCTTGTCGGACGCCTTTATCCAGTAAAACGGTGTGCCTCAGGGTTCCGTCATGAGTATCGTCCTCTTTGCTATCGCCATTAATTCTAAATGGTTCAAATGGCTTTGAGTACTATGGGACTTAACTTCTGAGGTTATCAGTCCCCTAGAACTTAGAACTACTTAAGCCTAACTAACCTAAGAACATCACACACATCCATGTCCGAGGCAGGATTCGAACCCGCGACCGTAGCGGTCGCGCGGTTCCAGACTGAAGCGCCTAGAACCGCTCGGCTACACCGGCCTGGCTCCCTTTTTGTTGACGATTTTGCCATCTATTGCAGTTCTCCACGCGTCTCACTGAGCGGCGTTTTCAGCAGTGCGTTGATACTCTTTACTCCTGGAGCATAGTCAGTGACTTTTGATTTGCCACTGACAAAACCGTCTGTATGAATTTCTGGCGACGCCAGTGGTTTCTCCCATCATCTTTACATCTTGGGCCTGTTGCCCTTCTGTTCGTTGAAACTACGCAATTCCTGGGGCGCATTCTCGATAGGAAACTTTCTTGGTCCTCCCATCTATCTCACCTGGCAGCCCACTGTACGCGTTTCCTCCAATGTCCTACGTGTCCTCTGGGGTGCCGATCGAACCATCCTCCTCGATTTGGTACCGGTCCCTTAGCCATTCGAAACTCGACTATGGGTGTTTTGTTCATGCGTCTGCACGCCCATCCCTCTTACGCCATCTCAACACTATCCACCATCGTGGCATCCATTTCTCCATGGGCGCCTTTACCATCTCATCCCAGACAGTCTCTACAAATGACAGTTCATGGGACCAAGTAGACCATTATTGACCTGTACGCACTTCAAAGCATCTGTGTTTCAAAATAAAGTGCGAGGTTTTGCATAATCCTGCTGGGACAAGCCATTTTGTGCCCTGCTCGTGAACGGTATAAGAACAGGGTTTAGTAGTCTTGACACATACTGGCGGGCACTCAGTCTCCATTCAATGACTGCAGAATCAGTCCTAAGGTCACAGCCAACATCATCCAACACCGCGACTGTAGGAGTTGGAGGAATATGCATCTCGCCTTCGTCTATGGCAATGTTCCCAAAATTGCCTCTGACACAATACTGTGAGAATCCTGTTACTCTCATGGAACACCTTTTTTATTTCGAATGTTAGTAAAATTTTTGAAAAAAGGAGAAAAAATATTTTTGTCAGTGATCACTTCAGTTTTTTAAATCAAAACTAGTGAAACAGAAATCATAATAAAACTAAAAGAAAACCAATTAGCATCGCCAAAATGCTGAAAAAACCGCTAAGTTATTAATAGTTTTTCGCGGAGTACTTTATTCACTTCCCGTGGAATACTGGAAAGCTCTGGTCTATGGACACAACAGCATGGATATTGCCACAAGAACCACTAATGAACTTCATCGACCAGCACCATAGAATGGCACTCAGTGTCCCAGCACTACTCGACGCTACTTTCCGTATTGTGTGGTGTGGTGCCAAAAGCAAATGGTGCGTAGCAGCTTGAGATCTCAGTACACTTAGAGTAATCTTTCCCAGACGGTTTGTAGTAACACTGTAACCTCTGCCTGGATTTCAGGTGTCGTAGAATCCAATGATCTTCTCATTGTGTGAATCTTATAGAAGGATCCATGCCCCCTTACCACACTGTTTTCTTAAGTCCAACGTATCACAACTCCTTCTGTAGTAGCCACTGAACCGCAGCCAACGACCTACACCATCTGTCGATAAAATGGTCCATATCCGTCATGCCAATGATTCGACGTTTCTCAAGTTGCGAAAGACGGGGATAAGCTACAGGAGTTGGACAAAAATATAGAAACACACAAAACACAACACATTATCGTATGTAATACAGTGTAGCAAATCCGCTGACATTCAAAACAGCTTCCAGTCATCTGGGATTGGATAGATGTAGGTCTTGTATGGTTTAGAAGGGAATCTTTCTTCACTCTCCCTGCAAAACAGTGGCAAGTTCAGCTAATGATTATAGGGATAGATTGCAATAGCGCAGCTTTATTTCCAAAGGAGACCACAGTGGCTCAGTTATTTTGAGATATCGTGGCTTGTGGCCAGGGCAGATGCCCCAATTCACCCTCGCGCTCACAAATCCAGTCTTGGACGATGCGGCCTGTGTGAACAGATGCCCTGTCATCTTGGAACACTGCATCACAATTGGTGAACAAACATTGTACGATGGGATGGGTCTGATCAGCCAAAACGGTACATAATCCGTGGCAGTAATGTGAGCTTTCAGAGTTACGATGGAGCACTTGGAATACCACGATACGGCTGTCCAAATCGCCACTCTTGGGAAGTAAACTCGTCCAGAAGTTGGAAATAGTGTGAAACAAGACTGTTCCAACAAAATGACTTTTCCCGTTGCTCTATAGTATAGGTTTCATGGCTTCCTGAAACAAGGATTGGCATCATTGATGTTTGGCTGTAGAGCTTCTGCTCGCCTCGTAGTTCCCAGCTTAAGGAGCTCCCTTCGTATTGTTTTGGTGCTGTAAGTGTATGCGAGTATGACATTTAGTTCTCAGTGATTTCAGCAGCTGCCGTTCCTTTACTTTTCGTCACAGTCCTCTTCAATGACACACTTCCTTCCGCGTTGTAACGAAGGCTAGTGTTTTTCCGCTTTCGCTGTGTGTGGTACAAATCGTCGATACGAGCCTCTTGGAACACAACACACTTCGACTTTCTTGAATACGGAAGCACCCACCGTACGGGCACCACATTTGAATTCGATAAGCTCCGACATAATACACTCACAACTACTCAGAACACTGGTTTGACCACGTCTAACACAACCTTTTGAGCAGGACAGATGTGTTTCGTGGTCAAATACAACGGCGCGACCTGCAGGTTTGGCTGGCATCTGCACTTACGTTCAAGCATACATGTCTCGCTCTATTTCCCCATTTTTGTATACCCTTTGAACAAATGCATACCCTCTGGACATACTGGGTTCCAGTCTCCATTCGAAAACTCCGATGAGGCCACACACAGAAAATAACCATTACTCACTCACATCTTTTTCATATGGGGGAGCAGCTTTTTCTGTATTGAAAGAAAGCTCTCACGAGCATGAAAGTTTAATCAATATGTCCGTTAAGTATGGAATTATTGGACTATCGATTTGGTAGCGCTTAAAAATTTGCTCAGCGCATAGCGCCTTCCATTTCCGTAGTTGCAGGTAGTGCAAATCGTTATATAACTAACGTTCAATTAAAAACGTAAAACACGTCGTAACAGCTGAACCGGTCGAAATCTGCATATACCACCTGGGGATAACGTGGTGAGACGTTTAGGGATGCTAATGCAGCGTCTTAACTTCCCTCTAAAATTTCACAACTGTGTCCTCAGCATGCTACACTACTGACCATTAAAATTGCTACACCAAGAAGAAATGCAGATTATAAACGGGTATTCATTGGACAAATATATTATACTAGAACCGACATGTGATTGCATTTTCACGCAATTTGGGTGCAAGGATACTGAAAAATCAGTACCCAGAACAACCACCTCTGGCAGTAATAACGGCCTTGATACGCCTGGGCATTGAGTCAAACAGAGCTTGGACGGCGTTGTACAGGTACAGCTGCCCATGCAGCCTCAACATGAAACCACAGTTCATCAAGAGTAGTGACTGTCGTATTGTGACGAGCCAGTTGCTCGGCCACCATTGACCAGACGTTTTCAATTGGTGAGAGATCTGGAGAATGTGCTGGCCAGGGCAGCAGTCGAACATTTTCTGTATCCAGAAAGGCCCGTACAGGACCTGCAACATGCGGTCGTGCATTAACCTGCTGAAATGTAGGGTTCGGCAGGTATCGAATGAAGGGTAGAGCCACGGGTCGTAACACATCTGAAATGTAACGTCCACTGTTCAAAGTGTCGTCAATGCGGACAAGAGGTGGCCGAGACGGGTAACCAATGGCACCTCATACCATCACGCCAGATGATACGCCAGTATGGCGATGACGAATACACGCTTCCAATGTGCGTTCCCCCCGATGTCGCCAAACGCAGATGCGACCATCATGATGCTGTAGACAGAACCTGGATTCATCTGTAAAAATGACGTTTTGCCATTCGTGCACCCAGGTTCGTCGTTGAGTACACCATCGCAGGCGTTTCTGTTTGTGATGCAGCATGAAGGGTAACCGCAGCCATGGTCTCCGAGCTGGTAGTCCATGCTGCTGCAAACGTTGTCGAACTGTTCATGCAGATGGATGTTGTCTTGCAAACGTCCCCATCAGTTGACTCAGGGATAGAGAAGTGGCTGCACGATCCGTTACAGCCATGCGGGTAAGATGCCTGTCATCTCGACTGCTAGTGATACGAGGCCGTTGGGATCCAGCACGGCATTCCGTATTACCCTCCTGAACCCACCGATTCCATATTCTGCTAACAGTCATTGGATCTCGACCAACGCGAGCAGCAATGTCGTGATACGATAAACCGCAATCGCGATAGGCTACAATCCGATCTTTATCAAAGTCGGAAACGTGATGGTACGCATTTCTCCTCCTTACACGAGGCATCACAACAACGTTTCACCAGGCAACACCGGTCAACTGCTGTTTGTGTATGAGAAATCGGTTGGAAACGTTCCTCATGTCAGCACGTTGTAAATGTCGCCACCGGCGGCAAACTTGTGTGAATGCTCTGAAAAGCTAATCATTTGCATATCACAGTATCTTCTTCCCGTCGGTTAAATGTCGCGTCTGTAGCACGTCATCTTCATGGTGTAGCAGTTTTAATGGCCAGTAGAGTAGGGGACGCTCATTGTCTTTTTCGATGTCCGAGGTCCGATAGTCATCAGATTCCTCGAGCACTGGAAAACCATTAACAGTGACATGTTCAGTGAGGTACTCTGTAGCCTACGGAAGTCCATCGAGAGCTCAGAGAGGGCGTGATTCTGCTCCACAATTGCGCGCGTCCACACTTGTCCAAGGCCACACACAGTGTAATGGCCAAGTTCAACAGGGAGCAACCTGAGTAGCCTCCCCACAGCCCAGACTTGTAGCCGTGCGACTTGCTTCCGTTCAGTCCACTAAAGAAATACGTCAACAGGAAGCGCTTCAACTTGGACGACGAAATGTAGTACACATTGGAGGACTGGCTCCTGTCACAGCCAGAGGAGTTCTGGGAACAGGGAATCCTTCTACTCGTGAAACAGAGGGGAAGTTGTGTTCAACCCTCGGGTGATTACTTTTTAGGAAAGACTTGAGTTATACCAACATTGTTATTTCGCACCCTTCCTTTTGAAAACCCCTCATATATCCGATACGCAGCGCATCTAAAGGCGATTGCAAGACTGCTTTGCTACGAGGAGGCCAAACAAGATACTCCAATTGTTGTACAACAATGCCACCATAAATCTGTCATTCTACTACCATGCTGCTGATGAGAACATAAGTTCATAAATGTGGACCTCAGGGCGCTCGTCTTTCTCGAATGAAGGTCTCAGTTATCGTGCAACACGGGAGGTCCATTGAGGGATGAATGTGCGTGCAGTCGGGGATTCCTGAGCAGCAGGTGGAAGCCGCGGGGGTCGCGTGAGCGCCTGGCTGTGCGCGTCAGAGGTGCGACTGGCAGAAGTGGGTCACGAGCCCCGCCCACGCGCCCACCCACCGGGGGTGCCGGCAGCCGGCGGCAGGTGCGCCCAGGCCAAAACCACCCCTCATCGCCACAAATCACGGCAACGAGCGAAAGCACGGTCCTAACGACTTCCTGCACCTGTTCTCGCCTTTCTTTCTTCCCCGAGAAACAGGAGGAGTGTTAGTGTTTACCGTCGTGTCGACATTGAGCAAATTAGAGAACAGTGGCTCGAATTCAAATAATGGCATGTAAGCGCCACGGGAATGAGGCGAGAAAATGTTATAATCATTTTCCGTTGCCTCTCCTTTCATCCCGCTGGACCCTTCCGCTCTTTCTTTCCTTTTCACTATAGTTGCATCACACACTCGATTGCAAAACTTAAGAACGAAAGCAACTCTCGCACGATCTGTCACTGCCAAGAAAAATAGTTCGATGAAACTTGGACCATACATAGAAAGAACTGCTACAGTACAGTACATAAAAGAAGGTAACCAAAAGAAATACGCAATGGGACGAATAGAAGGGACACTTTTGTTCAAAGACAATAAAAACACTGAAGTCATTGCGATTAATGGTGGTCCGCTGGACGTTACAAAAACCGGCATCGTTCTTAGTACGTTGTGTGATCACCACGGACGTTAGTGCATGCTCTGCAAACTGCCCTCAAGTTGGCCGCAAGGCTGTTAAGCAGTTCTTGTGGCAAGGCTTTCCATTCCTTCACCAGAGCGGTTGACACTGCCGGGTTGTTGGTGCATGTGGGCGAACTGCAATACGTCTCAAGTAATCCCACACGTGCTCGGTGAGACTTAAGACGGGAGAACGGGAAAGCCGGTCCATTCACCGAGTATTCTCTCTTTCTATGAGCTCCTCTACCTGCGTTGCTCGACGGTGTTCAACATTGTCATCCGCATAAATGAAATCAGTGTAACAGTTATAAGAACGTAGGCTTCAGAGGCTGGTGTCATAGTGATTAAAATTCTTCTGGGTATTATGCCGCGTCATTGCTAAATTCAAACAACAATAATAAACTCAAAACCGACGTTTCGGCCGAATTACAACGGCCCTCCTCGGGGCACGACTGGTTTTCAAAAAATGGTTCAAATGGCTCTGAGCACTATGGGACTCAACTGCTGTGGTCATAAGTCCCCTAGAACTTAGAACTACTTAAACCTAACTAATCTAAGGACATCACACACATCCATGCCCGAGGCAGGATTCGAACCTGTGACCGTAGTGGTCGTGCGGTTCCAGACTGTAGCGCCTTTAACCGCTCGGCCACTCCGGCCGGCGCACGACTGGTTTTGCATGGGGATACGTGCTTCTATTTATTACAGACTATCGATGTCTGACGACACTGTTGTAAATTTTGATTGGCCATCTAATATGATTGGCTAGTCATGACGTAAGGGAAGATGGAAGGAAAGAGACTATTCGTGGATGTACATGTCATCAACGATTGGTATCTGTCCGCCAATCAGCGTTCGGCTTCTGGTCGCCAAGTTTTCCTCCTGGTGTGCGCGGAAGTGGCCTGACAGTTGCTCTACAGCTGTTTGTGCAGATACGTCCGTGTCCCGTGTAGCTTCTGCCCGCGACCGCTCGCGGCCCGTTGGACTGGGATGGCCGCAGCCAAGACGCCGGGAGTTTGTAGCCATCTTCTCTGTTGATGTTGTCGGGCTGCTTAATAATTTCGATCGCCTCCCGAATTTTGCGTTCTCGCATCCACGATTCTTTCGCCAGTACTCGGGCTTCCTGGAAACTGATAGGTTGTCCACGGTCACGGTGGTGTTCCGCTATCGGCGATTTATTATGTTTTAATCGTACATAGCGTTCGTGTTCTGCTACTCGTAAGCTGACTGGTCTTCCTGTTTCTCCTATGTAGGCACCATAGTTATTAAACACCTGCAGTGTTAAGGTTGTTGACTACATCCTTGGTGGAACCTATCATTTCGTGGATCCTGTGACTGCTTCGAAAAATCGGTTTGAAACCTCGTCGACGGAGGACGTTGCCTAGCCGTTCACTGACGCCTTTTACATATGGTAAGTGTACCAGTGGAAGCTTCTCTTCTTAGCCTTCTCCTAGTTTTCTGCTCCCATTGGTTTTAGCTACCTTTCTTATGATGTTGTCATCATAGCCGTTGGCGCGAAACGTGTGTTGTAGCTCCTCTAATTCTTCTTTGATGTTATTTTCATCGCTTATTCGGTAGGCTCGGGCAGTTAACGTTTGCAGAAGAGAATACTTTTGAGCTGGGTGGTGGTGGCTCTCCGCGTGCAGGTACCGATTAGTGTTCGTTGGTTTCCGGAACACTTCGTGTCGCAGTTTACCTTCGGCAGCTCTGTATACTTCCACATCCAGAAACGGCAAGGTAACATGTTTTCTGTCTCATGTGTGAACTTTATATTTTTGTGCAGGCTATGTAAGTGCTGGAGGAAGTTTCCCAATTCCGGTTCACCCTGAGGCCAGATAACGAATGTGTCGTCCACATATCGTAGCCAACAACTGGGACGTAACGGAGCAGAAGCTAGAGACGTTGGCTCAGAGGCTTCCATGAAGATGTCCGCAGCTACAGGGGAGAGCGGGGAACCCATTGCCACTCCCGCTAACTGTTCGTAATATTTTCTCCGCCAGGTGAAGCACGTAGATGACAGGCATAAGTTCACCAGATGGCAGATATCTGGTGGGATCCGATCCTGTAGAATGCGCATAGTCTCCTCAATAGCAGCCTGAAAACATCAACAGAGAAGATGGCTACAAACTCCCGGCGTCCTGGCTGCCGGCCATCCCAGTCCTACGGGCCGCGAGCGGTCGCGGGCAGAAGCTACACGGGACACGGACGTATCTGCACAAACAGCTGTAGAGCAACTGTCAGGCCACTTCCGCGCACACCAGGAGGAAAACTTGGCGACCAGAAGCCGAACGCTGATTGGCGGACAGATACCAATCGTTGACGACATGGACATCCACGAATAGCCTCTTTCTTTCCATCTTCCCTTACGTCATGACTAGCCAATCATATTAGTGGGCCGATCAAAGTTTACAACTGTGACGTCAGACATCGATAGTCTGTAATAAATAGAAGCACCTATCCCCATGCAAAACCAGTCGTGCCCTGAGGAAGGCCGTTGTAATTCGGCCGAAACGTCGGTTTCAGTTTATTATTGTTGTTAGTTTTTAGCAATGACGCGGCATAATACCCAGAAGAATTTTAATCACAGTGTAATAGTTGTCTCAGAATGGAAGTACCATTTCTGTTCGTCTCATTGTGTATTTCTTTCAGTTACCTTCTGTGCCATACTGCGTTGAATGTCTTTCTATGTACGGCCCACGTTTCATCGAAATGTATTACTTGGCAGTGACGCATCATCCGAAAGCTCCTTTCGTCCCCAGTTTTTGGACACCATTGTATTTGAAGATCATGAGGAATAGTGCACCTAGGAACTAGGAACAGATGATTTTTTGTGGTTCTTACATATTAGGTTTTCTTTTGAACAGCATTTGTAAATACTCCACATTGTATACATGTAAGTGCTGTCTAATATATTAAAGCTATTTGGAATAAATTGTTAATCATTGAGGTACATAATTCTTGATGAGTTCTGCTATACATTTTTAGAACTACACTCCTCGAAATGGAAAAAAGAACACATTGACACCGGTGTGTCAGACCCACCATACTTGCTCCGGACACTGCGAGAGGGCTGTACAAGCAATGACCACACGCACGGCACAGCGGACACACCAGGAACCGCGGTGTTGGCCGTCGAATGGCGCTAGCTGCGCAGCATTTGTGCACCGCCGCCGTCAGTGTCAGCCAGTTTGCCGTGGCATACGGAGCTCCATCGCAGTCTGTAACACTGGTAGCATGCCGCGACAGCGTGGACGTGAACCGTATGTGCAGTTGACGGACTTTGAGCGAGGGCGTATAGTGGGCATGCGGGAGGCCGGGTGGACGTACCGCCGAATTGCTCAACACGTGGGGCGTGAGGTCTCCACAGTACATCGATGTTGTCGCCAGTGGTCGGCGGAAGGTGCACGTGCCCGTCGACCTGGGACCGGACCGCAGCGACGCACGGATGCACGCCAAGACCGTAGGATCCTACGCAGTGCCGTAGGGGACCGCACCGCCACTTTCCAGCAAATTAGGGACACTGTTGCTCCTGGGGTATCGGCGAGGACCATTCGCAACCGTCTCCATGAAGCTGGGCTACGGTCCCGCACACCGTTAGGCCGTCTTCCGCTCACGCCCCAACATCGTGCAGCCCGCCTCCAGTGGTGTCGCGACAGGCGTGAATGGAGGGACGAATGGAGACGTGTCGTCTTCAGCGATGAGAGTCGCTTCTGCCTTGGTGCCAATGATGGTCATATTCGTGTTTGGCGCCGTGCAGGTGAGCGCCACAATCAGGACTGCATACGACCGAGGCACACAGGGCCAACACCCGGCATCATGGTGTGGGGAGCGATCTCCTACACTAGCCGTACACCACTGGTGATCGTCGAGGGGACACTGAATAGTGCACGGTACATCCAAACCGTCATCGAACCCATCGTTCTACCTTTCCTAGACCGGCAAGGGAACTTGCTGTTCCAACAGGACAATGCACGTCCGCATGTATCCCGTGCCACCCAACGTGCTCTAGAAGGTGTAAGTCAACTACCCTGGCCAGCAAGATCTCCGGATCAGTCCCCCATTGAGCATGTTTGGGACTGGATGAAGCGTCGTCTCACGCGGTCTGCACGTCCAGCACGAACGCTGGTCCAACTGAGGCGCCAGGTGGAAATGGGATGGCAAGCCGTTCCACAGGACTACATCCAGCATCTCTACGATCGTCTCCATGGGAGAATAGCAGCCTGCATTGCTGCGAAAGGTGGATATACACTGTACTAGTGCCGACATTGTGCATGCTCTGTTGCCTGTGTCTATGTGCCTGTGGTTCTGTCAGTGTGATCATGTGATGTATCTGACCCCAGGAATGTGTCAATAAAGTTTCCCCTTCCTGGGACAATGAATTCACGGTGTTCTTATTTCAATTTCCAGGAGTGTATTTGCACAACATGTAGATAGCTAAGCTACACTTTGTTGGGCCTTGAAACAGAATAAGGTGATTTACATAGAACACGTGATACTTGCAACTTCGCCGAGTTTCGTTACTGTCATAACAATTTTACCTCTTTTCAAAATGGAACTTTCTGTTAGTTACTAATATCTTCTACTTTAACTTGTATTTAACTGGTAACTGGTTTTTGTTAATACTTGTGCCTATTCCGATTTCAGTTACTTACTACTGGTGTACAAGAGATTGATAATATAACAGATAGACGATTGAATACAGCACTGATAAGAGATTATCAGTTTCTACGCTTTTAAATTTCAGTAGAATATTTGTTCTTAGGTACATGGTCACACTGTGACTTGGAACATGTTTTCGCATTTGGAAAAACTTTAATTTTACGTAATAAGTTTTGTAATTTCAGAAAAAGACTTGCATCAATTAATAATTAAATGCCATCACTTAAAAATGGAATATGAAAATACATGAAACTTCTCTTACAGGGCTGGCTAGACGCGAATGTCTGAAAAGTTTTTCAGGATAGAACACTCTCAGATAAATAGTTACTATCAGTAATTGCATACCTTTTCGTTTTTATTCGAGCATTTATGCACCTAATAACTGAAAATCACCATGGAAACTAGTGTGACATGAACCTATCGCAGAGCAAAAGAGACAACGACAAATTTTAAACAGATGAGGTAAGGCATTACGTCCACGTGCTTAGTAGCGCATTGGTTCACGTTTGGAACATGGACTATGCAAGCCCTTGTTGACTCTCCGGAGATGTGTGACGCCGGAGCAGGTCATGCAGCTCACTTAAATTACGGGTCTGTAGCAGGAACGGAATAATCTTAATTGGCGGTCTCAAAGGGCCGACATGGGCGCACGTACAGGTAACCTGCTGCGTGGCCACATATTGGACAGTGTGCGCTGAACGGTATTCCGTGAAACACTTATGCCCACACCAGCACTGTACGATGTCGTCAAGTCTGCCACAGATCGCCGCATACCTTGATTTGCAGAGCGGGCAAGCCTTCGATCTTCATGTTTTGTTATGAGGCGTTGAAGTCCAACCTCTTGTCGCGACTGTTGGTTGCATCCTCCTTAAGCCAGCCCCGACAGATGCTCCAGACAGTAGCAGACAAACAGCCGACTAGCTTCGCTACTGCCGATATGCTGGTACCCGACCACCGCACCGCAGCAATCTGGCCTTTGTCAGTGTCGCCTACATCGGTGGATTTCCTAATTTGCCGCCCGTGTCGCCGCCAAAGTGGTTCTGCTTTCGTCTGTGAGCCGCTCAGATATTTCCTTCACAGAGTCTCGTGTCCGCAACGCCACCGGGTGTCTCTATTCCTCGAGAAGGGCCATGGTCGTGACGCGTTTTAGTTCATCACTGTATATTAGCTGTGTTCTATATTTGGTATACATTCAGTACGTAGTGATCGCTGGGTCCTGATCGTGAGGGCGCTAGTCGGGGATGTAATTAGTAATTGCGACGAAGTACCTGGTTCACGGATGCATTAAAAATTGGATTTTTTACAAGATATATCTAAGGAATGGCTGAGGTAACTATTGGACTGTGTTTGTAAATAACTACCGAACCCAGAAATACTTAGCAGTTACTAAATTTGAATGGGAATTGTATGTACGTCGTGATTGCTTCCTCCCCTCTCTTTCCGTTTCCTCCTGCCTCTGTCTCTCCCCACTTCCTCCTCTCTATCTCCACCCTTTCTCTCTCAATGTCTACTCCTCCCTCCTCTATTTCCTCTTTTCTCCTTCTCGCTGACTTTTATCATTGTTTATTGTTATAGCCAACGAAACCTCGATTTAGAGTTGAAGTCGCTTAAAGTAAATGGGTACATCGGTTGGGAGCTCCTGCTACTAGACCTGTGAGGATAGTAGCTTCAGTGACAATAGTTTTATACGAACCGGAAGGATTGCGAAGTTTCGGACAATTCAGATTCTGGAGTAATATTCTAACCATAAGATGATAACCTATCATTACAACTTTTGTGTTTTATATTAACACCGACTGCTACGTAGGAAACAAAACAACACGTAGTTGTGTAGAAAACTTTGTTTGAAACTGTGTACAAGGAGAAATAATGTGTATGGAAGAAACAATTTGTCTAATGGTTTAAATACGCTGCCTTTGTATTTAAAACCGAATGCAAGAAAGAAAATGAGACCTCACAGTTTCACAGTAGAGAATTTGCTTTCTCGCAGTCGCTTTTAACAGAGAACTCGAACATTATTGTTTAAAACTATGTATAGCCTATGTCTCTCTGAATATTTATTAGTGTATCGTGTAAAAATTTGAAATAAATCGGCCAAAAATAATTTCAGATTTTTCCTAACATCGTTAAACATCGACATGTGTTTATGTACTAATGCACATTTAAAATGTATTATTAACAGGTATGTAGCCTATATCCATCTGAACGTTTATTAGACTATCGCATAAAAATTTGAAGCAAATCGGCCAAAAAATTTTCGAGATTTTTACTAACAACGTTGTGAGTACGCCCGTCTGAATGATTATTAGAGTGTGCTGTGAGAGTTTGAAATAAATCGTTAACTATTTTTGAAAGGTCTCTGTTGGATTCCTTTCATGTTTAATTTCTCAAATTTGTTGTCTTTTATGGAATAAATTCCTCTTCTAAATTTACTGTGGCGTTTCTGACTATCTGGGAGGAGACTGAGTAGTGGAACGTGTTACTTTTACACGTAAACAAGAACGATCCGTCACACTACTACACTTTAAAGCACAGTTTATATGTAATTCTTATATGTAATTCATGTCACACAGTCTCATACGGAACCTACATCCGCTTTCTGTTATATACTGTATATGATAAGATACTGTCATCCCCCTTCCCTTCTGTGTGAGAGGATGAATGATCAAATGTGTTTGTAGCTGCATGCTTGAGGGTAGCAGACAAGGCTGTCTGCTAGAGAACAGTAGGACCAACGTTGAAACAGGTAGCTACGCTTCCTAAAAGCAGAGAGGTTTCCATTCTTAGTATGGTCCGGTACGTCCCCTGTCATGTTGGTATAGGAAGCTGCCCCTCTGGCGCCTTCCGTTGGTCTTTGTGAGCGACTCTCGGGAGCACGCTGAGTAGTTCAGTGGGAGTCTGGCAGTTGGAGAGTTGCAGCCGGGCAGTCGGCAGTGGGAGTCCAGTAGTAGCGCAGGGCAGTCCAGCAGTAGCAGTCTGGCGGTAGCGAGCGTCTAAAGTGGTAAGATCTCCGGCTAAGCGCGTGTCTGTTAAGTCCATAGGACAATGGATTTGTTAAGTTCAGCTTAACTGAGAATTTAATCAATTTTATTTCGGGTTAGCTTTAAAATAGCTAAGGTTATCTTTAATTGCAGCGGAGTGTAATTCTCGTGTCCAGTTCAGATTAATTTGCGGTAGTTGCTTTGTTACTACTTTGTGAGTAAAGTGGAACCACGTGTTGGTCAGTAACACTAAGTAAGATCAATCTTAAAGGCAAATGCTTGTGTGATTATAACGTATCGTCTTGAAAAGATTTTGAATATACCAACTTTTCTTTATGTTCAACCCACGTGGCGTGTACTTTGTGAGACCAGTACCACGTGCTTATATAACTGTTTGACCCATCAGGTTAGTAGTAAGACGTTAGTAACCAGTTCGAGGTTTTTCTTTTGTAATTTGCTTTTCGATCGAATGTATTTTTATTATCTAAATTATTGTGGAGTTATACGCTTTCTGTAAACCAAGTTGACCACGTGGAGCATGTGGTGTAATCACCAAAGTAGCCATCAGCTATTCTTCTTGGGAAGATTTCACAAAGATTTAATGTGAATTTAGTATACCAGTGTGTGGTAATTACATGACGGACAGGATTGTGCTTCGAACGGAAATTCTTTGGGTAAAAATTTGAATCTGTTTGTAGTGATTAACTTTCTCTTGCATGCGTTTCAATGTTCTTTGTGTGTTGTTTTATGAATGCAGTGTTGTATCCAGTCTCCCAATCTTGACTCCATATTTTATGTGTTCCGTAATATTCCAATCTCACAGTCTCACAATCGTAAATAAGGCACCAGCTCAGTTATAACTCACGTATAATATGCTGAAATCTCAATGAACAATCTTTAAAATAAATTTGCAAATATAAACTGATTTCTTTCTTTTTATTTAAATTCTCCTTTTATATAGATATATTACCGGTTGTTGTATGACTGTAAAAGATTATAATCAATGTTAGTCTGATTGGTAAGGTGGTAAACCTAGACTAGTTACCTGCTGAAACAGTGGCTCAGTAAACGCTCGGTTAACCTCCCAAGACAGCTCACAGTTTTAAACCGCTTTCATGGTCTAATTAGCACCCGATTTCAGCATACCAAATTCAAGTCACAATCTTACGCTATTCAGCAAAGCAAATTAGAGTTACAATCTTTCATTTTTTATGATTTTTGGTAACAACGTTAAACAACGAGTTGTCTCCATAAAGTAGTACAAATAAAACTGATATGTACTGAAGTTGTCATCAGTTGGTGTGTTTATCGATCTGTTGAGTTCTATGTATCACCCCAAGGCAACTATTTAATTGGAAACCAAAATGGACCGTGTAAGCGAGTAACCACTCAGGAGTGAAGTAAATACGAAGGGAAGGCTCTGAGCAATATGGGACTTAACATCGGAGGTCATCAGTCCCCTAGAACGTAGAACTACTTAAACCTAACTAACTTAAGGATATCACACACATCCATGCCCGAGGCAGGATTCGAACCTGCGACCGTAGCGGTAGCGAGGTTCCAGACTGAAGCGCCTAGAACCGCTCGGCCACATCGGCCGGCACGAAGGGAAGGAGGCATTTTATTAGTTGTGTGTGTGTGTGTGTGTGTGTGTGTGTATGTGTGTGTGTGTTCAAGGTTTCATGGCTGTCTAGTATTGCTTTGTGAGTCTTGTCAGCCCCCTTCTTGCGCTCTCTAACCAAGTGGCTACACTATTTCTAATCTTCTCGGCACCCTCCAGCCCTTACGTGTCGGCACTGCTCAAGACTTCGTCAGTCACTGCACGCTACCGATGTTCTATTCTTAGACTAAATTCTACACACTTCTAACACAACACCGGACAAAACAACCACTTACATCAGAGGAGAGAAGTCAAGGAAGGAAATTACAGAACTATGTTTCTGAAATTATGTGTGCAGTTGGTTCCACCGAGAACGTCTGAGTCTTTTATTAGGTTGTACAGCTCTCCAAAGGAACTTGGTCCCAAAAATATGTGTAACTCGTCAAATTATATTACGCGCTCCGGGACCCCAATCAGTCACACATTTCTGAGTATCGTTAGCTAACTTCAAAAAAAATATTGCGCGTAACGACAATGACCACTTCAAAGATGTAGCATGCTCTGACTTTTGGTTTTAATTGTAATCTTTCTCTGATGCCGGTAAACATATTTTTCTAAATTTGTCTTACTTACGCCACCATTAGTTTAACTTCCAGAGTTATATGTGGTTTTTGTTCGTTATTGGGGTCCTAGGAAAATTCATGTAGAATGTAAATACCTTATGACTAAAGGAAACCACTCATCGAAAGGCAGAAGCATTGCTTGTCGAGTGGCACACATGAAAGAAGGAAAACCAGCTAGCTTTCGATGTTTATTCGGCGCCATAAAGGGACATAGACGTGTGTATGCGTGTATGTAGGTGTGTGTGTTTGTGTGTGTTGTAAGTAGGCTGTTTAGGTTTTCTTATTGGTAACGCCATGTAGCGCTCTGTATGAAAATCACTGGCTGTGCTGTGTGCAGTCTGTGGCTAGTTTGAATTGTTGTCTGTCATTGTAGTGTTGGGCAGTTGGCGGTTAACAGCGCATAGCGTTGCGCTGTTGGAGGTGAGCCGCCAGCAGTGGTGGATGTGGGGAGAGAAATGGCGGAGTTTTGAAATTTGTAAGACTGGATGTCATGAACTGCTATATATATTATGACTATTAAGGTAAATACATTGTTTGTTCTCTATTAAAATCTTTCATTTGCTAACTATGCCTATCGGTAGTTAGTGGCTTCAGTAGTTTGAATCTTTTATTTAGCTGGCAGTAGTGGCGCTCGCTGTATTGCAGTAGTTCGAGTAACGAAGATTTTTCTGAAAGGTATAGGTTAATGTTAGTCAGGGCCATTCTTTTGTAGGGATTTTTGAAAGTCAGATTGCGTTGCGCTAAAAATATTGTGTATCAGTTTAAGCACAGTCATGTATAATTCGTCTAAGGGGTCGTTTCATATGTCGACCCTTAGCCGAGGATACCTCACTGGAATCTTCTGATTTTTTCTTGTAGTTTGTGTAATTAGTGTAGCTTTTGTTTATTGCTAGCGCTTAACTGTAGAGAAAATCTCCTTTGTAGTTGCAGTCTTTCATTGTTGTATAGTAAAACAGTTATGGCACGCATGTAGATTTGCACCAAGTATTTCGCAGCTGCAATTAACTAGATATTATTTCCAGTGCTATGTTAATGTGTTCTCTTATTTTTGCTCTTCAAATTATGCTTTTCTGTGGTATCGTGTGAGATATTGTGACAATAATGGCGTTTGAAAAACGTGACACTAGGCTCCAAAGTAAACTGAGAAATAATAGTGGCGACGAGTGTAGCTTATCAGCACCACTGTGTAGTTAGTTAACAGATATTCAAACTAGTAATTTGGTAACTGTGCATAGGGAAATGGAGCGGGTGGCAAATAATGGTGTAGACAGTGAAACAAGTAGTGAACAGGGAAGCATTATTGATCGATCGGTCGGCAACAGCTCGCCTCAGGAATCCGAAATGACAGAACACAATATTGCAAATACTGTAGACTCAGGTTTGGGGTCCTCACCGTTTTCTCAAATAAGTTAAGACACATTTTCTGCTCGTCAAATTGTAAATGTTGCCGGTGCAAATGCACTGCCGAAAAGCATAGAGGAACAGATTCCACACACTAATACATTATTATTGCAATTAATGCAGCAAATGAAACAAAATCAGAGACAAACACAGCAACAGTTAGACTCAATGGAACAAAATCTTCAAAAGTTAGACACAATGGAACAACACCAGCGACAAAGACAGCAACAGTTAGACACGATGGAACAAAATCAGAGACAAACACAGCAACAGCTTCAAAAGTTAGACTCATTGGAACAAACTCTTGAACAAACACGTGAAGATTTAACTACTGAGTTACATAACATTGAATCGAAATGTCAAAAAGTCTGTAATGACGTAAAAACACAAATTTGTGAGCATTTCCAACCTATTTTTTCGCGGCATGAAAATGCATTACAGAATCACGAAGCAGCCATAAAAGAACTGCAAACCATTGTTCATGAAAATCATGAGACCTTGTGCGCTAAAATTGACTCAGTTGCATCTACCGATTCGGTTACGCAACTTGCAAAAACTCAGGAAAACTTAAAGGGCGCAGTAGATACGATTTCAACACAAATGGACACTCTGAAACTTGGTTCAGAAAAACACACAGAGGAAATAATTTCACTATCGGATAAAGTAGCCGAACTTTCAGATCAGTTCACTAACTTATCTACAAAGGTAGATGATGATCTGAATGACACAAGCCCTGTAGCTTTCACTGACACTGAAGAGTATGAACAAATTAGAAAATTCAAACAAAATCAAAATCAAATCAATACACAGTACAAAAGAGAAATCCTGGAAGTACAAGATCAGTTGGCACAAGTAATACAAGAATTACATATTTCAGAGGACACTCGCGCTCCAGTACGGGAAGAGGGTCATAGAAATACGGAGCAAACACAAAATAATAACACCGGACACTTCGGAAATTATGAAAGAAATTGGCAAGGCGCATTGAATTTTGAGATGGAACCGCCGAAACGAAGTAACAATGAGCGATGTGCGACTCGCCGAGACGATGACTTTGACTATAAGCTGTTCATTACTACACGTAAATTCAAAACATTTAAGAATTCTGGCAACGACATTCATCCACGAGCATGGCTTCGTCAATTCTCTCATTGTTTTCCTCCCTACTGGTCATTGCAGCACAGATTAGAATTTATGTGTGGCTACTTAGAGAATGAATCAGCTGTAAGAATGCGATCGGTCATTCACGATTGTCACAGTGAAGGAGAATTTTACCATGCCTTCGTCTGAGCATATTGGTCTCAAGCTACACAAGACCGAGTAAAACATAGCATCATAATGATGAAACACTTCGAACAATCTGAATTTTCCAGTCTTGTGAAATATTTTGAAGACATGTTGCATAAGAATCAGTATCTTTCAAACCCATACAGCCCCTCAGAACTCATCCGCATTTGCTTAATCAAATTACCTGAACATTTACGACATATTATTTTGGCAGGACGTTGCAAAGACAACATTGAAGCTTTTCAGGGACTGTTACAAGAATTGGAAATTGAGACTGACAATCGCGGAGCGCGAAAACAGGAGCTCAACAACTACAGGTCACATCCGTCACAATTACGCGATGAAAGAAAAAATAACTGGACACGACAAGGCTATTCTCACAGCACAAATATTGACCAAAACAGACACCACCCGTATGACGACCGTTGGCAGAATAATAGTTGCAGGAAAGATCGCACTTTCGTAGTAATGAATATGACAGAGATAACCATAGAAACAGACAATATGGGAACCAAAACAATTATTATCAGGGGAGACAGAATAACTTCAGACGCAACAGTTCAGCGCGCAGTTATGATTCAGGGATAAATTCTCCACCACGTCACCGACAAGAAAGAAATTATGGAATCTACCGACATGACGACAGACAATATGATCATAACGAGAGACCTGATTTTTATCAGAACTGGCGGAATTCAAACAGAGCAGGGCACTCTCGGCAAGGAGAATTTGTAGAAGTTAGGTCTCCAAATCCTAATAACGACGCGCGCCAACAAAGAGACAGATAATGACTCGCACCACAGGCAGCCGCGTGCGCCGGTTGGCCCAGTGAAAAATAACATAGACGCTAACTTTGAGAAAAATTTTAGCATTCTTTACCGACATTTACCGCATAATTGCGTTCAAGTTGATTTACTGCGTACTGACGAAAGGTAAAGGTTTACACCACATTTCATATTTAAAACCGTTTATTGAAAGATAATTTGCTTTTTAACTTAGTCTTTGCCATAAAACTTTTCACTTCACGCTACTAGTACAATTTGTCACACTGAGAAACTGTTAACATGCAACAATGTTTTGAAGTTAACTATCCAGTCTAGAACCTAGGGAACATTTTTAAACAGAACTTACGAATGCATTGTTATAGCGAACAGACGACAGAGTGTTGTTATTTGTACATTCTTGCTTGTTAGTTGCACGATTACGTAACGACTATCATGCTTACATACTTAGAACATTTACCAGTACTGCTAATGAGATTTTAATGCAACATTTTGGTTTACTTGAAAATACATTCTGGATTTAAAGTACTTTCTGTGAGATACCAGATGACACAGTGGTTAGTTTATGTGACAGCTACACGATTTTATCACGACGCTACTAATGAGTGACCATTTACAAAGTTGCTTATGAGGTGTTTCTGTTTTATATCTGCAAAGTTTTTCTGCATTATTCTGGAAAGTAAAACATGTTTTAGTAGTAACTTTTGTGGTATAGCAACAATGAGCCAGCCTTTTTCGTGGCACAACAATACGTTACCGTACAGTACTTTCTTCATCACGCCAATAAGCGTAATAACTAAGATATCTATACGCAAAGCATTTCACTTTTGTTTATCATGAGGTAAGTACATTGACTTCTGCAGAACTTAGCTTTCGGAGGACGATAACTACGAAACTTCCACAGAGATTATGTTGCAACAAGACGCACAGTTTAGCGCTACAGTACACGTATTTGAGTGATTAATTTTATACTTAAAACATGTATTTTTAAAGGTTTTTGAATTGCAAAGAAAGTTTTCCGTGATACATTTCATTCCATTGCAATAATCTGTAACACCTGAGGGTATAATTACATTAATCCTCAGGGGGGTACACGCTTACTTTGTGTACCATGTGTTTGGCAAGCACAAGGAGCCCTAGCTAATATGGTATTTGCTTATACAACTTTACACATCGGTACCATATTTCTCTAACACATAAATTACACAGCTATCTGATCATTTAACTGAGAGACAAACAATTTTTTTTATTACATCGGTGACACATGTTTACGCAATTACACAGTTGGATAACTTCACACTTATGAATCTGTATTTTGTCTGTACTTTGTGAACTGTTCATATTTTTTCGGAACCTTTGTGATACTATGAGAGCTTTGAATGATGTATTTGGTATGGGATCATGATTTTTAAAGTACGCTTGAAGTAGATGACACTATTGAAATGAGCAGAGAATTTTTTTTAGGTTTTGAAATTATTGCAGAAAGCTACTACGTTTTCAAGATTTGACTGAGGTGTTATGATGTTATTATTACGATGACGATGTGTATTATGCTGCTGAGGTATGTTTATGATCAATAAGATGATGCTACCGAATATGAGGAATTTGATTATGCTACGTATTTCTTATGATGAAATATTGAAGAAATGTCGACGAATATGTATATGTGTAACAAAGTAAGGAGTAATGGAGAGTGGTTAGGGTCTCTGATATGTGAAAAAGGATGTTGGAAACAAAGAATCGTACTTTAAGAGTTATGAAATGTGTGTACATGCGTGAATGTATTACAATGCTGTCGAAAATTTTTTGGACACTGTTATATTTATAGGATTTTGTTTCTACACTTTTCTACTGAAATTTCTCGACTTGTGAAATTTTTGTCGTAAATATTTCGGTAAGAAAGTTAAGTGACCACCTGCACGTAATGCGTCGTGGGCACCCAGCTGCGCGACAATCGCCCGGAAAAAAGCCATTTGTGTGTGCCTTTGAGCGGCACAGGTGAAAAAAAAGGGGCCATTATCCTCGCTATCGACATTCCTTTGTAGAAAGCATCGCAAATACGACACGCTCAAACTTGGAAAACATATGATCATACTGTGGAGCTTTTATTTTATGATATTTACTAAAATGCCTAATGAAATGATGAGAAACATTTTACATCTATTGTCTTTCTAGTTGAGAGTTTGTTCATTTTGTTTACTACCAAGTTTCTAGCTGCACTGCAGCATTGGTTAAAATAAAATTTAATAGGTGTACTAATATCACTATTTTCTGTCTACAGACCCAGTAAAGAATGCGTTTCTCATATACTTTCCTAGAAAAGACAGCACAAATAGACATTTCCCGTCACAGGAATTGCATAAATAATTTTTTTAATGACTTGGTAGCTTTCTTGCAGAGTAAGTTTTTGTGATGCATCACTGTAGTGTTAGGATGTAACTTATGTATTAGACATGGCCATTTTTAGTGTAATATTTTTTCTGCTTGAGCTATGTCATGTTTAGATGTAAGTTATTGCATTTGCTGCTGCTGTTTGCCAGGCATAGTGCTACTGAATTTCACTTAAGATTACTCTGTTAAGCCAGTTTTACTACGAATTTATTTTTCTTGTTTGCTGCGCATTGCCTTATATTAGTTGTAATATTGCATTTGCTTTGCTAATTTATGCTGCTTGCTTTGCCATTTGTATTTTCTATCTCTGCTGTTTGTGTTAATTGTTTTGTGCTGCTGCATTGCCTCGTTCCTTAGTTTAGCATCTGAGCTCAGTAGATTTAAGTTAGCTTAAGATGGGGTAGGCTATATGAGAGAACGAGTTGTGATGAATTGGAAGAAATGCATTGAGAAGCTATAAGAAAATGGTTTGGCCAAAAAAAGTATTTTGAAAGAGGATATGAGCAAAAAAGTAGGGTTTAGGGACAACAGGTTTAGGTAGGATTTTCTTGGAAATAAATGATGAGGTAAGATAATGGAAAATAAATAATGAGGTAAGAAATATGTGAACATAAAAATACAGAAAGCATGCTTGGATAGGATTTTTTTGGTGGAAACAAATGTTGAAATAAGAGGAAAGATATATGGAATGAAGTTTTGGGGTGGACTGCAGTACCAAATGTCACACTGAAAACAAACACTGTCCTGTATTTTTGTGTTATTACACTATGTGAAGTTGTGTTTTTCCTGTCTTAATGTGTTTAGCTAACAGGAGTTATGTTGTAGAATTTTTCAAATACTATGTTATTTACTTTGTAAAAATGTTTAGTCATTATTTATTCTGTTTTGTTTTAATGGTCATGTGTGAAGTTGATGTTTCAAAAGTTATTCTGATCTTTTATATATTTACTTATGTCATAATTACTGTAACACTGATGTATATGTTATTTCGATTCTTTTGTAAAGCCTGTATTACTACAAATGTTATCTGTATTGTTACATTCTTTAATGACGTATTTTGTACCTTTGTTATTGTATTCTCATGTTATAAAATTGCAATTGACACCAGTTCATCAAATTAAGTAACTTGTAAGTTCCATTTCACTGCACACGTTTCTGTTGGTCATAGTATATGGACAATATGTGAGAAGTAGGGACTGTTAGTGTTTGCACGTGTGTTAAAAATTCAGCAAGGGACTGGATAACAGCACTGCTGGTTCTAAGGGCAATTCCAAAAACTTTGTGAGTGCACAAGTGGTGGTTATGGACTTGCTATATTGTCTGCAAGACTCTTCGATGGTGATTGTGCACCTGCACAGTCGCAGCAGATGGCTGCTGGCCATCTCTACAAGGACTATAGTGGGATCCATCAATACCATTATTTCTGCAAGGACTGCAGTGGGTCTCCACCTCTGGTGGCCCACCAATACCGTAATCTCTACCAGGACTACAGTGGGTCTGCACCTCTGGTGGCCCAACAATACCGTAATCTCTACAAGGACTACAGTGGGTCTACTCTGTGATGACCTATGTACCAATATTCTTCAAAACTTCGACTGACTCTGCTGTGGGTTTGCTCTGTTGTGGCCCATTACCTGTCTGCATGTCAAGAGTCAGCACTGTCTTTTCGTTGGAAGGACAACACTACTTCTTCAAGACTGCATGGAAATCCACTACTTCCGTGTGCATTATCTTCTACTGCTCAGACTTTGAGAAAAACACTGCTATTTTACTGTGATGAACGATCAGGACTGTCTTTATGGACTGTGAGAAAATTTTAGCTTTTGACCAACATTGTATCAATAAGTGTGTGCATTTGATTTCTTTGTTATTGTAATTATGAATAATTTTATGAAATCATTATTGGCCACTGCCCAAAACAATTTGTAAAATTTTTTGTGGGGAGCATGGGGGCTATGTAAGTAGGCTGTTTAGGTTTTCTTATTGGTAACGCCATGTAGCGCTCTGTATGAAAATCACTGGTTGTGCTGTGTGCAGTCTGTGGCTAGTTTGCATTGTTGTCTGCCATTGTAGTGTTGGGCAGTTGGCTGTTAACAGCGCATAGCGTTGCGCAATTGGAGGTGAGCCGCCAGCAGTGGTGGATGTGGGGAGAGAATGGCGGAGTTTTGAAATTTGTAAGACTGGATGTCATGAATTGCTATATATATTATGACTATTAAGGTAAATACATTGTTTTTTCTCTATTAAAATCTTTCATTTACTAACTATGCCTATCAGTAGTTAGTGCCTTCAGTAGTTTGAATCTTTTATTTAGCTGGCATTAGTGGCGCTCGCTGTATTGCAGTAGCTTGAGTAACGAAGATTTTTGTGAGGTAAGTGATTTGTGAAAGGTATGGGTTAATGTTAGTCAGGGCCATCCTTTTTAGGGATTTTTGAAAGTCAGATTACGTTGCGCTAAAAATATTGTGTATCAGTTTAAGCACAGTCATGTATAATTCTTCAAAGGCGACGTTTCAGTGTGTGTGTGTGTGTGTGTGTGTGTGTGTGTGTGTGTGTGTGTGTGTTTGTTTGTTTGTTTTTGTACTTTAGTTTGCCAAAAATTAGGTCCGAAAGTTAGCACGTTTTCCTTTTTTGAGTGTGCCTATCGACGACCCAACGCTTCTGCTGTTCGGTGAATGGTCTCCCCTACTCCGAAATTATCTACATTTGTTCTTTATTACTGTCACAGATGCTGTTTGTGACTTCCTGTCACAGCCAGTCCGTCCGACCCCGGTAGCTGAATGGTCAGCGTAACGGATTGTCAATCCTCTGGGCCCGGGTTTGATTCCCGGCTGGGACGTGGAATTTTCTCCGTCCAGGGACTGCGTGTTGTGCTGTCCTCATCTTCATCACCCTATCATCCTCATCGACTGCAGGTCGCCGAAGTGGCGTCAAGTTGAATAACCGGCACCCGGCGAACGGCCTGCCCGACGGGGGGCCCTAGCCATACGATTAAATCACATAAAAAATAGCCAGTACGACGCAACCATATACGAGGGTCACTCCAAAAGAAAGGCAAACTATTTTTTTAAAATGCATCTTTTATTTTATATGTTTGATAGTTTTACAGTGTGTAGATACATCCTCTAGGAACAATATTTTCATTTCTCCACATAATTTCCATCCCTCTCAACTGCCTTACGCCATCTTCGAACCAGAGTCTGTATACTCGCACGGCAAAATTCTGGACCATCCTGTTGGAGCCATTGTTTGGCACCGTGCACAAGGGAGTCATCATCTTCAAATCTTGTTCCACGAAGAGAGTCTTTCAGTTTCCCAAAGAGATGATAGTCACATGGAGCTAGGTCAGGACTGTAAGGCGGGTGTTTCAGTGTTGTCCATCCGAGTTTTGTGATCGCTTCCATGTTTTTTTACTGACATGTGGCCGTGCATTGTCGTGCAACAGTAAAACATCCTGCTTTTGCCGATGTGGTCGAACACGAATCAGTCGAGCTTGAAGTTTCTTCAGTGTCGTCACATATGCATCAAAATTTATGGTGGTTCCACTTGGCATGATGTCCGCAAGCAAGAGTCCTTCGGAACCGAAAATACCGTAGCCATAACTTTTCCAGGAGAAGGCGTGGTTTTGAATATTTTTTCTTGAGTAAATTTGCATGATGCCACTCCATTGATTGCCTCTTCGTCTCTGGTGAAAAATGATGTAGCCATGTTTCATCACCTGTCACAATTCTTCCAAGAAATTCATGTCCATCATTCTCGTACTGTTCCAAAAGTTCGCTGCATACCGTTTTTCTTGTTTCTTTGTGAGCCACTGTCAGCATCCTGGAAACCCACCTGGCACAAACCTTTTTTAACGCCAATACTTTCAGTATTCTGCAAACACTTCGTTCCCCTATCCGAACGTAGCGTGACAATTCGTTCATTGTGATGCGTCTGTCAGCAGTCACCAATTCGTTGACTCTCTGCACATTGTCTGGAGTGTGTGCAGTACGAAGCCTGCCGCTGCGAGGACAATCGTCAATATTGCTGTGCGCGCTTTCATTACGTAACCTGCTTGTCCACCGACTAACTGTATTGCGATCGGCAGCACCATCTCCATACACCTTTTTCAACCTCTTGTGGCTGTTTCCCACTGTCTCGTTTTCACAGCACAGGAATTCTATGACAGCACATTGCTTCTGACAAACGTCAAGTGTAGCAGCTATCTTGAAGACATGCTGTGACGGCGCCACTTACGGGAACAGGTTGAACCAAGTTTGAAAACAAGCGGGAAGGATGTATCTACACACTGTAAAACTTTCACACGTTCAGAATGAAAACTGTATTTTTACAAAAATAGTGTGCATTTCTTTTGGAGTGACCCTCGTATATTAAAGTTATATCGGCTGGAAATACTCCAAGAATCATAAAAAGGGCTCCAGCGTGTGTAGTCTTGAGAGCTCCGGTGCGTCACTTCGCTGTTCTCAACTCACTATAGTCTCGTAGCGTTTCATTCGTGTTGTGGATTGGCAGGAGCCAACCCACGGAGTTTGAAGGAAGCCGAAAGGCACGCGTTTAGCTCACGCAGGCTGGCGTGAGGTCTGGAACAGGACAAGGAAATTAGTACTTACGGACGCAGATGATTGAATAGTTAACTTTAATCCATTAATGTTGAACGTAGCTCTTGTCTGTACATTCTTTACAATATCAATAGCAACTGATAATGGCGCCTTGCTAGGTCGTAGCAAATGACGTAGCTGAAGGCTATGCTAACTATCGTCTCGCAAATGAGAGCGTATTTTGCCAGTGAACCATCGCTAGCAAAGTCGTCTGTACAACTGGGGCGAGTGCTAGGAAGTCTCTCTAGACCTGCCGTGTGGCGGCGCTCGGTCTGCAATCACTGATAGTGGCGACACGCGGGTCCGACGTATACTAACGGACCGCGGCCGATTTAAAGGCTACCACCTAGCAAGTGTGGTGTCTGGCGGTGACACCACAATTCGCAACCGCTGTGCCCACGCCCCGCTCGAAAGTTGATTACAGCTTTGAGATAGGCGTCATAACACATGCAATGTGCAGCGCTATTTTGATTCGTGCAGTGTTGGGGTTGGAAGTAATTTCGACTGCGTTCTGTGAAGCTGTGGATGTGTACGTGTGAACGCAGCGCAATCTAGCGACCGCGGCCGCCGCGGCCCGCCGCACAGCCGGCGAGAAGCCCGTTCGCTCTGCAGGTGCCCTTGACTCCGACACGTGCCGCCAGGGGCGCGGCGGATGCGAGTTGGGCGCGCAGGCGCCAACCTGCAAATTGGCCGCGCGTGCCTGCCACATGCCACCTGCCGCGCATGCGCGAGGGCGGCCCAGCCTCTGCCTGTGGAGCTACGTCTGCTCTTAAACAACCTCTCACTGCGGTCCGGGGCACGAAGGAAGGTTCGAGTTTAACGACTCGTCGATGACTGAGTCATTGGGGACAGGGCACTATGTCAGTTTACGGTTGGGCTGGGATGGACCAATCACGAACGTCAGTATGTAATTTTAATACTGGTGCACATCATAAAGATTACAGCCGAGGCCCACGAGAAAGACAGCCCGCGGCGCGTACGTCACGAAGGTGGTCCTGAACTCGCTCGCTCCCTCAGCTCAGCAGACAAAATGCGTTTCTAAACCTGTTGACTCGCAGCTGGGCGTACAAGTACTAACGAGAATTGCATCTTCCACTGGAATCTGCTATTATGAAGTCTTACTGATTAGCCGTACTACAGCAAAATTTTATTTGAGATTAATACTCGATATAAATGGTATAACGGCTTGTTTATAGCATTTAGTCTCTTCTGCTTAATAGTACGCATTACATGCTGGAAGTGGCGCCTTATGCACCTGATAATCATTTTAGCATGATTTTATTTTATTGTACTCCAGTACACCCATAACAAATTATAAGTAGGCCCATGGACTTCCCATCATTATAGGACCAATAACAGTAAGATTCCATAATAGCGGATTCCAGTGGAAGATTCACTTTTCGTTTGTACGGACACGCCTAGTTGCGAGTTAACAGGTGTAGAAACGTAGTTTGTCTGCTGATTTGAGCGAGCGCAGGACAACCTTCGTGACGTACGCGCCGCGGCGTGTCTTCTCGTAGGCCTCGGATTGCAGCGTTTGGAGATAGTGCTGATCAGACAAGCGAAACTGTAAGTAGGGGATTTATTTGTGCTAATGTTTACAAAAATATGTTGCAGAAGCTATTTATTGTAACGAAAGACGCACTATGCAGAGGTGTTGTCTAAAATAACGTTACCATTTAACAGACACCTTGTTCCGTTAGAAACACTATCCACCTGATGTATGCTCTTTACCATGTGATATGATGAACCACAGTCGTGTATAATCTTAACTGTATGTATCAAACAGATGAACCACACAAGGTGTTTGTGACAGGGAGGGGGATTGTCGCTGTGTGGCAACAGGAAGGGCATCCGGCGACCCCTTAAAATTAACACGCCAAATCCGGTTAACCATAACAGCAGACCCCGCACGTCGGGATTACTGCTTGGAAAGCGAGAGAGAGCGGGATTGTCCTTCTCGAGTGTCACCATTATGTACGGGTAGTACAGCGCAATATCCGCACAGGAGAGTACAGCGCCGCACTCGGACCCGATTCTGGAAGCGGTAGTACAGCACCGGCGGCATAGTATGACTCTGTATTCGAACGTGATTTCGGACGGACTGGTATAGCGCATTACCCGGACGGTATGGTGTAGCGCTGTACCCGAAAGCGATTAATGGATTAGGAAGCCTGGGGCAGCAGCGACCTCAGGGCGATAATCATCACGTCCTCCTCTCCGTGTCCGGCGACACCGACTCCATCGGTCGCTTAGTCCGTACTGTGGCGGGCTCGGATGTGGCTTGCAAAACCGAGCTTTGCTTTGAAGATCCGGTCGCACGAAGTGCAATACAGTTGCCCAATGGAGTTATACGTATACAAGTAATTAGGCTTGGGCTTAGACTGAGAGGTGCTGGGTGGAGAAGAGTTTGTACCTCTTTAATTCAGACGAATTTTGCATGAGAACTGGACATGCACTCGACCACCTCATTACATACCACCTAATTGATTATGTGCGCAACGGTAACGGATGAAAATGATGGTGAAGCCTGCTAGTTGGTAAAATAAGGAGTGCACACTCACAATAATTTAATAAAAATCGTGATCTACTCAGAAAAAAAGAGAACTTTATCGTAATAAACAACATTAAATGGGATTCTGCCTATATCTAAGAAATGATATACAGATCAAATATCACAATGAGATTTATTATCTATCAGAACATAAATGCACATGATTGTCGACACACACAGTAGATTGAAGGATAGGGTATACTGAACTATTATGAGAACAAGAGTTGGCTCGAGAACAAGGGGCTCCTACTCTCTGTGAGGCAATAGGATGACGATAATGACTTTAGGTCCTAATGAATCAAATATTAATCTCCCGACTATACAGCAGTATCGCAATTGGTAGTCAGAGCTCAAACGGGATCACATGGAGAAACAAGCAAGGTGGACTTGTAGCAAAGCGGGCGCACGTGCTGCTGAGGGATTCAGTATAAAATTGATAAGATCCTACAATGCCGGAGCCGTAAAATACTGTACCAGTACTGAAATCTCCAGCATGTCGTCGGTAGGCAGCAGTGTCCTGTTGATGTACGCGCCGACTTCAGCCGTGCAGCAACTGTGTCAACCCCAGACCTCGAAGGCTGTCCGAGAATTCTAAGTTCTTCCGAAAAAGAGCGACCAAGTCGCAAGACCGTCTGACTCTGACGAAGATCAGATCCCGAATCCCCCGCCCACGCAACACAAGAGCGAAGCCAATTTTGCTCTACTCCCTACTCTCCTCGAAAAACTGCGAATCAGCGTTCAGTTCTGATTCCAAAATTCCCCCACACTGTCTCAGAACATCATTCGCGCCAATAGCGACCATTCCATCCAATTTCGAGCAGGGCTTTATGACGTCAACTAGCCTCAGTTTAAGTTGACCAATCATGCCTCTGCTATTCAGCTGAGGGCACTGAACTTGCCATTTGACCGGCTACGAAAACAACCTGCCTAGACCACCGGCCACCCGGCGCCAGACAGTCGCACCCAGCAGGGCACAGTCCACAAGTGTTCTCAGAATCAAGAGGACAATGCAGTCAGTCGGTGCCAGGAATATTCGTTCCGGACGCGCCGGAACGGTAAACACATACACTGTGAAGACACTCAAACGTCTCTCAGGTCGTTTCGCCCTCCATACAATAGGTGAAACTCGACCGACGTCAGTCGTTCCGCCAGGCGCTTAAGCCTATCGTACGAACCCCACAGAATTCAGGGAAGTGCGTCCCCCAACCGGAAATGCCGTGTGCCGCGTCCTCCGATGCTTGCCTCGCACAGGCCACCCATGGAACAAAACCAAGATGCATGGGAATCAAGTGAAAAGTAGTTTTTGAGCTCTGAGTACAAGTACTCTCATTACAATAACCTTATTTGGTCTGTTACTACCGTGCAATGACACAGAACATCAATAAAATTGATGAGAATGAGAGGAGACATGCAAAAGAGGGCATGGAACCTCTCAAGATTTGGGGAGCTTTCCTTTATCTTCCAGGTTCTTTAGGCGGATATGCTCGAATTGTTCCACACTCTTGTGTACAGTTGAGCGCCGCTCTGATCGGTGCAATGCAAGCTCCTCCCAACGTTTGCTCGCAATACCACAGGCTGTGAGGTGGCGTTTGATGGTGTCTTTATATCGCAGGTGTTGGCCACCTTGCCGCCACTTTCCACACGAGAGCTCTGAGTCGAACACCGCTTTGGGAAGTCTACTGTCGTCGATGCGTATGATATGGCCCCTTCATCTGAGTTGGAGTTTCATTAAGAGAGCTTCAATGCCAGGCAGTGGCGCAAAATCTCCGTGTTCGGAATACGGTCTTCCCGTTTCATGTGGAGAATTGATCTCAGACTGCGAAGATGAAAGGTGTCTAGCCTCCTAATGTCAGCTTTATAACAGCACCAGGTTTCCGAGGCATAGAGTAAAGTTATTGCTCTGCAGATCGCACTTTTAGTTTGTAGTCTGAGATCATGTGATTTCCATACTCGGTGATTCAGTTTGCCGAAAACTGAGGGTGCATTGGCTATACGAGCTGCAATTTCTGTTGTCAGCCTGTTGTCGCTTCTAATTTGGCTACCTAGATATTTAAAGTGGGACACGAGTTCCAAATGTTTGTTGTCCAACTTAATACTGCAGTCGTCTCTACTGGAACCCCTAACTGGTTGTTGAAGGACTAGCGTCTTGGTGATGCTTATGACTAAACCAAATCTTCTGCAGGAGTAATTAGCAGGTTCATGTATGTTTGGAGATATTCAGGAGAATTATCCATCATGCATACGTTGTCTGCGTAAAGAAGTTCTGAGATAGATATTTTATTTACGCAAATTTTTGTTCTGAGGCGAGGGATGTTGAAGACACTTTTGTCTGTTCTCGAGTCAAGACCCATTTGACCACTGCAGGCTTTGGTCGCGTCTCTCATAACAGCTGCGAAATAAAGTGAGAACAGTGTGTGAGCCAGTACACAGCCTTATTTTACACGGCATGTCATGGGAAACTGGTCTGAAAGCTCATTTTCATGCCGGATATTTGCCATCATGTTGTCATGAAAGTGTCTAATCAAGGTAATAATTTTGTCAGGGCAGCGGTAATTCACTTACATGGGATAACAAAAGTCATTGGATAGCTTTATGCACGTATACAAATGGCGGTAATATCGCGCACGAAGTATAAAAGGGCAGTGCATTTGCAGAGCTGTCACTTGTACTCTGGAGATTCGTGTGGAAAGGGTTCCGAAGTGATGAGGGCCGCACAACGGGAATATACACACTTTGAATGCGGAATGGTAGTTGGAGCTAAATGCATAGGACATTCCATTTCGCAAACCATCAGGGATTTCTATATTCTGAGATCCACCGTGACAAGAGTGTTCCGAGAATACCAAATTTCAGGTATTACCTCTCACCACGGACAACGCTGTGACCTATGGCCTACACTTGAAACGTCCCCTTGGAGAAATTTATGAGTTACTGTGCTGGTAAACCTCTTACGTTATTTGATCAAAACTGAACGTACTCAGACATTTCTCTCTTTACTTATTCTGATTATCACTAAACTGACACAGTATTTTTTTAGCGCAACTCAATCTGACTTTCAATAATCCCTACAAAAGAATGGCCCTGACTAACAATAACCTATACCTTTCATGAATCACTTACCTCACAAAAATCTTCGTTACTCGAACTACTGCAATAAAGCGAGCGCAAATACTTCCAGCTAAATAAAAGATTCTAACTACTGAAGGCACTAGATACTGATAGGCATAGTTAGCAGTTTAAATATTTTGATAGAGAACAAACAATGTATTTACTTTAATAGTGTTGGCATTGTTGGAATATTCACTACTGTAGTGTTAGGCAGTTGGATGTGAACAGCGCGTAGTGTTGTGCAGTTGGAGGTGAGCCGCCAGCAGTAGTGGATGTGGGAAGAGAGATGGGAGAGTTTTGCGAGCGGACGATCTGGACGTGTGTCCATCAGAAAGAGTAAATTTGTAATACTGGATTTCATGAACTGCTATACATATTATGACTTTTGAACACTATTAAGGTAAATACATTGTTCTCTATCAAAATCTTTCAACTGCTAACCATGCCTAGCAGTAGTTAGTGCCTTCAGTAGTTAGAATCTTTTATTTAGCTGGCAGTATTGGCGCTCGCTGTATTGCAGTAGTTCGAGTAACGAAGATTTTTGTGAGGTAAGTGATTCATGAAAGGTATAGGTTATTGTCAGTGAGGACCATTCTTTTGTAGGGATTATTGAAAGTCAGATTGCGTTGCGCTAAAAATATTATGTGTCAGTTTAGTGATGATCAGAATAAGTAAAGAGAGAAATGTCTGAGTACGTTCTGTTTTGCTCAGCTGCTTGAAAATCAAATAACGTAAGAGGTTTACCAGCACAGTAATTCATAAATTTTTCTAAGGGGATGTTTCAACGACTCAAGCGAATCATTTGGCAACCCAGATAACCCGACATGAATTCCATCGAGCATTTATGGGACATAATCGAGATGTCAGGTTGTGCACAAAACCCTGCACCGGAAACACTTTCGCAATTATGGACGGTTATAGAGACAGCATGGCTCAATATTTCTGCAGGAGACTTCCAACGACTTGTTGAGTCCATGCCACGTCGAGTTGCTGCACTACGCCGAGCAAAAAGGAGATGAGACACGATATTAGGAGGTGCTACATACTTTTCTCACATCAGTGTACAGAGTAATATCGGCACGCTACCGTATAGCTCTATACTCGGACGCGATAGCACAGCGCATTACTCGGATGGTATAGTATGCTGCTGTATTCGAACGCGATTTCGGACGGAGTGGTATAGAGCATTTGCCGAACGGTAGAGTATAGGGCTGTAACCGAACGCGGTTTCTACCAGGATGTCGCAGCGCATTAGCCGGACGGTATAGTGTGGCCCGTATCCGATCGCGGTTACGGGATTGCGCGGTCTGGGCAGCAACGGCGGCATGACGATAATACACCGGTAGCCAAAGAACGCTCGGACAACACTTCTCCAGAACATGAAATATAACTTAAAATAATGTACAGTCAGTGTTGTTCGTGTATTCGTTAACGATTGTAACCAAGTCTCAGCGGTATCAGTTTTGAAATAAACTTTTCTCGACTATCCCGCTTTTGTCAAATAGACTCACTTAACTGCGTTAAGCCGGAGCGACCCTTTAGCGTAACGCGAATGTTCCGTATGAGAACACGAAAACTTCTGCGTAATACAGCAGTCGGTTTCAAGTTCAGAACTGATAAATCTTAAATTATGACTATTTTTCATTTCTTCTACACTACTAAACGGATGTTGAAGAGTGGAAATTTCTTGAATTAGTCTCTTTTAGAACTACGACATTTGCAACACTAATTACTACTGTTTCCAGGGCTCTCGGGTGTCCAGCCGGATGCAGTCGTTGAAGTCCCACGATATTTCGTCGAATAACCTTCCCGCCATCATAAGGTGGTTGTGATGGAATGATCTCTCTGCTCATTGTCAGTGTTTTTTATGTCCGTCAGTCAGGCTTCGATTCCCTGAGCCGACGGTCCGATTGCGGCCGCCGACATTCCGGTGGCGGCCCTGACTTTGCGTCTGCGAGCGCCGACGCTTCGACTGCGGCCGCCTACAATCTGTTTGCGGGCGCCGACCTAGGTCCGCGCGGTCCCCGGCGTCGCGCCGCGTCGTGGAAGATGCAGAATCCCGTGGAGTGTCCTCTGCGGCCGTCGTTGAAGGGTCTTGTGCCCGCTTGTGGCGTGACTCCTTGATGGAGTTAAGTAATGGTTGCCATGCCTTGCTTAGTTGAAAACCTGTGTCTCGCTTTATCAGATTGTCCGTTACGCGAATTTCAATGTCCCCCTTTAAGATGCTGTCCCAGAAAAAGCTGGTAGGGGCCAGAATCTTGGTGTCTTCGTATTTCGCGTTGTGTCCAGTTTCCAAGCAGTGTTCTGCCAGTGCCGATTTGGTGGGCTGGCCTAGGCGCATGTGGCGTTGGTGTTCCTTGCAGCGGCCTTCGACTGTTCGGATTGTTTGACCGATGTAGGATTTGCCGCAACCACGTGGAATATTATATACGCCCGCTTTCTTGAGGCCAAATCCATCTTTCACTGTCCCCAGTATGGCCCGTATCTTGGATGGCGGCCGGAAGACCGTGTCAATTTTGTGTTGTTTTAGCAGTCTCCCAATTTTTGATGTCGCGTTGCCTCCATACGGTAGAAAGGCAAGGCTTGTTCCCTTATCTTTAGACTGTTCTTCATCTGGGTTCCTACAGTGTTTCCGTCGTCTGAGGGCTGTCTGGACATAAATAACATTGACAATGAGCAGACAGACCATGCCATCAGAACCACCTGATGATGGCGGAAAGGTTATTCGCCAAAATGTCGTGGGACTTCAACGATCGCGTCCGGCTGGACACCCGAGAGCCCTGGAAATAACACATACCCCGGGAAAGCCTCTGATCACGAAATTACTACTGTTACTGATATGTCTGTAATTAAAGTCATCTAGCGACGACTTTTTCACGACTCTTTTGAGAGAAAAACCGAATTACGATATCTTAAACGGTTCAGAAAATACTCTTCCGGGAAAAAATTTGTGCAGGTGGAAAGACGACGTTGATTTTGATCCGGCATATGCCACCTGGGGAACGACATATAGCGTAATGGCATAGCTACCAGAGTGCCGTCTGTGTCTACCCTATAACAGGAAATGCTCACAGCCATAAGGCTCATTGTGATGTAAACGTGTGAAGCGGGCAACCAACCATGCCACAGAGATGCATTCGTATTTTCTACAGCCAAGTGAGCGAGTTTGAAAGGGATCAAATTGTAGCCTTCCAAGTGGCTGGATGGTCCTTTGGGAGAAGTGCCACACAAGTTGGACGGGCTGTGTCAGTCGTGCAACGATTTGGGACTAGTGGTCACGTGAACAGTCTCCCACCTTAGATGAGGTTCTGGACGTCGACGCAGCACAGGCGCCCACCAGAGTCGTCGTATTTAAGGGCAGCAGCGGCAAATCGTACAGCGCAGATAACCGGGTTTGTGAGCCGAGAGGTCTCAACATGAACTGTTGCGAACAGATTATTAGCGGTAGGTCTACGGGCCGTCGGCCGGGGTGGCCGTGTGGTTCTAGGCGCTACAGTCTGGAACCGCGCGACCGCTATGGTCGCAGGTTCGAATGCTGCCTCGGGCATGGATGTGTGTGATGTCCTTAGGTTAGTTAGGTTTAAGTGGTTCTAAGTTCTAAGGGACTGATGACCTCAGAAGTTAAGTCCCATAGTGCTCAGAGCCATTTGAACTATATTTTGAACCACTTGTGTTACCTTAGACTGATACGTTCACTCAAGGACAAAAAGTCGAAAGCATAATCTGCAGAAGAAATATCAGTGCCTTTTTCAATTAAAACTGGTGTTCTTAAATAAATAAACTGTCAGCAAGACGCTTCTTCAATCTGATCGTAGCCATTGTCATTAGGGAAAGGAAAAAAAGAATTAAAAAAAGAGATTCTCTGGAAGCCTCCTCAACTCGGATGGATTGAAAATTACATTAAGATCGAAACTTCCTGGCAGATTAAAACTGTGTGCCCGACAGAGACTCGAACTCGGGACCCTTGCCTTTCGCGGGCAAGTGCTCTACCAACTGAGCTACCGAAGCTCTACTCACTCCCAGTACCTACAGCTTTACTACTGCCAGTATCTCGTCTCCTACCTTCCAAACTTTACAGAAGTTCTCCCGCGAACCTTGCAGAACTAGCACTCCTGAAAGAAAGGATATAGCGGAGACATGGCTTAGCCACAGCCTGGGGGATGTTTCCAGAATGAGATACATTAAGATCGTTTGCTTAGCGTTTGCGGACGACTTAACAATACCAGCGGACAGTGAAATTAAAGCAATGAAACGTAAATCTTCAATGAAGGCCCAGAAAAAGCAACCTTACAAATCTCTATTGAAAAAAAAAATTAATTCATTTGCACAAATTTAACTTTTACATATTAAACGAGAAGTACGGGCAAATCAAGACGACCAGACAATTTACGTATCTCGACGAGATCGTAGGATTAACAGGACTAGAAAAGGAAGCACAAAGAGTTCGGTAACATAAACTCAAGTGCGTACGGGAGAACGCATGACATGAGCGACAAGAAATACATCTCCACACATACAAAGAAGATTAAACCTGAAACTCTATAAGGAAGTGAAACATCAGTTCTCAGCCGAACAGGTTGTCAGGAAAACATGTTGAAGGAAGAGCGAACGATTGTGAGGAACATTCTTGGCCTACAAAAAACGGAAGATGGATACAGATTGAAATCCCTTAAAGTAACACAGAAATTATCAAACCTGGCAGTAGACATTAGAAAACGAACGGTGAAATTTTATGGAAAACTTGAAAGATTCTCAACAGTCAGTCTTTATTCTAAATTATGACACATACAGGAAAAAAAAATAAAGAATACATCACGCGCACAACAAGTTAAAAGGACTACAAGAGAACCTAGATACAAGAAATGAAAGTAGTGAAACGTCCCCTTTGAACAATTATACATGACTGTGTTTAAACTGACACAATATTTTTAGCGCAACGCAATCTGACTTTCAAAAATCCCTACAAAAGAATGGCCCTGACTAACATTAACCTATACCTTTCACAAATCACTTACCTCACAATAATCGTCGTTACTCAAGCTACAGCAATACAGCGAGCGCCACTACTGCCAGCTAAATAAAAGATTCAAACTCCTGAAGGCACTAACTACTGATAGGCATAGTTAGCAAATGAAAGATTTTAATAGAGAACAAACAATGCATTTACCTTAATAGTCATAATATATATAGCAGTTCATGACATCCAGTCTTACAAATTTCAAAATTCCTCCATTTCTCTCCCCACATCCACCACTGCTGGCGGCTCACCTCCAACTGCGCAACGCTACGCGCTGTTAACAGCCAACTGCCCAACGCTACAATGGCGAGTATTACAACAATGCAAAGCAGCCACAGACTGCACACAGCACAGCCAGTGATTTCCATACAGTGTGCTACGTGGCGTTACCAATAAGAAAACATAAACAGCCTACTTACATAGCCTCAATGCTCCCCACAAAAAATTTTACAAGTTGTTTTGGGCAGTGGCCAATACAGATTTGAAAATTTTTTTCATAATTACAGTAACAAAGATATCCAATGCACACGTTTATTGATACAATGTTGGTCAAAAGCTAAAATTATCTCACAGTCCATAAAGACAGTCCTGATCATTCATCACAGTAAAACTGCCGTTTCTTTTCTCAAAGTCTGAGCAGTAAAAGACAATGCACACGGAAGTAGTGGATTTCCATGCAGTCTTGAAGAAATAGTGTTGTCCTTCCAATGGAAAGTCAGTGCTGACTCTTGACATGCAGACAGGTAATGGGCCACAACAGAGCAAACTCACAGCAGAGTCATTCGACGTATTGAAGAATATTGGTAGGTAGGTCATCACAGAGCAGACCCACTGTAGTCCTGGTAGAGACTGTGGTATTGGTGGGCCACCAGAGGTGCAGACTGACTGTAGTCCTTGTAGAGACGGCCAGCAACCATCTGTTGCGACTGTGCAGGTGCACAATCACCGTCGAAGAGTCTTGTGGACAATATAGCAAGTCCATAAATCACCACTTGTCCACTCACAAAAATTTTTTTTGAAATCTCCTTAGAACCAGCAATGCTGTTATCCAGTCCCTTGCTGAATTATCAACACACATGCAAGCACTAACAGTCCCAACTTTTCACATACTGTGCATATATTATGACCAACAGAAACGTGTGCAGTGAAATTATACTTAATTTGAAGAACTGGTAACAATTACAATTTGATAACATAAAAATAGAATAACAATGGTACAAAATACATCATTAAAGAACACAACAATACAGATAACATCTGTAGTAACACAGGCTTTACAAAAGAATAGAAATAAACATATACATCAGTGTTACAAAAATAAATTTTGAAATATCACCTTCACATATGAGTAACAAAACAGAATTAATAATGTCTAAACATCTTTACAAAGTAAATAACGTAGTATTAGAAAAATTCTACAACATAACACATATCAGCTAAACATATAAAGACAGGAAAAACACAAATATACAAGAATACACAAACACATAGCAGAATAACACAAGAGGAAAGGGCAGGGTTTGTTTTCAGTGTAACATTTGGTACTGCAGTCCAACCCAAAACTTCATTCCATAGATCTTTTCTCTTATTTCAACATTTGTTTCCACCAAAAAAATCCTATCCAAGCATGCTTTCTGTATTTAGATGTTCACATATTTCTTACCCCAATATTTATTTTCCATTATCTTACCTCATCATTTATTTCCAAGAAAATCCTACCTAAACCTGTTGTCCCTAAACCCTACTTTTTTGCTAATATCTGTTTGAAAATACTTTTTTGGCCAAACCATTTTTTTGTAGCTTCTCAATGCATTTCTTCCAATGCATCACAACTCGTTCTCTCATAAAGCCTACCCCATCTTAAGCTAACTTAAATCTACTGAGCTCAGATGCTAAGCTAAGGAATGAGGCAATGCAGCAGCACAAAACAATTAACACAAACAGCAGCGATAAAAAATACAAATGGCAAAGCAAGCAGTATAAATTAGCAAAGCAAATGCAATATTACAACTAATATAAGGCAATGCGCAGCAAACAAGAAAAATAAATTTGTAGTAAAACTGGCTTAACAGAGTAATGTAAAGTGAAATTCAGTAGCACTGTGCCTGGCAAACAGCAGCAGCAAATGCAATAACTTATATCTAAACATGACTTAGCTCAAGCAGAAAAAATATTACACTAAAATGGCCATGTCTAATACCTATGTCACATCTTAACACTATAGTGATGCATCACAAAAACTTACTCTGCAAGAAAGCTACCAAGTCATTAAAAAAATTATTTATGAAATTCCTGTGAAGGGAAACATCTATTTGTGCTCTCTTTTCTAAGAAAGTATATGAGAAACGTATTCTTTACTGGGTCTGTAGACAGAAAATAGTGATATTAGTACATCTATTAAATTTTATTTTAACCAATGCTGCAGTGCAGCTAGAAACTTGATAGTAAACAAAATGAACAAACTCTCAACTAGAAAGACAATAGATGTAAAATGTTTCTCATCATTTCATTAGGCATTTTAGTAAACATCATAAATTAAAAGCTCTACAGTATAATCATATGTTTTCAAGTTTGAGCATGTCGTATTTGCAATGCTTTCGACAAAGAAATGTCAGTAGCGAGGATAATGGCCTCTTTGTTTTCTCCACCTAATGGCTTTCTTTTGTCAGACGACTATTTCTCAGCTAGGTGTCCAAAACGCATTACGTTAAGGTCACTTACCTTTCTTACTGAAATATTTACGACAGCAGTTTCCACTACAGTGACAGTCTCATATAAAATTTCACAGGTCGAGAAATTGCGTTACAAATGTGTAGAAACAAAATCTTTTAAATATAATAGTGTCCAAAACATTTTCGTCGGTATTGTGATACATTCACGCATTTACACGCATTTTTATAACTTGAAAGTACGATTCTTGGTTTCCATCATCCTTTTTCACAAGTCAGAGTCCCTAACCACTACTCCTTATTCCTTACCTTATTACACATATACATATTCATCAACACGTCTTCAGTATTTCATCATAATAAATACATTGCTTAATCAGATTCCTCATATAGCGTCATCTCATTGATCATAAACATACCTCAGCAGCATAATACACATTGTCGTCGTAATAATAACATCATAACAGATCAATAACATCTCAAAATCGTCGTAGCTTTCTGAATATTTTAAAACCTAAAAAAAAATTCTCTTCTCTTTTCAATAGTGTCATCAACCTCAAACGTATTTTAAACATCATTATCCCATACCAAATACATCATTCAAAGCTCTCATAGTATCACAATGGTTCCGAAAAAATATGAACTGTACACAAAGTACAGACAAAATACAATTTCATAAGTGTGAAGTTATCCAACTGTGTAATTGTGTAAACATGTGTCACTGACATAGCAAAAAAAATGTTTGTCTCTCAGTTAAATGGTCAAATAGCTGTGTAATTTATGTGTTAGAGAAATGTGGTACCGATGTGTAAAGTTGTATAAGCGAATACCATATTAGCTAGGGCTCCTTGTGTTTGCCAGACACATAGTACACAAAGTAAGCATGTACCCCCCTGAGGATTAATGTAATTATACCCCCAGGTGTTACAGATTACAGCAATGGAATGAAATGTATCACGGAAAACCTTTGTATCATTGTACTTCAAATTGATTTAAAAATAAATGTTTTAAGTACAAAATTAATCATGCAAATACGCGTACTGTAGCGCTAAACTGTGCGTCTTGTTGTAAGATAATCTCTGTGGAAGTGTCGTGGTTATCGTCCTCCGAAAGCTAAGTTCTGCAGAAGTCAATGTACTTACCTCATGATAAACAAAAGTGAAATGCTTTGCGTATAGATATCTTAGTTATTATGCTTATTGCTGTGATGAAGAAAGTACTGTGCTGTAACGTATTGTTGTGCTACGAAAAGGCTGTCTCATTGTAGCTATACCACAAAAGTTACTACTAAAACATGTTTTACTTTCCAGAATAATACAGAAAAACTGTGCAGATATAAAACAGAAACACCGCAAAAGCAACATTGTAAATTGTCACTCATTAGTAGCGTCGTGATAAAATCGTGTAGCTGTCACATAAACTAACCACTGTGTCATCTGGTATCTCACAGAACGTACTTTAAATCCAGAATGTATTTTCAAGTCAACCAAAATGTTGCATTAAAATCTCATTAGCAGTACCAGTATATGTTCTAAGTATGTGAGCCTTATAGTCGTTATGTAATCGTACAACTAACAAGCAAGAATGTACACACACACTGTGTCGTCTGTTCACTATAACAATACACTCGTAAATACTGTCTAAATATGTTCCCTAGGTTTTAGACTGGATAGTTAACTTCAAAACATTGTTACATGTTAACAGTTTCTCAGTGTGATAAATTGTACTAGTAGCGTGAAGTGAAAAATTTTATGGCAAAGACTAAGTTAAAAAGCAGATTATCTCTCAATAAACGGTTTTACATATGAAATGTGGTGCAATCCTTTACTCTTCATAGTACTCAGGGTTTCAACTTGAACGCAGTTATCATGCGGTATACGTCGGTAATGAATACTGGAATTTTTCTCAAGGTTAGCTATGTTATTTTTCTCTCAGCCAGCTGGCGCACGTGGCTGCCTGCGGTGCGCGTCATTGGTTGCCTCTTTGTTGGCGCGCGTCGTTATTGGGATTAGGAGACCTAACTTTTACAAATTCACCTTGCCGAGAGGGCCCAGCCGTGTTTGAATCCCGCCAGTTCTGATGAAATTCATGTCTGTCGTTTTGATTATATCGTCTGCCGTCATGACGGTAGTTCCTGTAGTTTCTTTCTTGTCGGTTAAGTGGTGGAGAATTATCCCTGCATTATCACTGCACGGTGGACCGTTGTGTCTGAAGTTATTCTACCTCCTGTGATAATAATAGTTCTGGTTGCCATATTGTCTGTTTCTATGATTGTCTATGTGATAGTCATTACCGCCGATAGGTGATCTTTCCCTGTAATTATTACTACTCTGCCAACAGTTGTCATACGTGTGGTGTCTGTTTTGGTCACGATTTACGTTGTAAGAATAGCCTTGTCGTGTCCATTTATTATTTCTGTCATCGCGGAATTGTGACGGATGTGACCTATAATTGTTGTGTTCTTGTTTTCGCGTCCCGCGATTGTCAGTGTCAATTTCCAATTCTTGTAACAGTCCCTGAAAAGCTTCAATGTCGTCTTTCAACGTCGCGCCAAAATAATATGTCGTAAATGTTCAGGTAATTTAATTAAACAAATGCGGATGAGTTCTGAGGGGCTGTATGGGTTTGAAAGATACTGATTCTTATGCAACATGTCTTCAAAATATTTCACAAGACTGGAAAATTCAGGTTGTTCGAAGTGTTTCATCATTATGATGCTATGTTTTACTCGGTCTTGTGTAGCTTGAGACCAATATGCTCAGAGGAAGGCATGGTAAAATTCTCCTTCACTGTGACAATCGTGAATGACCGATCGCATTCTTACAGCTGGTTCATTCTCTAAGTAGCCACACATAAATTCTAATCTGTGCTGCAATGACCAGTTGGGAGGAAAACAATCCGATAGTGAAATTATTTCCTCTTTGTGTTTTTCTGAACCAAGTTTCAGAGTGTCCATTTGTGTTGAAATCGTATCTACTGCGTCCTTTAAGTATTCCTGAGTTTTTGCAAGTTGCGTAACCGAATCGGTAGATGCAACTGAGTCAATTTTATCCCACAAGGTCTCATGATTTTCATGAACAATGGTTTGCAGTTCTTTTATGGCTGCTTCGTGATTCTATAATGCATTTTCATGACGCGAAAAAATAGGTTGGAAATGCTCAAAAATTTGTGTTTTTACGTCATTACAGACTTTTTGACATTTCGATTTAATGTTATGTAACTCAGTAGTTAAATCTTCACGTGTTTGTTCAAGTGTGGTGTCTAACTTCCGAAGATTTTGTTCCATTGTGTCTAACTGTTGCTGTGTTTGTCTCTGGTATTGTTCCATTGTGTCTAACTTTTGAAGATTAGGTTCCATTGTGTCTAACTTTTGAAGCTTTGCTGTGTTTGTCTCTGATTTTGTTCCATTGTGTCTAACTTTTGAAGCTTTTGTCCCATTTGTTGCATTAATTGTAATAACAATGCACTGGTGTCTGAAACATGTTCCTCAGTGCTTTTCGGCAGTGAATTTGCACCGGCAACATTCACATTTTGACAAGCGGAAAATGTGTCTCGACTCATTTGAGAAAACGGTGAGAACCCAAAACCTGAGTCTACAGTATTTGCAATATTGTGTTCCGTCATTCCCGATTCCTGAGGCGAGCTGTTGCCGAGCGATCGATCGGTAATGGTTCCCTGTTCACTACTTGTTTCACTGTCTACACCATTGTTTGCCGCCCGCTCCATTTCCCTATGCACTATTACCAAATTACTACTTTGAATGTCTGTTAATTCATTACACAGCGGTGCTGATAAGCTACGCTCGTCGTCACTATTATTTCTCAGTTTACTTTGGAGCCTAGTGTCACGTTTTTCACACGCCATTATTGTCACAATATTTCACACGATAACACAGAAAATAAGAGAACACATTATCATAGCGCTGAAAATAATATCTAGTTAATTGTAAGCGCAGCTGCGAAATACTTGGTGCAAATTTACATGCATGCCACACCTGTTTTACTGTACAACAATGAAAGACTGCGGCTACAAATGAGATTCTCTCTACAATTACGCGCTACCAATAAACAAAATCTACACTAATTACACAAACTACAAGAAAAAATCAGGAGATTCCAGTGAGGTATCCTCGGCTAAGGGTCGACATATGAAACGTCCCCTTAGAACAATTATACATGACTGTGTTTAAACTGACACACAATATTTTTAGCGCAACGCAATCTGATTTTCAAAAATCCCTACAAAAGAATGGCCCTGACTAACATTAACCTATACCTTTCACAAATCACTTTCCTCACAATAATCGTCGTTACTCAAGCTACAGCAATACAGCGAGCGCCACTACTGCCAGCTAAATAAAAGATTCAAACTCCTGAAGGCACTAACTACTGATAGGCACAGTTAGCAAATGAAAGATTTTAATAGAGAACAAACAATAGTCATAATATATATAGCAGTTCATGACATCCAGTCTTACAAATTTCAAAATTCCGCCATTTCTCTCCCCACATCCACCACTGCTGGCGGCTCACCTCCAACTGCGCAACGCTATGCGCTGTTAACAGCCAACTGCCCAACGCTACAATGGCGAGTATTACAACAATGCAAAGCAGCCACAGACTGCACACAGCAGAGCCAGTGATTTCCATACAGAGTGCTACGTGGCGTTACCAATAAGAAAACATAAACAGCCTACTTACAGTAGTAGACTAGAAACCGTTCAGTCAGAAGATAAATTCTTTAGTAGTAGGAAAAAGTCGCTAAGTTGACGACGTTAAGGTGTATTACGATTTTTCTGGCCTTTATTTTGAAGGCAAATAGCTTATTTATGGAAAAATTGTTACTTTGTACATCCCCCTTAGAGTCACGCTCTTCAACATCTCCTAAAACTTAAGATTTTTAGGCAGACCTATTTTTATTACTGATAGTACCATTCGTCCAGATACCCTACTGGGAGGATAAGATGATTTTGGGGTATGGGTAAGATAACGAAATGAACATTTCGTTTAGAAAGCAAAGACATTTTTTGATGGATATGCATGTATCACGAAAGTCACAAATACAACATTTCTCCTTGGCTTCCCTGTAATTTAAGCCCCTACACTGAACACGACCCCAGTCTTGGCATCGAGACCATTGATACCACATTTCTGTCTTTCCAACCTCACCACAGAGATGCAGTCTCTTCCAACGACACAATCGAAATGACTGTCGACTTACTCAGCTTCGATGGATGAATCTGAAGGTGAATCGCAGAAGTCAATTCTAGGATCCTTTTTTTTTACTTTGTTTCTTTCAAAAACCTCCGCCGAACTCAAGTTTACGTTCAGTACCTTTGTACATTTTTTGCCTTTGTATTCATATACTCTTTTAATTTTATTATCTCTTTTCATTTTCCTTTCTTGTTTCTTCTTCTCAGTGTCCCCTTTTCTTTGTCTCTTTTCTTCTAGAGCTACTTTCACGCGTGTGCTGGTTGCGTGTAGAGACGGCAAATTATTTCTTGGTTTTCTTGGACCTTGTTTAGGTGCAGCTTGAGGTGTAACGGTGGTAAAATATTTGATGTCCTCGCAGTAGAGGAAGCCTTTATTACCCTTCTTTTGCAGTACTGCTCGGTTCTGGTGATACCTTTGTGTAAACAGTTGAACATCCTATCTGGTGGGCTTAAATTTGTACTTAGTTTTTTCTCTATATACTTTAGAGAGTCACTCTACATTCGCTTAATTAAATGCAGCCAATTTAGCTTCCGATGTAAGTTCTGGTTCACGAAAAGAAAACCTCAACCGTGTCATGAAATTTTGGATAAAATCTTTCCTAGTCCAAAAGCTCTTCTGTCCAAATCGATGATATATTGCTCAAGTTCTTGTAATTGGGTTTCATTAAAAGTGTTTTTAAACCTGCCCACTTTTGAGACAACACCTGAAATAAAGGAAGTTGTGTGAATTGTTATGTCCACAATGAGATTTTAGAAAAATTACCTGACAAAGATTTTATTTTAATTTTACTTTTAATGAAACAAATAGGCCTAGATAAAATTAATTTAAACTGAGATCTTCGTGTAAACGTAGATTCGAGGGTGAGTCAAATGAAAATGTTAAGCATTTTTTTAAATATTATTTATTGTGGAGAAGTGGTACAAAGCTGTATCACTTTTCAACTTAATCTCCCCCACGCTCAATGCAAGTCCTCCAGCGCTTACATAGTGCATAAATTCCTTTAGAAAATAATTCTTTTGGCAGTCCGCGCAACCACTCATGAACCACACGGCGTACCTCTTCATCAGAACGGAACTTCTTTCTTACCATTGCGTCTTTGAGTGGTCCAAACATTACGGAAATCACTTGGGGCAAGGTCTGGCGAGTATGGTGGATGAGGAAGACACTCAAAATGCAGGTCTGTGATTGTTGCAACTGTTGTATGGGCAGTGCGGGGACTTGCATTGTCATGTTGCAAAAGGACACCTGCTGATAGCAATCCACGTCGCTTTGATTTGATTGCAGGTCGCAGACAATTTTTTAGGAAATCGACATATGATGCACTGGTGACAGTGGTCCCTCTAGGCATGTAATGCTCCAAAATGACGCCTTTTTCGTCCCAAAAGAGAGTCAGCGTAACCTTCCATGCTGATGGTTCTGTTCGAAACTTCTTTGGTCTTGGTGATGAGGAATGGTGACATTCCTTGATCGCTCTCTTCGTTTCCGGTTGGTGGAAGTGAACCCAGATTTTGTCCCCAGTAACGATTCTTGCAAGGAAGCCATCACATTCTCGTTCAGAGAGCTGAAGAAGTTCTTCACAAGTATCAGCACGTCGTTCTCTCATTTCCGTAGTCAGCTGCTGTGGCACCCATCTTGCAGACACTTTGTGAAACTGGAGCACATCATGCACAATGTGGTGTGCTGACCCATGACTAATCTGTAAACATGCTGCAATGTCATTCAGTGTCGCTCGGCGGTTTTCCATCACTATGGCTTCAACTGCTGCAATGTTCTGTGGAGTCACAACTCGTTGTGCTTGACCTGGACGAGGAGCATCTTCCACTGCAGTCACACCATTTGCGAACTTCCTACTCCATTCGTACGCTTGCTGCTGTGACAGACATGCATCACCATACTGAACCTTCATTCGTCGATGGATTTCAATAGGTTTCACACCTTCACTACCCAAAAACCGAATAACAGAACGCTGTTCTTCCCTGGTGCAAGGCGCAAGTAAGGCAGCCACCTTTATATTGATAATGCGACGGTATGTGTGCATCTGCTCTATGCTGCCACCTACAGGCCATTCTGCACGCTGTTTGTAGCACGCTTACGAACTTACAGGATAACGGCGCGAAATTTCTATTTGTTATTACAAATTTCAGGTTTTCATTTGACTCACCCTCGTATGAAGAAAAGCAGAGCTTACTTCATCAGTATGATTTTTTACATAGCGACGTAAAGTAGCTTCAGAAAGGCTGAACTTTCTGGCGGCGGTACTGACGAGATTTCTATTTCTTACATGCCGCATTGCCTCTTCCATTGATTCCTTGCCCCATTTCTGTCGATCAGTCTTTTCATTACGTAGCCTGTAATGTAATTAACAGGACTATACAAGAAAAAGAAATTAGAAGCACGCCAACAGAGAGAGAGGGGTAAGATGACGAATTTCCCATCTCAGTCTTTGCATAACTCGTCTTCTTAACCGCAGTTGACATTTTGAATATAGACTGAAACATACACAAAGTTTTAGAGAATAATTTTCTTACACCGTTATTAAAGCATCAGTACATCTATAACACATAAGAGGAACCTACTAATATTCATTAATATAAACATATTAGTTACATGAAACTTATTTAAACCATAAGAAACAATTACTAAAAGAGTATAAACTGCCATCCGCTGTGGCCGAGCGATTCTAGGCGCTTCAGTCCGAAACCGCGCTGCTGCTACAGTCGCCGGTTCGATTCCTGCCTCGGGCATGGATGTGTTTGATCTCCTTAGGTTAGTTAGGTTTAAGTAGGGATAGTGCTTAGAGCCATTTGAACCATTTGAGTGTAAACTTTCAAGCCCCTGTTCTCAATAAAACAAAATGATGAAACGAGTCTAATTCAACAGATATGCCTGCAGAGCGCACTAAGGAAGCAGTACCACAATGCATGTAGCACCGTCTATAGAGTTACTCGAAAAATTAAAAATTCATCCTAGATTCCTCATCAAGTTGCCCACCTTACCCTACAGCTGGAGAATGAAGTTAGAAGAAAAAAGCGGTATCGAAGGCGACTGAAGAAGGAAAAGTATCCCACTGAGAGAGAATAAGAGCCGCTTGGAAGGGCAGAGAAACGAATCTAAAAGCACTACGCAGTCCAATAAAATACATGTACGTAAAAAACCATAATAAGTTTTACAAGAAGATTGTTGTGTTTCCCTAGTCTGTGTTGGTGTCACTAGCTTTCTTTCGAGCCTCTAACCCTTGGCGCCAGTGTAACGAACGAGGAGACACTCCACTAAAATTCCAAACTCGATGTCGAAACTTGAAACCAGAAAGGGAGCTTCATTTTGTTGCGTTATGGCCGATAATCACTACACTCATTCACCCGTAATGACTTGCCTCGAAATAACGTATTGTGGTCGGTAATTCATTAGTCCCTCCCCCTACCTCACCGGTCTAGACCCCAGCACTACAAAGGACCATGCGTTCTCACACACACACACACTCACACCAGCAAGAGCACTGAAGAATGCTGTCAATATCGTATTAACAGCGTTTAGTACCCTTTTAATCTCCGCCTTCACTCTCACTCGTCGACCGCCTGTCCTCGGGACAAAGCGGCAGAGGGGCCCCGGGGAGGAGCGTAAAAGGAAGACGGGCCGTGTGTCGCCGCGGAACCTGTCCGGCCCTGTCATATTACGGCGCGCCGTCCCGCGCGCACGGAGCTGGGGGAGCCGGGGTGGAGGTTATGGACGGCCGGCACGAGACGTTAATTTAGGAGCGATTTAGTCCTTAAAAGGCGCGCTGTCGCGTGTGTCGGCACGCCGGCGGCGGCTGTCGCCGCGGCTGGGGCCTCGCCGACGCCGGCCAGATAACCGCCGGTCTCCGCTACGCCTCCGCAGCCGCGGGCTCCACAGCTGCCTTATCTCTCCGCCAGCAGCTCTTTGATCTGCGCCGCCGCGCGCTCCTCCGCCTCTCCCTCTACACTCGACACAACCGACACGGCGCCGGTTCCAGCTTCTTAGTCGCTGCCCGGCTGCCATTCTCGTTAATAGTGTGTCCTCTGGGTATTCATTAACGTCGCACGCGATCTGCGGTTTCTTCTGGCAGGGGTTTTGTTCCGTTCCTCCACGACAACGATTTCTAACGAGGCAGATCACAACACGAAGTACACGCTCTCTGGTGATCCCTAAGGCGACAGGCAAAGTAACTCTTACGTAAATGCGTGGTGCCTGTTGTTTTGGCCGGTCGCTGTGACCGAGCGGATCCAGGCGCTTCCTCGCTGCTGCTAGTTCGAGTCCTGCTTCGGGCAAGGATATGTGTGCTGTCCTTAGGTTAGTTATGTTTAGGTAGTTCTAAGTTCTAGGGGACTGATGACTCCAGACGTTAAGTCCCATACTGCTTAGAGCCATTTGAACCTGTTGTTTTGGCCACGTCCGAAAGAACAGACATTACGTATTCGTGTCACTGATTCGCCTCGATGGGCGATGAAACCACCACCTTCAGGGCGGATGCACATTTGCTTTCGAACTCCAGTTGGAATCTAAAATAAGTGAGCATGGAGAACATGGGCAGGGACAGGTGGGAATGCGAGTAAGCCGGTGGGAGTGTGTCAAGATAGTCCACGCATTAGCTACAAATACGGGTGGCGCAGTGGTTAACGCAAATGCCTGTTAAGCAGGAGATCCTGTGTTCGAGTTACATTCTAGAACACATTTACACTTTTCGTCACTCATTTCGCATTAAGTCCTGGTGCAGCTAATACACTAATGGCCATTAAAATTGCTACACCAAGAACAAATGCAGATTATAAACGGGTATTCATTGGACAAATATATTATACTAGAACCGACATGTGATTGCATTTTCACGCAATTTGGGTGCAAGGATACTGAAAAATCAGTACCCAGAACAACCACCTCTGGCCGTAATAACTGCCTTGATACGCCTGGGCATTGAGTCAAACAGAGCTTGGATGGCGTTGTACAGGTACAGCTGCCCATGCAGCCTCAACATGAAACCACAGTTCATCAAGAGTAGTGACTGGCGTATTGTAACGAGCCGGTTGCTCGGCCACCATTGACCAGACGTTTTCAATTTGTGAGAGATCTGGAAATGTGCTGGCCAGGGTAGCAGTCGAACATTTCCTGTATCCAGAAAGGCCCGTACAGGACCTGCAACATGCGGTCGTGGGTTACCCTGCTGAAATGTAGGGTTTCGCAGGGATCGAATGAAGGGTAGAGCCACGGGTCGTAACACATCTGAAATGTAACGTCCACTGTTCAAAGTGCCGTCAATGCGAACAAGAGGTGACCGAGACGTGTAACCAATGGCACCCCGTACCATCACGCCGGGTGATACGCCAGTATGGCGATGACGAATACACGCTTCCAACGTAGGTTCACCGCGATGTCACCAGAAACTGATGCGACCATCATGATGCTGTAAACAGAACATGGATTCATCCGAAAAAATGACGTTTTGCCATTCGTGCACCCAGGTTCGTCGTTGAGTACACCATTGCAGGCGCTCCTGTCTATGATGCAGCGTCAAGGGAAAGGGCAGCCATGGTCTCCTAGCCGATAGTCGGTGCTGCTGCAAACGTCGTCGAACGGTCCGTGCAGATGGTTGTTGTCTTGCAAACGTCCCCATCTGTTGACACAGGGATCGAAACATGGCTGCACGATCCGTTACAGCCATGCGGAGAAGATGCCTGTCATCTCGACTGCTAGTGATACGAGGCCGTTGCGATCCAGCACGGCGTTCCGTATTACCCTCCTGAACCCACCGATTCCATATTCTGCTAACAGTCATAGGATCTCGACCAACGCGAGCAGCAGTGTCGCGATACGATAAACCGCAATCGCGATAGGGTACAATCCGACATTTATCAAAGTCGGAAACGTGATGGTACGAATTTCTCCTCCTTACACGAGGCATCACAACAACGTTTCACCAGGAAAAGCCGGTCAACTGCTGTTTGTGTACGAGAAATCGGTTGGAAACTTTTCTCATGTCAGCACATTGTAGGTGTCGCCACCGGCGCCAACCTTGTGTGAATGCTCTGAAAAACTAATCATTTGCACATCATAGCATCTTCTTCGTGTCCGTTAAATTTCGCGCCTGTAGCACGTCATCTTCGTGTTGCAGCAGTTTTAATGGCCAGTAGTGTATATTAATTCCTTTCCTTTCTCCCGCTTCCATCTTCACTTTACATAGTACAAAGTAGCTCTGTTGAGGACCTGCCAAATATTTCCGATCGTTCTTCTGACAATGAAGCCAATGCAGTTTGTGAGTCCACCATTTCTAACCTGTAGTTAGCACTGAAGGCATAACTTTTGTGAGTAACGATTCCAAGCAGGTCCATCACATGGGTGCCAAATTTAACCTACAGTATTTGGTATCCCCGGATGTCGATTCCGACGCTGGTTCAGATACAATCGTGTTCAATGTATGGAAATCCTCTCGAGTTACACCTTTAACTGCAATTTCTTCACGTAGAGCTTTGTAGTTTCCTGACATACTCGAGTTGGAGATAAGCTATGTACAAACACTGAAAGTTATGGATTGTTTTTAATAATCCTGTATTAGTCAAGATCCCAAAATTTATTTATAACTATGATAACTAGTTTCGGCTAAGACAGCTAGCCATCTTCAGATCAAATATGAGAAACATTTCCGTGTCCTATCACCAGGCTGGTAGGAGACACATTGTCATCTACATCTACATATACTTGATTACTGTGGAATTCACTATTAAGTGCCTGGCAGAGGGTTTACCGAACCACGTTCAAGTTACTCCTCTAACCTTCCTGTCTCAAACAGCGCACGAGATAAATGATTGCTTAAATACTTCACTGCGAGCTCTTACCTCTCCTATTTTATTAGAATGATTATATCTCTCTATGTGGTGGGCGCCAACAAAATATTTTCGCACTCGGAGGAGGAACTTGGTGACTGGAATTTCGTAAACTCTTGTCGCAACATAAAACGCCTTTTTTTTAAATGTTGCCACCTCAATTCATGTATTATATCCGTATCGCCCTCACCCCCATTTGGCGTTAATACAAAACGAGGCAGACTTATTTCGACTTTTTCGATGTCGCCGTCAGTCGTATCTGATGCCGATCCCTCACTGCACAGCTGCACTCCAGAACAGGGCAGACAGGCGTAGTGCAAGCAGTCATTTTAATAAACCTATTACATTTTCTAAGTTTCCTGCCAATAAATCGGAGTTTCCTTTCCCGACAATATTCTCTTGTGATCGTTCAACTTAAGTTGTAAGTAGGCTGTTTAGATTTTTATGTTGGTAACGCCACGTAGCGCTCTGTATGAAAATCACTGACTGTGCTGCGTGCAATCTGTGGCTGATTGTAATTGTTGGAATATTCGCTATTGTAGTGTTGGGCAGTTGGACGTGAACAGCGCGTTGCGTTACGCAGTTGGAGGTGAGCCGCCAGCAGTGGTGGATGTGGGAAGAGAGATGGCAGAGTTTTGAGAGCGGACGATCTGGACCTGTGTCCGTCAGAAAAAAGAAATTTGTAAGACTGGATGACGTGAACTGATATATATATTATGACTTTTGAACACTATTAAGGGAAATACATTGTTTGTTCTCTATCAAAATCTTTCAACTGCTAACTATGCCTTTCAGTAGTTAGTGCCTTCAGTAGTTAGAATCTTTTATTTAGCTGGCAGTATTGGCGCTCGCTGTATTGCAGTAGTTGTAATAACGAAGAGTTTTGTGAGGTAAGTGATTCATGAAAGGTATAGGTTATTGTTAGTCAGGGCCATTCTTTTGTAGGGATTATTGAAAGTCAGATTGCGTTGCACTAAAAATATTGTGTGTCAGTTTAGTGATGATCAGAATAAGTAAAGAAAGAATCAAATAACGTAAGAGGTTTACCAGCTCAGTAATCCATAAATTTTTCTAAGGGGTGTTTCAAAGTTATTCATAATTAGAATGCCTAAGTATTTACATTCGTGTGATTTGTCATGCAAGCGAAATTTGGCGGATTCCTTTCAGTACCTATTGTGGATGACTTCACACTTTTCATTATTGAGATTCACCAGTCGCTTTTCGCATCATAAATAAACCTTTTATAGTAATTTTGCAACTGTTTTTGATCATCTGATGGCTTTACAAGACGGTAAATGACAGTATCAATGGTTCAAATGGCTCTGAGCACTATGGGACTTAACTTCTGAGGTCATCAGTCTCCTAGAACGTAGAATTACTTAAACCTTGTGGTGTCACCGCCAGACACCACACTTGCTAGGTGGTAGCTTTAAATCGGCCGCGGTCCATTAGTACATGTCGGACCCGCGTGTCGCCACTGGCAGTGATCGCAGACCGAGCGCCACCACACGGCAGGTCTCGAGAGACGGACTAGCACTCGCCCCAGTTGTACGACGACGTTGCTAGCGAATACACTGACGAAGCCTTCTCTCATTTGCCGAGAGACAGTTAGAATAGCCTTCAGCTAAGTCCACGTCTACGACCTAGCAAGGCGCCATTAGCCTTAGATAGCTTGTATCTAAAGAGTCTCACTTGTATCGCCACAATCTCCAGATGGCTCATCAAGAACGATGTATACAAAGGATGGATTAAAAGTTAAGTATTCAAGAAGCTACGTACTTTTCTTTATAGCATTCATTACGTATCCTGTTTCAGACCTCACGCCATCCTTCGTGAGTTAGCGCCTGCATCTTGGCCGCCTCTTTCAATTAGTGTGCGTAGTGTTGGCAAGTCTGCCGACACTACAAACCTAACTAACCTAAAGACATCACACGCATCCATGCCCGAGGCAGGATTCGAACCTGCGACCGTAGCAGTCGCGGGGCTCCCAGACTGTAACGCCTAGAACCGCTCGGCCACCCCGGCCGGCTAAATGACAGTATCATCTGCAAACAATCTAAGAGGTTTGCTCAAAGTGTGTCCTAAATCGATTACATAGATCAGGAATAGCAAAGAAGCTACAACACTTCGTTGGGAAATACGCCGGATATTACTTCTCACAATATTATGAAAAGTGTAGATCCCTACTCACCACATAGTGGACACGTTTAGTCGCAGACAGGCACAACAAAAAGACTGCTAAACTACTGCGCTCTCGCCCTAAAAGCCTTCCTCTGAATACACACAGACATACATACATACACACACACACACACACACACACACACACACACACACACACACGCCCATTCACGCAAATGCAGCTGTCACACATGATACCACTGAAGGCTTTTTGGCTGAGAGCTCACTAGTTTAGCAGTCATTCTGTTATGTCTGTCTGCGGCCCACCATTTCCACTTATGGTGAGTATCAATCTATTTTTTTTTATAATATTGTCTTTATTAGATCTTGGATTTTTCCTTTGTCAGATATTACTTCTGTTTTACTCGATGACTTTCCATTCATTACTACGTACTGTGACCTTTCTGACATCAATAAATTACATGCTGTTAAGCAAAAGTATGTAATTTTCTGGTGACAATGTGTTCCTTCCGGCCTGGTGATTACACCAACAGTGTTCGTCATATTCGATCTCAAAATGGCTAGCTGTTTGAGCCGAAACTATTTTTCATGATTAGAAATATGTTTTGCGATCTTGGCTGATAAGGAATTGTTTGTATCTTTCATCTGGGGTAAGAGTGTTTAACAAGGAATGTCACAACATGAAGCACTTTTTGCATTGAGATACCCTGGGAGTTCATTCGTAATAGATCTGTCGAGGGGATACAAAATTTTACCGGCGAAACATCAAAGTACACCACGCAGATTGCAGTACCATCATTTAATCCTCTTCATCACAACTGTGCACGGTGTGAAATATTTCCTAAGGCACAGTTACAACATGACCACTGACCACTGCCGGTTTAAATGCGCCTGGTGGCATTCGGACCACTTAACGCAGCGAGGAAAATACATGAGCGAAGCAGAGGCCAATGGGCCACTAACGTGGAAAATCACTGACTTAAGCAACTTTGACATAGAACAGTTTATTATGGCCCGGTAACTGAGAACGAGTATCTAAGAACTGGTGAAGCTAGACGGCTGTTCGAATGTTACTGCGGAGAAGATCTATGGGAAGTGGTTGAAAGATGGTAAAACCATGAGCAGACATGGCCAGTTTGAGAACAAGTTTGCACTCATGCAATTTTTCATTTCCCCACTCCATTTTTCCCATACACTTTCCCCCGTGGCACTTTTTCCTACTGTGATACACACGGTATACGAACCTTATAGCCGGCTGGGGTGACCGAGCGGCTCTAGGCGCTACAGTCTGGAACCGCGCGACCGCTACAGTCGTAGGTTCGAATCCCCCCTCGGGCATGAATCTGTGTGATGTCCTTAGGTTAGTTAGGTTTAAGTAGTTATTAGTTCTAGCGGACTGATGACCTCAGAAGGTAAGTCCCATAATGCTCAGAGCCATTTTTTTCCAAACATTGTAATCGAGTACCTCAGCGCCCTTCTTAAGTTTGTCGCCCCAAGCATCCACTACTAACTGCGTCTCCTCCTGCACAGAAATCATACAACTGTGACGCCTCTAGCGCCTCTCTCAGGTTGGCACCCCAAGCGGCGTCTTCTATGGCTTAGGGCTTTAAAACAAATTTGCGTGTTGGTTCACAAATAACAGAAATAGGGGATTGGAGGTCTACCCGCTCTGTAAAGTAGAATAGGCAGCGATCTGTGGCAGACCTGACGACAGCGTAATGTGCTGGTGAATACATGTTTCAGAGAGCACATTGCTGAACTTGTGACTCTGTAATAGACGACCCTTTCGTGTTCTCGTCTAGTCCTAAAGAAATTTTCAGTGTCACGACCGGAGTGAGCACGGTATCATGGAGATTTGATCGTGGATCCATCGGAGAGCGTCTCCTGCGTAACATTGCACGGAGTTAGGGCAGCTGTTCGGCCGTCTAGGTTTGTACTGAAGACAGGTGAAATTACTTGTTTGGCTGGGTGCGAGGCGGCAGGGCGATAAGTGTGCTCGGCTACTTCAGACGAGCTCAAATATAAAGGCGGTCAGCACAGGGCCAGATGTGGGTAAGCCCAGGGAACGGAGAATTTGGACGGTGGTTCCCCACATGTCTAGGTACATCCAACGAAATAATGATTTATTGTAATTATAATGAAAATATTGTAAATTGCTGGGTAATAGCCAAGGGAATTTAATCTACACTACTGGCCATTATAATTGCTATACCACGAAGATGACGTGCTACAGATGCGAAATTTAACGGACACGAAGAAGATGCTATGATGTGCAAATGATTAGTTTTTCAGAGCATTCACACAAGGTTGGCGCCGGTGGCGACACCTACAACGTGCTGACATGAGAAAAGTTTCCAACCCATTTCTCGTACACAAACAGCAGTTGACCGGCTTTGCCTGGTGAAACGTTGTTGTGATGCCTCTTGTAAGGAGGAGAAATTCGTACCATCACGTTTCCGACTTTGATAAATGTCGGATTGTAGCCTATCGCGATTGCGGTTTATCGCCTGCGATGGTGTACTCAACGACGAACCTGGGTACACGAACGGCAAAACGTCATTTTCTCGGATGAATCCATGTTATGTTTACAGCATCATGATGATCGCATCGGTGTTTGGCGACATCGCGGTGAACGCACATTGGAAGCGTGTATTCGTCAACGCCATACCGGCGTTTGACCCGCCGTGATGGTATGGGGTGCCATTGGTTACACGTCTCGGTCACCTCTTGTTCGCATTGACGGCACTTTGAACAGTGGACGTTACATTTCGGATGTGTTACAACCCGTGGCTCTACCCTTCATTCAGTCCCTGCGAAACGCAACGTTTCAGCAGGATAATGCACGACCGCATGCTGCAGGTCTCAGGTCCTGTACGAGCCTTTCTGGATACAGAAAATGTTCGACTGCTGCCCTGGCCAGCACATTCTGCAGATCTCTCACCAACTGAAAACGTCTTGTCAATGGTGGCCGAGCAACTGGCTCGTCACAATACGCCAGTCACTACTCTTGATGAACTGTGGTATCGTGTTGAAGCTGCATGGGCAGCTGAACCTGTACACGCCATCCAAGCTCTGTTTGACTCAATGCCCAGGCGTATCAAGGCAGTTATTACGGCCAGAGGTGGTTGTTCTGGGTACTGATTTTTCAGTATCCTTGCACCCAAATTGCGTGAAAATGCAATCACATGTCGGTTCTAGTATAATATATTTGTCCAATGAATACCCGTTTATAATCTGCATTTCTTCTTGGTGTAGCAATTTTAATGGCCAGTAGTGTAAAAGTATCGATAGCAACGACGAAATGGCAGTAGCTGTGCCGTTGCGTATCTTTGCTTACGTAGAGTCTCCGTCGCGTTGCGGGCAGAGAGGAAGCAGAGAAGTTTGAGTCATGAAAGAGTGCGGCAGTGTTTTTAGGGCGCTCCCGCTGACGCGGGGTGCAGCTATGATCACGCCAGTGTAAGCGCGCCTAATTCGTTAACCCACGAGTATTGAGACCACGGCAGGAGTGGACAGGCGGAGGAAGCTGCAATTCTTACTATTGCCTGCCTCACAATTATCCGTGAAGATGGAGACGAGTCGGGGTTCTCATCCAGCAGCAGCACCAGCGGCAGCTCAGCATTGGCTCAAAAATAGTTCAAATGCCTCTGAGCACTATGGGACTTAACATCTGTGGTCGTCAGTCCCCTAGAACTTAGAACTACTTAAACCTAACTAACCCAAGGACAGCACACACATCCATGCCCGAGGCAGGATTCGAACCTGCGACCGTAGCAGTCGCGCGGTTCCGGACTGCGCGCCTAGAACCGCGAGACCACCGCGGCCGGCAGCTCAGCATTGTCGTCGGCTACATTCTTCGTCGTCCGCACAGCTACAACATCGTAAGACTAAGACATAATTACCAGGCATGGACCCTTCGCTTACTGTGCAATCACCCAGTGTCGTAAGAACATGAAAATTGATTAACTATTTACTGCCAGATTTGTTTGTTTGCTAACGACCATCTCAGTCTAAATTTTCTGACTCAGTAACTGTTCATTCTTGTATTGCATAACAGAGTCTTAAGTTATTTGCAATTTTAAGTATTAACTTCATTCACATAAAGCGACGTAAAATTTCACTGGTAAAATTAATAACTAAAGATATAGCACAAATCAAGAGTGCACAATTTCATTTATTCCGTATTTAGCTTAGCGAGTGACTTCTGCTGCCTTGGTATATCTTTTTATTGTAGTTACTTTAAAATTAAAATCAGTTATTCTTTTGCTTAAAGTGAATTCAATTCAGTCTTTCAGAAATCAAAAGTACATTGCTTGCCTTTTTCTAAATTTTGCATTACGTTACACTGCACTTACTGAAAGTCATTTTTTACATAACGAAGTTTACGTTAAGCCAGTCATTTATTTAACCGGTAACTCCATTTAATTTTACTTTAAAAATTTAGTATTTCAGAATAAGCAATTGCAATCTCAGTGCTTTCTGATTCATTTATTTTCTCGTGAACTGTTGTGCTGTGGAAAAGCGTGACAACCTTCTGTTGATTAGTGCTAAAATTCCTTTGCCATTACCTTTCTAAAGATTCCTGGTATTCATTGCCCCAGCGTGCTGGCAACCGTTTAATTATACCTTTTTAGCTAATCAGTGTTTTCTTTGCATTATGAGTAATTTTTGTAGTAAATATTAAGTGATACCCTTTTTCCCCTGTGCGGCTCGTGAGCATTTGCACTATATTCCGCCCATTTCAAAATTATTATCAGTATTGAGTTTAAGTTTAGAATCGGTTCTTCTTTTATAAAAGTCTGTTGTACACTTTCCTCCAACTGACGGGTGTTATTTTCCTTCGGTAACTATAGCCTTACTCACTGTAAAATTTCACTAGGCATATGCGACCACGGTCAATTACGACCGCAATGCAGTACGCGGATTAGGAAAAGGATCATTGCAAGGTATCATCACTGAAAACTACACATCTGTATCTATTTTATTTACTGATTTATTACGTTTTTAATCTTCTTCATTATGCAAATGTCTGTCAGAACATTGTATTCTCCATAATAACACGGTAACTGAATGCAGCATGAATGCCTCATATCTTGTCATGCTTGTGTAGCTATTTAATGAAAATTTTACTATTTCTGCCAATAACTTTATAAATGTTGACTGAAGGTCATATTAAAAAACCACTCTAATTTGAAATTGGTCAGTCTCATATATTAGCTGATACCACCACTGAAAAGAGTACCAAATGACGTTGCTATCAAGCAGGCCTAGGTAATTGTTTAAGCGATTTAGTGGGAGCACAAATGTGCAAGAATTTTGTCCTATTAATTCAGAAAAACTATTGCTTGTACTTATTGCAAATGGTCTGAGTGTGATCGGACGTTTACAACATTCCTTTTATTAAATATTGTTATTGTTTATTAGTTTAGTGGCGAAAGTGGTCAAGTTGGGTCAAATCATGTCTACAGAATACATGGCTCGAAGAAGGCAGATCTCCCTGAAGTAACGTGAACAGAAATTCTGGATAGTGAACGGAAGCTAGAATACTTTAACTTTCAAAAGGACTTTAACTTTCACGAAGTCTGACTGTACTCCAGCTCAGAACACTAGCTTCTTTGGCTGACGTTACAGAATTAAAACTAAACGGAGGATGAATTTGTTCTCTTTATCTCTTGTGTGTTGGTGTGTAAATCGTCATGGTAATCTCTAAATTACGAGGGTCGTCCACAAAGTAAGTTCCGTTTCTATTTCTATCCGCGGCAGCGCTACGATCGCTGTTCCGAGCTTGCGCGGCAGTTACTCTGACTCAAGGAAAAGACATGTGCGTCATTTCAGGTCGCTGCTGCCGACGTGTGGTTTGTCGTGCTTCTTTATAATGTCAGCCGTAATTGAAAATGAGGCCAGGTGTGAAATCAGATCTGTGATTAGTTTTCTAAATGCAAAGAAAGTTAAACCAAAAGGAAATTCATCGGCAAATCTGCGAGGTTTACAGACAAAATGCTATGAGTGATTCAATGGTTAGCAGATGGGTCAGACTGTTCAATGAAAGACGTGATAAAGTGCACGATGTAGAACGAAGTGGACGCCCGTCTGTGGCTACTGATGAACTGGCACGCGTTTGATTATCCTCTGTACAGCCCGGACCTCGCTCCCAGCGACTTTCATCTCTTCTTACACCTGAAATCTGTCCTTGTTGGTCAACACTTCAAAGATAATGACGAGCTGAATGAACATGTTACCACATGGTTGAATACAGAGGCTGCAACCGTCTATGAAAAAGGCATACAAAAACTTGTGCCACGCTATGACAAGTGCCTACAAAATTTCGAAAGCTATGTAGGAAAGTAGTTTAACAGTTGTAGATTTTTGTACAATAAATATTTTTTTCTGTATCTATACACTTTTGTTTTGTATACCCAAATGGAACTTATTTTGTGGACGACCATCGTATTCTGAGCTGGCGAATAGTCCGTTCATTCTGATCACAAAATGGTCTTAGTTTTTCGCTCGCTACCATTACTGTAACGCACTTAACGCAATTTTATGGCCTTTTAATAAGTTTATCTTCCTGGCTGCTCTATAGTTGATTATTGTAGGACTGCTTTCCGTTTACGTGACATTATGTACTTGAACAAATATTATTCAACATAATTGTCTTGTGTCATCTACATCACTTTCAGACGTTAGAAAAAAAAACCTTTTATTAATTATTTATGTATCTTTTACTCACTATATCTGATTATTACATTAATTCGCAATTTTATCCACTGCATTGACTATTGGGCTGTAGGATGAAAGGTACATTTTATTTGCAGCGAGTTTAGCTGCACTGCATGAAAAAGGATGTGTGTGGCTCGACGCTACAACTTTATTGAGCCATCGGTTATAATCAGGGCCATGCGTAGGTCAATTACCTATGTATATCAACACCGAGGTAAAGCCGCACCAGGTCGGATGACTCATGTTTCTCGCTGCACGAGGTCCACGGTCGTGTTCGGACTCGCCGATATCCAGACGAACGGCACCTTGGTACATGAACTGTCTGACCGATGCGACCTATGAGAACACTATGCTATGGGAGACATTCGCTGGACTTCAGTGGGTCTTGTGGCAATAATGATAGCTGTGGACTACATGAACATAAATGCCGATCACCTGCATCTCTTCATGCTTTATGTCTTCCCTGTTGTCAAAAGCATCCTCCAGCTGGCAAACTGCCCGTGTCACCAGGCCAGATTCGTGATGTAGTGGTGAGGGGCATGTTAGTGAACACAGGTTGACATCTTGGCCACCAAATATGACTGATCTGTAACCGATGGAATACATCTGAGAAGCTGTCAGGCACCATCTCTGTGGCTGCAAATCACTGCCCGTAATTTACGATAATTGCGTGACCTGTCGACAAACGTCCAAAGGGGACGTCTCGTCATGTTTCGCTGAAATTCCCCGCGGTTTAGTTGTCCTGGCAATTCAGTGATGCAATTACGTATTCCCGCGTGCAATATTTAGTGAAGTTTGAAGAATTTCAGCTGTAATGGGCTGGGGGACAGCGACATGATCAGTCATTTAGCTACCATCTTCAGTACGCTGGCTTTTCGGGCGACATTTTCGTGGTGTGAGGAGCCCTCTTGGACACTGTAGGGACATTTTAGGAAGGGTTGGGGAAATGGGTCGTTTTTCCTACGGTAGCGCACTCTTCCTACGGCCTCCAGGATAACCAGTTGTGAAAACTGGAAATCACTGTGTAGCACAGTGGTACTGCTTCGCAAATTACTAGCTTGGTTTCCATGTGCATGGCATTTCAGTTTATTAGGTCGTGGCCACGATGGACTTCCTGAATATAATTTGGCATTAAACTGTGGATCTGAAGAGATGAGATAATGCAAGTCCAGCAACTCAATGGCTGTGTCAAAATACGCTGTGATCCAGGTGAATGCCTGCTGGAAACATGCACGCCCCAAAAACGCAGGCCAGGTGGGACAGTATTACGCTTTGGGGGACACTGACGTGGTTTCCCTTGAGGCCTGTGGTAGTAATCCAAGGCACCGTGGCAGCTGTGGGCAGCATGAGCATTACTGCGGACAACCTGCACCCCTTCAAGCTTGCTGAATTTCAAGACGACGACGACATTTTGCAGCAGGATAAATGCACGTTCCAAAAGGTCATCAACGTCCTATAGTGGTTTCAGGAGGATGTTAGTGGATTCACATTGATGTCTTGGCCACCAGATTCGCCTGACTGAATCGAATGGAACACACGCGGGACGCTATCAGGCACCAGCTCAGCGTGTATATACCGCCTAGCCGTAATTTACGGAAATGTGTGTGGACGTTCCGTTGGAGCCGTATACCGAGTGGTTAGAATTACAGTGAAGCTACACACAGAGGTCCAGTGTGGGCTGTAATTATCGTATGGCGGCGAAACTTGGTAGACATTCTGATGCTTTAAGGCGGAACCAATTTACGTGAAAAAAATTAGTTTCAATTTTGGGCCACCAGGTGCAAATCTGGCGCTATGGATAGAAGACATACGTTGAAACCTTCCCGTCTCTATATCTCTTTTGTTACGCAACCTTCCCTTCTACAATAAACTATGAAACCTTCCCTTAGGATTTCTATCTCTTGCTTAATAATACAAATGAAATATTCCCTTTGAAATTAATTCTCTTTCTCAATCTTCGCATACAAATTTAAATGCTGCTTATTAAAAGCGATTTTCTGATTATTTCGACGAAAAATAGAATGTGTCGTCGTCGTGACCCTCAGTCGTTAACTGCAATAACTCAAAACTGTTCCTTACCTTTTTTACTGTTACTGGATCGCCATCTGACTGCTACATCGAACTGCGACATGACTATACTTACTCTGTTTTACTATACTCTGTTAGCTGCTGGTGGGTTGTCATAATAAGTGGCTGCATTTATTACCAAAGCTGACGTTATTCTTTAATAGCAAAGGTGACATTTTTTAATTAATTTGACTGAAGTTAAGTAATTCATAGTTAAACTTTTTCTTGACAACAATAAAATTTTGCAAAGTTTTACGTTGATGGATTTTGGGATGGATTATAATCAGTAATGCAATATTGCAGGCAAAAATTAATTATATTCTGAATGAAATGATTTTACAAACGTTCAAATGGGGCTTACTTTTTACAATACTCTTACAACTAGCATTGCGCAAACATACCTTCAGTAGTCTTGAGTTTCTCAAAAAAATCATTCAATAATATTAGTTCCTCTTATGACAATAGTTAGCTTTTGTCTCTGTACATCCGTTCGTAGTCTCTTGTAAATCATTGCTGGTGGCTGGCAGGCACACCGCTCCTCTCAACCTCTCGCTTCAGACCTGCTACCGACTCGCTTCACATCTCGCTTGCTACTGACTTCCTACGAACGCTAAAGTGCGGTCTCTCCCGCCAACAATGCTTTCTGGTGCAGACAGTCCCTGCTACCATTACAAAATTTATCAATGGGCAGTCTTTCCCGCTCTTTTTTTAAAATGTATCCATACGCGGTCTCTCCCGCCCTTTTTAAAATGATATCAATGTGTGGTCTCTCCTGCCAACAATACTTTGGTGCAGACATTCCCTGCTATCACAATTATTTCCAACATGACAAATATCAATTATTCCTACTTAATCCTATTAATGAAATATAAACATCTTTCATAAATTGTGGTTTGACAATAGCCAATAGAAATATACACGTCTTACAAAGTATAGAATTGTTTCCATATATAATGAATTAGAAAGGGGGAGCGGCCAGAAAAGATTAAACAAGCGAGAAGGGTATAATGTTGATTTTATTATTAACCGCTGCTTACACAATTTGTTCAGTATGAGCACTGAAGACGTAAGCGAGTTGCTGCATCCGTAAAACAATGTGTTCGACTGTTGCCTGCAGCAGTTCCGGTGGAATCTAAGCAATGTGTTGTTGTATACCAGGCTTCAGATCAGGTTCGTTTAGATATCCCCAGAGCCAAATGTCAGGTTGTGTTGCACGCAATGCATCTGGAAAACCTGGAGATAAAACGTTCGTGGAAGGTGGCTCTAACCAAACCTTTCAATGGGCGAGCGAAATGAGGTGATGCTCAATCTTGCATGAAAACAGGGGATGCCACACAGCTGCGGTCTTCCAAAGCAGGAATCAGATGCTGTACAAAGAGGTCCGATAACGTGCAGATATCACGGTACACCTGACAAGCCCTCTGGGTGTATTCTCTTCATAGAAGAATGGACCGAGAATAAAGGTGCACGAGAATTCACACCATACAGTCACGTACGGTGAGTTTAACGGCTCTTCGTGAGCGGCTTAACAGCAACATCATCAGAAATTCTGTGTATTCACTGCAACCTGTATTGTAAAATGTGCCTCGCCACTCCATAAAATATTGCTCTGCCACATGTCATCAACTTCAGTCGGTGCCACAAACTGAAGAGCAAATTCAGGACATTGCTACGGATCACGAGGTTCCAGTTTCTGCGCCGTCTTGTACGAGTAACAGTGCACAACAGACCGCAAAATGTCTGTACTGTCGGCTTTGAGATGAACAATCGTCGTGACAGTGCATGAACACCAGCAGTACCCGATGCACGAGCTGTACGTTCAGTTACAGCAACAGCGACCTCGTCAATAAATTCCACCGGGATAGGACGTCTTCTTCTTCCAGGTGCCACGAGATCGGGCCTCTCCTCAGACCTTTCACTCGGCGATTAATCTCTCAAAGAAACAGTGCCATTGCTGCCGTTCACATAACACAATTTCTTGTACAGAGAACGGACTCTCTTCTCGACAGACCTACTGTTCACTCAAATTATGGATTTTCAAATGACAGCGGGTAAGTCATATCGTCATACAAACAGCGTACAGCGCCCGATTTGCACATGGTGGTCAAAGCTGGAATTAATTTGTTTTCCAATGAAAACCAGTTCCGCATTAATGTATTACTATATTTAGCAAGTTTCGCTGCCATACGGTAATTCTAGCCTGCACTCCACCTCCGTGACCAGCTGCACTTTAATTGTACCCACCTAGTACCACCAGAAAGCCAACGGACTTGCCGCAGTGGTAACACCGGTCGCCGTCAGATCACCGAAGTTAAGCGCTGTCGGGCTGGGCTAGCACTTGGATGGGTGACCATCCGGTCTGCGTAGCGCTGTTGCCAAGCGGGGTGCACTCAGTCCTTGTGAGGCAAACTGAGGAGCTACTTGACTGAGAAGAAGTGGCTCCGGTCTCGCAAACTGACATACGGCCCGGAGAGCGGTGTGCTGACTACATGCCCCTCCGTATCCGCATCCAGTGACACCTGTAAGCTGAGGATGACACGGCGGCCGGTCAGTACCATTGGGCCTTCATGGCCTGTTCGGGAGGAGTTTAGTTTTAGTTTAGTTTAGTACCACCAGAAACCTAACAAGGATGTGCTGAGGCTATGCCACGCAGAATCGCTACTGCACTGTGTTCCGATGGTGCACCAATACGCTATGAAGCAGGCTGTCATCCAGAAAGAACCTTTGCAGCAGTACAGCTTAGAGTTAAAACTATGTCACACTTTACAAACAAAGAGAGTTCAACCTGTGTTAATAGCTGCAAGCAAAGGAAGAAAACTGAATGATTTTTGAACGTGCTACTTTGTGCACTGAATAGTGATTCCAGTCCTGGTTCAAACACCATTTACGGTGCAATTTACCCGCTGGAAGAGTAAGTGGATACCTGAGTATTTTCTGGGTAATAAAAGTTTTCTGCAGAGGGGATGCAGTTGAGCGGGATCGGAAACGTATAATTAAGTCCAGAAATTATTATTATCATAAAAAATTTACGTTTTTATACAACAAAAAGCACAAATTTAACACAAATTTTCAGAGGAGAAAATAACTATCGAAAAGTAATTCCTTATTTAGATTTTCTACTACGCATCGATACAAAACTTGGTGATATCATTTGACTGAACTGTTTTGCATTTTCAGTTTCGTCATAAATTAACTGCTATTCAGCTGTCCCATTCACTCCTAGACATTAATTTATCTTAACACAGTGGCGCCGCTTCCTTCTACTTAGTCGCTGGAGAACTGCCATTCCCGTTAATACTAGTCCTCGGAGCATTCATTAAGGTCGCACGCGATGCACCGTTTTTGTGGCACGGTTTTGTGTCTTTCACTCTCGAGAACGGCATTTAACGAGGCACATCAAAACCTACGAGCCGCCTTACTCTTCGAAGAGCCCCAGGGCGACATGCAAACCAGCTCCGTTTCTGTGTCTGTTAGCGCAAACATACTTCCTCTGCAGCTGAAAAAACGGTGTTAGGTTTACGCTAACATAGCCTTGTGAGTTTCTGCAGTGGAATCTTTATTCTTGAGAATATTTAGAAGGAATATCGATGCAGAACTTAGGTGTATTGACCTTGAAATTGCACACGTTTACTTTGAAAACCCCCTCTTCGTTCCTTCCCCTTTTTACAAAAGTTAGCAGCAGATTCACACCTTTCAACAGTATTTGGTGGAATCTACTTGCCCGCTCGCGTACTCGGGACACGATTATTTTCACCAGAAAATCAGAATCTTGTGAAACTATCACACCACAGAAAGACGCTGAAAAAGCAGAACAACCTCTCAGGTAAGAGCAGAGTGATTAAGGGAGGGTCGCCTCATCAAATTAATTGTAGTACAGTTCGAATGAAAATAATCACTAAAATGAAAATGTATTTATTGACTCAAATTAATTTGATGCTCACATCAAATGTCTGCCGCCAGCAGAGAGATTAAGGGAGGGTCGCCTCATCAAATTAATTGTAGTACAGTTCGAATGAAAATAATCACTAAAATGAACATGTATTTATTGACTCAAATTAATTTGATTCTCACATCAAATGTCTGCCGCCAGCGGTGGTGGATGTGGGGAGAGAGATGGCAGAATTTAGAGAGCGGACGATCTGGACGTGTGTCCATCAGAAAGAGTAAATTTGTAATACTGGATATCATGGACTGATATATATATATTACTTTCGAACATTATTAAGGTAAATACATTGTTTGTTCTCTAACAAAATCTTCATTTGGTAACTGTGCCTATCAGTAGTTAGTGCCTTCAGTAGTTAGAAGCTTTTATTTAGCTGGCAGTATTGACGCTCGCTGTATTGCAGTAGTTCGACTAACGAAGATTTTTCTGAGGTAATTGTAGGGATTATTGAAAGTCAGATTGCGTTGCGCTAAAAATATTGTGTGTCAGTTTACTGTTGATCAGAATAAGTAAAAAGAGAAATGTCTCAGCTGTTTGAAAATCATATAACGTAAGAGGTTTACCGGAACTGTCATTTATAATTTTCCAAAGGGGACGTTTCATATGTCGACCCTTAGCCGAGGATGCCTCTCTAGAATCTTCTGCTTTCTTCTTGTGGTTTGTGTAATTAGTGTGGCTACTGCTCGTTGCTAGAGCGTAATTGTACAGAGAATTTCCTTTGAAGTTTTAGTTTTTCATTGTTGTGTAGTAAAACAGTTTTGGCATGCATGTAGATTGCACCAAGTATTTCGCAGCTGCGCTTGCAATTAACTAGATGCTATATTAAGTGCTATGTTAATGTGTTTTCTTGTTTTTGCCCTTCGAATTGTGCTTTTCTTGTTATCGTGTGAAATACGTGATAATTATGGCGTGTGAAAAACGTAACACTAGGCTCCAAAGTACATTGAGAAATGATAGTGACGACGAGCGTAGCTTATCAGCACCACCGTGTAATGAATTAACAGACATTCAAAGTAGTAATTTGGTAATTGCGCATAGGGAAATGGACTAGGCGGCAAATAATGGTGTAGAAACAATTAGTGAACAGGGAAGCATTATCGATCGATCGATCGGTCGGCAACAGCTCGACTTAGGATTCCGAAATGACAGGACAAAATTATGAAAATACTGTAGATTCAGGTTTTGCGTCCTCACCTTTTTCTCAATTAAGTCAAGATACATCTTCTGCTTTTCAAAATGGAAATGTTGCCGGTGCAAATGCACTGCCGAGAAGCGTAGAGGAACAGATTCCAGACACTAATACATTATTATTGCAATTAATGCCACAAATCAAACAAAATCACAGACAAAGACAGCAACAGCTTCAACAGTTAGACACCATGGAACAACACCAGAGACACACACAGCAACAGCTTCAAAAGTTTGACACCATGCTTGAACAAACACGTGAAGCTTTAACTACTGAGTTACTTAAAATCGAATCGAAATGTCAAAAAGTATGTAATGACGTAAATCACAAATTTGTGAGCATTTTCAATCTATTTTTTCGGGGCATGAAATGCATTACAGAATCACGAAGTAGCCACAAAAGAACTGCATACTGTTGTTCATGAAAATCAAGAGACCTTGCGGGCTAAAATTGACTCATTTGCATCTACGATTCGGTTATGCAACTTGCAAAAACTCAGGAAACCTTAAAGGACACAGTAGATACTCTGAAAATTGGTTCAGAAAGACACATGGAGGAAATTAGTTCATTATCAGAGAAAGTAGTCGAACTTTCGGATCAGCCTAATAATTTATCTACGAAGGTAGATGACAATCTGAATGACACAAGACAGGTACTCCTTAATGACACAGAAGAGTACGAACAACTTAAAAATTCAAACAAAATCAGAATCAAATTATTGCGCAACACAAAACAGAAATCCGGGAAGTACAAGATCAGTTGGCACAAGTAATATAAGAATTACATATTTCAGAGGAGACTCGCGCTCCAACACGGGAAGAGGGACTTAGAAATACGGAAAGCCACAAAATAATAACACAGGGCATTTCGGAAATTATGAAATAAATTGGCAAGGTGCACCGAATTTTGAGATGGAACCGCCGACACGATGTAACAATGACCGACTGCGACTCGCCGACACGGCGACTTTGACTATAAGCTGTTCATTACTACACATAAATTCAAATCACTTAAGAACTCTGGCAACAACATTCATCCACAAGAGTGGCTTCATCAATTCTCTCATTGTTGTCCTCCCAACTGGTCATTAGAGCAGAGTTTAGAATTTATGTGTGGCTATTTAGAGAATGAACCAGCAGTAAGAATACGATCGGTCATTCGCGATTGTCACAATGAAGGAGATTTGTATCATGCCTTCCTCTCAGCATATTGGTCTCAAGCAACTCAAGACCGAGTAAAACATAGCATCATAATGATGAAACACTTTGAACAATATGAAATTTCCAGTCTTGTCAAATATTTTGAAGACATGTTGCACAAGAATCTGTACCTGTCAAACCACTACAGCCCGTCAGATCTCATCCACATTTGCTTAATCAAATTGCCTGAACATTTAAGACATATTGCGAGGTGCCAGGGCTAGCAGTGTATTTAACACTAAATTCTTCTACAATCTACATATGTAAATGATGCTCTAAGCCCCCCCTATTCTAACTCCGACTTTTGCTGTTGCACATGGATTAAAAAGATACGCGAACAGACTGTAATCAACCCTGCAAGTGGAGTAGAAAAGAGTTTGGCACCTGCAATAATTTAATTTGATAAATAAGTTAAATAAAGGAAGGTTTCATTAACGTAGTGAGAAATGATAGGGTTGCTCTACCGATTAACTGAATGAAAGTTCTGTCCAAAATAACAATATGATTTATTAAGACTAAACACAAAATAATAAACTAAAACACATGAAACATTTACAATACATCAAATTGGCTCAAATTGGATACTCAAATAAACGCTGTGAAGGTGAAGTTGTCCCTAAACTAGATTGTGACGTTTATGACGAAGTGGTATGTGGAGCCAATTCCTTGCAACTCAAATCTTAAGAGAGACACACAGCTAACCCAACATTAATTGTTGCTACATTAATGAGAACTCAGACAATGAACACCCAAGATAGAACAAAATTAGAAAAGACGAACAGGTGCGCTCTGCTGAGCTCTGATTATCGCCTAGTCAAAATGGCTGCTGTTCCGGTGCTGCGGACGTACATTACCAAGCTGTCTTCTTAGCTGCAAGGACACGATCTGGCGTACTGGCAGCGATGGCTGGTTGCTTCGACGTCCCGTCGTGGTGATGATATTGTCGCGAGTATAGCCCGAAACAAATTGTCCTGGTCTGGTTGTTCCAGACTAAAGACTTCCTAGCAATACAGATGCGCCTCTGAGGGAGACAAAGAAGGCTCGCCACACAATCACTGACGGTACAGTGATTGATTTTCACAAGCGAAGTCACACCGTAACTCCGATACAGTCAACTTTAGCCAAAACTGCCCAAGACAGACAACATAGGCCGCTTGTACGCAGAACGCTCAATTGCCAACTGTACTTGGAAAGTTACGTTGAAGTCGAAACTTCAGCAACTTCGTTAAACAGTTACAATCAAATAAAAGTTTATTAGACAGCCAATGGAAGGCAGGCTGTCCAGAACAGCGAGAGCTCAGTGTTGTAACCTACTCTGACTGAAAGGCGAGAGCCGACTACCCACAAGAGCACCCGTACAAACCGAACACAGAACATTCCCGCCCCCACGACAGTGGCCGTGGTTAACCGTTCCAATCAGCAACTCGAAAACCGGCGGAAAATTCCACTCTATTGCCGGAGCACTACCATTCCACCAATGGAGATTCTTGGCGCCAATTTCTCCGCCGATTTTGCTACGTCACGTAGCTATGCCCTGAGCAAGCCAATCACAGTTACGATTTTGCAGAAAGCGCGGGAATTTGCCCGCCACAACTGCCTGGGTACACAAGTCATTCTCACGCCTCGCTGGTAGCCCGCCAGAAAGTGTTTTCGCTAAGTTTCTGCGAAGTAACGGAACCTCAAGCCCAGCCGCTACTTCAGGCCCCCCCGAGCGTGTCTGCCGCTATTCTACAATGTCGGCGTCTGGAAAGCATTCACTCGACTCCCTCACACCCGTCGGCTTACCCTTTCAAGATCAGCAGTGCCCGCCTGTCACCGGACCATCCGGGTGACGAGAGACGCTGTGTGGGACGCCCGCGTGTGAAGGAATAGCAACTTTTCACTGCATGCAATTAGAGAGGAAAATCGTAAGATAGAAATGTGAGAGGGGGCTCATGCCACCTCTCAATATTATTTTTCAGGACGTTGTAAAGACGACAACGAAGCTTTTCAGGGACTGTTACAAGAATTAGAAATTGACACAGACAGTTGCGGGATGCGAATACAGGAAAACAATCATTACAGGTCACATCCGACACAATTCCGCGATGCAAGAAACAATAACTGGACACGACAAGGCTATTCTTACAATGCAAATCGTGACCAAAACAGACACCACCCATATGACAACCATTGGCAGAGTAATAATAATAACAGGGAAATGATCACCTCTCCGCAGTAATGACTATGACAGAGACAATCTGAGAAACAGACAATATGGGAATCAAAATAATTATTATCAAGGGAGACAGAATAACTTCAGACAACGGTCCACCACACAGTTACGATTCTGGGAGAAATTCTGCACCACATGACCGACACAAAAGAAACTATGGAAACTACCGACATTACGACAGACCTGAATTTCATCAGAACTGGTGGGATTCAAACAGGGCAGGACCCTCTCAGCAAGGTGAATTTGTAGAAGTTAGATCTCCTAATCCCAATAATGACGCGCGCCAACAAAGAGACAGTAGGCAATGGCTCACACCGCTGGCAGCCAAGAAACGTACTTAGGAAGCTGACGACGTAACTGCCGTGGCTAGTAATTACGTAAAAATGGAAGAAGACATTAGGGACACCTTACTCCAGGAACACGATGTAAAACATAACAACATTGTATATCCTGTAATTCACATTACAGTAAATGAATTAAAATTTATGGCAGTACTTGACTCTGGCAGTCCCATTTCAGTAATTAATGAAACAGCCTTTAGCAAATGCAACAAATCGAACGATTGCCCCCACTTCCGTTATGTAAGATTAAATTACAAGGTGCAATCATTGGAATAAGTGTAGATGTATGCAAGCAAACCAACTTAGAATTCTTTTGTCAAAGCCACAGTTTCGCAATGAACTTTCTTGCTGTTCCATTACTGTCGACGGAAATTATATTGGGAGTAGACTTTTTGAATGAATACAAAGCAATCTTAAAACCTTATACTTATGCTATGCTGAAATGAGTTTAGAGAAAGAAGGTAAGTCAATAGCTTTGAAATTTGAAGATTGGCTCTCAAACCATGACGAGGAAATTAATAGGCTTTACCTCCTGTTAGAAAACAGTTCGGAATTTTCGACGGAACCTGACACTAAAAATTTTTCTGCAAGTATTGACAGGAATGATATCGATGGCATATTTGATACTAATCAGTTAATTCAGAATAAAATTCAGACAATTGAGAATTGTAATGACATTAATAGGCAGGACCTTCTTGAGATTTTACAAGCACATTCCACAGTTTTTACTCACAAAACAGGAACAATCAAGTGATTTCAATACCAATTTCGTGTTCGTGAGCATACTAAATTTTTTGTTAGACCATACGTAATTCCGGCACATTATATGGACCAGGTTAGAACAGAAATACAATCTATGCTTGACGAGGGAATTATTGAGCCTGCGGTAAGCTCATACAACAATCCATTACAAGTTGTTGAGAAGAAAAATGGATCGATCAGGCTTGTCTTAGATTCGAGACAAATCAATACTATCATCATTCCTGAAACAGACAGGCCGCAAACTGTGGAAGTTATTCATCAAAATTTTAATGGTGTAAAAGTGTTGTCTTCTATTGATCTCAGATCCAGCTTTTATCAGATCGAACTTCATCCAGAATGTAGAAAATACACAGCTTTTCTTCGTTTCGGCATTTGTTATCGATTTCAGAAACTTATTTTTGGTTTGAACATTTCTTCGGCAGCATTCAGTCGTGGGCAAAATTCCATATTACCTGAGTTCTTAAAACGCCACATCATCTTATATGTGGACGATATTCTGATAGCAGAAGTCTCATGGGAACAACATAATCGCATCCTCAACAGTGTGTTACGTATTTTTGCAGCATCTGGAATTACAGTTAACTAGGAAAAGTGTGAATGCAGTAGGACAAAGGTGAAGTTTTTGGGACACATTATTTCTTCTGACGGCATTCAGCCGGATCCTGAAAAGTTAGAAGCAATCAGAGCCATTCTAGTTCCATCCACAAAAAAACAAATCTGCAGTTTTCTAGGTCTCGTAAATTTTTACCGTCGTTTTCTGAATATGCAAATTCTAGTTTCACCAAGTTTTTTTTCTCTCACTGGAAAAAAATGCTATTTGGAACTGGGACGAACAGGCACAGCTGGAATTCAATTCTTTAAATGAAGCGCTACTTAACGCGCCAATGCTACCTCATCCAGATCTGTCACAAGATTTCTGCCTTAGCACGGATTCTTCTAAAGTCGGTCTGGGTGCCCATTTGTTTCAAGAAGCCATAGAAAATGACACTATTGTTCAGAAAACCATTGCTTTTGCTAGCCGAGTGCTAACAAAATCTGAAATAAATTATTCCGTTACTGAATTGGAAGCTTTAGCTATTGTTTGGACATTTAACAAATTCCGTTTCTTTCTTTCTGGTAAGCACGTAAAAGTATACAGTGATCATCGTGCAATACAATTTCTTATGTCTTCAAAATTAAATCATGACAGGTTAAAACGTTGGGCATTGTTTCTGCAAGAATTCCTCTTCACATTAGTCTACATTCCCAGCAAGGACAACATTATTGCGGAAGCTCTATCACGTGCACCTTCTGGGCTTGAGAAAAGTAACACAGAAGGCAACCTCGAGAAAAATTACAGTATTCTTTACATTCAGAAAGTCGCCTTTGAAAACTTCATCACCACATCTTTAAAGGACATTGCTCATGAACAAGATACAGATCCGATTTGCAAAGACATGAAAAGCAAATGGCATGAAAAGACACACACACAGATTCGGCATTATTATCTGGTTAGAAACAACATATTCTTCAAACGCTGCACTGTTGGTGATAATATGTGGGTACTTTACATTCCTGACGATTTTGTTAATAACCTTATCTGGTACATTCATTTGAGCTACGCACATTTTGGTCCAAGTAAATATTATCATATTCTTCGGACGACTTGTTATTTGAACAATATGGGAAAGAGATTTCGAAGAGTCTTGTCTTTTTGTAAACTTTGTCAAAAAGCTAAACCATCTACCATCTCACATCCTGCTCCGTTGTTTCCTATCATTGCTTCTAAATTAAAAGAATTTGCGGCTGTTGATATCTTGGGAACCCTTGTCAGAACATCGAATGGATTCTCGTATGTACTAGTCGCTGTTGAACTTACTTCAAAATTTGTTTCCCTCAAACCGTTACGTAAATCCACTGGACGGTCTGTATCCAACGCCTTTGTTAAAAATTTCTTATGTGAAGTTGGACACGTTAGTAAAGTAATTTCAGATAATGGACCGCAATTCAGATCTGCTGTTTGGTCACGCATGCTTCGGAATCATAAAATCAAACCTGTTTTTATTTCATTGTACGCACCACATTGCAACCCATCTGAACAGATTATGAAAGAAATGAATAATCTTTGCAGACTTTATTGTCACAGAAAGCATCAGTATTGGGACAGTTATTTACTCTTATTTCAAAACGTGCTCAATGAAATGCCTCATGACTCCACTGCTTTACCACATATTCTTGTACTGAAGAATGAAGAACCACCGAACAGAATCAGAGAGCTTGTACCTTTTCCGAATACACATAAACTTCGACACAAGGACATAATTGACTTGGCTATTAAAAATATAAATTCTGTAGCAGACAAATGGAGAAAACTACACGCTAAAGCAAATTCAAAGAAACCATATATTGGTCAGAAAGTTCTCATCAAAGCTAATTCATTGTCACATAAGAAGAAACACTTGAGTCACAATTTCTTTCTGATTTACAATGGACCTTACAGAATCCGACGTATACCACATGATAACTGAGTTCAAGTTGATATTCTGCGTACTGAGGAAAAGTAAGGGATTACACGACATTTCACATGCAAAACCGTTTATTGAGAGATAATCTGCTTTTTAACTTAGTCTTTGGCATAAAATTTTTTACTTCATGTTACTAGTACACTTTGTCACACTTAGAAACTGTTAACATGCAACAATTTTTTGAAGTTAACTATCCAGTCTAGAACCTAGGGAACATATTTAGACAGTAATTACAAATGTATTATCATAGTGAACAGAAGACACAGTGTAATTGTGTGTGTACATTCTTGCTTACTAGTTCCATGATTACATAACGACTATAAGGCCTACATACTTAGAACATATACTGATACTGCTAATGAGATTTTGGTTGCTGTATTTTGGTTTACTTGAAAATATATCCTGGATTTAAAGTACTTTTTGAGACATTACAGATGACTAAGTATTTGGTTTGTTTGACAGCTAGACGATTATATCACGACACTATTAATGAGTGACACAATTTATATTAATGCTTTTTCGCTGTATCTGTTTTATATCTACACAGTTTTTTTGAATTCTTCTGGAAAGTAAAACATGTTTCAGTAGTAACTTTTGTGGTATAGCTACAATGAGACAACCTTTTTCGTAGCGCAACAATACGTTACAGTATAGTACTTTCTTGATCACAGTAATGTACGTAATAACTACGATATCTATACGCATAGCATTTCACTTTTGTTTATTACGAGGAAAGTACATTGACTTATACAGAACTTTGCTTATGGACGACGATAATTACGACACTTGGCACATTTTGTACCCTTAAGTAATGACAGAGATTATCTTACAACAAGACGCACAGTTTAGTGCTACAGTACACTTACTTGAGTGATTAATTTTGCACTTAAAACATTTATTTTTAAAAATTTTTGAATTACAAAGATACAAAGAAGGTTTTCGATGATGCATTTCATTCCACTGCTGTAATCTGTAACACCTGAGGGTATAATTGGATTTATCCTTCGGGGATACACGCCTACTTTGTGTACTAAGCGTGAGGCAAGCGCTAGGAGCCCTAGCTAATATGGTATTTGCTTATACAACTTTACACATTGGTACCATATTTCTCTAACACAGAATTACCCAGCTATCTGATCATTTACCTGAGAGAGACAAACATTTTTTTTACTACGTCAGTGACACATGTTTACGCAATTACACAGTTGGATAACTTCACACTTATGAAATTGTATTTCATCTGTACTTTGTGAACTGTTCATATTTTTTCGGAACCATTATGATACTATGAGAGCTTTGAATGTTGTATTTGGTAAGGGATCATGATTTTTGAAGTACATTTGAGGTAGATGACTTCATTGAAGGTTTTGAAATTAAGAAGCTGCGATGATTTAGAGATGTGATTGATCTGTTACGATGTTATTATTACAATGACGATGTGTATTATGCTGTAGAGGTATGTTTATGATCAAGAAGCTGATGCTATATGAGGAATTTGATTACGTGTTTAGATGTATATGAATAATGAATAGAAGTTAGGGACTCTGGTTTGTGAAAAAGGATGTTGGAAACCAAGAATTGCACTTTAAGGGCTATGATGTGTGTGTCCATGTGTGAATGTATCACAACACTGCTATTCATAAGATTTCATTTCTACAATTTCTACTGTAATTTTTCGAACTGTGAAATTTTTTTATATGAGACTGTCACTGTAGCGGAAACTGCTGTCGTAAATATTTTGGTAAGAAAGCTAAGAGACCTTGACGTAATGCACTGTAGGCACCCAGCTATGTGACAGTCGCCTGGAAAAAAAGCCGTTCCATTCAGAGGCACAGCAAAAAAAGGAGAGGACATTGACCTCGCTATTGACATTTCTTCATAGGAAGCATCACAAATACGACATGCTCATAGCTCAAACATGCGATTAAACTTTGGAGAGCATAATTTTTGATATTTACTGAAATGCCTAATGAAATTATGAAAAACATTTTATGTCCATTGTTTTGCTAGTTGAGAGATTTTTTACTGCCTTATGAAATGCCATATGGCTAGTGAATGACGTTTCACGCCTTGCTTTATGCATACATTTCCTCATTTTGTTTAATATCTAGTTTTTAGCTGCACTGCAGCATTGGTTAAAATAAAATTTAATACATGTACTAATAGAAATGTTTTCTGTCTACAGACCCAGTATGTAATAATTTTATGATCTACTTTCTTAAAAAAGGGAGCACAAATAGACATTTCCCTTCACAGGAATTGCATATATAATTTTTTCAACGATTTGGCGACTTTTTGGCAGAGTAAGTTTTTGTGATGCATCACTCTAGTGTTAAGATCTGACATAGGTATTAGACATTTCCTATCTTTACTGTAATATTCTTTCTGCTTGAGCTTTATCATGTTTAGGTATAAGTTAATGCATTTGTCACTTTGTGTTACTCTGCTAAGACAGTTTTACTACAGATTTATTTTTCTTGTTGCTGCTCATTGGCTGATATTAGCTGAAATGTTGCATTTGCTTTGCTAATTTAGATATACTGCTGCTTGCTTTGCCAATTTGCATTTTTTTGTCTTTGCTGTTTGTGTTAATTGTTTTGTGCTGCTGCATTTCCTTGTCCCTTAGTTTATACATCTGAGATCAGTAGATTTAAGTTAGATTAAGATGAGGTAGGCTATATAAGAGAATGAGTTGTGATGAATTGGAAGAAATGCATTGAGAAGTTATATGAAGAAGATTTGGGCCAAAATGAGTATTGTACAATAAGAAATAATTATTTCGAAAGAGGATATGAACGAAACAGTAGGGTTTAGGGACAACAGGTGTAGATAGGACTTTTTGGGAATAATGATGAACTAAGGGAGATCTCCAAGAAGTAAAGAAAGTTTTGTTTGCAAATCAAATACGATAAATACTGCAGTAAAACAAACCCTGTCATTTCCTTTTGTGTTATTCCGCTATGTGTTTTTGTACCCTTGTGTATTTGTGTTCTTCCTGTGTTTATGTGTTTATCCGATAAGAGTTACGTTGTAGAATTTTCTAATAATTTGTTATTTACTTTGTAAAGATGTTTAGACATTATTTATTCTGTTCTGTTTTAGTGTGTGAAGTTAGTCTTCCGGAAGATCTTCTCATTTCTTTATTTATTTACTTATACCATAATTCCTGTAATACGGATATATATGTTTACTTCTATTCTTTTGTAAAGCCTGTATTACTACAAATTTTATCTGTATTATTATGATCTTTAATGATGTTTTCTGTACCTTTGTAATTGTATTCTTGGGTTGTAAATTTATAATTGTATAGACACCAGTTGTTAAAATTTTCATGTCACTGCACACGTTTCTGTTGGTCATAGTATATGCACAATATGTGAGAAGTTAAAAAAAAAGGACTGTTAGTGTTTCAACGTGTGTTGATAATTCACCAAGGGACTGGATAACAGCATTTATGGTTTTGAGGACATTTCAAAAAATTTTATTTGTGATTGCACAAGTGGTGGTTCATGGACTTCCTATATTATCTGCAAACTCTCCAATGATGATGGTGCACCTGCACAGTCACAACAGATGGCTGCTGGCCATCTCTACAATGACTGAAGTGGGTCTGCACCTTTGGTGGCCCACTAATACCATAATCTCTACCAGGGCTACAGTGGGTCTGTTCTGTGATGACCTACTTACCAATATTCTCAAAACTTCGACTGACTCTTCTGTGGGTTTGCTCTGTTGTGTCCCATTACCTGTCTGCATGTCAAGACTTAGCACTGTCTTTACTTTGGAAGGACAACACTACTTCTTCAAGAGTGTGTGGAAATCCACTACTTCCGTGTTCATTTTCGTTTACTGATCAGGACTGTCTTTATGTACTGTGAGAAAATATTTGCTTTTGACCAACATTGTATCAATAAGTGCGTGCATTTGATATATTTTTATCGTTAATATAAAAATTTTTACCAAATACTTATTTGGCACTGCCCAAAACAATCTGTAATTTTTTTTTTGGGGGGGGGGGGAGGATGGGGCTACGTAAGTAGGCTGTTTAGGTTTTATGTTGGTAACGCCACGTAGCGCTTCGTATGAAAATCACTGACTGTGCTTTGTGCAGCCTGTGGCTGGTCTGCATTGTTGGAATATTTGATATTGTACTGTTGGGCAGTTGGATGTGAACAGCGCATAGTGTTGTGCAGTTGGAGGTGAGCCGCAAGCAGTGGATGTGCTGAGAGAGATGGAGGAATTTTGGGACTGGACGATCTAGGCGTGTGTCCATCAGAAAGAGTAAACTTGTAATACTGGATATCATGAACTAATATATATATATATATATATATATATATATATATATATATATATATATATATATATATATATATATGATGACTTTTGAACATTATTAATGTAAATACTTTGTTTGTTCTCTATCGAAATCTTTCATTTGCTAATTATGCCTATCAGTAGTTAGTGCCTTCAGCAGTTAGAATCTTTTATTTAGCTGGCAGTATTGACGCTCGTGTATTGCAGTAGCTCAAGTAACGAAGATTTTTGTGAGGTGAGTGATTCATTAAAGGTATAGGTTATAGTTAGTCAGGGCCATTCTTTTGTAGGGATTATTGAAAGTCAGATTGCGTTGCGCTAAAAATATTGTGTGTCAGTTTAGTGATGATCAGAATAAGTAAAGAGAGAAATGTCTGAGTACGTTCAGTTTTGCTCAGCTGTTTGAAAATCAAATAACGTAAGAGGTTTACCAGCACTGTCATTCTTAATTTTTCTAAGGTGATGTTTCAAAGTAATCCAGAATCAGAATACAAAAGCCCACTCATAATAGAAATATTGATGGATAAAAGTGTACATAATTCGTGAAACATCGATAAAAGGAGCAACGAAACAATAAAGAGTACATGGTATACAAAAAAGCTCTAAGTGCCAAAATCATGAATTTGATGAAAACGAGTTTAAATATACTAGGAAATTAATGCTCATAATTACACTATTAATGCGTTTTATTTGAAAGTTAAGCATAGTATGAATTTAGTTGCCAAAGGATATTACATACATTGTGCTGTAATAGTCTGAGAAACTTGCTGAATGTGGAAATACAATGTAAACTTTTAAGTGCTATAGTCCATACTCAGCAAAAGATAGTAAAATTTCATTCTGATTTTGCAAAGGTGTATGTGGTTATTATTTGTAGGGTACTCCATAATTTCAATCAGATCTTTCTGTCTTTGTTCAAAGATGTGGCTTGTAACATCCAGAGCAGGTAATCACACTTTTTTCGCGTCCTGTACTTGTACGTCTTTTCTCAAGATAGGGATAGCCAGTGCGCTTCGGATATATTTAGTTTTGCTGTCTTTATTCTACTATCTACTGCTTTCTTGAAATCTAAGAAGTCAGATGACTTACTGACGATAAACGACTGTATTTGTCTTGATTTTTGTAGGTCCTTTACATCTTCTGAAACAATACATTTCTTAGCTCAAGAAAAAAATTCTGTCCTGTTATGGTGTAGACTAGCGATCAGTAATGAGACTTACCTCGTGTGCTGGACGAGATTTCGCAGAAATATATTTATTATTTCAACTTATGTATTCATTCACATCATTTTTCACATTTTTCCTCACTGCTGTGACACTATCTTCTCTTCTAATTCACCGTTTCTTTGCACTCAAACTGTTACAAACATCTGATACCTCCGTCATTTTATCTAACACTGAGAAGTAAGTGCATGGAACATAGAGCCTTTCATATGTTATCAGCAGTGGCTGTTAAACCACATAGCATCTGTTGATTGCGTTTGGTACTACATTTTCATTCGTGGCAGTTGTACCATTTTATCAGTCATTGTACTTGGTATGTAGACCCTGTTTCACACAAAACCCATAAATTCCTTATTATGGCACTTAGAACCTTTTCTATTTTAAGTCCTCTTATTTTACCTACTGTCCATAAACTTGGTTTTCAGTTCCTCAGAGAAAGGAAGCTATCAAATTACATCATATTACGTCACACGAAAGTAATGTACGACAAGCAGTTTACAAAGCAATTAACTTATTTGTTTCCAACTGATAGAGGGTATGTACACATTATTCAAATACGGATGATGAAACACTGAGTTGAGAGTACAGTCACATATCGCTCAACTTTGGTAAAGGGAAATGTGTAGTGACTTGAGGAGTAAGATTCTTGAATTTCTCTCCGTGGAGGCAGGCGAGAGCTGATGGTGCTGCGAGAAGCCTGGGTGGTCCTGCCGCTTTGAGTGCGGGACTGTTTGTTGGCCTGTGGGTATGCAGAACTGCTCGGCCGAAAGCTGGCCTGGCTTCGTTGTTCGCGCGTCAGCATGGGCCTTTGAAATTAGATCATAGCGTTCGAAGGTCTACTGAGTATTGCTGGCGTGACGGGTCCACGCATCCTGTCGGCTGATGCAAATGGGTGAAACCGCCATTTTGCCACCTATAGAGTGCAAAACTTTCCGAATCTTACATTCCGGATGTTGTCAGCCAATATGATGGGTCAGCGGCATTGGCGCTTCGATGAAAATCTGTCAGGCAATGAGTGGAGACCCACTAAATACAGTGTACCAAACTCTATAGTTTGTTAACTGTACGCAGAAAGCGACAATGGAGAAGTTTTAGCATGCTTCACATGCGTTTTGGTGTATTCAGGGAAACTGTTAATCGCACTGTGGCGAAAGTCGTGAATGTTCGCCTTCATGTCGTAGGGCTTTGAGAGCGAAGAAGAACGTAGAGAAGACAAGAGGCGGTGTGGAGACACGTGGCCGTGAGGACATGTCGAGATAGAGGCGCCCGGTCGCAAAACTACGTACTTTGCAGAGTCTTGAGTAAGTGTCGCTCACAGCATTAGCGCTACCTTTCTCTGAGCAGCTATCAATTTGCGAAGATTATTCCGCAACTTGTGTTGCTTGTTCAGTGATTTCACTTATCTGCAAAGATTTGGAAACCCAATTCCGGTATTGTAGCAATCTTCCATTTAGTTTCATGTGCCTACCAGTTGTTAACAATACATTCTGTACCAACTGAGCTTCACTAAAGGAGTCATTTATTGCATTTTTGCGTAAATCAACATGTATTCATTTGAGGCAATGACTTTGTTAAACTCATTCTGAGAGACATAACGTTTTATCTGGAGCGTCTAGAAAGCTATCTTCTTTGTTATAAATAATTCACCTCTTAGTTCAAGTAAGTAATTGTAAATCATTAAATTCTGATACTAACTTGAGGAAACAAAATCATAGATTAAATCTTAGGACTGTATTCTCTTCCATCCTAGAACAGTCCTGGACATGTGATTCAAACTAAAATATAAATATGATTGGCTTCTTTTGCATACCTAATTTGTGCTCCCTTTGTAGCAGCATTTCACTGTGAAACTGCCTCCACTACATGGAACATTTAATAACTAATAATTAATTACAATTGTTCGCATTTTTATTTACTACAGTGATGAAATCATAGATAGGTTCAGTTGGTTCAATGCTGTACGAAGTGTACACTCGCTTGTATAACGGTTCTGTGCTGAGTACGTATGGTAGGCACAGGTTCCACATTCCACAGCCGAGATCCAGCATGTCACAACGACTCTCGAAAACGTAGCATAGATATTTCAAAGTCTTCTCCCACAGACGTGCGAAACTCAAATCACTGTGTTCTGATTAACGTGAGACGTCAATAAGTGAACGAATTTACCACGTGTGATAGAAATAGCGGAAGAAGAATAACTTGTTAAGTTATTACAAGAAACTAAAATAGCGAAGTGTTTACTATGAGCAAGAACATCAGCCTATTTCACCTACCAAGACTGCGTTCAAACTAACCCCGACAACGGTCGCAAGACGACACCGCCAGAGGTCGTCCGATTACAACGGTTCGATCTCCTTCGTCTGTCTTTGGCAGGATGGAACAGACTGGGTTGGAATCTCCTCGATCACGAACTTGTGAATCTATTTTAATCTCCTTAAACATGATGGAGGCCACGACGCCTCTATGTCTGGAGACGAGGGTTGCAATGTGCTCCTAAAAAGAGACCGAATGCGTATAAATGAGCTCAGTCTGTCTCGAAAATAACGGTGTGCTATACAATCCCACCCCCATGAACCATGGACCTTGCCGTTGGTGGGGAGGCTTGCGTGCCTCAACGATACAGATGGCCGTACGTAGGTGCAACCACAACGGAGGGGTATCTGTTGAGAGGCCAGACGAAGGTGTGGTTCCTGAAGAGGGGCAGCAGCCTTTTCAGTAGTTGCAGGGGCAACAGTCTGAATGATTGACTGATCTGGCCTTGTAACATTAACCAAAACGGCCTTGCTGTGCTGGTACTGCGAACGGCTGAAAGCAAGGGGAAACTACAGCCGTAGTTTTTCCCGTTTGGACGCAGCTTTACTGTATGGTTAAATGATGATGGCGTCCTCTTGGGTAAAATATTCCAGAGGTAAAATAGTCCCCCATTCGGATCTCCGGGCGGGGACTACTCAGGAGGACGTTGTTATCAGGAGAAAGAAAACTGGCGTTCTACGGGTCGGAGTGTGGAGTGTCAGATCCCTTAATCGGACAGGTAGGTTAGAAAATTTAAAAAGGGAAATGGATAGGTTAAAATTAGATATAGTGGGAATTAGTGAAGTTCGGTGGCAGGGGGAACAAGACTTCTGGTCAGGTGACCACAGGGTTATAAATACAAAATGAAATAGGGGTAATGCAGGAGTAGGTTTAATAATGAATAAAAAAATAGGAATGCGGGTAAGCTACTACAAACAGCATAATGAACGCATTATTGAGGCCAAGATAGATACGAAGCCCACGCCTACCGCAGAAGTACAAGTTTATATGCCGACTAGCTCCGCAGGTGACGAAGAGACTGATGAAATGTATGATGAGATAAAAGAAATTATTCAGATAGTGAAGGGAGACGAAAAGTTAATATGTATGTGGTATGTGATAGTATGAAAAGGAAGAGAAGGAAACGTAGTAGGTGAATATGGAATGGGGATAAGGAATGAAAGAAAAAGCCACCTGCTAGAATTTTGCACAGAGCATAACTTAATCATAGGTAACACTTAGTTCAAGAATCATAAAAGAAAGCTGTATACATGGAAGAAGCCTGGAGATACTGACAGATTTCATATAGATTATATAATGGTAAGACAGACTTTTAAATTGTAAGACGTTTCCAGGGGCAGATGTGGACTAAAAACTAAAGAAACTGCACAAGGTGGGAATTTAAGGAGATGGGACCTGGATAAACTGTCAGAACCAGAGGTTGTAGAGAGTTTCAGGGAGAGCTTTAGGGAACGATGTACAAGAGTGGGAGAAAGAAATACAGTAGATGAAGAATGGGTAGCTTTGAGGGATGAAGTAATGAAGGCAGCAGAGGATCAAGTAGGTAAAATGACGAGGGCTAGTAGAAATCCTTGGGTGACAGAAGAAAAATTGAATTTAATTGACGAAAGGAGAAAAATATAATTGCAGTAAATTAGGCAGGCAAAAAGGAATACAAACGTCTCAAAAATGAGATCGTCAGGAGGTGCAAAAGGGCTAAGCAGGGATGGCTGGAGGACATACAGGGTGTTTCAAAAATGACCGGTATATTTGAAACGGCAATAAAAACTAAACGAGCAGCGATAGAAATACACCGTTTGTTGCAATATGCTTGGGACAACAGTACATTTTCGGGCGGACAAACTTTCGAAATTACAGTAGTTACAATTTTCAACAACAGATGGCGCTGCAAGTGATGTGAAAGATATAGAAGACAACGCAGTCTGTGGGTGCGCCAACTTGTACGTCATCTTTCTGCTGTAAGCGTGTGCTGTTCACAACGTGCAAGTGTGCTGTAGACAACATGGTTTATTCCTTAGAACAGAGGATTTTTCTGGTGTTGGAATTCCACCGCCTAGAACACAGTGTTGTTGCAACAAGCCGAAGTTTTCAACGGAGGTTTAATGTAACCAAAGGACCGAAAAGCGATACAATAAAGGATCTGTTTGAAAAATTTCAACGGACTGGGAACGTGACGGATGAACGTGCTGGAAAGGTAGGGCGACCGCGTACGGCAACCACAGAGGGCAACGTGCAGCTAGTGCAGCAGGTGATCCAACAGCGGCCTCGGGTTTCCGTTCGCCGTGTTGCAGCTGCGGTCCAAATGACGCAAACGTCCACGTATCGTCTCATGCGCCAGAGTTTACACCTCTATCCATACAAAATTCAAACGCGGCAACCCCTCAGCGCCGCTACCATTGCTGCACGAGAGACATTCGCTAACGATATAGTGCACAGGATTGATGACGGCGATATGCATGTGGGCAGCATTTGGTTTACTGACGAAGCGTATTTTTGCCTGGACGGCTTCGTCAATAAACAGAACTGGCGCATATGGGGAACCGAAAAGCCCCATGTTGCAGTCCCATCGTCCCTGCATCCTCAAAAAGTACTGGTCTGGGCTGCCATGTCTTCCAAAGGAATCATTGGCCCATTTTTCAGATCCGAAACGATTACTGCATCACGCTATCTGGACATTCTTCGTGAATTTGTGGCGGTACAAACTGCCTTAGACGACACTGCGAACACCTCGTGGTTTATGCAAGATGGTGCCCGGCCACATAGCACGGCCGACGTCTTTAATTTCCTGAATGAATATTTCGATGATCGTGTGATTGCTTTGAGCTATCCGAAACATACAGGAGGCGGCGTGGATTGGCCTCCCTATTCGCCAGACATGAACCCCTGTGACTTCTTTCTGTGGGGACACTTGAAAGACCAGGTGTACCGCCAGAATCCAGAAACAATTGAACAGCTGAAGCAGTACATCTCATCTGCATGTGAAGCCTTTCCGCCAGACACGTTGTCAAAGGTTTCGAGTAATTTCATTCAGAGACTACGCCATATTATTGCTACGCATGGTGGATATGTGGAAAATATAGTACTATAGAGTTTCCCAGACCGCAGCGCCATCTGTTGTTTAAAATTGTAACTACTGTAATTTCGAAAGTTTGTCTGCCTGAAAATGTACTGTTGTCCCAAGCATATTGCAACAAACGGTGTATTTCTATCGCTGGTCGTTCAGTTTTTATTGCCGTTTCAAATATACCGGTCATTTTTGAAACACCCTGTATGTAAGGATGTAGAGGCTTATCTCAATAGGGGTAAGATAGATACTGCCTACAGAAAAATTAAAGAGACTTTTGGACAAAAGAGAACCACTTGTATGAATATCAAGAGCTCAGATGGAAATCCAGTTCTAAGCAAAGAAGGGAAAGCAGAAAGGTGGAAGGAGTATACAGAGGGTCTATACAAGGACAATGTACTTGAGGGCAATGTTATAGAAATGGAAGAGGATGTAGATGAAGATGAAATGGAAGATATGATACTGCGTAAATAGTTTGACAGAGCACTGAAAGACCTAAGTCGAAACAAGGCCCCGGGAGTAGACAACATTCCATTAGAACTACTGATAGCCTTGGGAGAGCCAGCCCTGACAAAACTCTACCATCTAGTGAGCACGATGTATGAGACAGGCGAAATACCCTCAGACTTCAAGGAGAATATAATAATTCCAATCCCAAAGAAAGCCGGTGTTGACAGATGTGAAAATTACCGAACAATCAGTTTAAAAAGCCACAGCTGCAAAATACTAACGCGAATTCTTTACAGACGAATGGAAAAACTAGTAGAAGCCAACCTTGGGGAAGATCAGTTTGGATTCCGTAGAAATGCTGGAACACGTGAGACAATACTGACCCTGCGACTTATCTTAGAAAATCGATTAAGGAAAGGCAGAATGACGTTTCTAGCATTTGTAGACTTAGAGAAAGCTTTTGACAATGTTGGCTGGAATACTCTCTTTCAATTCTGAAGGTGGCAGTGGTAAAATACAGGGAGCGAAAGGGTATTTACAATTTGTACAGAAACCAGATGGCTGTTATAAGAGTCGAGGGGCATGAAAGGGAAGGGAGTGAGACAGGGTTGTAGCCTATCCCCGATGTTACTCAATCTGTATATTGAGCTGTCAGTAAAGGAAACAAAATAAAAATTCGGAGTAGGAATTGAAATCCATGGAGAAGAAATTAAAACATTGAGATTGGCCGATGACATTGTAATTCTGTCAGAGACAGCAAAGGACCTGGAAGAGCAGCTGAACGGCATTGACAGTGTCTTGTAAGCAGAATATAAGATGAACATCAACAAAAGCAAAACAAGGATGCCGGCCGAAGTGGCCGCGCGGTTCTGGCGCTGCAGTCTGGAACCGCGAGACCCCTACGGTCGCAGGTTCGAATCCTGCCTCGGGCATGGATGTGTGTGATGTCCTTAGGTTAGTTAGGTTTAACTAGTTCTAAGTTCTAGGGGACTAATGACCTCAGCAGTTGAGTCCCATAGTGCTCAGAGCCATTTGAACCATTTGAAAACAAGGATAAGGGAATGTAGTCGAATTAAATCGGGTGATGCTGAGGGTATTAGATTACGAAATGAGACGCTGAAAGTAGTAAATGAGTTTTGCTATTTGGAGAGCAAAATAACTGATGATGGTCAATGTAGAGAGGATATAAAATGTAGACTGGCAATGGCAAGAGAAGCGTTTCTGAAGAAGAGAAATTTGTTAACATCGAGTATAGATTTAAGTGTCAGGAAGTCTTTTCTGAAAGGATTTGTATGGAGTCTAGCCATGTATGGAAGTGAAACATGGACGATAAATAGTTTAGACAAAAAGAGAATAGAAGCTTTCGAAATGTGGTGCTACAGAAGAATGCTGAAGATTAAACGGGTAGATCACATAACTAATGAGGAGGTACTGAACAGTATTGGGGAGAAGAGAAATTTGTGGTATAACTTGACTAGAAGGAGGGATCCGTTGGTAGGACATATTCTGACGCATCAAGGGATCACCAATTTAGTATTGGAGGGCAGCGCGGAGGGTAAAAGTCGTAGAGGGAGACCAAGAGTTGAATACACTAAACAGATTCAGAAGGATGTAGGTTGCAGTAGGTACTGGGAGATGAAGTAGCTTGCATAGGATAGAGTAGCATGGAGAGCTGCATCAAACCAGTCTCTTGACTGAAGCCCACAACAACAACATACAATTCTTCCTCATCTACTGAAATAACCACACAAGTATTACCATTATATGAGATTAAGAGAGAAATGTTCTATTACGTGTTGTTATTGTGGTTTTCAGTACGAAGACTGTTTTAATGCAGCTATTCCATCATGTGCAAGCCCGTTCATAGCCGCATAACCAGTGCAACTTAACATTATTCTAGTTCTGCTTATTGTATTCATTTCTTGGTCTCCGTTAGCGATTTTTACCTCCCACAGTTTCCTCCAACACTAAATTGTTCATCCCTTCATGTCTCAGAACGTGTCCTATCAACCGATGCCATGGAGGGACGAATGGAGACGTGTCGTCTTCAGCGATGAGAGTCGCTTCTGCCTTGGTGCCAATGATGATCGTATGCGTGTTTGGCGCCGTGCAGGTGAGCGCCACAATCAGGACTGCATACGACCGAGGCACACAGGGCCAACACCCGGCATCATGGTGTGGGGAGCGATCTCCTACACTGGCCGTACACCACTGGTGATCGTCGAGGGGACACTGAATAGTGCACGGTACATCCAAACCGTCATCGAACCCATCGTTCTACCATTCCTAGACCGGCAAGGGAACTTGCTGTTCCAACAGGACAATGCACGTCCGCATGTATCCCGTGCCACCCAACGTGCTCTAGAAGGTGTAAGTCAACTACCCTGGCCAGCAAGATCTCCGGATCTGTCCCCCATTGAGCATGTTTGGGACTGCATGAAGCGTCGTCTCACGCGGTCTGCACGTCCAGCACGAACGCTGGTCCAACTGAGGCGCCAGGTGGAAATGGCATGGCAAGCCGTTCCACAGGACTACATCCAGCATCTCTACGATCGTCTCCATGGCAGAATAGCAGCCTGCATTGCTGCGAAAGGTGGATATACACTGTACTAGTGCCGACATTGTGCATGCTCTGTTGCCTGTGTCTATGTGCCTGTGGTTCTGTCAGTGTGATCATGTGATGTATCTGACCCCAGGAATGTGTCAATAAAGTTTCCCCTTCCTGGGACAATGAATTCACGGTGTCCTTATTTCAATTTACAGTAGTGTATATACTTGTCCTTGGAGTAACCAACATACAACGTGCAGTAACTCAAAATGACACACACTTGGATTAGCACATGCTTCCGCTGCCCGGTTGAATTACATGTCTTTAGCGCTGACGTGAATCTACTAAACGAGCAGAAATACTAAACGCATTTTATGCTCGAGTATTACGACGTTTTAAAGATTTTGAATCTCCTCTAGAAGTTCCAGTTTAGTTGTAGGAGACTAAAAGTATCTCCAAGAACAATAATTTAACTGCGTAATATGAACCACATCTCCAAAAACGTAAACATGTATTCCACAAAAAGCAGCCTTTCGAATCTCAATCAGCTATGTTCGTCCGTAAGCTCCAGAAAGTAGAAGATAACGTCACTGTATTGCGTCAAGTCCGGAAGGACTTAGACAGAATTCCACACTGTCATCATTTGAAAAAAGCTTTCAAAGTACGTGACCGCTTTTTGACTGGATTGATACTTCGCAGCAGATAGCACATCGTCTTTAATGCTGTGAAATCGCCAGATGTAAAAGTGTGCAACAATGGAGTGCTATAGAACTACTACAGTCCTCTACATACATGAATTACCCAGTGGATAGCGGTAGAAGCTTCCTGAAGCCTATTTGTAGACGATGCTGTTGTGTGTAGGGAAGTCTTTTCATCGCTACAAAGTGTTATAGAAAGCAGGGACACTTGTGAACGATCAAAGTTCAGTGCAGAGGGTGTACAACATCTCCGTTAGAACGTGACCCTAGTAGCTGCAGCTGCTTGTGCAAGACTGACTGTACACGCGAGAGCTGCAGCTGTAGGTGAACACCATCAGGCGCACCTAGCAGTAATTACATTCTCGCCTGACCTGCTCTAGGGATGAAGAAGTCATGTCCCCTTCACTGCAGAAGGTAACTCACGACTCTTCGTTTATAACATGGCGCTGATAGGTTAAGACCGCAGAAAAAGGAGGAACTACTTCGCAGTAAAGAGCACTTCAATATTATTTAAGGCTTGTCTTTTTTGTTACGGACTGTAAGTATTGCGACAGCAACCGTTTCCACTCAAAATGATTACCACTAATGAATACACGATGTGTCACTCGTGTAATTTGCTGCCACACAAATCCAATGACGCTTCAAAATGCTTGTAATACGAGTACAGTAATACTTCTTAATACGATCGCACTCGATTCTCCTAACCAGTGGAAGCTCGTGCAAATATTTTTCAATGCACTACAATGTGTTGGCCTGTAGACTTTTGACTTACATGGATAGCAATCGTAACTAAACTGAATAAATTAATTTTACATATATAAATTGAACGATTTAAATATATTTAAATTTTATAACGCACTGTTTGACATTGAGAGAAATGAAATAAAATGAGAAAAATCGTAGATAACAGCGAGAACCGAACCTGAGTCAAAAATTAGCCAGGCTATGCATTAGTCCACTCAGCCACGGTGTCAGTACAACTACGACTCATAAAAAATTCCTCGTGTTTCATGCTTGCACAATACGCTACACTCAGTTTCAAACAAAAAAAAATACAGACCTGGTGCTCTGAGCATCGTAGTACTTGTAGTGTCGGAAGGGATGAAGTCCATCAGAGAATGTACAGTTGAAAACAAAACAGCTGTGTACCATCTCTGAGTTGATCGAAACACGGCTGACCGTCATTTCAGCAATCTACTTGGATTCTAGTTATCGTGAAGAGAACGTTGCTAAACGTGTTTTCGTCTTTTTTATTCACATACCAACATGAGTTAGAAGAGAAATTGTGTAATTTTTGTGCGAGTTTCAGCTCTTAATCGAAGATAAATGGCGTAGTTTTAGTGCTATTTCTGGCTCGCATTTCAAGAGAAATGACATAATTTCAGTGCAATATTTACAGTGTGCTGCAGCACATTATCACATGATAACCGGCCGCCATTGTTAATGAAACAATATTTCTTAACAGTTGTCTATAGCGGCCGTTCACTTTGGATGTCGGCACCAGACTCCACTAATGTACACTCGTGGAGAAATCAACAGTTTGAATGAAATAACTAACATATTTGACGAACTTCTTCACAGTGACGGTAGCTGTACAACCGCGCACTATGGATGCAGCCACTTGACTCTCCCCAGAAGTGACAACCGAGTTAGTGCTTCAAACCTTTCGGTCAGTCGGGGACTAGGAGACTCCTTACTACCAAATAAGTGTCTCCTTCTCTGAGCCAATAAGAAGCTGTCATGAGGTGCGTTTTGACACACTAAGTTGCCACCAGGACGCCTCGACCTCGTAGAAGGCTCTCCCAACAGTATGGTTCAAATGGTTCAAATGGCTCTGAGCACTATGGAACGTAACTTCTCAGGTCATCAGTCCCCTAGAACTTAGAACTACATAAACCTAACTAACCTAAGGACATCACACACATCCATGCCCGAGGCAGGATTCGAACCTTCGACTGTAGCGGTCGCGCGGTTCCAGACTGTAGCGCCTAGAGTCGCTCGGCCACTCCGGCCGGCCCAACAGTATGGCTCACTACTTATTGGACAGTATTATACTGGAACTGACATTAATTTGCCATAAGTGTTATAGCTGGCAGTATGCTTCGATTATAAATAAATCCAGCAATACCGTTCCATAGCCTGGCCAGTTAGCCGTGCAGTCTAACGCACTGCTTTCCAGGCGGGAAGGCGTGCCGGTCTCTGGCACGAATGCGATTAGTGTCGAGGTCCGGTGTGCCGGCCAGTCTGTGGATGATTTTTAAGGCGGTTTTCAATCTGCCTCGGCGAATGCGGGCTGGTTCCCCTTATTCCGCTTCAGCTACACTATGTCGGCGATTGTTACACAAGCACCTTCTCCAACTAAGAGTGCACCATAATTACTCTACCACGCAAACACTGGGGTTACACTCGTGTGGTGTGAGACGTTCCCGACGGGGGGAGGGGGGGCACTGGGGGCCGAACCGCACTATAATCCTGCGTTCGGTGTGGGCCGGCGGTGGGGTGAGTGGACTGCTGAACCCTGTTGTGGGGTTGTGAACCACTGAGGGCTACGGCGGGGACGAAACCTCTCCGTCGTTCCTAGGTCCCCAGTTTCATACAATACAGTACAATACAATAATGTTCCATCACGCGACTGGCGATGTATCGCTGGAAAAAGTAAAAACCGCACACTATCAAGGAGTAATCATTTGCAACGACTTAAAATGTGGAACAAGCGCTTAAAATTAACTACAGGGAAAGCAGAAACCAGAGTGAGATTAACTTTAAGAAACTTAAGGAAATGTAATCCACCCGCGAAAGAAGTAACTAACGTAACTCTCCTTTGATCGATTCTTCAAGATAGTAGTCAGTCTCCGACACAGAATAAGAATATCTCTGGAGTGAACAACCAGACACACAGAGCAGAATCTCTGTCACTGATGTACGTTGCCATCAAAGTGGCGTGTGTACAGTTCGGCGTAAAATTTGCCCGTAGCGCTCCGTAGATACTGAATGTAGGACCTAATTACGCGCTGGTACAGACGAATCCCGTTCAAAACTACAGTGAATTCTGTACACGCATGTCGTTGTCATCTTAGTAATTTGCATTTGTTGTCTTGGATTAAATCTACTTAAAGCTTTGAAGAGAGAAACGCAAGGGTAGATCGCACGTTTGCCACAACTGCCCCATCTCAGGTGTCGCTACTTCTTTTCTGTGGGAAAAGTAGGAATGGCCATTGTCATTTCTTTGGTTTTCTACTGTTGCTGCTGCACTTGATTGCATTACAGAGTCTATGTTATAGTCAGTAGTGCTGCGATGACGCTCGCAAATGGCTTTCTAGTATGCCCGGGTGAAACAGGAAAAAAGCAAATTTAGAACTACGACACGCAGAAAATTAGCGATTTATCACACAGAGATATAGTTTTAGGAACGAAGTCTTTCTATGGCTAACATTTAATCTTTGTTCATCGTTACACATACCAACATATTAAACGCAAAACTTTATTCTCAGCGTTATAAGTACCATCAGCAGCGGATAGTGTTGTGCCTGCAGGGTAGTGCACCCAGGAACGCATGATGTTGCCTGGTCATTGTTCCAGTCTATCGACTGATTTTAGAATCACATGGGGAAATCCTCACTAGAGACCGCCATAAGGAGTCTCCAGCATTTTCTACTGTTTTTGTTGTGAGAGATGAGGTTGTGTTTTGAGCAGCGTTTGGATATTGTCAGAGTTATACATATTTAGATGCTGTATAATACGAGGGTTGCCCAGAAAGTAATGCACCGCATTTTTTTTCGACAATTCCCTATTGAACATAATGAGAATCACACAAACGAAAGAATGGTGTTTTACCTACACACTCCATTTAACCACGTAATCTCCAACCCGTTCGATGGCCTTCCTCCAGCTCGAAACAAGGGCATGTATGCCCTGTTGGCACCAATCCTTGTCCTGCTGGCGGAGCCAGCACTTCATTGTGTGAATCAGTGAATCACCTCCTCATCATCTTCAAAATCTCTTCGTCGAATGGCATGCTTTAATGGCCCAAACGAGTGGAAGCCCGAGGGGCCTATTTCAGGGCTGTAGGTCGGATGGGGTAGTACTGTCCAATCCTGTTTTGCGATCTGTTCAGCAGTCCTCAGACTTTTGTGGGGCCGAGAGTTATCGTGTTGCCGGCCGGGGTGGCCGAGCGGTTCCAGGTGCTACAGTCTGGAACCGCGCGACCGCTACGGTCGCAGGTTCGAATCCTGTCTCGGGCATGGATGTGTGTGATGTCCTTAGGTTAGTTAGGTTTAAGTAGTTCTAAGTTCTAGGGGACTGATGACCATAGATGTTAAGTCCCATAGTGCTCAGAGCCCTTTGAACCATTTTGAAGTTATCGTGTTGCAGCAAAACGTCTCCTGAGTTTTTGTGGCGCCGAAGTCGTCGAAAGCTCGTCTTACGTTTTGTTAATGTGTTGACATATCCTTCTGAATTGATGGTACCGCCTCTTGGCATCACATCAATGAGAATCACACCTTCACAGTCTCAGAACCCGGTGATCGTGAGGTTACCGGCGGAAGCAACTGCTTCGAATTTTTTTTCTGTGGGGAGCGGGAATGGCGCCATTCCATCGACTGTCGTTTTGCTTCAGGCTCAAAACCGTGAACCCAGGTTTCATCACCTGTCACAATCTGGGACAAGAAGGCCTCCCCCTTAGCTTCAAAACTTTGCAACAAATCAAGAGAATTTTTTTTTCTTTGCGATTTGTAATCCACCGCTAGACGCCGTGGGACCCATCTTGTACAGACCTTTGAATACCCAAGAGTGCAGATAATTGCATCCACACTTCCTTTGCTGACTGACAGATGCAGCGCCAACCGACGAGTCGTACTGCGTCTGTCTTGGCGAATGACATCAGATAGCTGCAGCGTTATCAGAGTGACAGCCGAGGATGGTCTCCCCGACCGCTGGAAATCGTAGAACTCCACCGAACCCCCTTTTGATGACCTCACCCTCCGTGCCCAGCGACTACCTGTACTTCTGTCGACAGCAGATGCTCCATAGACTTTGCACAAGCGTTTGTGAATATTCCCCACAATTTCTTTCTCTGCAGTGAGAAATTCAATGACGGCACGTTGCTTGCAGGGCACATCACCTACAGACGCCATTTTGAAACTGTCCTGCAGCTACGCTATCTGTCGGAAGTGACGGAAACCTGGCGCGCTCACTCAGGAGATTTCAAATAATACATACGCAACGTTTCGCATTCGGAGAATTGTTTTCGGCTGAGAAAAAAAATGCTATGTATTAATTTCTGGGAAACCCTCGTATATTAACGCTATTTGGGAGATAATGTTAATTCTTCAGATACAATGTTTTATGGTGACTAAAATTCCGCAAATTTTTAGAGCTGGTTACACAACGTGTGGCCGCTTAACCCATATTTCGTCAGTTGTGCACTTTCTTGTGTCTTCAAACAGAAGGTTGCCGCTTGCGTTACTTGGAAACCCTCGTATATTAACGCTATTTGGGAGATAATGTTAATTCTTCAGATACAATGTTTTATGGTGACTAAAATTCCGCAAATTTTTAGAGCTGGTTACACAACGTGTGGCCGCTTAACCCATATTTCGTCAGTTGCGCACTTTCTTGTGTCTTCAAACAGAAGGTTGCCGCTTGCGTTACTTGCAAATAAACTCAGTTTCTTTGACGTATTAACAATTTTCGTTGTCATAATAATGAAAATTTGCTTGCAAACTGCCCATATTTCAAAACGTTTTTGACTTGTAACCAGTTTTTGGTAATGCATCTTCTTCATCTGATTTCCCTTACTGATTATTGTTGACTAATAATGTAACGCGAGGACTATGAAATACAGTACTGCAACATTTTCTCCATCGTAAAACTTTTAAAATTGAATAGCATATTTGTGCTGAGATACATGATCATGTTGTACCTTGGAACAGTTCTTCACATTACAAAATTCTTGCTTTTCTGGAATAACTTTTGTAATCTAAGAAAAGGAATTCAGCACAAAAGTGAATCCTATCATTTCAAAAAGCAATCAATCATCAAATCGGCGATCGAGGACCCTGTAGATCATGCGCCCACCTCACAATGTTCTTCCATAGATGGCGATCTTCTGCTCTTTGGATCCAGTTGTCACGGACTCCTAGTTGGCAAAGGTGTATCTGTAGCTCATCCTCCCATCGCTTCCTGGGTCTTCCGATTGGACGGGTACTATCAAGTCTTCCCATAAGTACGGCTTTTGCCCCAGACGTCTCCTAGCAATGTGGCCTGCCAAGCTTATTCTCTGCGCCTTCAGTCTTTGAACCATGTTCGGTTGCCTCATCAGCTCATACAATTCTTGGTTTTTTCTACATTTCCACGACCTACAGGCGAAAGTCTCAAAAGTGTTCCAACGTAAAACACTGTCCTCTACTACACTTTCTTCTTCTGATTACTTTAAAATGTTCACATTCGTTTTGAGACCTCTCTGTCACATATAAATCTTATCTACATGGGGAAATTGCTCGAAATGCGTACACAGTTCACTTCACCGTATTTACCCAGCAACTGTGTCATAGAACTATGTCTGTAACAAGCTCCACATCCAAGACGTGAAGATCCAAGGGACGTCTACCGGCCGCCATGTCATCCTCTACCTTGTGGCGTCATGTGGATGCTGTACGGACGGTCATGAGGTCAGTACACCGCTCTCCCGGCCGTTCTGCAAAATTTCCAGACCGTGGAGCCGCTACTATTCGGTCAAGCAGCTCCGCAGTTGGTCTCACGAGGCTGAGTACTTCCCGTGCCAGTCCTTCCCCCAAAGAAAAATCGTCGCAGTACAGGGAATCGAACCCGGGTCCTCCGTATGCTCGTCATCTGTGCTGATCACTCAGCTAGAGAGACAGACAGTACTATAAATTAGCACTATGATATTAATTGTTTTTACACCCAGTCTCCGTATTTTTCAGCACATTAAGCTACACTTACAGATATGATAACTAGAATTAGCTCTTTCTATTAGTTACATGTACATCTACATTTATACTCCGCAAGCCACCCAACGGTGTGTGGCGGAGGGCACTTTACGTGCCACTGTCATTACCTCCCTTTTCTATTCCAGACGCGTATGGTTCGCGGGAAGAACGACGGTCTGAAAGCCTCCGTGCGCGCTCGAATCTCTCTAATTTTACATTCGCGATCTCCTCGGGAGGTATAAGTAGGGGGAAACAATATATTCGATACCTCATCCAGAAACGCACCCTCTCGAAAGCTGGCGAGCAAGCTATATCGCGATGCAGAGCGCCTCTCTTGCAGAGTCTGCCACTTGAGTTTGATAAACATCTCCGTAACGCTATCACAGTTACCAAATAACCATGTGACGAAACGCGCCGCTCTTCTTTGGATCTTCTCTATCTCCTCCGTCAAACCGATCTGGTACGGATCCCACACTGTTGAGCAATACTCAAGTATTGCTTTATTTTATAATTGCCATTGCCGACTTTCGCCCATATAAAGAGGTAGTCATCTACATTCAATTTCTTCTTCCTTCTCGTAGTCAAAACAAATGACATGCTGGGAACAAGCGTACCGTATGGTTGTTTAGCCAAGAGTCCTGTAGTCTCTGCTATACTCCATGTTTTCCAAGCCAAGATATTAGCATAAGTGAAGGCTTCAAGGCCACCATAATCTGCTTTGTTGCCCCATACAACAGCCAATGTGAGACATGTACACCTCCAAACCCAGCCTGAACATCACAAGTGAAGTTCAGATGGAGTCCACGAAAAACGTTTGGTCCTCCAATCAAGCCAAAATATTAGGCAAGAAATTATCATCAGGGACGGCTTCAAGGCCACAATAATCTGTTTGGTTGCCCCATTCAACAGCCAATGTGAGACATGTACTACCTCCAAACACAGCCAAAACTTCCCAAGTGAAGTTCAGATGGAGTCCACGAAGAACATTTGGTCCTCCAATCAAGCCAAGATATTAGCCAAGAAATTATCATCAGGGAAGGATTCAAGGCCACCATAATGTGCTTGGTTGCCCCATTCAACACCCAATGTGAGCCATGTACTACCTCCAAACACAGCCTGAACATCACAAGTGAAGTACAGATGGAGTCCACGAAAAACATTTGGACCTCCAAGCACGGCCACCAAAACGAAAAGTAAATAAAATTTTTTAATAAAAAAATATCTCATTGGAGATAAGGAAAGGAGAGAACGAACATTATTGTCTATAATAAATCATACAATCACCGTTGATCTTTATTTTACAAGTGCCATTGCCGACTTTCGCCCATATAAACAGGTACTCATCAGCCTTCAATTTCTTCTTCCTTGTCCTAGTCAAAACAAATGGCATGCTTGGAACAAGCGTACCGTATGATTGTTTAGCCAAGAGTCCTGTAGTATCTGCTATACTCCATGTTTTCCAAGCCAAGATATTAGCATCAGGGAAGGCTTCAAGGCCACCATAATCTGCTTTGTTGCCCCATACAACAGCCAATGTGAGCCATGTACTGCCCCCAAACACAGCCTGAAAATCACAAGTGAAGTTCAGATGGAGTCCACGAAGAACATTAGGACCTCCAATCAAGCCAAGATATTAGCCAAGAAATTATCATCAGGGAAGGCTTCAAGGCCACCATAATCTGCTTGGTTGCCCCATACAACAGCCAATGTGAGCCATGTACTACCTCCAAACACAGCCTGAACATCACAAGTGAAGTACAGATGGAGTCCACGAAAAACATTCGGACCTCCAATCAAGCCAAGATATTAGCCAAGAAATTATCATCAGGGAAGGCTTCAAGGGCACCATAATCTGCTTGGTTGCCCCATACAACAGCCAATGTGAGCCATGTACTACCTCCAAACACAACCTGAACATCACAAGTGTAGTTCAGATGGAGTCCACGAAAAACATTTGGACCTCCAATCAATTGCCGTTTATTAAACTGCCCAGCCAAGTCAATATCAATCGTCTTCAAACTGCGAAACACATGCATGTCGTAGAGGCATTGCTGTGGCACATTAACACAAGTGAATGTAGCAAGCCAACGCCCAGCGAGACACCCAGAGCTATGTGTCCGCCCTTCTCGAAGTTCGCAGAGCGAATGACGCTCCGTGCTGCAGCAGCCTCGTCCAGCGTATAAGTCCTCTTCAAGGTCACCCGCCTGGCGTGCAACCAAGAGCAACACGGCCACCAAAACAAAAAGTTAATAAATGTTTTTAATTAAAAAAATCGAAAGGGACGTAAGGAAAGGAGAGAACAAACTTTATTGTCTATAATAAATCATACAATCACCGTTGATCTTTACTTTGCAATTGCCATTGCCGACTTTCGCCCATATAAACAGGTACTCTTCAGCCTTCAATTTCCTCTTCCTTCTGCTAGTTGAAACAAATGGCATGCTTTGAACAAGCGTACCGTATGATTGTTTAGCCAAGGGTCCTGTAGTCTCTGCTAAACTCCATGTTTTCCAAGCCAAGATATTAGGATCAGGGAAGGCTTCAAGGCCACCATAATCTGCTTGGTTGCCCCATACAACAGCCAATGTGAGCCATGTACTACCTCCAAACACAGCCTGAACATCACAAGTGAAGTTCAGATGGAGTCCACGAAAAACATATCGACCTCCAAAGTGTTTGGAGGTAGTACATGGCTTACATTGGCTGTTGTATGGGGCAATCAAGCTGATTATGGTGGCCTTGAAGCCTTCCCAGATGCTTATATCTTGGCTCTGCTCCAACCGCACTTGCAGAAGACTGACACATACATAAAGATCTCGAGGCATTTCATTGAGAAGCTAGGAAGCTAAAATTTTCGCTAAACGACATCCTGGTCAGGTTACACACTGTTTCTTTTTGTATTAAATTGCCACCCAGTGACTCTCTGGAGCACATTGGTTCCATTTTCCCACAAGACATCACAAAACTCTTTGATGGATGTCTCACCACGAGCTATTTTACATGGAATGGAGATTTCTATGAACAGCTGGAAGGCTTCGCCATGGGTAGTTCCTTTCCTCCTTTGGGGTGTTCCTATTTGTACCAACAGTTGTTGGTAAGTGGTGTTACTAATAAGTAGATGTGTAAAAACAGGACAAGTAACCGAAATGTAAATGTAAACAAACAATGGTATATTAGGTCACGTGACAAGTTAGATTTGATGTTGACGACAAACGCAATACACTAAGCTACTGCCACAGATATTCTTAGTCTAAGGTTACGTATCATTATTAAATAAGAGTTAGAAGTGGAGATACAGATGAACCACAGAGCATCAGCACATTTCGTCACAGATTCGCTGAGTCAGCGCGTGGGATTCATGGAATTGAGATGATACTACAGTGGCAGACGCTACTAGAGGAATGGTGTGAACCATCAGCAAGTGAAGTATAAATATTTCGGAGATTAGATAGCTAAAAAGAGTGAAGCAATATTTTCTTCCTCTACGAAAGTAAAGCGGAAAAATTCCAGTTCCTACGGAGGCTTATCTTCATTTGCTCTTCTGTGCTACGTTCACTAACTGGACAAGAAACTTGGGAATGATAATACACGAAGACATCTCCGCCATACAACATGAGTTTGACTGAGGAGTACAGGTGTACATCTAGATGCAAATTTCACACCTAAGACATGCTCACTTCACTCCCACCCAACCCTTCTGGCCCATTACCCCCCCTCCCATCCCCACCATTCTTTAAAAATATTCCGCTCCTTTTTATTAATACACAAATATATCCTTTCTGATATTAATAATAAAACATGTCTTTTCCAGTTATTCTGGTCAGGGCCCATTGTCAGAACAATGTTTTGATGGCTCCCTCTTGGGTGAAGTATACCATATAAGGTGAAATTTTTAAAATTTCTTAATAACTGTTAGCAATATTGGTGTAGTGCTGAAAGCTTACTTAAAAAATATGTGCTACGAAAAGTATGCAACATACGACGATGTTTTAACTAGTAATTAAAGCAAAGTACCCTGTCGGTGAAAATGTATTTCGCTCCTGTTCTGTCTGTAACTCTCCTTTTTAAATACCTGTGTTCCTTCATTACCACAAAATAGCTAATTTTTCAGAGCGATGGAAGCGTAATAGACATATTACGGAAATGCGATCATATAATAAAACCGTCTGTTCTATGTTCTGTTGGTTATTGAATGTGCAGTTAAGTGATGTAAGAAATCGTTACAAGATGCAATTTTCTGATTCCCTCTCCAGCTTTTGCAACTATTATATACTTTCCTTTTTCGATGTATAGTATCAGCTTTTACATTGAAACCCAACATAATGTTCGTTTCCTGGAGAGAAAAATCACTCAGATGCTGTGCAAAGTCAGTGTGTGTACAAAACTGTTGAGACTTTCGTGGCCACGGAAACGCCTATTCACCACCGCCCAAGCACATCGTATCTACTACAGAATGAAACTAGCTTTTCTTCGTGAGCGAATTTATAGAACACGGAGAGACTTGGCCAGAACGGATGAGAATCTTTTGGACATTTTCTATCAACTAAGTATCAGAATGCATCGGGACGACTGGGAGAAGATCGACAGCATCACTCACAGGGTCATGCAGGATGACCTCGAGCGCTGCACCAAGCGAGAGAAGAAAAAGGTTGAAAGATGCCGGAAGCAGACAGAGAAGTCGATTCCCGACATGTCACGCACAGTGGACAACATCACTGAACGACAATTGACCGTAGAGGAAGTGTCTGTTCTTCAAAAAGGAGGGAATTTCGCGATCATGACAAGAACTATACGTTTGGAGGACATCATAGCTAACACCGGAGCGGCCATACGGAACCTTCCTTGTGCAAGAGCAGAGGAAATATGCACTGAGACAGTCAGGCTACTGCGCCGAGCAAAACCACCAGCTTGCAGTCTGAAGAAAGAAGAGCTAAAATCCATTAAGAATCTTAACACTGGCAAGAGTAAATTGGTACTGCCTGCCAATAACGGAAAAACGACCGTAGTAATGAAGACCGAAGATTATGAGCAAAAGATCCGGGACCTGTTAGATCGACGACTTACCGAAAAGTAAGCGCAGATCAGACGCAGCGTATCACACGGAATATAATCGGTTAATCAGGGCGTCTTCTCTGCCGGCGGACATACAGAGGAACCTGCACATCAAAACGCCTTACCACCTCGGCTGCACGGATTACCTAAGATCCATAAGAACAACGTTCCACTTAGACCGATCGTTAGCACTCCTGGCTCACCGACGTATGAATTGGTAAAACACTTGGCGTCTCTGCTCCAACTGCACTTGCGGAAGACTGACACATACATAAAGATCTCGAGACATTTCATTGAGAAGCTAAGAAGCTAAAATTTTCGCTAAACGACATCCTGGTCAGGTTACACACTGTTTCTTTTTTTATGAAATCGCCACCCAATGACTCTCTGGAGCACATCGGTTCCGTTTTCCCACAAGACATCACAAAACTCTTTCATGGATGTCTCACCACGAGCTATTTTACATGGAAAGGCGATTTCTACTAACAGCTGGAAGGCTTCGCCATGGGTAGTCATAATGGTCCAGCGGTGGCCAACTTCTTCATGGAACACTTCGAAGCACAGGCACTGGACTTGGCGACTTGTAAACCTAAGATTTGGTACAGATATGTCGATGATATTTTCGTTGTGTGGAGCCAAGGCGAAGAAAAGCTCTATGTGTTCCTAAGACACTTCAACAGCCTCCACGACAGCAAAAAATTTACCATAGGAGTAGAAAATAACAAGAAAGTACCATTTCTAGATGTGTTGGTCACAAAGGATGGCGAAAACCTGGGACACAGCGGACCGCTACCTGTACAATTTATCAAACCACCACCCGAGCCAGAAAAGAGGCATGATTTATACGCTCGTAACGCGAATATGTGAGCCGCAACACCTCAGTCGCGAAATGCAACACATGGAAAGCGTTCTGAGGAGCAACGGGTACTCCACAAGTTATATTGTAGTGTAACAACCCAAACACTCGGTGAAGAGACAACTCAGAAAAAGAAATGTCGGGTACGGTCTTTCTGCCATACATTCCCAGAGTGACGGACATAATCGGCTGTATATTGCGCAAACGCGGTGTAAAGACGATTTTCAAACCGACAAAGAAAACCAAAGAGTGTCTTAGATCGGCGAAGGAAAAGAGGGACCCACTTGCAATGTCGGAATATACTGCATACCGTGCACATGCGGGAAAGTTTTATGTCGGAATGACTGGACAATCAATCAACACCAGGATCAAAGAACATAAGCGACATTGCAGGTTGGGGATAGGTGGAGAAATCGGCGGTGGCAGAGCACGCACTGTGTGAGACCGACCACGTAGTGAAATTCGCGGACACGAAAGTTCTGGCTGTAGAGAAGCACTATCACAACCGCTTGTTCAGTGAGGCTATAGAAATACAAAAAAATGATAATAGCTTCAATAAGAAAGAAGAAAGTCTTAAGGTAAACGGATCCTGGCTTCTCGTTGTAACACTTTCATGCCGATGTGCTCTTTGTCCATTTATTATTGTATGTATACTTCCTTTTATCTTTATGTAAATTTATATGTAGACGATGTATGAATTAATTTGTTTATTTTGCTGTATAATCAATTATGTATATTATGTAAATATCGCTGAGGGAATGTAAGGGAAACGTTAGGTTTTTGTCAACGAATAAGTATCGTTGGAGTAGCGGCGTCTCTGGACGCGGGAGGATGTTACGTCAGAGCGCGCGGTACACAGAGAGAGAACTCTGGTGTGAGACTTGGTGAAGTGCGGACGCATGGATGGCGTGCACTATACTGGAGGAGTGATTGTTTAGCGGCACGTAGCAAGTGATGAGCTTGGGCGGCGGTGGCAAACATCAAGAACCCGCCACGCCAACATCATTGCCAATAACTCCCGTGCTCGCTAATTATCATGGAAAAGAACCAGGAGCAGTATCGTCGTCAGTAACTCCGTCACGGAGAGAATGGACTGAAGTAAGATCGCTGCGTCACAGCTTATTGTCAACTAGTTTTGTAACGGTGTTACTCAGCTTTGTAGCGTTTTGCGAGTGAATAATTACCTTAGTTTAATCAAAACTGTTTACCCGTGATTCTCCTAAAATTATTCACCAAGTAGATTCCTGTACTGTCCTATTGTTACAATAATCCCAGTACCGTTTATGAAAAATGAAAATTGCTGTGCCAGTTAATTTTGCTTATGAACTAAATGACTCAGTTAGACTAAAGATTTGAACTTAAAGCATTCAGTAGCTTCAGTCTCACTAACTTTAAATTTGAACTTTAATCTGAGGCGATCTAATTGTTGCAAATAGTAAATCAACTAATCAAATTAAAATGATTCCTGGTAGTATGAACAAAAGCACTAACTACAATTAATGAGTGAGTGCAAATATCAGTGATTATTGTAATTTTTTGTTATTAAAGTTCTGGTTCACATTTTGACTTGCACTCGTGCGAAAGTATAATAATTACCTTTTGATACAGTAATTATCAATTTCTACTTCCCTGTTTAGAAGTCAACACAGTTTCTTTTAATTATTTTTTTTCCATTTTCCAAAATTCATATGAAAATAGTAGACGTTATTGTGAGGTAGCGCCATTGTTACTTACAACAGTAAGTAACCATTAATCTAAGTGTTATCTTGTATGTTTTCAAAATTTCTGCTCTATTAGTTAATGATATTTCGAGTGCAAACTATTTTCTTTCTCGCATTATTACGTAAATGTTTCAATTGTTTTTGCTAACGTGCGTGCAGCCCTCTGTTTCCGCGCGTGTTCGAGTAATTCTTGACATTGACTGTTCGGCTCATTAATTCACCTACCAAACAGAAATTTTGCCCAATTGGGCTGGCGACCATATTTCTTTTAGCTATAATTATTTCAGTAACTCTTATTATTCTGTTCCGATCCACGTGGTACCCCTTCCCGTTGGTACAGGACGTGAATGATAGCACAAACCTTTCGAACAACCATGCTAAATTTTACAGTAATTAAGTAGGTGGAATAAGTTGTCGTAGAAGGCATCTTGTTGTTAACCTCCCCCTCATTTATCGACTTTATATTGAATCTTCGGAAGGATAGCCTTTTCAAAATTTTATTCCAATTGTTTAGGCACATGCTTACACGGTCATATATTTCTAAAATTGTCGATAGAAGGGAAGGGGGACGTCACATGGTGCTGCAGCGAACGACCGTTGCAGGTAGCAAGAGGAGAACCGCACTGGAAATGACTGCGGAGAAGCCCTCGGCCGTTGGCGCGCCAGGTGCATATAGTCTGCAGCCGCGGGAACGGCTCCAGTTCATCACCAGCAATGGAGGGTGAATCTTTGACAATGTCAGCCACTCGTCAGTAAAATCATCAGACGAACGTCGGCCGAACAACCCTAGAGAGAAGCCAATACGAATGTAGCGTTCGTTCTTTTCTACATATTGGCACAGAATGCTCTGTAAATATTCTGTCGGCTGGAAGAAATGTTACCAGTGGTGTCAGATGAAAAGTTTGCTGATGTATCTTCGGTAAATCAGATACTTTTGTGGCTCAGTTGTTTGTGGTCGATGGCTCTCAGGTACTAAAAGCTAAACTAAGCTCCGTCCGAACAGTACTTGACGACCCAACGGTACCGATCGGCCACCGTGTCATCCACAGCCCACAGGTGTCACTTACGTGGATAAGAAAAACATAGTGAATTTTACTCTGCAGCGGAGAGTGCACTTATACCTTACGAAGCTTCTCCTGTAAATTAAAACTGTGTGCCGGACCAGAACTCGACACCTGTGAACTTAATTCTTTCGCTGTCAATTACTCCACCAACAGAGTTACCTGAGCACAACCCACGAACCGACCTCACGGCTGTACTTCCGTCAGTACCTCATCTTCCGTTTTCCAAACGTCACCGAAGGTCTCCTATGTAACTTGCAGAACTAGGAGATAGGATACTGGCGGAAGTAAAGTCGTAAGAACAGGTTGTGAGTCATGCTTGGATGGCTCAGTTGGTAGCCGACATGGTAGGGGATTGGCCACGTCCTATTATAAAAAAGAATTTAGTGACGTTCTCATGGACAGAATGTGAAAGATGAAATGTGACATCCGCAAACCACTGGCGGTATAACGACGAAGAAAGAGATCGGAAAAAAGCTGGTAGACCACTTTCCCGCGAAAAGCAGAGTTTCAAAGAGCATACAGGATATCCCGACTAACTTTGCCACTTCGAATACTTTCGAAATGAAATAAAATAAAAAAACGAAATTGGCCAAAGATGCAGCCATGTCAGGTGCCCAGATAATGGACACAATTCCTACAAGTAAACAAACATCACTTTCAACACAACGTTACATATTTTTGAAATGGCATATGTATGTTTTTTTTTTCCTACCAAAATGAAAACTAGGGATACAATTTGTGATAGCAGACTTGGTTTCACACCTCTAACCGTATTCCATTGGGAATATTTACATTTTAAATAATCGAAACGGTGCCGCAGTTTCTGCCGTAGCCAGCCGGTGTGGCCGAGCGGTTCTAGGAGCTTCAGTTTCGAACCGCGCGACCGCTACGGACGCAGGTTCGAGTCCTGCCTCGGGCATGGATGTGTGTGATGTCCTTAGGTTAGTTAGGTTTAAGTAGTTCTAAGCTCTAGGGGACTGATGACCTAAGATGTTAAGTCCCATAGTGCTCAGAGCCATTTTCTGCCGTAATGCTGTGATGCCGTAATGCGGGTTGCCAACACTTTCCTAGAGCGTATCGTGGGCAACAGTTGCTCTGCGCATTATGGGAGGAACTCTGGCGCCTTACCGTTGCCATCGTGTAAAGTCTACTTATTTCAGAAGGTATGAGGTTTAGAAGAGTGAAAACAAGTCCCCCGTCACTAACTCTACTTCTGGTTTTCGTCTCCCCAGAAAAAACTTATATGTGGCATTAAAAAAATGAAGAAAAAGCGTAACTTTGTGTTGAACGTGGTGTTTGTTTACATTTGTCGATTTTGCGTCCCTGCTCATTGTCTGAGCCTCTAACATAGATGCAGCCCTGGACAATTACATTTCTCACATTTTGTTTCGTTTCGGAAATATATGAGGTGACAGAGTTATGTAGAACAGCCTGTATGGTTGACTTGGACATTCTAAGCAATCGTTATATAGCATATTTTTTTTAAATTTATGCAATTAGTCTTTGACATTAATTATTTAGCCAAGGAACAAATTTTATGCCGTATGATACATAGAACATCGGCATTTTACATTACCCTTATACAATATAAAATACACAATACACTTTGCTGAATTAAAATGTTCATTGATGAGAATATAACAACAAAAACGAGGAATTAATAATTCAAGGGCGCTGTATGCAGTCCACATTATTCATTATCACGGACAGTATACTGTCACGTAGTTGCTCTTCCAGCGACACCCAGAGTGTACTACACCAGTATCCATCTCGCTTACTACTGATTGTTGAACACTGTCAATGTGTCATGTCAGGCTAGAGTCCAGTTGATGGGGCAAAAAAAAAAAAAAAAAAATCACTCGGACTGTTGAGTGTGGGGATTTCTCTGTTGTGAATTTTCATCTACCTTTGAGTCTGCGTAGTATCTTTCTATTTTCTTCTTTCAGATACAGTAGGATACTGACATACTCCGCTGTGGACAGCTGCCAAAGCAGTTCTGTCACAGCCATAGATCGAGAAATTCCCGCTCTCAAGAAGTCCTTGAGAAGCTTACACAGTTGTTTTCGGTTAGGCGAAACCCTAGTCCTCGATTTCCTTTGTATATTTTTCGCAGTACAGAGATGACTGAGCTTTCATCTTAGGCTAAGGCGAGCCGTGACCCAGGCTGATGGGTCTTATGGTAGTAGTGTATCATCTAGATAGTTTTATCTATTAAAACTACTTTTTCGTGGAATGCTCTGTTGGACTGTAGTGAAATAATATCTTATCTTTCACCTGTTGTGGCACCTGTGTCCATTCCAGAGAGGCTGGCTTCACTACGTGTCCAACGAAATCTGTATGTGAGACACTCGTGTAGTACAGTTGATTATCAGTCACGCTACGTTTCACCAGGAGGTGCGCCAATTCGTCTCAACAGACACCAGTGTTCTCTTTGATCCATAATAACCGGATACTTATGTCGTAAGATGGCGAGAACTATGCCCCTTACATGAAGTCATTAAAGATCACCTAACTCACGTTAGGCGAACAGTAGGGCTGAACAAAAAATGACTGACAAGGCACAATGCATCTTGTAGAGGGTATAGTATGGACGTATTGGAATAATTAATGTCGGGTGATGGTTTTTAAGTAATTCACACGACATGAAAACTTTGTGGAAACGAGTCGATTTACTGGACTCTAGTTCACCCCAGGGAAGCATTTAGAGTCGACCGTGGCCAGCTGGGGAACGGCGAAGGGAAGGGAAAATAGGCAGCTTAGGGCGGCTCAAGCTCTGAGAAAGCAGTAACGCGGCGCGGCCTCCAGCCACCTTAAGATGAGTGACAGTGAGTGGGTGGTTGACCTCGACTCCATGCTGGTGTACCGGGAAACAGACGGAGAACTTGTAAGCCTGTTGATAAATGTCCGTCATCCCGTTTTCTGTGAAACATGCGAGAAAGCCCCGCAAAGCTATGGTGAAGCGGTCAATGGAGGTCAAAATATGCGTGTTTGTGATAATTGCAACTTCACGCTGAATTCACGGTCTGCAGAGCCTAAAGTAAATCAGGTGAAGAACGACAGCATTAAATACGCCGGCCTCCGATGAGAACGTAGGACCAAGGAATTTGAAGTACTCTCCTGGGAGTCAGAATTCCGGAAAAATTGGTGTTGTGCAGACGCTAACCTTGATAGGTGGCCTGGGAGGAGCTAAAAATAGAAGACTTGCGCTGCAATTGGCGTAAGTGATTTTGCTGGAGGGGAAAACGAGGCGAAGAGCAGACTGTGAAAAGTCTCCGTAGGGTCTTCCGTTCCCAGCTTGCCTAGAGTGCGGATGTGGCATTCTTTACTCAGCTTGCCTGGGAAAGAGTGAGCATCTCTGCAGTTTAGGACCTAACAAATGGAACGATTGAGCTTGGAGATAGGAAGTTTTGGTTCAGCTATATACTGAGCAAGATAGCTAGGAGTGAATAGATGTGCGCAGCCTTGCAGCACCAAGAGGTCGGCCGACATCTGCACAACGACGACGCTCCGCCACGCTGTATTCGGTGATATCGCGCTGTCTCCGGCCGCTGATTAATTTGTTGGATCACGTCAGCAAAGTTTCCTTGAGGGTTTCGTGAGCCGTGTATTGTAGAATTCTTCTCGCACTTCGCATTACGTCTGGGTCAGTCGATAGGAATCACTTTTGAGTTACCGCGATTTACTCCACGCAAACGCAATTTATTACCACTGCCTGATAGGAGAGTCTTGTAATGTGATGATTGAAGGTCAGGAGTTAAAATAAATTTGTGCTAATCGACTGCATCTGTTTTCAATCAAGTAGTTGAAATCCCAAGTCACTTTCTTAATTAATTTTAGGTTCAACATTTGCATCTGGTGTTCAATAGCTGAATATAACACAATGTGCACCCCTTTTTAATTAAAAGTGATCAATTCTGAATAAATTAATGTCAACATTGCCACCACAGTTCAATCAGGAGTCACAGGGCCATATTACTTTTTTGCGTTATCAGATATTGCGGCAGTTTTTGCACTCTCTGTTGATCTGTTAGTCAATTAGTTGGGGTGAACACACGCCAAAACCAGCTAAGTGACGGATGGGGTGTTACAATGTGTTCACTTTTACACTGGTCGATTAATTGAAGTACTTCATGCTCCCAGGTGAGATCCATTCCCGTTTTTTATAGGTTTTACCTGGCACTTCCTTTTCAAGAAGGACGTCCTCGAACTGAATTGCTGCATATCTAAAGACTTTTTTAACGATGAGAACTTCGAAATTGAAGAAGCTGGCTACTGTCAAAATAGTGTAGGCCCTATCCCCGAAAAAAAAAAGCGAAGTCAGCGCCCTGTCATGATTTGGATCGAACTGCGTATATTTTTAATGACATCAGTCACGTTTTTGCAATCAGTTGGGAGATGGTAGTAGGAGAATTAGATGATAAATTCGACACTCTTGGCTCATAGAAAATTTCTTACTGATAATTCAGTGCTTTGTATTGCAGGTGTCAGACATTTGTTCATTAAGAAAGGTATCACGTATCTTTGTTGGCAGTAACTGTGAACCAGTAGAGTTGCTCCCGAGAATTCAACCGCAGTACCCGTTTCCTCACTAAAACACTTCAGTTCCTTGAGCCGAGGATGAACCGAGTTCGCTGCCATAAAAGATACGCATTTCTGATCCAAGGACTTCCTCCTTTTTTGTAATTCCTTGCCACTACCAAAGGGGCATTCTTAGGTGAGAAGGTCATCGCTCCCAATCACATTGCTACACAGTACTTTACAGATCTCGGCTATCAGGAGGATAGTGTATCTAGAAACCCGCGATGTCTCCTGGTCGGTGTTTCAATCTAGTATCTGATTTTAGAACCCATGAAGGGATGCGCACACGAGATTGCCATGAGCAGTTTCCGGTATTTTCTACTTCTTTTGTTGTTGTGTGACATGAGGTTGTGTTTCATGCAGCATTTTAGATATTACGAGTTCTCAATTAACTTATGGGAATGTAGCCGGATTACGTCCTCAACAACAGCTGACCCCTCGACAGGAGCACACGCTGCCATTTACAAGGCATACCTGTCGAAATATCAGCAGTTATCGATAACGTCACCTGGCTGCGTTCCCAAAAGTTATTTGAACACTGTGTACACCTGGAGACACTCTGGTCTCACTTTACGAGTTCTACATATTTTAAGTGTTGCAAAATATATTAAATCTATTTAGAAGTTAGTGGTTAATTTTTCAGTTACAGAGTTTTATGATGAGTGAAATTCTGTATATTTTTAAAACTAGCTAGTTGACCTGTGGACGATTAAGTCATGCTTTGTCGATCGTGAACCGTCTTCTACTTTTAAAGCCTGGAGAAAGTGATACCTGAAAACTAACTGAGTCGGCTTAATGTCATAACACTTTCCGAATAATGGAAATGGAAATGGAAATTTTCGTTAGCTTTCAACCAGTTCCTATATCAAAACGCTTTTAATTTCTAATTAGTTTTTGACAATACGTCTTAATTTGGCTGTATTTACTTATTATTAATGTGCAGTAGAGCAGTAAAATAAAACAAGGATGTTTAAAAACAGTATTGACAAGGTTTTCTCGGCTGCAACGATTTTATGTTTGAATAAAATATTTGTTCCTATGTACATGACCTTGTTGTACCTTGGAACAGTTTTTCACATATGGAAAAGAAAATTACTTTTCTTAAGTAATTGCCCGCATCTCGTGGTCGTGCGGTAGCGTTCTCGCTTCCCACGCCCGGGTTCCCGGGTTCGATTCCCGGCGGGGTCAGGGATTTTCTCTGCCTCGTGATGGCTGGGTGTTGTGTGTTGTCCTTAGGTTACTTAGGTTTAAGTAGTTCTAAGTTCTAGGGGACTGATGACCATAGATGTTAAATCCCATAGTGCTCAGAGCCATTTGAACCATTTGAACTTAAGTAATTTCTGTGATTTCCGAAAAAGACTACAGCATACATAAAATGAATGCTATCATTTCAAAATGGAATTGGAAATTACATTAAACTTCTATTACCGTCCTGTCTGGAGCGGGAAGTCTCAAAATCGCTCCAAGGTAGAACAGTGTGCTCTACATGTGTCGACACGTTGCCATGTAATGTTGACCCATAATCCAATACCGAGCGAATCATGCCGCACTAAAGGATGACCAAGACTAACATCGATTGCCCACCATACGCAAGATAGTACTCATAATACACTGATGTGAACAAACAAATCGTAATACCAAGAAGGAGTTCTGCGACATAAACGAAAGTTTTGTAGGCGTGTTTCTGCATCTCAAAGATGATATCTATTCAGATTTCACGCCTATCCTATAACAATGGTGCTAGTAGTGCCACCATGAGGATACAAACCAGGTTTGGTGCGTTGAATTTAGTCGAGAATGCCTTTAAAAGGACAAGGATGCCATTATCAACACCTCACTGGGTTTGAATGAGGTCGTGTGCTAGACCTACGAGTAGCTGGATGTTCCTTTCGCGATGCTGCAGAAAGACGTGGAAGGATTGTAGCCATTGTATATTATTGCTGGCAACGGTGGTGACAAGAATATACGGCTGCAAGAAGACAGGACTCAGGAAGGTCACTTGGCACTACCGAGACGGAAGACCATCACGTTCAGCTTTTAGCTCTGGCGCATGTTACTGCATCTGCAGCAGCAATTTGAGCAGCAGTTGGCACCACAGTGATACAAGAAACTTTTACAAAGCGGTTACTTGAAGGATTGCTCCAGAGGGCCTGTAGCGTGCATTCCACTGACCCCAAACCGTCGCCATTGGCGACTTCAGCGGTGTCAAGTGAGAGTGGATTGGAGGCCAGGATGCAGGTCTGTTTTGCTTTCTGGCGAAAGCGGGTTCTGCGTTGGTGCCAGTGATGGCCGTGTCTTGGTTAGCAGGAGGCCTGCTGAGGGCCTGCAACCAACCTGTCTGCGTGCTAAACACACTGGACCTACACGTAGAGCTATGTACTGAGGTGCGATTTTTTAGGAAAGGAGGAGCACTCTCGTGGTTATCCCACCCACCCCGTCTAGAAAACTGTACGTTAATGTGATGATTCCACCAGTTGTGCTGCCATTCATGAACAGCATTCCAGGTGGTGTTTTGCAACAGGATGACGCTGTATCACATACCGCTATTGTTACCCAACGTGCTCGGCATGTTACCTTGACACAGTCGATCACCAGATCTGTCTCGAATCGAGCACTATGTGGACATCATGGGACGACAATCCACCGTCATCCACAAAACAGCATTAAGCGACCAGTGCAACAGGCTGGGAACTCCATCCCACAAACCGACATCCGGCATCTGTACAATACAATGCACACACACCTTTATGCCGGTTATTAATATAGCAGCATTTCACATTTGGAATGGCTTATGACACACATACAGGGTGTTTAAAAATGACCGGTATATTTGAAACGGCAATAAAAACTAAACGAGCAGCGATAGAAATACACCGTTTGTTGCAATATGCTTGGGACAACAGTACATTTTCAGGCGGACAAACTTTCGAAATTACAGTAGTTACAATTTTCAACAACAGATGGCGCTGCAAGTGATGTGAAAGATATAGAAGACAACGCAGTCTGTGGGTGCGCCATTCTGTACGTCGTCTTTCTGCTGTAAGCGTGTGCTGTTCACAACGTGCAAGTGTGCTTTAGACAACATGGTTTATTCCTTAGAACAGAGGATTTTTCTGGTGTTGGAATTCCACCGCCTAGAACACAGTGTCGTTGCAACAAGACGAAGTTTTCAACGGAGGTTTAATGTACCCAAAGGACCGAAAAGCGATACAATAAAGGATCTGTTTCAAAAATTTCAACGGACTGGGAACGTGACGGATGAACATGCTGGAAAGGTAGGGCGACCGCGTACGGCAACCACAGAGGGCAACGCGCAGCTAGTGCAGCAGGTGATCCAACAGCGGCCTCGGGTTTCCGTTCGCCGTGTTGCAGCTGCGGTCCAAATGACGCCAACGTCCACGTATCGTCTCATGCGCCAGAGTTTACACCTCTAGCCATACAAAATTCAAACGCGGCAACCCCTCAGCGCCGCTACCATTGCTGCACGAGAGACATTCGCTAACGATATAGTGCACAGGATTGATGACGGCGATATGCATGTGGGCAGCATTTGGTTTACTGACGAAGCTTATTTTTACCCGGACGGCTTCGTCAATAAACAGAACTGGCGCATATGGGGAACCGAAAAGCCCCATGTTGCAGTCCCATCGTCCCTGCATCCTCAAAAAGTACTGGTCTGGGCCGCCATTTCTTCCAAAGGAATCATTGGCCCATTTTTCGGATCCGAAACGATTACTGCATCACGATATCTGGACATTCTTCGTGAATTTGTGGCGGTACAAACTGCCTTACACGACACTGCGAACACCTCGTGTTTTATGCAAGATGGTGCCCGGCCACATAGCACGTCCGACGTGTTTAATTTCCTGAATGAATATTTCGATGATCGTGTGATTGCTTTGGGCTATCCGAAACATACAGGAGGCGGCGTGGATTGGCCTCCCTATTCGCCAGACATGAACCCCTGTGACTTCTTTCTGTGGGGACACTTGAAAGACCAGGTGTACCGCCAGAATCCAGAAACAATTGAACAGCTGAAGCAGTACATCTCATCTGCATGTGAAGCCATTCCGCCAGAGACGTTGTCAAAGGTTTCGGGTAATTTCATTCAGAGACTACGCCATATTATTGCTACGCATGGTGGATATGTGGAAAATATCGTACTATAGAGTTTCCCAGACCGCAGCGCCATCTGTTGTTGAAAATTGTAACTACTGTAATTTCGAAAGTTTGTCCGCCTGAAAATGTACTGTTGTCCCAAGCATATTGCAACAAACGGTGTATTTATATCGCTGCTCGTTTAGTTTTTATTGCCGTTTCAAACATACCGGTCATTTTTGAAACACCCTGTACATTAACCTGTTGAGGCGAAACAAGCGCTGCATCATTGTGTGAGGCATAGAGGCGAGTGAGTGTGCCGGGGCTTACACCGGTTCAGTAGTGCCAGCCAGCGCCATGTCGTTGTAACTCGCTTGTGCTTAACATACAAAGGATTGCACCATAATCTAAGAGTGAAATTAAAAATTAAAATAACTTTTCCAAGTTTCGTCAGGGAATTCTTAAGTATACTAATGTTAACTTAGTGAAGTTCTGACACATCACTCCTTTTCTATATCGTCAGACATCAGAAAAAGCACCCTGTGAGCGCGTTAGCACCTATAGAATAAATGACTGGGGTTAGGAAAGGACCCTTATTCTGACAGAGCGCAAGGGTGTTTAACTGTACACAAATTGCTTTAAATTCGGGATTATTGTTAAAGAAGTACACGAATTTACATAACTTGTAACATGACAATGTTAGGACAGTTATCAAGACAACGTATCACATACTGTTTAACTGAAATAATACTGAATAAAACAATATTACGTTTTAATCAGAAGGTTATCTACAAAGTTATTCTTACTAATACACCGTGAAGTTGGCCAATATTACGAAAAATCATCCGATTCCGGTTCTAAGTTCAGTACTATTTAGGATGACAAACACGTCTAGGGAGATGGTTAGTTTTGTGATTACTCAAGATTGCTCGAGTTTACAGTGGATGCAAGTTGGTGAACAAGTTTACTCCTCTGCCAGCGGTATCTACCTTAGCTGCGATGAGCTGTCAGCTGAATGGCTGCTCTCGTCCTCTGAAAGTCCTATAAAAGCTAATCAAAATCTTTGCTGATTTTATCAGCAGAAACTGCCCTATGTTTCTCGGTAGGCGAGACAACATGCACTCATCACTAGTCTTGAAATATGGCGATATACACGTACATGGATGGAACAGCATACATATTACAATGCTCTCTCAGTTCTTGCAAGAACAATTAACTATGTGGCTGTTTCATTTCTCTGCTGTTGGAGCTCAGCGATGCTACAGCTAATATCTAGCTGAATGTCAGTCGAAGTGAACACAGTGTTCACACAAAATTCCTCCTTTGTGTCATATAGAGTGTGATGTGCCCTGTTCTGCACTTGACGCTGGTTCAGAGGAGAGTCCACGAAATTTTCGGTCTTGTGTCTCTCGTAGCAAAACTGTCCCCCACCTGGGTCCTTTCGTACTCCCAGTCATGGCTTTTCCTAACCAATAGGAGTGTTCCTTTCGTCTTGTGGAAACTATATCTGCCAATCGCAAAGGGTCTACCACAAAACTGTTTCGAAATTTCGGCACTTTACTCCTTCCTAGTTCATTTCAGCCAATCCGACATTTTGTGCCCATTCCTGACGCCTAAAAGTTACACGTGTACACCACGAGTGTACCACATGCCTTTCACGTGATCAACTGCATCGCTGGTCTGTTTGTACCCATCTGGAAATTCCCCAATACAGTTCTCTAAAGATTCTTTCCATAGCACACAGCACTGGCCCACTACTTGTTCTCCTCCCTGCATCACCCGGCGCGTTCATTGTCCTTCGCCACGGGTCACCTTAAAAGCATTCCGTTGTACTCGATCCATGACAGCACAACTCGCATCTGCCCACAAACTAAAACATTTCCTCCAGCAGCTGTTTCACATATTTCTCTCTGTCATGCAGGATTTAGGTTCAGTGTGTTAATACCATTGACTGAGTGCCATCCCTTTGTACTGAATTTTAACAGGCAAATCTGCTCATTTTCGTTGAGATATGTCTTGTGACATATTCACCTTCTCATTACGATGTATAAAATCTGTCATGTAAGGCGCAAAATTGACATTCATTTAATCTAGCGCCTTACAAAGTCTCAGAAGGATCACATGAATAAATTAGGCAAAACGTATGATCTTAGGAAAAAATAGGTAGCGCTGAATAATAAAACTACAAAGCTAAAAACTTTTCTGAATATGGAAACATATGTCACAATTAAAAGTTGCAAGTCCCAACTAGATCAGAGCAATATTTTGGTTAAATCTGTGTTTGTACACAAAATTCTGACCGCTAAATATTAGAAAACTGTAAATGCGTATGTAGCCCAGTTTCATGTAAAAACATTAAATATGTGGTACCAATAAGCTTCCTCTATTAGTTTTGAAGTTATTTACTAATAAACAAATTTGGAAGAAAAATGTCCTTATTCATGATAGCATGATAGATTAGGTATTATTTGCGTTTGTAATTGAAAGTTCTAATTCCATCAGTTGTTTAAATTCATGCCGTAATACTGCTGTACCGAGTTTCAAGACTGTATTGTAAATAACAATGATTACAAGGAGTCTTAAAAAGTCACTTCTGGGGTCATGTTCTATTGTTTGTTCCATTCTAAATATTGCAGCCAGGAAAGCTTAATGCAGTCGTGCTAAGAGTTTTTCAGTAATTAAAGCGAAGTTACTTCTCTTTATATAAAAATTAAGAAGACTGTAAATTGTTAAATAACACAGCTGTTACCTAATACTTGTCCAAGGAAGGGACCATTTAGATACAGCAACCTGTGCCTAGGACGACTGATATCAGGTGTTCCGTTTGGAGGTCTGCTGCACCAATACGTAAATACAGCTAGAGAGGCAGTGGGAAGAGACAGTTCGCACCAAGATATCAAACTCTTTGCCTTAGTGAAACCTCCACGTGCGTTGTGCCTCGGATGTCGTCAGAGCTGGACAGACTTGAATGCATCCTCAGTAATAGTGGGAAGTAACTCGCGACGACTGTACACCGTCCTGGATAGCTTAGATTTCACTGAAGTAACTGTTCGTCTACCGCCTGTAATGTTGACAAAACCGCATAGCAAATGGGAAGATTATTTTCCACTTTTCAGGTGAGTGATTAACTTTTGGTGATTAGAAATCAGGGTCACAGACCATTTTACATGGAATTCCCGTACAGGTCGCCTCTGAACTAATGATAGTGCTGTTTCCGATAGGGATATTATTATTATTGGGAGTATTTCTGTTAAGGATATTATTATATTTTGTGCGCGTGCACTTTCACAAAAATATCCATCAGCTGAAGCTCAAAACTTTTATTTATAGTCATAGATCCTGATCCCGCTGCGTAAATGGTAAGCAGAAACATTTTCTTTTAGAAAGTAGAAAGAGTAATGTGGATTTGTAGACTGAAAATTTAGAATAATATGTTCTAATAATTTTCGGGTGTACAACCGGGTGCTTTCGATATTCTGCCATGTTATTTAGGCCCGGAGACGTGCGACCATCTCAAGGTGAGCAGACAGCTACTGAACAGGTCGGATGCATTCACGGTATTCATGCCGATTCTCGGGTATGCGAAACGTGCTGGCGTCTTTCGGCGCGTGCCACACTCAGATAGTGACATGCGCGGGACAACCGAGTTGTGTGTGCTGCCCTCGGTGATGGAAGTGAGAGATGATCTAATCCTTGAGTATCGGATGACCCCGTCGATTCCGCTGTGACTGGATAATTTTAATTATAGGATTCCACTTTTTATCCAGGCGAAAGCCGTTGTCATGATCTATAAGATTATGACCAAGACGTATTTCCACCGATTCTTTGATTACTGAATACAAAAAATGGGAAACTAGAGCTTTTTTCTATTGTGTTCCATTGAGTGTCTCATGGAAATATAGTTGTCTGCTAATGCTGATTTTAACCGTTGCCGGCGACGTGTGTATCTTTCGTGTTCTGTACACCGCTTCTTAACAGCTCGTGCCATCTGACCTATACAAGCAGCACCACCCCCAACGGGAATTTTGTAAACGCCCCCTTTTTTCAGATGTAGGTCTATTTAACGGATCCAACCAGGGCCAAGCCCCTCACTTTGCTTAAGATAACCTTTATTTTATTTTTCGTAAGCAATATGCGTACCCTGCATATGGATGGAACGCAGATGATTTATAGTCGCCATCAGTGTCCCCGGTGCGTTGCTTGTTATAGTTGTGCATGGCCTTCCTTATTTGACGTAAAGTGTAGCCATTCTCTTTAAAAACTTTTTCAAAGTGTTCTAATTCTGCGGGGAAGTTTTCGTCGTCTTATATTACGCACAGCCGATGTATTAACGTACTAAGAACACCGGCGGTTTGTGCAGTGTGATGGCAGCTAGACACTTGGCGATCTAGAAAGTGTGCGTGGGTTTTCTCTACACACAATGTCCCAATGACCCATCATTCTTATGGCCTACTAGCACGTCTAGAAAGGATAAAATCCCATATTTCTAAATCTCCAACGTGAACTTGATGTTCTCATGTAATGAGTTTAAGTGACAAAAAATGGATGATTACGACATTCTGTGTGCAGAAAACCCACACATATAGATCTATATCTCCAGGCGTCCAGCTGCCATCACCCCCCCATAAACCACCGGTGTTCCTAGTACATTAGTACATCGAGCGCGCGTAAATCGGACGATGAAAACCTACACATAGAGTTAGAACACTTGGAGAAGGTTTTTAAGGAGAATGGCTACTGTTCACGCCAAATAATGAAGGCCATGCACAACTATAATAACAAGAAGCAGGACACTGAATGCTACTATAAATCGTCTGCATTCCTTCCATATGCCGAGAATGTGTCTCCTAATATAGGCAGATTGCTTAGGAAAAATAAAATCAAGGTTGTCTTCCGTCCACCAGCGAAGAGCTTGGGCGTGGTTCGATCCGTTAACTACGACTTACAACTGAAAAAAGTGGGCGTTTACGAAATTTCCTGTGAGTGTGGTGCTGCGTATATAGGCCCAGACGACACGAACTCTCCAGGGGCGTTGCATAGAACACGAAAGATGCACCCGTCTTAGGGAACCGTTAAAATCAGCAGCAGCAGAACGCTGTATCTCTGTGGGACACTCAATGCAGCACAATAGAACAAAACTTTTAGTTCCTGTTTACAGTTTTTTGGTTTCAGTAATCAAAAAATCGGTGGAAATACGTCTTGGCGACAATCTTATAAATCTTGAAAGTGGATTTCAACAGCACAATAGAACAAAACTTTTAGTTCCTGTTTACAGTTTTTTGGTTTCAGTAATCAAAAAATCGGTGGAAATACGTCTTGGCGACAATCTTATAAATCTTGAAAGTGGATTTCAACAGGATAAAAACTGGTATCCAGTCACAGCGGAATCTACGGTGTCATTCGATACTCAGAGATTAGATCATTTTTCACTTCCACCACCGAGGGCAGCAATACAACTCGGTTGACCCGCGCATGTCACCACGTGACGCACGCGTCGAAAGACGCCAGCACAATTCGCATGCGCGTGGCGTAAATACCGTGAATGCTCCTGGGCTCTCCAGTAGTTTTCTGGACCGAAATATCGTGGCAGAATGTCGACGGGATCCGACTACACACTGAAAATTATTAGAAGAAAAAATACGCCCAGAAAATTTCAGACCGTACATGGGCAATATGTTTTCCACAGCTTTTCTAGCTGAACACAATAACAGTTTTCAGGCTTTTGAAAACTGAGAAGGTAGGAGAAAGTCATGCACAGAGCACTGAAGTGTCTTTCCATAACGACACAACAAGGTAAAGACCATATGATTATTTCTTCGCAGCCCCACATTGTGATCTTTCAATTTTAATCACTTACATACACCATATTATCAAAAGTATCCGGACACCCCCACAACATACGTTTTTCATATTAGGAGCGTTGTGCTACCACCTACTGTGTGGTACTCCACATCAGCGACCTCTGTAGTCATTAGACATCGTGAGAGAGCAGAACGGGGCGCTCCGCGGAACTCACACGAATCGAACGTGGTCAGCTCATTGGGAGTCACTTGTGTCATACGTCTGTACGCGAGATTTTCACAATCCTAAATATCCCTAGCTCCACTGTTTCTGACATGATAGTGAAGTGGAAACGTGAAGGGACACGTATAGCACGAATGCGTAGAGGCCAACCTCGTCTGCTGACTGACGGAGACCGCCGACCGTTGAGGAGGGTCGTAATGTGTAATAGGCAGACACCTATCTAGACCATCACACAGGAATTCCTAACTGCATCAGGATCCACTGGAAGTACTATGACAGTTAGGCGGGAGTTGAGAAAACTTGGATTTCGTAGTCGAGCGGCTGCTCATAAGCCACACATCAAGCCGGTAAATGACAAACGACGCCTCGCTTAGTGTAAGGAGCGTAAACATTGGACGATTGAACAGTGGAAAAATGTTGTGTGGAGTGACGAATCTCGGTACAAAATGTGGCGATCCGATGGCAGGGTGTGGGTATGGCGAATGCCCGGTGAACGTCATCTGCGAACGAGTGCAGTGCCAACAGTAACATTCAGAGGCGGTGGTGTTATGGTGTGGTCGTGTTCACCCCTTGTTGTTTTGCGTAGCAGTATCACAGTACCGGCCTACATTGATGTTTTAAGCACCTTCTTGCTTCCCACTGTTGAAGAGCAATTCGGTGATGGCGACTGCATCTTTCAACGCCATCGAGCACCTGTTCATAATGCACCGCGGAGCGGTTACACAACAATAACATCCCTGTAATGGAATGGCCTGCACAGAGTCCTGACCAGAATCCAATAGAACACCACTGGGACGTTTTGGAACGCCGACTTCGAACCAGACCGCACCGACCGACATCGATACCTCTCAGGGCAGATCTCCGTGTAGAATAGGCTTCCATTCCCCAAGAAATCTACCAGCACTTGATTGGACATATGCCTGCGAGAGTCGAAGCTGTCATCGAGGCCAAGGGTGCGCCCACACTATACTGAATTCCAGCGTTACCGATGGAGGGTGCCTCGAACTTGCAAGTCATTTTCAGTCAGGTGTCAGGATACTTTTGATCACATGGTGTATGTTATGTAACAAATGTACTCCCGAAATTTCATAATTCTACAGTGATTATTTTCTGGTGTTGTGAGTTTTTTTTTCGTCAGTGCATTTCTCACTCCAGTTGAACTGCAGGTAATGAGCACAGCAAGAAAGTCCCCTAGAGCGTCGAACGAAAGCGACTAGTTCCGATGTCGCAGTAACGTGCAGAAAACCCGAAAGGGGGGCCGACCGAACACTCGCAACCGCGTCTTCTTTTTGTCGCCTGTACTTTCAGAAGCTAATGAAGCGTCGGGAAGTACGTTCTCCTAGGGCAGCGAAAGTTGGCGTGCAGAAGCACTAGGCAACATTCACCTGTGACGTAACGACCAGACCACCACCGTTTCAATTACCGTTGATGGCAGTAATTCTAACTCTCAATTTCGCTGCGGGTACACCTTCATTAGACTCGGTAATTCCAGGACGGGCTGTGGATAGACCATTTAAAGACAGTCGTACTCTGGCGTGTTGCTCTGGAGCACTGAAATACGGCGGAACTAAAATGTAACTCTCGCTGCAGCCTGCGTCTGAATCTTTATTTGTTTTTAAATGCAAATACGGCGTACACGGAAATAAAATGTTCTCTAGACACGGATACACTGTGCAGGCTCATAAATGTGACCCCTTCCAGTGTCCCAATATGATCCCCAAGGATAGATTCATACTTGTGTTGATCCATTATGCATTGCAGAATGACGAAATCTTACAGAGAATGCCACGGAAACATTTCCCGAACCATAACGCTACCTCCTGCGGCCTGCACCCTTCCGACGATTGTTGCAGGATGTTTGCTTTGAGACGTTTCACGCCATACACGCCAACTGCCGTTTCTTCGAAGGAGCATAAAACGTGATTCATCTGAAGAAAAATTCTCCTTCGGATGTCCATATGCAGCCATTTACTGAACGGGCATTGAAGAGACAGTTTTGGTAGCCCCTTGGTACATATGGCTGGTCAGTTGCTCAACAATCGCACTATCCATCTTCGTTGGCGTCAGTCTTCTCTGTCACCTATGACCCACGGTGCACCACAGTTGCCTCAGCACCGGTTTTTATCACCATGGTATAGTTTAACCACAGGGACACGAGAACAGTTTACAAACGCAATCGTTTTGAAAATGCTTCCACCCTTAGCCCAAAACCCAGGACTTCAGATAAATCGTTCTATTTCCATATTATTGCAACGACTGCACAATTCTTCGCGTCCCCCTTACACACATTTTATGTCCTTCACTGCTAGTGATGCCATTAGCCATCTGTGAATGATTATTGCACGTTGACGTTGAATAGAGGCTTTGGTCACATTTATGTGACTGGACCGTTGATATTATACATTTATCTCAGCACTTTTTCGAATCACAGAAAGAACTTCTGGAACTCGATCTTTGGGATAGCATTTAGCTCTTAGCTCATGTTTGTACCCCTTCAAGGCTTCCTTTATTTTTGCGAACGGCACTGAAGTCAGCGTCATATCTGGAGATACACAGGGTGTTTCACTAGATGTATTTGCCTCTGTAAGTTACGAAGTAATAGGCGACGGAAATATTTATTGCGGTAGGTCACCATAACAAACGTTACACTGTATGCGGAGCTATGAACATGGTTTACTGTGTTATTATCGCCGGCCGCGGTGGTCTCGCGGTTCTAGGCGCGCAGTCAGGAACCGTGCGACTGCTACGGTCGCAGGTTCGAATCCTGCCTCGGGCATGGATGTGTGTGATGTCCTTAGGTTAGTTAGGTTTAAGTAGTTCTAAGTTCTAGGGGACTGATGACCACAGCAGTTGAGTCCCATAGTGCTCAGAGCCATTTGAACCATTTTTTTGTGTTATTATCCAAAGAGTTATAGCAAAAAGATACAATTTTTTTAAATGGAACAATAGTTGTTTCTATCATGCACTGGAATCAGTAACATCAGCTGTGTATACCTCAATTTAAATTATATTCCTATCACCTTCAGTTTGGGAGCTACAACCCTTCATAGTTTCAGGGGCAGATACCACCCATGCTGCGCATAACGCAGTGCGCTTTCTAAATGTGGTGCGGCCGAGTTGTAGCGTCGCCGGTGTCACGGAACGAGAAGCTTCCTCGATGCGCTGTTAGACATCCGACTGTCGCCGCACACAGCCATATACCCGACAGTTCGTGCCACACAAACAAACGGGACTACCAGAGTTACTGACATCGGATGAAGATGGCATACACGAACAACGAGTACGTTGACATGTTGCTGATGCTCGGCGAGTGCCGACACGATGCCACTGAAGCAGCCATGGCGTACGCCGTGAGATATCCTAGGCGAAGAGCTCCGGTAGCCATTACGTTCCTACGTTCCGAACAACGACTTCAGAAAACAGGCAGCTTGGTAATGCGCTGCAGTAACAGACGAAGAACTGCCAGAAGTGAGGAGACGGAGGTGTTTGTTTTAGCTGCAGTACAGCCGTTGCTGCAGTCTCTGGTGTCAGTCTCACATCTGTGTGGCGTATAGTACACGGCCACAGGTTTTACCCATACCGCCTGTCACTGACCCAGGAGCTGCATGGGAACGATTTCCGTGAGAAAGTTACATTCTGTGAATGGGCCATGCGTAATTTCACGCTGGAGTCTTTACAACGTGTTATGTTCTCTGATGAGTCCATGTTCACAAATTATGGTGCAGTGAATCGCCATAACGTGCACTACTGGGCCGCAGACAATCCTCGGTAGGTACGACCTGTCGATCAAATGGCTCTGAGCACTATGGGACTTAACATCTGTGGTCATCAGTCCCCTAGAACTTAGAACTACTTAAACCTAACTAACCTAAGGACATCACACACATCCATGCCCGAGGCAGGATTCGAACCTGCGACCGTAGCGGCCGCTCGGCTCCAGACTGCAGCGCCTAGAAACGCACGGCCACTCCGGCCGGCGACCTGTCGATCGTCAACGTAGGTTGTCTGTTAATGTATGGTGTAGAATCCTTGGGGATGAAATCATCGCTCCACACTACATCCCAGGTACACTGACAGGTGAGTTATATAGCGCGTTTATAGTCGACGGTTTGGGTGGTCTCCTTGAACATGTGTTTCTACACACGAGAGTCGATATGTGGATGCAGCACGATGGTCACCGAGCCCATTCTGAGCGTTCTGTCGCGGAAGAACTAAACAACAGGTTTTCAGGAAGGTGGTTGGGGCGCCATGGCCCTCATTCATGGCCCACAAGGTCGCCCGATTTAACACCATTAGATTTCTTTTTGTGGGGATATCTAAAGGATCGTGTTTATGTCACTGAGCCCACATCCCCAGATGATCTAAAACGGCGCATCAAAACTGGCTCTGAGCACTATGCGACTTAACATCTATGGTCATCAGTCCCCTAGAACTTAGAACTACTTAAACCTAACTAACCTAAGGACATCACACAACACCCAGTCATGACGAGGGAGGGAAAATCACTGACCCCGCCGCGAATCGAACCCGGGAACCCGGGCGCGGGAAGCGAGAACGCCACCCCACGACCACGAGCTGCGGACAGCGGCGCATCGAGGACGCATGTTGCTCCGTGACACCGGCGATGTTACAGCTTGTCCACAAATCCTTTAGAAGGATCATTGCATTGTGCATTCAGGAACATGGACACATATTTGAACATCTCATTTAAATCAACCACCCTCCGCCAGAACATCCATCACCTACCACACAGCAATGTATTATGTACAGAGTGTGGTATCTGCCCATGAAACTTTGAAGGGTTGTAGCTCCCAAACTAAAAGTGATAGGAACGTAATTTAAATTGATGCATATACAGCTGGTGTTACTGATTCCAGTGCATGACAGAAACAACTATTGTTCCATTTAAAAATGTGTCTTTTTGGTGTAACTCTTTGGATAATAACTATGTTCATAGCTCCGCAGACAGTGTAACGTTTCTTATGGTGACCTACCGCAGTAAATATTTCCGTCGCCTATTACTTCGTAACTTAGAGAGGCTAACACATTTAGTGAAACACCCTGTATAAGCTGAGATATCATTACAGAATTTGTTGCGGCCAAAAATTTACGAAAAAGAAGCAGTGATGTGTGAGCAGGTGCATTATTGTGATGCAGAAGCCATGGACTGTTTCGCCCCAAATCCGGGCTTGTGAGCAGAACTCCTTACGGATCGTTCGGGCTCTCAGCTACAACTCATATCGTTAAACCCATAGTGAATACAGTCTCCACATACGAGCGCATTTCTCGAGTTTTTATCGGTCTTGGCCATCCAGAGTGCTGTCATGAGTGAACCTCAGTTTCGACGTCATATCCACAGACCTACAGTTCATCGCCAGTAATGACACGTTTCAATACTTCTGGATAGTTGTTGACTTCACTGAGCGACTCATGAGCAAATAGCATTCACCGCCAAATATTTTTGAAATTCAGGTATTTTGGAGCAGATCATGATGCCACATGTTTCATACCCAGAATATGCTAGACAACTTTCAAGACATTACTCAATTAATATACCAATTTCATTGGTGAATTCTCTGACCTTGATTCGGCGACGGTTAATTCAGGCGCGTATCCAGCGGTGGAGGTGGTGGGGGACGGGGGGGGGGGGGGGCAGGGGTAACTGGGTCACGGCCTCCAGCAAAAGAATTTCATTGGAACCGTTTATATTTTTACATACAGGCATTGGAAAAAAATGTAGAAACAATACGTGAAATGCGTGCTCGAATATAAATGGAGTGTCTAGCCAAGCCTGCAGGTTGCGCAACTGTATTTCATGAACGACACCTGTGTTATGGTCCCAACACTTTGCAAGTGTCAGTCGTCATCAGAACAGTGTTCTGTGTAGTTGTAGGTGCTCCATGACGCAGGTAAGTGACTTCCAAAGCGGGCAGATTGTTGGTTCAAAAATGTGTGCGAAATCTTATGGGACTTAACTGCTAAGGTCAGAAGTCCCTAAGCTTACACACTACTTAACCTAAATTATCCTAAGGACAAACACACACACCCATGCCCGAGGGAGGACTCGAACCTCCGCCGGGATCAGTCGCACAGTATTGTTGATACTTGTGTAATGCGTGCTTCCCTAACCAATGTAGCCGAAGTGTTTGGTGTTTCGAGATAGACCATACTGATGATTTATACCGCATACAGCGAAAGAGGAATGACATCATCCCTTAAGACACAACGTAGACAGCAGTGTGTGTTGGATGATCGTCAAGGACTATCACTGAAGATGATAGAAATGAATGTCCCGTATAGGCGAACCATGAATGTCCCGTATAGGCGAACCCTGTTAAAAGAATGGAGAGCTTGGAATCGCACAGCGATCTGGAATTCCAAAATCAGTCATCCCCAGGGCATATAAACCTGGACTACGGTGAAATGCAAGAATCATTTGGTCGGATGAGTTTTCTTTCTCACTGTTTCCAATTTCTAGCCGAGTTTACGTTTGGTTGGTGATATCTGGGCAGCCATATCACGGTATTCCGTGGGCCCGCGTGGTCACTCTGCAACGTCGAGTTACTGCCAAGGATTATGTTACCATTTTGGCTGCTGATGTCCAGCCCGTGGAACAATGTTCGTTCCCCAAAGGTTATGCTGTGTTCCAGTATGACAATGCTTCTGTTCACAAAGTTCGCATCGTCCTGAACTGGTTTCCTCAAGCAAGCGGCGAATTGTGGCACCTCTCCTGGTCACAGCAGTCACAGGGTCTCAATGTTAGTGAGCCTTTGTGGTCTATTTTGAAGAGAAGCGTGCGTGATTGCTGGTCACCTCCATCATCGTTACCTGAACTGCGTCTATTTTACAGGAAGACTGGTGTAAGATTCCCTTGGAAACCATAGCGGAGCTGTATTTATCCATTCCGCGACGACTGGAAGCCGTTTCGAATGCCTTCGGGTTTCCTTACCGTATTAGGAATAGTAATGTGTTTCCATACTGTTGTTCAATCCCTGTGCCCCTAAAGTCAGCCGGACGTGAAAAAGAAAAGCATCGAAAAAGCAGACATATCCGGAGAGAGCGCTAACTGTTGGTGCCCCGTTGCAGCTGAGCTGTGCGCCCGCTGCAGCAACGCACGACATGACGCTCTGTGGGCGGCCGCTGCGGCTGGACCCCATTAAGGGGGCCGTGCCCCGCACGACGGCGCCGCCCCCACACCGGCGCGAGCAGAGCGCGGCGCTACCCACCTGCTGTCTGCACCCGCCGGACTGGCCGCTGTTTACCGTTCGCTCCCCTCCACAGCCACCTACACAGCTAATCTTCATTGTGATAGTTCTAAGACCCGTTTTACACCACAAACTTAACCCTGTCACTGTACCTCGATTTTTTGTAAGAAGAACGGTCTCTCGTAATCTAATATTTAATGCTCGAGTGCCCAACTGCACAGCAGACAGCTCTCACAACACATCCTATTTTGGCAGAAATAAAAACAGCTAGTCATCATAGGTGAGACAGTGCATGAACAACATAACAGCAGTGCGGAAGGTTAACAGCACCACATGCGCTAAGAAAATGCACTATGACTTTTGATTTGTTCATCAAACTTTCTGGTTAAAATCGACTGTTAATGTCGGGTGTGTCTGAGCGTGCAATCTCGTCACTAGTGGGTGAATGATGTCAATAACAAATTGACTGTGCCAAGTGCAAAGTTGTAAAATCACGGTATGGGGTAGATAGACGAGTTCTTTCATGTTACACTGTCGGCTTTTGTGCTTCTGTGTCTTTTCAGTCTCAATTCTATTGTCTGTTTTCGTGACACACTGCAGGTGTTGCATTATGGTCTTACATTTTTCCTGCTAGAGCCTAACGACAATAGGCACCAAACACTCGAAAGCGAAAAGCAGTTTAGTTTTTACAACTCTTAGACAAACGAAAACCTGTACATAAATTAGAACGTAAATTGTTACAACAGCTTACTGAAAGAGGAAAATTATTTTCGATTTAGTTTGGCATCCAGAAAAAAATACGGAGTTTTTTATCCCGCTTGGTAGGCGGGCGTGGGTCTGCTGCTGTAAACTGAAGGGTAGGCCGATTGTAGGAACCTAGGAGGAGCAGGTGAGGTAGAACTCTCAGAAGTGCAGTGTGAATTTAAATCACCTTCACTTTAGCAAGAAGATGAATACATAACTCTGCACTGCGGACCATGTAGGTGCGAAGCCGGATGTCTCAAGCTCACAGAAGTTACACAGGCAAAATCTGTAGCGGCTCGCCCACTATGAAATAAAAACAGCGCTGCTCGGTCGCCTACTCGGAATCAAATGGGCTGAATCCGCAGCGGCGCTCGTAGCGCTGCACAGCGCCGGCTAGAGGCCGCTGTCGTCAGTGTCGGTGTCGTAGTGCCAACCTAACAACGTTTACCTACGCCGTGGCATCGTAGCTACCCATATTACACAGAGTATAAAGTTAAAAGGGGCCATTTACTGCCTTCTAGATGTCGTTATATTTGTTCTTGTGAAACTACTTTGTCGAGGAAATAAACGTTGATGACTTCAAATATTTGGTCGAACCGTTTCCCGTTCTCTCAGTTCTCAGCAGTGCGGAAGGTTAACAGCACCACATGCGCTAAGAAAATGCACTATGACTTTTGATTTGTTCATCAATAATCCCTATTATAACAGCTAGTTCCTTAACTCTGTCACTGTATCTCGATTTTTTGTAAGAAGAACGGCCTCTCGTAATCTAATATTTAATGCTCGAGTGCCCAACTGCACAGCAGACAGCTCTCACAACACACCCTATTTTGGCGCAAATAAAAACAGCTAGTCATCATAGGTGAGACAGTGCATGAATAACATAACAGATGCTGCAGTATGCTCACTCACTGCCACAGGTAGTTGATTGACACTACAGAGTCGCACGTGTAAAAGCCGCTTTGTATTTAAGCTGCATCCAAATCGAAAGGATACTACATTTATTTACAAAAAAAGTATTTAAATTGTCTGACATTGTAGTTACGCTCGTGAATGAATCGGACGTAAGGATGCAGCCAGTACTCCTGCGATATGACGAGTCTGAGAACGGTGACGCCGCGCTCGCTTCTCTCTCGTCGAACTGTTCTCTCTTACTGAAGCGTGCAGAATTGTAAGGCTAGTCGTAGTTTAGTACAGAAATTGAATGCACGTGCTTGCTGTCGTAAAGTAGCACTGAGAGGCCATCAGACGGTCTCTTAACGAACCTGTCTTTTGTGAGACTGTCGAGGGTTTGAAACGTAAGTGCTTACAACTGCAGATGACCTCCATTAGATGAAGAGTGATATCTGGAATAATTTCGATGCTATAGTCCACCCTTGAGACAAAAAAACATGCAAATTTCGTCCCAAAGTGGTTGTGTTATTGTCTATTCCCTCTCCACCATGAGAAAATACAGATTTCTCTTCGTAGAAAACAAAACAGAGCATCATTTTTCCAATCTACATTGAACAGCGAGCTTCCTGCAGGAGAGAAGCCTGGATATCACCAATCTGTTCCAATTCTTTCCAAAGCAAGCCCTAAATGGGAACATTAGCATCAGTGCAATCAGTTCCTTGTTCCACTTACTGTCACATATAGAAATCAGAAGAAAAAACATTTGTTTTAGCCACCATCTGATTCTTCATGTGTACCCAGCTTACAAATTTTTCATAGCAAAAAAAAAAAAAAAAAACCGTTTTCTCCTGCTGTTGTCGGTAGTCCACATATTGGTCAAAGGGAATAGTATAGATTATAAAAATGCACTGTCTTGGTTAAAAACAGCTGTTTCAGTACAGAAGATGTACGTTGCACGTTCGCAAGTGATTTTGAAGTATTGCGGTCTAGATTGCTTAATATTTTCCTTGTTTTTTGCTACGACATTTCGACTATTGCCTTCCTCATGTCAAAACACAGAACTCTTGGAACGAAGTTCGACGACAATTGTAACAAAACCTATGCCTACAACCCACAATGATATTTGTCTTACGACGTCTAAATTTAGATCTGATGACAGCAGTTGCAGAAACGTCGTAGCAAATAAATATATTAATCGGTGTAAACGGCTTTATTCGCAAAAAAGAGCGATTTTTCGGTGACGTTGAATTGTGTCCTTACTTCGTGACAAGTTTTACCAAAATATATCGACACAATCTCAGAGGAAAGGTACACTATGTGGTCGGAAGTATCCGGGTACCTGGCTGAAAATTACTTACAAGTTCGTGGCGCCCTCCAGCGGTAATCCTGGAATTCATTGTGGTGTTCGCAGGGAAGCCACACACGACTCACAAACAAACCCCCAACACATATCACACTGCCAGTTCCTTCAGGACAATCGAACTGACAAACCTACCACGACATGGCTATGTTACAGGAGCAGCAGCAGCAGTAGCTGGCCCAGGAGACATCGTCGGCCCAGCAGCAGCAGCGCTCACCTCCTCGACAGGACTGATCATTCTCTGACAATCTGGCATTGCTTCTACGGTACTGATGCATGATACCCAACCACTAACATAACCTTACCTTGCCCGATCTGTGGCAGATAGCAAGAAACCGCTACTGCCCTTACTACCCACTTGACACTGTCGCAGAGGTTTTTTTCCCTTGGCACTTGCCTTGGCACTTTCTTCCCTCTGCCCTTCAAACCGCTCTTCTTTCAAGCTCGATTCTGTCGAGCTTCTTCGACCACTTCTATCACCCAGATGCGCCCGTATTAATGGGTAACCCTACCCAGACGTACGGATAAAATCGCAGTTCCTCGCTCCTGCGATCTCCTCGATTCTAAACACTAACAATGCAGAGGTGACAGTACACCTTCTGAGTTGGTCAACATGCTTGTGCGAGCGTGGAGGGGCTCACACACATATATATATAAAAGCCGACACTATGTCTTGACGACAGCTTCAACTCTCGCGTCTCGCAGGCATACGTTCAATCAAGTGCTGGAAGATTTCTTGGGGAATGGAAACCCATTCTTCGCGGAGTGCTACACTGAGGACAGGTATCGATGTCGCTTGCTGAGGCCTGGCACGAAGTCGGCATTCCAAAACATCCCGTAGGTGTTCTATAGGATTCAGGTCAGGATTCTGTGCAGGCCAGTCCATTACACGGATGTTATTGTCGTGTAACCACTCCGCCACAGGCCGTGCATAATGAACAGGTGCTCGATGGTGTTGAAAGATGCAATGTTCATCCCCGAATTGCTCTTTAACAGTGGGAAGCAAGAAGGTGCTCAAAACATCAGTGCAGGCTGTGCTGTGATAGTGCCACGCAAAACAACAACGGGTGCAAGCCCCCTTCATGAAAACACGACCACACAGTAACACCCACCGCCTCCAAATTTTATTGTTCACACTACACACGCTGTCATATGAAGTTCACCGGGCATTCACCATACCGACACCCTGCTATCGGATTGCCACAATGTGTACCGAGATTCGTCACTCCACACAACGTTTTTCCACTGTTCAATCGTCCAATGTTTACGCTCTTTCCAACAAGCGAGGCGTCGTTTGCCATTTACTGGCGTGATGTGTGCCTTATGAGCGGCCGCTTGATCGTGAAATCAAGTTTTCTCACCTCCCGCCTAACTGTCATAGTACTTGCAGTAGATCCTGACGCAGTTTGGAATTCCTGTGAGATGGTCTGGATAGGTGTCTGCCTATTACACATTACGACCCTCCTCAACGGTCGGCAGTCTCTGTCAGTCAACAGACACGGTCGGCCTGTACGCTTCTGTGCTGTACGTGTCCCTTCACGTTTCCACTTCAGTATCACGTCAGATACAGTGGACCTAGGGATGTTTAGGAGTGTGGAAATCTTGCGTACAGACGTATGACACAAGTGACACCCAATCGCCTGACCACGTTCGAAGTGGGTGAGTTCCGCGGAGAGCACTATTCTGCTCTCTCACGATGTCCAATGACTACTGAGGTCACTGATGGAGTGCTAAAATGAAAAACGTATGTTTTTGAGGGTCTCCCGATACTTTTGATCACATAGTGTGGTTTAGTTCAGATATGTTCTTGCGTCTGCTGAAAGGAAAAGAAACAGCGAGCTCCTGTTCCTGTCTCCACAGTCGAGTCCTCTGCACTTGTGTTCGACTCTGACGCAAACCTGTTCAAATCCTGGCAGTGGAAGAAATGCTTACCCTTAGTATTTGCTCGGAAGTCTGACGAGAAGTGGTGACGTACCTGTTCACATAATTTCATTAAACTCCAAACCTCTCCGCAGTATGTTGTGAAGCGAGGACATGTGACACTATCTTTCTTGATCCATCTGTATTGCTACGTTAAGTCTCGCGTCACACATACAAGGTGTTTATTTTCAAACTTTAGCTATTGAGCCAGTGTAGACGGAGAGCTTTTTATGTTACGGGTATCCATCTTTACAGCAATGATGATCAGACTGTGCGCTGCAGGATGCCAATGTGGCTCTCTCCTTTGAACGCAGCTGCCGCTATGCCAATGAAAGTCCCTAGAGGATAACTGTGTGCGACATATTCCCCTCCCTGTATTCAGATGTAAGAATGGACCGAAGCGGCGCTTCTTGCTCACTGTGAGAAAATTTGTTGCCTTCAATCCTAATCTTGTTAGACAATCAATTGTGTCTTGCTCTCCACAGTGTTTAGGCACGAAGGGTTCTACCTATGAGTGGAACATGACCGGGCGCTGAATCCAAACTGTTGCATCTTAAGATGCATTCCGTAAGCCAAGAGTGGGAAATTTCTTCAGGTTTCCCCTGTGTTCGCGTAAATAACGCAAAATTCTCGCAATCATTTTGACAGTGATTCCGTGTTTTTCGAAAAGTAGAGAGTGATATTTAAGGGAGGAGAATTTTGAGCGCTAGTCGCAGAGAAGCTGTTTGGAACACTCCTTGTCCAGACGAAGTCGAGGGCAGCATTTCTCTTCCACCCTCTCTCCGATGCTGCCTGGCACCTTTCGCTTAGTTTTACATTAAGTTTGGCATTTCGCATTAGCGGTGTTCGCTTTCTGAGATGCTTACAATTTTCGAGATTCACTACGAAACTGGAGTTTTCTTATTAATTGTATTATTTCGTGGATCTTGGACTCATTTACTTTGCATTTGCAGCTGCACCAATTAGGAAACAAGAAGCAGTCTTCCCCATACATGAGGTACCTCACCACAGTATTACCGGGATATTCACGATCGCCGGCCGAAGTGGCCGTGCGGTTAAAGGCGCTGCAGTCTGGAACCGCAAGACCGCTACGGTCGCAGGTTCGAATCCTGCCTCGGGCATGGATGTTTGTGATGTCCTTAGGTTAGTTAGGTTTAACTAGTTCTAAGTTCTAGGGGACTAATAACCCCAGCAGTTGAGTCCCATAGTGCTCAGAGCCATTTGAACCATTATTCACGATCAACTCTAACTTCAGTATTTTAGACGACTTCGCATTCATTGCGTTGGAGCAATTTCTCACTCAACATTACGAGAATTTATGTTCGTTTGCTTGGAAAGCTATTTTCTGTCATTTTAAGTTGGCATACGTAGAGTTTCCTGGATAAGTAAATAATTTATTAAATTCACACTTGATTTTAATCTCAGTAATAAATTATTGTCCCACAACTGAACATTGTTAGGTGACCCTCTAAAAACAAATACAGGATTATTCTTATTGACGTCTATAAAAAGCCGTTGCGAGGTAGATAACGTTGCGACAAGTAATGTAATATAGGACACATGGAGCCGCAAATGTCGAGAAATATCCAACAAATAGATAACAAATATTGAAGATGTGACGTCACATCCAAAATACGCAGGGTATTTTCGAATGCGTGCGTGAAGGGATGACTGGATGATGCAATACTTGCGTTCAAACAAACGGCTCAAATTTAGAACAACTTTTGTAAATGTGATCCGTTGTAAATGTAAAAGTTACAAAATTATTGTCCTTGCAGTAACCAAGCAAAAGCTGTTCTTATTTTGTGCTTCTTTCCTTTTGTCCCTTCTTTTTATGCTTGCAATCATTATCTAGTAAAGACAACGTAGGTCATTTACTGGCAATAAAGCAATTCCGAAGATTATACTCATTTACTTGTGAAGCAGTACGGTAGGATTTTATTGTACTGCACTTTGCAATAAACCAGCGGAGAGCTTGATTTACAATATCATAAATTAATACTTCAGTGTAACCACATAATTGTCTCACGCAATGAAAAAAATACTGCCTGCTAGACCCATGAGTCGAACCCTAACCCCACGCACTTAAGTCGCACGTAGGTCCGGAGCCACACCGACGTGAATACTTGGGTCGGGATGATCAGGTGCAACAGACCGATCGGCTCAACCTTTGCAGGTGTGACGAGGTGTGTCATCTGGTAAAGTCACACGTTCAGCTTCTGTCATCCACTTTTGGGGTATTTCCCAAAATTGGTGACCGCTTGTGTCTAATATTAAATTACTTGTCTCAGCGTCATCTACATCGCTTCAGGGGTTTTTAAACGTTTACTGAATCTCACTGTATAGCCCCTGATTGCCTAATTTGTTCGCCACGTTGCAGCGGTATTCCATTGTAAAGCAAGTGCCAACCATTGTGTTTGAAATGTTGGATATGAACATATTTTGAACGGTGATGATGATTTGTGATTTACAAGCATTGCACGTAGATCATAGATGTGCTAAAGGTCGATCCTAAAGAGGGAACGGGAAAGCTAAGAAAAGAAGATTACTTATCTTTGGGGATTAAAATTACGAATTTAAATTATAGCTATCACAGAGAAAACGATGTGGGATGGAGGAACAGACACTGTGTCTCACTGGCAGAACAAATCCTCTTTTGGGAGTATTGCTGCGCGGCATGGGATCCTTATCAAATAAGATTGACGGAGCGCATCGAAAAAGTTCAGAAGAGCGCAGCACGACCTTTACAGTTTCGAAAGACGCGAGATGGTCTTACGGATATCATAAGCGGATTCTGATGGCAAGCATTAGAATAAAGACTTTTTCGTTGCGAGGTGATCTTTTAACGAAATTTCAATCACCAACTTTCTCGTCCGAGTGCGGAAAAAATTTCGTTGACGCTCTGATACATAGGAAGAAACGTCAATCGTAACAAAATAAGAGATGTCAGGCTCGTACGGAAAGATTTAAGTGTTCTTTTTCCCGTGTGCTATTGGAGAGTGGAACGCTAGAGGAAATAGTCTGAAGGTGCTTCGATGAACCGACTGTCAAGCACATACGAGTCAATTGCAGCGCAGTCATGTACAGTAGTAGTAGATATAGCAATGGCTGGGATATGCTATTACAAAAGAATGCTGTAAAGTTCTGTGGACTGACAATATATGAGACAGTCCTCCGTAGAATCGGCGAGGAAAGCAACGTGTGGAAAGAGCTGACCAGAAGAACGACCTATTCGTGACGATTCATGCCAAGCCCCTCAGAAAATGATGATCACCTTTCCACTCCTACAAGAAAGCGTAATGAAACAAATCAACTATATACGGATGCAGGTTTTCGCAGCCATTGTAAACGATGTACGGTTGCTCGGTGCTGGTCTCACGTTATTCTTGTAGAATCCTCTGATCCGCGTGTCTGTCTTCTTGCTGAGGCATTCTTCCTGGAACTCGCTGTACACAGTAGCACACACATTTACGCTTCCAGCTCAAGTTCCTGGAAGGCCTCAGTAAGAATGCCGACATGTCGGATCAAAAGACACAGTTCAAGTTCAGGAGAGTCGCTCACCGATACGCCGCTACCTGTAGCACATTAGCAAAGTGTGCTGTAACGTACGTCTTAGCGTGTCAATACAAAAGATGAACATATTGTGTGCTGCCTCAGTATATTGGTGGTTCTTGCTCAAACAGAAATCTGTCTCCTACCGAATTCTGGAGACAGCTCTACACCACTCAACAGATGAGAATAACGTGGAAAACCGTGAATTTTAACGGGTCTCAGTGAATAGAAAAATTATATGAGTATCATGATGACAACACGTGGTCTTCTGTTGTAGCCGGCCGGAGTGGCCGTCCGGTTCTTGGCGCCACAGTCTGGAACCTAGCGACCGCTATGGTCGCAGGTTCGAATCCTGCCTCGGGTATGGATGTGTGTGATGTCCTTAGGTTAGTTAGGTTTAATTAGTTCTAAGTTCTAGGCGACTGATGACCTCAGAAGTTCAGTCGCATAGTTCTCAGAGCTATTTGAACCATTTGAACTTCTGTTGTAACAGTGATTTCAAATCAACGCTAAACGATACCAGAACCGGGTCCGAACGCCTACGATCATTTCTTCGCAGATATACGGTGTCAGAATGGTCTGCAGAGTAAACGTAAAGCTCAAAAATATGCCACAGTGTCCAAGCCGATGTGGTAACACTGATGCCTCTTATTGCAATATTAACTGTATAACGGAGCATCTTCATCCCTTTAAAATAGCCGCAGTCATTCGGAACAGGACGTTAACAAATGAACTGAACACAATTGCTGCCATTTCACGTTTTTCTTTTTAGTTATTGTCAATATGGTGTCACGATGGTCAAAATAATTAGCAGCATTTTCCGTTCTTCAGTTAAGTTACCGCCAAATTAGCTACTAGCATAATAGCTAACAGCTCTCTTCTCTGTATCACTATATCAGTATGGATTCCACTAGCAGAAATCTTAATAAATTCTGCTCGCTTTGTTCTCGTCTGTCGCATCCAGAGTGGCGTAGACAAAGACGCTAAGGTAGAAACGGCAAGAGACTGTAGCGGAATGCAGGAAGACCTGTAGAAGATCAACGGCTGGTGTAGGGATTGGCAGTTAGTCGTGAACGTATAAAATGTAACATTTTGTGCATGAATGTCCGAAGAGATTCGCTGCTGTTCCGTTACACTATTGGCAGAAAATCACTGAAAGTGCGCCAATGGTCGTGCCTCGTTGAATACACTGGTTTTCGTCAGATCGTCGAAATTAAGCAACATTGGGCGTAGCCAGAACATGGATGGGTAACCGCGGGGGTTTACCGCGTGCTGCGATTGCTTTCTCTTTCCCCTTGCGTTTACAGAAAATCTCCAACCACCAGTCTTTGCGTCGATGTTCTGGATTACATTCCAAACCTTTCCGCAGTGTCAGGGTGCGATTTGTGCTTTTACCAGTGGGGGGGGATGTCTTAGGGGGTTAGTAGAATTATATATGTTACTTGCTTGGACCGTGGCCTTACGCATGGTTAAACAGCTATTTATAAATAGATGTTAATGCCGAAACTCACTATTGACACGTATGCACTATCAGAAAAGCCATCCCTTGTTATATCTTTAAAAGTACATTATAAGTAAAGCTTATTTACAAAATCATCTACATAGGGTACAGATATACGAGGGGAATTAATGAAGTAGACGCACATTTGTGAGAAGTTTTACTTATTCTGATGATAGAAAGCTGAAACATATTAATAGTATTAACAGTAAGACTTATTAAAAACTTTCAGTGTTCGGCTCTACAAATTTAAATTATATGTAAAGTTTTACTCCAGGGCGTGGGAAATAAACATCCCAGGTAGGGATGCATAAACTAAAACCAGAGGAGGGGATAGTCTGATACAGAGGGGGGGGGGGGGATCCCCCCCATGCCCCCCTGCAATTCGCACCCTGCTACTATCTAACACAAATTCGACACCACACTTCATAAACGCAGCCACTACAGTCCCCTACACTTAGAGGTTGCACTTAAACACACAACTTCCACACTTTGCGAAAGAAAGGTCCCGTTGTGTACAAAGCATAAGAAAAACTTATGCGGCTGATACTGCTCTTTGGGATTTCCCAGCCAACAATGCCACATGGCTTTACTTTATTGGTAACGGTAACTACGGTAAAATACCTAGGAGTGACCATCCTTAGCGACCTAAGGTAGAATGATCACTTAAAACAAATAACAGGAAAAGCAGATGATTAATCTCCGAAACAAGTTAGTTATAAAACACTAGTTCGGTCGATTCTTGACGATATTGGTCTGGGACCATTACCAAGTAGCATTACTAGAGATTAACAGAGAGCGATGTATTTCGTAGTGGTATCGTTTACCGCTCGCGAGAGCGTTACAGAGATCGTCAATCAACTCCAGTAGCAAACACTTCAAGAGAGGCGTTGTGCATCACGGAGATGTTTACCACTGACATTCCGGGAGAGTGCCTTTCGGGAAGAGTCGGACAACATGTTACTTCCTTCCACATACGTCCCACGAAATTATCACGGCGAGAAAATTAGAGATATGAGATCTCTCCATACACTCATTTCTCCTCCGCGCCATTCGTGAAGGGACAGGAAAGGGAGCAACAAACAGCGATACTACAAGTACTCTCCGCCACACACCATAAGGAGGATTTCAGAATATAGATGTAGACGTAGAGCTCTTAAACTCAGTTATGTGGTTCTTGACCAGTGCTTCGTTACTTACTTTTTAAAGCTCTTGTTTTCAAAATTTGTACCAAGAAGTTTTGTTGTAACGGGGAGAGCAGGCTTCGAGCCCGAGACGAGGAGCCGTAACCATCCCTGGCGCATAACCAGCGGCCTCACGCCCAGCATCACCCGCTGCCACCTCACAGCGAGTGCAGCGCGAGGTAACAGGAAGTTACGTGACATGAACTGAATGCAACGAATGGAACAATGGGGAGATATTAATGAAGGTGCAATGACGTTAGTGCAAAGTTTTCAGAAACGCTCAACCTGTCATCTAATTAACTTTCCGTAACAAATGAAAACTTGTTCCAAACCGGAATTTAATCATCGATTTTCTGCTTTTCACGAGCAGGAGGCTTAACCATCACGCAGACAACTTCTCTAGGAATGACTCCATCTTCAGTTGTCACTAACATTGCCATGAAAGATTTGTGGATATTACGTTGTATGCAGCCTGGTGCGAGTTGCAGTACGGTAGGCTTCTGCTCGGCTTTCCTACCGGCGATCTCCTGCAACGAGTTCACAGGTAGGTGCAGGTAAAAGGAGGAGAAGAAACATCGCCGCCGCAGGGAGATCACGTAATTAATGAGGAGGTACAGAATAGAATTGTCGCACAGCTTGGGTAGAAGAAAGCATAGGTTGGTAGGACACGTTGTGAGGCATCAAGGGACCACCAGTTTAGTACTGGAGGGAAGCGTGGAGAGTAACAATCGTAGAGGGAGACCAAGAGATGAATACACTAAGGAGATTCAGAAGGATGCAGGTTGCAGTAGTTACTAGGAGATGAAGAGGCTTGCACAGTATAGAGTAGCATGGAGAGCTGAGGACCACAACAACAACAAGAGTCAACTGACAGAGACCATTCATTAATTCTCTTCAGGTCATTCTGCAAATCGATACTGTCTTCTGGCGTTGCTCCTTTCTTACAGAGAACTGCATCATCTGTAAACAGTCTTGAAAAGCATCCGACGCTTTCTACTACATACATCAAAATTTACATCACCCCAGTTGCCAGAACTCCTGAGGATAGACATTGACTGTGCATATAATATGATAGATACCGTCCCTTTGACTGTTCAGACGTTTCACTAAACGCGCCCAAACATGTAAAGAACCATGCATAAGCAGCACCTATTAGACGGTGGGGTCCGACAGCCGATCAGTTCCAGGAAGGAGGTACACGGCTCGTGTTGTCTGTAGTTCAAACAAGCCTAGACAGTCAGTACCGCGGTTCGATCGCGTCTCGATTGTTACTTGGTGACAGGAAGGGCTCTCAACAAAGGAAGTGTCCAGGTATCTCGGAGTGGACCGAAGCGATGTTGCTCGGACATGGAGAAGATACAGGCAGACAGGAACTGTCGATGACATGCCTCGCTCAGGCCGTCCAAGGCCTACAACTGCAGTGGGTGACCGCTACCTACGGATTATGGCTCGGTAGAACCCTGACAGCAAAGCCACCACGTTGAATAATGCTTGTCGTGCAGCCACAGGACGTCGTGTTGCGACTCAAACTGTGAGCAATATACTGCATGATGCGCAACTCAACTCCCGACGCCCATAGCGAGATCCATCTTTGCAACCACGGCACCATGCACCGCAGTACGAATGGGCCCAGCAACATGCAGAATGGACCGCTCTGGACTGGCATCACGTTCTCTTCACCGACGAGTGTCGCATATGCCTTCAACCAGACAATCGTCGGAGACGTGTTTCAAGCAACCCCGTCAGGCTGAACGCCTTGGACACACAGCCCAGCGAGTACAGCAAGTGGACATGGAAAGCGCCGTAACGACTGTAGGATACGTGAATGCCATCCTCCGACCGATAGTACAACCATATTGTCAGCATACTGGCGAGGCATTCGTCTTCATGGACGACAATTCGCGCCCCCATCGTTCACATATTGTGAATGACTTCCTTCAGGATAACGACATCGCTCGACTAGAGTGGCCATCGAACATGCCTGTGGTAGATTATGGACGACGAGACCCACCAACCACTTTGAGGGATCTAGGCCGAATCGTCGTTGAGGAGTGGGACAATCTGGACCAACAGTGCCTTGATGAACTTGTGGATAGTATGCCACTACGAACACAGGCATGTATCAATGCAAGAGGACGTGCTACTGGGTATTAGAGGTACCGGTGTATATACGAATCTGGATCACCACCTCTGAAGGTCTCGCTGTATGGTGGTACAACGTGAGATGTGTGGTTTTTGTGAGCAATAAAAAGGAAGGAAATGATGTTTATGTTGATCTCTATTCCAATTTTGTGTACAGGTTCCGGAACTCTCGGAAACGAGGTGATGCAAAACTTTTTTTTTACGTGTGTAGTTCATTTACATAGGTTGTAAGTAGTAAAGGTCCTGTCACACTGCCTTGGCGTATTTCGGAAATTTCTTTTACATTTGTCAATGCTGTACCGTTAAAGGGACGCGCTGAGCTCTGTCTGCCAGAAAGTCTTCAGTCTTGTCGCAGTTCTGGTACTATACTCGGTAAGCTAGTACGTCACTGGAGGACGTTGCCAAATGCAACCCTGAAGTCAAGGCACACGGCATCGACCTTTGTGCCGTTCTCCACAGCGTTATGGATCTCAGGAGCTGTGTTGCGTAATATTTCTGTTTGAGGAATACATCTTGTTTTTATAGTGAGGATTAACGTTCTGCAAAAACGTAATACTTCTCGAAGATAAAACAAGTACCGTAATTCTACAACAGGACTTAGACCTGTAATTATATGCAGCTGTCGTAGATCGCCAGTAGCTAGGCAACCTTCAGTTTTCCAGCGATCTACGATAAGCTGCTGCGAGAAGGGGATCAAATTCATTCGCATAGTTTTTGTAGAATCTTATAGGTATCTCATCTGATCTTCTTGCCTTTCCACTATTAAGCGATTGCATGACAAGTTATTTCGGATAAAAAACACGGAATTAGTTACGGGAGATCATGGAATATTCCCGCTTCAGTCCTTATAGTTTCATGAAATTCCGGTAGGTGGTGGTGCTATACGTTTGAGCAAGGGCTCGGTCGCCATCGTAACAAGATCGCACAAACCTGCCTGATATCTCGCCTGCCGAGCGACCGCACACACTTGTGACTTTTGTAATGTTGGAACGTACAGACACTCTCATTCGGGGTGATCGTCAGATTACGAACAAACACCTCGCTGCTCAACTTGGACGTCTCTGCTGGTAGTGTAGACACTTTCGTCCAGCAGATGTGGTACGCATAGGTGTGTGGCCGTGGGTTCCCCGCCGCCTTACAGAAGACCATACAGGCAATGAAGTGCCATCTATGCGGAATTGCTTCCTCGTTACAACGCTGATCGTGACAAGTTTTCATCAAACATCGTCACAGGCGATGATACGTGAGTTCATCACTCCGAACTAGAAACAAAAGGGCAATCCTTGGAGTGACCCCACACCACCTCCCCTCCGAAGAAAAAGTTGAGTGTTGCGCCCTCAGCCCAAAAATTCATGGCTTCGACCTTCTATGGCTCTGAAGGGATTATTCTGATTGATTTTCATTTTCATGGTGCAATGATGAACTCGGAAATGTGTTGTGCTACCCTCAGGAAATTAAAGAAACTACTACAGCTTGTTCGTGGCCACAAAAATGCACGTGACCTTCTCCTTCTCCATGACAATTCAAGGCCTCACGCAAGACTGAGCACCAGAAAGAGAACTCACATAATTTTTTGGACTGCTCTTCTTCAACCACCCTACAGACCGGACGTCGCACCTTCCGACTTGCATTTGTTTAGCTCAATGAAGGCTGCACTCTGTACGAAGCAGTACGTGGGTTAAGAGGAAGTTGTTGGTGCAGGAAGACGTTTGCTTCGATGTCGACCAGTAGAGTGGTACCACTCGGCTATAGAGGCCCTTCCAGTACTGTTGCCTAAGACCTTTGGATTGAACGGAGATTATGTTGGTAAATAGGGTTTTGTAGCCAGAAGACTGGGGAATAATATGGTGTACTGGAATCCTGAATAAAATCAAACTGTTTGAAAAAAAAAATGTTGCACGAGTTATTGAACGCCCCTCGTAGTTTATGTTTTGTCATGGGATCGGTTATTTCATTATGTGCCATTTCGACGTTCGTACGATGACTGAAAGGAGTTTTCGTGTTACGGTATTCCGCGGTGAAACACTTTCGGCCTTCTCTCTCTTGTTTTCCGCTTCGGTGCCAGTGCGGTCACCGAGTGAACGAGTAGAGGATTTAGAATCGCTTACTGATTTTGACAGGTGTTGACAGATGTGAAAATTACCGAACTATCAGTTTAATAAGCCACGGCTGCTAAGTACTAACGCGAATTCTTTACAGAGGAATGGAAAAACTGGTAGAAGCCGACCTCGGGAAAGATCAGTTTGGATTCCGTAGAAATGGTGGAACACGTGAGGCATTACTGACCCTACGCCTTATCTTAGAAGCTAGATTAAGAAAAGGCAAACCTACGTTTCTAGCATTTGTAGACTTAGACAAAGCTTTTGACAATGTTGACTGGAATACTCTCTTTCAAATACTGAAGGTGGCGGGGGTAAAATACAGGGAGCGAAAGGCTATTTACAATTTGTACAGAAACCAGATGGCTGTTATAAGAGTCGAGGGACATGAAAGAGGAGCAGTGGTTGGGAAGGGAGTGAGACTGGGGTGTAGCCTCTCCCCGATGTTATTCAATCTGTATATTGAGCAAGCAGTAAATGAAACAAAAGAAAAATTTGTAGTAGGTATTAAAATGCATGGAGAAGAAATAAAAACTTTAAGGTTCACCGATGACATTGTATTTCTGTCAGAGACAGCAAGGGACTTGGAAGAGCAGTTGAACGGAACGGACAGTGTCTTGAAAGGAGGATATAAGATGAACATCAACAAAAGCAAAACGAGGATAATGGAATGTAGTCGAATTAACTCAGGTGATGCTGAAGGAATTAGATTAGGAAATGAGACAGTTAAAGTAGTAAAGGAGTTTTGCTATTTGGGGAGCAAAATACCTGATGATGGTCGAAGTAGAGAGGATATAAAATGTAGACTGGCAATGGTAAGGAAAGCGTTTCTGAAGAAGAGGAATTTGTTAATGTCGAGTATAGATTTAAGTGTTAGGAAGTCGTTTCTGAAAGTATTTGTATGGAGTGTAGCCATGTATGGAAGTGAAACATGGACGATAAATAGTTTGGACCAGAAGAGAACAGAAGCTTTCGAAATGTGGTGCTACAGTAAAATGCTGAAGATTAGATGGGTAGATCACATAACTAATGAGGAGGTACTGAATAGAATTGGGGAGAAGAGGAGTTTGTGGCACAACTTGACTAGAAGACGGGATCGGTTGGTAGGACATGTTCTGAGGCATCAAGGGATCACCAATTTAGTATTGGAGGGCAGCGTGGAGGGTAAAAATCGTAGAGGGAGACGAAGAGATGAATATACTAAACAGGTTCAGAAGGATGTAGGCTCCAGTCTCAGGACTGAAGACCACAACAACAACAGCTGATATTACGTAAGTTATGAAACCGAGGAGAAGAGAGGCGTGCTGTACCAAGCCGACAGGAGCGGAAATGCAGGTGAGTTGCGTTGCCGCTGGGAGGCGCCATCGTAACGGTACGGCGTCGGTGTCGGCGTGGGCGCAGCTGGATGAGCCCGGGCTATCAGCGCGCGGTGAGCCGCCAGCCGGCCAGCACCTGCCGCGGCACTTCAAAGGCGGCCAGAGACAATGCCCGCGCTGGCCCGCCGTCCGCCCGCTTCTCCACCCGTGCATTTCTGCGCCGGTATGCGGCCGCGCTGCCGACGCTCCGTATAAGAGCTATTGGGGACACCCTGCCGAGTGTCGACCGTGGCGCAAAAACGTTTAGTGGAATCCCTGTTGTAGAGCGACAGCTCCGGAACGTGGAGAAGAAGCCGGGTGGCAATTTATTGCCCGGCGTGGTCAGGTACTCGGCGCGTCCCAGGAGCTCCAGCTTGGGTGCCGTTGTAGCCTGGAAAGGGTTCTCCTGAGTTGCAGGAGATATTTCCCCGGAGGCATGGGAAGTGACATTGATGACGCTAAGGGGAATGGATATATGGCGAGATAATACACAGAGCATTTGTTACATAATCACTTCCTTACGATAGTCCAACGCTGGAGCTTTCCTGTGTACGACAGCATCGTCAGTGAACGGTCTTATACTGTTGCTGATCGTATTGAAACGTCCCCTTAGAAAATATAATGAATTACTGTGCTGATAATCTCTTACGTTATTTGATTTTCAAACAGCTGAGCAGAACTGAACGTACTCAGACATTTCGCTCTTTACCTATTCTGATCAACACTAAACTGACAGCCTATATTTTTAGCGCAACGCAATCTGACTTTCAATAATCCCTACAAGAGAATGGCCCTGCCTAACAATAACCTATACCTTTCATGAATTCTTACCTCACAAAAATCTTCGTTACTCGAACTACTGCAATACAGCGAGCGCCACTACTGCCCGCTAAATAAAAGATTCAAACTACTGAAGGCACTAACTACTGATAGGAATAGTTAGCAAATGAAAGATTTTGATAGAGAACAAACAATGTATTTACCTTAATAGTGTTCAAAAGTCATAATATATATAGCAGTTCATGACATCCATTCTTACAAATGTACTGTTTCTGATGGACACACGTCCAGATCATCCGCTCTCAAAAATCCGCCATCTCACTTCCCCACATCCACCACTGCTGGCGGCTCACCTCCAACTGCCCAACGCTACGCGCTGTTAACAGCCAACTGCCCAACACTACAATAGCCAACAACAATGCAAACCAGCCTCAGACTGCACGCAGCACAGCCAGTGATTTTCATACAGAGCGCTACGTGGCGTTACCAATAAGAAAACCTAAACAGCCTACTTACAGTATGTGCTAACTAATTCACGTACGAGTATATTGAAAACTATTGAGGGCCTCTTACACTTTCTTACCACCCAGTCCCTACTAATTTCGCTTCTGTAGAAGCATTCTCCATTCGTTCTAACGTTCTGAGCTCTATTCGTCTAAAGCCGGCCGCGGTGGTCTCGCGGTTCTAGGCGCGCAGTCCGGAACCGTGCGACTGCTACGGTCGCAGGTTCGAATCCTGCCTCGGGCATGGATGTGTGTGATGTCCTTAGGTTAGTTAGGTTTAAGTAGTTCTAAGTTCTAGGGGACTTATGACCACAGCAGTTGAGTCCCATAGTGCTCAGACCCATTTCAACCATTTCTATTCGTCTAAAATCCTTCCATCTAATCACGTATTTCGAAAAATATTCTGTGTGATTGTATCTTTGGTTTCTGGGGTTGTAGAAAAATATCCGCTACCAGTCACGATAAAAGGTTGTTTATTCGTCACACCTCCGGTTTCGGGCTTTCGCCCATCTTCACCTATTTATACATTCATTTACGTGTTTGTACTGTTGGAGATCACAGTATAAATACAAAAAAAATTATTTGCTGGTGACTACACAAATACAAGTGGAACAATTGTAAGTGGTAAGGCAGCATTTGACGAAAATATATCTGTTCTTACAAAAAGATGAAGCTCCATTATTACAGTTATGCTGTATTGATGATAGTTTTCCCACTTAGTTACACACTTATGGTAATTTTCACGTCCATATATCCGGTATAGCTCCATATTACACTATTATGATGTCCACTCGTGAAATACACTATGTTTACATACAAACATGTGGTGGGCTTTGGTCAAAGAACTTAGATGTAGCAGATGTAAAGATGTTGCTCACACAGAAACTCGTAGGTTCTGGTCAAAGAACTTAGCCACAGGAAGTGCAAAGGTGTTGCATATGTAGAAATTTAAAAAGCTATTATAGACTGCGACGTTTCTTGACACACATTATGAAATTTTTTGGTTCACATTTTCGACGGAAAACTTAGATCTACGAAGTACAATGTTGTTATATATATGAAATTGCTCAAAGCTATTACAAATTAAAAATTTTAAAAAAATTACAGCTAGAACTGTTTTGAGCCACACTGTTGTCAGAGAAATTAGATCTAATTTTTTTGTATTTATACAGTGATCTCCAACAGTAAATAAACGTATAAACACCTGAATGTGGGCGCAAGCCCGAAACCGGTCGTGTGACGAATAAACAACCTTTTATTGTGACTGGTAGCGGATATTTTTCTACAACCACATAAAGGAACAGTCACGGAGTTCGACAGCATCCACTATGGAAAAATTTCGTCTTTGGTTTGTAATCGCAATGTATGGGTGTCGAAAGCACTCTGCACAAAGCATTTAGTTGCAGCAAAGCCCATCATAATGTGTGACACTGCCACATGAATAAATAAAACGACAAAGGATACCTCTAAGACTCCCCCACCCCCGGTCTAGTTCGGTAACACCTCCGATACCATCAGGCTGCCTTTATTGAGAACTTTAAGAATGTGCATGTACAGAGGCAAACTATGCCGAGATTCACAGCTGCCTTCTGGCAGGCTACACTACTGCTCATGCACCTGCTAGTATGCATGTGGAGTCGAAGGTATGTCAAGAGGTTGTCTTTCTGCAAGCATGTATGACTTCATCACAGTTTTCATCTTTATAAGCACATTTTTAGAGTGCTCAATGAAGGCGGCCGTGTGGCACTGAGGGCTTCGCCGTACTGTGTATTGTGTTATGGGGGGGGGGGGGGGGGAGACGACGACGACGACATCATAGAGGGATTACTTGTCATTTTATTCATGCATGTGTCAGGGTCGCACCACTCCATAATCACGATATTGCAGTGCCTGTGTTATTCCGATTTATGATGCAAAGCTCCTTTGGACATTGTAAAACAGAATAACACACGTTGTGCCATATCACATTGAGAGGCACCCACATGCCTTGCTCATACTGTGGCATCAAGCAATCAGGCCTGCAAGATGAGTGGTCTGCCAAGCGAGTGGATTCATTCTTATTTATCGAGTAACATGAACTCTAGTACTCACACTTAAGTTATACGTTATCCTCCTATATGATTAATACGCAACGGAAACACGCATCTGACTATCAGTAATTTACAGAACCCTGACTGTACACTACGCACTGGCAATACCACATTTTCTTTCTTTTTTTATTTAACGGCTTTTGTCAACACGTGGCCACCGCACTGAATATGAATGGTGCACACATTATAAATTCGGGACATTATGACAACATACAATTCGAAGGAAAAGTCCACCAATCTTTTTCTTTTCACTATCTTATTTATTCCGATAAATTCTCTAACCTAAACACACAAATTCTATAACCTACAACAATAACACATGTGAAATTCCGCCCAGTTGGCATGGCTTTACACTGGTGAATCTCTATATTATGGTCTCATAATTATTTAACGCTACAGTGCACTTTCTGGATAGGATGGTGGATCTTTTATTATTTCTCACACTTCGACTCTCACAATCATCATCACGAAACTATCCTCCAGACCGAGCAGTACAGAAGGAACAAGCATAACCCACTAATCTTTTGCAACTACCTTGCTACTCTCCCATGCAAACCACACATACCCAGATTACATGACATACACCACACTACAATATGAAATACTACACAGAGAATAGTCACAACATTATCACTTTCAGCTTTCCCACTTCAATTAATATTCATCCCAGTTTCACACGACACTTCCCCACTTCGTAATTCTACTTTCCTACTATGAACTCTGGAGATATATGCACGTCTTCCTGTGCAATGCAAGCCAAGTGGTGTTGCTGGATAGACGGCCGACTCACCTTGCTTCTCTCTTAGAGTTTGAATCTAGCGTCACACGGAATCATATCACGCAAAGTAATATTAAGAACATATTCATCACACACACGAGTCCTCCACTGATACCATGGACGAGTACTTCTCTTTATCCTTTGTCTCATACACAGATTGAGACTCACACAGTACTCACCACGTGGAAGTACTCGTCTCTAATTTCAAGTCCTGCACACGCCATTTCTTAAATATTTCGACTTATGGTACACACGCTATTTCTTAAATATTTCAACTTATGGTACACACGCTATTTCTTAAATATTTCAACTTATTGTACACACGCTAGTAATTCAGCTTAACTTAAGCACACGGAAGTATTTCAACTTATTGCTACATGTGGTTTCATTGTGACCGTTGGTCACTTCCAAAGATTACTACAATCCCATTAATATTACCTGCCTGACATTTAATTCTCCCCACAAAAGTTCCTGAAATAGAGAAATTATTATTTCAAACTACTCTTAAATGTTCCACATGCGTACCATGTCTCCACTCTTTTGTCATTACGGAGCACAACTAAAAAAGGTCTTAACAGCACAAGATCCAGCGGCAGAGTGCTGAAACATGGCCGTTATTCAGGTCCTCTCGCACCTCTGCTGAAGTGGGGGAGCACCTTGCTGCCGTATTGGTCAGCCACATTTCAGGCGCTCAAAGCTCAGGTAAATTTCATCTCTGTGGTCCCACCAAAGGTGGCCAAAGGATCGTCTCAAAGATGATCATCTATTCACATTCACTATCTGTGGTTAGCAGACGACCATACATTCATTCATTTCACATATCTCACCAAACTGGATGTAGAGATTTATTTTGTGGGAGTGCACATGTGATCAATTAAATAAATAAATTGTCATTCTTTCCCACACTGGTATCTGGCTTCGCTGTATTAATTGAAAATGAGTTAGTTTTACAAAAAAAAATGTGTTGTTCTGACAAAAATAATGAAGTATGTTGTACCTATTTTCAATGTCGGGCGGTACTGTACCCTTTCAACATTTATCTGCGGACACTGGGCAAGCGACTTTCAATTAAAATGTGCCTTCCTGTCTGGGAATATACATAGCCGATATACGAGTAAAGGATCTAGATGCATGGTTGACAACATATGGAAGTTTGGCTCTGGCTGTGAGTCATGTACAGATACCCAAATAGCAAGGTGACTGCTCGCAATAGCAAGAAAATTAGAAATTAGAAATTAGTTCCACGACTCGCATACATTTGAGACACATTCACACTGTTTCACGATTTACAATGGCATTTCGTTTTACAGCTACCCGCCAAGATAGCTGAGAGCGCTAACGCACTGCTTCCTGGACTCGGGTAGGCGCGCCGGCCCCGGATCGAATCTGTCCGGCGGATTAACGACGGCCGGTGTTCCGGCCGGCCTGGATGTGGTTTTCAGGCGGTTTTCCACATCCTACTAGGTGACTACAGGCCTGGTCCTCACGCCCCGCCTCAGTTTCACGACTCGCATACATTTGAAACACATTCACACTATTTCACGATTTACAATAGACGCTGACAGCTGGGGTACCCTAATTCCGTCGCGGGGGGTATGGGGTGGTGGCAGGAAGGGCAACCGGCCACCCCTTACAAATTAACCATGCCACATCCGTACTTAACCCTGGCGACCCTGCGCACAATGCGGGATACAGGCAGTAGCAAAAGAAAACAAAGAAAGAAAAGATTCCATTCTACTGCTGATGGGTGTACACATTCACAACTGCAAATACATTTAATGTACACCATGAGGACGCCACAGGAGGGTGCAAAACATGATGGCTGAAAAAGCATAAGCACCTTTTGTTGCTTTGGATCACATTCAAATTTCATAGCAGGTTTCGGACTAAACCCTAGTGGTTCCACCCTACACCAGAGCAAAGGTATGGTCGCACTGCACTCCACTGTCATGCAGTCGCCTTCATTTGTTTTGCTAGCTCATCATGTTAGTAGTGGGGCAGAGGGGGTGCTGAAAAAATTGTTAGTCTCAGTTGCATACATTCAGAGGTAAGCAAACATTCAGGAGAAAACCAGGTTGATTTATGACCCCTTCCCTCTTCTCTTAACCTATTGTTCTGTTAACTGACTTATGATCCCCTCTGGGAAACCCCATTGCCAATACAAGCATGTTTTAATACAAATAAATCTACTAATTAATTATATCGATAAATTAATTAATCTCTCCCCGTCTGAGGAATCCCCTAGCCCTCCCCTGCCATCCCCCACTCCCCCTCACCTGCCCCCTCTGGAAACTGGCGAGAAAGGGACTCAGTCTGCTCTTTGAAGGAAGAATCTAATGATATGAATTTCAAGTCAATGTAGATTACATAACAGAAGCTTACATGCAGCAGCTACATGTTCCAATTATGTAAATACACTGTTGCAGATTGGGGATGTTGTCTTGGAAAATTTTCGTTTGTGTGCTCAGCTTGAAATGCAGGGATCGACTGAGCTGGAGCACAATGACACAACAAGACGCCGTCCCACACCCCGCCCCTCGACCCCTTCCTCTGCATCCCTCTCAGAAAAATTGACAGGAAAGGGACTCACTCTGTGTGTGGGTAAAGGTTCTCACAACACGAAATTCTAATCAATGTCAATAGTATATTGATGTACATTCTTTATTTAATCAGTTTGTGGGACAAAGGGCTCACCTCCGGCCCTCCACATTCCCCACTTCCTCTAACTTAATAACTGTAAGCACTGATGTATGGAAAGTTCAGTAAGGAGTCGCCGTTAGGGGCCTCCCGCGCATGTGTGTGTCGTCCAGGCGCCGCCATATAGGTCAAAACCACCCAATGTCCTAATTACATATCATGGTACTAAATACCACCAACCACAGACCTCCTTTGATCTTGTGACCCCGTATAAAGCGTTAGGTGGTTAAAATTCTTTGATACTGATACAGGACAAATTCCTGTCGAAAGACAAGCTCTCTCTGTCTCTCTCCCTCTCTCCGTCTCTCTCCCTCCCCCTCTCTCTCTCTCTCTCTCTCTCTCTCTCTCTCTCTCTATCTATCTATCTATCTCCCTCTCTCTCAAGTGGCTACTTCCTGCCCAACAAGCATCTATCAAGTAGCACACTAACTTCTTTTTTGTTCTGAACAAAGTACTGGATACTTGGTAAATCACCATCTGTGAATGTTTTGTAAATATTCTCTCACTGTGTGAGACTGTTTGATTATTTAATTAAATCCAGATTCTCTTTGTGGCGCAATTTTTTCTTACATCCTATTGGTGGATACTAGGACTGGTATATTTGGTGGGTTTCAATGAAGCAAATACCTGGTTTCAAAACCTTTTTAGATTTTTTTCCCTCCTCTCCTACTGGTATAAACTGGCACAGTTACATCGTTTGGGAGGTAGTCCCTTACATCGGAGGTAGCCAAGAATTTCAGACTTCAGCTCTGTTGCACGCTATGTTCTCAAACAATCTGTGGACGGATTGGACTGATGTGTGTGCTCGCAGTACCACTATTGGAAACAATAAATTGACCAATAGGGAATTTGATGTCTTAAGGGGCTCCGGAACGCCCTATACTTGCAATGTTAAAATAACGCTTATAAATTACATCTTTCCTCACAAATTATTTGAGGTAGGAAGTTGAACTTTTTACAGATTATTTATTGGAATATGGGCTACAACTTAACACAGGGATTTTACAAAATTTTAGTTCAGTTATTAAAGGTGATTTTTTTTCAATTGTAATGAAAATTCACAACATTTTTTTGCAATTTTTTATTTATATATTCAAAAATATAGTTTTTTGGAAAAAGGCTGTGTTAAATTATGCAGAAGGTACTGTGTAACATTTACTGAAAGTGTGAAACAAATATGTTTGGAAGATCCTTAGAAAACATGTAATTAGTATGAGAAAATAAAAGTTTTGGGAATCGGGCAACAAAGATTGGATTAACTTTTCAGTGCATTCCAGGTCCATAGGATGGATTATCTTCATCCTCTGCAAACTCCTCCTCCAGCTTCCTCTTGTTCCTCCTCCTGTTTACTCTTGCTTGTATTTCTAGACTCTTTACAGCCCTGTCTGCACCCCGAAGGCGTTCCTTGTCTAAAGCAAGCATCGCTCGTACCATGTTAGAACCTATCTTCATTCCCATATTTCTAAATACCTTGCACCTTACAATGTTGCCATCGTTGAAAGTCGCAACAGCATCATACACACCAAAGTGAAGTGTTTCTATTCCAACAAATACAGTCTTGGGGATTCTCGACCATATAACACTATTTACACTTTCATTGGGGTTTTGAGTTTTTCCGTGAATACACTTTTTCAACAGTTCAGGTGCTGCTAAGTCTCTGAAAATAGGTTTTATCACCTCCATTATTGCATGAGGCAGACTATGCTTATGAGTGTACACTTCACCAGTTAGCAATCCTTTGTTATATTTACACCAACTGTCTTCTTCTTTGGGACACAAGCTATGTTGGGGATTTTCATCGGTTGAAGAAGTATGAAAAAAAAGAGCCCAAGCAGCCTTTTTCATTTCGTCGACACTTTGTGTATTTTGCCTAATAGCCATTCCATAATAGTTCTGTATTTTGTCAATTACACTGTCAGTTAACCTTCCCTTCCCATCCAACCCTTTACCATCACTGAGTTTTTGTTTTTTGTACGAAGCTTTCAGTCGCCGAAGTCTTGTTCCCATTCGCTTCTGTACGTGTCCAATACACTCAAATTTCTGCACTACAACATCATCACCATAGGGCTTCAGTCCTTGAACATCTTTGAAACTTTTAGAATCACCGTCACCAAGGTAATTAACATATCGCACTTTATCACACGCCTCAGAACGCTGGAATATACTGGCAACACCAGCCACTTCCATTCCTCCATTACTGCCACTATAGTTAGCTTTGCAATTATTTTCATGTGTACCTTTATATTTTTGTGGACATCTACAATACTTTGATATTACTGCTACATCTAAAACTTTCCCTGTATACATACTGGTGGCAGATACTACACCATGAAGAGATGTGTGTCCCCGTTTATGCCAGGTACCATCGAACGTTGCAGTCAAATCTCTGTTACCATTATTTTCCATTACTGCCTCTTCCACAGCGTTCTTCATAGATTCTATACAGACATCTTCTACTTTAGACCCTATTAATTTATTATAGGTCGTAAACTTGGTTGGGGGATTTGGAAGATTCATGATGCCACAGAAAATTGCACCTGCAGTAGCACCCTTACCAACTGAACGCAAGGAATAAACAAATCTAATGTTGTGTTCGTAGATTTTGCTACCATTTTCTTCAGTTGCAGTTACTGCAACACTGTTCCAAAAGGTGGTCATGTATGAACACTTATCACATTTCAGTTGTATTTCACTAGCAAGTCCTACGTGCTTTATTATGGAGAGTTCCAGACCAACTTCACTACAATGAATACATCTTACACAGTTTGAAAAAGTTCCTTTGAGAACCGACATATCAAATATTTCATTCACATCCGATTCGCCCATAAATCATTCATAGTTTTCACTCATTCAACCAAGCTTCTTTTGTGAAGTATTTTCTTTCCCACTTTGACTGCTATGGGCAGGTGTACTTGAGACGTTAGGTTCACTCACTTGGTTATCGTCTTTATTGTTTACTGTAATAACACATACATTTGGCTTTCCAACATTTCTCCTTTTCTTAAAAGCCTTCAGAGGATTTCTAATAACTTTACTTTTACTCATTATTATACTTCAACAAAACAGAGACCCAAGAAACAGAATTAATTACGAATATTTTCGAGATAACGACAGAGTAAATAAACATGAAACAATCGACAATCACACCAGCGATATATATTGAACCATCACAGGTTAGCCACAACACATACTTTATCTCACTTTACTAAAATGTACATGATGAACACGGACGTTAATAATAACACCATTTGACAGCAGTTTAACAGCACCACAGTGGGTCACGCCCATGTAGAACACATTTCAAAAAAAATTTAAAAATAGTTGTAGTCTTCGGAATTGAATAAATTATATATCTATTAAAAGGTAATAGTCTGCAGATCCAGAAAACGCAAAAAAGTAAAAATTGAATTTTCATGATTTTGAGCCTTTCCGGAGCCCCTTAATAGGAAAAGCGGAGCCTGTGTAACCTTTGGCCTGAATTTATACCATTACTACCGTGGAATTCAAGACGTCAGCAGGTCTACTAGGTGCATTTTATAAAGTACTGTAGAATTCCTAAGTTTATTCTCTCGGTTACATCAGAGCAAAGAAGGAGGAGGAAAGGGTCTATTGGATGATAGGATAGTAAAACAACAAATACCATTACAAGACTGAGCACAGTGCAACGTATTGACAATCGCTAAAAATGATCATAGTAGCTGTCGTGGCTAGATGCCTAAGATCGCTGAAAACAGTCATACGTACAGTCCACTCATCTCTCACATTTCCACATACAGCGCCCCCTTCTACACTGCTGGTGCCAAAGCTCAGAGGTCGGAGATAACTGCTGCCATGAGAACAGCTGCAGTTGTGGATGCACGTCTTGCCAGAGTGAACCACTCCAACCATCAAGAGCATCCAGGAATGATTGGAGTGATAGAAATACGGATGTTATCAATACTTCCAGTGCCAACATTTGGCAGTGATCGATACCGAACTGCTCATTTTTCGATAGAGAATGTATGCAACACATGCGGTCATGGAGACAGTCCAATGCATGGTGAGTATTACGTCACTATTCAGCTATCCAGAGGTCAGCGCCACCGCGACTTGTCCCCATGACTGCAGGCAAGAACCGACTAGACAGCCAGCTGGGACTTTTCTTTCTTCCCACCACTCACAACAACCTTAAGCCACAAATGATAATCCGTTCTGGTTAGAAGTTACCTCCGCCATGCACCCAGCCGGCCGGCGGGTCGTCCTAGTTAACCACATAAATCTTTATCATTGTCATTACAATTAAATATTACGACTGCAGCCCAAAACTGGTGAAATTCGGCATTGAGCTAAGTACCGGAAATACAGGGTGTTTAAAAAATGACCGGTATATTTGAAACGGCAATACAAACTAAACGAGCAGCGATAGAAATACACCGTTTGTTGCAATATGCTTGGGACAACAGTACATTTTCAGGCAGACAAACTTTCGAAATTACAGTAGTTAAAATTGTCAACAACAGATGGCGCTGCGGTCTGGGAAACTCTATAGTACGATATTTTCCACATATCCACCATGCGTAGCAATAATATGGCGTAGTCTCTGAATGAAATTACTCGAAACCTTTGACAACGTGTCTGGCGGAATGGCTTCACATGCAGATGAGATGTACTGCTTCAGCTGTTCAATTGTTTCTGGATTCTGGCGGTACACCTGGTCTTTCAAGTGTCCCCACAGAAAGAAGTCACAGGGGTTCATGTCTGGCGAATAGGGAGGCCAATCCACGCCGCCTCCTGTATGTTTCGGATAGCCCAAAGCAATCACACGATCATCGAAATATTCATTCAGGAAATTAAAGACGTCGGCCGTGCGATGTGGCCGGGCACCATCTTGCATAAACCACGACCTGTTCGCAGTGTCGTCTAAGGCAGTTTGTACCGCCACAAATTCACGAAGAATGTCCAGATAGCGTGATGCAGTAATCGTTTCGGATCTGAAAAATGGGCCAATGATTCCTTTGGAAGAAATGGCGGCCCAGACCAGTACTTTTTGAGGATGCAGGGACGATGGGACTGCAACATGGGGCTTTTCGGTTCCCCATATGCACCAGTTCTGTTTATTGACGAAGCCGTCCTGGTAAAAATAAGCTTCGTCAGTAAACCAAATGCTGCCCACATGCATATCGCCGTCATCAATCCTGTGCACTATATTGTTAGCGAATGTGTCTCGTGCAGCAATGGTAGTGGCGCTGAGGGGTTGCCGCGTTTGAATTTTGTATGGATAGAGGTGTAAACTCTGGCGCATGAGACGATACGTGGACGTTGGCGTCATTTGGACCGCAGCTGCAACACGGCGAACGGAAACCCGAGGCCGCTGTTGGATCACCTGCTGCACTAGCTGCGCGTTGCCCTCTGTGGTTGCCGTACGCGGTCGCCCTACCTTTCCAGCACGTTCATCCGTCACGTTCCTAGTCCGTTGAAATTTTGCAAACAGATCCTTTATTGTATCGCTTTTCGGTCCTTTGGTTACATTAAACCTCCGTTGAAAACTTCGTCTTGTTGCAACAACACTGTGTTCTAGGCGGTGGAATTCCAACACCAGAAGAATCCTCTGCTCTAAGGAATAAACCATGTTGTCCACAGCACACTTGCACGTTGTGAACAGCACACGCTTACAGCAGAAAGACGACGTACAGAATGGCGCACCCACAGACTGCGTTGTCGTCTATATCTTTCACATCACTTGCAGCGCCATCTGTTGTTGAAAATTGTAACTACTGTAATTTCGAAAGTTTGTCCGCCTGAAAATGTACTGTTGACCCAAGCATATTGCAACAAACGGTGTATTTCTATCGCTGCTCGTTTAGTTTTTATTGCCGTTTCAAATATACCGGTCAATTTTGAAACACCCTGTAGTTTCTCCTGACGGCGGTGGGTCTGGGACGATTCTTACGTTGAAATATTAGTATCTCTATCCTTCTTAAGACCAGACATAATGTTTCACGTAAAATCTATCATCCACTGTACGGCTATTGACACTCTGAAATCGCAAGTTTCCATGTCAAAGTCATATCTCCCTTACGACCGAACGTAGTCATGTTCTTTACACATGTCGGCATACTGACCACAGTAACATGACACCCTAACACATAGTTTGTAAGCATGCCGATCACAGCGAATCTATCACACATCCCCTGCTAAGTATAATACTTCGCCAGCAACTGAATGCTAGTGGCACCAAGCAACATTGAGCGAAAATCTGCGATGGATGGACGTGCCTCATTTTACTTATTTATTTATTTATTCTTTTTTGCGAGTAGTACCAGTGTGTCTTAGGAAGAGTGAGGTAGTCACTTTATATGTGACCAGCTATTAAAAACAGAATCTCAACGACTATGTTACTATCACCCTGCATAAAAACTTTCTTCGTTTCACAGACACAAACAAATATCACTAACGATATCCATGTTAAAAGCTATACATGCTTTATAAATCGAGGTATGGTATTGCCTCCAAATGAAGTGGTCTTCCACACAAATACAACAACTTTGAATATATATGGTGATCATGAGATGTGTATCGACAGACCAAAAGTGCAGGTGCACGTCGCCTGCAGTGTTAGCTCGTAGTAAAATCATCCTTCTCACCCAATTTAGAAAAAGATTCGGCTAAGGAACGTGGTATTAACCCTACATATGCAACTGCCGGATGCCGCTGTTAAATATATCCCTCAATAACAAACAGTATTTGTAACGCATTCTATATCGATACCAAGTAGACAGTGTACTTGAGGTCTGCGGTATATCCACGGGATTATAGGCGAGGGGGAATGATGGTTGATTAAGAATGTTCACATACAGTAGATGATATGCTATGTGAGGAGTCATGCTTTCTGGTAGAAAATCTGTCTGCAATCTTGAATCAAGTCTCTCCATTCAAACACACACTTGCGTTGGATCGTATGGATATATCTTTTAATAATTACAGTCAATGGTGAACCACATTCGTGGCACCGAGCGACGTGGCGCAGAGTTTAGCACACTGGACTCGCATTCAGGAGGACGACGGTTCAATCCCGCGTCCGGCCATCCTGATTTCGGTTTTCCGTGATTTCCCTAAAATGCTGCAGGCAAATGCCGAGATGGTTCCTTTGAAAGGGCACGGCCGAATTCCTTCCCTGTCCTTCCCTACTCCGATGAGACCGATGACCTCACAGTCTGGTCTCTTCCCCCAAACAACCCAACCCCAACCCACATTCGTGTCATTCTCATATCTCGAAATCAGTCACCTTTTTCGAACGTATCTGCAGAAGACATCATACAGCAAAACCTTAGCGTGGTTTTGGCAGGCTGTCTGCATCTTGTAACTTTTCTTCAGTCTCTGCCCTGCCCTCGCTGCAGCTTTCTCAGTGTGGTCATTTCAGTTTAAGTTGGAACTGAGAGGAAGTCGGAAAGTGCCATGTCTACGAACCTTTGGATCCCTTGGAGAAACAGGGTGAGCTGACTTAAAGCGACAGGAACTTGTTTTGATCACTCAGTGGAATGGGAACATGTCATAGCTCCACCAACTGTGTACAGTGTGTAAAGCCAGTGTCTCCTGTTACGCAGTGCAGTAGAAAAGACAGCAGGAGTAGTTATGGTGGTTTTTCTTTTCAGGGAAATTAGGAAGATTTCTCATCATATAGGGACTGGAAGAAGGACGAGTATTTTGTTTTCTCCCTCCTCATTATTTTGTGCCATCCAAGAGAGAAAAACTATAACCTATAAATACTTTGCTAACATCATCCAGTAGAAAACTTGGAAAGGTATTTTCACGTCCCTCTCTTCTGATGTATAGAAAGCAAATACAGTCTGTGTGGTGAAATGAACCATTCTTGGCGGTCCTATTAAATTTACAGGTATTGGTCCATTGGAACAGGTGGCCAGTGATCAAAGTTACAGGCCAGTGTAATATTTCGTTGCCTGTGCTCTACAAGGACCATATTCCACAGACTACCAATCGGAACAGTGAGTCCTTGTGTTATTCTTTCATATGCAGTTTGACACATTGTTTTTCTGCTGTAACAACTTTTTACACCACCACATATTTGTTTTCCAACCACGACTTACAGAAAGTTGGACATTGTATGGTGTAAACTATACTGCTGCCATGACACACAGGATGCTCGAAATAAAACACAATAGTGGTGTCTTTTATTGACAAAAATATGTAGGACATTGTGTAACTAACCTGTTACTACGGGTTATTACGTTACTATTAGGAATGTAAATACTTATTGCTTGTGAAGTTAACGTGAGAAGATTAGGATCGCCACCGACTCTAACCATACAACTAATCGAAGGTTTGGTCGAGTCGGAAAATAAATTAATTTGATCACAGACCAAAAACTCACAAAAATGCATACGTTGTGATGTCGCTCATAGCGGATACGATGTGATTAATAGTATTGCCCGTGCACTGTTCACGACAATCAAACATTTAAAATAAAATAGAAAATGCATGAACACTGCATAAGATCAGCTCCCAGCAACACACCTGAAAATAAGACTTAATCTAAAGCATTTGTTATAAAATACAAGGGGAGACAATTCACTGGACCTGTGCGTAAGGAAACGCGTTGGATGTGCTAACGGGAAAGCTACGAGGTGAATGGCTTAGGTGCAAAAACGTAATCTCGGAACACAAGAGAAAATTGTAGATAAAATCATTTATTCCTAAGATAAGGTTGTGAGGCATGTACACAATTCCTGATAACATTAATTCCTAAAACATTAAAGAAAAGCGTCGATATGTTCACCGCTATAATCTACAACTAAAATCATTGGTTTGAATCATTCATACAACTGCTGTTGCCTGATAACTGATCGCAATAACTCGTGAAACGGTACACGTTTCGCAGTACACCCGCGCGCCCACGTTGTTTATGGAGACGCAATTTCTAGGTATCGTGGCCAAGTTGCAACAATATCACATCACACAATCATGAACAGTTAACGTTCTTTAAAACAAACATGAGACCGGACAGTTAGTGATGACGGTAGCCCAACAAAACTTAAATGTTCAACCACGTGGTCGGCTCCCCACGAACGAAAGTTACATATAGCAAGGAAAATTTACGAGAAGGCAAAGCTATTAATATTTAGAAACATGAAAGCTTATACAGGCACAGCTGAAGGCAAACAGACATTCATACAGAAGCTAGTGCTCACTTCTTATCGACACCTTTGTGTGGCGCTCTTTCGGTGGATCCAAGTCTGCTATAGAAATTTACTAAAAGAAAAATCTGCCAAAGTTTTGCATTCCTCGCTGCGACAAGGCAACGCAGAGTTGAAAAGCGAGACCAAAAGCTAACAGCTCTCCCCTCGCCAAGTAACGACGCGCCACGCGGTCAGTCTAACTCACCCTTCTTCGACTGGAGCACAGCTGTGGACGCTTCCCGTACCGGCGACAGACTGCCTCCCGCTTCTCCAGACTCTTCCACGCTCCACGTGGCCCAGAAAACCCAAAGATGCCATTTCCGCCACCAACCTAACGCAGGTGGATTTCTCACAAGTAGCGAAAACCTCTTTGCCTACTTGACCACTACGAGAGTAAGCTATTCTGTACAACCGCTGCTGAATCTGTACGACTATCGCAGACTTTCTGCAGCAGACTACGCCACCGTCTAGCAACGTGACACACAACCACATTCATTCAATCACGCCACTATGATAATTATGAGATAAGAGAAACAAGGAAGGAAAGAGAAATGCTAGTGAAAATGGGCTACCGGACTAAGGAAAGGTGGCTACAGGACCCTTTCAATTGCAACACATGGAACCTGAAAGAGTTTGTGCCATTGTGGAGCGTTTCCAAACAGCTGTGCCAAGGTGATGCTCTCTACATTTAACCTCACTTTCCACACTGATGGAATAGTAGATGTCTCGGTGTTCTGTTACATGGAGCGACCCTGAGTACTGATTCCTCATATTTGTAGTGCATATTGCACCCAGGCATATGAGTGCTGTTATGGTGTCAATCGTGGTAGTCATCCTGACCTCCAAACCTTTGGACACTACTTCATTCATTTTTATGACTTACAGTGAATAACTACATATGGAGCTAGGGATGTTCTGCAGGACTTAAACCCATATGGCATGGATAGTGTACACCATCAGTTGTCAATACCACCAATTAAGGAATGGAATGATTTTCATACAACCATGTGAGCGTGTAAGTACCTTCACCCCTCCACATTTTTTTCCGTTTTCATCAATTTTACATATTTTCGGTCTGTTTTCGTATTTTTACAAGGTTTTCCATAATTTCAACGCATTTTACTCAATTACTCGAGGTCCAAGCCAACACTCTCGACGAGTTGTCATGTCAACAAACGTCTCATCCCGTCTATCTTGTGATAGTATCAACCGATGACATTGCCTCATGGTTCTCAATTTCTGTATCATTGCTAAACCACACCCTCCATTGCTATGTGAATGTCTTACATATGTGGATGTATCGTGAACCCTGTTACACAGACTGCATCACATGAAACAAATATCGTTTTGTGTAGGAAACAGCCATCAGCAGAGAGGAGGAGCAACAACTATGTTCCTCAGCCGAAACACTTTATAGATTCGGTATGATTTCGTTATGATATGCCATCTCGCTCTATGTGGGTGGAGTCACAAAGTATTCTTGCACTGATGGCAGTAAGTCAGAGATTCAACGCTCTAGCTATTTCGAAGTGAGCCACCCCTTCGCTGAACCTATAAGCTAGAGACCCTGAGTAAAACTCTATATGGCCTCTCTACATATCTTGTAACTCGTCCTCTGTGTTTAACCAATCCTCCCTGCAACACTGTCTTTGATTTAATTTGAAACTGAGCACAAGTAGGAGGGTGCTATACCCGCTACATACGATGTCTCATGAAGGAAAAGAATGAGCTTCAATATTTTACTTTCGCAAAGAATATAACACCTGTTGTACTGACCAGCCCTAGAGATATAGACGGGTTTTGATATCCCAGTACTGTAACTGCCATTCAGCAACGACTGTTCTGCACCAGTCTTACTCATGTCACCTGTCCAATTACACATGACCTCTCTAGATGCTCCTTAATGGTGTATAGTAGATATGAGACTGATACATTTAAGAGTATTGTGGTAATGTAACAGATGATAAAGAAGAAGGAGAAGAAGGAAGAAAAGTTAGAGTTGTGCATATGGAGGCCCAGATGGAAGGAGTTTGATACAACAATGCTCCATAATGCCACACACTCTCCCAAGATCCATATGGTGTAATGTCTTAGACATTTTTGTCAATAAGAAACACCGCCCTGTGTTTTATTTCAACGATCATGTGTGTTGTAGGAACAGTATAGTTTACATCATGCAGTGTCCAACTTTCTGTAAGAGCCAACAAATTGAAACATGTTAATGTCAGTTTGGCTGTTGTGGATTGGCAGGAGCCAATCCACGGGGTTTGGAGGAAGCCGAAAGGCACGCGTTTAAGCTCATGCAGGCTGGCGTGAGGTCTGGAACAGGACACAGGAATTAGAACTTAGAAAGACGGACGCTGATGGTGTAATACTTAACTTTAATCCATAAATGGTGAACATCGCTCTTGACGGTACATGTTTTACAATCTCAATAGCAACTGAAATGGCGCCTTGCTAGGTCGTAGCAAATGACGTAGCTGAAGGCTATGCTAACTATTGTCTCGGCAAATGAGAACGTATTTTGTCAGTGAACCATCGCTAGCAAAGTCGGTTGTACAACTGGGGCGAGTGCTAGGAAGTCTCTCTAGACCTGCCGTGTGGCGGCGCTCGGTCTGCAATCACTGATAGTGGCGACACGCGGGTCCGACGTATACTACCGGACCGCGGCCGATTTAAAGGCTACCACCTAGCAAGTGTGGTGTCTGGCGGTGACACCACATTCCTCTCCCGCAAATCAGCGTACGGTTGTGTTATAAGGCTTCCGCCCGCCGTGGGGAGGATCCCATGTTGACGTATGCGACGAGGTGGGGAGCCTAAAAACAGGCGAGGCTGTGCCACCCGCACCCTGCCATTCGGTCCGAGGGGAGCTAGGAAACGCCTGAAAACCTACTCCAGGGTGCACGCCAACATGCAGTGTATACGCCCGTAGATAGACAGGAGGGGCCGAAGGGTCGACCTCCAGCGGGCCGGGGCACCCGACGGGCGAAGACGACATATGGTCCGGATGGGGCAAGAGTTCCATGTCGGAGGACAACTGGTCACGGGAAGCGAACGGCGACGCGTGACCCAGGGAGGCGCCCGGCGGCTGCAGCGAAGCGTCCACTGCGGGCGTCGCCGGCGGGAGAACAGGCGGCGGCGGCGGCGCGTCGCCATGGGGCAAAATGGAAGGCAGCGTCGGTAACACCTGGGGCTGAGGCGAGCCAGTAGATGGGTCCCCAGGGCGCTGACCGGACGGCACCGTCGCTGAAAGCAGACGGGGAGCGGCAGAACCCGTGCGACGACAGAGGCGCAGCTGATTGAGATGCCGACGCACCTCACCAGAGGCCCCAAAACCAAATACATAGCGCGGCCGAGGCAGCGAAGAATGCGCCCTTCGAGCCAACGCCGTGAACCTCGATAGTTACGATAGTAGACAACGTCGCCCGGAGCATAAATGTCTGCAAACTCTTCACATAGACGAGAAACACTGTCTGAAGGCATAGTCTTGTTCACTGATAGGACCTGATTGACTATAGACAAGTTAAACAACTGAAATAAATCTAAACCAAACAAGTTCACCGCAGAAGAAGAACGAAGGACGTACAATGACACAAGTTTTGTTTGTCCCTTGTATGTTGCAAGAAGGCTGCACTGTCCTAACACAGGGATCGCTTGTCCTGAATAACTACTTAACTTAACATTTGCGGCACGCAACTGAGGTGTGCCCAGCTGTTTGTATGTGTCGTGATTGATCAGTGAAACTGCAGCTCCGGTATCGAGCTGGAATGGTATCACTTTGCCGTTAATGTCCAAATCTACAAAAAGTTTATTGTCCTGTTGACGACAAGAGCGACTGTCTCGTGCAACGTGAACTGACACTGGTTCAAAATCACTTGTGACATGACGGGATTTCCGTCGATTTCGACGCATATTAGTTGTGGGACGAACACTGTCACTGTTAGAGAGAGTGGCACTGGGCGGAGTGGAATGAACTACATGAATTTCCATTGGCGAAGGTTCACGAGCCTGAGTTTTCTTGGTTCGATTCCGATTCCAGCGCGAAGCAAAGGGCCTGGAGTGGTTGTGAGTGTCCGTTCTGAGCTTTTTCTGGCAAACACTTTGAACATGGCCTTTTTTATTACAGAAAAACAAATAGCTTGGCGTGACAGGCAATTCTCACGCGAATGTCTAGTAGCACACCGCGGGCATGATTTTAACACTGCATTTGCTTGCTTGCGCGGCACACGTGGCTAAGAGCTTGGGGGCAGCTGCGCGGACTGGCGCGAGGGCAGTTTACTGTTCAATGCAGCGCGCCCGGCTGGCCGGTTAATGTGACACACGGCTGGTGAAGTTTCAAATGATTTCTGAGCAAAGTCAAGTGTGTCCTGTCGATCCAATATGTCCATCACTTGTTGAAGGGAGGGATTGACTAGTTTCGAAATATGTTCTCTTATACGAACATCAGAAACGTTCTGTGCAATTGCATCACGTACCATAGTATCTGAATAAGGGAGTCCACATTCACACTCAAAAGCACAATCCCTAGTAAGGCCTTGCAAGGTTGCAAACCACTCCCTATTAGTCTGACCAGCCGTACGTTTGATACGAAAGAAGGTATACCGTTTGGCAACTACATTGACTGATTCTTTGAAATATGCATCTAATGCAGACAAAATTTCGTCGTAGGACAGAGTTGCTACGTCGCGTCGGGGAAATAATTTCACTATCACACGGTACGTCTCGACGCCTACGGCGGAAAGGAGAGAAGGCTGCCGCTCATTACCTTGAATTCTGTAGGCGGCGAGATGGAATCCAAATTGGCGTGACCACTCCGTCCAGCTTTCCAGTGCAGCATCAAAAGGACGAAAAGTTGGTGCCACAGCGTGTTGTGGCTGCGGTAGCGGTGGAGCGGCGGCTGCCGCATCGTTTTGCATTGCACGTTGACCCTGGACGAGCTGTCCAAGGGCATCCAGTAAGGCCTGCGTCTGCTGATTCTGTAAGCGATAAAATTCGGACAGTACATCTGGAGATTGTGGCGAAGCCATTACACAAGTAAATCAGGGCAGTATAGTTACGAACGCAGAAAACCTCGTCGCCATATGTTGTGGATTGGCAGGAGCCAATCCACGGGGTTTGGAGGAAGCCGAAAGGCACGCATTTAAGCTCACGCCAGCCTGCGTGAGCTTAAACGCGTGCCTTTCGGCTTCCTCCAAACCCTGTGGGTTGGCTCCTGCCAATCCACAACATTGGCACCTGACACAGGCCTCAAAATTGAGGTTGAAAAACAAAACTTGTGGTGGTGTATAAAGCTGTAGCTATACACTGCTTGCATGTGTTACACCACAAAAACAATGTATCAAACTGTTTATGAAAGAACAACAGAAGCGGTTTTAGTTTGTGGGATGTGGTCCTCCTACAGCAGAGGCAATGAATCTTTACAATGGCCTATGCATGCAAGTTTGATAACTGGCAACCTGCTTCAATGGACCAATACCTGTACATTTAATAGAATCACCATGTATAGTTCATGTCAGCTTACACTCTGTAATTGTTTTCAATATATCAGAAGACAGGGACGTGGTAATACCTTATCAAGTTCTCTACTGGGTGATGTTAGCAAAGTATTTGTAGTTCATAGTTTTTTTCCTGTTGGGTGGTACAAAATAACAAGGAGGTAGAGGAAAATCCTCATCGTTCTTCCAGCCCCCATGAGATGGGAAGTCTTCCTAATTTCCATGAAAAGAAACACTGCCATAACTTCTCATACTGTTTTTTCTACTACCTTGTGTTGCGGGAGAAAACTTTGTCTGGCGCTAGGCTTACACATTGTTCACAGTTGGCGGAGCTACAACAACATGTTCCCACTGGCGGTCAAAACATGGTCGTGTCACATTAAGTCAGCTCACCCTGTTTCTCCATGAGATGCAGAAGTTTGCAGACATAGTGCTCTCCAATTTCTGCCCAGTTCTGGCTTAAATTGGAACCATCACGTGGACAAAAGCTACAGGGAGGGCAGGTGCAGAGACTGAAAAGCAGAAGATGCAGAAGGACTGTCTAAAACCACATTGGAGTTTTACTGTATGGGTTTCTTGGCAGATAGGTTCGAAAAAGGTGACTCATTTCGAGGTATGAGAGTGCCTTGAATATGATCCACTAGTGCCATAATCACTAAAAAGGCATCTCCGTAGGATCCAATGCAGGTATTTGGTTGAATGGGAAGACTTGATTCCTAATCACAGACAGTATTTCTACTACAAAGTATAACATTGTAGATGTGTAAAGCTAGTGTATTGGTCACAGAATTTTCTACATTTCTTACGACTTCAATCTAGCGTTGCATCTTTTAAGTGTTTCTTCACGTAGCACACCTTCTAATGTCTGTGATATTCTTCATCAAGCAGCGTTCTCCTTCGTTTATAACCCAGTGGATGTATCGCAGAACGTCTGTTACACTGTCTAAATGTTATTGAGATAGAATTTATTACAAATACTGTTTCTTAGCATGGGAAATACCTAGCAGCAGCATGAGGGAGATGTGTATGTCAGCTTAATACCACGTTCGTAAGCCGAATCACTTTCTAAATTGAGTGAGAAGGGTGAAATTTTTACAAGCTTACTTCGCTGGCGACGTGCTTCCTCGCTTTCGATGTGTCAGTACACACCGTGATCGTACAAGCTGTGGCAGGAGATCAGAGCGGCTGTTTTCCGCCGCAGAGCACTTGGCTGGCGGTTGCTACGGGGCTGTGGCCAGTGTCTAGCGTGTACGCGGCGTCGGAAAAACTCGAGTGGACGTTTGGCCGGGGCGCATTTGGTGGTTTTGCACTCTTGGAGAAATTTATATGCCACAGAAAAATGGATAAAAACAGAACCAGGAGTGACACGGAGGCGCGAGTTGGCACTCATCGACAGAAAAATATGTAAAAATGAATAATCTAGACCCACCACAAAATAATATTTTAAAAGTTACTGTCGTCTTAAAAAACTGTAAATTTATGAAAGTTTAAAAGCTAATATCTCGGCAATGCTTTGGCCCGTTAATATGAACAAAGTGTTTAAGGATGCGGCTAGTAGAGCTGCATCGAGCAATCATAGCCGATTTAGGAGAATATGTAACATTTTTGAATGCGAGGTCGGAGTATGGGATTCGACTGAGAGAAACTGTGTTTTTGGTAATAAATAAATTTAAAAAGACGAAACTAGATGCGGCATACTAAAGTTTAAAGAGGTAGATGAGTTATTAAGTATGTATTTTTAATTGTTTATTTATGTTCAGTATAAAAAATCTGGAAAAAGGTATATCAGACCATAAGAACATTATTTGTGAAAAAATGGTGGCGGATACAAAAAAAATTGGACTTCAAATTGTTATTGCCCGGAAAATTTCCTTATTTTTCATTATATCGTGTACGTTTTTGTGTTTAGTTTTAGAACATTCGTAATTTTTGTCAAACATTGTTTTGAGTTTGGCAGTCGTTTCGAGGGTTGGATAGGGCGGTCATTTTTTATCGTTGGAGACAGTTGAGTTTGAGCGACGCTAAGCGACGGACGTGCCGCCCGTCTGGGGGTAGTAGTGGGTCGGTAGCCACGTTCGGGGACAAGTACGTATGTAGCGACGTTCGAAAGTGATCAAGTGGAGCGCAATATACTGGTTTAGGACAGCAGACAAGAGTGTATTTTGTGAATTGTGAACAGACTGTCGAGTGCTGTGTTCGCGACATATGAATTTTATAGTGATGTGTTGTAGCATTAGTTGTTTAAGGCCGCCCTTACGTAAAAGCCCCTCAGACTGCATTTCGAGTGTTTAGTGAATATATTGAAGAAAAATAAACTACTTGTTCAAATTGTAAATCAACGCGAATGACTCAAAATTTTAAATTTCACCGCAATACCTGCCTGCATTGTTGCGTTACATTTTATTTCAACTTAAAAACTGATTTTCCGACAGGTGCGAGGTGGCACCCTATGACGAAAAACGTAGCCAAACATTGAAACCAGGCACATCTCTGGGCCACTCAATTAATCTGAGTGTAACAAATATACATATATTCGTTCGATAGCACGTGGGGGCTCGAGTCAAACTATTCAAACTTCAATGTGTAGTGCCCAGTACCGTCGTAATACCCTTGTGATCACCGTCTATATTGAATGCTGCGGAATTTGTGTGGTATTACTTCTTTTGGAAGTAATACCATACCTCAATTTATAAGGCATGTATAGTTTTTAACATGGATTTAGTTAGCGACACTTCTGTGTGCCTATAGAACCAAGATCGATTTTTTGCAGGACGACAGTAACATAGTCACTGCTATCGTGTTTTTAATAGCCCTGTTATGAGATGATTACGTTTCTGTTCCTCAGATACACTGGTACCACTCGCAAGGAAAACAAATGAGGCATGTCCATGTATCGCAGATTTTTGCTCAATATTGTTTTGCGCCACCAGAATTCAGCTGCTGCTGAAGTATCATATTTAGTAGGGGACATGTGAGTTATTCCCTGTGATCAAAATGCTTCTGAAGTACTTGTTGGTGACTAAAGTTTTGTAGTCAGTGTTTCGACATGTGCAAAGAACATGACTATGTTCAGTCATAAATGAGGTATGGATATGACATGGAAAACTGCGATTTCAAAGCGTCAGTAGCCGTAACGAGGATGAAAGATTTTATCTGGAACATTATGTCCAGTCATAAGGAGGATATAGATATTCATATTTAAACATGAGTATCCTCCAGAGTTACAGCCTTCGTTAGGAGGTATTTCTGATACTCCGCTCATTGTTGAATGTTACCAGTTTAGGGCTGCAATAGTAATATTTAACTGTAATTACAGTGACAAGTATATGGTGGTTTCCTAGACGACTTCTGACCAGATGGTCTCTTGGCAGAAGTAGCTGAGGAATGGAACAACTGACATTTCCTGCATAAGGCTGTCGCAAGCGGCGGATACAAAGGAAAGTTTCGGCCGGGCGGCTAGTCGGTTCTTCCCCACAACAGCGGATACAAGTCCCAGTGATGGAAACCCCTGGATAGCTGAGTAGTGAACTGAAACTCAGCATGCAGTATGCTGTCTCTGTGGTTGTGTGTGTTGCATGTATTCTCTGTAGAAATTTTTGGCGATTCAATATGGATCACTGCCAAGTGTTGGCGCTAGATATATTGATAACATCCGAATTCCTACCACTCCAGTCATCACCGGATGCCCTCCATCGCTGGGTTGGAGCAATCCGTAGAAACGAGTGTCTACGACTGCTGCTACAGTCACAGCGGCAGTTTCTTCAGGCTCTGAGTATCGGTACTGTTGGTGTACGATGGGCAGGTACTCTGTGTGTGTACATCTTGGAGGTGAGCGGGCTGTATGTATGAGTATTTTCAGCAATCTCAGACATATAGATGTGACAAATACTAGGATCGTGGATTAGTGATTCTCAAGATATTGCAGTGTACTCTGTCTCGTAGTGTCATTTGTCGTAGTTACTATCCGATCACCCAGTAGACCCTTTCCTCCTCCTGTTTCATTCTAGTGTTCAAATGGTTCAAATGGCTCTGAGCACTATGGGACTTAACTTCTGAGGTCATCAGTCCCCTAGAACTAAGAACTACTTAAACCCGAGGAAGGATTCGAACCTGCGACCGTAGCGGTCGCGCGGTTCCAGACTGAAGCGCCTAGAACCCCTCGGCCACTCCGGGCGGCTCATTCTGGGGTAGCTGAGAGTATAAACTTACTCATTCTATACTGATTTAAAAAATACACTTAACATTTCCGTAAACGTCATGAATTCCACAGTTGTGATGGTATAAATTCATGATGAAATTAAAAATTTCGGCTATCATTTTATACAGCTGCACTTCCAACCAAGACTCAAATGCACAGTTGGTCAATTTATTGTTTCCAGTAGTGGTACTGCGAGCACACACATGGTGCTAACCCCTCCACATATCGTTTAAGGATGTAGCGTGCAAACAGAGCTGAAATGCAGAATCTGTTCCCATTAGATACACCAGTCCTGGTATCCGCTAGTAGAATGCAAGGAAAGAGTGTCCCACACAGAGTTTATCAATTTAATTAATTAGTCAATCAATCTGCTAGAATGAGGGAATATTTCCAGGACATCCACAGCTAGTGATTTACGAGATATCCACTACTTTGTTTAGGACTGGAAAAGGGTAAGTGTGACACACGAGACACACTCGCTGGCCTGGAAGTAGCCACCTGAGAGAGAGAGAGAAAGAAAGTGAGAGTGAGAGAGAGCACATGTGTTTCGACAGGGATTTCTCCTGTATCAGAATCAATGAGTTGCCGTCACCCGATGCTTTGCTCGGGGTTGCAAGATCAAAAGCAGACAAAATCCAGTTCGTGGTATTTAGTATCATGATCTGTAATTAGGACACTGGGTGGTTTTTGACGTCTGTGGAGGCGCCTGGACGACAGACACATTCACAGGAGACCCCAAATGGTGGCTACTATACCGCACTTCATTCGATTCCCCGGTGCTTACAGTTATTAACTCATGTGAAGAGGAGGCATGGGGTGCATCCGTCGAAGTTGAGTAACTGTAGGGGTATACTAGATGCTATAAACCCAATTTTTAGTTTATGTCACGAGTGGGAGGTAGCTCTAAATGGAGATAACGTAAGTTAATGCAGATGAGTACCAAAAAAACCGGTAGTATTCGGATACAGCATTAGTAGTGTGCTGCTTAACACGGTTAAGTCTTTTAAATATCTGGGCGTAACTTAGCAAAGCTATATCGAATGGGAACAGCATTTGAGGATTGTAGTCGTGCAGGCGAATGGTAGACTTCGGTTTATTGGGAGAAATTCTGGAAAAGTGGGGTTCATCTCTCATGGAGGCCGCTCTAAGGGAGGACGCTGGTGCTGCCTATTCTTGAGTACTACTCGAAAGTTTTGGATCCGCACCAGGCCGACTTAGAGGAAGACATAGAAGCAATGTAGCGGCGGGCTGATAGGTTTGTTACGGGTAGATTCGAACAACACGTAAGTATTCGGGACAGCGACAATTCTTCTTACGATATTTCGGCTAGAAACCTCCCAGCCATCTTCAAGGCGAGTCGGAGACTGAGTTCACAGCATTTGCGCGTGCCTATTTATACGGAGAGTCACGTGATACAAAGCTGCTGAGAATTGAAAGCGCATGCGTCAAAGATATTAAAGTCGCCACTACTGCGCTAGTCATAGATAAGATGTATGTAGCAAAGATAAACATATAAGCGCAGAGTTCAAACAAAATAGTGTTGCTGCGAATCCACCGTGCTTGTAAATAAATAATTAATCTTTAAAAGTGGTAACATCTGTCGGAAGTGAAGATGCAGAAATTCTTTCCGAACGAAGGTGTGAAATAAGCGGTTTCCAAGCATTGTCAAGATGAAATCCTTCGTCACGGTTTAGCAGGTTCTCGGCTAGTTGTATTTCTACAGCTTCCTTAATAACTGAGTCCCAGAAAGATGAAGCAGTAGTTAAAATCTTAACATCTTTATAATCCATGGCATGGCCAGTAGAAATACAATGTTCGGCAACTGCTGATTTGTTGGACTGAAGAAGACGTGTGTACCGCTGGTGTTCGACGCATCGTTCCTGTACAGTGCGCGTGGTTTGCCCTATGTAACGTTTGCCACACTCACGAGGGATTTCATAGACTCCCGCCTTTCGCAAGAGCAGATCATCCTTAACGGATCCCAACAAGGCTGCAGTCTTAGCTGGTGGCCGGAAGGAACGATGCAGCACGGAAAACGTTTAGTTTCGATGCGTCAGTGAAAATTCACCCCAGGTTTCTATCTTCATCCGTATAGATGAAATAGTCGTGTAAAATCAGATTAGTCATTTTTAAAAAAAAATTGAAATAACACTCTGCGTTGGAAGCGTCCTTAGTAAACCAATGCCAGTCATATACAAGAGAACGTGCCAGCGAATCGTGCAGAAGTACTGCGCATTTTGATCCCCGCCTGTGCTTAGCTGCCCCTCTTCTGATAAACATGCTTCTGCCCTGGGAATTGTTTGTAAATGATCGCATTGAGATAATATTAACTCGCAGTACTCATTAGCGGGCAGGTGAGCTGGAACAAGTGTTAAGTGCCGAGGAAATCAGCCCGGTTCGGCTGTCTGGCAGGAAGTCGAAAAAAGGTGAGAACCAGGCAGCGCCACTCCCCCACTAACACCGTCCACGAAATTATACGCCCCGCGCCACAACAAACATCGCGATTATCTACGCACACAGGGACGTGACAAGGGACAAAAAAAGGGCAGCCGTGTAAATAAACCACGACAAACTAATAAGAAGAGAAAACAGAAGACACGGTTTATCACTCGGAAAGAGGCACTGATTTGAAAACTTCTGGTTGTAAATTACACAGCTTGGCACGGAAATTAGAACAAGGGCACTGGTGAAAATTACACGCTTCACGCGCTTTTAAAACAAGTTAGGAGGCAAGGGCGGAAGGAACCAGGGGTTACCTCAAGTCTCGTTACCATCCCCACTTGTTTTACTTTCATTATCGTCATCTCGTAATAATGTGTTAGTAAGACGGGTGCAGCGATTACAGCTGGAGTTCGGCTCACACCTATGTTTGAGATCGACAGCGTCCGGGGGGCCAGCCTATTAAAAAAGTATTTGTATCGAACAAGTGGGTCTTGCGCCTCAGGTGTTCGGCGCGGAGGTGGCGTCGGTGAGGTAGGCAGGTGGGGGCGTGAGCTACGGAAGGGTGGAAGACGAAAAAACGCGTGCACCGGGGCAGCAAATCGCTTTTCAATCTGGAGGTGAACGTCAAACGCAGACACGCACATGTGGAGAAACACAAAAAAAAGCTCGGACGGGTGCTAGTATGTGTGCTGGCGGTGATTAGACGTGCGGCTGCTCCTAATTACTGGAAAATTGCCTCGCGCTGCTCGGTTGTCCAGCACAGCCCATTGGTAAGGAGCAGGTTCTTCCTACTTCGCTGGCTGGCGGTCTGATTTGATACATGGACTTGTTTCCTGAGGAGGAGGAGCTTAACGTCTCCGAACGCATTCGAATAGCGTCAAAGTACTGCTTATAAGGTCGTTATCTCGTAGGCTCACAAACATCACAACACTACCTATAGCGCTTTCTATATCTCCTTGATGGTAGGAAATAGTTTCTTAGTGCCACATTGGCTAGGATTTGCAGTATGATCAATATCTGCCGTTGATGGTAAAAGTACGTAGCATTAGTCATTACTGGAGCTGCTTGCTGAGAAGGTTGGAGCCATGTGGTCGTGTTGGAAGTCCCACTTCGCAGGGTTAAATCACTGAAAATTTGTTAGTAATAATAATAATAATCATATGCTAATGACAACGCCTTGGTATGTTATGAGCTGACAAAACTACAGCCGTCTGGTCTTAGCTGTGTGTTCTTTGATCGCTTTGGGATATGGCTGATCGTAACTACAACATGTGAAACATTAGTTTACTTTATCACAAGAATGACAATAAGATACACTTAACTGCATACAGTCCATGGCCACAGGAGTTTGTCGAATATTTCCAATTGTCTTTAAACAGTAAAGAAGAATCACTTGAAGGACACAGCTACAGACTCTTCTCTTGAAGTACAAGTTAAACATTTACTAAAGTAAAGTTCCATCTGAAACTTGAATAGCATTGGTGTCCTAACAAGATGATGTTCACTGCTTCATATGAGGTCACGAAACTGGAGCAGAGCGAGTCCACGCCTGGCACTATATATACCTCCCTGCGAAGGCACTGCAGTACTGAGAGAGAGCTTGTCTTTGGGAGCGAATCCCATTAGTCATTGCGGACTGCAGCGAGACATCGCTAATGCCTTTGGTATGGATGCGTGTTGCCGACTTTGGTATTACACCGTCAGCTTTCGCCAATATCACAATATTGACATACTGGGTCTGCCATTAGACTTTTTTGTTGGCATTTTTTTCCAAATATTTTTGAAGCTATTATACTGTAATAGGCATCTAGTGAATGTAGTTTTTTCTGTATAATGTTATTCAAAGTCATTTTCTGTTTAATTTATTTCAGTATTTGTTCTTTGCGTTTCTTTCAGTTCAAGATGTTTCTGTTGCTCTTCTCCATATCCTCGTCCCTCGTCCTTCTAGTTTTATTCCTGTTCCCCCAGATTAAACCCTTCATGACAATAACTTACAATGCTCGAAATAAATCTCTTGATGGGTTTTTTGTTGTTTCTATGTTAATGGGGTTATTTGTTAGTAGATTACTTTTCTGTCTGAATGCTTGTATGGTCGTTCGAATCTGTCCTGTTTATGTTGTCATCTGTTATTGTACTTCTCAAGTAGCAAAACTATTTTAATGGCATTAGCATTGCATTTACTATATTAATCGATCTTTGTATGACAGTGCAAAGTACGTATATGTCACAAAAAGTGCGTGTGAGAATGCGATTTTTCAGGGGTCATATCGCGGGTTCAGTCGACTACAGAGATAAGGGGTTAAGTGGTTTGGATAGCCCATGGCCAAGTGACCATTTCTGTACCCATCGAAAGAAGGGGTATAGAGTAGCTATCCTACAGTAGTGGGTCAAAATTTAAATGTTACACACTTTCTTCTGACCAGAGTATTTGAGCAAAATGGTTGGTTCTTTGGTATTCGGTGTGGTCTAGGGTGAACCTTAAGCGGCTTATAAAAGCACCATTAATTCAGGGGTGGTTCCTGAGAAAACTCCGAAAACTATGAATTTTTGGTGCGAAAATTACTAATCGTGGGATTGGCCACATCTGTAATTTCTGTTGATGGGAGATCAACGAAATTTTTACCATATTTTCTTTAGATAATATTCTCTGGAAGCTTCGAGACTTCCAGACGTTTAGATTTACCGTACTTACGCACGTAAAATATGCATGAAATATCCGGTCTGAGGCATAAACGTAGTTTCAACTGACGTAATGAACACGTGGCAGGGGTTGTTTGGTCGTTGGGAGGGTTCTGAGGTCACAAAACTGTGATTTTAATCAGAATTTTTTCACCAATAAAATTTTATGGCGTGCTGTACTGTTTAATGGGCACTTCACGGCTCTGAAAATATGTCCAAGTTGGTACTGCAGTGACAAAGATGCTCTAAAAAGGGTTTTAACACGCCTAAAATGAACTTGACATGACTTCCAAAGGTGATATAAAACTGGAAAGAGCACAAATTCAGCAAAATATTTCTAATAACATTTTTGCGCTTTTGAGATACAAATCATAATCCCCGCATTTTAGATGAAATGCGATCGATGAGCAAGGTATCCAGAAAACATGTAAACCAAGCTACTTTGTGTTAATCTCGTATTAATTATTGCTTATATGTGGTGCAAAGTATATGAACGTAGTGAAGCATATAAATAAACTGTCAAAACTTTACTAACCTATAGAATTCGTTTTATGTAAGCAGCACACACTGCCTTAGCAGGGAAAAGGAGGGAACCAGCAGAAAAATGCTCCTGTTAGAGCACAGAACAGGAGGGTATGTTCCTCCTTAAAAGAGTCTAACAGAAAAGTTTGGAACCAGGTGCCTCAATCGTCATTTCATCATACAATAAATAATTTCGGTGTCAAATGGAATATTATGATCTCGGTATAAAAACAGATGTGAAGGTTAATCTTATTTTTTCACATTCTGGCAGCTTTACTTTTTAGCGTTGAATAGAGCTTGTTCAGAAATGGGTATGTCCATTCATTACTTCATAACAACCGTGCAAGTGGAGAAATTGGTGTACAAAATATTTATTGTTCTATGGTACCTTTTACTGTAGAGAAGGCGAACCTGTTTAGCGGTTCTTCAAGGTGGTTCTTCGAGGATGTAAAAGGAGGTAAGTGAAAACGGATTCATTTCTCGCTGGCTTGGACTGTGTCAAAATGAGATTCTACACCACCAAAAATTTTTGCGTGCGAATGTATTATCTGCTTTTTGCGCTGAAAGACAGTAGCAAAGATACAGTGATGGTGGAAGAGAGGGGGAGAGTGCCAGTGGGCTAGAGAGAAAGAGAGCGAGAGAGAGAGAGGGAGGGAGAGAGAGAGAGGGGGGGGAGAGAGAGAGAGAGAGAGACGAGACAGTGATGATGAGAAAGAAAACGTGGCACTGAAAGAGAAGGAGAGATCGATGAAGACATGAGCCAAAGGAAGAGGAGATAGTGACATTAAAAGATAAAGTGGAGATAGCAGTGATAGCAAAAGGGAGAGGAGATAGTATACATGAAAGACACAAATAGTGGTTACCATACACTGGCTTGGGAGAGGGGGGGAGGGGGGGCGGTCTGGACCGTTCCAGACCAGTCAACTTTAACACATAGGTATAGGCGACGGCGCAGTTTGGACCGAAATCTTAAACATGTGGATGTAAAGGAAGAAAGAAATTCGACCCATCCGGAATTTTCGAGCTGCTGATGTATCGTAGAGACAATGGCAGGGGTACAGAAAGACAAAAGGAGACAGTGTAAGTGAGAGAGGAGACAATAGCGGTGGGATGAATCAATATGAAAAAAAAAGAGATCGTCGGAGACAGACATATATAGACAGTGGCAGAAAGAGGAGCCTGCTGAGAAAGAAGGCTTAACTACCTTTTGTGAGCTCCAGATACCACTTCATTTTGCTAGATAACTTCCATTCAGTTACTACATACAAACTGTGATCTTCCTGATGGGAAGTCACGAATCTAGTCGCACGAATGACATGGTATTCCATAGGCATGGAATTTGATAGAATCTGCTTGTGGGGAATGGTATCAAAACCTTTCTGGATAAATTAGAAACATGGGCTCAACTTGATATCCCCGGCTATAGTACTTATTACTTAATGTGAATGAAGGGCAAGTTGTGTTTCACCGTGTGTGAGTAGCACACTCACTTTTCCAGAGAAGAAGATGCAGTAACCTGTAAAATCGTCACAGCTTTTTCCCTGAGTACATCTTGAGAGATGTCTGTTCGAAGATCATTAGCAGCAGTTAACACGCCCATTACATTAGCCCTTTAGGACAGGGGTGGCCAAGAATTTGGATAGTGAGCTGTACCCATTTAAATAGTAGAGCGCACGCACTGCATCCGGCTTGGTTTTATATTTCACAGTTTGCAACAACACAGATCACAAACAGAATTTTACAGACTTGGAGCACTTCTACAACCTCATTATGGAGAAGATGAAAGTTTACCTGAGGAATGCAGTATAGACGTCCTGGACAGTTTAACCTAAAAGTTTTTGTCATATAAACGGGAATCACCTTACGGGTCCATCAGTTACTTCTGCATATGCACAGGGGCGCTTTCCACCGAAACTGCAAATGGTCTCGAAAACAGATGTAAGATTGGGAGAGTCCTTTAAATATTTAGGAAACTATACTTGTTATTCTTTCAAGACCACAATGAATTCTTTCAACCTCACATTTTGTTTGATGTCAGTGAGTTTAGGGAACTGGACTCTGTTTGTCAGAATATGCCCCCTTTATAATAAACTTTTATTTTTAAATGCACACTCATCAAATCAAAAAGAGCTGTTTCGTACCTTGCAATATTGTGGAAAATTCTCAGTCAACTCCACCTAAAATGCGAGGTCTGCAATCCATTCCAAATGTTCTAATTTTCGTTCCTGCGTAACTTTCTCCTTGATAAATTAAAAAATAGCGAGTTTTAAATAGAAAATCGTTCCGGCCATGCTCCTTGACTTAATCGACGTATTTTACAGTAAGATACACTGAAGAGCCAAAGAAACTGGTACACCTGCCTAATATCGTGTAGGACACCCGCGAGCACGCGTAAATGCCGCAACACGACGTGGCGTGAACTCGATTAATGTCTGAAGTGGTGCTGGAGGGAATCGACACAATAAGTCCTGCAGGGCTAACCATAAATCCGCAAGTGTACGATGGGGTGGGGATCTCTTGTGAACAGCACGTTGCAAGGCATTCCAGATATGCTCAATAATGTTCATATACGTGGAGTTTGGTGGGCAGCGGAAGTGTTTAAAATCAGAAGAGTGTTCCTGAAGCCACTCTGTCGCAATTCTGGACTTTGTCGCATTGTCCTGCTGGAATTTCCCAAGTCCGTCGGAATGCACAATGGACACGATTCGATGCAGGTGATCAGACAGGATGCTTACGTACGTGTAACCTGTCGGAGCCGTATGTAGACGTAACAGGGGTCCCATATCATCCCAACTGCACACGCCCCACACCATTACGAAGCCACTACCAGCTTGAACAGTCGCCTGCTGGCATGCAGGGTCCACGGATTCATGAGGTTGTCTCCATACCCATTCGCATCAAGCACTCTATACAATTTGAACCGATACTCGCCCTACCATGCAACATGTTTTCAGTCATCAGCAGTACAATGTCGGTGGTGACGGGCCTAGGCGAGGCGACAAGCTTTGTGTCGTGTAGTCATCAAGGGTACACGAGTTGGTCTTCGGTTCCGAAAGCCCATATCGATGATGTTTGTCTGATTGGGTCCCACGCTGACACTTGTTGATGGCTCAGCATTGAAAGCTACAGCAATTGCGGAATGGTTGCACTTCCACCACATTGAACGATTCTCTTCAGTCGTCGTTGACCCTTTCTTGCAGGATCTTTTTCCGGCCGCAGCGACGTTGGAGATTTGATGTTTTACAGGATTCCTGATATTTACAATACACTCGTGAAATGGTCGTACGGGAAAATTCGAACTTCATCGCAATCTCGGAGATGCTGTGTCACATCGCGAGTACGCAGACTATAACACCACGTTCAAACTCACTTAAATCTTAATAATCTGCAATTATAGCAGCAGTAACCGATCTAACAGCTACGCCAGACACTTGCACTGTCTGTTTACACATTTCTGTATTTGAATACGAGTGCTTATACTAGTTTCTTTGGCGCTTCAGTGTATATAGTCTCGATACCTTTCGTTGAGTTCCATCAAAAATTGCTGCAAATGACAGAGGAATAATGAGTGCTATTTCAGAAATTTTACTGTTCATACCGCCAATTTCTTCATATGCCGAATGTTTAGAAATTTAGCACACAGAACTTCTTGATATTCAGAACAGTTAAGCCCGTCTGTCGATCGTTGTAATGTTTTGCTCCTTCATTGTCAACTAAACCATTAAAGTGTAATATCGTTTTACATCAAATATACAGTCCCTTACGAAACTGCGTAACATATCTGTATCGAATTCACATCCCTTTCTTTTGCCATCCAAAAGGCTTGTGCCGATAGATCGCTAGACTGCCTCTTCTTGTGCAAACTGCCAGTGCATGTGTGTACATAGTTGATATTAGAAAAAAACAGCAATGGGTTCAAATGGTTCAAATGGCTCTGAGCACTATGGGACTAAACATCTGAGGTCGTCAGTCCCCTAGAACTTGAACTACTTAAACCTAACTAACCTAAGGACATCACACACATTCATGCCCGAGGCAGGATTCGAACCTGCGACCGTAGCAGCAGTGCCGTTCCGGACTGAAGCGCCTAGAACCACTCGGCCACCACGGCCTGCAACGGCAATGGGGCAACCGTATTCACACAACGATTCTGCCAAACTGAAGAGATTAGTGCCAGCTGAAATAAGTCACACCGCGGTACATATAGCGTCAGCGTATGAAGGCGAGGTAATCGAACGCCTGCAGTTGGTACGAGATAAGATGAATCTGTTATACGGCTGAAAGGTAGCAGGCACAGGTCTCATGGCCCGCCACAACAGTTCCAGCTCCCAGCAAGGTGACTTGTACGAGCGACTCCAGGTACAAAGACAAGCAACGTCGTCAGAAACGGGGAAAATCCCTAAGCTGGGAATTTGGATGGCTCTTAATCGTATAGGCTTTGCGCAGCAGATGCTTCAAGAAATGGTGAAGTTTCCGACAATCTTAAAGATGGCTAAGTTACAGCTGTCTGAGACTGGCATTATTATTATTATTATTATTATTATTATTATTCTGGATTTACAATGTGAGTACATTTTTCCAGCACCTATTCTAGATTACAGTAAGTCACTAATTATTGTTCTCCACTCTTCTCTATTTGTCCATAAATCTTCAGGAATGTTGTTCTTCCTCATTGCTGACTGAACTCCCTGTATCCATGTATCAGGTGGTCGTCCCCTTTTTCTTCATCCAATTGGTACCCAGTCGATTATGCATTTTGGTAGCCTTTCCTGTTCCATTCGTCTGATGTGTCCATACCATTTAAGTTGTTTGTGCTCGATGAAATCAATAATTGAATTTTTACATTTCATCTTGTCTCTGATTACTTCATTTCTTATTCTTTCTCCTCTTGATATTCTTGCTGAACGTCTCCAGAAATCCATTTCTGTGGCTAATAATTTTGATTTCAGTTGCCATTTTGTTGTCCACACTTCTGAACCATATGTAATAATGCTCCTAACTATTGTTTTAAAAATGCTTATTTTGTTATCAGTTGTTATGTGTTTGTCCCAGAGAATTCCATTCAATAAAGAGATTGTCGTCTTTCCAGAATTTATTCTTGATCTAATTTCTTTGTCCTGTTTCCCATCATTGCCTTCATATGCTGGCAATAGCTCACATAAAACATTAAAGCAAATCTGAATGCAGCTTCGATCTCAGGAAAATGAGGGACATCGAGTGGCGCAAAACTATTTCAATGTAAAGACGCAGTTGGTTTACTCATATGTGATGCAGCTTAGGAAGAGAAACTGCATTAGCAGTAACCCTAAGGGACCGTCGCAGCTACAAATGAAATGTGCGCTGTACCGAGTGCTCCCGAGAAAGAACGAGCAAAGCTGGGACAGGCCAAGCCTTGGGCCACACACCAAGCCCATGTGGAGTTCGGCATTCAGTGGCTGGACCTGCTTACAGTCAGCCTCCCATTAACTGGCTTTGTCGTCAGTACTACATCACTGCTTTTTTTGCCTACTGTCTCAGAAATTCTTCCGTTTGAGAATCCTTTCAACAACAAACGAAAATTTCGCACCAACACTTCTTGCTGCTGATTTTAGAAATACTTCTGAAGTTTTAAATTTCTTGCATAATTGTTGAGATCCCCTTTCACAGTTACAAAGGCGTTCCCCAATGATGGAAATTTTATCATATACTAAAGGCAGTAGTATACTGCAATATTTTGTGTGGAATGTAATATGCTTAATCGACGATAGTAGGATGGATTATCATGTTTATCTTGGTTGCTTTTTCTGATGTCTTTCGAGAATTAAGTGCTTTTGACCAGCTGCTGTGAATCACAGAGATTACAAAGTAGCTGTGGGCACTAAGATACCATCAGCGCGCAAGAGCTATAATGAGAGGTTCAAGTATCAAGATTTTGATTTTACCAGTGGCAATTGCAGTCAGAAATTACTGGAGGGAACAGGTGAGAATTAATGCCTATATCAATAGAAGTTGGAAGTAATGGGGATTTGGGGCTTGAAAAGGTATAGGGTTTGGACGGAAAATGCGTAACATTAGCCATCCATGAGTCTGATCTTCAGCAGTTCGTCTAAGCTTTGGACTCTCCGAATACTACAGCATTTCAGTTATTGCTCTTAGCATAGAAACTAAAAGTAATTCACCAGAAAAAATTCTGAAAAGATTTTTTTGTTAGGAGTAAAAAAATTCTGTTGAGTATTTTACGTGACCACTGGTGTCAAAAAAAATGGTTCAAATGGCTCTGAGCACTATGAGACTTAACATCTATGGTCATCAGTTCCCTAGAACTTAGAACTACTTAAACCTAACTAACCTAAGGACATCACACAACACCCAGCCATCACGAGGCAGAGAAAATCCCAGACCCCACCGGGAATCGAACCCGGGAACCCGTGCGTGGGAAGCAAGAGCGCTACCGCACGACCACGAGATGTGGGCTCCACTGGTGTCACAAAGATAATGTAAAAGATAATGTAACTGCAACTTCCATGGCGTCTACTGCATATATAGTTTCAAAACACTCTATTCCGTTGACTGAGGAATATTTGTGCAGTTTATAGCGCAGTGTTGAAAAATGGTATGGCTCTGCTCGGGTTCATAAACCTATGTAGGAAGATAACCATTACTTTTCTATCTGCATATTTACCACTCTGGAACCGCGAGACCGCTACGGTCGCAGGTTCGAATCCTGCCTCGGGCATGGATGTTTGTGATGTCCTTAGGTTAGTTAGGTTTAACTAGTTCTAAGTTCTAGGGGACTAATGACCTCAGCAGTTGAGTCCCATAGTGCTCAGAGCCATTTGAACCATTTACCACTCTTCTACAAATTCTCATAGACACTGATAATTTTATGTATGAGGTGATGCCCACTTATTGAATGGTGACTGCAGGAGCTTAAACCTTAACAACTTATCCATATTTAACACATTAAGAGTGACAAAATAAATGTTCCCTGGGAGAAGTCGCTATTTTATACAGACAAACTACAGTGCCAAATGCGATTTCGCATTGCACTTCCATGTGATCTGTCGATATACTTGGATTTCATCTGTACAGTAACACTTTAACTTTTTCTATGTTTTTTTTTTAGTTTCTGATCAAATGAAATTTTATTTGTGCTCTTTTTTTCAATGGCGTTATGCAAACCCTTGTAATCTATTAATTTCGTATGTTGTTGAACGAGCCAAGTGAATAGCGAAAAGAAAAGTCGCAACAGCAAATGACATTGCTGCAAACTTTCAACATGCGAAACTGGAAACAAATACCGTTACTGATCTATGGCATAAGTAATCAGTAGTTTCCTATGCAGTGCAAAATTTAAAAGAATCAGCAATAGGTAAACTCGGTGTAAGCCACATTGTAGGGACGACCTTGATAACAATAAAATTCCTCTTGTTTAGTGTAAGCAGTATAATACCGGGTGTCCCTTCCAGACCACCTACATTTCAAAGGCCCAGAGGAAAAAAAAACCACAGGGGATATGGTAATGATACTGCATCATACACTGGATCATCTCAAAGTATTTATTTAATAATCATCAGTACATCTCTCCAAGAGAACCATCTGTAGCACGAAGGATATCGAGTATGCATTCCATCTCTTACCATTTCTTTGTATTATATCCTCTATTACTGCTGCGATTATATCAGTGGAACGATGTCTTAATATAAGAATTTCGTCCACTTTGGTCGTATACATGCGGTCTTCCACGAATCCGCAAAAGAAGAAATGCAGCGGTGTAACGTCGAGGGAATGCGATGGTCAGGCGTAGGGTCTTCGGCGTCCAATCCAGCGTTCGGGGAATTTCGTATCCAGGAACTTGCTAACAGCCGTTGACCAATGCGGCGGAGCTCCATCTTGTTGAAACATGATGTTGGACTACTCTTGTATCTGATGGTGTACAAACTGCTCCAACATGTCAGACACATTGGACAGTTCACTGTGTTTCCTGCAAAAAAGACCGGTCAAACAATGTTGTCGTGCATTAACCCACACCACACTTTCAGTTTACGGCTATCGAAAGTATGTTCAATGGTAGACCGCGGATGTTGCTAGCACCACATCCGAAAAAAAAATGTTCAAATGTCTCTGAGCACTATGGGACTTAACATTTGAGGTCATCAGTCCCCTAGACTTAGAACTACTTAAAGCTAACTAACCTAAGGACATCACACACATCCATGCCCCAGGCAGGATTCGAACCTGCGACCGTAGCAGTCGTGCGGTTCCGGACTGAAGCGCCTAGAACCGCTCGGCCACCATGGCCGGCACCACATCCGAACACTAAACCGATTAACCGTACTTGATACATGAATGAGTGCCTCACCTGAGAATAAATATCATTCCAGGAATCTGGAATTCATGTCAAGAGGCTAGAGTATATGCGTAGCAAATTATTGGCGGCATGGTTTGTCGTTCGGTATAAGACGTTGCCGAACTACGAAGCTGGCGTACATAAAAAAAAAAGTTCAGATGTGTGTGAAATCTTATGGGACGTAACTGCTAATTTCATCAGTCCCTAAGCTTACACACTACTTAACCTAAATTATCCTAATTTCAAGCATGCACACCCATGCCCGAGGGAGGACTCGAACCTCCAGCGGGACCAGCCGCACAGCGCCTTCGACCGCAAGGCTAATCCCTGGGGACTGGTGTGCTTCACGATGCAATGTTGTTCGGCTCACATTAAGTTGCATAGATTCACGCCGAATTGACTTACACGGGTTTCTGAGAAACGCTTGTCTGATGTCTCCCACCCTCTGTTCTGAAACACTATGACGCCCACCGCCAGAATTTTTCGGGGCTCTTCCATTTGCAAGAAACTTACGATAGCATTAATGAACTGTATTCATGTCAGGTGAACCACATGTATACAACCTATGATAATTTCTTTGCACAGTAATCGGCGATTTTTTTTCCTGCAAACCACCCTACTGCTTGCGCACGCTGCTGTTGAGTCGCCCGTTCCACTTCATGCAGTCATGCTGGACTCTGGCGACAGTATTTGGCACGTCTCACGCGGCAATATAAATTCTCTGAGACGCGCCAGAAGCAGCAGTTTGTTTTGAAAGCGACACCCTGTGCTTAAGACAACAAAATCAGTGTAGTGGCGCTAAACTCTGTATCGTGCCGAAGTGCAAATAATAGGATGAGTTATAAGCTTATGATTACCGTCTGATTTGGAAAAAAGAAAGAGGTTATGATACTCTGATTTTCCTGGGGAAGGTTTTGAAATTTAGACCTCTTAAAACGTTATTTTAACACTTTCCTGAGTATTTTAGAAGCGTGAATACAAAATTTGTTTTACATCGCTTCAACCTCAGCAAATGTTATATGTTATCACGAATCAAAATCTGCTGTTCCGATTTTTTTTTTCGTCACACATACCGGTACGACGAACTGGTACGTACCGTCACAAATCAGGCACTGCTTAGTATTTTATAACTAACAGTACATTGCAGCATTCGGAAATGGTTATGTCAAAATTTCTTCTTCGGCATGCGTATCATAGATGTTCCACGTTTCTCAGTTATCGCATTATTATTCCGTGTTGTGTTCGATATTCTTCTTGGACATTTGTTCGGAATGTAAAAATAAGGCATAACTTATGTGAGTGAAGAAAAAGGTGAAAGCTGTAGCGTAAGTTGTCGTTTTGCTGAATAATCGTGTAAGGAAGACTAAGACGCAATATTCGGTAAAAACAGGCACCACAGCTGAGACTGACACATGGTATGTTTCCCCCAAAAGATTAAAAAGTTCTTGCAAAATCTTCAGAATGAGAAATATTCTTGTCTACTTTTTGTCGAATTTTAATTAATCATACAGGCAAGATGAATAACATCAACGGAAACTGCAACAATTTGAGGTACCGTGACGTCAGGTTTGAAAGGAACCTCAGTTGCAAAACACAGCAGATGAAAAACGTGCTGCATAAGGTTGTTTCCCATACTGGTGCTGTAAATATATCAGCGACGCTAGAATGGTTAATTTCGTAATGGAAAAGCCATTAAGAGGGCACTTTCGAGGAGGGTGATTGCCTTTTAAACAGAGCTAATTTATCAGCGCTACATGACAGGCTATGAGAGCGTTTCTCGTGCACGCCAAAACTCTTACTTTAACGGCAGCTGTCGCCACTCTCTACCTCCGGCGCTGAACACTTTACGAGGCGCAGAAGGAGTACCTCGGTTTTTCTCTTCCGTGTAGTATCTGCGCCTACAATATCCACTCTCTATTCCCCAGTATCTTCAAAGTGTTCCGTCTTCAGAGTCCTTCTGTATACCGCTTCCAACCTTTCCCGTTTGGCTTAGTACCAGTTCGCTACGCGACCTTCAGGTATTCAAATACATGCTTCTCTCTCCTCCAAAGATTCCTTTAATTTTCCTATAAGTGGGTCTGTTTCTCCTATAGCCATGCATGCTTCTATAGCTTTGCAGTTCTCCTCTAGGCATTCTTCCTTTGCCTTTTGAACCTTCTCTTACAAATAGTTTTTCAACAATTGTGTCTCCTTTACCTTGATTCGTTTGCAGCATTCTGATATTTTTTCGGTTTACCAGTTAAATTTTTACTGCAAATTATTTCACGGACTAGATTCTGCATTTCCGTACCCGTGTATATTATGTAGACACAAATTATTTTTTGATTTCCACGGTTTCAGCCCTACTGTACAACTACTGTAGAAATATACTTCTCAGTCCTTTTGGCACCTTGTGGTCTGGTGAATTGGTTTAGGCACTGTACTCTTATACTGGAGGAGACAATTGGAAACCTTTGAATTTCTTCTGCATCATGTGAATAACAACCTCGACATAAGGTGGATGAAGAAAATGGTGTCACACACTTTGTTCATCATAACGCTGAAGCTAGAGGGCTACGAAATCCTGCGCACACTAATGTTCCGTGGTACGTCAAATAATAACTCAAACACGTATGAAATCTGAAAGCGGAAAGTGTGGCCTGGTGTCTGCAACTTACCAATATGTCTGAGACCCATCACGATTAGTGTCCGGCGATAGTTTCCAGTAATGAAGGTAAATCCTCTTGTTGCAGTATTGTCCGCGCAAAGTAAGTTGGCTCTCGGCTCAGTGGCTGATGGGAGCGACCGTAAATCGGATATGCCTCTACAGTCGCTCCCATCAGCCACAGCGCCAAGTATCAACTTAGTTTCCTAGTTTGTGCAGAAGATAAACTTAGTTTGTGCAGACGATACCAGTAACACATATTTAACATCCGAAACACCAAGACACAGGAGATATAAAGTTTAAGTTTGCCATCTTGGTCTACATAAGATGTTCCCAAAAAAATTTGTTCTTAATTTTTTGGATGCATATTTCCTTCCGTCTTCAACGTTCAGTTAATTCCACTACTAGGACACTACTCACGAGTCAATGTACTTATAAACTCCAAATGTTTTTCGTTAATTTAAACGACACTATATGCAAATCGTGCAAGAGTGATAGGTTTGCGACAGGTATCATCGGACAGTACTAACTTTCCGACGATAAAAGAGGAGACCTTTAAAAGAAAATAATTTTTGGCGGGTTTTTGAAATCAGACGATTAGCATTCTCACCTTACAGGTTAACTGAACGAACATTATTACTCGACAAAGGGAACCATAGACGCGGCTGTAACGGAAAATAATTAATTTGACCAGATTACTAAGTACAAGCACTTTCTTGGTATTTAGGCCTATATCTCGCTGGAAACTGGGGACACCTCTTGAATATTTTGGTATTGAGAAAAAAATCTATTCTCTCACCATTTTTCTTCGCTTTTGTGTTTATTGTTGCTTTCTCTATTTGCTGTCGATTTCGCAGCAACTGTAGCTTCATCTTCAGACATTTTTGCACTGTTAGCGACGTAATATACCACCGCTTCGAGTCTTACAGTTGCTGCACTAGAGGGTGCTGGAATACATTATCATGATATTGTTGTAGCGGTATACCGTACGCATCACCGTGCCAAAGTGTTTGAAAATGAAGCGATAGATGCTTTGTAATCGACAGTAAATAAATAAAGAAGAATGAACACAAAGAGAGGAGGAAAAATAGTAACAGGATCGAATCCATTCTCCACAACAAGGTAAAGCCAGGCTAGAGTTCAAAATAGTGCCTACTGCTACATTTCAATGCAATCACGGGAAGTGATCGCGGAAAATGCCTTCGCGAGAAGATGTGATGGCTGCTTATCAACGTCATTAAAGTGACTGATTATAACAGTGCCGATGGAGACAGAAATGGAACGCGTCAGTAAGTTATTAAAGTTAAGTTAATAGTATGAAATTTACTACAGGAGGGACTTCTTGTCGTATGAAGTCGGATTCAAGGAGAAACCCAAAGAAGAAAAAATATAATCAATAAATACTCCATTAACAATTTGGATAAAGTATTATTAGGCCTCAATTTCGCCGTACTTCGAACAACATAAAGAAACACGAACTTCCTGATATGTAAAGTTTTTTTTAAATTACCGCTACCAGTTACAAACTTTGTTAAATATTGTATTACTTATTTATTTAGCAATATGTTTCAAGGGACTACCTCATCTTCAGGCTAAATGGCATAACAAAAACAATTTTACAACAAGGTCATACTGATGTTACATATTCTTTTCATAAATGCTGTGGTTATCCTATTGGGGAAGAGAAACGTTAGTAAAAGGCGATGTCACTTTGGAAGCTAGACTGATGTTTGCAGGAAAATGTTTTGTAACAGTCACTCACTTTGTTCTTATGACGTGGCAGTCCTGTTGTGATGCACTGAGGTGTTTCCATTTCCGTGGCTCTCTTGGCTTTCTTGATCACTATTCACAAATTTTCACTAACGTAACAGTAACTCGGAAACACGATCACGAAAACAAATCTGTAGTGCAGTGGACAAGATGGCGGTCGAAATACAGCTGGTTTCGATCTCACTATCTATATGTCGATCTGTGTGGTGTCAGATATTTACCTGTCTTCTGCACGTCTTGTTATCGTATTATAGATGTAGGTTGACGAAATACATTACAAATTGAGTACCTGTTACAGCATTATTGTACGCATCATGGTATAAAATATTTATTTTACGTATTTCTAAGCAATTGCTGTTGCTAGAGTCAAACGATTGTCATGTTATGTATCTTTTATTCTAAGAGTACTTTACTGAAATTGGAAAAGAAATGTGAATTTTTGAAGTCTGTCATTTCATTCAGGTAGCGGCAATTTAAAAAACCTTTCAATATTTCTTCATACAGTCACAATCGAAAAATAGTAAAAATGGCTTTAACTTCCTGATAATTTCACAGCCTCTGTTACACAGAACTGAACTTCATGTTTACCCAGGGAACTCAGGGAAAAATTATCTTGTTTATGCAACGTGGTTTTGGAACGTGGAAACAATGAAACAAGTCATCTTGTGCGCCCATAGAAGGTCATAACTGCTAAAATGGCATACTACATTAATATTCTGTGAAAAGCGAAAGCATCTAAATTAAAGGAGCTAGTCATTTATTTCGACAAAACGTAGATTCAAACGTGTAATTAAATAATCTGACAACGTCCTAGTGTGGGAGGACTACTCCAAAGTGTCTGTCCACGTTTAATTGTTGTGTATGCAGGCTGTGACTGGTTTCTTTCAGAGTTCACTTCTCACAGCTATATGACTCAAAACGTAAAACTTCGGACTATCATTCAGAAATGCACACTAAAAGTTTAACAATAATTCATTGAGATCCAGCTTACTATCCTGGAAGTGTAGTCTTTCAGATGAGAAGAATCAAGGGAATGAATGCCCTCCAGGTAGTTGGCAAAAGTCAAATGCTGCCCTGGCTGTCCAATAATTGCATAAATTATGAGCCAAGTATAAGGAAAGCTGAACTTCTCGGCATTAGTTAAGGAGCACAAACCCTCCCAGTTTGCTCTAGGCAGTTCGCTTTCGGAGCTTAAAAAAAAAATAATGCTTTTGCTGTTGAGGCGTAAGAAGACTTCCAAGAACTGATACGTGACGTTAAAAAGTAGTAGGTGATGATTACTGGACTAGACATGACTTAATTAAAAGAACGAAGTAACTGAAAATATGTAATACCTGCGTCTAGGGATATCTTAGTCACATAAATAATGAGTCAAGAGCACACCAAATGTGGTTGAAATGACTGCAGGTTCCTGATTTATGTTTTTATGTCACAGTTTCCCCCCCATCCCACCCCACCCTCTCAGGAACAGTCGTGACATTGGTGTTTTACAGCAAAAAAATAATAATTCGAGATACCAAGTAATTTGTACGCCCGTTTTGGTGGACGTTCCCTCAGGCGTGACTGAGATACTCTGATGTGTCACTCTTTGTGAACTCCTCCGCCTCCTCGCTCCCCCCAATTCTAGGAGTAAAACGTCATAGTGATTGTCACCAAGAAGGCAAGAGACTCCGAAAACTAGGATTAATTTTTACATTCTTGAAGAATAGCTGCTTCTTCTTTTGATAAACTCTTCCATGCCTTGCTTCCATGTCCCGCGTGTACCTATCATGTTTATCTTCTCTGCTCCCCAGGTATCCAAATGTACACTACTGGCCATTGAAATTGCTACACCAAGAAGAAATGCAGATGATAATCGGGTATTCATTGGTAAAATATATTATACTAGAACTGACATGTGATTACATTTTCATGGCATTTGGGTGCATAGATCCTGAGAAATCAGTACACAGAACAACCACCTCTGGCCGTAATAACGGCCTTGATACGCCTGGGCATTGAGTCAAACAGAGCTTGGATGGCGTGTACAGGTACAGACGCCCATGCAGCTTCAACACGATACCACAGTTCATAAAGAGTAGTGACTGGCGTATTGTGACGAGCCAGTTGCTCGGCCACCATTCACCAGACGTTTTCAGTTGGTGAGAGATCTGGAGAATGTGCTGGCCAAGGCAGCAGTCGAAGATTTCTGTATCCAGAAAAGCCCGTACAGGACCTGCAACATGCGGTCGTGCATTATCCTGCTGAAATGTAGGGTTTCGCAGCGATCGAATGAAGGGTAGATGGTTCAAATGGCTCTGAGCACTATGGGACTTAACATCTTAAGTCATCAGTCCCCTAGAACTTAGAACTACATAAACCTAACTAACGTAAGGACATCACACAACACCCAGTCATCACGAGGCACGAAGGGTAGAGACACGGGTCGTAATACATCTTAAATGTAACGTCCACTGTTCAAACTGCCGTCAATGCGAACAAGAGGTGACCGAGACGTGTAAAAATCGCACCCCATACTATCACGCTGGGTGATACGTCAGTATGGCGATGACGAATACACGCTTCCAATGTGCGTTCACCGCGATGTCGCCATCACGGATGAGACCATCATGATGCTGTAAACAGAACCTGGATTCATCCGAAATAATGACGTTTTCCCATTATTGCACCCAAGTTCGTCGTTGAGTACACCATCGCCGGCGCTCCTGTCTGTGATGCAGCGTCAAGGGTAACTGCAACCATGGTCTCCCAGCTGATAGTCCATGCTGCTGCAATCGTCGTCGAATTGTTCGTGCAGATGGTTGTTGTCTTTCAAACGTCCCCACCTGTTGGCTCAGGGATCGAGACGTGGCTGCACGATCTGTTGCAGCCATGCGGATAAGATGCCTGTCATCTCGACTGCTAGTGATACGAGGCCGTTGGGATCGAGCACGGCGTTCCGTATTACCCTCCTGAACCCACCGATTCCATATTATGTTAACAGTCATTGGATTTCGACCAACGCGAGCAGCAATGTCGCGATACGGTAAACCACAATCGCGATAAGCTACAACCCGACCTTTATCAAAGTCGGAAACGTGATGGTACACATTTCTCCTCCTTACACGAGGCATCACTACAACGTTTCACCAGGCAACGCCAGTCAATTGCTGTTTGTGTATGAGAAATCGGTTGCAAACTTTCCTCATGTCAGCACGTTGTAGGTGTCGCCACCGGCGCCAACCTTGTGTGAATGCGCTGAAAAGCTGAACATTTACATATCACAGCATCTTCTTCCTGTCTGTTAAATTTCACGTCTGTAGCACGTCATCTTTACGGTGTAGCAATTTGAATGGCCAGTAGTGTATATTATATATTCCAGTTTTTGTTTTACGGTTGTAATATTTAATCCTCGATCTTGTCCATCTGTGACGCTTTTTGGTTAAGTATGTGCATATCGTAAACTAAAGCTAGGAAATGTTCCACAACATTTAGAGTAATATGCAATTCGTAAAGAAAGAGAAACAACTGTACCAGTTCAAATGCGTCATTTCAAAACTCATGTGATTCTGACATTGACGGGTTCATCTGAAAATCCATTCGGCCTTGTTTCATCCTTGGTTAAGTTATACATTCCGTTAATATGCAAAACAACGGTTTGGATTGTAGCAGAATTCAATAAATCAGGTGTTACCTTGCCCTTTCATATGTTAACATCAGTTTCTGCTTCAGTAGTAATTGCATAATTCATTTGATTTTATATAAACCAAAATATATTTTTATACACTTCGCCTGAGGCGATTGATTACCTACTAGCATTTATGTTGCCTGTCGTGTCTTAAAAATAAGTAATGCAAAGGCGACAGTACATTTCTCTCAACGGGATTGCAAGTTTCCAAGAAGAGAACCTGCCCTTCTGGATATTGCATAAAGTCGATTTTGACAACAGAATATAACATAGCGGAAGGGTCGACCTAAGTCTAAATGGTGTAGATGACTGTGTAGTTAGGTGGTGATCTAATGTCGTTGTGTTTAAAAGCGTTAGTCAGGACTGATTAATACCTCGTCTACGATTACGAAGTTAAGACAATGATGTTAAATTTACTGTTCAATCCAAAATAGATAAGCTGTGCTCTTATACTCATCGGGCACGTTTACTCAAACAAGTAAAAATCTAAATCCAAATAATTAAATACAGATCGTTATATGATATTAAATATAGTCCTCATAAACATATAGTAGCGATGTTGTTGAATAATAAGTACGTTCGCACCAATAAATGAACTCAGTCACTCGAAATACTCTGACGCACCCAACTCATGCAGCTCTGAAAAATTGTAAACAAACCAGCTCCAAACACGCGTGCATCAGCTGTAAAATTCTAATACCGCGTGGGCTGCTGTTTTCGGTCAATCAGAACAAAACGCAGTTATGATAAAGTCGCACGCACGCCGCATAACGGTGGTTTGCAAATACGCACACTTCAATATTTAAATTACTCCTCGCGTGAGGAATCAAAGTCTGCAGAAAGTGACAGATGCATTAAATGAGCGGGAGCAAGTGTGACTACTGTTTTGCGCATAACAGGAAAATTGTACGGAGTTGATGCGGAGCAGACACTACATTTATATGCTAACTAGCTGAATACCTGGGGCTGCCCTAGTAGTATTTATTCCAGTCTTCTACTCTTCCATCTCCTCTTTCCCTCTCTCTCTCTGTCCGTCCCCTCCTTCACCCCCTCTCTGCTCATCTCCTGCACCCCCTCTCTCTGTCTACCTCCTCCAATCCCTACCCTCAGTCCATCTCCTCCTGCCCCTATCTCTATCCATTCTCCCTCCCCTCTCTGTGTCCATCTCCTTCTCCCCCTATCCGTGCCCATCATCCACTTCGCCCTCGCTATATGTCCATCTACTCTTCCAGCCTCCTCTCTTCTCTCTCCATTTTATCAAGGTCACCACAATAGTACGTTGGTAGTTCATACCGCCATAGTATCTCTATTCAGGTTGTACCCAACACATGTACCAAATTTGGTTGAAATCGTTCTAGGGCTTTAGTGTGAGCTTTCTACTGATGGCTTTGTCTGCGTACGCGCATCTCAAATATATTTCACATATACTGAACGCATTCTGCAGGTATTTGTACTTGTATTTCACACGTATCTCTAGTGAATTTCATCCTGCACTTTCATTTTCAAGGAGGTCAATTTTTTTGACATTGTATCTCCTGGACTAATTGCTGTACATTGATATAATATCGGAAGTACACCAGTAGTACGTGCGATTGTCTATGAAATATGTTGTGAATACAGTTAAAAGATAAGAAGTAGTTGATAAATTAAAACGTCATGTGTAATGCGGTCCTTTTCCACATATCTAAGTGTTTATGGCGTCCATATATGCACTGACGGAAAAATCGCAACAAAAAATTATTAATGTAGAATAATGAAGTTTAAGGAATACATATCTCTAGGTAAAATATATAAGTGATTAACTTTGCAAGATAACAGCACGCCATTCTGAATGTGACATGCTGGTACATTAACAACCGGTGTAACCAACAGAATGTTGAATCCTAGCGTTAAAATTATAAAGAATGTAGCAAACAGTCACGGAAACATAATTTATTTATCTTCTTGCAAATCTATTTCGATTGATATCAGTCATCATCGCTGCTAAAACAAATACAAGAGACAGGGCGTATACAACAACTGCTTTAACAAACGAAAAAATTGACAATAAAACATAGTTACATCAATTACAGCATATACAAATGTCAGAAATTAAAATTCAAAGCCATAACATACCATTTTTTAAAACTGATACATGCCATAAGTAGAAGTATTGTCCTTGGCAGATTTCTATCATGAAGTGACACATCATAGGTCAACACTACAACAAGACACCATGAGGTGGCGCCACGTTGCAATAAGCGCCCTCTCTGTAATATACAAAAGTAATGTGAAATACAAGCTATGAGGAATATATCACATTACAAAAAAAATTATACAGTGATGGTAATCGCTAATACCAGTTTAAATACTTACAACAAATGAAATGTCTGAATATTGTTTGTCAGATGATAATAACAAATTAAATATATATGTCAAAACTACGATTGTCAAAATTGTAAGAAGAGATCAATTCACTTAAAATATGATTCCATTCACACAAATTTAGGAAATGACACTTATTTGTCATATTGACGAAACCGAATAGTGGTATCAATCGCCATTTGCCGTTATACATATGAACTACAAATGCATCAAAAGACACATTTATGTTACTTCCAATAGATGATGCTATGATACTGAATGCACAAGTCCAAAGTTGACGCAGTTCAGGTAAAAATTACAGTACGAGAAAGACAATAGTATTACTTAAATAATGTGATTAACAAAGTGTTGCGCATATAAAGAACCATATATGTGGCTAACAACTTTAGATCGACTATGCGAACTATAGCCTCATGATAAAATGTACCATGTGCCCTTATATTTCTCATGAGTATGGTGGTAACCAATGGGGTTGAGCCCCTCTACCATTCTCCACACCTACAAATTCTTAATCCATCCCATCCTCTGTTATGCCAGTCCCACCTGGATATCCGCCCCCCCCCCCCCGATTCTATAAGTCCCTGCAGATCCTCGAGCACCATGTACTCTGCCTCACCTTCTGTATATGCCTCTCATCCCCCACACTGGTCCTCTACGACCTGATTCCTTTCCCCAATCTGCTCCTATTCCTCGAACATATCTGTGCACCTCCTGCCGCCTTGATCCCCCCCATCCCCTGGTTGCTCCCCTCCACCCCAACCTCTTCCCACTGCCGCACCTTCACTGTTGTGTCCCCCTACCCTCCACCTCTACACCCTTCATCTCCTTTCTCAAGATGGCTTCTGTCGACACCCCTCCCAGATAATGCCCTCTCTCTCTCCATTTGTCCTTCCTATCAACTCTGATCCTTACCTCCCCTTCCCTTTCTCTGTCCTTTCCCCAGGCACCCTCTCCCCACTTCCATCCTGCTTTTTCCCTGCCTATCATCTCTCTCCCTACCCTCTCTCTGCCTCCCTTCTCTCCCCCGAGTTCTTTTGCATTCCCCTCCTCTGCCTTTCCCCACTTCCTCTTGTTCTGCCCTGTCCCCACCCCCCCTTTATGAGTCTTCTACCTCCCTCGGTTCGCCCCCCCCACTTCGTTTTTCCTCTCCTCACACCTTTTTTCCCCTCGTCTGTCCAGGTCCCCCCATCTGACCTGGGCTGTGATGTGTCATCTTCGTGTCAACTTTTTAATGCAATGTTTCAAGTGAGTGTTAAGTGTTGTGCGTCTTTTCCGAAGTGTTGCGAACAGAAATCATACTGTCGCTGTGTGTGATTTTTATATCTCTTGCGAACAGAAACCAGACTGTCGCCGTGTTTTTTTTAATTGTCTGTCTCCTATTTTACCTGTCTGCTTCTGTGTATTTTATTAGCATCGCCAGCGCTTACTTTTATGTTTTAACTTCCACAATTTTCAGCCATTTTACAATTTAAGTCACCGTTTTTATCGCCTGCATTTATTGTTTATTATCTTCTTCTAATGTTTTAAAAATTCTGTAGGCTGAAGCTTTACTAAGCTGCTGTCAGCCTGCCACCTTCGGGTGGGGGGATGGAAACTCAATAAACAAAAAAACAAAAAGTGGTAACCGATACAAGGATTGCCATACCACTGCCAGCCACCGGCGATAAAATAGGTGCTCAAAAGTTAATCACAAAACAAGAGCAGCACGCTCAAAATATGTAAAACCAACTCTAAACACCGAAAACCATTTACCATCTATCAACCACTTTTTTGAATAAGAATGGCTCAGTTTAGATGCGAAAATTCGCAATTGCATCAGATTTCACAAAATACATATTTTCTTTAAAAGTTACTACATATAAGGAGACACAAAACCAGTTATGAAGCCAAAAGTTAAAACTGTAGAATAAATAGATGTCAGTCGATGTAAGGTGACATAAATAATCAGCAGGAAGAGAACAACACAACATACTGTATTATATCGTTCTAATGTGAACAGATATGAACAATCTTGTGATAACAGACCATCTGCTCAATGCAGCAAACTACAATTCTAATGGCCTAAAATATACCTTGAAACAACGATTAACTACGTAAGTTTGCCCGAAAAATATAAAGGCTGCCATATATCGAGTAAGGACATACTGATAACGACATGTCAACCACTAGAAAATGGGAAAACAGTAACGACATAATCTGTTAATCTACTCCTTCAGCGAACTAGATCGAACCACTGAGGCCATCAACAGGGAAAAAGCATAGTTACTGACGAGCACACATCATTTCCATAAAGGTAGGTAGAGCTGCAAGGGAATAGATCCAAGTATGGTGTGCACTTTTTAGCTTACTCGATATATGGCGGCCTTTATACACTCCTGGAAATTGAAATAAGAACACCGTGAATTCATTGTCCCAGGAAGGGGAAACTTTATTGACACGTTCCTGGGGTCAGATACATCACATGATCACACTGACAGAACCACAGGCACATAGACACAGGCAACAGAGCATGCACACTGTCGGCACTAGTACAGTGTATATCCACCTTTCGCAGCAATGCAGGCTGCTATTCTCCCATGGAGACGATCGTAGAGATGCTGGATGTAGTCCTGTGGAACGGCTTGCCATGCCATTTCCACCTGGCGCCTCAGTTGGACCAGCGTTCGTGCTGGACGTGCAGACCGCGTGAGACGACGCTTCATCCAGTCCCAAACATGCTCAATGGGGGACAGATCCGGAGATCTTGCTGGCCAGGGTAGTTGACTTACACCTTCTAGAGCACGTTGGGTGGCACGGGATACATGCGGACGTGCATTGTCCTGTTGGAACAGCAAGTTCCCTTGCCGGTCTAGGAATGGTAGAACGATGGGTTCGATGACGGTTTGGATGTACCGTGCACTATTCAGTGTCCCCTCGACGATCACCAGTGGTGTACGGCCAGTGTAGGAGATCGCTCCCCACACCATGATGCCGGGTGTTGGCCCTGTGTGCCTCGGTCGTATGCAGTCCTGATTGTGGCGCTCACCTGCACGGCGCCAAACACGCATACGACCATCATTGGCACCAAGGCAGAAGCGACTCTCGTCGCTGAAGACGACACGTCTCCATTCGTCCCTCCATTCACGCCTGTCGCGACACCACTGGAGGCGGGCTGCACGATGTTGGGGCGTGAGCGGAAGACGGCCTAACGGTGTGCGGGACCGTAGCCCAGCTTCATGGTTGCGAATGGTCCTCGCCGATACCCCAGGAGCAACAGTGTCCCTAATTTGCTGGGAAGTGGCGGTGCGGTCCCCTACGGCACTGCGTAGGATCCTACGGTCTTGGCGTGCATCCGTGCGTCGCTGCGGTCCGGTCCCAGGTCGACGGGCACGTGCACCTTCCGCCGACCACTGGCGACAACATCGATGTACTGTGGAGACCTCACGCCCCACGTGTTGAGCAATTCGGCGGTACGTCCACCCGGCCTCCCGCATGCCCACTATACGCCCTCGCTCAAAGTCCGTCAACTGCACATACGGTTCACGTCCACGCTGTCGCGGCATGCTACCAGTGTTAAAGACTGCGATGGAGCTCCGTATGCCACGGCAAACTGGCTGACACTGACGGCGGCGGTGCACAAATGCTGCGCAGCTAGCGCCATTCGACGGCCAACACCGCGGTTCCTGGTGTGTCCGCTGTGCCGTGCGTGTGATCATTGCTTGTACAGCCCTCTCGCAGTGTCCGGAGCAAGTATGGTGGGTCTGACACACCGGTGTCAATGTGTTCTTTTTTCCATTTCCAGGAGTGTATATAGATCTAAAGTCGTTATCCACATACATGGTTCTTTATGTGCGCAACACTTAGTTAATCGCATTATTTAAGTAGTACTATTGTTTATCTCGTACTGTAATTTTTACCTGAACTCTGTCAACTTTGGATTTGAGCATTTAGTAACATAGCTTCATGTATTAGAAGTAGTATAAATGTGCATTTTGATGCACTTGTAGTTCGTATATAGAACTGCAAATGGCCATTGACACCACTATTCGGTTTCGTCATTATGGCGAATAACTTTCATTTCCTAAATTTGTGTGAATGGAATCATATTTTCAACGAGTTTATCTCCTTACAGTTTTGACGATCATAGTTTTTACGTATATATTTAATTTGTTATTATCATCTAACAAACAATGTTCAGACATTTTCACTTGTTGTAATTATTTAAAGTGGTATTATCAATTACCATAAGTGTATAATTTTTTGTAATGTGATATATTCCTCATTGCTTGCATTTTACATTACTTTTGTATTTTACATAGAGGGCGCTTATTGCAACGTGGCGCCACTTTATGTTGTCTTGTTATAGTGTTGACCTATGATGTGTCACTTCATGATAGAAATCTGCCAAGGAGCGTACTTCCACTTATGGCATGTGTCGGTTAGAAAAACGGTATGTTATGACTTTGAATTTTAATTTATGACATTTGTATATGTTGCAATTGATGTAACTATGTATTATTGTTAATTTTTTGATTGTTAAAGCAGTTGTTGTTTATACCGTGTCTGTTGTATTTGTTTTAGCACCGGTGTTGACTGATATCAATCGAAATCGATTTGCAAGAAGATAAATTATTTTTCTCGGAATGGTTGCTACATTCTTTATAATTTTGTATTCCACGGTCGCTGCAAAGAAAGGGAGCCTTATGGAGCCCAACATTCGAATGCTTGCATACAATCACGCGTGCATTGTGTTGTACAGGCGCCAGATGTCAGTTTGTGGGATGGAGTTCCGTGGTCTGTCAAAACACGGACAATTCACGCTTTTTTTGGATGGCGCTAGAGTTCTCGACCGATGTCCCGCATGTGCTGCATTGGAAACAGACTTAGTGGTCTAGTAGGCCAAGACAACGTGTCGACATTCTCTAGAGTATGTTGGGTTACAACAGCAGTAAGTGAGCGAGCTTTAGCCTGTTGGAAAACACGTCCTGGAATGCAGTTCATAAATGGCAGCATAACAGATCGAATAACGAGATTGTATAACACTTCCGTCTGCTACTACTGTACCATAACCTTAAAGCAGGAAACAGGTTGTGAAATAAAACTGTTGTGTTAAAGCAATTATGGTATATAGCAACAGAGCAGGGTTACCCTCTGAGAGGAATTTTGTTATGTTGACCGTGTTGCACCTAACGGAGGTGGCTTATCGGAAAAGAAAGTCAGAATTGCGTAAATATTTGATCAGTAACAAAAGAAATTTTGTAATCTGCACTGTTTAATGGATTAAGAAAACGGTCGCCAGCCTAACTAGGCAAGAGAATGATTAACATTGTCGTTCAAGAAAATAGTTATTAGTAATTTTAGTGGATAAACACAACCTATACTTTGTCACAGGGAGGTGCAGTGAACTCTGATACATACATTTATTTACGTTAAGATTGAAGCTAGCAGCTAGAGCAGCAGAACTATTTGCAAAATTATAAGATATACCGAAACACACTATTACTTTCAGGGCTTAAAGAAATTATGGTTTTTATAATTAGTGGTCTTTCCGTTACTTGTTACCTAGCATTAGCACAATAGACAGACTGTGTATCTTGTTATACTATTAATATGCACTTCCAATACACAAGAGAGACAAACAGCAATCATGAACATATAATTTTCTACTATTGCAGTTTCCCACTTTTACTACAGCGAAACACAATGTTGACAAAATTGCAAGAAACTGACTCACCCTTTAGAATTTACTACAGACAACAATGTTATCATTTACTTTATAAGCCTCAGTCTTAAGAACTTTTAGTTTTGAAGTTGGCAACAGCACTTTAATAAGCAGTTTTAATAGGAATATTTTCAGCAAACAACATTTACTTTAACTCACTCTCTTGCCACATTAACTTTAACTTACTTTTTACTATGTTGAAGAGGTATTAATGAGCAAAATACTGGGCTTTAATGTTCTTTTAGTAAGGACACTCGGATATCACTTTAGCTCAAACGGAGAGGAACCTGAGAGGTGTTATGATGAGGAGAAAAATCAGGGTAGGTACATAAATTCAGATATAAATTACCTTATATTTGAGCACACTAACACATCCATTAAGCTGATCCTTCACTGTACATCATTGTAGTATTCCGATGTAATGATTGCGCAATGTGGTGGCAACTGCATGTTGTTAGGTGGAATTGCAGGTAGAATTGCTGGACTCTGTCATTTCTTGGCGGCGATGATTGATACCAATCCCAGAATATTTCCAGCTATTTATCCATTCTTCCGAGGCATTGGAAAGCGGCATGAAAAGCCTCTCTCGGAACCAGCACAATATGCATCTTTTACATGGCAGTGCACAGACTCGTAGCTTGTCCCCGACTCGTAGCTCGTCTCCGACTGACTATCAGTTCCACCATTTCTACATAGGTCAACCACAATTTGCGCGCGCTACACAGTTCCGTTGCCGAGGGGAACCACTACACCTTTTACATACAAACTCACTAAGAACCCTAAGTGAGGATCAGCAGTTTACATAACAGCAACCAAATACATTAAATAAAACAGAACATTTGCACATATTGACGTTTCTACCAAAAAGTATTCACACAAAATTACAATCATATACGGTAAGTTTTGTTCCCTCCAAATGGGACAAAGCATTTAAACGACAGATATACTACATCGCATAGAATCATACCATGACTCAAAGTTTTTACAAAGAAAGGAGTATACAGTTTTATGTTATCGGTTCAATCACACACATTTACAGAAGCTCAACAAAGTAACATTAAATAAATAAAAGCAAAATAAATCAATAGAGTACTAGAGTTATGGTGTTACAATTGACGTACAAATTTCCAGTCAGGCTTCATGAGATAATCACGAGAGTGCTCCCGCTGTCATACGAAATCGCAGCCCTGACCATAACTGCAGGTCCAGTGTGTCTGGCACTCAGACAGGTTGCTTGCAGGCCCTCAACTGGCCTCCCTCTAACTAACACACGGCCATCACTGGCACCGAGACAAAAAAAAAAAACCTCCATCAGAAAACACAACAAACCTCCATCCTGCCCTTCAGTGAGCTCTCGATTGACTCAAGTCGCAAATGGCGATGGTGTGCGCTCAGTGTTATGCATGTTAAAGAGCGGCTGGCTCGGAGCTGTCCTTCAAAGTCACCTATTTGTAACAGTTCGTTGTGCCTCTGTCGTGCCAGCTGCTGATCAGATTGCTGCTGCAGATGCAGTACGATGCTCCAGAGCCATACGCCGAAGACGATGGTCTCCCCTCTCGGCAGTGCCATGTGGCCATCCGGAGCCGGGTCATCTTGCGACCGTACATTCTCGTGACCACCGCTGTAGCAGTCATGTACAGTGGCTACATTCCTGCCAAGTCTTTCTGCAGTACCGCAGAGGGAACGTCCAGCTTCTCGTGGCCCTATTACATGACCTTATTCAAACTCAGTGAGATCTCGATAATAGTCTCTTTCTCACCTTAAAGGAACTCTTAACTAACATCAACTTACCACGACAAATCTGAAAGGTAACTAAAGCTCACGACCGACATAGCGCGTAATCCGACTTGCGCTACTAACGCCCCTGATATGAGACTGCCGCGAAATTTGTAGAAACATTCCTACCACCTTTCGTTTGTGTCGTACAGCTCCTTCTTGGTGTTGCGAGTTTTTTTCCATCATTGCATTTTTGTTGATGCATTCAGTGATTTACTTGAATACTGTCTTCAAATTGTGTTGCTAATGTAGTTATTAGTAAAGAAGTAATAAACTGAAACGTGACGCTTCATACGGCAATTTTACTGCTTGAACAGAGGAAATATAGTAAGCTATAAACTTTTTCTACTTCAATCATTTTGTGGGCTCATCAGCGAGAAAAAGCTTCGTAAATGTTTCAAACTGCATTAAACTTTATTGCAAGTCTGTAGGTGCTCCCATTCTCAAATGCAGGACGGCTATAGTATGTGTATGCGCACGTCGTGGACTACGCTGCTCTTTCACCCACACCCACACCCTTTTGATATGTAGGTGGTTTTCTACCTCACAGCGATTCTCCCCAGACAATAAGTGGTATGTGTACCAAGTTTGGTTAAAATCAGTCAAGTGCTTTTGGACATGTGGAACATAAGTGCATACAAACATATACAGGGTGTTACAAAAAAGTACGGTCAAACTTTCAGGAAACATTCCTCACACACAAAGAAAGAAAATATGTTATGTGGAAATGTGTCCGGAAACGCTTACTTTCCATGTTAGAGATCATTTTATTACTTCTCTTCAAATCACATTAATCATGGAATCCAAACACACAGCAACAGAACGTAGCAGCGTGACTTCAAACACTTTGTTACAGGAAATGTTCAAAATTTCCTCAGTTAGCGAGGATATATGCATCCACCCTCCGTCGCATGGAATCCCTGATGCGCTGATGCAGCCATGGAGAATGGCGTATTGTATCACAGCCGTCCACAATATGAGCACGAAGAGTCTCTGCATTTGGTACCGGGGTTGCGTAGACAAGAGCTTTCAAATGCCCCTATAAATTAAAGTCAACAGGGTTGAGGTCAGGAGAGCGTGGAGGCCATGGAATTGGTCCGCCTCTACCAATCCATCGGTCACCGAATCTGTTGTTGAGAAGCGTACGAACACTTCGACTGAAATGTGCAGGAGCTCCATCGTGCATGAACCACATGTTGTGTCGTACTTGTAAAGGCACATGTTCTAGCAGCACAGGTAGAGTATCCCGTATGAAATCACGACAACGTGCTCCATTGAGCTTAGGTGGAAAAACATGGGGCCCAATCAAGACATCACCAACAATGCCTTCCGAAACGTTCACAGAAAATCTGTGTTGATGACGTGAATGCACAATTGCGTGCGGATTCTCGTCAGCCCACATATGTTGATTGTGAAAATTTAGAATTTAATCACGTTGGAATGAAGCCTCAACCGTACAGAGAACATTTGCACTGAAATGAGGATTGACACATTGTTGGATGAACCATTCGCAGAAGTGTACTCGTGGACGCCAATCAGCCATACAGTGACGTGGTCAACGTTACCTTGTACAGCAGCAACTTCTCTGACGCTGACATTAGGGTTATCGTCAACTGCACGAAGAATTGCCTCGCCCATTGCAGGTGTCCTCGTCGTTCTAGATCTTCCCCAGTCGCGAGTCATAGGCTGGAATGTTCCGTGCTGTCTAAGACGCCGATCAGTGGCTTCGAACGTCTTCCTGTCGGGACACCGTCGTCCTGGAAATCTGTCTCGATACAAACGTACCACGCCACGGCTATTGCCCTGCGCTAATCCATACATCAAATAGACATCTTCCAACTCCGCATTTTTAAAGATTGCACTGACTGCAAAACCACGTTCGTGATGAACACTAACCTGTTGATGCTACGTACTGATGTGCTTGATGCTAGTACTGTAGAGCAATGAGTCGCATGTCAACACAAGCTCCGGAGTCAACATTACCTTCCTTCAATTGGGCCAACTGGCGGTGAATCGAGGAAGTACAGTACATACTGACGAAACTAAAATGAGCTCTAACATGGAAATTAAGCGTTTCCGGATACACGTCCACATAACATGTTTTCTTTATTTGTGTGTGAGGAATGTTTCCTGAATGTTTGGCCCTACTTTTTTGTAACACCCTGTATACATACGTGCAGAAGGACAATTATTGAACTATAAGAAAGAAAAACGCAGATTAGTTACAAACTACGGCGTGCACACACTTTATTCAACATATAAACGTCACTACAGACATTCGGATTTAGGTTATGACATGTTCGATATGCCTGCCACACTTGGCGATGACGTGATGCAGACGAATAGCGAAATTCTGCACGACCCGCTGAAGTGCGGAACATCGGTGCTGTAGATGACCTCCTGAATGGCTGTTTTCAGCTCAGCCATGGTTTTGTGATTATTGCCGTACACCTTGTCTTTAATATAGCCCACAAAAAGTAATCACATGTGTTCAGATCCGGAGAATATGGTGACCCCACAGCCAGAATGCGGTCCAAAAGTGCTGCTCCATGACATCAAACACTTTGCTGCTTAACTGGGGTCGAGCTCCGTCTTGTATGAACCACATCTTGTTGAAATCAGGGTCACTTTGGATAATGAGGATGAAATAACTTTCAAAACTTTCACGTATCGTTCTGTAGTCACCGTGCCATCAAGGAATATCGCACCGATTATTTCGTGACTGGACATCGCACATCACACAGTCACCCATTGAGGGTGAAGAGACTTGTCGATAGCAAAATACGGGTTCTCAGTCCGCTACATGAGCCAACGTCCTAAAGCAACCGTGCAGAAATTACGACGATTCTGTTTCATGTAGTTCAGTATTGTCACACTGTACGTACATGCATTTTATAATGTGTATGTGTACTGTTACAGCTATTCGTGACGCTGTTGTCTATCCAATCCAATGTTGCTAATGGGCCCACGTCTTATTTTAAGGAATAAAGAATATACACCTTTTGTGAATGGGAGCCCTACAATATTTTGCAGTCCGTTAAAAAAATATCCGCTTTGGCTGCACATCACCTCGTCACAGGTTAGGAGATAAAGAACATGCTCGTATTTGACGATTGTAAGTTGAAAATGTCTCCAGATCCGTTATACCAGTATATCATTTGTATGTAACGATACGACTCCCTTACTGCCAAGCTGTCGTTTGCAACTTGATGTCATGGGACTGCAATTCCATAGTGGGTACATTTTTAAACTCGTGGCACTGACTTATTTAAGAAGTATATTTACCTATATGATGTCTTACTCGGTGGCACCAAATAATTTAATTTCATTATGTGATGTGCCAAAGCTCATAGCTTATTCACGCCAAAGAACAGTCCTCGTAATGTTCACATTTGATATTGTTCACTCGCTGGCATGCGCCCCTTGCATTCGCGAAAACTTGTCCTATTTCACCTAGGAACTGAAGCACAGTGCACAGTTCACAGTTTACTCAGCTGTAATCAAAGTCTGTCTGCAATTCACATCGATACTGTGCACATACCAGTATACGAGTACATGTCCTAACCATGCTGTCAGACACGGAAGCCAACCCACAGTCAATCCGTCACAACAGTCCTCGTCACTTAAACCTACTCCTCTGTTTTTCACTTTGATTGTCGAATCAGGGTCTCTAACAGCAAAGAGATGTAAAGATACATCGAAACGTTTATGTTCAGAGTCATGTATTCGTATTTTAATGTATCGACATTTATTGCCAAACCAACCAATAATATAAAATAAGAAAAGGAAAAAAATATTTATATAGGTTCTTGGGGCTACACCACTACAGGAGACACGTGCTAGAGGTAGGAGATAATCGGTTTCGGAGTATTATTACCAAACCTTGTCGATTTCCTTCACAATAATAAATATTTAAATAAAGTAGATTTTTAATAGAGCACGTTTTTAAAGGAGACTGAAAAGTATAAAATAATTTCTCTTTGCCCCTTACAGATTCCTAACCCAATACAGATAGTCCAAATATGTCGTTCTGAATTTTCAATTGCTATAAATATACTTGGAAAGATTTAAAACGAAAAATATGGTGCACATGCAATATGTAATTGATGCATGAATACCTCACGTCTTTATTACTATCTACTGCATGCGCCTCTCGTTTTCGTTTTAAATCTTACAAGTATTTTTATAACTTTCAAAAATACACTTCCGCAACTTTTCCGGACTATCTGTTTGGGGTTAGGAATCGGTACGAAGCTAGGCGATAATATTTTATAATTTTTAGCCCCACTTAAAGCTCGGTATACTAAAATTTTATATTTATTTAAATACTTATTTTCTGATTTTTGATTCTTGTGTGTCAGAATTTACGATGGCTTTTAAACATATTTACGATACTACTAGACAAATGTGTCAAATGTCAGGTTCATTTTAGCGTCTTTTTCACCTGATAATATCTGAAATAGCACAGTGTTAGACTTATGTATTAATAGTCACTATATAGGTATTTTTCTAAAACAAAGTAAAGAAGTAATCAAAATTAATTTTATAAGATTTGTCTATAAGATTTTTTATTCGAATACTAATTTTACACCCACACTATCGTCCTCCTATGCATATGTCACAAAAATTGCACACTACTCCTCCCTCTCCCCTCCCTCTCCCTCTCAATCTGCCTCCTTCTCTCCACTCCCTCTACCCATCTCCTCCTTGCCTTCTCTCTCTCCGTCTCCTGCTCCTCCTCTCTGTACCCATCTCCTCCTCCCCCTTTCTCTGTCCATTTCCTTCGTGCCCCTCTCTTTGTCCCTGTTCTTCTCAACCCTTTCTCAGTCCATCTCCTTACTGTTCCTCTTTCAGCCTATCTCCTCCTCTCTCCACTCTCTCCTTAGGTGTGCTCACAAACATGTATAACCCTTATAACACATTGCAACACTATCTGCACAATACGGCGGTTATGCAGGGCAGCCTAAATGTTATGAATTACCAAACCTTTTTCACCCCCACGCCTACCAAACAGACTGCCCTACCTAACAGACTGACAAGGAAGCGAGTTAACATTATATTATCATCCTGTTGTAGGCTAGGTTCAAAACTGCAGAATTTATACTAAGCAGACAGACAAGAAAATGAGCTAATAAAAACGTGGCAAAAACATAAATCACACGAAATTTTTTGTCATAATTTGCTGAAACAATAGAGACTGTAAAACCCATAGCTACATGGAGGAAAAAATTGTTCTTCTTTGTGGGACTCTTCAATGAAGTAGCACAGTCTTTCATTAATTTGATAGATCCCTGCATAAGACATCGTTAATGTCGTTGACATAAGGTTAATAGGCAGAAACAAGAAAATATCTGTAAGATGTACAGACTGTTCGAATTTGACTGCCTAACTAGTTCAGGCCGAACGATGACGATGAGAATGATGTACATAATCAGTTCTATAAGCCAAGAACAAAATCCTCCATCCAAACCACTGCTGGCCGGTCAAGAACGCTAACGTAGATCACGATAGCCCTTTTGCGCAGCACGGTGATGACCTTTCGTCAGAAAAGGGTAATGGAATTTTACTTTGCCTGGGGTGAATATCTAATAATAATGATTGTTTCATGTTGCGATGTTATACATTGCAAGAACAGCTGTGCAAGAATTATTCGTCAATCGTGTTATCTCGAAATTCAGCACCATTTGTAGCCTCTAAAACTTCTGTTATACGATATCCCAACGTGTGTAATATAAAAGTCTTGTTTAGCTGATTTGACAAATTGTTTGGACAACGAATACGAAACGAAAGTAGCCATAACGCAACTGAGTTAGACTGAACGAATTCATACGTCGAGGAAAAAGTCTTCTTCATGACATAATTTTTAAGTGATGTTATCCTGAGACGCAGTCTCTTAACGACAAGTTTAAACTACTCATTTTCTGTCCGAATAATTATTTCTGTGGATTTCTTCTAATTTTGGGTTTCTTATAATTGAGTTTGATTTATCAATCGAAATACACGAGGAAAAAATAAGAAAAAACTTGATTCCTATCTGCTCCCCCTTCCCACTGAGAACCCAAATTTGTGGACTGAAACCAAACGTCAGCTACGACGTAATGATATAGAAGCATCTTTTTTACTTTGTGTATCTCGGACAGATGGATTGTTGTTCTTCAAACCATCTTTATCGGCATTTTTACGAGTGTTTCTTGTAGGACACCCGCACAGGGTGCCAACAATTCTGACCTCTCTTCCCAGATGAAATAATAGCTGGGAGATGACCAAACGTATTACGCACGTCCGTTGTTGGATTGTTACACGAGCAATGCGCTGAACCAGAACCTCATAAAAAAGAGGTGCTAGCTGAGCTCAATTAATGACTAGCTCTGTCTCGGTAAAAAGTCTTGTCAGATTCCAAACCAACGTCTTGGGAAACGGACATGTTCTAAGAGCGCGCCAGCATCGGCCTCGTAGATAAGAGTTATGAATCTGAAAGGCATTTAAAATTATAATTTTATGCAAAAGATAGCACAAATTTATTTTTAGAGTTTACTCTCTAATCCACGAACCATTGTCGAGATTTTTAATATGTTGTAAGTTGTTGACAGTGCTAAGGCTTCTAATTTTCTTTCATGAATAAAAAATTGTGGCTTTTGGTCACAATAATACCGTGCTTTCTGCCGTAGAAAGTTACGTTGAACACAGGAACGAAACGGCACGAACCCCAGGAGCGTACTTAACAGCATGTAAAGCGATGTGTAAGTGTTGGATGAAATGGACGTAAAAACTTCAACCCTGGAGTTACATTTCTGCCTTATTTGTAACACGCTGATGTACCAATTCTCTGGAAATAATCCAAGCCTGCAGTGTGTCCGTGATCATTGTGTCATTGTGATGATGTACCATCGCATTGAATTACGGGCTGTAAAACGCACACCTTAAGAGAGCTGAGACCTTGTTCAATGGAAGATACGTGTTTCACAGTAATGAAGATGAACACGAGCTCATAGCTCTTAAAGTATGCATTTTAGAGGCCAACTTTGCTACCCTTTTTTTTTTTTGTTCTTTTGGTCCACATCAGCAACTCTCAAATAATGGAAAGCAAACTGCTTGCAGTAGAAGAGACTTGTATCATAGTATCGAAGATGGACTGCCCATAGCTCTTAAGCAAAGCCGTTTAAAGTCAATGCTTACTCTGGTTTTTTGCTTCGAACGACCGTTTCTGTCATGTCCCTGAATATCTATCTTTCCTCTTGGGAGGCCCTGTATGAAGACCCGATTGGAGTATTTTCTGTCTTGCAAAATTTTTCGTGGATAGATGATCTTTTTTTTCTCTCTAGCAAACTGGTGAATTGCATCAGCCAACCTATAAAACTACACTTGTTATAGTTTTAAGATGCATAGTTACATTCTAGAGATCTGAAAAAATCCTGAAAAGATCTCTGCAACAGGAGCTTTTGCTTTAAACAGTTTCAAGTTAGCACAAAGTAAAGTTAAATTACTCTCTCCAGCTAGTACCTAAAAATCTGTACTGCTTTTAAGGGTTTCTAGTAGTGAACCTACAACATACAGTCGAAAGATAAAACATAATCGTAAAGAAATTAATGAGAGTAGTAGGCACACTGCACCTTGTAACTGGCTTCATAATAGAAAAAGTATTTTGGACTCCATGATCATCTTTGAGTCACAATCTGGTAGGTTCACCACACTTACTTTTGAATCTACTAACGAAGTAAACGCCATCATGAATGCTCATGCCCCTACAAATGAAGACAACAGAAAGGACAATGGAAAGGTGGAACATTTCTCGAGTCAACTAAATGATGCTTTGCCAAAATCAAAACCCACCAACTTATAGGGGCTTTCAGTCCACAGATAGAGAAGGAAAATAACAACAAAAAAATTGTTGCAAAGTACCCATCACGTAAAAGAACTAGCCCAAATGCCATCAGACTGACAGAACCTGTGAGACGCACAACATGATCCTGAAATCCACTACACTCACAGTTAGGTGAATTCCAACTCGATCACGTGGCATTCAAACTAAAGTTCCATAATGAAACACAAAATGTCATATTCAACAGAAGAACCAGCCTTGATTTTGACCACTAGCTTGGTAATAGAAGAAACAAAATCATGGCCAAAAGGAAAAAACCAAACCAATATCCACAAAACAAAACAAAAACACCCAGAAAAGACTATAAACTCCACGTAGTTTACCCTCGCAACTGAAGAAATGCAAAACCAAGGCTGGAATCAAATAAAAGGAAACCTAATAACTGAAGCTGAACAATTATCTCCCATAACCAAAGCCAAGAAGCATAGCTGGTGGAATGTGACAGACTCCGTGAACTAAGAAGAAAAGCATAGTAGTAGTAGCAATCTCAGAAAAATGAACATAACAGACAAAACTTCCTGAGCGTATGAAAATTAGCGTGCGGAAACCTCAAAAGAATAAAAAATCCAAGGAGACCAATTCCTCTTTCAGATCAATGAAAACTTCATCAAAAGCCACACAAGGAACTTTCATAACTTTTATAAGACTTTTAAACAAAAAATATCCAAATACAGCCTACAGACCCTACAACTCTAAGGCAAAAACTGAAATATTGCCCACAGGAACCTGGATAGTTGCAAAATAACGGCAGAATCTTTCAGAAACCTCCCCAAGGCATGAACATGCAACAACCAGTCATAAGTCTGAATCACCCACGACCAACGAATTACCGTCATTTCAGATCTCAAGAACTATAGGGCCTCGGGAGAAAACCATATCACAACTGGACTTTGGAAAATGTCAACAAAAATACTACAGATTTTCTCCAAAACATCTTTGAAGAAATCTGAATAAATGAAGAATCACACAAGAATGGAAATTGGACCTCACCCAACCACTCCATAAGAAAAGGTCCAGAACAGACCCAACAATAAAAGGGGGATCTCACTCCTAGAATTAACATACAAGATATTTTCTACAAGTCACACAAAACAGAGCAAAACCCCAATTAGACTATCAGATTGGAGAATACAAAATGGATTTCAGGAGAGGAAGATCCAGTTCAGAACAAATCCTAAGACTCAGAAACCTCATGACCTATCAAAAATCAAGAGCAAAATCTTACACTATTGATTTTATTGACTTTCATAAAGCATACTCTTCAATAGACCGATGTTCCCCCAACTCTATACTAAAAGAATTAAGTCCAAAACTCTTACCAACTCACTTCAAAGTCAAATTCATGACAGAGCTGTGTGATCTTTTTGAGGTAAACACTGGTATACGTCAAGAAGATGGACTGTCTCTGCTGCTATTTAATTGCACCTTAGAAAAAGTAGTCAGAGAGTGGAACATGAACCAAAGAATAGACTATCTAACTACAAAAAAGGCAGAAAAATAGGTTTCAAAACCCCTTTGGAAAAGGTCACGAAAAAGTGGGAGAAAAAGTAGGAGAAAAAATACAGATCCTGAAAGAATTCCAATACCTTGGAGAAAGGATCACCTAGAATGCCCCCGAGAAAAAAGCAACGGATTCTAAAAAATGTTAAGTTGAACTGGCATATCAACCCACCCAAAAACACGTATGACAAAACTGGAATGCAAATAAATGAGACTTTACAACACAGTAAGAAAACCAGAAGCCCTGTGTGCAACTGAAACTCTATTCATCAATAATCATGGCCCCGTCGTAACATTATGGTTCAAAGAAAGGATGATGTTAAGGAAAATCCTTGGCCGCACATTCCATAAATAACTAATCCACATCAGAAATGAAACGCTTTACCAAACTACCGAAAACTCTCAGATACAATTAGGAAGAAAAGAATTAATATTTTATGGATATATCCTCGGAATTGATCCAAATAGAGTAACCAAAAAATTTTTACTAGTTCCGCAGCAGAAAAAACCTAATCAAATTTGTTTAAAGAAACGGAGAACCACTTAAGAGAACCCCAAATCACAGAAAATATTCTCAGAGATAAAAAAAAAAAAAAGAAATGGAGACAGGAAATAGTGGTTCCACTTAAAAATCAAAACAAAACGAACGAGTGAATTCTCTGAAGAAGAAAGGAAAGCAATAGCAGAAAGAATGAAATAATCCTGGATTAATAGAGAGGCACAGAACATAAAAAAAGTTATTGATTTAACATACCCCAGACTCGGATGACATGGGTGAAGAAGCCAAATAAGTTTTTCAAGGCAGACTGTCCTACTGATTTAATAATTAACAGCAAAAGTGCATCTCTTTAGTTATTGAATTAAGAGCATCTAATAACATTGGACGGTCTAAGGCGCTGCGGTCATGGACTGTGCGGCTGATCCCGGCCGAGGTTCGAGTCCTCCCTCGGGTATGGGTGTGTGTGTTTGTCCTTAGGATAATTTAGGTTAAGTAGTGTGTAAGCTTAGGGACTGATGAGCTTAGCAGTTAAGTCCGATAAGATTTCACACACAATTATTACAATAATGACATTGGACCAATACTGTTCTGGCCGAAATATCTGACCGAGTGAAACAACGTATATTCATGTTTTTAGTTATATTTTTACAAATCTTTAGCATAATGCAGAGCTTCAGCAACCGTGAATTGTTCAAACAATAAGAAATTCAGCCTTCAGTTGCAAGATAAATTTTTTTTAGTTTACCTAGGTTTCGATGCCAATAATGGTATCTTCTTCAGAACCTATAAATTAACCCATTCGGACATATATTAAACATTGAAATACATCATCAATCTAATGATTTAATAATAAGAAAAATCGTGATACTTACAAAAATTAAATTATTTTGAGGGACAAACGTTGGCCATGTCACAGAATAAAACTAATACAGAATAAAAACGCATAATCATAAGATTATATCTGTCAATACTAAAATCAATAACAAAAACGTAGACGGAGCTACGCCGGGCCAGGAATAAGGGTCGTGTTTAGACGGGTCCATGCCCATACTGTAAATGAGGTCGTCTGATTTTGTTGGTGTATCAGCGTGGACTGTACAACGTCTCTTCAAGGAATTGTGTGCCACTAGCAACCACGACTCATTGACAGTGACTGTGGAAAGACCCTAACCGACTTTATTTCGTAGTAGAAACAGGCCCGGAAAGCTGCGAGCGTAGGCGGATCTCTTATTCGATTCTGAGCTGCGCGCCAGCACAGCATCCAATCCACCTAGCGGACTTAGGAGTGACGCTGTCTGGTTGTGGTCTTTAGGCGTTTTACCACATCCAGATAGGTGAACACTGGGATGGTAACCACGTCCCGCCTAAATCACACGACTCGGCACTACTCCAAAAACATTGTGACACTTTTACACAGGGTAGCACTAGACGTAGATGGATGGAGGACACAAATTCCGTCTCGGGAGGGCGGGGGAGGTTACTACCACTAACATTTCCAAACCCAGATTAACACACCGATGCAGTGGAGATACGAGATAAGACCAGGATAAAATGGAGTGACCTTCAATGCATTTTCTCCGCATGCAGCTTAGTGAAACGGAAGAATGTACTTGCGGAGAGAGAGAGATTCCAGAGCACGTCGTAATATGCTACACATTTCTCACATAGGCCACACGACTATAGCACAGATACGAGGCCTTGCACAACGCGATTAGAGACGAAGCAGCAAAGAAAGAAGTCAACAGCACGGCAGACTCAATGTCTAGGCCATGCACCTTCAGCTCTTAAAAGAGCGCCAAAGTAGACCTGGCACGAAACCCAGCACACAACAATCAATCAGCATGATAGGCACCTCAGGGGAGTGAACTAATGTATTCGCAACTGCGAATAGGATTACACTTCGACTGCACAATGGGCTTAGTGACAATGGACTCGAACCGGGATTTTCCGCTTGTCGCCAGCCGTCACCTTAACCACTTAGGCTACCCGTGAACGCCTCTAGGACCGAGCGAAACTTCTATATGTTACTGTGTGTGTCCAGCAATCGTACAGTGAATGTGATTCGTGCACAAGGACAGGCTTTCATTATTATTGTCACGGCCTTTTCTAGGCATTAAACAGTATTTGCAGTGTTTCGTTATACGATGTACTATGCAACGTCTTTCAGACACGCATGCATGTCTGAAGGATATTGCGCAGTATATCGTTTAACACAGACACTACAATTACTACTACTACCTCAAAGAAAAATGGCGGTAATGCCCCAAACAAGAACACAGACAATGATGGCGACAATTTTCTCGAACAAATTAGCTAGTATATAAGCCGTCACATATTACTGTCCCTCGAGTCACGTAAAACCTATACAGTAGGTGCACATGGCTCGTTGTCTGTCCGAGATATGCCCTCCCCCTCACCCGCCCCCATGTCAACCACGCTGGAATTCGGTGACAGGAATCCCTAATCTTACCCATCATCTTTAAAGTATCTTCAGTCTCAGCAAGTTGCTAACAATATAACTCAACATCTTCCGTTTAATTTATTTTTTATATAATTTTTTTTGCAGCTCACTATTATCATTTCTGTTTTTATTGCTGAAAAAATATTTGCTTGGAATAAGGAACAAATTATGTTATCACATGAAAAATTCTAAAATATACGACCTTCTGTAAAATACAAGGTAATAGGTCATAAATGAAATGAAATGAATTGCAGCTTGCAGAAAGTAAAGACCTGTGTAGGAGCGCTGTCTCTGGATGCGAGTATGACGTCAGAGCATACCGCGTGGGAGGTTTACTTGGTTGTGAGACGCAAGAGTGAACACAGGCAAGTGGCGTGCACTGTCGAACCTGTGTGAGCCGCAGTTACAACTAGCGAGGCGCCAATGACATGGCAAGTGTTGACAGATTAAGAGCTTCCAGTTACATCAACATCCTACCCCATAATTGGTCAGAGCAAACTAAGGTGTGCTCGCAATACTGCCTGGTGCAGTGAGAGTATTGTAGACGACAACGAAGACGACGGCTTAACATCTGCTACGAACTGCATTACCCAGTGACATTCTCAGTGCATTTTATTTCAATAATAAGTGTTATACTTAAAAACTGTATTTACCTGATCTTGTCATTGTCGCCAGTCTCTGTCACCTACTTAGGGCCTCGATCTTTTCCATTTATTCAATACCCGAGGATTGTTGTTTAAATGGCTAAAGGAAAAGTAATAAAAGACGATCACTTCCAGTTTTGTTTGTTTGCTAAGATGATGATTGAAGGTAATTAATAATGAAGCCTAAGTAAGTTAACAGTTTTGTTCAATAATATTCGGAGACAATGTCAGTCTTGCTAACTGACTACCGAGCGAGGTGGCGCAGTGGTTAGCACACTGGACTCACATTCGGGAGGACGACGGTTCAATCCCGTCTCCGGCCATCGTGATTTAGGTTTTCCGTGATTTCCCTAAATCGTTTCAGGCAAATGCCGGGATGGTTCCTTTGCAAGGGCACGGCCGATTTCCTTCCCAATCCTTCCTTAACCCGAGCTTACGCTCCGTCTCTAATGACCTCGTTGTCGACGGGACGTTAAACACTAACCACCACCACCACCACCACCACTGCTAACTGACTGAAGACTTAGTATAGCAAAGCAGCTTAAAATTAAAGTAATTCTGGCAATTTCAAATCAAACCAAAGAAAAGAATAAATTAGGTTCAGGTATTTCATAGCTGTGCCTATTGTAATAATGCTATTGTGTTCTGGCTTGATTCGTATTTCGGCGTTGTCAATTTGTTGAAAGAAAACAGTTGCTTATTTGATGCAGGAAATTTCCATAGTAATTAAAATTTGTTCAAAGTACGTAGCTTGCCACACCCCGGAATCCACTGCACGTAAGTAAACGTTAATTTGAGGTTACGTAAGTTAGTGACGTAACGGAAGAGCTACCTGCAATCAGTAATTTACTTTTCAATAACGAGTTTAAGTACTCTTTTCCAAATGTACATATCTTAGTATTAGCGATGGAAGACAACTGCTTTCTTTATCGATTATTATTTTGTATCGTGTTATGTTGTCAGAAACGTGTGTCAACCTTCAGTTGCAGCGGTTACTGCCAAACAGTTACGTATTCCTTGCTGCCAGCATTATTGATAGCATAGTGGAGAGACAGTGGCAAATTGGTCTGGCGACCGTATTAATAATTTCTCTATTACTTTAATTAGTCATGTGGTACCACTTTTAGTTTCGCAATTTTGTATGAGGTATGGCACTGTTTAAAGCATCAAAACAAATCCAAATAAGCAGAAGTAGTTTATCATTACAACTACTTGTTTTACACTTCTCTCCACTAAACGGTCAAAAATTTCTTCAGAGACGATAACCTTGCCCAAAATTAAATTCATTAGGCATACGCGAACACAGCCATAGTATCTCAGTAACCGAACAGTAAGGCGGGAGGTTACAATCTCCGATTGAGGATCTGGTTTAACTGTCGAGTGACCTTCCATCTCTCCTCAACCGCGGCTGCGCACTCTCTCCGGCCGCATCCGGCAGTCGCCGCAGCACCTACTCGCTAGCTAGCGCAGACAGACGGGGAAAAAGCAGCCGCGAACCGGACTCGCCGTCCCCCGGAGCAGAACTAACGCCGCCTGCCTTCCGCCAGCGAGCGGGCGGCATCATTACCAGCGGCGGAGGATGCGTCTCCGGGAACGGAATCCGAGAGCGGCGGAAAACGCTCTGTACCGCTTGCATTCCCCGCTGTCTGTGTGTGTGTGTGTGTGTGTGTGGCCTCTCAGGTGAGAGGCGGAACCTCAGTCCGGCGGAAACGCGGATCGCTGCTCGCCTTCACAGTGAAACTGTCAGCTTTCCGAGAGGAATCTCCGGCTGTGACGAGTCTGGATGAGGGTATGGGGAAAGCCTATGCAGGAGCACATTCAAGTGGACCAGCCGCAGCACTTCCTCCTCTACTAGAAGAGAAAAACATCACTTTCTTTCATTACCACCCGGAAAAATTATTACCTAAAACTATTTGTTTTGTATTGGTCACATTGTTTATTTTGTTTCATTCGAATACATTTCGACTCGTTTCGAACATGTGTTGCTCATCATCAGGCATATTTCTGAAAACATTTGAAAATAAAGTTTGCAGGATTCTCTTTTCACAGCCATCTTTCGAAGCAGCTGTTACTGTTATATACTAGTTATTACAGTTTTTTCGCCTGTTTTTATCTTACTTCGCTTCAAGTGCCTTTTTTTCTTTTTTCTTTATCAGACGTGTCTCGGTTTTATTTTCAAAGCACTTGTAATGGTCATTAGTGTTTATTCCTCTTTTGTACGTGTTTTGAGATCCACTGCTTTTTCCTTCCTTATTAGCGGATGTTGAAGTCGTTACGGAACTTACTTAACACAGGGAAGAAACAAGAATAATTCATGAAAGTTAGAGAAATTATCTTATACTCTAATTTACAAACTATGTCCAGCGCAATCATGACACAACCGCTTCTTATGAGAAAATGGGGAGGGGAGACAAAGTCAGATTAAATGGTAAAACTAACACCATTCCCTCACAAGAAGCGACTTCGTCAAGATTACATTAGTCATACTATACAAAATTAACACATAGTCACCATTACATTATTTTAGTAACTCCTGTTTTATAAGTACTCAAAAATACGCGTGTTATGAGCAGACAAGCTCGCAACAAGTAGTAATGTATTAAACTAAAATAAAATAAATTACGTGGTTAAAGAAACATGTCTTTTAGTTCTTGAAAAGGAAGTTAGCAATAAGAAACATTACAGAACCAAGGAAACAACTAGAAAGTCATCACAGAAAGCTTTCAAGGCTGAAAGAAAAAGGAAATCAGTGACAACATAGTCGGAAGAAAGGAAAAGACTCAAGGGGAGAAGATAAAGGACGACTGGAAAAATAGTAAACAACAAGGGAACAAGAGGATTTGATGATGTTATGCGATCCAGCTGATCAATACGAGCACTGAACAATGGTGGTAGCGAAACTCATATAACTAATTTATAACAATCACGACACCTACCCTTTCTCGTAATGCCCACAGTTCATTACTGTTTGCTTCTGCTTTCTTCATGGGTGTTTTCTGTCTCGTTTTCAGTTATTGTTTCTGGTTTGTTTTCAAAGTACCGGATTTCTAGCGTCCAGCACTGATTTAACTATTCCATCATTTTGTTTGTGCCAGCCATAACTACAATGTTGCAGCAGCATAGAGCCAGCCTTATGAACACATAAGCTGTCAGTCTACTTATGTCTTTATCGGTCGCATCTCTTATACTAAAGGGAATATTGTGTACGTGTGTGAGTGAGTGTGTGTGTGTGTGTGTGTGTGTGTGTGTGTGTATGTGTGTGTGTTCAGACTTTACATTGACTGCTTTGATGCAGCTCACCCCGACTTGCTCTCCCTTGCCAACCTTGGGATCTCAAAGTATCACTTATACCCAGCATGCCCAAATACCTGTTGGCTATGTTCAAATTTACGTCTTTCTTCAAAGCTTTCTTCTTCTGTGAGCTCCCATGATGTCGCAACGCACAAATTGGCAACCGGCGGCCCGCGGTCCAGATCCGGTCTGCCATTGGTTTCAGTCCGGCTCGCGGCGATCACTCATCATAAGTGTTTTTGGTCAAACATGAAAGAAATGCTTGCTAATAGTACTTTTGGAAATTAATACACTAAATTTCAAAGAGCCGGATGAGTTGCTCGTAGCGAAGAATCGATAAGCTACTTCCAGTTGCTTGCCGGTTAGAATTACCTACCTTACAACTGTGGAAGAGGAGAAACAGACAGATTAGCAGTAGCAGAAAACAGAAAACCATTTGCATTAGGAGAACACAGGATTTTATCTGAGACGACCCAGGACTTAGCAGCTACGAACGGGTATTATTATTGACTGTACAGTGAGGCAATAGAGACTTCCAAATATGACAATAATTGCATCTGGTAAGAGGAAGGCATTAAGCGATCTCATTTTCGGTGCTCTCTCTCTCTCTCTCTCTCTCTCTCTCTCTCTCTCTCTGTCTCCCCTAGTCTTCTATCTCTTTTTACATTAACTAAATACACCTGAATATTTAGGTTTAATGTTGACAGTGATCGAGTGAAAGAAAGTAAAAAGCTGTCTAGTGAGCAGATTGCTAGAATAAGCATTGATTTTGGGACTATATGCGGGTTCGAAAGCAAATTCTTAGCCGGGTTCTGCTCCTCGAGAGCCAAGAAACGGGCTGCAGCCTCAGATTTTTCAAGGTCATACGTTTAATATACAAAATGAAGAGTCCCTGAAACGGTTTCGCTCTAACTATTGGAACATGAAACAATACTTGAGTGAACCTTTTAACTATAAAGAAACAGTAATAGTCATTATTATGAAGTTAAAAGACTTAATCCAGCAGAAACTAGTGGCTATTCCACTGTCGGTTAGAGAAAGGACATACAAGGCACAGAAAGATTCGCGCACTCGGAATTCGCAGGAGAATTCCTCGCGTACTAGCATTACAAAAATGTCTGGTCACAAAATTTTGTCCAACGAATATATCCAGCAATAATTGGACTTTAAAGGCCGGCCGCTGTGGCCGAGCAGTTCTAGGTGCTTCAGTCTGGAACCGCGTGACTGCTACGGTCGCAGGTTGTAATCCTGCCTCGGGCATGGATGTGTGTGATGTCCTTAGGTTAGTTATGTTTAAGTAGTTCTACGTTCTAGGGGACTGATTACCTCAGATGTTAAGTCCCATAGTGCTCAGAGCCATTTGAACATTAAAGACTGACAATTTGGCAACGCTGCAATCACATGTACGGTAAGTATCTCTGTCAGCGGGACACGTTGCTGTCATTGTTATTTGCCTAATATGTACTTGTACAGGCCATACAGAACCATACTTTTAAATAAACTGTTATTTATGCATTTTGTTCTTGTAAAGAAGTCATGCCGAGTTACGCATTTTCATTATGAATTATGCATAGGCCTTTGAATGCCATATAAAGTTATAGATAAATGATATTTTATGATACTTTCACAGATTTGATGTATATGCGATGTAAGACTAGGCCACCTTGATCCAGAAAGATGTTTTTTGTCACATGAAGATCAGTATTTATTCAAGTAAAACGAGCCACTTTGAGCCTCAAAGAATATTTTATCACATTTTATTTATTAAGGTCAGCAATTATTTCATGTAAACCTAGGCCACTTTGAGCCACCAATATTTTTGTAACATTTTATTAGCTACTAAGATCAGCGTTTATGTATGTAGAAAGGCCACTTGGAGACATGACTCATATTTTCTCTGCAGTTGTTTTATTGATTAAGATTAGTGTGTATTCCAAGTACAAGGCCACCTGGAGCCATTTAATTCTTGATTTTACTGTAAGTTTTCTTAATATTGCATATACAAGGCCACTGATAGCCACAGTATAATGTTATGAACCAGTCATGTTCTGTGTAATGTTAGATTATTCTATGCCTAATTCTCAGTCTGATGCCATACTTGTTGATGTTATCTTATTAAGAGTTTACCCTCAATTTTGACGATTCACTCCGATATAAAGCCCTGTTGCTTCAACGAGTCTGTTATTTCATTGGGATACTGAACTTTTTCTGATCAGATAAATTACTCGATGTTGACATAGGTAGAAATAGTCATGAAACTTCCTGGCAGAATAAAACCGTGTGCCCGACCGAGACTCGAACTCGGGACCTTTGCCTTTCGTGGGCAAGTGCTCTACCAACTGAGCTACCGAAGCACGACTCACGCCCGGTACTCACAGCTTTACTTCTGCCAGTACCTCGTCTCCTACCTTCCAAACTTTACAGAAGCTCTCCTGCGAATGCGAACCTTGCAGAACTAGCACTCCTGAAAGAAAGGATATTGAGGAGACATGGCTTAGCCAAAGCCTGGGGGATGTTTCCAGAATGAGATTTTCACTCTGCAGCGGAGTGTGCGCTGATATGAAACTTCCTGGCAGATTAAAACTGTGTGCCCGACCGAGACTCGAACTCGGGACCTTTGCCTTTCGTGGGCAAGTGCTCTACCAACTGAGCTACCGAAGCACGACTCACGCCCGGTACTCACAGCTTTACTTCTGCCAGTACCTCGTCTCCTACCTTCCAAACTTTACAGAACCTCTCCTGCGAATGCGAACCTTGCAGAACTAGCACTCCTGAAAGAAAGGATATTGCGGAGACATGGCTTAGCCACAGCCTGGGGGATGTTTCCAGAATGTTGAACCTGCACAAAAAAAAACAAGAAATGGACTTTATGGTACAGTCACTTCAACATGCTCATAGGCTTCAGCCACGACTCTCCCTTTCCCTTGCCCAATCCTGTACAATTATCTTGACGATTAGGATTGTATATTGATTCTGCTTTACATGATTTATTTGCCAGCAACCTTGTTTACGAGACAGTTTACTCAGATTATTACCAGGATATGATTAGTACTAGTGCACCTGAGCACTACCAATTCTTTCAAGTCTAATGAAGTGATAGATAAATTTACAATACACATTTCTTGTACAAGGTACTTCGAAAAATGTGTCAAATTTCTTAAACCCCGCTCGAGGGTTTTGAAAGGACCACAAGTATACTGGGGCACACTTGTATGTGGCACCAGGATAAGATAAGAATATTAATAAATTAAAATGAAACTAGTATGCTATAAGTGATGAATGTCTCTGATAGGCTCGATAAGAAGTATCGCTGACTGTGCACGACCGCAGAGCCAAAGATACTGTACTGCTTTGTTGGAGTAAGAGAGTGCTGGGCGCACAGTTGTAGGTACCAATGTAACTTCAATTATCAGATATTTTTGAAAAGACAAACTTAACTTGCAATATAATTTCGCTATAGAAACTGAATGTTAATAATTCACCTTAATCAGTACCGCCTCCCAGTCCAGGTCATATATTTTTTCAAAGAGGTTGGATTTTCATAAATGTTCTCGTTTATCAGCCAAATGAATTTCATGTGCATTTCAAGTATTATGGCCAGCATTCTAAACTGCTGAGCCTGTAGCTAGCATCTTATATATTTTTTTTGAGAGACCATAATATGTTGCGTTACTCCATTGCTGCCTTAGAGGTAAGACAATTTAATTTTTTTGCTATGTGCAGAGGGACCAAAGATATCAGTTTTGAACAGGGCCAGATGATTCAATGCCTAAGAGGCTGAATGTATTTTGCAGTTACTGTATTTCTTTATTGGTATTGGGAGTTGTATTGCCCAATCGATTAGTGTAAAGTTTGCTAACAATAACACATAGTAAGCTCACCACTTGCAGTTACAACACGCCACACGACAATTCGAGTTCTGTATCCATTCCACAGTTCAGACATTGATTCAACGTAATGGTAAAGTTTATTTTATTTTTTAAAGAACGTTACAGACCACACGTTATGCGAAATTCAAACTATTCCTAGAATTCTGGACAACGGCCGCAAGGAGCAGCTATTAAATACGATTGAGGAATTGGAGATTTTCGGAGTAAAAAAAAAAAAAAAAAAAAAATCGACGGAAATTCTAAACGAACAAGAACTGGTTTTTCACTCCTTTTACGGACATATATAACTCTGCCGCAATCATAGGGCCTGGGTAGATGGCGATACACTACAGTTCCCTGCTACACAGTATTCTTCCTGTTGATAAATGCCGTACCATTTTAACCCCAAGGCTGTGGGCCTTTGTGTAGCTTCCTGCTGTGTCTTATTTTTATGGAAGATGAGTAAAAGTTTAGTTTTTCACTACACATAGAGCATCATTCGCTCGTACTGCACTCAGCGCTAGACACTGCAAGGTCCAAATTGAAAATCCCCTACAACAGCGCTACTATAGCTGTCCCAAAACGCTTTCTCGTTATGTTGTTGAAAGCAGTTATTTTATAAAACATTTCTAGTCACAGGATTACAAACAGTTTTCAAAGATTTATCAATACTCCAAGACAAGTCTTGCTTACCCCTTCACCCCAAACCCCCAGTTCTTTAATTGTGTCATGACATTTTACAATGCTTATTATTCGTAGAAAACACTTTTATGGTCATAGAGCCATATACGATCTTAAGTACATTATTTTAAGTGATCCAATACTAAACCTATTCTCTTCCCATCCTCCACAAATTTCTGTAATTTTTAATTTTTATTAATTTTTCAGTTGTCATACGTAAAATTAAAGCTTATGGTTTGTTATACAGTAATACCTACTTCTGTATGTGTTTTTTGTGACTGGAGAAAAAATTGTGACACATAACATAAGTAACAGGGAACAAGTCACGTAACGTAGCACAATTGCTAGCAGTATTATTGCGCTACTTCTTACATACTGTACTTTGAACAGTGCTTTAGTTAAATCGATGTTTAGTGGTTAAGGAATTTCAATTAGGTTAGGCAATCTGTGATGGTTGCCAAATTCTATTGATAGAACTGATGTATTGGATTCCAAGATTGCTCCTTCTCACATTGTTTGAATCTCCTGTATACATGCATTTGCTCCTATGGCGGAAATAGCAATATATGGGCGCCACCTGCTCCTCATAAGTGAATTTTGCATGCCTCAGATGCTATTTTTAGACTTTGTAAATTCTTATACAATGGCATTTAGAAACTTCTAATGATGCTAGTAATTTATACGCTGCAAGCTGTCAAAGAACTGTTTGTTAACAGACAGTTGGCCTAATGTACTCTAGCGCCACTCAGCGGCTCTTCCAGTGTATTACTTTCGACCACTCAGAAGATCTGTTACACTTTTTTTTAAAAAGAAATACCTTTTGGTAAAACATTTCAAAGTGATTTCAATGAATTGTGTACTGGTGTAATTGTTTTATATAGTTTAACGATGAAAATGTGATTGTAAACAAAAAAAGTCATAGTACACCACGTATCCAACGCCGCCTTCAGGTTTAGTCCACTTGGTTTCCAGTTTGCCCCTGATAGCAATTTCCACTTGTCTGGTGTCTGAGAATGTTGACGAGATACAATGTGCCTGATGAACAATTTTATATGATTGACATAACACTGGCAAGCTACAAAACCATATTCTACTATTCTCTAGTCAATGGTTAAATGTAACGTATTTTCATATCTTCTGATACCAGTTTTGTGCTGTATTTCATAGTCTTTGAAAACAACGGAATGTCGAAACGCGCGAGTTCATTTTGGAAATAATAAAATATGTGGTCAAGACATCTGAAAAATTATCAAAATGTTCGTTTCGTCTCATAGCATTTTCATGCAAATTGCAGCTGACATGGACACATAATTTATTTTCAAGCAAGCTGGCATGCCATCACATTATCATCGTAAAGTTGTCGCATATCTCCGTAGGAATATGCCGGATTGGGTTGGACGTGGTGGAACAACAATATCTTTGGCACAAAGACCATCTGATTTAACCCCAGCGGACTTCTGTGCATGGTGTTACATTAAAGACAAGTGTTCTTACCTTCGCTTCTGGGAAATGTCGGCCAGCGGCGACAGTGGGTAACAGAAGCAGCTGCCTCAATACATCAAGGCTTTCTTCACAGGATTTGGCAGGAAACTGATTGCAGATGGGACATTTGTCGTGTTACAAGAAATAACCGCAATGAACATTTGTAAACAAAACTTGGAGATATACTGCATTCAGTGCTGTGTCAAAAATCTCTGTATGTTGCTTAAATTCTTCGCAATTGAAGGCTGCCTATGTATACCTCACTTATAAACACGTTGTATATAGAAAACAAAGCGGTCCCATCAAACGTCACTGGGGCACGCCTGATGATACTCACGTCTGAGATGTCTGACAAGCAGTCGCGAGGTTAACATAGTAGGTCTTATTACTGCACGCTTACATGGCCGTTTTAAACTGATGGCAAAATCTTCTGAGTTGTTAGACTGCGTTGTACTCCACTTCAAATTACTATTCACCCTAGCAACTAAGATTTTAACAAATGTTCAAATGTGTGTGAATTCCTAAGGGACCAAACTGCTGAGGTCATCGGTCCCTAAACTTACGCACTACTTAACCTAACTTAACTATCATGCTAAGAATAACACACAAGGGAGGACTCGAACCTCCGGCGGGAGGGACCGCGCAATCCGTGACATGGCGCCTCAAACCGCGCGGACACTACACGCGGCTAACATCTTAACATTAAGTTAAAATTGTTAGTAGATAGTTTCACCGGATATGCGACTCGTTTGAATACTTTGCTCTTATTATTGGGTTGGTGCATAAATGCGTAGTGCTTTTGTTTTGCATGTTGGTATTCCTGTTCCTATGGGTTTGTTTATCGAGTTTCGTTGCTTATTTGTGGTTCGCTGTTGCATTTTGAGTTTACGTATTGTCGTTTTGTCGTCTGGAGATGGTGAGTAGAGCTGTGTACTCTAGAAAATGGAGGGCCAATTGGAGAAATCGGAACATTTCCTATATATTCTTGTGTTTGTGTTCAACAGATGGGTGACAAAAGCAGGGGCAGCCAGAAACATTCGTGCCGTGTATGGGAATAATACTGTTGGTTAGAGCACAGCAAGAACTCGTTTTACGTAGGATCGCTTTCACATTAGTGGCTCTCCACGTTCAGAACACTTTCGGGGTTTGATGGATGTCTTTCAAACGCATTAATCCACAAAAATCCACGTCAGTGTACTCGAGGACTGGCGAATGTGATGAACTGTGATCATTCCACCATCGTGAGACATTTGCATGCAGTGGGTAAGGGTGTATGGGTACAGCACACTCTGAGACAAAATCCTAAAAATCAGCAGGTGGCCATATGTGCATGTAATCAATTGGCTGGTGGACAACACCGACCATTCTTACTCTGTATCGTTACTGGTGACTAGAAAGGGTGTCTTTATTTTAACACAAGGAAAAGAAAGGAATGACTGAGTCCAAACGAAGCGGCGGCTCCCCGTACAAAGACCTGCTCGCATCCAGAAAAGAGAAAGTTATGCTTCTGGTGGAACAGTGACCGTGCGCTGTACTGCGAACTGCTTCCCCGACGTGTAACCATCACTGTTGACGTTTATAGTCAACAACTGAGGCGTCGTGCAGACGCAATCCAAGAGCATTCTGCTAGACTGACGAAAAACACTATGTGCGAGTTGGGATGGGAAGTCATTGCGCATCCACGTTATTCTCCTGATCCTGATCGCTCAGATATCAAGTTTTCCGCTCTCTATCGAATAACCTTCACGGAACTTCCTTTCCAGACGAAAATGTGCTTCGAACATGGCTCGACGGGTTCATCGCCTCAAAATCACGTGACTTCTGCAGTCGCGAATCGGAAACCAACCCCAGTGTTGGCATACTGTTGTAAATAGTAATGGAGAACATATTATTGATGACTAAAGTCCCTGTTACTTGTATCTGTTATGTCTATTAAACTTATGGAAAACACTACTGCAAACTTATGCACCAACCTAATACACGGCTGTTGCAGGAAGAGCATCGGGCTGTGGCGTCCTTGAGCCCTGCGCGTAACGCGGGAGGCTTCTGAGCGAACCCGGCAGTCCGGCCGGCATCTGTTTACCATTTAAATTAACGCGGCCGTGTGTTCTACCTGTGGTCGCCCCGGCCGTAGTCTACCTGCCCGCGGACGAGCAATTAACCAGGCCAGCCGCCTACCTGCTTCCCTCCACTCGGCTACCCGCCTTACACCGACGCTCTCCACCCTGAAAAAAGGGGGACAAGAAGTGGGCAGAGGTGGGTTGGCCTATCTGCTCGATAACCTCGACTCCTTCGTACCCTCCCATTCGCTCAAGGCTCGATGCCATGCTTAGAGCGAGTGGCTTTCGGGAGCGATCGCTCTCATCAAGAGGAACGTCACGTTAATTCTCTTAACAGTTAAGTTTCAGGACGGACTATGATAAAGTAACTAGGTATCTGAAAAGAGGAGATGAAGCTTTACTCTCATCTGCTGACATCTACAGATCTTTTTGTGTGAACTGAAGAACGGAGTGGCTGTGGGCAACCCTTTATCGCTCTTATGAGGGGCGTCCAATAAGTAACGCAACAATTTTTCGGCCATTTCCGATTGAAAAAATGTAAAATTTGCTGTGGGAGCCCTATAGTTTCAGGAAGTTCCGACAGGTGGCAGCGCTGTACGTAACCTTCAAAATGGCGTCTGTAGCGGTGGTGCGTTTTAAGCAGGGAGCTCTCATTGAGTTTCTTTTGGTGGAAAACGAGAGCGTAGCAGATATACGTTGGCGCTTGCAGAATGTCTACGGAGACCTGGCAGTGAACAAAAGCACGATGTGTCGTTGGGCGAGGCATATCTCATCACAACAACAAGATCGCGCAAACCTGGCCGATCTCCCGCGTGTCGGCCGGCCGCACGTAGCTGTGAAATTGAAGAAACGTCTTCAGCGAGTTCGTTGCCGCAAAAATGTAAACGAACTTCTCCTTCCGCTTGACAACGCAAGGGTCACACATGTCTCTGCGCCAGAGAGGACCACAATAAACTTCATTGCACTGTTCTTCCTCAAACTCCCCACAACCCTGATCTCGCACCTTCCGACTTCCATCTGTTTCGCCCAATGAACGATGCACTCCGCAGGAAGCAGTACGTGGACAATGGGGAAGTTATTGATGCTGCAAGAAGTTGGCTGCGACGTCGACAAGTAGAGTGGTGCCATCAGGCCACAGACGCCCTCCCGGTAATATGGCGTAAGGCGGGTGCATTAAACAGAGTTTATGTTGAAAAGCAGGGTTTTGTAGGCAAAAGAGTGGAAAATAATATGATTTATTGGATCCCTGAAGAAAACCAACCTGCTTTCAGAATAAAAATGTATTGCCCCATTTATTGAACGCACTCGTACTTGCCAGTTTACTAATGGGGAACTTCGAGAACAGGGCATTGAAGACGTCTGCTTCGCAGTCTATGTGATTCTGCAGATACGTTTACGTAGGGCTACCTTATTCTAATGTTCAAAAACTTTAGAAATTCAGATAATATAATTGATTTCACATACTTTTCATTTTGTACAACCTTTCTTTAGGAAACCCTTTCTTTTTTCAGATAACTCAGTCATAGTGCTGAGGAACATGTTACATTTTTCATGTTTCACAGTACAGTCAACAATAGCTTCACATTTCCAACTGTCATCTCACTCCGCTCATCCACTCAATGAACATTCAGCAAAGAAAATATTCTCTCTACAGCTGCATTCTGTGCAAGTACGGTAAAACACATCGGTCTGCACCAGTTTCAACAATTCAGTGCATTCAACACTTCTACAAATGTACTCGTACCAATTCTCAGTAAAACTTTTCCCTACCAAAGTTGCAGAGTTTAAAAATTCTGTCTTAACACAAAACTGTTTCACATATTTATGTACTGTGCTGTATCATTATAAAATTATTTAGCTCCTTATCGGATTGGATACTTTGACTTTCTATAATAAAATCCGCTACAGCGAGTGAATAACAGTTGTAGATGTCCCGTGAAGAGAAACGTTACATTTCTTTATAGCCATTTATATACAATACATAACAACAGAGACAGTGCATGTTAATAACTATGAGATTACGTACATCAAAGTGAGTAAAAGTGTGTAAAGTTGATACTGAACAGGCAAATAAGTGACATTACAGTTACAAAAATTAATTACTCACTTACAGAATGTGCATTCTTCTTCTACACTGGGGCAAAAAAGCAAGTTCACTTTTGTAATAAACCTTAAACTTGAACTTAGACTTATTTTTTGATATCCTCATTTCTATAACGATATATTGTATATCTTATAATATAGTAGTCAGTCCAGACCCCGGAATATATATGTCGACTCAAAATGTTACTGTGAAGTTTCTCTTGTTTACCACGTCTTCTCGTAAGCAGAGAGTAAAGAGAAGAAATGTTGTAAACTTTAAGCGGAGTTCAAAAAGACCCGCTAGAGAGCAAACAAATCACTGCAAAATACAGGTTGAAAACAACTGAATGAAAGTGCGATATATTTGGAAACAAAATGAAGTGATAAACAAATAACATATTTTATTGTATACTGAAAAAGGGTGGTTTCGGAAAAAATTCCAAAACTGAATGGGGGAGAGTGGAGGGGGGGGGGGGTTGATCCAAAAATAGATGGTCTCTGGTAAAAACAGGGAGTAAGGTAATCCTAAGCTGATGACACTTTTTTGTCTGGTTCCAAGGGCGTGATGTTCTTAACCGATTTTTGGACCATTTCACTGGCTTCATCCAAGCCTTAAATGTATCATCGAGGTTGAAAGTGATGAAAATCTTCCATTTTTTTTGACGTAATGGTTTACAGAAATCTGATGGTACTCTGGGACATAGTATTCGCCGAAAACCGACCCATAGCGGCCTGTGTGCTAGCAAAGCGTTGTCACCCACCGTACCAAGATAGTACTATCCTTAGGACTCTGATACGTAGAGAAAATGCCATTCGGGGCGCTGATGGTCTGACACTGAAACTTGCACATTTAGTGTCTATGACTAAGAAAATTGTATACTCTGAGAAGCAGATTCGTCGGATTGTCGTGTCTGGAAAATCCTCTTAGGAGCATGACGAGAAGTTTAAATCTGTGCACATTATTCTTGAAGCTCGGGCAACATTGTTAAGATTGGAGGATTTTTAAGGAAATTTGATATTAAGAGTGTGTTCCCTCCACTTGCCAAGTCTAGGGCACTTCCGACCACTGCCAAGGATGATTTGGTAGTTAAGAAGTCTGACATTTACAAAATTACCTGTCAGTATGGGAAGGCATACATTGATCGTCCAATTCGCACAGTTCAGGACATGTACGTGGAACTTCACCGGCACACGAGGCTAAAACAATCCGAAAACTGGTTGTAGCAGGACACTGTTTAAACGAGGGGCAAGAGATGAAATTTGCCGCGACCCTGATACCTCCCATAGCGTACGACTTTTGGGGCAGTGTTTATAAGGAGGTAGCTGAAATTAGATTGGAGGACAACTTAATTACTGGAGACAAGGGTTTCCTTCTTAGCAGAACACCATACTATCTCGCATCAAAACAAAACGTTATTTGGTGCGGAAGGCCAGAGTGTTTGTAAGAAGGGGGACAAGGGCAGCATCACTCCACACTGAATTATTGCCAAATTTATTCAAGATGGCTGATCCAAGATGACGGTCATAAATATGGCAACATCGCAGTGACATAATGGCAGGAAGTTCAAATTTTGGCGGGAAAATTGGACTACCTCCACTAACCTAAACACTCACATCCCCCCTTCCCCCCCATCCCGTCCCCTCCCCTCCTCTGCTGGGAAACTGGCGGAGTAAATGACGCAATCTGTGCTGGGCTGCCTGATAGGACAGACGCAAACCTTTATTTTACATGGTTTTCTCCCCTCCCCTCCCCCATCTGAAATTGGCTTGAAAAGGACTGTGTGCTGAGTTGCTGGATAGGGTGGATGTAAGTCTTTATTTTGTATGCATTGTTTATTTAAACGATTTGAGTCGTCAAAGACAGTAGCCCCATCCAGTGTGTTATAATACAAGATGGCGGTCTGGGGAAAAATGACGGGAAAAGGACTCACTCAGTCTGCGTCTAGCTGCTGGACTGGGAAGACCGACGAGTTGTTTACTATGTTCAATGGATAAGAAGTCTGTGCTGGAGAAGGAGGAGTTTAACGGGTGTATTAGCTGTAATCATGCATCTGAGGACTGTGTCCATAGCCACCTGCACAATGTTTGGAAAACAATGATATTTGGTGAAGACAAATACGCTTCATCATATAATGAAGATGCAGCAGGACGGGGCTGAGTTACACTTCGCAACTCATGCTGATGAATGCCTGTGCTGTAACTGTAGATACTTCGATAAAAGTTCAGTCAGTCTTCCGAAGCGCAAGAGGCAAGACGTTCACTCCGATGCGCTCGCTCCGTATCCCCAGAGGCCACGCGCCGACTCATGGCACAGCCAGACTATAGCTGCAGAAGTGGCCGCGGGCTTCCTGTCGCGTTGGAAGTACCCGCAACCTTTCTCTTTCCCACCCCCGGCCTACGGATACCCCTTGTCGTTGAACACGAACTGCTTTAGGAGCTATTACATTTGGCGTTTAAGCAATGTGTAGAACATTGTCACATATATAACTTGAACATGTCACAGGAACTAAATGTACCACTGCACAAAGAGACAGAGAAAGAGAGAGAGCTGTGCAGACGACACCGGAATATTTAAACAACTTTCGATGTAATTACACGTAATATTCCGTGGAGTACCACCACCGTCCCTGAACAGGGGCTCTATAGAAAAAAAAAAAAAAAATCTGGACACACTTGTGAAACTACCCCTGAGACACTTCGCGCGCATTTTTGAGCACGGGCTGCTTCAGGTTCAAAAATGTTCCAAATGGCTCCAAGCACTATGGGACTTAACAGCTGAGGTCATCAGTCCCCTAGACTTAGAACTAATTAAACCTAACTAACCTAAGGACATCACACACATCAATGCCCGAGGTAGGATTCGAACCGGCGACCGTAGCAGCCACGTGGTTCTGGACTGAAGCTGCTTCAGGAGTTACTAAATCCAGCTGAAGATATCTCTAAATAAATTTTCAAAAATGGGCCGCTGCATAGCAGTTTCCTTCAATTTGGCGATGTATACCACCAAACTCGCTGCACACTTGTGAAACATCTCTGAGACACTTATGCATTTTTGTGGGAAACATATCCTGAAACCGATATCAGCTGCAATATCTAATTTTACACGCCACAACAACGATGTCTGGAAGTCGAAATAAATATCTCTGTAGCTCTAAACAAGACGCTCACCACTTTTCCAGTGTTAGCTGCTTGTTTGAAGATACAAGTACTTCCAGAGAGATAAAAATTTCTGAGTCCTACATCTGCTGCGGTGTTCTTCACTCTTCTGAAACGGTGAGTGGGCTTAATTCACATTTGCTGCTGCTGGAGTCAGAAACATTATTTTTGTCACTTCTCGAAACACACACTGGTGTCCAAGTACAGATGGGAAGATCAGAAGAAATACACAAACAGAATTCTAAGCTCTCTCCAATAGACAAGAAAAATGGCTGGAACTGTCATTGAATTTTTGATTTCCTACAGCTGCTGGTCTGTAGAAGCTCTAACCCGCAATGGCAGATGAGGTACATCATCCTGCCTGATCAAACCTCAGGAGGATGGTCTGCTATGACATGCGCCTGAACACTCGAACAAAAAAGGCATCACGTGACTCTCAGACGTCACTGAACTTTCCAAAGATACCTTGCCCCGTCGTCTTCGAATCAGTCTGTAGAGGCTCCTATTCCCTTCACAAAGGATGTCTTGTGTCTCTCTGACGTTACGGAACGTCTTCTGAATGGACCATTCTTATTGGTTCTCACTGAAATTATCTGCCGAATTGCTGCTGCTGCCAGTATGGTGAAACGTCCCCTTTGAACAATTATACAAGACTATGCTTAAACGGAAGTAGTGGATTTCCATGCAGTCTTGAAGAAGTAGTGTTGTCCTTCCAACGGAAAGACAGTGCTGAGTCTCGACATGCAGACAGGTAATGGGCCACAACAGAGCAAACCCACAGCAGAGTCAGTCGAAGTTTTGAAGAATATTGCTAGGTAGGTCACCACAGAGTAGACCACTGTAGTCTTGTTAGAGATTATGGTATTGGTGGGCCACCAGAGGTGCAGACCCACTGCAGTCCTTGTAGAAATAATGGTGTTGGTGAGTCATCAAAGGTTTAGACCCACTGTAGTCCTTGTAGAGACGGCCAGCAACCGTCTGTTGCGACTGTGCAGGTGCGCAATCACCATCGAAGAGTCTTGCGGACAATATAGCAAGTCCATAAACCACCACTTGTGGACTCACCAACAAGTTTTTCGAAATGTCTTTAGAACCAGCAATGCTGTTATCCAGTCCCTTGCTGAATTATTAACACACGTGCAAACGCTATCAGTCCTTACTTCTCACATATTGTCCATATACTATGACCAACAGAAACGCGTGCAGTGAAATGTAAATTACAAGTTACTTAATTTGATGAACTGGTGTCAATTACAATTTTATAACATAAGAATACAATAACAAAGGTACAAAATACATCATTAAAGAACATAATAATACAGATAACTTTTGTAGTAATACAGGCTTTACAAAACAATAGAAATAAACATATACATCAGTGTTACAGGAATTATGACATAAGTACATACATAAAAGATCAGAATAACTTTTGAAACATCAACTTCACACATGAGCATTAAAACAAAACAGAATAAATAATGTCTAAACATCTTTACAAAGAAAATAACATAGTATTTGAAAAATTCTGCAACATAAAGCTTATTAGCTAAACACGTAAAGACAGGAAAAACACAAATTCACACAGTGTAATAACACAAAAATGCAGGATAGGGTTTGTTTTCAGTGTGACATTTGGTACTGCAGTCCAACCCAAAATTTCATTCTGTAGATCTTTCCTCTTATTTCAATATTTCTTTCCACCAAAAAAAAATCCTATCCAAGCATGCTTTCTGTGTTCTGTTCACATCCTCTTTCAAAAATAGTTTTTCTCCACTGTACACTACTTTTTTGGCCAAACCATTTTCTTATAGCTTCTCAATGCATTTCTTCCAATTCATCATAACTCATTCTCTTATACAGTCTACCCCCTCTTAAGCTAACTTAAATCTACTGAGCTCAGATGCTAAACTAAGGGACGAGCAGCACAAAACAATTAACACAAACAGCAATGACAAAAAAATGGAAATTGTCAAAGCAAGCTACAGTAAATCTAAACTACCAAGCAAATGCAACATTACAACTAATATGAGCCAATGTACAGCAACAAGAAAAATAAATCAGTAGTAAAACTAGCTTAATAGAGTAATACAAAGTGAAATTTAGTAGCACTATGCCTGGCAAACAGCAGCAACAAATGTAATAACTTATATCTAAACATGACAAAGCTCAAACAAAAAAAAATATTACACTAAAGATGGTCATGTCTAATACCTATCTCACATCTTAATACTAGAGTGATGCATCACAATTTATTCTACAAAAGAAATTACCAAGTACTTGAAAAGAAAATTCTGTATGCAATTCCTGTGAAGGGAAATGTCTTTTTGTGCTCCTTCGTTTTTTTTTAAGTACATCAAAAAGGTATCCTTTACTGGGTCTGTAGACACAAAATATTTATATTAGTACATCTATAAAATTTTATTTTAACCAATGCTGCAGGGCAGCTATAAACTAGAAAGACAATAGATGTAAAAATGTTTCTCATCATTTCATTAGGCATTTTAGTAAATATCATAAATTAAGAGCTCCACAGTGTAATCACATGTTTTCAAGTTCGAGCGTGTCATATTTGCAATGCTTTCTACAAAGGAATGTCAATAGCGAGGATAATGGCCTCTTTTTTTCTCCACCTAATGGCTTTCTTTTGTCAGACGACTATCTCTCAGCTGGGCGCCCAAAACGCTTTACGTCAAGGTCACTTACCTTCCTTTCTGATATATTTACGACAGCAGCTTCCGCTACAGTAACAGTCTCATATAAAAATATTTTCACAGGTTGAGAATTTGCGTTACAAATGTGTAGAAAATAAAATCCTATAAATATAACAGTGTCCAAAAAATTTTCGACGGAATTGTGATACATTCACGCATGTACACACATTTCATAACTCATTAAAGTACGATTCTCAGCTTATTGATCATAAACGTACCTCAACAGCATAATACACATCGTCATCGCAATAATAACATCATAACAGATCAATCACATCTCAGAATCGTTGCAGCTTATTTCAATAATTTCAAAACCTAAAAAAAATTCTCTGCTCATGTAAAAAGTTTCATCTACCTCAAACGTACTTTAAAAATCATGATCTCATACCAAATACATCATTCAAAGCCCTCATAGTATCACAATGGTTCTGAAAAATATGAAGGGTTCACAAAGTACAGACAAAATACAGTTTCATAAGTGTGAAGTTACACGACAACACAGAAAAACACAATTTGAAGAGCAAAAATATGAGAACACATTAACATAGCACTGAAAATAATATCTAGTTAATTGCAAGCGCAGCTGCGAAATACTTGGTGCAAATCTACATGCATGCCACAACTGTGTACGACAATGAAAAACTACAACTACAAAGGAAATTCTCTCTATAATTACGCGCTAGCAATAAACAAATGCTACACTAATTACACAAACTACAAGAGAAAGTCAGAAGATTCCAGTGAGGTATCCTCGGCTGAGGGTCGACATATGAAATGTCCCCTTTGAACAATTATACAAGACTGTGCTTAAACTGACACACTATATTTTTAGCACAACGCAATCTGACTTTCAAAAATCCCTACAAAAGAATGGCCCTGACTAACATTAACCTATACGTTTTACAAATCACTTACCTCACAAAAATCTTCGTTACTCGAACTACTGCATACAGTGAGCGCCACTACTGCCAGCTAAGTAAAAGATTCAAACTACGGAAGGCATTAACTACTGATAGGCATAGTTAGCAAATGAAAGATTTTAATAGAGAACAAACAATGTATTTACCTTAATAATCATAATATATATAGCAGTTCATGCCATCCAGTCTTACAAATTTCCAATCTCCGCCATTTCTCTCCCCACATCCACCACTGCTGGCGGCTCACCTCCAACTGCACAACGCTATGCGCTGTTAACAGCCAACTGCCCAACGCTACAATGGCAAACAACAATGCAAACTAGCCACAGACTGCACACAGCACAGCCAGTGATTTTCATACAGAGCGCTACGTGGCATTACCAATACAGCCTACTTACAATGGGAGCACTAACCGTCATTTTCTGCAGACGAACAAATTACGACACTTTCAATGGCAAAACCATTTTGTGCAGATCAAAAAGGAAAAAAAAAACATACAGCTGCCATTGATAGTTAAACCAGCAAAAGTGTTCAGCACATCATGACATACAGAAACTATCGCCAAAGACACTCCTATGCTACTGTCAAGGAAAGCTTGAAATTTTGAGCTTGAAACCGATCTACAACCAGGCTATTTCACCACATACCGTATCGATGTGGTAAACATACATCTTGCACCATACAAAGTCATCCCTTCTCCATCCTGTATTTAGCTATCGATCACCAGACACTCGTACATATACCGCGAAGACAGACAGATCCCAAAAAAATAAGCACGTGCACCATATATAGTCCTCGCAGCACTAGGTATTTCCTGTGAGGTCGGTCGGTCATCCACCGCAGCCAACGATCACGATTCAGCTGCCCCCGCACACGCTAGTCTGACACGCGACCAGAGTGCCATCAGTGGACCACGGTCACTCTTCAAACTGGTGTACAAAGACTGGGCTGGTTCCCCACTCCCCCCCCCCCCCCCACGCCCCCGGCACAAAGGAGTCACTATTTTCCACACTGACCTGCTTGCTGTCGTGCTTTCTACAGCCATCTCCAGACTCTGGGATTACAAGAACATATGTATTTTCACATGGTTCGACAGAATATCATACCATTTACGCGATAGTTTTCGATATCAAGCGCACAGTAGTTAGTTACCGACCTCTTGCACAGAATAAGTCCGAAGATAAAGAGTCGAAATTATATATCTAGAAAATCAAAATTTTAGCCATGTGTATCGAGGTAGGACGTGCTGCAAACCACTGAATAACTAGAAACATAACTCGTCTGCGAAGATCTTTACGTGAAAACTCGAAAATGGAGGAAACTGGTTGTTCCACTCTTATTTTTTTAACGAATACCAATGCCAATGATGTAACAGATTCGAAATCGTCCTTCTACTATACAAAGTCAACTAAGATGTTTCTCATGTCTAAAGAACCAGCGAACGTCTTTTCCAGGTGTTTTTCACCATCTAGATGCACACACCACACACCACAATCGATGTTCTCTCAACCAAATAAAGACGGGAAATTTGCAGAAGCTGTCAACCGGACAATTTACGTGGGAGGAAAAAACTGTCCGCCGGCCGAAGTGGCCGTGCGGTTAAAGGCGCTGCAGTCTGGAACCGCAAGACCGCTACGGTCGCAGGTTCGAATCCTGCCTCGGGCATGGATGTTTGTGATGTCCTTAGGTTAGTTAGGTTTAACTAGTTCTACGTTCTAGGGGACTAATGACCTCAGCAGTTGAGTCCCATAGTGCTCAGAGCCATTTGAACCATTTGAACCATTTGAAAAAACTGTCCAGTGAAAACACAGCCCAATATTGAATATTCTCAAATTTCCACAGGGAACACACGCTATCACGAAGGCTGCCCTTCACGTACTGAGTGTTAGTTCACTTTTCAGCCGTCCAGATGGTGACACTGTTAGGTCAGCTACCTTCCTGTACCCCAGCCGGCTTCTCCATTCGGACGGCTCCAGCCGTAAGCTGGAAATGTCAATCGTTCTGGTCACAGGCCATCGCCACCACGTACTCCCCGTACACGGGGCAGAATCGTCCTAGGAGACTAGCCACACATATTATATCACTGTACTTACAATTAAATATTACGATTGCAGCCTCAATCTAATGGCACTTGACAAAGTATCCGAAATACTCCTCTTGGCGACTGTGAATGTGGAAATATAAATATACGTACCATTCTCATGACTGGATATATAATCCACGTAAAAAGATCTTTCATCCCACTTTCAGCTATCACAATTTTCCATGTCAAATTCTTACCTTCCTTACTCATTTTCTTTGCACTTGTTGGAACACTGACCACAGTACACTCACTTTATAATCCTGTTGATCATAGCGAATCTATCACACATCCCTTACTAAAAATAATACTTGGCCAACAACTGAACGCTGGTGATACTAAACAATATTTTTTTTTCTTGCGAATGGTACCTCTGTGCCTTAGAGATAGCTTCAAATGAAGGGGTCCTCCACACAAATACCGCGACACTGAATATGGACGGTGATCGCATTATGTGTATTAACAAATCGAAAGTGTGGATGCCCATCGTCAACGGTGTAAGCTTGTAATAAAATCACCGAATTTAGTAGGTGATTCAGCTAAGGAACGTGGTATGAAGCTGATATTTGCAACTCCCTTCCGCAGCCGCTAGAAATTTTTCCAGTATTTGTAACACATTCTATCTCGATGCCAGGTCAGAGATTCTGCCTTGTATCCACTGAGTTATAGGCGATGGCTGATTGAGAATAATCACATACAGTAGATAGTGTACTATGTGATGAATCACTTTAAAAAATGCAAAGCTAGATTGAGATGGTAAGCACTTGCTTTTCAGATCTATAGTGCTACGCTTTTTGGTAGAAATGCTGTCTGCGATTTGCAATCAAGTCTTTCCATCCAATCACATACCTACGTTGGATCCTATGGAGATGCCTTTTAGTGATTACAGCCACTAGTGAATCATATTCGTGACTCACCCATATCTCGAAACGAGTCACCATTTTCAAACCTGCTACAGTAAAACGCCGACGTGGTTTTAAACGGTCCTTCTGCATCTTGTAACTGTTCCTCAGCCTCTGCAGCGTTGTCCATGCGATCGTCCCAATTTAAGCCAGAACCGAAGTCGGAAAGCGCTATATGTAGCACCTTCCGCAACATTTGTGGAAACAGGGTGAGCTCGGTGGAAAATAGGAACGTATTATACCTCTGCCAACCGTTTACTGTGTGTAAGATCAACACCAAACGAAGCTTGTTCCTGCAACACCAGGTAGTAGAAAAGTCTGCAGTTACTGGGAGGAGGACGAGGATTTTGCTACTGCATTATGACACGTTTCCAAACTAGATACAGATACTGCAGTCCAAAGTAGATTAAATCCCACAAGGTGCATTCAAGTCCGTTACCCAAACATTCTATCTGTCATCTTTATTTTGTACCATCCAATAGAGACAAAAACTGCAAACTATGAAAGCTTCTTCGGTGAGTATAGAGGCGACATAGGGAGAGCTCCCATTCTTTCAAAATTTTGGAAAGGTAAGGCGGTGTTACTCTTGGTGTCTTGGTCTGGAGAGCAACAGGTTTTACTTCAGGTCACAGGCGGTAGTGACTGAAGGAACTCTGTTAACACAACTTTACACATAACGTGAGTCCTCATGTGTTACCTATTACTAAATTTGATTCGAAAATTGTGAATCTAAATCGGCTTTGTTGGTGAAGTAAAGAAATTTTTTCCGGACCGGAATTCGAACCTGGATTTCCCAGTTTAAGTGAGCGATCGCCTTAAGCACTCCCGCTGTCCGAACCCACCTCTTGGAGTAACCCGAACCACCATATTCACACTTGTCCACATCTGGTGACACATGATATCGTGTGCTACCCGTTATACAACAGTCCCGTGGTGAAATTTTCCTCGTCCACACGTGGTACGTGTCTCCATGAAGGGTCTGCTTGATGTTGAGGTACTATCGTAGCCAGGAAGATCCTTAAATCTCTTCCCAATGAAACACGTATTGCACCAGTTCAGATGACAATTCCAACGCAGTGCCAGTATTCAGGACATCAAGGACCAGCTACAACAGTTGTGGGCCATCTTACCGCAGGAGAGGATACAATGGCATTGTGACACCCTTCCCAACGGATGAGAGGTGGCATGAGCCCCCTCTCATATTTCTATCTTACGACTCTCCTCTCTATTTGCATGTGGTGGAGGGCTGCTATTCCTTCACACGCGGACTTCCCACGCAGCGTCTCTCGTCACCCGGGTGGTCCGGTGACAGGCGGGTTAAGCCGACGTGTGTGAGGCAGTCGAGTGAATGCTTTGCAGACGCCGACATTGTCAAGAGACACGCCCGCTGGGGTGTGAAGTAGCGGCTGGGCTAGAGATTCCGTTACTTCGGAGAAACTTAGCGAAAACACTTTCTGGCGGGCTACCAGCGAGGCGTGGGAATGACTTGTGTACCCTGGCAGTTGTGGCGGGAAAATTCCCGCACTTTCTGCAAAATAGTAACGGTGATTGGTTTGCTCAGGGCATAGCGCCGTGACGTAGCAAAATCAGCACAGAAATTGGCGCCAAGAATCTCCATTGGTGGAATGGTAGTGCTCCGGCAATGGAGTGGAATTTCCGCCGGTTTTCGGGTTGCTGATTGGAACGTTTAACCTCGGCCACTGTCGTGGGGGCGGAAATGTTCTGTGTTCGGCCTGTACGGGTGCTCTTGTGGGAGTCGGCAGTCGCCTTTCGGTCGAGGACGTCGAAGCAACCAGCCCTCGCCTGCGGTACGCCAGATCGTGTTCTGGCAGTCAAGAAGACAGTTTTGGTAATGTATGTCCGCAGCACCGGCAGATAGGGATTTTCCTAGGTGATAATCAGAGCTCAGCAGAGCGCGCCTGTTCGTCTTTTTCTAACTTTGTTCTGTCTTGAGTAGCAGCAATTACTGTTGGGTTAGCGGTGTGTCTCTCTTCAGATTTGAGTGGCAAGGAATTTGGCTCCACATACCACTTCGTCTTAAACCTCACAATCTAGTTCAGGGACAACTTCACCTTTACAGTGTTTGTATGAGTATCAAATTTGAGCCAATTTGATTTATTGTAAATGTTTGTGTTTTTGTTTATTATTTTGTGATTAGTCTTAATAAATCCTATTGTTATTTTGGACAGAACTTTCATTCTGTTAATCGATAGAGCAACCCTATCATTCCTCACTATGCTAATGAAACCTTTGTTTATTTAACTTATTTAGCAAATTAAATTATTGCAGGTGCCAAACTCTCTTCTACTCCACTGGCAGGGTTGATTAGAGTCAGTTCGCGTATTTTTTTTTATCCTTGTGCAACAGCAAAAGTCGGAGTTAGAATAGGGGGGGGGGCCTTAGAGCATGATTTACATATGTGGATTCTAGTAGAATTTAGTGATAAATACACTGCTAGCCCCGGCACCTCGCATAATATGGCGACCCTTAGCCTCGGATCTTTCCTGAGAATCACTGATTAACAAACAGTATTCTTAGTACGAACATTCAAATTTTTTTCTCTAATTTTTTTATTGATTAATACCCAAGTTTTTTTTTTTTTTTTTGGTAGTTCCGCGTTTAGTTTTCAGTAGCGGCGCATGATTACAGTTTTTGTTTTCAGTGTATATATTTTTTTTGTTCATTGTTTTTTTGTGTTTCGTTGATGTGGTGTCCGTACCACATCGCACTTTGTCGGATTTGTGTGCGGTTTCTGTACCACATCAAATTGTGTTTGTGATTACAACGTTGGAACAGCGTTGTTGAAATTTTATGTCTATGTGTAAAAATATATGGAGTAGATTAATTTAATTGTGCATTCTAGATAAATTTGTTTTTCATGAATGATAACGAGAAGTAAGGCACGACTATTATCGATCGAAGCTAAAACAAAAGAGGATAGAATAATGGATAAGGGGCAGTTTATTGACGGGAATAGGTTCGGAGATGAGATGGGCACATTTTTAGCAGGACAGAACGCCAGGGTCATTGATGAGGAAGGTGATTTGGACGCGATCTTAGAGCAGCGTTGCGGCCGTGATTATGATAGTGAGGTAGAGGATGAAACAGAGACAGTTACACAGGTCGAGACGGTAGCAGAAGTTTATAATAAAACGAACGAGAGCAGACAGGGGCCAGCTTGGCCACGTCAGAGCTCTAGCGTCCAGGTGTCCAGAGTTACATCACCCATGTGTGACGAGGATCAAATTGATGACATTAACCCAATATTGAGCTTCCTACGGTCATTGAAAGAAGAAGCTGACGAACAACGCAAGAAGGAGAAGGAAGAAGCTGAAGAACAGCGTAAGAAGGAGAAAGAAGAAGCTGACGAACAGCGTAAGAAGGAGAAAGAAGAAGCTGACGAACAGCGTAAGAAGGACACTCAGGCAATAATTTCGCATATAGGGAAAATTCGTGGGGAATTAGTAACAATAAAGAAAGAATGTGGAGAAGCTAAACAGATGTCACTGGTAGCACAAAAAGTAGCAGGCCTAGCCAAAACGGCAGCAATGGGGGCAATGAAAGTTGCAAAAGTAACTTCTCAACTCGCAGGTCGCTTGCGACGTGCGACACAAGCCCACTCAAAATCCCTAGCGTTCTTAAAAACCCAAGGTAATATTGCGGTTACGAACATCACGAAACAAATGAAAGAAGTAGAGAGTCGGATAGCAAAACTAGAGCGAAACGGGCACACGAGCACTGCGCGTTCGGATACCAATGATGGAGTACACAGAATTGTGTCTCCGAGGAAAAGCCCGCCGTGCTCCAGCCCAGTGACAGAGTGCGGAACTAACAATGCACACGCAGAAACACCTAGTAATAGTTCAAATAATGGTAGTCCACTTAGGAGAGGGAATTCGGAGTGCCACTTCCACTGTGATACAGAGGTAGCACATCACAGTTATCAGCAAGATAGATCAGGACACTCAACAGACGTGCAAGTATCGGAAACGAGTGACAACACCAGTGCGAGGATCGGACAGGATTTTGATCACAATCACTTCCTGTCGATACTAAAATTCCAAAAGTTCAGAGATAATGGAGGGTCGATGCATCCGAAGAGCTGGGTGACGCAGTTTACTAATTCATTACCGTCATCATGGCCAACCCACGCAAAATTAGAATTCATGTGTGGACACATCGAAGGCCAAGCCGCGGAAAAGATGCGGGGTGTGGCAGCGACGTGTCGGACCTATCAGGAATTTGTTGGTGCATTCCTGCGTACCTACTGGTCAAAGGAAACGCAAGACAGGATTAAAGAGGAAATAATATTTTGTCCTGAACTGGAAGTGTCCGGGCATAGAAGCGCAACCAAATTTTTTGATGATTTACTCAAGAAGAATCAGTTTTTAGATAGTCCATATAGCAACGGAGAAATCATTAAATTTTGCTTTTCCAAATTGCCAGTTAGGTATCAACAGACACTTGTCGGGAAGTGTGGATCTGACATAGATGCATTCAAGAGTCTACTGCGCGAACTCGAAGTAGTCTTCGATAAACAAGACGCAAAGGACAGGAAGAAGGCGCAAAATAACAAATACCACGGGCCAGCAAGGGAAGACGACAACAGATCGCATAATCGGACTGGTCAGTTAGGAAACCAGGGTTACGGAAATCAAGGTTACGCTATTCAAGGTTATGGAAACCAGAGACACGGAAACCAAAACGTCAGGGAACAGGGTCAATCTAGACAAGCAATCTGGGACAGGAGGAATGACGAACGGCAAAGCGACCGTAATTGGAGAGAGCGAAATCAAGGACAACAGGAGAACCGGGAGATAGAAATTAGACCTCCAAATCCTAATGCACGTCAGAGGAGGGGGAGTCTAAGAAGGGATTGACGCTAGTCCATAGGACACCACCACTTCTCTCACACAAAGAAGTTCGTGGAATAATAGTAGGTGAAGTGGTGTACATATTAGAATAGGCAAATGTATGAACCTTCCTTCGGGGAACAATAATCGTTACATTAATAGATTAAGATTGCTAAAGTATTAACACGCTGCGTTGTCTTGCATAAGAATTTACTGCTGCTATCCTCTTTTTTTTGTCTATGTTCGGGATCTCCTCTGTCGTTGCGATAAGAGGCACTACCTTTCCATGAGCAATGTTTTTGTCCTTTCCTATCTGGTGTCCATGTAAAGGGATAAAGATGAGTGACGAGATGTCGCACAAACGGGCGCATACAAGAACGTGCTCTTAGAAGCGTTCTGAGAAGTCGTGATACGCTCCATAGCGGCCACAACCAGTTCGTGAATCGTTCATACCAATGCTTGCAGGCACGCGTCAGTGCACGGCAGGATTGTGGTATATTGCGTGATTTCGAGGATGAATATGGGCAGTATAGTTTTTTTTGCAGAGCTGCGCCAGCATCGTTGTCTTGCAAGTCGGGGTGATCCTGTGAGCGTTTGACTCCAATGGTGCCCTAGACGAGAGAAATGCGAGCATAAAGCCTACCATGCCAATGTGCTGGTTGGGGATTTAGCGTGCTGCTCGTGACTGTCACAGATGAATAACCAGGGACTTATACTTGGATATTCGTGACATACTGTGTAGCTGGCGTGTGTTGGGCGACTGAATCCTCAACAGGAACCACCCCTGGCTTGGTCATATTACATTGCTTCTGGAAAGGTGTGCTTTGATCCCGAAAACCGCATCAGATAGAGAAGGAAGTTGCAACTATAAATTTATTGTCGTGTATAGCCATGGCTAACCCAGTCTCTGGAGTTTCAGTGAGGCGTAGTGAGAACTCGGAGGCCATGTCGTACGGCGCGCACATCACTGTCGTCAATAGCGGCGAGCAGCGAGACATCTCAACGTAACAGGAATTATGTGAGAGTATTGTATATAAAAAAAAAAGAAAGGTAATAATAATAATAATAGAGTACCATATTCTAGGATAAATTAAACTTTAGGATTTTTACAATAACTAGATTAATATTGTGGGGGTTTTCTACCACAAGTGTTGTGTTTGGCGCGCGCCTGTTGGGATGTTATTTTTCAGATCATGAAACCACAGACCCGAGATGGAGGGACGACCGGCGAGCGAACGTACAATAGTTGCATGTTCGAACGTACAATAGTTGCATGTTCTTTATAGCTCAGTAAAACTTCAGCCTGCATAATAATATAATTTATTTAGAAGACATAGAATGTAGATCGTTGGCATATGGTAGTTAATTCTTGAGCATGTCTACTGTCGATCTATATAATTAATAGTAATATTAGTGCAGGCCCGCACATTTAGTTGTTCATCCATTACAAAGCATCAGTTATCACACACCATGTACAATACTGAGATCGGTCTCTACACATATATCAAAATAAATTATTTCCATGTCTAGATTAGATGTTATAATGATTGCCATAGATTAATAACTATAAAAGTAAAATAAGAGTGTCTGAAATGACAGACCATCAATGTTTCATTATGTAAATTTATTATAACATAGAAGGTCATGGGAAAAAGTTAGGCATAAGATTATTGTAAGAATTGTGCAGATGACGAGGATCGTGGCAATGCGGAGGCCGGCCGGAGCGGGAACAAGAGGTCTACGGCTACCTGCAAGAAAAGAGCGTCAGCACCCCACCTGACGTGAAGGGCGAGAACATCCGGTCCACAGGCTGACGGTCACCCGGCCGCATACCTGAGGGATTACGCGGGACCCTCGCCAGACCACAAGCGAAAGTGAGGCTGGCCGTTGACACTGACACGCGACCCACACGCGACAGCCTGCTAGCTCTCCGGACGCGGCAGCCGTTTGGAGGGATTCCCTGTGGCAGACCACGTTGTCGTGAGTACACGAAGAAGATCACATATCGTGTCAGAATCTGCGCCTCATGTGCCTCAGGACAGAAAGGGACGCTATATACTCACCTGTTTGGGTTTTTACAACTCACTAGCATTGGCCGATCTGCATACACAAAGCAGTATCGTGCCACACTAACAAATGTATGGTCTCATTTCTAACTTCTCCTCTCTTTTAGAGAGCAGTTTTAGCAATCGTCACTCCTAGTTCGATCCTGTATGGATGACCTCACACACTTGTGGAGTCACTCCACGTGCCATCATCCCTTGTCGAACTGCAATATTGGGAAACGTAAAGTACTGTCCAGCGAGAGAAGAGACCTAGACTAGTGATGTATCCCAACAAATAGACCTCAGAGACAATTAATCGACGTGAGGAGAGCCTATCACTGTGTCTTCCTACCGTACTGCCGTGATCATATGCGTGGGTCTGACTACAATCTCAACAGCGTACTGCAGACACTCCAGAACTCCCTATTGCTGTTGCCACAACGTAGCAACAACACCCGACGTTTAGCCTTATGTGATGTCAGTACTGTGTAATTAGTGAAGTGCTACGGATATTTCTAACAATGTGATTTAGTGCCTCATTCTCAGCACAGTCGTGAACTTTGTGCAATGTGCATGCACAATTTGATGCCCCATGAACCTTTTTTTTTTTTCTTTCTTAAATTTCTTTCTCTAGTATTGGTTTTGTAATGTATGTTATACCTTGTATGTGTTTGTGTTTTACACTGTAATTCTTATTACAAATTACTGTATTGTTCTCCACACCATGTTTTTTTTTGTATTTTGTATTTATTGTTGTGTGTATGCGAACAGTGTGCCTGAAGTCCCCATAAACTGAAGCAGATACCACCACTGTCATTGTGAATGGACCATCAGTTCAGGGAACATTTTGTAAAGGTTATTCTTGCTGCAGGGAGACAGAATGAATCGGAGGTTGTAATTAGATTCTGAAAGCTCACAAAGAGATTGTTAACTTAAATAGTATTATGTGTGAGTGAGTTCAGGTTAGTTTAATGATTAAAATTGTTGTAACATCTTGGGCATTTAATTGCGGAGCACTCCAACTCTGATTGTAAAGAATAAACTGCTCCATATTTGGCTCAGATGCCCGGGCCATATTTAGAGCGTGTATGTCTGCGTGAATCGGTGTTCGGAAGGGGCTCCCTGGGTATGGATGTGTGATGTGAGTGTTAGTGTTCCATATTAAGAAGGTGAAGTTGGCTACATCATAAATAATCCTCCCTCTATGAGCTGCATTTTTCAGTTGCAGTGATTTTCTTTATAGAGTGCGGCATGTGGAGCCAGTTGCGAGATTGATCTTGGGCGATTGACTCACTACCTTGCTCCTAAGTGAGCCAACCGCTCACCAATTACAATCTAAAATGGCGTAGGGGCTACGAGAGGTGGCATGAGCCCCCTCTCATATTTCTATCTTACGACTCTCCTCTCTATTTGCATGCGGTGGAGGGCTGCTATTCCTTCACACGCGGACTTCCCACGCAGCGTCACTCGTCACCCGGGTGGTCCGGTGACAGGGGGGTTAAGCCGACGTGTGTGAGGCAGTCGAGTGAATGCTTTGCAGACGCCGACATTGTCAAGAGACACGCCCGCTGGGGTGTGAAGTAGCGGCTGGGCTAGAGATTCCGTTACTTCGGAGAAACTTAGAGAAAACACTTTCTGGCGGGCTACCAGCGAGGCGTGGGAATGACTTGTGTACCCTGGCAGTTGTGGCGGGAAAATTCCCGCACTTTCTGCAAAATAGTAACGGTGATTGGTTTGCTCAGGGCATAGCGCCGTGACGTAGCAAAATCAGCACAGAAATTGGCGCCAAGAATCTCCATTGGTGGAATGGTAGTGCTCCGGCAATGGAGTGGAATTTCCGCCGGTTTTCGGGTTGCTGATTGGAACGTTTAACCTCGGCCACTGTCGTGGGGGAGGAAATGTTCTGTGTTCGGCCTGTACGGGTGCTCTTGTGGGAGTCGGCAGTCGCCTTTCGGTCGAGGACGTCGAAGCAACCAGCCCTCGCCTGCGGTACGCCAGATCGTGTTCTGGCAGTCAAGAAGACAGTTTTGGTAATGTATGTCCGCAGCACCGGCAGATAGGGATTTTCCTAGGTGATAATCAGAGCTCAGCAGAGCACGCCTGTTCGTCTTTTTCTAACTTTGTTCTGTCTTGAGTAGCAGCAATTACTGTTGGGTTAGCGGTGTGTCTCTCTTCAGATTTGAGTGGCAAGGAATTTGGCTCCACATACCACTTCGTCTTAAACCTCACAATCTAGTTCAGGGACAACTTCACCTTTACAGTGTTTGTATGAGTATCAAATTTGAGCCAATTTGATTTATTGTAAATGTTTGTGTTTTTGTTTATTATTTTGTGATTAGTCTTAATAAATCCTATTGTTATTTTGGACAGAACTTTCATTCTGTTAATCGATAGAGCAACCCTATCATTCCTCACTATGCTAATGAAACCTTTGTTTATTTAATTTATTTAGCAAATTAAATTATTGCAGGTGCCAAACTCTCTTCTACTCCACTGGCAGGGTTGATTAGAGTCAGTTCGCGTATTTTTTTTATCCTTGTGCAACAGCAAAAGTCGGCGTTAGAATAGGGGGGGCTTAGAGCTTGATTTATATATGTGGATTCTAGTAGAATTTAGTGATAAATACACTGCTAGCCCCGGCACCTCGCACGGAATCAGTGGTTGCCTTCAGTCCAGAGGGGGTACAACGTCATACTGATAAATGGACTGACATCGTCAAGTTCTTGTAAAACTGAGTCGATTTTGTGGCCAGTGCAATTACATCACACACCCTCTCAATCTGTTTTCTTTTCTTTTCTTTTTTTAATAGAATGATGGAGCAATTCTCAGCGCATTACGAGTGTTGCTTAAACTCAATCTCAGAAAAGAAAGCTAGCTATCTACATCGATACTAGACACTTGTTACAAAACAAGCTGCCTGTGCACCACTCCTGTCTGCAGTGACACTTGGTTCACCTGTATTCACATTTAATCCGTCAGTGGTGTGGCCTCGAATTCTAGCGCTAGTAGTGTGAGGGTGTATTACACCCAATCTAATTTCTTACTTATTCTGAATATTTTATCACCGAAATTAGTGGTTTAATCAAATGCAAGTTATTACTATATGGATTCAAATTATTGTATATTCTTAATACAGAGTGACAATAATAAATGGAATATTATTTATCAATTATTAGTCACATACCAGTTACAAATACTGAGTCATACGTTTCTAACTTGTCAACCGACGTAACGTATTCACCCACAGAGAAACGTTTCTCACAGTTATTCACAAACTGGTCAAGAACGTCTCTAAGTGGTGCGAATGTTTATGCTTCCTTCGTGTCTGCTCCAGTATTTTGGCCATTAAAACTATGACAGCATAACAGTAACTGCATCTTTGGAGGGAGACTATCAGATGCCCAAAGGTCTTCCAAATTCAACCTACTTTCCTCGTAGGTGCCTCCTAAATACAGGAGCCCACTGCCATCATTTCTTGCTTCGTTACAGATTTTAATACGTTTTCTTGTGAATACTTCTCTCTGACACTCCACGCGATTATTTGTAAACAAAACAAATTGTTCAATAATATCAGAAAATATAAAGAGACAGTAACACTCTAATGGTACAGCACATTGTTTGGTACAACCAACGACACCTAGAAGATAGGTAATAATATTGTGATACCTAGTTCTAACATTACGTCTTTGTCTCTTTATAACTATCACTGACGTCATCTTCATCGTTTTCATTTCGTTCCTACTCTTACGATGTGTCATGATCACTGTCAGTAACGGTACCCTATTCATCTCCATCCTTAGAATCAACTCGCCCCTCGTGGCCGGCCGCGGTGGTCTAGCGGTTCAGGCACTCAGTCCGGAACCGCGCGACTACTGCGGTCGCAGGTTCGAATCCTGCCTCGGCCATGGATGTGTGTGATGTCCTTAGGTTAGTTAGGTTTAAGTAGTTCTAAGTTCTAGGGGACTGATGACCACAGATGTTAAGTCCCATAGTGCTCAGAGCCATTTGAACCATCAACTCGCCCCTCATTAAGTACGTGATCAATTAGTGCTGACACTTTGCCCCCTTTTGGCCCATATCACTTTATATATAATAATATCCGCAATTAATTATACGATATATAACAATGTTTCCTATTAATTATACGATCAAATATCAAATCTTATGTAAAATACGTACACAGATGCAACGAAATGGCTACGTTGAGTTGTTCTTGTGGGATGCCAGTGGTGTGTTGGGGTTTCACAAATGCCAGTGTACTCAGACTTGTTTCAACGTCATCTCAGGAAGTCCTATTCTCAACTAAAGTCACGAAAACACACTTGTACCGCTCTACTGACATCTCGTAGCAGCTACGTGGAACCACAAAACAGTGTGCAGGCCATCTAGCTATTAACTATAGAAATTCGTCATAAGGGGTGTAATACACCCCTACACACAATTGCCAGTTTAAAAACAACCAAGTAAAATGTGTGTGCCATACTTACTGTTTGGAAATAACTTGATTGCTGAACTATTACTTCTGAAATGGCAGAAATCGGAAGATTTTGCCATTCCACTAACAATAATAATAACAATGTCGTGCCATCAATTAGTTCCTTCATTCTATGAATATTGCAAGAGCTACCTAGAACTCGAAGATGGCATTTTCGTTAGAAATTTTCGCACACTGTTATATACGTTCAATCTTACTAACGAAGGTTCATGGTGTGAATTTCGAAGTAAATGTGTTTGGTTGCAGAATGTGAGGAAGATATTCATACATTCGTTTCATATGATGTAACCTACAGTACACTGTCAAGCATGAAAACTAGTATTTGAAACAAATGTAACTTACGTAATAAGTGTTAGAGTGTAACGAAACAGTGACAACAGAAACGATCTTTTAAAAAGAATTTAGTTTCATGACAGAAACACAATCGAGTCCTTACGTTTTTATCTCTCAGATAATTGCATTTTGCTCCTCACACAGTAGTTGAGAACCACTCACCCAGACGAAGGCCGCTGAAACTTGCCCAGTTATTTTACACGATACTCAGAAGACTCTGATATTAATTTTCTATACCGCTCTCTCTGGGGGGGGGGGGGGGGGGATTTGCTTCTTTGTTATGAAATGAGTCAAGGGACACACACACATTTACGTATATACGAAAAACGAGAGCTTTCATTCTTTGTCAGATCAACCAACCATAAAAGTAGTTGGTTAATGCGCAAGGGAAGTAAAAGAATAAATGACTGGAAAACACTTTCACCAAAGGGACCACAACGCACAAGATGGGTCATGAATCTCAAGATCAACCGAACTGAAGGTATTAAAATTTTCTACCGTGTCATGGCTTGGAACGCCTAGAACATGAGTAGTGATTATAATTTCTTCTGTACTTTTATTTTAATATTGTAAACATCCCAAGCTAACGACATAATTAATTTTTTATACTGCTGGCCACCGTAAATGCAACACCCTGAAGGAAGCATCCGAATCAAGTGAAATTTACACCATGGGTTTGCAGCGATGAGATATGCAACTGATTAGAATTTCAGCGCAGACGCACATCACGCGCGCCTGTGGCGCCACCTCATAGCGCCATTTAAGGCTTGGCGATTTCGACGAGTGTACGTTCGGCACGTGTGTTTACCTTGTGGTTGTTTCACAAGACGATCAGTTATGCCTCGTAGACAACAGCGAACATCTTTTGATCAAGTATCCGAGTTCGACAGAGGAAGGATAGTGGCTTACCGAGATTGTGGATTATCATACAGAGAAATCGCTAGTCGTGTTGGACGAAACCGAACAACTGTAATGCGGATATGTGACCGTTGGATGCAGGAGGGTACGACGGACCGACGTGGTCGATCGCATTCACCTCGGTGCACCACTGCACGTGCTGATAGGCAAATTGTGCGCATGGCAGTGACGGATCGCTCAGTGACATCCCGAATCATAGCACAGCACATTGCGTCCGTAACGCATCAACCAGTGTCTGCGCGTACCATTCGACGCCGTTTACAGCAGAGTGGTCTGTCCGCAAGACGTCCATTGCTTCGTCTACCATTGACGCAGAACCACAGACGTCTCCGTCGCCAATGGTGTGATGACAGACGGATGTGGACGGCAGAATGGAATGACGCTGTCTTTCCTGACGAGGCACGCTTCTGTCTGCTGCACCACGATGGTCGGATTCGAGTGTGGAGACACCGTGGAGAGAGGATGCTGGACAGCTGCATTATGCACCGCCACACTGCTCTTGCACCGGGTATTATGGTATGGGGCGGTATTGGATATTACTCTCGCACGCCTCTAGTACACATTGCCGGTACTTTAAATAGCCGGCGCTACATATCCGAGGTGCTGGAGCCAGTTGTCCTTCCTTACCTTCAGGGCTGGGCCACAGCCATATTTCAACAGGATAATGCGCGACCACACTTGGCACGCATTGTCCAAAGGTTCTTCGTCAATAACCAGATTGAATTGCTTCCCTGGCCGGCTCACTCTCCGGATCTTTCGCCGATAGAAAACATGTGGTCCATGGTTGCTCAACGAGTGACCCAGATTACATCCCCAGCTGCCACACCAGATGATCTTTGGCAACGTGTGGAAGCTGCTTGGGCTGCTGTGCCTCAGGAACACATCCAACGTCTCTTTGACTCAATGCCGAGACGTGTGGCAGCGGTGATCTCCATCAATGGCGGCTACTCTGGCTACTGATTCTGTCAGGAACCACATGTCACAGACGTCTGTAAACGTAATCATTTGATACTTGGTCAACATGTTATCTACAAAATAAATTTTGTTATGCTACCTCTTGTCTTTCTTGGTGTTGCATTTACGGTGGCCAGCAGTGTATTTTGTTATTTGTTTTACTTCTATATGCCTGTTCATGATGTATAGGCATAATGTTACAGAAATGCAGCTCATCAGTAACAGCTGAAAATAATACGAACTATTTTTGGTCTAACAATGTTGGCCGCGCAGGGTGTGCGCAACGCAATCGAAAATCTAGACAGTGGTGTCGCTGCCCTGCCTGGATTATAGTTAGGTTTGTTCTCATCTTTACGAAAGTGCGAGGGCGTGCTGAAAAGTATTGCCTCCGAATTTTTCATGTAAAAACGCTTTAAGTTCTTTAAAGAAAACAAACGTTATCAACATTATACGTCTCTGTTCTTCATGTGTACATATTTGCAGCCTTCTCCTGCTAGAGCGTTTCGAATTGTTGGGTGCAACACGGCGGTGAGTACCGCAACTATGTCGATGAGTGAGAAACAGCCTGTTGTAATCGAGTATCGGATTTGAGAAGCTAGTCCACACATGGAGCACCTCCTTCAGCATCACAATGTCAGACCACATACGAGCGCTGCGACACCTGCAACAATTCGACGCCTTGGGTTCACTGTCGTCCATCAACCTTCACACATTTCTGCCTTGGCCCCATACGATTTTCATCTGGCTGCAAAGCTTCAAGAACACCTTCGTGAACTTCACTTTGATAGTGATGAAGCGGTGCAAAAAAGGTGAGGTTCTGCTTCCGTCAACAATGTCAAACTTTGTACTGGCGGTATCGACAAACTGGTCGCTAACTGGGAGAAATGTGTTCGTCGCCAGGGTGACTATGTTGAGAAATAAATGCGTAGACATGAAGAATAATGATGTAGAATGTCAATAAACTTTGTTTTATTTTAAAACCTTTAATATTTATTACGTTAAAAATATAGGAAGCATTAGTTTCTAACATGACCTCGTAATATTTTTTTAAAACTAATTAAAGTTCATTACAGAGTATTAGGCAGGTGGGATTACTCACAGCAGGGTTCACAGTATCTCTTTTATGTTTTCTTGTCAAAAAAACTATTCTTGTTGATGTTCGTCGTCTATTAAATCAAAGTGGTAAAGATAAATTGGTATTCTAAATTCAAATAGCAACCTTTAACAGTAATCATCTGTGCACATAATCTTCAGTTAATTTTGATTGGAATGGACAGAAAACTTCGCAACAGTACTGGCGTTAGCTGCGGTTTTGGACACAAGAAAAATTCTTAAGACTATTGCCCACACCGGTTGACTGTTCTTTCAATCATGCTACGTTTTTTACGGTCTTTTTTTGTAAATCATTGTTTAGTACATCATTTCTATTTTTTTGCTCCAACAGAAATAGAAGATGCTGTGCCCCGTCGCTTAATGGGTCAATTTTGTTCAGGTGTTTACAGGCACTGCTAGAGGGTAAATTAGTTGCGACGCACGTATGGCTCGATTTACTTCTCTCTTAGCGATAGCAGCGTATAAAATTACACCTCATATTTCTCGAGGATACCTTCAGGGCAGCCGCCACTCTACAATTTATCGGAGCACGGGGCGTGCACAGAAGGCTTAGAACGTACGGGTAAAATTAAGTTATCACACAAGAGATATGGAGAGAATTTTCGGTGCTGTGTCTTTCACAGTTCTGTTGCGGAATTTTGATTAAGATTAAAATCAATGTAACCAATATGTGTCTGAAGCTAACACCACTTACGTTCCTCGTCATTACAATATAAACTTCCGCTTGAAGAGCTAAATGTCACGGAAAAACAGCGACAGTCGTATTAAGTTAGGAATGTGTATTACCTCCGTAGGAGTCGGCCACAAAAAGAGGAAAACTTAAGTCGCGATTTATTTGCTGTCAAGACTAGAAGATATTTACGATATGAACAGGAATTCAGCTTACCAGATCTGGGCCTTTTCGTCCTTCTTTCCGATGATGTAAGCATAAGATAAAAAAGGTAAGTAATAAAATATTCTGAAAACATCAGCAGGTGGTTCAAGAACACAGTTTGTAATAAGTTTTTATAAGGCTCACTACATACAACTAAATTTGTCTTTTTGTACTCTACAAGAGAGAAAGATACACATATTAAACAACAAAGTACAGGAAGTAGACAGTGTACAGTTTTTGGGACTACAGGCAAATCACAAACTTAATTTAAAAACCCATACCCTAGAATTGATGAAGCGCCTTTGTTCATTTACGTTTGCAGTACCCTTGATTGCAGCTAATTACAACTGTATCTCATTAAAAGTGAAGAAATTGAGTTTATTCTTTATATTTCCATTCAAGTAGTCGTCTTTAAAAAGCTTAGAATTTTGATAGCTGAGCCACGAAACGTATTTTCATTACTATCTTTTGGTGTTAAGAATTTTTTATATTTTTATTTATTTGTATTGAATTCAGAAAAGTTTTTCAAATAAGTAGAGAAAAAGTTATAAGGACTGTGCTAAGAAGCAGCACCAACAAACTCTTTGAAACAACATCGAAATTTCAATTTTATGCTTTTTGTTCTCAAGGAGGATTCACCGAATATAAACTTCAAGTTGACTCATTTTAATTAGAACGATAAGTATTTACCTTACTTTTAAGAAATTATATTGAAGAAAGTATTTTCGTTTCTTCCATTGTTCTGAACATTTAAAATGTTGGAGAATGCCACAAGAACAAGGCACTTTTAGTTACCGAGAGGTTCTTCTGGAAAAAGAAAGGGGAAAAAAAGATAAAGTTGTCTAGGGGTACCGCCTTTTGCTAATAATGAAAACGTCCTGGATTCGAATCGAGTCACTGTTTAAGTCTTGAATACAGACACAGCGAAGGCGTCCGATGACTTCTGGTATAAGGAGGCCCCGCTCTGCAAACGGTCTTGTCAAAGAGGGTGGAGGAGCGTCCAGAGGTCAGCTGCATCCTCTTGCCTTTTAGATGGGAAACTGCCTCTAAAAGGCAGAAGAATCAGCAATGATCACCGCAATGAGGATGCACCCAAGGCAATGGAAACCACTGCACTGATGACACATAACGTGTAACCACAGGACATGGGCATGTACTTTGTAACTGAAAAAGTCTTACGATGGTCTCTCCATTGGCAAAAGATTCTAGATTAGTTCCCCATTCGGATCTCCAGGATCCAGGAGGTGACAATCAAGTGGAAGGCGCCTCTGAGAAACAGATGGAATAACCAAAGACGGGTAACTTTTTACGATTCGGAATTTGGAATGTCAGAAGTTTCCTAGTAGGAAAGCTCGGAAATGTGAAAATAGGAATGCAAAAGCTCACATTAGATCTAGTGGGGTGTCAGTGAAGTGAAATGAAAGAAGATAAGGATTTCTGGTGAAACGAATAATGAATAATATCAACAACAACAGAAAACGGTTTTAACAGGAGTAGGATTCGTTATGAATAGGAAAGAAGGGGAGAGAGTGAGTTACTGCGATCAGTCCAGTGAGGGTTGTTCTCATTAGAACCGACGAGAAACCAATGCCAATACCAATAGTTCTGGTGTATATAACGTCACAAACAGAAGATGAAGAGACAGGAAAAATATGTGGTAAAACTGAACAGGTATTTCAGTGCGTAAAAGAAAATAAAAATCTAATAATCGTGGAGGACTGGTACGCCGTAGTAGTGGAGGTAATAGAAAAAATAATTACCGGATAATATGGGGATGAGAGTGGGAATGAGAGAGGAGAAAGACTATTTCACCTCTACAATAAATTTCATCTAATGATAGCGAATACACTGTTTAGAAATCACAGGAGGACGTATACTTCGAAACTACCTGAATACACGCGGAGATTCCACCACAGACAGAGATTCCCAAACAGGAAATTGGATAGTAATGTCTACCCTGGAGCAGATATAAATTCAGATCGTTATCTAGTAGTGATCAAGCATAGGCTCAATTTTATGAGAATCGTCGGAAGAATCAATGTGGAAGGAAGAGGGATTTTGAACTACTGAGAAAAGATGCAGTGCATGTGAAGCTGTCTAAGTCTGTAGATTCTGCGTTAATGAATACCATAGTAGGCAGTTCATTTGAAGCGGAATGGACATCTCTAAAAAGAGTAAGCATAACAGTTGGACATACAAATATATTAGAAAAATAACTGCAGAGAAACCTTCAGTAACAGAAGAAGTACTGCTACTGAGCAACGAATGAAGGAAGCACAAAACTGCTCAGGATTTCAAAGGAGTACAGCAATATGTGATTTAGGAATGAAATAAATAGGAACTGCTGGGAAGAGGAAGCGAAATGTTTACAGGAAAAGCTGAAAGAAAAAAGAAATGATCGTCAGAAGGACAGATTCAACATACAGAAAATTCAAAACTACTTTGGGTGACATTAAAAACAATGGCTTGAAAATTAAGAATGCAAGAAGATTCCACTGTTTAACGAAGAGGAAAGCGTTGGTAATTGGAAAGAGTACGTGTGTGACATCTGCAAGATATAGGCGCTATCTGATTACGTCATAGAAGAAGAGTTGGTATGGAAGACAATGGAGATTACGCGCTTTCAAAAATAGAAAATGAAGTGTGGTGGCCCTCAACTACGTACCCTCTGACTCAGAGTTGAATTATTGAAAGTTTTGGCTGATTTCGTTATCTATGGGATACGTAGTTGATGCATTACAAGCCAAATACTGCTGGGTCTACTGTATACTGTGAATATACACATGAATCGAATGGTCGAAGGTTCCTATTGCTCGGCAATTGCGAATTTTCAATGTGACATAGAAATTTATAATTGAAAGATTGCAATTAAATAAAATCTGCAGGTAGTATTTTTAACGACTTAGTAGTAGAAGTACCTTTAAGAATGCCATTTATTACTGTAAAGCCCTTGTTGGTGTCGATGGTCCAGCAATTTAATAAAATATAAGTTTAATAACAAGCAAACAATAGATTCCTACGTCACGTAATTAGTTACGAATAACAACATAGCTGGTGAGATATTCACATCTAAATGCATACTACGTCTTCACTGCAGAAGCCACGGAAATCTCACTAGTGCACAAGTCCGCACTACGAAATATTTCTATCTGCCGCGACCACATGCAAACTGCTCCACTCTCCACGTAGTTCCTGCGACCGACCGTCGCTGCTTCCCGTCCAGCACTCCTCGTCCTGTCCAGCACTCCACCCCCACTTACATGCTGTCTCCCAATTCACGAGCGCTGTGACTGGATAGAAAACTCCCGCCATCTCTTCAAGCCAATGTACACCCACAAACATATTGAAACACATACGAAATACTGGATTTATATTTAAATAACTTGACATAAAATAAATATTCCTATGTATGGACCATAAACACGCTCTAACACACATTATTAAATACATAAACAAATCAAATAAACACATATCAAAGTAACAGAAACAAAAGGTAGGCCAGTAGCCTAATGTCTCTGTACTTTCTAAAACACAGTAAATATTTAACTAGTTTCTTCATGAATAGTATATATCGGATATAAACAAAGACATAGACGAATAAATATATATTTATAAGCATGCTACTACCGTTTTTCGTGTAACTGTGGAGTACTTATGGCCTGACGTGATCAATAGTAATCGGCCACTTTGACCTCCAATAACTCATGTACTATTCAGGTTACATGCCTGTAGTTCATACCAATTTAGGTATACACTGATAGCTTTCTAAAGACACGTCGACCGACGCAATCGGACGAACCGTTTAGATTTTGGAAATTCGTTGCTGGGTGTTACTTGTATAATTTACAGTCAGTTGCTAAACTTTAAATTAATAAAGATATTGAAAATCTAATCAAAATATCCACGGGTGTACTGCCGGTCTACAGTGTCCAACGGGCACAATATTTCGGCGATCATACATGTCGCCATCATCAGGTGAACTGACGGACTGAGCTTCTGTGAACGTGCCGGCACGGATCTCCGTGCCGGCACGTTCACAGAAGCTCAGTCCGTCAGTTCACCTGATGATGGCGACATGTATGATCGCCGAAATATTGTGCCCGTTGGACACTGTAGACCCGCAGTACACCCGTGTATATATTGATTATCAAATACGCCGGGAGACGCTCAAGAATCACATATTGAAAATCTGATTACACCATCAGAATCCTCGTGCAAATAATGGTAATACACATGATTCTTTTTAAGGTATCATAATTCCACTGGCCATTATTAATTTCTACATGAGCTGTGAAGTGTGTGCTATGATGGTTTCACAAAGTCCGCGTCGTTGGCATTCCCGACATACACATCTCCTTCATCGACACATAGCACAGTCCTCGACACCGCGTCAACGTGGGACTCGCAGCCACGCGGTCGGCCTGGACCACACACTGGGGCTACCCCTCTTGCCCCGGCTAACGTTCGGCACGACGCGGCTGCCGACGAGCTGCAGCCCGCCGGGACGCCCCCGTAGGGCCACGCCAACTCCGAATAATTTCAGGGCGCCACAACTTGCCCGTTACCTCACAAGATCCAGAGCTGGAGTCAGAGTTTAACCAAGATATGAAAGACTTCAGATTAAATGAGGCAGAAGGTATGGATAGCATTCCCTCTAAATTTCTAAAATCGTTGTGGGAACTGACAACCAAACGACTATTCCAAATTGGTTTGTAAAATCTATAAGACTGATGATACACCATCAGACTGCCAGAACAATATCATTCACATAATCCCGAAGATAGGAACGGCAGATAAGAGTGAGAACTACCCTACAAAAAACTTAATAATACATACATCAAAACTGCTGACAAGAATAATATACCGAAGGAATCTGAGCATCAGTTTAGCTTCCAGAAAGGTAAAGTCACCAGAGATGCAATACTGAAGTTGCGTTTGATAACGGAACCAAGACTTATGAAAGATCAAGACATGTTCATAGAATTTATCGACATAAGAAAGACGTTCGACAGTGTAAATTGGTGCAAACTATTAGGAATTTTCAGGAAAATAAATGTGTGCTATAGGTAAAAACGGGAAATATACAATACAAACAAAACCAAGAGCGAGCAATAACAATGGAAGACCAAGAACAAAGTCATCGAATTAAAAAGGATGTGAGCCAGGAGTAGAGTCTTTCACCACTATTGTTCAACCTATACGTCGAAGAAGTTGGTGAAAGCAGTTAGAAACATGCTAAGAAACTGTAAGAATTAAGTTAAAAGGATTAAAAACTGTATTTTGGTGGCTGTACAGGTAGAGACATAAAAGCCAATAAATAAAAAAAAGAGTCTGTGACAGAACTAAAAGAAAATTCAGGAGTGAGAACAGGTATCCGTTTTTGGCAGGGAATACTACTTAGTACCCTCGTGCAACCATAATACGTTCTCAGTTGGAGTGCAAGGTGATGGAAATGTTTTAACATCACTTTTACGCCAGACAACAGAACAAATAATTGAACTTTCTCCCCGTTCCTGCCTCCAATTCTGACAAAACAGATTAGGACACGTGTAGCAACGAACAAAATATGTCAGATTGAATATAATACGAAATCTCTAATAATGGTAGCGGTTTACATATGAACAAAACTTAGCTCACACTTCAGAGGGCCGGCCGAAGTGGCCGTGCGGTTCTCGGCGCTGCAGTCAGGAACCGCGAGACCGCTACGGTCGCAGGTTCGAATCCTGCCTCGGGCATGGATGTGTGTGTCGTCCTTAGGTTAGTTAGGTTTACCTAGTTTTCAGTTCTAGGGGACTAATGACCTCAGAAGTTGAGTCCCATAGTGCTCAGAGCCATTTCAACCATTTTGAACTTCAGTGGGAAGCTCTTTTAATGGTTACCACAACGAAACTCACTTTCGAAATCTGGCACAAAATACAAAGATGTTCTGGTCTTATGTAAAGTGCCGACAACAGCAGCACTAAAGCGAAGTTTCTGAACACGTTTTTCCGCAACTCATTCACCAAAGATTGTAAGCGTGCTACTATTTAGCAGAATAGACTACTAATGCAGTCAGTATCTCTGGACCCCGATTTAATAATTCTATGTCTTGTTACAAACAAGTTAACGACTTAGTAAACAATTTCCTCACTTTGACTGACGCTGAAATGGAATAAGAAGAAAAAGATATAGCAAGAACCAAAGATTAGCACAAAAGACCTAGCTTGTACAGTTGAACATTAATTACTGTGAAAATCACTCGTAAGATTAGATTAGAGATTAGATTAGATTAGATTAATACTAGTTCCATGGATCATGAATACGATATTTCGTAATGATGTGGAACGAGTCGAATTTTCCAATACATGACATAATTAGGTTAATTTAACAACATACTTAAGTTAATATAACAACTTTATTTTTTTGTGTTTTGTTTTTCATTATTTTTTATTTTTATTTTTTTAATATTTTTTTCTTTTTTTTCTTAATTTATATCTAAAAATTCCTCTATGGAGTAGAAGGAGTTGTCATTCAGAAATTCTTTTAATTTCTTCTTAAATACTTGTTGGTTATCTGTCAGACTTTTGATACTATTTGGTAAGTGACCAAAGACTTTAGTGCCAGTATAATTCACCCCTTTCTGTGCCAAAGTTAGATTTAATCTTGAATAGTGAAGATCATCCTTTCTCCTAGTATTGTAGTTATGCACACTGCTATTACTTTTGAATTGGGTTTGGTTGTTAATAACAAATTTCATAAGAGAGTATATATACTGAGAAGCTACTGTGAATATCCCTAGATCCTTAAATAAATGTCTGCAGGATGATCTTGGGTGGACTCCAGCTATTATTCTGATTACACGCTTTTGTGCAATAAATACTTTATTCCTCAGTGATGAATTACCCCAAAATATGATGCCATATGAAAGCAATGAGTGAAAATAGGCGTAGTAAGCTAATTTACTAAGATGTTTATCACCAAAATTTGCAATGACCCTTATTGCATAAGTAGCTGAACTCAAACGTTTCAGCAGATCATCAATGTGTTTCTTCCAATTTAATCTCTCATCAATGGACACACCTAAAAATTTGGAATATTCTACCTTAGCTATATGCTTCTGATTAAGGTCTATATTTATTAATGGCGTCATACCATTCACTGTACGGAACTGTATGTACTGTGTCTTATCAAAATTCAGTGAGAGTCCGTTTACAAGGAACCACTTAGTAATTTTCTGAAAGACAGTATTGACAATTTCATCAGTTAATTCTTGTTTGTCAGGTGTGATTACTATACTTGTATCATCAGCAAAGAGAACTAACTTTGCCTCTTCATGAATATAGAATGGCAAGTCATTAATATATAATAAGAACAACAAAGGACCCAAGACTGACCCTTGTGGAACCCCATTCTTGATAGTTCCCCAGTTTGAGGAATGTGCTGATCTTTGCATGTTACGAGAACTACTTATTTCAACTTTCTGCACTCTTCCAGTTAGGTACGAATTAAACCATTTGTGCACTGTCCCACTCATGCCACAATACTTGAGCTTGTCTAGCAGAATTTCATGATTTACACAATCAAAAGCCTTTGAGAGATCACAAAAAATCCCAATGGGTGGTGTTCGGCTATTCAGATCATTCAAAATTTTACTGGTGAAAGCATATATGGCATTTTCTGTTGAAAAACCTTTCTGAAAACCAAACTGACATTTTGTTAGTACTTCATTTTTACAGATATGTGAAGCTACTCTTGAATACATTACTTTCTCAAAAAGTTTGGATAAAGCTGTTAGAAGGGAGATTGGACGGTAATTGTTGACATCAGATCTATCCCCCTTTTTATGCAAAGGTATAACAATAGCATATTTCAGTCTATCAGGGAAAATGCCCTGTTCCAGAGAGCTATTACACAGGTGGCTGAGAATCTTACTTATCTGTTGAGAACAAGCTTTTAGTATTTTGCTGGAAATGCCATCAATTCCATGTGAGTTTTTGCTTTTAAGCAAGTTTATTATTTTCCTAATTTCAAAGGGAGAAGTGGGTGAGATTTCAATTGTATCAAATTGCATAGGTATGGCCTCTTCCATTAACAGCCTAGCATCTTCTAATGAACACCTGGATCCTACTATATCCACAACATTTAGAAAATGATTATTAAAAATATTTTCAACTTCTGACTTTTTGTTCGTAAAGTTTTCATTCAATTTGATGGTAATACTGTCTTCCTCTGCTCTTGGTTGACCTGTTTCTCTTTTAATAATATTCCAAATTGTTTTAATTTTATTATCAGAGTTGCTGATTTCAGACATGATACACATACTCCTGGATTTTTTAACAACTTTTCTTAATATAACACAGTAGTTTTTATAATTTTTGATAGTTTCTGGGTCACTACTCTTTCTTGCTGTCAGATACATTTCCCTTTTGCGGTTACAAGATATTTTTATACCCTTAGTAAGCCATGGTTTCTTACAAGGTTTCTTACGAGTATATTTAACTATTTTCTTGGGGAAGCAGTTTTCAAATGCATTTACAAAAATGTCATGAAATAAATTATATTTTAAATTGGCATCAGGTTCACGGTACACCTCATCCCAGTCTAACTGCTGTAGGCTTTCCCTGAAATTTGCAATTGTTAAATCGTTGACTGAACGTACCACTTTGGAGGACTGTTTAGTATTGCTGAATGGAGCTATGTCATATATTGTAACTAGCTGTGCACCATGATCAGAAAGACCATTCTCAACAGGCTGAGCATTTATCTGGTTAAACTTATCTTGGTCTATAAAGAAGTTATCTATCAGTGAGCTGCTATCCTTTACCACCCGAGTAGGAAAATCAATAACGGGTGTCAAATTGAAAGAACCGAGTAATACTTCAAGGTCATTTTTCCTATTACCCTCTTTCAGAGAATCTACATTGAAGTCCCCACAAATAATAATTTGCTTCCCCCTGTCTGACAGATAGCACAACAAGGAGTCCAAATTTTTCAGAAATAGATGAAAATTTCCTGATGGGGACCTATATACAGTTACAATTATAAATGTGCCTTTATTTAATTTAAGCTCACAGGCACATGCTTCTATATGTTTCTCTACACAAAACTTTTTTGTTTCTATACTTTTTGCACAATGATAAGTTTTGACATATATGGCAACTCCTCCTTTCTCCATATTTTCTCTCATTACATGTGCAGAGAGCTTATATCCACTTACATTTACCTTATCCATATCAGTAACAATGTGATGCTCAGACAGGCATAGTATATCTATTTCATTCTCAGCTTCTAAATCTTCTAAACAAACCAGAAGCTCATCTACTTTATTCTTTAAACTCCCAATATTTTGATGAAATATACTTACATTATTTTTAATTATACCTTTATGAGAACCTTTCCTTATTCTAACATTTGCAGTACTCTCCTGTCTGAGTTTCGCATTGTGCTTAGGCCTAGTTCCTATACCAGTGGTCACACGGTGTTCAGAGAGGCAGATTATGTCAACTGGGTTGGGTGACTTTAATTCATCAATGCAATTACCTAGGACTGAGCTACAACTTGGTGGAAATAAAATTTCTGGTGATTGGTGAAAATTTATAATTGATAGCTGTGATTGGTGATCCAATGTGCTAGAATTGTGCTGTTTAATTTCTTTCCTAAACTGAAGATTTGTTTCAATCCTGACCTCTCGTAGAACTTGACATCTTTCTGTCTTACCTATCCTAAAAAAGGTGCTGCTCCAACACCTGTAACCACTGGTATTTTACCATTCATGGCAGTGCCTCCCCCCCTTAAATTTCCTGCTATTACCCCAGCCAGTTTCCCCTTCCCTTTCCTGTTGAGATGTAGGCCGTGCCTGGTATAGTCCCACCTACTGAGATAATCAACAGGAACCACACCAATATGAGCCCCCGCACCCGACCCAAGCAGCCGTTCCAACTCCAAATTAACTCTCCCAACAGAAGAGTCCAAATGAGGCCGGTCATGACGTCTCAGGACAGATACAAATTCAACATTGGTGTGTCTCGATGCCGACGCAATCTTTACCAGGTCACACTCTATACTGTACCCAGGATCTCTGTCAATGCTGTTCCCTGGCCCTCCCACAATAACCACGGTGTCTTCCCTGGTAAATCCTTTACAGAGTGAACCTAAATCCTCTGTCACCTGATCCAGACTAGCACTTGGTTTGAAAAAATTTGTGACCTGGTATTCTGGTCCTAATTCCTCCTGCAGAAGTTGGCCTACACCTCTGGCATGAGAACTGCCTAACAACAAAACTTTCTTCCTTTTCGATAACTTTCCTACATTCTTTTTCAATTTCCTATTGAAAGTTTGTTGTGTCCTGTCTACACCTACCTCTGCTTGAGGCTCATCAGTTTCTAACTGAAGCAACAGGTCAAACTTATTTTTGACATTCACCACAAAACTGTCAGACTTAGTTCTAGGCCTGTTCCTTCTGCTACCTGTTGCCACTTCCCACCTCTCTTTGCCCTTCTCCCTCCTTAACCTGTCCAGATCTTCCCTAGCCTGATCTAGCTCAGCCTGAAGGGCAGCAATTTTCCCCTCCTGTTCCACTATCTTCCTATCTCTGCTGCAAATCCTACACAACCACTGATGAGCCTGATCCACTTTCCCAACACCCACGCCACTGCAGTCCCCCCAGTGAAAAAAACTACTACATCCATCACACCAAACCCCGGAACTAACAATTCTACGGCAAGTCAGGCACTTCTCACTCATGGCAAAAATAATACTTTAGCTAGAATAAATCAATTAAATTACCGAAAATCAAAAAAGACGTTACAAGAATTAAGCCTATTCACAAATGTATATAAGCAAGTTTCTGATTTAAAATTCCGCTGTTTTTCTGAGATCTGTATTAAAACAATGAAGGTATACGCTATTTATTATATATTTCACTCGATGGAATGAAAAAAAGGACAATTAAACGAGATACTTTAACTTTGATTCTCCAAAAACGTTACGAGAATTAGGCCTATAAACAAATGTATATAGGCAAGTTTCTGATATAAAGTTACGCTGTTTTTCTGAAATCTGTATTAAAACAATGAAGTTATACGCTATTTGCGGTAGTTTACTTATTTGGTACCGAGAAACTAGTTAAATTACCGTGAAACAAGAAACAAACACGTTTACAAAATTTAAGCCTAAGCGCGACTTCGCGAAGTTACGATCTTTTTGTGTTTTCTGAAAAGATACGCAAAGAAAAGTGAAACCTTTAATGGCAAGACTAAACGATACACTAATGCACGTATTTAATTTGTTGTCGGCGTTAAACTAAATTATATTACTGTCTAAATTACTTATCTTTCTGGAAATGGTTTCTGGCGTCACTTACTCGGCGGCCATCTTTGTCCTTGTAAGATGGAGTGGAAATTATAAATATGTAATAGTGAGCAACTTATAGCTGAAATACTGTGAAACGGGGATTTCGGCCCTGATTTGTAATCACTTTATTTCGGTACGAAAACGACTAATTGCCGATAGTACTTCTCAAAGTTATTTTAATAATGACGTGTTTCGAAGGAAATGAATATACAAGAAGCAGTACGGAATACAGAAGACGATAATGCAATGTGTTATATAACTTATTTCGTGGAACATGCATATAGCCCGTAGAAAGTCAGTCACAGCAATTCTGTCTTCAGTTAGTGACGGGAAAACGTACCTTCTTAACCGATACAGTTTGTGCCAAAAAAGGGGTATTTATTGCTATTAATGTAGGGAACATACATGAAATCCATATTACCTCACCACTTTCATCACATGCAATCTCTAGTGGACAAAAGTAGAAGTATCTCTTGAATCTATGTATTACGGGTAATTCTAAAATATTTCTGTTAGGTGATGACACTAGCTTGGTAGTGATGGATGTCGTGTGCAACATTCGCTCTGTTTAAAATAGTGCAGTTCAAGATAGTCGTTCATGGCTTATAGAAAATAAACTGACGCTAAATCACAGTAAGGCTCGTTTTTACAGTTTCTAACACACTATTCAACAAAATCCGACGTTTCAATTTCACAAAATGGGCATACGATTACAGATAGATAGTAAACTGTCGTGGAAAACCCACGTTCAAGATCTTGTTCAAAGACTTGATGTTGCCATTTTCACTATTCGAACGGCAACTGAAGTAAGTGATCGTTCTATACGGAAGTTAGTCTTCTTGCCATTTTCTCATTCACTTATGTTGTATGGTATTATATTTTGGGATAACTCTTCCCATTCTAAAATGATTTTTTGACTCAGGAACGGGCAGTTCGGGCAATAAGTGGTGGAAGTTCGTGAAACTCTTCTCGACCCCTGTTAACTGATCTGGATGTTTTGACATGGCCTCATATATATATATATATATATATATATATATATATATATATATATATATATATATATATATATATACCTCACTGTCGTTTCTTGTTAACAATATCAGATTATTCCCATGAATTAGCAACTTTCACTCAGTTAATACTAGGCAGAAATCCAAACTGCATTTGGATCGTATTTCCGTAACTCCTGTGATGAAAGGTGTGCAGTATACGGCTGCATTGACTTTCAATAAGCTACCACAAGAATTGAAAAATTTTAGCAGTAATCCAATCGAAACTGAAGAGTGTCCTCATGGGTCACTCCTATTCTGCTGAGACGTTCCTTGAAAATTTTAACTGATTCTTAGGTTATATTGTTGATTGTGTTTACTTAAACTTATGGCTTGAGTTTTTTGGACTCAAACATTTTATTTTACAGTATTTATTATTACTTTTATGTTGTAACTTCATGTACTGACACATTCAATAACCTTGGAGGTTTGGTCCTCAATTTGGTCGTATGGAACTAGACGTACAAATAAAAATAAATAAGGTGTGTGTACAAGATGGCTTGGAACAAAAGCTGCATCAGAAATAAGCTGCTCCAGAAATACAGGGTGATTCAAAAAGAATACCACAACTTTAAAAATGTGTATTTAATGAAAGAAACATAATATAACCTTCTGTTATACATCATTACAAAGAGTATTTAAAAAGGTTTTTTTTTCACTCAAAAACAAGTTCAGAGATGTTCAATATGGCCCCCTCTAGACACTCGAGCAATATCAACCCGATACTCCAACTCGTTCCACACTCTCTGTAGCATATCAGGCGTAACAGTTTGGATAGCTGCTGTTATTTCTCGTTTCAAATCATCAATTGTGGCTGGGAGAGGTGGCCGAAACACCATATCCTTAACATACCCCCATAAGAAAAAATCGCAGGGGGTAAGATCAGGGCTTCTTGGAGGCCAGTGATGAAGTGCTCTGTCACGGGCTGCCTGGCGGCCGATCCATCGCCTCGGGTAGTTGACGTTCAGGTAGTTACGGACAGATAAGTGCCAATGTGGTGGCGCTCCATCCTGCTGAAATATGAATTGTTGTGCTTCTTGTTCGAGCTGAGGGAACAGCCAATTCTCTAACATCGCCAGATACTGTAGTCCAGTTACAGTAGCACCTTCGAAGAAAAAGGGACCAAAAACTTTATTGGCTGAAATGGCACAGAAAACGTTCACCTTAGGCGAGTCACGTTCATACTGAGTTGTTTCCCGCGGATTCTCAGTGCCCCATATACAGACATTGTGACGGTTGACTTTCCCGTTAGTGTGGAAAGTTGCTTCATCACTAAACACAATCTTTGAAACGAAAGATTCATCTGTTTCCATTTGAGCAAGGATAAAATCACGGAAATCGATTCTTTTAATCTTATCAGCTGCAGACAGTGCTTGAACCAATTTCAGACGATAAGGTTTCATAACTAACCTTTTTCGTAGGAGTCTCCATACAGTTGATTGTGGAATTTGCAGCTCTCTGCTAGCTTTCTGTTGAGCGGTCGCCATCTTAGCATCAACTGACGCTGACGCCTAGTCAACAGCGCCTCAAGCGAACAAATGTACAACTAAATGAAACTTTATAGCTCCCTTAATTCGCCGACAGATAGTGCTTAGCTCTGCCTTTTGTCGTTGCAGAGTTTTAAATTCCTAAAGTTGTGGTATTCTTTTTGAATCACCCTGTATTAGTAAATAGTCGACAAATGACTTACGAAGGTAGAAAGGAGTAACAACAAATGCAAGTAAATGACTTACATAGACATCGAATTAAGTAATCAAATAACATAAGCCACTTCATTTTCGAGATAGACTTGTAAGTCTTTCCTCAGGCCACTAGGAGCGGTGGGGGGGGGGGGGGGGGCGGCGGCCGTATCGGTAGAGGCCGACGCCCCGTCCTGCTCTCCCAGTGGCGTCATTGGATGCGCTAGGGAGCGGCGTGAGATATGCTCATCGCTGTCCCGGCCGTTGTCAGTAATTTTGACTTGGAGCCGCTGCTAATAGATCAAGTAGGTATTCAGCTGGTTTCACGAGATACCAGCACTAGAATAACGTAACCTGTGCGTAGACTTCTGGTGTCACACACCCCCGGGAACAACGAATTGCCGATTCTATGTAAGACATAATCGCTGCTGCATTGCATCCTAAATATGTACCAGCACGCCGTTCAGCAGTTGCTCATAATGTTTTGGCTCGTAAGTGTCTATACATGCCATAATTCCGGCATCCTTTGTTTCGATTCCCTCCTCACCATATTTCCGCTAACTATTTAGTTTATTGTCGGTTTTTTCTATATATAGTAATCATATTCACATTCGACAGACATTAATAGCGTCACATCAATCAAAACGCGAGGTAAGCGTTTATCATGTACATACACTACTGGCCATTAAAATTGCTACACCAAGAAGAAATGCAGATGACAAATGGGTATTCATTGGACAAATATATTATACTAGAACTGACATGTGATTAGATTTTCACGCAATCTGGGTGCATAGATCCTGAGAAATCAGTACCCAGAACAACCACCTCTGGCCGTAATAATGGCCTTGACACGCCTGGGCATTGAGTCAAACAGAGCTTGGATGGCGTGTACATGTACAGCTGCCCATGCAGCTTCAACACGATACCACAGTTCATCAAGAGTAGTGATTGGCGTAATGTGACGAGCCAGTTGCTCGACCACCATTGACCAGACGTTTTCAATTGGTGAGAGATCTGGAGATTGTGCTGACCAGGGCAGCAATCGAACATTTACTGTACCCAGAAAGGCCCGTACAAGACCTGGAACATGCGGTCGTGTGTTATCCTGCTGAAATGCAGGGTTTCGCAGGGATCGAATGAAGGGTAGAGCCACGGGTCGTAACACATCTGAAATGTAACGTCCACTGTTCAAAGTACCTTCAATGCGAACAAGAGGTGGCCGAGACGTGTAACCAATGGCACCCCATACCATGACGCCGGGTGATACGCCAGTAAGGCGATGACGAATACACGCTTCCAATGTGCGTTCACCGCAATGTCGCCAAACACGGATGCGACCATCATGATGCTGTAAACAGAACCTGGATTCATTCGAAAAAATGACGTTTTGCCATTCGTGCACCCAGGTTCGTCGTGGAGTACACCATCGCAGGCGCTCCTGTGTGTGATGCAGCGTCAAGGATAACCGCAGCCACGGTCTCCGAGCTGATAGTCCATGCTGCTGCAAACGTCGTCGAACTGTTCGTGCAGACGGTTGTTGTCTTGCAAACGTCCCCATCTGTTGATGCCTGTCATCTCGACTATTAGTGATACGAGGCCGTTGGCATCCAGCACGGCGTTCCGTATTACCCTCCTGAACCCACCGATTCCATATTCTGCTAACAGTCATTGGATCTCGACCAAAGCGAGCAGCAATGTCGCGATACGATAAACCGCAATAGCGATAGGCTACAATCCGACCTTTATCAAAGTCGGAAACGTGATGGTACGCATTTCTCCTCCTTACACGAGGCATCACAACAACGTTTCACCGGGCAATGCTGAACAACTGCTGTTTGTGTATGCGAAATCGGTTGGAAACTTTCCTCATGTCAGCCCGTTGTAGGTGTCGCCACCGGGGCCAAACTTATGTGAATGCCCTGAAAAGCTAATCATTTGCATATCACAGCATCTTCTTCCAGTCGGTTAAATTTTGCGTCTGTATCATGTCATCTGCGTCGTGTAGCAGTATTAATGGCCAGTAGTGTGTTATACAAGTACTACAGTCAGGCAGCGTTTCTCTGGACAAAATATCCACCACACAAACTTCAGGTAGATTCTGCATGTGTGACGGTGAGTCACACAGAGCAGTGGAAATACAGTGTTTCCAAGACGGGACCATCCGCTCGCCGGCTGTGATTTGTTTCTTGTTGCATTGTTCTGAACCTTTGCCGGTTTCCCACAAGGATGAAAACAACGGCTCGCACGTCGTGCAGCAGCAGGTGCAGCGGCTGCGGCTGCGGCGGCGGCCCGACAGGCGGCAGCGTCGGCGCCGGGCGCCGCTCGCCGTAGCGGGCTGGACTCGGCGGCAGGCGGGCCTTCTGTCTGGGGAACCCGACACCGCGCCAGCGCCGGGCCGCGGCTGACAGCGCGCGGCACAGCCGCCCCGGGCGACGCCGACTGCCTTCTGCCTCTCCTGCTGCGGCAGCCTAGGCGAACACGTCAGACTATCCCCTTTGGACATTTTGTATGTGCCACACACGGTTACACTAATTTTCAAAATAATAAATGCAACGAGAACAAAATTATCTACATTTAAGTTTTATAATATACTAGATGATCACAGCCTGACGTTCCAGTAGCGCAGTCTGGGTAAATGGAGAAGAAAGAAAAGAGAGATCAGACATTTTTAATATGTGTGAGAATTTCATTTAAGTCCTAATCTCTTTCTCTCCCCTGCCTCTGTACGTTTTCTCCTCCACCTCTCTTTACCCATTTCCTCCTCCTTTCTCCTTTTTCTGCCCATCACCTCCACCCCGCTCTCTCCGTCCATCTTCTCTTCCGCACTCTGTCTCCCCTCTCTCTGTTCATCATCTCCTCTCCCCTCTGTCTGTGTTCTCTTCCACACTCTATCTCCTCCTGCCCTTTCTCTACACCCCTGTCCTGTCCATCTCCTCCTTTCCGCTTTCTGTGTCCACTTCCGTCCACCGGTCCCCTTTCTCCTCTCTTGTTTACTGTTGATGCAAATTCAGATTCTATAATGGGATTCTAATCATAGACCGATAGACCATAAATGCAACTTTCCTGTTTTCTAATGACGTTTCACTACTACATACTTCATACACAGGGTGGTCCATTGATATTCACCGGGCCAAATATCTCACGAAATAAGCATCAAGATACTACAAAGAACGAAACTCGTCTAGCTCGAAGGGGGAAAGCAGATGGCGCTATGGTTGGCCCGCTAGATGGTCAAACGGATATCAACTGCGTTTTTCTAAATAGGAAACCCCATTGTTTATTACACGTTCGTGTAGTACGTAAATAAATATGAATGTTTTAGTTGGACCAATTTTTTCGGTATGTGGTAGATGGCGCTGTAATTGTAACAAACATTTTATTTCGGTTGATCCACTGTGATACATGTACCTTTGTGAACTTATCATCTCTGAGAACGAATGCTGTTACAGCCTGATTACCTGTAAATACCACATTAATGCAAGAAATGGTGGAAATGATGTCCGTCAACCTCAATGAATTTGGCAATACGTGTAACAACATTCCTCTCAACAGCGAGTAGTTTGCCTTCCGTAATGTACGCACATGCATTGACAATGCACTGACGCATGTTGTCAGGCGTCGACGGTGGATCACGATAGCAAATATCCTTCAACTTTCTCCTCAGAAAGAAATCCGGGGGAATCCTGCCTCGGGCATGGATGTGTGTGATGTCCTTAGGTTAGTTATCTTTAAGTAGTTCTAAGTTCTAGGGGACTGATGACCTCAGAAGTTAAGTCCCATAGAGCCATTTGAACCATTTTTGTCACGAGAGGCAGGGAGTAGGCAGGGAGTACTGTGTTGTCAGTAGAGAAGCAGCAATAGCAGGATGGGTGGTTCAGGAGAGCTCAACGACTTCTAACGGGACTAGTCATTGGATTCAACCAAGTAACAAATCCATTAGAGACATTTCAACCCTTTTAAAGCTGTTAATGATTTTTTCTTCTAAGACTGCAGAGATCGACTATTCGTGGTGTGATAGTGATTCGGATATATTAAGGAATAACTCTTCGTACATCTTCACCTAAGGACATCACACACACCTATGCCCGAGGCAGGATTCGAACCTGCGACCGTAGCGGTCGCGCGGTTCCAGACTTTAGCGCCTGGAACCGCTTGGCCACCCCGGCAGGCCTCTCGTGACATCTAGAGGTCAATTCCGCAACACATGGGGGTGTCTGGATATTTTTGATCAGACAGTTTTCTGTACAAATGCTGCCTTCAGTCAGAATTGATAGTTGAATATTTGTTTTTTTTTAATTCACCGCACGACCAGAAAAATTATGAACTTACATGGGAACAAGCTGCTCCTTCGGAGTTTTACTGTCTATGTATGTAGCCTTGAGTTCCAACAAGCAGAGGACACAAATGTTTGCATTCTTAGCGGCTCTTTGGACTTTTTCAGTTGACGAGTTACTGCAAAACGTTTTCAGATCATCTCATGATAACTTGGGAAAAAGTTGAACCATCTGCTCCCCCCCCCCCCCCCCCCGCTCTCTCACTCCATCTGCTCAATACACCCTCTCTATACATCCGCCCCTCCCCCCTCTCTCTGTCCATTTGCTCCTCTCCCCTCTGTCCATCTGCTCGTTTGCCATCTGCCCATCTCATCCTCCCATATTCGTCAATCTCCTCCTCCGACTCTACCTCCTCCTCACACGCTCTATTTCCACCTCCTCCTCGTCCTCCCTCTGTTCATCTCCACCTCCTCCTCTTATCTGCCCTTCCTCTCCATCTCCCTCTCTCTGTCTGTCTCCCCCCCCCCCATTTTGTCCATCTGTTCATCTTTTCCTTCTCTATCCACATCTTCCTCATCCCTTCTCCCTCCATCTCCTTCTCTACCCTAACGGTGTGCATCTCATGCCTTTCTCTCCATACCCCCTACCCCTGTTCAGTCCATCTCCTCCTCCCCCCTATCTTTGCCCATCTGCTCCATTCGCCTCTCTGTATGTCCCTTTTCTCCTACTCCCTTCTGTCTCCACGTTACCACCTGTATCCTGGTTGGAGGTTCGTGAGGTGGTTTTACCCATGGCTTTGCCCATGTCCTCAAAGACACATATACTACACATACCTTTCACAAATTTCAAACATACTGCATCTGTACACATAGTTCATCTGTATCTCTAGCGAATTTCGCACTGCAATTTCATTTTCACGCAGCTCACTGTTTATGACGTCATATCTCCTAAACTATGTGCCGTACTGTGGTATGATTTTACATCTATATTAAGAAGTATATTCGAATAGCTGTGCAGTATGTGTCGTGAATACAGTATGTAGTAAAGAAGTAACAAATTATAACGTCATGCCAGAGGCGGCAGTTTTACTTCACAACAGCAAATGTGTAGTAAGCGATAAACTTTTTTCCTTTCATAATTTTGTGGGGATTCTAAGCGAGAAAATTTTTCGTGAAGGTTTTAAATTATGTGTAAAGTTTGTTGCAAGTCACTAAGTGCTCACATTGTTACATATTAAATGAATGAAGCTGGGCATTCGCACTTCATTGGCTACACTTCATTCTTACCCCCACCACCCTCTCTTTGCTAGGATATGTATATCGATTCTTTCCAGACAGTAAGTGATGTGTGTACCAAGTGTGAATGAAATCGGTCCAGTAGTTTAGAAGGAGATGTGGAATATACATACATAAAAAAAAACGTTTTGCATCACCCCCGTTCCCAGAACACCTGAAGATATACGTTGACTATGGATATTGTATCACAGACACAGTCCCTTTGACTGTTCAGAGATGTCACTAAATCCGCCCAAAGATGTAAACAACCATGCATGGTTCAAATGGCTCTGAGCACTATGGGACTTAACATCTATGGTCATCATTTCCCTTGCGGTAGCGTTCACGCTTCCCACGCCCGGGTTCCCGGGTTCGATTCCCGGCGGGGTCAGGGATTTTCTCTGCCTCGTGATGGCTGGGTGTTGTGTGCTGTCCTTTGGTTAGTTAGGTTTAAGTAGTTCTAAGTTCTAGGGGACTTATGACCACAGCAGTTGAGTCCCATAGTGCTCAGAGCCATTTGAACCATTTGAACCTTCAGTCCCCTAGAACTTAGAACTACTTAAACCTAACTAACCTAAGGACAGCACACAACACCCAGTCAAACCATGCATGAGCAGCTCATTCTAGACGGAGGAAGCCGACAACCGATCAGTTCCAGTCAAGCCGGAGGTAGAGGCAGAGCGGTTCTAGGTGCTTGAGTCTGGAACCGCGCGACCGCTACGGTCGCAGGTTCGAATTCTGCTTCCATCAGGAAGGAGGTACACGGTTCATGTTGTCTGTAGTTCAACCATGCCTAGACCGTCAGTACCGCATTTCGATTGCTTCCGCATTGTTACCTTGCGCCAGGAAGGGCTCTCAACAAGGGAAGTGTCCAGGCGTCTTGGAGTGAAGCAAAGTGATGTTCGGAAATGGAGGAGATACAGAGAGAGAGGAGCCGTCGATGACATGCCTCGCTCAGGCCGCCCAAGCGCTACTACTGCCGTGGATGACCGCTCGGAGGAACCATGACAGCAACGCCACCATGGTGAACAACGCTTTTCGTGCAGGCACAGGACATCGTGTTACGACTCACACTGTGCGCAATATATTGCAAGATGCTTAACTTCACTCCAGACGTCCACGGCGAGGTCCATCTTTGAAATCACGACACTACGCAGCGCTGTACAGATGGACTCAACAACATGCCGAATGGACTACTCTGGATTGGCATCACGTTCTCTTCATCGATAAGAGTCGCACATGCCTTCAACCAGACATTCGTCGGGGACGCGTTTGGGGGCAACTTGATCGGGCTGAACGCCTTAGACACACTGTCCAGCGATTGCAGCAAGGTGGAGGTTCCCTGCCGTTATGGTTCAAATGGCTCTGAGCACTAAGAGACTTAACTTCTAAGGTCATCATTCCCCTAGAACTTATAACTACTTAAACCAAAGTAACCTAAGGACATCACACACATCCATGCCCGAGGCAGTATTCGAACCTGCGACCGTAGCGGTCGCCCGGTTCCAGAGCCGTTATGGTGTGGCGTTATGTGAGGCCGACGTACGTCATGGAAGGCGCTGTAATGGCTGTACGATACGTGAATGACATCCTCCGAACTATGGTGCAACCATATCGGCAGCATATTGGCGAAGCATTCGTCTTCATGGACGACAATTTGCGACCCCATCGTGCACATCTTGTGAATGACTTCCTTCAGGATAACGGTATCGCTCGACTAGAGTGGTCAGCATGTTCTTCAGATATGAACTCTGTTGAACATGCCTGTGACAGATTGAAAAGGGCTACTTATGGACGACGTAACCCACCAAACTACGCCGAATCTCCGTTTAGGACTGAGACAATCTGGACTAACAGTGCCCTGATGAACTTGTGGATAGTATGCCACGACGAAAACAGGCATGCATCACTGCAAGAGGACGTGCTCCTGGGTATTAGAGGTAACGTTGTGTACAGTAATCTGGACCACCACCTCGCCTCGCTGTATGGTGGTACAATATGCAATGTGCGGTTTTCATGAGAAATAAAAGGGTGGAAATGATGTCTATGTTGAGATCTATTCCAAATTTCTGTACAGTTTCCGGAACTCTATATCCAGAGGCATACATACCTATATACACTCCTGGAAATGGAAAAAAGAACACATTGACACCGGTGTGTCAGACCCACCATACTTGCTCCGGACACTGCGAGAGGGCTGTACAAGCAATGATCACACGCACGGCACAGCGGACACACCAGGAACCGCGGTGTTGGCCGTCGAATGGCGCTAGCTGCGCAGCATTTGTGCACCGCCGCCGTCAGTGTCAGCCAGTTTGCCGTGGCATACGGAGCTCCATCGCAGTCTTTAACACTGGTAGCATGCCGCGACAGCGTGGACGTGAACCGTATGTGCAGTTGACGGACTTTGAGCGAGGGCGTGTAGTGGGCATGCGGGAGGCCGGGTGGACGTACCGCCGAATTGCTCAACACGTGGGGCGTGAGGTCTCCACAGTACATCGATGTTGTCGCCAGTGGTCGGCGGAAGGTGCACGTGCCCGTCGACCTGGGACCGGACCGCAGCGACGCACGGATGCACGCCAAGACCGTAGGATCCTACGCAGTTCCGTAGGGGACCGCACCGCCACTTCCCAGCAAATTAGGGACACTGTTGCTCCTGGGGTATCGGCGAGGACAATTCGCAACCGTCTCCATGAAGCTGGGCTACGGTCCCGCACACCGTTAGGCCGTCTTCCGCTCACGCCACAACATCGTGCAGCCCGCCTCCAGTGGTGTGGCGACAGGCGTGAATGGAGGGACGAATGGAGACGTGTCGTCTTCAGCGATGAGAGTCGCTTCTGCCTTGGTGCCAATGATGGTCGTATGCGTGTTTGGCGCCGTGCAGGTGAGCGCCACAATCAGGACTGCATACGACCGAGGCACACAGGGCCAACACCCGGCATCATGGTGTGGGGAGCGATCTCCTACACTGGCCGTACACCACTGGTGATCGTCGAGGGGACACTGAATAGTGCACGGTACATCCAAACCGTCATCGAACCCATCGTTCTACCATTCCTAGACCGGCAAGGGAACTTGCTGTTCCAACAGGACAATGCACGTCCGCATGTATCCCGTGCCACCCAACGTGCTCTAGAAGGTGTAAGTCAACTACCCTGGCCAGCAAGATCTCCGGATCTGTCCCCCATTGAGCATGTTTGGGACTGGATGAAGCGTCGTCTCACGCGGTCTGCACGTCCAGCACGAACGCTGGTCCAACTGAGGCGCCACGTGGAAATGGCATGGCAAGCCGTTCCACAGGACTACATCCAGCATCTCTACGATCGTCTCCATGGGAGAATAGCAGCCTGCATTGCTGCGAAAGGTGGATATACACTGTACTAGTGCCGACATTGTGCATGCTCTGTTGCCTGTGTCTATGTGCCTGTGGTTCTGTCAGTGTGATCATGTGATGTATCTGACCCCAGGAATGTGTCAATAAAGTTTCCCCTTCCTGGGACAATGAATTCACGGTGTTCTTATTTCAATTTCCAGGAGTGTACATATGTATATTCATTTTTAAAGTTCTCGCATATATGAATCACTCAGCCCAGTTGGTTGCTATATATCCTCCTGTGCATTGTACATTCCAGTCTTGGCACATATTTTCTGCTCGGCTCCATTCATTCTTTATTTACCCCGTACATATTTATATTCTCAAACGTTCGAGAGGATGACGGTTCAAACCCGCGTCCGGCCAGCCTCATTTATGTTTTCTGTGATTTCCCTCAGACATTTCAGGCAGTCGCCGGATGGTTCCCTTGAAAGGGCACGACCGATTTCTTCCCCCATCGTTTCCCAATCTGATGGGACCGACGACCTCCCTGCTTCGTTCCCTCCTCCAAACCAACCAACAAACTTCTAGTTTTTCCCTGTTCAGCATTACCTCGAGTTCTTTTTCCTTTTCCTCGTTACATGACTTTTTCCTTCCTGCACACCTACCTTCATTCTTTATTCCCCTCCTTCAACATTTTCTTCTCAATTTAACTCCATTTTCAGTATTTTTACCACTTCTGACAAACGATTTATGTCTGTCTTACATCGATTTTCGTTCAGTATACATTCCTAGAAGGCTACATTCTTCCCATGTGTACGTGAAAATCTGGTTTACGGTTTGGGAAGAGAATAGTACCGTACCGTTAAAAAATCTCAAACAACATGATCTCTGACCTTCATTTTTTATCCGATTGTCATTTACTGCGAAACTCTTTCACATATCCTCTAAATGTGTATTGCGAAAAAAGTTGGAGGTTACATTGTTATAGCAATGAAACCTTCAGAAGCTGTATTTCAGAAAGAAAACGTGTGTGTTGAAGCATTAGCGAACTGGTTCGCTATTCCTGTGCTACCGCGCCACAAAGCACATGAATAGCTTTCATAACTCATACTTTACAATCTTGTGTAGAAAATGATAGCAGATAAATGGTACAGCAGTAACTGCGCAAGACTGCTGAGATCGAGGTTTTTTTCCGTGTCATAGCGTCATGACTGTCATCTCTACCGGTCCGGAATGTCAAGTTAATAGTGTAGACGGCCTTCTACTACCGTCACGGTTCGAACAGCACGTGTATGTTGCGGAAAGCTTTCAAAAGTGGACTTAAAATTTCTACATCTGCATTTACTTCGGTACTACGAAAGCCACCTTACGGTGTGTGGCGGAGGGTACTTTTTGTACCACTGTCACTCCCCTCTTATTCCTGGCATTTCGTTTTATGCGCTAGTTCCCATTTAAATTGCTCTATACGAGTACTCCTATATGTTTTATGAAAGTAAGTGCTTCCAGAGGTTTTTGTGCAATTGTATAGTCATAAAATAAAGGGACTTTCTGTACATGTATGCGCAATGCGTTACATTTGCTTATGTTGTGGGTGATTTACGACTCCATGCAGCAACGTTAGATCCTCTGCAGGTCTTTCTGCATTTTGTTATAATTTTCTATGCTATTGTAATCAGTGTGAAGTGCATGGCATAGAGTGTTTCCCATTTTACTACATATTAACGTTTCTTCTCGTACGGTTTAAGTACAGAAAGGGGAGAATGAGCGCTTAAATGAATCTGTACACCTGTTAATAGAGTAATTTTATCCTCTCGATCCCTGCGGGAGCGATACATAGAAGGCTCCCGAGAATTCTTCCGTGTTGTATGGCCGTGGTCCATGGAACTCTTTTATCCCTGACGCTTCGCCCAAAGCTACGTTGGACATCTTCGGGGATGCTCCTGGTTGTGCTGAATCTGCAAGACTCGTCAGGGATAGAAGAGTTCCATGGACCACGGCCATGCAACTAGGAAGAATTCTCGGCAGCTGAAACATCCGGTCGTGAAAGCCTTCATTGTATGACAGAGGGCTGTTGGAAGGTATGCTTCCAACAATCAGTCAAATTTTAGAAGAAAATATCTTCTACGTAGATGAATACGGAAGCGAGGGAGAGTTTAACTTGTGCATCGAAACTTGAATTTTAACTTCGGACCAGTTGTAAGGTGGAGGTTCATGTTGTTGTCACTAGGGGTCTCCCCGGTCCAATTTGCTCGCTTGCTCGAGAGCAACTGTCGAGTCTAGATGGTTATCGACAACACAGTAACAGAAAGCGCTTTTCATTCGCCCTTCCAACGAGTATCATTCAGTGGCAACAGTGTGATTTTCGTCCACAATATTGCAGTGTACCTCCTACAGCGCAAAGCACAAGCAGTTTCAAAATTTTGATTGTCGATGTGAAAAGACACCGCTTCCGGGCTTCGGGGATACTCGTCTGCCCCTGATCGAATCCGCTTTGCAGTTTGACGATGAGGGACGGTGTGCCGGCCAGCCACGGTGTGGTTTTTTGGCTGTTTCCAACTTCCGAATAGATGAATACCCGTCTCGTACTCACGTCCCGTCTAGGTTAGCTGTTACACAGACATTTCAAAACGTTCTCACAATTGCTCGTGGGATAACACTGGACCACACAGATGGGGTACAGACGATTTCTGTCCGTGGGAGGGGGAGGAGGTGCCAAGCTGTGGTGATGGAAGGGCCACCAAAAATCAAATGGCTGAAATGGCTCTATGGGACTTATCATCTGAGGTCATCAGTCCCCTAGAACTTAGAACTACTTAAATCTAATTAACCTAAGCACATCACACACATCCAAGCCCTAGGCAGAATTCAAACCTGCGACCGTAGCGGTAGGGCTGTTCCAGACTGAAGCGCCTAGAACCGCTCGGCCACAACGGCCGTCTGAAGGGCCACCCTCGGTCACTGACAACCAAATGCAGACTAAGAAGCCGACGACGTGAAGACGTAGCATAAGATCAGGAAAAACAAGGTTGTTCGTGTGAAGGAAATCGTCGTTTCTCTATTCGCTGAAGACGGAAACTGCGATCAATAGCGTTTTGCACGTACTACACAAAAGGCTACTCATTGTATAATTTTTGTGTGTAGAGTGTTTGACATCGACCTTTGTGTTTCATACTGTACAGAAATTCTACAAGCCTGGTAGAGGGCACATGAACGTTTTTGAAAACTAGATGAAAAGTTTCATCCTAATGTGATTTTGGAAACGTACCCAACTTGGTGTGGTGCAGGACGAAAGAGTGCAATGCTCGTTATACTGAAGCTGAATATCAGGAGAAATTAGCTCGTAGTGACATAAAACGAGCGAATGCTATGTTCGTTACTTTGAAGAAATAATATCAGCAGAAACTAAACGATATTGGTACAAGATGTGAGAATGCATTACTCTTTCCTTTGGCAGCATAATGAATGATATGATCTTGTAGCTGGCAGAAGAACAATGCCGACACAGAGAAGTGAAGCAATTTGGGATACAATCGGTCATATTTATTTTTAAAGGATCGCCTAACCAGGACAAGTTGTTGGAACTTGAAGTCTAACTCAAGGCTGAGATTAACAGTTGCTTAGTCACTCTAATGATTAATACGAGCCTCAGTGAGACTAACAGAGAGCAAATTTCTGTATTTTTAAAATTATGTTACAAAATGACGCTAGTACAATGGAGGAGGTGGGGGGGGGCTAACAAAAAGCCTGTGGAAGACTGTACAGAGCTAGCGTTCAAGATCTGCTTATCTGGCTAGCTCGTGTCATCAGCGATAACGTTACAGAAAGAAGTTAAATGTATGATGAAAATAAGCAACACAAGTTGCTTGACAAAATAAGCAAGTAACGGGCTGTGCAGAATATGGATCACGACCGCAGTTGCGCTGCTTACATCCGCTTAAACAGCTAGCATGTCCCGACCAGCACCGAACGGCGGCCAGAGACAATGCCGTCCCCTCGACTGCCCGGGGCAGAGCATCTACAATCCAACTTTACGGTTCTCAGCTCTCTGCTTTGAAAAACTCCACATATGGACGCTATTGCCGATGTGATGGGCGAGAATTGCTGCTAAATCTATAAAAAAGCAGAGGAAGGCAAGCTTAAAATTCCCTCCTTCCATAAGAAAGCAGAGGAAAGCAAGTTCGAAATTCCCACCTTTCGAGTACAAGTTGCATATTTATTAGCCACTCAGCGGGAGCAGTGCCCTCATGCTTCATTATTAGTCAGCCTCATGCGCCAAGAAATCCATCCAGAGCGACGCGTTCCAATACTATCCGCTGAATTAATTTTTGGGGTGAATGCAGCTGATTCTCCTACACTTGCCGTTGCATCTTTCTTTAGAAGTCATGCAGAAAAGAAGGAATGTCATTCCATTCATTCTCTGGGGACTATGAGGCACGGGGCCGCGGTTTGTGTGTGTGTCTTTGCGGGCGGGGGGGGGGGGGGGGGGGTCCTGCCCTGCGAACTGCCTGTTCTCCCCAAAAAGGGCACCAATTAAGCTCCTTCTGCCGACAAGACGAGCAGCAGTGACGCTTGTGGTGGCAAACCATGCAGATGCAGGACTGCTTTCTCAGACACACTGCGAAACAGCTGCAGAATATGAAATAATATCGCGTAGTGATAAGTACAGTAACATCACAGTGTAAAAGATATGTCCTTGTAAAGTAGGGCAATTCTTTAGACCATAAAAACACCGTAGTGCTGTAAGTTAAAATTCATTCCAAGTTCTTGTTTTCATACATGCAGGAGATATAGTCCTGCAGAAAATCTTTTTCAACATTGGAAGTGGCCTTTCACTGTGTAGTAGGCTTTAGTTTTTGAGGATCTGCAGTTCAGGTCTTTCGGCATTTCTGTGGAGCTGTCCGCCGAACCAAACGAAACTTTCACCATTCGTTGCCGCCCTCCTTTCTAGAAGTTAACCTTAGTTGATATGGGTCCCACAAACTCGAGCAATATTCTAGGGTGGGTGACACGATTGTTTTGTAAGCAGTCTCCTCGGCAGGCTGACGGCAGTTTCTCAGTATCCTACCAATGAACCGCAGTCTGCCATCGGCTTTGCGTACGATTCAGCCGTCACATCATTCCATTTATATCTCCGTCATGATCATCATCATATCGTCATCATCATCAACGTCGTCGTCGTCATCTAATTGATGTACGAGGTTCGAGAAGACTGTTCTAGCTTTATCTTCTTAGTTTCATCGTTTCCTGGACGACCTACGGCATTTATCCTTTTGGAAATATATTGCAAAACTTTTTAGGATATGTGACTTATCGGATTCTGTTTACGGGCTCCTTCCTTTTCTACATATAAATGCGTCGATTTTTTTCTGTTATTCCAAATATTTTAAACTCATTTATAATATCCTTGCTTATTAATCTACCATCTAGATTAAATCCCTTAATTGATCTGAGGAATTTCATTTCTAACGTCACTATTCGCCTTATGCCTTCCACGTTTGCTATCCAAACCTTTGATCCGTAAAACAGCAAATATAATGTTTTATTGAATATCAGTTGCATTTCTTTAGTTGTCTTTTTGTTTAATATTCTATTTATTGTTCCACACACATCCTGAAATTTTGCTGTTTTGTTCTTCATATCTTTATCATCACCAAGAGAAACGTTGCAGCTCCTATACTGAAAATGACTTACTTGCTTGAATTGTTTTGTTTTCTATCACTATTTATGATCGAACCTATTGTTTTACTAGGAGTGACCTAACTTTTGTCTTTTTAGGGTTCCGTACATCACTCGGTACGAAAGAAACATTTACCGGATCACTTTTTGTCCGTCTGTCTGTCTGTCTGTCTGTCCGAATTTTGAAAACATTTTTTCTCAGGAACGGAGAGACATATCAAGTCGTAATTTATGTGAAATATTAAGGCCTTACCGATGTAAAAAAGTGTAACTTCTAAGTCAACACAATCAAAAGATACGACAGTTTGTGTGACATATTTTGATACTCGCAAACTCACTCATCAGAATGTACAGTGTACTTTCCGTTAGCCTAGACCCATGAAATTAGCCAAGGGGAAAGGTTTCGCACTACAACCAAAGTAAAAAATCCGAAAATTGTTAATTTGTAATATTGACACGAAAAATATTTATATTATCTTTTATTATAGGTTATCTGTCTTGATCTGACTGCAATGTAATTAAAAAGAATTACACCAGACGCGTTTCGCTTTTATTTTTAAAGCATCTTCTGTGGCATTCTGTAAATTGGACACATACGTTTGTACATTTATTTTTTGATTCTTTTAGGTTTAAAACAGCGTTTTCTTTATGAAGTTAGTCTGTAAGCTACTTACGGTGTTTCTTTACATAGTCTGCACCATCCCCTCTTGCTAGCAGTGGCTGATTTGCCAAGAACTCCAGATGTGAAATGAGGCCTGTCGACATCAGTTGAGCGAGGTGGGTACACTTGGTTTCTCTCGCAGTTGGAAATGCACAATTTCACCCTATGCTTAACACAGCGAAGTTACAACTAACCAACAAAACTGAAGTATATTTCTATTAAGAATACCCTCAGCAGTGCTGGTGCCGCGCGAAGCGCGAGACAAATTAAGCGACGCCCTGCTCCACGCCCCTAGTCGGGAACGCTTGTTTGTGCACCCGAATTAATTCTCTGCACTGCTACACGCATAAAGTCACTCTGTAGAAAGATCGTCAGTTTCGCCCCTATCTATGAAACAGGGATAAAGCTGCCAATCACCCCACAGTTCAGTATTCCTAGCGACTTCCGCCGATAATGTCCAAGACAGCAGTTTTTAAAGTCAACAGGGAAAGAGCCGCAAAAAAAACAACACACTAAAATTTCTACGGGAACGAATATAAGGCTCCCCGTCTTAAGTAGTGGTAAGGGACAAGTTGGGTGTTTTGAGAAATTTCACAAGAAGGTTTCAATAAAATCTCATAAATGAGATGTTTCTTGTACAGGCGATGTAACTTTTTTATTCAGATAAGCCATTGTTTTCGGATATACAGAATGATCCAGAATTGCTATTACACGTCTGTAGGTGTTGTAGAGGGAACACAGAACTGCGATATGTAGTAATAATCCCATTCCTGAAATGCACCATTTCTTACACAAACGTCTTTGAAAGAATTTCAAAATGTACGCTGCACATGCAACAACCAGCTCGTACTTTAATGAACTACAACATATTTTCGAAGTGGCGAGCACGAGTTTCTTTGCACAAAGTGTACAGTAAACTGTGTTCACATACCCACGTCCCAAAAGTCTAGTAGTATCTTGAATAACCTCCGCTGCAGCCAATACGCGGGCAAGGAAATCGTCCTGTAATTCCACAGTTGTATGGTAAATAATACTCTTCACGTAGCCCCACAGAAGAAAGTCCAGAGTTGTTAAATTTGGTAATCGTTGTAGCCAATGAATCGCTCCACTGCGACCTATCCATGTTCCGCCAATTTTTGTTCGCTTGAAAACGGGGCTGGCGCGTCATCATGTTCGAAACACATCGTCCTACGGACATGCATTTGGACATCCTCCAACCGCTGCACCAGCACGTCTTACACGATGGTCGGCAGCTGTGACCCGTTAAACAGGGCGGTAGAGTCCGCGGGCCAATCAGACTATTGTGGATAATACTAGCGCACATACTAACACCAAAACGATGTTGAAATCCTTGCGGATGTGAGACATTAGGGTTTTTCGCTTTCAAGATGTAGCTATTAAGGGAACGTCGACACACCGACACTATGCACATTAATCAGCACGTGGCAGAAAATCAACTGGACCCAGTGCCTGCACCCTCTGTAGGTGCTATGGAGAATCATTTCATCCAATTTAACCGTATATGAGCAACATGGCGGTGTACTCGGAAAATGTGTACTCTGCAATTCCATAATGCACCGTCTTTCTCGATCACTCAGTGCCAGCAGATGAACATGCGCTTCAGGTCATTCGGTTATTGTCTGTTGACACATGACATAACGTAACACAAGGCATCACGTGACACGAGACGCCGACCTCTGCCAATGTGTATTGCCTTCCATCGTTCAAAGTCGTTTACCTTCCAAAAGACGCGTTTCCGGATATGGATTTATTACCAAATATTGTTGCCCTGCGCCCCCTCTACAATAGCTATAACTGTGTAATAGGAATTCTGAATCACCATTTATTTATACTACCGATGTATTTCTAAAATTGAAAATTCTACCCACCATTTTAGTCTTAAAACTTTATCACTGGGGGCTTAACATCTTTTTCTTGGAAACTGAGTGCACCTAGCATAGTTTAGCATTGATTTACCGCTGTTCACTTGCTGGGCTCATTCATAACACAAAACATTAGTGTGGAACCCCTCAAAAATACAAATTTAAAAGGCGCGAATACGTTCTGGTTTTGATATTAAGTTTTGCATTGACAATTTTTACAGCACTAAAGTATGAAAATCTCAAAAATTAGTCTACAGTTCAGCAGAAAAAAAGTTAATCTCAGCAAGCCCCTTACTATAACACAAACTAGACAATGTTAAGGATGAGCCTTAATATTTTTACTATCACCGCGTCATCTAAAATCACATAAACTATGGCAAGAGACACAATTTAAAATTGTTTACTTGCTTAAATAAATATTTTCATTAACCTGATTATGAAATAGCACGTATCTTTATCTGAGTCGTAGTTACCGAAATCATCATCATATTCTTACAAATCTCTCCTGCGAAGTATTTTTCTTTCGAACAATGCATACGCTACAACTACTGGCAACTATGTTTCTTGCTCTTACCACTTTTTACATGCACACACCCCGACAAAGCTGCTATTAGCGAGAATCTAATTTGAGATAGAGCTGCCATCCATCGGTTTATCGTAGAATTAGCAACTAATCTAAAGAAAGCACAACGAATATCACGTTTTGCATGCAGTAACTCCTTCACTAAAACACTACCGGTCAACAGGTTTCTTGGCTCCGCGATTTCACTTCAGAGCTCTGCCTACTCAATACGTATACGCTTACTTAAAGGCAGTGCTTGCATAGTATACCAGAAAATGACGATAGAGAATTCCATACTGTCTCAAGGCAACCAATTTTCCCTTCTTATAAACTTACCGTAGTAGAAAAATAACGTGGTTGATCACTCAGGATCAACAACTATTGATTTCCGAAGCACACTTTAGAATATTACCTCTTCCACAGATGGCACACTACACCACCTACTAACGTGAGGTCTGTCGGACGACCGCCCAAGCTGACGAGCTCCAAAACACGAATTTTTTTTTCAAATTTGAGCCTTCCAGCCAATCAGGGGCACAGTGTAGGCGTGCTGACTGACCATTCCCTGCTCCCTCTTATAGCACTTCCTAGCAGTACTCTTAGTTTTTCTATAATGGGTGTTGAAAGAAATCCTGAGCTGGCCTCCTGTGCCCGGATCACTTTTCACTTAGGAGGATTAGGGAAAGGCTGGCCCCTTTCCTCCAGATTGGAGAAAACCTCTTCCCAGGGCGTACCTAAGAGCCGTAGCAACTAGTAAACAGTCGCTGTTCCGAAATGATATGTTACAATACTAAGAGGTCTAACACGATTGTCTGCTACACTACTTCTTCATCAGCCGATGACCCTGCATCCTAGATAACATGCTGCGTCGTCCCTTCCCGGAAATCTTTTATCCAGTCGCAGTATCGTTTGGTACACCTAAACGTATTTCCATCAAGAATCTATCCAGGCAGTTGAAGGAGGAATCCAAAAAGGTTCGAGAGTGGATTAATAGGAAATGGAGAGACACAGAGATAGTCGCTTCAGGTACTCCGAATAGTATCCTCCCCCCCCCCCCCCCCGTCCCTCCCCCTTTTCCCCCCACACAAGTATACACATTTGAGCACAACGCACAGAATGTTCACACAGCTACATGAAACAGTCACAAAAGTCCTTCTTTGAGATATTGATCAACTGGAGGGTCACATTGGTTTCAATGTCGCTTATGATATCAAGCCGGCCGGTGTGGCCGAGCGGTTCTAGGCGCTTCAGTCTGGAACCACGCTACCTCTACGGTCGCAGGTTCGAATCCTGCCTCGGGCATGGATGTGTGTGACCTCCTTAGGTTAGTTAGGTTTAAGTAGTTCTAAGTTCTAGGGGACTGATGACCTCAGATGTTAGTGCTGAGAGCCATTTGAACCATATGATATCAAAACGTTGACCCTTCACGTGAATACCTGTGCTTTGGCCTTTTATGGTAAGTTCGTGTTGATAACACGAAGTCTCGTCACCTGTGTCGATATTTTTCCAGAAAATAATTGTCCGCGTCGTTTTGCAATTCCATCAAGTCGGGGCAGATGTCCTTGCGTCGTTGTTTTTGTTAGGGAGTCAGTGTGTGAGGGCACAAACTTTGCAGAACACAATTTTAGTCTCCAGAATATTCTGGGGTATGTCTCGATCCTTTGTTTCACAGATGTTGCTCCATTTCGACTTGTAACACAACGTTGACACGCCACGGCCGCAGGTTCATGCCTAACACTGCCTATTCACAACTGATTGGCTGAATGCACGTCTGTTTTTTGCAGTTGTTATACAGTTAGAGCTGCAAATTCACTTACTAATCTGAAGTCGCTTATACCGCAGTAATAAAACCGGTCTCTCAACTTTTTGGATGGACTTTGTATAGGGATGGCACAAGGCAAATGGGCATTCTAAAGAAAGGCACCCTGTTGACAGAGAAGTAAAGGGTGGTTTTAATTACATTTTCGCCACTTGAGATAGTGTAGGCGGAAAACTACCTACTTTATGGGTGTTCTATTTTATAGAAATGATGCTCAGACTGTGTCTTTCAGGATTTGCGTTGTTAGTGGAGTTAGTGTCATGACTTGCCATTTGTCGCCGGTACTGGCGGTGAATTTGGACCCAGAGGACCAAGATCATGCAGCGTCAAAGGTACACATTACTGTGCTCTGCTTCGCCAGCAGATACTTTGGATTCAGCTGTTCTGATGTACGAAGGAGCTCCACCTGTCATTGCTCATGTGGTCACTCGGTTACTCCGTAACGCATTTACAGGATATCGAGTCATTGACGATAGTTGGAAATTAAGTTGTCCACCAAGATCACAAGATTTTAACACGTATGGTTTCTCGCTGTGGTGTTACCGGAAGGACAGGGTATGTCAACGGGACTCTAACACTCGTTGCTGGCAGAAGATGACCGTAGCTGGAGATAACCAGTAATACACCTAAGATGTTTCTGGCAGCAGCAGAGAAATCTCTAGGGCTGTCGTCACGTTGAGTAACTTTGCAGCCTGGAACGTAGACATGGTATGAAATTAACAAATGACGCCCACTCATGTGGAAATTGAAACGTATTTCTTTCAGTGATTCACTCGTTAATTTTCTTCCACATATCCTCTCGAACGATTCCACAAAGTTTCATAGTTCTGTGATCACTCGTTTTTCATGTAGGCCTCCCAAGTAGCGAAAGTTTATTTGTAACCACCCTGCATATAAACGATGGGACCTGAAAATGTTTCATGAAACAAGGAGCAAAGCTCCTCGTAGATGTGAAATGTGGACAATGTGCTATTAAAGCAATCCGTCAAAGACCAGATATATTTATCTAAAACGAAACAAAGACGTCCTGGAAAGAGTGAAAGAGAAAAAAAAGTCTAATAAAAACCATAATCAAATGAAAAGACATTGTGGTTGGTCATATACTATGACATGAAGTCGTTGCCGATGTAGTTGAAAGGACATTACACTAAATGAATCGCAAGGGCAGACTTACACTCCTGGAAATTGAAATAAGAACACCGTGAATTCATTGTCCCAGGAAGGGGAAACTTTATTGACACATTCCTGGGGTCAGATACATCACATGATCACACCGACAGAACCACAGGCACATAGACACAGGCAACAGAGCATGCACAATATCGGCACTAGTACAGTGTATATCCACCTTTCGCAGCAATGCAGGCTGCTATTCTCCCATGGAGACGATCGTAGAGATGCTGGATGTAGTCCTGCCATTTCCACCTGGCGCCTCAGTTGGACCAGCGTTCGTGCTGGACGTGCAGACCGCGTGAGACGACGCTTCATCCAGTCCCAAACATGCTCAATGGGGGACAGATCCGGAGATCTTGCTGGCCAGGGTAGTTGACTTACACCTTCTAGAGCACGTTGGGTGGCACGGGATACATGCGGACGTGCATTGTCCTGTTGGAACAGCAAGTTCCCTTGCCGGTCTAGGAATGGTAGAACGATGGGTTCGATGACGGTTTGGATGTACCGTGCACTATTCAGTGTCCCCTCGACGATCACCAGTGGTGTACGGCCAGTGTAGGAGATCGCTCCCCACACCATGATGCCGGGTGTTGGCCCTGTGTGCCTCGGTCGTATGCAGTCCTGATTGTGGCGCTCACCTGCACGGCGCCAAACACGCATACGACCATCATTGGCACCAAGGCAGAAGCGACTCTCATCGCTGAAGACGACACGTCTCCATTCGTCCCTCCATTCACGCCTGTCGCGACACCACTGGAGGCGGGCTGCACGATGTTGTGGCGTGAGCGGAAGACGGCCTAACGGTGTGCGGGACCGTAGCCCAGCTTCATGGAGACGGTTGCGAATGGTCCTCGCCGATACCCCAGGAGCAACAGTGTCCCTAATTTGCTGGGAAGTGGCGGTGCGGTCCCCTACGGCACTGCGTATGATCCTACGGTCTTGGCGTGCATCCGTGCGTCGCTGCGGTCCGGTCCCAGGTCGACGGGCACGTGCACCTTCCGCCGACCACTGGCGACAACACCGATGTACTGTGGAGACCTCACGCCCCACGTGTTGAGCAATTCGGCGGTACGTCCACCCGGCCTCCCGCATGCCCACTATACGCCCTCGCTCAAAGTCCGTCAACTGCACATACGGTTCACGTCCACGCTGTCGCGGCATGCTACCAGTGTTAAAGACTGCGATGGAGCTCCGTATGCCACGGCAAACTGGCTGACACTGACGGCGGCGGTGCACAAATGCTGCGCAGCTAGCGCCATTCGACGGCCAACACCGCGGTTCCTGGTGTGTCCGCTGTGCCGTGCGTGTGATCATTGCTTGTACAGCCCTCTCGCAGTGTCCGGAGCAAGTATGGTGGGTCTGACACACCGGTGTCAATGTGTTCTTTTTTCCATTTCCAGGAGTGTAGATACGAGTTTATAACGCATGTCACTGACGTTTTACGATGAGGCAATTACGCTGACATGAGTATCTTCATCCATAACTATACTTTGCAAATTACTGTCAACTGGAGGACAGAGGACACTTACTTTGCGCCACGAGTGGAGTTTCTGCATGTTTCATTCGCATATGGGAACACTGACAGCTTAGATGATTGCACATTGTGTTATTTTTCTAATGTTGTTTGGCGGTTGCTACGGGAGCGGTGCGTAGGAGGCTACAGTGTATTCCAAGATTTCTCAAAACCGCTTCGTGAAAAACTGTAGGAAGGCTTCCACCAGACAGTTTACGTAAGTGTTGCGGTATCGCCCTCTTCAGGTTTTTCAGCATCTGAGAAACGTTCTCCGATGGGTCAAACAAAGTTGTGGTCAGTCGTGCAGTTCTTCTTTGCATACCTGAAGTGTCCTCTGTTTCTTCTGTTGGTATGGGCGCTGCACTCTTAAGCAGTATTCTAACATGTAGCCCAAACCAGAGGGATTCGATTAGACTAATGTCGCTGAAAATTACATTGTAGTGCAGATAAATGTAATTCTATGAAATACTTACTCATTACGTCCTGGATTGGCCACACAAACCGCAGTCGGCTTTTAGCCTCGTCAATCAGCCTCATCCATCTTCCTCGGCCCATGTAGTCTTCTCCTTCTTACACATGTTCTCTCTGATCCAGCCACTCCGGTTCGTTGGTGGTCTTCCCCGCGGTCTGCTGCCTCTGATGTCTTCTTCCATTACCCGCCTGGTGATCTGCCCCTCTCACCGCATTACGTGTCCGCGCCACCTCTGTCTCCTCTCGCTACTCGCAGCTGCTGTGTCCAGCAACTTCTACAACTCCTGCAATAACGACAAGCCCGATCCGCGGCCTACAAAAGCGGTATCATCAGAGGATCATCAGTACTGATGAGTCACCTATGATGCGCGAGAGAGCGATGAGTTGATTATCCCAAAAGCATGTCCCTTCATTACGAGTGAAGTAAGAGCTCCCTGGAAACAACACGAAAAATAGGGTCGACGAAGTTAGGTTTACAACGGTCCTTTCAGTAAAGAACTCGATCATCCTCATTTCAAGCATGCCTTTGTCTGCTCTGCACGGATGCCGATAGCATCGCAATGACACTAGTCAGCACATATGATGTACGTATTTAACGTAACTAAGAGGAGAACGGCAGTCTTTTTTTTTAAGCAGCAGCTTTATTTCCAATTTACTTGACTGAATTTAGCTGACACAAACATCACTAGGTTTTAGCAGTATAGAAACAGTTTATTTTTAATAAAATATAGATAGGCTCGAGTAATGCGTGCGCCACAGCAGAAGTTCGTAACCGCTGGCGCACAACTACTTCAGCTGCTATGTACTTACATGGATATGGTGTCTCTTCTTTCGGACACGTCCGAAAGAACATACACCATTGATGACCTGCAGCCGTCTAGAACGAAATTAGAATTATATATTAATATCTTTAGCTGCTCACGGTCGTTGATATATATCATCGGGAACAGATGAAGATGTGTACCCCGACCAGGATTTGAACCCGGGATCTCCTGCTTACATGGCAGACGCTCTATCCATCTGAGGCACCGAGGGCACAGAGGACAGTGCGACTGCAGGGAGCATCTCGCGTACGCCTCACGCGAGACCCACATTCTCACCTACATGTCCACACACTGCATTCGTAGTGTCCCAACCCAACACGCTCATTACTCGTGGAAGACATTCTTTCCAAGTTCCGTAAGAATTCGGGTAATATGTGTGCATCCGCATAGAAGAAAAAGGTCATGGCTAGTATCGCCCGAACTATATACTTATTTGGATACGGTGTATGTTCTTTCGGACATGTCCGATAAGGAGAGGAGGGGGAGGGGGGGGGGCTTTGTGAAATTCTCCCTCTATGTGAGTACTTATCCTCCTACAACTTTCGGTGAACCGCCCTAACTACCCTGCTACATAGTAACACCTGTGCATGAAGAAACTCCAGATATGCTTGAAAAAGTAAGGGACGTGGCTGATGACGTCTACGTGTTTTTCGTGCGTTGAACGTTTGTGAGAGCCGAATGAAATGTTTTATTCCAAACGAAACGAAATTATAAAAATCACTCCAAGTTGTTCCTACACATAAACCATATACTCTTGTGAAATAAGATGGTTCTTTTAAAAATAAGAACACTTGTTGTCTTACATGTTTACTTTTGAAAGTAAAAAGCTTATAGTCCTATCCGTAAGTTAAAACTTACTGTAAGTTTCGATCTTCATTCGTGTAGAAGATGTAGATCTGTGATGTCGATGAATATTTTTCAACTACAGTTTTCAGCAACCATGTGTAACATCAGGTGTAGATGTGAGCAAAGAGATTTATTGTGTAAGTGTAGTTCGAAACTGTTAAGGCCAAAATTTCTTTGCAATATTAAACATTGTATTGCAATTTGATAAGCCTCTACAATTACCAGAAATGGAACGAATTCATATGAAATGTTAACGTCCCGTCGACGACGAGGCTATTAATGACGCAGTACAAGGCCCAATCGGGAAAGCATGAGAAAGCAAAGTGGGTGCATCTTTTGTCTTTAGCGATTTAGATCATCTATAAAAGGAAATAAATCTGGAGGCTCTGATTGCGATTTGAATCTCCGGCCACGCGAATGTGTGTCGCCGGCCGTGGTGGCCATGCGGTTCTAGGCGCTGTAGTCCGGAACCGCGCGACTGCTACGGTTGCAGGTTCGAATCCTGCCTCGGGCATGGATGTGTGTGATGTCCTTAGGTTAGTTAGGTTTAAGTTGTTCTAAGTTCTAGGGGACTGATGACCTCAGATGTTCAGTCCCATAGTGCTCAGAGCCATTTGAACAATTTTTTTGAATGTGTGTCCACAGTCTTAATAGCTGCCACACCTTGCTCGATGATTTTCGATAAACATAGCACAAACAAGGTTGGATCTTGGCAGTAGATTGACAGCTAAGTGTTCTGAGGCTGAGCACAGCTTCTGTTCGGTTGGAGTGGAACACCAAATCGCTTCCTGTAAGGAATTATCGTGCCATTCTAATTTAGGGAAAACACGAAAAACGTGAATTATTATACGATCGCAGCTAGGGGTCTGAACTTTCTTCTTCTGAATGTAAATCCAGCGTCTCACACATTGCGTTACCCTGCTCGGCCGTCAAACAGCATATGCATTCAACATTTTTAGTGTCTCTTCAGACAGCAACAAGTTAACACAGCGTTCATGTAACAAATGGCCGCTGCAAGCAAATAAAGGTACTGTATAAGGATAAGGATTTTTACGAAACCGCCACTAATGTCTATCTTGAAAAACGTGACTATGTTCTTCAAACCGCAGGTTGGTTTGATTCGGCTCTCCACGTTATCCTGTGCAGACCTCTTCATCCCTGCGTAAGTACTGCAACCTACTTTCTCTTCAAGACGTTTTCCTTCTTCCTCCACTATTCCAGCCTCCCCTAGCTCCAACCCGCGTACCCTCCACTACCAAAGTACCTGTTCTTTAATGCCTCAGTATTTGTCCTATCGACCTTCCTTTTCCATCATTCAAGTTGGACCATGAAACCTCTTTTCTTTGCTATTGGGTGTAGTTACCGTTTTATAAGTTCTCCAATGTACTCGCACTATTTTCTACATTGTACTATACCGCGATACTTCAAAAGTTATTCCCTTCTTGTCAGTACTGCTTAGTGTCTCATTTTACTTCCATGTAGGGTGACATTCCAGACAAACATTTTCAGAAAAAAATTTGCTGACATTTAAATTTATAAGTGACGTTAATATATTTGTGTTTCTCAATAAAGCTCTTCTCGCTATCGCAGCTATGTATTTTACTTTTACCATTGTCAGGTACGCTTGTAGAGTGGAGGAAAAAACAACTTAATAATGTCAGAGTAAGGCAGAAGGCGTAGAATCAAGCAAGAGTTAACATCAACAATTGTTGGGAACTATGCCGTTATGGAGGTAGACACGAAAAACGAAAGACAATAGATGAGCGCACGGAAGTTTGCTAAACGAAAGTGTTTCACGGTGTCTAGGAGTGTGGTTTTGTCCGAATTTTAGGTAGGGTGCGCCGGCCGGTGTGGCCGAGTGGGTCTAGGTGCTTCACTCTGGAACCGCGCGACCGCTACGGTCACAAGTTCGAATACTGCCTAGGGCATGGATGTGTGTGATGTCCTTAGGTTAGTTAGGTTTAAATAGTTCTAAGTCTAGGGGACTGATGACCTCAGATGTTAAGTCCCATAGTGTTCGGAGCCTTTTGAACCATTTTTAGATAGGGTGCGCTAATCATATCGTCGAATATGACAACTATGTAAAGGTAAGAATGTCGAACATTTATCCTAAAGAGCCCGAATTAAGAAAAAAACATGAATTAATTTTTTTTTTCCTTTTCACCGTAGTCTTACATCACATTTACTTACCTTCCGTACTTATTAGAATAAATGTTCATGCATGCTGTATGTACATTAGCAAAACTTAAAACACATGACCTTTAGATTTCAATATTAACAACATTTCACCTCACAGTACCAAATGTTGACCGTCTCACTGCAGAATAGTTTTGCCATTACAGAAACATGGCATTAAGCGGCTTTTAACGCAATTGATTTTAGCCAGTAAATATCACAGAAAACTCAGTGTCATGTAACCAACAATGCAGAGGCGTTTGAAGTTAACTCGCTCTCACTGTTCAGTTGAAACCATCTTATTCTACTAATTTGATTAGTAGCAGCGATCCTTACCATGTATATCCACATCTACATGATTACCCTACAACTCTCAATTAAGTGCCTAGCAGAGGGTTTATCGAATGAACATCAAGCTACTTCTCTACCATTCCACTCTCGAAAACTGCGCGAGATAAACGAACACTTAAATCTCTCCATTCTAACGCTGATTTCTCTTATTTTACTATGTTGATCATTTTTCGCTATGTAGGTGGACGCCAACAAAATTTTTTCACACTCTGAGGAGAAAGTTGATGATGGAAATTTCATGAGAAGGTCCTGCCACAACGAAAAACGCCTCTGTTATAAATGACTGCGACCCCAATTCACGAATCATATTCGTGGCACTCTCTCCCCTACATGGCGATAAAACAAAGCGAGATATCCGTCCTTGAACTGTTTCTATGTCCTCCATCAATGCTATCTGATGCGGATCCCACACGGCACAGCAGCACTCTAGAAGAGGGCGGACAAGTGTGGCATAAGCACTCTCTAAGTCCTTGGTTTGCTTTCCCAGCAACATTATCTACGTGGTGGTTCCAGTTTAAGTTACTCGAAAGTGTAATCCTTAAATATTAAGTTCAGTTTACAGCCTTGAGAACTGTGTGATTTATCGTGTAAGCTAAATTTAGCGGATTCCTTTTAGTACTCATCTGGATGACTTCACACTTTTCATTATTTAGAGTCGTTTGCCACTTGTTGCACCACACAGACATCTTGTCCAGATCATTTTCCAATTCGTTTTGATCATCTGATGATTTTACAAGATGGTAAATGACAGAAACGTCTGCAAACAATGTAAGAGAGCTGCTCAGATTGTCTCCTAAATCGTTTATGAACATCAGGAACAACATAAAGCCTGTAACTATTCCTTGGGGAACACCAGACGTTACTTCTGTTTTACTCGATGATTTTTCTCAATTATTACGAACTGTGACGTTTCTGAAGAATTCAATCGCGCAACTGAGGGAATGCTCCATAGGCATGTAATCTGGTTACAAGTAGCTTATGAAGAACGGTGTAGAAAGCTTCCTAGAAATCTAAAAACATGAAAGCAGTTTGACGTCCCCTCTCTACAGCACTCATTACTTCATGAGAAGCATATCGGGTATTAAGTAAGGTAAGTTGGTTAAAATGCACACTTCAGCTCGCTCGTCGCTGATTAGCTGTCGCTTTATAGACTTTGCTACATATCGATACAATTCCAACCAATGATAACTTGGAAAATTTTCGATCTGTTCAAAGTTCCCTACCCGGTCTAATCGTTACCAAGTTTGCTTTCATTTGCATTGATTGCCTGTTCCGACAGTTCATGGTAGAATATTTTATGTAATATTCTACAGTATTTATTATTTGTTAAATGACGAGTAATTGTGCTGTGTTGGATCATTTAATTGCATTAATTGACGGTTCCTTGCCTTTAGCCACCCTGTAGAAACACATTGCTCGAAAGGGGAAAACTGAACCAGTGGTATACTGAATAACACACATGTTGACAGTGACTAGTTTTTCTCACGGTCGCTGTTACGCTAAGGAAAAATGAAAGCTGCCACGGAGCGGAAGGGTTGGTACACCTGACGCGAACAGTAGCCCATCCTCGGGATGCTATCGGCTGCCGATCGCGCCTGTTTAGATAAACTTGGCGCCCAAACTACCCGCTTCCCTCACCTCGGCCTGCCAATAAACATCAATCTCACCCTCGACCGCCACCAATGTGAAAGGGCGATCTGATTTCATAGGCATTTTTTGAAACGCACTCTCGGAACCAGCCTTTTCCGTCCACCTGCCGCCCACCACCTACCTGTTCCGCAGCCTTCCAAACCCCCATTAGCCGCTAACGTATTTTATCTGCATCGAGAAGAAGGGGAGAGTTCGGGGGTCGCACCTCTATTCTCCCTGTCACGTGAGAACCTGCTTAGAGGGTGGTTTCCTGTGGATTCCCGCAGGCGTGTTTTCTATAAATAACGTGATTACGCCCCAACGAGATCCAATTTGGGCCCGATTCGCCTTTGTCAGTGGCGGGCCATCGCTCGCCGCAATCTCCACAGTGGGGACCCGCCTGGGAAGGGTTCGCCCCCCCCCCACCCGCCTCCCTCCCCCCACCCCTCCACAGAGAGAACTGGACCGCATCTCGCCGCGTTACCACTATGTCTTCTTTTTTTCTTGGATACGCGCAAGAGGTAGACATCAAGGCAAAGGGGGAGAGTGAAACTCGAGAAACTGATCAGGTTTCCGCACAGATCTAGTTGCCCTCCGCGGCAGAAAAGTATTAGTTTGCATCGATCACTTTCGCTCGAGAGTCGTTCATCTTCAGTACCCTCGCTTTTTTTATATCCCTTGCTTCTTTCCTCTCTGCGCCTGCAGGTGTCTCACTAGGGCGAAGCAGTTACAGTAAACATGGCAAGAAATTAATTTACTTGCAATCCGAGAAGCGAAAGCTGTGTCTTAATGGCATGCTTCACGTGTTCATTACTCCCTCATCTCTTGCGGTGAAATGGAAAAGCCGGAAGACTAGACTAGCACAGTTTTCAATTCGCCAAAGAGAGCTGTTGAATATTCAAACATGTCATACAGCGGCGAAGGCGGAAAGGAAATACGGGCGTTCATAAATGATTACCCTGTTCTCGCCAGAGGTACAAAAAGAAGAATTAGTGGCATAGTATTTTCTGTCCGGGCTTCATATAGAATGTGAAGTTATACACTGGTATAAGACATGTATATTTTTACGATGAATTTTCACTCTCCTGCGTTATATGTGTTGATTTGAAACTTCCTACGGGTTGAAATTTTGTGCTGGGCGGAGATTCGAATTAGCTTTCGCTGGCAGAAGGTCTAGTGAATGAGTTATCCAAGCACGACTCACGATCGGTACTCGCAACTTGCCTTTCGCCAGTACCTCATTCTGGACACAGTTCCTGCGGCTATGGCTCTGCCATTTCTCCTCAATATGCTTTCCTCTAGAGTGCTACTGCCGCACATGTGCAGAAGAACCTCTGTAAAGTTTGGAAGGTAGGAGAGAGGAACTGGCATAAATAAAACTGTGAGAGCGGGTCGTGAATCGTGTCTGGATAGCTAAATCGGTGCAGAAATTGCCCGCAAAAGGCAAAGGGTTAGAGTTTGAGTCCCACCGTAATAAAGTTTAATCTGCCAGTTAGATTCAAGTATTTATTTGGTTTCTGGCTTCTCCTTGGTCTATTACTGAGTTACTAAAGTACCATGTGCACTGCAGGCTCCTTGAAATAAAATCAGAGCCTGCTTTGTTGTATGTAGTATTCCAAAGTTTCACTACAATTCTGCCCATTTTCTTGAAACTGTAAAATTATGCCCCTGCTTTATCTGTTGTTTACTACCTAACTACTTGATCGTAATGAAATACTTTTAACTCAAATCAAAATATGTTAGAGACACACATTAACTACACTAACAGCTTACTATCAAAACTACATATCATCTTCATCATATCCAGTTTTGGCATCCAGTTGAGACATCCTTGCCTGTTCCAATTTAAAGTAGATTGCAGCTGATCTTTCCATATCTTCTTAGGACGCCCTACATTTATTTTCCCTTGAGGTCGATATTTGTATATTATTTTTGGTATTCATTCTTCTTGCATCCTTTGAATGTGTCCGTGCCATTTTTTTCTGTACTCCTTTATTTTCTGAAGTATGCTTTTGATACCCAGTTCATTCCTTATTTCACTATTTTTTATCCGATTTATTTATTTGTAACCAGCTAGAGGTCGTCGGAGTCTTATCTGCTACCGCAATCCTCCTCATTCGATTGGTGGTTAGAGTCCAAGTGTCCGACCATGCATTAGAACTGGCACTGCCATCACGTTATAAAATTTTAGTACTGTCTCTTTTCTAACTTTTTGAGGAGAGTGCGATTTATAGTAGGCCCCTACCTACCAAATGCTGAAATTTCTGCAGTTTGTATTCTTGATCATTGTGTATATTATCTACAAAGCATACAGGGACTGTATTTGGTCTACAACTTTACCTCCCCCGTTTTGCAACAGATGGCAGTAGTGGCAAGTGTTGGTATAGGTGGTAGTTCGTAAATGTCATACAATAAGCTAAGGGATTTGAAAACATTGAAATATTACTCGATTTGTGATTGCATCATAAAGTTATTCTCGATTGAATATGTCAACTTACTAGCCCAACTCTCGTCATTTGAGGGAAGGTCTTTTTTTTTTTATTTTCGGCCGTAACATGAAGAACCTGAGGCTTCAAGAAAGGCTATTGTGGCGTCGAAGACCAGTACGGCGGTGGAAGAGAGATGGTTTTCGAAGCTACTAAAGACCATGGAAACAATCACAGGAGACCGTTATCGAAAGAGAATGATCCGTTACAGCTGAGCACTGAAAGACAAACAGCCAGAATACAGCGATAGACATGAAAAGGTGATTTTGCAGCATGACAGTGCCCTGCTCTCATGTCATAAAACTCGTCAAAACATACCTGGAAATCTTGAAATGGGAAGTCCTACCCCACACGCCTTATTCTTCAGACATTACTCCCTCTAACTACCATCTTTTTCGATCTATATATAAACAAGTGCAAAAGTGGATCGATTCACGGATCACCTCAAGGACACCCAGTTCTTCCGCCGCAGGGTTCATATGCAGCCGGAAAGATGAAAGTTGTGGTCACCGATGGCTAATACTTTGAATCGTAAATTTTTTGGAATCTTTTCACATTCAAACCTCGGTCTTCGAGAAAAAACAGCGGAAGCAAAGTTGTAGACCTAATAGACAGCACTTAGGGTTATGATTCTTGACATAACAATCAGATGCAGATGAATCACCTATATCAATAAGACTTTTCAATTTTTTTTTCTTTTAAGGACCAGAACGGGTGTAAATGTTCCCCGAAACATGTATCCTGTAATACTTCGTTAGAGTGTAACATGAAATGTGGAGACAATGGACAGTTGAACAAAATGTCCCCACAAACTCACGTAACACTGACACTGGGCAGGCACTAAGCCCCGCGGTGCCTTTGCTTGGACCCATCGACCCCGATTTGCTGGTATTATCCATAATCACATGCTCAGCATATTCAAATATCTGGACAATTGTATCTCTCAATCCACTAGTATCTGTTTAGGACATGGCGTCTCCTGCACTGGAAATTGTTCCCTTAGCAATTCGCCTATCTTGGGATTCAAAGGCGATAGAACCTTGACCTATGTCATTTTGAAATTATGCTGTTTTTTTGGACAACACATCCGTCGCTGATATATTGGCCTACGAGATCTATTGGCATTTGGTTGGGATCGATATTCCAAAACTGAACTTAAGTCAAATCCGGTTAAGTATATCAGCGACCTGCAACAAACATTCATAACGCCTACTTCTAGACATCCAAGCAAAAATGAGAAATACTGTCCGCACAAGCAAGTGGCCCGCATCAATGTCTTTCATCCGTATCCACGGATATTAAAACCTTGTCACCTACTTTAACTCGTTTGGTACGCCGAAGCTCTGAATGTAGCCTTGCGCCAAACTGAAGTTCGTTTCCTAAACCTGCACCAGTGATCTAGGAGTAGCGTCTTGGATTAGTTAATCAAAACGTCGTCGGTCCCGAATTCGAATCCCGCTACCACTTAAGCTTTGGTTAACAATCAGTATTGACGGCCGAAGACTTCCGGCATAAGAAGTCACCCTCATTCTGCCAGCAGAGAGTGTGTTACTGTGAACAGTCCGGTGACAGGGTTATTTTTGTAAACCTTCGTTGCCCATTTTGTAAAGGCCTCGTCACTAATGCTGTGGAGGCCGAGCTGCCGCTGTTGTTACGGTAGGCCAGGTTTGTGAGTTCGTGTAGCGGCTTCTGTTGCTGTACACCACTAAGACACTTTCTCCCTGCCACTATTACACAGTTATCCCCCAGGGTCAGGTAGCAGGATATGAGAACGAAGGTTATACAACACTCCAACAAATTAATAACAAAGTCACACAGATGAGTTAAAAAGGTTTACTTATCTTTGTGTCTCTTCGAATAATGGCTCAAATGGTTCAAATGGCTCTGAACACTATGGGACTTACCATCTATGGTCATCAGTCCCCTAGAACTTAGAACTACTTAAACCTAAGTAACCTAAGGACAGCACACAAGACCCAGTCATCACGAGGCAGAGAAAATCCCTGACCCCGCCGGGAACCGAACCCGGGAACCCGGGCGTGGGAAGCGAGAACGCTACCGCACGACCACGAGCTGCGGACTTCGTATAATGAAGTCTGCAACACTGCATGTAATATAACATGAAAAAGGATCTCAATGGCTAAGTGCAAATAATCGTAGGTAAACTTCACAATACACAGAAAATGCAATTTACAATAATTGTGTTTTCACTTCGAAGAACTCACTAAACGACGTTCCCTGTCTACGTCAGCCACGGAAGATGATCAGTAACCAAATGCGAGAGCTGCTCTTCTATCTTCCGAGTAAGCTTCTATCCGTTGTCGTACGGTCATTGGCGGGTTGTATTTGGCCGGAAATTGGCCGAGGCGAAGTCGATATCTTCGCCTCAGCGCCGCCCGTGGCGCTGGTGGAACTCGCTCTAGTGGCGAGTCTCTATGGGAATGGCATCAGCTCGCATCCTTGAGCCTGTGGTACTTTTACCCTGCTGTGTCTTGTTCGGACGACACAGCAGTTATTATTATCATAAGTGACACCAACCCAATACCGACAACGATAGTTCAGGTATTCAAGACGACGTCTCAAGCTAAAGATGAAGCCATGGAGAAAGTATATGAGATTATTGAAAGGACTATGTAAAGGGACATGGAAATCTAATAGTCATGGGGACTGGAATGCACTTGTAGGGGAAGGAGTAGCAGAAAAGATTACAGGAGAGTATGGGCTTGAGACAAGGAATGAGAGAGAAGAAAGCCTAATTCAATTCTGTAATAAATTTCAGTTAGTAATAGCAAATACTCCGTTCAAGAATCAAGAGGAGGTATACTTGGAAAAGGCCGGGTGATACGGGAAGATTACATCATGGTTAGACAGAGATTCGGAAATCAGGCACTAGATTGTAAGGCATACCCAGGAGCAGATATAGGCTCAGATCGCAATGTAGTAGTGATGAAGAGTAGGCTGAAGTTTTAAGAGATTAGTCATGAAGAATCAATGCGCAAAGAAGTGGGTTACGGAAGTACTAAGAAATGACGAGATGCGCTTGAGGTTCCTTAAAGCTGCAGATACAGCACTAACAAATAGCTCAGTAGGCAGTACAGGTGAGAGGGAATGGACGTCTCTAAAAAGGGCAATCACAGAAGTTGGAAGGAGAAACACAAGAACAAAGAAGGTAATTGCGAAGAAACTATGGGTAACAGAAGAAATACTTCAGCTAGTCGATGAAAGAAGAAAGTACAAAAATGTTGAGAGAAATTCTGAAATACAGAAATGCAAGTCGCTGAGGAATGAAATAAATAGTAAGTGCAACGAAGCTAAGATGAAGTGGCTACATGAAAAATGTGAAGAAATCGAAAAAGAAATGATTGTCGGAAGCACTGGCTAAGCATATAGGAAGGCCAAAACAACCTTCGGCGAAATTAAAAGCAAGAGTGGTAATATTAAGAGGGCAACGGGAATTCCACTGTTAAATACAGAGGAGAGAGCGAATAGGTGGAAAGAATACATTTAAGTCCTTTACGAAGGGGAATATTTGTATGATGTGATAGAAGAAGAAACTGGAGTCGGTTTAGACGAGATAGGGGATCCAATACTAGAATCATTATTTAACAGAGCTTTGGAGAATTAAAGATCAAATCAGGCAGAAGGGATTGATAACATTCCATCAGAATTTCTAAAATCATTGGGGGAAATGGCAGCAGAACGACTCCAATGGTTCAAATGGCCCTAATCACAATGGTATTCAACATCTGAGGTCATCAGTCCCCTAGACTTCGAACTGCGTAAACCTAACATCACACACATCCATGCCCGAAGCACGATTCGAACCTGCGACCGTAGCAGCAGCGCGGTTCTGAACTGAAGTTCCTAGAACCGCTCGGCCACAGCGGCCAGCAACAGATCGACTATTCACGTTGGTGTGTAGAATGTATGAGTCTGGCGACATACCATCTGACTTTTGCAAAAATTTCATCCACATAATTCCGAAGACAGCAAGAGTTGACAAGTGCGAGAATTATCGTACAATCACCTTAACAGATCATGCTTCAAAGCAACGTGCAAGAATACTATACACAAGAATGGAAAAAAATCGAGGATGTGTTACATGATAATCAGTTAAGCTTTAGGAAAGGGAACGGTACCAAAGAGTCAATTCTGACTTTGCGATTGACAACGGAAGCAAGACTAAATAGAAATCAAGGCACGTTCATACGATTTGTGGACCTGGAAAAAGCGTTCGACAATGCAAAATGGTGCAAGATAGAAATTCTGAGAAAAATAGGCGTAAGCTATAGGGAGAGACGGGTAATATACGAGGCGTGTCTTTTAAGTAAGTACCGTTTTGTAATTCAAAAAAGACGTGCTAAGATATCTCAATAACTTTATTTTTACATGAAATCCTGTACCTTAATCTACGCACTGTCACCATTAGAGTCTGATTCTTCCTTTTTTACGTTGTGTACTGAGTGTTTAAGATGCCTCTGATAATCGTGATTCCCGCCGACTTTGAAGTACGGGCTGTTATAAGATTTCTTAGTGCTAAAGGCCTAAAAGCGATCGATATTCATCGTGAGAACTGTGCAGTTTACGGAGAAAACATTATGAGTGATGGAATGGTAAGAAAGTGGGTGAGAGCATATAAAGATGGCCGCACTAATGTGCATGATGTGCACATTAGTGGACGTCCTTCGGTCGTTAATGAAAGTTTGGTGCAGGAAATGGACAATAAGGTGAGAGAAAACAGACTCTTTACGATTTCCTCCTTGCGGGATGACTTTCCTAATGTTTCTCGTAGTGTTTTGTATGGCATTGTGACCGAGCAGTTGAATTAAAGAAAACTGTGCGCACGTTGGGTACCGAAAATGTTGACGGATGTGCACAAAACCAAACGTTTAGACAATGCATTGACTTTTCTTCAGCGGTACCACGACGACGGTGATGATTTCTTAAGCCAAACTGTTACCGGCGATGAAACATGGGTGGCCTACGTCACACCAGAATCAAAGCAACAGTCAATGGAAGTTGAGCAAGGGCACCGTTTTGCTGCAAGACAATGCCCGCCCGCATGCGGTGAATCAGATCAAAGATATCACATCTTTTTGATGGGAAACTCTAGATCATCCTCCGTACAGCCCCGATCTTGCGCCCAGTGACTACCATCTCTTCCTGCATATGAAGAAACACCTGGGCGGTCAGCGTCTTCAGGGCGAAGGCGAAGTCAAAACAGTGAAGATGCAATGGTTAACAAGTCAGGCGGCAGACTTCTATGATGAGGGTATTCAAAAACTGGTACAACGTTATAAGAAATGCCTCAATATTGACGAAAATTATGTAGAAAAATAGATTAAGGTACAGGCTTTCATGTAAAACTAAGTTTATTGAGATATCTTAGCACGTCTTTTTTTTTAATTTCAAAACGGCACTTACTTAAAAAACAGGCCTCGTACAATATGTACAAGAACCAAGAAGGAATAATTACAGTGGACGACCAAGAAAGAAGTGCTTCGACTAAAAAGGGTGGAAGACAGGGACGTAGTATTTCGCCCCTACTGTTCAATCGGTTCATAGAAGAAGCAATGATGGAAATAAAAGAAAGGTTCAGGAGTGGAATTAAAATTCAAGGTGAAAGGATATCAATGATACGATTCAATGATGACATTGCTATCCTGAGTGAAAGTGAAGAGGAATTACAGGATCTCCTGAACGGAATGAACAGTGTAATGAGTGACTGAGTAAATCGAAGAAATACGAAAATAACGAGAAGTAGCAGAAATGAGAACAGCGAGAAACTTAACAACATGATTGATGAGCACGAAGTGAAATAAGGAAACGAATTCTGCTACCTAGGCAGCAACATAACCCAGAACGGACAGAGTGAGGAGGACATCAAAAGCAGACTATCACTGACGAAAAGGACATTCCTGGGGACGAGAAGTCTACTAGTATCGAGCATAGGCCTTAATTTGAGGAAGAAATTTCTGAGTATGTACGTTTAGAATACAGCATTGCATGGAAGTGAAACATGGACTGTGGGAAAACCGGAACAAAAGAGATTCGAAGGATTTGAGATATGGTACTACAGACGAAAGTCGTAAATTAGGTAGACTGCCAAGGTAAGGAATGAGGAGGTTTTTCGTAGATTCGGGGGGAAAGGGATATGTGGAAAACACTAACAAGGAACAGGATGATAGGACGTCTCAAAAACGGTAGAGAATAACAGATATTGGAATACATCCAGCAAATGTATGAGAACTTAAATTGCAAGTGCTACTCCAGATGAAGAAGTTGGCAGAGGGGAGGAATGCGTAACGGGCGGCATCAAACCAGTCAGAGACTGATGACTCAAACAAACAAAAAATCTGATTTTGTCATTCACAGTCAGTAGACTAACAAAGGCTCTTTGAAATTTGAAGATATCAGGGTAAAATATTTAATTTTTTACAGAAACAACACTAGAATTATAAGAGCTGAAGGACATGAAAGGGAAACAGGAGTTGAGAAGGGACTGCAACGCGGTTGTAGCACATATCCGATGTTATTTAGCCCGTACATTCAGCAAATTACGAAGGAAATAAGGATGATTTGGGAATGGGAGTTAAAGTTTAGGGAGAAGAAATTAAATCTTTGAGGTTAGTCGACGACATTGTAATTCTGTCAGTGTTAGCAAAGGACTTGGACGAGCAGTTGAATGGAATGGATACTGTCATGAAAAGAGGTTATAAGATGAATATCAACATATGTATAACAGGGGTAATGGAACATAGTCGAATTAAGTCAGACGATGTTGTAGGAACTAGATTGGGAACTGAAACACTAAAAGCAGTAGACTCGTTTTGCTGTTTGGGCGGAAAAGTAAGTTACAATGAAATGAATACCCTTAGCTGCATACAGGCGTTGATATAAGTCAACGGGGACAGTTGAAAATGTGTGCCCCGACCGGGACTCGGACCGGGGATCTCCTGCTTACATGACAGACGCTCTATCCATCTTTTTTTGTCATTTTGTTCTATTTGTTCGTTGAATTTGTAGGGGGCGGATGTCCGAGGACACGCGTTTAGGTTCTTAGTTGATCCATTCATTCAGTTTTTTTTATTACAGAGGGTAGCTAACCCTGTGACCGAACGCACTGATTTTTATAGGATGGGGCCCCTCCACGCCCAAACCAACGTGGTGACCAAACCAAAAGTTCTACTGTCACCTCCGTATAACATGTTAGTTTTTGAACCAGGAGTCACAGGATCCGGACTGTGATGTTATCCATGCGTCTGGGTAAGATTACTCATTAACATGGTCCATCAGGAGATAGAAAGTGGACGAAAGCGATCGAAGGGTAGCGGTTGTAAGGGCAGAGGAAAAAAAGTGCCAAGGGAAAAAAAACGTCTGCGACAGTAGGACGGGTAGTAAGGGCAGTAGCGGCTTGCTATCTGCGACAGTGCATGCAAGGTGTGGTTATGTTAGTTCGAGGTATCGTGCATCGTTACCTTTGTCGTTGTTGGAGCTCGTTGCGGCGCTTGCTGCAGTTGCTGCGTCCCTGCAACAGTTCAAGGTCGTTGTAGATTAGTGGGCGATCGGTCATAGATCGGCTCACAGACGGTGTAGGGTGTGTGTGTGGCTGGTTTGCGTGCTGTGTACAGTACGGTTTCCATGCGGTTGCCTGTTTTTCGGCTGGTGGAACATTTGGGGTTTCCAGTAATAACCGTGTTGCGAGGGCTCGCCAGTACTGTGATGTTAGCGTTCTGTGGACCATTGATGTTTAGTTCCTAGCCAGTAGTGCTTTTGGTCTGTTACGCTTCCATCTATGGTTGTGGTCGTAGTTACCCAGAGAAAGGACTAACGGGTTGCGCGAGTGTCTCGTGTTATTGTACAGTCGTGTGGAGAGTTTTTGGAATACCTGCAAGATAGTATCTAGCCGGTATTCCCGGTGAAGGTCCGCGATGCGTGTGTAGCGTGGAGCGTTGCTTATGATTTTGAGTACTTTGTTCTGTTTGAGCTGCAGACGGCGCAGGCGAGTTGGCGCAGCGTATCCTCAGACAGGGCTGCGTACGTCATCAGGGGTCGAATAAGTGTCATGTACATGGACCTAGACACCCTCCTGTTCAGTGTTCTACGCCTGTTAAGCATAGGGTAGAGTTGTTTGAGCCTCGCGTGTCACGTGTTGAATGTGGTCCCCCCAGAGTAGTTTCCTGTCCAGCCAGACAACGAGGTATTTGACCTTCTCGCGGAAACGTATTGGGCGTGTGTGTAGTGTTATTGGGTTGCAGTGCTGATGTTTGCGCAGTTGCTTCGGTCTTCTAGTGAACAGAACGGCCTCGCACTTGTCGTCGTTTACTCTAACACGCCATTTCACCAGCCAAGGCTCCGCCGTTCTGAGTGCAGTCTGTAGTCGTGAATTAATGTTAGACGGCTTCCAATCTTGCGCAAGGATGGCGGTGTCATCCGCGAAGATTGCTACCGTCGTGTTGTGTGTAGCTGGGAGGTCGTTAATGTAGAGGTTAAACAGTAAGGGCCCTAGGATGCTTCCTTGGGGTACTCCTGCCTAAATACCATGTCGTGTCGATTGTTTGCCCTGCACGTCGGTGTTGAAACTCCTGTCCGTGAGATATGAGTGCATGAGGCGTACGAGCCCGTCGGGGAACCCTGCGTCGCTAAGTTTGCGTATTAGGCCGTTGTGCCATAGACGATCGAAAGCCTTTTCGATGTCCAGGAGCACCGCCCCTGTTGCTTTGTTTGTGTTGTATCCGTGTGTTATGTATTCAACGACGCGGAGGAGAGGTTGTGTTGTTGAGTGGTGATTCCTGAAACCGAATTGCTCCGGTCTCAGGGTGTCGTTTGTGATACAGTGCCTGGTGAGTCGTTTTAATATTACCTACTCAACGATCTTGCTGAGCGCGCTCAGCAGACTGATGGGTCGGTAATTTTGTGGGAGGTAGTGGTCTTTCCCCGGCTTCCTGAACATCAGGACCTTGGCCGTCTTCCAAAAGGCGGGGAAGTGTTGGTGCTTGAGTATGACATTCGTGATGTGTGTTAGGTAGTCTACAGCTTTGTCCGTGAACTCCTAGAGGACAAGGTTTTGAATCCCATCGTGACCAGGGGCCTTCCTAGCGGTGTTATGCATGATGGCCCATTTGACTTCAGCTGTACTAGCTTGTCGGATGATGTTGCAAGCTGGTTGGGCCAAGATGCGTGTGACCTCCTGGTCCGTATCAAGTGTGAACGCTGGGTCTGAGGGATCCAGGTTCGGTGTGAATGACGCTGCGAGTGTGAGGGCCATCAGTTCCACTTTTTCTTCCGCAGAATATGCTGGTCCGTCGGGCCCTTGTAACGTGGGGGTGTACAGTTTCTCCCTGGTGAAGTGTCGGGCCAGCTGCCACACGCCAGGTCGCGTGGTGTCCAGCCCTTCGAGTTTCTGGTCCCACTGTTGTGTCTTAAATGTTTGTATTTTTTCCCGGATTATACCCTGGAGCCTGCTAATGTGCTGTTTGAAGTGCTGGCGCCTGGTACGCTGCCAATGTCTCCTGAGGCAGTTCCTCATTGAGATTAGGCCCAGGATCTCCTGGGACAGGGCAGCACTGTGTTGTTGTGGTGTGTGGATCGGTATGGTGTCGGCTATCTCGTCCTGGACGGCGCTGGTGAGGGTTTCGACTGCCTCATCGATTTGGGCTGTCTCGTTAATCGCGTGGGTGGGTGGGATGCGACTGTCAAGCGTTTCCTTGAACTGGGTCCAATTCGCGCGCCTGTAGTCTAACATCTTGCGTTGTTCCATGTGCTGCAGTGTTTCTTCAATGTACAGTATAACGGGTTGGTAATTTGAGGGCAGATCGTTTTCAACGGCAACGTTGAGTGTCGTTGTTATGCCCTTGATGAGGGCCATGTCTAACACGTCTGGCCTGTGTCCCCTCCGGTAGGGAATGTGCGTCGGCTCGGTCGGCGCTAGTGTGATGTAGTTTCGTCCTAGTGCGTGTTCGTATAGTTTCTTGCCGTTGGAGTTTCGTATTCGTGAGTTCCAGTCCGGGTGTTTTGCGTTAAGATCTCCAGCGGCGATTACGCGCGGTGATATGTTGAGTATTGTTTTGATGTTTTTAGGGATGTTGTATACTGACACCAGTGTAGTGTAGACTCCGTTGAACATGACCCTGACGGCGGTTGCCTCTAGTTTTTCAAGTTCAGGGAGCACTATGTTTGTGTGTTCTATGTCTTTGTGTATGATGATGGCTGTTCCGCCATGACCGGAGCCGTCCGGTCGGTCGGTACGATAGACGCAGTAGCCGGTGAAGTTTAGTTGGTTGCGTGGTTTGAGCTTAATCTCGCTCAGCAGTGCGATAAGGATACCCTTACGCTCCATGAGCGCGGCAAATTCCGCCCTTTTGTTGCTGATCTCGTCTGCATTGCAGAACACGATCTGTGTCAGTGTCTGGTTGTTTGCGATGGGGGCCGGGTGTGGCGTGTTATCCATGTATGGGTGTAAACAGTCTGGTGAGCGCTGTTTGTATGGCGGCCCACTACTGCCCAGGTTGAGCAATCATGAGCCGTGTGACGAGTGTGGTGACGGCCACCGCGATCTTGTTAAAGATCTGGGTGGTCGTGTGATGGGGGAATATTGTTTCCAATAAGCCCTCAAGTGTTGTGTTGGTGTTGTGCGTGTCGGCCTGTGGATCGGTTGTGGTGTTGGCGGCCGCTGGTGCGGGTGTTGGCGTTATGTGTGGGCTGGCGCTTGTGTTGTTGTTATGTGGAACATTTTGAGGTGCCTGTGTGTCAGACGTGGTGAGGGGTGGAGTAGTGTGTATGCTGGTGTCACTGGCTTGCTGACTGTGTGTCTGTGTGTCTGACTTTTGTTGTTGTTGGGTACTTTGTTGTGGTGCACGTGTGTTCCCGCTCCTGTTACCGCGTGGTCGCCTACGCCTTCTCTGGGTTTTTGGTTCTGGCGGTCCTTGTGTAAGTGTGTCTTCCTGTGTGTCGTGTGTAGGTTCGCAGGCAGTGGCTTCAGGGGGTGGGGTTGTGTTGTTTTTGGGGGCTGTTGTTGTTGCCGGTGTGGTTGTAGTGTTGCGTGCTGGCTGAGACGACTGTGTTGTTGTCGTAGCGGTTGTGTCAGGTGCGTGTGCTGGGCGGAGAGGTTCCGCGGCCTGCTCCGCTCCTCCAGGGCGTGTAGCCATGGCGAACGACACTCCGTTCCTGACAGGGTTTGGTGCGGGCCTTGGACGTGTTATGGCGTTGGGTGGCTTCGACTTTTAATTTTTGCGCCTCTTCGCCTCTCTGTACACGTCGCAGCCCCTGTAGTTGGCGCATGGCCTTGGCCACAGTTGGCGCAACGGCGTATGTTTTCGTGGATTACTGTGCATGCGTTGGATGCGTCTTGGCCAGCGCATCCGCGACAACGGGGTGCCAGGCCGCAGCGGAGGGCCGAATGACCGAACCGCTGGCAGTTGTTACATTGTTGGGGGACCTGTGGCGGTGCGTATATCTCTACCCTTACGTCCATCCGCAGAAGGCTTTTTATCTGCAGAGGGCCGCGCGAGGCGGCCGTGTCGGCCATCTCGACCAGGTAGTGTGGTAGACGGTGGTGGGAGCGGAAGCCCGTCATTCTGGAAGCACTTCTGCAGTCGAATCCTAGGAAGTTGAGCGCCGCTTGTACTGTAGTGTTTGGGGTCCACTCCCTTTACCACGTACTGCTGTGTTCGTTCCTCAGCAGTCCTGTACGTATAATGTTCGATCCCCTTTTCTTTGAGGAAGATAAGGAGATCTTTATATTCGTTGTTAGTTGATACGTACAGTGAGGCCCTATCCCCAGAGTACTTCGTGTGTAGCGTGCAAGGTGTGTGCCTTTCCGCGAATGTTGTGTCGAGGACACTAAGGCCCCGTAGTTTTGTATTACGACTGGGGGAAAACCAGTTTTCTGTTGTGCAGGCGTAGCTGCGGTTGGTGCTCCTGTGGTGTTGCTGACCGCAGGTCGGGTCGTGTTTGTTGTTGTGTTGGTGTTCCTAACCGGAAGTGCGAGTTTTGGTGTAGGCAGGAGCGCCTTTCGGCTACCTTGCGAGTGTGGTTGCTCGCTTGTTTGCGTGGTGTTTCTCGGTTTGCGTCGTGGGCCCTCCACCTGCCAGGGCCCAGTGTAGTGTTGTTCTGTGTCCGCATCTGCAGCCGCTGGTTCCACCGTTGGAGTCAGCTGCCGCAGTGGGACAGTGGTGCATGAGTCACCAGTTGCAGGTGAATGTAGCGTGATGTGGAGGGTACTCGTCCGCGTGGGGGACTCACTTGGGCCGCAGAGGTCGGTTATCAATCAACGCTGGTTCAGGAGTTCCAGCGCTTGCGCAGCGATCTGCCGATCCTAGTCGGCCAACACCTCCTCAACGGTGGCAAGCGGGAAGTTGACGTCGACGGGAACAGCCGACTCATGCGCCTCTTTAGCTGCAGCCTTGCTGCGGGTTAGGGCGGGAGAAACACCGGCGGAATCTGCAATCTTGGTGCTCTTAGGAGCTTTATTAGGTGTGGGTTAGCACGACAATTATGCTTTTTCTGAAAAGAAAAGGCTACCAGATAGGTCCTACAGAAGAGGGGGAATGCCCTACGGCCTAGCGTGCGCCATTGGTGCAGTGGCGCGGCACCTAAAGGAGGTGCGGAGGAAGAGAAGTGGCCTACAGTACGCGGGTTGGTCCGACGTGAACGGGCCCCTGGCACTGATTAACGCGCTGAGCTACCGCTCCGGCGTCATAATGCCCCTGCCCATTATAATCATTACTCGCGGCTTTACTGCCGATTCCCGCAAGAGTTCGGGCACTGTTTATGCATCTGCACAGAAGAATATGGTCAAATGTCCGAAAGAACAGATGCCATCTTCATAATGTATAGAATAGTAAATAATGATGGTCGAAGAAAATGGCTCTGAGCTCTATGGGACTTAACTTCTGAGGTCATCAGTCCCCTAGAACATAGAACTACTTAAATCTAACTAACGTAAAGACGTCACACACATCCATGCCCGAGGCAGGATTTGAACCTGCGACCGTAGCGGTCGCGCGGTTCCAGACTGTAGCGCCTAGAACCGCTCGGCCACCCTGGCCGGCGATGGTCGAAGACTGGGGGATGTAGCATACAGACTGGCAATAGCAAGAGAAACATTTATAAAAAGGGATATTTGCTAGTAACTACTGTAAAATTAATTTTAGGAAGTCATTTCTTAAAGTATTTGCCTATAGTGTCACCTTTTACGGAAGTGAAACGTGGACAACAAGAATGTAATAAAATAAAAGAACAGAAACTTCTATAGTGCGCTGCTGTAGGAAAATGCTGAATATGAGATGAGTGGATCGAATTACTAATAAGGAGATGGTGAACCGAGTTGGGAAGAAAAGGAAACTTGGGGACAAGCTGACTAAAAGGAGGGATAAGCTGATAAGAAATATCCTGAGGCACAAAATAATAATATTTCATAATGAAGATTGGAGGATAAAAATTGATGGAGGCATAGGCATTACTACAGTAAGCAGATTCAAATTAATGTACCTAGGTTTGCAGTAGTTCTGCAGATTTGAAGAGACTTGCGGACTAGCGTGGTGAACTGCATCGAAGCGATCTTCGGGCGGAAGAACGCACAACAACTGACTGCGAACGCAGAAGCGGATAGTGGCCATACTTTAATACAACATAGTGTGCTGTATTCTTGACAAATTTATTTTGCTCTGCCGGAAGTACTGTATCTTTGTTAGTAAAATTTAGTGCAGAATATTTCTTCAACATAGGGAAGTAAAATGAAATCGTATTGGGAGTTGTCGTCACATGTTGAAAACTGTTAAACATTTTCGGTTTAATGAAAGTGCAAATTCTGCAACATCTGACGCCGAACGAGAAACCACGCCAACAACAATTCGCTACGGATATGCTGCAGAGTATTGATATGGATGCCAGCTACCTGGAAAGATGTTTATTCTCAGATGATGCGACCTATCATGTATCAGGAAGGGTTAATAGGCACAATGTTCGGATTTGGGGTTCGCAAAATCCGTACGTTGTCATTGAACATGTTCGTGATAGCCCTAAACTAAACGTCTGGTGCTAGCTAATGCACGACAAGATTGTTGGACCGTTCTTCTTTGCGGAACAAACAGTGAATGGGTCAGTGTATCTAGACATGTTGGAACAGTTTGTGTATCCTCAGATACAAGACTTGCAACCCAACATCATTTTTCAGCAAGATGGAGGTCCACCGCATTGGTCAACGGCTGTTCGCAAGTTCCTGGATAGGAAATTTTCCAATGGTTGCATCGGACGCGGAGGACCCATTGCCTGGCCACCACGTTCACCCGATATTAAGCCGCTTGATTTCTTCATGTGCGGATTCGTGAAGGACCGCGTGTATGCGACCAAAGTGGACGGTATTCCTACGTTTGCGACTTCGTATCGCTAATACGATTGCAACAATAACAGAGGAAATGTTACAAAGAACTTGGAAAGTGTGGTTTTTTCATCTGGGTCTTTGAAGTCAGGGAGGTATGACTGGGACACCCTGTATAATCCGTATGCATGTATTTCAGAAAAATAAGAGAAGAAGCCCACAGAAGATGCCACAACCACTGCCAAACATGTATGGCAGTTAAAGAAAAACAATAATTGTGTACTTGCAAGAAGGTGGACCAACTCTTAATTCACTAAAATCAGTGTATCTGTTTTATTTATTTACTTGCTTAGTGGAGCCCTTCTTCTTTTCTGTCTTGCCTTACTTAACTCTGTGCATTGCTGGATCTACATGTGGACTCAAAAGCCGGGTCCGTTTCGCCGCAGACAGCAGGTACAGCCATCCTCTGTGTAAGTGAGCGTCTCTACCTGATTGGAATGCTCTCTGCAACCGGACAGCCCGCAAGTGTAACACTGTGGACTACCTCTGAGCTGGAAGGTATTCTCTGCTAAACATACCTAGTAATCTACGACGGTTTGCTCAAAAGTGGTGTCTCCGAATTATCTGTGTGAACACTGCTAAGCCTCTTTAAGTAAAACAAACTTTATTAAAATTCCACACCTTTATTCTTCATGTCTACATATTTATTTCTCAACATAGTCACCTGCGAGGAACACATTTCTCTCAGCGAGAGACCAGTTTGTTGACACGGCCACTGTAGAATATTTGACTTCGTTGACGACACCACTACCTCACCACTGCTTACACCGCTTCATCACTGTCACAGTGAAATCATCGAAGTTGTTCTTAAGTTTTGGAAATAGATGAGTACCGGATGGAGCCAAGGTGGAACTGAATGGAGGATTAACGATGACGGTGAACCCATCGGATTGTCGCAGACATGGCAGAGCTCATGTGTGACCTAGCATTGTAATGCTGAACGAGACGGTGCTCCAGTGAGGACGAAATCTTAGAATTCGAAACTCGGTTACACCATGCTGCTTCTCATGCACAGACGTAGTTACTTTAGACACCAGCACGCTTCACGCTGCAATTCGGAGACCTCTAGCGGCAGATGGTTGCAACTTCCGTCAGCGAAGCGGGGAGGTACACCGAGTTCAAATGTTCAAATGTGTGTGAAATCTTATGGGACTTAACTGCTAAGGTCATCAGTCCCTAAGCTTACACACTACTTAACCTAAATTATCTTAAGGACAAACACACACACCCATGCCCCAGGGAGGACTTGAACCTCCGCCGGGACCAGCCGCACACTCCATGACTGCAGTGCCTTAAGACCCCTCGGCTAATCCCGCGCGGCAGTACACCGAGTAATATACATGACATGTAATGCATCAACTGGTATTTAGAACAGAATAAAAATAAAGTTCGTATTCACTATTTTTCAGCACGTCGTCATATATTACTAAAATGATAATCCGGTTCGTTGCACCTGTTACTATTGTAACTTGCTACAGCTTTAAGACAGTAACAGATGTATTTGCAGACAGAAACAGTGTGTATGTCTCAATGACACTTAACTCACAGCGTCTGAATGCCAAGAATAAATTCATCCGGTATTTAAGAATGAGATCACTTAGCCGTTTCCGACAAACTTTAAACGTAATTTCAAACATTTACGAAACTTTTCTCGGTGGTACTGCACACAAAATGATGAAAGGAAAGAAGTTTGTCTCTAACTACATTTCCGCTGTTCATGCACTGAAACTTCAGCATTAGGAATACGTTTTTATTTATTACTCCTTTACTTCTGACTCTGTTCGCAACATACCCTGTAGACACTATTATTGTACGTCACTGATATACCTACAAAATTATACTATTTTACGATTCATAGTACAGGACATATGACGTTAGATTCATTTAGGTGCAATGAAAACTATTTTTTCCTTGAAATGAAGAGCGCACATCACCCAAATTATACTCATGCTGTGTTTGATAACGAGGGCACTTAGCGACTTTCAGCAAACTTTAAACACAATTTCAAAGTTTTTGTAAACTTTTTCTCGCTTACGTACTTAATGTCTAGTATCTAGTAAAGTAATCAGAAGTTTGAAGCTACCTAATAGTTCCAGATCGATTCCTTGGAGAATCGAGCTTTACCGGTATTTTTAAAATTCCTTACCATTTTGAGATATTTTCATATTTTCTGAAAACCACCTAACAAACTTGGAAATACATAAACATCGTGCAAATAAAGACGTTTCTAGTTAAATGTTCTGAGGGGTTGGGGAATGGTTTATAAACCCCATGACATCTAACCCCCCCCCCCTTCCGACGCCCGGATCTGCATCTGCAAACAATGCACTATAAAGAGAACTGCTGGTTCAGCAAATACAAAAGCCTGTCATAAACAACGCGTGAAAACAATGTGCAGAATAGTTGACTCGAGAGTTGACGTCTGCCATAGATTATCTACTTCAAATGGTTCAAATGCTCTGAGCACTATGGGACTTAACCCCTGAGGTCATCAGTCCCCTAGAACTTAGAACTACTTAAACCTAACTAACCTAAGGATGTCACACACATCCATGCCCGAGGTAGAATTCGAACCTGCGACAGTAGCGGTCGCGCGGTTCCAGACTGAAGCGCCTAGAAACGCTCGACCACACCAGCCGGCGACCATCTACTACAGTGAAAAGCTGTAGCACTTAGTACAGTTATAACTCTTCACAAAGGAACTCACCTTCAAACGTGACTGTATTTTTCCTTGCTGTCGTAACCGTTTTTGGTGGGATAAAAATTTACACACCGTACTCGTGTCAGACCACCAGCAATCGTTTCACTATGAATTTGTGGGCTGGAATTGTTCGAAAGCAACTAACAAGACCTCACTCGCTGCCACCTAGCTGAATTGATTATCAGCTGGAAACGTGCGTTTTCTGTGGACTGCAGCCACCGCCCACTTTCCACGTGAAGACACGTGTTCCACACTGTTGCCTGCAACACGGCGAGTACAGCACACGCGCCATCAGGAAAAGAATTCAGGTGATGCGGCGGGTGTGTCAACAGTATTGCTCACCGTAAGTGAACGATATATTCTGTCTACCATCAGATTACATGCGTTGTCAACACAAAGAAAAGTGTCGTGATAAGAAAGCTATATTAACTACAATGGTATCGGAAACTGCAATAAAAACAAGTGCCAGAGACAGATAAGAAAGCTATATTAACAACAATGGTATCGGAAACTGCAATACAAACAAGTGCCAGAGACAGAGAGCCAGAGAGACAGTGAGAGGGGGGGGGGGGTTGAAGGCACAGGGAGAGAGACACAGAGAGCGAGAGAGATAAAGAACTTTCTAAGGAAGGTCCTGGGTAACAGCAGATGGGTTTACATTTTCTTGAAACTAAAACAATTGATTTTACGAAAAGTTCGGAAATATCTCAATCACGATTAAGAATAGAAGAAGTCCAGCTTTCTATGGAACACATGAAAAGCATGAAAATTGAAAAATATGTACATAAGATATCGATTTACCAGGAGCATGGAAAGACATGTTCCCATGGTACAAAAAATTTCAATGTCGTTTGGCATTTTTGTCTTGGACGTCCCACGAAGTGTGTTATTCATCTGCCGCAGAAACTGGCTCCTTCCCTTGCGGATATCGGAAAGTTGTGTCTTATGTGTATATGGGAGGGTAGGTAAGTGGAATGGAGAATGTATATAGTGCAGTGTTATGTTTGTGTTGTCTAGTTGTGCTGACGAGAGAAGGGACAAGGTGAAATCCAGTATAGGCACGTAGCCTGCTCCTCTGGAATAGCACCAAGTGAGCCGTCAGGTTTAACGTCCCCATCCGACGGACGGATCACCGGCAACCGTGCCAAACATTCTCACCTCATGAGAGACTGATGAGAGTTTCGGAATTTAATCCAGGACACTTGTCACGAAGACTGGTTGATCGAGAACCTCACGCCAGCACCTCTCGTTCCCTTGCCGGCGAGATACTGCCAGCGAGAGTTTTATCCATCGCCGGGATTCGCACCGGCTTACCTCCTACTCGACTACCACAACACAGGCGTGCATTAGCGACTTCGGCTACACAGGCGATTCGTCTTACGGTGACAGAAGTACAGTAAGATCTAGAGAAACGTAGGATCAATGAATAAGGTATAGCGTACAGAGAATCAGTGCACGAACAGCACGAAAAAAAGGAAGATTCGGTTTAACATTCCTATCGACGATGAAATCATTAGAGGAACGCTAGCTTCCATTCGAAAAGGATGGGAAAGAAAATTTGACGTGTCCTTCGCAGAGGGAATATTCCAGCCTTATGCGATTTACTGGAACCTAGAAAAATATAAATTTCAAAGGAGCGGTGAGAGATTCTAAAACACTCTTCCCGAATGTGACTGCAGGGCATTTAACATCGCACCATCTTAATTGTTAAGAAAGGGGGAGAATATTAAAACTTCGTTGCCGATCAGAAGACTGTGTGGGGCCGGGAGTCGTAACCGGGTTCAAATTCGAGTCCCTGACCGTCACACTGTTTAATGTGTCAGAATGTTTCATATCAGCGCACACTCCGCTGCAGAGTGAAAAATTCACTCAGGGAGGGTATTCTCGACGAAAAAGCGAGCAACAGTGAATTAAATAATGAAGGAATACTAGTGATAGGACCATTATTATTTTCTACACACTTAAATGATCTGCTGGACAGTGTGCGCAGTATTCTTTGGTTGTTTGCTGATGATGCTGTGCTGTACGGGAAGGTATCGAAGGTGAGTGACTTTAGGAGGGTACAAGATGACTTAGACATAATATTTAGTTAGTGTGGTGAATGGTACCGGTTCCCGTCAGATCAAGGAAGTTAAGCGCTGTCGGGAGTGGCCGGCACTTGGATGGGTGACCACCCGGCCTGCCATGCACTGTTGCCATTTTTCGGGGTGCACTCAGCCTCGTGATGCCAATTGAGCAGCTACTCGGCCGAATTGCAGCGGCTCCAGTCACAGAAAACTATCATAACGACTGGGAGAGCGGTGTGCTGACCACACTCGCCTCCTATCCGCGTCCTCAGCTGAGGATGATACGGCGGTCGAATGGTCTCGATGGGCCACTTGTGGCCTGAAGAAGGAGTGCAGAGTTTGGTGAATGGCAGCTAGCTCTAAATGTAGAAAAATGTAAGTTAAAGTACATTAGTAGGAGAAACAAACCCGTTATGTTCGGACAGCGCATTAGTAGTACCCAGTCACATCGTTTAAACATCTACTGGGGGGGGGGGGGGGGGGAGAGGATGACGTTGCAGTGAGACATGAATTGGAACGAGCATGTTAGTGTTGTGACCGCATATAGGACGCTAGTGCGACTTATTCTTGAGTACTGCTCTTGTGTTTGGGATCGGTACCAGATCGGATTAAAGGAAGACACTGAAGCAATTCAAAGGTGGGCTCCCAGATTTGTTACCGGTAGGTTCGAACAACACTACAACCCTGGAACTCAAATGGAAATCCCTGGAGAGAAGGCGATGTTTTTTTTTTTTTTTTTCGAAGTACACTATTGAGAAAATTTAGAGAGCCGGCTTTTGAAGCTGAATGCAGAACGATTGTACTGCCGCCAGCTTGCATTTCGTGTAAGGACCGCACAGATAAGACACGAGAAATTAGGGCTCATATGGAGGCGTACAAACAGTCATTATTCCCTCGCTCTAATAGCGAGTGGAGTAGGAATGGAAATGACTAGTAGTGGTACAGGGTACTATTCACCGCGAACCGTACGGTGACTTGCGCAATATGTATGTACACGGTGTCCAGAAAAGGGCTCCCTGATTTCAAAATTAAATATCTCGAAAACAAAGATCGATAGAGGAATGCAGTAAACGGTATGTTTATTGTGAAAGCTGTAAGAAGTTTATACAGCAGTTTGAAATAATAGTTACAAAAGCTGCTAACAGATGGCGCTGTACGCTGTACAGCTCATATCAGCATACATAAGTGAAATAATCGTATGAAAACAATCTTTGCAAGCAATCACATCACAATGTTTTCAAAATCTTCACCATTGGCACTACAGAGGTGGCGCAAACGAAGAATGAAATTCGCCATCACAAAAAAAAATGGTTCAAATGGCTCTGAGCACTATGGGACTTAACATCTGTGGTCATCAGTCCCCTAGAACTTAGAACTACTTAAACCTAACTAACCTAAGGACATCACACACATCCATGCCCGAGGCAGAATTCGAACCTGCGACCGTAGCAGTCGCGCGGTTCCGGACTGAGCGCCTAGAACCGCTAGACCACCGCTCGCCATCACATTTCGTAGTTTCTCAATCGAAATGGATTCATGCCACATAGATCGCCGATTCAAGCTCGTCCAGCGTGGCGGGATGCTTCGGGTAGACCATGTCTTTCACTGTGCCCCCCCCCCCCAAAAAAAAAAAAAAAGTCGCAGGGAGTCAAATCCGGCGAATATGGAGGCCAATCCATGCCTGCACCAGTAAATTTGGGATATTCCAAAGCAATGAATCGATTCGCGAAGTATTCCTCAAGAAAGCGAAACACTTGTTTGGTCCGCTGTGGTCGAGCTCCATCTTGCATAAACCATTCAGTACCTGGTCGATCCTCTAACGCTTGCTGTGTGGCGACAAATTGTTCCAAAATTGCAACGTAACGCGCACCAGTGACCGTTTCTCGAATGAACAAAGGGCCAATAATGCCTCTGCTGCATACTGCAGCAAACACAGTACCTTTAGGAGAATACAGGGGTTTCGCTTCACACTAATATGGCTTTTCGGAACCCTAAAATCGACAGTTCTACTTATTCACGTATCAATTCAGGTGGAAGTGTGCTTCATCTGTAAACCAGATGCAGCCAACATCAAATCCTTCACTATCAATCATTGTGAGCATCTGATTAGCAAAGGCAACCCTTTGTTGCACAGCTCGTACGGGTATGGCCTGGTGCGTTTGAATTTTGAATGGAAACATGTGTAGGCTCTTTCTCAGTATTTTCTGCGTACTGGAACGCTTCAAACCAGCCTCAGATGCAATTCTACGGACGGATGACATTGGATTTCGCTGAATAATTCCAGAAACGGTGGCGATATTTTCAGGCGTAACTGCGGTTTGCTTGCGGCCAACATGCCCCCCTAGATCATCAGTTACGCTGCCTGTTCGTTGAAATTTTGCGAAGAGCGTACGAATGGTTTTCGCATCGGGTCCTTCTGAAACATTAAATCGTGCTTGAAAGCTTCGCCTTGTTGCCGTAGGACTCTCTTCTAACCTGTTGTACTCTAGCACCAGAAAAACGCGTTGTTCAGTGGAGTACATGATTTTAATCTCTTCCTTCGGTACGCTAACCTCCTTTCACGTTTCAATAGTGGAACTGATCGTTCTGGGCTTCGGATTACTATTTATACTAGGCATTACGTACGGTGGTTACAGCGCCATCTGTTAGCAACTTTTGTAACTATTATTTCAAACTGCTGTATAAACTTCTTACAGCTTTCACAATAAACATACCGTTTACTGCATTCCTCTATCGATCTTTGTTTTCGAGATATTTAATTTTGAAATCAGGGAGTCCTTTTCTGGAACGTAGAAAAAGAATTAAGAAGTGGAACTACCCAATAAATAAGTAGAGGAGGGTGAAAGTGGCATCTCTAAAAAATGGCTATGAGCACTATGGGACTTAACATCTGGGGTCATCAGTCCCCTAGAACTTAGAACTACTTAAACCTAAATAACCTAAGGACATCACACACATCCATGCCCGAGGCATGATTCGAACCTGCGACCGTAGCAGTCGCGAGGTTCCAGACTGTAGCGCCTAGAACCGCTCGGCCATTCCGGCCGGTTGGCATCTCTAACGCAGGGTAATTTTAATAAGAAAAGCGTTTAAATTATTTAATTAAGTCGCATCAAGTCGTTACCTTTCAGACAGCCCCTCCGGGAGCAACGCATTATTTTCAAATCAAGCACGAGGAAAATTTTCAAAAGCACACTCTGTAATGTCTCATATAATGAACAGCTCCTTTTGGGTCCACACGCCAGTGTCGATTACACTCCTGCTTCACGCCTCAACCCCTGTGACTTTCAGCTAGGGAATTGTCATGGCCTTTATAGTTCTACCTGCGAACGCACTACCGTCCCGTCCCTGAAAGGGACTATAGTCGTACATCGAGACAGAGGTTAAAACACGCGTTCGTTGCTATAAACGTCACAATGAGGAAGTTACACCCCAAAGTTACGACATTCGCGGGCAGCACATCACGCCCGTCACGGTCGAGCGTTTACACACGTTTCTGTTTACAGCGGCCGGATCTCCCCTTATTTCAGGTCTGAGACACGGCCAATGGCCGTCGGCGGGTAACGTCTATTAAGCCCGCCGGAGGGCCCTTCTCTGGCAGAAGAACATCGCGACGTACGCGCAGGTGTGCGTTATTGCCGTCCTCCGCGGCCGCTGGGAGGGGCTGCCTTTCCACTTAGCGCCGTACACAGGCGTAAACACAAAGCACAATGCGCGGAATGAACTGTCGGCCGCCTGCGTGACGACGTCGCGGCACAAACGGTGGAAGTACGGGCAGAGGTACTATAGTGGATGAAACAGATGGAGACGAACGGCGCGCCTACTCCGTATATAAAGAGCCGGCAAGAAGATGGAAAGGGGTAAGGGGGGGGGGGGGCGAGGAGGCCCGGTAATGCGCAAAGACGCGAGCGGCTGGGCGAACCGCCGCTGATCACCGATAAAAATGCCTGGGAACAAAGGCAGCGGATCAGCAGCACTGTAATGGCCGAGGCGCCCTCCTGGGCCTCACGACTGAGTGCGCTGCCTCGCACTGGACAACGTCAAGCAATCATCTACTGGTAAATACAAACCTTATATAGAGTTGGAGAAAACTATTCCCACTATGAGAATGTATAATATCACATTTATGAATTAAAATAATATGGATTTTAGCATGAGAAATGAAAACGTCTGCAATTCATGGCATTCGAATTACGCTACTTATAAAGGCACATTTGCATGCCGAGCGTGAGTTTCCGCGGAAACGCGAAATATTAATTAAATAAATAATCAGTGACTAATAAATAAAGCCTATGGCACACAACTGCAGCGCTGTGTCGCTGATAAAGACAAAAGAATAATTACGTTACTCTTATGTTTGATTAAGAGAAGAGAGAGCTCAGGTAGAAGTGGTGCGAGAAGCACGTATTTTATTTTATTGTCTGGCACACCACCATATTTTCATGTTATAGAAGAATACTGCGAGTTGCAACCACACTAGGCACTCGATTCTGTAATGAATTTATATTTATAAAAGTAAGTAGGATTATGAACTGTAGGCTATTTCATTGAATATATCTGATTTAACTAACTGTGTAACTTTTTTATGTTTAGTAGACAATCACCTCTGTACGACGTATTGGCATGGCTGGCAAATCATTGTAATATTGAGATTAGATCATGAGTCCGTACCTACCGCAGCAGTCTTTGGAAACGATTTAATTACGAAGTCCGATTATTTCAGTTTTATTTCACGGTCAACTACGAGTTACATTGCCTTTTCCAAATAGCCATTGTCAAGCGTCTGATACCGAATAATTAAACGTCCACGTTCCAGATAAGCAAATACCAATTACAACCAATCATCATACATACAGAATAATTAATCATTAATATTTTATTCCATTTTATTTTTATTTATTTTATATTGGCGACTGCGTGTCGGACTTGTTATTTTGTCATTTGTTACATTGTTCTTTTTGTTTCATGTCAAAAATCAACTTTCTGGACCTGGACGTGAATGTATGAGAGATAATGAAAATCTGAAGATATTTTCCAATTCTAAAGTTTTGCCGGAAGACGCAATGAAGCTTCCAGCAAAATAAGGTAAGACGCAGCATCTTTGCATTAGCAGGCTTGACCAGACGTATAATTCAGTGTATTAGCTTTTCAGTAAATTCTGTAGTGTTTCTTTCGTGCATAACAGTTTTCAGTAACAAATTTCATTCTTAGCACTTTTTCCTAAACAATAACGTATCCAACAATACCAATACACGAGTGTACAATATGGCCGACTTCTGTACGATATGATGTAACATGGCCAGCAGCCATTACCAATAATCTCAAATTCAGTTTATATTTTTAAATTAACGGGACAGCCATTGTTGCTACGAGCGATTCATGCTCAACTGCATTTCATTTTAAAATCAGTGTCAAATATTTTCTTGAAACATAAATCACGTGTGGCATGGTAATGACTAGAAATCAATACGCAAAAATGGAACAGCAAAGACGTACTATTCAGACACAATCCGACTCGGACGAGAGACAAATGTTAGAAAATGACTTTACGACAGCAACCGGTAGTGACGATTTATCAAACATTGACGCAAGTGTTGACGGAAATTTTGACAATAGGCCGTCCACCACAAAAATTTCAAAGTCTCAGTCAGAGCCCATGTTAATGCATGACGTCACGTCTAATGACGCGGCGGGGGCACAGACGTTGCAAACGGTAAACATTGCCGACATGTTACAAATGATAATGAAACAGAACGCCGAAAACATGGCAACCTTACAGACACAAAATGACGCAATTAAATCTGACCTCATAGCACTCAAGACGAGTAATGACACTTTATGTAAACGTGTGGAACTTATAGACGCCACACTGACCAAACAGATGACTGAACTCAGTACTAAATTTTTCCAGCTTAATACGACACAAGAAAAGACTACAACTGACGTAGCACTTTTACAGACACAAGTAAAAAATCTTAATGTCACGTGTGAAGTTCTTACTGAACAAATTCAAACATATCCTTCAGTACACGACAACCTTGAAAAACGAATTACTGACGTACACAATAAATTTGACAATGTTGAACAACACCTGACTGACATCTTACAATCTGATGCTACAGCTCATTTTCAAAACATTAATAAAGAATTTCATGATTGGGTAGTGAACAAAGACAAACATTTTGATAGATGCCTACGTGAAAATTTACCAACAATTGTGCACGACTCCGTAGCGCAATACATTACTAATAACAAACAGCTGATCAGTGACGCAGTACAATCCGTCACTGGACCAATGACACAATTCACCGATCGACCACAGTCTGAATGTAACGAAAATATCAGTCAAAATGTACAGTTCAGGAACCAATATACATTCGAGTATGACACACACATACCGCACACGACAAACACACAAGAACAAAACACACCACGACTACAACACATACCACGATGTACAAACACAAATACAAGCTATTATCATGGTAAACCACAGCAACATTATCGTAATTACTCGCCAGCTGAACATTGCAGTAATTACAGTGGAACAAATCCATATCACAATGCAAAGGAAGAAGAAAGCTTAATGAAACACAGGCAATTTCAGATTTTTATCCCAGAAAAACGAACCATTCATCCGGTGATTTTTCTTAAATCTTTTAGTAACGCATTTCCACGCACTTGGAGTGACCGGAAAAAGATTTCATATATTGTCGGTTACATCCAAGGCGATGCAGCTGTCTGGGCATACAGTCAAGCTGACGTATGTACCACGTACAGTGAGTTTGAGCGTGCTTTTCTGAACAAATTGTGGTCGCAATCCGTCCAGGAGCGACTCAGAAGACAAATTCTAGAACCTGAAACTTTTAACAGTAAAAATGGCAACTTACGCCGATATTTTGAAAAATACTTGAACATGGGACACTTTTTAGACGAACCAGTCGCAACACGCGATATACTCCGTGCGTTGAAGGCCAAATTGCCTTTCAACATTAAAGAAAAACTCCTCCATATCCCGGATGACGATTCAGATTATTTTTTAACAGCTTTAGATTCGGTTGACATGTTACTTGAAGATCAGCGCTTCGCGCGGCAAAACAGCAGCCACAATGTTTACACTAGTGGAATGCAAAACATGCAGGCTTGCCAACTCAATTCTGGCGCGTCCACAGTTGGATACGCGATACAACAAAAACAGCAAACTCACATGCCGTCTCAATACGGAAATCAAAATCAACACGCGTATTCCAATACAAACAATAGTTACAACAGTAATAACACTTCATGCGGCAATCCATACAAAAGGCACCGCGGTAATAACTACAACGGTAACAACGGATACATAGGCAACAACAAAAACACAAACAGAAACAGAAATAATAATAACTACGAGCCAAGACAGCGTCAAGGCTGGACTCGTAACGATCAGTACTTTCATTCAAACACTGCTTTACCACAGCAGCCACCAGGACAAAATTGGAGCATACCTTATGACCGACAGGTAAGTTATAATGCGCAACAGCAACAACAACCGCAAAAGTTTGGAGATCACAATAGGCAATATCCGAATGTGAATATAATAGAAATGACACCTGACACACAACCTCAATCTGTGTCAGTACCTAGTACAAATGCTAATCCAACAAACTAGAAACAGTCACTTCTATGCCCCAGGTCGTGGCTGAGGAATTCTTGGGGGGCGACTTCAATGTTAATCAGTTATTTGGCACCACAGTTGAACATCAGAATAATGATATGCCGAATAATTCTAAACAAAAATTACCTGTTTTATTTATAAGATACAACCTCAATAACAATATATCAGATGAACTTTTACAAGACAGTACACAATGTCGTTCAAACACAAATGAAATTGTTTTAGCATCTACCACTGGTGTAGTAGGTGGGATTCCAACTACTATTATTCTAGATACAGGTGCAGCTGTGAGCGTTTTGTCTTTTAATTTCTATAAAAAGATGTGTGAATTGGAACCTGTGCCTGAGTTTCCTGTCCAAAACTGTAAAATAACTACTGCACTAGGTAATAAGTCATGTAGGGTTAGGAAGCAAGTTTTTGTAAACATTAAAATAGGTAATGGAACCGTACAATGGCCATTCCTGGTTGTACAAAACCTTGTGACAAATTGCATATTAGGAATAGATATTATGAGCGAGAAGGACTGCATTATAGACTTCTCCAAAGGTAAATGTATTTTAAATGATAGAGGCAGTGTAATTATTATTGATTTGGACAGGAGAACTCTTAAGCATGACAAACACTGTACAGGGTACAAGGTTCAGTTAGTACTTGACAATGACATTCAAGACACGCACACACACTCATTTGACACAGAGCTAATGGACTTGAAAACATTGCTTGATCATAAGATAAATGAAGCTACAGCTCTCAGTGCACATGAACGTATAAAACTACAGGAAGTGTTATCCAAATATTTACAAGTTTTTGCCAAACGAATAGGTGTTATCAACACGTATGCGTACAAGATTGAAGTTAAGCCTCACAAGATCTTCTACCACAAGACATATAACGTACCGTTATCTCAACGACCTGCTGTGTGGCAAGAATTAAAACAAATGTTAGACTGGAAGGTCATTGAACCATCCACCTCACCTTACTGTAGTCCTCTACTTGTTGTCAAAAAATCAAATGGAAGCATTAGGTTAGTGTTAGACGCACGAGCAATTAATGAAATAATTTTACCAGTTCACACAAAACCCGAAAATTTAGAAGAGCAATTACAGAAATTTCTAGATGCAAAGTATTTTTCCACAATAGATCTCGCTAATTCATTTTGGCAGGTGAGTATCACTCCTGATTCTCGGAAATATACTGCATTTATGTTCGGGAGGCGAACCTATCAGTTTTGTGTTCTACCTTTCGGACTGAATGTCAGTTCTGGGGTATTCATTACAGCCCTGGATACCGTGCTTGGCGATGATTTAGTTGAGACAGTCACACACTATGTTGATGATATACTGATAGCTACACAGTCTTGGAATGAACACCTTGACACACTTCAAAGAATTTTAGAAAAATTTGCACAAGCTGGAGTCACAGCCAATCTTAGAAAATCAAATTTTGGTTGCAGTGAGATAAAATATTTAGGACATATCATTAATTCACAGGGCATACGTCCTGATCCCAGTAAATCAGATGCTATCAGAAACTTTCCTAGTCCTCGAACTAAAAAGCAGTTAAAATCATTCCTTGGGCTATGTTCATTTTTCAGACGTTTTTTGCCACAACCACTTTTGAACAGTAAACATCTGCTAAATCTACTCAGAAAGAATCAAGTTTGGATCTGGTCGGAACAGTGCCAGAATGACTTTAATACAATTAAACATGCTTTAGTGAATGCAAACATATTGACCCATCCAGATTTCAATTTAGATTTTTGTATGACTTGTGACGCTTCACGTACTGGTTTGGGATGTTGCTTATTTCAAGTTGTAAAGAATAAAGATAAGGAACAGATAAGAATTATTGGGTTTGCGAGTCGTACTCTATCTGAATGTGAGCGTACATACTCCACTACTGAGTTAGAAACACTTTCCATAGTATGGGCATTCAAGAAATTCAATTATTATTTATTTGGAAAACATACAGTAATTTATACCGACCACCAGGCCCTGACATTTTTGTTAACTTGTAAACTTGTACATCCTAGACTATCACGATGGGCAGTTACACTTCAGAACTACTCTTTTGAAATTAAGTACATAAAAGGTAAGGACAACACCATTGCCGACGCTTTGTCTAGACTTCCACAAGGTATGAATGAAACCAACAGTGACTTAGAAAATATAAATGACTACAGGATTCTCTTAATGCAAGACAAGCAGTATCACCAATATTATATTGATATGTGCAGAAACATGGCTAAATTACAAAAATCTGATCCTCACTGGTATAAGATAATAACATTACTGGTAGAAAAACACAATCATCCTTTGACTAAGTATTACAAGTTACACAATGATGTGTTATTTTATCGCCGACATTCAAATGCTACTAACTGGTGTGTATGCATTCCCAAAGAGTCTGAACGTAATCTAATTTGGCACACACACTTAGTTTGGGGTCATTATGGGACGAAGAAGTGTTTAGCAAAGTTCAGCACATACTGTTATTTTAGCAATATGAGAAGAAAAATTTACAGGGAACTGAAAACATGTGTCATATGTCAAAAATCAAAACCTCAGAATTTATCCACAAAGACAGATTTACATTCTATTTTACCCAGTAAACCCCTGGAAATTCTGTGTACTGACATCAGTGGACCGCATCCAGCAAGCTCTGGAGGCGTCAAATATATCTTGGCTTTTTACGATATATTTTCTAAACATGTAAAACTTTATGCTTTAAAATCCGCCACTGCAAGTGCTATAATACGAAGATTCTCAAGTGATTACCTGACGCACGTGGGAAAACCAAAAGCAATTCTGTCAGATAATGCAGCATACTACTCTGGGTACAAATGGAGAAATTTCTTGAAGGACAATAACATTAAAAGTATATCTATTTCAAAGTTTAGTCCACAATGTAACGCGACTGAGAGACTTTTCCGAGAATTAAACCGATTCATGAGGACCTATATTTCATCAAAACATACTAATTGGGTGTCCTACCTAAGTCTTTTCGAAGACGTACACAATAACTTAAATATTTACGATACAAATTACACACCTAACGAGATCATGTTCAATTGCAAACAGAACGATCAGTGGATAGAACCATTACCTAAGTTGTCAGACAAGGAAATCACACCTGAACAGAAAATAAAAGAAGTTTTGACTACGCTGACACATCACGCACAGATACGAAACAAACATCACAGAAACATAATAAAAAGAAAACAAAAATTCGAGGTAGGAATGCTTGTACTACTTCGTACTCATCATAAATCTGTAGCACTCAAACGACGCAACGCTAAGTGGCGTCTGCTATATGAAGGACCTTATATAATTGTTAACATACCGCATCCTGGTGCGTATTTGTTACAACATCGTAGAACTAACAAAATTATTGGGCTATACGCACACCGAGATCTTAGAGCATTTCATGCGGAATAATGTCAAAGTCACATCCATCAAAACATTGCTAAGCAACTCCAAAAAACTCTGTTGCTACAACACAGATAGTAAGTAGTATAGAAATTTTCATTTCAGCGGTTCCAGTGACGCAGTTGAAGGCAGAAGAACTCTTCTTTCAGCGCGCGCCACCACCTGGAAGACGGAATATTAAAATAAAATTTATGTTTACGTAGCAGTGAATGATATATTAATTTTTTTACGGAACATTTGTGACTGTAGGTATCACTGACTTGGTGTGACACCTGACGAACCGACAGACGTCATCTGTGAAGCGAACTTTTACTTTGAGAAATAGATTAGACGCACATCTCTCAACACGAAAAGCATCTATCAGTAGTCAAGGCCACACAGACACTATACACACACGCACAAAACGCGAGGAATCAAACATTTTCTCTCTTACTATTTTGAATATTTATTGAGTAGTGAAAATGCCTGGTCTTGCCTACTGATGTAATGAATGTTGTGTCTAACCTATCTTAATTTCAGATGACATCACAAAATAAACATCGATAAAATCCCAGCAAAACCCTTAAAGAGGACGTAAATATCTGCAATTCATGTAATCAAATGTGACACAATGAGATACTTTATAGCTATGTAATGATGATGAAAACATGTTTATGTGCAACTGTATTATATTTATGCTAAGAAAATATGTGACGTGTGTATGTATGATTACTTATATTTTTTTTCTTCTCTTTCAATGATGTATAATGTAACTGTTACTATGTAAAAGAAATTTGAACAAAACGAGTGCCAAAAGGACATTGCATAGTGAACCATTGTTCACGGACATTAATGAACATTACTAACTCTGCAACTACGCAGAAACCTATGTGAAAGAAACTGTTAATGACATTCATTATGCATCATACCTATGTAAACGCGATGAACCATTTCTTTGATTAATAACTACGAACATTTAGGTGAGCTATATTCAGCAAAAAACTGAAAATGTGAAGTGCATAATTCGTGCATCGTCTAGTGACAATACTACAGTACCTAACTTCAAGATGTTAACTGGATTAAACGGACACAAAGTGCCTGTCCAGAAAACAACACGACAGGTGGAAGAATTTTGGTTGGAACTTCAGGGAATGAAATGTTCTCGAAATGTGACGGACACTCTTACCTGGACTGTCCAAGGATCCACGCCAGCTATGTGCCGTCCGAGGTTCTGCAACCAAGCTTCCACGGAATGTAAGAAACGAACTGCACGTGGACCAATTACTAACGGGTCACGTCAAATCTGTAATAAACAATGTTTTTTTGTCACAACGAACTGCATCACAACGACTATAATGGAAATGGAAATGGACACGCTTATGTTTTAATCACGTTGTTATACAACGATGATACTAACCTGTGAAAAAATTATTGTGCAGCAGATGAATATGAACTGTAATAACGACACGATGTGAATAGGTCGACGCACCTGAAACATACGGACATTTTTCTTTGAAGTATTTCAAAACAATACTATGTAACTAAGAACATTCAACAATCTGAGTAGTATTGTGATATAACAAATATTGTAAATTTAAAACTAAGTTACCTGTTATAGAATGTAGTCTTCATATGTAATCTTGGTTGAATATTTTCTTTGTGCAACGACTAAGATACGCGCGCACACGAACAATATGAACTGCATTACTGTGCCGCATGATCTAACTGTATGATATAACGGCACTGCCGGAGTCACACAGAGGCTTCTGCGCATGCGCGCACTCTATCTGCCAACATAAGAACTTTTACGGCGCACCCGCGTCATTCAAATTTTGTATATAATGTGTATAATGTGTGTAATGTAAGTCATGTGAATAGTTGTAGATAACTTAGATTTACTTGTGCCTTTAGGTGAATTGCTCGCCTGCAGGTGTGTCCTTTCGCCTCGCAATTCAGGGGGCAATATAAAGGCACATTTGCATGCCGAGCGTGAGTTTCCGCGGAAACGCGAAATATTAATTAAATAAATAATCAGTGACTAATAAATAAAGCCTATGGCACACAACTGCAGCGCTGTGTCGCTGATAAAGACAAAAGAATAATTACGTTACTCTTATGTTTGATTAAGAGAAGAGAGAGCTCAGGTAGAAGTGGTGCGAGAAGCACGTATTTTATTTTATTGTCTGGCACACCGCCATATTTTCATGTTATAGAAGAATACTGCGAGTTGCAACCACACTAGGCACTCGATCCTGTAATGAATTTATATTTATAAAAGTAAGTAGGATTATGAACTGTAGGCTATTTCATTGAATATATCTGATTTAACTAACTGTGTAACTTTTTTATGTTTAGTAGACAATCACCTCTGTACGACGTATTGGCATGGCTGGCAAATCATTGTAATATTGAGATTAGATCATGAGTCCGTACCTACCGCAGCAGTCTTTGGAAACGATTTAATTACGAAGTCCGATTATTTCAGTTTTATTTCACGGTCAACTACGAGTTACATTGCCTTTTCCAAATAGCCATTGTCAAGCGTCTGATACCGAATAATTAAACGTCCACGTTCCAGATAAGCAAATACCAATTACAACCAATCATCATAAATACAGAATAATTAATCATTAATATTTTATTCCATTTTATTTTTATTTATTTTATATACTGTACACACCAAAGAATATGATGTTGTATTATAAGCTTCATGCACTAGGTTTTATTCCTTGCTGTAGAAAAGGGACAGCATCTGTTCTCGCAAAAAGACGGTATCTGGCAGGTAATTTCCTGGAAAGAAAACATGTGACCTAGCTAAGGAACAATGAATATGGTATAATTCGGAAGAAGTACAGATTGTTTGTCTAAGGTAACATAATAAGACACTGGAATACTGTGAAGATGCTAATAAAACGTAGATCAACCAGACTGACGGTACGGCGACTTGAATTCTTCCACTCCACTTTATTAATGTTGCGTCAGACATTGCAGCTCGTGAGGACGGAGGGCGAGGAACTTGGAGCCGCGATCGAGCCTGCAGCACCGGTCTACGTAAGATTCTCAGCTTCCGCAACGAACTAAACGTTCCTACGCTTGCCTCACATTGCACTGAGCCGAATCCGCAATTGACGACTGTGGATAAATTTAATAGATGCATTGTTGTAGGTTTTGATGAGAATAGTTGCCAGTAAAAAGAAGGAGATAGCATCATATGAAAATAGAGGGCGAGGAGAAAACATGGAGACGCCACAAACACAACACGTTACCGTGCCCAATACGTTACAGGAAAACTGTCGGCATTCAAAACAACTTCCACGCGCCTCAGAATGGGTAAGTACAGACCCTGTACGGATTTCCATTGTATCATATATCATTCTCCCCGCAAGAAATGGTTCAAATGGTTCAAATGGCTCTGAGCACTATGGGACTCAACTGCTGAGGTCATTAGTCCCCTAGAACTTAGAACTAGTTAAACCTAACTAACCTAAGGACATCACAAACATCCATGCCCGAGGCAGGATTCGAACCTGCGACCGTAGCGGTCTTGCGGTTCCAGACTGCAGCGCCTTTAACCGCACGGCCACTTCGGCCGGCTAGAAATTGTAAGTTCAGTAACGATGATGGAGATGGATAGCCATTACGCACCCTTCTCTCCAAAGTAGAGCAGAAAGGCTCAATAATGTTGGAACTTGTCACTGTGGTTGCCAAGACAGACGCGACAGTTCATCCTCGTCCTCACAAAATCAGTTCTGGATTACGCTGGCTGTGAGAATAGGGGACCTGTCCTCTTGGAACATAGCACTACCACTGGAGAACAAACAATGCAGAACGGGACGCATGGAATGGAATACCAAGGTATGGCTCACCGTATCATCGCATAATCCCCGTCATATTTGACTCTTGAGACGTAAACTCGACGAGAAGTTGGAAAACAATTTGAAACAAAACTCAAACGATCAAAAGACAATTTTCCTTTGCTTCAAGCTACGTGTAACAAATAACATACAAGTGGTCCTGAAAAATCATGCACACCAAGTGTAAAGGTACTAGCAAAAAGAAACGAACTATTGTTTGAACTAAATATCCACATAATTTTGTAATCATTTACTAAAAGTGTTCACATTACAGATTAAAAAAAAGGGAAACGCACTGAAGGCACAGTGCTGATGAAACATGTTTGGGTACTGAGAAAAAATGGTGTTTCACATAACTGGGGGACCTAACATCCTACAATTTTATGCTATAAATGTAGCTTTGCCTTTCCTTAACCTATCTTTATGAGAAGTCGTAGGATCAGTACTGCCTCGTGTGTTCCTATATTTCTCCTGAATCCAAACTGATTTTCGCCGATGTCTGCTTCTACCAGTTTTTCCATTCTTTTGTAAAGGATTTCTTGTTAGTACTTCGCAGTCGTGACTTATTAAACTGATGGTTCGGTAATTTTCACACCTGTCAACACTTGCTTTCTTTGGGATTGGAATTATATTCTTCTTGAAGTCTGAGGATATTTCATACATCTTGCTCACCAGATGGTATGGTTTTTCCATGGCTGGCTCTCCCAAGACTATCAGTAGCTCTGACGGAATGTTGTCTACTCCTGGCGTCTTGTTTCGACATAAGTCTTTTAGTGCTGGCAAATTCTTCACGCAGCATCATATCACCCTTCTCATCTTCACTTACGTCCTCTTCCGGTCCATAATATTGCCCTCAAGTTCATCTCCCTTGTATAGACGCTCTACTTTTCTGCTTCTCCTTCTTTGCTTAGGACTGGTTTCCCATCTGAGCTCTTGATATTTATACAGGTGGTTCTCTTTTCTGGAAAGGTCTCTTTGATTTTGTTATAGGCAGCATCTATCTTACCCCTAGTGATATATGCTTCTGCATCCTTGCATTTGTCCTGTAACCATCCCTTCTTAGCTATTTTGCACTTCATGTCGATATAATTTTTTGGACGATTGTATTCTCTTTCGCCTGCTTCAGTTATTGAATTTTTATGGTTAAAAAATAGTTCAAATGGCTCTGAGCACTATGGGACTTAACTTCTGAGGTCATCAGTCCCCTAGAACTTAGAACTACTCAAACCTAACTAACCTAAGGACATCACACACATCCAGCACGATTCGAACCTGCGACCGTAACGGTCGCGCGGTTCCAGCTCGTAGCGCCTAGAACAGCTCGGTCACCCCTGCCGGCAAATTTTTATATTTTCTCCTTTCATCAATTAAATTCAATATATCTTGCGTTATCCAAGGATTTCTACTAGTCTTCGTCGTTTTACCTACTTGATCCTCTGCTACCTGCACTATTTAATCTCTCAAAACTATCCATTCTTCTTCTATTGTGTTCCTTTCCCCTGTTCTTATCAGTCGTTCGCTAATGCTTCCTCTGAAACTCTCTACAGCCTCTGATTCGTTCCGTTTATTTAGGTTCCATCTCCATAAAATCCTGAATTTCAGTTTTAACCTGCAGTTCATAACCATTTTGGTCAGAGTCCAATCTGCCCCTGAAAATGTCTTACAATTTAAAAACTGGTTTCGAAACCTCTGCTTTACCATTTTATAATCAATCTGAAAGCTTCTGGTGTCTCCAGGTCTCTTCCATGTATACAACCTTGTTTACAAAACCTTGTTTCATGATTCTTAAACCAAGTGTTAGCTATGATTAAATTATGCAGTGTACAAAATTCTACCAGGCGGCTTCCTCTTTCATTCCTTTCCCCCAGTCCATATTGACCTACTACTTTTCATTTTATTCCTTTTCGTACTATCGAATTCCAGTGCTCCGTGACTATTAAATTTTCGTCTCCCTTAACTATCTGAATAATTTCTTTTATCGCATCATACATTTTCTCAACTTCCTCCTCATCTGCGGAGCTAGTTGGCACATAAATTTGTACCGCTGTGGTCGTGTGGGTTTCGTGTCTACTTTGACTACAATAATACGTTCACTATGCAGTTCATAGTATCTTATCCGCGTTCCTACTTTTTTTGTTCATTATTAAATCTACTCATGCGTTACCCCTATATGATTTTGTATTTATAACTCTGTATTCACCTGAGCAGAAGTCCTGTTTCTCCTGCCACCGAACTTCACTAATTCCCACTACATCTAACTGTAACCTATTCATTTCCCTTTTAAGTTTTCTAACCTACATGCCCGATTCTGAGCTCTGACATTCCACGTTCCGATCTGCGAAATTGGAAATTTGTGGTAAATTCCTATGGGACGAAACTGCTGAGGTCATCGCTCCCTAGGCTTACTCACTACTTAATGTAACTTAAAAGTAACTTACACTATGGACAACACACACATCCAAGTCCGAAGGAACGAGTCGAAAACCTCCGACGGGTGGTGGGTGGTGCGGGGAGGGGGGTGGGAGGGGGGGGGGCAACCGCACGAACAGTGTCAAGGCGTCCTCGGCTCCGATATGTAGAACGCCAGTTTTGTTTCTCCTGATAACGACGTCCTTCTCAGTATACTAATTCTACACTTTCAATATCCTAAAATCACACGAAAACGGAAATTTGTTCATCGGCAACTTCGCGTGATTCATCTAGTGCTATGGCGTAGCGAGGCGCCTTCTGCAGAAGTTTGATCAAGCTACTTTCACTGTCAGCAGCCAAAATTTCGCTTCTTCTTGTACTACTTCTTGCCGACAAAGGAATACCATGAATGTGGCAACATCCTTATTCTCTTCAAAATGTGCCACGGCTACTTCCAACATAATTTTTTTTTCTGTCTCTGTGTCTGATGATGGCTTCTGGTGTTTATTAATCGTCCGACACACACACATCGTTCCTTCTGCAGATTTTTCTAGCTCACTCACGGAGCGAATTGGGAAGGTCGTATCTTTTCTCGTAAGAAGCTAAATATGCCTGGAATTTTTCCTGACGAGCTTTGCTACCCAGAGGAAAATTTTTATGGGCCGCTGATGAGTTGTTTTGTAGTGTCGCTTTAAATTGGCACTTTCAACAAGAGCGACAGTTCTGTCATTAGTAAGGCAAACTGGAACAGCTTCAGGCCTATCAGGCAGCGTCAAAAAGTATTGTTCATTCCACTCAGTGAAAAATTTGCTATTTTGACTATAAACTTTATGCTTTTTAGGATCTAAATACATAGCACATTATAAGCCTTCTTCGATAATAACTACTCTCCGTTCGAGATCGCAACAACTACTGACTATCTTGTGATAAAATTTGTGTACTTATTTAGATTTTTTCCTTACAAAAATACGGACGCGCGGCACACAGCACGATTAGAATGATGAGTTGTCCAATCTTCAGCAGGATCCAATTACGATTCGTCTTTCCCACCTTCTTCTACGTTCTTTTTCTGCTTTCAGCTGCCAATATTTTACGAAGTTTTTTGTAAAAGCTAGGACCACGACCTACGTTTTATAAAAGATGCCACTAAATTACCCTCGTACAATGTTAAATATTGAATAAGACATCAGTTATAAAATTTGCTTCACAAATTTATTATACGGGTAATGGAAGCTAATGACATCAACGTACATCATTAATTCATAAATAAATTGTGCTCACCTCCTTCCTAACGCCTAACGCCCTTCTGTATTACTTCTTTAAGTGTCATGCTAACACCCTTATGTCAAGGGACAGGAAAAAATCATTTTATTTTACGGCCAAATTCTGTGTCTCTCCATGCAAAATTCGATGTTGTTTTTCGCCAAATTCTTTATTATTATTGCCAAATTATCTGCTATTTTTCGTAAAAATCTTTTCTCACCAAATTCAGTGTTTTCTGGCACATTTGATTTTATTTCTTGCTAAATTATATGTTTTTCCGAAATTCAGTTTTCTTCCCACATTCGGTGTTATTATTTCTTATAAAATTAGGCGTTAGTTTCCTACAAATCTGATGTTATTTTTGGCAAATTCTGTGTATTTTTTACCAAATTCTGGGTTGTCCTGCGCCAAATTTGATATTTTTTTACAAAATACGCTCTTCCTGCCAGATTTTTTTTATTGTTTTTCGCCAAATTTTGCGATGTCACATGAAGTGTTCTTTTGCTTCCGATTTCAGTGTTTTCTTCACCGTCATATCAAAGTTTGTTACTTGGGAGATTAGTTGCCATTTTGAGATTAGATACAACCACAGCCACGGGGAGATTAAAAGTTGAAATGTAATTTTAACATACAGTAACTGTCAGTTACAAACAATAGTAAACAGTCGTCCTCAGAATTATATTTTCATACTGTAAAATTACATATTTCGTGATATCTGGTGAAAATCGTAGATTTCGAATTTTTTCGCTAAAAACCACTATTTAACGTTAATTTCGTTATTATTTCGGGAAATGTTACTGTCTCTACCTATGTATCTAAATATGGCACCTCCAATAAGTATTTCTGGGTGAAAATATTGATCACAATAGATCTCCTCTCAACAACTCATCAACCTCTTGGTTGTTTGTGTCGTTCGTTCAGGTGATCTTTCTAACATCACGTTTCACATATGTCTAAATACTTGACTTAATTCCTTTGGCCCCTATGGGGGCATAGGGCATCCAGGAGAACTCATCAACCGTCTCTGTCTTTTGCCATTTGCCTCAATTCTGCCCAGGTCTTAACAATTGTTTTTGCTTCCCCTTCCACTGTCCTCTTCCATGTGCCCTTTGGTCTTCCTCTCTTCCTTGTTCCCTGGGGATTCCATTCCAATGCTTTTTTTCTCGATGGCTCCATCTGGTTTTCTCAAGGTGTGCCCCAACCAGCCCCACTTTCTCTCGTATCTGGTTTCTATAGGTATCTGGTTTGTTATTCGCCAGAGCTCCTCATTACATATTTTTTCTGGCCACCAGATATTCATGATGCGTCGAAGACATCTATTTATGAAGCTTTGTAACTGGGTTGTTATCTGTTTATCCATTTTCCAGCTTTCACTGGCGTACAGAAGGACAGCCTTCACATTTGTATTAAAAATACGGATTTTTGTTTTGTATGTGATTTTCTATTTTTCCATATTGGATACAATTGTATGAAGGCAGCATTTGCCTTTTTAATGCGGTTTTTCACGTCATCTCCAGCTCCACCATCTTCCGCCACTATACTACCCAGATACAGGAATGAGTTGATAGTCTCCACTCGCTGCTCACCTATTAACAGGGGCACCTCCATGTTCCCTGAATTTACTCTCATTTCCTTTGTTTTGCCTGTATTTATCTTGAGGCCAGCAGTCTCTGCTTCTTCTTTCAGCAAGTTTAATTTAGCTTGCATATCAGTCAGCCTTGGAGCTAATAAAACTATGTCGTCTGCAAAATCCAAATCCTCCAGACGTTCGTGGATCCCCCACTGGATTCCTCGTCTCCTGCCTGCTGTGACTCTTCTCATAACAGAGTCTAGAATGAGTAGAAAAAGTGTTGGTGGCAAAATGCAACCCTGCCGGACTCCAGTTGTTACGTTTATGAGCTCTGTCATATTTCCCTTGTGGAGTACGCAGCATTCGTAGCCATCATATAGATCTTTTATGATGTTTAAGATCTTCTGTGGTATGCCATACTTCCGCAGATGTTGCGGAAGTATGATGTCTAAATACACACTCAAAAAAAGTTTTGCATCACCTCGGTTCCGAGGGTTCCGGGACCTATACAGAAAATTGGAATAGAGATCAACACAAATATCATTTCCGCCATTTTTATTTGCTCATGAAAGCCACACATTGCATGTTGTACCACCATACAGCGAGTCCTTCAGAGTTGGTGGTCCAGATTGCTGTACACCCCGGTACCTCTAATACCCAGCAGCACGTCACGACTTCATCAAGGCAGTGTTGGTGCAGATTGTCCCACTCCTAAACGGCGATTCGGAGTAGATCCCTCAGAGTAGTTGGTGGGTCACGTCGTCCATAAACAGCCCTTTCCAATCCATCCCAGGTACGTTCAATAGGGTTCATGTCTGGAGAACATGCTGCCCACTCTAGTCAAGCGATCAAGCGATGACATTATCTTGAAGGAAGTCATTCACATGATGTGCACGATGGGGGCGCGAATTGTCGTCCATGAAGGCGAATGCCTCACCAATATGCTGCCGATATGAGTTCACTATCGGTCGGAGGATGGCATTCACGTATCGTACAGCCGTTACCGCGACTTCAATGACCACCAGCGTCGTATGTCGGGCCCACATAATGCCACCCCAAAAGTGCAGGGAACCTCCACCTAGCTGTACTCGCTGGATAGTGTGCCTAAGTGGTTCAGCCTGACCGGGTTGCCTCCAAACACGTCTCCGACAATTGACTGGTTCAAGGCATGTGCGACACTAATCGGTGAAGAGAACGTGATGCCAATCCTGAGCGGTCCATTCGACTTGTTGTTGTGCCCACCTGTACCGCGCTGCATGGTGTCGTAGTTGCAACGATGGACCTCGCCATGGACGTCGGGAGTGAAGTTTTGCGTCATGTAGCCTATTGCGCATCGTTTGAGTCGTAACACGACGGCTTGTGGCTGCGCAAAAAGTGTTATTCAAAAATGTGGCGTTGCAGTCATGGTTCCTCCGAGCCATAATCCGTAGGTAGCAGTCATCCACTGCAGTAGTAGCTCTTGGGCTGCATGAGCAAGGCATGTCATCGACATTTCCTGTCTCTCTGTATCTCCTCCATGTCCGAACAACATATCTTCGGTTCACTCCGAGACGCCTGGATACTTCCCTTGTTGAAAGCCCTTCCTGGCACAAAGTAACATTGCGGACGCGATCGAACTATCGACCGTCTAGGCATGGTTGAACTACAGACAACACCAGCCGAGTACGTCCTTCCTGGTGGAATGACTGGAACTGATAGGCTGTCGGACCCCCTCCGTCTAATAGGCGCACCTCATGCATGGTTGTTTACGTCTGTTTGCGGATTTAGTGACGTCTCTGAACAGTCAAAGGGACTGTGTCTGTGATGCAATATCCACAGTCAACGTCTGTCTTCAGGAGTTCTGGGAAACGGGGTGATGCAAAACTTTTTTCATGTGTGTAACTTGTAACCATTTTCCTAGGACCTATATTTTTGATCCATGTGGTACCACATTCATTCTGGAAAATATTAACAAATTTTTTCTTCAGTCCAATAAATTTCTCACTGCTCAGCAGATGACCTTTTTAGTGAATGCTTCTGTTGCCGTCAAGCCCGCATCTCGTGGTCGTGCGGTAGCGTTCTCGCTTCCCACGCCCGGGTTCCCGGGCTCGATTCCCGGCGGGGTCAGGGATTTTCTCTGCCTCGTGATGGCTGGGTGTTGTATGCTGTCCTTAGGTTAGTTAGGTTTAAGTAGTTCTAAGTTCTAGGGGACTTATGACCACAGCAGTTGAGTCCCATAGTGCTCAGAGCCATTTGAACCATTTTTTTGTTGCCGTCACAGTTTCATGACTGAGCCCTTTAGGAGACACGTATCATCCATGCTGCATCCCTCTTCCTAATTAATTAGCGTCACGAATTTTAAGTATTAATTTTACTTTTTTCCACATATAGGGTGTAATTACGTTTTCAATATCTCATAATTTCAATTTTTTCAGTGTAAAAGCGGCTAAGTGACCTACATGTCACATCTGTGCATGCGTTTGTAGTACACAGCTAGCTTAGGAGGAGCAGTGCCTGATTCCAGTGTTCCAGTGTTTTCTGTACATTAGATTACAGCTTCCTCGCTTGTAAATTTCTGCCGGCCAGAGTGGCCGAGCAGTTCTAGGAGCTACAGTCTGGAACCGCGCGACCGCTCCGGCCGCAGGTTCGAATCCTGCCTCGGGCATGGATGTGTGTGATGTCTTTAGTTTAGTTAGGTTTAAGTAGTTCTACGTCCTCGGGGACTGATGACCTTAGAAGTTAAGTCCCATAGTGCTCAGAGCCATTTGAACCATTTTTTTGTAAATTTCTGTTGTTCGTTCACATACCTCTCGTTCACATACCTCATCTATACACACTTCCCAGACTTTGTTCCTTTACCTTCTTAATTCATTAGTTAACCTCATACAGTTTTTTCTTCTTCTCGTTTCTGCTCTCTAACATCGTCTTTTAATGCCGGTAGCATTTTAATACTGCCTATTTTCTTGTCGAGCTTACTCAGGAGAACCTTCTCAATTATTTTACTTATGCCCAGTAACGTTTCAGTCTATTTCCATCCTTTCCTCCATTAGTTTCTCCAAATGAAATTATCTGGTTTTTTTACGTTTATTTATTTTTTTTTTTTTGAAGGATTTCAGCATTTCAGTCTTGTTGCAAGGAGTTTGTGAGGTAATACGCTACCAGCTCTTGGTAGTTTTTTGACATGACGTATGCTAATCCTGAATCTTTTTCGGGCCAATGTGTTTAGAAGCACCTGCATTCTCCAGCATTTTTTTTATATGAGTTATTTCTTTTTTTGCTCTTTCTGAACTAAATATTCATCTCTACCGTATCATTTTGACTAGATAAATCTATGATCAACTTGCATCTTTCATATCTTTTGCGTACGCCAAATGGCCTCACAGTATCATTTACCATGCCTTCACCTACTACATCCTTGTAGTTTCCTACCACCATGGCAATGACCCACCTTTTCGATTCTTGAATCAAGATGCCGCTCGTTATTTCGTATATAATCTCTGCTTCGTGGTCTTTGAGCTCAGTTGTTGGTATATGTATAAGAATTATCACACGGTGTACTAACTTCACGCTTCACTTAATGAATTTCAACTGGTGGTTGTAGCTTTTCTCTTGAACAATATGCTGTAAGATCTAATTCCTTAGCATGACAGCCAAGCTCCGAAGCAACGAGTTGCTTATTTCTCTACGTTATTTCCCCTTTTTGTACCAATCGTACTTCATTCAAAGCAATTACACTAAAATCACACTTACTCACCTCCACTTGTAAATTTTCTAAGTTACTGATTTGTTGTATTGTTCTTACGTATTATAACCACTTGCTAAAAAGAAAGGAACCGGTTTTAACCTTATAATATGTATCTTGACAGTAAAAAATTAACTGTCTACCAGATATTTGTTCTAATTCTGCGCATTACTTTTGACTGCTAGCGTATCATGAGATTAACAGACTGCAGTAGAACCACGTTTCGTTCTCTGTGATTGGTATGTGAGAGAATTCGCAAAAACTGCGTTGGCTCTCTACCAACAGATAAACATTACAAGCATTTATCAGGAAAGGGAGATACTAGTTATTTCTGTACGATCGGTAAGATCGTGTTTCCAACAGTGTAAAGCGTTAAATTGATTTCTGCCAAGAATACAAACTCTGCCTTTTGAAGATAACATTCACGCTAACAGAGGTCATGTGCAGACACTTAGAGGTATAAAGTTAGCAGGCCAAATATGTGATTGTTCAGAGTGCATGTGCAGCCGAATGTAGATCGTAGCCTCGCTCTTCATTACTGAACTAATTAATGATGCAGGATGTACGAAGAATCTTTACTGTGAATAAAATTAAGGTGTCAGATAGTAGCAGTAAGGTTTGGTGATGGACAGAAATGCTGATTGTTAAAAACAAGTAATATGGGTTATATCGTAAGTTACTCTTAATGAGATGCTTAAATTAAGCATTAATTAAAGCTTCTGTAAGAACTGCATCGATAGTGTAAATTAGGGGTAGGTACATATTAAAAACGTTCTACATCTACATCTACATACCTACTTTGCAAGCCATTGTGTACGTTACGACGAAATTACAATTGTCCGGCCATACCTGTAGGTTCTTTCATTGCTCAGGGAGATGGCTCATCGGAAATACAGCATACAAAATAATATTTCACTTTATTACATGAATGATACAAATATTTGCTTAACTTGATACACTCCTTTACCACAAGAGTGCTTGACAATTTACTGCTGTCATTTACTATTAATGAATCAATTGGTGCTCTAACTAACAAACTGCTCTCTTGAAATACAATGTTAAACATTTACAGAAGTGCATTTCCATTTGAACAGCTCTTTTGTCCTACGCGATGATGTTAACAGCTTCAGCTGAGGTCACGAACCGGAACAGAACTCTTCCAAGCTCGGCTCTATACTGGCCACCATGCGAAGGCAAGGCGCTGCCGCGCTTTGAGGGCGCTTCGTCAGCCTCTTCCAATCGTCATTGCGGAGTGCAGCGAGCCGTCCCTAATGTCGTGGTATCGATGTACGTTGCCGACTTTCGTTCGGCATCGCAACTTCTGCACGCTACCACAGTGCGGTGCATGGTGGAGGGTACCTTGTACTACTACTAGTTATTTCCTTTCCTGTTTCACTCGCAAAAGGAGCAAGGGAAAATCAATTCTCCATACGTCTCTTATCTACATCTACACAAGTGCTCCGCAAGCCACACGACGGTGTGTGGCAGAGGTTACTTCTGGTACTACTACCTGATCTCTCTTCCCTTTTCCAGTCGCGAATGACTCATAGGAATAACGATTGTCAGTAAGCCTGTAACTTCTCGAATTTTCGCGAGATGTATGTGGGAGGAGGTAGTCTCATACCTTGAATGTCTCTTCGCAGTAAGTAATGCTTGAAATTTAAACAGTAAACCACTCTACGATGCACAAAACCTCTCTTGTAGCATCTGCCGCTGGAGTTTGTTGAGCATCTCGCTAACGCTTTCGCGCCAACCATGCGATCTTGTGACGAAACGCGCTAGTCTTCTTTGGATATTCTCTCTCTCTCTCCTGCCAGTCCTACCTGGTGAAGCAGGTGGGACAATTGATGAACAGTACTCAACAGTCGGCCAAACACTCCCCTTGTAGGTGTTGCAAGCCTTGTCTTTGCGGTCCTTACGAGAAATGTACGTTAACGACAGTAGAATCGTTCGTAAGTCAGCTGCAAATACCGGCTCGCTTAATTTTCTGGATAGTGTTTCGTTTTCCCTCCCTTGACTTCCGTCTAAGTTCACGAAGCATCACCGTAACACTTGCCTGTTGATCGAACCCATTGGTGACAGACCTAGCAGTACGCCTCTGAACTACTTCTTTGTCATCGCAAAACCAATCTGGCGGAGTTCCCGAACACTGGAGCAGTACTCAGCACTGGCTCGCACTATTGTTCTTACACGCGATCTGCTTTATAGAAGAGCACCACTTTCCTAAAATTCTACCAGTAAACAGAGGTCTACCTTTTGCCTCCCCTGTAACCGTCTGTACGTGACCCTTCCATTGTATATCGCTTTAGTGTGTTAAGCCCACTTTTTTAAACGAGGTGATTATGTCAAACAGCACGCTGTAATTACAGTCACCCAAATATGACAGGTTACCTAGACTACAGCGTCACCAACTGTCGCAAACAGGTGCTCACCCTATCCGTATGATCATTTATCCGTATGATCATTTATCAAACGCGTACCCGACTCATACGATAATAGTTGATTGTGAATTTAATTTACCCTCGATATGTTGGTGAAAATACATTTTTAATTCCGGAGTTACGCATAAAATATCATCCGAAATTGTGCTATAAACGCATTCTCTGAAAATTATTTCGAGCAGTTATTACATGAGCCCACGCGAATAGTAAACGGTTGTGAAAACACACTTGACCTCTTAGCAACAAATAATCCTTAGTTAATTACGAGCATCAAAACCGATTCAGGGGTTAGTGAAAACACGGTTGTCGTAGCGAGACTGAATATTGTAACCCCCAAATCCTCGAAAAATAAGCGAAAAATATCCCTATTCAAAAGATCAGATAAAAATACACTTGACGCCTTCCTAAGAGACAATCTCCACTCATTCCAAGTTAATAATATAAGTGTAGACCAGATGTTGCTTGGATTCAAAGACATAGTATCGGCAGCAGTTGAGAGATTTATACCAAATAAATTAACAAACTACGGACCTGATCCACCCTGGTACACAAAAAATGGTTCAAATGGCTCTAAGCACTATGGGACTTAATATCTGAGGTCATCATTCCCTTAGACTTAGAACTACTTAAACCTAACTAGTCTAAGAAAAGCACACACATCCATGTCCGAGGCAGGATTCGAACCTGCGACAGTAGCAGCAACGTGGTTCCGGACTGAGGCGCCTAAAACCGCTCAGCCACAGCGGCCGGTCCTTGGTACACAAAACGGGTTACAACACTGTTGCAGAAGCAACGAAACAAACATGCCAAATTTAAGCAGATGCAAAATCCCCAAGATTGGCGATCTTTTACACAAGCTCGAAATTTAGAGCAGACTTCAATGCGAGATGCCTATAAAAGTTTCCATAAACTTTGTCTCGAAACCTGTCAGAAAATCCAAAGAGATTCTCGTCGTAAGTGAAGTATGTTAGCGGCAAGAAACAATCAATGCCTTCTCTGAGCGATAGAAATGAAGATACTATCGAAGACAGTGCCAACAAAGCAGAGTTACTAAACACAGCCTTCCGAAATGCCTTCACAAAAGAAGACGAAGTAAATATTACAGAATTCGAAGCGAGAACAGCTGTGCCTTCACAAAAGAAGACGAAGAATATATTCCAGAATTCGAATCGAAAACAGCTGCTAACATTAATAACGTAGAAGTAAATATCCTCGGAGTAGTGAAGCAACTTAAATCACTTAATAAAAGCAAGTCGTCTGGTCCAGACTGTATACCAATTAGGTTCCTTTCGGAGTATACTGATACACTAGCTCCATACGTAACCGTTCGCTCGACGAAAGATCCGTACCCAAGGAATGACAAGTTGCACAAGACACACCAATATTCAAGAAAGGTAGTAGGAGTAATCCGCTAAATTACTGGCCTATATCGTTAACGTCGATATGCAGCAGGATTTTAGAACATATATTGTGTTCGAACACTGAATTACCTCGAAGGAAACGGTCTATTGACACACAGTCAACATAGGTTTAGAAAACATCGTTCCTGTGAAATACAACTAGCTCTTTATGCACATGAAGTGTTGAGTGCTATTGACAAGGGATTTCATATCGATTCCGTATTTCTGGTATTCCGGGAGGCTTTTGACACTGTACCACACAAGTGGCTTGCAGTGAAATTACGTTCTTATGGAGTATCGCCTCGGTTATGTGACTGGATTTGTGATTTCCTGTCAGAGAGGTCACAGTTCGTAGTAATTGACGGAAAGTCATCGAGTAAAACAGAAGGGATTTCTGGCGTTCCCTAGGGTAGTGTTATAGGTCCTTTGCTATTCCTTATCTATATAATCGATTTTAGAGACAATCTGAGCAGCCGTCTTCAGTTGGTTGCAGATGACGCTGTCGTTTATCGACTAATAAAGTTATCAGAAGATCAAAATAAACTGCAGAAAGATCTATAAAAGATATCTGAATGGTGCGAAAAGTGGCAGTTCACCCTAAACATCGAAAAGTGTGAGGTCATCCACATGAGTGCTAAAAGGAACTCGTTAAACTTCGGTTACACGATAAATCAGTCTAGTCTAAAACCCGTAAATTCAACTAAATACCTAGGTATTACAATTACGAACAACTTAAATTGGAAGGAACACAGAAAATGTTGCGGGGACAGCTAACCAAAGACTGCGTTTTATTGGCAGGACACTTACAAAATGTGCCAGACCTACTAAGGCGACTGCCTACACTGCGCTTGTCCGTCCTCTTTCAGAACACTGCTGTGCGGTGTGGGATCCTTACCAGATAGGACTGACGGAGTACATCGAAAAAGTTCAAAGAAAGGCAGCACGTTTCGTATTATCGCGAAATATGAGAGAGAGTGTCACAGATATGATACAGGATTTGGACTGGAAATCATTAAAAGAAGGGCGTTTTTATTTGCGACGGAATCTTCTCACGAAATTCCAATCACCAACTTCCTCCTCCGAATGCGAAAATATTTTGTTGACACCGACCTACATAGGGAGGAACGATCACCACGATAAAATAAGGGAAATCAGATCTCGTACGGAAAGATATAGGTGTTCATTCTTTCCGCGCGCTATACGAGATTGGAATAATAGAGAATTGTGAAGGTGGTTCGATGAACCCTCTGCCAGGAACTTGAATGTGATTTACAGATTACCCATGTAGATGTAGATGTATATAGAAAACAAGAGCGGGGCACTTTTCATGTCTCTGATGAACGTTCAGAGTTGACGACAACGTGCCATGTTCTATTACTTAAGAAGTCTTCGAGCCACTTACATATCTGTGAACTGATTCCATATTTTGGTACCTTCTTTATCACTCTGCTGTGGGGTACTGTTTCAAACACTTTCCGGAAACCTAGGAATATGGAACCGCGTGCTGCACATTATCCATGGTCCTCAGGACATCACATGAGATGTTGTTAGTCGAGTTCATTGATGCACGAACTGTTCTTGTTATTCTTCATTTTGTTCATTTGATGACACTTCAGTTCATGGCGGATTTCTTAATTGGCATTACTCTAGGTACAGTACACTACGTACATATGTAGTCACAGAAACGTAATAGTTTGAAGCAGTGTCTAACGACATAGAGAAAAATTTGCTTTCACGAAGCAGTAAATTTTGAAATTTTATTTAAATTAGTTATTTGGCACTTCTAGAATACGTACAAGGTTTCCGTAAAATCACGGAGCGGTGTGAATGGTTATATTCTTGCCTGACTAGAATTAATGTCGTATTTGTAGTACCACTGGCTTAGAATCGCAAATTAATTATTCGACTTTCTTATTGACATGAAACTGTTTTCTGTTTGAAATAAATACCGTACACGCCCATAAAGTTTCTTTTAATTACCTATTTTTAAGATCACATCGTTATGAAGTTTATGCTACGTATGTTGGTGAAATGCGGCAACTGTAATACTGTTTCCACTACTAAAACACAATAAATACTGCAACCACCCACTTTCTACAATCTTATACATATTCACAGCACTTTACGAGAAAATATCATCGAGATGCGGAATTGGCTACTCTAGATTACCTCTCTTTAATGACTGTGTTTATGGGGCTTCTCGTTCAGGTTTTTCAGACTGTGCTTTAACTGGATGTCGAGAAACTCTCTTGCATTCTTAGCACTTAAATAAGCTAGTTGGTAATTGGCACATTTACTTGCACTGTCTTGGAAAAGGCTCTCCATAAACCGAGTAATGAACACATAAGTGCACGAGTGTCCTCCCATACACACCACACACACACACACACACACACACACACACACACACACACACACACACACACACACACACACACGTATTCTAATCTACAGGGTGGTGCATTGATCGTGACCGGGCCAAATTTCTCGCTAAATAAGCGTCAAACGAAAAAACTGCAAAGAACGAAACTTGTCTAGCTTGAAGGGGGAAACCAGATGGCTCTATGTTTGGGACGCTAGATGGCGCTGCCATAGGTCAAACGGATATCAACTGCCTTTTTTAAAATAGGAACCCCCATTTTTATTACATATTCGTGCAGTACGTAAAGAAATATGAATGCTGTAGGTGGACCACTTTTTTCGCTTTGTGATAGATGGGGCTGTAATAGTCCCAAACATATGTCTCACAATTTTAGACGAGCAGTTGGTAACAGGTACGGTAGGTGTTTTAAATTGAAATACAGAACGTACATACGTTTGAACATTTTATTTCGGTTGTTCCAATGTGATACATGTACCTTTATGAACTTATCATTTCTGAGAACGCGTGCTGCTACAGCGTGATTACCTGTAAATACCACATTAATGCAATAAATGCTCAAAATGATGTCCGTCAACCTCAATGCGTTTGGCAATACGTGTAACGACATTCCTCTCAACAGCGAGTAGTTCGCCTTCCGTAATGTTCGCACATGCACTGACAATGCGCTGACTCATGTTGTCAGGCCCTGTCGGTGGATAACGATAGCAAATATCCTTCAACTTTCCCCACAGGAAGAAATCCGGGGACGTCAGATCCGGTGAACGTGCGGGCCATGGTACGGTGCTTCGACGACCAATCCACCTAAAATTCTGTCATGCAGTGAAACATGTTGTAGTAACGTCGGTAGAACATTACGTAGGAAATCAGTATACATTGCACCATTTAGATTGCCATCGATAAAATGGGGGACAATTATCCTTCCTTCCATAATGCCGCACCATACATTAACACGCCAAGGTCGCTGATTTTCCACTTGTCGCAGCCATCGTGGATTTTCCGTTGCGCAATAGTGCATATTATGCCGGTTTACGTTACCGCTGTTGGTGAATGACGCTTCGCCGCTAAATAGAACACGTGAAAAAAATCTGTCATCGTCCCGTAATTTCTCTTGTGCCCAGTGGCAGAACTGTACACGACGTTCAAAGTCGTCGCCATGCAATTCCTGGTGCATAGAAATATGGTACGGGTGCAATCGATGTTCATGTAGCATTCTCAACACCGACGTTTTTGAGATTCCCGATTCTCGTGCAATTTGTTTGCTACTGATGTGCGGATTAGCCGCTACAACAGCTAAAACACCTACTTGGGCATCATCATTTGTTGCAGGTCATGGTTGACGTTTCACATGTGGCTGAACATTTCCTGTTTCCTTAAATAACGTAACTATCCGGTGAACGGTCCGGACACTTGGATGATGTCTTCCAGGACACCGAGCAGCATACATAGCACACGCCCGTTGGGCAGTTCGATCACAACAGCCATACATCAACACGATATCGACCTTTTCCGCAATTGGTAAACTGTCCATTTTAACACGGGTAATGCATCAGAAAGCAAATACCGTCCGAACTGGCGGAATGTTATGTGATACCACGTACTTATACGTTTGTCACTATTACAGCGCCACGTATCACAAAGCGAAAAAAGTGGTCCAGCTAAAACAGTCATATTTATTTACGTACTACATGAATATGTAATAAAAAATGGGGGTTCCTATTTAAAAAAAAGAAACGCAGTTGATATCCGTTTGACCTATGGCAGTGCCATCTAGCGGGCCAACCGTAGCGCCATCTGGTTTCCCCTTCAAGCTAGACGAGTTTCGTTCTTTGTAGTTTTTTCGTTTGATGCTTATTTCGTGAGGTATTTGGCCCGGTCACTATCAATGGACCACTCCGTATATGTTCCCTCCAAAATACGACTCCAGTGGCGTTTCCTACCAACATGCAAAATTAGCTTTTGCTTTTAGAAAGGTATTTTTCTTGTCTCAATGAAGATTTCATGTACGGATGCAAAAGGATAACTCATTACACAAATGTATTTTTGTCCTTCTTACTTAAGTATGCTTTCCATGTAAACTGCTGTCAAGTTTTTAACAGTTAAGTTTTCACTCAATAGTCAGCATGAGGAAAGGGGATATCTATGTTTTACTGGGGGACGGCTTCCATATCTAAAAATGGTCAATTGTTTGGCATCTGAGAATGTGTCTTTAGACTCACAAACTACTTGTTCTCTCGGCAACTGTTGCGGTTACTCAGATCAGTTTCTACTACTGCGGCTGCCCCACTCACCAAGTGATCTGCGACCAAATAGTTCCTTTGCAAGTTTCTTGGTATGGAATGTCACATTTATATGGAACCTACACTCCGCCAGCCACATTACGATGTGTTGGGGAAGCTATTTGTTGCTCCACTAGCGCACCCCCCCCCCCCCCCCCCCCCTTCACGCTTACCAAACGAACCGACGAAGCAACGCGCTCCTCTTCTTTGGATCTTATCTATTTCCTGCATCAGTTAGCCCCGGTGAGGGTCCCTGATTTAGGAGTAATATTCACGTTTCATAGCAATGGCTACACAGAAACGTCGGGAATTTATTAATCACATAAAGACAGCAGACACTCACCACTATTTAATCTAGTCATTCTGCTAACCCGTGGGCTCACTCGGGATCGAGATGGAGGTCGCCTCGGGGCGTAGCAGGCGGCGAAAGACTTCCCAGGGGACCGCAAGTACGGCCTCCCCGGTTAGTCTGAGGCTGACACTGTCCCTCAGCCACATGCAGTTGCTTGTTCTGGTTCAGAGAAAACCTCTCAGCCTGCAAGGTCCGAGTAATCACAGAAAGTGGGATTATTGGTTCAAAATGGTTCAAATGGCTCTGAGCACTATGGGACTTAACTTCTGAGGTTATCAGTCCCCTAGAACTTAGAACTTCTTAAACCTAACTAACCTACGGACATCACACGCATCCATGCCCGAGGCATGGTCACGCGATTCCAGGCTGAAGTGCCTAGAACCGCACGGCCACTCCGACCGTCCGGGATTATTGGTAGCTGGGAGCTCCAATATTACGAAGGTTCCAGGTGCTGCCTGTGGCTGACGCTGACCCTCAGACGGATGCAGTTGCTTGTCCTATTTTAGAGGAATTCTTTCAGCGATCCAGCTAATCACAGAGTGTGTAATTATTGGTACTTGGGAGCTGCAATGTTAGACACGTTATGGGTTCATTTAGGGACATGACTTCCAAGGAGGGGAAGAAAGCCAATGTGCACTCCGTGTGCCTACCGGGTGAAGTCATTCCAGACGTGGAATGGGTCCTTCCGGATGCCAAGAAGAACACAAGGTGCAGCCAGCAGCACATGGTGATTCACGTCGCTACGAATGATGTGTGTCTCTTTGGATCCGAATAGATTCTATCTGGTTTCTGGCCAGCTAACAGAAGTGGTAAAGGCTGCCAATCTTGCTTGCAAGATGAAAGCAGAGATCACCATTTGCAGCATAGTCAACAGTACCGACTGCGGACCGCTGTTACAGACCCGAGTAGAGGGTCTGAATCAGAGGCTCAAACGGCTGTGCGACCGTGAAGGCAAATTTCTCGTTTTGCACCATAGTTGTAAGGAGTGTGTCAGAACTCTTCATTGCATTGATTAAATACACTCCTGGAAATGGAAAAAAGAACACATTGACACCGGTGTGTCAGACCCACCATACTTGCTCCGGACACTGCGAGAGGGCTGTACAAGCAACGATCACACGCACGGCACAGCGGACACACCAGGAACGGCGGTGTTGGCCGTCGAATGGCGCTAGCTGCGCAGTATTTGTGCACCGCCGCCGTCAGTGTCAGCCAGTTTGCCGTGGCATACGGAGCTCCATAGCAGTCTTTAACACTGGTAGCATGCCGCGACAGCGTGGACGTGAACCGTATGTGCAGTTGACGGACTTTGAGTGAGGGCGTATAGTGGGCATGCGGGAGGCCGGGTGGACGTGCCGCCGAATTGCTCAACACGTGGGGCGTGAGGTCTCCACAGTACATCGATGTTGTCGCCAGTGGTCGGCGGAAGGTGCACGTGCCCGTCGACCTGGGACCGGACCGCAGTGACGCACGGATGCACGCCAAGACCGTAGGATCCTACGCAGTGCCGTAGGGGACCGCACCGCCACTTCCCAGCAAATTAGGGACACTGTTGCTCCTGGGGTATCGGCGAGGACCATTCGCAACCGTCTCCATGAAGCTGGGCTACGGTCCCGCACACCGTTAGGCCGTCTTCCGCTCACGCCCCAACATCGTGCAGCCCGCCTCCAGTGGTGTCGCGACAGGCGTGAATGGAGGGACGAATGGAGACGTGTCGTCTTCAGCGATGAGAGTCGCTTCTGCCTTGGTGCCAATGATGGTCGTATGCGTGTTTGGCGCCGTGCAGGTGAGCGCCACAATCAGGACTGCATACGACCGAGGCACACAGGGCCAACACCCGGCATCATAGTGTGGGGAGCGATCTCCTACACTGGCCGTACACCACTGGTGATCGTCGAGGGGACACTGAATAGTGCACGGTACATCCAAACCGTCATCGAACCCATCGTTCTACCATTCCTAGACCGGCAAGGGAACTTGCTGTTCCAACAGGACAATGCACGTCCGCATGTATCCCGTGCCACCCAACGTGCTCTAGAAGGTGTAAGTCAACTACCCTGGCCAGCAAGATCTCCGGATCTGTCCCCCATTGAGCATGTTTGGGACTGGATGAAGCGTCGTCTCACGCGGTCTGCACGTCCAGCACGAACGCTGGTCCAACTGAGGCGCCACGTGGAAATGGCATGGCAAGCCGTTCCACAGGACTACATCCAGCATCTCTACGATCGTCTCCATGGGAGAATAGCAGCCTGCATTGCTGCGAAAGGTGGATATACACTGTACTAGTGCCGACATTGTGCATGCTCTGTTGCCTGTGTCTATGTGCCTGTGGTTCTGTCAGTGTGATCATGTGATGTATCTGACCCCAGGAATGTGTCAATAAAGTTTCCCCTTCCTGGGACAATGAATTCACGGTGTTCTTATTTCAATTTCCAGGAGTGTATTACATTGAGTATCGAAACCAATATAGCAACTTAAGGCTTTTCTTTACATTGTGTAAGATTCTGCGATTCTGTATGGAAATAGACAGGCACTGAGATATCGAAAGTAACAATCTGAGGGCGAAACATGGGAGCGCGATTCTAAGCTTTGTTGTGAGACGAAGTCCGTCTGCGAGAGTAAAATTTCAATAGTGTCGGTCGAGAGCTCGGAGACAGAAGACGTGTCACGCAGCCCTCACGTCGGTGATGGCAGATCTTACCACCCTCAAGGCCTGATTTCAGTTATATGGTAAAGTGCAATTGCTGGGTAAGGCTCGTGACTGTTAGTCCGAGTTAGAAGTAATCCTATGTTTTGTTTGTCAGTTAAAGAAGCCTCCTTATCCTCCAAATAATAATTATTATTCTCCACATCTTATTCGTAAATATGCTGTGGTTATTAAATTTTAATGTAACTTTGAATTTGTTAATCTGGCACTCAGCCATTATTGATACTTATAAGGTCATTGTCAGGCATTTCGCCATTATTAATACTTGTCAAACTATTATTGGTCATGATGATTTCTGAAGCTTTTAAGTAGACTTAATTTATGAAATCCCTTCTTGTAAGTTATTTAGTAGTTAACAGGACCCAAGCATACTTCTTTTTATTAAATTCATTCTTAGCAACAATAAGCTTTAGTCACTGCTGCTGCATGCTGCTGCGAATTGCTGTAAACCACTTGGAAAAAGGCAGTCCTCTAAAGAGGTGAGTGCAAAACTTAGGGCCAAAACAGAGACACAGACGCACCACAACATGTAATGCACTCTGATCCAATAAATTCCGTTGCACACGCCTGATTGTGTACCATTTGTAAACTCTTATTCATATACGCAGTCAGATAGCTTATCCAAAAGTTAGTTTTAAGTTTTTCATGTAACGATCTGTTGAGGGCTCAAATGACAGTGAATCTGGAAAACACGCACATAGTGTTATGTAGGCTAGATTCCAATTACTGATAGTTCAGGTTGCTTATCGAGCCCTTTTTCACAGACGATCATAGGCTTTATTTGTTGTAGGTACGTTACATAGGATGGTTGTGTTTCGGGTTCCGCTGAATAGATCAGGATTCCACTACAAGCAGAAGGTGGCTACACGTGTAGCAGGCGCTTTGTGGCATGGACTGGGAGGTTTTGTTTTTAGGTTAGAGGGTCTCGGAAAAACGCAAAAAGGGCCTCAGTCACAAAGGGTGCTGGCCGAACGCAGGAAGACCGTAGATACAGGAACCATCGGTATAACAGTTGTAAATTGTCGTAGCTGTGTTGGGAAAATACCAGAGCTCTAAGTGCTAATAGAAAGCAATGATGCTCAAATCGTTATAGACACTGAAAGCTGGTTAGAGCCGGAGAGAAGCTAAGACGAATTTTTTTGGAAGAAAATGGTGTTCCGAAAAGTCTAGATAAACACAGTTGGCGGTGAAACGCTAGTTGCTGTTAGACGTAGCGAAATTAGAGTAGACAATTCCTGTGAATTAGTATGGACAGAGGTCATTCTTAGAAAAAGGAATAAGATAATAATTGGATCATTTTACCGACCTCCCGAATTAGATGATACAATTGCTGAATGGTTGAGAGAAAACTTGAGTTTAATTTCAAACACGTACCCGACTCATACAGTTATAGTTGGTGGTGACTTTAATTTACCCTCGATATGATGGCGAAAATCTATTTTTCAATTCGGAAGTACGCTTCAAACATCATCCGAAATTGTGCTAAAAGCTGTCTTTGAAAATTATTTCGAGCAGTTAGTTCATGAGACCAAACGAAGAAAACCTTTGTGAAAATACACTTCCGCTCTTAGCAGTGAATAATCCTGAATTAATAACGACTATCAAAACGGATACGGGATTAGGGAACACAGGGTTGTCGTAGCGAGATTGTATATCGTAAACCCCAAAATCCTCCAAAAGAAACGAAAATATACCTATTCAAAAATTCACTTCATGGCTTCCTGAGAGACAATTTCCACTCCTTCCAAATTAACGATGTAAGTGTAGAGCAGATGTGTCTTGAATTCAGAGAAGTAGCAATTGAGAGATTTATACCAAATAAATTAATAAACGACGGAGCTGATCCTCCTTGGTACAAAAACGGGCCAGAAAAATGTTGCAGAGACAACGATAAAAGCACACGAAATTCAAACGAACGCAAAATCTCCAAGATTGCGATGTTTTACTAAAGAACGAAATGTAGCGCAGACTTCAATGCGAAATGCTTGTAATAGTTTCCACAACGAAACCTGGGAGAAAGTTCAGATAGATTCTGGTCGTATGTAAAGCATGCTAGCTGCAAGACACAGTCAATGCCTTCTCTGCGCGATAGCAATGGAGATACTATCGACGACTGTGCCGCAGCCGCGCGGTGTGGCCGCGTGGTTTAGGGCGCCATGTCACGGATTGTGCTGCCTCTCCCGCCGGAGGTTCGAGTCCTCCCTCGGGCATGGGTGTGTGTGCTGTTCTTAGAATAAGTTAGTTTAAGTAGTGTGTAAGTCTAGGGACCGATGACCTTAGCAGTTCGGTCCCTTAGGAACTCATACACATTTGAACATGTTTGACTGTGCCGCCAAAGTCGAGTTCATAAGCACAGCCTTTCGAAATTCCTTCACAAAAGAAGACGAAGTAAATATTCCAGAATTCGAATCAAGAATAGCTGCCAACATAAGTAATTTAGAAATAGATATCCTCGGAGTAGTGAAGAAACTTAAATCACTTAACGAAAGCAAGCCTTCCGGTCCAGACTGTATAGCAAGTAGGTTCCTTCCAGAGTACACTCATGCAATTGCTCCATACTTAAAAGTCATATGCAACTGATTACTCGGCGAAAGATCCGTACCCAAAGACTGGAAAGTTGCACAGGTCACACCAATATTCAAGAAAGGTAGTAGGAGTAATCCGCTTAATTACAGGCCCATATCGTTGACGTCGATGTGCAGCAGTATTTTGGAACGTATAATGTGCTCGAAAATAATAGATTACCTCGAAGAGAATGGTCTATTGTCACACAGTCATCACGGATTTATAAAACAACGTTCTTGTGAAACACAACTAGCTCTTTATAAACATGAAGTGTAGAGTGCTATTGACAGGGTATTTCAAACTGATTAATTATTTCCCGGTTTCCGGAAGGCTTTTGACACTGTACCACATAAGCGGCTTGTAGTGAAAGTACGTGCTTACGGAATATTGTCTTAGTTGTGCGGCAGGATTCACGATTTCCTGTCAGGAAGGTCACAGTACGTAGTAACTGACGAAAAGTATCGAGTAAAACAGAAGGGATTTCTGGCGTTCCCCAAAGTAGTGTTATAGGCCGTCTGCTGTTCCTTATCCTTATAAACGATTTAGGAGACAATCTGAGCAGCCGTCTTAGGTTTTTTGTAGGCGAGGCTGCTGTTTATCGTATATTAAAGTCATTACAAGATTTAAAAAATGCAAAACGATTTAGAAAAGATATCTGAATGGTGCGAAAATTGGCAGTTGACCCCAAATAACGAAAAGTGTCAGGTCATCCACTTGAGTGCTAAAAGGAATCCGCTAAGCTTTGGTTACGCGATAAATCAGTTAAATGTAAAGGCCGTAAATTCCACTAAAAATCTAGGAATTACAATTGCGAACAATTTAAATTGGAAAGAACACATAGAAAATTTTGTGGGGCAAGGAAACCAAAGACTGCATCTCGTTGGCAGAAAGCAAAAAATGCAAGAGAGGTACAGCCTACACTAGGCTTGTCCGTCCTGTTTGCAGTACTGCTGCGCGGTCTGAGCTCCTTACCAGGTAGGATTAACGGAGTACATCGAGAAAGTTCAAAGAAGAACGGCATGTTTTGTATCAGTGATTAAAGTTCTTCTGGATATTATGCCGCGTCTTTGCTAAAAACTATCAACAGTAACAAACTGAAACTGACGTTTCGGCAGAATTGCAACGGCCTTCCTCAGGGCACGACTGGTTTTGCATGGGGATAGGTGCTTCTATTTATTACAGGCTATCGATGTCGGTCGTCACTGTTGTAAAACTTTAATTGGCCCTCTAATGTGATTGGCTAGTCATGACGTAAGGGAAGATGGAAGGAAAGACGCTATTCGTGGATGTCCATGTCATCAACGATTGGTATCTGTCCGCCAATCAGCAATCGGCTTCTGGTCGGCAAGTTTTCTCCTGGTGTGCGCGGAAGTGGCCTGACAGTTGCTCTACAGCTGTTTGTGCAGATACGTCCGTGTCCCGTGTAGCTTCTGGCCGCGACCGCTCTCTGCCCGTTGGACTGGGATGGCCGGCAGCCAGGACGCCGGGAATTTGTAGCCATCTTCTTTGTTGATGTTATCAGGCTGCTTAATAATTTCGATCGCTTCCCGTATTTTGCGTTCTCGCGTCCACGATTCTTCCGCCAGTACTCGGGCTTCCTGGAACCTGATAGGTTGTCCACAGTCACGGTGGTGTTCCGCTATAGCCGATTTATTATGTTGTAATCGTACATAGCGTTCCTGTTCTGCTACTCGTAAGCTGACAGGTCTCCCTGTTTCTCCTATGTACTCAGCACCGCACTCACACCGTAGTTCGTAAACACCTGCAGTGTTAAGATTGTTGACTACATCCTTGGTGGAACCTATCATTTGGTGGGTCCTGTGACTGCTTCGAAAAATGGGTTTGAAACCTCGTCGGCGGAGGACGTTGCCTAGCCGTTCACTGACGCCTTTTACATATGGTAAGTATACCAGTGGAAGCTTCTCGTCTTTGCTTCTTATCGTGTTCTGCTCCCTTTGGTTTTAGGTAGCTTTCTTATGATGTTGTCATCATAGCCGTTGGCACGAAACGTGTGTTGTAGCTCCTTTAATTCTTCTTTGATATTATTTCATCGCTTATCCGTTAGGTTCAGGCAGTTAACGTATGCAGAACAGAATACTTTTGAGCTGGGTGGTGGTGGCTCTCCGCATGCAGGTACCGATTAGTGTTCGTTGGTTTCCGGTACACTTTGTGTCGCAGTTTACCTTCGGCAGCTCTGTATACTTCCACATCCAGAAATGGCAAGTAACATGTTTTCAGTCACATGTGTGAACTTTTTTTTTTTTTTGCGCAGGCTATTTAAGTGGTGATACTAAAAAGTATCAGATTATATAATGATAAGACAGAGATTTAGCAACCAGGTTTTAAATTGTAAGACATTTCCAGGTGCAGATGTGGACTCTGACCACAATCTATTGGTTATGACCTGTAGATTAAAACTGAAGAAACTACAAAAAGGTGGGAATTTAAGGAGATGGGACCTGGATAAACTGAAAGAACCAGAGGTTGTACAGAGTTTCAGGGAGAGCATAAGAAAACAATTGACAGGAATGGGGGAAGAAATACAGTAGAAGAAGAATGGGTAACTTTGAGGGATGAAGTAGTGAAGGCAGCAGAGGATCAAGTAGGTAAAAAGATGAGGGCTAGTAGAAATCCTTGGGTAACAGAAGAAATATTGAATTTAATTGATGAAAGGAGAAAATATAAAAATGCAGTAAATGAAGCAGGCAAAAAGGAATACAAACGTCTCAAAAATGAGATCGACAGGAAGTGCAAAATGGCTAAGCAGGGATGGCTAGAGGACAAATGTAAGGATGTAGAGGCTTATCTCACTAGGGGTAAGATAGATACTGCCTAAAGGAAAATTAAAGAGACCTTTGGAGATAAGAGAACCACTTGTATGAATATCAAGAGCTCTGATGTAAACCCAGTTCTAAACAAAGAAGGGAAAGCAGAAAGGTGGAAGGAGTATATAGAGGGTCTATACAAGGGCGATGTACACGAGGACAATATTATGGAAATGGAAGAGGATGTAGATGAAGATGAAATGGGAGATACGATACTGCGTGAAGAGTTTGACAGAGCACTGAAAGACCTGAGTCGAAACAAGGCCCCCCGGAGTAGACAACATTCCATTGGAAATACTGACGATCTTGGGAGAGCCAGTTCTGACAAAACTCTACCATCTGGTGAGCAAGATGTACGAAACAGGCGAAATACCCTCAGACTTCAAGAAGAATATAATAATTCCGATCCCAAAGAAAGCAGGTGTTGACAGATGTAAAAATTTACCGAACAATCAGTTTAATAAGCCACAACTGCAAAATACTAACACGAATTCTTTATAGACGAATGTTAAAACTAGTAGAAGCCGACCTCGGGGAAGATCAGTTTGGATTCCGTAGAAATGTAGGCACACGTGAGGCAATACTGACCCTACGACTTACCTTAGACAAAAGATTAAGGAAAGGCAAACCTACGTTTCTAGCATTTGTAGACTTAGAGAAAGATTTTGACAATGTTGACTGGAATGCTCTCTTTCAAATTCTAAAGGTGGCAGGGGTAAAATACAGGGAGCGAAAAGCTACACTCCTGGAAATAGAAAAAAGAACACATTGTCACCGGTGTGTCAGACCCACCATACTTTCTCCGGACACTGCGAGAGGGCTGTACAAGCAATGATCACACGCACGGCACAGCGGGCACACCAGGAACCGCGGTGTTGGCCGTCGAATGGCGCTAGCTGCGCAGCATTTGTGCACCGCCGCCGTCAGTGTCAGCCAGTTTGCCGTGGCATACGGAGCTCCATCGCAGTCTTTAACACTGGTAGCATGCCGCGACAGCGTGGACGTGAACCGTATGTGCAGTTGACGGACTTTGAGCGAGGGCGTATAGTGGGCATGCGGGAGGCCGGGTGGACGTGCCGCCGAATTGCTCAACACGTGGGGCGTGAGGTCTCCACAGTACATCGATGTTGTCGCCAGTGGTCGGCGGAAGGTGCACGTGCCCGTCGACCTGGGACCGGACCGCAGCGACGCACGGATGCACGCCAAGACCGTAGGATCCTACGCAGTGCCGTAGGGGACCGCACCGCCACTTCCCAGCAAATTAGGGACACTGTTGCTCCTGGGGTATCGGCGAGGACCATTCGCAACCGTCTCCATGAAGCTGGGCTACGGTCCCGCACACCGTTAGGCCGTCTTCCGCTCACGCCCCAACATCGTGCAGCCCGCCTCCAGTGGTGTCGCGAGAGGCGTGAATGGAGGGACGAATGGAGACGTGTCGTCTTCAGCGATGAGAGTCGCTTCTGCCTTGGTGCCAATGATGGTCGTATGCGTGTTTGGCGTCATGCAGGTGAGTGCCACAATCAGGACTGCATACGACCGAGGCACACAGGGCCAACACCCGGCATCATAGTGTGGGGAGCGATCTCCTACACTGGCCGTACACCACTGGTGATCGTCGAGGGGACACTGAATAGTGCACGGTACATCCAAACCGTCATCGAACCCATCGTTCTACCATTCCTAGACCGGCAAGGGAACTTGCTGTTCCAACAGGACAATGCACGTCCGCATGTATCCCGTGTCAACCAACGTGCTCTAGAAGGTGTAAGTCAACTACCCTGGCCAGCAAGATCTCCGGATCTGTCCCCCATTGAGCATGTTTGGGACTGGATGAAGCGTCGTCTCACGCGGTCTGCACGTCCAGCACGAACGCTGGTCCAACTGAGGCGCCACGTGGAAATGGCATGGCAAGCCGTTCCACAGGACTACATCCAGCATCTCCACGATCGTCTCCATGGGAGAATAGCAGCCTGCATTGCTGCGAAAGGTGGATATACACTGTACTAGTGCCGACATTGTGCATGCTCTGTTGCCTGTGTCTATGTGCCTGTGGTTCTGTCAGTGTGATCATGTGATGTATCTGACCCCAGGAATGTGTCAATAAAGTTTCCCCTTCCTGGGACAATGAATTCACGGTGTTCTTATTTCAATTTCCAGGAGTGTATTTACAGTTTGTACAGAAACCAGATGGCAGTTATAGCAGTCGAGGGACATGAAAGGGAAGCAGTGGTTGGGAAGGGAGTGAGACAGGGTTGTAGCCTCTCTCCGATGTTATTCAATCTGTATTTTGAGCAAGCAGTAAAGGAAACAAAAGAAAAATTCGGAGTAGGTATTAAAATCCATGGAGAAGAAATAAAAACTTTGAGGTTCGCCGATGACATTGTAATTCTGTCAGAGACAGCAAAGGACTTGGAAGAGCAGTTTAATGGAATGGACAGTGTCTTGAAAGGAGGATGTAAGGTGAACATCAACAAAAGCAAAACGAGGATAATGGAATGTAGTCGAATTAAGTCGGGTGATGCTGAGGAAATTAGATTAGGAAATGAGACACTTAAAGTAGTAAAGGAGTTTTGCTATTTGGGGAGCAAGATAACTGATGATGGTCGAAGCAGAGAGGATATAAAATGTACACTGGCAATGGCAAGGAAAGCGTTTCTGAAGAAGAGAAAATTGTTAACATCGAGTATAGATTTAAGTGTCAGGAAGTCATTTCTGAAATTATTTGTATGGAGTGTAGCCAGGTATGGAAGTGAAACATGGACGATAAATAGTTTGGACAAGAAGAGAATAGAAGCTTTCGAAATGTGGCGCTACAGAAGAATGCTGAAGATTAGATGGGTAGATCATATAACTAATGAGGAGGTATTGAATAGGATTGGGGAGAAGAGAAGTTTGTGACACAACTTGACCAGAAGAAGGGATCGGTTGGTAGGACATGTTCTGAGGCATCAAGGGATCACCAATTTAGTATTGGAGGGCAGCGTGGAGGGTAAAAATCGTAGAGGGAGACCAAGAGATGAATACGCTATGCAGATTCAGAAGGATGTAGGTTGCAGTAGGTACTGGGAGATGAAGAAGCTTGCACAGGATAGAGTAGCATGGAGAGCTGCATCAAACCAGTCTCAGGACTGAAGACCACAACAACAACAACATTTAAGTGCTGGAGGAAATTTCTCAATTCCGCTTCACCGTGAGGCCAGATAACGAATGTGTCGTCCACATATCGTAATGCCCAGAAGAATTTTAATCACTATGACTCCGGTCGCGGAAGCCTACGTTCTTGTATCATATTTTGTACTATCGCGAAATAGGGAAAAGAGTATCGCTGACATGATATAGGATTTGGGCTCGACATCATTATAAAAGAAAGGCGGTTTCCGTTGCGGCAGAATCTTCTCACTAAGTTTCAATCACCAACTTTCTCCTCCGAATGCGAAAATATTTCGTTGATACCGACGACATAAGGAGAGACGATCATCATAATAGGGAAATCTGAACTCACACGGAAAGGTATAGGTGTTCGTTTTTTCCGTGACATGTTCGAAATTGGAATAGCAGAAATTATTCTGAAGGTGGTTCGATGAACCTCCTTCCAGGCATTTAAGTATGAATTTCAGGGTATCCATGTAGACGTAGATGTAAAAAGTTCTTGCCTTTAGCAATAACGTTATCAGTTATTCACCAAAGGAAATGGTATTCTAGAACGGAATCACTTTCTAGACAAACGAACAACCGGTGATTCATTGCAAAATTTCTATAAGAGAAGAACTATAGAAAAACTTCCGTCCGGGTGCGTTGCTGCAGCGTATACGCTGAAGTGACAGAAGTCATTAGATATTCCTAATACGGTATCGGACGCCCTCGTACCCGGCATACTGCAGCAGCTCAGCTTAGCATGGACTCAAAATATCGTTGGAAGTTCCCTGCAGAAATAATGAACCAGGATTGCCCCTATAGTTTTCCATAATTGGTGAAGTGTTGCTGATATTGGATTTTGTACACGATTCACATCTCAGTTATGTCCCATAAACGTTCTATGGGATGATCTGAATGGGCAAATCTGAATGGGCAAATCATTCACTCGAATTTTTCAGAATGTTCTTCAAACCAATCGCGACCCTGTGACATGGCGCATTACGGAGACACCACCTGCATGGAGAGTGCCTTGTTGACATCTTACGTCCATGGCTTCGTGGGATCTGCGCCATACTCTATGCCTACCCTCAGCTCTTACCAACAGAAATCGTGACTCATCTGACCAGACCACGGTTTTCAGACTGCCTAGTGTCCAACCGACATTGTCACGAACCCAGTTGATGCAGTGTCGTGATTTTAGCTGAGGCACTCACGTCGGTCGTCTACTGTCATAGGCTACTAACACCAATTTTCGCCTCACTGTCCTAACGGATACATTCGTCGTGCGTCCCACATTGGTTTCTCAGGTTATTTCACACAGTGTTGATTGTCTCTTAGCACTGACAACTCTAGGCAACCACCGCTGCCCTCGGTCGTTATCCGTGGTGAGAGGTATTTCCTTGAATCTGATATTGGATCAAATGGCTCTGAGCTCTATGCGACTTAACTTCTGAGGTCATCCGTCACCTAGAACTTAAAACCAATTAAACCTAACTAACCTAAGGACATCACACACATCCATTCCCGAGGCAGGATTCGAACCTGGTACCGCAGCGGTCGTTCGGTTCCAGACTGCAGCGCCTAGAGCCGCACGGCCACTCCGGCCGGTGAAATCTGATATGCTCGGCACACTCTTGTTACCGTGGATTTCGGAATATTGAATTCCCTAACGATTTCCGAAATGGGATGACCCATGCATCTAGCTCCAAACGCAATTCCCCGTTCAAAGTCTGTTAATCTCCGTCGCGCGGCCATAATAATGTCGCAAACCTTTTCACACGAATTACCTGTGTACGAGTGACAGCTCCAGACAGACAGACAGACGTGACACACGCGCATTCTAAACACGGTGGATGCAGCTTAAGCAGAGCCTGCTGTGCCTGCTTCGGTGATTCATAAAGTATGCTTTTTCTTCTCGTTTCGGCTTCGTCTTCTTGGTTGACACTTGGTTTGTATTATTCTTGTCTTGCTGCCGGGTTTATCGCTCCAGCAGCAGGTCCGGTCATCTCGCAGCCGGGCGCCAGTGAATTTGGTTGCCAAGTCCACAGACCAGCGGGTTTTTCGACGTCCGCGCCGACGCATAGAATCTCGTCGCGAGCTTGCGGATGCGTCGCTTCTGCGTCGGGATTCCCGCGATGTCGTGGAACTGCCTCGTGCTGAAGTCTCGGGCAAAACATCTCCAAAAATGAGACTCAGTGGTTCTTTGCATCCATGACACAACAAGTATGACTTGGAGCCCTTGGGGAACACACCTCCTACTGTCGTTCATGATGGACGTCAATTCCGAATGGAATGCAAGTTTAATCACTTATACTGATAAGCTGAAACATTGCGACCACTGCACACCACGACGCCTGGTGGCATTGTGGACACGCGGAACGGTAACAGAAGTATGTAAGAGGAGCAGGCACGGAAGGGGTCTCACACTACCGAACATGTGAGATGCAAACGGAGAGATCCATTGATAAAAGCGACTTTGACAAGGGGCAGATTATTATTACGCAGAGCCTCTGAACGAATATCTCAAAAACGGCAAAGGTGGTCGAATGTTCACGTGCTACTGTCGTGAGCACCTATGGAAAGAGGTAGAAGGACAGTGAAACTACCACTAGGCGCTAAACGGTTGGACGTCCACGACTCTTGACAGAACGTGGGGTTCGGAGGCTTATCTGCTCTGTAAAGTAGGATAGATGGATATCTGCGGAATCTCAGCCGAAAAAGCACAATCCTGGTGCAGGCGCAAGTGATTCGGAGCACACCGTTCATCTACATTGTTGAACATGGAGCTCCGCAGAAAACCACCGGTACATGTTCACATGCTGACCCAACGACTCCGACAATTTGATTGCGGTTGGGACGGGACCATCGGCATTCGACCGTCAGTCAATGAAAACGTGTCGGCTCATCGGTTGAATAACATTTTTGCTACACTATGTCGATGAATGCCTCCACAAACGTCGACATCGAGGTGAACGTCGGCTCGAAACGTGCAACGCGCCAAGGGCGCAGGCTGATGGGAGCAGTATTATGCTATGGGAGACATTCTCCTGCGCTTGCATGGGACCTGTCGTAGTACTCGAAGACACGCCGACAGCTCCGAGCTACTTGAGTTCCGCCCTTATGTCTTCCCCGACTGCGATGTCATCTCTTAGCAGTATGATTGCCTGTGACTCGGAGCCATAACGGTGCTACAGTAGTTTGAGAAGCATTATAGCGGATTCACGTTGATGTCTCGCCGACCAGATTCACTTGATGCAAATCCTATGGAACCCATCTGGATCGCTAACGGGCGTCATCACTGCCTACGGAGATGAGCGGCCAGTTAATTACGCGAATCACTTGACCTGTGCGTAGGCACCTAGTGCCACATAGCTCCACAAACCTACCAACAAACTGTTAGAGCCTTGACACGCACAATCAGTGATCTATTTCGTTCCAAATACGGAAAAACAACCAATCAAGTAGGTGGTCATAATGTTTTGGCTCATTGGTGAATATACCCGTTACCAGATGAACATACGAACAAAATGTGATAAATACGATATTGAAGTGGTTATGTTATTCCGCATTACGATTCAATGTTCTTTCTGACATGCATTAGTGTCCGAAGGAAAATGGACACAAGCGATCACAGCAGTCGTGAAATACGAGGAATGTATTCGCAGTTGCATATGTGGACTACCATTAGCTGTGTAATGGAATGACGACAATGAAAATTTGTGCCGGACCGGAACTCGAACCCGGATTTCTTTTCTTATCGCGAGCTGTCGATTTTCTATCGGGCTATCCGAGCACGACTCACGGCCAGCCCTGAACTTCCATATCTCGTCAACCACGTGTCTACGACCTGTACTCGTATTCCATTATGTATATTCCCGTACAGGGGAGACATTTTACTTGAAAGTGGTTTGCCCGGTATCGGCGGGTGAATACGATATTGCAAACACAGCCACTGCAATACCCTATTAATCCGCCGACACCGAGAAAGCGACTTTCAAGTTCATATGTTCATATGTGTGTGAAATCTTATGGGACTTAACTGCTAAGGTCATCAGTCCCTAAGCTTACACACTATTTAACCTAAAGTATCCTAAGGACAAACAGACACACCCATGCCCGAGGGAGGTCTCGAACCTCCGCCGGGACCAGCCGCACAGGACTTTCAAGTAAAATGCCTCCCGTTTATGGGAATATGCATTATTGATGTACGAGTACAGGTTGTAGACACGTGGCTGACCACATGTGTAAATTCGGGACTGGCCGTGAGCTGTGGCCGTATAACCAAATGGTAAGGCAACCACTCGCGATAAAAGGGACTTCCGGGTTCGACTCCTTGATCGGTACAAATTTTCATTGTCGTCATTTCATTATACAACTGATGGTAGTTCATATTCGCTACTGCGAAAACATTTCTTGTTTATAAGTATCATAAGTGTCGGACTGGTACTTCATGTGGCGTAGCACTTTCCATATCCGTTAAAACATAGATGGAAGCTTACCCATGAAAAGATGGACCACGTAAGAGGTAGACTGGCTAACATCGGGACTGCAGAAAAACATGCGATTATTCATATCTAGGAAACATTTTGCTGCTTCTCCCAACGAATGGGCCCATTAGCTTCCTCAAGTTCTCTCGTTGACTACGACTCATGTGTCGGAGCTGCCAACACTGATCCGCGCAGCAACGGCGGCAGCAGCGACCGACCGACACGGTATCCCCGGTCGTTTAATTGAAATTTACTGTCCTATTATCTCGACCTGTCCGCCGGTGCAACAGGACAAGGAGAAATTATAATGGGTCAAAGTAACTGCGACACGGAGGCCCGGATCGTATGTGCCAAGGCCTGTCCGCCCCATTTGTTCCTTTATCCCATGTCCTGTCAATATGATGAATCGCTGGCTGAGGGATCCACTTGCAGCGTGTACGGACGCAGCCGTCCGCCCAAGAGATGGACGAACGTTTCTTATTACCTCGTTATCAGTGCCAAAGCACTGTGTGTAGCCTGCCAGTGGAATAGGGTAAAGCGGCTATGAGATTAATTATTAATTTCGGCTTACACAAGATTTTTCCGGAAAAATATTAACTAAATTTTCCTTCTAGGCTATTAGTAATGCTTCTATGGTTATACCTATCCTATCTATAAAAGTTATTTGTACAATATTGTTAAGCATATATGTTATGCTGTTATTCAATTTACAAAAAAAACAAATTTCTTCTCAGTTCTCTTATTTCACCTTATCACCATAAACATAAGTATCTTTCCAACATACATTAAAAATGGAAGCTCTTCAATTCAGATTTACAGGTAAACAGCACACAAATAAGTTCAAAATAAGTAAATATTTTTGTAATAATACTGGCCACAGCTGAATCGCATAATCCTGAAAACATATTTGATCAATCAGAGAAGGTTGCCTGGTAAAAATCACGTTTGTTCTGAATTCTCCTACTCCATCTAACCAGCATAAGTATAGGGCGTTTTTCTAACATAAATCAAAAATGGAAACTTTTCAATTCAGATTTACAGGTAAACAGCACACCAATAGACTCAATATAAACAAATAAAAAATAAAAGTTAAATCACATAACTCGGAAAACATTTCCTCAATCAGGGAAATCTCTTGGGAATATTCAAGATACTGACGTGGAAAAATAATAAAATACCATTTAACAATTATTACATCTTATCACACAGTACACCACATCACATCATCATCGCATTACAACAATATTAAAGCCACGACCTTAAAAATCAAACTTCAGACAGGAAAACCAAGGAAAGCGCAAGTACGGCAGGCATGGTTTAGAATAACGGGCACTACTAAGTAAATTAACTCTGATTTCTACGAGACAGAAACTCGTGAGGGATGCCGCAGAAAGGCAGGAGGCTGCAACGTCTAGAGGCTACGGTGAGACACGAAGCGGCGAGCCGCCGCCGTGGGCTATATAGCCGACGCGCACAGGCTATGCCTGATGGACTGGTAGATAACAAATAACACTCCGAAGCAGCGTCCCCAAATGCTACGGACAGCTCGGAAGGCCGAGGGAAAACTATCAAACATATAATTCGTGTATCACAATTACGGAACATATGAAAATGCTCAGACCAAGACAAGAAGCTGAAACACGTATGTTGTGCGGCAGCGATGCTGAGACATTGTAGAATCTCTGACCAGAGCAGTTGCGCTCGACTCGCAGTAGCGAGCAGTCAGTCAGTCTGCAGTAGTCAGTCCACAGTAGTGCTTGGAGTCTGTGAGTAGCAGTAGCGGAGAGCAGTCGGCGGGCGTCGGCACCGCAATGGTCGAGATACAGGATAAGGTATATTGTTAATCAGCCTCGCGCTCAACTAGCAATGTTAATTAAGTGTAATTTTCTGTAAAAATCGCCCCCAATAATAATTTTGATTTTTTTGAAAGCAATTTTTTTAACAAAAGTATCATTTGATTCCCTTGCATTTCCTTAAACAAAAATTTCAGTTAACTTCAAAAAATTTAGTTATGGCGATACATCTATTGCAAGCTGTGCCGCAGAATAAGAGCAGAATTTTGACATGCAGTTTTAATAAGGTAAGAAATTTATTCTGAATTCGCACAGGGCAAACACCGACATTTCGGTTTAATTGAGTTTTGGTTATCACTGTAGTTTCATTGTCATGAGATTATCTTTCATTATTTAATGGGAACTTGTACTTGAGTCAGATAGCGAGCTTTCATTTAATTGTCTTTGCCATTAATATTTTTGTGGGAGCTTACATTTAGCTGTGGCTCCATTTCTATTAAATATTGTCATTCGAAATTTCTTGTGGGGAGGTTACACTTGGCGACACCCAGTCCAGGATCGTATTTCGTGTGAATCTTTTGTAAAACAGTCAGATATCTGCTCTTATTGCTTAAATATAATTATAATTTGCGCAACGCTTTTACTAATCTTGTGACTTTCTTTCTACAGGTCAACGGCAATTCGTTGCTCTGTTGTATTTGTGTGTTGATTTTGCATTGTGCTTATTTGTTTTGTGATTAATTGTGACTATTGTGAAAATGCCGCGAAAGACTGTGAATAGTGTATCGCGAGGTATTGTGAATGAAGTTACCGACTCAAACAACGTGACCGATAGTAATTGTGACACGCAGTGTAATGATAACAATCCTGCGTTCACCGACAATCAGTGCGTTCCAACCACCAATAATGATGATTTTTGTCTTAATGATGAACAAACGAACTCGGTTATGTCCTCTGTTAATTTGACGACAATCGATGACGCGGGGAGCTCTATTGTAATGAGCGCTGCCCAGCTTAACACAACCGGTTTGGAAAATTCAAGTAGCGTACAGACAAATTTTTCTAATGAAAATGAGCAGGATACACAAAGTACGTCGGATTTATTTAGTTCCGAAATAGTGTCTGACAGTGCACATCCGATTGATAAACGTTTTTGTAAAATTCAAAATGACCAAATGGTCACACAAAATGCGACAATTCCAGATCCACCATTAAACAACACAGTAAATGGAGTAGATAATGTTACATTGGGTCAAATTATGGCAATATTGCTACAAAATAAGGAAGAGTCCAAACAACAGAGTGAAAATCTCAAACAACACTTAAATGAAAAATTAGACAACAGTAGTGAAGATCTCAAGCAACTTAGTGAACAGGTCAGACAACAGAGTGAAAAACAAGACAATCTTAATGAAAAATTAGATAACAATTCCAGACAGTTAAGTGAACAAATTAGAGCCGTTGCCGCGCAGTGCCATGACACTAAGGAACAGTTACGCGAGGAAATCGAGGCTTGTTCGCGAAAAAGTAGCGAAGAAATTAAGTCTGTTGCTCAGGAATTAAGGGAACTGCAAAGAGCTGCAACAGAAACACTCAGAGACGAAATTAGCGGAGTCGCTAAACAATGCTCGGAAAGGGCTACACAATTACGCGACGAATTTAAAGCAATGACAGCAGAACTTTCGCGCACAATGGATGAAAAGATTGACGCGAAATTCGAACAACAGAACACACAGATTAACGAACGCCTTAGTCTTCACATACAAAACAGTGATACGCGTTTCCGCAAATTTATTGAAGATCAAAATCAAGTAAAACGTCAAGTAATGGAAACAATCACTGCTCAGAGACAGGAAGACAAACGTAAAATGTTTGCGAAGGCAAAAACGTATGTAGACAACAATATTGCTACAGTGTCGGATAAAATTAATACCATCGAACAGTCAAACACAGAATTACGTGACGAAATTTCTGATCTGAAATTGAAAACAGACACATACACAACCGACTTTCAAACAGTGACCGACAGACTCGAACAATTAGAATTAACACAGGATTCCGATGTTACAAAACTGAACGAAACTACAAGCAAATTGCAAAAACAGATTAAGGCCACTGACACTAAAACCGATGATCAGGTTAAAATACTGACTGAAAAATGTGAAGAATTGGCCAGTCGTATTGACGTCATCGAAAGTACTAATGACAATAAATCAGACGATACTACACCGGTTTCATTTAATCAAACACCGGAATTTCAAAATTTACAGCAGACGATTAATGAGATTGATTCGTCTAATAACACCTTGCATAGAAAATTGTCAAGTTTACAGCAGGAGGTAACACAGATAAAAAACATTTCAGTTAATAACACATCACAGCAGACGCCACTTTTCGAACATTTGCCAGACTCACGCAGCGCGTGTAATTTGGGTAATCTACAGAGAGTACGGGACTTAGATTCCGGACAACCACAGTTCAACAGATTTTCTTGCAATACTGATCCTATTCCACCACACAGAGACGATAACTTCGATTACAAACATTTTCTGTCAGTGAGAAAGTTTAAAGTGTTTAAAAACGACAGAACACAGATTCACCCGCTAGATTGGATCCAACAATTTAGCTTTGCTTTTCCACCGACTTGGCCTGTAACGCATAAACTTGAATTTATTTGCAGCTTTTTGGAAGGCGAACCGGCAACTCGTATGAGGCCGATCGCGAGGCAATGTTATTCAGTGGAAGAGTTTCAGAATGCGTTTCTATCTGCGTATTGGTCAAAGACGACACAGCGCGGAATTAAAGATCAGTTAATTAGCTTACCAAATTATGAGAACACGAATTTTTCCAGTGTGACGCAATTTTTTGAGCACATGGTGCAACAGAACCAGTACCTAAGTGAACCGTACAGTGAATCTGCACTTATTCAATTATGTATCTCTAAGCTACCGCGATCATTAAGAGTTTCACTTTTAACCGGCCAGCAAAAAGAAAATATTTCAGCATTCAGAGATCTGTTACAGCTGTTGGAGGTACAACAATCTGATTATTCTTTTGTGAACAAAAATTCTTCGTATAACAACGAAAGCCAACAGACGTACGGCAATTATGATCAAACACGTAATTTCAATAGGAGAAGTAACAGGCGCCTTAGGACCGACAACCAGCAAAATTTTAACAGCAGACAAAATTCACATTATCAACATCATCAAAACTTTCAGCAACAGGAGCCACCTTTTAGTAACAATAGACGTTTTGCACCACAACAGCATGAAGGTCAGCCGGTTAGCGTACCTAACCAACAATGGAATGCACAAGGTCAACCAGGCTTTAATGTTTCACCGCGTGCACGTGTAGTCCCTGATACAACAAATAGTAACGCACGGCAACAAGGAAACAACTACGTACAAAGAAGACAGTATTTTAATTCCTATCGCAATGCACCGTATAGGGATAACTATCACGACAGACGTGAAAATGACGAGCAAAATTATCAACGTACATATAATAATAGTCGATCTTACCAGCAACAAAATCATCAGCAACAACATATTCTAGTAAATGAACCCGACAGTAGGTATCATCCAGAGCGTAATGCGTCTGGAAGAAGTAATAGAACTGTTCAAATCGTAGAAATGCCACAACGTCCTCCTGACAATAATAACACGTCAGATAGAATCTGACTAAATACTGTACAGGACGCATCTTCCAATAACACAAGCACTAGTTTTGACACGCAAAATGTTGTTCACGAGAATGTAATTACGTTTGACGACATCAGAGACACTCTTTTGCAGGAAAAACCAATTGTTCAGAAAACCATTTCACATCCTGTCATCGAAATTAAAATAGGTTCATCGAAATTTTCAGCAGTAATTGATTCTGGGTCACCTATGTCAGTCATTAATGAGGAGACTTTTAACGAGTGCAACAAAGAGAATACGTATCCCACATTACCTTTAGGCAAAACCAAAGTGAAAGGAGCAGTATCAAGTAAAGGTGTAGACGTTAAATTACAGACACATTTGTCATTTTGTATTGGAGGTCATACTTTTCACTCAAATTTTTGGATTGTTCCCTTGTTGACAACAGACGTTATTTTAGGCATGAACTTCCTGGTACAACACGACGCAGTGGTCGATTTTCAAAATTCTTATTTAATGTTGAAGGACGAAAATGTACAATTGGCTTTAGAGTTTCAGCATTCATTATCTGCGGAAGAACAAACAATTAACTGCACAGAGCTCATTTCAGTATCACGTAACATAGACTGTAGTCCCACATTGTTCACGGATACGTACGTACACAACTATAATACTCCAGACGAAACTGACTACGACGTAATGCAGATGATTACTGACAAAGTTAAACAGAGCAGTGCAAATACAGACGACGAACGAACGCAATTACACAAAATTCTTTTACAGCAAGCTCCAGTTTTCGATAACATTCCTGGTACTATGTCCGGCTTTATGTACGAATTTCAAGTCAAACAGCACGATACATTTAAAGCAAAGCATTATCCCATTCCATACATCCACAGAGAACAGGTTAAAAAAGAATTGCAGGATATGCTTGAGCAAGGAATTATTGAACCGGCAGTTAGTCCGTACATAAACCCGCTGCATATTGTTAAGAAAAAAGATGGCTCACTTCGCCTTGTACTTGATTCACGTCACATTAATGACATTATTATTAATGAAACAGATCGACCACAGACTTTAGAGGAACTTTTACAGAAATTTCACGGTACAGCTATTTATTCTACACTAGATTTGAAATCGGGATTTTGGCAGATTCAACTTCATCCAAATTGTAGAAAGTATACAGCTTTTCTCTGTTTCGGCGACTGTTATCAATTTTGCAAATTACCATTCGGCCTAACTATTTCCTCTGCAGCTTTTATTCGCGGTTTGAACACAATACTTCCGACAGAACTTAAAGATAGAATCACGACGTACGTAGATGACATTCTAATCGCAGAAGCTAACTGGTCTGAACACAATCTGATTCTTGAACGACTGTTGCAAACTTTCCATGCACAAGGACTTACAGTTAACCTCAGTAAATCGCATTTTGGCAAAACTTCTATAAAATTTCTTGGACACGTAATTTCAGCAAAAGGCATTGCGCCTGATCCAGAAAAACTTCAAGCTCTACGTGACATTACTGTTCCTACAACGAAGAAACAATTACGCAGTTTTTTGGGCTTAATTAACTTTTTTCGTAAATTTATTCATCACTCTGCTTTAGACACGCCTAGATTATGCCAATTAACAGGTAAAAACACTATTTGGTCATGGGATAAGCAAGCACACTCTGAATTCGTGAACCTGAAACATGCTTTGTTGAATGCTCCACTTTTATCGCACCCAGACCTTACTAGAAATTTTTCTATTGCCACCGACAGTTCCAACACAGCTTTAGGCGTACACATTTTTCAGGAAATTGAAGAAGATGGCTCAATAGTAATTAAAAACATCGCATTTGCAAGCCGCATTTTGTCACCTGCTGAACGAAATTATTCCGTTACTGAACTAGAAACATTATGTGTTGTATGGGCTTTTACGAGATTTCGGCACTTTCTTTATGGCAGACATACCACCGTTTACACAGATCACAGAGCTATACAATTTTTACTTTCAGCTAAATTTACTCACGACAGATTAAGCAGATGGAAACTGTATTTACAGGAATTTAATTTTACGATTGTTCACATTCCCGGCACACAAAATGTTATAGCAGACGCACTTTCTCGTTCTCTCAGCAACAATCAGCAAGACGTAGCAACCAACTTCTGCAAAGCAAATTTCAGCGTCATGTACATTCAACAAGTTGCATTTGAAAATTTTATTTCATCGTCATTACAGGACATAGCACGAGAGCAAAGCAAAGACAATGTGTGGAAAGAAATTAAACACCTTTGGCAAGATAAGAATAATGTTACGATTAGAAACCACTACACTGTACGCAATGACATTCTGTTTCGCCGCTCTCATCCAGACAGTAACAATTGGTTATTATGCATTCCTGACGAACTGGTTAACAAATTAATATGGTACACTCATTTAAGCTACGCACATTATGGAGCAAGAAAATGTTTTCTGATATTGAGACAGAACTGTTATTTTACAAACATGGAAAAACGTATACGACGAGTTTTAGCGTCATGTAAAATTTGCCAGAAAGCTAAGTCTGACACCACTTCACACATTCCTCCATTATATCCCATTGTACCTGTTAAATTAAGACATATGGCCGCAGTAGACATTTTTGGTCCAATTCCGAGAACTAATAGAGGTTTTTGCTACATCTTTGTCGCTGTTGAACTCACTTCAAAATTTGTTACTTTCACTCCGTTACGCAAAGCTACTGCTAAAACTGTTTCGAAAGCATTTGTAAAACATTTTCTATTTCATGTAGGGCATGTGATGAAAGTAATTTCAGATAATGGATCACAATTTCGTTCTGCTATATGGACACGCATGTTACGAGCTAGAAACATTTCTCCGATCTATATATCCAAGTACCACGCTTCTTCGAACCCTTGTGAACGATTAATGAAAGAAATTGGTAAACTGTGTAGAATATACTGCCACAAAAGACATGTTAATTGGGACACACACATACACTCATTCCAAGATGTAATTAATTCCATTCCAAATGAATCCACTATGCTATCTCCGTCTGTTATACTGAAAAACGTTGAACCACCAAACAAAATCAAAGAGTTAGTAAATTTTCCTACATCTCGTCGATTACGACACCACGAAATAATTGACATTGCGCTGAACAACATCAAACGTGCCGCAGAGCGCCGGAGAAGACAGCAAAAACAGGTTTGTAGACACCGAGACTTTCACGTTGGACAGAAGATATTAGTACGTACACACTATTTATCCAGCAAATTAAAAGGTAAGTGCAGTAAATTTGAACTTCTATACGCAGGTCCATATCGGATTCGCAGCATTCCTCACCCCAATGTTGTACACGTCGAAACTCTGAGAACCAGAAAATCGAAAGGCAACCATCATGTGTCAAACATTAAACCCTTTATCGAATGAAACTACTTTACGATGTAACATGCTATGAGGCCGTTTACACATTTTATGACCACTTATGCAATTATATTCACATGACTAATTACTGATGATTATCGTATTTTTTCTTGGCAAGTGCCCGGCAAGGTAAGGTTAGCAGGTCGCTTTTCTTGTCGTTACACATCAGACCGTGCACATTTTTCCAGATGAACTTACACATTTTGTGACCACTTATGCAATTACATTTATGTGACTACCTATTGATGATTATCGTATTTTTTCTTGGCAAGTGCCCGGCAAGGTAAGGTTAGCAGGTCGCTCTTCTTGTCGTCACACACTAGACCGTGCATTTTTTCAGATGAACTTACGCATTTTATGAATAATTATGCAATTCTCTATAATGACGCATTAATTTTATCAAATTCTCTCTCCATTGAAGTCTTTGATTATCACATCTATTAACTACACTACATATAAGCTGAACACAACGAATGTCACATTTTGTCTTTCTTATGTATGTACGATTGTTTTCATGTTTTGTTTGTATGCACTGTGAACTAGTTAAGGTATAACACACACCATTTGACTTTGACATTTTGCCTTGTGATATCTCAACATCGTGACTGTTTTACATTTTCCTTTTTTGCTGCTGCATTACGATATTCTCTGTACACTTTTTGCCTTTAAACACTGTCTGTGCTTTGACATATTACGTTTTTCTGTCATGTTATGCTGTATGCTTAATTGTGTCACCATTAACCAGTCATTATTTAATGGGTATATGATTTAAATGCAAGACATTAATCTTTGTTCATCAATTTCAGAAATAAATGATGCGTAAAGGAAATGAATTAAACAGAAGTGGGAATTTCACCTACGGAATAAACGAAAGAAGATGCAATAAGCTAATGAGGACGAGTAAATGGATCAGAATTAACAAGCATTAACCAGAATATATTATACACATCGCAGAATAGCAGTCTTAACTAATTTTTTCTTTCAGAATACAGAGCGATTGATGCAAGCTGTCAGACAGAACTACACATTTTAGTTTTAAGTGATGAAATATGCTAGGGATTAGGAATAGTTGTGTGATGAATAATGAAATGATTTTTGCAGATGATAATGAATGCTGATAATGAACAATGATGAAGAATATGGTACTATGAATAATGAAGTTTCTGTTTACAGGTGATGATAATGATGGAGTTATGATGATATGAATAATGAAGTTTTTCTTTACAGATGAGGATAATGTTGAAGTTATGTATTTATGCTATGTAGTTATTTAAGTATTTGTTGCAGTTTACTTTGACAGCAGGTGTTATATTGCGTAGTAGGATGACTGAAGGTTTTGGAAAGGACAGCTATGGAACACATTTTTTATACACATTTCACTACCTGTTAATTCGAAGTTCACTACTTTTCAGCATAGTCTGCGTTTCTTCTTTCAGTTCAATAATCCATTTTGTATTTTTCTTTCAGGAGAAGCTTTTTATGATACTTACTAAACTTGTTACTTATTATACCTGTTCTAGTACTTGCATTTTTCTTACCCACTTGTGTCTATCATTTATAAATGTGATAACCTTGCTACAGCTGACTCATGACGAATGACGTTACACAATCTTTTCATTTATAGGAACAACCTAGAAGCAATTTTTTCTCTTATTTCTTCTTGCTTTCCTTTATAATTACCCAAAGCAATGCATTGCTAGCAGAAAAAACAAAATGTATTAACAGTCCCAGATAATGTCACTAGTTTATGATAATTCTGAATAACACTGATCAGCTCTGAATAGTATGTCACTTGAATAATGACTTCTTAATGATACCAAAACATAATTGCCACTATCTATTGTAATGAGAGTACTTATTATGCCCATGCTTATTAATGCTAATAATGTTTTATACTATTCAATACTTGCTGGCCACTGAGTGCCCATAATTAATGTAACTTATAATGCCCATGCTTATTAATGCTATGACTGTAATTAACTGATTTTTCTAATAATGATTTCTTAATGATATGACGAATACTGAATGATGAATAATGTTTTATACTACTCAATACTTGCTGGCCACTGAGTGCCCATAATTAATGTAATTACTTATTATGCCCATGATTATTAAGGCTATGACTGTAATTAACTGATTTTTAATAATGATTTCTTAATGATATGAAGAATACTGAATGATGAATAATGTTTTATACTATTCAATACTTGCTGGCCACTGAGTGCCAATAATTAATGTAACTTAACGTTTTGTTAGTGTTTTCAATGATGACTTCCCATATTAATACTGAATGATGATAAATATTTTGTACTAATCGAAAGTTGCTAGGCCACTGAGTGTTAATAGTTACTTGTAAATATGTCATTTGAATGAGGAAAAATGTTTTGTAATACTCAATACTTGATGGCGATTGATTACCACTCTTGTCTTTAAATTAATTAATGAACATTTTTCTGTAATACTATATTCATGGTACAGAAATGTTCAATGACTAGAGTATGGATACCGCAAACTACTTATGTAATCACTAATCAAGACTTGTGTGTTAGGTAATGTCCTTCACCTTCTGACCTAACTACCTGAAATTATTGTAACATCCATTTGTCTTGTCCATCCTCATTATCATGGAGCACTATATTTGGTTTTTGCACTAATTCTACGTTGGTGTGCCGCCTCTTAAAAGCGTGGTGATGACACGACATGCTGTCCACCACTGTAGGCGAAGAAACTACTTATGTAATCACTAATCAAGACTTTGTTATGGAGCACTGTGTGCCGCCTCTTAAGAGCGTGGTGTTGACACGACATGCTGTCCACCACCGTAAGCGATGAAGACGTTATTCTGGTCCCACTGTTTGGTGTACCTGGTATACTGCCAAATGATAGTATGGAATACTACTACGACGTTTCACTGTCTTGATACTCTGATAAATACTTCTGGGAACGGAACTGCAGATTGTATCACTTAGTTGTGATTCTGTGGAAAGATATGGACTTTCAGTGCAGCTATGTGCAAACTAAAGTGCTACAACCATGATGCAATCCTTCCTTTCCTATCCTAATAGTGAAAATCATTTTTACTAACACCATTTATGTTCATGGCCTATACATTTTTTTCTCGATTTGTTGAACTCTAGTGCGAGTACACTTGTGTCACTTGTCGACATGATTTTTGCCATTTGTTGTCAAAATACTAAAGACATTTTCGATTTGTTTTGAAGTGCAGTATGTGTGCACTCTTGTCATCTATATTGTATATACTTTTTGTGATTTGATGATTTTTTCTACTCTTGCGTTTATTTGTTATAAAAATGTTCAAAAGTTTTCAGTGCATGTGCACTTATGTGAATATGTTTTCAACTGAACTACAGTGCCTGTGCACTCTTCTCAATTTTCGATATGATTTGTGTTCATTCGGTATACCTTTTATGATTTATGTCATTTGTTACTCTTGTATATACATTTCGTCTTTTACTGATATGTTCTCCACTGCAGTGCATGTGCACTCATGACACTTGTCAACATGATTTTTTTTTGCCTGTTATGAAACTGCTAAAGAATTTTTCAGTGTGTGTACACTTTGTTATTTGTCAAATAATTTGTATATACATTTTTCTGATTTACTGATACGCTCTCTACTAATTGTACTTATATTTTGTCTTGTCTGTAATGTTTTGTAATCAGTGCATGCGCACAACATTTAATTCATGTATTACATCCAAATATTTTGTAAATGTTAATTAATTAAAAGAAAAATTTGTTACGATGGCAAGTCCAAATGACTCACCATCGCTGCCAAATTTTTGCCCCCCCAGTGGAGGGTTATGAAACACGTATGTTGTGCGGCAGCGATGCTGAGACATTGTAGAATCTCTGACCAGAGCAGTTGCGCTCGACTCGCAGTAGCGAGCAGTCAGTCAGTCTGCAGTAGTCAGTCCACAGTAGTGCTTGGAGTCTGTGAGTAGCAGTAGCGGAGAGCAGTCGGCGGGCGTCGGCACCGCAATGGTCGAGATACAGGATAAGGTATATTGTTAATCAGCCTCGCGCTCAACTAGCAATGTTAATTAAGTGTAATTTTCTGTAAAAATCGCCCCCAATAATAATTTTGATTTTTTTGAAAGCAATTTTTTTAACAAAAGTATCATTTGATTCCCTTGCATTTCCTTAAACAAAAATTTCAGTTAACTTCAAAAAATTTAGTTATGGCGATACATCTATTGCAAGCTGTGCCGCAGAATAAGAGCAGAATTTTGACATGCAGTTTTAATAAGGTAAGAAATTTATTCTGAATTCGCACAGGGCAAACACCGACATTTCGGTTTAATTGAGTTTTGGTTATCACTGTAGTTTCATTGTCATGAGATTATCTTTCATTATTTAATGGGAACTTGTACTTGAGTCAGATAGCGAGCTTTCATTTAATTGTCTTTGCCATTAATATTTTTGTGGGAGCTTACATTTAGCTGTGGCTCCATTTCTATTAAATATTGTCATTCGAAATTTCTTGTGGGGAGGTTACAAAGCTCAAAGTGAGCGTGGCCTCAACCCCAACCAAACCTTACGTGTGACAACAAGAACTTTACAATAAGAATTATTAAAAGGATTAACCAGTTAATCTTAAAAAGTATAACAAGTTAATGCAATAACCAGAGAATTACACGGCCATCAGAAAGGTCGACATATCTTATTAACATGCCTTCATTTTTCCAATTATTGCTTCCATTATCAAACGCAGCACCAAAACTACCTGCCCGGTGTGTTCGCCTTCTCGAAAGTCAAGCTGATCGTCATCTAACATCTAACACCCAATAATTCATTTCAGTGTCTTGTAATCTACATTCGTTCCTCCATTAGAATAATCACCTATCGCTTTGTCTCAGACAAGGGCAACCATTTGTAGTTCTCGCGTCAAATTATCGTTCTGTCTTCTGATGCAAGGCTACACTAGACTATTAAAATAAAATCTATTAAATAGGTTGAAACAATTACTTACCCCACTTGTCATTTATATATAAACGTTCAGATAATATTATAACGAAGAATGACAACTTCGTTTGAAGACTGACCTTGTAGCTGAAGTTCGAGATTGATAACATTGACTTTCACATTACGTAAAAGTAACTGTACAAAAATTTTCGAAGTTATGTTCTTTAGTGCTATCTGAATTCTTACTTTATTATACATTATACACTCCTGGAAACTGAAATAAGAACACCGTGAATTCATTGTCCCAGGAAGGGGAAACTTTATTGACACATTCCTGGGGTCAGATACATCACATGATCACACTGACAGAACCACAGGCACATAGACACAGGCAACAGAGCATGTGTAAGTAGGCTGTTTAGGTTTTTTTATTGGTAACGCCTCCTCTGTATAAAAATCACTGGCTGTGCTGTGTGCAGTCTGTGGCTGCTTTGCATTGTTGTAATACTCGCCATTGTAGTGTTAGGCAGCTGGCTGTGAACAGCACGTAGCGTTGCGCAGTTGGAGGTGAGCCGCTAGCAGTGGTGGATGTGGGGAGAGAGATGGCGGAGTTTTGAAATTTGTCATGAACTGCTCTCTCTCTCTCTCTCTCTCTCTATATATATATATATATATATATATATATATATATATATATGATGATATCAAGGTAAATACATTGTTTGTTCTCTATTAATATCTTTCATTTGCTAACTATCCCTATCAGTAGTTAGTGCCTTCCATAGTTTGAATCTTTTATTTAGCTGGCAATAGTGGCGCTTGCTCTATTGCAGTAGTGGGAGTAACCAAGATTTTTGTGAGGTAAGTGATTTGTGAAACGTATAGTTTAATGTTAGTCAGGGCCATTCTTTTGTAGGGATTTTCGAAAGTCAGATTGCGTTGCGCAAAAAAATATTGTGTGTCAGGTTAAGCACAGTCCTGTATAAATTGTTAAAAAGGGGACGTTTCATATGTCGACCCTTAGCCTAGGATACCTCACTGGAATCTTCTGATTTTTTCTTGTAGTTTGTGTAATTAGTGTAGATTTTGTTTATTGCTAGCGCGTAATTGTAGAGAGAATCTCCTTTGTAGTTGCAGTCTTTCATTGTTGTACAGTAAAACAGGTGTGGCACGCATGTAGATTTGCACCAAGTATTTCACAGCTGCAATTAACTAGATATTCTTTTCAGTGCTATGTTAATGTGTTCCCCTATTTTTGTTCTTCAAATTGTGTTTTTCTGTGTTGTCGTGTGAAATACTGTGACAATAATGGCGTGTGAAAAACATAATACTAGGCTCCAAAGTAAACTGAGAAATGACAGTGAAAACGAAAGCAGTGTGTTAGCGCCACCGAGTAATGAATTAACTGATGTTCAAAGTAGTAATTTGGTAATTGTGCATAGGGAAATGGAGCGGGCGGCAAACAATGGCGTGGACAGTGAAACAATTAGTGAAGAGGGAAGCGTTATCGATCGATTGGTCGGCAACAGCTCGCCTCAGGAATCGGGAATGACAGGACACAATTTTGCAAATATTGTAGACTCAGGTTTTGGGTCCTCACCGTTTTCTCAAATGAGTCAAGACACATTTTCTGCTTGTCAAAATGTGAATGTTGACGGTGAAAATGCACTGCAAAAAAGCATAGAGAAACAGATTCCAGACACTAATACATTATTATTGCAATTAATGCAACAAATGGGACAAAATCTTCGAAAGTTAGACTCAGTGGAACAAAATCAGAGACAAACACAGCAAAAGCTTCAAAAGTTAGACACAATGGAACAAAATCTTAAAAAGTTAGACTCATTTGAGCAAACTCTTGAACAAACACGTGAGGATTTAACTACTGAGTTACATCACATTGAATCGAAATGTCAAAAAGTCTGTAATGACGTAAAAACACAAAATTTGTGAGCATTTCCAACCTATTTTTTCGCGTCATGAAAATGCACTACAGAATCACGAAGCAGCCATAAAAGAACTGCAAACTACTGTTCATGAAAATCATGAGACCTTGCAAGCTAAATTTGACTCAGTTGCATCTACCGATTCGGTTACGCAACTTGCAAAAACTCAGGAAAACTTGAAGGTCACAGTAGATTCGATTTCAACACAAATGGACACTCTGAAACTTGGTTCAGAAAAACACACTGAGGAAAGGTGTTCACTATCGGAGAAAGTAGCCGAACTTTCGGATCAGGTCACTAACTTATCTACAAAGGTAGATGATGATCTGAATGACACAAGACCTGTAGCCTTCACTGGCACAGAAGAGTATGAACAAATTAGAAAATTCAAACAAAATCAAAATCAAATCAATACACAGTCCAAAAGAGAAATCCGGGAAGTACAAGATCAGTTGACGCAGGTAACACAAGAATTACATATTTCAGAGGACACTCGCGCTCTAGTACGGGAAGAGGGACATAGAAATACAGAACAACCACAAAATAATAACACAGGACATTTCGGAAATTATGAAAGACATTGGCAAGGCGCATTGGATTTTGAGATGGAACCGCCGACACGACGTAACAATGACCGATATGCTACTCGCCGACATGATGATTTTGACTATAAGCTGTTCATTACTACACGTAAATTCAAAACGTTTAAGAATTCTGCCAACGACATTCATCCACAAGCGTGGCTCCATCAATTCTCTCATTGTTTTCCTCCCAACTGGTCATTGGAGCACAGGTTAGAATTTATGTGTGGCTACTTGGAGAATGAACCAGCTGTAAGAATGCGATCGGGCATTCACGATTGTCCCAGTGAAGGAGAATTTTATCATGCCTTCCTCTCAGCATATTGGTCTCAAGCTACACAAGACCGAGTAAAACATAGCATCATAATGATGAAACATTTCGAACAATCTGAATTTTCCAGTCTTGTGCAATATTTTGAAGACATGTTGCACAAGAATCAGTACCTGACAAACATTTGTTTAATCAAATTACCTGAACATTTACGGCATATTATTTTAGCAGGACGTTGCAAAGACGACATTGAAGCTTTTCAGGGACTCCTACAAGAATTAGAAATTGACACAGACAGTCGCCGGATGCGAAAACAGGAAAACAATCACTACAGGTCATATACGTCACAATTCCGTGACGACAGAAACAATAACTGGACACGACAAGGCTATTCTTACAACGCAAATCGTGACCAAAACAGACACCACCCATATGACAACCACTGGCAGAGTAATAATAGTTACAGAGAAAGATCGCATTTCCATAGTAATGAATGTGACAGAGATTACCTTAGAAACAGACAATATGGGAACCAAAACAATTATTATCAAGGGTGACAGAATACTTTCAGACGCAACAGTTCAGCGCGCAGTTACGATTCAGGGAGAAATTCTCCACCACATGACCGACAAACAAGAAACTATGTAAACTACCGACATGACGACAGACGATATATTCGTAACGACAGACCTGAATTGCATCAGAACTGGCGGGATTTAAACAGGGCAGGGCCTTCTCGTCAAAGTGAATTTGTAGAAGTTAGGTCTCCTAATCCCAATAACGGCGCGCGCCAACAAAGAAACAGACAATGACTCGCACCGCAGGCACCCACGTGCGCCCTCTGGCTCAGAGAGAAATAACATAGACGCAAACCTTGAGAAAAATTCCATTATTCTTTACCGACGTATACCACTTGATAATTGCGTTAAAGTTGAAACTCTGCGTACTAGGAAGAGTAAAGGTTTACACCACATTTCACATGTAAAACCGTTTATTGAGAGATGATCTGCTTTTTAACTTAGTCTTTGCCATAACATTTTTCACTTTACATTACTAGTATGCTTGTCAGATTTAGAATCTGTTAACATGCAACAATGTTTGAAGTTAAATATCCAGTCAAGAACCAAGAGAACTTATTGAAACAGAAATTACGATTGCATTGTTATAGTGAACAGACGACACAGTGTTATTGTGTGTGTACATTCTTGCTTGTTAGTTGCACGATTATGTAACGACTATAATGCTTACATACTTAGAACATTTACCAGTACTGTTAATGAGATTTTAATGCAACATTTTGGTTTATTTGAAAATACATTCTGAAATTAAAGTGCTTTCTGAGAGATACCAGATGACACAGAGGTTAGTTTATGTGACAGCTACACGATTTTATCACGACGCTACTAATGAGTGACAATTTACAATGTAGCTTTTGCAGTGTTTCTGTTTTATTTCTGCTCAGTTTTTCTGTATTATTCTGGAAAGTAAAACATGTTTTAGTAGTAACTTTTGTGGTATAGCTACAATGAGACAGCCTTTTTCGTGGCACAACAATACGTTACAGTACAGTACTTTCTTCATCACGCCAATAAGCATAATAACTACGATATCTATACGCAAAGCATTTCACTTCTGTGTATCATGAGGTAAGTACATTGACTTGTGCAGAACTTAGCTTTCGGAGGACGATAACTACGACACTTCCACAGAGATTATGTTGCAACAAGACGCACATTTAGCGCTACAGGACACATATTTGAGTGATTGATTTTGTACTTAAAATACTTATTTTTAAGGATATTTGGAGTACAATGATACAAAGGTTTTCCGTGATACATTTCATTCCATTGCTGTAATCTGTAACACCTGAGGGTATAATTACATTAATCCTCAGGGGGGTACACACTTACTTTGTGTACCATGTGTTTGGCAAGCACAAGGAGCCCTAGCTAATATGGTATTTGCTTATACAACTTTACACATCGGTACCATATTTCTCCAACACAGTATTACACAGCTATCAGATCATTTAACTGAGAGACAAACATTTTTTTTACTACGTCAGTGACAGATGTTTACGCAATTACACAGTCGGATACCTTCACACTTATGAAATTGTATTTTGTCTGTACTTTGTAAACTGTTCACATTTTTTCGGAACCATTGTGATACTATGAGAGCTTTGAATGATGTATTTGTTATGAGATCATGATTTTTAAGGTACGTTTGAGGTAGATGACACTATTGAAATGAGCAGAGAATATGTTTTAGGGTTTTGAAATTATTGCAGAAAGCTACGACGTTTTTGAGATTTGACTGAGGTGTTATGATGTTATTTTTACGACGACGATGTGTATTATGCTGTTGAGGTATGTTTATGATCAATAAGCTGATGCTATATAAGGAATGTGATTACGTGTTTATATGTATATGAATAATGAATAGAAGTTAGGGACTATGGTTTGTGAAAAAGGTTGTTGGAAACCAAGAATCGTACTTTAAGAGTTATGAAATGTGTGTATATGCGTGAATGTATCACAATGCTGGCGAAAATTTTTTGGACGCTGTTATATTTATAGGATTTTGTTTCTACAGATTTGTAACCCAAATTCTTGACCTGTGAAATATATTTATATGAGATTGTCACTGTAGCGGAAACTGGTGTCGTAAATATTTCGGTAAGAAAGTTCAGTGACCACCTGCACGTAATGTGTCGTGGGCACCCAGCTGAGCGCCCAGGTGTGCCAGCCGCCTTGAGAAAAAGCCATTATGTGGTATAAAAAAAAAAGGGAGGCCATTATCTTCGCTATTGACGTTCCTTTGTAGAAAGCATCGCAAAAACGACACGGTCGAACTTGAAAACATATGATTACACTGTGGAGCTCTTAATTTATGATATTTCCTGAAATGAAATGATGAGAAACATTTCACATCTATTGTCTTTCTAGTTGAAAGATTGTTTACGGCACTGTGAAATGCCATATGGCTAGTGAATGACGTTTCACGCCTTGCTTTGCTCATTTCGTTTAATATCTAGTTTCTAGCTGCACTGCAGCATTGGTTAAAATAAAATTTTATAGATGTACTAATACAAATATTTTCTGTCTACAGATCGAGTAAATAATAATTTTTTTCAAAAATATGAGGGAGCACAAAAAGACATTTACCTTCACAGGACTGCATACATAATTTTCTTTTCTAGTACTTAGTAATTTTTTTGTATAATTAGCTTTTGTGGTGCACCGCTTTAATTACATAGACATTAAGATGTGAATAGACATTTCCCTTATCTGCATTGTTGTCTTTGGTGTACTAGCTTGCGCTTTGTCATGTTTAGATATAATTTATTGCTTCTGCTGTTTGCCAGGCATAGTGCTACTGAATTTTAATTTGTGTTACTCTGTTAAGCCAGTTTAACTACTGATTTATTTTTCTTGTTTGCTGCTCATTGCCTTATATTAGTTGTAATTAATGCTGCTTGCTTCGCCATTTGTATTTTTGATCATTGCTGTTAGTGTTAATTGTTTTGTGCTGCTGCATTGCCTCGTTCCTTAGTTTAGCATCTGAGCTCAGTAGATTTAAGTTAGTTTAAGAGGTGGTAGTCTATATAAGAGACTGTGTTGCGATGAATTGGAAGAAATGCATTGAGAAGTTATACAAAAAAAAGTACAGAAAGCAGGTATAGATAGGACTTTTTGGAAATAATGAAGAACGGAGGGAGATCTCCGAGAAGTAAAGAAAGCTTTGTTTGCAAAATACTGCAGTAAAACAAACCCTGTCCTTTCCTTGTGTTATCCCACTATGTGTTTGTGTACCCTTGGGTAGTTGTGTTTTTCCTGTCTTAATGTGTTAAGCTAATAGGAGCTATGTTGTAGAATTTTTCTGATAATGTGTTATTTTCTTTGTAAATATGTTTAGACATTATTTATTCTGTTCTGTTTTAATGCTTAGGTGTGAAGTTGATGATTCAAAAGTTATTCTGATCTTTTATGTATGAACTTATGTCACAATTCCTGTAACACTGATGTATAGGTATATTTTATTCTTTTGTAAAGCTTGTACTACAAATGTTATCTGTATTATTATGTTTTAATGATGTTTTCTGTACCTTTGTTATTGTATTCTTATGTTATAAAATTGTAATTGACACCAGTTCATCACATTATTAACTTGTAAGTTACATTTCACTGCACACATTTCTGTTGGTCATAGTATATGGACAATATGTGAGAAGTAGGGACTGTTAGTATTTGCATGTGTGTTAATAATTCAGCAAGGGACTGCATAACAGCATTGCTGGTTCTAAGGACAATTCCAAAAACTTTGTGAGTGCACAAGTGGTGGTTATGGACTTGCTATATTATCCGCAAGACTCTTCGATGGTGATTGTGCACCTGCACAGTCACAACAGATGGCTGCTGGCCATCTCTACAAGGACTGCGGTGGGTCTGCGCCTCTGGTGGCCCACCAATACCATTATCTCTACAAGGACTACAGTATGTCTGCATCTTTGATGACTCACCAGTACCATTATTTCTATAAGGACTGCAGTGGGTCTGCACCTCTGGTGGCCCACCAATACCGTAATCTCTACCAGGACTGCAGTGGGTCTGCTCTGTGATGACCTACCAAACGATATTCTTCAAAACTTCGATTGACTCCGCTGTGGGTTTGCTCTGTTGTGGCCCATTACCTGTCGGCATGACAAGAGTCAGCACTGTCTTTCCGTTGGAAGGACAACACTACTTCTTCAAGACTGCATGGAAATCCACTACTTCTGTGTGCAATTTCTTTTACTAAAAAGACTTTGTGAAAAAAAACTGTAATTACTATTATGATAAGCGATCAGGACTGTCTTTATGGACTGTGAGAAAATTTTAGCTTTTGACCAACATTGTATCGATAAGTGTGTGCATTTGATTTCTTTGTTATCATAATTATGAAAAATTTTATCAAATAATTATTGGTCAGTGCCCAAAAAAAATTTGTAAAATTTTTTGTGGGGAGCATGGGGGCTATGTAAGTAGGCTGTTTAGGTTTTTTTATTGGTAACGCCACCTCTGTATAAAAATCACTGGCTGTGCTGTGTGCAGTCTGTGGCTGCTTTGCATTGTTGTAATACTCGCCATTGTAGTGTTAGGCAGCTGGCAGTGAACAGCGCGTAGCGTTGCGCAGTTGGAGGTGAGCCGCCAGCAGTGGTGGATGTGGGGAGAGAGATGGCGGAGTTTTGAAATTTGTCATCAACTGCTATATATATATATAATTTTTAGCTCTACGTAACTTTCGAATAGTTCAAACGCATTACGGAAAAAGTGGCGATGTGCTTACAATTCTTGAACCACTTACCTTAGTTTTTGTGCTTCAAGTTTAGTCTATGTAAGCTTCTGTTGACATGCAAAAGGAGGAAAACTCTTTCACAGTTTGCTAGTATTGCGTTATTTCCATTTATGATTATAATATTCAAGACTTTCGTCTTAAATTATAAAGTCGTTTTCCTATTACATCTTTACGCAGCCACCTCACTTACATTAGTAGGACCATCATAGTATAATTATGTTGAGCAGCATTTAAACTGATGCCAATAAATTGCATTCAGATTACGTTAATACTGGCAACGGCTACTTCCTTAACATTAATAAATCTAATTAACTCAACAGACATTGAGAGTGGGTCTGCAATGATCATATTTCGTCAGCTAAATGTGAGGTGGAAGTTTACTTCACTTTTTCGTTCGTCACAAATCAGTAGTCCTTAACTGAAACAGATTAGAAAAGGAACATAGTAATATGAGGTGGGGATCATACCTACAGGCATGTGGATTTGTCGTTACTGGAAATTACTGCTATGTATAACTTCACTATTGTATCCTTCCCGTTTATCTGCCAGGTATCGATGTACGGTCTCACAGAGTTTTTAAATTTAACTGTTCTATACAGTTACATTTTGTTCTTTTATATTTGACTGCTAGTCTGGTAATCTAGCAGCAGTTTTACTCTATCTTTTCCTTTACGCAACATCGTTGAAGTTATTTTGTGCCATCTTACTGCTTTCGACAGACTTAAAATAAATTTAAGTCGGTAGTTTGAATATGCCTTCATTGGTAGCTCTTGCAACCTATGACTCATTTCCGTGAATAGCGTTGACAGCCCAAGAATGTTGTATAAAATAAAACGCGTTTAATTTTGTATGTTACTTTCCAGGTTTCTCTTTACAGATATGAATATACTGTAGAACTCGTTCGTTTCACTGCTTACTTACTTCCAGTAGTCGTAAGGTAATAAATGCCAGCCAAAGCTATTCCGCAAAGTCGTTAAATGACGTCAGGGTGTTGGCAGTCGAACCATAGCAAGCTTGTTTGAAACACTGTCGCAGAATAAATTTTAACCGTAGTCGTTTAGAAAGTAAGGCGAAGGACTGTTCTTGATTATACGACTGCGCTCCTATATATTGCTTTAAATATCTAACCTCTCCTCCGAGACTCATAAAATGAGTACTTGTTACCAGGTTCATGGTGATCCGTACGTCAGCCGATTTTACCATCTCAGTTTTCGTATTGCAAACAAGCTACACCCACTAATAACAAGCTGGTCGTGAGTGGTCGGAGTATTGCATTCTAATCCACGATATTATTTAGGAGGAACAGTGTTCGGACGCCTTTCTGGATATTCGAATTTTTAATTACTAGGGGTTTCCCTCAGTTTCATTGTTAGGATAATGCTGTGCATCCCGATCTAATGTGACTGATTTTCCGCTTCAATTTGAATTACAAAGGTTTCCCTCACCCACGTTGTAAGAATTGTGTGGTGCACACTGATATCAAGTCACCAATTTTCCACATCCAACATTTTTCATCTCAGCTTCTGAGTTGCCTGTGTTGTCCTCAGTTTCAAAGAAAAGTCCATATTTCGCAGAACTTTTTTAATGTAAACTATAATGTGGTATTACGACAGACTTGGACTGCCGGTGAAGTGAATATTACTAGTGACAAGCATTTCGCGAATAAATCTTGCAATTTCACTAAAGGGCTGCCACATGATATCGGGTATATGCAGCGAAACTGAGGACCCGCCGTGGTAGCCGAGAGCGCTAATGCGCTGCTTCCTGGACTCGGGTAGGCGCGCCGGCCCCGGATCGAATCCGCCCGGCGGATTAACGACGAGAGCCGGTGTGCCGGCCAGCCTGGATGTGGTTTTTAGGCGGTTTCCCACATCCCGCTAAGTGAATACCGGACTGGTCCCCACGTTCCGCCTCAGTTACACGCATCGCAGACATTTGAAACACGTTTGCACTATTTAACGATTTACACTAGGCGCAGACAGCTGGGGTACACTGATTCGATCCCTGGGGGTATGAGGTGGCGGCAGGATGGGCATCCTAAAACTAACCTGGCCAAATCCGTTCTAATCGCACCGACCCTGCGATCGCTGCGGACTATGGCGTAAGCGAAAGAAAGAAAGAATCTGCAGCAAAACTGAGCCCCTTAAAAGGGTTGAATGCCGCTGACGCTTCTATTTTATACAGTCTTAAATTACAAAAGTCAGAAGAAATACACACGAACGTTCGCTAAAATTTCAAAAGAGTGAAAGAATGGTCCTCTTTTCGACCTGAAGAACTGGGATGGTGTCAAAACAAAGCAGGTGACCAATTGACCAATACCTCCTTCTAATCTCTCCCCCCCCCCACTCTCTCCCACCCCCTCCCCCCTCCCGCCCACCCCCAGTGTGCTGAATTTTGCTATTTACTACAGTTAGCACCACAGATGTGTAATGCTCATTCAACGTTTCTTCATATCTTTACGACAACATTTGGCATCAACTGTTCTGTAAAAATGTCCGCTTAACTGGAATACAAGTTTTGTATTACTTTTTGTAAAATATTTTGCTTTATATCATGTATAACACTCTCTTGTCATGTCGTAATATGTGATTATTTCCCGTCTCTTGGATGGGCATAGTACTGCGACACTCAGCCGTAACTGGAAATTCATGCTTTACTGATGTAAGGAGAGTCTGTACGATTTCTTTTTGTCATATTCATAACTATCCGATGCGAAAGCGAAGGCTGCGTGGCACAGGGCAAGCTGTTTACAGACACTAAGGCCTGCCACTTGGGGGGGGGGGGGAGGATTGAGCAGGGCTGCTAGGTCCGATGGTGTTTCTCATTCTGTGTGCGACTCCTCTGCGCTGGGCAGCTGCTGCTCCTCTCCCTCTCTGCGCAGAGCACAGAATACCAGGTGGTCTGCATGCCGGCGACCTCGTTTGTCGGCGTGGGATCTCGGCGCGAGTCGGCAAGGACGGGGCATATTCTGCCAAACCCAGGGGGTGGTGACATCGCCTGGGCCAGGTTAGCTGGGTCCAGACCACTGAACGACTTTGTGACCCGCCCACCACCACCTTGGCCGAAAGGTCAATGCTCGGGCTATTAGGCGACGAAGGGCGAGAAGTGTATACACTCTTCCGGAGTGAGGGGTATATTTGCCAAGAAGTGCTGAGCGAAATCGTCGATGACGAGGCCACCGAGGGAGACCAGTACATTGGCGACGGCGTGCTGAACTCGGCAGCTCAGGATTGCCTTGGCCTTGGGGAGAGGTCGGTGGGCGAGGTGGGTAAGAGACAGGCTCCCATCTTTTCACTCGTCTATATCTCACCATGGCTGATCAAGAGGCGAGTGATACGGGTGTGATTTCGAGGTCTTCAATGCTCACTGTTCCTGCCCCAGAAGAAGGCCTGGGACAGAGTGAAGAAACTGTCATTGAAATGCACACAAGAACTAATCAGATACTAGACTCTAGCGTTAATAAAGGAAAAATGAATCAGGCAGAAGTCCTGGCCATCAAAAATGAATTCGCCGCCAGGACCATCGTTGGTGCGAAGTTCAAGGAGCAAGTGGGAGAATTGGAGAAAGAGAATGAGGGTCTGCGTAAGCAAGCAGCCACCAAGACACAAGCCACAAAAGAAACAATTGCCAAAGTATCAAAAAGACCGGACGCGGCGGTCGTCTTGAGACCCCTGCCCGGTGAAGACATTAAAAAGGTGCAGGAGATTCTTACAACCACTGTAAAACCCGCAAAAAACAAAATCAAAATAAACAAAGTAAAGGCGGAAAAAAATGTAGTTGTGTTGGATGTCGCCACGGAGAAAAACCGGAATAAAATGCTAAATCACACTAAATTAAACAAAGTAATAAAATGTGAACTGGTAATGCTTTATGATGTACCTGTTACACTAAACGAAAATGACATTTATGAGACAATCAGTCTACAAAATTTTGAGTACATGAATCTGGAAATATTTAAAAGTGAGTTTAAGCTGCGATTTAAAACTGGATCCCTGTAACGAGATGTTGTAAATCACGTTGCCGAGATCTCGAGTCATATGTGGAGGAGGCTTACCACTATGGGCAGGATATACATGGGCCTTCATGCCATCAATGTGCGGGACTACTTAGTAGTTCCCCAGCTTGCTCCAGGAGTGGGGCTGAAGACCATGTAAGGAAAAACTGTGGCAGAAGCGGGATATGTATTCCTTGCAAGTGGAGTGGCAAGAAAAGCTGCAAAACTTCCGGAAGAAACTGCCCTACCTACAGAATATACAGCAAAGGCTCATTGCCAGAATTCATTATGGCTGAGGTTATACCCGTCCATAGGTAGCCTAAGAGAAAGTCTCCAGCTGATTTATGGAATTATCCAAAAGTTCACTAAGACGCAGATTCAAAGAGTGGTAATGAAGGTTGTATATTCATTCTGGAAAATCCCCCAGGCTGTGGCTAAGCCATGTCTCCGCTATATCCTTTCTTTCAGGAGTGCTAGTTCTGCAAGGTTCGCAGGACAGCTTCTGTAAAGTTTGGAAGGTAGGAGACGAGATACTGGCAGAAGTAAAGCTGTGAGTACCGGGCGTGAGTCGTGCTTCGGTAGCTCAGTTGGTAGAGCACTTGCCCGCGAAAGGCAAAGGTCCCGAGTTCGAGTCTCGGTCGGGCACACAGTTTTAATCTGCCAGGAAGTTTCATATCAGCGCACACTCCGCTGCAGAGTGAAAATCTCATTCAAGGTTGTATATATACAAACAGACCCTTGTGGTCAGAAAGATGCTCCTTCTCCTTCAAGCTGAGGACTAAGGTCGCTTGAAGATCATGAATGACCGAAAGGGCATCCTTTGGTAGGGAGTCTTCCAATGACAAGGCACAATGACATGGTCACTAAAGGGCTAGTGTAGGTCAATGTTGTGAATAGCACTAATTCGCCAACAGACCCATCTTTCCAGAGAGGTTTGGGTGAGGACCCCATTGGGGTATACACAAACCTAGAACACACTATGCAATTAGCGCGCCTAGAGGAGCCACCTTTCCTCACTACAGCTCTGAGGCATGTGGTGAGTGATGCCCATGAGTATGACAAGGACATAACCTTCTCAGTGATGGCGGCTGTGGATAGGATACAGCTCAAGACGATGAATCTAGTGGGTGGATAGCGCATGATTGGAGAAAGAAGTGGCGAGAATCTCATATACGAATATACTTTCCATGAGCATGTTAAACATAGGACAAATAAATGTGCACAACAGTAAACTAGTAATGCAGAAACTCTGAAGAGTGGTGGAGGACTCTGGACGTGCTCTGTCTGCAGTAGCCATACCCCCAAGTTGGGCGGATTCCCTTCGCAGCAGCCAACTGGCTAGTAACCCACAGTGAAGTGGAACCATGAGCTGCAATCATGGTCATAAAGAGGGCGCAGAGAGCCACGGTTCTTGCACAGCTCTCTGATAGCCACTGCAACGTCGTGGACCTATAGTCATCTATTGGAGGGCTGCACCTTATCAATATGTACTTCCAGTATGGTAAAGGAATTGAACTAACTCAGGTGGCCATGGCGTTGTAGGGCTGCAGATTTGTCGTGACTGTAGACATTAATGGGAAGTCCCCCCTATGGTTCAGTGGCTCTCAAGATGACAGAGGAGAAAAAGCTGAAAAAACCATCATGGCATTGCAATTAATGGTTGCCAGTAAACAAGGGCACACCCTGCAAAAATATTGACATTACTTTGGTCACGTGCAATCTCGTCACACCAAGGTAAAAGACTGGACTGTCTGGGACCAAATTACTACTAGAACCACAATCTATTAATATTCTCGTTGGGAGATAATGAGTGCAACTGGGACATGGGGTGGGAAATACAATTCAGCTACAACAGGACTGATTGCGATCTCTTGGAGAGGGTGTGTAACATACTGACATTGCTAGAAGGTGACGAGAACGTGGAGGAATATGCCGAGGCACTGGTGAAAGCAGTCATCAGGGCGGTGAAGGCAGCTGTACCTACCAGGAGGAGAGCTGTTGCAGCTTCCCCATCACCATGGTCAGCCGAACTGGGACAGATGCGCCAGTCTGTAAGGAGGTACTACCAGCGAAGTGTCATCTGGGAAGAAAAGCAACGTTGGTTGCAAGTTTACAGGGAGGCAAAAGAACAGTTTCAACAGGAGCTAAGGGCAGTCATGTTGAAGAGATGGGAAAAATATGTTCAAAGAATTGGCTACAGACCCACGGGGTACCCCGTAGAAGTTAGTACGGGAAAAGATAAGATCACCAATTGTGCTGTCCACCATCATCAAGAATGTGGGCTGGATGATGGAAACTTGTTGGGAGACTGCTGAGGTCCTCCTCCGGTTCCTCTTGCCTGACAACAGAGAAGAAGATGATTCAGAGAAACAATGACAAATCAGAATAGAAAACCAAAAAAGCTTACGAAAATAATAGTATGGTTTATCCCTTCTCTGAAGAGGAGGTCAGTGCCCGAATAAGAAGGGTAAAGCTCCTGGCCCAAACGGCTTCAGAGCGGAGTTGGTGCAATTCCTGGCCCCCCAGAAGGGCAAAGCTCCTGGTCCAAACGGCTTCAGAGTGGAGGTGGTGCAATTCCTGGCCCCCAGCTGGTGGAACCTCTCACTAAGTTACACAATGAGTTCCTAAGGCTCAGAAAATCCCGCTCCACCTGGAAAAGGCAAATTTTGTAATAATTCAGAAAGGTCCAGATAAAGACCCAAAAGAAGCAAAATCTTACGCCCCATATGCTTACTGGACCTGCTGGAGAGACATTTTGAGAGGCTGCTAACATCAGACTGACAGCACACCACGTACTGTGTGGAATAAGTGACAGGCAGTTCAACTTCCAGTTGGGTTAATCAGCATCTGATGCAATCGCCCTGGCTGTGGAGGTCTGTGACTCAGCCCCACACAAGTGCGTTGTTGGCATCATGGTGGACATCAGTGGGCGCCTTTGACAACCTGTGGTGGCCTTCACTCTTCCCATGCTTGCAGGAGAAGGAGTATTTAAGGCCGCTATATGGCTGTTTTAGCAGTTCTTGTGAAGAAATGCTATTGTCCCCTAACAAGAAAATCAGTAAAAAGATAACAAAGGGGTTCCCACAGGCCCCTGTCCTGGGACCACTCCTTTGGAACATTAATATGGAATTCGTCTTGGGCAACTTAAAGAACAGTAATGATGTGCTAGAGGTCATAGCCTTGTCAGGTGACTAGATTTTATGTACCTTAGATGAGCTTGACCATAGTGACAGGATGATACAGTATGAGATCCTCAAAAAATAATAATTATATTACATCAACAAAAGCATTTGTAACAACACGTGCTACTTAGTGCAGTATCTTCATAAGCTCAGAAGCTAAACAGTTGCTATAAAATTTTCTCCAGTTTCATGTAAAATTTTGCTCTAGAGAATCGCATATTTGAATAATCGCCACTAACATTTAAACACGTTGCACACAAATAACTATATCACGAAACCTAAACTAGAAACACTCCAAAAACATGTGGTTGCAAAGGAAGTAATGTGCCAGACAGTATTGAGAACTGCGAATCACTAAAATATCTCCGCTGGCGCGTAATTCAAAAAATGTCCAAATATGTGTGAAATCTTATGGGACTTAACTGCTAAGATCATCAGTCCCTAAGCTTACACACTACTTAACCTAAATTATTCTAAGGACAGACACCCATGCCCGAGGGAGGACTTGTACCTCCGCCAGGACCAGCCGCACAGTCCATGACTGCAGCACCCTAGACTGCTCGGCTAAAATAGGTTTGTAAAACCATTTATTCAGTTTATAAGGGACCCATGTTAATTAGTAAAGTGGTTCATGCAAAGGTGGAAGAATTGGTGAAACCGAGAATGGAAAAAAATATATGTCTACATCACATCAGCAACCTCAAGGCTTATAATGAATGATAATTCATGCAATTCATGCAGTTAGCCATGAAAACTAAAATATAAATGGATCACAGATGATACAGCAAAGGAATGTGGATATGTTTCAGGTATCAGCAGAACTCAAGAGGCAAACAGGATGAGCTACAAAGATATAAATATTCAAAAATAGTTACAATAATACCAGTCATTTAAATTATCAAAGTAGGTTAGAAAAAAAAAATAAAAGAAAACTAATTACATGATGTACTAATTAACTAACTTAAACATCATCAATCCACGCTCATTCAAGAAGTACAGGAACCGTTATAAAATGACTTAATGTGTCAGACATATTTTAATTTCTTATGTAAAGTACTGAAAAAACTATTTAAACGTTTATTTTATATTATTCATATAAATGCTCTAATGTAAATCTCATAGTAAATTTAGATAAAGAAACTTGTAAGTAGTAACATTAAGCAAAAGTCATTGTAAAACAGATAAAACAAAGAAGGCACGCAACACAACGTCACTACAATTGTCTGGGGAAGGAAGCCAATCTGACGACAGAAGCAGAAAGTCGGCAGGCAGCTACGGTCTGAGTGTGAGAGTTTATATGATTGCACACTATGGTTGGTTGGTTTGGGGAAGGAGACCAGACAGCGAGGTCATCGGTCTCATTGGATTAGGGAAGGATGGGGAAGGAAGTCGGCCGTGCCCTTTGAAAGGAACCATCCCGGCATTTGCCTGGAGCGATTTAGGGAAATCACGGAAAACCTAAATCAGAATGGCCGGACGCGGGATTGAACCGTCGTCCTCCCGAATGCGAGTCCAGTGTCTAACCACTGCGCCACCTCGCTCGGTGCACACTATGTCACTGGCGACAAACCGAAGGCAGAAGTAAGGACTTTACTGTCTCACACTTCACAATAGCGCAGAGACCAAGCCACTTGTATTTTTAAGAATATTTTCCCATGCCTCACCCCAACAGGGAGAGGATGGGAAAACCAAGTAGCAGTGAGGGACACAAAGACAGCACACCTGTGAGGAAGGCCAAGCGAATACATTAGCAGCGATGCACAATAGCAGACCATCTGCAACAGCTCATTAGTATAACTGTCTCAAAAATTAACTCAGAATATTTCTCTCAGTATTCCACAAGGAGAAGCTGATTACTGGAAACAGAAATATCACTTCAGAAATTATCTATTCAGACTTGACCATATCTCATAACAACATAAATAGTAGTCCTTCCAAATAACTTTCGTTGAATAACATATCCTATCCCTATGTCCGAGAAGTCTTAAGTTCAAAGAAAGAAGACATGAAGACCCAGCAAGTAACAGAGAGAAGAAAGGGTCCAAAGATGAGAGCAGAAGACAGCAAGATTCCTTTCTAAATCCTATACCTTAAGCCAGTATGACATATGGCAGAATCAACAGAAAGCAATATTCAACAAATCCATGACAGTTATTTCATTTTAACTGTCAAACTAACCAGTGGCAGTCAAACCATCAAACGGAATACGCATAATGGGGACATCAAAATGTAGCAACCAATGAGGGGCTACACTCATCAACTTCGATGGCAAGAACACCAATAAAGGACTATGCCACCTATGTTGTCACATCATGGCATTGCTTTGGACAAGCAGTTTGTCGTCAAAACAATGCAATGTGGAATCGACCATGTAATGGCATTCGTGGTCGAACACTAAGAACTGTATATGTTGATAATCATCATCAACATCGTGCACAGTTTACAACTGACTAGCAGCATCAACCACCACTGATCGACAGCAGCATCAGGAAGCAAACCCAGCCAAAATTTTAAGGTGTAAAGTGCTTCAAGAAAGAAAGGGAGGCATGTGACAAATTTACAATAATATTTTAAAGAGTGCAAAAGATAGTCACTTCAGCAAGGAGTTGAGATGCCTGTAAATGTTCAGTCACACCTGTACCACTGAGAATCTGTACTTTATGTAGTTCATTTGTATTATGTAATTCTATGTGTAAATTTTTAAAGTATATTGATAAATGTACCATGTTTTGTATTTCATGTGTAATTTGTAACTTTCCATTCAATCTAAATATATGTTAATAAAAAATTTTGTATTGTAGATATTTTGGAAACATATGTTTTTAATGATAAATAATGTCAATGAATATAAAGTTTGCATTAATGTGTATGGAAACATGCAAAAATATTAACTATTTTAGGTATGTAATGTCCACCTAAACACACAAAGGTCGGTTTATGATGACAATCTTCAATAGTGATGTAGCATTTAAGCATTGAGAGAAGATATAAGAGAAATGAACACTCCCTTAACTTCACTCATCTTTCACACTCATCAATATAATGAATATTTGAGAATTGTGGAATGCCTGAAGTTATTGTAAAGGGAGAAGCTAAAGGGTTAATGAACCATTTCAATAGAATTTACCCACAAGCACTAGAGAAAAAATTGTAATGCTAGTCAAATAACTATCTATAAAGTACTGTAAAGCCACATAATAATGATCTAAATAGAAAATGCCATGTAAAGCAAAACATTTAAAATCAAAATGTAATGTTAAAACGACATCACTAGCATAAGATAGACAAGAAGGTAGACAATGATTAAATTAGGTGAATTTACAATTTTGCACTGCAGTGAGCAATGCCTCAACCATTCATCACAGCAACACAAAATTAATGAGAAGGGGTGGCATGTGTAAGGCATCGAGATTTTATGGACCTTACATGAGCTAGATCCATAATGACAGGACAATATAGTATGAGATCCTCAGAAAATAATAATTATATTATATCAACCAAATGCAATTGCAGTTCAATTAATCTCATGTACCGAAAGCTATCAAAACAATCTCTACCAATATGGACAGGCATGAACAAACAAGTTAAAGTGAAATGCGTTTTGGAAATGAACCGATCAGGTGGTTAATGATATATAAAACTACCATTTAGCACGAAAACGACTAGCTTCAACGCAGAAAGGATAAGGCCAGAATAAAACATTATCCCTTTTAACGTAAATAAGGCCGAGACCGAGGGTGAGTGGCTACACGTCATTAACAGGGCTAGGCTGCGACCTGGCAAGAAAAATAAAAATGTATTCACCTCTAGCGAGACAGTGATTGGCTGAAGCAATACTTGGCGATGCAGACGTGACATGGTGGGGAGATTCGCATTACATAAAAGCATTTTGAAACCTAAAATTTCTATGTCTCTCTCTCATCTCAAGACAGACCGCACAAGTGTGTGGAAATAAGCGAGGGCATTGAGAGCTTTGCTTTCTGCAAAGTGAGGACAATACGCTTCATGTACCATGGCGACAGATAGCAAAGTGGGAATTTTTGCAGGCAAAGAAATTGTTCACATCGCTCAAACCCATAGCGAGTGTGCAATAGCCATTATTTCGACCAGGGAAAGCACTCTACGGAATGCAGGAAAGCTGTGACTGAGTGAATTCAGTCAAGGCCAGAGTATGGAATTAGCATTTCAGATCGAGCACGGAGACAACGCCATTGCAGATGCCGCTTGGTAAAGTACCCTCATGCATTAGGCCACAGGAAATGTAGAGTCTAGATTTTCCTTACTTCAACTTGCTTTGACCATTGAATATCGAAAGCTAGGATACTAACTAGCCTCACTTTGTGTATATGAGAGTTTTTTAATTGGTACAAAATGTAAATTTTTTCTTTACCAACTCAGTGCTTTGACCACCTATGACAATGTAGATTTAAATTAGCTAATGAGTATTTTTAATAATCAGTCTTTCCTGTGATAAAAAATTTTCATGTGTAGAGATAAGGATTTCAGTAAACATCATTCCAATATGTCCAAGAATTAAATATTTTGTTACTGAGTGTCAATAATAACTGAACATGATAACATGATTTTTGTTTATCACTTGACCGCTAAAAGCAATAGTTGATAAATTATATGTAGGATAAGAAAGGGAGTAGTTGTGTTGTCTTTCTAGAATAGACCCCAGAGTTTGACTTTTATTAATTCATGCATTTTAGGTATGTGAGAGCAGCAAATTCTAATGTCTTCAGAATGTTTCTTTGACACCATGGGCTTGAGAAGACAGTTCAGATGTTTTGTCCATTTGTGCGCTAAGTGGTAAGCAAAGTTTGAACACAATGGTACACTCGCTGTGCAGATACTAGGGTCACACGTATGACAGCTTACGCAGACAACCTCCTCCTGCTGGGTGACAGTTGTAGCCATGAAGAGTTAGAGCTAAAAATCGAAAGGGCTATATCCATCTTTACCACACGGTGCTGCACAGCAAAAATGATGGTAGCACCTAGTAAGTCCACATACATACTATTGAAAGGACACCTTTCAAAAAACCCAACAGTTAGAATAGGCAGCTCACCAATTCTTTGGCGCCATGACGTCCGATATATAAGTGTAGTCATTGGTGAGAGGTGGAACTACACATCACATATTGACACTGTAACGCAAAGATCCTTGCAAACACTCAATAACTTGATTGGGATCAGACAGAAACGTTTCTACCTGCCACCAGACTTAGTAAAATTATATCTTAATAATATACTAACTTCGATTGAAGGGTACGGGTCAGGAGTCTGGGCACACAGGCTCATGAGGGTGATGCCCATCATGGCCATAAGAAGAGTGCAGCGAAATATGCTCCTTTGTTCTGTAGGGGCATACAGGACAACTCCAGGGGAGCACTACTAGTAATAATGGGACTCTGTCCTCCTGATTTAAAAATTAGAGAACAGGTGCTGTGGTACTGGGTGAAAAAAGAGAAAAGGGACAAAATAGTTGTAATACGGAGGATTGATGTAGGGGACGAATCTGAAATTATAAGAAGGGGGGAGGAGTTATGGCAGGAACAGTGGGATAATGAAGAAAAGGGGCGAAGAACACATGAGTTGCTGGCCAACATCAAGGAGCGTCTACAGCTTAAATACTTCAAACCAACGAGAGTGCTGCTGCACTTTCTTACTGGAAATGGACCCTACCCAGCATACCTATGCCGGTTTTGGAAGTGGACTGCACCAACATGTGACTGTGGTGCTGCATAGGGCACCCCAGACCATATGGTGTATGTGTGCCCCCTCTTTGATGACATAGCAGCACAACTTAGACAACAACTACCTAATCATGACGCATACCACCTGGGCAGGCAAGAGGACACCATTCACATCCTAAACAAACTTGCAAACGAAATATACAGTAAAGTTTTGAAAGAGTTTCAAAGGAACAATTAATTGTAAATAAAACCCAATTCAGACTCCATGCACCTGTCCTGTTCCGCTGAGGCATAGACTCGACCAGGTGCTTCACAGCTGGGATCCACCACGTCCCAGATTAGGCGGAGGGTGCACATTACAACCGATTATGACACATACCAGAAATGGCAGTAGGGATAAGAATTAGGTTAGATGTAGGATAGGATAGTATAATTCCATTAGACTAGAACTGCAGCGATTCCAGTATTTTGGGACAGCCTGGTGCCAGGGGCAAGCCCACTGGGATTTTCTCGGTGGGCACAGCCGACAACGTAGGTTTATAACATGTTGGCACACCTGTAACGCTGCAGGTAGTGGAAATTAAGTATAGATAAAGTAACGATAAAGAAAAAAAGCAGTAGTGAACTAATTTCAAGTAACACAGTAATAAGTAGTATAAGATAGTAGTAAAACATGGCAATGCCCATAGTGGAAATAGTAGTAGCACTAACACACCTGTAGTAATAACAAGATAAGCAGCAGTGTTTGTAATACAAATATAAGTTTAGGACCAACTAATGTATTTAGGTAATGGGTTAAATATGTATCGTGTAGTTTTCTTAATAAAGAATTTAAAAAAACACACACTTTTAAAACGTTTTGAATCAATAATAATAATCAATAATAATGTTGCGTGATTCGTTTAAGCTAGTGAGTCTGATTTCGTTTTCTTTACTGAGGAGTTCGTCTAACATTTCCAGCAGCGTGAGTTCATGAAGATGAGGCATCTTTTCTATAGTTTTATCCTGCTGGAAACGCGAGAAATTTATAGTACTGACGTCTGTTTTGCATTTTGTTGAAGCCACTTGCCCCCTGGTTAACTTACTGCAATATTTGGCAATAGCATTTATCTTATTGCTCACGCACATATGGTTGCTAATGCTGTTATTGAACGTAATTTGTACATAAGTGATCAATGTGTAAGTATTGTTTAATAGCAGTACACCTATACTTAGAAGAGCTCAACTTCATGTTAAGTGTGACATTATACCACTGAACATTCAAACAAAAAAGTAACGTATCGAGATAAGCCCTCTGATACTGTTGAACATAGCTAAACTGAGACAAGTACTCTGAAGCGAGCGTTACAACAGCTAGCACGATGTACCAGTAATAAGTGCTGATGACTGCACAAATTTCGCCGTATAAAAAAATGGCTCTGAGCACTATGGGACTTAACAGCTATGGTCATCAGTCCCCATTCGCCGTATACAAAGGTCCAGCAGCGACAGGTCGAACGTGACCGGAAAGCTCAGGTTTCCGAGAGGCACGTTTACTGTTAACTTTCAATTTGACTGTAATGAATGCTGCAACAACAGCTTCTCGTATCGATACAACGAGAAACGGTCAGACAGAACTGGATACGTCAAATTAAGTGACATTATACCTCGCCGACGTAAAGGAACAAAGTACAAGAATGTCACCCTCATACGTAGCCTTTCTGCTGTTTCAATTTACACGAATGTTAGCACGGTTGTGACCTACTGGAAATAATTGAAGTTTGGAGGGGAAATGTATTACTTTCCACGCTTCCGCGAAGATAATTCGAAAACAGTTTACTGAAGGCATCAAAATAAGGCAACAAAAGTAGACGTTGATCAAACTGTTGGGGTACGAATGGCTCAACAAAAGTGACATTCACTTTTCATTACCCAAACAGACAGTGTTCTTCGCGTGCTTTTGAATAGGTCAGACTGTCAAATTTATATTTATGCATACGTTAACTAAGTTATTGCGTATGTGTAGGGGAGTGTTTCGTATCAGTATTAGCACTTTCCTGTCCCATTAGATTCGCTTAATAAGCCAGCCATAATACATTATGGCTACGACAGATTGTCACAAAAGCTTCCTCGAGTACTGGTGATACAAATTTGTCCACTTTGGAGGAAAGTCGTGTGTGACGCACGGGTATGAACTGGTAGTAACGTAGACATAAGGCTAGTGTCACCAACTGAACATCAAGACCACATTTGTGGTAATACTAGCCTTTTACCCGTGACTTTGCCGGTGAATGTGTACGGAGCATATATTACTCACATCTCCATCTCCTCCTTCCTTCTAATCTTCCTCCTCCTCTCTCTCTCTCTCTGATTTGTATATTCCCATCTCCTTCTTCCTCCATACGTCTATATCATACTCCGCAAGCACCTAATGGTGTGTGGAGGAGGGTACTTTTCGTTCCACTTGCGAATAGCGCATGGGAAGAATTATTGTCGGCAAGCCTCAGTACTGACTCTAATTTTCTCCTCGTGGTCATTATGCAAGACGTATCTGAGGGCAAGTAATATCTTGTCCTATTCTTCCCGGAAAGTGCTCTCTCAAAATTTTAATAGTAAATCTCTTCGTGCTGCACGAACCTTCTCTTGTAGAGTCTGCCAACCGAGTTCGTTGAGTATTTCGGTAACGTTCTCGCGACGGCTAAACGATCCCATGACGAAACGCACCGCTCTTCCTTAGGTCTTCTTTATCTCTTCTATCAATCCTAGCTGGTATGGATCCCAGACAGACGGACAATACTCAAGAATCGGTCAGACAAGTGGCTGAAAAGCCACTTCCTTTGTTGGTGAGTTACATTTCCTTAAGATTCTTCCTATGAATTTGAGTCTGGCACCTGTTTCTCCCACTATTTGCTCTTTGTGGACATTCCACTTAAGGACGCTTTAGATTGTTACTCCTAGATATTCTACGGTAGATACTGTTTTCAGCGGTTTGTCATCAATAGTGTAACTGTACAAAAGTGGATTTCTTTTCCTACGTATGCGCATTATGTTGCATTTATTTACGTTCAGTGTCAACTGCCAGAGCCTGCACCATTCATCAATTCTCTGGAGGTCATTCTGCAAATCATTACTATCTTCTGGCGTTGCTACTTTGTTATAGACAATTGCGTCGTCTGCGAAAAGCCTTAAAGAGCATCCGACGCTTTCTACTAGATGATTTATATATGTTGTAAACAGTAATGGTCCTATAACACTTCCTTGGGGTACTCTGGCAATTACCTTTCCATCTGTCGATTTTGTTCTGTTACGAGCGACTTCTCTATCCATCTGCTCCATCTTCTCTTCCCATCTACTGATCTCCCTCCTTCTCACCATCTCCTTCTCTCTCCCCTCTCTCTCTCTCTCCAACTCTTCCTCCCCCTCTCTGTCTGTCTCGTCGTCCTATTATCTGTCCATCTTCTCCTCCCCATCTGTGTGCGTCCTTTCCCCTTCCTCTGTCCATCTCATCCTTCCTCCTCCCATTATCCACCTCCTGCTCCCACCCCCTTCTTTTCTCAGATATACCATTCGCACATGTAGCCACTAGAATGCATTCCAATATTTTCTCCACAACACAACTTTTGTGCAGAGCAGTCTGGATGTCTGTAGTTACCAAAATTTCGTATCTCCACCACAGTCCTTACGAGAGCTACAGTATTTCATCCAAGACAATAAGCGTCATGTGAAAAAAATTTTGGTAAAATCAGTCTAGTAGTTTAGGAGCATAAATATACATACAAATATACATTTTATATATGTAGATGATTTACAGACAGTGCCACTGAAAATGCCTAAGTTAAGGCGATACATGACTGGTAAAAGGCCGACAGCATTTAATCATTAGCAAATTATATTACTGCTAGCAACTACGACTGACAGGTCAACAACATAAACGAATCTTATTTGAATTCACTGAATAACTCTGCTACGCTTTAGTTTGGGCCATTCCAACCTGTATCAATCCTAGCGGTGTGCCCCCGAATTTACTGAATGTTGTTGTCATACCTACTTGACAAGGATGTCAAACAATACCTTTGCAGATACACTGCACATTCTCAGAGCAATTACTGCGAACTTTCGTCTTATCTTCGTCCTCCTTACTACTAATTTTTCACGTTAGTCTTATTCATCTCTCTTCTTAATCTACTTCTCCATATATACTGCTCAAACCATTGCACAGTGCATCATTGAAGGTACATCGTACCATTTTCTTCACTATTCCACTTGCGTATTGATAGGGGGACAAATGTCAGTTTACTCTGAGGTGACAACAGATATGAGATATCGTGTAGGGCCTCCTTTTGTCTGGCGTAGTGCAGCACCTCGATCTGGCATGGACTCAGTCGTTGAAAGTCCCCCACAGAAATATTGAGCCATGCTGCCTCTACAGCCGTCTATTATTGTGAAAGAGTTGCCAATGTAAGATTCTGTGCACGCACTGACATCTCTATTATGTCTCATAAATGTCGATGGAATTCATGTGGACGATCTGGGTGACCAACTCATTCGCTCGAATTGTTCATCATGTTCTCGAAACAATCGTGAACAATTGTGGTCCAGTGACACGGTGCAAAGTCATCCATAAAAATCCCATCTTTGTTTGGGAACATGAAGTCCATCAATGGCTGCAGATAGTCTCCAAGTAACCTAATATAACCATATCCAGTCAATGATTGGTTCCGATGGACCAGAGGATTCAGCCCATTCCATGTAAACACAGCCCATACCAGTTTGGAGCCACCAACAGCCAGCACAATTTCTTGTTGACAACTTGGGTCCATGGCTTCGGGGGGTCTGCGAAACATTCGAACCCTACCATCAGTTCTAACCAACTGGAATTGGGATTTGTCCGACCAGATCACGGTTTTCCAGTCGTCTTGGGTCCAACCGATATGGTCACGAGTCCAGTAAAGGAAACAATGTTGTGCTGTTAGCAAAGGCACTCATATCGGTCGCCTCTCCTATAGCTCATTAACGCCAAATGTCACCGTGCGGTTATTTCACGCATTGTCGCTTGTCGGTTAGCACTGGCAGCTCTATGCAAACGCCGCTGCTCTCGAACGTTAAGTGAAGGCCGTCGGCCACTACATTGTCGGTGGCGAGAGCTAATTCCTGACATTGGGTGTTCTCGCCACACTCTTGACGCTGTGTACCTCGGAATATTAAACTCTCTGACGATTTCCGAAATGGGATGTCCCATGCGTCTAGTTACACCTACTACTCGGCATTCAAAGTGTATTAACTCCCGTCATGCGGCCAGAACCACGTTGGAAACCTTTTTACGTGAATCACCTGAGTACAAATGAAACTCCGTCAAGGAACTGCCCTTCTATACCTTGTGTAAGCGATACTACCGCCATCTGCGTATGCGCATACCGCTATTCCATGGCATTTGTCACCTTAATGTATAGTGGTCGCACAGACTTCTTCAGACAGAGATTCTCTACATTTACCCAACAGTGTTTCGCAAGTAAATTGTCTTTCTTCTAAGGATTCCCATTTAAGATCCCCTAATATTTCTCCTACCCTTTCGTATGGGCTGAACCGATCTGTTATTATATTAGCAGAGCGTCTCTGAACTCGTTTGTTGTCTTTAGCCTTTCCTGTTTCATATGAACTGCAACATTGGGACAATATTCCAGAACTGCTCTCAGTTGAGTCTTGTATGCGATTTTCTTCATAGATGCATTGCATTTTATCACCTATACCTTCTTGCCTTGCAAATGTATCAATAAATTGAGGGAAATCAGAGTAACTTAAGTCAAAGCACAAAAGAGCACAGAACTCCATGTGGCCACCTGTCCCCTTTCGGGGAAGGAATGAAAAATAGAAGGAAAAAAATTCCAACAAATCTAAGTCTTGCATTCGATTTGTCTAACAAAGTTTTTACGTGATCGGCCCATTTATATCGATTTTCAGTACAACCCCTAATACGTTATTACGCCGTGATATTCTCAGTATATTGGTCACTAACGTCGTAAGCAGACAGTACTAGGTTCATTCTCTTTATTACTGGAATTATGTAACAGTTACACACATTCAAAGTGTATTCTTTTGCCAAATCGTTTTGGAGTTCTTTGTAATTTTCCAAGGGCGATATAGATGTTGAACACGAAAATCTTTCAAATGTGTTTCACATAAGTCAAATAATGTACTGAAATTTGAAACTGAATGTCTATCATTTCTGTTTCCTTAAACGCATTTTCCAGACTTATAGCTCTGTTTCGGAGCTTTAAATACCCTCCATACCATACAATAACTTACCTAACACTTTACTTTTCGAAGAAGTTTATTTACTATACAGAATTAATACAGCTAGCAAAAAAAAAAATAATAAAAAAAAAGAAAACAGCTTTCTTTCCCTTTAGTAGTCGTCTTTCCGTGGCAGTTCGATACGTATGTTATTGATACGGTCGTTGTATAACGCTAATGCTCGGTCACTCCTATGAAAAAAAAACCTACTGTAGAGTCAGGGTTATATAGAAAGTGTTCTGTAATTTGAAGAGTCAACAGTCAGGACAAACAAGCGAGTCCATGTACTAAATTACGTTTCACACTCTGCAGTACCGCAAAACAGTAAGTAACTGGATTGAAAGCCAGTTATTTCCTGTGTTCCCTGTCGCTGACTCTATTAACATAGCATGTACGTGGCCCAATATACAAACTGCTCTCAGTTAAATAACGTTTTTGTGCGACGAGTTGATCGTGCTGTCTTTGTTCGTAGACTATAGCTCGCTTTTAATTGCTCCTTTCACTACTATCAAGGGCCTCGAGCTTTCTCACTCACCACCGAATGACGTCGAGAGCTTTTATTAGGAGTTAATTAACTTCTTGTATGAGGGTTCAGCTTACCATGTCCTCGACGTACTGATGGGCAGCTGGGAAAACAGGCTGCAGGTCAAATTCAAAACGAAAAAGAAACTAAACGCTTTTTATTTTGCTTCAGGGATTACTTTTGTTCACAAAGATTATTAATGCGAAAGACATATTTTACTATCCTGGATTCCAAACAGGCATAAGATTTACAGACATTTCGGTCCATCTACTGGTACTCTATGAAATGCGGCAGAAGTCAAATACGCTTACAGCAAAGCGGCAGAACTTTATGCTATCTTTCCGAAAGATTTTGTTATGAGAGTGAATCTGGGTGACATATTACAGAAATTAAAAGGACAGTCAACCGCTGTCAACTTTATTTTATTTTTTTTTTTAAAAAAAGGGAGTCAATGCTGGTCGTGTGCATCAGACTATCACCTTCAGATTGCGATAACCTACCTGATGCTGACGATAATGCCTTGTAAGTAGGCTGTTTAGGTTTTTTATTGGTAACGCCACCTCTGTATGAAAATCACTGGCTGTGCTGTGTGCAGTCTGTGGCTGCTTTGCATTGTTGTAATACTCGCCATTGTAGTGTTAGGCAGCTGGCTGGGAACAGCGCGTAGCGTTGCCCAGTTGGAGGTGAGCCGCCAGCAGTGGTGGATGTGGGGAGAGAGATGGCGGAGTTTTGTAATTTGTCATGAACTGCTATATATATATTATGATTATTAAGGTAAATACATTGTTTGTTCTCTATTAAAAATCTTTCATTTGCTAACTATGCCTATCAGTAGTTAGTGCCTTCTGTAGTTTGAATCTTTTATTTAGCTGGCAGTAGTGGCGCTTGGTGTATTGCAGTAGTGGGAGTAACGAAGATTTTTGTGAGGTAAGTGATTTAGTGATTTGTGAAAGGTATAGTTTAATGTTAGTCAGGGCCATTCTTTTGTAGGGAATTCTGAAAGTCAGATTGCGTTGCGCTAACAAAATATTGTGTGTCAGTTTAAGCACAATCTTGTATAATTGTTCAAAACGGGGACGTTTCATATGGCGACCCTGCCAGGATACCTCACTGGAATCTTCTGATTTTTTCTTGTAGTTTGTGTAATTAGTGTAAATTTTGTTTATTGCTAGCGCATAATTGTAGATAAAATCTCCTTTGTAGTTGCAGTCTTTCATTGTTGTACAGTAAAACAGTTGTGGCACGCATGTAGATTTGCACCAAGTATTTCGCAGCTGCGCTTGCAATTAACTAGATATTATTTTCAGTGCTATGTTAATGTGTTCTCTTATTTTTGATCTTCAAATTGTGTTTTTCTGTGTTGTCGTGTGAAATACTGTGACAATAATGGCGTGTGAAAAACGTAATACTAGGCTCCAAAGTAAACTGAGAAATGACAGTGAAAATGAAAGCAGTGTGTTAGCGCCACCGAGTAATGGATTAACTGATGTTCAAAATAGTAATTTGGTAATTGTGCATAGGAAAATGGAGCGGGCGGCAAACAATGGCGTGGACAGTCAAACAATTAGTGAAGAGGGAAGCATTATCGATCGATCGGTCGGCAACAGCTCGCCTCAGGAATCCGAAATGACAGGACACAATTTTGCAAGTACTGTAGATTCAGGTTTTGCGTCCTCACCGTTTTCTCAAATGAGTCAAGACACATTTTCCGCTTGTCAAAATGTGAATGTTGCCAGTGCAAATTCACTGCCGAAAAGCACTGAGGAACATGTTTCAGACACCAGTGCATTGTTATTACAGTTAATGCAACAAATGGGACAAAGGCTACAAAAGTTAGACACAACGCTTGAACAAAATCAGAAACAAATGGAACAAAATCAGAGTCGAACACAGCAAAAGCTTCAAAAGTTAGACACAGTGGAACAAAATCTTAAAAAGTTAGACACAATGGAACAGCACCAGAGACAAACACAGCAACAGTTAGACGCAATGGGACAAAATCTTCAAAAGTTAGACACCACACTTGAACAAACACGTGAAGATTTAACTAGTGAGTTACATAACATTGAATCGAAATGTCAAAAAGTCTGTAATGACGTAAAAACACAAATTTGTGAGCATTTCCAACCTATTTTTTCGCGGCATAAAAATGCACTACAGAATCACGAAGCAGCCATAAAAGAACTGCAAACTACTGTTCACGAAAATCATGAGACCTTGCAAGCTAAATTTGACTCAGTTGCATCTACCGATTCGGTTATGCAACTTGCAAAAACTCAAGAAAACTTAAAGGACACAGTAGATACTCTGAAAATTGGTTCAGAAAGACACATGGAGGAAATTAGTTCATTATCAGAGAAAGTAGTTGAACTTTCGGATCAGCTAAACAATTTATCTACGAAGATAGATGATAATCTGAATGACACAAAACCGGTAGTCTTTAATGACACAGAAGAGAGCGAACAAATTAGGAAACTGAAACAAAATCTGAATCAAATTAATACGCAACACCAAAGAGAAATCCGGGAAGTACAAGATCAGCTGACACAGGTAATACAAGAATTACGTATTTCAGAGGACACTCGCGCTCCAACACGGGAAGAGGGACTTAGAAATACGGAAAAGCCGCAAAATAATAACACAGGGCATTTCGGAAGTTATGAAATAAATTGGCAATGTGCACCGAATTTTGAGATGGAACGGCCGACACGACCTAACAATGACCGATATGCGACTCGCCGACATGATGATTTTGACTATAAGCTGTTCATTACTACACGTAAATTCAAAACATTTAAGAATTCTGGCAACGACATTCATCCACAAGCATGGCTCCATCAATTCTCTCATTGTTTTCCTCCCAACTGGTCGTTAGAACACAGATTAGAATTTATGTGTGGCTACTTGGAGAATGAACAAGCTGTAAGAATGCGATCGGTCATTCACGATTGTCACAGTGAAGGAGATTTTTATCACGCCTTCCTCTCAGCATATTGGTCTCAAGCTACACAAGACCGAGTAAAACACAGCATCATAATGATGAAACATTTCGAACAATCTGAATTTTCCAGTCTTGTGCAATATTTTGAAGACATGTTGCACAAGAATCAGTACCTGACAAACATTTGTTTAATCAAATTACCTGAACATTTACGGCATATTATTTTAGCAGGACGTTGCAAAGACGACAATGAAGCTTTTCAGGGACTGTTACAAGAACTGGAAATTGACACTGCCAGTCGCGGGATGCGAAAACAGGAAAACAATCACTACAGGTCACAACCGTCGCAATTCTGCGATGAAAGAAATAATAACTGGACACGACAAGGCTATTCTCACAACACTAATCGTGACCAAAAAAGACACCACCCGTATGACAACCGTTGGCAGAATAATAGGTACAGAGAAAGATCGCACTTCCATAGTAATGAATATGTAATTACCATAGAAACAGACAATATTGGAACCAAAACAATTATTATCAAGGGAGACAGAATAACTTCAGATGCAACAGTTCGGCGCACAGTTACGATTCAGGGAGAAATTCTCCACCACGTGACGGACAAGGAAGAAACTACGGAACCTACCGGCATGACGACAGACGATATATTCGTAACGACAGACCTGAATTGCATCAGAACTGGCGGGATTTAAACAGGGCAGGGCCTTCTCGTCAGAGTGAATTTGTAGAAGTTAGGTCTCCTAATCCCAATAACGGCGCGCGCCAACAAAGAGACAGACAATGACTCACACAGCAGGCAGCCGCGTGCGCCAGCTGGCTCAGAGAAAAATAACATAGACGCTAACCTTGAGAAATATTCCAGTATTCTTTACCGACGTATACTGCATGATAATTGCGTTGTAGCTGAAACTCTGAGTACTGTGAAGAGTAAAGGTTTACACCACATTTCACATATAAAACTTTTTATTGAAAGATAATCTGCTTTGTAACTTTGTCTTTGCCATAAAATTTTTCACTTCACATTTCTAGTATGCTTTGTCAGACTTAAGAAACTGTTAACATGCAACACTGTTTGAAGTTAAATATCCAGTCAAGAACCGAGAGAACTTATTTAAACAGAAACTACGAATGCATTGTTATAGTGAACAGACGACACAGAGTTGTTATTTGCACATCGTTGCTTGTTAGTTGCACGATTACGTAACGACTATAAGGCTTACATACTTAGGACACATACTGGTACTGCTAATGAGATTTTAAGGCAACATTTTGGTTTACTTGAAAATACATTATGGATTTAAAGTACTTTCAGTGAGATACCAGATGACACAGAGGTTAGTTTATGTGACAGCTACACGATTTTATCACGACGCTACTAATGAGTGACAATTTACAATGTTGCTTTTGCGGTGTATCTGTTTTATATCTGCACAGTTTTCTGAATTTTTTTGGAAAGAAAAACATGTTTTAGTAGTAACTTTTGTGGTATAGCAACAATGAGACAGCCTTTCTCGTGGCACAACAATACGTTACAGTACAGTACTTTCTTCATCACAACAATAAGCATAATAACTAAGATATCTATACTCGGAGCATTTCACTTTTGTTTATCATCAGGTAAGTACATTGACTTCTGCAGAACTTAGCTTTCGGAGGACGATAATTACGACACTTCCACAGAATCATCTTACAGCAAGATGCACATTTAGCGCTATAGGACACGTATTTGAGTGATTAATTTTGTACTTAAAACATTTATTTTTTAAAAATATTTGAAGTACAATGATATAAAGGTTTTCCGTGATACATTTCATTCCATTGCTGTAATCTGTAACACCTGAGGGTATAATTACATTAATCCTCAGGGGGGTACACGCTTACTTTGTGTACCATTTGTGTGGCAACCACATGGAACCCTAGCTAATATGGTATTTGCTTATGCAACTTTACACATCGGTACCATATTTCTCTAACACATAAATTACACAGCTATCTGATCATTTAACTAAGAGATAAACATTTTTTTTATATACATCAGTGACACATGTTTACGCAATTACACAGTTGGATAACTTCACACTTACGAAATTGTATTTTGTCTGTACTTTGTGAACTGTTCATATTTTTTCGGAACCATTGTGATACTATGAGAGCTTTGAATGATGTATTTGGTATGGAATCATGATTTTTAAAGTACGTTTGAGGTAGATGACACTATTGAAATGAGCAGAGAATTTTTTTAGGTTTTGAAATTATTGCAGAAAGCTACGACGATTTTGAGATTTGACTGAGGTGTTATGATGTTATTTTTATGACGACGATGTGTATTATTCTGTTGCGGTATGTTTATGATCAATAAGATGATGCTATATAAGGAATGTGATTACGTGTTTATATGTATATGAATAATGAATAGAAGGTAGGGACTCTGACTGGTGAAAAAGGATGTTGTAAACCGAGAATCGTACTTTAAGAGTTATGAAATGTGTGTAAATGCGTGAATGTATCACAATGCCGGCGAAAATTTTTTGGACACTGTTATATTCATACGATTTTGTTTCTACAGATTTGTAACGCAAATTCTTGACCTATGAAATTTTTATATGAGACTGTCGCTGTAGCGAAAACTGCTGTCATAAATATTTCGTTAAGAAAGGTAAGTGACCGTGAAGTAATTCGTTGTGAGCGGCAAGGTGTGTCAGACGCCTGGAGAAAAAGCCATTATTGCGAGCCCTTTTCAGCGGCACAGGTAGAAAAAAAAAAGGGAGGCCATTATCCTCGCTATTGACGTTCCTTTGTAGAGAGCATCGCAAAAACGACACGGTCGAACTTGAAAACATATGTTGACACTGTGGAGCTCGTAATTTATGATATTTACAGAAATGCCTAATGAAATGACGAGAAATATTTTTACATCTGCACACCTGATTATGACAAGCGTCTTTCTACGAGAGTTGAGAGAATGTCTACTAACTTATGAAATGTCACATGACTATTGAATGATATTTTTATGCTTTGGTTTGCGTAATTGCTTATTTCATTTGATATCTAGTTTCTAACTGCTCTGCAGCATTGGTTAAAATAAAATTTTATAGATGTACTAATATAAATATTTTCTGTCTACAGATCGAGTAAATAATAATTTTTTCAAAAAAAATGAGGGAGCACAAAAAGACATTTACCTTCACAGGAACTGCAATCAAAGTTTTCTTTTCAAGTACTTGTTAATTTCTTTTGTAGAATAAATTGTGATGCATCACTCAAGTGTTAAGATGTGACATAGGTATTAGACATGGCCATTTTTAGTGTAATACTTTTTCTGCTTGAACTTTGTCATGTTTAGGTATAAGTTATGCTGTTTGCCAGGCATAGTGCTACTGAATTTAAATTTGTGTTACTCTGCTAGGCCAGATTTATTTTTCTTGTTTGCTGCACATTGCCTTATATTAGTCGTAATATTGCAATTGCTTCGCTAATTTCTAAAATGGTGCTTCCTTTGCAAATCTGCACTTTTTTGTCTTTGCTGTTTGCGTTAATTGTTTTATGTGCTGCTGCATTGCCCCGTCCCTTAGTTTAGCATCTGAGCTCAGTAGATTTAAGTTAGCTTAAGAGGGGGTAGACTATATAAGAAACTAGTTGTGATGAATGGAAAGAAATGCATTGAAGGTATATGAAAACGTTTTGGGCCAAAATGAGTATTGTACAATGATCCGTAATTATTTTGAAAGAAATATGAACAGAGTAGAGAAAGCAGGTATTGATAGGACTTTTTGGAAATAATGAGGAACGAAGGGAGATCTCCGAGAAGTAAAGAAAGTTTTGTTTGCAAAATACTGCAGTAAAAGAAACCCTGTCCTTTCCTTGTGTTATCCCACTATGTGTTTGTGTACCCATGTGTATTTGTTTTCTTCCTGTCTCTGTGTACTGTTTCATAGAATATTTTTTTCTTCTAATACTAAGCTACATTCACTATGATGAGGAATACTGTTATCCTCGAATATAATTTGCATTAATAATATGTTATTTTCTTTGTAAAGATGTTTAGACATTATTTATTCTGTTTTGTTTTAATGCTCATGTGTGAAGTTGATGTTTCGACAGTTATTCTGAACTTTTATGTATCTACGTATCTCATAATTCCTGTAATACTGATGTATATGTTAGTACGATTCTTTTGTAAAGCCTGTACTACAAATGTTATCTGTATTATTATGTCCTTTAATGATGTATTTTGTACCTTTGTTATTGTATTCTCATTTTATAAAATTGTAATTGACACCAGTTCATCAAATTATGTAACTTGTAAGTTCCATTTCACTGCACACGTTTATGTTGGTCATAGTATATGGACAATATGTGAGAAGTAGGGACTGTTAGTGTTTGCACGTGTGTTAATAATTCAGCAAGGGACTGGATAACAGCATTGCTGGTTCTGAGGACAATTCCAAAAACTTGGTGAGTGCACAAGTGGTGGTTATGGACTTGCTACATTATCTGCAAGACTCTTCAATGGTGATTGTGCACCTGCACAGTCACAACAGATGGCTGCTGGCCATCTCTACAAGGACTGCAGTGGGTCTGCACCTCTGGGGGCCCACCAGTACCGTAATCTCTACAAGGACTAAAGTGGGTCTGCATCTTTGATGACCCACCAGTACCATTATCTCTACAAGGACTACAGTGGGTCTACATCTTTGATGATCCTTCAATACCATTATTTCTACAAGGACTGCAGTGGGTCTGCGCCTCTGGTGGCCCACCAATACCGTAATCTCGACCAGGACTACAGTGGGTCTGCTCTGTGATGACCTACCCACCAATACTCTTCAAAACTTCGACTGACTCCGCTGTGGGTTTGCTGTGTTGTGGCCCATTACCTGTCAGCTTGTCAAGAGTCAGCACTGTCTTTCCGTTGGAAGGACAACGCTACTTCTTCAAGACTGCATGGAAATCCACTACCTCCGCGTGCATTTTCTTTTACTGCTCAGACTTTGAGAAAAACACTGCAATGTGATGAATGATCAGGACTGTCTTTATGGACTGTGAGAAAATTTTAGCTTTTGACCAACATTGTAACAATAAGTGTGTGCATTTGATTTCTTTGTTATTGTAATTACGATTATGAAAATTTTTTTCAAATCTGTATTGGCCACTGCCCAAACCAATTTGTAAAATTTTATGTGGGGAGCATGGGGGCTATGTAAGTAGGCTGTTTAGGTTTTTTATTGGTAACGCCACCTCTGTATGAAAATCACTGGCTGTGCTGTGTGCAGTCTGTGGCTGCTTTGCATTGTTGTAATACTCGCCATTGTCGTGTTAGGCAGCTGGCTGGGAACAGCGCGTAGCGTTGCCCAGTTGGAGGTGAGCCGCCAGCAGTGGTGGATGTGGGGAGAGAGATGGCGGAGTTTTGTAATTTGTCATGAACTGCTATATATATATTATGACTACTAAGGTAAATACATTGTTTGTTCTCTATTAAAATCTTTCATTTGCTAACTATGCCTATCAGTAGTTAGTGCCTTCCGTAGTTTGAATCTTTTATTTAGCTGGCAGTAGTGGCGCTTGGTGTATTGCAGTAGTGGGAGTAACGAAGATTTTTGTGAGGTAAGTGATTTAGTGATTTGTGAAAGGTATAGTTTAATGTTAGTCAGGGCCATTCTTTTGTAGGGAATTCTGAAAGTCAGATTGCGTTGCGCTAACAAAATATTGTGTGTCAGTTTAAGCACAATCTTGTATAATTGTTCAAAAAGGGGACGTTTCAGCCTCACACAGTTTGTTGTAATTCGTATTGTCAGTTTGGTGTGTTAGACGAGTGTTCAAATCTCTCGAGAAGTAATCATCCTTCACACAACAATCAAAACATGGCAAAAAAATAAAGAATAAATGCCATGTCAGAGAAGAGCTTCCAGCTGACACAATAAATGTTTTTGTAATTAACGACGTCGCCGCGCCGGCCGGGGTGGCCGAGCGGTTCTAGGCGCTTCAGTGTGGAACCGCGCGACCGCTACGGTCGCAGGTTCGAATCCTGCCTCGGGCATGGGTGTGTTTGATGTCCTTAGGTTAGGCAGGTTTAAGTAGTTCTAAGTTCCAGGGGACTGATGACCTCAGCTGTTAAGTCCCATAGTGCTCAGAGCCATTTGAACCATTTTGAACGACGTCGCCTTTTATTTACGAAAGAGGGAACGCTATAACATAATTACATTTCCTTTTGTCCTCTGTGTATAATATTTTAGGAACTTAAAAATCTATACAGAATTTCTGCTTCTGCTTATTTGCTTCGATCATAACATCTGATAACACTCCATACATGCATTCTTCTTATATGCTACGAAAAATGATTTGCAGTACTCTTGCCACATCAGACATTAGTTATTGCGCATCATATAACAACAGATAACAACAAATGGTGGAGTTAGTTACAATTGCGACTGTTTCTTTCTAATACTGAACTGACTGGTTTACTTGGTGTCGTCTTGTCTTCATAAAGAAGGAGACAAATGAACACACAGAGTGTAAATTAAATCCCTGTTCTACAAACGTCGATGTAAATATCGTTAAAATAACATGTAAGGATACATCTACTGCTGAGATGGAGGTATAGAATAATATGAGACATCATTACTCTTAGTTATAAATAGTAACAGCTGTACAGTATTTTCGTCTGTACTCTATGGCAACTTCACTATAACTGCCATTTTCTACTTTATCTGTGCTATTTGAGGGATACACGTTTTGGAAGGTCTGAAGCATTTTAAATGTATCGAAAATTGGACTGAAACAATATACAGATACGTGATTAGGTAACTAACGTATCTTAACGAGTATTTTTGCAGAATTGTTTAAACTCCAATGGTATTACATATTTTTGCAATTGTTCGGTGTGTAACTGAGTGGTTGATCATAGTAGCGTGTGTGTAACGTACTTCTGCGTCGACTCTTTGTATAAATTTTATGTACCTGCAGTGTTTCGAAAAAGTTTGCTTGCAAAAATGACGACGTTCATTTGTCGACCAGACTGTTTCTGTTTCACTGGGAAACGCCTGAGTATGAAAGACTTAGACAAGATTGTCGACAATCCTCTATTCCTTAGTGTATATTTTCTTTTCTTTCCAATTGTCGGTAAACAGCAGATGTTAAACAACATTTTTTTCCATATTTTACCAATCTTCTTTAATAATGCACAACGTAAAGGTCCCTACCATGCTATAAATTCATACAATAGGTAGAAAAATTACGATAATGGAGAAAGGAAAACTAACGGTGTAATAGTTCCATTATGAATATTAGTTTCAGAATAAAAACATGGCCATTTCTAATACCATAATCGTGGCGAAAGATGGTTAAATGATAACCAAAAAAAACCATGCCTTTGTATAAAACGGATCTAATGTCAAAGAATATTTACATGAGTAAACGGAAAAGCTTTGAACAGTCTCCTTATACGAGGGCTTAATAAAAAGTAATGCTGTCGAATATTTTACTCCAAAACTCTTAAGGATTTTTAAATAAAACATGTTGTTCACTGTTCTCCTTTGTTCTTCACTTTTACATATTTATTCCCCAAGATAGTCATCTTTGTGACAATCATATTTCTCCCTATGACAGATCATTTTAATGATAACATCACTGTAGAAAGTTTGTTGATGGAACCACAACTTCACCTCTCTTTGCCCTGCTCCGTCACTAGCAAAGTGGTGTCCTCTAAGATTTCTTTAAGTTTTGGGAGCAGATTGGAATCGAACGGGGCCAATTAGGGACTGTTTGGAAGATGGTCAATGACAGTGAAGCCAAGGCGTTGGACTGTTACCGATGTAGAGCGCTCGTGTGTTGCATCGTTATGCTGAAGAAGAGAGTGCTCCCTATGTGGTCGAACTTTTCGAATTAGAAACTAGATTACAGTCCGCTCTTTCTTAAGCACCAAAATACTGTAGTTACGTTATATGGTTCAAATGGCTCTGAGCACTATGGGACTCAACTGCTGTGGTCATAAGTCCCCTAGAACTTAGAACTACTTAAACCTAACTAACCTAAGAACATCACACACATCCATGTCCGAGGCAGGATTCGAACCTAAGACCATAGTTACATTATATGTCACCACGTTACACATTCGGAGTCGTTTAACGGCGGAGAACTGCAAATACGCTGATCAGCCTGAACAGTATGACCACCGACCTACTATCGATGTGGCCGTTATGGCCGAGCGGTTCCAGGCGCTTCAATCCGGAACCGCGCTGCTCCTACAGTCGCAGGTTCGAATCCTGCCTCGGGCATGGATGTGTGTGCTGTCTTTAGGTTAGTTAGGTTTAAGTATTTCTAAGTCTAGGGGACTGATCACCTCAGAAGTTGAGTCCCATAGTGCTCAGAGCCATTTGCACCATTTAAAGTTTCTGTCGCAAAAGGCCAATCATGTTTACGGTATTCGACGCTCCACGTACTAACTTCCATGTTACAACAATATTGGCTGCTAATGGCAACAGGGTGCGGGACTCTGGAGGTATCTGATGGTGAGCACCGTACGAGGCTAGGGAGTGTAGATGGACTGCTTAGTCGACTAGTAAGTCACAACAGTGCTACAGTGCTAGGGGAGCTGATGCAAAGCAAAGCAAAGGCAATAATAAAAAAAGAACAGATTTTGAATAAGTCCGCAGCAATATGATAGTATAGTGCATAAGAAAAACTAAGGATGTTCACGGGAGGACAAGGCGCACTTGCCACCAAAATTGGCGTTTGCGCGTTCCGAGGATGCTCGATACAGTTTGCAGCACGTGCATGATCGTGACCTACTATGTTATGCACAACAAACTGCAGGCGACATAGATTACAATGATTTCCCGGGAAGCAGTGTATGGTTGCATAACTTCACTCAGAATTTGAAGACGTAAGATAACGAAATTTCCAACAAAGCTTCAACTTGATGCACAGCAAACAACGAAATCGGTCCGAACTTTGTATAGCAGATGAGATAAATAAATTTATTGCAACAGTCAGTAAGGAATTTGATTTTAACTCTGACCAAATGGGATTTGAAGAGGACATGCATATGAAAGGAACCACGGAAATAAGAGGTACCAAGAAGTTTCATCAAAATGGGCCATCATCAATGCCTTAAGAATTGTATACAGTTTCTCCGGCTGTTAGTCTGGAGGGTAAATCGGCTGGAAAGTTATTTATTGTGCTGCGAGAAGCTGGAGGTGTTCTAGCCCCTACGATTCTTTCTCCTGTGCATAATCTTGCAAGGGCGGTAGGGAATATTTACGTCACGCCAAGCAATAAAAGGCCGTAAGATAACTAAAACTGTGGTATGAGCACAGCTTTTGGCCAAAAGCTGGTCACAATAACTAGCTTTTGCTAGATTCTTGGTCTGCATATAAAAATCATATTCTTTTAGAGCAATTTATTCTCCTGAAAAGTGTGTGACATTGCAATTCATGCCTCCTGGAACCACTGAACAAATTCAGCCTCTGGATCTTTATTTTTTCCGTGTTTATAATACATGTTATCGCACTATCTGCAGCTATGCCTTAAAGGATAGCCAGTTTCACGATAAGCTCCACGCATGCCATGGCATTCTATCTGTTCTCATCACCCCGTTACACCTTATGATTCTGTATGCGTTCTTTAAGAGTCGATACTGAGCTGAACGTCGTGCACGATTTGTAGCTCCCAAGGAGTTCACCTTCGATCTTGATGGTGTAAAACTTTGTGATCAATGTAGCACGCAATTTGTTATTCGGCTTTCATGCTTCAAGTTAATGGTTTGTTTTGAACAGTTTTTGAATGTCGACGATGTCCATCTTGAGAATTGTAATAGATGCATCCCATAGAAGGGTGATCTCTAGGCCTCCCTGACAGTCGTTTTCTGACGTCCTCCTGATGCACCTGGTGAGCCATCAGCTAGTATTTTTCCTACCATAACCATTAACACATCACTTTCAAATGAGCCTTATTGAAGGCTGAACTTTCGATCTCGTACTCAAGGGTTTCCTTCTTAGCTGACTGAATAACAAGACTTGGAGGGAAAGACAGCGAATTCCCACACGGTGGCTGAGCAGCGCCGTAACGGCTCATACTTAGATCTGCGTACAGAACTGTAACCTGCTCTAGCGCCAGTGTAGGCATGTATTCTGCATGCAAATGGTCATAAAGGTACCGAATGGCATCCTTCCATAGATTGTCCCAAGTATCTTGCACCTTTTCTTGCAACTCGGCAATGGTTCTTGCAGGCCCTGGACGAAGACCTCGCTTCCCAAAGCCCCATACGTGTTTAGTTAGCGACATATCTGGTGAGCTGGCTGGTCAGGGCAGTTGTTGTTCAACGCGAAGAGTATATTGCGTCGCAGCAGCCGTACGTGGACGTGCGTTGTCCTGCTGGAAAAGCATATCACATTCCTGTAGAAGGAATGTCAGTAGCAGGAGGAGAACAATCTATGTAATGTTACTTTACCAAATGTAAAAAGACATAAAATAATGAGACTATAGCCATCAGCACAGAGCTCGATGATGGCGTGATTCTACCAGTCGCCTACAATCTTACAGTAAACGCCTCCATTGTTTGAATTTAGTTCATATGTTTATCAGACCAATGATGTCGAACTGCAGCACTCACTACGTGTTGCGATCTAGTACTCACACACACTTTCACTTTATGTAACAACAAAAACATAGTTGATAAATAATTTAAGCTAACAAAACCGCAACAGCTGCCAGAAATTGATTTATTAATAACTCAGTTACAGCTAATTTCGTGACCAAGAATTCACATCTTCAGGCTAGTAACAGGTGACAGGTGACGTATCAAGACAATAACATTACAAAGAAAAGAAGTTCCTCTCCATACATGTTTCTATCTGCTTCATCTGCTCTCGGATCGGTTCAGCACAAAGTTTAAGACTGTTACTATGTCAAGAGATTCTCTCACTTCTACATTTCCGAGTCTTATATGGGACACGCGAAGGAATACTGACTCCAGACGTATCTTAGAGAGAAGAAAGAGAAAACTTTTGTAGTGTTAAATGAATATATTATTCGAAAGTCTGAAGACAGCAAGGATAAAGTAGAGGGAGAAAAAGCTTATATACAAATCGTACGAAAACCAAGCTGCAGAAATAAGTGTGGAAGGACATGAAAGGAGAGCAGTAGTTGAGAAAGTAGTGAATCAGATTTGTAGCGCATTCGCGATGTTATTCATTCTGTACATTGAGCAAGCTGTAAAGAAAGCAAAGAAAAAATGGGAAAGTGAATTAAAGTTCAAGGAGAAGAAGTTAAAGTTTTGCGGTTAGTCGATGACAGTGTTATTCTGTCAGAGGCAGCAAAGGACTTGGAATAGCGACTGAACGGAATAGGCTGTGTCTTGGCTAGAGATTATAAGACGGACATCAACAACAGAAAACAAGGATAATGGAATGTAATAGATTTGAATCAGGCGGCACTGAAAGAATTAGATTATCAAATGAGACACTGAAAGTAGTAGATGAGTTCCGTTATTAGCGCAACAAAGTAATTGACTACGGCCGAAGTAGTGAAGACAAAAAATGCAGACTGGTAACAGCAGAAAATGAATTTCTGAAACAGAAAAATTGGTTAACCTTAACATAAGCTAAATGTTAGGAAGTCTTTTACGACACATATTTCTGGAGTGTTGTACAGAAATGAAATGTGAATGACAAGCAGTTGAGAGGAGGCCCAATGTAGAAGCTTTTGGAGAGTGGTCCTAAAGTTGAATGCTGAGGATTAGGTGAGGAGATCGGATAATTAATGGGGAGTACTGAATCAGACAGGGGAGAAAAGAAACTGATGGCACAACTTGACTAAAAAAGATAATCGATTGATGAGACACATATTGAGAAATCAATGAACCGTTATTTTTATAATGGCGGGAATTGTAAGAGACTCGAAATTGTAGAGGAGACTAATGCTAGAGTACTGTTAGCAGGTTCGCGTGGGTGTATTTTTTTAGAAGTAACGCTGGGATGAAGAGGCTTGCACAGAACGGACTAACGAGGAGAGCTGTCTCAAACGAGTTTTTGGACTGAAGATCTCAACAACGTGTGGTAATACGGCTAGACGGCTATTTTAGGGGAGTATCTCGAAGTGAAACAGCACCTGTTTCGTCGCAGGGGCGTAGCGTGCAGCACAACCGGCCGCAAGAGCTTTAAACGTCCTGGGCGAGTTTGCGCGACCACGCTGCGTGACGCTGCGCTCTGGCGCGACTGCTTCAAGTTGTCAACCTTCTCACCTGCTGACAGCTTTCCCGAGATACATTGCTATTAAGGACAGCTTTCTAGACACGAGAGCTTTTCAAGGTGACGCAGAAAAACACAAACTACTGCTAGGAAGCTTTCCTCTCCTGTCATGTAAGTAGCAGGAAGCAGCAGGTTTGAAGAGATGAGAAGACTAGTAGAGGACGGATGGAAATGGAGGATACCATAAGTCCTTCTGAAGTGGTGACCTGGAAAAGAAAGAAAGTGCTTAGAAATCTAATGAAAGTATGTAAATTAGACTTCGTGTGGGATAGTTACAACTCAACTTCCGCTACGTGAGAGGGCCCCCATGGTAATGACACTTTGCGAAAAGGACATGTGGAAGAGAAATAATGAATAAACCATTGAAAGAAACACATAACAATTTCCACATGAGAGGTTAACATTTGTTAACTGCGTGCCATGCTTACGTTCCAGAGTTACAAACATGGCTCAATGTGACTACCAATTGTATCCACAACAGCCTGTAACCGCTCTAGAGACTGCTCTACTGCTACCCGAAATATCTCAGGCGGGATGTCAGGTACTTCCTTTGCTCTGCTCATTCTCAACCTCCAACGTGTGTTAGTGTCCTGTTCATAAACCCTGTCCATGAGGTGATCCAGAGCCAGAAACCAAATCTGGTGATCTCGGTGGCCATGCAATTTGGAACCATTAGCCAATGATTCGGTTGTCTCCAAATGTGTTACGCAGTAACCCGGTGACCTCACGAGCAATGTGAGGTGCAGCTCCATCGTGCATCAAAACAGGTGGCTCCAAAGCACGTCTGTCCGTAGAGCAGAGATCCCATGTTGGTAAAGTAGATCACAGTAACTTGTGCCGTTCACTTTGCGAGTCTTTGGTCTTAGGGTTTGCGTTTCTTTTACGTCGGTGCACTAATACAGGCGTTTAATGGCAAGTCACGACACTAACACAACAACGCAAATACTGCGCCGCACAGACTGAATATCATTCCTATGTAGTTGCTTATCCATACGGTAAATAGTTTTCTGTCTACTGTGGCTCAATTAGCTATCGGGAAAAAATTAGTGCACCTTTGCAGAGGTTTCCAATTCAATCAATATTTATTGTTTCAGTGCATGTGGAGAGAATGGAAGGATTACATTTACGGATCAATAGAGAAGCGGTTCTGAAGTAACAGTTATCGAACCATGCTGGAATATGAATATGTAGCGTATCCTCCAGGGGTGGCAATGAAGCCACTAACTCTGGCACCCAGTCTGTGGTATAGATGGCGAATACTGTCCTGGGATATGTTATGCCACGCCTGCTTGACCGGTTCACGTAATGTTGTAAGAGTTGTTGGTCAACGAGCCGCACGAGTCACACCTCGTCCCATCATATCCAGCACGTTCTCAGTCGGGGACAAGTCTGGAGATCGTGCTGGTAAGGGAAGTTGCTACACATGTTTCAGAGCACGTCGAGTTTCACGGGGAGAGTGTGGGCGAGCATTATCCTGTTGGAACAACGCAGCACCTTCCTGTAGCAAGAAAGGGAAAAGAACAGGTCTAACAACATTCTCCACGTGCCGAGTGCTGGTTTAATTCCCTCGCAGAAAAACCAAACGTGAACAGGAATTGTAGTTTATCGCACCCCAGACCGTAAGGCCCCTGGTGTGGGACCTGTGTAACTGGAACCAAAACACTCTGCTAGACAGTACGCACCAGCTCTACATCGCACAAGCAAACGACCATCACTTGTGTGCAGGCAGAATCTGCTTTCATCGCTAAAGACCACGGCGCGCCATTTTATCTTCCAAGTGATCCTGTGGCGGCACCAGTCGAGCTATGCACCACGATGCTGTGATACGAGGGAATACGAGATAGAGGTATGAGAGCCGTAGTCGCACTGCTAATAACTGGTTCGCAACAGTTGGTGTTGACACGACTTGGCCCACGAGGTCTCTTGTTTGTGCTGTGGCAGCTGTACGATATATCACAACTGCCCTTACAATACGATGATCCTGGCTGGCGTCTGTCCTGCGTGTCTGTGGGTGTGAGAACGTTCCCGTGACTACCGATATCAGCATCGTTGCGCAACTGACGCAGCACGTCCAGCTTGTGTGGCAGTTCCCCAAAAGCTCCATCCCGCCACCCTGAAGGCCACAATTACCATTGTCAAACTCCCTCAGTTGGCTGTAGGATGCTCGAGAGGGTCTCCGTGGCATTGTTCAAAAATGGTTCAAATGGCTCTGAGCACTATGGGACTTAACTTCTGAGGTCATCAGTCCCCTAGAACTTAGAACTACTTAAACCTAACTAACCTAAGGCCATCACACACATCCATGCCCGAGGAAAGATTCGAACCTGCAACCGTAGCGCCTAGAACCGCTCGGCCACTCCGGCCGGCGTGGCATTGTTGCCTGCTTCCTTTACACGTTTGCACCACACTGAGCATTCTCTGACAGTGAGCACTCTCTGCTTAAGTGAAGGCACAGATAGGGCTGCGGTAACTACGCCATTAGAATATCTGTTGGTGGACGACGTTTAAATTATTATCAGTACACCTGCTATCTCCCATGTGGCATATGCCATGATCGGATCAAAATCTACGTCTACTTTCACGTGTATTATTTCTTTCCGGCAGCTATAGCCACCCTGTACTATATCTTGCGTCGTCTAAAATTTTTGTAGTATTTCAGGCACTGTTCACAGGAAAATTAGCTACTGTAGTGTGTAGATGTAACAATCTACAAATTTAAGTGCTAATTTTTCCCGTCGTTCGAGAGTGGAATGGTAGAGAGACAGCTTGAAGGTGGTTCATTGAACACTCTGCCAGGCACTATATTCTGAATAGCAGAGTAATCATGTAGATGTAGATGTAGATCTCGGTACACTGGACTGTTGTGCAAGTATGGAATGTGAATTGTTTACTGACATACAAGATAAAATTGTAGATAGACTGTGCGTACAATTAGGCGTTGTATCTATTTTTTCCCTCGCCCTTCACCGGATAGCCCCCTGATCTATTAGTTTCGAATGGAGTGGAAGGTGTTCACTGCTGGCCATTGAAATTACAAAGAAATGGAGGATAGCGAATGACGAAATTTTACATGTTGTGCATGTATACTGTGACGGAAAGAATGGATGACTAAATCTGTAGGTCGATGTAAGAGGGCTGCGAAGTTTAGTACACCTTCCATGGTCTACGTCAGAACAATGGCTCTAACACATCTGGGTGAGGTGTCGAACTGATCACGGATGACAGATACGTCGTCATTTCATGCCGTTTCAGCGCTACGACAAAGTTCATCACTCTTAGCGCCGACAAATGGTGGCGCGAAAGGCTCTCGGGAATACATGAGTAGAGGCTTTCATTGGAGATCTGAAGGATACGTCGGCAACAGCAAGAATCGAACACGTTCTCTGTCGAAATAATTCAGGACAACAGGGATGACATACTAGGATGTGATGAAAAGCAATGGTCTAAATAATATCTGCGAAAACGCTTAAAGGTTTTTAAGTAAAACAGACGTCATTAAATTTCAACATCGTTATTCTTCATGTCTACATATTTGTAGCCGCCTGCCGCTAGATGGCTACGCTCTGTAGTGTGTAACATGGCAATGTGTAACTTAACTATATCGGTGGGTGAGAAAGAGCGTGCTGTAATCGACTTTCCAATTCAAGTTCTTCCTCACACGGAACACCCTCTCCTTCAGCATGACAATGCCAGACCATTCAACAGCGCTGCGACATCCTTAACAGACCAACATCTTGGGTTCCCTGTCATCGATCATCCTCCGTAGAGTTCCAACTTGCCCTCAACCAGTTTTCAGTTATTTCCAAAACTTAAAGAACACCTTCGACGACTTCTCTTTGATAGTGATGAAGCGATGCAAGAAGAAATGTGGTTGTGGCTTCGCCAACAAAGTCGAACCTTCTACAGAACGGTCTCAACAAACTGGTGTCTCGTTGAAAGAAATACGTTCATTTCCAGGGTGATTATGTTGATTAATAAATGTGTAGGCATGAAGAATTAAGTTTTAAAATGTTATTTACGTTTATTTTATTTAAAAAGCTTTAAGAGCTATCACATAAAAGATTCGAAGGCGTTGCTTTTCCGTACCTCCTCATTTAACTGGCGTAATCTTAAAAGATAACGTAGGTAATAACGATTGGAATGTTAAACTATAACAGCAGTGTATTCGGACAAAGCAGATACAGTCACGAAGACTTCCTAATAAGGCACAGACGTAATCTTTAATACGTCAGAAATGCAACTCCTTTTATCCAGACTACCGTCTAAGCGGGTCAGAGGCGATCATTGATCTTATTGTTTACCCAGTGGCTCTAAATAAAAGCACGTTAGAGGCTGGATCCGTTTGACTCGGTTGGGGACGTTTTCAATGATGTTTGTCCTTCTCAAGAGCCGAAATCGGGGAAGGTATGCATGTTAGACACTTGGGTCCGGAACGAAGTCGATGTTCTGAATGGTCCTGAATGTGTTCCGTTGCTTTCGTGTCGGGGCTCTGGGCAGGTCAGTCCATTCAGGAACGTTATCGTTCACAATGATTGTCTCACATATGATGCTTCAAGACAGCATTGCCATGCTGATACAGTCGTCGTCTCCAAATTATGCCTCTACTGCACACTGTACACATTGCTGTAAAGTCTGTACATATCCCTCCCGATGTAAAGTTTTCTTAAGCGCAGTTAAAGAGGCCAGGTCCTAACCACGAAAAGTACTCTTATACCAGACCACCATCTCCTCCATACTTCACTGTAGGCACTAGACACGAGTGGGCGCTGACATGATCGCAGTTAAGGGGGGTAGGACGTCAAACGGGCCGACTTGGAGCAGGAGAGGCACCACAGGACATTTTAATTTCGATTGTCTATACTTTTACAAATAAATTCATAAAACTTGGAGCAGGAGAGACACCACAGGAGACTTTAATTTCCAGTGCCTATACTTTAACAAATAAATTCATAAGACTTTGTCAGCATGACCAGGAAGGATTCAGGTTTCACACTCATAACAGCGGAAGTTGAAAAACATAACAAAATAAATTTTTTTAAGTGTGAAATTTCACCATTTTTTCGCTTACTATTGGCTGCATTTGTTGCTATAGGTACACTTTTCTTTATAAGTAAGAGAGACTGTTCGATGAATTTTACACAGCATACAAACCATACTTACAGGTGCCTGAAACTCTGGAATCTATTTAATTTATGAAAAAATGAATGAGCTCTTACGTTTTAAGCTTTATGTTTAGAAAAAAAATTGTAGTTAATTATCTCAGTTTTTACCATAGTTTTTAATAGATTTGGAAAATTCTAGAGTTTCATACACCTGCAAGTATGGTTTGTATGCTGCGCAAAATTCATCAAAGATTCTCTCTTACTTGTGAAGAAAATGTATCTATAGTAACAAATGCAGCCAATAGTAAGTGAAAAAATGATGAAATTTCACATATAAAAAAAAATTATTTTGCTATGTTTTTGAACTTCCACTGCTATGAATGTGAATCCTGAATCCTTGCTGGTCATGCTGAAAAAGTTTTATGAATTTAATTGTTAAAGTATAGGCAGTGGAAATTAAAATCTCCTGTGGCGCCTCTCCTGCTCCAAGTCGGCCCGTTTGACGTCCTACCCCCCTTAACGTTCTCCAGCCTTTCGCCCAACCCAAACCCATCCATCTGATTGCCACTAGATATAGCGTGATTCATCAGCCAAATCACTCATTTGCTACCATCCAGTGTCCAGCTCAAGCGTCGCTTGCCACTGAGTACAGAAATGTGTGGCTTATGAGGAGGTGCTCCGCCGATGTACCCCATTTCTTTTTAACTCCATATGTACCTTAATAATGCTAGCTACACTTCACATACTACTTTGGAACTCACGATTGATTCCTTTCATTGACTTCATGCGATTTTTACCATCACTCTCCGCTTTCCTCGACGGCCCATGTCCTTTCGTACGTGAGGTTTGACGACTTGGGCAGCTTTAGTGGTGTCGAAATGTCTCCTTTGGAATTGTTACTAAGGTAATATCCAGTGACTAGTCGTCGACGTATTCTGCCGACAACACAATAGTCCCCGAGTCATTTTACACTGGCGGATCACTCTCTAATGGTAAATTACGCGTGACATAGAGGTGTCGGAGTACTTTTGACCAGATAGTGTATATGTCAACTTGGATTAACAGGTAATTACTAGCTGACATCCTAATACTGCAATGAGTGTGTTACAGTAGGACCATTTCGTGCAGGCTACGAAGTTAGTAACGCCAGCCGTTGAACACAGTGGAGCAGTGATTACATCTTCATCTACATTTATACTCCGCAAGCCACCCAACGGTGTGTGGCGGAGGGCACTTTACGTGCCACTGTCATTACCTCCCTTTCCTGTTCTAGTTGCCGGCCGGAGTGGCCGTGCGGTTCTAGGCGCTACAGTCTGGAACCGAGCGACCGCTAAGGTCGCAGGTTCGAATCCTGCCTCGGGCATTGATGTGTGTGATGTCCTTAGGTTAGTTAGGTTTAATTAGTTCTATGTTCTAGGCGACTGATGACCTCAAAAGTTAAGTCGCATAGTGCTCAAAGCCTGTTCCAGTTGCGTATGGTTCACGGGAAGAACGACTGCCGGAAAGCCTCCGTGCATGCTCAAATCTCTCTAATTTTACATTCGTGATATCCTCGGGAGGTATATGTAGGGGAAAGCAATATATTCGATACCTCATCCAGAAACGCACCCTCTCGAAACCCGGACAGCAAGCTACACGGCGATGCAGAGCGTCTCTCTTACAGTGTCTGCCACTTCAGTTTGCTAAACATCTCCATAACGCTATCACGCCTACCAAATAACCCTGTGACGAAACGCGCCGCTCTTCTTTGGATCTTCTCTATCTCCTCTGTCAACCCGACCTCGTGCGGATCCCACACTGACGAGCAATACTCAAGTATAGGTCGAACGAGTGTTTTGTAAGCCACCTCCTTTGTTGATGGATTAGTGGATGGCGGTTCCAATTCTCGTGTCCAGGTGCAGGTTTGCCGTAGTTTCCCTGAATCGCTTAAAGCAAATGTCCAGGTGGGCGCCCTCAGAAGATCACGGTTGATTTCTTTCTACAGTCCCTGCATGTTTTCCTCCTGTAATGATCTAGTCATCTACGGGACGATTTACTCCAATTTTTCTTGCCTCTTACCGCCCTCCGGAAGACGCTGATTCTTCAAGAATGCTTGATATGCAGTGTTGCAGTCATTGGGGGCTGTGACGAGCAAGGAATCCGAAGCACTCCGTGATCACTTCTACACCATTGCATCGTTACCGGCTGCAAATAAGCAAGCAAATAGTATACGTGAATAAAAATCTGGTTATTCGTGTTTCACGTTCAAATCTCCGTATACAACTTTACGCTTATACACTGCTGGCCACCGTAAATGCAACACCAAGAAAGACAAGAGGTAGCACAACAAAATTTATTTTGTAGATAACATGCTGACCAAGTATCAAATGATTACGTTTACAGACGTCTGTGTCATGTGGTTCCTGCCAGAATCAGTAGCCAGAGTAGCCGCCATTGTTGGAGATCACCGCTGCCACACGTCTCGGCATTGAGTCAAAGAGACGTTGGATGTGTTCCTGGGGTACAGCAGCCCAAGCAGCTTCCACACGTTGCCAAAGATCATCTGGTGTGGCAGCCGGGAATGTAATCTGGGTCCCGCGGGACTGATACGGTCGCAGGTTCGAATCCTGCCTCGGGCATGGGTGTGTGTGATGTCCTTAGGTTAGTTAGGTTTAAGTAGTTCTAAGTTCTAGGGGACTTATGACCTAAGATGTTGAGTCCCATAGTGCTCAGAGCCATTTGAACTATGTTTTTTTTTTTTTTTTTTTTTTTTTTTGTAATCTGGGTCACTCGTTGAGCAACCATGGACCACATGTCTTCTATCGGCGAAAGATCCGGAGAGCGGCCAGGGAAGCAATTCAATCTGGTTATTGACGAAGAACCTTTGGACAATGCGTGCCACGTGTGGTCGCGCATTATCCTGTTGAAATATGGCTGTGGATGAGCCCTGAAGGTAAGGAAGGACAACTGGCTCCAGCACCTCGGATATGTAGCGCCGGCTATTTAAAGTACCGGCAATGCGTACTAGAGGCGTGCGAGAGTAATATCCAATACCGCCCCATACCATAATACCCGGTGCAAGACCAGTGTGGCGGTGCATAATGCAGCTGTCCAGCATCCTCTCTCCACGGTGTCTCCACATTCGAATCCGACCATCGTGGTGCTGCAGACAGAAGCGTGCCTCGTCAGTAAAGACAACGTCATTCCATTCTGCCGTCCACATCCGTCTGTCATCACACCATTGGCGACGGAGACGTCTGTGGTTCTGCGTCAATGGTAGACGAAGCAATGGACGTCTTGCCGACAGACCACTCTGCTGTAAACGGCGTCGAATGGTACGCGCAGACACTGGATGATGCGTTACAGACGCAATGTGCTGTGCTGTGGTTCGGGATGTCACTGAGCGATCCGTCACTGCCATGCGCACAATTTGCCTATCAGCACGTGCAGTGGTGCACCGAGGTGAATGCGATCGACCACGTCGGTCCGTCGTACCCTCCTGCATCCAACGGTTACATATCCGCATTACAGTTGTTTGGTTTCGTCCAACACGACTAGCGATTTCTCTGTATGATAATCCACAATCTCGGTAAGCCACTATCCTTCCTCTGTCGAACTCGGATACTTGATCAAAAGATGTTCGCTGTTGTCTACGAGGCATAACTGATCGTCTTGTGAAACAACCACAAGGTAAACACACGTGCCGAACGTACAATCGTCGAAATCGCCAAGCCTTGAATGGCGCTATGAGGTGGCGCCACAGGCGCGCGTGATGTGCGTCTGTGCTGAAATTCTAATCAGTTGCATATCTCATCGCTGCAAACTCATGGTGTAGATTTCACTTGATTCGGATGCTTCCTTCAGGGTGTTGCATTTACGGTGGCCACCAGTGTACAAAAGTTTTCACTGTATGCAATTAACATTGCGCACACAAATTGAAGCTGGATCCGTACATATCTTACGCCTTAAATGCCCACAGTCTGTAAGGCTTGAATCAGACCTGTTTTCACATTGTATAATAGCGACCTTCTAGAAAAATGCTAAAGACCCACATACAAACTCTTGAACTGACATACTAATCTCTGAAATGAAGGACGATCAAGAAATGTTCTTAATAGGATCATTCTATAAGTAAGGAACGTTTGTTTCTCCATGGATTTTTATTCAAGATAATGAAAGAAAATTTATTTTACAACATACTTTGATATATTATTTATTTTTTTACGTAGCCGCCGTTCAAATGTAAGTATTTGTTGTACAACTCGTTAGGCTTCCCTAAACTTTGCGCATAGTCAGCTGCCGCAAAGTTCCTGAATCAGCCACTAATGTCTGCTTTCAATTCGTTGTCGATAGTCATTTTCGCTCAAAAAATTCTTCTGTTTGGAAAAGAAAATGGTAATCACTCGGGGCCACGTGGGAGAAATTGGGTATTAGCATTAATCCTCACTGTTTATTGGACAGAAATCACATGTTTATTTGAATAGAATGGTATAAGATAACTTACTGAAAGTAGTGGACTTCGACAGCAACAGCTTCCTCTCACTTTCCGGCTAACAAGTGGATTCTGCGAAGAAAAAAATGCAGTTTCCTTTGAGGTGATCCACTCAAGGAGCCAGTTTTCGAGATTTGTAAAAGATACAAATTATTGTTCAGAAAGGCCATGGTGCATGGATCGGAACCAATGGTAACCGGAACGAGCGATATGTGGTGGATACGGCGCGTGGGATAGCACATTCAATCGATGTCCGTTCAAGGTGCCCTTCCTTAGATTTGCCTGACGTTGTTTCGCGTTGTCATGAACCACTGTTACTTCGTCATACCCTCGCGCATATGACGGGTCTGTAAGTGCGTGATTCAAACTGAGTACTTGTGCTTTTTAGCGTTCAGCATTCACCGTCTGACCCAGTTGCAGCAGTTCATGGTACACCACACCCATCAGAACGCATTCTGTCATTCACCTCAGAAACGTTGTCTTTGAATCGTCGAAACGAATCTCTGCACTTTGTTTCCGAGGGACCATGTTCTCCAGACGCTTGCAATAGCAAACGATAACTTTCCACAGCAGTTTTCTTGAGATGAAAGCGGAAGAGCTACACTTCCCGCAAATGGTGTTTTGTGGGTACAAAGCCCGACGTGTTGAAGGCACTAAACAGGTGTGTTCGTTACGCTCCACTCAAAAGTCACTCACAGATCTGGAAGCCTTATGTTTCAAATGCTAAATACGTCGCTGTCCGCTGTGCTGCACTAATACAACTACTGCCTTTTCTTCGTCAACAGCGACATTTGTTTCAAGTTCCCAGTAATACGAGGATATTCAAACACTTCACACTTCAACAACCCAAGCAAATCCATCGTCAACGCGGTAGAATGCGAGCGAGTGTTACCTTGAAGAGGCACATTGCATCTCAACTACACTCCACGCCGTTTGTTTTGAACGGCACGTCGTAATGCAGTAGTCGTTGAAGCGTCAAACAATAGGCCGCTAGATGTATTATCTCACTTCTGGGAATACAGCTGATCAATAGGGCGCCCTTTTCGTCCCAAAAAATTAGGGCCATAACCATTTGGTGCCCAGAATTTGTTGCCTTTAATGGTTGTGTTGTGTATCGTGAATGATGCCATTTCATTGAGTGGCGCTTTGTATCTCGATTTTTATGTGAAACCAAGGTGTCCCCACAGTGTGCGTCACATTCCAGAGTAAGAATAAATATTTGTTAATTTAAAGTATGAACTAAATGCCAACCCCATCAGATGATACTCGACATACATACGTGTACCTTCGTATAAATATTTATTGTCTATAAATATACAAAACTGTAATTTTATATTTATTTTTCAAATGAATATAAGAGCATTGATTAATCTTACTACTGGAAGAGGTCAACGAAGTAGTCAAAACAAATTCAATAAGTAATGCAGTTGTATTGTGTATGCACTGGCTTATTGTAATTCTTTAAATGAACAGCTAGGTCCATCTGAAGATGAGGCTAGAAGCCTCGAAATCGATCACATTAAAATAAAACTGAAGATCACTTAACTGCAGTCTTGCTCTCAATTTATCAAACAAGTGCATCTCTGTCGACGATTAAAAGTTAAAATACGTAAATCCTATTACACTAAATCTGCGAATTTCAAATTGTAGCTGTAATGTCTGTTTCAGTGATTTTTTGGAAAACACAAGTATCTGTTATCTAATGATGCAAGCCAAAAAGCAGTTCCCCAGATAAGTAACATTCGTAATCATATTTTGCTTTTTATTCTTAAACAAATCATAGAAAATAATACATACCCTCACAACACGGACGACGAAAACTTTCCAACTCCAGTATACGAGATGGCTGCTTCCGGTTGAGTGTCATAGTAACAGTTTCACGCAGTCACTCCGCAGAGATGGGAAGTGATAGTAAGTAAGCAAGACATTCTAGAATATGAGGCACGAGACAGTTTTTAAGTTAGGGGCTAGTATAGAGCATCGATAAAATTCACTTTCTCCAAGATAAAAATTAATATGTTTTAACCATTATATGACAAGAATACGCAATTCCCTTTTTCCTCCAGAAATCGTTCAATAGAAACGTTAATATAGCGATAAATGATTTCAAGCCGAATGTTTAACATAAATATTCATGCCGAATTTGACAGCACAACTACTAAATGCTTCGAAGTATTTATTTCCCTCCAAGATAAGGAGCTGTTCTGAAGGTCTTGGTACGACACAGAGTATTAGTTTATATGATTCCACGTACCACGGGTAATTTTTATAATATCTCGCTATGATATGGATCGAGACGGTTACTTTTATGTTTACATCCTTCTCAGAAATTTATCTATGAAGCAAAAGTATGTTCACACAACAATTATTTGAATCAGTTCTTAATACTACCGCTTTCTTTGTTGACAAGGCAAGGGGTCGAATATTTTTACAGCTGCATTCTTAGATGCGTTTTTGCAAGAGGAAGATTAAGTTGTAAATGGTGGAGTCCGTAGGTCGCAGTGTTAAATTATGAACGCCGTTATTATTTTCAAAATGTTAATAGTTACTTAACAACAAACTGCAAAAGAGAGTAAATGTAATGTGAGACGGTTGACAGCATGCTTAGCTTTTAAAAGCTGCCAACGTGAGGTCCGAAGCTGGACATCAGATATTCTCTTAGCTGCTCGATACTGTGCAACGAATAGTTTGTCTACGTATTTATTATTGTATATCTTGGCTCTCGACTGTTATGCTATCCGCAGTTACAAAGAAATATACAAAGATTTTAAGCTGCATGCATCTAAAGAGTATCTCAGTTGGATTTCAAAGTTGACAGTAGTTAGTGTGTGATTTAGGACTAAAACGAAGGAGCTATTTCAGTAAAATTATAGCTTAGGTAAAATATATAACGCACTGAATAAACAATAATTCCTCTCAGAACAACTATTGCAAGTTGTGGATAGTCCAGTATTCACCTTGAGGGATTAATTAGTTACAGCCTACGCACGGCTTATGTCTTGCTAGAGAGAACCGGCTCTGTGTTGCCCTCGGAGTATAACCTGTATCTTAGAAGGGTCTGGAACAGACGGCACGTCAACACAGGGAGTGCCGGGAAACCCGATTCGTACCCAGAAACAGCACCTACAGTAGCAGCGACCGAGGCCCACTCGTGTCCGCTGTGACTTCCACAGTCGTGGGAACACGTAAGTCGGATTTTCCCAGCCAGAACAGCAGCTACGGATATCGCGTTCGTGCCGTACATTGTCAGTGCTGCATATGAGCACACAGGGCACTAAATTAGTCACTGCCGCGAGATAGTACGCTAATACCGTCTTACGTCGCCGCTAGCCTAGTTATCCGAGCCACGAAAGAGAGTCCATCAGACTCTTCAGATATGCGCATCCAATAGAAGCTACTCATTGATGAACGGATTCCACAGAGCCACCAAAGTATAGGAATGTGATGTGGGAAGTTTCAGCAGCTGTTCCACATAGTCCCACACATTTCTCCAGGTGATTTAGCCGGCAACTCAAGATGAAATAGATTGCCTGTGGATTAGTCAAACCAGCAATGTATGCACAAACCCAATCAACGCTGCTATCGATGCTTTGGAAGACGCTGTTGTCCGTATCATACTCAACAGGAGGATCTGAGAGAAGTTCGGGCATAATGGTCAGTGTGGGCATAACGGCCATTTGAATTTGTGATCTCGCACAGTGATGAAACCGCACAACAATCGCGTAAAGGAGCCACTCGAAACTCCTCCGTTAAGCGTAGTCATTCGAAGCGTTGTTGCGTTGTCTCGCACTCACGTTTTGCATGGTTTTCGGACCTAATGTAAGTCAAAATCTCATTCCATGTAATTACTACAATTTTACACAACAAGTTAGTTTTTCCTAACATAACATCGTTGAAAGAGTGGTTACTTTGCAACAAATTCCCATGCCGACAATACTTAATCGGAGACAACAGCCGGTAAAAAAATTTTGTGCAGTAGCGTCTAGGCGGACACAATAGATAGCCAGTGACCAATATACCAGCGCTGAACTAATTCTTTTTTCCCCTCCAGTATTTATTGTCATTTATGTGAACAAATATTGAACGTAATTGTAGTAAACGATGAACCATAATAAATAACAATAATATTAATAATAAACAAATTAATTATCTAGTGATAATAAATAGTAATAATCATTAAATACCGGTAGTAAAAATAATTACTTTTCCATATGTATAAGGTGTACACATACTTAACTGCAAGATGAGAGTCAATCGCGGTATTCAAGTGACTCGTGGAGACCAATATAGGCAGTGACAGGCGGCGTACCTTTTGAATCTGTTTCGACCAGCTATCGAATTTCAACACATGTCGCCAAGGTTGTATTGCCTCCGCTGCAGAAGTTTTACTGGGAAGCTCTCATACATCCTCTACACAGAATCAATTGCACCTCACAAATCATTTATCTTTCTCAGTTCATAGAAGATGGCTTTGAGCAAAGAAAGATAACAGGTGAAGCTTTTGTTGACCTTTCGGAGGCTTTTGACACCGTAAACCACAGAGTTACTGCACGGAATCTACAACCTGACTAACGACTACGCGATGACGAGGACAATTGCAACACAAAACTTCCGGGTGATCAAAAAGTCAGTATAAATTTGAAAACTTAATAAACCACGCAATAATGTAGATAGAGAGGTAAAAATTGACACACATGCTTGGAATGACATGGGGTTTTATTAGAACAAAAGAAAAACAACATTCACAAAATGTCCGACAGATGGCGCTGGACAGCTACCGTGAGGGGTGAGAGGTACGCCGATATGTTACAGAATCGCATCATCCCTAGCCTGGCTGATGAACACCTGCTGGAACGTACGATGTTTATGCAGGATAGCGCTCCACCCCATATTGCTAGACGCGTGAAAGGTCTCTTGCGCTGGTCTAGCGGTTCTAGGCGCGCAGTCCGGAACCGCGCGATTGTTACGGTCGCAGGTTCGAATCCTGCCTCGGGCATGGATGTGTGTGATGTCGTTAGGTTAGTTAGGTTTAAGTAGTTCTAAGTTCTAAGGGACTGATGACCACTGATGTGAAGTCCCATAGTGCTCAGAGCCATTTTTTTGATCTCTTGCGCGCGTCGTTTGGTGATGATCGTGTGCTCAGCCGACACTTTCGTCATGCTTGGCCTCCCAGGTCCCCAGACCTCAGTCCGTGCAATTATTGGCTTTGGGGTTACCTGAAGTAGCAAGTGTATCGTGATCGACCGACATCTCTGGGGATGCTGAAAGACAACATCCGACGACAGTGCCTCACCATAACTCCAGACACGCCTTACAGTGCTGTTCACAACATTATTCATCGACTACAGCTATTGTTGAGGAATGATGGTGGACATATTGAACATTTCCTGTAAAGAACATCATCTTTGCTTTGTCTTACTTTGATACGCTAATTATTGCTATTCTGATCAGATGAAGCGCCATCTGCCGGACGTTTTTTGAATTTTATTTTTTATTTTATTTTTTTTTGTTCTAATAATACCCCATGTCATTCCAAGCATGTGTGTCAATTTGTACCTCTCTATTTACATTATTCCGTGATTTATTCAGTTTGCAAATTTATACTGACTTTTTGATCACCCGGTACATGAGAAGAGCTATCTAAAAACATTAATGTATGCTGATGGCCAGACTATAAAAGCGACTTCAGAGGAATAATTACAAGGAAATGTTATTAATTAAACCAAATTGGCCAAAATAAAAACACACACATATAGGGTAACTGAAAGTAATACGCAGTGAGACGAACAGAAAAGACACTTTTATTCCAAGACAATAATTACAATGACGACGTCGCAGTCCATGATGATCTCCTGGACATTAGAAAAAGTGGGACATGAGTCTTAATGGGGTGTGAGATCACAACGGACGGCTATTCATGCTCTGCAACGTGCTCCCGTACTGATTACAAGGTTGGTAAGGAGTTCTTCTCGTAGAGCGTTCCATTCTCCGCCGGTATGGTTGACAATGCTGGGTGGTCGTTGTGGACGTACTGCAATACGTCCGCCACCCGATCCCTCCACCCCCCACCCCACTAACGCACCCCACGCGTGCTCGATTGGATGTAAGTCGGGCTAACGGACAGTGCTGTCCATTCGGCGAATATCTTATCGTTCGAAGAGCTCCTCCGCCTGCGGTTTTCGATGCAATAGGGCATTGTCATGGTTCAAGTGGCTCTGAGTACTATGGGACTTAACAGCTATGGTCATCAGTCCCCTAGAACTTAGAACTACTTAAACCTAACTAACCTAAGGACATCACACAACACCCAGTCATCACGAGGCAGAGAAAATCCCTGACCCCGCCGGGAATCGAACCCGGGCGCGGGAAGCGAGAACGCTACCGCACGACCACGAGCTGCGAACGCATTGTCATCCATAAAAACAAAGTCAGGGCTGAATGAGCCCTTGAAAAGACGCACATGCTGAAGGAGTACAGTATACCAACGACGCTGACTGGTAAGTTTGTTCAGAGATGTGCTGTTATGCCAAGAGCATTTGGACTGGAGCAGCGAGGAATGGGGTCGCATGCTCGTCGGACGGACAGATTCAGTTTGCGTAGTGATTCTAGATATACCCTCATATGACGAGAATACAATACAAACAGGAACATTGTCCAGTGATCGTCGTGGTGGCTCAGGTGTTGCGGTGTGGGGAGGTACAATGTAGTATGAGCGAACTAACCTCCAAATATTTGAACACAGTATGCTCACCGGTCAATGCTCTTCAGTGTAATTATTGAGTTTGATTGAAAATGAAATTTCTGTTCGTCTCATTGCGTATTTCTTTCAGTTACCAACTGTAATATACTGTAGTAGTTCTTTCTGTGTACGGTCCAAGTTTCACTAAGCTAATGCGAAAGTTACTCTTGTCCTTAAGTTTTGCACACCAGTGTATTTGAAGTAATAGAGTTCCATCTTACGTTGTTCTTATAGACATGTGCCTCTGTAAACATGTACGTTCATGTGTGGTACCAGAATCTGGCATTTACCAGGGCAAATAAAAAAATACAGACACATTTAAAACGAAATTTTTATTTTGGAAACAATAAAGTAAGTAAAATGCTAAAACGGATTTCCACACATTTCTGCAAATTACCAATAAAAACGAAAACTTGAATATCTCAGAATTTCAAGCGGATCGCATAGCCATATGTAAGGAGAATATCATGGAAATTTTGAATGTTAAAGTAATCAGAACCGGAGAATTTGTGAATTTGGTTCAGGTTATTATCTCTATAAGATTAAAATACGATATCTCCCATAAAGAAACAAAAACAATTAAACACAGATCCACTACAGCTAATATTACAATAGAATATATAGAAATTTAGAGCAGAAATTGAGACAACAAGAAAAGTTTATTGGCATGAACTTCTCGTACGAACTACGGAAGCAGCACAGAAGACTTTAGGACTGGCCCAGAATAAAAAATGGAGAGTGTGAAGAAGTTCTAGAGCAAAGAACTCAAAAATGGAGATGTTACAAGAAAGAACAACACCCAGAAGAATTTGGTAAGCAAAGAAAACAAGCATTAAAAATAGCCCGTAAAATCTAAAGAACCTCGAAAACTCTCAGCTTATGGAAATACAAGAAAATGTTTCCAAAAGTAATATTTACCAAGCTTTTTACTTATGATTGAAGTTTCTACGGCTACCAGCGCCTCTCGCACCCCAATCTCCATCGTCCACGGTCATTCCATTCCCCTTCATTAAGACCTCTCCCCGCCATTGATTGGTTGACGTCGTATTTCCCGCATCTCGCAGGTCTATCGCGCTTTCTTCTTTGATGTGGAGCCCATTGCCACACCCGTTTTGGCCATCTTGTGTCTGGCATACGCAGTAAGTGACCATGCCTGAGTAGGCGCTTCCTCTCTACGTAGTCTAGGATTGTGCTTTCGACATGCATAACCTCTCTGATCCTATCATTTCTAATATGATCAAGCCTGGAATATCCACAACTCCGTCTCCAGAAATCCATCTCGACAGCCAGCAGGCGATCTTTCTGCCTCTGAGTTAGTTCCCACAACTCTGGGCCATATGTTCAATAATTGTATGGTAGATGGTCTGTTTTGTTCTGCGCGTTACGTTTTTGTTCCAGAGAATACCGTTTAGTTGTGTTACAGCTCGCTTGCCCTGGCCAATTTTATTGTTTATATCATCCTTACTTCTACCATTGGACGACAGCGTCACTCCCAGGTACTTAAAATTATGACACCCTTCAACAGTATCAGCATCAATTTGTAAGTACTCAACAGCATTTTCTCCCACTTTCAGATATTCTATTTTAGATACGTTTATGACAAGACCCCTTTTTATATTCTTCTTTAATTTGCAGTGCATCTACAGCTACTAACACTTGGTCGTCAGCAAAAAATAAAGTGAACAAGATCTCATCGCCTATGGGGGCACCCATTCCTCCGCATTTTCTTTTCCAGGATTTTAGTGCTTCCTCTATTTTGATCTTAAAGAGTGTACGGGCGAGTGTGCTTCCCTGGCTTAGTCCCTTCGTCACCTCAAACTCTTGAGATAGTTCATTTCTCACTTTTACCATTGCCGTACAACCTTGATAGAGGATGGCTCTAAGCACTATGGGACTTAACATCGGAGGTCATTGGTCCCCTGCACTTACAACTACTTAAACCTAACTAACCTAAGGACATCGCACGCAGCAATGCCCGAGGCAGGATTCCAACCTGCGATCGTAGCAGCAGCGCGGTTCCGGACTGAAGCACCTAGAACCGCTCGATGACAGCGGCCGGCCGGGGCACACATTTTCAACTGTACCTGTTGATGTATATCAACGCCTGTCGACAGCTTAGGATCTTGATTTAATTATCATTTCATCCCAGTAAGGCGTCGTAAGGCCATCGCACTGACCGGAGATCATGTTAAAAAATTCGATTTTTCAACCACAAGAAAAAAAAAATTGTTAAAATGGCTCTGAGCACTATGGGACTTAACATCTATGGTCATCAGTCCCCTAGAACTTAGAACTACTTAAACCTAACTAACCTAAGGACGTCACACAACACCCAGTCATCACGAGGCAGAGAAAATCCCTGACCCCGCCGGGAATCGAATCCGCGAACCCGGGCGCGGGAAGCGAGAACACTACCGCACGACCACGAGCTGCGGACAAGTCAACCACAAGAGTGGGGATATAGCGTCCCCATCGACATAATAATAAGAGAAGATAGCTGCACAACAGCAACGGTTCCACGTATTAAAAATTATTAACAGCCGACCAGTTGCAATGGATAAAGAATTGAAACTTCCTGGCAGATTAAAACTGTGTGCCCGACCGAGACTCGAACTAGTTCGAGTCTCGGTCGGACACACAGTTTTAATCTGCCAGGAAGTTTCATATCAGCGCACACTCCGCTGCAGAGTGAAAATCTCACTCGGGATAAAGAATTCTTTACCTAGGTTTCAACAAATTTAAATTTGTCTTCTTCAGAAGGTGGCAATTTTACATTAGTATGGACTGATGTATCATCGCTGTTTTTACAAATGTCGGCATAAGTCCATTTGTCAAAATTAAAATATAGCCCTACAAATAGGGTTTGTCAAATAAATATAAATTAGTACATGGATGTTGCAGAGCTCAGAACCGACTCGGTTGTGAGCTCTGCAACATCCATGTACTAATGCAGTGGTTAACGGAGGTAAGAAGAAATACTCTCGCGCGTGTGTGGGCCGCAACTGTAAGTAACACCTAAAGATTTTTTGCTTGAAAGTGAACTGACTAGCGGAGGAAACTGATATGAAAAGTTTAGTCCATTTTTCAACTTATACACTCAAGTTTTAAGATTCATTGAGTCTAACGTTCATTAACGTAAAAAATAATTTCCACTCAAGTTTAATATTGTTAAAAAAAAAGAGAACTTCACAAAAGCGTTTCATTGTAAATCAAAATTAAAATGAAGTATCGTTTTGATCAAGGCCCACCACGTAAGTCGGCAACAACCAACGTTACAAATAAATAATATATCAAATTACGACGGCCGACGGACGCGAGAGGTAGTAGTATGGTGTATTGGAATTCTGAATAAAACTAACCTTCTTTCAGGAAAAACAATGTTTTGCGTTACTTATTGAACACCCCTCGTATCTCCGGTAGTTAGCATCTACTACTCGATGGTTATTAGAATGGCCATAAGTTTCCAGGCTGAGAGAAAGGAAAATGATCGTCACGACACAGGTATGAAAGTAAGGATGTCTCCCGTTAACGGAAGGGAAGGTTTATCAGTGCGTGGAGTGGTTGCCGTCGACCTAGCAGGCAGCGCAGCAGTTGCACTCTCTGTGCAGAATATGAGGCGGCGCACGCACCATTAGGAAGGGCAGCTCTCTCCTGTCCTGGTGACGCGGTCACGCCTCATCACTGCAGCCAACGGTTCGAGACCACACGCCGGCACGTCATGCTTAAGCGATACGAGCGCTTCCACGCAGCTGCTGCTTCTGCTGCGTGGAATGCCTGTATCTCAGTCCATCGTCCCAGAACGACATTACCACCTGCTATGATTGGATCAATATGGTAGGTAACTAACTATTTAATAGCACTAATCACAGTGTAATCTCGATACCGATGGCATGGGGAGACGTACCCAGCCTAGAAATAACTGGGGCATTAAAGGCTTTTGATAGATTTAAAAGATTCCTCTTACGTGACACTGTAATTAAACGAAGACGTCCTCTCTATCTTCTAGGTGTCATAAGAACCTTGCGTCCCCGTACACAAATAATATAGAGAACGGAGTACTCCCTGATGAAATTTATATGAACCAAGAAAATCATGTCGTGTCAACACCACGTTCTTGTAAAGTACACCAACGTAGAATTAGTGCAAAAACCAAATATATTGCTCCATGATCATGAGGATAGACAGGACAAACAGATATTGCAGTAATTTCTGGTAATTAGGTCAGAAGGTGAAGGACATTAAGTCACATACTAGTCTTCATTGAGAATTACACTAGTCTAACAACTGATTTGAGTAACTGGTGGCACTCATCGCCCAGTTACTGAACATTTCTGTACCATGTATGAAGTATTACAGAATAATGTTCATTAATTATCTGTTTATAGAGAACATTGGCACTCATTGGCCAGTTACAAACCATCAGAAGTCATCATTCAAAACAGGAGCTAATGAATGGCATAGTATTAACATAATTCACTTAGTTATAGTAATCATTGGCACTCATTGCCCAGTTACAAAACATATAGCAAGTATTGAATAGTACAAAATATTTTTCATCATTCAAGTGACATACGACATATTTAAAATAATTATTGGCATTCATTGACCAGTTACAAACCATCAGAAGTCATCATTCAAAACAGGAGCTAATGAATGGCATAGTATTAACATAATTCACTTAGTTATAGTAATCATTGGCACTCACTGGCCAGTTACCAAGTATTCTTTTATTTTTATAAAACCTTATTCAGTATTATTCAGAAGTTATCATTCAAAATGAGAGTCAATTATTGGCATAGCATTTATAGAGTATAACAAAATATTATTTACAGAAATTATGGGCATAGTATTTATGCATTATTACAAAGCATCATTCAGTATTACTCAGAACTGATCACTCCAGTGTCATAGGACATATTGAAAATGTAACATACTGTAACTATTATTCAAGGTCTGTGGTTAGAAAACATTACTCAGTATTACTCAGAACTGATCATCCAAGTGACATAGGACATATTGAAAATGTAACATACTGTAACTATTATTCAAGGTCTGTGACTAGAAAACATCATTCAGTATTACTCAGAATTCATCATTCAAATGACATATTACTCAGAACTGATCATTCCAGTGACATAGGACATATTGAAAATGTAACATACTGTAACTATTATTCAAGGTCTGTGAGTAGAAAACATTATTCAGTATTACGCAGAATTCATCATTCAAATGACATATTACTCAGAACTGATCATTCCAGTGACATAGGTTATATTGAAAATGTAACATACTGTAACTATTATTCAAGGTCTGTGACTAGAAAACATTATTCACTATTACTCAGAACTCTCTCCTTTTTTTGTGCTAGCAATGCATTGCGTTGAGATCGATAATTAATTACTGGGGCATAACAATATTTGCTTTTGAGTTATTGCTGCAAATGAAGATGTGTAACGTCATTCGTCATGGGTCAGCTGTAGCAAGGTTATGAAACAAATAGAGTATATGTGATCACATTTATGAATGACACAGGTTTAATGACCAACTGCTTATAGCACATTAATTTCATGAATAATTTCTTCTGCAAAAAATACAAAATGGATTATTAAACTGAAAGGAGAAACGCATTTTATGCTGAAAAGTAGTGAACTTCGAATTAACAGGTAGTGAAATGTGAATAAAATATATATGTTCTCTAGCTATCCTTTCCAAAACCTTCAGTCATCATACCATGCGACATAAGACATACTGTCAAAACCAACTGCAACAAATACTTAAATAACTACGTAGCATAAATACATAAACTTCGACATTATCCTCATCTGCAAAGAAAAACTTCATTATCCATATCATCATAACTCCATTATTATCATCATCTGTAAAGAAAAACTTCATTATCCATAGTAGCATACTGTTCATCACTATTCATCATCATTCATTATCATCTGCAAAAAAGTCATTTCATTATTCATTATACAACTATTCCTTATTTCTAGCATATTTCATCAGTAAAACTAAGATGTGTAGTTCTGTCTGACAGCCTGCATCAATCACATCATATTCTGAAAAAAAAAATTAGTTAAGACTGCTATTCTATGATGTGTATAGTATATTCTTGTTAATGCTTGTTAATTCTGATCCATTTACCGTTCGTGACGAGGTATTGCATCTTCTTTCGTTCATTCCGAAGGTGAAATTCCCATTTCTGTTTAATTTATTTCTTTTACACGTTATTTCTTTCTGAAAATGATGAACAAAGATTAATGTCTTGCATTTAAATCATATACCCACAAAATAAAAGCTGGTTTTTGGTGATATAATTGAGCATACAGCATAGCATAACAGAAAACGTAATATGTCAAAAACATAGACAGTGTGCAGGTGCAAAAATGTGCACAGAGTATCACAATGTAGCAGCAAAAAAAAAAAAAAAAAAAGTTAAATAGTCACGATGTTGAGCTATCATAAGGCAAAATGTTAAAGTCAACTGGTGTTTGTTATATCTTAAATATTTGATAGAGCATACAAACAAAGCAGGAAAACAATCATACATACATGAAAAATGGAAAATATGTATACGGTCTGATATATAACGACAAGAAAAGTGAGCTTCTTTGTGTTCAGCTTGTATGTTGTGTAGTTAACAGAGGCGAGAATTGAAGACTTTAATGGAGAGAGAATTTTAATAAAATTAATGTGTCACTAGATAGAATTGCATAATTATTCATAAGATACGTAAGTTTATCTGGAAAAATGTGCACGGTCTGATGTGTAACGACAAGAAAAGCGACCTGCTAACCTTACCTTGCCGGGCACTTGCCAAGAAAAAATACGATAATCATCAGTAAGTAGTCACATAAATATAATTGCATAAGTGGTCATATAATGTGTAAGTTCATCTGGAAAATATGCACGGTCTGATGTGTAACGACAAGAAGAGCGACCTGCTAACCTTACCTTGCCAGGCACTTGCCAAGAAGAAATACGATAATCATCAGTAAGTAGTCACATAAATATAATTGCATAAGTGGTCATAAAATGTAGAAGTTCATCTGGAAAAATATGCACGGTCTGATGTGTAACGACAAGAAGAGCGACCTGCTAACCTTACCTTGCCGGGCACTTGCCAAGAAAAAATACGATAATCATCAGTATGTGTTCATGTAAATATAACTGCATAAGTGGTCATAAAAAAAATTAGGAAATGGCATTACAGTGTGATAAATCATAAAGTATGTTCATTCAATAAAAGGTTTGACGTTGGAGACGTGGTGGTTCCCTTTGGTTTTTCTGGTTCTCAAAGTTTCGGCGTGTACTACATTGGGGAGAGGAATGCTGCGAATTCGAATTGGACCTGCGTATAGAAGCTTATCCACACTTTCGAATGGATACGACAACTTGCTTTTGAATTTTACTGGCATTTCGTGTCATGCAGAAATTAGAATTAGCATGGATACAGCAATTTACTTTTGAATTTTCACCGCCACTGCGTGTAACGCAGAAGCTAAAATTTATTTTTAGCACGTATTTGACCTCAGGGGATTCATTACGCTTTAATGAATATGTGCCGTAGCGTGCACAGGGCCCCGAGCCGTAGTAGTGCTATTGCATCTTTAGTTTTCTGCACTGCTGCCTTCTCTTCTACTATCCTTTATATCTATTAAAACAACTCTTCAACTATCGCTCTATCTAGAATTAAGAAAGAGTAAAGAAAACCCGATATGACAAATTTTACCGAAAGTGACAATTTTCATTAGAGACTCCAGAACTATGAGCGTAATTTTAATGAAAGACAGAAGTGTAATCATCATTATGTACAAAATTTTCAGCAGTCGCAAACACATTTTGGTAACAATAGAGGTTCTCCTCCGCAACAGCAACAAAACGAAACGGTTAGCATACCTAACCAACAATGTAATGTACAAGGTCAACCAAGCTTTAATGTTTCGCCGCCTACACGTATAGCGTCAGCTCCAACAAATAGTAACACACAGCAACAAGGAAATCAGTATGTACAGAAAACACACTATTTCAATTCCTAACATAATGCACCGTATAGAAATGACTATCATGACAGTCGTAAAAATAATGAGCATAATTTTCAGCGTACGTTTAATAACAGTCGGTCTTACCAGCAGCAGTATCATCCGCAACAACAAATTATTATGAATGAACCAGACAGTAGATATCATCCAGAACGTAATACGTCAGGAAGAAATAACAGAACAGTTCAAATAGTGGAAATGCCACAGCATCCTCCCGAAAATAATAGCACATCAGATAGAATTTGACTAGATACAGTACAGGTTGCATCTTCCAGCAACGTAAGCAATACTTCAGATACACAGAATCTTGTTCACAAAAATGTTATTACTTTTGACGACATCCGAGACACTCTTTTGCAGGAAAGACCAGTTATTCAAAAAACCATTTCACACCCTGTCATCGAAGTTAAAATTGGATCATCGAAATTTTCAGCAGTAATCGATTCTGGATCACCTATGTCAGTTATAAATGAAGAAACTTTCAACGAGTGTAACAAAGAGAATACCTATCCTACGTTACCATTTGGCAAAACGAAAGTAAAAGGAGCAGTATCTAGTAAAGGAGTAGATGTAAAATTACAGACACATTTATCATTTTGTATTGCAGGTCATACATTTCACTCAAATTTTTGGATTGTTCCCTTATTGACGACAGACGTTATTTTACGTACGAATTTTCTGGTACAATACGACGCAATTATTGACTTTCAAAACTCCTATTTAATGTTGAAGGATGAAAATGTACAACTGGCTTTAGAATTTCAGCACTCTTTATCTGCAGAAGAACAAACAATTAATCGTACAGAGGTCATTTCCGCATCACGTAACTTAGACTGTCATTCCACATTGTTCACAGATACGTACGTACACAACCATAATACTCCAGACGAAGCCGACTATGACGTTATACAGATGATTTCTGATAAAGTTAAACAGAGTAGTGCAAATACAGACGACGAACGCACGCAACTACGCAAAATTCTTTTACAGCAAGCTCCAGTTTTTGACAATGTTCCTGGTACTATGTCCGGTTTTATGTATGAATTTCAAGTTAAACAGCACAACACATTTAAAGCCAAACATTATCCCATTCCGTATATTCACAGAGAACAAGTTAAGAAAGAATTGCAAGCTATGGGCTTGACCAAGGGATTATTGAACCGGCAGTTAGTCCGTACATAAACCCGCTCCATATTGTTAAGAAAAAGGATGGTTCACTTCGCCTCGTACTTGATTCGCGTCACATCAATGACATTATTATTAATGAGACAGATCGCCCACAGACACTAGAAGAACTTCTACAGAAATTTCATGGTACAGCTATTTATTCCACATTAGATTTGAAGTCGGGATTTTGGCAAATTCAACTCCATCCGAACTGCAGAAAGTACACGGCTTTTCTCTGTTTTGGTGACTGTTATCAATTTTGTAAATTACCATTCGGTTTAACTATTTCTTCAGCAGCATTTATTCGCGGTTTGAATACAATACTTCCGACAGAACTTAAAGACAGAATCACAACGTACGTAGACGACATTCTTAATTGCAGAAGCTAACTGGTCTGAACACAATCTGATTCTTGAATAACTGTTGCAAACTCTTCGTGCACAAGGACTCACAGTTAATCTCAGTAAATCGCACTTTGGTAAAACTTCTATAAAATTTCTTGGACATGTAATTTCAGCAGAGGGCATTACGCCTGACCCGGAAAAACTTCAAGCTTTACGTGACATTACTGTTCCTACGACGAAGAAACAACTACGCAGTTTTTTGGGTGTAATTAACTTTTTTTGTAAATTTATTCATTACTCTGCTTTAGACCCCCCTAGATTATGTCAACTGACAGGTAAAAACACTATTTGGTCCTGGGATAAGCAAGCACATTCTGAATTTATGAACCTGAAACATGCTTTGTTGAATGCACCACTTTTATCGCACCCAGATCTTACTAGAAATTTTTCCATAGCCACCGACAGTTCTAACACCGCTTTAGGCGTACATATTTTTCAGAAATTGAAGAAGATGGTTGTACAGTAATTAAAAACATAGCCTTTGCGAGTCGCATTCTGTCACCTGCTGAACGCAATTATTCTGTTACAGAACTTGAAACATTATGTGTTGTATGGGCATTTACCAGATTTAGGCATTTTCTTTATGGAAGACATACTATCGTTTACACAGACCAAAGAGCTTTACTTTCGGCTAAATTTACACACGACAGATTAAGTAGATGGAAACTTTATTTACAGGAATTTAATTTTACAATTGTCCACATTCCCGGTACACAAAATATTGTAGCAGACGCACTATCCCGTTCTCTTAACAACAATCAGCAAGACATCGCAACCAACTTCTGCAAAGCAAATTTCAGCGTCATGTACATTCAACAAGTTGCATTTGAGAATTTCATTTCGTCGTCATTACAAGACATAGCACAAGAGCAGAGTAAAGACAACGTGTGGAAAGAAATTAAACACCTTTGGCAATATAGGAATAATGTTACCATTAGAAACCATTACACTGTATGCAATAATATTCTGTTTCGCCGCTCTCATCCTGACAGCAACAATTGGTTATTATGCATTCCTGACGAACTTGTTAACAAATTAATCTGGTATACTCATTTAAGTTACGCACATTACGGAGCCAGAAAATGTTTTCTTATACTGAGACAGAACTGTTGTTTTGCCAACATGGAGAAACGTATACGACGAGTTTTAACGTCATGTAAAATCTGCCAGAAAGCTAAATCAGACACGACTTGACATGTTCCTCCGTTACATCCTATTTTACCGATTAAATTGAGACATATGGACGCTGTAGATATTTTTGGTCCGATTCCCAGAACTAATAGAGGTTTTTACTACATCTTTGTCGCTGTTGAACTCACTTCAAAAATTTGTTACCTTCACTCCGTTACGCAAAGCTTCTGCTAAAACTGTTTCGAAAGCATTTGTAAAACATTTTTTATTTCATGTAGGGCATGTGTTGAAAGTAATTTCCGACAGTGGATCACAGTTTCGATCTGCTATATGTACACGTATGTTGCGAGTTAGAAACATTTCTCCAATATATATATCCAGCTACCATGCTTCTTCGAACCCTTGTGAACGATTAATGAAAGAAATTGGTAAACTGTGTAGAATTTACTGCCATAAAAAACATATTGATTGGGACACACACATACTCTCATTCCAAGATGTAATTAATTCCATACGGAATGAATCTACAATGCTGTCTCCGTCTGTTATACTGAAAAATGTTGAACCACCTAACAAAATTAAAGAATTAGTAACCTTTCCTACATCTCGTCGACTACGACACCATGAAATAATTGACATTGCGCTGAACAACATCAAACGTGCCGCAGAGCGCCGGAGAAGACAGCAAAAACAGGTTTGTATACGCCGTGACTTTCACATTGGACAGAAGGTATTAGTTCGTACACACTATTTATCCACCTGTGCTCTGTCATTTTTAAATACCTTAGATTTTTTTACAGATACAAATTGCTTATAATCAACGTTATCGTCACTGAATGTGTGAACAGGTTCACGATTGCATAAGAATCTATTTGTCTGTGTCACTTCGTATTCTAAGTCACGTAGTCTCTGTAAATTACCTAAATTACACTGGCTATGTGAGTGTGAAAAATGTTCGGAATATGCCGTATGCTGTGACGTGTTAGTGACAGACATTTTTTATCTCTGTCACCTCTTGCTGTAAAGTCGACAATTTTCTACGTAATGTATTACTGGACGAATCTATCTCACTGATCGTCTGCTGTAAATTTTGGAATTCAGGTGTTTGATTAAACGAAATCGGTGAAGTATCGTCTGATTTGCTGTCATTATTAGTTTCAATAACGTCAATACGACTGGCCAATTCATCATATTTTTCAGTCAGTATTTTTACCTGATCATCGTTTTTAGTGTCACATGCATTAATTTGTTTTTGTATTTTACGTGTGGTTTCGTTCAATTTTTTAACGTCAGCTTTGATGACATCGGGATCCTGAATTAGTTCTAATTGTTCAAGTCTGTCGGTCACTGTCTGAAAGTCTACTATGTGTGTATCTGCTTTTGATTTAAGATCGGAAATTTCATCACGCAATTCAGTGTTCAACTGTTTGATTGTATTAATTTCGTCTGATACTGTAGCAATATTGTTGTCTACGTATGTTTTTGCTTTCGTAAACAATTTGCGTTTATCTTCCTGTCTCTGTGCGGTAATTGTTTCCATGACTTGTCGTTTTACTTTATTTTGTTCCTGTATGAATTTACGGTAATGCGTTTCACTGTTTTGTAGGTGGTGATTAAAGCGTTCGTCAACTTGACTGTTCTGTTGGTCGAATTTCGCATCTACTTTTGCATCCAGTGTGCGTGAAAGTTCCGCCGACATTAATTTAAACTCCTCGCGTAACTGTGTTGTGTTTTCAGCGCATTGTTTAGCGACTACACTAATTTCGTGTCTAAGTGATTCTGTTGTGGCTGCTTGTATATTACTTAATTCTTGTGCAACAGATCTAATTTCTTCACTACTTTTCCTAGCACAAGCCTTAATTTCTTCACGTAATTGTTCTTTTGTATCATGACATTGCGCGGCAACGGCTGTAATCTGTTCACTAAGCTGTCTGGAATTGTTGTCTAGTTTTTCATTAAGGTTGTCATGTTTTTCATTAAGTTGTTTGAAATTTTCATTAAGGTTGTCTTGTTTTTCATTAAGTTGTTTGAAATTTTCATTAAGGTTGTCTTGTTTTTCATTAAGTTGTTTGAAATTTTCATTAAGCTGTTTGTTCTGTTCACTAAGTTGTTTGTGATTGGAGTCTTGTTCTTTTTTCGACTGTTTGTAATTGTTGTCTAGTTTTTCATTAAGTAATTGTTTGAGATTTTCATTATTTTCATTAAGTTGTTTGAAATTTGCATTATGTTGTAGCAATAGTGCCATAATTTGATCCAACCCAATATTACTTACTCTATTCTCTGTGCTGTTTGATGGCGTACCTGCAATTGTCACGTTTTGTGTAACCATTCGGTCATTTTGTGATTCTTGAAAATGTTTGCTAATCGGATGTGCACTGTTGGTCACTACACCGGAATTAAATAAATCTGACGTATTCTGATTACACTGTTCATTTTCGTTAGAAAAATTTTTCTGTTCATTACATAAATTTTGCAAACCGGGTGTGTCAAGCTGGGCAGCGTTCATTGTAACAGAACGTCCCGCGTCATCAATTGTCGTTAAATTAACAGAGGACACAATTGAATTTGTTTGCTCATCACTAGGATCAAAATCATTACTAGTGGTCAGTACGCATTGATTGTCTACAATTAGGTTATTATCACCATTACACTGAGAGTCGCAAATACTATCGGTCAAATTATTCGAGTCGGCTATTTCACTCATTACACATCGCGATGTACTGTTAACAGTTTTTCGCGGCATTTTTCACAAATCAAAATTATTCACAAATGAAACAAAGACAATGCAAAATGCAACAAACACAAATACAACAAAGAGCAACAAATTGCCGATGATCTGAGAAAGAAAGAGTGACAAATTAGTAAATGCGTTGCACCAGATACAAACTACATTTAAGTAAATAAGAGCAGATATATGACTACTTCTCAGAAGATTCACAAAGAAATACGATCCTGGCCGGAAGTCACCAAGTGTAAACTCCTCACAAAATTATTTAAATTTAAGAATATTAACCATACGTAAACTCCCCACAAAAATATTTAATTACGAAACCACGAACCATGAACCAAGCGTAAACTCCGCACAAAAATAATAATTAAATGAATTTGTTAATATTGTAACCTCAGAACAAAATTGGCTCCCATTTATAATCTGTGTGCAGAAATGCATTCACATTTAATGTTCCCACAAAATTCTTTTCTCATTTAATGTTAAGTTCGAAACAGAAAAATTCCTACACACCAAAATAATAAAAAAAATTTAGTAACCTGGTAAATTTTATGAGGACAGCAGCACTGCCCTTCGGCCCTGTATTCTGAATAAAAAAGCAAACATTCTTACCTCAATAAAAACTGCAAATATATCTGCTCTTATATAGAAATTTTTCGACACAGCTTCGTGCAATGCTGGCGTATATATATTTTTTTTTTTGATTCTTGGAAGGAATGAACATGCATTGGAAATATTCTTTAAATTGAAATGAATGCTTTTCTTTAAAAAAGTTACTTTATATTATAAAAATTATTACTGGGGCACGTTTTTGAAATAAATTAAATGACAATTAATATACATTACTAGATATGCGCAAGGCTGCTTCTTTACCTTCTAAAACAATACTCATCCTCCAGAGTCTTGACCAGAGTCGCGAGCAGAGCAGACAGCCGACACGCGCCGACTCCCGCCGACTACTGCCGACTCAAGACTACTGCTTAGTAGCACGGACAGAAGACTAAAGCCGACTGACTACTAAAGCCGACAGACGCCGACTCGCGACAAGCAACAACTAACTACCTACTACTCTCTGGTCAGAGACTCTCCATGCCTCGCCCATCGCCGGCAACGCATGCGTCTTACAATGTACACTTTCATATTGCTAAAACGCGACCTGTCTTAGCCAGTGGGTGCCACTTCAGATGTAAATAGAACCAAATGAAAATTGAAAAAGTCAAAAGAAAATCCCCCCCCCCCCCCCAGTATGGTTAACATGGAGGAGCACAAACCCGTATTGGATGTGGATAGGTAATACGAGCGCCGTGGCCTTGTTAAAGGAACCGTACCGGTATTTCGTTAGGGAAACCACGAAACTCAGCACAGCTGGACGACGATTTGTTCTCTGCTCTCTCCGCACGAGTTCGTTGCCTCAGTCACTACGCTAGCCTGCTAGGTGCATATGAAGCCACCACCGTTGATACCAGAGGTACTGGATCAAAGAAAGTGAGTCATAAAATTTGTTGACGTGGGAAACAGACTGAGGCGACAAAATTTCCCATCCTCGCCCCCACTCCATCCCCAATTAGGAGTGGAAAGGGAATGGGCAGTTTCAGAACTTGAAGTACACCTTTTTTTCTTTCAGGTGTGAGTCTGTCTCTTATCCATTCCGGAAAGGAAAGGCTTCTGCATGGACCTTGCAGCAGAGACATGAAGACCTTGTCTTGGAACTACTAGGCGAGATTTACATTGATCATAATCAAATAATGAAAGATGGATATCGACTTTTTTCACTTTTGTAATCAGTGACTCAACTATATCAATCGTTCACAGCCAAAAGAGAAATCTATTGGAACTAGAAGTCCTGCATAAACCACATAAAACGTGCTCAATCGCAAGTCATTTGCTGGAAATCAACAGAGTAGTTGTAGCCTCCTACAAGGTCCCAGTGGAAAGTGACTCCTCGATACCCTTAATTAGAATCAGTTCTGTGATGGATTTAGTAACATGTAGATGTATGATATGCGAGCGATGTAAATGCAGTTGCAAATCTTGTAATTTGTCTTGCGCAACGTACTGTAAATGTGCATCGAGACATGTATGAAAATTTTCACAGCCACTAGAAGTAGCATGATCTGCATAAGCAATGATGAAATTGATGCTGAAAATAATATTGCAGTTTTATACGTGACACACTCGAGGAAAATTTTAATAGATGCCATAACGCAATCTCCAAAAAGGGCAACATTAAGGAAAAACACAATGAAGGCAGGCTCTTAAAATATTATTTTATCTTTGTCGACAAAGTTTTTCATGTCAGACATACTCTGAAGAGCGAAAGAAACTGGTACACCTGCCTAATATTGTGTAGAGCCCCCGCGAGCACGCAGAAGTGCCTCAACATAACGTGCATGGACTCGACTAATGACTGAAACAGAGCTGGAGGGAACAGACACCATGAATCCTGCAGGGCTGTCCATAAATCGGTAAGAGTACGAGTGGGTGGAGATATTCTGAACAGCACGTTGCAAGGCATCCCAGATATGCTCAACAATGTTCATGTCTTGGGAGTTTGTTGGGCAGCGGAAGTGCTTAAACTCAAAAGAGTGTTCCTGGAGCCACTCTGTGGCACGTTTGGACGTGTGGGGCGCCGCATTGTCCTGCTGGAATTGCCGAAGTCCAACGGAATGCACAATGGACATGAATTATGCGGGTGATCAGACAGTATGCTTACGTACGTGTCTCCCGTAGCAGTATAAGGGATCCCATATCACTCCATCCGCACACCACACCTCTGCAGAACCTCCATCATCTTCAGCAGAGTGCTACTGACATGCAGGGTCCATGGATTCATGAGGGTGTCTCCGTACCCGTACACGTCCATCCGCTCGACACAGTTTTCTACATCTACATCTACATATAGACTCCGCTAGCCACCAAGCGGTGTGTGGCGGAGGGCACAATTCGCGCCAAAGTCATATTCCCCCCCCCCCCCTCTCTGTTCCACTCGCGGATCGCGCGAGGGAAAAACGACTGTCTGAACGCCTCAGTACGAGCTCTTATTTCCCTTATCTTTGAACGATGATCATTACGCGATTTGAAAGTTGGTGGTGATAATATATGCTCTACATCCTCGGTGAAGATTGGATTTCGGAATTTAGTGAGCAGCCCCTTCTGTTTAGCGCGTCGTCTATCTGTATGTGTGTCCCACTTCAAACTCTCTATGAAATTTGTAACGCTCTCGCGATGGCTAAATGTGCCAGTCACGAATCTTGCCGCTCTTCGTTGGACCTTCTCAATTTCTTGAATCAGACCTAAGTGGTAAAGGTCCCATATAGACGAACAATAAGACTGGTCGAACTAACGTATTGTAAGCTATTTCCTTTGTTGAAGGACTGCATCGCTTCAGGATTCTACCAATAAACCGCAATCTAGAGTTCGCCTTACCCGTTACTTGTGTAATTTGATCATTCCAGTTGAGATCATTTCGAATAGTCACACCCAGATACTTGACTGATGTTACCGCTTCCAAAGACTGATCATTTATTTTGTACTCATACATTAATGGGGATTTTCGCCTTGTTAAACGCAGTAGGTTACACTTACTAATATTGAGAGATAACTGCCAGTCATTACACCACGCATCTATTTTCTGCAAATCCTCACTGATTTGTTCACAACTTTCGTGTGATACTACTTTCCTGTAGACTACAGCATCATCGGCAAACAGTCTAAGGCCGCTGTCAATACTATCAACCAGATCGTTTATGTAAATCGTAAAAAGCAGAGGACCTATTTTAAACGAAACTCGTCCGACCAGGCGAAATGTCTCCAGTCGTCAACAGTCCAATGTCGGTGTTGACGGGCCCACAGATGCGTAAAGCTTCGTGTCGTGCATTCATCAAGGGCACACGAGTGGGCCTTCGGCTACGAAAGCCCATATCGATGATGTTTCGTAGAATGGTTCGCACACTGACACTTGTTGATGGCCCAGCATTGAAATCTGCAGCAGTTTGCACAAGCGTTGCACTTCTGTAACGTAGAACGATTATCTTCAGTCGTCGTTGGTCCCGTTCTTGCGGAATCTTTTTCCAACTGCAGAGATGTTTGAGATTTGATGTTTTACCGGATTCCTGATATTCACGGTACACTCGTGAACCGGTCGTACGGGAAAATCCCCACTTCATCGTTTCCTCGGAGATGCTGTGTCCCACCGCTCGTGCACCGACTAATAACACCACGTTCAGACTCACTGAAATCGCGATAACCTGCCGTTGCAGCAGCAATAAGCGGTCTAACAACTGCGCCAGACACTTTTGTAAAACTGTAAACACATAAAATCTTCAAAGCTTATTATTTTTTATTAAAGAATAATTAATTATTTTTCTTTATTCTTAGGAAGATTGCAATATCAGTCTATATTATAAAAGAGGACAACGTGTGTGCCGTGGAAAAACAGAAAAGAGTACCGGTACGATCAAGAGAGTTATATGGTGTGATAGCTGCCTATCACCCATCCATGAGGAAGGTTCCAGTTTTTACCTGAATGCGTGCTTTTGAAAATATAAGGGCTGCGAAGTTTCGCCCTCTAGAAATTTCTAAAACATTATTCCACAACATTCGAGAATATTCGAGAATATTCCAGAGCATTCCAGAACGTTCCGGAATGTTCCGGAATGATCCGGGATGTTCTGGAATGTTTGGGAATAGCCAGGAACATTAGGGAAGATTCCAGAAATTTCAGGAATATCTCGGAACATCCCAGATCATTGTGGAACGTTCCAGAACACTTTAGAATGTTGTCTAATGTTCTGGAACATTGTGGACGATTCGAAGACTTTCTGGTATTTTCTGGGGGGGGTGGGGGGTGGGGTGGCTTCCCATTGCCAACGGTACATAAAGCAAGATCCGTTGTGGGTTCTAACGTCAGTTTCTTATGAGGGACGAAGGGAGGAACCGAAAAAGTAGAGCAGTGATGGAATAAAAACAAAGAGTGAAGACTGAGGAGCCAAAGTGATACAGTGACTGAACATAAATCTAAAATGAAGTGTGACAAGTTTGTGAAGTATATATACTATATTTGTTAGTACTCGTAAAAAATTGAATTGATGTATATTTTAGACAATGCCCAAATGTAAAAGAGGCGGAGATATTGTCAGTTCTGAAGCAAAACGCCGAAAACAAAAACGACCAGCGAAAAAACGAAACTGACTTAGAGCGCGAAGTACGTTTAAGTTCCAAACGATCGAGAATGAGCACCTTGAGATGCAGAGAATCCAAAGAACAACGAAATTAATGGACTGAAGAATTAAGAATTGCGCCACAATCTTATAATAAAAGACTGCGAACTCAAGCCAGCCATTAAAATATCACCCTACGAGAAGGGCGGACGAGGACAAGTAAACAGTACAACCTAACAAATGAAGCATTTCACTACGACCCGACGAAAGAAAATAACGAACACAAACACGTCGTAATTGGAAAAATGAATAACATCTGCCAATTTTGCAAAGCGAGGAAATTCAGTGGAGAAATAACAGGAACATGTTGCTGAAAGGAAAATTTCGATTTCCGTCACTGGAATCACCTCCGAGGGAACGTTTACATTACATGACAGGGGAAACTCCAGAATCAAAACACTATCTTCAAAATATAAAAACGTCTTCTTTAAATGTCACTTCGATTAAAATTAATAGAAGTGAAATCTATTATGTGTGTTCCACACAAAGACGAATTTATTTCAACATTGGATCATTACTACCAATACCAAACGAAGACCATAAATTTCTGCAGGTATATGTCATGAAATGAAGAAACGGAAACTGATCAACGATGTACAAATATCAGTGGATTGAGACGATAAGTAGTCCGAGATGTACAGATTATCTTACAAAAATACGATTCGCTGATACATACCGGTATATTCAAAATAGCACTACACCGAATGATTTCCGATTACTATAAAATTGTAATTCGAACCGACAATGGAGAACACGAACGTCGATTTAATGTACCTCAAATGGACCGAGTCACCATCGTAATTTTGGACAATGAAGACACAAGCCATGACGTAACTGTACAACAAAGAAGAGAAGGATTTCAACGCACTGCAGAAACAAAACGCTCATATGATGCTTTCCAATATCCATAAATTTTTCTGCACAGAGAGAACGGATATCACTTTAACGTGAAACAAATCCAACCTGAAACAGGAGTAAAAAGACACAAAAAAGTCACTTCCATGGAGTTCAATGCTTACCGCTAAATGATCAGAGACACTCCCCGTTTATTCCAACAATTTGTGGTAGATATGTATGCAAAAACAGAAGTGGAACGGATGCTTTACATGAGACTGAATCAAAAGAAACTACGCAGGGAACAATACATCCACCTTCGAGACGTAATCATAAACGACGGAAACATTGACGACTGTAGAAGTCCGACACACATGCACAAATACACTCAAGATGCCATGATCTACGTAATAAAATATGGACATCCTGACCTCTTCATAACATTCACATGCAACTCGCCGTGGTCAAAGATCAATATACAAAAGAAAATTCCCGGTGAAACGAGAAAATACAAATCATCCGACACGATGATAAATGTTGAAGAAAATGTTAACATCCCTACAGAATTTCTAAACTCTTTGCAAATGCCAGAAATAACATCACTGCCTTCGACTTAAAATTGTATCTGCGATCATACTACTCGGATATCTCAACTCACCAACACTGTGTAATGGAACAAAGATGATCGTCAAACAGCTATCGAATAACATCATCGAAGCCTAATTTACGACTGGAAACAACAAGGGACACACCCTATTTACCTCCCTAATACTACTGATCTCTACTGAACTGCCCTTCCAGTTTAAAAGACTGCAATTTCCAGTCAAATTAGCCTACAGTTTTATAATTAAAAAAGCGAACTGACAAACTTTAAAATACTGCGACACCAGCCTCAAACACTACTGCTTCTCTCATGATCAACTATACGTAGCTTGCTCTCGAGCAGGATATTCGAAAAGTTTTGTAAGTAGGCTGTTTATGTTCTCTTATTGGCAACGTTACGTAGCGCTCTGTATGAAAATCACTGGCTGTGCTGTGTGCAGTCTGTGGCTAGTTTGCATTGTTGTCTGCCATTGTATTTTTGGGCAGCTGGATGCGAACAGCGCGTAGCGTTGCGCAGTTGGAGGTGAGCCGCCAGCAGTGGTGGATGTGGGGAGAGAGATGGCGGAGTTTTGAAATTTTTAAAACTGGATGTCATGAACTGATATGTATATTATGAGTTTTCAACATTATTAAGGTAAATACATTGTTTGTTCTCTATTAAAATCTTTCATTTGCTAACTATGCCTATCAGTAGTTAGTGCCTTCAGTAGTTTGAATCTTTTATTTAGCTGGCAGTAGTGGCGCTCGCTGTATTGCAGTAGTTCGAGTAACGAAGATTTTTGTGAGGTAAGTGATTTAGTGATTTGTGAAAGGTATAGTTTAATGTTAGTCAGGGCCATTGTTTTGTAGGGAATTCTGAAAGTCAGATTGCGTTGCGCTAAAAAATATTGTGTGTCAGTATAAGCACAGTCTTGTATAATTTTTCAAAGTTTGTACATGCATACTCGGTAACAAAATGAAATATGTTTTTATAAACAAATATTGTAAATAGTTAGAATATGTTTTCAATAAAAAATTTTACCTCTTACCCTTTAACAAGTATTTCAAGTATAAAATGTTTTCAAGAAAGTTTTCTTACCTGTTATACTTTAAGATTTATCCTTTTATTTCAACTACCATACAATCTCATATCAACTCGCTGAGCGAAGCCGGCTACCCCAGCTAGTCCTGAATAAAATTACGTCACAAAAAATCCTCAAGGAAACCGAAGTGGCACTCACCAGAATTAGTATCCTTGAGTACCCCTTTATCATATAAAAAAGAGGAGGAAACTTTATACCAAACGTCACTGTTCGGATCTGAATCTGCCCAACTAGTAAATAAGAAGTAACGAAATTGGGTGTCCGACATTACTCGATAGGTATGCTTGCCTACCACAATCTCTGGCTTTTTTCTGAATACTTAGAAGCTACAGCCCACATGATGCATAGACTTGACAGCAGATGAACATGCGCTTTGCTCTTTATTTTCATATTTTTTACAACTTGTTTATGTTTACATAGCGAGTGGTTCATCGTAAGCTAATGTACTTATGGCTGCCTCAAATCATTTTATCTCTGATTAACTGTGTTAAATGTTAATGAGTAACCAAATCTTAATGCTGCTAAATAGTAGTTTCAAAAATTTTTATTTATGTATTTTCATTCAAAAATGGTTCAAATGGCTCTAAGCACTATGGGACTTAACATCTGAGGTCATCAGTCCCCTAGACTTAGAACTACTTAAACCTAACTAACCTAAGGACATCACACACATCTATGCCCGAGGCAGGATTCGAACCTGCGGCCGTCGCAGCAGCGCTGTTCCGGACTGAAGCACCTAGAAGCGCTCGGCCACAGCGGCCGGCTGTATTTTTATACTTAACTAAATGTTTCGTAAGTCATCCTGTCACGTAGCACCAGTGAATAACACAACAATATTCCCGTATCAGAGCATGCAAAACACTGATTGACGTTATCAGTTAGGGTTGTAGGAAAACTACGTACTACCAGGTGCACTGCATTTACGGTATGTTAACTGAAGCAGAAGAATAAATGTACTGAGTGGTATGAGACATTTAAAAACAACAATTGTAATTAAACAAGTAAACAATACAGATAACAACAAACAGCATAATGGTAACGTACGTTCATATTTCAAAGTGACAAAATGCCGATTGATGTGAGTAGCACATCATTTTCATACAATGTAATTCAGAATGTTAATACCAATTTTTTGTATTATAAACAATACTAAGCAATTAGATGTAACCAATCGAAAGATTTAGGTATCCAATAATAAAGGATTTGAAATAGCAGAAAAGTGAGGAATGAACCTGGACCCACATGCTTTGTTGTCAGAGAATAAGATGTATCACATATGATACGGAAGCATATGAATGGTGCATATCAGCATTCATAATAACATTCATAACAACAACACTCCCGAATGAGATTTTCACTCTGCAGCGGAGTGTGCGCTGATATGAAACTTCCTGGCAGATTAAAACTGTGTGCCCGAGCGAGACTCGAACTCGGGACCTGGTAGAGCACTTGCCCGCGAAAGGCATAGGTCCCGAGTTCGAGTCTCGGTCGGGCACACAATTTTAATCTGCCAGGAAGTTTCATATCAGCGCACACTCCACTGCAGAGTGAAAATCTCATTCTGGAAACATCCCCCAGGCTGTGGCTAAGCCATGTCTCCGCAGTATCCTTTCTTTCAGGAGGTTCGCAGAAGAGCTTCTGTAAAGTTTGGAAGGTAGGAGACAAGATACTGACAGAAGTAAAGCTGTGAGTACCGGGCGTGAGTCGTGCTTCGGTAGCTCAGATGGTAGAGCACTTTCCCGCGAAAGGCATAGGTCCCGAGTTCGAGTCTCGGTCGGGCACACAGTTTTAATCTGCCAGGAAGTTTCAACAACAACACTGTTCATCTACATGCTTGATAATATTGATAATACTACAATTGTTATTAGTATTCTGAACTTCAATATATAAAAATTGCGTGCTGTCTAACATCAATTTGTCACTTTTAAATATGAATGTGCGTTACCATTATGTTGTTTGTTATTATCTGGACGTATCTACTTGTTTAGTTAAAATTACTCTTTTTACATTCTGTATGTGTTATAATAGCTAGTATATTTAATCTTCTGCTTCAGTTAATATACTGTAACAGCAATGCCACATGCAATCACATAGTTTTCCTGTAAGCCCCAGCACATAACGTCAGTCTCGGTGTTGGTCCTGCTCCAACATGGCAAATTATTCAATTATCCATTGGTGCTACGTGACGGGAGTACACTTACCGACAGTTAGTGATAAACACTCGTCATATGTGGATACTAACTAATACAACGCTATTATACAATGCTTACGACGATCTCACACATTTGGGTAGGAATATGTAGTTTCAATCTTGAAATGGTGTAATGACACACGTCGTCATATTTCCTATTTGATTTCTACGTTCTATAGGTGATCCGGTCATTAAATCTGTCAACGGCCGGGAGAGCGATGTGCTGACGACATGCCCCTGCATGTCCGCATCCAGCGACACCTATGGGCCGAGGATGACACGGCGGTCGGTCGGCACCGTTGAGCCTTCAAGCTCTATTCCTACGGATTCGTTTGAATTTTTTAGTTAAGACTTACATTTATCTTCATCGAGCTGTACATGTACAAAAAGATTGGGCTATGAATGCTGTTAAGGACAAATATGCAATTTAGTGATGCCGATGTGTCTCCTACTGGCCTGGTGATTAGACACAGTAAAGTCTGTCGTATTTGGTATGTACTGACTTCGTGTAATCTTTGTCATAAAGACATTTCGTCCACACTTCTCTCTCTCATGTGCAATTTAGAATAAAATTTCATATTAAAGATTACTAGCTATTTAGGCCGAAACTACACTCATGCTCATAAATTAAGGATAATTGCACCGTGGCACTACACAAAACTGGCGCTAATAGGATAGGCACCTAGCGAAGACACAACACAGATCTGAAAGTCCACAGTGTGGGTGATAAGTTGAGAAAACCGTCCCGAAACACATGGCTACAAAACGCCACTTTTTCCTGCGCATGTACTCCGACATCAATATGGGATATGATCACCATGCACACGTACACAGGCCACAGAACGGGTTGGCATACTCTGGATCAGGTGGTCTAGCAGCTGCTGGGGTATAGCCTCCCATTCTAGCACCAGTGCCTGTCGGAGCTCCTGAAGTATCCTTGGGGTTTGAAGACGTGCAGCGATACGTCGACCGAGAGCATCCCAGACGTGCTCGATGGGGTTTAGGTCTGTAGAACAAGCAGGCCACTCCATTCGCCTGATATCTTCTGTTTCAACGTACTCCTCCACGATGGCAGCTCGGTGAGGCCGTGCATTATTGTCCATAAGGAGGAAGGTGTGACCCAGTGCACCCCTGAAAAGGCGGACATACTGTTGCAAAATGATGTCCTAATACACCTGACCTGTTACAGTTCCTCTGTCAAAGACATGCAGGGATGTACGTGCACCCATCATAATCCCACCCCATACCATCTAACCACGACCTCCATACAGGTGCCTTTCAAGGACATTGAGGGGTTGGTATCTGGTTCCTGATTCACGCCAGATGAAAATCCGACGAGAATCACTGTTCAGACTATACCTGGACTCGTCCGTGAACATAACCTGGGACCACTGTTCCAATGACCCTGTATTGTGTTCTTGACACCAGGCTTTACGGGCAGTGGAATGCACCTTGCAGGTCTCTGGGCGAATAAACCACGTCTGAATAGTCGTCTGTTGACTGTGTGTCTGCAGACAACTGTTCCAGTGGCTGCGGTAAGGTCCCGAGCAAGGCTACCTGCAGTAGTCCGTGGCCGTCTGCGGGCACAGATGATGAGATATCGGTCTTCTTGTACACTGTAGATGTCCCGTGCTGTAGTGCCTGGACACGTTTCCTGTCTACTGGAATCGTTGCCATACTCTTGAGATCACACTTTGTGGCACACTGAGGGCCCATGCTACGACCTGCTGTGTTTGACCAGCCTCCAGTAGTCCTAGTACTATACCGCTCATAACGTCATTAATATGTGTATTTTCAACACACAGTCACCATTAGCACGTCTGAAAACGTCTGCAAACTTAACTCGCTGCAACATACTCTGACATGCACCAACACACCTCTGCGTATACACCGATATATAACTGCTGCCAGCGACACCATGCGACGACCGCAGGTCAAATGCAGCGCATGACCATACCCCGAGGTGATTTAAACCCGCAAACCGGCCACCAGAGCCTTGTTTCACCATGTATCAGCATTATAATTAATTTATGAGGATGAGTGTAGTTATCAAAGATTATAAATAATTTTTGCGATCTTGACCAGTAAAGGCTGAGTAAACAATAATTTTTAACATTCACAGATCGCTTATCTCCAACCTGATTGAGACGGAAATAACAAATTTAAGAAAATTAGATTGAACAAACCGTCTGTTGCCACCCTCTTGGGCACAAGATGGCAAAAATATTATCGAACGCTCGTCGGAGCCTATTACGTCGCTGTAGACAGTCAGCATCGGTGGTGTTCTACCTGGGCCGTCCTGCCGCAGGTGCAGGCACGCTTGGCCAGCCAGCCACCTACCTGCTGATTCACGGCCGTCGCGACCCCATTCCGGGGATGCGCACGCCTGGAAACTCATCGCTGTTTTTTGCCTGCGCCCGGAAATTCTGCACTCTTCCACAGATACACGGCTCCAGGTCTGGCCGGGGCTTCACGCTCCTTTTGTTCCCTGTCGTCTGCTCCTGCTCATCCATTTAATCGTGAAGTGGTGCAGGTGGAACAGAACACTGTCCGGCGAAGATACAGCTTCTTGTTCTGACAGCTTGGCTGAAACACGTGGGAATTAATTGTTTCTGCTTTTATTTGCTGGATTTCGTTACTGTGTGTGTGTAAACTTTAACTGGTGTTAACTTATGATAAAATGGACTATTTCCAACTTACAAACGCCATGGCTCAAATTCTCTCTACAAACACAGAATGATAATCAAGGGAAATAACATTTTCTAATATTTTTTTCAATATCGCCACATAAATTGTATTCCTTTTCTAAATCCGTTCAGAACCTAACCGAACATTCTGAATTACGCGCCACGCGGGATTAGCCGAGCTGTCTAAGGCGCTGCAGACATGGACTGTGCGGCTGGTCCCGGCAGAGGTTCGAGTCCTCCCTCGGGCATAGGTGTGTGCGTTTGTCCTTAGGATGATTTAGGTTGCGTAGTGTGTAAGCTTAGGGACCGATGACCTTAGCAGTTAAGTCCCATAAGATTTCACACACATTTGAACATTTTTTGAATTACGCGCCAGCGGAGATATTTTAATGATACGCAGTTCTCAATACTGTCTGGCACATTACTTCCTTTGCAACCACATGTTTTTGGAGTGTTTCTCGTTTAGGTTTCGTGATATAGTTATTTGTGTGCAACGTGTTTAAATGTTAGTGGCGATTATTCAAATATGCGATTCTCTAGAGCAAAATTTTACATGAAACTGGAGAAAATTTTATAGCAACTGTTTAGCTTCTGAGCTTATGAAGATAGTGCACTAAGTAGCACGTGTTGTTACAAATGCTTTCCACGATTTAAAAGTGGTAGCTAGACAAATGAAGATGATCCTGGATCAGGAAGGCCTTCAGCGTCGATCGAAGACCCACATCCTTATCTCAAGACGAAATAGTGAACCGTGTGTACTATACGTTTTGCAACCGTTACGTGAAGAAAATATATAAAAGGAGACTTGATTTGTGACGAGACAAATCATGATTCGGTAATACGCTCTCACACGTAGTCACTTCGTCAGTTTTGTGCCAAAAATCAAATGATAGTCCTTCTGCGGCCTCTTTGTCAGACCTAGGACCTTACCATTTCTTCTTATTTGCAAAATTAAAATCACTGCTGAACGGATGCCGTTTTCAGATTATTAATGACATCAAAGCAAATTCGTCACAGACTTTATACGCCATTTACAATGAAGCTCTCCTGGATTGTTCTGCGAAATGGGAACACCGCTGGGAAAGATGTGTGAGTATGGGAGAGAAGTAATTTGAGGGTACAAGAACCAATAATCTGTAAAATTAATAATAAAGTTTAAAAAACGAAAGTTCGGTTATTTTCTGAACTGACCTCCTATGCACTCCGCAAGTCGTTGTACAGTGCGTCGCGGACAGTACAATGTACCGGTGTTGGCGATTTTCCTCTCTATTCGGTTCTCGTATTGAACGAGGTAAAAATGAGTACACGTCAAACGCAACTGAATCTCTCTTATTCGCGTAATCCCTACACAAGGTATACGACGATGTTGCAAGATCTGTCGTACTGTGTTCTTCGAAGGGTTGGTTTGGAGGGGACCAAACAGGTAGGTCATTGGTCCCATCGCATTAAAGAAGAATGGAGAAGGAAATCGGCAGTGCCCTTTCAAAGGATCCATCACGGGATTTGCCTGAAGCGATTTAGGGAAATCGCGAAAAACCTAAATCAGGATGCCCGGAAGTTGGTTTGAACCGTCGTCCTTCCAAATGCAAGTCCAGTGTGCTAACCACAGCGCCACTTCGCTTGGTCGAATACACATTCTCTATATTTACCCAATTATGCTTTCCGGAAACTGTCTCCTCTCGCTTTCGAGATCACCCAATTAATTTCCCTCAAAATTTATACCACACTGTAGCATGGAAAATATCTATGTTTTAGGATCCCAGCAACATGTCTCTGAATTCGTTCGATATCTGTTGTTATGACTACTTGATAAAATCTCCAAGCATGGAACAATATTCTAGCACTGGTCGCATTAGCAAATTTTTTGTGAATTCCTTTACAGATACGCCCTACTTTCCCGCACCCTTTCGAATAATCTAAGACGTTTCTTTGCTTTACCTAACTCTATAGTTGCTCGCTCGTCGCATTTCATATCGTTTCTTACACAGTGCTAGCGACCCGGCTTTCCACGACTAGGCCTAAGTGTCTAAGACCATAGGGTAAAAAGTTATATGCACAGATCTTACTCGTGAATGAGTCTACTAGTGAAAACCGTGCCAAGATCACTTCTGTGGTATGTCGGAATAGCCTTCACATACAAACAGAAAAACGCGGCAGGGGATTTTAATTTATAGCATACTTAGGTGACCTGCATAAGATTTTCAGTACTAGTCTTCCACTCGATATTTCCACTGGAGTATTTGGTGTATTTGTGCTGCCTGACCACAGTCGTTCTCCAGTGGTCGAAGTTTCCTGTGTCCATGTGGACGTCCTAGCCATGGAAGCAAACGAATGTTATATTTCTTACAAACAGCTAACAAGGTCGTTTCAGGAAAGACCTCCTGCAATAACTGTGTGCTTTCCTATCACACAAACTGTCAAGTACTGCCTTGGTCAGTTCACCGCACAAAATATTAATCACGCCTTAAAAGGTACACTGATCACATTAGAGCGATGTAGATTGTGTAGAACTAGTACCAAGCGGTCATGGCCCCCTCCCTCTCCCGCCGTTGACGTAAACCATGGCAGTGAAGTGGCGTGTATGTATTGCACCATATCAGCACATTAAAGCGGATAGAAGAAATCTATCGTGTTTGGACGTGCCCTGTCCATACACTGTCAACGAAACTGTCTGATTTGTTGGTGTAACAATGCGAACCGTACAAAGTGATGGCAAGGAATGCTGTACTACTCGCTGCCCTGTAACACGTCATAAGAGTAGTGACAGTGCATCGACGCTCCAGTGAGGCGTTTAAACCACAGGGTGAGCAGGTTTAGTTTAGTAAGAGGTGGTTATGTGACGTTTTTCGCAGTGTTTTTCGTAGCATAACTTGGGCACATTCATTCAGGATACCATATACAGGGTGTTACAAAAAAGTGCGGCCAAACTTTCAGGAAACATTCCTCACACACAAATAAAGAAAAGGTGTTATGTGGACATGTGTCCGGAAACGCTTGATTTCCATGTTAGAGCTCATTTTAGTTTCGTCCATCTACGCTCAATGTAGCACGTTATCATGATTTCATACGGGATACTCTACCTGTGCTGCTAGAACATGTGCCTTTACAAGTACGACACAACATGTGGTTCATGCACGATGGAGCTCCTGCACATTTAGGTCGAAGTGTTCGTACGCTTCTCAACAACAGATTCGGTGACCGATGGATTAGTAGAGGCGGACCATGGCCTCCACGCTCTCCTGACCTCAGCCCTCTTGACTTTCATTTATGGGGGCATTTGAAAGCTCTTGTCTACGCAACCCCGGTACCAAATGTAGAGACTCTTCGTGCTCGTATTGTGGACGACTGTGATACAATACGCCATTCTCCAGGGCTGCATCGGCGAATCAGGGATTCCATGCGACGGAGAGTGGATGCATGTATCCTCGCTAACGGAGGACATTTTGAACATTTCCTGTAACAAAGTGTTTGAAGTCACGCTGGTACGTTCTGTTGCTGTGCGTTTCCATTCCATGATTAATGTGATTTTGTCCGCAGCTCGTGGTCGTGCGGTAGGGTTCTCGCTTCCCACGCCCGGGTTCCCGGGTTCGATTCCCGGCGGGGTCAGGGATTTTCTCTGCCTCGTGATGACTGGGTGTTGTGTGATGTCCTTAGGTTAGTTAGGTTTAAGTAGTTCTAAGTTCTAGGGGACCGATGACCATAGATGTTAAGACCCATAGTGCTCAGAGCCATTAATGTGATTTGAAGAGAAGTAATAAAATGAGCTCTAACATGGAAAATAAGCGTTTCCAGACACATGTCCACATAACATATTTTCTTTCTTTGTGTGTGAGGAATGTTTCCTGAAAGTTTGGCCGTACCTTTTTGTAACACCCTGTATATACAGGGTGAGTCACCTAACATTACCGCTGGATATATTTCGTAAACCACATCAAATACTGACGAATCGATTCCACAGACCGAACGTGAGGAGAGGGGCTAGTGTAATTGGTTAATACAAACCATACAAAAATGCACGGAAGTATGTTTTTTAACACAAACTTACGTTTTTTTTTTAAATGGAACCCCGTTAGTTTTGTTAGCACATCTGAACATATAAACAAATACGTAATCAGTGCCGTTTGTTGCATTGTAAAATGTTAATTACATCCGGAGATATTGTAACCTAAAGTTGACGCTTGAGTACCACTCCTCCGCTGTTCGATCGTGTGTATCGGAGAGCACCGAATTACGTGGGGATCCAAAGGGAACGGGGATGGACCTTAGGTACAGAAGAGACTGGAACAGCCCATTACGTCCACATGCTAACACCTTTTTATTGGTCTGTTTCACTGACGCACATGTACATTACCACGAGGGGTGAGGTCCACGTACACACGTGGTTTCCGTTTTCAATTACGGAGTGGAATAGAGTGTGTCCCGACATGTCAGGCCAATAGATGTTCAATGTGGTGGCATCATTTGCTGCACACAACTGCAATCTCTGGCGTAATGAATGTCGTACATGCCGCAGTACATCTGGTGTAATGTCGCCGCAGGCTGCCACAATACGTTGTTTCATATCCTCTGGGGTTGTAGCCACATCACGGTACACATTCTCCTTTAACGTACCCCATAGAAAGAAGCCCAGAGGTGTAAGATCAGGAGAACGGGCTGGCCAATTCATGCCTCCTCCACGTCCTATGAAACGCCCGTCGAACATCCTGTCAAGGGTCAGCCTAGTGTTAATTGTGGAATGTGCAGGTGCACCATCATGCTGATACCACATACGTCGACGCGTTTCCAGTGGGACATTTTCGAGCAACGTTGGCAGATCATTCTGTAGAAACGCGATGTATGTTGCGGCTGTTTGGGCCCCTGCAATGAAGTGAGGACCAATGAGGTGGTCGCCAATGATTCCGCACCATACATTTACAGTCCACGGTCGCTGTCGCTCTACCTGTCTGAACCAGCGAGGATTGTTCACGAACCAGTAATGCATGATCCGTAGATTCACTGCCCCGTGGTTTGTGAAACCCGCTTCATCGGTAAACAGGTACAACTGCAACGCATTCTCTGTTAATGCCCATTGACAGAATTGCACTCGATGATTAAAGTCATCACCATGTAATTGCTAATATAGCGACACATGAAACGGGTGAAAGCGGTGACGATGCAGTATACGCATGACACTACTTTGACTCAGTCCACCGGGTCTCGCAATGTCCCGTGTACTCATGTGTGGGTTCATCGCAACAGCAGCTAACACACCAACTGCACCCGCTTCTCCTGCGACGGGCCTGTTACGGACCCGTTTGCGTGCTACGACCATACCTGTTGCATACAGTTGGCGGTAGATGTTTTGCAATGTGCGGCACGTTGGATGCTCTCTGTCAGGGTACCGTTCTGTATACACCCTGCAGGCTTCAGCTGCATTTCGTCGACGCCATAGATGAGTATCATCTCCGCCTTTTCAGAGTTCGAATACACCATGGTCACAGTTCCTACAACACTACACTATCACAGACTCCTGGTAACACGGTGTGCTACAGTTGGTCTGCGTGCGGAGACGAATGCAGAATAACAATAGCAGCAAGCGCTACATGCGGACACTGCGACAGCTAGACCAAACCACAACAGTGCACTACAGCCACACTCGTAAACACGGTCGTCATCGTAAACATGTCCCTGCAGATGCTGCTCGCCGACTGTGGCCCGTGTTTGTTACAACACGCAACTGAACGTCGGAGGTTTCAAGCGTCAACTTTCGGTTACAATATCTCCGGATGTAATTAACATTTTGCAGTGCAACAAACGGCACTGATTACGTATTTGTTTATATGTTCAGATGTGCTAACAAAAATAACGTGGTTCCATTTAAAAAAACGTAGGTTTGTATTAAAAAACATACTTTCATGCATTTTTGTATGGTTTGTTGGTTTGTATTAAACAATTACACTAGCCACTCTCCTCACGTTCGGTCTGTGGAATCGGTTCGTCAGTATTTGATGTGGTTTACGAAATATATCCAGCGGTCCACCAAGAATAACTCCGAAAGTATGATACAAGCTGAAAAGTTTGTGGGACAAATGTTGCATGGGACAACGGGATCCATAATATGACGTTGGTTTTTTGTTGCTAGGTGGGGTCGCTTCAGAGATATGAAGATAAACTTTTTGTTAATGGAATTCTATCGTTTTGTATTTATTTTCTGATAGTGGCCATCGAGACGAATCCAATTATGCGTAACAGTAAGGTCTTAGAAGGTGTTCGAAGTGATGACCATTGGTGTCAATGCTGTGCTGCAATCTTCTTATCATGGATTGAGTGGTAATCCTTATAACTTCGGCACTTATCGAAGCACATTCTCTGACAATTCTCTCTCGTATATCGTGCAAATAGCAAACATTCGCCGAATACGGCATATCCATATAACGTGCAGTTGACATGAAACACCATTCGACGGTTTCGCAATACAGCACTAATTGGAACGTTAAGACTAGTATCATCGAATCAAGCGAATCTGAATGATGTATTCCTTCGAAGAACAAGTCGATATGTTTCTCATTTTCGGAGAATGCCAACGAATGTCAGTGAGAGCTAGAGACTTATACGCTGAAAGGTATCCTCAACGTACTCCCTACACGTCGTACATTTAAATATGTGTACGATAAAGTGAGAAAAATTGGATCTTCAACGCATCGGAAACATATCCGGCGAAGGAAAGTTACTAACGAGGAAACGGAAACTGGTACTCTTGCCACTGTAGTTCGAGATCCTTGCGCTTAGTTCGCACCAAATCGCAAGGGAATATGGCCTGAGCCAGAGTAATGTTGTACGTGTTCTGCACCACCATAAATATAATCCTTACCATATAAGTCTCCACCAAGAATTAATTGGTACGGATTGTATGCGTCGCATTGAATTCTGCCGGTGGCCTCAACTACAGGTTCAGAGGGATGACACATTTATTAATTTTATGTTATTTATTGACGAGACTACATTTCACGAACTGTGGAAATGATGATTTGTATAACATGCATTATTGGACAACTGAAAATCCATGTTGGCCGCGGCAAGTTGCACAACAAAAAACGTGGTCGGTGAATGTATGGTGTGGGATTCTAAAGGACCGAATTACAGGTCCTTATTTCATCGAATGAAATGTTAATGGTAGGAAGTACACTACATTCCTGCAAGAAACACCAGGTCTGTCATTGGAAGAAATACCTTTAGGAACAAGGAACAAAATGTGGTATCAAAACGTTGGTGTCTGGCTCATTTTTCGCTGATGGCTAGAAATAAGTTGTAGAGACAATTTCCAAATCGTTGGATTTGACGCGGAGGAGATTTGTCGTTCGCCAGACTTGACGCCTCTGGAATTTATCTTGAGGGGATTCGTAAAAGACATTGTTTATAAAGGTATTCCAACTACACTTGAAGGTATGCGAGAGAGAATTGTGAGAGCATGTGATTCGATAAGTGTCGATGTGATAAGGAATATCACTCAATCCTTGATAAGAAGATTGCAGCACTGCATTGATACAAATGGTCATCACATAGTCACCTTCTGTAAATGGACGTTCATGCCACCTTCGTTGACCTTCAAAGATCTTACTGTTACACGTCATTGGATTCGTCTCGATAGCCGCTATCAGAAAATAAGTACAAAACTAGAGCACCACATTTAAAAAAGCAAAGTTGACCTTCATATCTCTGACACGACCCCATCTAGCAACAAAAAACCAACGTCATGTTATGGCCTCCGTTGTCCCATGCAACATTTGTCCCACAAACTTTTCAGCTACTATCATACCTTCGGAGGTATTCTAGGTGGCAGTAGTTATTGACTCGCCCTATATATATATATATAGGGCACAGATGCAGAAGAAAGGGCTACGGTTATATATATATATATATATATATATATATATATATATATATATATATATATATATATATAACCGTAGCCCTTTCTTCTGCATCTTCACACTGTGAACGCTCCCGCCCTCAAGATGACTATAATCGATTTCATAGAGCTGCATGCATGCATTCCTGGTTTCACGAACACTCAGGCACCTAAGACACCTCGTCTCGCCTACAAAATATCCGGTCTTGACCTCAAAGGTAATGTCCGAGTCTATCTGTTCAAAAAATGGCTCTGAGCACTATGGGGCTTAACTTCTGAGGTCATCAGTCCCCTAGAACTTAGAACTACTTAAACCTAACTAACCTAAGGACATCGCACACATCCATGCCCGAGGCAGGATTCGAACCTGCGACCGTACTGGTCGCGCGGTTCCAGACTGTAGCCCCTAGAACCGCTCGGACACGCCGGCCGGCTGGGTCTATCCGTAAGAGCGGGTGTAACAGGGCAATCTGTATCTCCGTTTTAGCTTCAACTGGATATTGTAATTTATTGGCTATAGCCAGACGATAAGTTACCTACATATCCACCTGAGAAAAGTGTCCGGTCGTTCCGCATCATTCAGAGGCAGACACTCAGTACGAGGGACCCTTCGGGCATCCTGCAGCCGTTGTTGAATGTCAGGAGAGTTAACTTTCTCGACGCACTGCGTGCTGTATTTTGCTGTGTGAAGTGTGGACTCACACACATTATCAAATTGAAGGTAAGAAAGCATCTGCAGATGCAGCAGTGGGGGTGACAAATTGACGAGTCTGTAGGATGCGGTAAGTCAGTTAGTAACAGACGGTAGACAGAATGGCATGCGGTTGTAAGCTTGGTGCAAATACCTTTTTTTAGTATTTGCGTATGGTCTTCTGCAGTGAAAACTGTAAGAGCAATTACAGACTTTAGTATACCGTTTCAATACTGCTTACACAATGAGTTGGTGATTGCCCTAAATCGCTTCAGGCAAGTACCAGGATGGTTCCTTTGAAAGGGCACAGTCGCCTTCCTTTCCCGTCCTTCCCTAATCCGATGGGAAAGATGACCTCTCTGTTTGAGCCTCTCCGCAAAATCAACTAACTAACCAACATAATGAGTTGTCCATGGAGCGGATCTTTGTCATTATGCTGGACTGAGATGGGCTAAAGGGTGAATTCACTTTACTAAAATACCGTTTTTGCTTAACTGCTGGTATTGAAGTTGAACTCATCGTCTTCTTAAAGAGATATGATAATGTCGCAGGTCTGCTTTGTACAGAGAACATCCACAATTGCTAGGATTTTGAAAGTATGGTGAAACACTGTTTACAAAATGAAATACATATCTACAGTTTGAATACTTGTATTTTAAGTCTTCGTACACCGGAATAACAAAATGTTCATTCGTTCGCTTCCATGAGCTAGCAATTCCAGCTACAATGTCTGCTGCCTACTGAATCACAAACGCGATTTGTCTTTATTACTCCATAATATCGCGTCAAGTGTTCGCAAAGTACAAAGATACCGTCTAAAGCAAACAGGTTCACATCGTTGTCAAAGATATTAACTGATAACTATTTAGCAAAAATAAGGTAGATTTAAATCTACCGATTTTTACGTTAAATCTTCAAAATTAGTCCTAGGCATATTCGTTATCAGTAGTTATGTATGCAATAATGAATGTTAGTTTGATATGAAGCTAAATCTACAAAATGAAATTACCGATGTCCGACGGTATCCTAGAATTGTGAATATGTCACAGGATTCATTACATCATAAGACCCAACAAACTGTCAAGCTGAAGTGAAAGAAGACAGTGGAGGCGACGAACAAACGTGTCCCCAGACAGGGAATGCCAATTAGTAACTGATGACATGTGGTTTTCTAGGTGAACAAACGTCGGCTATAATAACTCGTGTTTGGTCTTCGTACTACGAGGACTGTAGGCGGTACGAAATATCTAGTGATGATGTTGAACAATTAATTGGGTGGCCAGAAGAACAACATTAACTGGCCGAATGGGTTAGGTTAGGTTAGGTTATACAGCCATGCACTTTGAGAGAGCTGTGGGGAACACGAAGAATTCGTCCAAGATAACCCTTGTCGTCGAGATGCAAAGGAGACACTTCCTGGCGAGAGCCGAGAGAGGACACTTCCCTTGGAGATGCCAAAGTAGAGACATCATTGGTGCCCTTGATGACACATGGTTTCTGAGCATCGCTGACACCAATGTCAGACAGATGCACACTACTGCACACTGGGAGATGTGGCCAGTATACCCAACACGTATGGCCATTGCCTTCACGCTGTTGCGAAATACCGCTCATTCCAGCACGCCTTTAGCCTTGCCGCCAACAGCCCAGTCAGCACCTAGTAAATGAATTTCACCACCCGTCTCTCATACAGACCGCCTGTCAGTTCCGTTTGTCTCTTAGTAACAACGATTTATAACCATGGCAACGATACAGAGAATCTTGTTACTGATAATGGAAAAATTATTCTTTTTATTGCACTAATAACAGCAATTTGTAAACTTCGTTTATACAGCAGTGGGTCCAATAGGCTATTGTTGATAAGAATAAATGCTTGTGACTAATCTTACAGCTAACACTCCCAATCATTTTATTTGATACTAGCGTTTTCCCTGCAGTTTCACCTGCATTTGCATTTGACATGTAAGATGAACAATTCTTTTCCTCCTACTCTCTGTTTTCCCCTCTTCCTCCCTCTGTCTCTCCATCTTGCCCTCCCACCTCTATCTGTCTCCTCCTCCCTACTCCCTCTATCTCTTCATCGTCCCCTGCCCCTTTCTATCTCCATTTCCTCCACCCCCGTCTCTCTGACCATATCTTCCTCATTCTCCCTCTAACCATACACTGTCCCCCTCTCTCTGTCCATCTCCACCTTCTACCTGCCTCATACATCTCCCCCTCCTCCCCACTCTCTGTCCAATTCCTTGTACCCCGCCGGCCGAAGTGGCCGTGCGGTTAAAGGCGCTGCAGCCTGGAACCGCGAGACCGCTACGGTCGCAGGTTCGAATCCTGCCTCGGGAATGGATGTTTTTGATGTCCTTAGGTTAGTTAGGTTTAACTAGTTCTAAGTTCTAGGGGACTAATGACCTCAGCAGTTGAGTCCCATAGTGCTCAGAGCCATTTGAACCATTTGAACCTTGTACCCCTCACTCTGTCCATTTCCTTCTCTATCCATATCAACCTGTTCCCAGCCATGCTCATCAACATGCATAGCCTGCAACGCAGTTCAATAAAGCAGGCCGATATTACTCCCACAACACACCTGCCATGGAAGGTTGGCTACACATCAGGGGCTCGAAAATCAATTATTTTCCATTGAAAAACAGATAACCATGCAAAGTAGGTCAATAAAACAGGCTGATACTACTCCAACACAACATGTCTGTCTTGCAGGGCAGCCTACATGTCAGGGCCAAGAATACAGTTTGATGTGTAGGCTGGCCTGCAAAGCAGGTTGATTTGGCAGGCCAATACTGCTCCCACATACGTGCCTGTTGTTATGCAGGATAACCTATGCACCAGTGGCTGAAAAAAAGCTTTTGTCCGTATCTCTGCTCCTACTGGAGCTAGAAGGTAAAAAACCCACAGTGCTGACGTGAGGCCTGGTGTTTCTGTGTCAGATTTTGCTGGAATCCATCCATGGATTTGGGGGAGGTTCCTGTATGTACAGTCCCTGCTTTACATATATAACAAATGAAAACATAATTTAAGATACCATAAGTAGTAAACGCCAAAATCCGACCACGACACTACAGTATACATGGAGAAACTTGTGAACTTTCTTCTTCGACGAATTCAGGCCATTATCAAGGGCAAAGGTTATCTTTCACGGTATTATCGTGATGTCTCCTTGGGGATGACTAATTTTTGTCTGGTGTGCTTATGGTGATAGAGAGAGAGAGAAAGAGAGAGAGAGAGATGGGGGGGGGGGGGGCAGGGAGTAAGCGAGTATCACAATCGAGGGGTGAGTGGTGTGTGGGGGGAGACCGCTAGAGTAGTCAGTAAGTTAACAATGTGGCCAGTGAAGAAGTACGAGGAGAAGAGCTACAATAACTGTAATGGTAACGACTCTGCCATCGTGCTGTGAGCAGTCTCACCTCACCTCGGCATCCGGCAACCCTAGCACGCCGCCGTTGACCCGGTGGCCTGCGCAGGCCTGTGGGTGCCATTAAAAGGCGGCGCGATAACTCGGCGCGCACCCCCGTTCATCAGGCGCGAGCGGCGTTAATTGCCTGGGGAGCGGCCGCCCCTAATAGTGCGGGCTGCAGATTACGGCCTGGCTCCGAGATCGGGGCTGCCGCCTTTATTTATTTATATATTCGTGAGGCGAGCGCCCGGGCCAGCGGGGTGCTCCGTGCCGGACGAATAAAGCGCGGAGGCGTTGTTGCCCTTTGTGGTTGCTGACTTACGGTTATTCCTCGCAGCACTAATTGCCGAACTGACTTCTAATGGCGCCGGAGTTAGGAGGGAGGCATTCCTAACTAAGGAACAGCCGAGCGTACCAGTAGGTCATCGTTAAGGGGCGTTTCTTTTTATTTAGTCTCTGACGCCCTGCATTGGATCAGAAATTACGGACCGACGCAAAAATATTATCACGGCAGGAGATAAAGTCAGGCGTGATCTGCAGTGAAAGTAACCTAAAATATCTCTAACCGACGGTACGCAACCGCGTGGCAAATGCACCGTTCGTGATGGTCGTGCATCAGTTGGCGGATGAAATGCCCGTAAATGTTTGACAGTGGGTTAGCTGAAGCCATAGCAGTTTGGTGGGCTTCTGGGACCTTCCCGTTGCAAAAGGAGGATGATTGAAATGTAACGTTTCGTCGAAGACTGTGTTACGTGATATGGATCACAATCTCGGATTGGTTAAGAGTAGGACAAGTTTACTTATTTTTAACTCCTCAAAGCACCCATATCACTCTTCATATGTTACTTACAGAAGCAAGGAAAACCAGGATCGTGATGCGGGACGAGGAATTACATATGGTGCTGCTAAGGACAAAGTTGCAGTTTTTAAGGCAATGGGCTCATATTCGGAAGGAGATGAGAAGGTAATTGCCCTCCATTCCAACCATTCTTAGATTTCTTGTCGTTTTACAAAATTCCGAGATGAGTCTCTCAGCATGGTTACGGAAGACGTCGTTCCTCAAATTCATCAGTCTTGCTGCTCAGCCTTCGTAGCCGAGGTTTGTTGGTGTGAGTCTTGATGGGTGGGCTTCTGGGACCTTCCCGTTGCAAAAACAGGATGATTGGAATGTAACGTTTCGCCAAAGACTGTCTTACCTGAGATGGAGCAGAATCTCGGATTGGTTAAGAGTAGGACAAGTTTACTTATTTTTAACTCCTCAAAGCACCCATATCGCTCTTCATATGTCACTACAGAAGCAAGGAAAACCTGGATCGTGATGCGGGAAGAGGAACAACATTTGGTGCTGCTTAGGACAAAGTTGGGGCAGTTTTTAAGGCAACGGACTCATATTCGGATGGAGATGGGGTAACGGCCCTTCATTGCAACCATTCTCAGATTTTTGGCCGTTTTACAAAAGTACGAGATGAATCTCCCAGCATGGTTACGGCAGACGTCATTCCTCAACTTCATCAGTCCTGCCGCTCGTCCTTCGTAGCCGAGGTTTGTTGGTGTGAGTCTTGATGTTTGAATAATTTGTATCATCAGTATACGGTCAGAAAGTGAGAAAAGGAGGTTCTATGAAGTTCCTGATCTTCAGGATTTGCGCTGATGGAACGAATTCGTATCTCTTCGCTGAGGTATGGTTGAGTGAGGGCATTTCACTTAACGACAGGTCGGCCGCGGTGGCCGTGCGGTTCTACGCGCTGCAGTCCGGAACCGCGGGACTGCTACGGTCGCAAGTTCGAATCCTGCCTCGGGCATGGATGTGTGTGATGTCCTTAGGTTAGTTAGGTTTAAGTAGTTCTAAGTTCTAGGGGTCTGATGACCACAGATGTTAAGTCCCATAGTGCTCAGAGCCATTTGAACCATTTTGAACTTAACGACAACGACTGCCTCATCCTCTTCGTGGCACTCACTGGAACTGTTGCAGTCCTTTCAGCGAGAAGCAAGGTACAGCTAAGGAACAGACAGTCAGAATGCAGGCGTTGGAAAGTGCCGTTAGGCTTGGTTGTCTCCTTGTCCTAGTCTAGATGAGTAGGAAGTTTATTTCCGCTAGCTTTCGTCCTTTTCTTCCATTACATACGATTCATAACAGTACAAACACAGTGCTACATTGCTCACACCACAATTATAGCCATCTAATGAATACAGGTACTCACTTCGTGCTTTTTAGCATATCGGAGGAAGCCAGTGACAATCGAACTCCAGTAGTCACATCAGAGTAGCTGTTTCGTATTCACGTAACGTCACCAACACTCACGTTCGTGTATGGAACTTACACTCACTATGTTTTCGTATTTATCTGTATTTTTCTGGATATTGCCACTAAATATAGGCATCATTTTACTATGTGAGTCTTTGTGTGTATTTGATCATTTTAATGCCCATGAAGTGTTCAATATGCTCTTTCAGTCATCTTACCATCGCTACTTCTATCACATCGTCTTCTACCAAAGACTTCTCATGTCGATGTATTTTCAACTTTGTGTAAAAGTTACTTACTATACGTCAGATGCAACTTGTACCTCACCAAAATTACTGAAATAATTGCCATGAGTACTTGGGCTAAGACTGTATCTTTTTCGTGGAGGAAGCTAATTCCTCTTCGTTTTCTTTGGATAGATGAACTCAGCCTGGCAGCAGGTATGAGATTTTTAATTTTGTGCGGTGTGTTTGTGTGTGGGTGGGAGGGTGAGTGGGTGGGCAGATATGTGGGTGCGTAAGCGTTACCATTCTTTGTTTTATTCTAAGGTGTGCAGTCAGCTAGCTCATTCACATCGTTGATCATAAAATAGTCCCGAAAGTCATCTCCTCGTTTCGTCATAGCACGAACCTGGCGTCATATCATGAGCCTAAATGGGCCTCTGCACCACAGATTTAGCGCGCAGAAATCAAATGTATCGACTTCTGAGACTCCATGTGAACAACAGATAAAATAAAGAAACGTCAGTGGTGGAATATTTGTGTTTCGTTTTGAACTATAGAGAAAATAAAGAAACGTCAGTGGTGGAATATTTGTGTTTCGTTTTATGAAACTTGTTAAGCCGAGTTCGCTACAACGGACTACCGTATTCGCTTCTAAAACTGATGATGCAAGAAATTTTCATCTCCACTTTTGGCTCGTAGAGAGATGACATTTGGTGGGATTAATTTCACAAGTATCATACCACGAGCATGTGGTTTGGTTTAAATCTCGAACTTCTCCGCGGTGCCTAACGGAGAGTGAACGCACTGCATCGTTCGTAGTGTACAGTCTCTTGAATAGGAAATTTTTGATCGGTCGTCTTCTTGGCATGTGCACACGAGATAGCCATGGGCGAGGACGACGTTGTATCCACATCTGTTACTATAGATACACTTGAGAATGGACACTGCCCGAAACTAGAAGTTCAAATAAAATAAAATACTTTAAACGCAGACTGGTGGAACAATGTCCTTTTTCAAAACCAAAAGACGTTATGTTACGTTCCGTCGAAACAAGTTTTACTATAATATGTATATAATGGGAAAAATATACACTGGACGAGTGGTAAATTTCTTGCATTGAGAGCTCATAGGCCTGTACAGCGGACAGAGCGGAGGGTCTTGCTTTCCAACCGGAGAAAGGCGTACCGTCACTTTTCTTCGGTGCGCGAAAGCGTTCGCGTCGCCGGTGAACGATCCCTCGGCCCCTCCCGTTACTGTTTCAGTGAGAGGTTTACTACTTTTATGCCGCCTCCTCAGTTTCTTCCAACTGCGTGTAACACACTTTCCTGTGCCTCGATACGGGCCAGCAACAATAGACTTACTAAATAACTGGTAAACCTTTGATGCTTACCGAAGCAGCCTTAACCTGTTTCGTTATTTAGAAAGCAGAGCGGCCGAGTTTTGATTCAACAAACGGCTCGCAATGCCGAAAACTTTCGGTAATCAGCGTTTAATGCTTGTCGTTCCAAATGTCTTCAAACTTGTTCTTACACTGAATGACCGTGAGTTCCAGCTAACTTGACCAGTGAATCCCAATGTCATGAGAATGTTCTTCTTGTGTACGAGAGATTCAGAAGGTGGAACAGTATCTAAAGAAAGATCTACATCGTCCGAACTATTTCCACTGTTGAGGACAGGTATGTGGATCATCGCTGTCGCACGAGGATACAACAAGCTGGTAAATCTGCATTACCTAGTGGGGGATACGCTATCAAATATAGTGACACGCAGGTGATTGCTGCCGCATCTCATTACTGATATTGTGTTCAGAAATAATCCACTGGCTGATAGTCTTATTGATAGGAAAAAGGGCTATAGCCTGAGTACGAGGAAACCTGCACTGACATGTAATTAAACTCGACATCGGCAAAAGATTTTGACTGTTATGAGCAGATGGGAAAAAAGTAAGTAAACATTATATTATTTCAAAAGTAATCGTCATAACTGTTAATGAAATTATCTCACTAGACAAGACAGCCAATGCCATCATGGACAAATGCTTGCAGTTGCCTACAGAACCATGATTGTACTCAGGCGTGCATCTCTTTGTCCGAAGCAAATCGAGGACCACGAATGTGCTTCTCCAAATATATGGAATTTGTATGATGGTAGATATGGACAGTATGATGGATGCTTCCAAATCTTTCTTTCTTTTGCTACTGCCTTTATCCCGCATTGTGCGCAGGGTCAAGTACGGATGTGGCATGGTTAATTTTAAGGGATGGCTGGATGCCCTTCCTGCCGCCACCTCATACCCCCGGGATGAAATTAGGGTACCCCAGCTGTCTGCGTCTAGCGTAAATCTTGAGAGAGTGTGAATGTGTTTCAAATGTCTGCGAGTCGTGTAACTGTGGCGGGACGTGGTGACCAGCCCGGTATTCACCTATCAGGATGTGGAAAACCGCCTAAAAACCACATCCAGGTTGGCCGGCACACCGGCTGTCGTCGTTAATCCGCCGGGCGGATTCGAACCGGGGCCAGTGCGCCTACCCGAGTCCAGGAAGCAGCGCGTTAGCGTTCTCGGCTACTCTGGCGGGTCTGATGGATGCTTCCAAATATTCAATCGAAATCTTTGTGGCACAGCTTCTGCAGTGCGCGCCGTGTGAGGCTTCAAGAGAGCAGAAGAAGAAAGCTGTAATGCTCTGAAGTCATTCATGAGCACAAAGCCTTTGCTTAATTTTCCATGTCTCCTGTCATTTAGACTGTTGCGCATCAACGTGAGAGTTGCACAGTACGAATTGGCAGCACCGATTGCGGTCTTTGCCATAAAATCTGTATCCACAAGTCCTTCACAGTGGAAGGAAACGGTGGCCGAGAACTTCCCCGCAGATAAGCGCACGTTTGCATTTCTTTCGTGGAAACCAGGAGGCGTGTCCCCATTCCACAGACGCTCTCTTTGTTGCAGATATGAAATCACGGTCCTATGTCTAATCGACGATAATGATGATGCTTGCCGGCCGAAGTGGCCGTGCGGTTAAAGGCGCTGCAGTCTGGAACCGCAAGACCACTACGGTCGCAGGTTCGAATCCTGCCTCGGGCATGGATGTTTGTGATGTCCTTAGGTTAGTTAGGTTTAACTAGTTCTAAGTTCTATGGGACTAATGACCTCAGCAGTTGAGTCCCATAGTGCTCAGCGCCATTTGAACCATTTGATGATGCTTGGGAAATCATTGTCATCCACAGACTAAAGCTCAAGGAAGTCCAAAGACGCCATGAACCTTGTGCCTTTGTGGGCAGGTAACCCAGCGCGAACATAATTTCAGGCAGTGTAGACGACCTCTGGCGATGGTATGAGCACTGCTCATTGATGTGCGCATATGATTAGAAGTCCGCTATAGTAACTCTGCGATTGCTCGAATCATCCCAGCACGTTGTCGTCCGTGGTCTATGCCGATGGCCCTCTTTCCCGATTACCATCACCCACGCCTGTGCGGCCTTGGTCAAATTGTTCGCACCTTTTCAGTACGGCTGGATGCGACATTGCACTTGATCTGTATACTGCCAGAATTCCACGGTGAATCTGTGTGTAATTTAGATGTTTTCCTCACAAGAATAATACCGTTCCAAGTACTTGAACTTTAGACTAAGTTTCCTGTTCCCGCCCCATTTTATTCGCACGCTGTGATATATCTCTTAATTGTACCGCTGCAGAATGTGTGTACGAACGCAGAACTTGTACTCTATTCAGACCAAGCGCCACTCCTGTCGCGCATGTCTTAGCGTGGGACGACTTATGTAATTTACTTTTGAAGTCTCCTCTTATTACGAGTATTACGTATGGCAGTGAGCGAGTGAATGCGAAATGTATTCAAAAACTGAGGGTTGCTCACTGATGGGCAGTGTGTTCAGTGATGGGAATTACTAGAAGATGCAGAAAAACGTACCTAACAACACTGTAATGAAAATGAAATAGAGTCTGTCGAGACACGAAGATGGCAGAGAGAAGAAAGAAGTTCTTTGCTGGGTCATAACTAGGAGGGGAAACCTCGTAGATGACACCTAAAAGCCTTTAAAAGATATGGAGAATTAGTGTGAATTCCTATATCTGAAGTCAGTAATGTACGAAGAAGTCTGTAGGAGGTTTTTTTTATAGAAAAGTTAATGTTAAATAGCTGATGAGGGTGTTTATGAAGGTCTTGTTACTAATCTAAAAGAAACTCTCCGGGTCTAGTCAGCATCGGTAGTGCTACAAAATAATCGCCTGGAAAGAATGAATGGATGAACACAGCTTCGTAGGACTATTTAAAGAGTTCCCGGGTTCCCGGGTTCGATTCCCGGAGGGGTCAGGGATTTTCTCTGCCTCGTGATGGCTGGGTGTTGTGTGCTGTCCTTAGGTTAGTTAGGTTTAAGTAGTTCTAAGTTCTAGGGGACTGATGACCATAAATGTTAATTCCCATAGTGCTCAGAGCCATTTGAACCATTTTGAACTATTTAAAGAGTTCCCTTGAAATTAGAACAATAGGAAAAGCACAGAAAAAATGTACAGAAATTTTCGGAATACGGCAGTAAGTCAGAAAGAGATATATACTAAGCTTCTTTTCAATTTGTGTCGTAAATAAATAATGAGAGCCGGCCGCGGTGGTCTAGCGGTTCTGGCGCTGCAGTCCGGAACCGCGGGACTGCTACGGTCGCAGGTTCGAATCCTGCCTCGGGCATGGGTGTGTGTGATGTCCTTAGGTTAGTTAGGTGTAAGTAGTTCTAAGTTCTAGGGGACTTATGACCTAAGATGTTGAGTCCCATAGTGCTCAGAGCCATTTGAGCCATAAGTAATGAGTATTGCAGGTAGCAGATATGGGAACTGGAATTAATTCTGTGGAGAATTTAATCAACGGTTTAAGGTATGTGGATGACACAATGCTTACAGCAGGCGTTGGGGGAGACATTGAAGTTATACTAGAAAAATTACGAAAAGAAAGTAAGAAGTTGACCTAACGCTGAATTTGAACAAAATAAAAGTTTTCACAATGGTAATAAAGACTGGTGTGATAGAGGGTGAAATCATTGAGGGAATTGACAGATATAAAGGATGTACGACAGAAGAAAACCAGTCCTGCACACTGAGGATACAATAATACGACTGGCGTCACTTAAAAGTTGCCACAAATAAATTAAGCAAGTTGCAAAAATACATTGTCATTACTGACAAAAAATGCTGAAACTTTGACCTCCACATTTTTGTACGAGTATAGGCCGTAGACAATGAAAATAGCGCAACCCAAGAAAACGGATTCTTTTGAAATGTGATTTCAGGAAGTAAAAAACGAAACAATTTTGGTAAATATCTTCGGAGACTAAAATACTGCATATGAAATTGAGATAGTTTGGGCATGTTAAGACAGCAGAAGACTGTAATGTTCCGAAGTACGGAAGATGAGACTTAGAAGAATTCAATAACAAAGTGGATAATGGATATCAAAGAAAGTACCAGAATGTCTTTGGAAGAACTGAGCAGCAGAATAGATCATGTCTGGAGTGTATGGAAGGGTACCGTTCATCACATCACCAGGAGTCGGAGACGACTTTATGGATTATAACAACAAGCAACACTCTTAGATATACCTTGTTTCTGAAATACCTAGCCATTTGATCAATACGATCATAGATCATCTTCAGTGAACGCGTGGGTACCAGTTCCCCACAGCAAAGAAACCAGAAGTAGCATCTGTGTAGCTTGTTCACCAGCAGAACGACTACACCCTTTGTGTGGTGGCTAGCTTGGAGGTAGTTACCATCCTCAGTTAGCGTGGAAAATGGGGGAACGGAACAGCCTCTACACACTGACTCTCGCAGTAGGTCAGTGTGCTTAGACCTGCGACAGCGAGAAACTCAGCGTATCTCTTTCGCCTACAGTACCTGTTAAAAATGGATGTAGCAATCGAAAGTCACACCAAGGTAAAATCAGTTCTGTAGCGGGATTTATAACGCTAGAAAGTCTCTAAGCTGTTAACATTCATCGCGAAATCTGTGGAGTGTTCAGAACACATGTGATGAGAAAAGGCATTCTGTGTCAGTTGTGTCGTTTCTTTAAGAGTCGGAAAACGTCTTGAAACCTAGGGTTTCATGATATTTCAACGTCGAACAAGCTTGTACACATTTCTCCGTGTTCTAGATGAGATCGTGACCAAATAATTGCGGTACCACAATTTCTACTTACGTTAGTTTTCAAAATTCCTTTCTGAGAAATACAAGACTCAACTGGATTTTCTTCGTCGTTTCGACGCAGAAATAAAAGGCCTACAGAACACAATCGTGATCCGTGACGGACATGGCTCTCCTATACCAGCGCGGAGATAAAACAGCAGGAATGTATGGCCTCATTCTGGGCGATATACGCAAGAAATGCCGCGTCAGTTTTTTAACATGCGTCAGTTTTTTAACATCCATGCTATAATACAGTTTTAATAAACACCTCTTTCAAAAATCAGATTTGCTTCTTCACCGCACTTCATTCACTGCTTCTAGTTACTGAGTTTCAAAAGAGACAACATTCTTGGCAAATTGTAAGCAACAGCAAAATTGTGTAGCTTCTTCACGTAGTATCTAGAGGCAGTCCTGACAGAGAGTGTGAGTGCATTCTCTCGCTTCTGCTCGCTACGACCGTTACGAGAAGAAGCCGAACGATGAAAACTGTCCATTTATTTCAAAGTAAGTGAAAATCACTCTGGAGCAGAGGTGTAGTTGCTGAAGTGAGCGTCTAATTGGTAACAAAACGAACATGATCGAAATATAATAAAGAAATATAATAAAGAACACCACATTAAACTATGAAAGCGCCGGGGGGTGGGGGAGAGAGAGGTGCGATATATTATAGTTATAGTGAGGACTTGGCTCAAGTGATTTCCACCCCGCATGAAACAGTGTCTTTTCTCCCAAAGCTCTGATTACGACGATGGCTGCCACTTCAGGCGGCAGAATTATATAGAAAAGAAATTGTCAACTCCTTAAGAAATATACTAAGCAATAGAATCAAAATACGTAGATTAAAGGAGAAAATCCTTAATAAACCATGTTTAGACGAAAAATATGTAGAAGCTAGAAGGACTACCCCTGGATCGAATATACAAGAGGCTGTACGAAAAGCTTTAGGTTTGAAAAGAGTAAATGTGACAGGAGGTAGTACTACATACAGAAAACTATGGTTAAACCAAGATGTTAAAATAATAGTTATTCAGAAGAAGAAAGCGTTCCTGAAATATAAAGCTAGTCAAAGTTACAACGGTTACACGCAGTAAAAGATCATTCATAATAGTAGGTACTCAGATACTCGAAAAATAAAAGGAGATCATTGCGAGCGATGTACAAAAGGTATGGAGCGAGACGTTTAGAGAAAGTAAAAGTAAGTATTATGGACGCTAGAAAAGCAAAATAAAATTCGGTGGGAAATTTGTTTTAAATTAAAGTTAACCGTTTCAGACTTGAATTTTTTCTGGGGGAAGAAAATTTTTATTTTGTGAAAATTTTTATTTTGAGCTGTAATGCCCACTATGTGATTTTTTAATGATTTTAGATACAAGATTTATACAAAAATATATATCCGTTTTCAAAATAAACTTTGTACACTTGGCTTCTTTTTACGGACTAAAATAAATAGTTTTGAAGTATTCATTGTTGTAATAAATAAACTGGTCATTCAAAAATTACTATGTAATATGACAACAATAATAATATTCATTTACACAATGGAATATAGCTAACGAACTACTTTCATATATTCAGGCAATCACAGGCTACTGTGTACTGCTACACTGACTAATTGATATTTTTATAATGAAGCCCAACAGTCGGCAGCACTTGTACATGATAAAATGATTGAACATTCACAAATGTATACATGAGGTTTCCAGTGGGAAAAATATTTATGTACACGATTGAAAACAGTGAGCCTGCAAGGGTTAAAGGCGTAACAAATGTGGAAATTGAATCTAGACACCAAAACACCGAAAACAAAAACCAAACGTAATTCTCAATGGAGGAAAAATACACTGCAATAAAATGAATTGAGAACATAATATCTCAATTGCCAAATGGTATCATTAATGAATAAATAAAATATGGGGGGGCAAGTATTATATCAACAGCTTAGTACTTTATTGAGGTGTAATGTGCAAGAAGGTAAAATACCAAGATAGCCTAATGGGAAGAAAATATTACTGTTCCAGTGTATAAATAAGGAGATAAACAAGTATTAGATAATTACCGCGGAATAACTGTGCTCGATACCAACTTAAAACTACAAACGTCAGTAATTTAGGACGGAATACGGAATGATACCGAAATAGCAGAAGAACAGCGCGAACTCAGGAAAAACGGAGCATAATAGATGGCATTTTCGCTCTGAGACAGATTGTGCAGAGCTCCGTAGAGTATAATAACCCAGCCTACCTGTGTTTTGTTGACTTCTCAAAAGCGTTTGACAGGATAAGAAGAAAAGCATATAAGTTCAGTTCAAATCGTAATGGTTATATTAAAAGTCATAGAAGATATACATAGGCTATGTCTTTTTATGCGGATTATCCAGCGAAGACAGATTTCTTCTGGAAGGCACTCAGTATCTACAGGACTAAGGAACTGACGTCTTCGCCCAACGTTTTTAATGTCTGCATTCATCTATTACATTCTATGGACGCCTGGCTGAGGTTTTCGGAGACACGAACTGAAGAGGCATAATGGTTTCCAAGCAATCTAGCTGTACCTGAATGATACTACTACTGTCTCCGTATCGTTCCAGCAGAATTTTCTTTGTAGCCTCGTAAGTGTATACGTTTACGGCTATACCATCGACGAGACATCCTATAACACTCGACAGTATACAACGAGAGGTTGCCATCCACCGAGCTTTCAGATTGTTCCCAAAATCTAGACCAGTTTCCCACTCTTCTGAGAAGAGCTCTACTTTAACGGATGGTAATTTGACTGTCATAGTAACTGTTTAGGGACGGAGGGACCACATTATTCACTCTTGAAGATGACACTTATTCAGAGAATTTCCTTTAGATACAGTCGGGCGCGACCATAAGGGCGCGCTTCGGTTTATCAATGGGATCTTCAAATAAAATTATGTAAGTATTGTAATTCTCCTCTGACAGAAGGCTGTTTATTTGGTCTTCCAACAGAACAACAACAGACGGCGTGTTGTCTAAATGCTGAGAGTGGTGTCTCACTCAGAGTTTTCCGACTGTAGCGACGAATCGAGTAAAATTCGATATCTGATGAATTTACTTTCTTTTCAGAACATTCAGTTTTTTTGTCGGCATGCATACAGTAGTATCAGAATCTTTCCACAACACTGTGGTTGCCATCTACGTACCAGGATTATGGCAACAACACCGAGTAGACAAAAACTGACAACTGCTGGTGGCAAAAACAACGCGGAAATCATCCACAATTGATAAGAATCGCGAGATACGTCGATCTTCAATACACCATTATCTGCGGTATATGTCCGACAGCAATACTGTTAGCAGTAATAGGCTTGTAATGGCTTTTAATTCTACCGAAGTGCAGATGAAAGAATATTATACGTATAACAGGCGTTACACTGCCTCTTTCCGCGAGCGTGAATGTAACATTGCTCATCTTACCTTTTAATACGATTGCGTGGCTACTCCTCCATATCAGCAACGGCGGAAGTGTTACTCGCAGAATTCTTCCATATGTCGTCTGCGGCGACCCTTTCCCGCGTTTCGAGACCAAAATATTCGGTGCAGATGAAAGAATATTATACGTATAACAGGCGTTACACTGCCTCTTTCCGCGAGCGTGAATGTAACATTGCTCATCTTACCTTTTAATACGATTGCGTGGCTATTCCTCCATATCAGCAACGGCGGAAGTGTTACTCGCAGAATTCTTCCATATGTCGTCTGCGGCGACCCTTTCCCGCGTTTCGAGACCAAAATATTCGGTGCAGATGAAAGAATATTATACGTATAATATGCGTTACACTGCCTCTTTCCGCGAGCGTGAATGTAACATTGCTCATCTTACCTTTTAATACGATTGCGTGGCTACTCCTCCATATCAGCAACGGCGGAAGTGTTACTCGCAGAATTCTTCCATATGTCGTCTGCGGCGACCCTTTCCCGCGTTTCGAGACCAAAATATTCGGTGCAGATGAAAGAATATTATACGTATAACAGGCGATACACTGCCTCTTTCCGCGAGCGTGAATGTAACATTGCTCGTCTTACCTTTTAATACGATTGCGTGGCTACTCCTCCATATCAGCAACGGCGGAAGTGTTACTCGCAGAATTCTTCCATATGTCGTCTGCGGCGACCCTTTCCCGCGTTTCGAGACCAAAATATTCGGTGCAGATGAAAGAATATTATACGTATAACAGGCGTTACACTGCCTCTTTCCGCGAGCGTGAATGTAACATTGCTCATCTTACCTTTTAATACGATTGCGTGGCTACTCCTCCATATCAGCAACGGCGGAAGTGTTACTCGCAGAATTCTTCCATATGTCGTCTGCGGCGACCCTTTCCCGCGTTTCGAGACCAAAATATTCGGTGCAGATGAAAGAATATTATACGTATAACAGGCGTTACACTGCCTCTTTCCGCGAGCGTGAATGTAACATTGCTCATCTTACCTTTTAATACGATTGCGTGGCTACTCCTCCATATCAGCAACGGCGGAAGTGTTACTCGCAGAATTCTTCCATATGTCGTCTGCGGCGACCCTTTCCCGCGTTTCGAGACCAAAATATTCGGTGCAGATGAAAGAATATTATACGTATAACAGGCGTTACACCGCCTCTTTCCGCGAGTGTGAATGTAACATTGTTCGTCTTACCTTTTAATACGATTGCGTGGCTACTCCTCCATATCAGCAACGGCGGAAGTGTTACTCGCAGAATTCTTCCATATGTCGTCTGCGGCGACCCTTTCCCGCGTTTCGAGACCAAAATATTCGGTGCAGCTCCGAGTTAGAAGTAAGACGCGCCGCATGCTTCCACCACAAAAAGAATATTTATTTATACCAAAACAGAACTCTACTCTCTATGACAAGGATGTTATTGATGTTTGGAAATTTCAAACTGAGGTTTTGTATGATTTTGTAACCTCTGAAAGTATTATAGATATGTGGCTTAAATTCACACTGTTGTTAGCTATCGACCTATTAAAATGTTGTACAATGATTTATTCCATTTGGTATCTGTCGAAGGTATCATTTAATTTATAATAATGTACCTAATACACTACTCGCCATTAAAATTGCTACACCACGAAGACGACGTGCTACAGATGCGAAATTCAACCGACAGGAAGAAGATTCTGTGGTATGCAAATAATTAGCTTTTCAGAGCATTCACACAAGTTTGGCGCCGGTGACGACACCTACAACGTGCTGACATGAGGAAAGTTTCCAACCGATTTCTCATACACAAACAGCAGTTGACCGGCGTTGCCTGGTGAAACGTTTTGTGATGCCTCGTGTAAGGAGGAGAAATGCGTACCATCACGTTTCCGACTTCGATAAAGGTCGGATTGTAGCCTATCGCGATTGCGGTTTATCGTATGGCGATATTGCTGCTCGCGTTGGTCGAGATCCAATGACTGTTAGCAGAATACGGAATCGGTGTGTTCAGGAGGGTAATACGGAACACCATGCTGGATCCCAACGGCCTCGTATCACTAGCAGTAGAGATGACAGACATCTTATCCGCATGGCTGTAACGGATCGTGCAACCACGTCTCGATCTCTGAGTGAACAGATGGGGACGTTTGCAAGACAACTACCATCTGCACGAACAGTTCGACGACGTTTGCAGCAGCATGGTCTATCAGCTCGGAGACCTTAGCTGCGGTTACCCTTGACGCTGCATCACATACAGGAGCGTCTGCGATGCTGTACTCAACGACGAACCTGGGTGGACGAATTGCAAAACGTAATTTTTTCGGATGAATCCAGGCTCCGTTTACAGCATCATGATGGTCGCATTCGTGTTTGGCGACATCGCGGTGAACGCACATTGGAAGCGTGTATTCGTCATCGCCATACTGGCGTCTCACCCGGCGTGATGGTACGGGGGCAATTGGTTACACGTCTAGGTCACCTCTTGTTCACACTGACGGCACTTTGAACAGTAGACGTTACATTTCAGATGTGTTATGACCCGTGGCTCTACCCTTCATTCGATCCCTGCGAAACCCTACATTTCAGCAGGATAATGCACGACCCCATGTTGCAGGTCCTGTACGGACCTTTCTGGATACAGAGAATGTTCGACTGCCACCCTGGCGAGCACATTCTCCAGATCTCTCACCAACTGAATACGTCTGGTCAGTGGTGGCCGAGCAACTGGCTAGTCACAATACGCCAGTCACTACTCTTGTTGAACTGTGGTATCGTGTTGAAACTGCATGGGCAGCTGTACCTGTACACGACACCCAAGCTATGTTTGACTCAATGCCCAGGCGTCTCAAGGCCGTTATTACGGCCCGAGGTGGTTGTTCTGGGTACTGATTTCTCAGGATCTATGCACCCAAATTGCGTGAAAATGCAATCACATGTCAGTTCTAGTTTAATACGTTTTTCCAATGAATACTCATTTATCATCTGCATTTCTTCTTGGGGCAGCAATTTTAATGGCCAGTAGGGTATTTCGTTGCCTGCAGGGTGTAGTGTAGCGACGTAAGTTTTGTATAAATGACTTTCTTTTGACATATGACCATGTGCAGACTTCGTCACCAACGTCAGTTACAAAACACTTCAGAATTATTTAAATTCTTTTAAAATTGTCTCTGAAAGGTTCTTGAACGAAACTGTAATTAAGACATCATCATTTGAGTCGTATGCGCAGAATTACGTCACTCAGTCCAGTTGGTTTGCGCAAAACTTTTTCAATTTAGATGTCGTTTGTTTCTTCTCAGAAATTATATTAATGCAAGTTATCTGCTTTAATAAATATTAGAACCACATTGAATAAAATTTCAAGACCCAAACTCGCGATGAACGTTGTCAAAATTAATAATCTTGTCAAATAAATTAGTAATTCATTAACATAATTCTTCATAAATAAAGTCTCGGAACACGTATTTAAACTTTAGTAGTATCCACTAGTTTATTATCTACCTACATATAGACGTGAGCCTGAGCCTTGACAAGATAGGACTGAACATTTATAACATGATTAAACTTTCTATGACGTCATTGTTGTAGAAACATTACAAATTCTTATTTTTCAGTTTTTAGAAGCACGACGCAACAACTCTGTTTCAGGATCTTCTGTTGCTCTTTGGCTGTCGACCCGCGACGTATAGTGGCCAGCAATTTTCTCTCTGGTCCCGGCAGTGAAGATGCTGTCTCCGTTCGTTGCGCCGTCCTCTCCGTACATGAAACATAAAAATAAATACAAAACTTTAGATAATTCACAACCAATGCAAATATTACAAAATACATAAACAAAACACTAAATTAAACTTATATTCACCTGCAAACTGGGCTGACACTGGTGGATGGGTGACGCTTCAATTTCGCGTCCCACTACATACCCCACCCACAAGATCAGTTTGTCAGCTTTTAACCGAAAATAAAACTTCTTCTACATACAATATTTAACTGTTAAGGTTATACATTTTCTCACATTTTCCGTAATCTAAATTCCTTGCTCATAGATAGATTCAATCCTTTTATGACAATACTGATGTGACTATTTGTCACTTACTTTTAATTGTGCTATTATGGTAATTCGCAACCGCATATATGGAGATTACTCCTTTTCATGTAATAGTTGCTAGTAAATAATAATTTAGTACGTTCTTTAACGTTGTTACATTAGGATAGAGCGTTCAAATTGTGATAGGTTAGTTTCAGTTTTATTCATTTACTAGAGTTATTCTTTCCACAATGTATATTACTAATAAATTTCTCACAGTAACTAATAGTACTATTTACTTTATGTCGTTCTTTTCCCTAATGCTTTATTTATGCCTGAGGTCAAGAAGAAATCAAGCAAAACTCTTTTTTAGAATCTCGGCGCGGCTTTCTTTACCTTCGGACACTTTGTTGGGTAGTGGCAATTTATTTAGGAGAAACAAGTGAGAGAGCCCCGTTTGGTGTGTTCTATATTAACACTATTACAAATCTCTATTAAAGGCACTCTGCTTTGTTCTCGTGAGCCATATAACTCTGGACGCCCATGGTCCCTAAAAATTATTAACCATCCCCTTTGGTTCGTACTATGCGAGTAAACATAAAATATACAAAATTCTTTCTGACCTAATAACAATATTTCTTCCATATAAATCCCCTTTCAGTTATCTTTCCCTTTTTGAAGTACCGGTAGATTATTGTAGAACACTTGTTTAAACTTCCTGTCATTTCTTTAAAATAACACGTAACTATCACGAAAACTTCACATGAATAAACTATGAACGCTCAGCCGGCCGAAGTGGCCGTGCGGTTAGAGGCGCTGCAGCCTGGAACCGCGAGACCGCTACGGTCGCAGGTTCGAATCCTGCCTCGGGCATGGATGTTTGTGATGTCATTAGGTTAGTTAGGTTTAACTAGTTCTAAGTTCTAGGGGACTAATGACCTCAGCAGTTGAGTCCCATAGTGCTCAGAACCATTTGAACCATTTTTTTTATGAACGCTCATCCCTATGTAACATATTCTAAATATTAACTTATTTAGGAATGAAGGGTTTAATTTGATCGACACCATATAATCCTTTAATTACACCTAATGAAGGTTCCATAAGAAGTAACGCTTTGGGATGTACAATCTTATGTACAACATATGGACCTTCAAAGATAAAGAAGAATTTTCTACATTCCTTATTGATCATCGAACTTTTAAGATGAGATCGTACTAATACAAGGTCTTCCTTTTCTCGTTCGGATGGACAATTCGTAGAATAACATTTTTCTTTCCTTTACATAATACGGTAACCTACTAATTAGAACTCGTATTAGATGACTTTCAATAATTGGTTCTTCAATTAATGTAGCATGGTTTAAGTGTCATTTGAAATAATTCCTATAACCTCCCCACCGTTTAGAATATGGCGGAGGGTCTAACAACTCTAAAGTTAAGTGTTGTTTTCCTCTTGACCAATAATTTTGTTTAAACTGCTTAACAAAATCATCCCAGTCCCTAAATTCAGTTCTATGCAGTACTGCCCATTCCGCAGCTTCTGCTTCTAAATGTCCTATTACAAATTTAATCCGGTTTTCATTACTCCATTTAGGAGATAATGAAGTTTCAAAAGCTTCTATAAAGGTTATAGGGTGAAGTTCGCCTCCTGGTTTGAATACAGGAAATCGACTTGCTACATTTGAATTTGTCGTTATATCATCCCAACATTCTGCGAGAGACATAGTTGGATTTTGTTTAGATTGCAGAGACGCAATTGCGTCGGATTTGCTTGCCGTGATTTCTTTATTTGTGTTGTTGTCGTCAGAGCTAGCAAACACGATGCGACTGTTGTCTCTGATTACGTTATTACTTCTACTACTTGAAATGTTTTCATTATTATCTAATTCCGATAACCGTTTAGTAATTTCCTGTATTCGCATTTCTGTATTGGATACGCGGTTAGCTAATATCGAATCTCACTGTGTTCACGATGTGAACGCTCTGTACCTTCGTCAATGCTATTATCTTTGGAAGTCTCAAGGTTATTGCATATTTCGGTAATTAAAAATTTCATGTTTTCTATTTCAGATGATCTTTTTCTACTCGATAAGTTAATGTCTCTAATTCTACATTATCTATTGAAGAAATCTCTACAGAAACTTCCTGGCAGATTAAAACTGTGTGCCCGACCGAGACTCGAACTCGGGACCTTTGCCTTTCGCGGGCAAGTGCTCTACCATCTGAGCTACCGAAGCACGACTCACGCCCGGTACTCACAGTTTTACTTCTGCCAGTATCTCGTCTCCTACCTTCCAAACTTTACAGAAGCTCTTCTGGAAGGTAGGAGACGAGATACTGGCAGAAGTAAAACTGTGAGTACCGGGCGTGAGTCGTGCTTCGGTAGCTCAGATGGTAGAGCACTTGCCCGCGAAAGGCAAAGGTCCCGAGTTCGAGTCTCGGTCGGGCACACAGTTTTAATCTGCCAGGAAGTTTCATATCAGCGCACACTCCGCTGCAGAGTGAAAATCTCATTCTGGAAACATCCCCCAGGCTGTGGCTAAGCCATGTCTCCGCTATATCCTTTCTTTCAGGAGTGCTAGTTCTGCAAGGTTCGCAGAAGAGCTTCTGTAAAGTTTGGAAGGTAGGAGACGAGATACTGGCAGAAGTAAAACTGTGAGTACCGGGCGTGAGTCGTGCTTCGGTAGCTCAGATGGTAGAGCACTTGCCCGCGAAAGGCAAAGGTCCCGAGTTCGAGTCTCGGTCGGGCACACAGTTTTAATCTGCCAGGAAGTTTCATATCAGCGCACACTCCGCTGCAGAGTGAAAATCTCATTCTGGAAATCTCTACAGGTTTGGTAGAAACCTCTATAATAGATTCTAATAATTCTCTACGAACAATTTCTGTTTGCATGGAAAATTCATCTCGTAACTTATCGTTATTTTTCTCTATTTCATTTACAACTAAGACATTGACATTATCTAGTCTCTTGGTTAAGTCAGTAATATCATTTCGCATGCGAGCTTTTTCCTCTCGCGATTCCCGGATATGTTCTTCTAACCTTTCACAATTATCAGCAATCTTATTACTAAGTCCTACTAGTTTTTCCTGCATTTCAACTTTAGAAGCCTCTATTTTATCACTTAATTCTCGACTGGTTTCATTAAGATATTCCTGTAACCTGTCTGTAGATTTTGTTAGCTCCCCTTTAAGTTCCTCTTTTAATCTAGCAGTATATTCTTCGTTAGCTTGTTTTAATTCCTCTTTTAATCTAGCAGTAGATTCTTCGTTAGATTGTTTTAATTTAGCGATCGCCCTAAAAAGTGATCTCATGCTCCTATCGGACACAGATAGCTCTTCGTCTGACATTTCACTTCCCGACATTATTGTAAGATATTAACTAGTTAGACACGCAGACTTGTAATCAACAATCCTATTAAATGCACGCTCCCTATGTACAACACTCCACTTCCAACTTAAAACAGACTCACCGGACACTAATATTGTAGTTTGTATTCTCGGTGATCAGTGTGCTGCTATGGGCTGCAGAAGTAACAGCAGTCGATGCAGCCGCTGAGATGCTGCGACCCCGCTTCCGCAACCGGCAGGACGCTGAGTCGAACACCGGAGACGTCACTGGCTGCAACCACGCCCGGCCCCACCGTAGACAGGCGAAGCCCTTAGCAACACCTCTAATACCAGCCGGAGGAACGCCCCCCAGTAGACGTACTGGGCATGTTAGTTTAGGGAGAAAAAGGTTGTCGGGGTTTGCAGCGTTCAGCTGCTGCCCAACAGATGCGCCTTCTCGTGGAATAACTGCGTGACCGTACTGCTTGGCTGCGCTCCGTCAGATGCCCACACCCGCGAAGTCGCCGCTGGCTGGTGAAGGCTCCACGAAAACTCGCGTTGACTTCCGAAGGACTCTTGATAATTTGTGTCGTACCTGTGTGTCTTAGTTGCACACAAGTCCTGTTTATAAGGTCGCCACGGTGTAGTGTAACGACGTAAGTTTTGTATAAATGACTTTCTTTTGACATATGACCATGTGCAGACTTCGTCACCAACGTCAGTTACAAAACACTTCAGAATTATTTAAATTCTTTTAAAATTGTTTCTGAATGGTTCTTGAACGAAACTGTAATTAAAACATCATCATTTGAGTCATATGCGCAGAATTACGTCACTCAGTCCAATTGGTTTGCGCAAACTTTTTTCAATTTAGATGTCGTTTGTTTCTTCTCAGAAATTATATTAATGCAAGTTATCTGCTTTAATAAATATTAGAACCACATTGAATAAACTTTCAAGACCCAAACTCGCGATAAACGTTGTCAAAATTAATAATCTTGTCAAATAAATTAGTAATTCATTAACATAATTTTTCATAAATAAATTCTCGGAACACGTATTTAAACTTTAGTACCATCCACTAGTTTATTATCTTCCTACATATAGACGTAAACCTGAGCCTTGACAAGATAGGACTGAACATTTATAACATGATTAAACTTTCTATGACGTTATTGTTGTAGAAACATTACAAATTCTTATTTTTTCAGTTTTTAGAAGCACGACGCAACAACTCGGTTTCAGGATCTTCTGTTGCTCTTTGGCTGTCGACCCGCGACGTATAGTGGCCAGCAATTTTCTCTCTGGTCCCGGCAGTGAAGATGCTGTCTCCGTTCGTTGCGCCGTCCTCTCCGTACATGAAACATAAAAATAAATACAAAACTTTAGATAATTCACAACCATTACATATATTACAAAATAAATAAACAAAACACTAAATTAAACTTATATTCACCTGCAAATTGGGCTGACACTGGTGGATGGGTGACGCTTAAATTTCGCGCCCGACTACAAGGGACACCTCTCAGTTAAAAGCCGACTGCCTCATGCGAGTAACTTCTGTAATCGTAAGTCTATGACACTGCTCTGTAAAAGAACGCACGAGATAGAGTAACACAACATATTAACAACCGGTTGGAAATGAAAGAACGTGCAGAAGCATGTTGCCAGCGGTCTCTCAGTCGTGCACAAAAAGCTGCGTATCACATGACACTGAGGTCAGTGTGACTATTGCACCAAATAGGGTTAGCGACGCAATACGAGGCAATTGAAGAAAAGGGAAAAGACAATGTGTGTCAGGCAACAACCACTTATGGAGCACTGTGCCCAGGAGTTTTGTACTGCTCATCTCATTGCTTCACGCACTCTGGGAGCATTCCTCACAGGCACTGCTGCCCGAATGAGAGGAGGTGGTCGACCACGGTTAACTATAACTGCAGACGACCGCTACGTCGTGTGAAAGGCAAGAAGAGGCCCACACCAAACATCGGATGCAATTGCAACCACATTTAACAGGGATACAACGCTTCACAAGGGCACGGCGTCTGCTTGGGGTAGTGTCTTTGCCCGACGACCAGCACGATGTGTTCTACTGACACCCGCCATCGGCGGCAACGTTTGCCCTGGTGCCAAGATCATGGGGACGGGACCCACGACAAGTGGGGTCACGTGGTGTTCTCGGATGAGAGTAGATTCAGTCCGAACAGTGGTTCTAGACTTATCGGTACCCTCACATGGCGAGAAATGGGAAGACGTAATGCACGCAGGAACGATGCCGAACATGGTCGTTTTAATTGGCCAGGTCTTATTGTGTTGGGAGACTTAATGTTGCTTCGCCGTACTGACCTCCAAATCTTTGAACACTGTACAGTCATCGATCAAAGCTCTTGTAACACCTTTATCCCCGCATGTATCTTTTCAGGGGTACTTGCCACCCTGATTTCATTTTTATGGATGACAATACGCCATCACATCGAAGAGCGCAAGTGAAGCAGCTCTTGGAACGAGAGGATATTCCGCGAATGGACTGCCCTGTTTGTGTCCCCATTTAAACTACATCGAGCACGTGTGGGATGCGATGGGGAACGTACTGCAGCACGTCCACACGCGCCAATGACTACCCAGGAGCTGTCAATCGTACTGATGTACCAATGGAACGCCCTACCACGACAATTCCGTGCAAACCTTTTGGCCAGCATAGGAGTACGTCGCAGAGCATCGACTACCGTCCTTGGTAATATCCAAAGAACCTTCATCAGTCGTAATGACTTCAGGGTAGTTATTATATTCGATTAAAAGTGCCATTTCTGTCCGATTCATTCCTTTCAGTTACCTTCTGTCCTGCAGGGTGTCGCAATGTTTTGACAGTTTCAGATTTGAGTAACGCACAAACTAATAGTGAAACGAAGTTGAACATTTCACACAAGGTACAGTATTTATACAAGAATTTTTTTTTATGAAATACTAATCGGACATATGACGATCATTCGTGACTACACCATACTCGAGGCGTTTCACACCGTTTTTGAATACGTCTTTCGTAACTTCAGGAGCATTTCTGGAAATTTCATTCTGAATTCCATCATTTAACTGTTGCGAGCTTCGCGGCTTCAGATAATCTCATAGGTAAAAGTCTGGCACGATTAAATCACGCTAACGAGGGGGCCATTCGACACAAGCGCGTTAGAAAATTATGAGGTTACCAAACGATCACAGAGAATTTGCAAGGTCTTGTTGGGCGTGTGGCATGTCACGCCGTCTTGTTGGAACAAAGTTATCGTAACGAACGATGAGAGCTTGCTGCAAACTGATACGCACACATTCAATATCCTCGAGAATTCGGACGGTGTTCTGAGGGCCGTTTGACTGTCGATTCGATGCACTGACAGTTGCACGAAAGTTTCTTACCCAATTCAGTATTGTTCCACGAGCATGAATCGAATATCGTAGCTGTATCTTGAAATGCTTAGCAAAGGTCGTTGCACGCTCACGACAAATTTGTCGTAGCGAAAACTGTGCTCCACCGCGAATGCACGATGTTGCTGCGACCAGTACAGCATGATTACTGGCCGTGAATGGAATGAGACTCAACACTCTGCACTACTAATAGACGGCGCCACCGTCACTGTATCTTGGTTTTAGAGAGCGTTATTCGTATTTTAAATCGTCAAAACATGCTGGAAAACCCTGTATACCGAAGCTTTTCTGTCTATGCATGGTCCAAGCGTAGTCGAGTTATGTCACTTTGCAGTGACACATTATGTGAAAGTTTTGCACACCAGTATACTACCAGAGGTAAGGTGAGGTCTGGTGCAACGGCGCAGCCTGTGACAGCTGCAGCCGCTCGTTCGATTGCTGGGCTGTCCGTTCCCGGAAAAGCCAGCTGGCGATCTGGGCGTTCAGTCGGCGGCGGCGGCGCAGCCGGAATGCGAAGGAAGGCGTGACAGGAAACGGACCCGAGGCGCGCGGCGTGGGCGGCCGGTGGGCGGCGGAGCTCAGGGGAGCACAACAGGTGCCGCGCGCGGGGGCGGCGGCGGCCAGCCCGGCACGCGCGACCTGCCTGCCGCCTGGCGGCGCCCACGCGACCCACGCGGGCCGTGGGACGGGCGGCCGCCGGAGAAAGCAGGCGGCGCCGCGCGAGGCCGCGGCCAGAGGATCACCTTGTCTGCTGCCCACGGCGCGACGATCCAGCGGCTTCCCTCGCGCGGACGCTTAATAAAGAAGTATCCAGGCGCTAACCCATAGGGCTGGAACAGAAAACCTCGGTAGGAAATTCGGTAATTTTTTATTAAGTCCATCTCGTTGCACTGATATAAAATTCAGCTGTAGTAGCTGCCGGTTTTAGGCTGACACACCAGTTCTCAAACTACACATCTTGCTATTAACCGAATTTATTCATGCGACATGGTGCCAAGAAGACATGAGCAGCTTCTATACAAAGAGAATACAGTGGACAACAAGTACCTTCATTGATCTTAGCCTTTGTGTCCGCATGGGCTAAGATCAATGAGGATACTTTTTGCCCACTGTATATTTTGCTCTACAGAAGCTGTTCATGGATTTTGGCAACCATATTGTGTGAATAATTACGACTAATAGCAAGGTGTGCGGTTTAAGAATGGACTGTCAGCCCGAAACCGTAAACCACTTCAGCTGAATTTTATATCAATGCAACTGACGGAATAAAATTATCCAATTTCTTCAGTAATGAACAGCTGCGGACCTACGATCTCGTGGCAGCAAGCCTCAAATAAAAAACTTTGTTATTCTCTTCGGTCCTGAGAGAAATTATCATATTTTTGGAGTTTTGTACCTCAACAGGATCACTTTGTTGTACGTTGTCTGACTGTCAGGACCCCTTTTTCTCAGGAACAGGAGGAGATATCAAATTGAATTTTACGTCAAATAGTAAGATCTACGGTCCCTCGGCTATGTAAAAAAAATTAAGTTTCTAAATCCATGCAATCCAAAGAAACGGCCATTTTCTATGCAAACTCACTCATCAAAACCTAAAGGATAATTTCCTTGACGTAAAATCGTTAAATTTGGCATGAAGCAAGGTTCCACTTACAAGTAAAGGAAAAAAAACGAAAATTGTTAAATTGTAATTATGTCACAAACATGTTTTAGCCGTTACGCATTTACAATGCTTTCGTAATTCGTCAGAAATCTCAGGAAATACTATAGGGATTTTGATTTGGTTTTCAGTAATAGGTAAGGTGTTTCATGAGGAAGATTTGTGGGTATAATTTAGAAATACATCGTGCTGGTTAGCTGAGCTACAATGAAGTTGAGTCGCCTACCCCTTCGCCATCTAGCGCTTATAGGCGTAATGCCTCCCTACGTATAGGAAGACTTTGATGTCCGTCTGTCTGTTAAGACCCATTTTTCTAAGGTATGGGCAGAGACATTGAAACGAAATTTATGTAAAATACTGAGATCTTCTGTCTCTTGGCGGTAAAAAAAACTAAGCTTCTAAATCAATGCAGTCAAAGGACCCAGCTATTTATGTCACATATTTTGATACTCCCAAACTCACTCATCAAAATGTGCAGACGAACCATCTATATACGTATTTAAGTTTGTGTGGAGCTTTCAGAGTGCAAGTCAGGATTTTATTTATTCTTATTTTATTTTATTTTAAGTTTCTGCCTCCCGGCCGCCTTCACAACTACAGCTCATTGGTGATATCCACTCCGCAAACTACACAGCGTGATTCGTAACTCTGGACTACAGATTACTACCATGGAATCTACATTAAAAAATAAAATACAAATACGCATGCTAGACAAAAAAATTTGTCACGCACAGGTGAAATCACCCAAATACCGTGTAATAACTCTGGCCTACATGCCCACAATGTGGCGAGAAACGGAACCACTCATTGATGATGAGACCCCGTAGCGCTATCACACCGTTAACTGCAAAATTTCATCCACTGTTCCAAAATGTTCCACACTTTTTCTGTGGGCTTAAAATTGAGTCTTTTAACCGGTGGTCAAGGTGCGATAGCACGCTTGGGTGTTACCCAAGTTACGTATTTAACGACTGTAAGGTTCCTACTACGTTTTGAATACGGATTATGCAGAAAAGGAAGTCGGGATGTGCATGAATTATGGAACTTTTCTGAGCTAAAAATATCTTTTGAAAATGAGAAGAGTTACACAAAAATAAAATACCGTCTGACATAAGCGAATGAAAATTAGCAAAGTTGAAAAATTTTCGTGTCAAATGATCACTTACTTCAGACACCATTTGAATGGTAAAAATGGTAGGGTTAGGTCTTTGAACAAGATCCTGAAAGTGGGCTTTCCACGACAGTTTACTATCTATCGGAACACCTAGAAATTTGAACTGTTCAGTTTCACTCATCATATGCCAGTTCTGTGAAATTAAAACGTCGGGTTCTGTTGAATTGTTTGTTAGAAACTCTAAAAACTGACTTTTACGGTGATTATTTTCTGCAGGCCATGAACTTGTCATGAACTACACTATTTGAAACAGAGCCAGTGTCGCACACAACATCCTTTACTACCAAGATAATGTCATCAGTAAACAGAAATATTTTGGAGTTACCCGTAATACTAGAGAGCGTATCATTTATATAAATAAGGAACAGGAGTGGCCTCAACACTGATCCCTGGGGCACCCCCACTTCACCCCACCCCACCTCACATCCATTATCAACACTGTGAATAATGACCTTTTGCTGTCTGTTGATAAAGTAACAGGTGAACCAATTGTGAGCTGCTCCCTGTATGGGACCATTAATGTAATGGTCCAACTTCTGGAGCAATATTTTGTGATCACCACAATCAAAAGCCTTAGTTAAGTCAAAAAATATGCATAGCGTTCGAAACCTTTTGTTTACCCCATACATTACCTCACAGAGAAAAGAGAATATAGCATTTTCAATTGTTAAACGACTCCTAAAGCCGAACTGTACGTTTGATAGCAAATCGTGTGATATAAAATGATAAATTATCCTTACAGACACAGCCTTTTGAATAACTTTAGCAAACACCGATGGCTTAAAAACAGGTCTAAAACTATGTACATTATTCCTTTCTCCCTTTTTTATAAAGCGGCTTTACTACTGAGTACTTTAATCGTTCAGGAAACTGACCATCCCTAAGGGAAAAATTACAAATATGGCTAAATACAGGGCTAACATGTCCAGCACAGTACTTTAATATTCTACTAGGAACTCTACATCTACATCTACATCCATACTCCGCAAGCCACCCAACGGTGTGTGGCGGAGGGCACTTTACGTGCCACTGTCATTACCTCCCTTTCCTGTTCCAGTCGCGTATGGTTCGCGGGAAGAACGACTGTCTGAAAGCCTCCGTGCGCGCTCTAATCTCTCTAATTTTACATTCGTGATCTCCTCGGGAGGTATAAGTAGGGGGAAGCAATATACTCGATACCTCATCCAGAAACGCACCCTCTCGAAACCTGGCGAGCAAGCTACACCGCGATGCAGAGCGCCTCTCTTGCAGAGTCTGCCACTTGAGTTTATTAAACATCTCCGTAACGCTATCACGGTTACCAAATAACCCTGTGACGAAACGCGCCGCTCTTCTTTGGATCTTCTCTATCTCCTCCGTCAACCCGATCTGGTACGGATCCCACACTAATGAGCAATACTCAAGTATAGGTCGAACGAGTGTTTTGTAAGCCACCTCCTTTGTTGATGGACTGCATTTTCTAAGCACTCTCCCAATGAATCTCAACCTGGTACCCGCCTTACCAACAATTAATTTTATATGATCATTCCACTTCAAATCGTTCCGCACGCATACTCCCAGATATTTTACAGAAGTAACTGCTACCAGTGTTTGTTCCGCTATCATATAATCATACAATAAAGGATCCTTCTTTCTATGAATTCGCAATACATTACATTTATCTATGTTAAGGGACAGTTGCCACTCCCTGCACCAAGTGCCTATCCGCTGCAGATCTTCCTGCATTTCGCTACAATTTTCTAATGCTGCAACTTCTCTGTATACTACAGCATCATCCGCGAAAAGCCGCATGGAACTTCCGACACTATCTACTAGGTCATTTATATATATTGTGAAAAGCAATGGTCCCATAACACTTCCCTGTGGCACGCCAGAGGTTACCTTAACGTCTGTAGACGTCTCTCCGTTGATAACAACATGCTGTGTTCTGTTTGCTAAAAAATCTTCAATCCAGCCACACAGCTGGTCTGATATTCCGTAGGCTCTTACTTTGTTTATCAGGCGACAGTGCGGAACTGTATCGAACGCCTTCCGGAAGTCAAGAGAAATAGCATCTACCTGGGAGCCTGTATCTAATATTTTCTGGGTCTCATGAACAAATAACGCGAGTTGGGTCTCACACGATCGCTGTTTCCGGAATCCATGTTGATTCCTACATAGTAGATTCTGGGTTTCCAAACACGACATGATACTCGAGCAAAAAACATGTTCTAAAATTCTACAACAGATCGACGTCAGAGATATAGGTCTATAGTTTCGCGCATCTGCTCGACGACCCTTCTTGAAGACTGGGACTACCTGTGCTCTTTTCCAATCATTTGGAACCCTCCGTTCCTCTAGAGACTTGCGGTACACGGCTGTTAGAAGGGGGGCAAGTTCTTTCGCGTACTCTGTGTAGAATCGAATTGGTATCCCGTCAGGTCCAGTGGACTTTCCTCTGTTGAGTGATTCCAGTTGCTTTTCTATTCCTTGGACACTTATTTCGATGTCAGCCATTTTTTCGTTTGTGCGAGGATTTAGAGAAGGAACTGCAGTGCGGTCTTCCTCTGTGAAACAGCTTTGGAAAAAGGTGTTTAGTATTTCAGCTTTACGCGTGTCATCCTCTGTTTCAATGCCATCATCATCCCGGAGTGTCTGGATATGCTGTTTCGAGCCACTTACTGATTTAACGTAAGACCAGAACTTCCTAGGATTTTCTGTCAAGTCTGTACATAGAATTTTACTTTCGAATTCACTGAACGCTTCTCGCATAGCCCTCCTTACGCTAACTTTGACATCGCTTAGCTTCTGTTGGTCTGAGAGGTTTTGGCTGCGTTTAAACTTCGAGTGAAGCTCTCTTTGCTTTCGCAGTAGTTTCCTAACTTTGTTGTTGTACCACGGTGGGTTTTTCCCGTCCCTCACAGTTTTACTCGGCACGTACCTGTCTAAAACGCATTTTACGATTGCCTTGAACTTTTTCCATAAACACTCAACATTATCAGTGTCGGAACAGAAATTTTCGTTTTGATCTGTTAGGTGGTCTGAAATCTGCCTTCTATTACTCTTGCTAAACAGATAAACCTTCCTCCCTTTTTTTATATTCCTATTAACTTCCATATTCAGGGATGCTACAACGGCCTTATGATCACTGATTCCCTGTTCTGCACTTACAGAGTCGAGAAGTTCGGGTCTGTTTGTTATCAGTAGGTCCAAGATGTTATCTCCACGAGTCGGTTCTCTGTTTAATTGCTCGAGGTAATTTTCGGATAGTGCACTCAGTATAATGTCACTCGATGCTCTGTCCCTACCACCCGTCCTAAACATCTGAGTGTCCCAGTCTATATCTGGTAAATTGAAATCTCCACCTAAGACTATAACATGCTGAGGAAATTTATGCGAAATGTATTCCAAATTTTCTCTCAGTTGTTCTGCCACTAACGCTGCTGAGTCGGGAGGTCGGTAAAAGGAGCCAATTATTAACCCAGCTCGGTTGTTGAGTGTAACCTCCACCCATAATAATTCACAGGAACTATCCACTTCTACTTCACTACAGGATAAACTACTACTAACAGCGACAAACACTCCACCACCGGTTGCATGCAATCTATCCTTCCTAAACACCGTCTGTACCTCTGTAAAAATGTCGGCAGAATTTATCTCTGGCTTAAGCCAGCTCTCTGTACCTATAACGATTTCAGCTTCGGTGCTTTCTATCAGCGCTTGAAGTTCCGGTACTTTACCAACGCAGCTTCGACAGTTTACAATTACAATACCGATTGCTGCTTGGTCCCCGCATGTCCTGACTTTGCTCCGCACCCTTTGAGGCTGTTGCCCTTTCTGTACTTGCCCGAGGCCATCTAACCTAAAAAACCGCCCAGTCCACGCCACACAACCCCTGCTACCCGTGTAGCCGCTTGCTGCGTGTAGTGGACTCCTGACCTATCCAGCGGAACTCGAAACCCCACCACCCTATGGCGCAAGTCGAGGAATCTGCAGCCCACACTGTCGCAGAACCGTCTCAGCCTCTGATTCAGACCCTCCACTCGGCTCTGTACCAAAGGTCCGCAGTCAGTCCTGTCGACGATGCTGCAGATGGTGAGCTCTGCTTTCATCCCGCTAGCGAGACTGGCAGTCTTCACCAAACTCCATGATATCCATGAGAGTTCTTAATCTTCAGTGATTTAATTGGCTCAATTTTCCCTTTGTCTGTATCACAGAGGAGTATTTCAGACTTCAATATCAGAAAGGCATTTGCCAACAAATTTATATGATTTTCTGTAGAAACTAAATTTTTCTTTAATTCACCAGCAATGCTCAGAAAAGGATTGTTAAATACTGCACATATATCTGATTTATGAGTGACAGAAATATTTTTACTACCAACTCACTTTATATCGTTGATCTTCTGCTACTGACCAGACATTTCCTTCGCAGCTGACCAAATGGTTTTAATTTTATCCTGTGAATTAGCTATTCTATTTGCATGCCACATACTGTTTGCCTTCCTAATAACATTATTAAGCACCTTACAGTACTGTTTGTAATGGGCTACTGTAGCTTGATTGTGACTACTGACTTCTTCTAACATTTTGATATAATTCCTGCTTTGTTCTATATGATCTCCTTATTACACTAGTCAGCCAACCGGGCTCCCTTTTACTGCTAGTACCCCGTTTTGAATGTTCTAATGGAAAGCAACTCTCAAAGAGCATGAGAAATGTGTTAAGGAAAGCATTATATTTGTCAACTATGTTATCAGCACTATAAACATCCTGCCACTCTTGTTCCTTGACGAGGTTTAAAAAACTCTCTATTGCTGTTGGATTAACTTTTCTACACAGCTTTTAATTATATGTGACATTTGTTTGAGTAAAAAAGCATTTTAGTGTTAAAATTTGTGCATCATGGTCTGAAAGGCCATTCACCGTTTTACTAAGAGAACACCCACCTAGTAATGAATAATGGCTGTGCTACAGTTCCCCTGCGCCCTAGCTGGAAAAAACACAGCCTGCATCGGATCATACAGATTTAGGAGAGCTACCAACATCCTTTTTCTTGCACCGTCAAATACAAAATTTATATTGAAGTGACCACATATAACTAATTTCTGGTACTTCCTGTAAATTGAACCAAGAACCCTCTCTACCTTGAGCAGAAATGTTCTGAATTCAGAGTTAGGTAATTAGAAGTTTAGTTTCACTAAATTCAACTGCGCATGCACAACATTCAAATATCTGTTCGCTGCAGTGACGTGATGCGTCTATGGATTCAAATGGAATACTGTTTTTTACGTACGTGGGCACGCCCCCACCCTATAAGTAACTCCTTGAAAAATAGCCAGTTTTTCTGTATCCTGGTAAAGGAAGCCTCTGAATTGTCAAATTGTTTGAGTGGTGCTCTGATATATCAATAATTTCGGAGTCAACATCTATAAGCAGTTCACTAACTTTATCTCCAACACCTCTTATTTTCGGTTGAAATATGCAAATTCCTTCTCTACATGGAAACATGGGTTCCTCTGAAGGTGAGCCCTTAGAGATTAAGTAGGTATACCCATCAACTGACTTCAACCTGAAAAAGTTACAGCTCTAACAACTACTACAGGAATTTTTCCATGAGTGAACCCACCACCACCCACTACACTGTCACCTATAAGCTTTGCCAGCCTCCCCTTCCCATACCTAAGGCGCAGGCCATGTCTAGTGGAATCCAGTCTACCGATGGACTCAACTGACACCACTGAAATGAGGCCCATGCCCTCTGCCGTCAGTGCCTTCTCCTGCCCCATGTTAACGTACTCGTACTAATTTCTATTCATGTTGATGTTAACTGCAGTAATAAATCCCTGAAGATTCTACCAATTCTTGAAGCCAAATAGTACTTTTAAAATCAAGTTATGGTATTTCAACTGCTGAGTGCAATTCGGCAAAATTCTTCTAACTAGGAAAATCAGGGCCAAGGAAAAATGGATTTGTAAGAATACTTGAATATAAATCCATATAATTAACGCCCAGAAAGTAATCCAGTCATATTAGCATGCGTAATAGAAGTGCACAGAAAACACACGAGACACACAGTTTCAATGCATAAGAAAATCAAACAAAGTGTAATTCTTACATGTCACGAAGTATTGCCGAAGGTTCACTGAAAGCGGTAGTGACAAAATTGACTGTTCTACCACTAGAATGAATTCATGGAAAATAGATAATTTACCAAGCCACGAAACATTCTCTCTCAGAGTATGACGGGCATCAAATCTCCACATCGTACACAAGCTTCCAACCCATGAAAGTTACATTAACTTCGAGACGCGAATCAAGAAAAAAAAATTACGCAAGAATCATACGTTTGCTGCGATTGTTTAGCAAAAACAAAACGTCAACCAGCGTTATCGGACTCCAAGACAGGATCGACTTCAGCGCGGCAGAAGAATTCTTTCTTCAAACTCCAGCTCCAGCTTTCTCGAGGAAGTGGGCTGTGAAATGATTTTCCGGCACGGCCGAAACATACGAATACGTCCTGAATATCTCACAGAGTGACCCAAAGATAACTAAGTCGTTTAGAATCGTAACTAGGCGGAGAGCTGCGACATTGCAAAGAGTTTCTTGAATTTACCACACTTTTCCCCGCAGCTTTTCGTGCGTACACGCTCCACGCACATATTGCACACAACTTCTCTTCCCTCCCTTCCCTTCTTCCTCTATCCATCTCTCTGTGCACCTCATCCTTCCTTCTCTGTTCATTCAATCCTCCTAACTTTCTCTGTCTCTCGACCTCTTTTCTTTTTTTTTGGTCATCAGTCTACTGACTGGTTTGATGCGGACCGCCACGAATACCTTTCCTGTGCTAACCTCTTCATCTCAGAGTAGCACTTGCAACCTACGTCCTCAATTATTTGCTTGACGTATTCCAATCTCTGTCTTCCTCTACAGTTTTTGCCCTCTACAGCTCCCTCTAGTACCATGGAAGTCATTCCCTCATGTCTTAGCAGATGTCCTATCATCCTGTCCCTTCTCCTTATCAGTGTTTTCCACATATTAATTTCCTCTCCGATTCTGCATAAAACCTCCTCATTCCTTACCTTATCAGTCCACCTAATTTTCAACATTCGTCTATAGCACCACATCTCAAATGCTTCGATTCTCTTCTGTTCCGGTTTTCCCACAGTCCATGTTTCACTACCATACAATGCTGTACTCCAGACGTACATCCTCAGAAATTTCTTCCTCAAATTAAGGGCGGTATTTGATATTAGTAGACTTCTCTTGGCCAGAAATGCCTTTTTGCCACAGCGAGTCTGCTTTTGATGTCCTCCTTGCTCCGTCCGTCATTGGTAATTTTACTGCCTAGGTAGCAGAATTCCTTAACTTCATTGACTTCGTGACCATCAATCCTGATGTTAAGTTTCTCGCTGTTATCATTTCTACTACTTCTCATTACCTTCGTCTTTCTCCGATTTACTCTCAAACCATATTGTGTACTCATTAGACTGTTCATTCCGTTCAGCAGATCATTTAATTCTTCTTCACTTTCACTCAGGATAGCAATGTCATCAGCGAATCGTATCATTGATATCCTTTCACCTTGTATTTTAATTCCACTCCTGAACATTTCTTTTATTTCCATCATTGCTTCCTCGATGTACAGATGGAAGAGTAGGGGTGAAAGGCTACAGCCTTGTCTTACACCCTTCTTAATACGAGCACTTCGTTCTTGATCGTCCACTCTTATTATTCCCTCTTGGTTGTTGTACATATTGTATTTGACCCGTCTCTCCCTATAGCTTACCCCTACTTTTTTCAGAATCTCGAACTGCTTGCACCATTTTATATTGTCGAACGCTTTTTCCAAGTCGACAAATCCTATGAAATTGTCTTGATTTTTCTTTAGCGTTGCTTCCATTATTAGCCGTAACGTCAGAATTGCCTCTCTCGTGCCGGCCGAAGTGGCCGTGCGGTTAAAGGCGCTGCAGTCTGGAACCGCAAGACCGCTACGGTCGCAGGTTCGAATCCTGCCTCGGGCATGGATGTTTGTGATGTCCTTAGGTTAGTTAGGTTTAACTAGTTCTAAGTTCTAGGGGACTAATGGCCTCAGCAGTTGAGTCCCATAGTGCTCAGAGCCATTTGAACCATTTTTTTTTTGCCTCTCTCGTCCCTTTACTTTTCCTAAAGTCAAACTGATCGTCACCTAACGCATTCTCAATTTTCTTTTCCATTCTTCTGTATATTATTCTTGTAAGCAGCTTCGATGCATGAGCTGTTAAGCTGATTGTGCGATAATTCTCGCACTTGTCAGCTCTTGCCGTCTTCGGAATTGTGTGGATGATGCTTTTCTGAAAGTCAGATGGTATGTCGCCAGACTCATATATTCTACACACCAACGTGAATAGCCGTTTAGTAGCCACTTCCCCCAATGATTTTAGAAATTCTGATGGAATGTTATCTATCCCTTCTGCCTTATTTGACCGTAAGTCCTCCAAAGCTCTTTTAAATGCAGATTCTAATACTGGATCCCCTATCTCTTCTAAATCGACTCCTGTTTCTTCTTCTATCACATCAGACAAATCTTCACCCTCATAGAGGCTTTCAATGTATTCTTTCCACCTATCTGCTCTCTCCTCTTCATTTAACAGTGGACTTCCCGTTGCACTCTTAATGTTACCACCGTTGCTTTTAATGTCACCAAAGGTTGTTTTGACTTTCCTGTATGCTGAGTCTGTCCTTCCGACAATCATATCTTTTTCGATGGCTTCACATTTTTCCTGCAGCCATTTCGTCTTAGCTTCCCTGCACTTCCTATTTATTTCATTCCTCAGCGACTTGTATTTCTGTATTCCTGATTTTCCCGGAACGTGTTTGTATTTCCTCCTTTCATCAATCAACTGAAGTATTTCTTGTGTTACCCATGGTTTCTTCGCAGCTACCTTTTTTGTACCTATGTTTTCTTTCCCAACTTCTGTCATGGCCCTTTTTAGAGATGTCCATTCCTCTTCAACTGTACTGCCTACTGCGCTATTCCTTATTGCTGTATCTATAGCGTTAGAGAACTTCAAACGTATCTCGTCATTCCTTAGTACTTCCGTATCCCACTTCTTTGCGTATTGATTCTTCCTGACTAATGTCTTGAACTTCAGCCTACTCTTCATCACTACTATATTGTGATCTGAGTCTATATCTGCTCCTGGGTACGCCTTACAGTCCAGTATCTGATTTAGGAATCTCTGTCTGATCATGATGTAATCTAATTGAAATCTTCCCGTATCTCCCGGCCTTTTCTAAGTATACCTCCTCCTCTTGTGATTCTTGAACAGGGTATCCGCTATTACTAGCTGAAACTTGTTTACAGAACTCAATTAGTCTTTCTCCTCTTTCATTCCTTGTCCCAAGCCCGTTTCTCCTGTAACCTTTTCTTCTACTCCTTCCCAAACAACTGTATTCCAGTCGCCCATGACATCCAGTCTTACAAATTTACTGTCTCTGATGGACACACGTCCAAATCATCCGCTCTCAAAACTCCGCCATTTGTCTTCCCACATCCACCACTGCTGGCGGCTCACCTCCAACTGCCCGTATCTCGTGGTCGTGCGGTAGCGTTCTCGCTTCCCACGCCCGGGTTCCCGGGTTCGATTCCCGGCGGGGTCAGGGATTTTCTCTGCCTCGTGATGGCTGGGTGTTGTGCGCTGTCCTTAGGTTAGTTAGGTTTAAGTAGTTCTAAGTTCTAGGGGACTTATGACCACAGCAGTTGAGTCCCATAGTGCTCAGAGCCATTTGAACCATTTTTTCACCTCCAACTGCGCAACGCTATGCGCTGTTAACATCGAACTGCCCAACACTATAATGGCAATGGCGAACAACAATGCAACGAACCACAGACTGCACACAGTACAGCCAGTGATTTTCATACAGGGCGCTAGGTGACGTTACTGACATAAAAACCTAAACAGCCTACTTACAAATGGACAGTACGGGGGAAGAAGGTGATAGGCAGAGAGAGGGGAAGGGCAGATGGACAGAGAGGAAGAGGGAGGCTGATAAAAAAAGTGTGTGAATTCCTAAAGGACCAAACTGCTGAGGTCGTCGGTCCCTAGGCTTACCCACTATTTAAACTACGTTAAACTAACTTATACTAGGAACAACACACACATCCATGCCCGAGGGAGGACCCGAACCTACAGCGGGTGAGGCCGCACAATTCGTGACATGGCACTTCAAACCGAGCGGCTGCTCCGTGTCGAAGGGAGGCTGAGTTAGACAGAATAGGGAAGAGGAGATGGACAGAGAGAAAGGGTAGAAGGACAGAGAGAGTGTGGAGGATGATATGATGGACGAAGATGGGTACAGAAAAGGATAGAGAGAGGAATGAGGAGGGGATGGGCGCAGAGAGATGGAGGAAATGACATACAGAGAGGGTAGAGAAGAAGATGATTAGACAGAGGGGATAGAGAGGTGGGTCGCAGAGAGAGAGAGAGAGAAAGAGGAGGGGAAATGCAGGAGACTGGTGGAATATACATGGTGAATTACCTAAAACTTACATTGCAAATATTCCAGAAACGTGCTATTGATGTGCTGTTTTCACAGAACGGGTTGGTAGTCAGGGGCACCTACGGTTAGCAAATCAACACGTTGTGATGGTACATGGGAGATGTATTTCTGTGCAAACATACACTTTTTAAAATGGAACAGTGCCTATCGACATTAAGAAAACAAACGTAGGGTAATAAGAATTTTAGTGGTATTTCCTGCAGGATTGTAAATCGAGTCGTTTACGAGGTACCGTATTTTGAAAAGTTTCCACACTGACACTCGTTTGTGCCATTCAACTTGCGTAGTTGTAAGAGTGATGTTGTTATGTTAGTTTACAGTGTGCTTGTGTGTTACTTAAGAGCATTGCGACTTGCTGGTCAGTTAGTGTGTGACAGTCCAAGCAGCGTGTCTTGAATGCACGATGGGATTTACCAATGCAGAAAAAGCCGAGCTACTCACGGTGCATGGAGAATGTAGGAAGAATGTAGTTCGTTGTTGTTCGGTGTATGCGGCAAGATATCCTAATAGACGTCAACCAACTCGGCAGTTATTTATCAATCTTTTCAACCAGTTACATGGAAGTGGCCGTGTAACACCCAGACAACGTAACAGAAGGAAACAAGTGACGATAGAAGGGGGGGAAATTAATGTTCTTGCTGCTGTTGCAGTTGCTCGACAAGTTAGCTCTCGCGCAGTAGCACGAGGAAGCGGCATGAGTCAGGCAAGAGTCCTACGTATTCGCCATCGATATAGGTTCCTTCCCTACCATATCTCTTTCCATCAAGAGCTGTTTGGGAACGCTTATGAGAATCGTGTTAACTTCTGTGCGTAGGCATTAAGGCAGGATACTCCAGATATAGTATGTATCTTTCATAGTGATGAAGGAACATTTATCTATCATGGGCAGGTAAACTGCCGAAACATGCGCTATTGGTCTGTTAATAATTCCCGTTGCCTACATCAGGTAGAATACCAGCTTCCATAGAATGTAAATGTATGTTGTGGGATAGTGAACCATCAGCTCACAGGCTCGTTTTTCATAGACGGAACACAACGCGCACAAGTATCGCAGCCGTGGGAAAAGCTGAAAGACGCTGTCTGCAAGGACATACCAACTACATCCGATGATATCCAACGACATATTACTGCAGCCTGCTCGGACATCTCCGCTGAAATGCTTACACGTGTGTAGCAGTCGTTCCTTACCAGACTGGAAGTGTTTATTGCCGCTGCCAGTGGTCATTTAGAAACGGTGATGGTCAGTCCTCTCGTTACTGGTCAGATTCCACATAACAAGTGTATGCATTTGTGTTGTTCTTTAGTGTGTGCTACCACAGGTATTGTACAACAGTTGGAAAAGGAACTTTTCAAAATACGTAAACGACTCGCGCTAAAATCCTTCAACAAACAACACTAACAGTTTAATTTACCGCCCTTTTAGTTTTATAACATTCCATTTAAAAAGTGTATATTTCCACAAAAACACACTTTCCTAGTATTACTACAATCTATTGATGGCTAACAATATAAGCCCCTGAGTACCAATTCAATCTGTGAAAACCACACATCAATAGCAGTTTCTAGTTCGGCAATATTTGCGGTGCAAGTTTTAGGTGATTCACTCTTTGTAGAGGGCTAGTGGACAGGTGGGAAAAGAAGAGGGTAAGGAGAATATGGATAGTGGGAGGGAAAGGGAATATTTGATCAGCGAGAGGAGGTGGAGCATACGGACAAAGAAATAGGGGAGGAGTAGGTGGAGAGGATAAATAATCAGCATTGGTGGCCGAAGACTTCCGGCATAAGAAGTCAGCCTCATTCTGCCAACGGCCTTGTCAAAGAGGGCGGAGGAGCGGATAGAGGTTCAGGGCACTCTCTTGTCCTAGGGGTGGGAAATTGCCCCTAAAGGCGGAAGAATCAGCAATGATCAACGGAATGAGGATGCAGAAGGCTATGGAAACCACTGCATTAAAGACACGTAACGTGTATCCACAGGACATGTGGTCTGTAATTGAAGAAGTGTCATGATGATCTCTCCATTGGCAAAAGATTCCGGAATAGTCCCCCATTCGGATCTCCGGGAGGGGACTGCCAAGGGGGAGGTTACCATGAGAAAAAGATTGAATAATCAACGAAAGGATAACGTTCTACGAGTCGGGGCGTGGAATGTCAGAAGCTTGAACGTGGTAGGGAAACTAGAAAATCTGAAAAGGGAAATGCAAAGGCTCAATCTAGATATAGTAGGGGTCAGTGAAGTGAAGTGGAAGGAAGACAAGGATTTCTGGTCAGATGAGTATCGGGTAATATCAACAGCAGCAGAAAATGGTATAACAGGTGTAGGATTCGTTATGAATAGGAAGGTAGGGCAGAGGGTGTGTTACTGTGAACAGTTCAGTGACCGGGTTGTTCTAATCAGAATCGACAGCAGACCAACACCGACCACGATGGTTCAGGTATACATGCCGACGTCGCAAGCTGAAGATGAACAGATAGAGAAAGTGTATGAGGATATTGAAAGGGTAATGCAGTATGTAAATCATACTCATTGAAATCTAGCTTCCCTTTGTATTTATTGGAGAAGTCCATCCCTATAAACATATGTACACCTAATCTTTGAATTATAAGGAAATTATGATACAACTGTATACCATTTATTTTAAGAGGCAGCAACACTTCATCTTTAACAGTTTTCTTTCTGCGGCTACAATTATTTGAATCCCCATAAAAGGCATTATTATTACTTCCTCCTCCTTTGGCAAAACATCTAACTACTTTTGACTAACTGTAAATAAAAATGACAGTATTTTGACTGCAGCTCAAACAGTGTCTGTCAGCTAGTGACCTATACCAGAAGGTATAGAAACTACATACACTCGGGCATCTGATGCTACCTGTCCTGTGTGTGACTTATACTGCACCCCTGTTCAATACTTTTAAGTGCGACCTCAACAGGCGTGATGTAAGGTGCTACACCTCATCCAGATCCTCGGTATAGACAGTAAGGAAATGTATCACCTTGTGGCAGTCAGTCAAAATGCTGGAATCAGACAAGGATATCGATTAAAGGGGGTAGTGCCCTTTCTAAAATCAATATCCGTGTGTTTGGCTTGAGGGATTGCGAGACTCTATGGAAACCCTTAATATATAGGTCCTATGAAAACTGGAACATCAATCTACCAAATGCAAGTCCAGCAGCCTAACCAAATCGCCACTCTGTTCAGTGGCTATACAGGCACTCCACTATCGCTTTATTTTCAGTGCCGATTTTCAGCTCGTACCATAGATGTTTTAAAGAAATTCAAAAGATCACAACCATTTTCTCATGATCTTGTCCATAATTTTCGAAGAAAAAAGGAAGGAATATTGAGGTTTAATACCTGTCTACATTGAGGAATGTTTTCTTCGAAACAGACTTCTATTGCTGTCTGACAGGATGTGTGTATACAACATATGTGTGTGGGTTCAGCATCTCGTCATAATCCACTGGATCAATCTCAGCCACATTTGGTACTCATACTGCTTGCTATTTGAGAATCAGCACTGTAGGATTAGAACTTCCTAGCTTCCATAGGTGCAGAGGTGTTTGCAAAAAGGGTTTCCTACCCCTGACAAGCAGGTTGTCCTTCAAGATGAGGCATGTTGTGTTGGTAGTATCAGGATACCCTGCAGTGGCTACATGTATGTATTTGTACAGCTGAGCACAGAGAGTTGGGTTGGGGGGGGGGGAGGAGGTGGACAGTGAGAAGGGGGGTGGGAAGCTGAGATGGATAGTGCAAGTTGGAAGGCAGGTACAGACAGACACAGATAGGGGAGGGGGGTGGACAAAGATAGAGAGAGAATTAGATGGACAAAGAGAGAAGAGGGGGAGGGGGGTGGACAAAGATAGAGAGAGAATTAGATGGACAAAGAGAGAAGAGGAGGAGGAGATGGCCAAAGAGAGAGGGGGCAGGAGGCATGTTGTGTGGTACTATTGACAAGCCTTGCAGCAGCTGACATAAGTGTGGGAAAGTCCCCTAGAACTTAGAACTACTTAAACCTAACTAACCTAAAGAGATCACACACATCCATGTCCGAGGCAGGATTCGAACCTGCGACCGTAGCGGTCGTGCGGTTCCAGACTGTAGCGCCTAGAACCGCTCGGCCACCATGGCCGGCAAATGTGGAACGTCCCCTTTGAAAAATTAATGAATTACTGTGCTGATAAACCTCTTACATTATTTGATAATGGAACCGAGGAACCGAGGAAATAGGGTCTGATCCAGAAGAGTTGCTAGTTGTACAGGACAAGACAGAAGGGAAAGTGGAAGACATATCTTAATTAAATGAAAGTCACAAGTAAGAATTAAAATAGGTTTTGCTTAAGCACAAAAATGTTTTCTCAAATCAGCCAGGATTATTAACGGACTATGAAAGTTATTTGACTGTGAAACAGAATGCACAATTTTTCAAAAAAACCTACACCATTCGTAGAAAAGCATAGGGAAGCAATAAGGGACTTAATTCAGGAAATTCTTGAGTGGGGAATTATTGACAAAGCTGTAAGTGTGTGCAACAACCCATTATTTGTGTCTATTGAGCGAGATGGATCTTTGAAACTTGCGTTGGGCTTTGAACAAAATAGTTGTACAAGAAAGTCATAGGTGACAACATCGATGAACTGTTAGAAGTTTTTAATGGCGCTAAATTCATGACTTAAATGGGCGTGACGTGTGGCTATTGGAATCTACCACTAGCAAAGAAATCCAGGAAGTATACAGCATTCTTATTTGAAGGTAAGCATTATCATTATAAGGTTAAACCATTTGGACTAAATATAACTGTTCGTGCATTTGTGAGAGCAATGTCAAAAGTTTTAGGTGATGAACTACTGAGGAAAATTAATGTTTATGTTGATGTTTCGATTTCGACTGTAACCTTGGGAAAACATTGCGTGCTATCAGAAAAGGTTTTGGATGAAATTGAGAAAGGGGGATGAAATTAAAATTTGATAAGACTGGATCTGTAAAAAGACAATTGAATTTTTTCCTTATATATCATTAGTGGGGAAGGCATTCTTTCATATCCAGAGAAAACTGAGGCAGAAAGGAAATTTAAAGCTCCTACCAACAGAAAACAATTGAAGGGTGTGTATGGTCTGTTCGGATTTTATCGTCTTTTGTACCAGGACGATTGTTTAATGCTCCATATTTGAGAAATCTGTCAAAGAAAGATTTACCTTATAAGTGGACTGCAGAGAGTCAAACAGCATTCGAGGAACTAAAAGAAGTTTTAGGTAACAGTGAAACGCTCACCATTCAGACTTCACTAAGCATTTTTGTTTGATGATGGATGCACGTGGATATGGAAATGTAGAACTATTTCAAGTGGATAAGGAAGGAGAGGAAGAGGTTCACAAAAGTATAGCTTTCGCTAGTCAATCTTTGCAGCAGTCAAAAAGGAATTACTGTATTTCAGAACAGGAGGCTTTGGTATTATTTTTGGTTTATAAAAAATCATAAGTATCTGTTGGCGCACAAAGTGATTATGTATAGTGATCATAGGGCATAAATGTTTTCACAAACTTGTAAACTTAAGGATCCACGATTAGCTAAGTGGGCTTTTGATGTTCAGCATTATGATATTGAGATTAAGTACATTAAAGGATCTGAAACAGTAGTTGCTGATATATTATCCAGAAGTGTAGAAGAAGGGGATGAGAATGAGCATCCATTGTTGTATAAAGTAGATTTGCATATTTTTGCTATAGTGTTGTAAGCTTATTAGTCCGTCGCTGACATAGAAGACTGCAAACCTTCTTTCCTTTCCGTCTGGGCAAGCTGTGCAGTGACTAGAATACATGTAAAGCTTACTGGGACAGGGTAAATGCTAGCTACAATGAAGTCGATAATTCGATAGAAATATTGGCATTTTAATTTGATATTCCCCACAACTGACAAAATTTACAAAAAAAAAAAAAAAGTGAATCTCTTTGTCCACCCACGCACTCCTGAGAATGGCACATTAACAATTTGAAATTACGCGCCCCTATTACCGGCAGCTGCGTTGATAAATAGTCGGCACCTCGCAAGGATAACTTCTCGATCGAGAATATTAGGTAAGTTGTTGGAAGTGGTTAGGCGTTGGCTAAAATCTCGCTTCTGAATACACAAAGAGCTCTAACCGCAGAAGTCTGCACGGAACACGCGTTGGTGCAATGCTGCGATACAGACCGTATATCTCCCTTCGAAGACGATGGCCAAGACGCCGCCTCCAAGTCCGTACCGCTCGATGGCTGATGGCGAAGTCCCCCAATTCTCTCGTCTCCCACGCGTACGAAAACGCGACGGAAGAATACTCAGTTTCGGCCAATGTCGAACGCTCTATCATCGCCGAAATCCTTCCACTGAGACGTACCCAATGATCGAGTAGGTCATAACGTCCCTAGGCAAACCGAATTCCCGTCTTCGCCACGTGTTGCCCAGCACAGGTGGCTCTGGATGCCGGGCTATCCCCAAAAGCTCCGTATTGTCCCGCGTTTCCGGAAGCGCTACCTGCCGCCTACGGCGGCGCGGCGAGCTAAGGCCATCTGCAGACTTTACACTGCACAATCCTCAACTTCCGATACTTTTCACCAACGCTTTAAGTTAGTGGCTCGATCATGCAGACATGCAGGGAATACTGCTCGAGAGTGCCTCATATTTATAATTCAATAGAGTCATGATCTGATGCCCTGGCCAGTCCCTTTACTATTAATACTAATGTTGGTAGGCTAGCGTGTCTTGGCACCTTACAGCGTCAAAGTAGATGAGGAAGGTCAATGAAGAGGAGAGAACAGAATATGGATCCGCGATCCGCGAGTGGAACAGAGGGTGGGAAATATGACTTTGGTGCGAATTGTGCCCTCCGCCACACACCGCTTGGTGGCTTGCGGAGAGTGTATATATATATATATATATATATATATATATATAACCTGAACTTAGTTAAAAGTTATTTGGGAGGCACGATATGTCCCAAGTTAGCAGAATATTATAAATTGCACAAAGTCATCTTGTTTAGGAGGAGAAAGGACACTGAAACCCAACGAAAAATTTGTTTTTCTGAGCAACATGTGGATTAGTTAATTGGCTATGTACACAAAAAGCTAGGTCACTATGGGACAAGGAAATGTAACGACAAGTTATGTGAGACTATTGTGTTTAACAATCTGTGGAGGGGTGTGCAGAACAGAGTAGAGACGTGTGACAAATGTCAGTTCACATGCACAGCGTGGAACCACAAAACAGACTTGACCTAGTGGCTCTGGACTTGTTCAGTCTTGGCCTGTGCGAAGAGGAGGATGTGAATATGTTTTACCAAATTTGTAAAATTATATCCTATTAGGAAAGCAAATGGAAATGTGTTAGTAAGTAAACTACGAAAGGTCTACTTCCATTACTGTGGGAGTTCCTAAAGCTATATTGTCAGATAATGACCCACAGTTTATTTCAAAAAGTTCAAAGAATGTTTAGTACGTAAAAATAATGGGCATGTTAAAATTTCAGCATACTGTCCCCAAGGTAATATTTGTGAGTGTATTACGAAAGGGCTTACTTAACAGGTTGTGTACAACATATTGGCATAGAAAGCATTCTGCATGGGCGCAATATTTAGAGTCTTTTTGAGGAGGTAATCAATCATTTGAAGCAAGAAACAACAGGTTTTGCCTCTTGTGAATTGATTTGTGGAATAAGACCCAATAATTTAGTTCCAATTGGTGGAATTTCCGGAGATTGTCGACGTGGCACTGGGGGAAAAGGAAAGAATGGCTAAAGAAAATATTAGAAAAAAGGCACTTGAGAGAATGAGACCACATGACAATAGAGCACTTTCCACCAGTTTTCGCATAGACGATTTGGATTTACTTAAAACTAGGAAAAATTCGAAGAAGATCACGTCAGAAACAAAGAAGTTTACAAATGAGTTGAAACGTCCCCTTAGAAAACTTAATGAATTACTATGCAGATAAACCTCTTACATTAATTGATTTTCAAACAGCTGAGCAGAACTGAACGTACTCAGACATTTCCCTCTTTACCTATTCTGATCAACACTAAACTGACACAAAAATATTTTTAGCGCAACGCAATCTGACTTTCAAAAATCCCTACAAAAGAATGGCCCTGACTAACATTAACCTATACGTTTCACAAATCACTTACCTCACAAAAATCTTCGTTACTCGAACTACTGCAATACAGCGAGCGCAACTACTGCCAGCTAAATAAAAGATTCAAACTACTGAAGGCACTAACTACTGTTATGCACAGTTAGCAAAATAAAGATTTTGATAGAGAACAAACAATGTATTTACCTTAATATTGTTCGAAAGTCATATTATATATACATCAGTTCATGACATCCAGTCTTACAAATGTACTGTCTCTGATGGACACACGTCCAGATCATCCGCTCTAAAAAATCCGCCATCTCACTTCCCCACATCCACCATTGCTGGCGGCTCACCTCCAACTGCGCAACGCTATGCACTGTCAACAGCCAACTGCCCAACACTACAATGGCAGACAACAATGCAAACTAGCTACAGACTGCACACAGCACAGCCAGTGATTTTCATACAGAGCGCTACGTGGCGTTACGAATACAGAAACCTAAACACCTACTTACAGAGTACACGGGTCCTTTTACGATGGTAGAAAAGCCGTATCCAAATGCTTACAGACTGGAATACTAAAAGTCTGGGAAACTTTTAGGATTGCGAAACGTTGTTGACCTGAAGAGATATTTACGGTAACAGTAGGAGTAAAATGAGATAGAGCGTCTGCTGACTTTGGTAGTCACACCATTTGGTGCGTGGTGCCTTCCCTAGATGGACGTGCCCTTTCTTGTTTTATAGTGCACTCTATCCTAACTCTTTCCTATACAGATTCTGTTCCTACTGGATTGTTCAACTTTCGTTTTACTCTTTTCTACCTGGGGTCTATCGTACTTGATTTGGTCACAACTTCTGTTGATTAGGTGATATCGAAAAGGAATCTTTGGTATAGTTATATACTTGTAACACGTGCCATATACTGCATAAAACTCTTGCAAAGCAGGGCAAGAAATAATTTCTCATCTAGCATAATTTTATATGCAGGGGATTCAATGTTCTGTATGGAAGGAAAATTTAGATATAATAAGGTTCTGGCATCCATTCTAGGTGATAAATTAAAGTCCTGTGGAGTTTGGTGAAACGAGGTTAATGATGGGCAACATTAACGATATTGAAGGAAGTAAAGTGGAGTGCATTTAATTGAACTTCAGTGGTTACTGAGTACAAGCAGTAGGGCCTGAAGCTGGTGCGATATTGTAGTAATGCACAAAAAGGGGTGCTTACTCCAATGATGAGATGGATGTTCAGAATGAACAGGCGCCGGCCGTAGTGGCCGTGCGGTTCTAGGCGCTACAGTCTGGAACCGAGCGACCGCTACGGACGCTGGTTCGAATCCTGCCTCGGGCATGGATGTGTGTGATGTCCTTGGGTTAGTTAGGTTTAATTAGTTCTGCGTTCTAGGCGACTGATGACCTCAGAAGTTAAGTCGCATAGTGCTCAGAGCCATTTGAACCATCTCAATGGGCAGTGGTTTCTGTGTCATATGCTATGGTTGAAATAGTAATGCACAAAATGGTGCATGTTTTAGGGAAATAAGACAGGTTTACGTGAAGGAAAAAGGTGTTGATGTTATTGTGATAGCTGAAGCTGTAAGCGAGAAATTGTAGCTTAATGAGGTAAGTTCTGTTGCATGAGGTATGAATGTAAGTGTGAGCAGGCACATTTATTTTGAAAGTAAGAGAGTATTGGATAGCCAGGAAAAATAGATTCAGAGAAGGGCCCTTGAAAGCTGTTGAGTTTAGTAATGCTGAAGGTATGAGGCGGATACAGGAAAAGAGTTGAGGTCAATACCTTGGAGGGCACTGCTCTTTGCAATGCTAGTTAATTGGGGATTACTGAGTAGGCTACTCGAGTTATTGACAAAACTACTTCTATTTACTTTCGTGTTGTCAATCTTCCTCTTCTATCATTCTGAACTTTGGCTGTTTTTTTAAACTTTTTTCGCTGTTTTAATAAACAATAGACACCGTTTTCTACAGTGACAGTCTGGCTTTAGCGGCCGCTCGAAGTGGACATGCCGTACTTCTGCCTGCGGAGCGTGTGAGCTCGTGTTTATTTACACTGCGTCTTAGCCTGCGCGGGGGCTTCGCGCACTGACATCACGGCAAGTAAGTTCAGGAAATCGACGTTATGTTTCAACTTTTCCCCGGAATTTGCACGAACGAAAGCTTAGATATGGAACGTTTCCTCCATGAGGAGACGAAGAAAAAAAATGGTTCAAATGGCTCTGAGCACTATGGGACTTAACATCTACGGTCATCAGTCCCCTAGAACTTATAATTACTTAAACCTAACTAACCTAAGGACAGCACACAACACCCTGTCATCACGAGGCAGAGAAAATCCCTGACCCCGCCGGGAATCGAACCCGGGATCCCGGGCGTGGGAAGCGAGAACGCTACCGCACGACCACGACCTGCGGACGGAGACGAAGATCCCGCCGTCGGAACTTCTAGGTATTCTCCTCTCGATTGTCTGCAACGCCGGTTACGCTAAAACGATCAATGACGCTGCATGCGAGCGCGTTTTGAACGCGACCAAAGAGCGACTTCGTTTCCGTCAAACTGACGCTAACTTCGGCGTGGTCAGAATCGAACATGCGGGATTAGGCATTAGAACTATCCGCGTGTTCGAACTGCCATTCGAGGTACCTGCAGAGGACGTCATAGCGGCTTTCCGGCCATGCAGCGCTCTTCATGATCAAAAGACAGATCACTGAGCCCACTTCTGCACATGTTCTTAACGGGGTGCCTCAGATCACAATTGATCTCCGCAGCCTTGTTCCGTCTTATTTAACCACCAGCGGATGTCGGAGTATAGAAAAGAGCGACAAAACAGATCTGAATGTCTGCAGCGACGGATAAAGCAGCTCCCAACTGGAGGGGTGGTACTTCTCCCGTCGTCTACGGCACGTCCGATTACATACGCGATGGCGCTCAAGTCGCCGCCGGCCGCCTGGAGGCTCTCGGAATGACGTGAACAGCTGATTGATAGTGTTCCGCTGCTTCCTGAACCGGCTGCGGACGAGGTGACTGACGATGTGGCTTCAGCCATGTCCTCAGTTCCGTCCCCCTTAGACGGACTGCTTAAACAACGCTCCCCTAACCCACGAGGAAGGAGGAACCGTACGACGTCAGAATGGGACTCTAATGCCTGTCCAAATAATACGCTCACTACCTGTTGAGAAAACGTCTCAGCGTCTGAGACTGTAGACGAAGGCATCGTCAGGGCATCTGTGGAACGGCTAGCCTCAGTGTCTCAGCGTCGACGGAACGCAATGTTCCTGCATCTGAAGCCTCTACCGAAGAAGGGACGATACCAGCCGATCTGGCAGTGTCGGCAGCCGTTGAATACATGGATACCACGCCGACGGAGTCTGCGGTCCTGTACGCGAAGGTATCCTGATTGACGACATGATGTACCTCCCATCTGCCAGGAGTACTCCAGGCGTCTGATTAATGTCTAAGCGCCTTCTGGTACTGGACGTCGGCGTGAAAAGGCAGGATTTTCTGCGGAGGAGAATGCCTCAGGAGGGGACTTTAACTGCATACCAGGCCGGAAAGATCAATACCTGAATTTTACACCGTGCCAGCAGCTGTGTCTCATTGTTCGTGATCTAGTCCTATAGGATTCCTGGCAGGTACGGCGCGCAGACGACCCGGGCTTCACGTTTCACGCGAGCCATTTGGCTAGTATGTCAGACGGCATTTATGTCTCCCGTAGACTGATCGATTCGGTGCTCGATGTAAATCACTGGCCTTTGGTGTTCTCTGGCCACTGTGCGTACATATGTGCATTTCTGCTTCCCCACCAGGAGGTTTGGAGGAGTCGAGCATCATGGAAACTCAAATGGTTCAAATGGCTCTGAGCACTATGGGACTTAACTGCTGTGGTCATCAGTCCCCTAGAACTTAGAACTACTTAAACCTAGCTAACCTACAGACATCACACACATCCATGCCCGAGGCAGGATTCGAACCTGCGACCGTAGCGGTCACGAGGTTCCAGACTGTAGCGCCTAGACCCGCACGGCCACTCCGGCCGGCCATGGAAACTCAACAGCATCTGCAAGATCCTCATCGTTGCCAACATATCACTCAGACGTGGACAAGATGCGAACCGCTTCTCTGCTCTTACGCATCCGTCGTGGACTGCTGGCTGAAATTTGCGAGACCGATGATCCAGTGCGCATTCATCATTTACAGAAAGGAGGTGGCCGCTTGGCACAGGCACACTACACACTTCTACTTCAGCGCCCTTCTTGACCTTGATGGCCAGCCACCTTCCCTGGAAGTATGAACTGAACCCACTATGATTAAGACGAAGCTACTAGCGATTACTTGGCAGAAACTACAGGGGACCGGGTGCGTGTCCGCAGACATGATGTGGTATGGCGGGAGAATCACGTTCCCTCCCCTCTTCCCATGCGTATATTGTGCACGACACCGCAGACAAAACTTAGTTATCGAACTCTTCTTATCGTGCGCAGCGGGCCACCTAACATGCTACCATAGTCGACGGCTTTGTCGAACGTTATCGCTGAGTCTACCGTGCCGATGATGGGACCGACCTGGACTACGATCCTATCGCCATGGAGGCTCCGCACGCCCTCACACTTGAGGAGGGGGTTGCATTAATGGAACCTTTCACTATCGTGTAGGTCACTACAGCTATCTTCAGGGTGCACTGTGCAAGTCACCAGGCATCGACGGACTCCCTACTGAATTTTATCGTAAGTTTTGTGATCTCGTGTCGTCACAATGGACGGACATGTATAATGAACTGATCACGTGTGCAGCTGCGAATCCTCCAGCCTTTGTCGAGGGCGTTATTGTTCCCACACATAAACCGAGACCTGGGACTACTATAGGCCACTACCGCCCTATCACCTTACTAAATACTGATTAAAAGATTTTCGCGCGGTTATTGGCGGTGCGCTGCAGACCCGTCTTACCACATGACCTCTCCGACGCGCAAACTCCACCAGGTTACACAGTTAACGTCCAGACAGAAACTGGAGACTGTTGGGACGTGACTGCGCTAGCAGAAGAGTGCTCACTTCGTGCCGCGATTGTTGCCGTAGATTTTGACAGCGGGTTAGACAGGGTGCGCCATGTCTTTGTCTTAGAACGGATGGGCTTCTCTACCCGGTTCATCAGTGTCCTTCGGTGGCTCTTTAGCACCGAGCGTTCGTTGGTCCAGGTCAATGGACGTGTGGCGGGTCCGATACCGATCCAACGGTCGGTCAGACAAGGCTACCCTCTGTCCGTGTACCTTTATGCAATGGCGCTGTTCTGATCGAATGTGGTTAACAGGTTTTTGTAAAATGGAAAAAGTATCAGATGTGACAACTGAGATTACATGATTAGTATGGCAACGTAAAGAATCTAAATGATGTTTGGAAAGGAGAATACTAATATTGATATTAGTTGAACTCATATGTGAGTGAGTTGGAAAGAAAGAAGGTGAAACGAAAAAGTTGTATATAAGATTTTTGAATTTGTATGTACTCTATGTCTATCTCTCTTTCCAAGCATTAATCCCAACTTGCGGGGTCCGCTGGTTAATCTGATGTGGCATGTTAGTTTGAAGGGGTGGCCAGATGGCTTTTCTGTCGCCACCCTGTACCCCCCAGGAAGGAAATTATGTACCTCTGCTGTCTGCATCTAGTGTAATCCATGGAATAGTGCGAATGTGGTCAGATGTCTGCGAGCCATGTAACTGAGGCGGAACGTGGGGACCAGCCCGGCATTCATCTAGTGTGATGTGGAAAACCGCCTAAAAACCACATCCAGGCTGGCTGGCTGGCACACTGTCCCTCGTCGTTAATCCACTGGGTGGATTCGATCTGCGGTTGCAGCGCCTACCCGACTCCAGGAAGCAGCTCGTTAGCGCTCTCGGCTACCCTGACGGGTTGTGTACTCTATGTCTATATTAAGTCAAAACATTATGGTGAAGATAATGAGGACACTGTGGCTTCGCTATAGTATTTCTACTACATAAGTGACTGTACACGAGTTGTAATTAAGGGACTGGTACAAGTAGTGGTAAGTGTTTTACGTTATGTTGTAAATATTGTCAAAGAATGATTTGTATTAGATGTAAGTCAATTTTGAAAGAAATTGAATTTACTTCACGTAAGTATTTCAGTTAGCTATGTAAATGAACAAAGCGCTTGCACTAGCTACCGTAATTTGCTGAAGTACTGAAATTATTTCGATTTAATTATTATGATTTCAAGTACATTTAATTGATTGCCACTTTTAAGAACTAGTTAGAGTAAAGTCTCTGTTAATTGGGAAGTGGAATTTAAGAAAAGTGTGTAATAATGATTCATTTCAGGAAGATGTAACTGTTACTTGTGAAGATAGACGAAACTCTGTTTTCAGAAACTATGGTCTTCTGACTGAAGCCGGACTGTAGTTGAAACTCAAATGTTATGGACGCCACATACTTGCGTGTCCTAAATATGTGAGAAACGAGCGTAAGAAAAACTGTGACACTAATGAAGTGCCAACATTAAGGTATGACAGAATTTATTTGCTGTAAAACAAAAGAGACGCTTTCATTAGCGAAATAGGTAAATTTTGAAAATACGAGCGTTAGAACATTAATAGTGGCAACTATTTATTTACAGCTCGCACAAAATAGATACGTGTTTCAAAGTTTCACTCACGTTCAAAGTAGTCACCAGCATTGTGTATAACCCATTGCCAGCGATGTGGAAGTCGTAGGATACTCTTAGCAGTGCCAGTTGTGTTGACAGTTCGAGCGGCGCTGTCTATCGCCCGAAGACTTTGTAGCAGTTCTGAAACGAATGCCGTGAAGTGTTACCTTCAGTTTAGAAATCGAGTTGAACTCACGAAGGCTTAAGTCAAGATAGTGCAGTAGGTGGTATAGCACTTAGCAGCCCTATCAGTCAAACAAATCAGTAACAGCTTGCACTGTACGTGCTTAAGAATTGTCCTGCAAAATGATGGTCAGGTTCTGCAGAAAGTCTTCTGTCTCTATGCTGTTCATTTTTGGAAAACTACGACCAGCTTAGAGATATAAGTGATGCCACTTTCTGCAGGACCTGACCATCATTTTTCAGGACAGTGCTCAAGCACGTACAGTGCAAGCTGTTACTGATTTTTTTGACTGATGGCGCTGCTAAGTGCTATACCACATACTGCACTCCCTTGACTTAAGCCTTCGTGTGTTCAACTCGATTTCTAAACTGAAGGAAACACTTCACGGCATTTGCTTGAGAACTGCCGTTCGAGCTGTTAACACAACTAGCACTGCTAAGAGCATCCTACGACTTCCACATCGCTGGCAACGGGTTATACACAATGCTGGTGACTACTCTGAAGGTCAGTAAAGCTTTGAAATACGTATCTACTTTGAACGGGCTGTAAATAAATAGTTACCACTATTATAGTTCCAACCCTCGTATTGTACAATTTACAGTAATAAAAGTTTCATTATTGTGAGAAAGAACTAATTTTGTATAAATATGTAATTTGATGTATTTGGAAGCAATATAATTTTGTAAGTTAAAGAACTACCAAGTCTGAAGTAAGGGAAATGTAATTTACTATCTTATAGATTTGGAACTGGTCCGATGTTTCAGATAATTGTTGAATATTATTATTACATCGTGCCTACTGAGGTCGCACATAAAAGCAGTGCAGTGTGAGTCACGCACATACAGGTGGTGTTAGGTGCCCGAGTGTATCTACCGTAGTTTCTATGCGATGTGGTAGATGGACACTGTTTGAGCTGTTCTGTTTGTTTAATTTTCTAAGTGTTTATTAATTACTATTATAATTGTTCTTGGTTACAAGAATGAATGAAGATGTGAATGTGAAATGATGTTTTATGTAAAGTTTTTATACTACATATTGAAGTAAATGGTCTCGTGAGAAATGTTCGAGAATGACATGTGCGTTAGTCATTCGTACTGGGGAATTTGTTATAAATTATTTCGTCTGTTTATGGACTGGGGAAATGCGATTATGGTTTTTTTAAAGTAGTTTTTTTAATGGGGAGTTCATTTTATGTTTGTGGATTTTAAAAATTTATGTTAATTTACTATTCTGCTTCAGTGGTTGTGTATATATGAGTTGGGTTGAGGGGGTTTGGCGCTGCTTTCCGATAGGTTGTGATGTTTCTCTGCCAGTCAGAAGTTAACACATTCGCGTGTGTTTGGGGACCTTCTTTTGTGTAGAGAGATGAGGAGACTTGGGGCTTGGATGTTCTAATGGTCAGATGTGCTGATGGATGCTCCCATGAAAATTATTAATATTATGACATTTCGTTACCAAAATGTATGACAAGTGCCGTAAAGTGTGGAAGAGAGTTCAGTTTAACGCACCTTCTGAAATTCAGAACCTTCGGTGATGTTTCAAGTAACTAAATTCCTTGTGACGAGTTGCTTACTTGCGAACGTGAACATTTTGTTACGTGAGATTGATTATAGCAACGTCTGAGTGAGGTGTTCTAAAAGAAACAATCAGTTTGTAAATTTTCGCCGGCCGGTGTGGCCGAGCGGTTCTAGGCGCTTCAGCCTGGAACCGCGCGACCGCTACGGTCACAGGTTCTAATCCTGCCTCGGGCATGGATGTGTGTGATGCCCTTAGGTTAGTTAGGTTTAAGTAGTTCTAAGTTCTAGGGGACTGATGACCTCAGATGTTAGGTCCCATAGTGCTCAGAGCCATTTGAACCATTTGTAAATTTTCTGTGAAGGATAATTTATAAACTGATTATGGTTATGAATTATGTGTGTGTCTTCTTTTCAGACTTTGTACAGCTTAGAGTGAGGCTTGGTAATAACTGGTGTATGCAGGCTTACCGTAATAGAGTGAAATTTTACGTACATAAATACTTTCACTTATCTATTCTTTCTACCGACCAAATAATTTTTAGTGCTAATTGGGGTGTGTGTGAGTAAAGATTCACCCCAAGGTGAGTGGAACATTATTCGCACCAGTACAGTACCGCGCCGCCGCAGGGACCTATTTCTGACTCGATTAGTGACTTCCTTAACGAGACAAAATCATCAGATGTAAAATTACTTCGAAATTTTTCAAAGGTGTGTTACAGGGCCGTTGCTGTTTACAATATATCACAGATCAATGATTTGATGGATGATGGTGGAAACTGCTTATGCCTGCAGGAAACGACAGAAGATTGTAGCGAAACGCAGGAAGAATTGCGGAGACTCATAATTACTGCAAAGACTGGAATCTGCTTTTAAAGAGATAACTGATGCTTTATTTTTCAATTACGCTGGTGGTGATAAATCACTGCAAGCAGTAACTAAAGTAAAATACTTAAGAGTAAACGTCCGGGGAGACCTGACGTGGAATGGCCACTTAAACGTTTTTGTAGGACAAGCAGATTCATTGGAAGAGTCTAAGGTTAATGTAATTTAACCACGAAAGGAGTGGCTTACAAAAAGGCTTGTAAGACCGAGACTTCAGAATTGCTAATCAGGCTGCGTCCCTTAACATGCGTGTAAACAGAGCAAATCGTAAAATTAGCTTACGGAGAAGCGGATTTAGGAACCCAAGAAAACGAGGTAACCGAAGCGCTGCAGCTGGAAACACGAAATCGAATCCCGATCCCGCACAGATTTCCGTATGTGACTAATAGGTGGCATAGCTATATCATATACAGCTGACGTCAAGGAATGGTGTGTCAGCGAATAAATTTAAGATGAAACAGTGTACATGCATGAAGTCAGATAATGTACGAGGACGTCAAAAGGTAATGCAACACATTTTTGATGAAAGCAGGTTGGTTTTATTGAAGATTCCTATACACCACATTATTCTCCTTCGTTTTGGCTGGAAATTTGATATTTGTGGTAAGAGCCTTAGGGACTAAACTGCTGAGGTCATCGGTCCCTAAGCTTACACTACTTAATCTAACTTACGCTATGGACAACAAACACATCCATGCCCGAGGGAGGACTCGAACCTCCGACGGGGGCAGCCGCACGAACCGTGACAAGGCGCCAAGACCGCACGGCTACCCCGTACGGCCATTTTGACTCCAAAACACTATTTTTCAACACGATCTCCGTTCAACGTGACGGCCTTACGCATGTATGTCCTCAAGGAGCCAACGTCTTCCTGCGTCAAAAAATGGCTCTGAGCACTATGCGACTTAACTTCTGAGGTCGTCAGTCCTCTAGAACTTAGAACTAGTTAAACCTAACTAACCTAAGGACATCACACACATCCATGCCCGAGACAGGATTCGAACCTGCGACCGTAGTGGGCGCGCGGTTCCACCCTCTAGCGCCTAGAACAGCTCGTCCACTACGGCCGGCCTTCCTGCGTCAGTAGCCTCCCCACCCATGTACTGCTTCCCGCGGAGTGCATCCTCCATTGGCACTAACGGATGAAAGTCGGAAGGTGCGAGATGCTGGTAGTGAGCTGGATGAGGAAGAGCAGTCCAATGAAGTTTTCTGGGCTCCTCTCGGGTGCGCCGATTTGTTTGAGGCTTTGCGTTACATGGGGCATTCTTATGGCGACGAACTCAATGAAGCCGTTTATTCTGTTTCCCGAGGGTAGAACTTTAGAGTTGATACTTGCACCATGAGGGAGTACATCAAACAGAATAACCTCTCCAGAGTCCCAGAAGACCGTCACCATGACTTTACCGGCTGAGGGTGCGACTTTGAACCGTTCCTTCGGAGGAGAGGTGATGTGGCGTCGCTCCAGGGACTGCCGTTTGGTTTTTGATTAGAACTGATGAACCCATGTTTCATCGCAAATGGCGATGTTCGACAAAAAATTGTCACGATCATTCTCGTAACGCGCAAGCAATTTCACACAGATAGTCCTTCGTTGCTCTTTATCGTCTTCTGCCAGGCTGTGAGGACTGCAACGGCTACACACGTTTCAGTACCCTAACTGGTAAACGAGTGTGTCACCTCGAATGACAAATCGAACAGGTTTGCGTTACCTAGTTGCGATGATGACAGAGCCTCGCTCTTCAACTCACCGTGCTTTTGTTCACTGCCATATCTCCGTAGCCGTTCTGGAAGCGCCTACGAATATTTGGGGCGCTTAGGTTCTCTTCCAAAAGAAACTCAATGACAGCACTTTGCTTGGAACACACCTCAATTGCAGTCGCCATTTTCAAGCCTACGTATAGCGCCGCCGTCTATTGGAACTTCATGAAACTAAAGAAGCTTAAGAAATATCCCAAGGTGATCCACAAGACATTCCGCATTTTTTCAACCGAAACTGGCCGAGAAAGAGAAATATGTTGTATTACCTACTGAACGCCCCTCGTACAAAGGAGTGTTTGTGCGTTCTTTGCACTAATACGGAAGTTGGGAGCGGCGGTAGATTTCTTTGTGGTAAGAGGGTACCGCAACGTCGTTTGCAGACAGCGTCTTGCAATACCGTCGGAGAAGCCGCAGACCGCTCGGCGAGGTCGTGACTCCTGCTGCGGCGGCGACTCGTCTGGCTGCGGTGTGGGAAGCCGCGTCACGGCAGCTGCGGGCAGCACGTGCCTCTGCCTCCGCAAACACAGCACGGTGCCATTGGGCAACCAGCCGCACACCTGTTGCCTCGCCGCCGCCCACTCTCGCCGCCCGCTGAGCGTTGACCCCGTGCCTGAGGAAAGAAGGGCCACTCCGCTGCGAACGCAGATTAACGTCGGCCTGCGCAAACCCTCGTCTGTTTGTGGGAACACTCACGACGAAGTGCCCAGTTGGAAACTGGTCCCTGACAACAACATCGCTTTTAAAATGCGGGGTGAGGCGCCGCACTTATTCACCTCAAATAACTTTTGGCTCATTTAAAATTTCTCCTAATGAAAGATTGGAAGGAACGATCTGTATTTGTTTTGAAGAAACTTTTAATAGCCAATGTCGCATTCAATAATATTTATTCCTGATGACTGGTTTCAACAGTTGAGATTACTACGCTCTGATCCTTTTTTTAAAAAAAAAGACATGTTGTTATACGTCCTGTTTCATTACGACGCTACCACACACGCCATATTGACATTATCGTAGATAGCGTGAAGCACATCCCACATAAATTTGTTAAAATTAAAAACGGGCTTGTCATAAATAAAAATAATACAGTTACTAAACACCTTGTGTAACTAGGGAGATCCACACGTGCAACATCCTACTGATGCTTGCTACATGTTGAATTGCGTAACAGTGCAAATTTTGCTCGTTTTTACATTTACATGACGAGTAAAATACGTCGTGCATCTACATTCTTTAAAGTACACACTTTAGCTTGTTTTACGACCTGGTGAGTGCCATACTAGAGCGCTCAGCAGCCGAACTGTGAAGTTACTATAAGGTGCTATCAAAAAACTTTACGTTCGAAGCCTGTACAGTGCAGAATCGTTATGCCAATCAAGCAAAACCACCGTGAGCATCGAGGCAATCATAATACCGACGCTCCAGTTTCAAGATACCCTTTTAGTAAAACACCGAGTCCTGCTGCATGAAGAATTCCGTGACTATCTGCAGTACATCCTCATCCGACAGGAATCGTCGCCCATTGAAGGTCCTTTTTAAGGGACACAAGGCTTGGTAATAGCATGGGGAGAGATCAAAACTATACGGCAGGTACTCGAGCATCTCCCACCTGAGTAAGCCTAACCTCTGCGTTACAATAGTTGCGTCATGGGGTCGTACGTTATCGTGAAGAGGCAGCATTGAATCTAGCGTACCATTCCACAACGGTGGTTTTCGACATATATGCTGCCAATACACATTCTTCTTTCTCTGCCGGCCGGTGTGGCCGAGCGGTTCTAGGCGCTTCAGTCCGGAAACGCGCGACTGCTACGGTCGCAGGTTCGAATCCTGCCTCGGGCATGGATGTGTGTGATGTCCTCAGGTTAGTTAGGTTTAAGTAGTTGTAAGTTCTAGGGGACTGACTGATGACCTCAGATGTTAAGTCCCATAGTGTTCAGAGCCATTTGAACCATCTTCTTTCTCTGATCGATGTCTACCTGTGTTTGTCCTTCGGCAGCCAGCACGTTTGGATGTATTTGGTAATAATGTCGATACAGTTCACGTCTCCGCATTTACTGCACGTGCGTCGGAAAGACACAAATCTCACCCTAATCCCTGCCTACACGTGGGTTGGGTTGGATTAGGGAAGGATGGGGAACGAAGTCGGCCGTGCCCTTTCAAAAGAACCATCCCGGCATTTGCCTGGAGCGAGTTAGGGAAATCACGGAAAACCTAAATCAGGATGGATGGACGCGGGTACATGTGGGTGCTTGCATACCCGCATCACAGTCATGCTGTATTGCATATATGCCGCAACAAAGGATCACACTGCATCAGAAAGGAACCAAAACAACAAAAATAATAATAGTGATACATTCGTGACGAGGTATGTTCGACGTGTAATAAGGAATAGTGATGAAATGAATAATTATTTGTCGATACAGTCATGAGCGAATCAACTTCTTGTTCTTTTACTTAGAGCCAGTAACGTCTAGACCGGAGCTGTATTCAAGATTCAGCAGTTTATTTTACCATTTAGCTTTACGGCCGGATGCCCTTCCTGCCGCCGCAGGTCCCAGTTTCTAAGGGAGGGAAATCGCGTGCGCCACCTCTGTATGGATAGTGTACACTTTGTTTGGCATAACATCGCGTATTAACTGTTGTACATGAATCCTGTTTTCTGATGCAGAAATTGGGTACCAGCCCAGCATTTGCCACAATGAACGTGAGAAACCGCCTAAAAACCATCATACCGACTGGCCAATACATCGCCTATGGCGGTTAATCAGCTGTTCAGATTCGATACAGGTTTGGCTAACCGACGTACCACGCGGCACGTTCCGCTGCACGAGTGCTTCATTCATATAATTAGTTAATAGAATCTTCTGCACTGGCAGTTAAATACTTTCATTAAAATGTCGCTATGTCGCTACCAGTTTCGCGTCAATAGAAATGCATCTTCAGGTGATCTGTAAAATCAATTAAAATATTACAGAATCATAATGGCTGTAAAATAGATGTGTACTACCATCAAGCGTGTTGTATCAGTGAGAGCTATGAACTCCCAAGTTTTTTAACAGTCGTGGCGCGCCAAAGTGATTGCTTACAGCCAAGTCTCATGGTTCATAGTAAGGGATAAATAGATAGCACTCTAAAAACGATAGTCTCTAATCAAACTAACTGGGACCACGATTCATTTGTAAGTGATAGGAATCGAGATAAACCTATTTAAATTTCTGACTACTGTATAACTAAGCACCACATCTACGTGTCCAAACATCGACAGAAAGGTACTGAATGTTTTACTAAGCCGTAGACAGAACAGAAGAGTGCACGGTGCCAGGGTAAACTGTAATGATCGGTCGATATTACGAACACTGTGCGCGAGGTGGCGCTAATGTGAGTCTCACACCGAAATGATTCTGTCTATGACAAGAAAGATGAGAGTCGTCTTTCCAATGCATCTAACTTATGTACTGTTATGTGTATATGGTCATTAGGAATTTTTATTTTTTAACAACATTTGTAGCTAAAAAGATTAAAAATTTAAAGTACGAGATATTATAACCCTGAAAAACTATCTAAAACATGAACTTTTTGAATGATATATTGCTCTATTTTCAGAACTTACAAAGACATAGCGCACCTGTAGCAGTCAGGACACGTAAAGAAGTACGCTTTTTATGTCTAATTACATCAGTTGAGAAGAAAACAAAATAGAACCAGGTCTTACGAAAACAAGAACCACAACAAAGAATAACAGGGTCATTTAGGGATGTAGTACTTAGGTGTATGGGCAGGGTAAATTTTATGCTCCTGGGCAAACGACATTTGATAGTGTGCTTTTGAGGATGAGGAGTTTCATGTTTCACATCCCGTCGACAATGAGGTCATAAGCACAAGCTCGGAGGGAAGGTTGGAGAAAGAAAGCGACCGTACCTTTTCGAAAGAACCAACCCCCCATTTGCCTAAATCAGGATGGCCAGGCGTGGGTTTGAACCGTTGTGCTCTCGAATCCGAGTCCATCGTGCTAACCACTGTGCTACACCGCTCAGTGAGCAGTGACTTTTGCAGCGTTACTAGATTTGCGCATTAAGAGTAATTTCGGGAAACATTTTTAGTGAACGGTAAATTTCAACCTCCTCTACAATGTAGAGTGTAATACCCATATTTTCAAAGCGCAGCACCTGCAAATTCAAATGGAGGTTAATAACTGAATGGCCTGTTTCATGCAAACAGGCATTTAGAGCTGACCTTGTGCCGGGGGTGTTACTATTTTCTCCAAAAAGTGACCTCAAAGCTTTTTCCTGTTGGCCAACATACCTGGAATCACAATCGTCACACGAGATGCAGTACGCACCTGGTGACTTAAACAACGCCAACTTTTATTAATGTGTGGTGTCTGCTCTTTCAGACACGTCCGAAAGAACAGACACCACTCTTTCGTATAATTTGACTGGCCTAGCTGGGCAATGGATCCATCTTCTTCAGTGGGATGCGCAAATGCGTCTGACTTCCTGTGGGAATCTGAGAGAGCGATTATGGAGGAAATGGACAGAGGTTGCAGATAGGTTGCGCTCGATGGGAATGTGAATCGGCCTTGGGGCTTGCCGAGATAGTACACGCAGTTGGAATAATGCTGTGTCCTGGACGGTACAATGGTAAACACATCTTCCCAGTAACCTGGAGATCCTGGGTTCGTATCCCGATCTGGTACACAGTTTCACTCACTGTGATTTCAGGTAATGTCCCGCTGCAGCTGACATCACTGATCCCCTCGCTTTCCATTCCTTTCTTCTCCTCTCCACTTTCAATGAACATGTACTCCCGCTTTTCCGCTGGGCCAGACAGGAAGCAAATTTGAGGTAATAAAAGTATTTAACAGGTAGTGGAAGAGATTTTATTCACCATGTGGAATTCTGACTGCGGTTCCCCGCTCTTAAAAATAATACATTCACACAACTACGGTAATGAAACTATACCGGATAGGATGTACACTGCATTTCTATTGCTTTTGGAACATCATTAGAAAGCCGCTATACCCCTTTTTCTCGGAACTGGATAGGGTTTCCAGGTTTCCTGCCTGCTATGTTCCAGGTTGTTCCATTTCGATACTAGAACCGATCAACTTGTTAATCAACATTCATAACCACTCAGGATGCTCTTCCGTTGGTGTAAAATGGAAACATACGTTTATTGTTTCCCAAATGGGGCAGTTACCAGGACTATCAACGGTGACTGAAGAATAGTCGTATACGGATGAGCGGATGGTTATTTCTGAACCGTCACTTTTTTTGAATGTTAATGATGTATGTTTCCCATTATCACTGTCAAAAATCATGTGTGCTCACGTATATGGACTTCCAGAAAATGTGTTTGGGGAAAATTCGAAATGCTTTTTTATGGTTTTAAGATAACCACTGAATATAAGGTTGACCTATTACTGACGACAAAGAATTATAAGTGTAATGACTGCACTTCGGTAACTTTAATACGCACATGACTCGATCGTCCTTATTATACTCCAATTAAACTTCACAACAAATGTACGACTATGATTATTATTATTATTATTTGCGAATAAGGCCGTCAAGACTACTCACAGTACTTAGAGGTGAGCATTTTCCTTCCTTTGTGCACATGTTTCTTTGATATTCTTCCTGTGCCTTTACTTTCTTTCTTCAGACCGCTTTGTTCCATTATTCTGCTTTGCTTTCCTCTTGATAAAATTGTCATTTAAGACTTTGACCTGAAGATTTTGTGGTTTTGGGCATCTTCTGGTATAATTCCTGCCATTTTATCATTTCTGAACTCGTCAATTCATTTTATAGCGTCCGCTTTGGCTTTCCTCTTGTAGTCTAGGAATTATACTACACTCCTGGAAATGGAAAAAAGAACACATTGACACCGGTGTGTCAGACCCACCATACTTGCTCCGGACACTGCGAGAGGGCTGTACAAGCAATGATCACACGCACGGCACAGCTGACACACCAGGAACCGCGGTGTTGGCCGTCGAATGGCGCTAGCTGCGCAGCATTTGTGCACCGCCGCCGTCAGTGTCAGCCAGTTTGCCGTGGCATACGGAGCTCCATCGCAGTCTTTAACACTGGTAGCATGCCGCGACAGCGTGGACGTGAACCGTATGTGCAGTTGACGGACTTTGAGCGAGGGCGTATAGTGGGCATGCGGGAGGCCGGGTGGACGTACCGCCGAATTGCTCAACACGTGGGGCGTGAGGTCTCCACAGTACATCGATGTTGTCGCCAGTGGTCGGCGGAAGGTGCACGTGCCCGTCGACCTGGGACCGGACCGCAGCGACGCACGGATGCACGCCAAGACCGTAGGATCCTACGCAGTGCCGTAGGGGACCGCACCGCCACTTCCCAGCAAATTAGGGACACTGTTGCTCCTGGGGTATCGGCGAGGACCATTCCCCGCACACCGTTAGGCCGTCTTCCGCTCACGCCCCAACATCGTGCAGCCTGCCTCCAGTGGTGTCGCGACAGGCGTGAATGGAGGGACGAATGGAGACGTGTCGTCTTCAGCGATGAGAGTCGCTTCTGCCTTAGTGCCAGTGATGGTCGTATGCGTGTTTGGCGCCGTGCAGGTGAGCGCCACAATCAGGACTGCATACGACCGAGGCACACAGGGCCAACACCCGGCATCATGGTGTGGGGAGCGATCTCCTACACTGGCCGTACACCACTGGTGATCGTTGAGGGGACACTGAATAGTGCACGGTACATCCAAACCGTCATCGAACCCATCGTTCTACCATTCCTAGACCGGCAAGGGAACTTGCTGTTCCGACAGGACAATGCACGTCCGCATGTATCCCGTGCCACCCAACGTGCCCTAGAAGGTGTAAGTCAACTACCCTGGCCAGCAAGATCTCCGGATCTGTCCCCCATTGAGCATGTTTGGGACTGGATGAAGCGTCGTCTCACGCGGTCTGCACGTCCGGCACGAACGCTGGTCCAACTGAGGCGCCAGGTGGAAATGGCATGGCAAGCCGTTCCACAGGACTACATCCAGCATCTCTACGATCGTCTCCATGGGAGAATAACAGCCTGCATTGCTGCGAAAGGTGGATATACACTGTACTAGTGCCGACATTGTGCATGCTCTGTTGCCTGTGTCTATGTGCCTGTGGTTCTGTCAGTGTGATCATGTGATGTATCTGACCCCAGGAATGTGTCAATAAAGTTTCCCCTTCCTGGGACAATGAATTCACGGTGTTCTTATTTCAATTTCCAGGAGTGTATTTGCTCTGTGAGTCCATAGCAAACCTGCGTTTTCTAACGTCACTACGGATATCTGTGTATTCCTCATCGCCTCTGAGTCGGTATTGTTCGTCTACAGGTTTGGGCCTAGAATGTTTCTTACCATTTTGATTTCCTTTTTGTCAATGTTTCAATGTTTGTTTTCCTCATCAGTATTAGTATCTCTGATCCATATAGGTATTCTCGTTTAATTACTGCATTGTGATGTCTTGTTTTCTGTGCTTGGAAATACATTTGTTGTTGTAGATATTTTAGGTAAGGTAATTTGCAGTTTCAATCTGTTCGTATCTAATTTCTTGTTCCCGCATAGTTTCACAGGAACTCGTTTAATTTTGCCATATTTTGCCTCCACGAATTGTGGTGCTCGTTTGTTCCACGTCACATATCCCAGCTTTTTAAAAGATATTTTGAGACCATCTAATTTTTGATTTTCGGCTGATGTAATTAGTTACATTACTGGTCGTCTTGTTAGTAAAGATAGGAGAAGGATTAGACGAAAATGTGAGAGCGTCGAACACAGTACATGTAGTCGCCTAGGCTCCCTCCTTCACCATTTGTTACAACATCACTGCTCGGTGAATAGAATTCACGTCTGGTATTCGACAAACTAACAAAACTCTGTTTCTCTAAACGGTTGCGAATTGAATCCCAGTAGGATTTTTTACATCTATTATAATATTTCTATGTTATGACAAGTGACAGTTTTATTTGCTATATTTGCCACAGAGAACGTCTTTGGATACCTGAACACACGAGTGGTTCGTAACTCTTTATCACTAGTCAACAGCCATTTTGCATCTGGGATGTGATAAATCAACTATTAGGTATTTTCGTGTGTAGAATCCGAATATACCTTTCAAAATGTTCTAGCACGTACCATTTTTGAGTTTTTAAAGGTTTTTCATTTTTCGCTTTTTGCTGTTCTTCTGTTTTGATGTTTACTTGTTTTTTTTTGTGTTTAAGACTTAGACTAAGAAAAATGGCAACTAGTAAATCTCGTTGCTGTCTAAACCATTCCGACAACTTTTGTTATGTGTGTGGGAAATTCACCCCAAAAGCCCAAAGAAAACCAGTCATTGATTTGGTTAAGAAGGCATATAAATTGTATTTTGATTGTCCTGTTGATGATCAACATAATAATTTTGCACCTCATGTTGCCTGCATAACCTGTACTACAACCTTAACCGAGTGGTTGAAAGGAAACCTCCGAGACATTCCATTCGCTGTTCCGATGGTATGGTGTGAGCCTAATGACTATTATTCAGACTGCCACTTCTGTCTTACAAATATTTCGGGACATTCAAGCAAAATTAGACATAAAATAAAGTATCCAAATGTACCTTCAATGCATTTGCATGTGCCCCATGATGAGTGGTTGCCTGTTCCTGTCTGTAGCTTGAAAGCCACGGAATCTCAAGTGAATCAGAAAGTATTGAACATATAGAAGAGTACTGCCCTCAATATCACGACACTTCGCCTGAGCTCTTTAATCAAAAGGAATTAAACGATTTGGTTTGCGATCTAAAACTTTCGAAACAGTAAACTGAACTCTTGGGGTTGAGACTGCAACAACGGAACCTCCTAGCTCCATAGACAAAAATTTCGTGTTTCAGATCAAGAGGGGCTTCCTTCGCTCAGTATTTCGATATACAGAATTCAATGTGTGTATGTAGAGATGTCAATGGTGTGATGATGCAGCTAGGTGAACAACATAATCCACAGGAGTGCCGATTACTTATTGACTCCAGTAAAACCAGCTTGAAAGCAGTACTACCGCATAATGGCAATTCATTTCGATCGGTACCTTTGGCTTACGCAGTAGACGGGAAAGAACCATGCTTTTGCTGCTAGAGGCAATCAGATATAAGAATCATGAATGGCAGCTTTGCTGTGATTTAAAGGTTGTTGCACGCCTTGCAGGTTTACAGGCTGGATTCAAAAAATACTGCTGCTTTTTGTGCCTTATGATCTATAAGGAAGTCATATGTTCCTGGAAACGTAAATGTGAACAATACCCCATTGGTTGAGCCTGATAAAATCATTATCCTTCGCCGTAATATCAAGTTGAGTCTTATCAAGAACTTTGTGAAAGCACTGGATAAAGAAGGTGAAGCCTTCAATCAATTAAAAGTCCCCTAAATTAAGTGAGGCAAAGCTGAAAGAGGGTATATTTGTTGGACCAAAAATAAGAAAATATCGGAAAGACCCAACCTTTGATTCAGAACTCACTGATATCCAATTAGCTGCTTGGTCTTCATTTGAAGCAATTCTGAAAGGCTATTTGGGTGACAGAAAAGACAAAACTATGTTATCATTGTGAATGGTCTGTTGGACCACTATAAGAACATGGGGTGTAGAATGTCGCTTAAAATTCACTTTTTACATTTTCACCTCGATTTCTTCCCGGAAAATTTGGGAGTCGTAAGCGATGAGCATGGCGAACACTTTTACCAAGACATTCTTACCATGGAACACCGTTATCAAGGACATTGGAACCCTTCGATGATAGGTTACTACTGCTGGAGATCTTGTTAGGGAGAGTAATGAAACGGAAAACAAAAGAAGAGCTCCATCGTCGCATTTTCCAAAAACCAAAGACGATTAAAGGTGAAAATATCGTCTGAACTAATTTGGATCTTTTATTGGCATCATGCCCATGTATACATACAAAATAGTATTGATTTCAAATGTTCTGAATGTGTATTTTTTTGACGTAGTTGTGTCAATTTTCGTTATTATCATTTTTTATTCTGCTGTGTATGTAGGAAATGTGACGTCACAGAGAAAAACTGATTTTACCAGTGTATTCAGCACCCCAAAATTAGGTAAAGCCACCAATTTGCAAACCAGATGTAGAAAAATAGTTTAAATTTGTTTGCTATTGTTACCAGAGATAGTGGTGGAGCAGATAACATCAGTGTCGTTCTGCCGAGAGCGGGAGTCAGTTGGTGGTAGGTGAAACGTGCTTTGAATCCTCGCACATAGTGACATTTGCACGGAGTGACACTTTCCCGATGCCTGGGGCTCTTGCCGGACAAACTGGCTTTTCACTGGTAAAGGCACGCTAAAAAGTCTAGCTGGTCTGCACAGCTGCTCGTGGAAGCTGGCACGCGCTCACTCCACATCAGTGAGCAAAGAAGTGTCGCTGCAGGGTGGCTCATTAACGCGTTTCGTGGCAAATTTATTTTTAAGACTGTTTTAATAATGAGAACTGAAAATGAAACTCAACATAGTGAGAACCGAAATGAAATTCAAAATCCCTTTTAATATTTGGTGGTGCAAAGAGTGGGGGAAACGATGCAAGAAACATGGTATTTCTTACGACTTTTGCAGCCTTATGATGACCGCCGTTTTAGGACGAAATTTACATTGACAAAGTTATATTTCGTTACCATTTTATTTAAAAGTTAAATATAGAAACACAGAATGTCAATGAATATTACTTATTTGGGTTTTCACTAAAAGACCAGTGCTTAGTACCACTTTTCGAGTAACGCTAATTCTAAGACAAGCTCTTAAGCTGAAGTCTGCAGTGAGCTTCTATGGGCCGATTCCGTTCTCTTCATTGCATAAAAAAGCAGCATGTTCAAGTCTAAAAATCGACGGAATAATAACTGCAGACTTTTAAAGTAGTGGAAATTTACATTGAGCAAACGGAGGTCTACGAGACTTATTTTGCTACGAAACTAATCACGTGAAGGTAACACAGTAGGCGTGTAAGTTCTAGCTGTAGCCTTGTCTCCACGCTACCAACAAACCACGAAAATCATTGGAACTTCGCAACGCTTTGAAAGCTAAAAAGCAGTGTGGTAATTTGATCGAACTGCAGATTCATTAGTTGAGTAGTTGAGTGTTCCTCCTGGAAACAAAAATGTATTTTCATAGTGAAAATATTCGGAGGATTATTGAGACGTTCATTTTTCTGCTCGCTTATGATGATCACTTTCTTCAGTTCAAAAAAATGGATCTTAGCACTATGCGACTTAACTGCTGAGGTCATCAGTCCCCTAGAACTTAGAACTACTTAAACCTATCTAACCTAAAGACATCACACACATCCATGCCCAAGGCCGGATTCGAACCTGCGACCATAGCGGTCGCGCGGTTCCAGACAGTAGCGCCTAGAACCGCTCGGCCACTCAGGCCGGCACTTTCTTCAGTCACATCTCTTAAAAGCAGTTTTTTTGTTTCGGTTTTTTTTTTTTTTCCACATTAGCGTCGCGCTGTCCAAGTTCCAAGTGTTCATAATCTTTTGCATGGAATGTATTGCAGTGTTGTTGTAACCTGTATTTTTTTGTTGTGCTCAAAGTTTTGAAGCACATTAATAGAACACTAAGAGTATCAAGACACCATCGCATACAATAAACACACAGACTAGGCATCCTGCACTGATACGTTGATGGTGATGTATCTGACCGCTTTGAAGCTTCTAAGCCGACCATCATGCTACATTTAAGGCGGTTTTCCATGTGCCTCGGCGAATGCGTGCTGGTTCCCCTTATTCCGCCTCAGCTACACTATGTCGGCGATTGCTGTGCAAACAATGTCTTTAAGTACGCGTACACCATAATTACTCTACCACGCAATTATCGAGGCTACACTCGTCTGGTATGAGACGTTCCCTGGGGGAGGGGGTCCACTGGGGTCCGAACCGCACAATAACCCTGGGTTCGGTGTGGGGCGGTGGTGGGATGACTGCTGTAGCCTGTTGTGGGGTTGTGTACCACTGAAGGCACGGCGTAGACAAAGCCTCTCCGTCGTTTCTAGGTCCCCGGTTCAATACACAATATAATCACTGTTTCAGGAAACAAACCGTTATATTAGCTGCTGCTTGGACGATCAATGTCGAAGTCTATCAGAGGTGCAGGGTTCCATCTTTTTTTTTTTTTTTTTAATTCATCAAGCCAAGCTACAGTTTTCTACGCTCAAAAACACCCAAGAACGTCCTACAGATCCATAGGGATACTAACTACTACTTCTCATTATATTCAAAAAAAAATGGTTCAAATGGCTCTGAGCACTATGGGACTCAACTGCTGAGGTCATTAGTCCCCTAGAACTTAGAACTAGTTAAACCTAACTAACCTAAGAACATCACAAACATCCATGCCCGAGGCAGGATTCGAACCTGCGACCGTAGCGGTCTTGCGGTTCCAGACTGCAGCGCCTTTAACCGCACGGCCACTTCGGCCGGCTATATTTCCTTACAAGGGAACCTCCCCATCGCACCCCTCTCAGATTTAATTATAAGTTGGCACAGTGGATAGGCCTTGAAAAACTGAACACAGATCAATCGAGAAAACAGGAAGAAGTTATGTGGAACTATGAAAAAATAAAATATACAAACTGAGTAGTGCATGTGTAAGATACGTAACATCAAGGATGCTGTGAGCTCAGGAGCGCCGTGGTCCTGTGGTTAGCGTGAGCAGCTGCGGCACGAGAGGTCCTTAGTTCAAGTCTTCCCTCGAGTGAAAAGTTTACTTTCTTCATTTTCGCAAAGTTATGATCTGTCCGTTCGTTCATTGACGTCTCTGTTCACTGTAATAAGTTTAGTGTCTGTGTTTTGCGACCGCACCGCAAAACCGTGCGATTAGTAGACGAAAACATTTGATCGCAAGGTCATAGGTCAACCGATTCCTCCACAGGGAAACACGTCTCATATATTCTATACCACACTGGTGACGGCATGTGCGTCACGTGACAGGAATATGTTATCGACCCACCTAACTTGTACACTTGGCGAATGGGTAAAAAGATTCTTCTACCTTGCCCGATTTAGGTTTTCTTGTGGATGTGATAATCACTCACAAAAAAGCGATAAAAACATAAGAGTTTGTCACATAAACTGAAAATAAAAAATTGAACTTTCCACTCGAGGGAAGTCTTGAACTAAGGACCGCTCGTTCCGCAGCTGCTCACGCTAACCAAGGTACCACGGCGCTCCTAAACTCATATTATCCTTGATGTTGCCTATGTTGCGCATAGACTACTCAGTTTGTATATTTTGCTTATTTTTTCATAGTTCCACACAACTTCTTCCTGTTTTCACGATTAATCTGTTTTCAGTTTTTCAAGGCCTATCCACTGTACCAACTTATAACTAAACATGAGCGGGATGCGATGGGGAGGTTCCGTTGTTAGTAATGAAATTTGTCATTAAAATATATCTCTTTTCCCTTTTCCAATCCTACAGCTCTGTTCATGGAACCAATGCTAGAAATGAGAATATTATCCAGAAAGTGTGAAGTCACTTACTTTGGTACGGAAGGGAGTGGATTCTTCAGCAAAACACATTTTCAATAACTTGCCAGCAGCTATCAAACGTTTTACTATTAATGGAGCTTTAATTTAAGAAGTACCTAAAGAATTTATTCGTGGCTAAGTCCTACTCCAGTGATGAATTTCTTAGCAGAACCGAGTGATTTACATCTCTTTCTAAAAATATTAAGTAATGCGAGTATTACGGACAACCTGACTTCTGAAAAATTTCAGTGCAGTAAAGCGATCATTGTAAATATATATGTCGTAAAATGATATTTCTGCTTGATTATGGGTGCGTACAATGCCTAAGAATTATCATAAGCACCCCAGTATATGTAACATTTACATTTTTTGTGACGAGTTCGTTATACCTTTTAAGTGAAAATGTGTTAAAGCTTTTTTGAGTTATTCCACTTCCATGAGGACCATTTGACGTGTTATATAGGGAGACCGGGAAAACATTATTCGCTAAGTCACAACTCAGACGAAAGTTCGATTTAAGTGATCATGAAATTTTTTGGAAATTTGTGGTAAGTTCCTATGGGACCAAACTACTAAGGTTACCGGTCCCTAGGCTTAAACATTACTTAACCTAAGTTAAACTAACTTACGCTAAGTGCGGCACACACACACCCATGCCCTAGGGAGGCTTCGCACCTCCGACTGGAGGAGCCGCACGAACCGTGGCAAGACGCACACGACCACGCGGCTACCGCGCGTGGCAAAGTGATCGTGACAGGCAGTCATTAAAGAGGACTATGACGAAAAATGAGGGACCAAAAACTGCGTAAGTCACTGCAGAACTGAATGTCGCATTCGCCAACCCGTCAGCATCAAAACAACACGAAGGAAGCTCCATAAGTAAGTAATTACAGGGCGAGCAAGAATTGCATCTGTGATGCAAATGCCCCTAACCGGAATTCATGGTGCCGAAACAATAAAACCTGGACTATGGTGGAACGGAAGAATGTCATTTGGTCGGATGAATTTTGTTTCATTCTGTTTCCAACTTCTGCCCGAGTTTACATCCCATGCGTGAAACATAGTGGGAGTTCGGTGATGATTTGGGCACTCATATCGTGGTATTGCATGGGCCCCAATGTTAATCTGCAAGGTCGCCCTACTGGCAAGGATTATCTGACCATTTCGGCTGATCACGTTTACCCAGTGTTACAGTGTTTTTTCGCCAGTGGCGATGCTGTGTTGCAAGATGACAGGCCCCCTGTTCGCACAGTTTGCAACGTCCAGGACTGGTATTGTGAGCACGAGGACGGATTGCTGCATCTCCGCTGGCCACCACTGTCAACAGAGCTGTAGTATCGAACCTTTGTGGTATACTTTGGAGTGAAGCGTGCAGGATCGCTATCCATCTCGATCATCATTACCTCAATTTGTCATTATTTTGCATGAAGAATGTTATAAGATCCCTTGAAAACCATACGGTACTTGTATTTATCCATTCTGAAACAAGTGGAAGCTGTTTTAAATGCCAACCGTTCTCCTACACCGTACTGCGCATGGTAATGTATTGTGTTTTTGATGTTTCCGTATTTCTGTCCATCCCTGTAGCTGCAGATCTAACTGACAGTAACGTTTCTGCATCAAGTGTTTTCCTGATCCATCAGGATTTACAACAACTGAAATTACCATAGACTGGGGTTCTACACTACTGGAAATTGAAATAAGAACACCGTGAATTCCTTGTCCCAGGAAGGGGAAACTTTATTGACACATTCCTGGGGTCAGATACATCACATGATCACACTGACAGAACCACAGGCACGTAGACACAGGCAACAGAGTATGCACAATGTCGGCACTAGTACAGTGCATATCCACCTTTCGCAGCAATGCAGGCTGCTATTCTCCCATGGAGACGATCGTAGAGATGCTGGATGTAGTCCTGTGGAACGGCTTGCCATGCCATTTCCACCTGGCGCCTCAGTTGGACCAGCGTTCGTGCTGGACGTGCAGACCGCGTGAGACGACGCTTCATCCAGTCCCAAACATGCTCAATGGGGGACAGATCCGGAGATCTTGCTGGCCAGGGTAGTTGACTTACACCTTCTAGAGCACGTTGGGTGGCACGGGATACATGCGGACGTGCATTGTCCTGTTGGAACAGCAAGTTCCCTTGCCGGTCTAGGAATGGTAGAACGATGGGTTCGATGACGGTTTGGATGTACCGTGCACTATTCAGTGTCCCCTCGACGATCACCAGTGGTGTACGGCCAGTGTAGGAGATCGCTCCCCACACCATGATGCCGGGTGTTGGCCCTGTGTGCCTCGGTCGTATGCAGTCCTGATTGTGGCGCTCACCTGCACGGCGCCAAACACGCATACGACCATCATTGGCACCAAGGCAGAAGCGACTCTCATCGCTGAAGACGACACGTCTCCATTCGTCCCTCCATTCACGCCTGTCGCGACGCCACTGGAGGCGGGCTGCACGATGTTAGGGCGTGAGTGGAAGACGGCCTAACGGTGTGCGGGACCGTAGCCCAGCTTCATGGAGACGGTTGCGAATGGTCCTCGCCGATACCCCAGGAGCAACAGTGTCCCTAATTTGCTGGGAAGTGGCGGTGCGGTCCCCTACGGCACTGCGTAGGATCCTACGGTCTTGGCGTGCATCCGTGCGTCGCTGCGGTCCGGTCCCAGGTCGACGGGCACGTGCACCTTCCGCCGACCACTGGCGACAACATCGATGTACTGTGGAGACCTCACGCCCCACGTGTTGAGCAATTCGGCGGTACGTCCACCCGGCCTCCCGCATGCCCACTATACGCCCTCGCTCAAAGTCCGTCAACTGCACATACGGTTCACGTCCACGCTGTCGCGGCATGCTACCAGTGTTAAAGACTGCGATGGAGCTCCGTATGCCACGGCAAACTGGCTGACACTGACGGCGGCGGTGCACAAATGCTGCGCAGCTAGCGCCATTCGACGGCCAACACCGCGGTTCCTGGTGTGTCCACTGTGCCGTGCGTGTGATCATTGCTTGTACAGCCCTCTCGCAGTGTCCGGAGCAAGTATGGTGGGTCTGACACACCGGTGTCAATGTGTTCTTTTTTCCATTTCCAGGAGTGTATCTATCTTCATTCGCGGAGTCTGATCCGCGTGGTATTCCGCCCACAAACACTTTAGTTTCTTTGTCACTGTCTCCCTGGTAGCAGCAGTTAGTAACTTTCATTTATCGTAAGCGAATTTTCTGCCCCTGACTTTACTTATCCCAAGAAGTCTATATATACTTTGCATCTAAATTTCTGTGTATTCCACAATAAAAATTTCGGGGAATATTGGCGAATATCAGCTATTTCGCAACTACATGCTAAAGTTGGTACAAAAGTACTCGTGAAACACTGCAAGGTCACGCAATAATGCCATAAATACTCGAGTAATAAACATTAAGCTTTGCGCTAAAACTGTGGGAATTCCTGGTCTTCATCCACTGCCTTACAGCCAGTCGCGAAATGTGTAGACATATCCTCGTCGGAGGCCGGACCTCTGCAATGAAATTGGTATTAGATGTGATTTTTTCGAGCATATGGACATTATTTACGTCAATATAAAGCTGATCCAAATATGAAAAAGAAAAAGGAAGTTTGCCGTTCTCCACACATGTAAAACAACGCGGCGGGGGATGGTCTTAAAATCCTACTGCACTCAGAGTTGATCGTATTCCCATGCCACTCTAGAACATCTACCAATTTACATGTAAGCACATCAGCACTACTGCTAACAGCAACTCGTCAGAGCACTTAGAGCGCTTAGAGAAATTGTCCACTAAAGTTAAGTGTACTGAATTCAAGTCTCGATCTGGTGAGCAGTTTTAATCTGCTAGTTTGTTTCGTATCAGCACACACTTCGCTGCAGAGTGAAAAATGCGTTCAAGGACAGGAGGGATACTCTATAACGAAATATAACTTATTGTGTTTGTGTGTTTGTGTACAGGGTAGTAGAAAGAATACATGATTAATTTTGTAGGTGTTTTTGGGATATTTGGGTGCGAAATTTAACACACATAGCTGCCATCTCTGGTAGAGAGAGCGGCTCTAATCCAGCTGGGCATCGGGTCGTACTGAGATTGGATCACAGACACAGGTATGTCATTTTATGCTGCTGCAGTTCATCAATCATAGTGACTGCTGTATGGTGGCGTGGCAATCCATGATCAAATTTTTTCAATTGTGGAATCTGGAGATCATGCGGGACAGAGTAGCACTCGCTCACTCACTGTCGAGGTAGAACAGGCCAGAAAACGTGACAGCGGTTTGAAAGATACGGCGCTGCCTCCGTCCTTACCTCATTATAAATGTAATGGCTGATGATCAAATTACCAACCATGTGAACCAGAGGGCATCATGTTCTGGAGCAAAGATATCTTACACCGTATCGCCAGATGCTGGTCTCGTATGACAGTGAGGAGTGCAGCCTGGCGATGTCTGCTCTCTTCGAAGCCTTGTAGTTGCTGTACGGAGAACCGGGACTCCTCTGTAAAGATGACATGGTGCCATTTCTGTGACCACTCTTGTCGTAAATGCATCTCTGTCAGCTTGTCATTGCTGCTGCATTAATGGAAGCCACAACAAAGATAGCGGCGCTCCAGGTTCCGTCGTACTGTAACAGTGGATACTTATCTAGCTTCAGATAATCCTGTTTCCTTACATAACGTGTGTGGCGTAGCCGTAGAATACTGCATGACTGTGCGAAAAATTTGTCTACCATTTCGGACACTAGTGTGGAACCAGTGAAATCCCGCCTGAAGTTGTTAGCCCTCGTGAGTAGGTACACTGCGGGCGTCCTGGCGTGCGTAAGTCAATGATAATATCGCGAATGGCGTCATCGATGACGTCATCTATGGACTAAGAATGTCAGAACACCCTCAGTCTGCCGACTTTCCTGAATCCATTGACCATATCTGCATAACAGCCACGGGATACTGACCAACGCAAGCAGTAGTAATGTGGGACAACAAATCAAATTCTGAATAGGCCACTATCCAGCTGCTGCCGAATTCCGACGTATGCTAATTGACATTTCTCCTTCTTACATGAGTTATGACGCAATTTTCTCATCAACAATAAACATTAAGATGCGATTTGTGGGTTAGAAGCAAGATGTGTAATATTTCCATATACACAAAATATAGATGATGTTACTCTTACCCACTTTACACGATTGCGCTGAATTGCTAATCATTTGTATGTGCCAGGGAGTAGTAGACTTAATGTCAATTTGACGTTTATTGCATGCCACCTTTGCGATTGTATTGGCAATCACAGTAATTACAGTTTGACATGCTAGTTCAGAAGTTCTAAAGGTTTGAATGTATTGAAAGGGATCCATACCTTCTTCATAATTTTATCTTTCCCTGTCTTACTACTATTTTATTCAGTATCTCTCTCAGGTATTTTTTTTCTGTCACATGCCAATGCTTGATGGAGGATTTCCTGCTGGACATTTGAGTTTATTTTATTTTCTCCTTAGTTATTGGGATCAGTAGATTCATTCCTTTTGAGTCTAATGACTTGAATTGGATGACAACATGGCGACATAACTTCAAGTACACTAAGAAGAAATGCAGATGATAAACGGGTATTCATTGGACAAATATATTATACTAGAACTGACATGTGATTACATTTTCAAGCAATTTGGGTGCATAGATACCGAGAAATCACTACCCAGAACAACCACATCTGGCCGTAATAACGGCCTTCATACGCCTGGGAATTGAGTCAAACAGAGCTTGGATGGCGTATACAGGTACAGCTGCCCATGCCGCTTCAACACGATACCACAGTTCATCAAGAATAGTGACTGGCGTATTGTAACGAGCCAGTTGCGCGGCGACCATTGACCAGACGTTTAGAATTGGTGAGAGGTCTGGAGAATGTGCTGGCCAGGCCAGCACTCGTACATTTTCTGTATCCAAAAAGGCCCGTACAGGACCTGCAACATGCGGTCATGCATTATCCTGCTGAAATGTAGGGTTTCGCAGGGATTTAATGAAGAGTAGAGCCACGGGTCGTAACACATCTGAAATGTAACGTCGACTGTTCAAAGTGCCGTCAGTGCGAACAAGAGGTGACAGAGACGTGTAACCAATGGCACCCCATACCATCGCGGCGGGTGATACGCCAGAATGGCGATGACGAATACACGCTTCCAATGTGCATTCACCGCGATGTTACCAAACACGGGTGCGACAATCATGCTGCTGTAAACAGAACCTGGAGTCAACCGAAAAAATGACGCTTTGCCATACGTGCACCCACGTTCGTTGTTGAGCACACCATCGCAGGCGCTCCTGTCTGTGATGCAGCGTCAAGGGTAATCGCAGCCATGGTATCCGAGCTGATAGTCCATGCTGCTACCAACGTCGTCGAACTGATCGTCCAGATGGTTGCTGTCTTGCAAACGTCCACGTCTGTTGACTCATGGATCGAGACGTGGCTGCACGATCCGTTACAGCCATGCGGATAAGATGCCTGTCATCTCGACTGCTAGTGATACGAGGCCGTTGGGATCCAGCACGGCGTTCCGTATTACCCTCCTGAACCCATCGATTCCATATTCTGCTCACAGTCATTGGATCTCGACCAACGCGAGCAGCAATGTCGCGATACGATAAAGCGCTATCGCGATAGGCTACAATCCGACCTTTATCAAAGTCGGAAACGTGATGGTACGCATTTCTCCTCCTTACACGAGGCATCACAACAACGTTTCACCAGGCAACGCCGGTCAACTGCTGTTTGTGTATGAGAAATCGATTGGGAACTTTCCTCATGTCAGCGCGTTGTAGGTGTCGCCACCGGCGCCAACCTTGTGTGAATGCTCTGAAAAGCTAATGATTCGCATATCACAGCATCTTCTTCCTGTCGGTTAAATTTCGCGTCTGTAGCTATTCATCCGATACCCCCTGGTCTAGGGGTAGCGTCTTTGATTCACAATCAAAACGTCTTCGGTCCCGGGTTCGATCTCCGCCACTGCCTGAATTTTGATAAATAATCAGCATTGGCGGCCGAAGACTTCCGGCATAAGAAGTCAGCCTCATTCTGCCAACGGCCTTGTCAAAGAGGGCGGAGGAGCGGATAGAGGTTCAGGGCACTCTCTTGTCCTAGGGGTGGGAAATTGCCCCTAAAGGCGGAAGAATCAGCAGTGATCATCGACATGAGGATGCAGAAGGCAATGGAAATCACTGCATTAAAGACACGTAGCGTGAATCCACAGGACATGTGGCCTGTAATTGAAGAAGTGTCATGATGATCTCTCTATTGGAAAAAAGATTCCGGAATAGTCCCCCATTCGGATCTCCGGGAGGGGACTGCCAAGGGGGAGGTTACCATGAGAAAAAGATTGAATAATCAACGAAAGGATAACGTTCTACGAGTCGGGGCGTGGAATGTCAGAAGCTTGAACGTGGTAGGGAAACTAGAAAATCTGAAAAGGGAAATGCAAAGGCTCAATCTAGATATAGTAGGGGTCAGTGAAGTGAAGTGGAAGGAAGACAAGGATTTCTGGTCAGATGACTATCGGGTAACATCAACAGCAGCAGAAAATGTTATAACAGGTGTAGGATTCGTTATGAATAGGAAGGTAGGGCAGAGGGTGTGTTACTGTGAACAGTTCAGTGATCGGGTTGTTCTAATCAGAATCGACAGCAGACCAACACCGACAACGATAGTTCAGGTATACATGCCGACGTCGCAAGCTGAAGATGAACAGATAGAGAAAGTGTATGAGGATATTGAAAGAGTAATGCGGTATGTAAAGGGGGACGAAAATCTAATAGTTATGGGCGACTGGACTGCAATTGTAGGGGAAGGAGTAGAAGAAAAGTTTACAGGAGAATATGGGCTTGGGACGAGGAATGAAAGAGGAGAAAGACTAATTGAGTTCTGTAACAAGTTTCAGCTAGTAATAGCGAATACCCTGTTCAAGAATCACAAGAGGAGGAGGTATACTTGGAAAAGGCCGGGAGATACGGGAAGATTTTAATTAGATTACATCATGGTCAGATTCCGAAATCAGATAATGAATTGTAAGGCGTACCCAGGAGCAGATAGAGACTCAGATCACAATATAGTAATGATGAAGAGTAGGCTGAAGTTCAAGACATTAGTCAGGAAGAATCAATACGCAAAGAACTGGGATACGGAAGTACTAAGGAATGACGAGATACGTTTGAAGTTCTCTAACGCTATAGATACAGCAATAAGGAATAGCGCAGTGGGCAATACAGTTGAAGAGGAATGGACATCTCTAAAAAGGGCCATCACAGAAGCTGGGAAGGAAAACATAGGTACAAAGAAGGTAGCTGCGAAGAAACCATGGGTAACAGAAGAAATACTTCAGTTGATTGATGAAAGGAGGAAATACAAACATGTTCCGGGAAAATCAGGAATACAGAAATACAAGTTGCTGAAGAATGAAATAAATTGGAAGTCAAGGGAAGCTAAGACGAAATGGCTGCAGGAAAAATGTGAAGACATCGAAAAAGATATGATTGTCGGAAGGACAGACTCAGCATACAGGAAAGTCAAAACAACCTTTGGTGACATTAAAAGCAACGGTGGTAACATTAAGAGTGCAACGGGAAGTCCACTGTTAAATGCAGAGGAGAGAGCAGATAGGTGGAAAGAATACATTGAAAGCCTCTATGAGGGTGAAGATTTGTCTGATGTGATAGAAGAAGAAACAGGAGTCGATTTAGAAGAGATAGGGGATCCAGTATTAGAATCTGAATTTAAAAGAGCTTTGGAGGACTTACGGTCAGATAAGGCAGAAGGGATAGATAAAATTCCATCAGAATTTCTAAAATCATTCGGGGAAGTGGTCTCTAAACGACTATACACGTTGGTGTGTAGAATATATGAGTCTGGCGACATACCATCTGACTTTCGGAAAAGCATCATCCACACAATTCCGAAGACGGCAAGAGCTGACAAGTGCGAGAATTATCGCACAATCAGCTTAACAGCTCATGCATCGAAGCTGCTTACAAGAATAATATACAGAAGAATGGAAAAGAAAATTGAGAATGCGCTAGGTGACGATCAGTTTGGCTTTAGGAAAAGTAAAGGGACGAGAGAGGCAATTCTGACGTTACGGCTAATAATGGAAGCAAGGCTAAAGAAAAATCAAGACACTTTCATAGGATTTGTCGACCTGGAAAAAAGCGTTCGACAATATAAAATGGTTCAAGCTGTTCGAGATTCTGAAAAAAGTAGGGGTAAGCTATAGGGAGAGACGGGTCAAATACAATATGTACAACAACCAAGAGGGAATAATAGGAGTGGACGATCAAGAACGAAGTGCTCGTATTAAGAAGGGTGTAAGACAAGGCTGTAGCCTTTCGCCCCTACTCTTCCATCTGTACATCGAGGAAGCAATGATGGAAATAAAAGAAAGGTTCAGGAGTGGAATTAAAATACAAGGTGAAAGGATATCAATGACACGATTCGCTGATGACATTGCTATCCTGAGTGAAAGTGAAGACGAATTAAAAGATCTGCTGAACGGAATGAACAGTCTAATGAGTACACAGTATGGTTTGAGAGAAAATCGGAGAAAGACGAAGGTAATGAGAAGTAGTAGAAATGAGAACAGCGAGAAACTTAACATCAGGATTGATGCTCACGAAGTAAATGAAGTTAAGGAATTCTGCTACCTAGGCAGTAAAATAACCAATGATGGACGGAGCAAGGAGGACATCGAAAGCAGACTCGCTATGGCAAAAAAGGCATTTCTGGCCAAGAGAAGTCTACTAATATCAAATACCGGCCTTAATTTGAGGAAGAAATTTCTGAGGATGTACGTCTGGAGTACAGCATTGTATGGTAGTGAAACATGGACTGTGGGAAAACCGGAACAGAAGAGAATCGAAGCATTTGAGATGTGGTGCTATAGACGAATGTTGAAAATTAGATGGACTGATAAGGTAAGGAATGAGGAGGTTCTACGCAGAATCGGAGAGGAAATTAGTATGTGGAAAACACTGATAAGGAGAAGGGACAGGATGATAGGACATCTGCTAAGACATGAGGGAATGACTTCCATGGTACTAGAGGGAGCTGTAGAGGGCAAAAACTGTAGAGGAAGACAGAGATTGCAGTACGTCAAGCAAATAATTGAGGACGTAGGTTGCAAGTGCTACTCTGAGATGAAGAGGTCAGCACAGGAAAGGAATTCGTGGCGGGCCGCATCAAACCAGTCAGTAGACTGATGACCAAAAAAAAAAAAAAAGCTCTTCATCTTCGTGGTTTAGCAATTTTAATGGCCAGTAGTGTAATACGCAGTTCCTTTCTTGAAACTTCCTGGCAGATCAAAACTGTGTGTCGAAGGTAGACTCGACCTCGGGACCTTTGCCTTTCGCGGGCAAGTGCTCTATCATCCATTTTTTCTTTTTTGGCTGTAGCACGCAATGATGACAGTGAAAATTTGTGCCGGCCCGGGACTCGAACAGGTATTTCCCGCTTATCGCGAGTTGTTGCCTTGCCATTTCTTTTTTTCTTTTGTACATGACAAGCGGGCGCACGGCGCACTTTTTTTTATGGAAAATGGATCAGGTTGTGGGATGGCGGAGGTAAGGTGGGTAGGGACTGCAACCCGAGGCCAGGCCACAATGTCTCCTCCCTCCCGTTCCTGGGGATGTGGTACAGGGGATGCAATGGTTTTATAGTTGTGAATGTGTATTTTTTGTTTTCCCTTTCTTTAATTAATTAATTTTTAATCATTAAGTAACTAAAATTAATAAGTGCACTCGTTGCGCCGAATTGTGGACGCACATAACTGAAAACATAATTACAGTTGAAGCAAGAGGCAAAAAGAAAGAGAGAAAAATGTGAGTAAGGAAGCCATTAAATGAAATCTAAGGGTGGAATCCGTACCACCATTAACCGGTACTACATCTTGCATGGGAAACAAAAACTGCGAAGAACCTTTCACACTGGGGCAAAAAGAGGAAATTGGGCAAATATTGCTACACAGGGCGAGGGGTCACGACGAAACTCTCCATCTGCTTTATCATCCAGGTATGACTTCTCGCAATGACCAAGGTAGGTCTCACGTTGTACCGTGTAGTGTTCTATCACCGTATTGTAATTTTAGCTTCTCTTACCCGTGATGATCCAAGAGCGTGGAGGGTTGTGGAACACACTCCACAAATAATTGGAAAAATACTGTAGATATTCTGAGTTACGGAGGATCTAGCAAATGTCGTTCCTGCAAATAGTTCCAAAAGTCTTCATTGTCCTTAGTGTCGCCTTGAAACAAATAATGCACTACTTGTCCACGAAGCCACGTCACGGCATTAGTTTTCGTGCTTGGGTAATACCTCTCATCCGGGAATAACATAGTGTTGGGTTCGATATGATTCGGCGTCACTCGGAGAAAGTAAACTGATATTTGCTTCACCAAGTGCCACACTGCCGTAGACTCGCAACAGCTAAGACGGTGTTCATCGTTGCCTGGAACGCCACAGCTTGTGCACATGGCTGAGTCCACCATATGGATCGCACGTAGCCTTCATCTGGTCACCTGCTTCCCGTTGACAGTGATATACCACATCGCCGTGACGGCAGTGTCCAGTGTTACGTGGTGAGTCGTCCTCCACACCACTCGCCAGTTGACGTTCGGCTGCTTCCTCTCCACGACGTTATCGGGTCGTCCACGCTGCAGGACGTGATAAACCGCCCTTGTCGTCGCCAGTCGAGTCGCTGGTAAGGCAAGTCCAGCGTAACTGAGTTCTAGGTAAAAGGCACCGATGTAGAAGAGTGACGAGGGGACGAGGAGTATCGGCACAGGTGGCGAGAGGGACGGCGGCGCTAGTTCTTTTAATAACTAACTCGTCAGACTATCCGGACGGCGGTGCCATAGTTTGACTAACGTGCTCACAAATATGGCGACCGCTCTGTCTTGAACATGAACGTGATAAACACCAATCCCTCCCCCATCCGGGGGAAGGGTGAGACTCTCATATGTGATGTTGAAAAGCATTCCTGAACTCAAGAGGGTCCCAAAGGCCTCAAGTATACGGGGAGCTAACATCGCCAGTATGGGTAATATCTGGGTGACGTGCGGAATGCGTGACGCTAAATGTGTGTTGACATACTGGGTCCGTTGGACGATGTCCAGTGCTCACAGGCGGTTGTTGGCTATCCCAGTCCGAACATTTCGTAAAAGGCGTCGAAAGTTCAGCGGTTCGTCGTATATCGTCTCTGAAATCAATGCCGAGGCATTTCAAAGTACATCTGAGCTGTAATGGGGTGACGCTGTCCTCAGGCAGTCCGACCCCGAAGTTCGTCGCCACGGATTTTGCGACGTTGATTCCACTACCAGTGGCCATGCTGTATGTAGCTGTCCAATTCAGTGCGCTGGCGGTGTCGTCGCTGCTGCGGATGACAAACACCATGTCGTCAGCGTACGCTTTACATCGGAAAGTTTGGCCTCGTAACGTCATACCCGTTAGATGTTGGCGCAGGCCGCATATGAGTGGTTCCATGGCCACAGCGTAAAGTAAAGTGGACAGAGGATAACCTTGGCGTGTCGATCCAAAAACGGTGTGGGGCTGCGTAGGTCGGCCGTTGACGATCACCTTGGATGTCGCGGCACGGAGCAGTCGCATGACGACAGTGACGAATGGCTGTGGGTACCGCATATGTTGGAGGACCGCTTCCAAATAGTCGCGGTCCACGCGGTCGAAAGCTTGACCCTTCAGACGTCATGTCCTCGCCTGTGAGATCTGAGGTGTCAGGTCAGAGGGGTGTTCTGAACACAATTTCGACACAAAGCAGCTCAATAGGCTGTGGAGTGGAAGGGGTAGGCTAGCAATAGAACAGTGCATCACCATTGACTAGACACTCATTTATTGAACACATAAGTCAGGTCCCAAAAGGGACAATCAGTACAAATTACAAAATAATATTCTTTTCCTTTAAGTCACTCAAACATTTAAACAGGCAAATAGCAATCATTTAACTGAAAGCCTTTTAAGAAGGCAAGACTAGAAAATTTGAATGATAATTTAAAATCATAAATAGGCTCTGACCGAGCTGGTTCCAATAAGGAACCAGCGATCAAAATTAATTACATAATCCTCAACAACCATATTACATCCAAGACATTTAAGATTAAACAGTAATATATAACATCATACAGCTGCAGTCCCAAGTTTTAAGCAGCACGTTTCAGATAGACTGCACTGCAACAGTACAATAAAAGTCCCTCAGAGTATCTCCCGACACAGGAAGTTATTGCCGCAATCGACAAAATATCAACATTATTCCATGTACAGACCTAAAACAAATTAAAAGCACTCTTAAGTTTGGTCCAGTTAATTCCCTTTCAACATAACATACATCACAAGTCTAGCCCTAGGACGGCACCGACACCCCGCAATTTATCACGCGAAAAACTACATCGATGCACCCATCACGTATCCTTACAAAATCCAAGAACAGGAGCCGGCTCCCCAATAGCGGAACATTTAACCACGCGCAGCGTGCGAGTTTGCGGGATGCTGATCTCGCCCTTAACCTCAACACCAGTTCAAATACTAGTCAGCCTACAATCTTGAACCACCATACACATTCCTTCAGTTACTGCATAGAAAGCCAATGTGATAGGCAAACAGACCAGCATATGATAAAAGTTTAAGCAATTTCCTTACTAGACAATCCTTGTGAAAAGTAGCCGTCATTTTTTTTAACGTGAGCACACCCGCAATCAAAAGACAAACAACGCCGATCATAATGACAGTAGCACATAAGCAAGTAGCAATGGTAACTTCTGCTTAGATTGGCTACAAATCAGCGCGTGATTTAACACACCAGATAACAGTCTTTACAACATAACCATCAATACAACAGCAAATTACTCACATGTGTACTCCCCCACGATTTCGATTCGCAAAGCCACAGGCAAAACGTGGAGAGCGTATCACTTAGACTAACATAATGGTGCTCCCTCAGTTACCCCAAATAACTGACTCCTTTAGTTGCACAGCAAAGAACCAGACCTAATGTAACCACCACAGTTTTCCCCTCTAAATTGTCACAGTACGAGTGAGACTCAATCACAAATGTAATTTTACATCACCAGGAAAAGAGCGTAGACACAAGCTCTTACCAATTCTCTTCTCTGAAAGCAGCCACCGCAACTCTCGGGAACCACTGGGACATCCAATGCAAAAATCGTTACTCTTTCACACAAATTACAGGACGCCCGCTTCCCGCTGCTTACTACGGCGCCTTCCGTTCAGAGCCAACTTGTATATCTCCATGCCATAGGTCCGGTCCCACACTCGCTGCGTCAACCCGACAACCGTCTTCCACCACGTCCGGAGCACACTTACCACAGAACCTCGCCTCGTTACTCCTCGCGTAGGCCCCAGAGGGCGCTGCTTACCGCCCTGACCGTGGCAGGAAAGATAAACCACCAGAGTGGCACTATCGATATAAGCCGCCACGGCTCAAGATCAAGTCACAATATTCACTGTGTACTGTTTGAATATTAATGTCGCCTCCTAATGACGTTTGATCGGATGGGATGTCGTGTTGTATGGTCTGGTGTATCCGCGCCGCCAACTGTCGAGAAAAGATCGTAAAGTCGCAATTCAATAACATCAGTGGGCGGTAGTCCTGCGTCCGTGAGCCACCGGACGGTTTGTGAATAGGAATAATCATCCCTTCTACAGTGGCCGCAGGAAGCGGCACTTCTGGGGATAGTAGTCCACAACAGATGTCCGTCCATCGGGTGGCTAATAAATATTGAAAAGTGCGGTAAAATTCAAAGGGGAGGCCGTCAGGACCCGGAGACATGTTTACAGCACCTTTTCTAATGGCGTCGATCACTTCTATTACCGTAATATCTTGCATTAAGGCCGCTTCCATTGCAGGAGCGATACTGCCGAAAATCGTCTGAGAGGCGTCTTCCAGTGCTGTAGGATCAGGAGTCTGAGCTGAATAGAGCTGGGTATAATAATCGTAGAGCGCTGTGCTTATGTCTTGTTGCGTGATGAGGCGACGACCGCCCCACGTGTCGATCAAGCGTATCAGCGCTCTTTGGCGAAGTTTACGTTCACGGAGTCGTGGAACATAGAAGGGCGTTCGCTCATTATCCTATCCTGCGTCCTCGAGCGGATGACCATTCCTTCCAGGTGGCGTCGCATATTACCGATGATCTGAGCCTTAGCACTGTGGACCGCCGTTTGTCGTTTCGGAGACGGCGCCATAGCATCGCAGTCTCGCTACTGCGATGAAGTAAAAATGGAGTATATGTCTACGCCAAGCAGCGTGGTCGCGACCGTAAGTATCAACGTTCGCCTCAGTGCCGGTCTGGCGCAGTCCAACCACCTGCGGACCGTTGTGGAATGTGCACGGAGGCGATTTTCACACGAATACCAGGTATGCTCAATGGCTTGGCGACAATCCGGGTACGACAGGTGAGCGACATTTAATTTCCACGTTCTGTGGCTTCTCCACACTTGTTATCGCCGTAGGGTAATGGCACAGGTGTAAGCTGAGTGGTCCAAGAAAGCTGCAGGCCACAGTTCCACAACCAGTGTCCCAGCAGCAAGAGAGCGTGAGACATAGATCCGGTCGATGCGACTGGAAGAGTGACTCGTGAAGTGTGTAAATCCCGGTCGGTGGCCGTGAAGATGTTCCCAAGTGTAAACTATCTGCAGGTCTCGAATTAGCGTCTCGAGTTCCAGGCACGGATTTTGTCGTGAGAGTTGGTCTATGGATGTCAATACGCAATTGTAGTCACCTCCAAACACCAGATAGTAGTGGCAGCCTGGAAGAGCGAGACGACGTCTTCCGCAAAGAATCGTGAACTTTCCTGACATTTGTCCGTCCCAGAACGTGCTTAGATGTTGATCAGGTGGACACCCAGTACTGTGAGTGCCGTTCCTCCTTCCCGAGGCAGAAAAAGGATATCGTCCGCCAGTATCTCTTTCGGAAGAAGTGCAGTGACGTCGATTCCTGTGTGGGAATAACCGTACATGCCTGGAAAGTCGTCGACATACACCTCCTGGAGAAGGGCTATATCGATGGAAGCAGTATTCAACAATTCCTGAAGCGCACGTCCGTATAGTATTGATGTTTATAGTCGCAACACGGTAAGTTTGATGTCTATCCGTAGCAGCTGTGTTGACCATCAACACCCTGATAAAGGGTGTGTGCACATGACGTCAGGCTGTCTCATCGCTGTCACTGATGATGGGAAAGAATCAACATTGGTGGGATCAATTTCCCCGCGAGTCGTCCGACACGATGGGCAAGGAGTTTACCTCACCTTCGTCTGCCCAATCGCCATGAAATACCATCGGCTGTTGGTGGCTGCTGCGGCACTCGGAGCAGACTCTTCGGCGCTACTGGCTGGTAATCGGCAGCGGCTGTCTGCATTTGATCCTGCTGTTCTGCGAGGTCGGAGGGACTCATCCGTCACCATGGCGATCTCTTGGATGGTATGTTACTGCGGCCTCTGAACCCCCGGTACCGTTGTCGGATTGTCCATAGTCCATGTCAGACGATCACTGCAACCACTCGTCCGATGGGGCTAGCCGCCTTCTCTTGTATTTCCGCGAAGAACGATGTTTATGGACGTGTGTTTCAGTATCCGAATGTGGGTGCTCCGATGTCTGGAAGAAAATCCGCTGTCGGCACAATAAGTGGGTCAATGTCGGTCCTGTGATCCGTGCTTTTTTGCAAGGTCGGTCGGTGATCGCCCTCGGAAAGGGGCACCGTTGTAGTGGCTGGATCCGGTACTGCACAATCCATCGTAGCCTCGCTATCGGGAACAGCTATCGGACGAATGTGGTCGGCCTCGGAAAGACTGGCCGCCCGTACAACACCGGAATAATTGAGAGGAAGGGTCGTCACCGTAGAAGGAGTCATAGATTCACCTGTCGGGATTTGAGCAAGCTGTTGTCGGAGACAATCCTACCTAACGCGTCCTTCTTGGCCACAACCTGAGCAAGTGTCCGTCATGCATAACAATCGCACTACATCTGCCAATGGCGAGGTAGGATGGTACATGTCGCACCCCGGATACGAAGTAAAGGTGGCCCATTTTTCGGGCGTGTGGCTGACCACTCTGCCGCAAGGCTGGAAAACCGCGGTGACTACGTCTGGGGGTACTTCGAACGGGGGTTCCAAGACTCGTATCGTACGGAGGGACTTCGTCACTTACTAACTTGACGTAGAAAACATTGCTCGTGATAGAGAGATGGATACCAATTACGTCCTGCGGATCAGTATTAACGTCGTCACGTAGAAAACGTACCACTTCAAAAGCTCGCGGCCGTGCATGATCGGGTTGAAAACTGCTTTTGATGGTGGTTTGTCTGTATGAATGTGCCACATTATGTCGCTAGTGACGGACTCTAAACTTGCGGCAACAGTGTAATAAACAACTACGAACTCTCACGACCGCGCGGACGGGACGTAAACAGGACGTCCTCGCCGCAGCGCTGTGTAAAGCAGACTGAAACCATCTGAGCTACCCAAGCACGGTTCACAGCCCGTCTTCACAGCCTTACTTCCGCCAGTACCTCGTCTGCATTTCCTTTCTTCATTCTGTGGGAGCTGTAGGAGAGTACAGTGGCTTTCTTTATGCCTGTCTGTCAAGAACACGTCTCAACGGCAGAAGCAAACATTCCTGCCATTTGTAAAGACAGGTCCTTTCATTGGCCACGTAGCCTCTCGGATAGGTCTTTCTAGAACTTTTTGGAACCTTTCTCTGTTGAGAAAGAGCCCAGGGACAATGGCCCATCCCATCTTGTTGGTCCCAACTTTTTAACGGGTGCTGGGGATTGGTTACTTTGAAAGATGCCAAGCTCTCGTCGCTTGATCACTTCCTTTCTTTTTCCTTTCTGCCTTCATCCATCTTTTTCTTGTTACGTTCCCGAGTGGTGACCCGGGTTAAGGTCACTGGATTAATGAAATCTGGAATGAGAGCTTTGATTTTCTTTCGATACTAACTGAGTGACTATCGCACTTTATTAGGCATGGGATGATATGGCACAAAAAGGCTACAAGAGTGATAAGAGCAAGTACGGCCCGCTCGTTGCATCATAGGGGTGCCCAGCGTTTTCACCTTTTGTAGCAAAGTGAGCAGAGTGCCTCGGAGGTGGATAGCGTCGGGGCCGGCACCTCCCAAATCGTACTGGTGCACTGGGGATCTCCACTCACCTACCAGACGACGCCAGATGGTTGCATTGTCTGCATCGGTTCAGAGAATTTTAATGCATGCGTCCACAAGGGGTCGACAGCACGGCACTCACATTAACCACAGCCATCCGAAAGTCAGAGGCAGTCTCAGTCCGATAGTTTAACAACCGAAAAACTCAGTCTGATTGGTCTACCTGTATGACGGGTGCTGACGCAGAAGGGCGCACTCCGAATTTGTCTAGACGACCTGTGACGGGAGGAGAATTTGTTTTAATTGTTTAGACGGGAAAGAAATGGGAGCTGTTCCTGTGGTCTCCCACTATTGGACATGTTCCTGCGTGGTGGGGACAAGGCGCTAATCTTCCGCTGTGAAGGCGAAGTGAGGGGTTCAGAGATTCGCTTCTGGTTGGCCGGAGAGACCAGTCGCGTTCACTTCTGGTCCGCCAGCCCAGGCAGAACCTGTCTGTTTCCACTTGGTGACAAAAAGCGGATTTGTTTGTCGTTTCGCGCTCGCACTATTCTAGTCGGCTCTTTACCCACGGTCGCGGACAACCATTGAAAGCAGCTCCAACATCATTTCTGTGCTCCGAGCCGTTGGCGAATGCCCAGTCGTTCAGGTGGTAATGTATGAGCAGCACCGGCGCAGTAGTCTAAATAATTTGAGTCCTCCCACCTTGAGCAGTCAGCCTTGTCGCCATACAAAGCCACGGCTTGGATGTGTAATCTGTATCAAGGGCTCTCATTTCCGATCGGTATTGTTCGTAGTAATTAAGGGTAACTGTTAAGGCTTACTCTCACTCACAACGTTTGCAGGACTCTATAACATAATGGTTCACACTAGTCCTGTAGGCGAATCCAGTCAAAATCTCATTGCCCAAGTAACATTATCCTCGTTTATATTCAATTCAATATTTGTGGACCATATCATAATTTCCTCCATAAAATGTCTGTTGCGTGATAAGCACTGTGGCAGTTAAGGGGGGGGGGGGCATTAAGTGCATTAGTCTAACTAATATAGATTTCTTCAAAGAATTTGGCTGACATGGCCACCTCTCAACCCCGGCACCTCACAGCTGATTGGTGGACCGGTAGGCATCTGAAGAACTGACTCTGCACACAACATTTGGGGGTATTTCTGAATTCATCACAGTCAGTGAGTACATTTTAGGGTACGTTGATATTAAGTCAGGCTGAGATTTCATAAGTTTCACTGTGTTCATACCTGCTGGTATCAGCACGATTTGAAGTAAGGAGTGAATGACTTTACTTGTTTTCTACGTTTGCAGGTGAAATTTAAGCACTTCGTCCACTTCAAGTGGACCTTAAAATCATGAAGTCGAATTGTTGCATTGGCTTGCAAGTCACGTGGTTGTGCTATGAAAGTGGTGATTAAGTTTTCACTTGTTCTCCCCTGCAGTACTCAGATGCAGCTAGGTGGCCAAAGTTAATTCCATCCCTTCCAAATTCAGGATTGAGTGAACCTAATGATTTTTGTTCTTAGCTTGGCGTTAGATGACATGTTGTCATGGGCCATTCAAAATTTGACGGTAACCTCCTTGGCTGCAAGAACTCAGGGCCGTGAGTCTATCAGGCACCAGTAGTCACTGGGTCGAATGAATAACCTTCAGGTCCTTCGAATTTATTGTAGTTCGGATTTTGTGTCTTCCCATTTTGCTAATTTCTGTCTCTCTGGATTTTCTATGTGAGCACATGTCTGTACATCCATTGTAAAGTAATCACCATCCCAACCGAATGAACAGGCTTTTTGCGTTGAATTAATGTACTAAATTATTGAAATCCACTCCTCTTTCGTTTGTATGTATGGAGCTAAAGTAGTACAAGATTATTTTGCATACGTAAAAATCTGGTATCAAATTGCATGATGAAGAATCAGATTTCTGAACGCAGGTTGTCACAAAAGATTATTCCACCTCCATTTTCTTTCAGATAATATTGACATAATATCAGCAATCTATCAAAGAAATGGCATTTTTCGTCCTCTTGCCACATTAGTTAGAAAGTGTATGGGTTAGATGTTTCAACTTAAGAAGTCAGGAACCCGTACGATCCTTGCCCATAGAGTGGCCGATTTATCTACCCACTAGGCGAGATACAGCAAGTGAAGCGTTGTCCCGTGTACTAAGTTAAAATAGATTTCCCTCCTGTTATCGTTACAACAACGTTCACGATTGACCAACTGCTCAGATAATGTGGTACAAGAAGCTCACTTTACTATCAGTGGCGATTAAGGACAAGCTAGCCTGCTTTGGCTTGCAACAGGAAATAAAGAACTGTACAGTAGGTCGAATTATGATATCCTCCTTTCAGTATGTGACTCGACACAAATGCTAACAGCAAACTGCCGAAGGCTTACCCAGGCTTTTGATGGAACTAAGAAGAGTAGAAGTACTATCGCCTGCCAAAAAGTTTCGAGATTGGATTAATAAAAAGAAAAAAATAGAGAAAAGTTAGGACGGTGATTTTAATGCTTCAGATGTCCTAAATAGTTTCCCCCTATTTGAGTTCATAGCACGGATGTTCATACAACCATGTGAAATCGCCTGTGAAGTTCTTCTTTGGAATGTTGTTCAACAGGCGCTTCACATTTGTTTGAACGTCGATTATTGACCCTTCATGTGAATTGCTGCACTTCATAGCATCATCATCCGAGATGATTTCTTCCAGAAAAAACTGTCCACACGTTGCGTTTCCATCCGGTTGCGGATGGCGTCCACGAGTCGTCGTTTTTGTTCGGCAGTGAAGGCGTGCTGGACAAACTTTGCACACAGTTTTCTCTTCTTCAAAACAGTGTGGAGCGTATCTTGAACATGTGATATAGAAGTGTTGCTCCACTACGATATGTGACAACCATAATGACACGCGACGGCAGCACGTTCACAACTTAACACTGGCTGCACACAACTGACTGGTCGAATACACACCTGTTATTTACAGTTTTTAGTTGAAGCTGACACCGCAGTTACTGCAGTGTAAGCCATGAATAAAATCAGTCTCGGAACGATTTTTTGGATTGGCAATGAAATTATTTTATATTTGGGGTACAAATAGATAGGGAACATGAAACGGTGCCAATATTCAGCTAAGAATTCTTTCCACACAATTATGCGCAGGAGGTAAACATTTTTATGGTCTCGTAATTCCCGAACCCAGCATCTGAGAAATCGTCGTTTACGACTGTGGCGTGATCTGCAGCGGATGCTGCAGTCCCCTGCCTTACCACTTTCAGAAATGCTTTGCGTTTTTAATCTTCCCCCAAGTAACATAAATATACGGAAATCGCATTCCACCCAAACAACTACTACGTAAAACGCCAGCGTGGCAGCTGCGTGACCGTAAAGGCCGAAGTTGTGCAGCCAAATGCTCCATTTACGGCTGTCGACATTAATGATTTCCAGGCGTGCGTTCTGCAGCCGCTAGGAATTCGGAAGGTAAGTGGTCTTCAGGAAAAAGCGCGCCCCGTGTGCACAGAGCCCGCATGGAAACCGACCATTATCGGCCTTAAAAGCGCTCGTTTTCCGCCTGCTGCCCGTCCGCAATGCAGAGCGGTCCGCCGCAGCCGCGCCCCCACTGCGCAAGCGCGCCGGGCCCTCGCTGGTGTTCCTCGCTCATGTCCGGCCTATAGAGGGCCCAGGTGTTAATTTTACGGCCGTTTCGGCGGTCGTGAAACCCGCTCGCTGTGCCGGGTTGGCCACATGCCGTTCTCTCTTTCTCCAGTCTTTGTCACGGACGTACAAAACTAATAAGCCATTAATTAGAACCAATTCCCCGGCTGCTATGTGCCTTCGTCGACTTGTTGCTCCGAGATTGTTATCGCACGTTGTAGCACCACGTGCAATGTCAATTCCACTGTTAAATGCAGAGGAGATAACGGATAGTCGATTTAGAAGAGATAAGGGATGAAGTATTAGAATCAGAAACCCAAATTTAAAAGAGCTTTGGAAGACTTAAGATCGAATAATGCAGAAGGAATAAATAACATTCCACCAGAATTTCTAATTGGAGGAAGTGGCATCAAAACGATTACTAACGTTGCTGTGTATAATTTATGACTCTGACTTTTGAAAAACATCTTCCACACAATTCTGAAGATTGCAAGAGTCGACAAGTGCGAGAATTACCGCACAACCAGCTTCACAGCCCATGCATCCAAGTTGCTGACAAGAAAAATACACATAAAAACGGGAAGTAAAATTTCGGGAGTGTTAGAGGACGCTCACTTTGGCTTTAGGAAAGATAAAGGCACCAGAGTGGTAGTTCTGATGTTGTATTTGATAATGGAAGCAAGACTAACGAAAAATCAAGACACGTTCGTAGGATTTGTCGATCTCCAAAAGGAGTTCGACAATTTCAAATGGCGCAAGATGTTCGAAATTCTGAGGAAAATATGGGTAACCTATAAAGGAAGGCGAGGAATATACAATATGTACAAGAACCAAGAAGGAACAGTATGTGTGGAAGACCAAGAAGGAAGAGCATGGAATAAAAAGGGTGTAAGAGAGGGCTGCAGTCTTTCGCCCCTACTGTTCAATCTATACTTCCAAGCAGCAATGAGGGAAATAAAAGAAAGGTTCAAGAATGGGATTAAAATTCAGGGTGAAAGGATATCAATGATAAGATTCGCTGATTACATTACTATCATCACTGAAAGTGAAAAAAAAATTACAGGATCTGCTGAACTGAATGAACAGTCTAATGAGCACAGAATGTGGATTAAGAGTAAATCGAAGAAAGACAAAACTAATGAAAATTGTTTATTGTGAAGTAGTTGAAGTTAAGGAATTCAGCTACGTAGGCAACAGAACAACCACTGACGGGCAGAGAAGGAGGACATAAAAACCAGATTAGCACTGGCAAAAAGGCCATTCCTGTCCGAGGGAAGTCTACTACAATCAAACATAGACTTTAATTTGAGGAAGAAATTTCTGAGAATGTACATTTTGAGCAGAGCGTTGTATGGTAGTGAATCATGGACTGTGAGAAAACCGGAAAAGAAGAGAGTTGAAGCATTTTAGATGTAGTCCTACTGAAGAATATTGAAAATTAGGTCGACTGCTAAGGTGTGCAATGGGGAGGTTCTGCGCAGAATCGGCAAAGAAAGGAATACAAGAGATGAATAGGTCGGCACAGAAGACGAATTCGTGGCGGGCGGCATAAAACTAATCATAAAACTCATGAAAATCATTTACGTAACAAAATCGACAATTTGCTTATTAGGAATAGCTGATCTCGATGCCTTCCAAGGAAAAATGCGCGTGAGTTTTGAAATCACTGTCCACTGTCTGATTTCTCGCAGCTTTGACGTAAATTACAAGAGACGTTATCTGCCATTATTTATTCTATTTACTTTTACTTGCACTGATTATGACGCGTGTGAAATTAAATTTCCATGCGTCTTCAGAGTTCATATTGAGTTCAAGCCATTAATATAGTAAACTTTTCGCAGAAATTGCTGTAACATTTTGGTGAAGATGAGCTACAAAACGCAGTGAATAAAGTACATCCAATAGGAAAAAGAGAATATAACTTTCGAATTTCAACAAAGAAAACTAAAATCATAGCACATCATGGGAAATACACTACCCGCCAAAAATAATAAAAGATAATACTCCTCTTCAGCAGGACTTAGACTTTAATTTTATAGAATACGACGTAACCTACGATATGAACAAGGGTACAGAAAATAAGATGAACAAATATCAATCAGTATGTGGAATGATAATCAAAATTTTCCAGATCAAAATACAGAAGGAAACAAAATTAAAATTTTGTAGAACCATGGCTACCCCTGTATTGCTATTTGGAAGTTAATCGTGGATTCCTGAAAAAAGGCGATGAAAGCAAACTACAAGCAGCAGAAACGAGATTTCTTATGGAAGTGACAAGTATTACCAGGTAAGACCGTTTACGAAATGAAGATATTTGGAATGAACTTTGTATTTATAATATTAGTGAAAAGACTGACGAAAATAACACATGCAAAAATCATCTATGAAGAATGAGAATCCTACGTGAGGCCGTGCAGTACCACCCAAGAGGAAGAGAGGACGTAGGCAGACCCGGAACGAGGAGGCAGTAAAAAGTGAAGACGGATCAGCCACAAGTGGGTAAAACTTGAAGTGCAGAAGAATAAGAACTATACCCTTTGACCTTCACAGAATTTTATTCACATTATTTTACATGAAAGATACTCACTTATATAGTTTAAAGAAGCTGTAGGATGACATTGAATCTTATAATGTAATACACTCCTGGAAATGGAAAAAAGAACAGATTGACACCGGTGTGTCAGACCCACCATACTTGCTCCGGACACTGCGAGAGGGCTGTACAAGCAATGATCACACGCACGGCACAGCGGACACACCAGGAACCGCGGTGTTGGCCGTCGAATGGCGCTAGCTGCGCAGCATTTGTGCACCGCCGCCGTCAGTGTCAGCCAGTTTGCCGTGGCATACGGAGCTCCATCGCAGTCTTTAACACTGGTAGCATGCCGCGACAGCGTGGACGTGAACCGTATGTGCAGTTGACGGACTTTGAGCGAGGGCGTATAGTGGGCATGCGGGAGGCCGGGTGGACGTACCGCCGAATTGCTCAACACGTGGGGCGTGAGGTCTCCACAGTACGTCGATGTTGTCGCCAGTGGTCGGCGGAAGGTGCACGTGCCCGTCGACCTGGGACCGGACCGCAGCGACGCACGGATGCACGCCAAGACCGTAGGATCCTACGCAGTGCCGTAGGGGACCGCACCGCCACTTCCCAGCAAATTAGGGACACTGTTGCTCCTGGGGTATTGGCGAGGACCATTCGCAACCGTCTCCATGAAGCTGGGCTACGGACCCGCACACCGTTAGGCCGTCTTCCGCTCACGCCCCAACATCGTGCAGCCCGCCTCCAGTGGTGTCGCGACAGGCGTGAATGGAGGGACGAATGGAGACGTGTCGTCTTCAGCGATGAGAGTCGCTTCTGCCTTGGTGCCAATGATGGTCGTATGCGTGTTTGGCGCCGTGCAGGTGAGCGCCACAATCAGGACTGCATACGACTAGGCACACAGGGCCAACACCCGGCATCATGGTGTGGGGAGCGATCTTCTACACTGGCCGTACACCACTGGTGATCGTCGAGGGGACACTGAATAGTGCACGGTACATCCAAACCGTCAACGAACCCATCGTTCTACCATTCCTAGACCGGCAAGGGAACTTGCTGTTCCAACAGGACAATGCACGTCCGCATGTATCCCGTGCCACCCAACGTGCTCTAGAAGGTGTAAGTCAACTACCCTGGCCAGCAAGATCTCCGGATCTGTCCCCCATTGAGCATGTTTGGGACTGGATGAAGCGTCGTCTCACGCGGTCTGCACGTCCAGCACGAACGCTGGTCCAACTGGGCGCCAGGTGGAAATGGCATGGCAGGCCGTTCCACAGGACTACATCCAGCATCTCTACGATCGTCTCCATGGGAGAATAGCAGCCTGCATTGCTGCGAAAGGTGGATATACACTGTACTAGTGCCGACATTGTGCATGCTCTGTTGCCTGTGTCTATGTGCCTGTGGTTCTGTCAGTGTGATCATGTGATGTATCTGACCCCAGGAATGTGTCAATAAAGTTTCCCCTTCCTGGGACAATGAATTCACGGTGTTCTTATTTCAATTTCCAGGAGTGTAGATAAACTATGCCTGTCTGAGCATCACATTGTGCCTGATATGGAAAAGATAAATATCAGTGGTTATAAACTAGCTGCACATATGAGTAGAGAGAATAAGGTGAGAGGAGGAGTTGTCATATATGTCAAAAGTTATCACTGTGTAGAAAGCTTAGATACAAAAAAGTTTTCTCTAGAGCAACATATAGAAGCATGTGCTTTGAGAGGCACCAACATGCCTTGCTCATACTGTGGCATCAAGCAGTCAGGCCTGCAAGGTGAGTGGTCTGCCAAGCCAGTGGATTCATTCTTATTTATCGAGTAACATGAACTCTAGTACTCAAAATTAACTTACAATTTATTCTTCTGTATGAATATTACGCAATGGAAACGCACATCTGACTATCAGCGACTTACAGAACTCTGACTGTTCACTACGCACTGGCAATACCACATTTTCTTTTTGTCTTTTATTTAACGGCTTTTATCAACACGTGGCCACCGCACTGAATATGAATGGCGCACACATTATAAATTCGGGACATGACAACATACAATTCGAAGGAAAAGTCCACCAATCTTTTTCTTTTCACTATCTTATTTATTCCGATAAATTCTATAACCTAAACACACAAATTCTATAACCTACAACAATAACACATGAGAAATTCCGCCCAGTGGGCATGGCTTTACATTGGTGATTCTCTACCTTATGGTCTCGTAATTATTTAACGCTACAGTGCACTTTCTGGATAGGATGGTGGATCTTTTATTATATCTCACACTTCGACTCTCACAATCATCATCACGAAACTTTCCTCCAGATCGAGCGGTACAGAAGGAACAAGCATAACCCACTAATCTTTTGAAACTACCTTGCTACTCTCCCATGCAAACCACACATACCCAAATTACATGACATACACCACACTACAACATGGAATACAATACAATAAATAGTCACAACACTATCACTTTCAGCTTTCCCACTTCAATTAGTATTTATCCCAGTTTCACACGACACTGCCCCACTTTGTAATTCTACTTTCCTACTATGAACTCTGGAGATATATGCACGTCTTCCTGTGCAATGCAAGCCAAGTGGCGTTGCTGGATAGACGGCTGACTCACCTTGCTTCTCTCTCAGAGTTTGAATCTAGCGTCACACGGAATCATATCACGCAAAGTAATATAAAGAACATATTCATCACACACGCGAGTCCTCAACTGATACCATGGACGAGTACTTCTCTTTATCCTTTATCTCATACACAGATTGAGACTCACACAGTACTCACCATGTGGAAGTACTCGTCTCTAATTTCAAGTCCTGCACACGCCATTTCTTAAATATTTCAACTTATTGTACACACGCTAGTAATTCAGCTTAACTTAAGCACACGGAAGTATTTCAACTTACAGCTACACGTGGTTTCATTGGGACCGTTGGTCACTACTGAAGATTACTACGATCCCATTAATATTACCTGCCTGACATTTAATTCTCCCCACAAACTTTCCTGAAATAGAGAAATATTATTTCAAATTACTCTTAAATATTCCACATGCATACCATGTCTCCACTCTTTTGTCTTTATGGAGCACAACTAAAACAGGTCTTAACAGCACAAGATCCAGCGGCAGAGTGCCGAAACATGGCCGTTCTTCAGGTCCTCTCGCACCTCTGCTGAAGTGGGGGAGCACCTTGCTACCGTATTGGTCAGCCATATATCAGGCGCTCAAAGCTCAGGTAAATTTCATCTCTTTGGTCCCACCAAAGGTGGCCAAAGGGATGTCTCAAAGATGATCATATATTCACATTCACTATCTGCGGTTAGCAGACGACCATACATTCATTCATTTCACAGATCTCACCAAACTGGATGTAGCGATTTACTTTTTTGGGAGTGCACATGTGATCAATTAAATAAATAAATTGTCATTATTCCCCACACTGGTATCCGGCTTCGCTGTATTAATTGAAATTGAGTTATTTTACAAAAAAAATGTGTTGTTCTGACAAACATAATGAAGTTGTTGTACCTATTTTCAATGTCGGGCGGCACTGTACCCTTTCACCACCGGTTATCCATGCAGAAAAAAATGGCACGGTACTATCCTTGCAATGCGAGGGTGGTTCCGAACATTTTTTTAAGAAAACTGTATTAGAACAAACGTAGCAAGTCATCAAAATAACCAGGAGGAGACCTTAGCCCCTGGTGACCTCAAATAGACGACCAAATGCTGTTACTTTACCAAATTATTGACAGAGTTGTTCCGTTATTGTACTCTCCACAATCCGGAGTAACGTACACATACAAATTTACAACAATCCACATGACAAATAAAACATTACATTATACAAATAAAAAAAATGTTGAGGTAAAAATTTGCTTAGTTACTGGCATCTTCGTTATTTTTATGAGTAAATCAAACTTCACTAATTAAATGACAAATAAAAAAAAATACTAATTGTACTCATGAAATTTTAAACAGCTCACCGTCCAAACACAGAACAAGTAATCTGACATTCATAAATTGCGTTGTAATAATCTTTACATGGCAATCTCTAAATACAAAACAAAATCAACAAAAGAAAGAAATTGCGTACAGTAGTTACATGTAGAATTCAGGCTCCATATCAGTACTCTAAAATATACATCAAACCTACAGAGAAATAAAACTGAGAAGAAAAACAATGATATACACCATAAGTTACCTACTGGTTACGTAATATAGTTCATCTAAGACATCATGTCATACCTCATTAACTATCATCACTTAAGCAATTGCCACCACTACTCGACTGTGAGTTTAACCTTATCCTTGTCCACCAGTACAAATACCTGCTGCTGAGCTAGTAAGTCCATCAACTTTGATCAATACACGCAATAAATAGCAATAAGTGCTTGAATCCACCAGTAGCTCTCGTATCTTACTCTACTGCTCATTTCTCTGTTGTTACACATTTAGACGACAAGAACTAGCATTTCGACTAGCCTTCGTTACACTTTAATGTGAAATATCACCACTGTGATAATGCAAATTAGTGGCTTCAGCCAACACACCAACGAGATCATTACTGTCCACGACATCAAAATGCATCAGTTAATTCCGGTATTTGTTGTGCAATGGAAACTCTTGTCCCCTGTTACAACCTTACTGACCAATACAATAAGAGCCGCTACGTTAGTATTACGCCACTGGCTAATAATTAAAGCATCATTGTACCAAATATTCTAATAAACATCCTACGTGAACTGGTAACCCAGAACAAACAAAAAAAGAACACTAACTATTCTAAACACAAATGTTAATGAAATACAGTTACACTTGCTGTCCCTTCAGGAATGAAACATATAAAAAAAATTTACACAATAACAAGTATGAATATATTATTCCCTATCTTGCGAGTCACACGGAATCATTTCATTCTGTGATTTTCTTGAGGTCAAGAACGTTGCTGACAGGTTCCCTAGAAACACTGTCTCGGTGTCAAAGCTCTCCCATGGTTACCCGGACGAAAGTCTTTAGGTCACTCAAATCGGCATTTTGAACACGTACTGAACAGTAAACTGTATCTCACATTAAACACAAATGTCATAGTCACACTCAGAATACCATCCACACGAATCTGGTCGTCCAGAAATGGCCCTACAACTACTATTACCCACGGTTCTGTCCTTTCAGTTCATGGTGTAATTAAAAGTCATAAGTTCCAACAAACAACACTTATTCCCGCACCAATTAAAGAAATGTCTCCTACTACAAATGCAAATGTCAATGTCCCACTTTAGTTTCTTGCGTTCATACAATCATCAGTCACCAAACGAAAACTGTCCTCTTTAAGTATACCAAGCGTCCCACATGCAATTCACAAAGCACACTTAACAAGTCACTGCGAAAAGTTTATGGATCCCACCATTCAGTGGTCAAGACAAAACAAAACAATCGTCCTGTCTGCTAAAGACAAAATCTTTTCCATCACTCACAACGTGGAAACACCAGTCCTTCACTTTCCACCTTATGGAGACATACGAGCAGTCATCTTGTTTCATGGTTCCACAGTCCAGTACTAGTCAATAGTTGCTGGTAACAAATGCCCGCCGGACACTGCCCCGCATTGTTCATTCTGCCGTGGCGCCGCCGCGCGAGCCGTTGAGCAGAAGAAACCACCTGCTGTTGCCTCTGTGGGATACTTTCCCCCGTCGTAAGGGTGGCGGAACTTATGAATGGCCAGTGGTACGTGCATGTCGCCCCAGGCCGTTGACCTGCTGTAGCGGGCGCGTGGAGTGAACCCCGACCGGCAGTGGAGTGGGGAGTGCCGCGGCTATGTCGCCTCTCCCATGGCGACGTCAGTTTGGCCTCCCGCCTTCTTATGCAGGTACGGGCGCGTTCTGCATGAGCACCTCAGCACTACGACACCCAATCAGTCAGACCCTTCCGTGCATCTCGCAACATTACAGACAAAAGGATATTCTTACAGTATTTAAATACTCATTGATTACATGTATGATCTATTATATACATTGGTAATAAAAGAATCATTGTTCTAAAAAACATAAAGTCATACACCCTAGTTTTCTACACATACAACATCGACATTTATCCCTTTTCTATATACAGCCCACACTTGTGCTATTGATTGTACCTGTCGTCCCTCACACAAAACATGAAAGTGTAAAAAAAAAAAAAAAGGAATAAGAAACAATCAATACAGCTCATAATTACAATATCAAATAGTAGACTACTCTAACATCCTATCACAGTGAAAATATTAGAAACTGTTTATTCTAAAACTACAATATACAATGAACCTTTGTGCTTGTGACAGACTGAAATTAATACCCCTTGAAAGTGTTCTAACAAAAAAATAAGAAATAATCTACACAGCTCACAATTACCTACCACATGTTATTAAATAGTAAACTACTTTAACATCGTAACACAATAAACATTTTAGAAATTGTTGACTCTAAATCTACAACATACAATGCACCTTTGTGCTTGTGACAGACTGAAATTAGTATCTCTTTATATATTTTACCTTTTTATTATATATATCAACATTTCTAGGACATGTATGTACCATCCACATGATGTCAGATCCTGACCTGCCATCGAGGTTCATCCAAATCAAACAATAACACAATAATGTTTTAGTTATGGATCGGTAGCATCCCCTTTATAGGAGTGGGCGCATTGATCGCACTACTCTACGACTCTCACTCACCAGACATCACATTTTCCTTCTCATTCAATCCATTAATACACTAACAGAATAGGTCTAGAAGTCAGCTAACCTTAACACCACCACACTCACGACAACATACCATACTTTTGCTCCCTTATACTCAACCACATAACACATGAAGCTGTTTCGGAGATAGCTTTCCAGCCTCAGAATTCGTCCCTTCACTCTGGCACCTCTCTCCATCGGCTTACCTCTGCATTCACTTTACCGATTATTCATCCTGCTAAATATCAACTTAAAATTGCGACATTTCATCTAAGAACAAAAAATACACAAATTATTCATCCTGCAAAATAACTGTACACATTCTTGTTACCGTTTTGATTAGTTATACTGGTACCAGGCTTCAACAACAACAACAAAAATTATTTTTTTTATATAGCAAATGTTATGGTAAGAATTGGATTTACACTTATATTACATCTTACGTCAGTATTCCACAACGTTCACCACCTGGATCTCATACTCCCTTTATGTCCCTTCACGTTGTGCAGTTGTCCTCATCTCTTCATTCGTATTTCGGCTCTCCGTCCGTCCATTACTCCATCATTTCCTGGTCTTCCTTCGCCATTGGCATCAATCTCTATTGCAGCATACACAGGCGTCTCTGTAACATACATCTAATCTCCGCATTATTATTTCTACTCACCTTTATTTACCACTGTTTCATCACGTCGAATCTCTCTTTATTAATCACACTGCTTCACGTCGCTTCTCTCCTTAAATATCACCTTTATCCACTACTATTTATCACGTCGCTTCTCTGTCTACCATCTTTATCCACTCATTAATCATCGGGTCGTTTCTGCTTGATCCTTATTCATATGACAAAAAATACGTACATACACCACTCTTTCGACTCCTGTTCATGACTCATTCGACCAGTCTATTCCGTCATACTTCCTGACATCCCGCGTGAAAATTCTTATGTTCCATTTGACCCTGCACAACGTTAGACACCACAAATAAATACACTATCTACCATAACTCGCCTACTTTCGATCTACCCTTACCTTTTCCATAATTTGATGTTAGAAATGTGATGAAGCCCACACGATTGTTTTCCCTTGATCGTCTCAATCAGTACAGCATTTTCATGGACAATCCGCCTCACTCTAAATGGTTAACTATACACAGTAAACAATTTGATAGTTAAGAATCTGTGTTTACGTGAAAATGAAATGTGTGCAGAGAGTATACAAGGTGGGAGAGATGGGACAGCCCATGTGTTAGAAACGTTGGTGCTAGTGGCCACTTTCCCTAACACCAGATTCCGAACAACCATACGCAGCACTTAATTATAACTGTCACCACGACAATGACATACTATAGATCAGATGGCATCTAATTTAAAAACTTCGATCACATTACTGAAGTTACCTGTAACAGCAGTATAAACGTACCCTATTCCCTACAGATCACAATGTTGACTTTTTACATTACATGTTATGTACCTGCAATAGTCAAATAGCACTAATTAAACTGGACTCATTGGCATTATTACATAACATTTTAGCAACTGGTTTCTTTGAGGAAACAGTCCTTTTACTTTACTGTTCGAAATAAAAATTTGCAAATTTTTGCTCTGAGAGACCAGCCTAACAGATGCCATTACTGGTGTTTTATTCTCTGATCAGAAGTATGGTATTTGCATTCCTACATATCAGTAGAGTATGTCTGCTACCTAGACAATTTTCAGTGCCAGCGGCATGTGTTTTAAGGGAAGATGCTAAGGGCTAATATGTTGGATTAGTTTCTCTTATCCTTCAATCCATTTTGACAAGACTGAAATGCCAGGATTCCATGCTCTCCTGTCAGTCTGATAGTTTCTGCCGTTCCTATCCTCGACTCTGTCTGACCTATGAGTCGTGTCGCTGTTCACAATGTTACTCTCATTACCCAGTTCCTGTAACAAGTGCTGAAATGACGCGGAATCGTCTAAGCCTCTGCCTGCTATCACTATATCTCTACTCAATCTCACTGGCAACTTCGTTATACAGATTCTAATGAGCTCCCCAGGTTCGTATGGCACATCCAAATATCTATTTCGTCTCAGCATTTCCTGATAGCACGACACTGGATCTCTTATACTACCTTCGTTACAATTTGGCATCATCAATATGTTTTGCTTAACCTGGTCCTGCTTACTTTTCGGCCAGAAGTCATTTAAAAACTTGTCACAAAATATCTTGTAGCTACTACAGTCTTTAATAACTTCCTGCATTTTCGCTCTAGCCTCGTCCCTCAAATGGTTACACACAAACTTCATTTTGAGGAGCGGTCCCCATGATGAAGGTAATGAATCTTGAAATTGAGGCAGCCACAGACATGGATGTTGGTAGTTATCAGGATCCGGAAAACAAGTGAACTTTTGTACCGACACGAACTGCCTCCTACATTCTTCTTCCGCATTTATGTTTTCCGACCTTGGGCTATACCCAGTTGGGTTTGCCACCTGTTTTATCCGACACAACCGTTCTTCTAACTCTCTGAGTTCGTCTTCCTCTTTCTGCCTATTTTCGTTTTTTGAATTTATCTCCCTCTCCCTCTGCAATCTACCTGGTGGTGTGTCACCTCCGCTACTGCATGCTAATTGCAACTGTGCTAGTTCTTCCCTATGTTTCCTATTTATTTCTAATTGCGCCTATTTACACTGTAATAGTGATTGTATCTCTTCCAGCTGTCTCGCCTCTTACACTGACCTTTTCTACATCTGCACTAATTGTATTCATTCTGACCACTACCTCCGCAACTTCATCCCTGTATTTATTTAGCGCCAATTCCTCCTGGGTGACTTGAGCTTCCACGCTGTCTAATGCCCCTTGTTTATCTGCAAGTAAGTCCTCCACTGCCTCTTTGATTCGCTCACCTGGCAACATGTCCCTACGTTCTGTGATATCCCTCTCTATTGTAATTATTCGTACCTCCAAATTATTGGCTTTTTCTTTCACGGAGTCACATAGTTGCTTCAACGCACCCAGATTCTTCTCCCCCTCATCTAACTGATTATTAACTGCGGACAGACGCTCATTGATAACTGAGAGTAGCTTCCTCATTGCCTCTTTATTTCCCTTATCCATTGCTTCCAATCTTTCCTTATTATTTTTAACCATCACTTCCAATCATTCCTTATTATCTCTATCCATCCTCTGTAAAAACTGCAGTAGCACATTGTCATTTGCTACTTTCGGTGCGCTCACCTCATTCGCCTGAGAAACCGTAGCTTTGCCAAGGGTAGCTTCACTTTCACTGCATACCTGACCTAGTCCCGGCTCGCCCGCGTCGTCGGGAAAAGCCCCCGTTTGTGGACAAAGCCCGCCACATAAAGGATCACCTAGCCGCGGTCCGCTGAACATTTCAGCCCCTTCCGAGTGTTTGCCGTTCTCGCTCATTAACCCATGGTCGACAGCTACTTCCTGCTGCACTGCTACGTTCACGCCAAAATCACTATTCTCTATGGAGACTACACTTATCGACTGCAACCTAGTTACTACGGACATTACGGAAAAAAAAATTATACAACGATCTTCCAACCTTAGATGACGTAGCAAGTGATTACATAAAAAAATAAAAGATCCTCACCAATCCAGAAAGAAATTGCAAACAAAAAAAGTTTTACTTCTTAGCACTATCACAATACACTCCATAAAAAAAAATCTTAACAGCAAACCCTAACAGCAAAATATCCTGGCAAAATATCCTGGCAGGGTCGAAATTATGAGAGGTACTCACATGCCTTGCTCATACTGTGGCATCAAGCAGTCAGGCCTGCAAGGTGAGTGGTCTGCCAAGCCAGTGGATTCATTCTTATTTATCGAGTAACATGAACTCTAGTACTCAAAATTAACTTACAATTTATTCTTCTGTATGAATATTACGCAATGGAAACGCACATCTGACTATCAGCGACTTACAGAACTCTGACTGTTCACTACGCACTGGCAATACCACATTTTCTTTTTGTCTTTTATTTAACGGCTTTTATCAACATGTGGCCACCGCACTGAATATGAATGGTGCACACATTATAAATTCGGGACATGACAACATACAATTCGAAGGAAAAGTCCACCAATCTTTTTCTTTTCACTATCTTATTTATTCCGATAAATTCTATAACCTAAACACACAAATTCTATAACCTACAACAATAACACATGAGAAATTCCGCCCAGTGGGCATGGCTTTACATTGGTGATTCTCTACCTTATGGTCTCGTAATTATTTAACGCTACAGTGCACTTTCTGGATAGGATGGTGGATCTTTTATTATATCTCACACTTCGACTCTCACAATCATCATCACGAAACTTTCCTCCAGATCGAGCGGTACAGAAGGAACAAGCATAACCCACTAATCTTTTGAAACTACCTTGCTACTCTCCCATGCAAACCACACACACCCAAATTACATGACATACACCACACTACAACATGGAATACAATACAATAAATAGTCACAACACTATCACTTTCAGCTTTCCCACTTCAATTAGTATTTATCCCAGTTTCACACGACACTGCCCCACTTTGTAATTCTACTTTCCTACTATGAACTCTGGAGGTATATGCACGTCTTCCTGTGCAATGCAAGCCAAGTGGCGTTGCTGGATAGACGGCTGACTCACCTTGCTTCTCTCTCAGAGTTTGAATCTAGCGTCACACGGAATCATATCACGCAAAGTAATATAAAGAACATATTCATCACACACGCGAGTCCTCAACTGATACCATGGACGAGTACTTCTCTTTATCCTTTGTCTCATACACAGATTGAGACTCACACAGTACTCACCACGTGGAAGTACTCGTCTCTAATTTCAAGTCCTGCACACGCCATTTCTTAAATATTTCAACTTATGGTACACACGCTATTTCTTAAATATTTCAACTTATAGTATGCACGCTAGTAATTCAGCTTAACTTAAGCACACGGAAGTATTTCAACTTATTGCTACACGTGGTTTCATTGTGACCGTTGGTCACTTCCGAAGATTACTACGATCCCATTAATATTACCTGCCTGACATTTAATTCTCCCACAATAGTTCCTGAAATAGAAAAATTATTATTTCAAACTACTCTTAAATATTCCACATGCATACCATGTCTCCACTCTTTTGTCTTTATGGAGCACAACTAAAACAGGTCTTAACAGCACAAGATACAGCAGCAGAGTGCTGAAACATGGCCGTTCTTCAGGTCCTCTCGCACCTCTGCTGAAGTGGGGGAGCACCTTGCTACCATATTGGTCAGCCACATTTCAGGTGCTCAAAGCTCCAGTAAGTTTCATCTCTTTGGTTCCACCAAACGTGGCTAAAGGATCGTCTCAAAGATGATCATATATTCACATTCACTATCTGCAGCCCGCATCTCGTGGTCGTGCGGTAGCGTTCTCGCTTCCTACGCCCAGGTTCCCGGGTTCGATTCCCGGCGGGGTCAGTTATTTTCTCTGCCTCGTGATGGCTGGGTGTTGTGTGCTGTCCTTAGGTTAGTTAGGTTTAAGTCGTTCTAAGTTCTAGGGGACTGATGACCATAGATGTTAAGTCCCATAGTGCTCAGAGCCATTTGAACCATTTGAACCACTATCTGCGGTTAACAGACGACCATACATTCATTCATTTCACAGATCTCACAAAACTGGCTGTAGGGATTTATTTTGTGGGAGTGCACATGTGATGAATTAAATAAATAAATTGTCATTCTTCCCCACACTGGTATCCGGCTTCGCTGTATTAATTGAAATTCAGTTATTTTACAAAATAAACATGTTGTTCTGACAAAAATAATGAAGTATGTTGTACCTATTTTCAATGTCGGGCGGTACTGTACCCTTTCAGCTTATCAACTTAAACTGAAGGAATTGTAACAGTATATAGGCCCCCTTCGGGAAACTTTCATTTATTCCTGGGAAACTTGGATGCCTTGTTGTGCTATCTGTCAGATAGGGGTAATCAAATTATTATTTGTGGGGACTTCATTGTTGACTCACTGAAAGAGTGTAATAGGAAGAGTGACCTGGAAGTCTTGCTCGATTCTTTCCGTTTGATATCTATCATTAATTTTCCTACTCGGGTAGTAAAGGACAGCAGCACATTGATAGATAACACTTTTATAGACCAAGATAGGTTTAAAAACATAAATTCTTGTCCTATTGAGATTAGCCTTCCTGATCATGATGCTCAGCTAGTTACAGTATATGACATAGCTCCATTCAGTAATTCAAAACTACCCTCCAAAATTGTGCGTTCAATTAATGACTCAACAATTAGAAATTTTAGAGAAAACCTTCAGCAGTTAGACTGGGATGAGGTGTACAAAGAACTCGATACTAATTTAAAATATAACTTATTTCATGATACACTTTTAAGAGAATTTGAAAACTGTTTCCCCAAGAAAGCAGTTAAATCTAATTATAAAAAACCATGCAAAAAACCTTGGTTTACTAAAGGAATAAAAATATCTTGTAACCACAAGAGGGATCTGTATCTAACAACAAGAAAGAGTAATGACCCAGAAACAGAAAAATATTATAAAAACTAATGTGCTACATTAAGAAAGGTTATTAAAAAGTCCAGAAGCATGTGCATCATGTCTGAGATTAATACCTCTGATAACAAAATCAAAACAATTTGGAATATTATTATAAGGGAGACAGGGCAACCAAGAGTACAGGATGATGGCATCGCCATCAAATCGAATGGAAACTTGATAAACAACAAGCTGGAAGTCGCAAACATTTTGAATAATATTTTTTTAAATGTTGTAGAGCAAATAGAATCTAAATGTTCATTAGAAGAAGCAAGGCAGTTAACGGAAGAGGCCTTACCCACACCATATGATACAATTGAAATCCCACCCACCTCTCCTTCTGAAATTAGGAAGCTAATAAACTCTCTCAAGAATAAAAGCTCACATGGAATTGATGGCATTTCCAGCAGGATAATAAAAGCTTGTTCCCAAGAAATAAGTGGGATTCTTAGGCACATATGTAATAGCTCCCTGAAGCAGGGTATTTTCCCAGATAGACTGAAGTAAGCCATTGTTAAACCACTGCATAAAAAGGGGGACCAGACTGCTGAGTTCATCGGTCCCTAGACTTACACACTACTTAAACTAACTTATGCTAAGAACAACACACAAACTCATGCCTGAGGGAGGACTCGAACCTCCGGCTGGAGGGGCCGCGCTATCAGTGACATTGCGCCTCCAACAGCGCGGCCACTCCGGGCGGCGTTTAAGTTCAGAAACTATTACTAAATATATTTATAATGCAGATATTCCATGTCATATCTAATTATAAATGTACATTTACACACTTTCAATGTGTGACTGAGAGCGCCTAGTGCACAACCGTTATATTTTCGTGTATATATGCACACAGTCAAGGTCACCCGCAGTCACAACTCAGAGCGCCGCGCACGGAGACAGGCACAGCAGAACGCGTACATAACGCTACTCCCACCCACCGTCCCCGCACCTACACACAGTACACCACCCAAAGAACAGTAGTAATATTTAATACACTTACTTAAGTACCTACTTTAATCACCCTGACAAGGAGACCTCACCGCGAGGCCACTCTCTAGGATGGCCTTCGGCTGTGTGTCTGAGAAGGACTTTGAGGTTTTTATTCTATTGAGGCTATACTCTTTCAACCTCAAAGTGAGGAACATAATAACGTCTTTTAAGCCAAATAAAAAAAAAATTTCACGAGCGGTCTGGCGCGACCAATATTGCGGACGAGGCATTGCTATACACGTTAACACAAGTGCCTAGGCGACGTGCATGGCGTCTTCGCTGGCGGCGCAGCGTTCCTGTGTATCGCAGTTTGAAGGCTATTGACATTGATTTGGCTGGACAGTTTAATAAACATCAATTAATTGGAGGTCCAAATGTTTTTCGTGGACTCCATTTGAACTTTAAATGTGATGTACAAGCAGTTTTTGGAGGTAGTACATGGCTCACGCTTGCTGTTGTATGGGGCAATCATGCAGATTATGGTGGCCTTGAAGCTTTCCCAGATGCAAATATTTTGACATGGGACATGGAGTATAGCAGAGACAACAGGACTTTTGGCTAAACAGCCTTATGGTACACTTGTTCCAAGTATGCCATTTGTATTGAGTACTAGAATGAAGAAAAAATTAAATGCCGTTGAGTATCTGTTTATACGGGCTAAGATTGGTAATGGAAATTGTAAAATAAAGATCAATGGTGACTGTATGTTATATTACAGACAGTAAAGTTGTCTTTGGTTTTTAGTTGTCCTTGACAGATTTTTCTTATCTTTTAGTTTGTGGTTCATATAACATTTATATCTTTGTAGTTTTATACTTATTGTTGTTGTTCGCGCCATATTGCGGACGCATAGCTTAGCTCTGGGTTTCGCTGGGCGTTGTCTTGCTACGTTCACTTGTGTTAACGTGTATAGCAATGCCTCGTCCGCAATATTGGTCGCGCCAGACCGCTCGTGAAATTTTTTTTTTTTATTTGACTTACAAGACGTTATTATGTTCCTCACTTTGAGGATATTTCATGTCATATCCAATTATAAATGTACATTTACACACTTTCAATGTGTGACTGAGAGCGCCTAGTGCACAACCGTTATATTTTCGTGTATATATGCCGACTGAAGTGCCAAACGAAAATTTGTACCGAGACCAGGATTTGAACGTAGGTCTTCTGCTCGCTAGGCAGTTGCGCTAAGCACTACAGCAGTGCGGCACAGTGGTTTTGTATAGATGTAGCACACCTCCGTCCTCCATCCAAATTCCCATTCACGTCTCAGCGCACTTGGTATTGCTGTTCCAGGGTAGTGGGCAGGAGACGTTGGTTTGAATCCCAGTCTTGGAACAATTTATCATTTGTCACCTCATTCTGCATATCACCGATATCTGAGACTTCAAAAGGTCTCTCGAACCATATATATTCTATTTCATTATATTTTCACCGACGCCCTGCCACCCCTCCGACCCTGCCTCTCTTGCAGCATCTGCCATTGGAATTGGTTCAATATTACGTCATAAACGGCCATAAAAAAAAAGCAACAGCCTCAAGGTTAAACGCTACTACAGCAGATGCTTGTAATCACGTATTTAATGCACAGCATGATGCGGCGCGAGGTCGCGATCTGCTGGAGGGTGACGCATCTGCATTATGTTGGGGAGGTGGTACGACCCGTTCGACGCTCTGCCGGCGACTGTGGCATGTAGAGGAGCTGCCACGCATGCTGATGACCGCCGCCGTACATGATAGCTGCTGTCGAAACTATAGTCAGGCACCCAGCAATGCACTCCAGGTGGCTGTCGCATGAGATGGCATGCGAAGTCCTATTATTATTTCAAGAGAGTGACATGGCCCGTTGTGTAGGATGCACTCAGTTTCATGTGTACACATGGACAAGAGCAAACAGAATAATAGCATACTTTAGCAACACCTGTACCGAGCGAGATTGCGCAGTGGTTAGGATACTGGACTCGTATTCGGGAAAACGACGGTTCAAACTCGCGTCCGGCCATCGTGATTTAGGTTTTCCGTAATTTCCCTAAATCAGGCAAATGCCGGGATGGTTCCTTTGAAAGGGCATGGCCGATTTCCTTCCCCATCCTTCCCTCATCCGATGGGAGCGATAGCCTCACTGTTTGGTCCCTTTCCCCAAATCAACCAATTTACCAACACCCGTGTGTGTGTGTGTGTGTGTGTGTGTGTGTGTGTGTGTGTGTGTGTGTGTGTGGTATGCAGCCAGGGGTCCTTTCTGTTTGTAAATAACGAACCCGCCGATCATTTTCACAAAGTCCTTCCTGAGATACAGCACTCTAACCTCTCCATTGTCGAAACTTTCAACAGTAGACTCGAATAATACAGCTATTTCCAGAGCATTCTGCCGTTAATGCTAAAAGCTTTCCTAACAGAAAGTGAGAGAGAGAGGTAATACCCGTCGAGATCAAACAGTTCTTCGTAAAGAAAATTCCTGTCTAGAATATTGCGGGATGTTAAGAATGTTCCCGATGTGCCCCAACCTATTCCCCCGCCCATGATAACGGGGCCGGAGCAGCCCGTAGCGCCAGCTGCCACTCCCAGCTTTGGGGTCGTACACCGCACTTGCTGGGTGCCGTGAGTCTCAGCTTCAGCGCGCATTCGTGGTTAGGCCTCGTGTTTCAGAAGACGATAGAATTCGACACACAGTCGTAAAGACAACAAAAAAAACAAAGTTGTACGTACACTACTGGCCATTAAAATTGCTACACCACGAAGACAACGTGATACAGACGAGAAATTTAACCCACAGGAAGAAGATGCTGTGGTATGCAAATGATTAGCTTTTCAGCGCATTTACATAAGGTTGGCGCCGGTGGCGACACCTACAACGTGCTGACATGAGGAACGTTTCCAACCGATTTCTCATACACAAACAGCAGTTGACCGGCGTTACCTCATGAAACGTTGTTGTAATGCCTGGTGTAAGGAGGAGAAATGCGTACCATCACGTTTCCGACTTTGATGAAGGTCGGATTGTAGCCTATCGCGATTGCGGTTTATCGTATCGCGACATTGCTGCTCGCGTTGGTCGAGATCCAATGACTGTTAGCAGAATATGGAATCGGTGGGTTCAGGAGGGTAATGCGGAATGCCGTGGTGGATACCAACCGCCTCGTATCGCTAGCAGTCGGAGACGACAGGCATCTTATCCGCATGGCTGTATCGGATCGTGCAGCCACGTCTCGATCCCTGAGTTAACAGATGGGGCCGTTTGCAAGACAACAACCATCTGCACGAACAGTTCGACGACGTTTGCAGCAGCATGGACTATCAGCTCGGAGACCATGGCTGCATTACCCTTGACACTGCATCACAGACAGGAGCTCCTGCGATGGTGTACTCAACGAGGAACCTGGGTGCGCGAATAGCAAAACGTCATTTTTTCGGATGAATCCAGGTTCTGTTTACAGCATCACGATGGTCGCATCCGTGTTTGGCGACATCGCGGTGAACGCACATTGGGAGCGTGTATTCGTCAGAGGTGGTTGTTCTGTGTACTGATTTCTCGTGGATCTATGCACCGAAATTGCGTGAAAATGTAATCACCTGTCAGTTCTAGTATAACATATTTGTTCAATGAATACCCGTTTATCATCTGTATTTCTTCTTGGTGTAGCCCGTGGTAATGTTAATCACGAAACGAACCTCAGTATCCAGGAGAAACTTCGAATACTGCGTCCCGCCGCTGCGCGTGCTTTTATGAAATGAAACGGGACCGCTGTGCACTGACCGTGTGGTCTTCAGCTCTGTCTGCTTCTGAATGGGCTGCTTTGGAATTGACCACGAGTCCAGTACAAAGACCTGCTGGGTAGTGTCTGTGTGTGTGTGTGTGTGTGTGTGTGTGTGTGTGTGTGTGTGTGTGAGAGAGAGAGAGAGAGAGAGAGACGGAGGCTTGTCTCACTCTGACAAACAAATGTTATATCACGCATCACACCTTCTGACAGTCGAACAAGAGGTTTTACATGCCAAAAAACGACGATATTTGCTAAGTCCATCGCAAATTAATTTATCGATATACCTGCAATATTCTATTTTACATGCTAAAAGCAACGATGTTTATGACACTTTTATGCTGAAATCGTCAAATAGCATTTGAAAATTCCAAAAGTTTTATGTATTTTCGCATGGTTTGCGTTAATGCCATACCATTCACGCGAATGTTTTCGATACCAGCTATATAGCAGTACGCCACTTATCACCCACACCACAGTATAATTTAGAAGGTAAGTAGCAGAAAGTATGTCTCTAGAGAGCTGAAACTTTAGTGCGGGACTTGCCGCAAAACCATTGAGTGACTAGAAACCTATCTCGTCCGCAAAGATTTTTAGGTGAAAACTCAAAAAACTAGTACCACTATTTTTCTTTAAGGAACACCGATATCGATGATATAACAGAGTTCACATCATTCTTATACTTTACAAAGTCATCTAAGGTTTTAATACTCATAGTCGTATGTGTTTTTCAAGTCTAGAGAAACAGCGAATGACTCTTCCACCGGTGTTTCACCATCTTGATGCAAACAACACATAACAATTGACGTTCTCCAAACCAAATAAAGATGGGAAAAATATGGAATGGCACTACCTCTTACAGTCAAACCGGAGGCTTCTGGAACTCTCGGGCCTGCCGGACCGACGACACAAAGATGGGGAGAGACTTTTAATAGCTTGTCTCATATAGGTACGGAATTAGGTAGTCGGAAGCAAGACAAACATCGTTTCGTACCTGCGTGATATTCGACAGTGAGCGAAGTATAGGAATTACTGCGACTGTGGATCTGAAAATACCAGTTTCTACGCAAATCTGTATCCTCCTTATGGCCAAGCATAATTTTTCACATAAAATCTTTCATACCCCTACCGCTGGACATGTGGGGAAGTCACAATTATCCATATAAAATCTACATCTCCCCTACTACTGGACAGTGTCTGTTCACTTCCCACTCACATGATTTTCTTTGCACGTGTCACCAACAGACGACAGTAACTTTACACTCCATTATATGTGTATAGAATCTGAAAAAGTTATGGTATATCCGTACTATGTGTTAATCAACAGCGCTCCCGCTGGCGAAAGGGTTGGAAAGACATCACCGAAATGGGGTAGTGTACTGTAATAAACATAACAGTCGACAGAGCGAGAAAGATGCAGACCCACTGTAGTCCTTGTAGAGATGGCTAGCAGCCATCTGCTGTGACTGTGCAGGTGCACAATCACCATTGAAGAGTCTCGCGGAGAATATAGCAAGTCCATGAACCAGCACTTGTGCACTCACAAAAAAATTTTTTGAAATGTCCTTAGAACCAGCAATGCTGTTATCCAGTCCCTTTCTGAATTATTAACACACGTGCAAACACTAACAGTCCTCTTTTATTCACATATTGTGCATATACCATGACCAACAGAAATGTGTGCAGTGAAATGAATGCGTACAAGTTACTTAATTTGATAAACTGGTGTCAATTACAATTTTATAACATGAGAATACAATTACAGAGATACAGAAAACATCATTAAAACATAATAATACAGATAACATTTGTAGTAATACAGGCTTTACAAAAGATAAGAAATAAACATTTAAATCAGTGTTACAGGAATTATGACATAAGTAAATATATAAAATAATCAGAATAGTTTTCGAAACATTAATTTCACATATGAGCATTGAAGCAGAACAGAATTAATAATGTCTAAACATCTTTACAAAGTAAATAACATATTATTAATGCAAATTATATTTGAGGATAACAGTATTCCTCATCATAATGAATGTGGCTTAGTATTAGAAGAGAAAAAATTTTATGAAACAGTACACAGAGACAGGAAGAAAACAAATACACAAGGGTACACAAACACATAGTGGGATAACACAAAAGCAAAGGACAGGGTTTGTTTACAGTGTAACATTTGGTACTGCAGTATTTTGCAAACAAAACCTTTTTTTTTCTTGGAGATCTCCCTTCGTTCATCATTATTCCCAAAAAGTCCTATCTATACCTACTTTCTGTATTTTTATGTTCACATATTTCTCACCTCATTATTTATTTTCCATTATCTTACCTCATCATTTATTTCCAAGAAAATCCTACCTAAACCTGTTGTCCCTAAACCCTACTTTTTTGCTTATATCCTCTTTCAAAAATACTTTTTTTTTGGCCAAACCATTTTCTTATACCTTCTCAATGCATTTCTTCCAACACATCACAACTCGTTCTCTCATATAGCCTACCCCATCTTAAGCTAACTTAAATCTACTGAGCTCAGATGCTAAACTAAGGAATGAGGCAATGCAGCAGCACAAAACAATTAACACAAACAGCAATGATAAAAAATACAAATGGCAAAGCAAGCAGCATAAATTAGCAAAGCAAATGCAACACTACAACTAATATCAGCCAATGTGCAGAACAAGAAAAATAAATCAGTAGTAAAACTAGCTTAACAGAGTAATACAAAGTGAAATTTAGTAGCACTATGCCTGGCACGCAGCAGCAGCAAATGCAATAACTTATATCTAAAAATGACAAAGCTCAAGCAGAAAGAATAGTAACCTAAAGACAACAATGCATATAAGGGAAATGTCTATACACATCTTAATGTCTATGTAATTAAAGTGGTGCACCACAACTTATTCTACGAAAAATATTACCAAGTAGTTGAAAAGAAAATTATGTATGCAAGTCCTGTGAAGGGAAATGTCTTTTTTGTGCTCCTTCGTTTTTTTAAGTTATTATTTACTGGAACTGTAGGCATAAAATATCTATATTAGTACATCCATAAAATTTTATTTTAAACAATGCTGCAGTGCAGCAAGAAACTAGATATTAAACAAAATGAGCAAACTCTCAACTAGAAAGACAATAGACGTAAAATGTTTCTCATCATTTCATTAGGCATTTTAGTAAATATCATAAATTAAGAGCTCCACAGTATAATCATATGTATTCAAGTTTGAGCATGTCGTATTTGCGATGCTTTCTACAAAGAAATGTCAATAGCGAGGATAATGGCCTCCTTTTTTTTTCTCCACCTAAAGGCTTTCTTTTGTCAGACGACTACCTCAGAGCTGGGCGCCCAAAACACATTACGTCAAGGTCACTTACCTTTCTTACTGAAATATTTACGACACCAGTTTGCATTACAGTGACAGTCTCATATAAAAAATTTCACAGGTCGAGAATTTGCGTTGCAAATGTGTAGAAACAAAATCCTATGAATATAACAGTGTTCAAAAAGTTTTCGTCGGCATTGTGATACATTCACTCATTTACACATTTCATAACTCTTAAAGTACGATTCTCAGCTTATTGATCATAAACATACCTCAACAGCATAATACATATCATCGTCGTAGAAATATCATAACATCTCAGACAATTCTTAACATCGTCGTAGCTTCCTCCAATAATATCAAAACCTAAAACAAAATTCTCTGCTCATTTCAATAGTGTCATCTACTTCAAATGTACTTTAAAAATCATGATCCCATACCAAATATATCATTCAGAGCTCTCATAGTATCACAATGGTTCCGAAAAATATGAAGGGTTCACACAGTACAGACAAAATACAATTTCATGAGTGTGTAGTTATCCAACTGTGTAATTGGGTAAATATCTGTCACTGACGTAGTAAAAAAAATATTTTTTGTTTCTCTGTTAAATAATCAGATAGCTATGTAATTTATGTGTTAGAGGAATATGGTACCGAAGTGTAAAGTTGTATAAGCAAATACCATATTAGCTAGGGCTCCTTGTGCTTGCCAAACACATGGTACACAAAGAAAGCGTGTACCCCCCTGAGGATTAATGTAATTATACCCTCAGGTGTTACAGATTACAGCAATGGAATGAAATGTATCACGGAAAACTTTCTTTGTAATTCAAAAATATTTAAAAATAAATGTTTTAAGTATAAAATTAATCACTCAAATACGTGTACTGTAGCGCTAAACTGTGCGTCTTGTTGCAACATAATCTCTGTGGAAATGTCGTAGTTATCGTCGTCCGAAAGCTAAGTTCTGCAGAAGTCAATGTACTTACCTCGTGATAATCAGAAGTGAAATGTTTTGCGTATAGATGTCATAGTTATTACGTTCCTTACCGTGATCAAGAAAGTACTATAATGTAACGTATTGTTGTGCTATGGAAAAGGCTGTCTCATTGTAGCTATACCACAAAAGTTACTACTAAAACATGTTTTACTTTCCAGAAGAATTCAGTAAAACTGTGCAGATATAAAACAGATACACCGCAAAAACAACATTGTAAATTGTCACTCATTAGTAGCGTCGTGATAAAATCGTGTAGCTGTCACATAAACTAACCACTGTGTCATCTGGTATCTCACAGAAAGTACTTTAAATCCAGAATGTATTTTCAAGTAAACCAAAATGTTGCATTAAAATCTCATTAGCAGTACTGGTAAATGTTCTAAGTATGTGAGCCTTATAGTCGTTACGTAATCATGCAACTAACAAGCAAGAATGTGCACACACAATAACACTGTGTCGTCTGTTCACAATAACAGCGCATTCGTAATTTCTGTTTAAATAAGTTCTCTTGGTTCTTGACTGGATATTTAACTTCAAACATTGTTGCATGTTAACAGATTCTAAGTCTGACAAAGCATACTAGTAATGTAAAGTGAAAAATTTTATAGCAAAGTTAAAAAAACAGATTATCTGTCAATAAACAGTTTTACGTGTGAAGTGTGGTGAAGTCCTTTACTCTTCATAGTACTCAGAGTTTGAACTTGAATGCAATTGTCATGCGGTATACGTTGGTAACGAATACTGGAATGTTTCTCAAGGTTAGCATTTATGTTATTTTTCTCTGAGCCAGCCGGCGCACGTGGCTGCCTGCGGCGGTGCGAGTCATTGTCCGTTTCTTTGTTGGCGCGCGTCGTTATTGTGATCTGAAGACCTAACTTCTACAAATTCACCGTGTCAAGAGGGCCCTACTCTGTTTGAATCCTGCCAGTTCTGATGCAATTCAGGTCTGTCGTTACGATCATATCGTCTGTCGTCATGTCGGTAGATTCCATAATTTCTTTCTTGTGGGTTAAATGGTGGAGAATTTCTCCTTGAATTATCACTGTACGGTGGACCGTTGCGTCTGAAGTTATTCTGCCTTCCGTGATAATAATAGTTCTGGTTGCCATATTGTCTGTTTCTATGATTGTATCTGTTATATTCATTACTACGGAAATGCGATCTTTCTCTGTAACTATTATTACTCTGCCAGTGGTTGTCATATGGGTGGTGTCTGTTTTGGTCACGATTTGCATTGTGAGAATAGCCTTGTCGTGTCCAGTTATTATTTCTTTCATCGCGGAATTGCGACGGATGTGACCTGTAATTGTTGTGCTCCTGTTTTCGCGTTCCGCAATTGTCAGTGTCAATTTCCAGTTCTTGTAACAGTCCCTGAAAAGCTTCAATGTCGTCTTTGCAACGTCCTGCTAAAATAATATGTCGTATATGTTCAGGCAATTTGATTAAGCAAATGCGGATGAGTTCAGGGGGGCTGTATGGGTTTGAAAGATACTGATTCTTATGCAACATGTCTTCAAAATATTTCATTAGACTGGAAAATTCAGATTGTTCGAAACGTTTCATCATTATGATGCTGTGTTTTACTCGGTCTTGTGTGGCTTGAGACCAATATGCTGAGAGGAAGGCATGGTAAAATTCTCCTTCACTGTGGCAATCGTGAATGGCCGATCGCATTCTTACAGTTTGTTCATTTTCTAAGTAGCCACACATAAATTCTAATCTGTGCTCTAATGACCAGTTGGGAGGAAAACAATGAGAGAATTGATGGAGCCACGCTTGTGGATGAATGTCGTTGCCAGAATTCTTAAATTTTTTGAATTTACGTGGAGTAAAGAACAGCTTATAGTCAAAATCATCGTGTCGGCGAGTCGCATATCGGTCATTGTTACGTCGTGTCGGCGGTTCCATCTCAAAATTCGGTGCACATTGCCAATTTCTTTCTTAACTTCCGAAATGCCCTGTGTTATTATTTTGCGGCTTTTCCGTATTTCTAAGTTCCTCTCCCCGTGTTGGAGCGCGAGCGTCCTCTGAAATTTATAATTTTGTATTACTTGTGCCAACTGATCTTGTACTTCCCGGATTTCTCTTTTGTGTTGCGTATTAATTTGATTCTGATTTTGTTTGAATTTCTTAATCTGTTCATACTCTTCTGTGTCCGTGTTGGCTACAGGTCTTGTATCATTCAGATCATCATCTACCTTTGTAGATAAGTTAGTGAACTGATCCGAAAGTTCGGCTACTTTCTCCGATAGTGTACTTATTTCCTCAGTGTGTTTTTCTGAACCAAGTTTCAGAGTGTCCATTTGTGTTGAAATCGTATCTACTGTGTCCTTTAAGTTTTCCTGAGTTTTTGCAAGTTGCGTAACCGAATCGGTAGATGCAACTGAATCAATTTTAGCTTGCAAGGTCTCATGATTTTCATGAACAATAGTTTGCAGTTCTTCTATGGCTGCTTCGTTATTCTGTAATGTATTTTCATGCCGCGAAAAAATAGGCTGGAAATGCTCACAAATTTGTGTTTTTACGTCATTACAGACTTTTTGACATTTCGATTCGATTTTATGTAACTCAGTAGTTAAATCTTCACGTGTTTGTTCAAGCGTGGTGTGAAGATTTTTTCCATTGTGTCTAACTTTTGAAGATTTTGACCCATTTGTTTCTGGTTTTGTTCAAGTGTTGTGTCTAACTTTTGTAGCCTTTGTCCCATTTGTTGCATTAACTGTAATAACAGTGCACTGGTGTCTGAAACATGTTCCTCAGTGCTATTCCGCAGTGCATTTCAACCGGCAATATTCGCATTTTGAAAAGCAGAAAATGTGTCTTGATTTATTTGAGAAAACGGTGAGGACGCAAAACCTGAATCTACAGTATTTGCAAGATTGTGTCCTGTCATTTCGGAATCCTGAGGCGAGCTGTTGCCGACCGATCGATCGATAATGCTTCCCTGTTCACTAATTGTTTCACTGCCTACACCATTATTTGCAGCTCGCTCCATTTCCCTTTGCACAGTTACCAAATTACTACTTTGAACATTAGTTAATTCATTACATGGTGGCGCTAACACACTGCTTCCGTCTTCACTGTCATTTCTCAGTTTACTTTGGAGCCTAGTATTACGTTTTTCACACGCCATTATTGTCACAATATTTCACACTATAACACAGAAAAGCACAATTTGAAGAGCAAAAATAAGAGAACACATTAGCATAGCACTGAAAAAAATATATAGTTAATTGCAAGCGCAGCTGCGAAATACTTGGTGCAAATTTACATGCATGCCACAAGTGTTTTACTGCACAATGAAAGCCTGCAACTACAAAGGAGATTCTCTCTACAATTACGCGCTAGCAATAAACAAAATCTACTCTAATTACACAAACTACAAGAAAAAATCAGAAGATTCCAGTGAGGTATCCTCGGCTAAGGGTCGACATATGAAACGTCCCCTTAGAAAAATTTATACAAGACTGTGCTTACTCTGACACACAATATTTTTTTAGCGCAACGCAATCTGACTTTCAATAATCCATACAAAAGAATGGCCCTGACTAACATTAACCTATACCTTTCACAAATTAGTTACCTCACAAAAATCTTCGTTACTCGAACTACTGCAATACAGCGAGCGCCACTACTGCCAGCTAAATAAAAGATTCAAACTACAGAAGGCACTAACTACTGATAGGCATAGTTAGCAAATGAAAGATTTTAATAGAGAACAAACAATGTATTTACCTTAATAGTCATAATATATATATAGCAGTTCATGACATCCAGTCTTACAAATTTCAAAACTCCGCCATCTCTCTCCCCACATCCACCACTGCTGGCGGCTCACCTCCAATTGCGCAACGCTACGCGCTGTTAACATCCATCTGCCCAACACTACAATGGCAGACAACAATGCAAACTAGCCACAGACTGCACACAGCACAGCCAGTGATTTTCATACAGAGCGCTACGTGGCGGCGGCGTTACCAATATAAGAACCTAAACAGCCTACTTACAACTTCACTATCAGATCGGAAACAGTGGACCTAGGGATGTTTAGGAGTGTGGAAATCTTGCGTACAGACGTGTGACATACACCCAATCACCTGACACCGAGCGAGGTGGATCAGTGGTTAGCACACTGGACTCGCATTCGGTAGGACGACGGTTCAATCCCGTGTCCGGCCATGCGGATTTAGGTTTTCCGTGATTTCCCTAAATCTCTCCAGGCAAATGCCTGGATGGTTCCTTCGAAAGGGCACGGCCGACTTCCTTCCCCGTCCTTCCCTAATCCAACGAGACCGATGACCTCTCTGTCTGGTCTCATCCCCCAAAACAACCCAACCCCAACCCAATCATCTGACGACGTTCGAAGTCCGTGAGTTCCGCGGAGAGCCACATTCTGTTCTTTCACGATGTCCAATGACTACTGAGGTCGCTGATATGGAGTGCCTGGCAGTAGGTGACAGCACAATGCACCTAACGTGGAAAACATATCTTGCATTCAATAAATGTGGAATTCAATGCATACAAAAAACGTTGTTGTCAAAATAGTGTCAGACAGTTTCTTAACATCAGCCAGTGCTATTTAAGTACAATGAATACTATGCTTTGTACATGATTAACAAGTGATACATTAAAACTAGATTCTTCCACGTCATATACAAGCATAATTTCTAAATGTAATTTTCTTGCGAAGGAAAAAGTATCCGGTAATCTTACGGTGCAGTGGAATCAGTTACGTGTAACATAGGTCCCAAACGACTGTCAGGGCCATTTATCTACAGTGATGCTGTAGAAGATACTCCCTTCCATAGTTAATAATTGCTTCATTAAAGTCTTCTTCACCACATACACCCCATACTGGTTTTTGAAATGTACTTCCGTATCGCTAGGATTTAGACAGGATCAAATTCGAACAGTCCGTTTCCATACTTTTAATTCATAGTTTAAAAACCAGATTTTTTTTTTTTCGGAGGGGTCTTCCTGTCACATTCTTACAGAAGCGGGAAGTCATTCACTGAATGCTTTCACGTAAAATTTTACATCTTTTTGTCTCTAAACGCTCAAACTAGGAGCGTTTTCTCAGTTGTCGTTATTACAACAAAGAATGACATAAAATCATTAAGAGAATCCTAGCTAATAATTGCACTATACAATGTATTAATCGGTTTTGATCGCTTTCTGTATTGTATATAATTTTACATGCTTCGGCTGTAACCCTTGGATGCTTGGTCTCGCAGACCCGGTAACCTTTCATTTTCTCAAGAAATTGCCTTAAATTGGTTTGTTTTATTTGTATGCCCCTGTAATCGTAGGAAATACAGTTGACTTTCTTGCGAAACAGCATTATTTGTTGTATGTCAAATTACTTACATTATTTCCCGTAATTTGTAACCGTATAGGTATAATTCGTGTTATGATCTCTCTGATCAATTAGCAAACAAATCGTCTCTGATTACTTTATTTGTCACTGATCTGAGTGGCGCCTTAAAATAGCAAGTTACTGATAACAGTTATCTATTCCGCAATAGTCATTCTCTTTGTTGAGAATTAAGAAGGACTGTAAGAGCTACAACTGAGTACTCTTTTGAAGCTAAGATCGTTGCTCATGGCCGAAATACTTTCAGATGAGCTTAAGTTCAGTTTCTAAACAGAATACTTATTTAAGGTATTTTTATTCTTTGGATAGACCAGGGAATCAGTAGTACTTGTAAGACATCAAAGAACATCGTCTCAAGTCAGCACAAGTGATCGTAATTTTGAATCAATTATTACTAAGCGACTTGATCAAGAACGTAGCAGATGTTCAGGTCCCCAGGATAATCAGCTCCCGGCTTTTAGTGTCTCAGGTAAAGTAAGCAGTGTAGTATCAGATGATATAGTTGATGATTTAACTGTCGGTCCTGATGGAAGTCAATAGAATATATCACTGCCACCAATAAGCAGAATACCAGTACAGAATATCATGAAAATTCTTCCTGCTCCATTAAGACGTAGCGTAACAAAATAAAAAGAAAAGCCACTTTAAATGAAGGATTCCACGTCCAGACAAGTCTTTCATTTTAGTTTGAAAAACAATTTGACAGTTATTCGTAATGTGGCCAAGAAAAACAGTTCTTAGAGCAGCCTCTTACCTACATGGAACGCAGATCCGATGAAAGGAGAATTTTTCTCGGATGGAGAGGAGATAGTTCTACAAGCCACAGCACTGCTGGCCAACAATAACTGCGAAGCCTGGAAGGTCGCCAAAAAGAGGATGCTTCATGTAGCCAGATCTATTAGTTTGAAAAGTGGTCAAATATTCTACAAACGCACAAAAATATATGCAAAGAACACAGCGATATTATTTATGAAGAGTTTTGTTTTTTATGAGCAGATCTTCCGGTGAAGACCATCAAAACTGGGAGTTAGTTATTCAGTGTCAGCAAAGTTGTAATTTATAATACTGCATTTCATATTGTACTAAAGTAAAGGTCGCAAAATCAAAATAAATTCTGTCCCACCGACGCCTACAAAATTTGATAATATTTCGTTAATACGTACGAGGGCAGTTCAATAAGTAATGCAACACATTTTTTTTCTCGGCCAATTTTGGTTGAAAAAACCGGAAATTTCTTGTGGAATATTTTCAAACATTCCCGCTTCGTCTCGTATAGTTTCATTGACTTCCGACAGGTGGCAGCGCTGTACGGAGCTGTTAAAATGGCGTCTGTAACGGATGTGCGTTGCAAACAACGGGCAGTGATCGAGCTTCTTTTGGCGGAAAACCAGGGCATCTCAGATATTCATAGGCGCTTGCAGAATGTCTACGGTGATCTGGCAGTGGACAAAAGCACGGTGAGTCGTTGGGCAAAGCGTGTGTCATTATCGCCGCAAGGTCAAGCAAGACTGTCTGATCTCCCGCGTGCGGGCCGGCCGTGCACAGCTGTGACTCCTGCAATGGCGGAGCGTGCGAACACACTCGTTCGGGATGATCGACGGATCACCATCAAACAACTCAGTGCTCAACTTGACATCTCTGTTGGTAGTGCTGTCACAATTGTTCACCAGTTGGGATATTCAAAGGTTTGTTCCCGCTGGGTCCCTCGTTGTCTAACCGAACACCATAAAGAGCAAAGGAGAACCATGTGTGCGGAATTGCTTGCTCGTCATGTGGCTGAGGGTGACAATTTCTTGTCAAAGATTGTTACAGGCGATGAAACATGGGTTCATCACTTCGAACCTGAAACAAAACGGCAATCAATGGAGTGGCGCCACACCCACTCCCCTACCAAGAAAAAGTTTAAAGCCATACCCTCAGCCGGTAAAGTCATGGTTACAGTCTTCTGGGACGCTGAAGGGGTTATTCTGTTCGATGTCCTTCCCCATGATCAAACGATCAACTCTGAAGTGTATTGTGCTACTCTTCAGAAATTGAAGAAACGACTTCAGCGTGTTCGTAGGCACAAAAATCAGAACGAACTTCTCCTTCATGACAACGCAAGACCTCACACAAGTACTCGCACCCGAGAGGAGCTCACAAAACTTCAGTGGACTGTTCTTCCTCATGCACCCTACAGCTCCGATCTCGCACCGTCGGATTCCCATATGTTTGGCCCAATGAAGGACGCAATCCGTGGGAGGCACTACGCGGATGATGAAGACGTTATTGATGCAGTACGACGTTGATTAGATTAGATTAGATTAGATTAGATTAATACTAGTTCCATGGATCATGAATGCGATATTTCGTAATGATGTGGAATGGTACCGTGCAGGCATACAGGCCCTCATTTCAAGGTGGCGTAAGGCCGTAGCATTGAATGGAGATTACGTTGAAAAATAGTGTTGTGTAGCTAAAAGATTGGGGAATAACCTGGTGTATTTCAATGCTGAATAAAAGGACCCCTGTTTCAGAAAAAAAAATGTGTTGTATTACTTATTGAACTGCCCTCGTACATTTCGTATTGGTTACGAGTCAGGAGTGTGTTATACACCTCTCATCCACTGTTGCGAGTCAGGTACTCGTGCATCCAAGGATTAAATCACCTGAAGATTCCGTAGATAACAAGACAGAAACGAGCAGTAGTTATCCTACAGAGCACAAAATGTTGTATAGAAATATCTAAAAACGGAACATAACATATTAAGGAGACATCTATACACAGTACCTCGTCAAAAACGGCGGTATACAAGAGTACCGTGAGCTGTATAGTGACATATGTTGCATTAGATAAGACCATCTGCGTACGTTACGAGGCGTTACTGGCGATATGCTTTCGAATGCGAAATCTAAAAGTTTTAGTGTGGTGATTTTCTACAAAACAAAAGAAAAACTATATACGTAATAAAAAGACTATAGCCTAATGTGAGTGAGAAATTAACTTGCGACACATTTCATACAAACAAGCACCAATTCTTTTTAAAATTATATAAACGCTAAACTAATGTGAAACAGAGATAATGTAACATAACGTTGACTTTATTATTACAGTATAAACAAGAACGTTAAACTGTAGAATTTAAACTTAAGTGTTGGACGATCGCAATCTCACGACCGTCGTGGTTACCTGCGGTATTGACGCTAAAGTCGTGCTCAGCTTGCGGCCGACGTGCGCTTGCCGCATGGGCCGACACACGCTCTGCATTACTACACTAGCAGGTCTTGAAAGATGTAAAATACGGTTTTAGTCTGAAGTTTTATTCATTGAAAAAGCAATGTGACTCTCTTTTACCCTGATCAAAGGTTTCCATTTCTTCCAGTATTTTCAGTATATATACAGGGTGGTCCATTGATAGTGACCGGGCCAGATATCTCACGAAATAAGGATCAAACGAAAAAACTGCAAAGAACGAAACTCGTCTAGCTTGAAGGGGGAAACCAGATGGCGCTATGGTTGGCACGCTAGATGGTGCTGCCATAGGTGGAGAGGAGGAGGAGATTAGTGTTTAACGTCCCGTCGACAACGAGGTCATTAGAGACGGAGCGCAAGCTCGGGTTAGGGAAGGATGGGGAAGGAAATCGGCCGTGCCCTTTGAAAGAAACCATCACGGCATTTGCCTGAAAGGATTTAGCGAAACCACAGAAAACCTAAACCAGGATGGCCGGAGACGGGATTGATCCGCCGTCCTCCCGAATGCGAGTCCAGTGTGCTAATCACTGCGCCACCTCGCTCGGTACTGCCATAGGTCAAACGGATATCAAAGGCGTTTTTTTTAAATAGGAACCCCCATTTTTATAACATATTCGTGTAGTACGTAAAGAAATATGAATGTTTTAGTTGTACCACTTTCATCGCTTTGTGATAGACGACACTGTCATTGTCACAAACGTATAACTACGTGGTATCACATAACATTCCGCCAGTGTGGACGGTATTTGCTTCGTGATACACTACCCGTGTTTAAATGGACCGTTTACCAATTGCGGAAAAGGTCAGTATCGTGTTCATGTATGGTTATTGTGATCAAAATGCCCAACGGGCGTGTGCCATGTATGCTGCTCGGTATCCTGGACGACATCATCCAAGTGTCCGGACCGTTCGCCGGATAGTTACGTTATTTAAGGAAGCAGGAACTGTTCAGCCACATGTGAATCGACAACCACGACCTGCAACAAATGATGGTGCACAAGTAGGTGTTTTAGTTGCTGTCGCGGCTAATCCGCATATCAGCGAGAATCGGGACTCTCAAAAACGTCGGTGTTGAGAATGCTACATCAACATCGATTGCACCCGTGCCATATTTCTATGCACCAGGAATTTGAGGGCGACGACTTTGAATGTCGTGTACAGTTCTGGCACTGGGCACAAGAGAAATTATGGGACGATGACAGATTTTTTGCACGCGTTCTATTTAGCGACGAAGCGTCATTCAGCAACAGTGGTAACGTAAACCGGCATAATATGCACTATTGGGCAACGGAAAATCCACGGTGGCTGCGGAAAGTGGAACATAAGCGACCTTGGCGGGTTAATGTATGGTGCGGCATTATGGGAGGGAGGATAATTGGCCCCCATTTTATCGATGGCAATCTAAATGGTGGATTGTATGTTGATTTCCTACGTAATATTCTACCGATGTTACTACAAGATGTTTCATTGCATGACACAATGGCGATGTACTTCCAACATGATGGATGTCCGGCACATAGCTTGCGTGCGGTTGAAGCGGTATTGAATAGCAAATTTCATGACAGGTGGATTGGTCGTCGAAGCACCATACCATGGCCCGCACGTTCACCGGATCTGACGTCCCCGGATTTCTTTCTGTGGCGAAATTTGAAGGATATTTTCTATCGTGATCCACCGAGAACGCCTGACAACATGCGTCAGCATGTGCGAACATTACGGAAGGCGAACTACTCACTGTTGAGAGGAATGTCGTTAAACATATTGCCAAATGCATTGAGGTTGACGGACATCATTTTGACCATTTATTGCATTAATGTGGTATTTACAGGTAATAGCGCTGTGACAGCATGCGTTCTCAGAAATTATAAGTTCACAAAGGTACATGTATCACATTGGAACAACCGAAATAAAATGTTCAAAAGCACCTATTTTCTGTATTTTAATTTAAAAAAACCTACCCATTACCAACTGTTCGTCTAAAATTGTGAGCCATATGTTTGTCACTAAGAGAGCGCCATCTATCAAAAAGCGAAAAAAGTTGTCCAAGTAAAACATTCATATTTCTTTACGTACTACACGAATATGTAATAAGACGAGAGTTCCTATTTAAAAAAAACGCAGTTGATATCTGTTTGACCTATTGCAGCGCCATCTAGCCTGCCAACCATAGCGCCATCTGGTTTCCCCCTTCCAGCTAGACTAGTTTCGTTCTTTGTAGTTTTTTCGTTTGACGCTTATTTCGTGAGATATTTGGCCCGGTCACGATCAATGGGCCACCCTGTATATACGAATATGCAAATGGTTCAAATGGCTCTAAGCACTATGAGACTTAACATCTGAGGTCATCAGTCCCCTAGACTTAGAACTACTTAAACCTAACTAACCTAAGGATATCACACACATCCATGCCCGAGGCAGGATTCGAACCTGCGACCGTAGCAGCAGCGCGCTTCCAGACTGAAGCGCCTATAACCGCTCGGCCACCGCGGCCGGCTATACGAATATTTAAGAATTTTATATAAGACTCTGAAAGCTACACTATACACAGACAGGAAGAAATGGAAATCGGTGTGTCATATGTCAAATTGATTCCATTGTCGCGGTAGTCGAAAGAAGGCCTAAACTTCACTAGCTTGACGGATTTTATCGATTTTATAAGAAACGACTGTATGCATACACTAAAACTTTTACATGCCATAAACGAGAGCGTGTCTGCAGTAAAATCACATAAGAACCACAGCGTGTTTTACAAAAGCAACCCATATCACTAAACAATTAATTCTAGTAGTGCAAGGTACTCCTGCACACTCAAATTCCTTACGAGATACTGTGAACTGATATATATGGCAGTTATGCTGAAGTTCACTTAAAGTCGAAACGCATAAAATAGTGAACTTCATACAGTAAACAAGGCGAAGACGCTGGATTATTAAATTTGCGAGCAGTATTGTTTTAACGTTAACAAATGGCAAATTAGAAAACAGTAGTGACATCACATCTCAGTTAGCGCTGTCTAGTGGACCTTTGCAAATATTTCAGAGATGACTGTCGCAGCTGACTGAGAGCATCACTCTAGTCGAAAAATTACGTTTAAGAATGTTGCCTCCCACAGCTTGAGCAGAAGATAGCCAGGACTAACCGTGGAGGCGTAGAGATACCGGCGGTTTTCTTCTAGCTGGCTGTTATCACGGACCCATTAACCGGCGAGGAAAACAAAATTTAAGTGAAAGTCGGTGTTATTGTTGCCGTACAGGTCGGCGACTTCTGGCGACGCTGGCGGCGCTGATAAGGAGGCTGGGGGCGGCGGCAGGCGGCAGATAGGCGGGCGGAGCGCCGCACCTGCTGGCCGCTGCGGCTGCCGCTGCCGGGGCAGAGACTGCGAGGTCGCTGACACTGACCTGCCGCGCGCTGATTGGCGCAGAGTCGCGTGCCGCAGATAACACTCGCTGCTGCTGCTGCTGCCTCTGCCGCTCTCTCCTCTGCAGTCTGACTTCACTCTCTGCGAAAGCGGAAGACAGCGTACTGGTAGCGAACTCTGGCCACTGGCCAAGCACTAGCAGTCGTTTGTACTAATAAATCACCAGACAAGGTATTACCCACCACTCAAAAAGCACACTGGACGCTTTGGAGCGCTGTAAAAGGTGTAGAACTGGTATCAAATGTTCATATGACCCTTCAAGCTGACGCACACTTATGTAATCAAAGGCCGGCCAGTGTGGCCGAGCGGTTCTAGGCGCTACAGTCTAGAACCGCTCGACCGCTACGGTCGCAGGTTCGAATCCTGCCTCGGGCATGGATGTGTGTGATGTCCTTAGGTTAGTTAGGTTCAAGTAGTTCTAAGTTCTAGGGGACTGATGACCTCAGATCTTAAGTCCCATAGTGCTCAGAGCCATTTGAACCATTTTGTAATCAAAAGTACCCGGACACCCCTATGTAATTTCTTTTATTTTCATTTTTTTTCCTTTTTATTCCCACTCTTTGCAGGAGGAGGGCAGGCAGTTAGAGAGAATCTCCAATCCTCTTTTCAGCCTTTAGGGTACATAATTATTTTTTTCTTTCTGTATAAAATATTTTTTCAGTATTTTTTGAGTTACATTATTTTTTTAAAAAATCTTATATAAATATGAGGGGTTTTCAATAAGTAATTCAACACAGTTTTCTTCTCAAGGTACGTTGGTTTTATACAAGATTCCAGTACACTATATTTAGGAATTGTATAGTGCATGGAAAACCCACTCGCGACATCAGATTCCCGAGTGATAGCGATCCCTGACATCAAGGCATGACAGCTTACTGCTACGGACTGGATCCTGGTTTAAATGTGTATTCATACAATGTAAGCTTTCACGGCCGGTATTGCCTTAACTTAAACCTTCCGGGCTGATAGGCCGTGGTCGAAGTATAAAACTCTCCCCTGACGTTTCGTCTCCGACTGCGGGAGACATCCTCCGAGGATGTTTTGACCTCCGTGGCGGCGCCCTGACGATAAACACACACGTGGGAGACCCCAAACGGTGGCTAATATACCGCACTTCATTCCATTCCCTGCTGATTACAGTTATTATGTCACTGGGAGCAAAGATGAGGGGTGCAGTCATGATGTCTATCAAGTGGGGCACCCTGTCTCCCACAAACTGATTAAATAAAGAATATATATCAATATATTATTGTCTATGAACTGAATTTCGTGTCGTGAGATACTTCCTCTCCAGCACAGAGTGACTCTTATTCCTACTGCCAGTTTTTTTTTTTTTTTTTGGGAGGGGTGTGGATGGAGGGGGCGAGGGGTAGTGGGATGTGACATCCTCCGGTGGTGGCACTGTGCACTAGCTCAATCGATCCCTGCATGTCAAGGTGAGTGCACAAAAGAAAGTTTTCCAATTAGACAACACCTCCAATATGCAACAGCGTAATTACATAATTAGGACATTCAGTTGTTGGTTGATGTGAGCTTTTTCCACCAAATAAAAGTGAGATCCAGCCCCTGAAAACTGAATTTTATAAATAAACAGTATATCCTATGCTATGTAATTGAATTTCCTGTCATGAGGTTGTTCTTCTCCATCACAGACGGCAGCTTAGAGCCCATGGCGAAATCCATCCTGAGTCAGGCATTTGCCTTCCAAGGCGTTCTCAGGTGCATTAGTCTACCGCAGGGGTTTACTAGGTAAACGCTGCTTTGTTTGCAAATCGGTCCGACCATGACCAACAGCTCATGAAGGCCTGCACTGGGGTGGTACGGGGCGGCAAAGAGAGAGAGAGCACTTATTTTGACAGGAATTTCTCAGGTGCTTTTGTTCAGGGATGAGCGTGTCTTCCAGTCTGTCAGTCACGGAGCCAGAGCAGACACCTCTTGGACCCCAGTGCATGGTGTGGCCACTGAAGGACACGTCGCTTCTTGGGGCCCTAGATGCACCCCGACTCTGGGCAGTCTGTGTGGGTAACGTTCTGTGCAAGCCAGTGGACAGTACCTGCTTCGCAACTGAAAGGTTTTTAACAAGGTAATTACATGTGATTTGTGTTTCATGACAGTATTCCTTGCACAGTCAGAATAAAAAGCATCACAATTTTTTTTAATATTCCATACATCACCCTCCATCCCATATATTCTTTAAACAAACAATATTCCAAACATTGTCTAAATTGTTTCAACAATATTCCATATACAGCAATCGATTTCCCTTAAAATGGCCGATCAACTGGGTCTTTCTCCCACCAATTTCTGGGAAGGGAAGGGCAGAGGGAGGGTTGGGGGCTTCCCAGAGGGTGTATTTAATTAATTGATAGATTTAATTAATTATTCAATCAAATTGGTATCAAAGGTGTGCTTGTATCAATGAGGGGAGTTCCCAGAGGAATGAGAGAGGATGAGGTGGAGGGGGTAGGAGGAGGAGTGGGATGGTGGGGGAACAATAGGTTAAAGACCTGTCAATGAAAAGGAAGGATTATCCCCAGTGGTGTCATAATCCACTTAGCAGAACAATAGGTTAAGCATCTGTCAATCAAAAGAGAACAATAGTTTTGCCCCTGAAGGTATACTTGCACCTGATGTAGGCAACCTGCACTGACCAATTTTACTGATTCTCTCTTTGTCCCACTACTGAAATGTGTTTCCCACTGCAAGATGTTTACACAATTCATTTGTCGACCCATAGTACCACTGTGTATATAAAGCTGGTGAATGGAGAGCTGTGTGCTGACATTGTGAGGTGCCATGATATCGATCTCAAGTTCCGATATTCTGACGGCTGTATAGGGACTGTCGTGATTGATCACGTTGGTTTTGGCCACTTAACATTAAAGGTTTTCGAACTCTTGTTTGAGGAACCGCTGGACGTTGCGGTGGCAACGGCAACGAAACGTGGAAGACGTTCGAAAGCTACTGTGTAAGATAAAAATTGAACTGAGAAAACTTGGGTTTTCTCTCGACAACAAGCTGGACCTGTAGTCTGTCTCTCCTAGACTGCTGCCGGTGGCAGTACCAACGAACAATGGCGGTCTGCAGATGCGAGCCATCTGTCCCGACATCATGGTTGTCAATCATTAGGTTGTACTCACCTCAGCTTTCCTGCTTCTGGCCGCAAGTCGGACGACAGCCATCCTCTGTCCGACACGGAACAATTCATTAGGAAGCAACAATTGCCGAGAGACAGCGCCATATCCCTTTTGATGACTGCCTCCATCGAATGTGGCCACGGGATAACGACCTTCCTGTTGAAGATGCGCTGTCCTCTGATGCCCTGTCACCGGATGGTGCAACGTCTCTCCCAGCCTCCATCTCCAGACAGCATCCCCTGCCTGCATCTGATGCAGTTGCCGCTTTTCCTGTGTCTGACGCTATGTGTGGGCGCACCTCTGATGGTGTTCCAGTGAACCAATCTGGCGAGACATCTGTCTCAGTGCAGAAAATGTCGATGCTGATGATGGAGGTTCTGGAGGCACACAGAGTCTTGTAAACTCATTGGCGCGGTTGGCTCCCTCCCCATCACAGTGATGTGTCCTTCCATCTGGGCCTAATGGGGAGCTCCCCATGCTTCCTCTGTGACTACATCACCTGTCCCCCCTGGTGATGGCAGCTTTTCAAGGTTTCTGCACAGCTATGGTAGAAGTCAATACCAATCGCACATGCCATAAACTGCACTACTCTATGAAATGCTGTACACAGTGGATGTTGATGTTTCCCTCCTTCAGGAAGTGCTTGTTTAAATCTTTGTGCTCTCCATGGCTTTAAGGCAGATGTCCTTCCACTACTGGTAATAGACTTGGGATCCTCTCATATGACGGTATTCTCGCTGATACGGTTGCCTATCTTCCTGACGCCAGATGTATGGCTCTCACGTTTAGTGGCGTCAGGCTCATCAACGTCTACGTGCCATCTGGTTGAGGTTGCTACTGCGAACATTCTACTTTCTTCTCTGAGGCGGTCACGCCTCTCTTCATGGGTCAGCAGGCTGCATTATTCATGGGAGGTGACAACTCCACCCAGCCAAACAAAGACCACCTGGTGCGTCACTGACCGTGCTCGGCGTTAGTGGCAATTGTCCAGCACCTCAGCCTTGTGGACTCTTGAGAACATTTTCCTGGTGATTTTCCAGGGTTTACGCATTTCACTAGCCATTCTTCTAGTAGCCTCGATCGCCTTTATATTTCCCAGGATGTTGTTGGTAGGGTGTAGGCTGCTGAAGTCTGGTCCATTGCATTCTCTGGCTCTGATGCATATATCCGCATCATCAATTTCTGCCACCAAAGCTTTCGGCTTGGCCGGGGACCATTGAAACTGAAAATGATCCATTTAACTTCACACGACCGCCAGCAGCTCATCGAGACCATGTGGACAGCTTGCCGTCGATGCAGTGATGCATATCAGTTTGCCTAGTGTAAAGCCTACCCTTCAAAAGGCCTTAATTGATTACGGAAGGGAGGTCACGGCTTGGTGACAATGAACCCAGGATTTTTACATCACGATTGTCTGGGCATGTACTGTGAAGCCATATTCGCCAAAGCGTCAGGCGATGGTGGATCGTGCCAAGGCATAGCTCACTACCCTCTCTCGACATCACCTTGAATAATCTAGGGTTAGGGTGCACACGTCACATTCGACAGATGAGCACAGGAGCGTCCATCTATTTATCTCGTAATAGAAGAACAGCGCCACCATAAGAGGACTTTGATTAATGTTGTTACGACTGAAGATGGGAGCGCGTAGACGCCCAATGCGAAATACAGGTATGATCTGCCCTCCACGCACGTTATGTTATGCGTATACTCTGCACATCATCACCCTGCAACTCCTGTGGCTTAGTTCCTAGGGATACAACGACGGGCCTGCTTGTCGACATCACGAAGTCCATGATGCTGTCCAGGCGGGTTCTACGAACAAGTTGCCCACCATTGACGGCCTCCCACTGGAATTTTATAGGACATTTCGTCCCCTATTGGCGCCGGTGTGGATGGAAATTTGTCAGCGCTGTATGACGCCTTGAAGTGGGGGCGACGTGATTTTGTTATTCTTTGAAGGTATGTAGGGAGGATGGCAGACAGAACAGCTGCTATTGTTACGTTCACCTGTAACACTACTAACTCTCATTAATGTCCTGTAAGTAATGTTCACAGACGTTATTGCTTTACCTCGTTTCTGCCTAACAGTAGTAGCTCCGGAATCTTCTTCTGCAACCTTTCTTTCGCTACATAAATAAATGTCTTCTGACCATGTAACATGTGTAAGGCACTGTCTTCGTGATATAAAATTTTTGTAGCAGGAATCTTAGTAGAAATAGGTTTTTCCTCCTACTAAATAAAACCTCTGCTCCAAACTTCTAATAAACACTATACTGAGTACTTTTTGGTACTAGTTATCACTTTTGTCCTCTACACAAAAGACGGAGGCGGCCGAAAGAAGTGATTAATAAAAGAAAACGGATAACAAATGGACATTAAAAAACTGAAACCAATGAGATGACATTGATTGTATAACACACATTCTATAATCTTGTTAGGTGTATCTTCCTATAAATCATGAGAAAGTGAGACAAACAATTAAAAGAATATTACAGTCTTTCAGTTATTGCAATTTAGGCACACTGCTATTGGCCCCATACTGTGTACTGTCGTTGTCCTGACTTTAGTGGACGACAGTATACAGTAGTGGTGCACTTTTTTGGTTGTTTGGGTTTCTTTATTCGATGATCAGAGCAGACGCTACATTTCAGTTGCTACGTTGTATTGAAACTCTTTTTGTAAATTATTATTTTTTATTAAACACTGACCTACATGATTTTCCCTGACAAAGACAACTGAAACCTAACCTGTTCATTTATTACCCACAATGTACAAGCCCAACGCAGTCTAACTGTTATACATTGACAACATGACATCCACTCATTAACACAAAAGAATGGACCTGACTTGCAAGAAATCCTAACAATAATACAAATCCAAAAACTACGAAATTAATGAAATATGTAACTATATTCAACTCTGTTAATTGCCTAAACTCGTTTCAGTTACGAATCCTGATTTTGGAAACCCCATTCTTTTTCATATGTCACTTACTTCACAGAAAATCTTCATAACACGAGCTACGGCTATTGCAGCATGTAGCAACAACAGCCAGCTAAATAAAAAGTTTCTAACTACTATAGACTAACTACTAGGGGGCAGATGGTTAGCAAAAAGAAAGATGTTGTTGAACAGCAGACAATGTATTTAGAAAATTTTACCTTATTCATTTTCTTACAAACACATCATTTCATCTCACGTTACAATACATGTCCTACCAACAAAGAATCTCCACTAAAAATATCATGACCATATACTTCCCTATCCACTCGCTAACTGGTAGTCCATTCAACCACAGAATCTCCTGCCGATGGCGCAGAGCACTGTCAGCGATATTAACACAGTCTATAGCACTGCCAACATACAAACAGTCTACTTATATAACCCTCGTGCTCCCCTCAAAAAATCATACAAAGTGTTTTGGCAGTGGGCTACTCTAAGTTGTTCAAATTTTTATATCAACAATATCAAATAGAGCAGATGCACACAAAGGTTAAGTAATATCCTGTTGGTCAATAAAGCAATAAAGTAAAAATTCTCCTCACATTCCCTAAAGACAGTCCTAATAATGCATCAGAAGAGAAGTCTATACCAGTTTTAGGCACAAAGACTGAGCAGTATACGAAAATGCACAAGTAAGCAGTGCACAACAATGTAGTCTTGAAGAAGTAGTGTTGTCCTCCCCAAGGAAACACAATGCTGACTCTTGACATGAAGTTTTGAAACAGTCCCATAAGATTGGTAATGGCCCACAACAGAGCAGACCCACAGCAGTATCAGTCGAAGTCTTGAAGAATGTTGGTAGAATTGTTGCATCAACACAGAGCAGGTCCACTGTAGTCTTAGTAGAGATTATGATAGTAGGGGGCCACTCAAATTGCAGCCGACAGTAGTCCTTGTAGAGATGGCCAGCAGCATTCTGTTGTGACTGTGCAGGTGCACAACCACAATTCAAGAGTCTTTAGAACAATATAGCAAGTCTATGAGCCACTACTGTATAGTCAGTATTGATGCATATTACAGGTACCTGAACCACCACTTCAACACACATTTTTTTTTTTTTTACAAAGTCCTTACAACCAATAATGCTTTTAACCAGCCCCTTGCTGAATTATCAGCACATGTGCAAGAACTAACACAGCCATATAATCTCTGAGATTTGATACCAATAGTATGACCAACAAACAAACGTATGCAGTAAAAAAATCGCTACTATTTATCTGACTTGGGGAACTGGTGTCTACACAATTACAAGTCTGCAGCACAAGAATACAATTAGAAATGCAAAAGAAACATCATTATAGCAAAGAACATTATAATACAAATAACATTTTCAGTAATACAGGCTTTACGAAAGGAATATAAATAAGCAAATACATTAGTATTACAGGAATTGTGACATAAGTAAGTAAATGAAAAATGAGACTATCAGTAGTAACATAAACTTGACATATGAATATTAAAAGAAAACATAATGGAATAAATAATGTCCAATCTTCCAAAAGTAAAGAACATGGTACAAAAATAGAGATTAGTTTGAGGATTGTGAATGAAGCCTAATATATAAAGGAAAAAGAAGTTTTATCAAATTTATCGTGTCAGGTAAATGCAAAGAGATAAGAAGAACACAGAGACACAAAGGTACACATAAAGATATCAGAATAACATAAAAGTTTTCAGGTGTAATTGTGTCAAAGTAAGTGTAATATTTGACACAGCAGTACTTGTAGTTTGCATTTTATACCTCTGTTTCGATTTTCTCTTTTTAATAATATCCTTCATACTCATACCTCCTTAACTTTCAGCCAAAACTACTTCATTTCCAATCGCAGACCTTTCTTACTTCAACATTTGTTTCCACAAAAAATCCTGCCTTAGCATGCTATCTGTAGTTATAATTTCAACCAGTGCTTATACTTCCATATTTTTCTTAACTCAGCATTCGTTTCCAAGAAAATCCTACCTAAACCTGTTGTCACTATACCCTAATTATATCTCTTCATTTACTCTTTCAAAAAAATTATTCCTCACTATACAATACTCTTTAGCCTTAGCTTCTCAATATATTTCTTCGAAACTCATCAGAACTCATTTTCTTATGTAACATACCCCCTCTTAAAATAACTTAAATCTACTGAGCTCAGATACGTAAACTAGATAATGAGGCAATGCGGCAGCACAAAAAAATCACCACAAACAACATCAACAAAAATGCAAATTGTCAAAGCATGCGGCAGCATATCTAAATTAGGATAGCAAGTGCAACATTCAACTAATGTAGGGCAATATGCAGCAAACAAGAAAAATAAATCAGTGTTAAAACTAGCTTAGCACCACAAAACAAAGTAAAATTAAGTAGTTTACTGCCTGACAAATAGCGGCATAAAATTCAATAACTTTTACCTAAACATGAAAAGCACAAGCAAAAAAAATATTACAGTAGCATGTGTGCATCTGTGATCATCGAAACTGTGCAAAGTGCCAGCACAAGGAACAAGATCTATTCTATCTCCCATGTGAAATGCAATCGTTCTGTATCACATCTTAACACTAGAGTGTTGCACCACAACAACATATTCTACCAAAAAAATTACCAAGCTCTTGAAAAGAAAATTATGTATGTAGTTCTTGTTACTATTCCCTTCTCCGCCATATTGTTGTTTAGTTTTCAAGTGCTCTTTTATAAGGATGAGGATCATAAAATTATTAATTAATGGATCTGTTGACAGAAAATGTTCAAATTAGCATAATTATTAAGTTTTACTTTATAAAACCAAAGCTGCAACGCAGTCAGAAACCAGATATCAACTAAAAAATCAAATATTTACGAAGTGAAATCCCCTGCTATACCCGCAGGACAGGACAGGTAGTTTAATTTCTGGAAAGAGGCCAAAAGGAGTGGCTGGTAGTTGCACTCGAACGTACTACTTTATTCATTTGACAAATATTACAAGAGAAAAAAAAGAAAACATTAAAAACAGAGCAAGCCAAACAATTAATTTTAGAACTTAATTCTCAGCTAAATGCACCATTCAATCTCACGCCTCAGCGGCTAAACTACTTTAATTCAAAACCGGCTGAAGGCCAATCACTTAAGCCTCAAAAACGAGAATTTGAATTTTAAAAGGCAGAAGGTCTCATCTTAAAACATTTCTCTAAATTAGGCTGAAGGCCCAAACACTTTTAATTCTTAAGGGCAAAACTGCTTTAATTCACAATCGGCTAGAAGCCATAGACAAACAAACAACAGGGACCAATAAGACAAATAAGAAAAGGCAGCACATCAAACGGCGCTCAGAAGTTTCCAAGGATCGGCCTGGAATTCAAACATTAACGCTCGCTTAGGTGAGACAGACAGTCGGCCCAACAATTCTCAATCTGAAGGCCACCCAACCTACAGACAGTCAATGGACTAAGTGACAGGATAACTTCCGATTCACCGAATCAGCACACAACTGGGAGTTCAACGGAACAATGCAGAAGGTATCGGCGCCCACAACGAATTACACATTCGGCTGTCAAACTGCATGCCATGCTGGACAGCCACAACACGACGAGGAAAATACACTGCCTGAATTTACTTCAACGGACAGGGCAGGTAACTGGAACGTTAATGGCCACAAGACAGAAGATTCTGTTGGTGCACTTCAATTCAAAAATAATCAAGTTACGTTAAACTCCGCATAAGGGCAGCTAGAATTTCGCCAACTTAAAAACACATGGTGTTGCTCGCGGGAATGTCCCAGCAGCCCACAACGAAATTCAAACGACACAATGTGAACAGTTGGGGTTGGCTGGTACATTAAGTAAAGACTCAGCTTTAGTGTCCGAGATCGGTGAGCCATGGACCTCGTAGCAATGGGAACTGCCCCTCACACTCTGACGGAACGTGGACGCCACCAGCGACCCCCTGCCAGACACACGTTACGGAGACTTCCTCGCTGCTCCACGCCAACCGACCAACTCCCAGGCCTGGAAACGGTGAAAGGACCAAATATACGTCGGCTGACGAGACGACCAACCGAACGACCAACCAACGGTTGTCCAGCTCCAATCTCCGTCCTTTGGACAGTTCACGTGGGTCGCCAGCAGTCGGCGAGCACTGGCTGTCGGCGCCTCACCGGCGCTCCGTCCCCGACTTGACTCATACTGCGTCCCGACTGCGCTGCTGGTCCGCCCGAACTGACTGCCAGACACACGACGACCCGGAAATACTGTCAGTCGCTCCAGAGACGGTACGACAGCGCACTTATCGATACGTGCTGCTGCTGCCGCTCACGGGCAAGTAAGGCAGGAAGTTATTGACGTCAGTAAATGGAATAAGAAAATGAGGCGGCGATACCGTAATAGAAGATGACGAATAATAAATGGGATAAATACGAGCCGTGCATGGCTCACAGAGCAAAGCATAAAAGCATCATTCATTAGCCAAGTGGCATTTTTTAAGACAGCAGAAATTCTCTCACCTCTCGTAGAGAGACACTTGCCATAATTATGTGTGTAAATGTGAGAATATTTCTCATCAGTTGATAAGCATTTCAGTAAATAACACAAAGTACAATCTTCAAAGTGTAATCATATATTTACAAGGAGTTGTTTATGTCATATTTTGGTGTGTTCTGCAAAGGAATGACAGTATCAAGGTCAATGGCCTCTCTTTTCTACAGCTATGCGAGCACTTGTGGGACTTTGGTGAGCTTAATAGCGGCTGAAGCAGCACAAGTAAAGTCTAAAGTCAACACAACAGGTATATTTCAATGTGGCTAGCGTGCAGCCCAGCATAGTAGAAGATTATGTCAAGATCACATATACTCTTTACCAAATATTTACAACAGCAGTTTCAGCTACGATGACTGTTCCACACAATTAAAAAAAATTCACAAGTTGTAAAATTATGGGAGAGGTGTGTAGAAATGAAATCTCATCAATAACAGTATCCAAAAATTTCCATCGGCATTCTGGTACTCACATTGACATGTATACTCACTTTTCATAAATCTTATAGTACAGTTCTTGGGTTCCAACATCGTTTTCCACAAACCAGAGTTCCTAACCCCTAGTCATTAGTCGTTGCCTCATTACACATATACATATTCATAGGTACTTCTTCAATTTTTGATCATAATAAACATATAGAATAATCATATCCCTCATATAGCACAATTTCATTGATGTCAACATCATATTACATATCATTGTCGTAACAATATCATTATAGCACATCAATCAAATTTAAAAATCATCGTAGCTTCCTTGAATAATCTCAAAAACTCTAAAAAATGCTCTCTACTCGTTTCGGTAGTGTCATCTGCCTCAAAAGTATTTCAAAAATCATGGTCCCATACAATATACATTTATTCAAAGCTCTTGCAGTAACACAATGGTTCCGAAAATATATGTAAATAGTTCACAAAATGCAAAGCACAATGTCATAAATGCAAAGTAATCCAACTGCGTAATTATGTAGACATGTGTCAGTCACAGTAAAAATATTCATTTCAGTCTGTTAAATGACCAGATAGCTGTGTAATTCTGTGTTAGAGAAATGTGTATAAGCAAATACCATATTAGCTAGGGCTCCTTGCGCTTGCCACGCGCATATTACACAAAGTAGGCATACCCCCTTGAGGAATAATGTAATTATACATCATATCTTACAGATTAAAACTGCAGAATGAAATGAATCACCGAAAACCTTCTCTGTATCATCGGAGTTCAAAAATATTTCTAAAAATGTTTCAGTTACAAAAAGTAATCACTCCAATGCGTGTCATGTAGTGTCAAACTGTGTTTCTTGCTTTCAAAAAATTTCTGTCATCTCTTAACGGTAAAAAAATGTGCCAAGTGTCGTAGTTATCGTCGTTCATAAGAAAAGTTCTCCAGAAATCAATGTACTTACCTTGTCATATACAATATTAAAGCGCTATGCGTATAAATGTTCTAGTTATTACATTCATTGCCGTGACCTAGAAAGTACTTTACTGTTACGAAAATAACTGTCTCATTGTATCCGTGCCAGAGAAGTCATTACCAAAACGTGTTTTACTTTCCAGAAGAATGTAGAAAAACTGTGCAGATATGAAACAGAAACAGCGTGAAAGCAATAATGACATTTGTGTCCTTCATTAGTAGCCTCGTAATATAATTTTGTAGTTGTCAAACAAACCAAATATTATGTCATCGGTGACCCCGCAGAAAGTACTTCAATTGAAAATGTCTTTCCAAGTAAACCAAAAAGTTGCAGTAAAACCTCATTAGTAGTATATGTTCCAAGAATGTGAGCATAAAGTCGTGACGTAACCGTGCAACTAAAAAGCGTAAATGTACTCGCAATAAGACTATCTTAATATGTTCCGTAGGTACTTGACTAAATAGTTAACTTCAAAACATCGCTGCATGCTAGCAGTTTCTAAATGTGACAAAGCGTAATAGGTGAAAAATTTTATAGCAAAGAGTGAGTCAGAAGGCAAATTATTTCTCCATAAACGGTTTTACTTGAGAAAAGTGGTACGCAGTGTTTTAACTTCAACGCAGTTATCATGCGGTACACGTCGGGTCCTGTAAGGTCCACTGTAAATCAGAAAGAGCTTGTGACTCAAATGTTTCTTCTTATGTGACAATGAGTGGGCTATAATAAGAACTTTTCGAGCAACGTGTAAGTTCTTTGCATTTGTCTCCTGTCTCTTCAGCACAATTTATATTTTTAATAGCCAATTCAGTTTTGTCTTTATGTGGAATTTTACAAAGGTACAAACTCTCTGCTTCTGTTCGGTAGTTCCTTATTCTTCAGTACAAGAATAAATGTTAAGGCAGTGGAGTCATGAGGCATTTAATTCAGTACATTTTGAAATAAGTGTAAGTATCTGTCCCAATACTGATGCTTCTTGTGACAGTAAAGTCTGCAAAGCTCATTCATTTCTTTTATTATACGTTCAGACAGGTTACAATGTGGAGAGTATAATAAAATAAAAACAGGTTTGATTTTACGATTCCGAAGCATGCGTGACCAAATAGCACACCTGAATTGTGGTCCGTTATCTGAAATGACCTTGCCAACGTGTCCAACTTCACGTAAGAAGTTTTTAACAAAGGCGTTGGATACAGAACGTCCAGTGGGTTTGCGTAACGGTGTGAAAGAAACTAATTTTGAAGTAAGTTCAACAGCAACGAAAACGTACGAAAATCCTTTCAGTGCTTTAACAAGTGGTCCTAGAAGCTCTTTTAATCTAGTAGGAATAATGGTAAACAATAGAGCACGATGCACGATGGTAGACGGTTTAGCTTTTAGACAAAGTTTGCAAATAGACAGAACTCACCTAATTCTCTTTTCTATGTTGTTAAAATAACAAGTCGTCCGAAGTACATGGTAACATTTTCGTGGACCAAATGTGCGTAGCTGAAACGAATGTACAGATGAGCTTATTAACAAAACCGTCAGGAATACGAAGTATCCATAGCTTATCATCACCAGTGCAACGTTTGAAGAGTATGTTGATTGTAACCAGATAATAATGACGAATCTGTCTGTGTGTTTTCATGCCATTTACTATTAATATCTTTCCAAATCGGGTCCTCGCCTTGCTCATAAGAAATGTCCTTTAAAGATGCAGTGACAAAGTTTTCGAAAGCTACTTTTTGAATGCAAAGAATACTGAAATTTTTCTCAAAATTTGCTTCTGTATTGCTTTTCTCAAGGCCAACCGGTGCACGTGAAAGTGCGTCCGCAACAATGCTTTCCGTGACAGGTACGTAGACTATTGTGAAGCGGAATTCTTTCAGAAATAAGCCCAACGTTTCAACCTGTCATGATTTAGTTTTGAAGACATAAGAAAGTGCACTGCTCGATGATCACTATAAGATTTTACATTGACAGAGGGCCGGCCGGAGTGACCGAGCAGCGCTATAGTCGGAACCGCGCGACCACTACGGTCTCAGGTTCGAATCCTGTCTCGGGCATGGATGTGTGTGATATCCTTAGCTTAGTTAGATTTAAGTAGTTCTAAGTTCAAGGGGACTGATGACCTCAGAGGTTAAGTCCTATAGTGCTCAGAGCCATTTGTACTATTTTTTTGACAGAGAGAAAGAAACGAAATTTGTCAAATGACCAAACGATAGCTAAAGCTCCCAATCATTCACGGAATAATTTTTTTTCAGATTTTGTTAGCACACGGCTAGCAAAAGCGATGATTTTCTGAACGGTAGTGTCATTTTCTATAACTTTTTGAAATAAATGGGACCAAAACCAACTTTAGAAGAGCCCGTGTTAAGACAGAAATCCTGTGACAGATGAGGGTTAGCTAACATTTGCGCGTTAAGTAGCGCTACTTACAAAGAATCATATTCCAAGTGCACCTGTTCGTTCCAGTTCCAAATAGTATTTTTGCCAGTGAGAGAACGAAGTTTTGCAGTTACCAGAGTTTGCATAGTCAAGAAACGAGGGTAGAAATTCGCGATACCTAAAAACAGCTAACTTGTCTTTTTGTGGATGGAATAAGAATTGCTTCCAGCGTTTCAGGATCTGGCTGATTGCCCTCAGAAGAAATATTGTGACCCAAAAACTTCACCTTTGTCCTACCGAATTCAGATTTTTCCAAGTTAACTGTAATTACAGATTCAGCAAAAATACGTAAAAAACTGTTGAGGATATAATTATGTTGTTCCCAAGAGACTTCCACTATAAAAATATCGTCCACGTACGAGGTGATGCGTCGTTTTAGAAACTCAGGTAACATGGAATTTAGGCCACGAATGTATGCTGCCGAAGATATGTTCAAACCAAAAGGAAGTTTCCGAAATTGATAACAAACGCCGAAACAAAGAAAAGCAGTATATTTTCTACATTCTGGATGAAGTTCAATCTGCAAAAAGCTGAATCTAAGATCAATAGAAGACAACACTTTTACGCCAGTGAAATTTTGAAGAAGTTCTTCCAGCGTTTGTGGCCTGTCTGTTTCAGTAATGATTACGGTATTTGAAACTTCATTCCGGATTACCGTATTTATTTGTCTGGAATCTAAGACATGCCTGATAGATCCGTTTTTCTTCCCAACAACACGTAATGGAGTATTGTATGAGCTTACCGCTAGTTCAATAATGCCCTCGTCAAGCATAGATTGTATTTCCATTCTAACACGATCCCTATTATGCGCCGGAATTACGTATAGTCTCACACAAAGTTTAGTATGCACACGAACACGAAATTTGTACTGAAATCCTTTAATTGTGAGTGAAAACTGTGGAATGTGATTGTAAGATGTCAAAAAGGTCCTGCCTATCAGTGTCATTACAGTTCTCGATTGTTTGAATTTTTTCTTAATTAAAACGTTAATATCTAATACGTCATCAATATCATCCCTGTAAGTACTTGCCAAGTGATCATTAGTGTCAAATTCCGTCGAAAGTTCCAAACTGTGATCTGACGAAAGGTAAAGCCCATTGAATTCCTCGCCATGGTTTCAAAGCTAGTCTTCATATTTTAAAGCTATTGACTTACTTCCTTTCTCTAAACTTATTTCAGTGTTATGAAAGTTTAAAGCTGCTTTATACTCATTCAAAAAAATGTACACCTAATATAAACTCCATCGACAATAATGGAAGGATAAGAAAATTCATAATAAATCTGTAGCTTTGACAAAAGAATTCCAAGTTAGTTTCTAGGCATACATCTATTATTTTTCCAAAAACGACACCTTGTAATTTAATTTTACGTAAAGGAAGTGTGTGGCAAACGTTCGATTTGTTGCAATTACTGTAAGCTGTTTCACTAATTACCAAAATAGGACTTCTGGAGTCAAAGACAGCTGTAAATTTTATGTCATTTGTTGGGATGTGAATTACAGGATATGTAGTATTGTTCTGTTTCATGTCATTTTCCTCGAGTAAAATATCCCAAATGTCTTCCACATAACTAATAGTTATGGTAGATACGGCGTCAGCCTCATAAGTACGTTTTGCAGCTGCCTGCGGTGCGAGTCATTGTCTATTATGTCTTTGTTGTCGCCCGTCGTTACCGGGATTTGGAGGTATAATTTCTACAATTTGAACTTGTTCAGAGAGCCCTGTCGGTAATTTCTGTAGTTTCTTTCTTGTCGATTAAGTGGTGTAGGATTTTTCCAGGAACTGTAATTACTGGGTGCACTGTTGCATCTCAAATCATTTTGTCTCCCTTGATGATAATTATTCTGTTTCCCATATTGTCTATTCCTACAGTTGTCTCTGTCACAGTCATTACCATGGAAATGTGATATGTCTCTATAATTATTGTTATTCTGCCAATGGTTGTCATATGGGTGGTGTCTCTTTTGGTCACGATTTGCATTGTAACGGTAGACTTGTCGTGTACGGTTATTGTTTCTGTCGTCACGAAATTGTGATGGATGTGACCTGTAATTGTTGTTTTCCTGTTTTTGCATCATGCGATTGTCTGTGTCGATTTCCAGGTCTTGCATAACTCCCTGGAAAGCTTCGATATCATCTTTACAACGTCCAGCCAAAATAATATGTCTTAAGTGACCAGGCAATTTAATTAAGCAAATGCGAGTAAGCTCTGAGAGGCTATGCGGGTTTGACAAATACTGATTCTTGTGTAATATATCTTCAAAATATTTTACCGGGCTGGAAACTTCAGACTGTTCGAAATGCTAGTTACAGGTTTTCACTCAATCTTGTGTAGCTTGAGACCAATATGCAGAAAGGAAGGCATGATAAATATCTCCTTCACTGTGACAGTCGCGAATAACCGATCGCATTCTTACAGCTAGCTCATTTCCTAAATAGCCACACATAAATTGTAATCCGTGTTCTAATGACCAATTAGAAGGAAAACAATGAGAAAATTGATGAAGCCAAGTTTTTACATGTATGTCATTACTTGAATTCTTGAATGTTTTAAGTTTACGCGTTGTGATGAAGAGCTTGTAGTCAAACTCATCGTGTTGGTGAGTCGCAAATCAGTCATTGTTACATCGTGTCGGCGGTTCAATCCCAAGGCTGAATGCATCCTGCCGACTATTTTTAAGATTTCCGAAATACCATGTATTACTACCGTGTGACATTGCTGTGTTTCTAACTCCCTCTTCTCATGTCGGAGCGCGAGTATCCTCTGAAATATGTAATGCTTCTATCACCTGTGCCAACTGATCTTGTACTTCCCGTATTTCTCTTTTGTGTTACGTCTTAATTTGTTTCTAACTCTGTTCAAATTTCCTAATTTCCTAGTACTCCTCTGTGTCAGTGAAGGCTACCGGTCTTGTATCATTCAAATCATCATCTACCTTCGTAGATAAATTTATTAACCTATCCGGAAGTTCAGCCACTTTTTACGATAATGTGCTGATTTGCTCCGTGTGTTTTTCTGAGCTATGTTTTAGAGTGTCCATTTTTGTAGTAATCGTATCTACTGTGTCCTTTATGTTTTCCTGATTTTTTAAAAGTTGCACAACGGTAGCAGTAGACGCAAGACAGTCAATTTTAGCCCGCAAGGTGTCGTGATTTTCGTGTACAATGGTCTGCAGTCCTTTTATTCTTTGCTTCGTGGTTCTGTAATGTATTTCATGTAGCGAAAAAAATAGGCTGGAAATGCTCACAAATTTGTGTTTTTATGTCTTCAGATATGTTTTGATATTTCGATTCGATTTTGTGTATCTCAGCGGTTAAATCTTCATGTGTTTGTTAAAGTTTTTGTTTAATTTCGTCAGTTGTGTGTAACTTTTGAAAACTTTGTTGTGTTGGCTCCTGATTGTGTTTCATTGTGTCTAACGTTTGAAAATTTTGGTCTGTTTGATCAAATTTTTAATTAATTGTAATAACAATGCATTAGTGACTAAAACATGTTCCTTCGTGTTTTTCGTCAGTGCGTTTGCCCCGGTAATATTTGTATTTTGAAAATCGGAGTCTGTCTTGATTTAATTGAGAAAAGTATATTGATGCAAAACCGGAATTTACGATATTTGCAAGATTTTATTCTGTTCCTTCGCATTCCTGAGGCGAACTGTTACCGACCGATAAAGCACCAACAGTTCCCTGTTCACTGTTTGTTTCAATTTCTACTCCGTTATTCACCCACCGTCTGATCCATATCCCTATGCACCGCTACCAGATTATTGTCTTGAACATTTGTCATTTCGTTACTAGGTGGTGCTAACAAGCAACACTCGTCGTCACTGTCATTTCTCAATTTGCTTTACAACCTAGTGTTACGCTTTTCACTCGCCATGATTAGCACACTATTTTACACAATAATACACAAAAAACAATTTGATAAGCAAAAATAAGAAGAAACACTAAAATAGCACTGAAAATAATAATTATCTAATTAGTTGCAAGAGCGACTGCGAGATGATTAGTGCAAACTCACATGCATGCCACCACTACTTTGCTCAAGGCAATTCAGTACAAAAAGAAGAAACTACAACTACAACGGAAATACAATTACGCGCTAACAGTAAATAATAACTAATTTCTAATCATGCACTAATTATTCAAACTACAAAGAAATCAGAAGATTTATCCTCGGCTAAGGGTCGGCTGGTGAAACTACTTCTTTAATATTTTGCGTTTACATGGCAGCAAAAATCGATTTGCAGAATTGGAAAACCGACAACTAGAAGCGGATTTCCAGAAGCGATTTTGAAGTGTTTACATGACCAACCAAAATCGGTATTGTGAAACTGGTGTACGAATTCCGATTTTGGGGGCCCCATGGAAACAGGGTGTATGTTTTCCCGTACTATGGCGATTCGAATAGCTTGATCACTTGCTGTTTATTTAATGGTCGCTTATTAGCTACGTTGTTAAAGATCCCGGCATTTACATAAATCTTGTCAGTGATCTTATTGCTTGTTCATGCAAGCTGCCTGCCTCACTCGCATACTCAACACACAAATAACCAAACAAGCAGCTCTATACCTTGATAGAATAAACACTACCGTACGATGGTTACAAATAATTATTCACGCTGTTAAGTGTTAATGCAGCTTAAGTTTCACTGTCAACAGAATGAAATTCAATTTAACTCTTATAATAGGAAACGATCCAGCTAACTTTCCAGATTAAAAGAAAAGAATATGTTTCTCGTAGTGGAACCTGCATTACATCGGAAACACCGTCACAGTGTTAGTGCAGTTTAGTAACGTAGACACCTCTAGTGATAATTATTGTAATGAAAGCGGTCACCTCACCAGAACATTGTGGGAGGCACTGATGGATCGAGGAAAAGTTATCTTCAAAACATTGCTTTAGATGTCCCCAATCAATCCTTCACAAGTTGGGGTTGGATTAATTTACAGTTACTTTCACCAATGAGTAAATACCAATATGAATACACTGCCAAGATTTTCCTGAATCAGCAGCGTAATAATCTTCAGATTCAGAAACACTGTACCTGTCAAAAGGACACCTGAATGCTCTATGAAAGGCTGTAAATTGAGATGTAAATAACTGTGGTATCGATAGCTAGGATGCCACCGAGGAGCTGCCAGTTAAGTTGGCACTACGACAGACAACGACGACAGCGCCCTCTAGCAGGCGCTGTTCAGCTCTACGAGCACCACTGTAGACTCAACCCATTTCATGGACAGCAGACGGCCTGGAACATCGCTCAAACTACAGTGTGCATTGACTTCCTATTGAGACCTTGTACTGCTCACGACAGGATGTACGCAAAGTTATGTAACCATCTAAACTCCTGGAAATTGAAATAAGAACACCGTGATTTCATTGTCCCAGGAAGGGGAAACTTTATTGACACATTCCTGGGGTCAGATACATCACATGATCACACTGACAGAACCACAGGCACATAGACACAGGCAACAGAGCATGCACAATGTCGGCACTAGTACAGTGTATATACACCTTTCGCAGCAATGCAGGCTGCTATTCTCCCATGGAGACGATCGTAGAGATGCTGGATGTAGTCCTGTGGAACGGCTTGCCATGCCATTTCCACCTGGCGCCTCAGTTGTACCAGCGTTCGTGCTGGACGTGCAGACCGCGTGAGACGACGCTTCATCCAGTCCCAAACATGCTCAATGGGGGACAGATCCGGAGATCTTGCTGGCCAGGGTAGTTGACTTACACCTTCTAGAGCACGTTGGGTGGCACGGGATACATGCGGACGTGCATTGTCCTGTTGGAACAGCAAGTTCCCTTGCCGGTCTAGGAATGGTAGAACGATGGGTTCGATGACGGTTTGGATGTACCGTGCACTATTCAGTGTCCCCTCGACGATCACCAGTGGTGTACGGCCAGTGTAGGAGATCGCTCCCCACACCATGATGCCGGGTGTTGGCCCTGTGTGCCTCGGTCGTATGCAGTCCTGATTGTGGCGCTCACCTGCACGGCGCCAAACACGCATACGACCATCATTGGCACCAAGGCAGAAGCGACTCTCATCGCTGAAGACGACACGTCTCCATTCGTCCCTCCATTCACGCCTGTCGCGACACCACTGGAGGCGGGCTGCACGATGTTGGAGCGTGAGCGGAAGACGGCATAACGGTGTGCGGGACCGTAGCCCAGCTTCATGGAGACGGTTGCGAATGGTCCTCGCCGATACCCCAGGAGCAACAGTGTCCCTAATTTGCTGGGAAGTGGCGGTGCGGTCCCCTACGGCACTGCGTAGGATCCTACGGTCTTGGCGTGCATCCGTGCGTCGCTGCGGTCCGGTCCCAGGTCGACGGGCACGTGCACCTTCCGCTGACCACTGGCGACAACATCGATGTACTGTAGAGACCTCACGCCCCACGTGTTGAGCGATTCGGCGGTACGTCCACCCGGCCTCCCGCATGCCCACTATACGCCCTCGCTCAAAGTCCGTCAACTGCACATACGGTTCACGTCCACGCTGTCGCGGCATGCTACCAGTGTTAAAGACTGCGATGGAGCTCCGTATGCCACGGCAAACTGGCTGACACTGACGGCGGCGGTGCACAAATGCTGCGCAGCTAGCGCCATTCGACGGCCAACACCGCGGTTCCTGGTGTGCCCGCTGTGCCGTGCGTGTGATCATTGCTTGTACAGCCCTCTCGCAGTGTCCGGAGCAAGTATGGTGGGTCTGACACACCGGTGTCAATGTGTTCTTTTTTCCATTTCCAGGAGTGTATTAACTTGTTTTTGGCTATAGTAAACATCTAATATTTTAATCGCACTACCGAAGTACTTGTCCCCTCTTGCTCCTACTCGCTTTATTCATTCGGCCTACCCTTCAGTTTGCAGCAGCAGATCCACGGGCCGCCGTCCAAGCGGGATACAAAAATAGCTTTGCAACTAACAAAGGCGCATATACCGGATACTGTCGTCTTTTTCCTAGTCTAATAGAAACTGTCGATAAAGCAGCAACCACAAGCTGCGAAACAGACTCGCAAATCGGGAGCTGTGCAGTGCAAAGACAATACAAGCACAATGTGCGGCACTTAACACCAAAACGGCTTGCCGTCCGCTGTGGCCGAGCAGTTCTGGTCCCTACAGTCTGGAACTGCGCGACCCCTATGGTCGCAGGTTCGAATCCTGCCTCGGACATGGATGTGTGTGATGTCCTTAGGTTAGTTAGGTTTAAGTAGTTCTAAGTTCTAGGGGACTGACGACCTCAGAAGTTAAGTCCCATAGTGCTCAGAGCCATTTAAATTTTTCCAAAACGGCCTAAGAAGCACTAAGCTGGCGCTAGGCAGCGGACACTGACCCTCCAACGACGAGACACAAACATCAGCTGCGCACTCGCGCGGAAGCAACTACTGACTGACTCTCACACATTCCACAAGATTACCGTAGGAGGGGAGGAAACTGCGAGTTTTGCAGCGACAACAACTGAATATTTCCCTTGTCTTACTGCATGCAGGGTAAGTTCGCAGACTTTACTCCCCCGGCGCCTGTTGTATGTTCTCTTAACGAACATGTCTGGGAGTTCCTGGCTCTCACCTTATGATTGGCAGAAAGATGTCTGGGCGTGAAACCTCAGCTCGATTCCAATGCTTTTATAGTAGCATAGCTGTGGCTCTTTCTCTGCATGCTCTTTTTTATTCTCTCAGGAACTCACGTGGGTCACACTGCTGGGGAAGGCCGTTTGTAGTGCTCTGGCTCAAGAGATACCCAGAGCGTCTCTCTCGAGTACCGACTGCCCATGGGAATTCTGGGTGGAAAACCTGGATTTTCACTATTTTGTAGCCAATGCTCTAAAGCTTACAGTCGGCCTTTATTGCAAAGTTCCAAAAAGTGGAGGAAACACGAGTTAAAACGGCAGAATTCACAGTCCCTGCTCTTTCACTCAGAAATTTTAGGAGAACGCAACACAAAATAATTATATATATATATATATATATATATATATATATATATATATATATATATATTATCGCTTAGCGAGCATGTGACAAACTCTAAGAAATCAAAACTGTTTCACAGATCAAGTAGGATGTACCAACATACTCAAACCCTGATTGTTTGAAACTTCATCTCTATGACAGCCAGAGAAGTTTTCTTCTTGTTATAAAAGACAGCTTAGTAGCAAATACGATCCGAAAGAGCAACAGGAGCGTTGTAATATATAGATTAAATTAGTGGTACCTCAATATGGTTAAAAGCTTTCCCGAATTTTATAACTTCCGTACGAAGAAGCAGCTAATAGTTTTTGAGTCTTCCATAAACAAACGGAATAATATTAGCGGCACTATAATGTTCGACCGTAAGGCGTGTGAAAACCTACTGTGAGTCTGCCGAGTTAACTGAACTGACCTGTGACAAAGGCATTCTGGGAGGACAAAAGCCCCTGCACAATGGGAAGGTGGACTCAAATGACGCGCTCTGGCCAGGCGGACGGTGGCAGGTGGCGGATAATAACTCCATCCGAGGACCACCGTGCCACACACACCGCTATTACGCTTACCGCGGAGAAATTAATTTGAAAAGAGCCCTAATCCGTACGCATGAAGGGCACCTAACGACAGCGGCCGAGTGGACACCGAGACATAAATTGGGAGCGCGAGTTGGGCGGAGCCGCTCTGCCCTATGTTTATGTCAGATAACGCGCGCAGTGGGTGGCCCGTGCGCTCGCCTCGGCCATCTCCGCCTCTCCTCGGCGGAATTCGGCTCTCGAGAGGGAGCGATGCGCACCGCCCGTGTGGCGCCGGTCTCTCCAACGGGTGAAAGGCGCTCTCTGCTATTCGACAGTGCCCTTTTATCACCTTCAGCCTCTCTCGTTAAGGGACTCGTCTTGCGGCAGTGAATACTCTCCCGGTATTACCAGCCACAATGTTCGTGTTTATTTGTGTTGCTGACAAAAGATTTACACAGTTTTATTCACAAAGCTTCACTCCTTCTCTACTTCAGTTACATAACACAACAAAGGAAATACGTGTTTCAGTAGCGTTTTCGGGTGCGAACACGGATTCGTTTCTTTTTATTTTTATTTTGTTTTTTATTGGCCCCCTCCATCACTTGCTGTATTGCGCTAACTTTTCGTATCAGTGTCATTACCACATGTAACACCTCCATATCTATCTGCTTCAAATCCCTGATGTTTCTTCGTTTCTACTATTATCATCCTCTAGTATTTCTCCAGACTATTACCTATTACTGGTGGCCACAGCAGCTGTCCCACCAATATGTCCCTTTATCTGCTAGAGATTCTTAGATACATCTACATCATACTCCGCAAGCCACCCAACGGTGTGCGGTGGAGAGTATTTCTGATACGACTATCTGACCTCCCGCCCCCCACCGCCCCTTCCCAGTTCACTTGCGAATGCCGCATGTTAAGAACGAATGTCGGTAAGCCTCTGTATTAGCTCCAGTTTCTCGATTTTCTCGTCGCAGCCTTTTAGCGGAAGAAGTAACATATTGTCCGACTCTTCTCTAAAATACTCTCTCAAAATTTCAATAGTAAGCCTCTCAGTTGTGCACAACGTCTCTCTTGTAAGGTCTGCCGTTGGAGTTCGTTGACCGTTTATGTAACGCTCTCAACCCGAGTAACCGACCCCGCGACGAAACGCGCTGCCCTTCATTGGATCTTCTTTGTCTCTTCTATCATTCCTACCTCCTAAGGGTCCCAAAAAGGGTCCAAGACTGATGAACGGTACTCAAGAACCTGTCGAACAAGCACCTTGTAAGCCCCTTCTTTAGAGGATGAATTACATTTCCTTACGATTCTTCCTATGAATCACAGTCTGGCATCTGCTTTTTCTTCTTTTTATTTTATGTGTTCATTCCACTTAAGGTCGCTCTATACAGGGTGAAGCGAAATTCGCGCATTCGTGCTTCGCAGCACTACTCTTCAAGTGCCAGCGATAAAAAAATGTCTGTCACAAAATTAAGTCCGGCGAGTACATTAGTCGTGTGAAGTTAGCACCCGTGTTTCGAGAAATATACATTTTTTTCACAGTTCTTGTTAGATGTGCCATAGTTCTAGAGTTCTTTGCACAAAATTTCAATAGTTCTGCAAAATGTGACGAAGAAAACAACAATACTCGAAAAAATTTTCGTATCGGAAACATTCTTTGCCAATTTCCGCATAATGCAAATAAGTACAACGGTTCTGAGCACAGTTCTGAACAGAACTCCAAGAGTTCTATCGAAAATCCAAGTAACATTTTTTTGTGCAGCTAATAGTTTACGAGATAATTGCAATTTAAGGAGAAAATCTTTTCACTACTGTGAAGTTGGCACCCTTTTTTCAGAAACGTATATTTTTTTTTCAGAGTTCTTGACAGGTATGCCATGGTCCTAGAGTTCTTTGTACAAAATTTCAATAGTTCTGCACAATTTAGCGAAGAAAACAACAATACTCAAAAAAAATTTCGTATCGAAAATATTTTTTGTCAATTTTCGCACAAATTAAACTTGTACAACAGTTCTGAGGACAGTTGTGAACAGAACCCCAAGAACTCTATCGAACATCCTAATAACATTTTTCTATGGCGATAACAGTTTGTGATAAACTGTTTTAGTGTGGGACACACTTTCTCTACAGAAAATATAAATAAATTCGTACAACAGTTCTGATGACAGTTCTGGACACCATGTGAAGAGTTCTATCGAAAATCCTAGTAGAATTTTTTTGTGCAGGTAATAGTTTAAGAGGTAATTGCAACTCAATTAAGAACCCCATAAGAGCTCCTACTGTGAAGCTGGCACCCTTTTTTTCAGAAATATATATATTTTTCAGAGTTCTTGATAGATAAGTCATAGTTCTAGAGTTCTCTGTACAAAATTTCAATAGTTCTGCAGAATTTAGCGAAGAAAACAGCAATGTATAACACAGCTGATTCAGGAACCCTTTCCTTCTGATACAATTCTTACTGTTGGCACAATAAATCACTTGTGCATAGATTCCAACTGTACTGATCATTACAAAAATATAACCATTGACCAGCGGCGCACATTTCTTGCAGCGTTGTACGAAACATTCGGCTTATCCGCTGTGAAAATACCACACTTAACGCTATTGTAAAATTTACGATGGGTGGCTTCCGTTTATCTACAGTGTCAGCATCTATCGAATTATCTTCATGCAAACGAGATGCCAGGATCACACACTTCCCCTTTTTAGGTACGGAGGAAACTAGAGTTCAGTCTTGTGGAAGCCAAAAAAAGGAAGTGTGGGCTCTCGTGGTCGTGCGGTAGCGTTCTCGCTTCCCACGCCCGGGTTCCCGGGTTCGATTCCCGGCGGGGTCAGGGATTTTCTCTGCCTCGTGATGGCTGGGTATTGTGTGATGTCCTTAGGTTAGTTAGGTTTAAGTATTTCTAAGCTCTAGGGGACTGATGACCTAAGATGTTAAGTCCCATAGTGCTCAGAGCCATTTGAACCATTTTTTTGAAGCGTGGGCAGCCCTTCTTTTACTGATAGCAAACTCTAGAGAAATCTCACGCTTGTTTTTCTTCATCATGCCAACAAAAGGAAAATTCTCCCTTCATAGCTCTATTATCATTCCAGTACTAGTAAACCAGTTGTCCGCTTTCACATTTCGACCTGACTGATATATAGATTTACACAGTCACAGAACAGCATCAAAATGTTCATTGATCAGTTGGTAAATCTTTCTGGTTGCAACACAGCGTATATTTCCAAATTGTACAGGTAAAATACTTAAGAATCCACACTTAAGAACCCATACTCGTTTGTTTTGATAGGTACATATTGGCGAAAACTGTACCTTCCACAGAATCCTTCCAGCTTCTTGTCTACTATAACATTTTCTCCAAGGGTGTAAGAATTGTGGTAGTTGCGTACAAACACAGTAAATATTTCCCGAATTGCTGTTAGCTTGTCTAATTGTCTCCTTTCATCGCGAATAGCGCGACTGTAAAATCTAAGGCACTCCACAATAAATCTGAAACGTTTTGTGTTCATTTCCGAAGTGAAAATTTTTCAGTGCCATCACCATCAGTTCCACACAGTTCTTCCAGGCTTTATCTGTTACTTTTGTTAACAACAATTAAAAACAAGAGACTGATGAAGGCTTTCAATTCAATAACATCTATTGATTTTACCCCTCTCTCACGCTGAAATGAAGCTTTGATGGTCTCAAAATTCTGATCGGAATACAAAACTACAATAGACAAATATCGTCATCTATGAGGTAATTACAGCATCACAAAGGGTGCTTTGGCTGGTCCAGGTAAATTTCGAATAATATTATCCTCTTTGAACAATATGCTTTGGATTTCTTCAACATGATCTAGTACTTCCCACTTAAAATAATAAAATTCCTATAAAATAACGCAACCAAGCGCAGTATATTAATGTGATATTTGACGTTCAGACAGCGGACACTGACGATTAAACAGTTCAAACAGAATTTAAGTGCAGTTTACATTTTGGATTAACTTTGTACTACTTACTACGTTGATAGACAAATAAATTAATTGCTGAAATGAAATACGAAAGGACACAGTGGATGAAAACGAGTAATCGGCTCATATCTCATCAAGAGAGCATTAGCGTCGATACTGAATCATACAACAATGAAAGGTATACAGAGCAAGGAAGCTATAACGAGAAGGCACCAGTGCTGCCAATTGTTGACAAGTAATTTACAGAATCACACAACAATGAAAAGCATACGGAGAAGGGAAGCTGTTAACGAAGCAGCGCCAATACTGCAAATTGTTGAAAAGTAATTTACAGAAAATTTCGACATGTGTCAACCTGAACAGCTGCGCCCGATGGAAGGATAATGAAAACTATGATACGTCCCTGAGACCTCTCAAGACCAAAAAATAATAAACAAAGCACAGCAACAATGCAAAAGTCGTGGCACTACATCTGGAAACAATGAACACGCGAACTGCGTCTTTTAAACAATCGGCAAATGACGTCATTGTAGTAGTTCCAATAGAGGTAGCATCAAAGTTTCTCGCGGTAGCATCAAAGTTAATGACAACAACAGCTGCACTTTTTGGGTGGCGCGCGCCGCGTCGTGTGAAGCCGCCCGCCAGCGCTGCATTTCGCTCCTTGATCTGCCCCTAATGATTAAACGTAACAATACTGCTCACTCTCATGCGAATAATCATTATGCTCGTTCAGTCAGAGCTCTTGTGCAATCGGTGCCTGTTGTGTAGTCGGTGCTGTTGTGTAAGTGATATTTATGAACCGTAATACCCATAAAATGTACAATCTACCAGAATTGAAAAGTCTTCTCAGCATGGAGGAATTTAAAGTAATCGATGATAGAGGCATTCAATTCACTCCACCTCATCCGGTCTTCCAAAAACTGTCCGATGTCATGGCCAACATCGTCTCGAAAGCGTCTTCAAAACATATTTACACAACAATTAAAGAAGATCGTCATGATCTGCTTACTTTTGTTAGAAACACTTTCAGGCTGGAATGTTTCGTTGAAGAAAAAGACGACGACAGCAAAGATAAGTCGTGGAATGTTTTTGGTTCTTCGTGCAACAAGGACATGACAAAGCAATTCGACTTACTACTGTCAGCAGAAAAATAGTCTACCATAAAACCAACAAAGAGGAAACTTGGAAAGCCTTCAAGACTGGAAATAGGGAAATGGACCGATTTTATGGCTGATAAAATTTATGAACATCACAAAATGCCATGTGCCTTTTCTTTCAAATACGCGGAAGTGTGTGAAAGTTCAAGTTCAAAGTACTTCTTGAAGATCAAAGGAAGATGTACAGAATGCGGAGCCACTTTCGAAGGGATTGCTCTGAAGAAGCCAAAAAAGGACAACGATATTATTCTAAACTGCAGACTTTCAAACTTTTCAGACGATAGTATTCACCTGAAAAGAAGACAACTTCCTAGCACGAGAAGACAACAGGTTGCTGCTAAATTGGTTGATAACAGGATACCTGCAGCTCTTTGGCGAAATTATAAAGCGAAAAATATGTCTTTCGGAGACGTGATTCCTCCAAATTTATCAAATGCTGATGTCTTGAGAGAGGCTAAAGAAGAGGAAAGGGACAAACGATTTGATATAACAACTAGTAAGCCTGTTGAAAACCTGCAAATTGAAAAACATACAACCCATCGGGACGAAATTCACGCAATCGGATTGGACCCATTCTTCTGCATATATTGGCTGAAAGATCAAAAGTCAGTTGCACAAATATTGTCATCAAATCAATAGCAGTGTATACGATTCCGTAGATGCTACAGGTGGCGTTGCATTTCGAGTTATTTCACGATTTGGGGATCTGTCAAACAGGGCTGACTGTGCGGAAATTAAGTCAAAGTACATATACCTGTATCAGTACATGTGCATCCGCGAAGTAAACGTCACTAGTAAAGATCCAAATATCGTCAATCGATCATCAATCAGTTGCCCAACTTATCAGATGATATCCTCTAGGCATGACGCATCATTCTTGTCATTTTTCTTTATGGAAATCGTCAGATCTGGAGTTTCCAGACGAAAAATCATGGTAACTGATTTTGGAAAGGCTTTATTGGTTGCCATTTCTAGAACAATAGCCAATTTCTCGGACTTAACAGATTATTTGCATTGGTGTTATAGTCATATTGTTTTGCATGAAAGAGTAATTCTACCCTCGTGTTGTTTGAGAATAGATTTAAACCATTTTATGGTCATGATTTCGAGGTGGAAATGCTTCTAGAGAGGTAAATTACAAGTCAAACAAATTTATCTTCGAGTTTTGGCCCATATTTACATGATGACAGATTTTCGTGATATTGAAAGTGTTTTGCGCTCACTTTTGGTTCTTGCGTTGAGTGAACATCTTGGTATTGATGAGTGCGGTCCAGAATATTTATCAATGGAACATCAGCGCCACCTTGATAACATTATCAGAGGTGGTCCACGTCATTCATATATTGAAGAAAAGAAAGATGATGACAAGAAAACTGATGATGCTGAAATCAATGATGACTGTCTTTTGGAATCAATTTTGAACTCTAAGGTATCTACTGGATTGATAGGGCAAAACGTATCTACAATGAAGCTGAAGTCATCGCGAATCAGACTGAGGATGACAATCTCTGATGTGAATCCGTACAACATTCTTAATGCTGCAGAGATGCTGAAAGAGTTGATGTACTAGATACCACTGTGGACAGCTGTGATGTATCCTTCTTTCCATATTCCTTTATTTATTCGTTCGTCAGCAGCGACTGAAGGAGAATTTTCAAAATTAAAGACAATGGGCTTTGACAAGCTGCCTTTACGAGTAGACAAATTCCTTTTTCAACATTTGAAGTGCTTGCGTGAGGAAACAAAACTGTTAGCGCCACTTATGATGGAAAAACAAGATTCAAAGCAAGCTGTGAAGCACAAACCAACTGAAGCATCGTTGCCTTACCATGAAGAAGAAAATTGGAGAGGAAAAAATAAGAAGCTGAAGATAACAAACCCCAAAAGCAATCATATCCTTGATAATTGCTACGGTCGCAGGTTCGAATCCTGCCTCGGGCATGGATGTGTGTGATGTCCTTATGTTAGTTAGGTTTAAGTAGTTCTAAGTTCTAGGGGCTGATGACCTCAGATGTTGAGTCCCATAGTGCTCAGAGCCATTTGAACCATTTGATAATTCTGAGAGCACACTGAACAATACCTTACGAAGTGAGACCCAACTCGATGATGCCAATGAGACAGAGTTAAACAAAATTTTTAATAGTTTTGAATACAGATTTTCTCCTACTTCGAGCTCACTTGTTATGAATGCGGAGAACAACAGTCTCTCAGTCAAAAGTGATAGTGTGTGTATTCAGCGCTCTTCAGATAATAATTTACTGCCGAATTTGGCCTCTAAAGAGATATGTCATTCCACAAAAGACTATCGAGAATCATGCTTCACCAGGGATGTCACTGAAATTTCATCCTGTCGTTCGAAAACAGAAGAAAACCGAGATACCTGTAGCAATAAAATGGAGGAGAGTGCAATGCTGAAAAAGCTTAAAAATGAACTCATTATCACATCGAGCATGCAAACTAAGAGCAAGAAAAACTACTTAGATGATTGCCCAAACTGGAATTCGACTAAGAAATTCATAGACAATTTGCCACTTTTCCTAAATGGGTCCTCAAGCAAATTCAAATCTGCTACCTACAACTTGAAGAGAGCGTGCGGTTTCGATTCTTTGATAACTTTATTCATGCAAGCAATATCACTCAGTGATGATTTCAAAAGTAGCATTCAAATGGTGAGCCATCCATTTTTGGATCTGGCTTTGGATGTTTTGGACAAAAAAATTATAAACTCCCAGCATTTTAAGCAGAGATTTGATATTTTATATGTGATACCGTTCGTTAAAAAAGGAGTAATCTCTCGAAAAATATTGTTTCTGAATGCAGAGTCGAATGTTGGGGAATTATACGAGACAATATTAAAAGATAACCCGATTTGCAACAAAAAGATATCGTGTCCGACGTGCCTAAATTCACGCTATGTGAAACTACATTATATTTCCGTTGATACGTATGTGCTTTTCAGACTTGGTTATAATTTCATGCAAGAGGCTGTAGATGCAACAAATGGAGGTCTAAAGACTATCATAAAATGCAAGAAATGTAAAGGAGAAGCAGTCGAAGAAAAGAAATTCGGATGCTACTTGATGATGGATACTAGTATAACAACTTGTCCACTAACTGAAGATCAGTTTCCTCCGAATCGAAGGAAGAAATGTGTGTTGCAAACGATCACGAAAGAAATCGTAGTCGACAATCAACAGTTCACTCTCACTGGTGCCATTCATTGTAATAGCTCCATCAAACACTACACGGCATATGTCTTCGATGGAACCTACTCGAAGCAGTACGATTACCTGTATAAAGATGTACAGAGAGTTTCAAAAGAAACGATAATTTCTCCACAACTGTTCATGAATGTCAAGACAGAAAAATTTTCAAATGGCAGCTACAAGACCGACAGACGAAATAATTAGTTCCTACATAGGAACTTTGCTTCATAAGGTAAGCAATTGCTAAAAGTTGATATCTAAATATTACAAATACAGCTCTTATGTTAGTTTTTCGTATCTTTGTTTCTGGAACCACAGCCCTCCTGTTTTAGTTACTAGAATAAGAGCATTTTATGCCCTAAATTTCATGTATATATTTTTTGTACTTCTATGCTTATTTATTACTGAATTCCCTACATATATATTTCCTTCTGGGTTTTAGTGTATCCTGAAGAAGAGCTGTTAAGGGGACCTGTACACCACGGCCTGTAGTTTTTCCTGGTACTTTGAAATTTAATAATGCAAGATTGTCAATAGATTCAGGAATGAAACTTTTATCAAAGAATTGGTATATTGTGAGCTCTAGGTGAAATACATTGTAAATCTGTGGAATACATTGTGCAGTGAATATTGATGTTTTTCTTACATACTGAATTACACGTAATTGTTATTTTAGGTTCAATGTACTTACACGCTATTCCAAACAAAAGATAAAAAACAAATTTTATACTTTGAATTATTACCTTGTTGAAACAGCAAACCAGTAATATTTTTCAGTTTCATGTTTTGATTATTTTAAATACAATGTATTTTAAGAGAAAATTTTTTCTCCTAATAATTTAAGAACATAATATGACATACTGCAGCTTAAAATATTTAATCCACTGTTGAATAATGTGGTTCAGTGTGTAGGCAAGCACTATATTATTACTCATCCATAGCTTTGTTTATGTAGCTTTAATAGTGGATGAGATACCAGTAACAGTATTTCTGTATGCAAACACGTTGACTGCAGAAAATTGAAACTAAAGATTTGTATGTCGTTTTCTTCTCAATGACAACATTGCGAACCATTCCTGCACCATCATCCCGTTGATACCTTTCATGTCCTTTTCATTTTCTTTAGTTTTGCTTCTTTTCTTTGTTATTCTGGCCTCCTTTTTCATGCTTTTAGCAACTTTTTCAGTTTATGTGACATGTTGCCTGTCCGCCCATACCAGCACAATTTTCATGTTGTTCCTAGTTTTGATGCCTGTTCTGCTCATTGTTTTTAATCTTTACTCCATCAGGCTGGCCGGAGTGGCCGAGCGGTTCTAGGCGCTACAGTCTGGAACCGCGTGACCGCTCCTGTCGCAGGTTCGAATCCTGCCTGGGGCATTGATGAGTGTGATGTCCTTAGATTAGTTAGGTTTAAGTAGTTCTAAGTTCTAGCGGACTGATGACCTCAGAAGTTAAGTGCCATAGTGCTCAGAGCCATTTGAACCATTTTTACTCCACCATTAAAACGTATTGCAACTGTTGAAACGCATTCTGATTTTGCTTTATGCCATGTAAACATTTTTCCTGCACATACGACAGTCGACAGGTTCTTCAAAGGTATTACATAAACGAGGTTCTACGGAAACTGGAGCGCCCAAATTAAATGTTCAAATGTTCAAATCTGTGTGAAATCTTATGGGACTTAACTGCTAAGGTCATCAGTCCCTAAGCTTACACACGACTTAACCTAAATTATCCTAAGGGCAAACACGCACATCCATGCCCGAGGGAGGACTCGAACCTCCGCCAGGACCAGCCGCACAGTCCACGACTGCAGCGCCTTAGACCGCTGGGCTAATCCGGCGCGGCACGCCAAATTAAACAAAATGACATTTAAGCACAAGAATTACGAGGTACTGTACATGAAGTGTATATTTTTAGAATTAGGAAGAACCAGATGAATTTTATTACGTAAAACAGTAAATGTTTTGAGCTCTCATGACATCCAGGACCCACTAACAGCTAAAAATATTCCCAGGACCCTCATGGATGAACGTTATGTGGCAACATCACCAGACGATAGGATACATAAAAACATGTGCTGTAACGAATAAATTTGAAATTTCTGTCGTTAATATTGTTGCAAACATTTGTTCTAGTTAGAAAGGAAGTGTGGAAGTTTGATGAGTTACACTACAGCGAGAGTCAAAAGTCTTTACAATGTATAGAAATGGAAGTATATTTAAATGAATATATTTTACAAACGAACTAAGTAGTATGTTTAAATCCTAATTCAATACATGACGGATAGAGGTGTTATTATGCTGAGGGGATATTAACGTTAATAAGGAGTTCGAAATTTGTAAACAAGAACCTCGTTTATTTGGTCCTTAGTAATCCGGATTTCCGGTTTATCCGGATTCATATTTTGTGTCCCTTGGTATTTTTCTCTTTTTTTCTTATAACACGAAGATGTGTAGTCGGTAAGGTACATAGGCTGCTTATCTCTAGGCCGGTAACTTAGTGTAGTACTGAGTGATAAGGACCTCAAGAGTGTGTGAATGACATTGTTTCTCAAGTATCGTACATTAATATAACGGTGTATTGATGCCCATCAGGTAAGTTGCATAGTAACCACGCCAACAGCACTCCACCACAGCTCATTGTACCTCTGGTGCGATTCTCGACACGTGTGACACCATCTGGTTAGTGGCGCGTATGAATGTATCTGCTCTCTCAGCCATCTGTTTGTTTTGCACTGACGAGCCTTCTCTCCTTGAATCATCTAAGCGTGCACATCCCACGCTTCCGCCTACAGTTACTACAGTCAGTCTTAAGAAGGTATACTGGCATTTGTATAGTGCTGAACATTTAGACTTTTTGTATTTAGTAGAATATACATCCGGGTTTTCGGTTTTCGGTTTTCCAAAATAAAAGTGAGAATTTACGATCCTCCTCATAGCTGTACTTCCAGCAGTACCTCATGTTCCCAATTTCGTAGAAGCTGTCCTACGAAAATTGCAGAGGTAGCACTCCTGGACGAAAGGATATTGTGACGATATTCCTTCCTCACAGCCTGGGGTTAGAGACCCGGTCCGGCACACAGTTTTTACCTGTCAGCAAGTTTCACATCGGCGCACACCCACTGCAGAGTGAACACACAATCTATTTCATAATCTACTGGCACCATAAAAATGTTATGAGGGTTTTTAAAAGAATTCTTTCGGTGCTATCCAGAACTGTCAGCAAAAGGGTTGTGCCAATTTATTATAATGTAGACCAAGTGGGTCTCTCGAAAATGCTATCTCATTAACTGTTATCCCCACAAAAAATGTTATAACAGTTTTCGGTAGAACTCTTAGGGTCCTATTAAGAAATGCCATCAGACGTTTTGTACGAATTTATTACTTTTACATGACAAAAGTGAGTCCCACATTAAGTATCTCATATAATGTCATCGTCACAAATAATGTTATTATAGTTTTTGGTAGAACTTTGTGGGTGCTATTCAGAACTGTCATCAGTACTATTCTACGAATTTTGCTATCGTAGAGAAAGTGAGTATCAGATTAAAACAATTATCGTATAAACTATTATCGCCACAAAAATGTTCTTATCATTTTCATTACAACTCTTTGGGTGCTATCCAGAACTGCCAACAGAACTGTTATACAAATTTATTTTTTCCAAACTGACAAATAATTTTTTAACATACCAAAATTTTGCCGAGTTGTTGTTTTCTTCCCGAAATTCTGCAGAACTATTCGTGTTTTGAGCAGGGAAATCTAGAACTATTGCGTATATATCAAGAACTATGAAAAAATGTATATTTCTCAAAAATGGGGTTCAAACTTCACGGGAAATACTCATAAGCATTCCTTATTAAATACAGTTACTACGTAAACAATTACCTGCACAGAATATGTTACTACTATTTTCGATAGAACTATTACAATGCTATCCAGAGCTGTCATCAGAACATCCGAATAGACATAATTTTTTTGTAGTGTAAGTGAGCCCCACAATCAATCAATTACCTTACAAACTATTATAGCCACAAAAAATGTTATTATGACTATCGATAGAAGTCATGGGGTGTTAACCAGAACTGTTCATCAAAACTGTCGTACGAATTTACTTTTTTCTGTGGAGACAGTGGGTCTAACATCAAAGCAGTCACTATATAAACTGTGGTGTCACCGCCAGACACCACACTTGCTAGGTGGTAGCTTAAATCGGCCGCGGTCCATTAGTACATGCCGGACCCGCGTGTCGCCACTGTCAGGATCGCAGACCGAGCGACACCACAAGGCAGGTCTCGAGAGACTGACTAGCACTCGCCCCAGTTGTACGACGACGTTGCTAGCGACTACACTGACGAAGCCTTTCTCTCATTTGCCGAGAGACAGTTAGAATAGCCTTCAGCTAAGTTAATGGCTACGACCTAGCAAGGCGCCATTTGTACCATTGCATGTATCTCAAGATAGTCTCACTTGTATCATCAAGAATGCTGTATACCAAAGGACGATATAAAAGTTAAGTGTTCTAGTAGCTACGTTCTTTTCTTTATCACATTCATCACGTATCCTGTTCCAGACTTCGCGCCAGTCGGCGTGTGTGTACGTGTGCCCTTTCGGCTACCCGTCTCTGTGGACTGGCTGCCTTGTCAGTCCACTACATAAACTATCATCGCCACAAAAAGATGTTATTAGAATTTTCGATAGAGCTCTTGGTGTTCTGTTCAGAACTGTTGTACGAATTTGCTTTTTGCGAAAATTGACAAAGAATGTATTCGATACGAAAATTTTTTCGAGTATTGTTGTTTTTTTGCTAAATTCTGCAGGACTACTCAAATTTTGTACAAATAACTCTAGAACTATGGCATTTCTATCAAGAACTCTGAAAAATATATATTTCAAATAATTCTAGAACTTTGGCATTTCTATCAAGAACTCTGAAAAAATATATATTTCTGAAGAAAATTGCTATTAGGATATTCGATAAAACTATTGGGTTTCTGTTCAGAACTGCCCTCAGAACTGTTGTACGAATTTACTTTTTGCGAAAATTAATAAAGATTGTTTGCTATACGAAATGTTTTTCGAGTATTGTTGTTTTCTTCGTTAAATTCTGCAGAACTATTCAAATTTTGCACAAAGAACTCTAGAACTATGCCATATCTATCAAGAACTCTGAAAAAATATACATTTCTGAAAGAAAGGATGCCAACTTCACAGTAAGTGAAAAGATTTTCTCATTAAAATGCAATTATCTCGTAAACTATTAGCTGCACCAAAAAAATTTTACTTGGATTTTCGAAAGAACTCTTGGAGCTCTGTTCGGAACTGTGCTCAGAACTCTTGTACTTATTTACATTAAGCGGAAATTGACAAAGAATGTTTTCGACACGAAAATTTTTTCCAGTATTGTTGTTTTCTTCGCTAAATTCTGCAGAACTATTGAAATTTTGTACAAAGAAATCTAGAACTATGGTACATCTATCAAAAACTGTGAAAAAAATGTGTATTTCTCGAAAAAGGGGTGCTAACTTCACACGACTGAGTACATTCGGCAGAAAAAGGACGTTAAAGGGTGGCCATCTGGCAACGCTGTAACCACACGTATTGTAACTACGTATGTCAGCACAGCTGGTGCAGCGGACAGAGTTTTGGGTTAGCATGCAGGAGGTCGAGTGTTCGATCCTGGATTGGGTTGCATTTTTTTATTTGCTAATTTCAATCCGACATTTCATACTGTAATATACACCGTTTCTTAGGTCACATGTATCCTAAATTTACCACATTTTGTAACGCCGAACATAACAAATACGGGGTTAGACAAATAAAAAATAGACTGTTGAAACAAATGACCTGTCATAAGACAGAATAACTACGAAAACAATATCAATTTCGAGATGCTAAAGATGGCAGCACAGTACAGTAACACAACATCTACTTGTCATTTATACTACGTGCGATATGAGCGCTCAGATGTTGCACATTAGAAACCAGTAACAATAACAACGTCCCTATTAACGACCACATGGCCTTCACAACAGAATACGTTGTTCTCAGTACAACAGACGCTCAAAGCGACCTCCCTGCATGTCTAAACATTATGCAGTCTGCCGTATCATACAGCTCTGGACCCTTCACAGCACAGCTGTGAAATGACTTGACAGTATAAAAATTAAATGAACTGACAATATAACATCTAAATCCACATCACTAATGTGGTTCACTTGCGTTTTAATAAATCAAATGCTACTTATTAATTCACTAAAATGAATAGGATTATGCCTTGTGCAAGTATAGGTCAGGACAGCATAGGGTTCACATGCTATTTACACACACACATGCACACCTGTTGTCTATACTACAAACTAACTACCCATAAACATGTATTACTCAAAACTAACAAGAGCAGCACGAACACACGCTACCAATTCTTCGACATTCATCGGTGGAATAGAGAATATGTGCACCTTCAGGTGCCCCACAGGAAGAAGTGCCGGGGATTTAGGTGGCCGTTCAACTGGACCTCCACGTCCAAGCCATTTCCCAGAAATGTTCTGTCCAAATACTGTCGCACATTCATTCTAGAGTGTGGAGGTGTAGCATCACATTGGAATCATATCCTCTGCCGAACATGTAGTGGAACATCTTCCAGAACATCAGGCAGATAGTTTGAGAGGAATACATGATACCTTCGTGCAGTCAACTGGTCAGGCAACATATACATGCCCAAACACCTGTCGTCCAATATTCCACACCGCTTGATATACACAGTCACGAGTGACGTGCGGTTTAACCTCACACCAATGGTGGGCATTGTGCATATTGAAGACACCCTCATGAGTGAATTCTGCTTCATCCGCTCATGTTACGGTGTTCACGAAGTCATCATTGGCTTGCTGTTGTTGTTGGAACCATTCACAGAATTGTATCCGCTGATGGATATCTGCAAGATGCAGGTGTTGCTTGAAAGCATAATGATAGGGTTACTGCCCATTCTAGTGCAGCGCGTTAACGACTGTGCATTGCAAGACACGCAGCTGCCTTGCTAAGCCACATGTACTTCGCTGAGGTTCTTCGTGTATGACCTCCAGAATAGCTTCGTCAGTAACTGGTGTACGGCGAGTCCGTGGATGACCTCTGTCCCGCGATGTTTGAAGGAGAGAACCTGACTCCCGAAGGTGCAGCTCCAGATGAAGAAACATTTTCTTCTGGATGGCGTTGATGAGGATATCTAGTAGCATTTTCACGAGTGGCAACACCATCCCGGTTACCAGATGCACCAGGGTCTAGAAGCATATCGACACATTCATCATTTGTGTACCACACATCTGCCACACTGGTTTAGAGATTTGCAATGAGAAAATTCTATACATGTATGTACGTATATTGGATTCTGTCACGAGTGCGTTTCTTCTCTCACAACTACTCCCTGTCTGGTGGACAGCGCATAAAGTATAAACATGCCGTCTGTCCTGTGCGCTGTTCCACCTAACACGCATTACTCCTCTGACAGATACTGTTCTGCATGATTCATCCCGACATCGCTAATTATGAAATGTTTGGTTTCGAATCACACTGTTTCCTAAATAGGAATCGAGTTTGGACATTATTCACAAGGCACGTTGCTAGTCCAACTGGCAACATAAGGCCGTGACGAAATGTGATGGATCCGAACGAGGCAAGAATAATAGTTGGTACTAATTTATGGGTCCATTGGAGGAGGTTAAAAAGAAAACAGGCTATGCTTGTTGTAGATGAAGTGGTGAGAATAAATTCACGCCTAAGACGTGGAAAGGACTTCTTTCAGAGCTGACCTATGTGTAGTATGTAAGTGCACATGATTTGTAAAGTACCCGCTGCAATCGCCGTTGATGATTAAGAAGCCAGATACCACACCACCTGGACTACATTTACCAAATAAAAAACATATGCCTCAACCTAGGATCGAACCATCGACTTCTTGCGCGTTAATCCTGTACTCTGTCCGCTGCACCCTCTGTACAGCACGACCAATACGTGCTGACAGAGGTAGTTACCGCACATATGGTTACAGTGTTGCAAGATTGCCACTCTTTCACGTCCTGTTTCTGCCGGATGTAGTCGCTGGACGAAATTTTGTGACAGACATTTTTTTATCGCTGGCATGTGAGGAGTCGCGCTGCGAAGCTGAAGTGCGCGAATTTCGCTTCACCCTGTATACAGGGTGGTCCATTGATAGTGACCGGGCCAAATATCTCACGAAATAAGCATCAAACGAAAAAACTACGAAGAACGAAACTAGTCTAGCTTGAAGGGGGGAACCAGATGGTGCTATGGTTGGCCCGCTAGATGGCGCTGCCACAGGTCAAACGGATATCATCGCAGTTGATATCCGTTTGATAGTCTAGCTTGAAGGGGGGAACCAGATGGTGCTATGGTTGGCCCGCTAGATGGCGCTGCCACAGGTCAAACGGATTTCATCGCAGTTGATATCCGTTTGACCTATGGTAGCGCCATCTAGCGGGCCAACCATAGTCAACGGACCAACCTGTATACTTTACGGTAGATACAGTTTCCAGGAATTTATCATCAATACGGCAGAAGTGCAGTAGTGGATTTCTTCTCATATATACGCAATATGTTACTTGTATTTACTTTCAGGGTCAACGGCCAGATACTGCACCATTCATCAGTCCCCTGTAGGTCGTTCGGCAAATCAATACTGTCTTGTGGCGTTGTTGTACTCTTATGGATGATCGCACCATCTGCGAACAATCTTAAGGAGCTTCCGACGATTTCTTCTAGAGCATTTATATACAACTGAACAGTAACAGTCCTATCACTTTTCCTTGGAATACTCCGGAAATTGCCTTTAGATTTATCGATTTTGTTCCGTTTAGACGTAAGAGCAACGCGTTGGGTTCTGTGTGTAAGGAAATCTTGAATCCAGTCGGAAAACTGTTGCGATACTTTGTGAGGCCGTACTTTTTCTCTAAACGGCGGTACGAGTCAGTGTCACGTGCCTTCCTGAAGTCAAGGAAGACGGCAGCAACCCGAGCGCCGTTGTCTGCAGGCCGCTGGATCTCATGTAGGAACAGAGCAAGCTACATCGTACCGCCCGTCTCTCCTTAAGCTGGGAACATTCTTCGGAAGTCCATTTATTTTAGTAAATTTATCACTTTAAGAATTTAATAGTTGAAATGGGAGTACATCCAGAAGTTCGACACACAGGAGTTTGACAGTAGCCACGGGTGCCTACGTATTTATATTTTTCTAAAGCACAAAATACTTCAGATGCTACTCCAGAGTTTCCATGGTCAGCGCTTCACTTCTAACATATTCCTTGCTATGGCCACTCTATGCATCCTGTTTCAGAGACTGGAAAATTGTGTTTTACCAAAGACACATTTTAGTATTCAAAATCACCTTGTTCTCAGTCCTGTCCATTTCGAACATACGTTGCGTGTAAAGCATTATATCCGTTCCTTCCAGCATATAATCAATATTGTCTACGAGCCTTAGCGTTGGTATCAATAGTCTGTGCGCATTTATTTCTCTTTTGAGAAAGCTTGTGGAACAACTCTTTCATCAGTTAAGGTGACGGCAACACAGAAAATTCTCCACAGAATGAAAGTTTTCTCTTATGTTTGAACAGTTCAAGAGATGAATCAGAAACACAGACACTTGATAACGAAAGTAAAGACGTTCAGCCAGTTATGACAGACATGGAGGACAATATCACTCCAGTGACGGAGAAAGAAAGGAGCTTGATTATGATATTGTTTCAGTAAGACGAAAGCAAAGTAATACAAAGGCGAAAATCGACAACATGACTCCTCGCGAAAGTGTGAACAGTGTTATGAGAAAACAAAACGTGGTGTTAATCCTTTAGTACTTTACTTTCCGTCCGAACAGGCCTTGGAAGGCCCAACAGTACCGACCGGCTGCCCTCAGGCGTCACTGGACGCAGATATGGAGGGGCATGTGGTCAGCACATTGCTCTCCCGGCCATATGTCCGTTTACGAGACCAGAGTCGCCACTTCTCAGTCAAGTAGCTCCTCAGTTTGCCTCACAAGGGCTGAGTGCACCCCGCTTGCCAAAAGCGCTCGGCGAACCGGATGGTCACCCATCCAATTGCTAGCCCAGCCCGACAGCGCTTAAACTTCGGTGATCTGACGGGAGCCGCTGTTACCACTGCGGCAAGGCCGTTGGCTGTTTAGTACTTTAATTACTGTTTTTTCTCTTGTTGAGAAGGCAGAAGCTAGCATGTTACGGAAACTGTGATCAATGGCAGTAAAATTAAAGCTACTATAGTATGGTTGGCTATATTATTTCTATTGCAAATTACACCGTCAGTCTGTAAATATGTATGAACTGTTCCCGTTGTTCTTGTCACGTTAATCCACTATGAATGACAGTATAAACAACTGTCATAAAAGCAAATAACTGTTGAAGAAGTCTTCTTCGTTAATCAGTTGCCTTCCTGATGATTGGGCAAAAAATTATTCAAATGGCTCTGAGCACTACGGGACTTAACTTCTGAGGTCATCAGTCCCATAGACTTAGAAATACTTAAACCTAACTAACCTAAGGACATCACACACATCCATGCCGGAGGCAGCATTCGAAGCTGCGACCGTAGCGGTCGCGCGGTTCCAGACTGTAGCGCCTAAAACCGCTCGGTCACTCCGGCCGGCGATGATTGGGGACTGCGATTTGTAGTGAGACAGGAGAGGAAAAAAGTGGGCCATGAACAGAGAGCAATATCAGACATGTTAATGAGCTTACATGAGAATGGAGTGAAAGTGAGCAGGAAACAGGTACTTGCTGCTTCAGCTCTTTGACAATGTAAATGTTACAGGCTGGCGAGTCATGGTTGCCAGTCTCTATGCCACCCACGACCATAAATTCCAGTGAATGAGCGATCAGAAGAATTTACTGGCCAGAGGAATAACTCAGTACCCTCCACATGGAAGTAGGGTGGAACAAGCCGGGCAGCATACGATCTAGCATTACTTTGTTTAAAGACAACGCCAAGGAGATCTCACAGGTGGGGCAAAGCAATCGGCATTAACGCCTTAGAAATGAAGAGCATGCTGTCTGCGTTACGGGCTGTTCGACATAGAGGTGATCGTGTTATGTACGCAGTGCCACCCCATACCAAATCACAGGAATTCTGAGCCCTTACGTCTCTGACAAAAACGATGTTCGTTCCCCTAGCAACCGCCGGGCAGTGACACGTCCATTGAGATGCTCACACGTAAATGAGACGCACCGGAAAATACGATGTGGTGACAACCTTGTGTCCAAAGTTGTCGCTGGGCGCACCGCTATAGGGCCGCCACCCTTTTCTGCCCCGGCGACCAGAGAAACATCAATGATAGGTGAGGTGACTTGGCTGTGCACTGTCCGCATGGATAGTTGCCTTGCTGCAGGTAAGCACACTTCCTACCTCAATGTACGAGGACGTGCTGAAAAGTGATGCTTCCGAATCCATTATTCTGTTCTCTATATAGTTTGAGGTATTACGAGTCATGCGTATTACTCGGACGACTTTACCGCTTCGCTGACGCAAGCTGCAACTCTGTGCCGCAAGAGGCCTCCAAATTGTAGCGTGCAACATGGCGGTGTGTAACATAACTACACGGTCCAGTCACGTTAACTTGACCACCGACGTGCAACAACCCTTACACGCGATAGGTGGCAGCCCTAGCAGTGGAGGGAATTTAAAGCATGACGTAAACGCTTTGTAAAGCGGAAACGGAGTGATTTACCCGATGCGGAAATGGGCACGATCGTTGCCTTTCGGGCCAAGGGTGGAGATATTTCTGAAACGGCGAAGATATAAGGTGTTCGCTTGCCGCCATGGTTTTTGTATACCGTGCAGGGCAAAATGGCGCTATCCAAAACCGGCGCCGAGGCAACTACGTGCACCACAGGCCATAGATAAGAGTGGAGAACTGCGACCGTTGAGCAGCTTACCGCCAGACTGAACCAAGCGGCTACCAACAGCGTCTCCTCAACGCTCGTTCAGCGAACGTTACTGCGTGTGGGCCTCCGCAGCAGGAGGAGCCTGGTCCATGCCCCGTGCTGGGTGTTTCAGATGAAACACGTTTTATGCTCCCTCAGACAGAAGGCCGTTCACGTGTGTGGAATGAAACGTCTGAAAGCAAACATCGCGCAACAATCGTCGGAAGGGACAGTGCAATGTGTCACACAGCTCGCAGTGTACGTGCGTGGTTCGAAGAGTACCAACGGGAGTTTACCGATCTCCCCTGGCCACCAAACTTCCCCGGTCTAAATCCAATCGAGAATCTGTGGAATCACCTCGATCGGGCTGTTGCCGTCAGGGATACTCAGCCGAGAAACTTACCGGAGCTGGCCACAGCAGTGGAGTCGACATGGCTCCACATCAATGTCGGTACCTTCCTAAACCTCACTGGCTCTCTTCCTGCGCGTCAAATGGTGGTTATTCTGGCTTCTGACAGTTGGTCACATTAATGTGAGTGGACAGTGCATGTCGATGCTTGAGAGACAGCATGTTGTAATCGAGTTTCTAACCGCAGAAAACGTGATGGGTTCCTTAACAACGTTGTGACAGCAGCTGAAAGCTCGGTTCACCATTTCGACCACGAAAATGAGAGCATGTTGGAGTTCAGTCACAAAGAAGTACAAGACATGCCACGAGCAGGCACATTCATGGCCACAGTCTTCTGGGATGGTGAGGGTGTAGTACATTTGTAATTCATGATTAATGGCTTCATCTCTCTCTCTCTCTCTCTCTCTCTCTCTCTCTCTCTCTCTAAGCACGAAAACGAATCGAAGAGTTTGTCCACAAGCGGAGAACCCTGTTCTTCAGCATGATAATGTCGGACCACACACGAGTACTGCGACATCTGCAACAACCAGACGCCCTGGGTTCACTGTCATCGATCACCCTCCATACAGTTCCGACTTGGCCAAATCCGATTTTCCAAAACTTAGAGAACATTTTTATGGATTTCACTCTAACAGTACTGAAGTGGTGAGAGTAGAGCTGAGGTTGCGGCGCCGTTAATACAGTCAAACGTTCTACAGTGACGGCATCAACAAACTGGTCCCTCCTTGGGAGATATGTGTTCATCGCCAGGGGTGACTACGTTGAGAAATAATTACGTAGACGTGAAGAATAAAGATGTACAATGTTAATATCATTTGATTTATTTTAAAAGCTTTAAGAGTTTTCCACATCAAAAATTCGCTGTACGGTCCTCCCAAATTCGCATGACAGTCGTCGAATGATGACCAACAGAGGCACCAGTATTGTTATTACTATTGTCACTATTTGTGGCAGCAGCAACAGTAATACAAGTACTGCCAGTATTAAATATATTAGTTCACAGTATCAGTTACATTGTTACAGTAGACAACAGAATCATTTTAATACTATTTCTATATATTAAAATTGTTATTCCTTAGGAAATTATGACGTAAAGAAATTCTGTATGTCAGTGAATGCCCGGTCCGATGTAAGACAGGACCTGATGGCCCTAATCAGATCAGGATAAGTAAATAAATAAATAAAATCTCGCGGAACGATGACTCACACCCCGATCCACGACGGTCCTGCCTCCGTCGAATTCCAGCGTGTGTTTGTAGACGTTCATTCTGCTTTCCAAAGGCATAAAACGATATTCTCACGAAAAAACAACATTAAAATGCCATTTATGAATGTCCGCCGCGTCCTGTTTCCTTACATACAAATCTTAGATGGCTTCACAACTACCTAATCATTTGCATTCCCATTCTGTAGTGCACATTGAAAGGTCTCTGTTGTATTCCTTTCATGTTAATTTCTTAAATCTGTTGTCATTTACGGCATAAATTCCTCTTCTAAATTTACTGTGGCGTTGCTGACTATCTGGGAGGAGACTGAGTAGTGGAACGTGTTACTTTTACACATAAACAAGAACGATCTGTCACACTACTGCACTTTAAAACACAGTTTATATGTAATTCATGTCACACAGTCTCATACGGAACCTACATCCGCTTTCTTTTATATACTGTATATGATAAGATACTGTCATCCCCCTTCCCTTCTGTGTGAGAGGATGAATGAGCAAATGTATTTCTAGTTGCATGATTGAGGGTAGCAGACAAGCCTGTCTGCTAGAGAACAGTAGGACCAACGTCGGAACAGGTAGCTACGCTTTCTAAAAGCAGAGAGGTTTCTATTCTTAGTATGGTCCTGTCCGTCCCTTGTCATGTTGGTATAGGAAGCTGCCTCTCTGGTCACTTCCGATTGTATCAGTGAGGCACCCTCAGTACGTGCCCATGCCAGTCTGTCCGCGGCGAGCATCTGAAGTGGTAAGATCTCCAGCTAAGCGCGTGTCTGCTAAATCCATAGGACCATGGATTTCTTAAGTTCAGCCTAACTGAAAATTTAATCACCTTTATTTCAGGTTTAGCTCTAAAACATCTAATGTTATCTTAGATTGCAACGCAGTGTATTTCGAATATGAAGTTCAGAATATCTTCCAGTAGTTGCTTTGTCACTACTTTGTGAGTAAAGTGAAACCACGTGTTGATCAGTAACTCTAACTAAGATCATTAATCTTAAATGTTAATGTGCGTGAGATTATAACGTCTCGTCTTGACAATATTTTTCAATATAGCAACTTTTCATTATGTTCAACCCACGTGGGCTGTACTTTGTGAGACCAGTACCACGTGCTTATACAATTGTTTGACCCGGGGGTTAATAGTAAGACAATAGTAACCAGTTCGAGGTTTTCGTTTGTAAATTGCTTTTCGATCTAATTTATTTTAATTAACAAAATTATTGTGGAGTTACACTCTTTGTGTAAACCAAGTTGAACACGTGAAGCATGTGGTGTAATCATAAAAGTAGCCCTCAGCTATTCTTTTCGGGAAGATTTCACAGAGAGTTAGTATGAATTTAGTATACCAGTGTGTGATAATTACATGACGGACAGGATTGCGCTACGAACGCAACTTCTTTGGGTGAAAATTGAATCGGTTGGTTGTGGTTAATTTCCTCTTGCATATGTTTCTACGTTCTTTGTGTGTTATTTTATGAATGCAGTGTTGTATGCAGTCTCCCAATCTTGGCTCCATATTTGATGTGTTCTGTAAGATTACAAACTCACATTTTCACAGTCGTAAATAAGGCACCAGCTTAGTTATGACTCAAGTTTAATGTGCTGAAATTTCAATGATCAATGTTAAAATAAATTTCCAAATATAAACTGATTTATTTCTTTTTATTTAAATTCTTTTATATATATATATATATATATATATATATATATATATATATATATATATATATCACCGGTTGTCGTATGACTATTAAAAGATTATAATTATGTTAGTTTGGTTGGGAATTTGGTAAGCTAGACTGGATACCTGGTGAAACAGTTGCTCAGTAATCCAAGGTTAACTTCCCCAGAAAACTCACAGCTTTTAACCCACTTTTATGGTCTTGAACATCAGCACCGCTTTCAGAACAAATTGAAGCAACAACGTAACAACATGTCAGTTTGTAGTTTGCTGCATGCATTCTTCATCGTGTTTTCAAAGCCAGTATTGAAAATGGACAATGTATTTATTTGCTGGAGTCCAAGAAAATACAAAGAAGACGATCTAATGTGTAGACGACATAAGGAATCATTCAAAAGTACCATGGATATGTGGATGAAGATCATAATGTAAGGAAAAGTGCAAAAGAGGCTATTATCCAAAAGTGGATGTGGAACGTGGATGATGACGGCTCAAATGGCTCTGATCACTATGGGACTTATCATCTGAGGTCATCAGTCCTCTAGACTTAGAACTACTTAAACCTGACTAACCTAAGTACATCACACACATCCATGCCCGAGGCAGGATTCGATCCTGCGACCGCAGCAGCAGCGTGGTTCCAGACTGAAGCCCCTAGAACCGCTCGGCCACCGCGGCTGGCGGGGATGATGACGAATAGTAGACATTTTCCCAGAATGAAGAGACGAGGTACTGGCAATATTAAGACTGTGAGGACAGGTCGTGAGTCGTTCTTGGGTAGCTCAAATGGTAGAGCACTTGCCCGCGAAAGCAAAGGTCCCGAGTTCGAGTCTCGGTCCAGCACGCAGTTTTAATCTGCCAGGAAGTTTCAGTACACATCTTAGTGATCGAGAGCGCGTGACTACTGAAATTACAACGGACGTTGAGAAAGTACCTACTAAGCACCTATTCCAAAACATCAGCTACAAACTACGAAAATTGTAGCTTAGCAGTTGTCTTTCTCACTCGGAGACAAACCTCGACTCCATTAGATGACGTTTCTTAGGTATTGCGCCCTTGGCGCGCCATGCCCTCTGTATAGTGCATCCTGAGAATTTCTTAGAATGGCTACTGTCTGTCGGGTTTTCCTAATTGAAGTTATCAGATGGCTTGCCCTGACTAGAGTAAACTGGCCTTATGTAGTTGTGCAGTTTGGACGGCAGCCAATGAGAGTTCTGTTGTCGTAGTCGGTGTCTTTTTTTTTTCTGACGACCTGCTGTTTGTAATAGCAGACTGACAGCACAGCATCTTTGTAGGTGATTGCCTCGCTCTGGGCAGCTGTGATTGCGTTGGTGTAACCATGCTCTAGCTCAACTTTCGTGATATGCGATACTGCAAGGTTGGCCCATGACGTCCAAACTGATTACTGTAGTCTCGCAAAAATGTTTATTGATCCTCCCCCCGCTTAGGCGATCACAGGTAATGTCAAATTTTGTTACATTTTCTAATCGTGTCATTAATATGATGTTAATACATTTTCTGTTTTAATATGGTATAATTTTAGTATACGTAATTTTTCTTTTCTTACGAATTGATCCTCTCTCTTTTCTGTCATGTCCAGTGAGTGAGTGACACAGCCGCCTTTTTTTGTCCGCTGCGGCTCGTGTAAACTGGCTACTTTTTACCTACCATACTGACAAAATATCATAAGACGATGAAAACAACTTTATTAGTTTCGTTTATTTTAATGTTAAATATCTGAATGAAGGAGAATTTTCATGTGCTAATTAGCTCCGTTGACGAGAACCTAATATACACATCAACAAGATATTTCATCTTGACTACATTTTACTTTGTAACAACAAAGAAAGTAAACATTTAATTTTTCCTAAGTTAACAGTTTGTTGGTTACTTTTTCCTTTTCTTTTAAAAGAACAGTCATCGAACCTGCAATTAGAATAAAATATTGGGAAGGAGACATTACATAAGTAAGAACGTAGCTGTTTCGTGCCTGTCAGCTGAAGTAGATAGCTTGTACAAAGTTCTAAAAAACCTGTTATATTACCACCAAACTTGCTTCATGAAATTTTATTTCTGCTGATAGCTTCACCAAAGCCCCGTCACCTGACAGTCTAAAAACTTGAAAACAAAGTTAGGATGTCGTCAGGGGCAGCCTGTGACACTTCGCGTTAACTATTAGTTGGAATTTTATAGACGAGATACACCATACACTGCGTTACTGTGCAACTCTTCTTACATAGATTACAGCTAAGTCGACCTGGTCTCAAAATAAACAGCCAGTTTACAGAAGACAAATTTTCATGTTGCACGTCTGCTAGATGATGGTGTTGTACACAAGCCGCAGAAACAAAGGTTCAATCAAACAGTAATTTTCATGGTAAGTGTGTCGTGTTTTAATCTTCTACGTCTGTTTGACAGCATCCTATGAAAGAAAGGCTTACATTGTTGTTTCGTAACTATTAACAAAAGTTGTCTTTTTTGCGATGTTAAAGACGAGTGCTCGGAAACTGTGAATGTACCGCATTCGATGGATGTTTCACGTCTTACTCGGGATAGACTATTAGAACATTCAGATAAAGTGACAAGAAACATCACAGACTCACCAGACTAAAGCAATTGAGGAAATCAGCTGTCACCGACAACTGCCTCGACTATGATCATGGAATGTAATGCGACACGGACAGCATCGTGAGACTTAAGTTTCTGGACAGTGTCGTTAAGAGATGTCGCGAAACCCAATAATCCAAGAGGGAGGTCTAAATTGAACCAAGGTTTGGGATCCACCACTCACTCTGAATGATTCCTACCCCTTTTTCCACTACATACCCTACTCGATGGTCAGATTGAAGGCGACTCCATTGTTCATTTGTAGGAGTAAGCCTCAGTCAATTGCTTATAAGTTGATGAGTAATTAAATCAAGTAAGAGTACATTGAATCACTGGAAATTTATCTCCCTGAATAGTATTTGGTCAAATTGAAAATAAAACTTTCGTAATAACACCAAACAGAGTATTAAAAAAGCAAACAGTCAAATCAGGTGGCTCTGAAGAACCCAGCCTAAAAGGTGGACAGGTTGCAGATGTAACTGTAGGAACGCAATTTAGAAACTAATCAACATTTATTCACCAATAAAACCCAAAATAACTTCAACTGTAAACAATAATGATGACTAAAGGAATGCTTCATAATCTTTGTATAACACAGTAATTATTTCAGATAACTATTTCTTAACACGTGGGAAGACCCTCAGTTTCGTATCATCTACAGCCACATGCACATTCATCCCAACAATACACACACAGAAAGAAGAGAACTTGAAGATAAATGTATACACCAGATTAAAAACTCGATGGGCTCGATAAATATTAGCTTTACTGATCAGCTGCTTGGACGGTAACTCCCACAGAAATTCTCCATTTCGGAGGAACGAAGCATATGGTAATATTTAGGATGAAAGCATATTTTCATACGAGTTGAACAAGCTTGAATGAAAATAAAGCTGAGCTGAAGGCTCTCCACGTGACGGAAAGACACATGGTCAAGTTTACCAGTTAACACCGAACTCCCGAAAACTGTTCCAATAAAGTAAACTTATACACACATGAAAGGTTAGAAAATCAAGTCAAAGAAAGTAAAAATGGCATTTACAGAGCTGATGCTTTTTATGTACCGTATGAGAAGCACGTGGTAGTTACTACCTATTCACACATTTACAGATACCCGAGACTCGCAGAAATGGATTTAAAAATCGAACATCGAAAAAAATTCTAACCCGACAAACGAAAATCACACAGTGCATTCACATATAAAAGAGTCACAGTAACTGAAAAGAGACAAAGGTTGGAAAAAGCACTCTCCCATCGCTAAGTGGCGTTAGGACAAAGAATTGTGTTAAATAACTGAAATAATAATGAACAGTGTCGCACTTCCTAACTAAATACACTCTCCGGTATGATATACAGTGGATGTACTTCTAAGGAATTTATTAGCACCCAAAACTCTATAAATTCCTAATACATTCCAACTACTTAACTACTTAACTTACATTAGGAAAGACAGCCTAAAACAGATACCCCCACCTTCAGAAGATCCAGCGAACAGTGTCGTTCCACACTACCGTATAGAAGTCCACGGATAGTAACGGAAATGGGCAAAGAAATGATGTCCCGACTACTTGTATCAACCTACACGATAGTTGCTGACCAGTCTCCTCTAAGGTATCTTTGGCCGAGCAGAACACTACTTAAGTTATACATAAGAGTTCCCTGACCTACCACTACCATTCAAAGAACACGTGGCCGTGAACCGAAGCACATGAAGCATCACACACGGACACTTACACAATCTCTGTAGCAGACGAAGTAAGGAACGGGAAGAGGAATACAGACATACAGTATTGGACACAAAAATACAGTATGGATACGAAATAAACATGGTTACAGGAACACATACGTATCCAATATACCTATAGATGTGTGAATCGTAAAATATTAGTTTAGAAAATACAATGTCTGAATAATAAAGTGGCTGTCTAATGAAACACTACTATTCATCTTTCTCTCCAGAATCGAAAGCACAGATGTATCGTCACATCGGGGTGCTGCGAAGTAGAGAAAAGTTGAAGGCAGTTCAGATGAGCCAATGGAACGGCTCACGTTACGTAATTTCAAGTTTATTAGGATCTCGAAGGCCATTTCGTACATTACAGTTCGAAAACGCTGAGAGAATATGAGTTTTACGGAACAATACGGCGGGCTCTGAAAAACAAATGAGCATCAGAGAGCGTAAAGGGCGCGGGTGTCGAAGTGGCATAACACCTCTCTCAGCCCGCAGCACCTGATGAAGACGACTGTGTCGGTCATCGAAATATCGTTGGCATCAAAAACTCGCATGAACGAGTGATATCACACCACTTCTCACGAATTTTGGTCTTGCGGACAGACCAAATTCGATGGTTCTATTGGTAACCAAATTATCCAAGGACTCACAAAACATGTGCACAACAAGAGTGCACTGGGTACTTCGACCGCAATGTTGATATTCTTAATACATACTTCAGTACGAAGTCATCCAACAGTAATGACTAGATGAAACACACAACGCCTGTCCTATTCTTTCTTTCTTTCTTTCTTTTGCTGCTGCTTTTATCCCGCATTGTGCGCAGCGTCGGCAGGGATAAGTACGGAATTGACATGGTTAATTGTAAGGGGTGGCCGGGTGCCCTTCCTGCCGCCACCCTATACCCCCCCCAAAGATGGAAGTCTGCGTCTAGTGTAAATCGTGAAATAGTGTGAATGTGTTTCAAATGTGTGCGAGTCGTGTAACTGAGGCGGGACGTGGGGACCAACCCGGTATTCACCTAGGAGGATGGCCGGCACACCGGCCATCGTCGTTAATCCGCCGGGCGGATTCGATCCGGGGCCGGCGCGCCTACCAGAGTCCAGGAAGCAGCGCATTAGCGCTCTCGGCTACCCTGACGGCTTACACAACGCCTGTCCTATATAACTGGAAAACTTAATGAAGTAGTCTTAAGTAGTACTGCTCTGGTAAACAAATTGTCAGAAACAAATACACTCCTGGAAATTGAAATAAGAACACCGTGAATTCATTGTCTCAGGAAGGGGAAACTTCATTGACACATTCCTGGGGTCAGATACATCACATGATCACACTGACAGAACCACAGGCACATAGACACAGGCAACAGAGCATGCACAATGTCGCCACTAGTACAGTGTATATCCACCTTTCGCAGCAATGCAGGCTGCTATTCTCCCATGGAGACGATCGTAGTGATGCTGGATGTAGTCCTGTGGAACGGCTTGCCATGCCATTTCCACCTGGCGCCTCAGTTGGACCAGCGTTCGTGCTGGACGTGCAGACCGCGTGAGACGATGCTTCATCCAGTCCCAAACATGCTCAATGGGGGACAGATCCGGAGATCTTGCTGGCCAGGGTAGTTGACTTACACCTTCTAGAGCACGTTGGGTGGCACGGGATACATGCGGACGTGTATTGTCCTGTTGGAACAGCAAGTTCCCTTGCCGGTCTAGGAATGGTAGAACGATGGGTTCGATGACGGTTTGGATGTACCGTGCACTATTCAGTGTCCCCTCGACGATCACCAGTGGTGTACGGCCAGTGTAGGAGATCGCTCCCCACACCATGATGCGGGGTGTTGGCCCTGTGTGCCTCGGTCGTATGCAGTCCTGATTGTGGCGCTCACCTGCACGGCGCCAAACACGCATACGACCATCATTGGCACCAAGGCAGAAGCGACTCTCATCGGTGAAGACGACACGTCTCCATTCGTCCCTCCATTCACGCCTGTCGCGACACCACTGGAGGCGGGCTGCACGATGTTGGGGCGTGAGCGGAAGACGGCCTAACGGTGTGCGGGACCGTAGCCCAGCTTCATGGAGACGGTTGCGAATGGTCCTCGCCGATACCCCAGGAGCAACAGTGTCCCTAATTTGCTGGGAAGTGGCGGTGCGGTCCCCTACGGCACTGCGTAGGATCCTACGGTCTTGGCGTGCATCCGTGCGTCGCTGCGGTCCGGTCCCAGGTCGACGGGCACGTGCACCTTCCGCCGACCACTGGCGACAACATCGATGTACTGTGGAGACCTCACGCCCCACGTGTTGAGCAATTCGGCGGTACGTCCACCCGGCCTCCCGCATACCCACTATACGCCCTCGCTCAAAGTCCGTCAACTGCACATACGGTTCACGTCCACGCTGTCGCGGCATGCTACCAGTGTTAAAGACTGCGATGGAGCTCCGTATGCCACGGCAAACTGGCGGACACTGACGGCGGCGGTGCACAAATGCTGCGCAGCTAGCGCCATTCGACGGCCAACACCGCGGTTCCTAGTGTGTCCGCTGTGCCGTGCGTGTGATCATTGCTTGTACAGCCCTCTCGCAGTGTCCGGAGCAAGTATGGTGGGTCTGACACACCGGTGTCAATGTGTTCTTTTTTCCATTTCCAGGAGTGTACGTCGTCAGGTTTTCAAGAACTGTCAGACTGACTTCATTAAACAAGCGAAGTTAAATTGTTGCTGTCGAAGAACTGAGAACACATCTTCAAGACACTCACGTTTTACTAACAACTCCTAAAAACACAACGAGAGTGAAAAGGTTTCTATTATTGAAGAAGTACAGAGCCCTGCGGGATGCATACAAACTCGTAAGGCTCAAAGAACCACAACAAAGCACTGGCAAGTTGGCACAGTTTTTTGAGCTGCGACAGAGTTTTAGCGATTATAAACAAACGAAGAAAGGCAAGTAAGGCCTTTCTTCTGCAAGATTTACACAAGATCACTGAGTTAGCTAAAGCTAAAAACCCATTCCATATAATTCCTTGCATGCAACAAATTCTTTGACCTTAAAGATGCTGATAAACATTGTTGTCAATGTAGGCATGTAAGATCCCCTAACGCAGTATGATCCTCAAGTATCTCAACAAGGCCACACAATCCCGTAACTGTCCTACTGTGAACAGCTGACAACTTGAAATGCGGCCATTGTGGTGATAACATTACGAACCTTTGTTTATAATATATCTTTCTTTGCCTTATGTCATAAACATACACTGAGGTGACAAAAGGCATGGGATACCTCCTAATACCGTATCGAAAATCCTTTTGCCTGGTGTAATGCAGCAACTCGACCTGGTCATGGACTCAACAAGTCATTGGAAGTCCCCTGCAGAAGTACTTAGCCATGCTGTCCCGATAGCCGTTTGTAATTGCGAAAGTGTTGCCGGTGCAGGATGTTGTGCAAGAACTGACCTCTCGATTATGTCCCATAAGTGTTCGATGGGATTTATGTTGGGTGATCTGGGTGGCCAAATCAGTCGCTCGAATTGTCCAGAATCTTCTTCGAACAAGTGTGGCCAGGTGACATGGCGCATTATCATCCAGAAAAATTCCGTCGTTGTTTGGGAACATGACGTCCATAAATGAGTGCACATAGTCCCCAAGTAGCCGAACACAACCATTCTCAGTCCATGACACAGTTCATTCCATGTAAACACAGTCCACACCATTACGAAGCCGCCATCAGCTTGCACAGCACCTTGTTCACAACCTGGCTCCATGGCTGCGAACCTTACCAACAGTTCTTACCATTGAAAACGAGACTTAACTGGTCAGATGACCACGGTTTTTCAGTCGTCTAGGCTCCAACAAATATGGTCATGTACCCAGCAGAGGTGCTGCAAGCGATGTCGTGTTATCAAAGACACTCGCGTCGTTCATCTGTGGCCATAACGCCAAATTTTTTCGCAGTGTCCTACCACATACGTTCTTTGTAGGTCCCACATTGATTTCTGCTATTATTTCAAGCAGTGTTCCTTGTCTGTTAGCGTTTATAACTCTGCGCAAACGCCGCTGATCTCGGTCGCTAAGTGAAGGTCGTCGGCCAGTGCATTGTCCGTGGTGAAAGTTAATGCTGAAATGTGGTATTCTCGTCACACTCTTGACACTGTGGATCTGGAATACTGAATGCCCTAACGATTTTCGAAATGTAATGACCCATGCATATAGCTCCAGCTGCTATTCCGCGCTCAGAGTCTGTTAATTCACGTCGAGCGGTCATAATCACGTCGGAAACCTTTTCGCATGAATCACCTGAGTACAAATGACAGCTTCGACAATGCCGTGCCCTTTAACTTGTGCAGGCTATACTGCCGCCATCTGTATATGTTCGTATCGCTTTCCCATGATTTTTGTAACCTTAGTGCATACGTATACACGGCCCAGTCACATTAATGTGACCACCGCCTATGCTCGACGTCAACTTGCTATAGCCACTCACGGGCAGCAGGTGGCAGCACCAGCAGTTGAGTATAGTGAAGCGTGTCTTGACGATGCGGATAACAGTGCAGTCGTCGATTTGCGGAAACAGAGCTATTTCTCTGGCGTCCAGAAGGGCATGATCATTGACTTACGGGTCAAGGGTGGAAGCGTTTCCCAAACCGCAATGTTTGTAAGCCGTTGGCGTGTCTAAAGCATACCGTGCATGGCAAAATGGCGCTATCCGAAACCGGCACTGAGGCAACTGTACTGCACCACAGGCCATAGATGACTGGCGTGAAGGACGGCTGCGGATATGTGTATGGCCGAACAGACTTGCAACTGTCGAGAAACTGACAGCCCAGCTAAACTATGGCGCTACCAACAGTGTCTCGTCAACGACGGTACAACGAACGTTACTGCGTTTGGGTCTCCGCAGCAGGTGCCTGGTCAATTTTCGTGACATTCCTTGGGTGATCTCGTCATTCTGGAAGGTACAATGCATCAACAGAAGAATGCATCGTTCCTTGGGGACCAAGTCCACTCCTAGACGCAGCTTGTTTTTCCTCGGCACGATGGCATCTACCAGCAGGATAATGCAACGTGTCACACAGCTCGCAGTGTACGTATTTCGAAGAAAACCAGGATGTGTTTACCGTACTGTTCTAGCCACCAAACTTCTCGGGTTTAAATCCAGTCGATAAGCTGTGGGACCGACTCGATCGGGCTGAACGCGCCATGGATCCTCAACGGAGAAACTTTGCGCAGATGGCCACGACAATGGAGTCGGCATGGCTCCACATCCTTGTCGGTATCTTTCAGAACCTCACTGACTCTTTTCCTGGACGTTGCATGGGGGCTTAATTATATAAAATGCAAATAATTTTAATTTTTAGTAGCTGTATGTCCGATTACGAAGTCTCGTAAACGGTTGGCCCTGACTAGTATTTGTACGCAATCTGACTGCATAGAACAACAACAAAGAATAAAATGAAAATTTCCGTTAATACAATTAATTAATTAAGTCCCCAGCAACTATAAAACCTACGAAGCCAACAAAGCCCAAGTGTAGCTGTTCTGTGTGTGGAAGTGTGATTCAACATACACATCTGGCACGGCTCTTCTTCAATAAGACAATAAATTTTAAATATCATTTATACTGAAGTAATTAAAAAAATAGAAATACTATAATTGCGCAAGAAAACCAGAATTACACTCTAATACAAGAACACAAGCCAGATGCTTTGTTGACTGAACCTGTAATGACGCATTATTCAAGACATTGAAATAATGAGAAAAAAAAGCGAGTTTTGTTACCTTCATATATATTGATGAAAAGCACTCTAATCATTACAATATCTCCATTAGAACAACATCTGCTGTCTAGCCCATCAAACAACTGCATAAAACATGGAACAAGCACTCCCTACTACAACATCTCGACAAGCACTGTCCACTACGACTTCTCGACAAGAACTCTTCACTACGACATCTCAGCAAGCACTGCCCACCGCAACTTCTCAATAATCACTGCCAGTGGAGGCGGCGGAACAAAACACTCTGGCGCGATCTCTGGCGCTGTGGCTCAGTGTAGCCACCTTTCATATGCCCTTCCTCCACGGGCTAGAATTTGATGGTATTTTTGCCAGCATTGGTGGTGAAAATACCACCAAATTCGTCCAAAAAAAAATACAGACAAAAAATAAAAGATAAAATTAATACATAGATATCACATAACTAGATAAAATTTCGGCTTTGCACTGATCTTTCAATAACCTAATATATATAAAATACAGTAAGGAATACAAATTCTTTCATACATGTGACTTTACATAATAATTTACACAAGTATTATGTGGTTAAACAATTCAATCAATACCGTCAGCAATGACGAATATCTGCAGGTAAGAGTCTCATAACTTTCATAAACAGTAAATACACAAAAAATCAGTTTATACAAATATTCACATATATGCTTTCCATGATTCAGTAAACAAGCAGTTGGCAGTTCCAGCAGTAGCACCCAGCAATGGTCAACAGGTGCAAATAGCAGTCTCATAATATTTCATCAGCAGTAATTAAACAGCTCCAACAGTGGCACCCAGCAATGTTGAACGGGTGCAGACACCAACAAGTGACATCATTCAGCAGAAACAGTTCCATTAGTGGCACCCAGCAATGTTGAACAGGTGCAGACACCAACAAGTGACATTATGTCAGTAGAAGCAGTTCCATTAGTGGCACACAGCAATGTTGAGCAGGTGCAGACAGCAACAAGAGACATTTCAGTAGAAGCAGTTCCATCAGTGGCACCCAGCAATGTTGAGCAGGTGCAGACACCAACAAGTGACATCTTCTCAGTAGAAGCAGTTCCATCAGTGGCACCCAGTATTGTTGAACAGTTGCAGACACCAACAAGTGACATTATTTCAGTAGAAGCAGTTCCATCTGTGGCACCATCAATGTTGAACAGGTACACACAGCAACAAGTCACATTATTTCAGTAGAAGCAGTCCATTAGTGGCACCCAGCAATGTTGAACAGGTGCAGACAGCAACAAGTGACAACATTTCAGTATAAGCAGTTCCACTAGTGACACCCAGTAATGTTGAACAGGTGCAAACACCAACAAGTGACATCTTTCAGCAGAAGCAGTTCCATTAGTGGCACCCAGCAATGTTGAACAGGTGCAGACAGCAACAAGTGACATTATTTCAGTAGAATCAGTTCCATCAATGGCACCCAGTAATGTTGAACATGTGCAGACACCAACAAATGACATTATTTCAGTAGCAGCAGTTCCATTAGTGACACCCAGCAATGTTGAACAGGTGCATACAGCAACAAGTGACATCATTTCAGTAGAAACAGTTCTATCAGTGACACCCAGCATTGTTGAACAGGTGCAGACAGCAAGAAGTAACATCATTTCAGTAGAAACAGTTCCATTAGTGGCACCCAGCAATGTTGAGCAGGTGCAGACAGCAACAAGTGACATCATTTCAGTAGCAGTTCCAATAGTGGCAACCAGCAATGTTGAACAGGTGCAGACAGCAAGAAGTAACATCATTTCAGTAGAAACAGTTCTATTAGTGGCACTCAGCAATGATGAACAGGTGCAGACACCAACAAGTGACATCTTCTCAGTAGAAGCAGTTCCATCAGTGGCACCCAGTATTGTTGAACAGTTGCAGACACCAACAAGTGACATTATTTCAGTAGAAGCAGTTCCATCTGTGGCACCATCAATGTTGAACAGGTACACACAGCAACAAGTCACATTATTTCAGTAGAAGCAGTCCATTAGTGGCACCCAGCAATGTTGAACAGGTGCAGACAGCAACAAGTGACAACATTTCAGTATAAGCAGTTCCACTAGTGACACCCAGTAATGTTGAACAGGTGCAAACACCAACAAGTGACATCTTTCAGCAGAAGCAGTTCCATTAGTGGCACCCAGCAATGTTGAACAGGTGCAGACAGCAACAAGTGACATTATTTCAGTAGAATCAGTTCCATCAATGGCACCCAGTAATGTTGAACATGTGCAGACACCAACAAATGACATTATTTCAGTAGCAGCAGTTCCATTAGTGACACCCAGCTATGTTGAACAGGTGCATACAGCAACAAGTGACATCATTTCAGTAGAAACAGTTCTATCAGTGACACCCAGCATTGTTGAACAGGTGCAGACAGCAAGAAGTAACATCATTTCAGTAGAAACAGTTCCATTAGTGGCACCCAGCAATGTTGACAGGTGCAGACAGCAGTCCATAATATTCACTATCACTAATCACACTGTTCATCAGCAGTAATTAAACATTTCTAAGTGGCACACATCAATGTTGAACAAGTGCAGGTATGAACAACAGTTTGAATGCACACACAATTGCTTTTACAAAATTATTATCAATGCTCTTACACTAAACATACAAATCATAACAAACACACAAATGATATCAGATACTTGTCCTATTAACTATTACAATACACAAATACCAGTAAACCTATAACATTTATGGGTGTCAGTGCAAGCCACTACCAACAAATAAAATAATATTTAGGACATAGGTGGGTAGGATTGGGAAAGGAAAACACACAAAACACACTCATTCATCTTTCATCCACATTAAGTACTACTGTGTAATTGAATAGTGTTAACTGTGTAAATGTAACTCTGTCCAAGATTTGATGTTCATCATGTGTACCAAGTAGTAGTGGCAGCAATGTATAACAGTCAATAATAGTTAGTCGACGTCATAGTCATCATGTCAAGACCAATGTTTGCCAAGCCAGATCAAAATGTACGGTTGCTGAACAACTGTCAGTGTGCTGAGATATGCAATTACTTCCTCTCTCCAAAAAAAAACGTATGTACTGCTTAGTGATTTAACAAAGTGTGTGTGTAGACAATCTTCCTTCTACTTGAGTGTTCTAGTCTGCCATCTCCATCCTCCTTGTTCCATATAAACCAACAAAAAAAATATGCTCCTCACTTACTTTACCTCTTATCCACCAAAACTCCAATAATCATCAGCATCACATAATCTTAATACTTCAATAATACCTCTTACGTCGATACATATAAACCTTATCATCAATATCATTTACCTTACCTCTTGTCCACCAAAGCTCCAATAATCATCAACTTCACATAATCTCAATACCTCAATAATACCTCTTCAATACGTCGACACATATAAACTTTATCGCCAATATCATTTCACTTCCATAACAACTCTTTCCTCTAGTCAGTCTCCTCGAACAAGTACAGACAAAATCCTAGTGCAAACTTCAATTCATCATCCCATACAATCTGAAGACATAATGTCCACACACAACCTCTGTGTAATCCATCTGACCCAAATCTTCTACTCATTATGAATTATAAATACATTTTGGTTACCTTGTCCATCATAAAATAAAAAAAATGCATACATGACGTCTAACAGCCTTCAGTTCGAAGAACTTTCAGTAATTAAGTACGAGTTCGGAGTGTGAATGATCATAATATTTCACAGTGTGTACACCACTTCAAGAATCATGGGAAAACAGAAGCAAACATGTGGAGTATTTCTTGTGTCAATTGTCACTTGCTATTTCAATTGCTCACGAAGAATGCAATGTAATAATTGTCAATGGTCTAAACCTAGTGTTGGTATGTCATGTCGTTAGCTTCCTTTCTATTAGCATAAATTTATACAGCTCCCATAAAACCTCCAGCTCATGTGACTGCTATGAAGTTTCTTGTACTAATGTCGTTCGTCGAATTATAGCAGTTCATTTTCTTATCTTAAAAATATAAGGCACTGAGCGTAAGCAAAACATGCAATAGTAAGTAAATATACCAGTAGAGAACAGAATGTCAGCAAGTGGATGCAGCACAATTCCGACAACGAGGCTCTGCCAAGCAAACAATCTATAATTAATACCATAGTGTGACCTAAACTCCATGTTCGTACACCATATATCAGCATTTCTATATATAGCAAATTAAAGAATAGTTATGACAACAAACAGAAATGTGTAAATATGCAATCCATACGCAAAGCAGCAAATATGTATCTTACATGACAACAGACAGGTCATTAGCATCATATCAGTATAAGCAAATAAATGTTCATATGTAATCTTAATAAGTAAACATGAAGGCGCAAGCAGATAAATCACAAAGTATAACTTACATACATAACCATAGTCAGCACAATTAATCATGTGACAATTATAATTTAAATAAATAAGCACAGCAGGCACATAATAAAAAAAAATGTGACATCAGTGGAAAAGCAGAGCAGCCAAGCGATGCATAATGTACACAAGTAACAGCACTGTTCAATAATCAATCATTGTCAAAATCAGTTAATGTACGCAAGCACGTCGCTTCACAAGTAAATTCATAGAACATGAAATTTAGTACAAAGTATGAATCACGTAATCGCGAGCAGCAAATTACGTCTAAAGTACGTTCCTAAGTGGAAATATGTTACCTGAAAAATAAACTCAATTAACAGTTACCTTTTTGGTTTATTACTTTTTTTTTTATTACGTTCCTCCTGAAATTTTCTCCATAGCAAGTCCTCTTAACATCGGTCACACACAGAATTTACCTGAAGTTCTTAAATATTTTATACAACCATATCCTGAAAAATACTGAACGTTAATAACATAACTTATCAAGTCACTATAGCTTTATACTGAATTTAATCGGAGAAATTAGACTGTGTATTTGTTTACGTCTGTCAGTGTATTCGCACTGAGCGCTCGATCAGCTGTAGGTGCGCGTGACGTAGGAAGTAATTGTTTCCGGTCAACGACTGCCTTGTGTGGCGCGCAGGCTTGACTGTTGCTTTGAGTATGTGCCGCCGCCGGAACACGGCGCGGTATCCTTGCATTCTCTGCGTGTTTACATGTAATTGTTGGTTTCTCAAAAGTATGTCATTCCACAAAAATTTTAACGTTAGATATATGATGTATTCCCTTAGAGCGCCGAGATTTAAGAGTTTCTACTTCAACAGTGTTATCATGAATAATTTTGCGAATCCTATATGGACCGTTATAAAGCAGAAAAAATTTGCGTCACAAGCCCTTTCCTTTGTGAGACAAACGATGAGACTTAATTAACACCTTTTGACCAACTGAAAAAGTTTTTAAACGACCAGGACGCTTAGCTGATTTCTCTCTTCTAGCAGCCGCAGACGCAATATTTTGTAGAGCCAGGTTGACAACTTCAGAATGCCGCAGTTTCCGTGAAGGCGGAAAAAGAACGATTTCAGAAATGCGATTTGTTGGTACTTTATTTTTTAATATCAGTATAGGCGGTAAAGAAGTTGAATCATTAGGGAGTTCATTCAGAATGTTTTGAAAAATATGAAGATACCGATCCCACGTTCTGTGATTCTGATGACAATAAAGTCGACACAGTTTATTGATTTCCTTCATCCATCTCTCTGAAGCGTTAGATTGATGGTGAAAAAGTGAAATGAAAATTGGTTTAATCTTACGACGCCGTAGAGTACGAAGCCAAATTTTAGAACGAAACTGTGATCCATTATCTGATATAACCTTATCAACATGACCCACTTCTTTAAGAAAATGTTTGATGAAAGCGTTAGATACTGAACGAGCTGTTGCTTTGCGTAAAGGTGTAAAACACACATATTTTGATGTCAGTTCCACTGCTACCAAAATGTACGCAAAACCATTAGTAGAACGAACCACTGGAACAAACAAACCGACTGCAGCCATCTCCCTTAATTTCGCTGGAATGATAGGAAACAACGGTGCTCTGTGAGAAATAGTTGGCGGCTTAGCCTTTTGACATAATTTTCATTTGGCAAGAACAGATCGAATACGTTTTTCCATATTACTGAAGTAGCAATTTTCTCGTAATTTATGAAAGCATTTTCTGGGAACAAAGTGTGCATAACTGAAATGCGTATACCAAATCAGTTTATTAACCCACTCATCAGGAATACAGACTAACCAAACAGAGTTGTCGACCGATTTTCGTTTAAAAAGAATATCATCGCGAACTAAATAATGCTGTCTAATCGCTACGCTTTCCTTTCTCCTCCACTTCTCCTTAATGTCCTTCCAGATTGGATCCTTATTTTGCTCCCTAGCGATGTCCTGGAGCGAAGACGAAATAAAATTCTCAAACGCAACACCTTGAATGTACATCAAACAATAATGGTTTTCTTGCAGTCCTCTTCAGCACTTTGTTTCAAACCCATAGGTGCACGTGATAAAGCATCAGCAACAATATTTGAAGAACCCTGTATGTAAACAATACTAAAATCAAATTCCTGTAGATACAACGCCCATCGTGACAATCTGCCATGAGTTAATTTTGTCGACATAAGAAATTCCAGAGCTCGATGATCGGTGTAAATCTTAGTATGTCTGCCAAACAAAAATGTGCGAAATTTTGTGAAAGCCCATACAACAGCCAAAGCTTCAAGTTCCGTAATCGAATAATTCTTCTCTGATTTAGAGAGAACACGACTTCCAAATGCAATAGTCTTCTGTACTACAACGCCGTTTTCTTCTATCTATTGAAATAAATGTGCACCTAGGCCTTTGTATGATCAGTCCGCCGCCAAACAAAAATCTTTAGATAAATCCGGATGTGAAAGAAGTGGAGCAGCAACTAAAGCATCACGAAGTTGTTCAAATTCTGATTGAGCTTCCTCATCCCAACACCAATTAGAGTTCTTTCCAGATAGTTCACATAAACAAGGTGTGGCCAAATTGTCCAATCTAACAAAGCGTCTAAGAAAATTACAGACACCAAGGAAACTACGAACATCACGTTTTGTAGTAGGAACAGCATAATTACGAATAGCATCTAGTTTCTCTGGATCAGGAAGAATACCTTCTGTAGAAATAATGTGACCGAGAAATTTCACCTGAGAACGACCAAATTCAGATTTTTCCAAGTTCACTGTAATGCCAACTCTTGCAAAAATACGTAATAATGAATCCAAAATTTTGTTGTGCTCACTCCAAGAATGTTTAGCAATAAGAATATCGTCAACATATGAAGTAATATTGTCACGAAGATAAACAGGTAAAATTTCATTTAAGCTACGAATGAATGCTGCTGAAGATACAGTAAGTCCAAACGGTAATTTCCGAAACTGGTAACAGTTACCAAAGGCTAAAAAGGCAGTGTATTTTCTACAATCAGGGTGGAGTTCTATTTGCCAAAAACTTGCGCGCATATCAATCGTGGATAAAACTTTAATTCCATGGAAATGTTGAAGAAGTTCATCTAAATTTTGTGGGCGGTCAGTTTCAGGAATGATGATATTATTTATCTGTCTGGAATCCAGAACCAAACGAATTGACCCATCCTTTTTAAGAACAACGTGTAATGGGCTGGTATAAGGACTGGCTGCTGGCTCAATAATGCCTTGATCTATCATGTATTGAAGTTCACTCTTAACCTTGTCTCTGTAAGCCAAAGGAATAGCGTACGTTTTCCCCCGAAATGGTGTGTGTTCTTTTACTTTAAATAAATATTGAAAGCCTTGTATAGTTCCTGTGTGATGACTAAATACTGTAGCATGTGAAGTCAAAATTTGGTGCAGTTCTTCTCTTGCAACGTCATCTGGCACTTCAGCTTTCTTAACTTTTTCATTAATTAATTCTTCGCTATTAATTATATCATCCATCGCGTCTCTGTATCTATTGTCATTGTCATGAATAAACACACTGTCGTCATAATGCTCAACGAAAACATCAGAAGTAAGAAACCTTAAACATTTTGTATCTGATTCAGATCTTGCTAAGCACTCGAAAAATTTCAAACATTTCGGCATTCCGGCAACAGTCAAATTCACACTTCCTTCTTTAAAGTTCAAAATTGCCTTATGTGTGTTAAGAAACTCCATACCTAATATAATTTGTGTACTGAGTAATGGAACAATAATAAAATTAGCGGAAAATTCGTATCCTTGACAAATGAAATTTAGGTTGGTCTGTTGTTTAACTTCCACACTTTTTCCAGAAATCGCTCCTCGAATTGTAGTTTTAGAAATAGGTAACACAGGACAGGCAATAGTTCTTTCACATATACGAAAAACTGATTCACTAATGACGCTCAATGGGCTCCCAGAATCTAAAACTGCAGTGAACTTATTCTTACCCACACATACTTCAATAACAGGATGTAAAAATGCGCCTACATTATTTTCCTTTTCGTCTAGCAAAATGTCGCTCATGTCTTCCAGGCGTACGTAGTGTAAAGTCGAAGTGTCATTACTTTCTGAACCGTCTATATTGCTGCCAGAAGCCGAAGCTGCAAGTCATTGTCGATTGTTTGCGTCACGTCTTTGATTATTCGCGTCATTTCGCGGATCAATTTCTACTATTTGCACTTGTCTCTCTGGAGTTCTGTCACGTGGAGGATGCCAATTAGGTCCCTCCTGTCGGTTACATGTAAATTCTTGGTTGTGTCTGTCATTAAAATTTCTATTTTCCTGTCTGTCCGCATGACTGCTTCTTGTGTAATTTCGACTGTCACTTCTGAAATTACTGTTAGATCTACTGCCCTGGTTATTTCTGTAGTAAGAATTTCTATTATTGTATGAATAATTTCTGTCTTGATGATACCGATTACTGTTTCCGTATGATTGATCATTCCGGTAGGAATTACCGTTATTATAATTGTCTGTGTAATTTCTGTTAGAACGTCTGTTATTGTCATAAGGCTGGTATCTATTGTCCTGTCTGTTACGTCTGTTATTCTCGCAGTTACCCATATAACGCCCGTTCCGATCACTATCCCTTTTCTCTGAAAATCTATTGTAATTACTGTTACTAAAACAGTTACAAGAAGTCCCGTCGTCGTTGTCATACTCAAGTTCTTGTAACAAAGTCTTAAAACTCTCAATGTCGTCTTTACATTTTCCGGCTAAAGCAATTTGTCTTACGGATTGTGGCAGCTTAGTTAAACAAATGCGAATTAATTCAGTCGGGCTATAAGGGTTGGACAGGAACTGATTCTTTCGAATCATGTCTTCAAAGTATTCTGCCGGCGTGCGGAACTCAGACTGTTTAAAATTACGCTGCATAATCAGACTATGTTTGACTCTGTCTTGTGTGTTTTCGGACCAATATGCCGATAGAAATGCATGACAAAAATCATTCAGATTATTACAATCTCTAATGAGTGCGCGCATCCGCGTCGCCGGTTCGTTTTCTAAATATCCACACATAAATTCCAGTTTGTGACTTAGTGGCCAATTTGGTGGAAGTGCGTACATAAATTGATATAACCATGCACATGGATGTATGTCATTCTTAGAATTGCGGAAGATCTTAAATTTCCGAACAGTCAAAAAGTGTTTATAGTCAAAGTTTTCTCCTCGTGGTGACAAAGACCTACCGCGTCTGTCCCAGTCCGAATGTCGATTATTGTCAAGTTCGCGCGCCTGGCGCTCTCTTGTTGCATCCCGTAAATGAAACAAATTATTTTCTTCAAACCCCTCTGGTATCTGTGATTCTAAATTTCTTTTGCTGTCTTTTCCTACGATTTCGCCTTCAATTTGTTTGACTTGCTTTCGTAATGCCTCAACTTCCCTTTTAACGCAGTCATTAAATTTTCCCTGATTTTCAACATGTTTATTTATGTTCTGGTACTCTTCGGTTTCTGCAAATGGTAATGGAGCTGTATCATCCGAATCTCTGTCCCCACGTAAACTAAGATTTGTCAATTTATCTGAAATCTCCTCAACTCTTTCCGATAAGTCACCTATATTTTTTCTTTCTGTTTATTTACGTCTTCCGTAAGTGTCGCGACTCGGGTTTCAGTATTGACACATTTGATAGTTAACTGTTCATATTGTTGTGTTAGATTATTTATTCTGTCATTTGGTATGGATTCCTCGATTCTCTCAAATATTTCTTCCTTATGGTGTGCACGTTGTAAATTTAACTCTGAAATTTTCTGTACTATCACACGATCTCTTTCTTCCTGTTCTCTATCCTGTTCCCTTTGTCTAATCTCTACTGCAACTAATCTATTATTGTGAGAATTCAGAATCGGTTGTACTTCTTCTCTAATTTCTTTCTTTAATTCATCTTTCATGTTTTTGAAACGTGTCCCTATTCGTGAATCTAACCGTGTTTCCATTGTTTCCATCTCTGTTTTAATTGTTCCTATTTGTGATCCCAGTGAGTCTAACCGTGTTTCCATTGTTCCCATATCAGTTTTTAATTCAGATCTCAAAGTTCCCATCTCTGTTTTAAATTCAGATCCTAACTGCTCCATTGTTCCCATTTGTGAGTCTAACCGAGATCCCAAATTTAATATTGCACTCATCAACTGCTCCATGTTAACTGTTTCAAAATTCTTCTCGCCCCTAACATTTCCCGCAAAACCAGCTTCCTTCGTCATAGCTGTAAAGCTATCTGTGTTCGACACTATTCCAGAATCTTCTATCGTTAATCTCGTATTCTGTAAATTTTCTGATTGAGAAAAATTTTGAAATGGTTCCGGACTATCTTCCCGACTTATTAAATTGTTTTCAACTCCTATATTCATCATACTGTTGTCCTGTGTTGGCGAGTTCGCCATGTCAACACTTTCGTCATTCTTACTATTCATCATTTTCGCCTTTTTCATCGATCGCGTAATCATTTACAAAACATACAAAACTCGTCACAATACGAAAATTACAAAGAATATAACACGTTATCACCAACAATACCATTCACACGAAATGCTTCCCTCAAACACGATTAACGAACAATTGAAATAATTGCACTAAATTATCAAACCCGTAGACAAGACAACAAAAAAATAAATTTTGCAAAATACCATTAGAAGAATGCCAATTACCAAATCTACATATGCAATATAGACTACAATTACTAAACTACAAATTACTACAACAATACTACTGTCTACTATTTTTACAATCAGAAGAATTCCAAGGCACGATCCGAAGCAGCGGTCGCCACGTGCATGGGGGCTTAATTATATTAGAATGCTAATAATTTTAAATTTTTTAGTAGCTGTATGTCCGATTACGAAGTCTCGTAAACGGTTGGCCCTAACTAGTATTTGTACGCAATCTGTCTGCATAGAACAACAACAAAGAATAAAATGAAAATTTCCGTTAATACAATTAATTAATTAAGTCCCCAGCAACTATAAAACCTACGAAGCCAACAAAGCCCAAGTGTAGCTGTTCTGTGTGTGGAAGTGTGAGTCAACATACACATCTGGCACGGCTCTTCTTCAATAAGACAATAAATTTTAAATATCATTTATACTGAAGTAATTAAAAAAATAGAAATACTATAATTGCGCAAGAAAACCAGAATTACACTCTAATACAAGAACACAAGCCAGATGCTTTGTTGACTGAACCTGTAATGACGCATTATTCAAGACATTGAAATAATGAGAAAAAAAAGCGAGTTTTGTTACCTTCATATATATTGATGAAAAGCACTCTAATCATTACAATATCTCCATTAGAACAACATCTGCTGTCTAGCCCATCAAACAACTGCATAAAACATGGAACAAGCACTCCCTACTACAACATCTCGACAAGCACTGTCCACTACGACTTCTCGACAAGAACTCTTCACTACGACATCTCAGCAAGCACTGCCCACCGCAACTTCTCAATAATCACTGCCAGTGGAGGCGGAGGAACAAAACTCTCTGGCGCGATCTCTGGCGCTGTGGCTCAGTGTAGCCACCTTTCAACGTTTCGCGCTGTAAAAGGTGGTTACTCAGGCTTCTGGCAGATACTCAAATTAATGTGGCTGGACAGTGCACATAAAACATTATTTCTGTTATATTCCGGTAATAACCGGAAAAATACGTATTTAAATCGAGTATTACAGGCCACTGAAAACATTTCAAGAGTGGAAATAGAAAACATTCTAAGTATCATCTTTTCCTAAAACGTGTTTTCAGTTCCGTTGTGTTTTTGGTGCTCTCTAGCATGCCGCTGCATATGTTCCAAGTGTCAGATCATGGAGAACATATTTCAGACTTTCATTACTACAGGTGTATGGTGTTTGTGCCGAGCAGTACATCCCAATGGAGTTTTTCGCTGTCTTCGCTTGTTATTCCTCGCGTAAAAACTAATATATTGATAAATATATGAGATTAAAATGTTGCTACGAAAAGAGCCATGAAATACTCTTTAGGGGTGCTGTGCTGTGACTTTCTTTGGATCATTAATTTTCAACAAAACAAAATATATTATGTTCTTATAATTCTGGATCCGGCTTTCTATAAAAAGAACATTGGTTCGTTAGTGTAACTAGCTATAAAGTTCATCACATCTTCCTTATTTCATAGTTCAAAAATGGTTCAAATGGCTCTGAGTACTATGGGACTCAACTGCTGAGGTCATTAGTCCCCTAGAACTTAGAACTAGTTAAACCTAACTAACCTAAGGACATCACAAACATCCATGCCCGAGGCAGGATTCGAACCTGCGACCGTAGCGGTCTTGCGGTTCCAGACTGCAGCGCCTTTAACCGCGCGGCCACTTCGACCGGCTTATTTCATAGTTATTGAAAAGGTTACTGAAAATTATTTCGTTATCAATACTGAGGTTACAGTACGCAATGTTTGTTCAACATCAAAATTTTGCAGTGGACTTTTGTTAACAGTAAAACACCAGTAAGTACCACGACTAACACGAGAACATGATACTATTATCTGAGAAAAATGTTTTTACTAGAATGTTTGCCAGACCAGAACTACGCACAGCAAGATTTCTTTTATGTCATGAAGGTAAATTATCTTTTTGCACTGTTAATAATATATCATCCGCAGCCCGCGTCCACCTGCAAAACACATCATAAAATCTGCTGCTCTGCCCTGCAATCCCGAAAGCTGAAAGAAATAATTTTACTTCACTATTACGTGCCCGCTTCTTTGCGGTATGATAGATTTCATTTAATGCAATTTGAATGCGCCGCGGCAGCGGCTCGTTCGTTCGTAGCGCAGCTCTGCACCGCGAATAATATGTAAATAGCTGAAAATGTCTTAAAAGGATGGGATAAAATACCAGGCAAGCTTATTACAAATCATAATGTATGTTTTCACTAAGTAACTCTATTCAAAGCATTCAGACAGATTAAATTCTTACACACCTTTACAAATCAATACCTAATGGCGTCCTTCTCTCAATCTTGACAAAAGAATGCTACACAAGCATACAATATAGCGTCACAGGCTCTTCATACTCGCGTAACTCCAAGAAGACGACAGATAAATTAATGTTCGGTCACTACTATTTATACTCGTTGTGACATATTCTCATCTTTGTTTGATATTTAATAAGTATCGTCTGTGACGGTTTCAGTACTCGCCGGCACAGATAATATCTTTAAAAAAATCGGTATACAATTCTATACAAGTATCAAACATGACACATAATGGTTTCTCTTTATTACATAAAGTTCACACAGTCATTGTCCACGCAATTACAATCACCCAGTTCATTTATTCTTTTCTCTCTTCCTTTTCTTTCTTTTTTTAACACATATGTGTTTTGCCTGGAGACGTTACAAGTTCCAAGTTCCATTGGTCAAGGCGTCAGCCACTTAGCTTGGGATGATTTGAAGAGATAATTCATAAGCTTTCGGTTAGTGGCCACAGCTCTTCGAGGTGCGACAAGTATTTTGCAACTATAGAGAAACGAAGAAAGATAAAAATGATTGTTGAGTATCTAATTTCTATGCTTACAACTGACTTCTTAGATTTTAAACATGGTTCTAAACATTGTTGTCAATGCAGGTGTGTAAGTAGTATGATCAAAGTTTCTCATACTCAAAAAATGGTTCAAAAGATTCGAAGCACTATGGGACTTAACATCTGAGGTCATCAGTCCCATAGACTTAGAACTACTTAAACCTAACTAACCAGGACATCACGCACATCCATGCCCGAGCCAGGATTCGAACCTGCGACCGCAGCAGCAGCGCGGTTCTGGACTGAAGCGCCTAGAACAGCACGGTCACAGGGGCCGGCAACCTCTCATACTCATCCATCTCAGACAGCTATATAAAAATTCTTAGTCTGAAACAGAGGAACAGAAAAATGTCAGTGCATTCAAAATATGAAAGGCCGTGGCAGATGTATAACGTGCCTATTCTATCTCAAAGACTAGTCATGATTATCACTTGCCAAACCAACACCTATTGGCGATGTGGCCATTTCTTCCTCAATAACACAGGGAGATTTACTGTACACTATACATCATCTGATCCAATGCATGATGTTCTGTAAGATACAGATGTCAATGTTCAGAAAACTAATTTTGTCATACTCTTGTACAAAATTCGTACGAAGTGTGAAGTGGTTCTTATTGACTACAGTGCTTCTATATAAAACATTACTGCTATATTTCGAGATTTGTATCATCACAATTAAAACATAGAGCCTCCGTATTATGGGTACTTAAAAGAAGAAGTCTCGTACTGGCACTACAGTTACCTGGTAAAGCTCGTTGGACGTTCTTACCAAATCACTTATTTCCTAATTTGTCACATAATTTAAAGCTCGTTGGACGTTCTTATCACATCATTTATTTCCTAATTTGTCACGTAATTTTTTTCAGTGATGAAGTAAGTCAGCATAACTCTGAGGTATCAGAATACCTTCTAAGTTTTTTCAACACAAATTATGTACAAAAGTCCGCCTCCGTAGCGTAGCGGTAGCGTTACAGCCTACCACGCAAGGGGCCCGGGTTAGATTCCCGGCAGGGGACTGAGTGTTGTGTGTCCTTCATCAACATTTTCATCGTCATTGACTCGCAAGTCGCCGATGTGGCGTCACCTAAAAAGGACTTGCAATACGGCGGCCGAACTCCACCGAATGGGGCCTTTCGGCCAACAATGCCATATGATCATTTCATTTTTTATGTACAAAAAGAAATACGTTGCGTTTTTTCCTTTTGATAAAGGTGAGATTTCGTACTTACTAACTTTTCCATTTCGGCTCTTTTATTTAAAAAATAAGAACTCCACCGAATGGGGCCTTTCGGCCAACAATGCCATATGATCATTTCATTTTTTATGTACAAAAAGAAATACGTTGCGTTTTTTCCTTTTGATAAAGGTGAGATTTCGTACTTACTAACTTTTCCATTTCGGCTCTTTTATTTAAAAAATAAGACAAGTGAAATGCACATGACACATAAATCTAAACTAATTTTTGGTGGCAGAGATGGCCCTGACATAAGAACAAAATCACACATTGTAATTAGTTTTGCTGAAGGTCAACGGCTACCAACGCAGGAGAGGAAGCAGAAGACGAACACACTTTGCCAGCAGTATTTCCATCATCCTTGCGACAATGGAACTACCGTTACCGCCGGCTCTGTTGTGCTAGCTGAATGATTGCTCAACATGGAAGGTTATTGGCTCGCAATGTAATGGATAGCTGCGTAAGAGAGCGCTCATTATTCAAGCACAATGGGAGTGCCGTTACCCTAATGAAGCCGCACTTCAAGCGCGAGAGGTCCGTTTACCGCTTCCGAAATTCAGGTCGGAACTGTTCTCGGTTGTAGCGCAGCCTCGTCGTATCTGGAAATTGCTGGTCAACTTAACGCAATATTTTAAGCAAACTGTCAAATTCAATACGCTAACAGTACTTCTGACTGATGTGAGGTACTGTTATTGTCGTTACTCATTCTTTACATGGCCTCAGTCAATCAAACTATACTGCTAGGCTGTTTATCATTTCTTGGAGCAACAAACATACGAAACGCTTAATAAAGTGTAGAAATACATAGATACATGTGTTAAAACATTGTGTTAAGATTACAACGATGAACAACCAAGTTCCAGTACATTCATTTTATATACTGTGGAGTAAGACGCGACTTCAGATAGCGATGTTAAGAGCAAGGGAATAAAAATAGATACGAGTATCTAATACAAAAAAGATTTAATGTGTTCTCTTCGTACGACATTCATTGGTTAATATCTCGCCACCAGTTATTCTCTGACGTAATTCGGTTCGCTATTTGTCCGTGCAGAGTTCTCGCAACTCTTTATAGACGAGAACTAAAACTACTGAAGGTAAAAAGTATAGCAATAACTGCGTTTCTAAATGAAAAACAACTGAAACTACTCACATTGAAGAAAGTGCCAGACGTCCCCTGAATTACTCGTACTATTAGTTCACGCAGAATATCTCGCGCAACGAGCAGTTCGGCGTGACTGATAAAGAGTGTCGGTCGTGATCGGAAACCATTGTTACGTTTGTTGCCGCTGACAAAATGGACACAGGAACAGATGTGGTGGACAACATACGAACAATTTTAATGTCTACTGCAGCAACAGATTCAGATCTGCAATTTAGAAACGTTAATCGACAAAATGAAATTTCCTTAAAAGAGTCAGCAATACATCAGAAATAGCATTTGTGTGTAACGTAACTCACTCTCTGCTTGCAAATAGTAGACGTATGTGCGTAAGTACATTTCATGTTACTTCATTTCTGTAGACACTGTAGACTGTACCACAGTGTTCATCGACAGCAAAATACAAGTCATATGGAAAGAAACGTGTCTCCAAAGGTTTCCAGCTGATAGACCTAATACTCTTTACAGAATTACAAATGAAACTATATGTTAATGGCTGTAACCAGTCACTTGGGTGCGATCATACACAAAGCCTACATTTTCTTCATAGTCACAGATAATCAAAAGTCAATATACCTCACAGAGAAGGAAAACTTGAAGGGAAACGGAAGTTACACGAGTGTACCAAAAGAAGAGCAGAATAACAGGACGCAGTATAGTCTCACTATAAAATATGATTTATCAGACAGGGGCAAAAGCAGTCTTTAGTGAAGCTCCATTCACTGAGAAAAAGGATCAGCAAGGCAGTCCACAGACAGTCCTATCGTCTGGAACAGCCGTCGAAAACCCTCAGTCGGCAAGAAGTTTGAGGCAAGTAAATCATCACACGTCGAACTTACCCATTATATTGCGATCCAGTAGCCTTCCCTGTGAAACAGTTGGATAGCACAACAGAGCTGCTGTAATGGTAGTTAAGAATGATGGGCATACAGGTACTCAAAGCAAACCGGAGGAATGTTGCTGGAAGGCTCTCGAATTTCCAGTTGCGTAACAGTGTTAAAATACTGCGACGTTTCGACGACTGTCATATTCTTCATTTGGCCAATATTGTAAGTGTGGCACCCAGCTGGAAGATGATGAGTACGATACTCATCGAAACGTCGGAGTAATTTAACGCTTCTACCCAGCTGGAAGCCCGAGAGCACTTCACCAGCAGTATATGCCGGGAGAGAGAAAAAAACAAAACAAGAAAGGAAACAAATATCTGTCACTCACCACACCACATTATTACCAACTTCAGCTCGTAGCTGTTGACCTCATGTCTGAGCTGCGTAGACAGTTGCTGTTGTCCTATATGTGTCGCTGATGCAAGAGACGTAGATGTCCTTAGCACTGGCAACCACTTGCTGATACCAGGTATACGAGTCTCGTCCAAGACTCCTGCAGTCTTCAGGAGAGAGCCGGGTGGACGCGATGGTGAGGACCTAGTTACGCTCGAGAGTGCTGAGAAACGGTCATTGACAATAACACGTTTATTATGCAGTAATATGGGATTGTCTTGCAAAGCGCTGCGCCACTGTGAGGTTGGCGGAGCAGTATCTCATCACCAGCGGAAGACCAGCACGCTCTCGTCTTGCAGTTCCGCGAGAACAGCGAAGCGCCGGGTGCTGACTGTTACGTCACGGGACAGACGACAATCTGTGGACTCCGACGGCCTCCAGTTCTATGTGTCGATCTCCAAAGTGCGCTTGACGTCGAAGATTCGCACTCAGAAATCAGACCCCAATTCCACAAGAAGTACTCGCTGACACACAGGCATCAGCTCGCAGTCTCCATTTCGGAGACAGGAGCCGGCAGCATCGGTGTCTGCCACAGAAACAGGATGAGCAGCTGCAGTGGGCCCCCGGTCTCTAAGGTGGATGATGGCCCGCATCCAGGTGTCACGCAGTTCAACCCTCCAGCAGATTGGCCGGGTGGTGATAGTACTCGCCTCGGGAGCAGCTAGTACTAGTAGCAGTGTCCTTCCAGTCGGACTCGTGGCTCAATAGGCGATCGATGACAAGTAGGTACGCCGAGGGTCGACCCCAATAGCCTCCCATCTCACTAGATAGCTTCAACTGACGTTTGGGCTGAGCCTATGCACTGGGCAGTCGGCAATCGGCACTCAGCAATGACACGTAAGAAGGGTGGAGTACTGATGTTTGTTATTCCCGTGTGCTCTGCGGCGGTGGGGATGGCTATGATTGCATGCTTCCAGGTTTTCCCTCGCTCTCAGCTCTCCTAGTGACTTCAGACTTCCACAACTTCACCTTTCAGAGAGAATTTTCTGATGGCTTGGCAGCTGTATGCTTATTGTTGCATTGTACTAGCCTTAATTACGACACTCTACTTTGTCACTAGTATGACAGCATCTTTCAGCTCCCGTGTCTCTCTTGCAAACGTGAGGACTCGGTTGTTCCCCCTGCTGCGATAGCTTCCGTGTTTGCCGCAACTCCCTCAGCATTTCACCCTAGCTGGCAGTCTACTGGTCCCTGACACAGGCTGTTCGGCTTCTGGGAGCTGCCACAGTAGAACTTGGACGAATTGTCTGCTGGGGATACAATCCTGGGCTGTAACACTACATTCACTTATCAGACGAAACATTAATCATTTTCAGGAGACATCACGCTAACACATTGCAACCCCCGCCTTTAGTCTTGGTAATGATCTCAGTTCGGCGAGGAAGAGAGTACATAAGTTTCTTCAAGTGCGCCTCATCCAGCTAATATGAATATATGAAGATAACAACTGTTCTTTCGGACATGTCCGAAAGAACAGATGCCATTGGTGACAGTGTGTAACTTCCCCCTCACTTATCGACCTTAATGACAGTGAAAAATTAAACCGCGTGTACCTAATGGGAAATTTGGGAAAGCAATCGTCACCGAAGTTAATCTGTCGGTAAAGAGGGAGGAAAGGGTTACATCTAAATGAAAGGAAAAATGCAAATGAAACTGGTGGAAATTAATTTTGAAAAGGGGTAAAGTTAATAAAGAAAGTAAATGTGCGGCCGTTACGTCAACAATTAACTAGCGGTAATTAGATATTTGAGATTTGGGGGAAATCACGGTCGCCAGTCCTAAGGACAATTACTATAGTAACTGAAAAAGAAAGGTTATTACACATATAATTAGCGCTAGAAGCGTGGCAACTGAAGGTTGACACGTGTAGTGTGAAAACTGAAAGTTTGTCAGAAGTAATAAATTTCGCTACACTCTGACTTAATTTAGCAAAAGAATTAATAAAACCGGAAAATCGAAAGTTAATTTAGTGACTGAAGTTAATAGTGAGCTTTCTTTCTGAAGCACATCGAAATCCAGCAGAATACGGTTAGTCTTGGACTACCTCAACAATCATTTCAAAAGCAACTTGACTCTACGCAATTTAGAAACAAGAGATTTAACTTTGAACTTGAATTAAATGATTCTGAATAATTAACAATAGTAAAATTTAGTACGTACCAAGCTGAGCTGCAGTCACAGGTAAGCTAAAATATGCTAACAAAACTCGCACTCTTAATTTGTGCTTGTGTAATCTAACTATTGTAGCCAGCTAAGCTTTAACTGCACTTGGGAACTAAAGTAATGAAATGCAATGATAGTACTTTGATGCTGGCGTCTGAATTTCAACGACACTCGGTTTCATTTCGGAAAAGGAAGGGACCCTGCTTGGTAATGCAATTGGGACAATGAGCAACAAAGGTTCATGCTGAGTTGCTGTAATTTTGCGAGGCAAATGGAACAATTTGAAAAGCTGAGGTCTGCCATACAGTTCTGAAACTTTACGTGCTTTTAGTCTTCCTTGTTAGTTGATTGAAGGTTTGAAGCCGTCGATCGAGGAGGTGGCGACGGTCACTCATTGTCGGCCGTCGCTGTTGCAGAAGCTGGATGTTGGCGCGCCTTCTTCTCGACATGGTCACCAAACGAAACGGGCTCTTGATGTGCGCCGGCTAATGCTTCCCGTCCGCGACACCGTGCCAGAAACTAACATAGCAAGTCGAGCGCAATTACATGCTGCTAAACCCCGAAAGCGCGGCAACTCGCGGGAGCGTCACACCACACACCTGCTCCACTCGCTACTCCAGCCAGACCCCAACTGCCCTGCCCGCGCTCCACGCGGCAGCGTTAACACTACCAAAGATCCTACACACTTTGATTCTTCACACGACCTATCGATGTAATCGTTCGATAGCAGTTTTCCCTAGGCAAGACCCAGCGTAAAAATACAAATAATATTTACGAAACAAACCAATTATACATCGACATATATATATATATATATACATACATATATATATATATATATATATATATATATATATATATATATATATATATATATATATATATATATATATACAAATAGTAAAACAATTACAATATATAAAGGCACAGAAAAGTCATATATTCAGGTAACAAAATAAGGAAAAAACTTACAGTACAACAGATGGAAATAGGAGGATATGCATTTCCGGCGTTACACGTGCCCCACATTGTCTGAGGATGTTCGTGTAACCTAAACAGACTCAGAAAATGTCCCAAAAAATAAACAGCGGAAATGCATATGCTCAAAACATCATCAAAATTTAGCATTCGTCTAATTAAGCATAAATCAATTTTTTGACCATAAAAATTGAGTGGAGACAGTCCTAATCTTATTCCACTCTGTCATCTTGCACAAAATAAAACAGGTTGACGACATATTAAAATTCATAGAAAGCATAGAAAATGGTTTAGCTATTCTAAAAATCTAAATTCGTAACACTATAAGAAATGGAATACTATTTGCAAAATTAATTAGAGTACATGGTCATAAAAACAGGTAGATCAAAATACGCAAATTAATTATTAATTACATAGAATACACATTTTATATAACCTTTTCATAATTATTATCTCGTCATGAGAGTCCACTTAACGCTAAACAAGAAAATAATATACAGTAGATCGACAAAAACATAAATATTGACAGCAGAATTCTTTCACATCAGCTGTCCGGGAAGAAAAACAACTCCGCCTTCCGTACTCGCAAGTACAAAGAATGCCGACAGCGGCACAAGAGCCGACAGCGACCCAAGAGCCGACAGCGGCTCCACCTTGCCAGTATTGTTGCGCCCGCCTGTGCGGCACGCTTGATCTCACTCGCCTGTGTAGCGGCATTTCCAGAACGTCCGTTTCACTGAATTCTTTAGGAAAACTCACTCCCGAGTAATCTCAAGGAGTCCCTTAATACTATCACAGTGGATAACTCAACACTGTCCATCATCACACGCATGTACTAGCCTGAAACTTAAAACAGCGTCTAAGTACATCGGCAATGACTAGTAAAACACACATTCATGAAATCTGACAGCTAGTTACAAAAGCATATTTACATTCCTTAATCTACTGTGACTCAGCTGAAAACTTAAACTAGCAGCTTGGATTTTTCAATTGGTTAAAACGTCTAATCAAAAATTAATTACTTGTTAATTACAAGTTCTTTAATGACCTCTAGGTCAGGCAACAGCATCGCAACATGGCACATCCTTAAATCTTACACTCTATATTACATACTGTACAAATTACCCATTCTGTGGTATTAATCAATCCTAGGTTGGTACAATTTCAAGTCTACAATATTCCGTATACCTAATCGTTTACCAGAGCTTGGATACTCTAAGCAATAAGCATTTGTGTGAGGTATACCAATGACTTTATATGGTCCATTATAAGCAAACTTAAATTTAGAGATTTCATGGTCTATCTCGCTCGATTTCTCATGAGCTTTTACAAGTACTAAGTCTCCGATTGCAAACTTAGCAAAACGCGCTTTAGCGTCATGACGACGTATGCGAGCATCGGCTTTTAGCTTAATTACTTCTCGCAAACGATCTTTTTTCACACCAATACTAATGTCAATCCGTGGAGGGAATTTGATTATCTCTTCCACTAAACTTTTACTTCTGTCATCCAACAGGATTTCCTCTGGAGAAAATCCCGTAGATTCATGTCTCAAGGTGTTCATAATTCTCTCAAATACTGCTACATATTTGCCCCATGCCCTATGGTTGTGATGGCAATAGGTACGGCAAAGTCGGCCTAGCTCGCGCATATACCTCTCAGCGGGATTCCCAGCCGGACAATAAGCTGAAATATGGATCACCTCGACCCCATTACTTTCCATGCCTTCATTCCACAACTTAGAAGTAAATTGTGCCCCATTGTCTGATAGAATCGCCTTGGGCTTACCAATATGAACAAAATAATCGTTCACAAACTTGCTATAGACCGCTTTGGCTGTAGCTTTCCTAATCGGGTATAGCTTGATGAACTTGGAAAAAGCTTCTAGTACTACTAAAATGTAGGCAAAGTTTCCTGATGACTTGGGCAAAGGTCCGTACAGGTCCACGCACAGTAATTCAAAGGTGTCGTTAGGCTGTCAGTAACGCGTTTTAACATGTTGTTAAAATGCACTACTTCATACAGCTTTTCCGTACATTTCTTCGGTCCACAGTGACCATACGCCAAATGGTAGTAGTCTATCATTTCCGTGACGAATTTGGTGGGCCAGCATACCCGCCAAATATTACTATCTTCACCCTTACGTATGTACAAGATATGATCGTATATCTTGTAATACTTCCTTAATTTCTCTCCTTCTGGACTCCTTTCGTCATATCGGGTTTTCACCATATTTAAACAACCATCCTCGTTCTGATGACGACGTAGATTCACAGATGTTCACTATTAATTTGCGTCTCTCAACTTCTTTAAAATAGTATAATTTGACCACTCCATCTGACTCCTCTTTCAATACATCTTGATTAGACTCGGGCAACCGCGACAGCGCATCCGCAACGCAATTGTCGGTCCCTTTTACGTAACAGATGTCATAGTTAAATTGCTGTAAATACAGCGACCACCTAGTCAGTCTTTCGTGAAGGAGTCTACAATCCTTCAGATAAGTGAGCGCCTTATGGTCCGTATGAATAATCACCTTACGGTCCCATAGGTAACCCTTGAACTTCTTGAATCCCCACACGATAGCGAGACATTCTTTCTCAGAAATCGTGTAGTTTCGCTCACTTTTTGATAAAGTTCGACTCGCGAACGCTATCGTCCGGTGTTCCTTATCCTCTCCTTTACCAACTTCTTGGAACAGTTCTACCCCCACCCCGTAATTCGACGAATCCGTTCCCAGATGGAAGGGTAGCGATAAATCAGGATGAAATAGTATGTTAGATCTTAACAACTCGTCTTTTAATTTCTCGAAAGCGGCCTGACACCCGTCAGTCCACACAAACGGAACATTTTTGCGTAAGAGGTTATTCAAATTTTCATCATTAAACACTTGTCCTTTTACGAATTTACAGTAAAATCCTGTGAGCCCTAGAAAACTTTTTAACTGTTTCCTAGACTTGGGTGGAGGACAATTCCTTATTGCCTCTAGTTTCTCTGGGTCCTTCGTAATACCAGCAGTGGTAATTACATGCCCTAAAAATTTCAGTTCCTGCTTTACAAATTCGCATTTCTTTAGCTTTAGAGTCATTCCGCCACGGCGCAATGCTCTAAAAACTTCATCTAACAGGTCACAATGGTCATGCCAAGTGGCATTGGCCAACAATAGGTCGTCAACATATACAGTTAACCTTGAACTCAAAGCCGATCCTAGCACTTTATCTAGGGCCCTGATGAATACGGACACAGATATATTAAGTCCAAACGGCAGTACTCTATACTGATAACACCTGCCCGCAAACAAGAAGGCAAGGTATGGCCTAGATTCTTCTTCGAGTTCTATTTGCCAGTAACTAGCCGTCAGATCGAGGCTAGTCATGAACTTAACGTCATGAAAACGTTGCAAAATCTCCTCCATACTCTCTGGTCTGTCTGTTTCACGTTGAACGACCCTATTCAACGTGCGTGCGTCAATCACAATACGCACACTACCATCCCGTTTTGCTACAATGACCAAACCGTTATTGTATGGACTCGTACTTCTTTCAATCACTCCCCATTCGATCATCTTATCTATCTCCCGTTGCACTGCTTCCTTTTTGGACAGCGGTATAGCATACGGTCTCACGAAGAATGGTTCGTGCGGAATTACATGCAACTTGCATTTATACCCTTCCACAAGTCCCGGTTTGTCTGAAAACACACTCTTATTCCTCATTATCACTTCATACAGGCCTCGTCTTTGTTCGTGTGTTACGTTTGACACACCGTCTACAATACTTTCCAATGCAGTTTCTACACTATTGTCAATGCCGAGATTCCTCACATTACAGTAGTTCAAATTCATACCTACATCAATATCATTCAGCCAGTTAACAATGTGTATAGGCTGGTATTGCCTATGCACACCGTCTCCTGCCTCGTCAAAGCTAACTACTATTGTTTTATCTTGTGACGTACATGTCAAAGTTTTGCTTTCGCAATTAATCACTGCACAGTACTTTAATAGCCAATCTAACCCGATAATTACTTCCGTAGTTAAGTCTGGCACGACGACAAACTCTTGCTCAAATCGTGCCCCACATATCTCGAAGTTGACAAAAATCTGTTTTGTGACCGGTTTACTGGCCTTCCCAGTAGCACCGATAATTTTCACTCCTGTTACTGGCATAACTACGATACCAGGTCTGTCTTTCAGTAACTCAAATATTTTCCCAGATACAGCACTCAATTCTGCACCGGTGTCAATCAACACGTTTATTTGTAGGTCGTGCATATTAGCAGACACTACTATCTGTCTACACTTGTCCTCGACTGTTTCTTTATTTTCCCACAGTAAATCCTCGTCTATATCCAGGTCATTCCAGAAAAAACCATCCGGCTTTGATCCTAAATCCGGTTTATCTGGCGGCCTTTTCAGCCTCTGTTCACATACAGTCTTAATTTCAACACGTTTGTCCTGAGGCTTAGTCTGTAGCTTCGCCTCCAATACCGAAACCTTTTCCTCTAACTCGTCAAATAGTGAGTGTTGCCCTGCTATCATTTCAGTAATTGTCACCTTCGTTGATTCCACTTTGGCCAGATTTATATCATCCGCCAATCTACCTGGAGGAATGTGCCCAGTAGTCTCTGCAATTACTTCCGCTAGATCTGCGCAACCCACACTGCTATCGTCTGACCGTATAATGTCAGCTCTAACCTCATACACGCTGTAATCCACATGCTTTTCTACCAATCGTGTCCGGCTATCACTAAAATTTTCGTAATCTTTCTCCTCAATACTTTCGCAATGTTTAAACTGGAGTTTTGCGTCGGATGGGTCGGCTACTTCTACCACTGTAACTTTCGGTAAAGTCTGCCGGTTAGGGCCAGAACTTTCCGTTACTACTTCAACATCCAACTCCTGCGGGACGAAACACGACGAATCTTGCTCGTGCTCCCCATTAACATCAACTATTTCTAGTAAAGTCTGCCGGTTAGGGCCAGAACTTCCTATCACTTCACAAATACTATCTTTCTGTGGGACGAAACGCGGCAAATCCTGCCCGCGCTCCCCATAAACGCTTCTCCCATACAGACCCCTATAATCTCTTAGTTCGTCGTATAAGCGACCGAACTGCCTTAACCAGACCTCATCCCTCTCTGCATCCCCTCGCTCGATGACGGACGTTTTATCCGACATCTGATCTTCTCTCAACACTTGCGAATCATTCTTAAACTCAATCTCCAGTTCCGCTGTGGGTATTACAGCTACCACTTTATAATCGATTTCCGGAACACTACTTAAATTGTTCTCACTGACAGTGAATGTACTTCCCACTGCCGTGTATACAGCTGATTTACTACTTGTGGGCGCACTCCTTTCTCCTAACACTGGCACACTCTCCCGCCGTTGATTATTCCACACGGAATTTTCATAACGACGACACCTGGGTTTTCTACTGTTATTGGGCCGCCAAAATTTCTCCACGCCCGGTCGGCCCCTCACCGGCGCGGCTAATGGTTTCCCTGTCTCGTCCCAGCAGATACGCTCCCCGGATGCTGCTGAGGCGGCTGATCACACACTCTGGCGTTATTACTATTCTGCGAAGCCCGTATCACGCTAGTATGATACTGGTTTCCGTCATTCCTGTTATTATTTGCAGTGTATCGATTGTCATTACGGCCCGAACCACTATTGTTATTGCTGCCAAGATTGCGGTATGCATTATTCCCATAGTTATGATTGTTGTGGTTGCTGTGGTACCCGTTGTTGTTACCACGGCCTCTACCAGTATCGCGATTATTGCGCCAATTGTCCTCGTCCTCAACTCTTTCCAGGAAATGATTGATTGTCCTGTAATTGCTTCCTACGTAGCGTTTTGTATGATCTGGAAGCTTCTTGTAGAGTTCCCAGACTATTTCGGATTCCGTGCGGCGATCACGCAAATATTCCAACTTGCGGATCCAGCCCTCACAAAACTCCTTCATCGAGCCGCGCGAATTCGCATCGAAAGGCCTCGATACGACAAATTCGCGCCAGACACTTTGCTGTTTTTGCTCTGACCAGTATTCAGCCAGAAACAAATTTTTAAACTCGTCAAAGGTCAGGTTCGTAATGTTGAGGTTTAAGCCCCAACGCTTGGCATCACCCGCCAACACATCAATAACCGCATTAATTTTTCTCTCATTAGTCCATGATCTGGGTAAAACTCTTTCACAGTTTTTAATGAAATCCGTCGCGTGTATACCGCCTTTTTTCAAGGGGTCGAACCGCTCCTCTTTCGTCAACAATTCCGAACTATGTGCACAGATTGGCACATAGCTCTGTTTTTCTTCAAGTTTCTTTTCTAATTCCGACACTCTCGTAATCACTTGGCAAGTGGTTGTCGCAAGCGTTTCCACTTCCCTCTTTTTCTCTTCGCAGGTATTAGCCTGCTTCCTCACTTTGGTATCTACTTCGGATACTAAAACCTTTAAAGTTTCCACCTTCTGTTGATCGTCTTTTCTCACTAATTGAATTTGTTCCGTCACCTTATTCTCGATGATCGGAGCAACTGCGTCTCCTACACTTTTCTCGATTCTGCTAATTTCGGAATTAAAACGCGTATTTATGCTCGCAATTTCCGCCTGAACGCCTATCATTTCCTGTTTAAGATTACCGATTTCGGTATTAATCACAACAATATCTTCTTTGATTTTATCAACTTTTGTGTTAACAACTCCAACATTGTTGTTAACAACATTAATAGCTTTGTTCTGATTGTCTAGCTTCCTGTTAATTTTTCCAGACTGAGCTTTAATTTCTGCCGATTGAGTTTCTATCTTGCTAGACTGAGCCTTGATTTCGTTAATCAAAACATTCAATAAATCAGTTAAATTCCCGGAAACTACCGGTTTTACTTCCGTAGCGGCTTCCTCTTTAATTGTCCCCCCGTATTCGTCATCAAGGGATTCCGATTTGATTTTCACTTCCGATTCCGAAACATTTTCTAATGTTTGGAATTCCATTTCTGCTCTTTGTTGCGTCTCGGCGGTCGCGTCTTTCATGCTAGCCGCCTGCCCCTGAACAATGGGTACCGCGGTGCGTGTTTCCCACTGTTCGACCGATTGTTCCGTACCCAAGTCTACCAAATTTTGGTAATTGTTGCCTTCACTCATTTTAATAATTTTCAATATAAATAACAAATCTCAAATCTAATTAGGATTCCTCAGACTAATATCCTCGCTGACGTATCGACCATTTCGTAACCAGTACTTTGTTACGAGATTTGCACAATGCAAAATTCGTGTCCAGAACAACCTCAAATATGAAGATTGTCCTGTCACCAGGTCGCCACGTGTAACCTCCCCCTCACTTATCGACCTTAATGACAGTGAAAAATTAAACCGCGTGTACCTAATGGGAAATTTGGGAAAGCAATCGTCACCGAAGTTAATCTGTCGGTAAAGAGGGAGGAAAGGGTTACATCTAAATGAAAGGAAAAATGCAAATGAAACTGGTGGAAATTAATTTTGAAAAGGGGTAAAGTTAATAAAGAAAGTAAATGTGCGGCCGTTACGTCAACAATTAACTAGCGGTAATTAGATATTTGAGATTTGGGGGAAATCACGGTCGCCAGTCCTAAGGACAATTACTATAGTAACTGAAAAAGAAAGGTTATTACACATATAATTAGCGCTAGAAGCGTGGCAACTGAAGGTTGACACGTGTAGTGTGAAAACTGAAAGTTTGTCAGAAGTAATAAATTTCGCTACACTCTGACTTAATTTAGCAAAAGAATTAATAAAACCGGAAAATCGAAAGTTAATTTAGTGACTGAAGTTAATAGTGAGCTTTCTTTCTGAAGCACATCGAAATCCAGCAGAATACGGTTAGTCTTGGACTACCTCAACAATCATTTCAAAAGCAACTTGACTCTACGCAATTTAGAAACAAGAGATTTAACTTTGAACTTGAATTAAATGATTCTGAATAATTAACAATAGTAAAATTTAGTACGTACCAAGCTGAGCTGCAGTCACAGGTAAGCTAAAATATGCTAACAAAACTCGCACTCTTAATTTGTGCTTGTGTAATCTAACTATTGTAGCCAGCTAAGCTTTAACTGCACTTGGGAACTAAAGTAATGAAATGCAATGATAGTACTTTGATGCTGGCGTCTGAATTTCAACGACACTCGGTTTCATTTCGGAAAAGGAAGGGACCCTGCTTGGTAATGCAATTGGGACAATGAGCAACAAAGGTTCATGCTGAGTTGCTGTAATTTTGCGAGGCAAATGGAACAATTTGAAAAGCTGAGGTCTGCCATACAGTTCTGAAACTTTACGTGCTTTTAGTCTTCCTTGTTAGTTGATTGAAGGTTTGAAGCCGTCGATCGAGGAGGTGGCGACGGTCACTCATTGTCGGCCGTCGCTGTTGCAGAAGCTGGATGTTGGCGCGCCTTCTTCTCGACACGGTCACCAAACGAAACGGGCTCTTGATGTGCGCCGGCTAATGCTTCCCGTCCGCGACACCGTGCCAGAAAGTAACATAGCAAGTCGAGCGCAATTACATGCTGCTAAACCCCGAAAGCGCGGCAACTCGCGGAAGCGTCACACCACACACCTGCTCCACTCGCTACTCCAGCCAGACCCCAACTGCCCTGCCCGCGCTCCATGCGGCAGCGTTAACACTACCAAAGATCCTACACACTTTGATTCTTCACACGACCTATCGATGTAATCGTTCGATAGCAGTTTTCCCTAGGCAAGACCCAGCGTAAAAATACAAATAATATTTACGAAACAAACCAATTATACATCGACATAAATGCATAAATACATATATATATATATATATATATATATATATATATATATATATATATATATACAAATAGTAAAACAATTACAATATATAAAGGCACAGAAAAGTCATATATTCAGGTAACAAAATAAGGAAAAAACTTACAGTACAATAGATGGAAATAGGAGGATATGCATTTCCGGCGTTACAAGTGCAGCTGTCTAGAATGAAATTGCAATTAAATCAATACCATTAGCTGCTTACTGGCGTTGAAATACGTCAACGGGTACAGTTGAAAATGTGTGCCCCGACCGGGAATCGAACCCGGGATCTACTGCTTACATGGCAGACGCTCTATCCATCCAGCGGATGCACACGAATTGCCTGAACTCTTACGTGACTCGGTGGATTGTCTGCCGCGGGTAATGGGTATAATGGCAGGGGCACTACGTATGTAGTATGTGAAGTTGAGAATGTGGGTCTCACGGGGAGCGTTCCAGCGATAAGTCGCTGCAGTCGCACTATCCTCTGTGCCCTCGGTGGCTCAGATGGATGAGTCACGGTCGGGGCACACATTTAGCCGGCATGATAGCTCAGCGTGTTCGGTCGGAGAGTTAGCAGAACTCAGTAATAAAAAAAAAACTGAGTGAATTTATCAATAACGAACTTCAACGGGTGTCATGAGACGTCCGCCCCGAATAAGGCAAAGAACATTAACGGGCACAATGAGATAAAAAAAAGGATGGATAGAGCGTCTGACATGTAAGCAGGAGATCCCGGGTTCGAGTACCGGTCGGGGCACACATTTTCAACTGTCCCCGTTGATGTATTTCAACGCCTGTCAGCAGCTAATAGAATTGATTTAACTGTAATATCATCCAGCTAAGGCCACTCACTCATGGTCAGATCCCATAGAGTTGTCAAATTGGGAGGATTTTGGGAGATACGTTTCACGCTCTGTTCCAAATAGTTCCAGGCAATTTCCAAAGGATTAATATCGGGTGGTTTCGAGGGTTAGTCCATGTATAACAGGGTATCTTAGAGTTCGTAAACTTAGGGAGTTGAAATAAGCATATTGGTCCATGTACACGGTAACCTACACAACACGGCCTCTGACATTAACTATACCCCCTACACACTGTGGTTCATACACTTCATTGCGCTGTCGTTGCACAGATCGTCTTGCTCCATCTGAAAGGCAAAATCACGACTCGTAGGACCACACCGCAAGCCTGCATTCTGTTACGTACCAGTTTCTGTGTTGTCTGGCCCACTGAAGACGTGCACCTTTTACGTTTCGTTGTGAGCAACGGTCATTTTTTCTCCAAGTCCACTGCATGAATTTCCCTTCGCACAAATAAAGCAGTTTCCGTGTCAGCATTTACTTTGCCACTACGCGTTTCAATGGTTCACAAATCTTCAGGTGAAGAATTGTTTATGTACCTGGTGTTGGTGAAGAGTATAGACGTCTTTTCACAGTAGCAGGGCTAGGGCAGTATGCGAATAGGTTACGTTGAGTCTTTTGCTGCTGATAAAAATTGATCATTTAAAGAAAAAAATGTTCAAATGTGTGTGAAACCTTATGGGACTTAACTGCTAAGGTCATCAGTCCCTAAGTTTATACACTACTTAACCTAAATTATCATAAGGACAAACACACACACCCATGTCGGAGGGAGGACTCGAGCCTCCGCCGGGACCAGCCGCACAGTCCATGACTGCAGCGCCTTAGACCGCGCGGGTTATTCAAAGAAAGGCACTCTTAAGGTTGAAAAAGATGAATTCCTGACAGTGAATTGTACTTTCAGGGACGGTAGACTTGTAAAACGTCTGCGTACTGCTGTCTGATGTACATTTACAGTATCACTTCAAAGATGTTGTGTGTTACAGATAGGCTTGTTTACATTGGAAACAAAGCTGACAGATTAAACGGTTTCTAGAAATATATGTTTTTCTTTAAAAAAATATTATGGTTGGGCTGCACCAGAATATGGACATGTGCACAACTCAGTTATTATATTAGATAGTTATACGTACATAAATTTGTTTTTGTTGTAACTTCTTATGTATAGAAAGATCATAATAGACCGTGCATATGCATTGTAGGTTGACCTTCATGAGAGATGAATGGGAGTGGTTACATCAATTGTTGTGCATTGGAACTATAAATTATCAGCAGTCGCAGCCCTCATAATGTCGACTCTTACGGACGAAGTACGGTGTGATGAGTCAAACACGAAAGCTTCTCGCAACGAATCAGTTACGTCTCTACGTTTACCACATCTTATTGTGCTGTGAAATACTGTAAATGTCGTGTGACATAGTTGGCTGGGATATCCCACGGGGTGGATTCAGCCCCTTTTATTGCACATATGTGAGGGCTACGTCGTCTGTATGTAATTGTAGAGCTAAGGCGCGTGTAATGGTTGTGTGTAAAGTAATGTTGCGTTTGCGTTATGATAACCCGGTACCAGCACATAGCGTGCTTCTCTCGAATAGCACCAAAGGAGCCCCCGAACCCAACATTCCCGTCCGACTTGACGGATCAATAGTGTCACCATGTCCTCAATTCATGAGATATTGCAGAGAATTTGGAATTTAATCCAGAAAATTGACGCAAAGACGTGATCAGTCCATCACCTCTTCTCTCCTTGCAGGCCAAACTGGCACTGGAAATTCTATTCAACACCGAGATTCGAACCGGTTTACTCCCCGACTAGCACATCGCAAAGGTACCATTACCGAGCTCGGCTGCAGAGACAGGTTTCTTACAGCGCTGATTACATTTATAACCGACTGGTACGTCCACTGCTATGACTGACATCAACGGTGGACGGTCAAGGGGCCCACAGCGAGCACTGTGCTCATTGAAGGAAACGACTTACAATACTGTTCATCATCATCATCATCATCATCATCATTTAAGACTGATTATGCCTTTCAGCGTTCAGTCTGGAGCATAGCCACTTATAAAATTCCTCCATGATCCCCTATTCAGTGCTAACATTGGTGCCTCTTCTGATGTTAAACCTATTACTTCAAAATCATTCTTAACCGAATCCAGGTACCTTCTCCTTGGTCTGCCCCGACTCCTCCTACCCTCTACTGTTGAACCTATGAGTCTCTTGGGTAACCTTCCTTCTCCCATGCGTGTAACATGACCCCACCATCTAAGCCTGTTCATCCTGACTGCTACATCTATAGAGTTCATTCCCAGTTTTTCTTTGATTTCCTCATTGTGGACACCCTCCTGTCATTGTCCCCATCTACTAGTACCTGCAATCATCCTAGCTACTTTCATATCCGCAACCTCAACCTTGTTGATAAGGTAACCTGAATCCACCCAGCTTTCGTTCCAATACAACAAAGTTGGTCGAAAGATCGAACGGTGCACAGATAACTTAGTCTCGGTACTGACTTATAAAGAAATTTTTACGTGAAGAGTTTAACCCTATCTTCACAGATGTTGGTACGCTGAATTCGAAAATGACAACAGTTTTTGTTTTTTAGCCGTTGTTTTCGTGCTACATTAATTTGTTGTGTCCTTATTTATGTTTTTATTTGATTTTATTTTTTACCCTTTCTCGTTCTTGAAGACGAGAAGATCAAACGTATTCGCTCCTTTTGGAGCGCAAGAAGTGCGAATATATTCCTAGTCACTTACAAGACACTGACTGAAATGGGGGTACCAGACATCTCACTCTACATTCCTCAGCACCTTTAAAACTTTCTCAAAAATTTTCCCATACGAACATATTCGAGCTTTTTTTTTCTTTTAATATGTATCTAACCTCTTACTACCACAATCTCCACTAACAGTTGATATGTGTCACGTACCATTTTGGTATCTGAATTTTTGGTAAGCGAAGCGATTGTGACCGAGCAGCGATGTTGTAAGCTTTATCTTTGAACTGCGCCAGGGAGCGGTGGGAGCAGACGAGAGCCTTAGAGAGACGGAGTCGAAGTTCTGCTGTGTTAGAGGTAGACTGATAATGTTAAGCAGTGTTAGGAAGCCATGGAAATATTATGATTCAATGTCTCAGTTTATCATTTTGTTCAATCAACGTGATTATAAAACTGATTTGTGAAGGAAGAAATGTAATGGAATATCAGGTAAATTCACTATTGCTGCACCACTGAACTAGCTCGGTTATTGTACTGAAAGTTGTTAGATTTGAGAGATAGGAAAGTGTATTGTTTGGATGTTGAGGAGATCATTTAATTTAAAATCTGCCTTGAGCGCTTTTGCTCAATACACGAAAGAACATAATGTTGTCATTTTCGCGTATGTTTCATTTCTTAACAACCTTCCTCTTACATTCCTTTTTAATGGATGATCCAGCCACGTGTCTTCGATTTACTGTTCGATTTTTAATCAACAGATAACTCATTGCAATGACCTTGTCAACGTGACCAACATCTATTGAAAAATTCATAACAAAGATGCTGCGGCCACAGTTTTGTCAGTAGCTTTACGCAAATGCGCGAATGAAACAAATCTCGATGTGAGCTCTACAGCCACGAAAATACAACAAGCCTTGTCTGATTGTAACAGTAGAACAGTATGAGCCAACGGCTGCTAGATGACGTAATTTCAAAGGAATAACAGGGTACAACTGAGCATAAAAGGAAGATGTTGTTGTCTTGGCTTTCTGGCATAATTTGCATTTCATTAGAACACGACGAATGCGTTTCTCGATATTACAGAAGTAAGACGTTTGCGCGGAGTGAAAAAACATTTGCGGGCCCCATAATGAGCGTAACTGAGATGTATGAACCATATAAGTTTGTTAACTAGATGCTTGGGAATGCAGACAATAGTTACGTTCAGCTGGATACAAAACGCGGCTAACGAAAGCAATGCTTTACTTAACAACAATGGAGTCGTCTTCGATCTCTTGAAACAGATAGACACCAACGGTCATTTCTGAACTGTCAGTGGCCAAACAAAGTCTCGCGAAATATCAGGATGAAAAAGTAGAGGAGCGTTCAATAAAGCTTTCTTGAAATTGACGAATTCTTGTTGAGCTTGATCGTCCTAGAACCAGTTGGAGTTTTGCCGCTAATTTGGCACAAACGAGGGGTATCGAGAGCCTTGTAGTACACAAAACGACACCAAAAATTTACCAAATCGAGAAAACTTCTGACTTGACGTTTGGAAGTGGATGTGGTGATGTAACGCATAGCTTGCAACGTATCTGGGTCAGGTTTAACGCCAGAAACACATATGACGTGACCTAAAAAGTTGATGTTAGATTTGCCGAATTCAGATTTTCTCAGGTTGACTTTAACACCTTGGTCAGAAAAGACTTGTAACAAAGAATTCAAGGTGTCATTGTGCTCATCCCAGGTATCTTCAGATGTGAGAATATCATCGACATTAGTGGTAATCTTATCTTTCAAATGCTCAGGTAAATTAGGATTTAAACCTCTGATGAATGCTGCAGACGAAATGTTTTATCCAAAAGGAAGTTTACTGAACTAATAGCATATGCCAAAACAGAGGAAGGCTGTATATTTGCGGCAATTAGGATGCAATTCTATCTGCCAGAAACTATATTTTAAATCGAGGGAGGAGAAAACTGTGTCGCCATGAAATGTCTGAAGAATCTCTTCCAAGGTTTGCGGTCTATCGGTTTCCGCTATAATAATGTTGTTAATTTGTCTCGAATCGAGATTAAGCCTCAGTAAACCATCCTTCTTTCGCGCAATATGAAGCGGACTGTTATAAGGCCTGGGCTGCTGGCTCAATAATACCTAGTTGAAGAGTGGAGTTAATTTTCCTGACCTTAAACAAAAGGAATGGTGTAGTGTTGTCCAACAAAATATTGTATCGCTTAACTTCAATTTCATAAGGAAAACCACGAATAGCACCAGGTATATTATCAAAAACGTGAGCATGAGTTTGTAAGATTTCCCGTAATTGTTGTTTATGAAAATCAAAGGTGGCTTTACAGTTGTCAACTTTGTTCTGAATCATGTCGAAAATCTCAGTGCCGTCATCGTTGTGCTCACAGCACGGGTCAGTAGAATCCAATCGTGTGGTGTACCAGTCGATATTTCTTTTGAAGAAAGAAAATGGAGGCGACTGATATCTTGTTCCTCGCTAGAAAGGCTCTGATCAAAATTTAAAGATATCATATTGTCGTTTCGCAATGTAATACAAGAATCTTCCCGGTTGACCGTGCGGTCTAACGCACGGTTTTCGGGATTGGGAAGGAACGTCTGGTGCCCGGCACGAACCCGCCCGGAGGACTTGTGCCGAGGTCCGGTGAGCCAGCCAGTCTGTGGATGGTTTTTAGGTGGTTTTCCATCTGCTCGGCAAATGCGGGCTGGTTCCCCTTATTCCGCCTCAGCTGCACTGTGTCGGCGATTGCTGCGCAAATAAGTTCCCCACGTACGCGTACACCACTATTACTCTACCACGCAAACATAGGGGTTACACTCGTCTGGTGTGAGACGTTCCCTGGGGACTGCACCGGGGCCTAACCGCACAATAACCCTGGGTTCGGTGTGGGGCGGCGGAGGAGTGAAGTGGACTGCGGTAGTCGTCGTGGGATTGCGGACCACTGCGGCTACGGCGGGGACGGAGCCTCTCCGTTGTTTCTAGGCCTCCGGTTGACATACGATACAAGAGTAGTTAAAATCCAGCATCCCCTTATGTCAGTTTAAGAAATCGATGCCCAGAATGACTTCAGTTGTTATTAATGGAACGATAAGAAAGTTAGCGAAAAACGTGTGACCTTAAGTAGAAAATTGTAAATGAGTTTGAGATTTAAATTCAACGCTTCTGCCAGGTATTGCACCACTTATTTTGATTTTATTGACGGGTAGCATCATACAAGAATCGTCAGAATTGCAGTGGTTTAATGCTGCGTCACTCATGACGGTAACGGGAGAACCAGAACTGGTTTTAATACACGTTTGCCAACTTGAATGGTAACAACAGGATGATAAAAATGTTTCAGAGGCTGTTCAGTTTCACGTAACAATAAATCCCTGATGTCTTCCAAGCGGATCAAATGCTCTATAATGTGTGCAGAATGCGATGTACCCCGTGCTGGAGCGTCGTCGGCATCATCTGACGCCTGCTCCGCTAGTCATTGTTGCGTAGCGTCTGATCCGTTCGTTGCGTTGGCAGATGCAACTTCAATGATTTGAACAGTGCGCTGGGGTTCTGAATGATTTAGATTACCTTGACGCGGATGAAAATGTGAATCTGGTTCATTTAAGCATAAAGAGTGGTTGTTATTAAAGTGCCCTTTATTCTTCAAACTATGATTAAAATTTCTTTTTCCCGGCTTATTCCCATTGTGACCCTGAAAATTCTGGGCATTGCCATAAAAGTTTTGCTGATACAGCTGTTGTCTGTAATTACGGAAACTGTTCCTGTGTATCAAATTATTACTAGAATCATTTTGCGAGAATGATTGCTGCTGTTACAGCTGCTGCGGCAAAGGCTGATTCACGTGTTAATCGGAACTAACATATTGCTGACTAGAGTGTTGAAAACTGTGATTCTGCTGTTGGTAGAAATTAGGATAACTTTGGTTCTGATGAAAATGTTGATGCTGATTATCATTAAAATTCTGGTTGTTGTTACATCTTTCCATTCCCGAAATAGTTACTCTTATTGTAATTGAAAAACATGCCAGAATGACCACCGTTGTGTTTGTAGAGAAAATTGCGGTTGTTGTTAGAGAAGTTATTACTATTCTTCTGCTGAAAAAACGAATGATCAGTTTCAAGTCATTGTAAAAGGTCACAAAAAGCATGTATGTTAGATGTTTGTTAACCTGCTCTTAACACACATTTCAAATTTCCTGGAAGTTTTGAAATACAGAAGTGGATCAAACCTGACGGGTTGAATGGCTCAAGTAAATGCTGGGTTTCTTGTACCATGTATTCAAACTATTGTTTTAACGTTTCAAAATTCGAGTTGTTGATGTTCGGTAAATTTATCAATTTCTCTTTTATAGCACGCTGTGTCGTCTCAGACCAGTACGCCGCGAGGAAAGCGCTTCGAAGTTCTGCAACTGATGAACACTGGCGTGCAATAATAGGTCGCATTCTCACTGACGGTTCCCCTTCCAAAAAGCTCCAAATAAATTATAATTTATGGGACACAGGCCAGTTTGACTCCAAATAAAAGATAATTGCTAAATCCAGACGAAGGGCTGTAGACAATTAGGACCATTACGAAATACTTTGAATTTTCTGACAGATAAAAAAATGTTTTTAGTCGAAACCATCGGTTCTAAAACTATCAAAAGACTGCTGTCGGTTGAAAAAGGTGCAAGAGTTGTCATACGATTGTAAAGTGTCTCCTTCTCTGACCGGTTTAGTAAGCTGAGTTTGCGAAGAATGTTCTATATTCTGATCGATACAATGCTTGGCAAAATTGTGTGAGCAGTCTTGAGAAATGGTATCGTTCTTATCGTCATACAAGCGAGCATTAAGTTTATTAAGTTCCTGTTTGATTTGACGATTAATTTGCATCTGTTCCTGCTGAAATTTTTCAAATGATTGGAATTCTTCAATGTCAGTGAAGTGTACCGGTTGTTTACCGCCAGAGTAAGTGTCATGATTTATTTATAATTGTCAACAGTGTCGGCGAGTTCATCATATTCAGCTTTGATATTGTCGTACCGTTCGTGAATTTCAGTACAGCGTGACTACGCGTTTCTTTTGCAGGGTAGCAACAACTTCACTGAGTACCGACTTTCTAATTTTAGCAATAAGTAGGGCTTTGTCTTGACGCAGAGTTTCAGAAATGGCATTAAGTTGTTCATCAATGGCTGCTTCTCTGCTGAAACAAGCGTTCGAACTGAGCTTACGACGAGAAATTCGTATTGTCTATAGTCAAATGAAGCTGTTACGTGCCAGTTCTGTCACAAAAATTCCGTAAAGGCTGGGTGTTCGATTTTGGCATAGGTAGAGGATCTTCCATAGTTGTGTGTGTGGTATTACTTTTCTCGGAAAATAAAATATCAGAATTACCACAATCATAATTATCTGAATGTGGAGCCATGCCAATATCAAGAGTGTCTTCAATGTTCGTGACTTGACCATCCGGTTTCAAAGACACAGCATCTTGCATTATTGTGCCAGAAATATGGTTGGTATTAGTAGCAAAAGAATGATCAGCAAAGGTACTGTTGCTGTCGGTTGCATTTTGCAAGTCTGGGTTTTGCGAATCACAGATGTAAAAGACATGGTCGAGAACAATAACATCAACGCTGAAAAGCAAAACATAGTATTAGCAAAATATGCGTTGCGTCAAAGTACAATAATAATTAAAGTAAGATAGAGCAGTATGCAATTTGTTTCTCAGAATATTCCTTCGTGGCCCATACTGTACAAGGACATCGCCAACTGAAAGTTATCTATAAAAATGTAGCCTGAAGTATATTGTTTCTGGCTGTAAGCCAGCGCTGTGATAATAAATGAACTGTCGTAATGAAACTTGTACCGTCGTAATTTGAAAGCCACGTAATTAATTCCCGTAATGAAAAGGGAAGTCTTTCATACTGTAAAAGTTAGCAATCTGTCTGCAAAATTGTTGAATAGTGTAAACTGCATGAATAATTAATTTGGACATGAAACCTAGCGTAACTGGCTTTGCTAAATTTGATCACAAAAACTATCTGAAAAACTATGTTAGCCCTGATTGAAAAAATAAAGAAGTATCATAATCTTCTGTCCTTGCATCTATTCTGCCCAAATCTGGATAACGCGTTGCAGTACTGCTCTGTCTTGCGGGCCGCTATGTTAAAGCTGCAAATTGCTGGGTCTTTACAGAGACACTCCAGAAGTGAAATGAGTTCTCTGTTAATTACAGATCTAGCAGTTTATCGAAGGTACTTGGTTGCGTCATCCATTAAAAATAACTGTAAGAGAAAGGTTGGTAAGAAACGAAATACGTGCGAAAATGTCAACACTATGTTCTTTCGTGTATTGAGCCAAAGCGCTCAAGGCAGATTTTAAATTTAATGAACTTCTCAACATTCTAACAATACACTTTCCTACCTCTCAAATCTAACAACTTTCAGTACAATAACCAAGTTAGTTCGATGGTGCAGCAATAGTGAAAAAAAATGTGACATCATTATTGAACTTACGTGATATTCCATTACATTTGTTCCTTCACAGATCAGTTTCATAATCACGTTGATTGAACAAAATGATAAACTGAGACATTAAATTTGAATTATAATATTGCCATAGCTTCCTAACTAACACCGCTTAACATTATCAGCCTACCTCTGACACAGCTGAACTTCGACTTCGGCTCTCTAAAGCGAAACATTGTCTGCTTCCACTGCGCCCTCGTGCAGTTCAAAGATACTTAACTTCTGCGATACAGCTTATAAAATCGCTACTCGCTCACAATCGCTTCAGTTACCAAAAATTCAGATACCACTATTATATATGACACCTATCACAGTGACTCACTCACATACATTAGTCCATCACTGTAAGTTGTTCATACCCATCCACTCCCAGTCGCCCTTCCTCACTCATTCAACCTAACTCATTGTCATCATCTGTTTGTATGTATGTCTCTGTCACAGCCACAGTCCCCTTCCTTCTGCCCTACGACTACAGGCTCCTCTCACTGTCACTGTCTCCCTCTTTCTCTCCCTTACTGCTAATACCTCATTCCTTCTCATTCTCTCTTCCTCGTACTCATTGTCGTATACTCTGTCGCCATTATCACTAGCTATCGCATACTTCCAGTTTTCCACTTTCCCCTTCTGGTTATTCCACCCCCAGCCCTGTCCCCTTCACTATTTTCCTAGCACTGTTCTGTCACCTTCAACTATGTTGTTCTGCCACCTTGTCCCTCTCTTTTCCTCACATTGTCATTGCCTCATTCGCTTTTTCTATAACACAACCACTGTCTACTATCTTCCAGCATTTATTAATTTTCTGTCTCTTTCCCACTGCCACTGTTCTCTTCTCTCTCAACAGCGAATATGTCCGCAAGCCAAAATTATTGGATCATTTTCAAAGCTGCTGAGGATCGTAGAATGAGATGCCTGGTATCCCACTTTTCATTCTGAGTAGTACAGATAAAAAGGAACGTATTCGCATTTTTTGTGCATCGATACTAGCATTTTTCCGCTGGTTACATTCTTTTTCGTGCTGCAACAAGGCATTTAACTCATATGGAAAAAAGTGTTTTGGTCAGTAAAATTTAGATTATTTACATATATGAAATTGAAATATCGCAAAACTAATTTTACACTTTAGACCGGATTTCGCGTGCAAAACGGTTTTGCTAGTGCTTTAGTGGATCCCTGATGATAGAGGGTATTTCTCCGTGCTACGCCACTTTATAAACTACGTTTTTGACTCACACTTGATTTAATGATCGTGTCTTAAGCGTACGAGTAGTGTAACTTTGAACCTTTGTGTCTCAAAAACGGATAAGGATAAGGAGAAGATTTTCAAGGCTGTTCGAGATCGGGATCTTAGAAATATTTCTACAAAATTACAGTGTACCATAGCAGTCTCGGAAATCGGGGCTGGGTTTTAGTAACCAAAAACAAGTTTTGGGGGTGTTTTCCGATAATGGATAAAGGTCTTTAAAAACATGGAAACTGCTCTTATAGATAAATTTCTAGAGAATATACCGTTAGAATTTAAGCAATTTTCTGCAGTTACCATACCGGATTTTATGTGTAGAAGTAGATTAACGTCGAACCTCTATATCGTGAAAACGGATAAAGACATCATGAAAATTTTCAGGGTTGTTCGAGATCGGGACCTTCTGAATATATCTTAAAAACTTCAGCCATTTGCTGTGCACAGCCATCTTCGTATCCTCGGTTGCGTTTTGTTCCGCTGGCGATGTCGAAAATACAGTCAGAATTACCTAAAACTTGCACCACAAATATTGCGGGGACAGAAAGTGCTATTGACTTGCGGCTTTCGCAGAATGGATTGGAAGTCAAGGGCTTTAATTGGTAGCCAGTCAACAGTTTTGAAATGAAATATGCCTATTGACATTAACAGTATGGTAAATTAGAATATCGTGAGAATATATGGACAGTCGCTCACGAGGTATCGTATTTTGGAAAGTTACCACACCGACACATGTAGAATACCTGCGGTAGCACCACTAAAGAACAGTCCGCCCCTGGTAGCTCAGTGGTCAGCGCGACAGAATGTCGTACCTAACGGCCTGGATTCGATTCCCTGCTGGGTCGGAGATTTCCTCCGCTCAGGGACTGGGTGTTGCGTTGTCCTAATCATCATCCTTTCATCCCCATCGACACGCAAGTCGCCGAAGTGGCGTCTACTCGAAAGACTTGCACCAGGCGAACGGTCTACCGGACGGGAGGCCCGAGCCACACGGCATTTACATTCTTACTAAAGACCAACACAAGTGGGCACATAAGTTACGTGGATTCTGACTAGTAATGTGACAGCTGACCGTCATATATTGTGTTCAAAATAACCATCGGCAACGGCAATACACTCTTCGAGTCTGGTATGGAACGACTGTTGCACTCGTCCTAGCATTTCAGCGGTAATGTCCGAGCATTCTGCAGTTAATACATCGTTGCATATCATCAGGCGTAGTTGGTGTGCCCTTGTTGAACGCCGGCCGAAGTGGCCGTGCGGTTAAAGGCGCTGCAGTCTGGAACCGCAAGACCGCTACGTTCGCAGGTTCGAATCCTGCCTCGGGCATGGATGTTTATGGTGTCCTTAGGTTAGTTAGGTTTAACTAGTTCTAAGTTCTAGGGGACTAATGACCTCAGCAGTTGAGTCCCATAGTGCTCAGAGCCATTTGTCCTTGTTGACAGTTTCTTTCAGTTTTCGCCATAGAAAAAGTATACTGCCATCAAATCCGGGTAACCGGCTAGCCAAGGTAAAGGTCCTCTGCGTCCAATCCAACGAGTTGGTAACAATTCATGAAGACATGCTGTAGTACTTCGTGCACTATGGGGTGGACTGACACCATGTTGGTGCCACAGGTTCCTCCCAGTCTGCAGAGGAGCGTCGTCTAACATCCATAGAAGACGGCCTGTCACAAGGCTACGGTACTTGTGTTCCGTCTACGGAAAACGAGCTTATGAGCTGATGTTTAATTACCTCACACCACTTGTTTACACTCCATAGGCGGTGACGTTCCAACTTAGAAGCCAACGGAGATTGTCAACAGACCCATGGTGCGTGTTTCGGCGATTAACACGGCCATGATTGGTATATGTGGATTCATCACTAAACAAGATACATGATACATGTGGAGTTCTTTTTCTTTTGCTTGTGTCTTTTTCCCGCAATGACGCAGGGTCGGCATGGTTAATCGGATTTTGCAAGGTTAATTTAGGGGGTGGCCAGATGCCCTTCCTGCCACCACCCCATACTCCCTGGGATGGAATTATTGTATCCCAACTGTCTGTGGCTAGTCTAATCCAGGGAATAGTGCGAATGTGTTCAGATGTCTGCGATCCGTGTAACTGATGCGGGACGTGGGGACCAGCCCGGTATTCACCTAGTGGGATGTGGAAAACCGCCTAAAAACCACATCCAGGCTGGCCGGCACACTGGCATCCGTCGTTACGCCGCCGGGCGGATTCGATCCGGGGCCGGCGCGCCTACCCCAGTCCAGTAAGCAGCGCGTCAGCGCGCTCGGCTACCCGGGCGGGTCAAAATTCTGTTAATAATTTAAGGGGAAGCAAAGCGTGTGTTCTCATAATTCGCCTGTCAGTGTTTATCGACAACCACGTTAACACTTCTGTTCGTTTCTTTAACGCTGAACTACAAAGCGTCCTATTTATTCACTCTTTCTAGTGACACGTCAAAGGGAGGAGTGGCTGGAAGCACGGAAGGGAAAGACAGCAAGCGCCGCCGAAGGCTGCTGAGCTGCGAGCAGCAGATAACTGCCACGCACAGATGGCGCGCTGCAAGGTCTGGAGAACGTGTCGTCAGCATAGCGACGCGGTGCGGAACAAACAACCTGGCGCGATGACGGGGGCAGTCAGGCCACCGCGAGGCGCGATAATCTGGCGGTGCCCGCTCCTCCCACTTTGCTCGGCTCGTCGCGGACTGTCCACTGGGTGTGTCTCCCTCTCTCTCCTCCAGTTCCAGACAGCGCCACAACTGCCATGCTTCTGCGTCTCTACACGGCTCAAACGGCGTGCATCGCGTCGGATCCAGAGGGACCGAGCCACTAGGCACCGAGGATACACCGCGAAAGAAATAGGAATGAAAGTTATTCAATAGTTACTTTTGGACGAGTTGATGCAGAAACGTATGCATTCTCTGGATCTAAAACTGGTTGAAGGGCTGATCGCGTCTTCGTTTCCCTGCTCTGACTTCCGTTTTCGATTGTGTCTCTTAACTATGTCGGGAGAGTAAGGGATATTTTCTTCGAAAAAAGAGAAAAAGCTCTCCTCCTTCCTCCACAATGAAGTATCCGTCTTTGATGATTTCTACGTCAACTAGTATTTCCTTCCGCCCCCTGTAGCTGAATGGTCAGCGCGACGGAATGTCAATCCTAAAGGCCCGGGTTTGATTCCCGGCTGGGTCGGAGATTTTCTCCGCTCAGTGACATCCCCACCGACGCGCAAGCTGCCGAAGTGGTGTCAAATCGAAAGACTTGCACCCACCGAACGGTCTACCCGATGGGATTCCCTAGTCACACGACATTCACAACTATTATTTCCTAGCACGTCTCATTGTGTTGTTATTTTAAGCATTAAGAATATGTCATTTTCTTAATTTACTCCACATTTTGAAGAAATATATCATGTAAGACAATTACCTTGAAGAAATATCGTATCATACCACTATTCCTCTAGAGTGATTCAGAAATACCACATCAGGCTGGCCATAAAAAAATTGGGGGAGGAGGGAGGTCATTAGTCTTTTACTGATTTAATTCGGCCTTCCCCGAATTCATCTTCTGTGCCAACCTTTTCATCTCGGAGTAGCACTTCCAACGTACGTCTTCAATTATTTGCTGGATGTATCCGAGATCTGTCTTCCTCTACAGTTCTCACCCTTTACAGCTCTCTCTAATACTGAGGAAATTAGTCCCTGATGTCTTAACGTATGTTCTATAATCCTGTCCCTTTTTTGTTGTCAGTGTTCTCCATATATCCCTTTCCTCATCGATTCTTCGGATAACGTCCTCATTCCTTATCATAACAGTCAACGTAATGTTCAACATTCTTCTGGTGGAACCACATGTCAAATGCTTAGATTCTGTTGTGTTACGGTTCTCCCACAGTACATGTTTCTTTGGTTAGGCTAGGTACAGTAAAACCCAGGTGGGATAAAATTCAGATCAGTCCCCACTGTCGGGCAATGTGAGGGCGCTGGATGTACGAATGAACAGCGAATACATGTCACATGTTACGAAAACGAATTCAACATGGCGCTTCGAAAGCAACTTCTCCAGTCATCCAGTTGGCAGACGTCAGTTTGGTCGCCTAGTACCAAAGTACATGCCTGGAAATCGAATGGTCGAGGGACCGAATCCTGGTCAGACTTAGAAAATTTTTCCGTCAGCTTTTATCCTAGAATCACCTCTCAACAACGTGAAGATATGCCAAAACTGACGACACGTGTTTCCGACTCCATGTTAACCGCAGGACACCTCACCCTGTCAGCACAGCTGGGGCACGTCAGGGTCATGCAAGTCGCTGAAGAGGCGTCCAATTGAAAGGCTTGCACCTGGCGACTGAATATTTTGAACGACTCTCAGCCAATCACACCATATGATTCTTTTATTGCTTTGTAATGAAGAAGTACCTATGAAACTGGACATTCCTACAATGTGAGTGTAATCACTAGGTAAATGGCTGTTTTTTTTTTTTGCCATTCGAACTGAAGAGCTTAATTATCCGCAGGCATTCATGGAGCTTTCTGATCCATTTCAGTCTCCAAAGCAGTCAAAACAACGTATCTAGGAGAGAATCAGGAATGCGATCTCTCAGGTTTTGTCGGCCTGTTGTATTCATGTTTCATTTTCGGGTATTCAGCCGACTTGTTGGTTCCCGTTTGAAGACCGGAAGGCACACCACTGAAAACGTCTTAGCTTCGAAATACCGTTTCCACTGTGTTGCACCCAGCATCTTCCCATCAACAGTAAACTAGAATCAGATGCAGCAACTAATTTTTGTTACTGGCACTTTAACTGACAAGATTCATTGGTAGTTTTCAATGTCTCTATAAACAATGGAGTTACCTGGTTTGTAAGAGCCGGTTGGACCCCGTAAGCTAAGGCGACGAGAAGTTTGCAGAAAGGCAGAAGAGCGACTGCTAAGAAAGTCGGGCGTGGCTGCCCGCGTCACAGTTCTAAATGTGTCCGAGGCGATGCTTGGCAACAGTAGGCATCGTATTTTTGTACGAATAATCTCGGCACCAGAACAAGGCTGTGACCCCCCGCTGGTGGTGATAACCCGCACAGAAAGCCCGTAGTTAGCCTTTGTTGGAGGGCAAGTAAATCAAGCAGCGACCACACTGATACTGACGAGTCATGTGGAAAACTTCGAGGGACGTCACATTGTTTGCCCGCAGATGGCTGGCCCAAGATGACTTTCGTAGAGGGCACCGAGTTATTTCCATCCTGCACGTACGACCTTTTCTCAGTGGTAAGTGCCCAAATAAAGTTGCATTACAACTGTTTACGTTAATTAGATGAAATAATATTTCAGCCTGAGAGATGTGTCCATTTCTTTCCTTCCACAGAACCCAAGTTTTTAGCCAACCAGGAAGAGGACTACATAGTTTTACATGTTTATTTTGTGACTAGACGCAGTCTCCCAGAACGTGTGGTCAAATGTGGCTCAGTGATCCATTGAAATGTGGGTACGAACGACAATTCTGGTCTCCAAAATGAAACTTCTCAGACTCCGTTTCAAGACGGGGTCATTAACGTTCGTTACTGAAATTTTAATGGATTTATTTTAAAACAGTTATTCTGAGAAGCATGACGTAATCTGTAGTTCTGAAATGAACCGTGTGCGAATCAGTGGTCTATAGTATCTTTTGTAACGTGATATCCTGCTTTGTAATACCTCGGATTTACAACAAAATAATTTTCTTTGTGAAATATCAGGCGTAATAGCTATATGGGGCTCAATGCTATTTACAGAGAGATCTCTCTCCCAGTATTTTCATCCACTATGCAACATAATGTTTACGTGAATAAACTACGAAAACTGATTACAATAAGTCATCTTATAGGGAGATTTTAGCCCCCCTTGGGAAGACTCAGTTCCATTATTTTGTTTTCGAAAACTATAGGACTCAATTACTGAGTGTAACATCAGCGAACTACATAGAGTATCGATAAAGAAAGCCGTCGCATTAACTGTGAGATCTAAGGTGGAGAGTGTATCTGCTAAACAGGTACTTGATATAGTGAATGATTTTCTGCTTATGAGAAATCGTAGAGTGTTCTCCACATCCAAAACTCTCGAGTACGGACATTCAAAAGTCACTTTTCTACATTTTGAAGCATAAAGAAATGAATTCGAGCGTCGTTATGCCACCATAGAGTAAACATGATTCCGGGAGACAAAACTACAACCGAAATATTGGATTCGTGAACGTAAAAGTTTACTGGCTGCATAGAAGTGACTTCTTGCTGCAACAAAAATGAAGGCGACTTCTATTTCTTTCTGTTTTATCACAAGTAATATCCTACTACGAAATGTTACTGGGCCATTTCAATAGCTAAAGCATCAGGATAGCTCCTCCTTATACCTTGACCATTATACAGAAAAACTGGACGAACTGTGCTGCAGAGTTGTTCACCAGTCATCGCATTCCACACATTCCTCCCTTCTGATCATTCCCTACCACCTAGGCAGAAAAAAGGTTTGAAGACGAAACTACCGTTGATGTAGTCATCGGTAGTGCAGACGATATACACTCCTGGAAATGGAAAAAAGAACACATTGACACCGGTGTGTCAGACCCACCATACTTGCTCCGGACACTGCGAGAGGGCTGTACAAGCAATGATCACACGCACGGCACAGCGGACACACCAGGAACCGCGGTGTTGGCCGTCGAATGGCGCTAGCTGCGCAGCATTTGTGCACCGCCGCCGTCAGTGTCAGCCAGTTTGCCGTGGCATACGGAGCTCCATCGCAGTCTTTAACACTGGTAGCATGCCGCGACAGCGTGGACGTGAACCGTATGTGCAGTTGACGGACTTTGAGCGAGGGCGTATAGTGGGCATGCGGGAGGCCGGGTGGACGTACCGCCGAATTGCTCAACACGTGGGGCGTGAGGTCTCCACAGTACATCGATGTTGTCGCCAGTGGTCGGCGGAAGGTGCACGTGCCTGTCGACCTGGGACCGGACCGCAGCGATGCACGGATGCACGCCAGGACCGTAGGATCCTACGCAGTGCCGTAGGGGACCGCACCGCCACTTCCCAGCAAATTAGGGACACTGTTGCTCCTGGGGTATCGGCGAGGACCATTCGCAACCGTCTCCATGAAGCTGGGCTACGGTCCCGCACACCGTTAGGCCGTCTTCCGCTCACGCCCCAACATCGTGCAGCCCGCCTCCAGTGGTGTCGCGACAGGCGTGAATGGAGGGATGAATGGAGACGTGTCGTCTTCAGCGATGAGAGTCGCTTCTGCCTTGGTGCCAATGATGGTCGTATGCGTGTTTGGCGCCGTGCAGGTGAGCGCCACAATCAGGACTGCATACGACCGAGGCACACAGGGCCAACACCCGGCATCATGGTGTGGGGAGCGATCTCCTACACTGGCCGTACACCACTGGTGATCGTCGAGGGGACACTGAATAGTGCACGGTACATCCAAACCGTCATCGAACCCATCGTTCTACCATTCCTAGACCGGCAAGGGAACGTGCTGTTCCAACAGGACAATGCACGTCCGCATGTAACCCGTGCCACCCAACGTGCTCTAGAAGGTGTAAGTCAACTACCCTGGCCAGCAAGATCTCCGGATCTGTCCCCCATTGAGCATGTTTGGGACTGGATGAAGCGTCGTCTCACGCGGTCTGCACGTCCAGCACGAACGCTGGTCCAACTGAGGCGCCAGGTGGAAATGGCATGGCAAGCCGTTCCACAGGACTACATCCAGCATCTCTACGATCGTCTCCATGGAAGAATAGCAGCCTGCATTGCTGCGAAAGGTGGATATACACTGTACTAGTGCCGACATTGTGCATGCTCTGTTGCCTGTGTCTACGTGCCTGTGGTTCTGTCAGTGTGATCATGTGATGTATCTGACCCCAAGAATGTGTCAGTAAAGTTTCCCCTTACTGGGACAATGAATTCACGGTGTTCTTATTTCAATTTCCAGGAGTGTATTATAATATATAATCAAAAGTATCCGGACACCCCAAAAACATACGTTTTTCATATTAGGTGAATTGTGCTGCCACGTACTGCATATCAGCGACCTCAGTAGTCATTAGACATCGTGAGAGAGCAGTATGGGGCGCTCCGCGGAACTCATGGTCTTCGACCGTGGTCAGGTGATTGGGTGTCACTTGTGTCATACATCTGTACACGAGATTTCCATATTCCTAAACATCCCTAGGTCCACTGTTTCCGATGTGATAGCGAAGTGGAAACGTGAAGGGACATGTACAGCACAAAAGCGAATAGGCCGACAGCGTCTGTTGACTGACAGTTGAAGAGGGTCGTAATGTGTAATAGTCAGACATCTATTCAGACCATTACACAAGAATTCCAAACTGCATCAGCATCCACTGCAAGTACTACGACAGTTAGGTGGGAGGTGAAAAAACTTGGATTTCATGGTCGAGCGGCTGCTCATAAGTCACACATCACGCCGGTAAATGCCAAACGACGCCTCGCTTGGTGTAAGGAGCGTAACATCGGACGATTAAACAGTGGGAAAACGTTGTGTGGAGTGATGAATCACGGTACACAATGTGGCGATCCGATGGCAGGGTGTGGGTATGGCGAATGCCCGCTGAACGTCATCTGCCAGCGTGTGTAGTGCCAACAGTAAAATTCTATGGCGGTGGTGTTATGGTGTGGTCGTGTTTCTCATGCATGGAACTTGCACCCCTTGTTGTTTTGCGTGACACTATCATAGCACAGGCCTACAATGAAGTTTTAAGCACATTCTTGCTTCCCACTGTTGAAGAACAATTCAGGGATGGCGACTGCATCTTACAACATAATCAAACACCTGTTCATAACGCACGGCCTGTGACTGAGTGGTTATGTGACAATAACATCCCTGTAATGGACCGGCCTGCACAGAGTCCTGACCTGAATTCTACAGAACACCTTTGTAGTGTTTTGGAACGCCGATTTCGTGCCAGGCTTCACCGACCGACATCCACACCTCTTCTCAGTGCAGCACTCCGTGAAGAAAGGGCTGCCATTCCCCCAGAAACCTTCCAGCAGCTGATTAATCGTATTCCTACGAGAGTGGAAGCTGTCATCAAGGCTAGGAGTGGGCCAACACTATACTGAATTCCAGCATTACCGATGGAGGGCACCACTAACTTGTAAGTGATTTTCAGTCAGGTGTCCGGATACTTTTGATCACATAGTATATGTACAGTTGGAAACAAATACAATTTCTTGGGGAACATAGAAATTGGTATGTTGTAGGGTTAAATGCAGTGACCTTAACGGATATTGCCATATTGGGGAAAGTCGGAAAAGAATACACACCTAGTATTCAACCGGTTATGTCTAGTAGATGAGAAGGTTAAGACAAACTTTTCTGTTAACAAATTATTGCAGGTTTATTTAATAACAACATATGCCAGTTATAGCTGCCCATCTTTTAACACAATCAATAAATGTCAACATACGTTAAGACACTGCTCGTTCGTACTCTCAACCGCATCATCTGGTAAGAGTACACGACATGTAGTCAAAAGTACGCACTATCATAAATTACAAGAAAATTCATTATGTTCTTCGTAAACAGTGTGTTCTTCATGCCACTAGTCGTAGCAGTTATGACACTTAATCCAGTCTTCCGTGATAGGCTCTTTGTACTCTTCGCCACACCAAGGGCAATTCGAAACACCAGACCCCTCCTTTGAATTGGGCCTGGTTGTTCCTGAAGATGACGGCGCTATTAAACCCAGATTACTCGTAGAGATTCTGTGTTGCTCGTTACTGGTATATTGTCTGGTTTAGATTGTTTTTCTAACAATGCGGAGACCCAGAAAAAATCTCGGATTTTCATTTGGATATTCTTCTTTGTTGTGGTCCGATCATATTTTGGCAGGGAATAAACACTAGGCGGGCCTATACCTGTTTGTACATCAGCACTCTGAACTTCATTTGTGTCAGTTTCTTGGATTTTTCGTGGTGACCGCACTGACAAATCATCTGTCACAGAGTAGCAGCATTTGTTCTTGGGCTCCTGTTGAACTCCTTTGCCATCTTCGGTTGGAAATTAGGCTCTCTCAGTTGTTTCTGATGGAGCAAAGTCTTTTGCTGTGAAGACCTTCGGATTGAACGGGAGTATTCCCGTTGACTCGAAGAATTTCTCAACTGTTTGGATTGCTGCTACTGTAGAATATGCATCTCGAAACAAAGCATTCACATCTGTCTGCCTAATGGGTTTGGGTTTTCCTAGACTAGTAACAATTGGAACTGAAGAGGGAGAGAAAGGGGGGGGGGTTAAGAGTAGGCGCGTTGTCTTCCCCGCTATCTTACAGCGTACTCTAAACTGATGCGCCAAACAGTTCAAAAAAGTTTCATAAATGACAGTCACTGCTTGGTTCAGGTGTTTGTCGTGTCGTGGTTTCTTCCTCACAGAACGGTGATCCTTTTGCCAAATAATTTTATTTTCTAGTGCATACCTATTTAGTGATTATTGCTTACGATATACAAGTTAAAAAATTACATAATTTGAAGCAAAAACTTATATTTACCTGCGATAATCAATAAATCTGACGGAGCTCTTAAAGATTACATGTGATGGTCTCGTTATAGAAGCAGCAACTAATTGTGGTTTTTCGTTGTCGGCCAGTGTTGTCATTGTGGAGAAAATGCCACTGCGAGGTCTTACCCGATCTTATCCTATATCTTATTTACTGCAGTTTTTCGTTGTCAAAAAACCTTCTTAGGCACCATAACGTGTATGCGAGACACTGTAATGTAGCTGGCCAATCAAAAGTTGATTTCTGGATCTAAAATGATATTCATACGAGCTGTGACAGTCTGTCGCTAGCTGCTGCTGATGGTGATGTTGGAGTCGTCCAAAGCTTGAAATTATATGGAAATTTTTATTCGGCAAGAGTTCAGGGTGGGCTGGGTCCTTCTGAGTCGTTTGGGCTCTCAGTATCTCTGCCCTCTGTGTCCTCGAGAATCTAGATGCCTGCTGCAGGGATCGGCTACATCACACGCTCCACGCTAGTGGCCCTCATTATCGAGTACTCAAGAAGCCCGCCAATATCAACACTGGTCCTGAGGTCACCGTTTATAATCGCCACAGACGTGCTGAGACTGGTTTTTCGCTACTACGCTCTTGCCCAACCTATCTTCTCGTCCCGGTATCGCACGCGAACTTCCACCGTATCATTTGATTACGTATATCTGTATTACTTTAAGCGGATTTCCTCTGTTTACATTTCCATAACCGTGTTTCACACTGAAAACTGGATCTAAATCTGTCAACATTAATTAGTTTTCCTCTATTCACGGTTTCTATAACGCTTGCATGGTCTTTGACGTCGTAACTGGATTCGAATGTTGTTGTCCATTCCGACACTGTGTTTGTTGTTTTCGTAAGTTAACAACATTTTGAAGTAGAAGATCGGAAAGTGGAAGTACGGTCTGGCCACAGTTTTCTTTGATATTTTAAGGTACTACTCCAAAAACATTGGTTTGTAAAAAAAATGTATGGCCGGTATTCATTTGTTCGGCAGAAGCGAAAATTATGGCACTGTTACAAGCAACTACAGTGTAACTATGGTTAAACTGAACTGTGGATAAACAGTTGGGTGAGCTAATCGTAACTTTTTATTCCACCAAATATATTAGTACTCAATACGTATATATTTACTAAAAAGGCTACAAACATGTAAATAGCTGTCGAGAAATGACATAAACAACAGGTGTAAAGTGAGATAAAAATACCGTGTTTATTCTTTTTCAAAATTTTATAAGATATAAGATGGCCGCCACAGTTCAATACGGTATTGAAGAACACAATACTGCGAGTTTCTCGGTGTACAAATGAAATTAAAAAATGTGATGTTAAAGAGATTTGCGAACTACGCTAATTACTCTGTTCTGCAAAATAGTTAAATGTTAGGATGAAGATCTCATTGTGTCTTTATTTTGTGTGACAAGGAACCCAAAAATAAATCTCAGTTTTATTGATTGGTTCTCATTTTTGGAGTAGACCTAACAATGTTAAGTATACGTATTTTTCAAAAAAAGGTGAAAAATCAAATAGTCTACAAGCATCTCAGTTTGATCTGCCTCCGAAACTATGTCGCAGGAGCGTCCCTTTTCACCATCCTCCAACAAGAAATCACTTAAAGTGGCAGCCCTATATTTTCTGTCTTCACACAGTGCGGTATCCTGGTAAACCTCTGCCGGCCGCAGTGGCCGTGCGGTTAAAGGCGCTGCTGTCTGGAACCGCAAGACCGCTACGGTCGCAGGTTCGAATCCTGCCTCGGGCATGGATGTTTGTGATGTCCTTAGGTTAGTTAGGTTTAACTAGTTCTAAGTTCTAGGGGACTAATGACCTCAGCAGTTGAGTCCCATAGTGCTCAGAGCCATTTGAACAATTTTTTTGGTAAACCTCTCGCATAACCACAATTTGGCAGGATTCGAAAAAAAAATTCATTTTTAGTGAAATGTTACACTGCAGCTGTTCATACGAGGTAATAAGATTATCCACAAGTTCAGTAACTTTTTTGTTTTGAAGTTTCCCAGAAAACCAATTGAAACAAATGATTGCCGTGCTGTTTCTTCCTTGTCCTTCAGATCTAATTCAGATTCACTCTTTAAAAAGATTACTAAATTGAGAATTTTGCGAGTCTGAGTCGGAGGAACTTTTAACGTATGTAAGTGCTGAACCATTTAGTTCTGTCCCACTCGCACAGATAACAAGAGTACTTGATGTACTCGAAGTCCAGTCCTAACCATATCGCTATGACTTTAAAGTCCCACTAATCTCCCACTCGAGTCTCGCGTAGTCGTTCAAGCGGTTTCTCGGGTCCGACTACGGTTTTTTTTTTTTTATACAATTATGGAAACACTTCGAGAAGTGTCAAAATAAGACTACTTCCTTAATAACTAAAGACTCTTATGTGGCTATAATATTACTTCTCGTGTGCTTAACTTGCGTAGAGCAAGTACCCCGATGACGTGATAATGCTATGCAGTGAGAATGACGACGTTCTGAAGCAGTGATGTGAACGCATATATGTGGCGCTCGATATTTAGTGAGAAAGGAGTATTTACAGTTAACGGCTGCAGTTAGAAAACTAGTGCAAATTTGCGATTTTTGTCAGTTTCGTATTTAATGGCACCAGATTAACGAAGTTTAGTTCATTTTATTCCCATAATATTTTATATGTTACTGAAGTGTGAAGTTCTGATTATCGTATGAAGTATAAACTTGTTCGTCCTCGAAAACGAACTCTTCCCCACACCTAATATGCTGACAGATGGACAGAGTTACAATAATAAAATAAAAAATAAAAGAAGACACAAAATTTTTCGTACAGGCTCCGAAGACTGTATATGGAGAAACGTCAACAAGGCTGCCACATAAATAATTTGCAGATTTGCGAATATATCGATGTGGAGCAACATATAAAAGAAGACTTGAAATGTCCCCTATTGCGTCATCACAGGCTTCAGAAGTAGATCGGAGAAGAAAATAATAAGTAACCACGTTTCAACGAGATCCAATGAGTATTTCCGTTGAAATAAACGGGATTTCTTGAGCTTGGTGTAACGACTCCATGTGAGCCGCTACATGGTTCTATGAATATTAAGAGCAGTGTAGCCACCCATTGTGTAGAGCTTCGACTGCAGGTACGTTGGGTCAGAGAGGCACTAGTGGCCACTGGTCAGCATCCACTGTGAGGTTGGTACAGGTAGAAAGCACTTACAATGTCTGAGCATGTGTCGATGCACGCGCTAGCATCCCAAGTACCTGTTTTGTAACTGCTGTGTGTGTGCGTGTTACTGTTAATGAGAAAGTAAATGTGAATTATTGCTACATCCTTCGTTATTACATCTCACAGCGCCATTCCGCTCACTAGTCAGGATCCTTAAAATCAGCCAGTTTGCACCTCTTAGCCATTTTTCAGTGAAATTTACACTGATTTTTGTATATCCAATATATGGATTGGTATTTATTTAAATTATCAAATGATCTGTGAGGTGGCGCCTTTTTATCAGTTTAAATAATTATATTTAAATAAATCTGGCCCACTAATCAGAAATCTCATGTTTGGTAGGCCTACTTGTTGCAGGCAAGCAAACGTAGCCCGCACTTGCAAAGTCATTCTTGTTAGGGAATCAGTAAAGAGATATTTTGCGTAGCCGATCTTACCAGTCACATGAAGTAAATTTCCACAGATACCATTCAGTGGAATGTGGTCCTTTGAGAAAGGACATTCTATATGAGCAGCCATGGATAGCAGGTGCTTGATTTAGCATACCTTTTTCGGACAATCTTATGAATGAGAATCATTATAGGGTCACGTTGAACAGCTGGCGTGCTCCCTTAGAGAAGGGGATGTAATAAAGCTTCATGTTTCTTTCAGTAAGATGAAGTACCTTACCATTATGCTGGTACCGTATGGGAACATCTTAATGAGACGTAATTCCTTACATACTTGCAGGAAGAACAGGTATTGGTAGAATGGAACTTTGCGAGAAGGCCATCTGGCAGGTGAACGCTTTGTTCACGCATGGCAAGCGTGTACAGTAAGGCCCCAGTCCAGTGCACAGCTTTCATCAGTTTGCATATCCATAAAACCTGACTCTTTCCTACAGAGTGAAACATTCATGCTCGAAATAACCCTCAGGTCGTTTCTAACACATATGCACAATATCCTTCCTCGCTAGTGTCCGTCTAGCAAGGCAAGCACCACACTACACAAATTTCACAAGTAGTGAACGATTAATTTTGTTGTTCTCACTGTTTGCTTATGAGAGGTAATCGACACTTTTTCGGGAACACTGGCTTACGCGGAGTTGTGAGGAACACTGACGATCTTCTAGTAGTGGTTTCTGGAAACTCAAGAGTCGAGAATGAAGCCTGTGGTGTGGAGTGGATGAGGAATCGGTATGAAGGAAACAAACTGACGATTGCACCGCTCGGTTTAAAGGTACATTGTCAGTAACTAGAAATCTAACTTTTAAATACGGAACACCTGCATAGCTAGAGAGACAATCTGTAGATGTCCTGGTACAAATTAATAAGAAGCTTAGTTGCGGTGATCATGTATCAGCAATAACGGATAAGGCTTCTAGAATAATGCATAAGCTTACACGTACTGGAACTACTAATTTCAGACTGCAGCCTTCCGCTACGAAAGCGTGCTACGGTGGAACTAACGGTTGGGGAGGGTGTTGTACCTTGGAACACTTTTCTGACGTCCCTCCAATCAGTTATGGATATAAGTTTAAATTATTTTCCTTCTCCGTTTTGAAATGGTAGCATTCACTTTACGTGTGCTGCGATCTTTTTTTAAAAAAATTTTTTTTAAAAAGTTGTCTGGGAAAGAAAGGTTTTTCCATAAGTGAAAAATAGTTCCAGGGTATAAGATGGTCGCGTATAGAAACAAAGTTTCTATTCATATTACATATAAGGTACAACAACAGCTGTTGCTCAATTTCCGCCGAAGATGGATATACGCAGAACACTGGTAAGCGTCGATAAGTTTACACTGTCTTCCTGAAGACCAGGAACAGGTTGAAAGTGTAACACGTCACTCCCGGTCAGAGCGTCCTTTGACACGACACCATTCTTATCCTACTTATTTTGAACGAGTCAAGCTCAATCAGAGACTGAATAAGGACACGAATGTACTGTAGAACTCATTCTCTTCCACTGCACGTTGTTCTACACCTGTGGGTGGAAGATACCGTTTACACCCGACGTTTGCAGTGTTGGATAAAAATATGGAAACACATATTACCATGCCCAGTACAGTGTAGGAAAACCAATGACTTTCAAAAAAGCTTCCAGGCCTCTCACAATGGATAAATACATGTCCTCCACAGTTATCAAATTCATCCTACAGTATTCTTCCCTCAAAATAGAGGCAGTTTCCGATAATGATAATGGAGTTTTATAGCAATCAGAAACCGTCCTCTCTAAAGTAGAAAAGAACGGCTCAATAACAATGAAATCTGGTGACTGTTACGTGAAAAGTCAAGCGCCGGCACGACAGCCGGCAACGAGAGAGCAGAGAGGCCTGTGAGGAAGACGTCAGCCAACTGCACGCTGTCCGACCATCTCCAGGGCGACAACGCGGACAACAGCCGCCTCTGGGCGAAGACGTAAGTACCGCGCCCGACTGGCCGCGGTTCAGTTCTACAGCAGCGTTAAGACTGGCAACTGGGACAGAAGCGCCAACACTCGTTACTATGCTTGTACATTCTATGTAGCTCAATATTAGAATTGTTATACTGAAGAAGCTTGTTTATTTGGCATGTCAGCTATTGCTTGCGACACATCTATGTAATTCTCAAAGTATTCGTCATTTACTTTTCGTAATAAAACTCATTAATACGATTTGTTTGAATTGTGGTCCAGCGATCCGAGAAAGCAGGTTTCCTAGACATCTCACAACTGATTACTAGGCAGGATTCAATGGTGACTGTAGTGATCAGAAGAGATGCGAAAATTCACCCTCGTGCTGACAAAACTAGTCCTAGCCGATGCGATGTATATGAACAGCGGCCCTGTCGTTTTGGAACAGAGCATCACCATTGGAGAACACAATTGTACCACGTCAGTAGTGTGTGGATATGTTGGAAATTTGAGTCGCTCAGCGGCCGTGTCCGGAAGACCGAGGCGGTCAGGCAAACGGTAGCGAGAAACGGAAAAATTCGGGTTCTAGTCTCGGTCCAGTACAAATTTTCAACTTCCTCCTTTGACATATTTCAAAGCCCAATAGAAGTTAATGTTTTTATCTCCTTTGGATCATAGGTTAGGCCTAATCAGCCAAAATGGTCACATAATCGTTGGCAGTAATGCGACCTTGCAGAGTAAGCATGGGGCCCATAGTATACCATGAAATGGCTGCCCAAATCCCTCCAGTTTCTCTATTGGGACGTTATCGCGGAGAGAACTTGGGCAATGAAACAATACTCATCCGACCAAATGACATTCTTCCATTGCTCCACAGTGAATTTTTAATGTCTCCGGCACTACTCATAAGTGGTCTAGGAATTAGCGCTTCTCCTGCAGTTCCCAGCATACGGAGCTCCCTTCGCGCTTTTTCGGCGGTGACAGGGTTCGCGATTGTGACACTGAGTTCCGCACTGAAGTCTATCGGAGTTGTCATCCTCTTATTTTTCGTCACGATACTCTTTAATGACCGTCCGTCACGGTTACTCAACACTCTTTCATCCGCGTTGTGACTTAGCGGATGATGTTTTTCAACTTTTCCTGTATGCGATATAGATCTTCGATATGGTGCCTCTTGAAACCCCAAACACTTCGGCTACCTTGATTACGGAAGCTCCCACCGTACGAGCACCAAGAATTTGCCCATGTTCGAATTCACTTAGCTCCGACATAAAGCACTCACAAGTACGCAGAACACGTTTTTGACAACGTGAAACATTTGCAACGTATTGAGGAGGTTAGTGGTAAAGTAGACTGCGTAACCTGCAGGCTTGGCCAATATCTGCACTTAAGTCCACGCATGAATTTCTGGCGGTGTTCCCACATTATTGTCCAATTCCTGTACACAGATGTAATTGTCCCAAAAAGTTTCGATCACGCGGCCACTATCTCAAGCGAACTGAAAATAAACTATGAGAGAAGACGACACTGCGGACGTTCCAGGTGTCATATGTCTAAATTAGCCGAGCGGCCTAAGGCGCTGCAGTCATGGACTGTGCGGCTGGTCCCGGCGGAGTTTGGAGTCCTCCCTCGGGCATGGGTGTGTGTGTGTTTGTCCTTAGGATAATTTAGGTTAAGTAGTGTCTAAGCTTAGGGACTGATGACCTTAGCAGTTAAGTCCCATAAGATTTCCCACACATTTGAATATTTTTTGAAGACATGTCTAAAACAGGGAGTAGAACCTAAAGTGAATGCGAGTGAAGAGGTATTGTCATGTAGTTAAAATGAAAGTGAATCGATGACTGGCATCATTATTCTTGTAGAGGTCATGCCTCCTCTTCACCTACAACGGTACCTAAGTGACAGGAAACTGTGGTGCTGTTCCCACATCTGGCGTTAAGTCCAACAGTTTAGTTCATATAACTGCAAACTTTAATTTACAATAACAGCAGTAATAGAATATATTCAGTGCAAAACGCAATTGTAAATTTACAGTACAGCAGAATCTTTGTTAGTCAGTACTAGCAAGCAACGGTCCTGTAAGGGGAGCAAAGGCTCTACGTCATTACAGACTGAGCCATGCCTGCAGGAGCACATAGAAATGGAACAGTATTGGAGACCGGAAAGTAATGTATTTTTACATTAAATTCAAACAGGTAAATTTGTAATACGTATTATTTTTAATCAATGGTGTAATCACTCTCATTATCAACTACCTTTTGCCATCTAGTATGCAAATTTTCAGTGTCGGATCGAGGTAAAAGAAGCTGATTGTTGAACAACATATCTGGAGATGGCATTCTGGGCACCAGCCAAATGATCAAATTTTTTTCAACTTAGAAAATGTTGGAGCGGTCGAAATAAATCGAAATCCTATTGCAAATTGTCGGGCGAATGTGGTGGATGAGGCAATATCTCTCATCCAAATTCATTTTTTTCATGTTCCTCCTTACACAGTACAGTCTTGCACTATCGTGCTGCAGAATAACGCCTTTTTGTTGATAACCGCTGGGTATTTTTCAATTAAAAATTAATTTATTAGATCCAGTTGTTCACAGTAAGCGTCTGCATTCACAGTTCGTCCAGGTTTCAGTAATTCATATCAACGATCCCGTGAATATTCCACCAAACACACGAAAGCGCCTTAGCAGTACTTCGTGGCGATTCATCCGAGAAAGTCACTGCGTTTGCTTTTCGGACTATCAAATACCCATCTTTTATCTCTAGTTATCAAGCGATTGAAAAACGCTTTGTCTTTTTCGGGCAGATAGCAGAGCCGGACGGAGAAAACACTTGAAGTATTTACTTCGGCATTGTACTAGGTCCTGCCAAGCTTATATTTAAAACTGGAGAAGGCCTGTTGGATACTACAACACATAAAAAACATTAGAGCACCTTCTTAAAACTTGAACAGTCTGAAACATTTGATTTCGAAACACTCCTTGTCTACGTAGTTACTGTCGCTGAACTCTGTGACTTATCACTTCATACAATACGGCAAGATAGTCATTTCTCAATAGCCGGCCGGAGTGGCCGTGCGGTTCTATGCGCTACAGTCTGGAACCGAGCGACCGCTACGGTCGCAGGTTCGAATCCTGCCTCGGGCATGGATGTGTGTGATGTCCTTAGGTTAGTTAGGTTTAAGTAGTTCTAAGTTCTAGGGGACTGATGACCTCAGATGTTAAGTCCCATAGTGCTCGTAGCCATTTGAAAGCTATGCTTTCCCTCCTTATATATTTCCAGACGTCTTTTCAAGTGCGGGGATGAGTGTATTTGGAAACCCCTGGTTACTAGCGTTTCTTCACGCAACCTTAGTACGGCATTACAACCGATGTAAAGTTTTGCTTTGGACATTCGTAGTGAGGCAACCGACACTGCGTAACAACGAACAGCCGCATACTAGCACTGGCAACAAACACTGAAGCGCCAAAGAGACGAATATGGGCATGCGTATTCAAGTAGAGAGATATGTAAACAGGCAAATACGGCGCTGCGATCGACAACGCCTGTAAGACAACGAATGTCTGGTGCAGCTGTTAGATCAGTTACTGCTGCTACAATGGCAGGTTGTCAAGACGTATGTGAGGTTGAACATGGTGATATAGTCGCCGCACGAGCGATGGGACACAGCATCTCCGACGTAGCGATGAAGTGGGAATTTTCCCGTACGACCGTTTCACGAGTGTACCGAGAATAACAGGAGTCCGGTAGAACATCAAATCGCCGACATCGCTGCAGCCGGAAAAAGATCCTGCACCAACGGAACCAACGACAACTGAAGAGAATCGTTCAACTTTACAGAAATGCAAACCTTCCGCAAATTGGTGCAGATTTCAATACTGCGCCATCTAAAAGTGTCAGCTCGCGAAACATTCCACGAAACATTGATATGGGCTTTCGGAACCGAAGACCGACTCGTGTACTCTTGATGACTGCACGACACAAACCTTTACGCCTCACCTGAGCCCGTCAACACAGACATTGGACTGTTGATGGCTGAAAACATGTTGCCTGGTCGAACGAGTCTCGTTTCAAATTGTAACGAGCGGATGGACGTGTACGGGTATAGAGACGACCTCGTCAATCCACGGACCCTGCATGTCAGCAGGAGACTGTTCAAGCTGTGGAAGCTCTGCAGTGGTGTATAGCGCGTCTAGATGGAGTGACATGGGACCCCTAATATGTCTACATACTACTCTGACGGGTGACACGTACGTGAGAATCCTGTCTGATCACCTGCAACCATTCATGTCCATTGTGCATTCCGAAAGAGTTGGACAATTCCAGAAGGAGAATGCGACACCCATCACGTCCACTCATGGAACACACTTCTGAGTTTAAACACTTAACGCTGGCCACCAAACTCCCCAGATATGAACGTTATTGAGCATATGTGGGATGCCTTGCAACGTGCTGTTCAGAAGAGTTCTCCACCCCCTTGTACTTTTACGGATTTATGGACAGCCCTGCAGGATTCATGGTGTCACTTCCCTCCAGCACATTAGTCGAGTCCATGCCACGTCGTGTTGCGGCAGTTCAGCGTGCTCGCGGGGGCCCTACACGATATTAGGCAGATGTACCAGTTTCTTTGGCTCTTCAGTGTAGCTGCCGTCTGTCGCGCACTTCTCTTTAGCGGCCCGACTATAGCAATATACAGCAGATAGTGCGCGGCACGCCAGCGCTGTCCTTCCCGGAGACTGGCGCCGGTGTGGTCCTCGCCTGGGAGGCGCCGCCTTCCCCGCCGGTTAATGGCTTCCGGCGGTCGCCGCGCATGATCGACCGCAGCGGCAGTAAATCGCACGGGCAGGACCGCGTCCGGTGGGCGCACGGACCACCGACCGCGACGTCTGCCCACGCGGCCACGTCGCTAGCTTAGCTCGCTGCACTGCAAGCCTTTCGTGGGATCGCCGCAGAACAAATTTGCTCACATTTTGTGGCACTGCGAAAAGGTTCTGCAACTATTAACGTCACCAAGTAAACTGTCGCAGAAAAGAAGTGTTACTTTTTTTTAAAAAAAAGTATTGTCTTTTATTTTTTCATTTCATCCGCACACTTGCAGTATGACTATAAATCGAAATACATTACTTCGTAGTTGACACCTCACTCGTTAGAGCTGGTTTCCTCAAATCACAGTGTTCAACGTCGAGCCTGAAACGTTCATCGTTACCAAACTGCCAGAGTAATTGGTCAGTTCACTTCCAATTACTTGTCCAGCATTCTTTCTTGGTGTGTTTGGATCCCGAATCACGGGTCTTTCCCTTTTATTTCGTACTTCATCACACACAATAAACACACAAAAAAAAACAAAAAAAACACACACACACAAACTTACACACACACTGATGCTCATGAAATAAACACGTTTCATAGACAGCTCTAACCAAACACTACTGGAAACTTCCGCACAAAACGAGATTCAGCATCACACAAAAGTTACCACAAACACAGATCGACTTTCAATACTTTTTTTTTTTTTTTAAGGCTGCAATTCATCGTCGTGTTCGGGTCATCACAGTCGCAAATGTAACGAGCCGACACAGAGTTGTAGCGTAGCGCAGTGGTCAGCATATAAACCAAATGTGTAGAAGGTCGTCACTTCGAATCTCGCCAGATATTGGGAAATTTTTTTAATTTCTAAATCTAATAAAAAGAGTTTGATCATCGTTTTTATTCAGTTATTTGGTTTACATGTACTTTTTTATTTCTAATTCTTTGTCGAGTCTAGTTCATTGTCGAATTGACTGTTTTATTTGCTCTCATTTTTCTTCCTATCATTTTTTTCTTCGTGCCAACGAAGACACCTCCTCGGTTGATAACTTGGCAGCTCGTGTACCCAGTGCGTCGACAGTTTCAGATAGCCAATGATAGCGAGACCTTAATTTGCTTACAACCCTGAAACTGAATTTTTTTCTGTCTTGAGTTTGCTCGTAGAGATCAGCTTCAGTTGCCGTGAACAAAGCGATGGTGCCTTTAATTCAGCCGAAGATTGGTGACCGTCGTTTTCTCGCATATATCGCATATCACGAGACTGCGGTTAGATTAGGATGTGAGTTCACAGTCCGGGCTAAAAAACGCGTCGTCTACCACAGGTTACTCATCGGTCACTAAAACGCCGGCTGTCGCATAGCACTTCGCATTTCCAATACACCTCGCAGCGGGCACTTCCACCATTGGTCCCCGTTAAATATTAACAGCATTCGTGAAGTGACCCGCCCTGATAGTGTGTCACCTATAACCGAGAAATAGAAGGGAACCTATGTGGCAACACAGTAGCGGCATGTGACAGAAATCAACCATCATGTAATTGTAATCGGACTATAATTTCGATCACGTTCGATCGTCTTGAGGTCTGTGTAACTGTGTAAGCAACCTTTAGTGTTTGTACCGGAACTGCAAATCAAATTACAGTACTCAGCATCAACACAGTTACAGATTCTCGCGCGACATATAAGTCGGCCGTAGTGATAGAAATGTAATAATGATTAAAAGTAACGTTGTCGGTAACGCAGAAACAAGGATGCACTTCTACCGCCCATGACCTCAAATTGCTGTACTTTTTGCAATTTGTAAGCGCAAAGACCAATATATTGCAGCAAGGCAAGCAGATACAAACGACCATTGACATATATTTCGTTAGTCTTAGGGCTGACACTGACAATTTCTTGAAAAATGTTCTCTGACCTTAGAATGTAGTTATGTTAGGGACTGTGTGTGAATATACTATTGTAAAACGAACACTGCACACATTTATTAACCCCAATCTGCTGTCCACATGACATCAGTAAATGAGAAGAACTCACGAGGCATTACAGATCAGTACTCGAATAATAACAGGTGATTGTAATTAAACTGATCATGTTCCAAGTGCTGCAATGTGAACTGTATTCATCGCGAGACGCTGAAACGTCGTAGGTATGTTCATTAATCGGTACACTCGCAGAGCATGCTGAAAAAGTAATAGTTCTACTTTATGACACCGGTGACACCGTGCCGCTGCAAACAGTCTGAATGTGGTGCGGGTGCAGCAAAATGGGAGAAACGATGAAAGACATAATAACGGTGATTCTGACTCGTTCATTAGGATATGGTCACAAATTACACTATGCGTTCAATATGGTCTGCTAAATCAGCAACGTGCTGAATCCGTAATACGGCGTGGTTGACAGTTGCTCGTTGCATATTCGATGTAATCGGCGCGATATGCCATCGCATGCTGTCTTTCGGATCAGGAAAAGTCTGGATACATTGCTGTATGAAACGATCTTTCACGTATCACCTCAACTAGAAATCACATACTGTTAAGTCGGGGGATCTGGTAGGCCGCACATCTTGAAATTGACTACAGATGATGCAGTCGTTACTGAAGGTTTCTCGTAGCAAAACTTTCATCTGGCAAAGAGACATAGGGTGCTGCCCGGTCTTGCTAACTTACAGATGGCACTGTACACCTAACAGGCCCGCGAGGTGTCATCTCCTCGAAGAAAAACGGACGAAAACGAAGGAGCTTGTGAAACCACACCACACAGTCACCTAAGCTCAGTGCAGTGGATGTTCGTGCACATCATGTGACGGAGTAGAGCTCCATGAACGACAGTTATTTGCATTCAAGGCACCGTGTAAAGTCAAATGTGTCTCGTCTATCGAAAGAATATGCCCTAGCCACATGTCATCTACACACATCAAAAAAAGTTTTGCATCACCTCGGTTCCGAGAGTTCCGAAACCTGTACAGAAACATCATTTTCGCCCTTTTTGTTGCTCACGAAAACCACACATTGCATGTTGTACCACCATACAGTGAGGCCTTCAGAGGTGGTAGTCCAGATTGCTGTACGCACCGTTACCTCTAATACCCAGAAGCACGTCCTCTTGCATTGATCAAGTCATACATGTCAACTGAGGTAGTCCATGATAATGCTACTTCTGTCTCTTGTTTTTCCTTTCAAAAAATGGTTCAAATGGCTCTGAGCACTATGGGACTTAACTTCTGAGGTCATCAGTCCACTAGAACTTAGAACTACTTAAACCTAACTAACCTAAGGACATCACACACATCCATGCCCGAGGCAGGATTCGAACCTGCGACCGTAGCAGTCGCGCGGTTCCGGACTGAGCGCCTAGAACCGCTAGACCACCGCGGCCGGCCAGAGTTTTGAAAATAAAAACTTTATACAGTCAGTGGCGAACACAATGACATTTAAAATGTTTCTGGATAAGGCTTTTTCGCGTGTTTATTTCCCAAAATGTTTTTCAAGCTGTTCCCTGGCAGATAGTGGTCTATTAAGCGGCCATACGAGATAAAATGATTGACCATCGCAGGGAAGCACTGGACTTTATGGAATTGCAGTGAAACTGGATAAGGCTTTTACTTCATCTATAGATGAAGTCTGCAGCTTATACGCATGTCAATCGTTTTTATTATGAACGTGTTGCGTCAGACAGAATAGCAAACTCACTTCCACAATGTTGGGTAATCATACCTTGAACCATCAAGTTCACACGATAAGTCATTTCTCAGTGTCATTAGTCAAACTTCAGCCTTTTATCATTTTCTGACAGAACAGTCCATATTATTATTGTATGACAAGACAAATTAGACGTTGTTAAACTCTTAATATAATCTGATTTGCTCGCATATGATCGAGTTTAACTACACACGTACTAATGTCACCCCATCTGAGTACTTACAGAGATGGAGCAAATATGTGGAAGCTATGCGAGAAATGTATGGTCAACGCGAATGCAAGCGTGCGTCTTGTAATTGACCACGAACAGCACCTGTGCAATATCTTCAATGCGTTGCAAGCGTCAGTCGTTTTCGGAGCAATGTTGTGTGTAGTTGTGAGTGCATTATGTCGAAGCTTAGCGAACTTGTCGTGGGCGAATTGTTGGCGCTTCTATGGTGGGTTCTTTTGTAACAGGGAAAGCCGAAGTGTTTCGTGTTTCAAGAGGCACCGTACCTAAGATACTGCGTACACGGAAAGAGAAAGAACCGTCATCCGCTATGTCACAACGCTGACGAAAGTTTGTGTTGAGTGATCGTGACAGACGCTCACTGAAGAGGATTGAGTCGAAAAATAAGAGATCCAAAATCCGGGAAAACCACTGCAGAAATCGATGTCGTACTCGGCAACTCTGCCAGCACGGATGGAGCTCCATAACCGGGGAATTCCAGGGCGAGTCGGAACTCAAAACCCACACATCATTGATGAACATGCGCTAACAGGACAACGTGGCGCCGAAGCCATTAAACCTGGACTATGTAGCAATGGTAAAAATCCATTTGGCCTAATTACTCTTGTTTCACACTGTTTCCAATTTCTAGCCGAGTTTACGTCACAAGAGCGAAACATGACGTGGGTTCGATGATGTTTAGAACAGTCATATCAGTCATATCATATCATAGAGTCCAAGGAAGCCTTGGACTCTATGGGAACTCCGCAAGTCCGATTATTGCCAAATATAATGTTACCATTTTGGTTAATCAGGTGCATCCCATGGTGCAATTTTTGTTGCCCAGTGATGTTGGCTGTGTTCCAAGAGGACAGAGCCCCTGTTCCCACAGCTCGCATCGTGCAGGGCTGGCTCTGTGAGCACGAAGATGAATTGTCCCATCTCTCTTGGCCATCGCAGTAACCAGATCTTAATACTGTTAAGCCTTTGCGGCCTATTTTGGACAAAGTGGTGTGTGATCGCCATATGCCTCCATTATCGTTACCCGAACTAACCACTGTGTGAAACATGTACATTGGCGATAAGTGAAACATGTAAATTTGAGATACGACTGAAATTACCTAACTGACAGTAGTGTAAAAACAACTGTTAGAATGGGAATGGCTTGTGAACGTGTATTTTACAATGAAATGAACACCCTTAGCTGCTTACAGGCGTTGACATACGTAAACGGGGACAGATGAAAATGTGTGCCCCGACCGGGACTCGAACCCGGGATCTCCTGCTTACATGGCAGACGCTCTATCCATCTGAGCCACCGAGGACACAGAGCATGGCGCGACTGCAGGGATTTATCTCTGGCACGCCTCCCGCAAAACCCACATTCTCAACGTATTGTCCCTCACTACATTCGTAGTGCCCCCGCCCATTATACTCATTACTCGCGGCGCGTTGCCGATTCCTGTAAGAGTTCGGGCACTGCTTGTGCATTCGCACAGAAGAAGAAGATGGTCAGGTGGCCGGTGAGCCTTAACTATATATATACTAAGATGGTATCTGTTCTTTCGGACATGTCCGAAGACAGTATCCATTCCGTTCCGTTGCTCTTCCTGGTGCTTTGCTGTCTCTGACAGAATTACAATGCCTTCGACAAATCTCAAAGTTTTTATTTCTTCTCCATGGATTTTAATTCCTACTCCAAATTTTTCTTTCGTTTCCTTTATTGCTCAGTGTACAGACTGAATAACATCGGGGACTGGTTACCACCCTGTCTCACTCCCTTCTCAATCACTGCTTCCCTTTCGTGCCTCTCGGCTCTTATAACTGCCGTCTGGTTTCTGTACAAATTCTAAATAGCCTTTCGCTCCCTGTATTTTAACCCTGCCACCTTCAGCATTTGAAAGAGAGTATTCCTGTCAACATTGTCAAAAGCCTTCTCTAAGTCTACAAATGCTAGAAACGTAGTTTTGCCTTTCCTTAACTTATTTTCTAAGATAAGCCGTAGGATCAGAATTGCCTCGCGTGTTGCAACATTTCTACGGAATCCACACTGATCTTCCCCGAGGTCGGCTTCTATCAGTTTTTTCATTCGTCTGTAAAGAATTCGTGTTAGTATTTCGCAACCGTGACGTATTAAACTGATAGTTCGGTAATTTTCACACGTTTCAACACCTGCTTTCTTTGGGATCAGAATTATTATATTCTCCTTGAAGTTTGAGGGTATTTCGCCAGTCTCATACATCTTGCTAACCAAATGGAAGAGTTTTGTCATGGTTGGCTCATCCAAGGCTATCAGCAGTTCTAATGGAATGTCGTGTACCCCCGGGGCCTTGTTTCGAATCAGGTCTTTCAGTGCTCTGTCAAACTCTTCACGCAGTATCTTATCTCCCATTTCATCTTCATCTACATCCTCTTCCATTTCCATAATATTGCCCTCAAGTACATCGCCCTTGTTTTAGAGCCTCTATACACACATTCCATCTTTTTGCTTTCCCTTCTTTGCTTAGGACTGGTTTTCCATCTGAGCTCTTGATATTCACACAGGAGGTTCTCTTTTGTCCAAAGGTCTCTTTGATTTTCCTGTAGGCTGTGTCTAACTTACCCCTAGTCATATATGCTTCTACATCCTAACACTTGTCCTCTAGCCATCGCTGCTTAGCCATTTTGCACTTCCTGTCAATCTCATTTTTGATACATTTGTATTCCTTTTCGCCTGCTTCATTTACTGCAATTTTGTATTTCCTCCTTTCATTCATTAAATTCAGTACCTCTTCTGTTATCCAAGAATTTCTACTAGCCCTCGTCTTTTTACCTACTTGATATTCTGCTGCCTTGACTATTTCATCTCTCAAAGCTACCCATTCTTCTTCTGTTGTATTTCTTTCCCCTGTTCTTGTCAATGGTACCCTAATGCTCTCTCCGAAACTCTCTAGAACCTCTGGTTCTTTCCGTTTATCCAGGTCTCATCCTCATAAATTCCTATCTATCTTCAGTTTCAATCTACAGTTCATATCCAATAGATTGTGCCCAGAGCCCATATCTGCCACTGGAAATGTCTTAAAATTTAAAATCTGGTTCCTAAATCTCGGTCTTACCATTATATAATCTGTCTGAAATATCCCAGTGTCTTCAGGCCTCTTCCTTGTATCAGCCTGCTTTCATGATTCTTAAACTAAGTGTTAGCTATTATTATGTTATGCTTCGCGCAGAATTCTACTAGGCGGATTCCTCTTTCGTTCCTTACCCTCAGTCCATATTCACATCCGACTTTTCCTTCTCTTCCTTTTCCTACTATCGAATTCCAGTCCCCCATGAATATTAAATTTTCGTCTCCTTTAAGTACATGAATAAATTCTTTTATCACATCATACATTTCTTCAATCTCTTGACCATCTGCGGAGCTAGTTGGTATATAAACCTGTACTACTGTGGTAGGCGTGGGCTTCGTTCTATCTTGGCTACAATAATGCGTTCACTATGCTGTTCGTCGTAACTTATCCGTGTTCCTATTTTTTATTCATTATTAAACCTACTCTTGCATTACCCATACTCGATTTTGTATTTATAACTCTGCGTTCGCCTGACTAGAAGTCTTGTTCCTCCCAGCATTGTACTTTACTAATTCCCACTATATCTAACTTTGACCTATCCATTTCCCTTATTAAATTTTCTAAGCTACCTGCCCGATTAAGGGATCCGACATTTCACTCTCCGATCTGTAGAACGCCAGTTTTCCTTCTCCTGATAACGACGTCTTCGAGAGTAGTCCCCGTCCGGAGACCCGAATGGGTGACTGTTTTACCTCCGGAATGTTTTACCCAAGAGAATGCCATCATCATTCAAGCATACAATAAAGTTGCAGGCCCTCGGAAAAAATTACGGCTGTAGTTTCCCCTAGCTCTCAGCCGTTCACAGTACCAGCACAGCAAGGCCGTTTTGGTTGATGTTACAAGGCGAAATCGATCAGTCATCCAGACCATTGCCCCTGCAACTACTAAAAAGGCTGCTGCCCCTCTTCAGGAACCACACGTTTGTCTGGCCTCTCAACAGACACCCCTCCGTTATGGTTGCACCTACGGCACCGCTATCTGTATCGCTGAGGCACGCAAACCTCCACACCAACACCATCGGCAAGGTTCTTTGGAGGGGGGGGGGGGGGGGGGGCGCACAACTGTATTATCAACTATAAATTCCACAGTTTCTGATAATGCTTTTGTTAAATTAAAACATTCTAAGTGCGACTTGTGGCTCTCCTGAAAAACTTAAATACACACCTGTTTTAGAGAGACAGCAGGTCGCTACTGAACCAACAAACATTCGACCCAGCGTCCACACTAGGAGAGTGGTGCCAAGGTCAGCCAACCGCCAACGCTGTGATGTTACCGCCAGCAGACCGAACTGCAAACAAGGCCAATTGCTTCGTCGGCTCTGATTTACAAGTACCCAGCTGCGGCGCCCGGACTGCACGATACGTAGCACTAACATAACCTCACCTTACATGCACTGTCGCAGCCAGCGAACAGCTACTGCCCTTACTACCCGTCCTACTGTCGCAGAGGTTTTTTACCCTTGGCGCTTGGCCGGTGTGGCCGAGAGGTTCTAGGCGCTAGAGCCTGGAACCTCGCGACCGCTGCGGTCGCAGGTTCGAATCCTGCCTCGGCCATGGATGTGTGTGATGTCCTTAGGTTAGTTAGGTTTAATTAGTTCTAAGTTCTAGGGGACTTATGACCACAGATGTTGAGTCCCATAGTGCTCAGAGCCATTTGAACCATAGTCTCAGAACCATTTGAACCATTTGAACCTTGGCGCTTGCGTTGGCATTTTTTTCCCCCTCTGCCCTTACAAATCGCTACCCTTCGATCACTTTCGTCCACTTCCTGTCTCCTGATGGACCATGCCAATGAGTAATCCTACCGAGGCTCATGGCCAACATCACAGCCCGCATCCTGTGACGTCTGATTCGAAAACTAACATATTATACGGAGGTGACGGTAGAACTTTTGATTTGGTCACCAAGTCTGTGTGGGCGTGGAGGAGCCGCATCCTATAAAATAACAAAATATGATTTACCGCCTGTACACACTCAGCAAATCTCAGTCAGCAAAGCATTTGTCTGTCTTTCATTGTCCGTCGTTGGCCTGGTGTGTACGCACCTGTATACCAACCACAGAACGATCGACGAGCGAACCTGAGCTGTTATGTGGGGACGGGTGGAGGCGCGTTTTCTTGCTCCGCCCTTTTTGTTCAGTGTACAACAACAGGTACACTGGAATGAGATTTTCACTCTGCAGCGGAGTGTACGCTGATATGAAACTTCCTAGCAGATTAAAACTGTGTGCCGGACCGAGACTCGAACTCGGGACCTTTGCCTATCGCGGGCAAGTGCTCTTCCATCTGAGCTACCCCTAAGCACGACTCCCGCCTCGTCCTCATAGCTTCACTTCTACCAGTACCTCGTCTCCTACCTTCCAAACTTCACAGAAGCTCTCCTGCAAACCTTGCAGAACTAGCACTTCTGAAAGAAAGGATACTGCGGAAACATGGCTTAGCCACAGCCTGGGAGACGTTTCCAGAATGAGATTTTTACTGCAGCGGAGTGTACACTGATATGAAACTTCCTGGCGGATTAAAACTTTGCGCCGGACCGAGGCTCGAACTCGGGACGTTTACCTTTCGCGGGCAAGTGCTCTTCCATCTGAGCTACCCAAGCACGTCTCACGCCCCGTAGGTGCGTTTGGAAGGTAGGAGACGAGGTACTGGTAGAAGCGACGCTATGACGACGGGGCGTGAGTCGTGCTTGGGTAGCTCAGATGGAAGAGCACTTACCCGCGAAAGGCATAGGTCCCGAGTTCGAGCCTCGGTCCGGCACACAGTTTTAATCTGGCAGGAAGTTTCAACAGGTACGCTGCTTGGCGGCGAGGGTTAGCTCTGCGTGCGTGAGTCAGGTGGCAGTGAAACCGGAAGGCCGAAGCGGCAGCAGGTAGTGGTCTGGCAGAGGGTCGGGCGCGCAAGCTCGCAGCCACGTGGCGGCCGGCACGGAGGGCGTGCCCCAGGGCCGCAGCCGGGGCCGGGCCGCGGCCACGCCAGGTGCGGCACGCGCCACACGGACACACAGACCACACAGAGCGCGCGCTTCTCGCTCTGCTCCCTTTGTGTCAGCTGACACACACCTTGCCCTGTCTTGCCACCCCGCGTCTGCGTGGCTGACCACTCTGCGCTGTTGTTGGGTATACGAAAACAGCGACCATTGAAATCCGAGACCATACAAAAATCTGTGACATTTGTTCCCAGTAATCCTCGAAACTACCTGTTCACTAAGTCACGGCCTGTCTGCTGTCTCGAATGTCCCGGCCCACGGGAAACGCTCAATTTCCCCGCTGTGAGAGACTGTGTCGTCCTGTCCGAGCTCCGTCGACGTCGCTACGCAAATTGTTAGCAATGCGTTCATCCTTCTCTCAGAAGAAGTGTGTCGCCAATGGTCGATGTAATGTTGTACAATATGTCCTCCTACTTGTTCATATTACACTGGTTCCAATTGTTTTGATGTTCAAATCCTGCTTTCCCTTCTTTTATGACGCCCTTTTGACACTTTATTGCTTGAGCTACAAAAAAGGCATAAATTTTCCATCAAATGAAACTGTATGCTTCCATGGACCTTTTGGAGTCTCGAACGTCTATGATTTATATATTCAGAATTAAGCAACTAATGGTCCCGGCGGAGGTTCGAATCCTTCCTCGGGCATGGGTGTGTGTGTTTGTCCTTACGATAATTTATGTTAAGTAATGTGTAAGCTTAGGGACTGATGACCTTAGCAGTTAAGTCCCATAAGATTTCACACACATTTGAACATTTTTTTAAGCAACAAATGAAAATTTGTACTAAGACCAGGATTCGAACCGGAGTCTCCTGCTCCCTAGAAAGGTGCACTAGCCACTACGCCACCCTGGCTCAGTGGCGTTGCACAACTTCATGGACTACTCTAGCACACCCCGCTCCTGAGTCCAAATTCACATTCACGCCTCAGTCAGTTTCCTATGGATCATAGCTGCAAATAGTAATACAAAAATAGTAATTTTTTTAAACAAATCTAACTTTATTTTTCTGTAAACAAATCTAACTTTATTTTTCTATCATTTTACTAAGTTGGTGCTTTCGAGTACTGTCTAGCCAAATGGTTCAAATGGCTCTGAGCACTATGAGACTTAACTTCTGAGGTCATCAGTCCCCTAGAACTTAGAACTACTTAAACCTAACTAACCTAAGGACATCACACACCTCCATGCCCGAGGCAGGATTCGAACCTGCGACCATAGCGGTCGTGAGTTTCCAGACTGGAGCACCTAGAACCGCTCGTCCAACCCGGCCGGCACTGTCTAGCCCTTCGATGGCTTGCTGACCAACAGTTCTCACTCCAGCACTTACCCTAAGCAACGAATCAAAAAATATTATTATGCACTAATGAACATCAGGAAGGTAACTAAACAGTTTCTAAATGGAATTTAGCAAAAATATTTTTATTTTCGTTGCAGAAGAGAAATGTTCTTAAAAGTAAACATTTTCACTTTCGTCTACACTGAACCCTTATTTTGCGTTACAACTCACCTCTTCCCCTGGTTTTTGAAAAAATGACAAAGTGAGCACCTGTATTTCGTAACCTTACATCCTTTGGAACTACTTTCTTTCTTTCGTAGCATGTATTGCTTCCTGTCAGAGATTTCCTTACAGTTCTGTGATTTATATGCTTTGCATTCATCGGATCCAGTAGCTCCTTAGCAATATTTTTCCTAAACTTCAAAAGTGGAATCTTTCCTTACAGATCACAGTGCGGTTGATAATCATTTACAACTGCTTTCTGGATCTTCTTCTCACCCCATAAACAAATCAGTTTCTGTCGGCATGGTTCACACTTTCCAGCACCTTCTGCAGCCTCTGAACATTTCTCCTAAACCTCACAAGTGTAATCTTGCCACACAGGTCACAGAACAGTTCATAAGTATTTACAAACATTTTCTGGATCTTTCTACCAGGTCCATAAGAAAATCAATTTCTGTCACCATCGTTCTCACCTTCCACGTTACAGTTCTAGTCCTTTTGCTGCAAAACGATACTGAATATTGATTTTAATACAGTTCTTCTGCTTTCTAGACACGGACGTTACTGCTGTTCCAAGGTAATTGGAAGCTACTCCAATTCCAGACGGTCACATCCTATAATCAAAGTCACCGCTTTCCGTTTCCTGATGTGCCTAATGAGTAGCTTTTCCTATTTCTCCACATTATGCCACAAGTCATATTTTTCTCTGCGTTTAGACTTCCACGCAGCGAGAAGTAGGTAATAAAGTTACCAAAGTCCAGTCTCCAATTTTCGCCCCAAAACATCTATGATGAAACTAAAACTACTCTTTTTCCTGACGGGCAGTTTTCAAATTCATCTCCTGAACGTCTTTTCTCCCTTGATAAACACCAACGGCAAGAATATAGTCTTTTTGTGATGAAAAGTTCCGCCTTATGCAAGACACTTTTTTCTGTTTTGTTTCACCCACACATCTTTCAGCACTTTTGTGCTATCATCCGTGGGTTCAATTTTTATTTTTAACTGTGAAATTATTGTTACATACTAACATTCTTGTTGTTTATAACGTTATGTCGAAGTTCCATTTATAGCTTAATTGACGAAAAGTGTATGTATGCATTGGTTAACATACCTTACATGATGTTATTGTCCATTTATTTTGGTAGCTATTCTGCTAGACAATACACAACTTGTCATCTGCAAACAGTAAAACGTAATTAATTTTTCTGTTTGTTATGCATTTACGAACGGAAATGAGTCTGTATCACGTTTTTTGTGTGTAACTTACAGTTTTGAAGTTTTGGTGCGTTCTCCTGTGTTGTTGGCGAAGTAAATAGCCTTACTTTGTGACCTGTGGTAGCTAGGCACTGCACGTTTTCGTACTGCACTTTTTCGATTTCTCAAAATACAGGCGGAGTTTTCGCTGCCATTACGTGTTGTTTTTGCTGTGTGGTGTTCATTTGTTTCGTAGCGTGTTTGACTGGGTGAGGCGCGCGAGTTTGAATTGTAATTGGCGTCAGTGGTGTATGGTTTGCGTGGGTTTGCGTGTGTGTTGAGTACTGAGGCAGAGAGAGAGGTAGATAAATAGATAGATAGATAGGTAGAAAGATTTTTATTTTATTATTTATTTATTTATTGTTCTTCTTTTCCCTGAGTAGTTTTGGTGTAGGTGTTATTTGTATAGTTGTTCTATTGTGGCGAAGAGGGTTTTGTTGCACAGTGATGTGTATTCACTGAGTACTTTCTTTCCTTGGGTTACTGATTTTTGGATGTGATAGTTTTCTTCTATAGTTAATGTTTGGTACAAGCTGCTACTAGTTTTTAGGACGCGTAAGTCAGTTTCAATGTTTGTTAGGTGGTGATTGTGTTCTATCAGTTGGTCTGCAAATGTTGCGTGTGAGCAATTGCTTCTCAGTGCTCTAAGGTGTTCTGTATACTTGGTTCTTAAATTCTTACATGTTTGGCCCACATATACAAACTGACAGCAGCTGCAAGTAAGTTGGTATATACCGGACTGGCTGTATTTGTCGGTGTTGGTGGTATTTCTTGCAAGTCTGCTGTGTATTTGCACACGCACACACAAGCAAACCCACACAAACCGTACACCACTGACGCCAAATTCAATTCAAACTCGCGCGTCTCACCCAGCCAAACACGCAACGAAACAAATGAACACCACACAGCTACAACAACACGTAATGGCAACGAAAACTCCGCCTGTGTTTTGAAAAATCGAAAAAATGCAGTGACAAGCGACCATAGGACACAAAGTAAGCTTATTTACTTCGCCAGTAACACAGGAGAACGCACCAAAACTTCAAAACTGTAAGTTACACACAAAAAACGTGATACAGACTCACTTCCGTTCGTAAATGCATAACAAACAGAAAAATAAATTACATTTTGCTGTTTCCAGATGACAAGTTGTATATTGCGTAGTAGAACAGCTACCAAAATAAATGGACAATAACATCATGTAAGGTATGTTAACTAATGCATACATCCACTTTTCGCCAATTTAGCTATAAATGAAACTTTTACCTAATGTTATAAACAACACAAATGTTAGTATGTAACAACAATTTTAAGTTAAAAATAAAAATTAAACCCACTGATGATAGCACAAAAGTACTGAAACATGTATGGGTGAAACAAAACAGAAAAAAGGTGTCTTGCATAAGGCGGAACTTCTCATCCCATTTTCGTAGCAAGCACTGACACAACAAGAAGAACTACACCACAAGATGATTGTAGTCTTTTTGGTCTGAAAAATGGCAATTCGTAACTACTTTGAACACGGTTCGTTGCGTTGTACTATTTTCCTTTGAACATGATGGAGTCATCTACGTTTCGTCCACCCACTGTCAATTTCGTGTCAGGCACCTTTCCACTTCTGCAACGTTTTCACGTAAGCACCTATATCTATTTTTTCATCTTTCTCTACAGTTTCAAGTAAACTGATCCTGAGCCCGGCTGGTGCACATTCCATAAAAAAACCTCTTTTAAAAAATGCATCAAAACGTATATATATTTACACATGCTGATTCACGGTAATGGATCATATTCTACTTTATATTAATTTTAGAGAGTTTTGTGAAGTAGAAGAGAAAGGATTTTTAAATGCAGTGTTTGTAATTTGATTTCTGTTTTTCTTCTAGTTCCCGAAGTCCCGGCCAAAAGTTCAAATTTTGTGATTAGTTCCAAGAGATAATAAAATAAATTATTATCATCATCAGTTGTACAAACACTGACATCGCAGTTTCTCTTCATCAGTAAAGCACGAGAACCATAGGCCACGAAATAATTGAGCAGTTGTCAAAGGGTACTATCACGAAAGGCTCCTCTTTCTTTTTCTACGTTTTCCTTAAACAGATTCATAATCACTGGAGCGGAAGAGGCATTTAATGATTGGTGCCGATTCCGGGAAACCACTCAGATGACGAGAGGACAAAACTTTTACATGGATTCAGCCTCTCATACTTAAAAGAATATGGATATTCGGAGTTAAAACGTTCACGATGACATAAAAATCAACCATGCTGACCACACTTTATAACACAATCATTAAACTGGGAATTTCTTTTCTCGCAAGTCCAATCAGCCTTACCAGACACCCAAAACTCCGTGTCCACAAGGCAAGATGTTTTCAGTCGTCGAGGAACTGAGCGACTGGATATTATTCTGACCGTTGTTCACAGGGAATTGGTGACTATGTTAAAAAATAGTGTCATGTATCTGTTTCATTTTAGAGTGTACCGCAACATTCAATGAAAAGTACTTGGCCTGGCATAAGTGTAGGTTACATTTTGAAGTCCGCTCGTACATCTGTTCTGTTGAAGAGTAGGATGGATAAATGCTTATGGAGAGATTTCATTCGTTTTATATAATGCTTAGGGAGACTTTTGATTTGTTACTCACAAGTTACATCTACAAATAACCGGAAAAGTTGTACAAAAAACACAAAACTTCGACCACGTTTGTGGTTCTTTGTCAGTTTTTGGTGGTGTCCTAGAGCTATTATCAGATAAAGCTGGCAGGTGTGGCTCATAAACATGAAAACTGGGAATCAGTGAGACAAGACGGCGGCGCCCTTGCAGGTTTACGCCAACGTGGAATAGATTACTGTTAGCTAAAGGATTGAAGCCAATCGAAATTCACCGTCGGATGGCAGTGCAATATAGCGAAAGTTGTTTGAGTCGAGCCCAAGTGTACGAGTGGGTAGATAAGTTCAGACCGGATGTGACGAGTGGTGAAGATTCGCTACGCCCAGGACGCTCTCTCTCTGCAGTCACGGAGAACAGATTTGCGAGAGTTGTTGAATTGATACGGGAAAACAGGCATATTACGATGTGTGATATTGTTTACGACGTCCTGATATTCAAGAAAGTGTATAGGAAGTGGATCCCGAATCAGAAATGGAATAAATATGCAAGGATGTGTGCAGGGCCACATGAAGTTCATCTTTCGTCTGCTGTCCCTCCCCCTAGTCCCCCGCCTCCACCCCCCCCCCCCCACGCCGTGTTCCCCAGGTCCGGCACCTGCAGATTACCACATTTTTAACTCACTTTAGGAAACTTTTAATGGCTCAAGGTTCGCTAATGGTCAGGGAGTCCAGGCCGCAGTGCGTAACTTGTTGCACATCCGCCCCTAAGAACTCTTTGTACGTTGAACGTAGAAGCTTGTCCAGCGCCGGCATAAAGGCAAATAACTTGATGGGGACGATGCTGAAAAATAAATAAATGTTGTATTCCATTCTCGTAATTGATCGTTAAATAAATTTCCGGTTTTTTATTGAATGACACTTGTAGAAACGATAACTATCCAGTTTCAAAACCGAATCACAAAACTAAAAACATAAAATAAGTCAATATCAATTAAAATGGTGTAAAACACTTTTTTATGATGTGTTCTACATTCTTGTGTTTGGTTCCTATTTCTTCTTCTATTCCACGAATAAATTAAACGAATGACAATGTTTCTTCTAATGTCTAACGAATGTTTCCTCTAATGGAAACAATGGTAATACATGGAGAGACGAGAGGAACTGGCACAGTAATGAGGACAGGAACTGGAGAAACAGAAGGCGTCAGAAAATATGTTTGGGAATGAATTAGGATTTCTGTCAGAGACGAGAGTTTGAAAGGGAAAGGGGCAGATAAGAACAACCATAAGGTGTAAATTTTAAGTGGGGAAACTATCTGAAGATGCACTCCTGTTACTGTTTCACCTATAATGATTCCTGTAAATTCCTTCTCTGTTCGATATACCTTGGTCTGAAACACAGCGCTCTATCCCTATTTTCAATGAAATGGAGAAATTCTTCCGCAAAATATGCCGAATCGTGAATGAGTTTCCATTGCAGTGATTCCGGTAGCTTCCTCTTTAAAGGTGAAATCTGAATTAGTACACCCCATTATCCCAATTAGACATTTGATCCACTCCCATAACACAAAATTCTCTCATATAATATCCTTCCCACTTGTATAGCCTACCCTTCAAAAACCATTCTGCAATCTCAACTGCTGTGCCTGTGCTCAATACTAATTTACGAACATAGTTTCATATATTTTATAGTCCATAAATGGTTCAGCATTTTGATCTGGTCAGGTTTGAACTCCGTCTTCGAACTTTCTTTTTACAAATTTAATCTTAGCGACATCCATGGTATCTGTTCTCTCCACTGCAGGATTCCTGCCATCAAATACATTGTCCTGGTGATACATTATTAACGGTTCCTTTCAACCTATATCTGCTGCTCTAATTCTCTTTTATTACTATTCATCCCTTTGTGCCATTCAGAAATACCCACCTTCATAGACTTGAGCTCTGCATTCGTTTGCCTTTCTTATAGAGGGTGTGCGAGAATTAAATACCTACGAAAAATTGTTTAGAATGTCTTCAGACTTAACGAATTTTCAGGAAACAAAAGAATTTCTTCCTTAAAATGACAGAATTCTCATGCATTGCTTAAACTCAGCCTAAGCACCACTATTACCTACAACTTTCCGTAAACAGATATGATTTTTGCGACAGACTTCTGTAGTAATCCAGTGGTATGTTTCCAAAAACTTGGCGAATTTGCTTCACCAGTTCAGCAAGAGTTTTTGGTTTTGTGCGATAAACTTCGTCTTTCGCCCACCTCCAGAATAAGAAATCGCAGAGCGTCGGGCCAGGACTCCTTGCTGGCTACTGAAGGGGCCGAAGACGTCCCAACCAACGTCCTCGAAAAAGTTGTCGAGCTATTCACGGACAGGATATGTGAAGTGACATAGGGTCTCATCCTGGTTGAATACCAGGTCATTTTAACTGTCTCTGTGGAAAGAATGCTGTGAACATAATTTTCAAGCATACCGTACCGCTCTGCATTTTTTATGTCCGGTATGAGATACTGACCCACAACTTTCGTGGACAACATGCCGCGCCACACTGTGACCTTTCAGCGATGTTGCCTTTCTTCAGCAACCACCCTTGTATCCTCTGTTGCCCAATAATAACAACTGCACCGGTTACCGAACCCCGCCCCCAACGTGAAACATGGCTTCATCTAATCGCAGGATATTGCCGAAAATATTGGAGCAGCCTTCATACCACACTAGCATCATCTCCCTATATTCCAAAAGGTGATCACAATCTTCCGGTGATAATTCCTGGCAGTAATGTGTTTTCGTGGGCGAAAATTCAGCTCCTTCTTCAACAGAGTCTAGATTGTGTATCGGGTTTCTGAGCACTTCGAGTAAACATTTCCTGAACCACTTGCACATTACCTGTGTCCGTTAGCTTCGATTAGTAATTCGTTATGGTCTTCACATTGACCGAGGCAAGAGGTCCTTTCACACTTCGCCACCATCTTTGTACTTGTACATGTATCACCACAATTCGTAGCATGATGCGAGCTGAAAATTTCGAAATTTGTGGTAAAGTCTTATGGGACCAAACTGCTGAGTGCACCGGTCCCTAAGCTTACACACTACTTAATCTAACTTAAACTAACTTACGCTAAAGATGACACACACAGCCTTGCCCGAGGGAGGACTCGAATTTACGACGGGGGGGGGGGGGGGGGGGGGGGGAGGTAATTGAATGATTGGTAGACCATGCTGACAGACTTGATGACTATGTTGTAAAACAGGGTCATATATCTCCGTCACTTTGAACTGTAGTGCAGCATCGAATGAAAGTTAACTGACCTGCTTCAGTAATGTGTAACTTATTTTTTAAGTTCTCTCGTACATAATAAATGCAAGCGTAGATTGTCCTTGCGTGCCACTATAGCTCACCCCCGCAACCCCATTAGAATTATATGGTTTTGCAGCTCTCCATCCCTCATCCATGACGGTCTCGGTTTTCAACTGTAGGGGTTCTATTCGAAGTATGGGCGTCGAAAAAGCATCGCAGCAAAGGACGTCTTGTGGCAAGTCGGTTAAGCAGCTGGGAATTGGATGCCGAAGTGTCATGTTGACCAGAATGTTCTAGAACGCTTCAGAATATCCTAGAATTTTCGAAAATGTTTGAGAGCGCTGCACTGTGGAAAGTTTCGGTGTGTTAAAGAATCTTCCAGAACGTTCGAGAGTGTTTTAGAGTGTTCCAGGATTTGCGAGAATGCTCGACAATGTTCTGTAATGTTCCAGGATGCACGAGAATATTGTCAGATGTTCCATTACGCTGTTGTTCCAGGTCAGGAAGGTATATACATAAGCGAAGACGAGGCACGTGTGTCAGTGTAATTTTTGGAAATCGATTAGACTGGGGCAAGGAAAAGCGAAAGTGATAGAAAGTGACATAAGATTTGACAATGTTCTATAACGCTCTACAATACTTCAGAGTGTTATAAATTATCCCGAAATATCCTCCAAGGGTTCCGAATGAACGCTTTATAATGTTGTGAAATGTTACAGAAACTTCCAGAGGCTTTTTTAACGTTTTTTAAATATTTTCCAGTGTTTTGGAATGTTCTCTAACGTTTCGGAATGTTCTCAGTGTTCAATTACGAAATGAATAACTGAGTGACATAGTACTTTATATCAAATTAGAGTATTGTTGAATACTTAAGTGGATTTAAAAGAACTTTACTTTTGAGCATTGAGAGTATTTTTAGCGTGAAATACAAACATTTTCACGATTTCTTTAACGTTCATTTTTGCGAGTGATCTGGAATGTCCTCAGAAAGGAATTCAAAATAGCCGCCAAGCGAAGTTGACCTTTCTCAGGAAGTTAAGCAGTAGAGTATACAAGCCACATGTTTACCTTGCTCCTTTAAATATTTTAGCCTGTGATGAATTCTGCCCCGTGACAGCATTCTGATGCTTGTATGAAAATGGTTCTGAGCACTATGTGACTTAACATCTGAGGTCATCAGTCCCCTAGAACTTAGAACTACTTAAACCTAACTAACCTAAGGACATCACACACATCCATGTCCGAGGCAGGATTCGAACCTGCGACCGTAGCGGTCGCGCGGTTCCAGACTGAAGCGCCTAGAACCGCTCGGCCACACTGGCCGGCACTTGCATGGATGTAGGATTATATTTCTGTCCCAGATTTCCAGTCGTGAGTGCTTGATTTCTTTGAACAATTTGTTCTAGCTACAGTTATCGAACACTTTCTCTACATCTAAGAAGGCGATCAAGATTTGCGCGTTGTGCTTCGAGCTAGGTGCAGAAGTTTAAGTACTCCGATGACTGATGTTCCCAACAATATACACAGCCGGAAAAACATTAGTGCATCCTTTTAGAGGCTTTCATTTCAGTCAGGATTCATTGTTTCAACAGTGCATATGGAGTACATGAAACGATTACATTTATCGATCAGTAGCACAAGCGGCTTTGAAGTACCCACATTAGTACGTGATGTACCCTCCATGAGCAGGGTTGGAGGTGCTGACTCTGGAATCCAGTAGGTCATCCAGATGGCGAATTCTGTCCTGCGATACGTTATGCCACGACTGCTTGATCTGTTCACGTAGTTCTCTAAGAGTTGGCTGACGAGTCGCAAAAGTCACTTCTCGTTCCATCATATTCCACACGTGCCCAATTTGAGACAGGTACGGAGAGCTTGCTGGCCAGTGAAGTTGCTCTATTTCTTGCAAGCACAATCAGTTTCACCTGCCGTGTGTGAGCGAGCATTATCCTGCGGAAACCACACGTCTCGTTCCTGTTGCAAGAACCGCAGAACAACAGGTATAATAATATTCTGCACGTAGCGAGCGCTCGTTAGCGTCCCACAGGTGAACAAGAATTGTAGCTTATCGCACCGTAGGTCATAACGGCTGGCGTGGAGCCAGTGTGTCTTCGACCAAAGCACTCTTCGAGACAGTGCTCACCATACACACTTAAACAAGCATCTCTTGCGGCAGGCAGAATCTGCTTTCATCGCTGCATAAGGCGGGGTGCCATTCCATCTTCTAAGTGATCCTCTGACAGCACCAGTCGAGCTGATCGCGTTGATGCTGTGATGTAAATGGAAGAAGAGCAAGAGGTGTCCATTCCCTTAGTCTCATTGCTAATAACAATTTCGCAACAGTTCGTGTTGACACGTCTGGGCTCACAAGATCTCTTATCTGTGCTGTGGAAGCTGCACGATCTGCCATTGCTGCCTTTACAATGCGACGATCCTGGCGGGAGCCTTTGCTGCGTGAGAACTTCGTCTACGTGTGTGAGAATGTTGAGGTGACCACTGATACCAGCACTGTTGTATAACTGATGATGTCCACCTTGTGTGGCAATTCTCCAAAAAGGCCATCCCGCCACTAGAAAGGCCACAATTTGACCGCTTTCAAGTCGCTGACTTGGCTGTAGGGTGAAAGCAAGAGTGCGTCTCCGTAGCAATGCCGCGTGCTTCCGTCATACGTTTGCACTGTACTGAACCTTCTGGCTGTGAGCATTCCCTATTAAAGAGTGGATACAAACTGCAGTCTGGTAGCTTCGCCACAAAATTGTTGGCGGACGACGTTGAAACCGTTATCAGTACAGCTACTGTCTGCCACGTGCCATATGCCGTGATCGCATCAAAATCAACGTCGTCTTTCAACGTGTACTTTTTTTCAGCAGTGTACTTAGGGCCAACACAGTGGGGAATAGCACTTTTCTTATTGGGCGCTATGTGACGCAACAAATCGGACATGAATTCAGTAAGAACTATTCCTACAAATCTCTGCATTCTCATTTTCTACATTGTTGAACAGTTCTTCTGGCAACACCGTTTTTACATATTTCAGCTGAAATAAACTGTTGTAGTTCTAAAAGCAGTTCTATCACTCGATGTTTTAACCTTATCCATGGAAATTTGCTGCTCTTTTCTTGCATAAAGCGCTCCAGCTTTCCTACTTTTATGTTTTCATCGCATATTGAAATAATTCGCCACGAAGTGTGCTCTTTCACCTCCTATTGCTGCTCCTAATTCACCTGACAGAAATCGGAAATCTCCTTTGTCATTTCTCTTACGCCTACATCCTTCTCACCTACGTTTTGTTGTCAGCGTAATCTCCTCCCCCACCCCCATCGCCTCCCCACCACTGCAGTTTCCTTTTTGTCTGCATAGTTTTTTTTTTTTGTACCCTAGTGTTGTTTATACGACAAGGGCCTTTTATCTTTTACGCTCTTGCAGCGTCGAGTGAAACGTAGCAAGAAACGAGATAGGCGATAGACGTGTAACTGCGTGGTGTCTCTATTAAGCCTGCCTGTCTGATTATAAGTATTAGCGCCCAACATTAACTTTACGCATCCGCTTATTTTGTACGTTTAATTCTCTATACTTGGTGCGGGATGTTCTTCCCTTCGCATCCAAATTCGATTTTTTAACTGCCTTAATAACGCAGTTCCATCATCGCAGCGACGTACCCCGGAAAAACAAAACAAACTCCGACTATTTACTCCTCAATTAAGAGCATTCAGGTATAAAATTCATTCCGGAAAAGTCGGAATCGGGACCGGCTGGCCTGGGTGTACGGTTGCGCACCGACCACACGCGCGGTGTAATTAACCGTCCATCCTGCCCGGCAATTTTCACCAGCGTAATGGAAAGCAGGAGTGCCGGGAGCCGGCCAGCGGCCGGCGACCACAGGGGGCAATTTTTCCGGATTAATCTGCGGGGGGCAGGATTTCTGCCCCGGTTTTTTCCTCGCTCTCGCCGTAGTGTTTATTGGGATGGAGGCAGCCGCTGCCTCGGGAAATGAAGACATCAGACGGGGGCTGGTGCGAGGTAGGTGGCCCGCTACTGAGATTAAGCTACTATTTACAGTGCTGGACAAGCCCACCTCAGCCGCTCATGTGTTCCCAGCGGCACTGTCAATTCGCTCCTTGTAGGGAAAAGTAGAAAGGAAAAATATTATCCCGTTTGTTATAACGACAGTAATATACTACTGCATTCAACTGGGGCGGATGTATTACGACAACCAGTGAAGCAATAAAAATCTGTGGGCGGTCCTGTACTCGGCATTTTGAGGCTTTCCTTTCCGCCCATAATGTAGCCAGAGATCTGTTGGTAAGGAAAAATGCCAACCGCATGTACAAGTCCCGTTTCCACACCTACATCTGTATCCACCAATCCTTTATCCTCACCCCACTGCGCGGATACAAAAAGGTATAATCTGTCTGGTACGATGGTGCTGTGACGATAGAATTCGATTTAGCCTGATTTATCGACTGCTGAGGTATTACCTCTTACTTTACATTCCACTGGCTAAGAAATCACAGGTCGTTCATGACCACACTTCAGTACAACATACTCTGCCACGTTCGCGATACGTTCCTTACTTTACAACATTCTGTCTTAATTCCTGGAACGGATTCTGTTAAATTTCCCTCTACATGGGGAAAGCGTCTTCCGAGTAGCCGTCGGATTTTGCATACTGTTAAATGTCAGTCACATAGTTTGTTTATTAGAGTGGAAGTAAAATACTTGCAAGAATGTTTCCGTTAAGAAATTCGTATTATCTGTGGGACAAGCGGTGACCAGTTTCGCAGAGGATCGAGCATAATAATTCTGATAAGAGGTGTGTTACACGCTGGGACAGGCTCAAAGCAAAAGAATAACACCTCTTCTGCCGGGAAGGGCTGCTGTTCGTCCTATATTAGTTTTACTGGCAGAAAAAAGGGAGTCCCTCAGCTCCTATTGTTCAGATGGGCTTACTGAGACTGTATGACCCTACTGAAAAGACAAAACAGACTCTTTCATTCCTGAAAAAGAACTTGATGTCTGAAATTTACATTAAAAAATTGCGGCCAGCAACCTTAAAGGCCTCATCTGACGAACATGCGTTATCGACGTTTTCATTGGCAACTGCAACTTAACATTGATGGAGAAGTCATCTCCACTACTCGATATACTCCGTCAAGAATTTCCTAGTTTAGCCCCCTTTGGGTATAAGGGTTCGCCAGTATGACCCATTGTCCAACTCCATGCTGAGGTGTTTTACTTGTACTTTGTTCAATGCGTGTAACGGCCTTGCCGCACTGGATCCACCGGTTCCCATCAAATCACCGAAGTTAAGCACTATCGGATGTGGCCGGCACTTGGATGGGTGATCATCCTGGCTGTCACGCACTGCTCCCATTTTTCGGGGTGCACTAGATTAGATTAGATTTACTTTCATTCCAATTGATCCATAGTGAGGAGGTCCTTCAGGATGTGGAACATGTCAGAAAAACAACAATACATGACAAATATTTACAACTAAAACAAATAAGCTAATGTACCATTCCACAGGTCCCAACTGGAATGATCGTCATTTTTTAATGAACACTATATGAAAGAGTCATTTTACAAATACTAATGCACTGAATTTGAAATAAAAAAGTTTTTTATTTATTTATAAGGTAATATTTATTTATAAGGTAATACTCGTAATGCCAATTGAGGAATATACTCGACCGAATAGTAGCGACTCTGCTCAAAGAAAACCATCTTAACGACCGGGAGAGCGGTGTGCTGATCACACAGCCCTCCTATCCTCAGCTGAGGATGACATGGCAGTCGGATTGTCCCGATGAGCCACTTGTGGCCTGAAAATGGAGTGCTTCTTTTGTTCAATGCGTTCTTGACCCTCCGGTGCTTTCACATTAGCACTTTTTATCTGTTGACATAACTCTTTCAACGTTTTTGCGAACTGCTTCACGTATTCACTCTGGGTACTAACTTCGGCTGGATCACGTCAAAAGGTGAAGGCATATTTTCCCCATATAGTAGTTCGTGAGGCGAAAGACCTACTCCTGCATGGATTTCGCAGTTGTACACATTCACAACATAACTAAAGTTGTAAGGCGGCAGATTAAATGAAGGTCAATTTCGCACCTTACATGAGAAGGTGAATATGATATCTAACTTACTTTGGCGGAAATGAGCAGATTTGATCATAAGCCTGTAACGCAAAGGGATGACACTCAATTGACGGTAATAACAAACCGATCCTATATACAGCATGACAAAGAGCAAGAGGTGAAACAAGAAACTAGAGGAAACATTTTGTTAGGAAGAAGGCACGAGTAGGTGTAATGGGTGCACCATGGGCAGTACAATGGAAAGCTCTTAGGAGGTGTCCAATGGCGAGAGTCAACGAATGGGTGCCAGGTGACTCATGCAGGAGAGTCAATGGGCCACTGGAGTGGGATGGAAACAAGCTTCAAAAAACTTCATTCCTGAATTTCCAAATGGATACAAACAAACCATGACACAGTTGATCACGTGAACAGTGCGTGGTTCGCTCATGCTGTATGCATGTAACTTTTAGGCGTCTGGAGCAGGCACAAAATATACGATTGACGGAAACGAACTGGGAAGGAGTAAATTGCCGAGATTTCGAAACAGTTTAATGGCAGGGCCTTTGCGATTGGCAGAAAGAGTTTCCACAAAATAAGAGAAAGGCTCTTATTGGTTGGAAAAAGCCGTGACGTGGAGCATGAAAGGACCCGGGTGGGGGACAGTTTTGCTACTAGAAAGACAATACCAAAATTTTGGAGGACACCCTCCTCTGAACTGGCGTCAGGTGCAGAACGGGGTGCATAACGCTCTGTATGACGAAGAGGAGAAATTTGTGTGAACACTGTGTTCACTGTGGCTGACATTCAGCTAGACATTAGCTCTAGCGTCGTTGAGCTCCCACTGCAGAGAAATGAACCAGCCACTAAGTTAAATATTCTTGCAAGAACTGAGAGGGCATTGTAATATGCACGCTGCTCTAGCCATGCACATGCCTATCGCCATATTCCAAGACTAGGGATAAGTGCATGTTTTCTCGCCTCAATAAAAACATAGAAGAATTTCTATTGATAAAATCAGCAAAGTTTTTGATTAGCTTTTAGGAATTTCAGAGGATGAGAGCAGCCATGCAGACGACAGCTCATCGCAGCTAAGGTAAATACCATGAGCGGAGACGTAACTTGTTGGTTCACCACCATGCGACCACTGTGAATTTGAGCAACCTTGGATAGTCTTTTGCTCAGCTTGTCACAAAACTAACCATCCTCCGTAGACTTGATTGTCATCCTAAATAGTACTGAACTTAGAAACTGAATCAGATGATTTATCATAATATTGGCCAACTTCATGACGTAGTAGCAAGAAGAATGTTGTGAAGAAACTTCTGGTTAAAATCTGATATTGTTGTGTTTAGAGGTATTTCACTTACTCAGGAGGAGACGCTTTATCTTGAAAACTGTCCTAACATTGTCACATTGCAAACTGTGTAAATTCGTGTATTTCTGTGAAAAAAATGTGTGTGTGAAATCTTATGGGACTTAAGTGCTAAGGTCATCAGTCCCTAAGCTTACACACTACTTAACCTAAATTATCCTAAGGACAAATACACACACCCATGCCCGAGGGAGGACTCGAACCTCCGCCGGCACCAGCCGCACAGTCCATGACTGCAGCGCCCGAGACCGCTCGGCTAATCCCGCGCGGCTACTGTGAAAAAATTTCAGCATCAGAAACCAGTTTATTTACAGCTTAAACACTCTTGTGCTCTGTCATAGAATAAGGGTCCACTCCTTACCCCAGTCATTTATTTTAGAGATGTTAACACACTCAAAGAGTGTTTATGCTGACCTCTGATGAAAGAGAAAAGGAGCGAAGTGTCAGAAAGCATATATTCTAGTCTAAGTGTTAGCTATTCACGTAATAACTCAACACTTCTGTGGCATGCGGTGGATCTCCTCTGTACGACAATTTGCTTGTGAGTGAATGGAATAGTACGCAACTTCTTCAGTTTTAACAGGCGACATAACTGCTTCATCAAACCAAATAAAAGCAGGTTCTGTGACTATAGTTTGCGGTACTCCAAATTTAAGCAGCCAGTTATCACGCAGGGTTAGAATTAAAGTGTTCACTTTTTGGTCTGGTATCGCTATTATTACTTGGTATCGCGAAAAATGGTCGATTGTAGTGAGTACTTACTTACTTCCTGCTAAACTATTAAATTGCCCCATTAATGTCAATTCCTACAATTTGAAATGGCTGCTCTGATTCTGGTAACCCTTTCAGCTGTATATTTTCTGGCGACTCATGTTTTTTCTTTGAGTACACTGGCGACAGTTTTTAACATACTGTTCCACATTATCACCACATCATGTTCTCTACCAAAATATCTCTACAGTCTGTTTGTCATTAGTGGTTTTACCTCCATGTCGCAACAATGCATTGTCATGTGCCAGTGCTAACAATCCGTTTCAGGGTGCTGCTGGAACGACAACACGTGACACGCGTTTTTTCGATCTACACAGTAAGCCTTCGTGCAAAAGAAACTGTGGTTACTTGCTGTACAACTGGCATTCTTTGTCTGTTGCTTGTACCTTCTTCCAGTCTGTTAGGCTGAATCCAGATATTTGTAAGATCGCAATTTTCCTACTTAGTGTGTCCGCATTTCTGTGCTTAACACGAGGCTTCCAGGCTTATGAACTACCTCATACTGAAACTCACTTAACTTCAGTGTACATCTTGTTATTCGATCTGAGGCAACACGAAATATCGTGTATTGAAGCTAACATCTCTTTTTCTGTAATCGAATAGTTTTATTCAGTTTTATTTAGCTGACGACATGCATGTACCACTGGATGTTCTTTCCGATCTATATTTTTCTTAAAATGGCGCCTACAACATTATCGCTTGTATAGCACGAGAGTGTAAATTGTTTGGTAAAATCAGAAAAACTAATACGGGATCTGACATAAATATCTCTTTTAAATCTCGAGTTGCCATTTGATACTGTGATGTCGAGTCAAATGTAATCTTGTTTTTGAATAATCTAGTCAGTGACTGTGCAATTTGCGCAAACCCTTGGACTAATTTTCGCTAATAGTTTGTTAAGCCAAGGAATACTGTAGCTGTTTTACTGTTTGTGGAACTGCAAAATCATACATCCAAGGTAGTTAACTTGTGAACGTGCGAAATGAAATTTGTGAAGGCTCATTGTGAAGCGAGCTGTCCTTAACCTATCAAATACTTCCCTTAGGCGCTTTACGTGTTCATCTTAATCTTTAATAAAAGCTATGACGTCATCCTAATAGACCATGCATCATTCAGATTTGAAACCATAAAGGATTCCATCTGCAAGCGCTGGAATGTTGCAGACGTATTTCTCAAACCAAAAGGCATTCTACAGTATTGGTAGTGACTACTCGGTGCTGTAAAAACTGTCTTATGCCAATGTTCTGGACATACTTCAGTTTGGTGGTAACCGCTACTTAAATCTATTGTGGAAAAGAATTTACATTTTCCCAGGTTATCCAAATTTCAGTTGTATCAGCAATCAGATAGTCTTCAGTTACTGTGAAATATCTGTAATCACAAGAAAATCAATATTTTTTCATTCGTTTAAGTGAACTATTCTGTACAGTTATTACACTTGCTGAATGAGGACTATTGTTCTGTTCTGTTATGCCTTCTACAAGCTACTGATCTACAGACGGTTCTATCAGCAGCCGGAGGTGTTTTAGTAACCTGCACTGCTTACGTTCCACTGGTGTTTGATTGCTTGTTGGCATCTGATGTTGTATTGTGGGTGTAATTGGCAGTGGACCTTCTTAATTAAATAAGTCTTTTTAATGGACTAACAATGATGCCATGGCTGACAGATCGTTACAGTTAAAACGACCAGCTTTGTTACGCAACACAGATTGTTGACAGTTTGCTCGACATTATGCTGTATCACTGACATATCACTACGTTCTTCATGGACTGATTCTGGAGTAGCTATTACTAACCCCATCGGAAGACTCACTTCACCCATTCTGAAATTGTACAGGCTTATTGGCACCATAACATGACCATCTATGTTCCTTTCATGCGCTATACTTCTTCGTAGAAAACAATGCTGTTCATCTCAAATGTCTTTAGTCAACAGTGGTTCTACCAAAGAATAAAGCTTACTGCAGTACATAGAGATCTACTCTACCCCAAATTAACTTCTCTTTACCTGCCGGTACTCTGTCAGGCGAAACAACGTTTAATGCACTTTACAAATTTTATTGATACTGTCTTGACATAGAAACATTTGCAACTGCTTTAACCATTGAAAACAAATCCTCTTTGAGTTGAACTGTTCCATGCCGAAGACTGATTTTAGCATGCTACTAACTAGAGAGTCTAATTCAAGTATTGCACAAAATTCCTGTACCACAGTTGGCAATACTTCCATGTACTCATAAAAACGTCTGTTTCATACCTTAAACTTGAGTTGTACTGCATATATCCTATAATCCCCTACTGTGCGCATTCGATATCTAAAAGTTTTGAGTCTCCTTTTGTTCATGAGGTCCACACTCGTAACTGATACGTGTGCCCCATGATCCCCTAGAAACTTATACTTTTTATTATTCACCCAAGCTACCAATCAACAATCTGTCTCTCCGTTTGTTTTTACTGTACTGGAGTTTATTAAGAAAGCTTCCCGATGGAAGAATCATTCCCGTTGACGTTTAACGGTTTCCTTTCCCCGTTGTATTTGCCTTGCTTTTTGGATCCACGACCAGGAGCCTTATGCCGAAAACTTTGGTAATTGTAGCATTGTGACCGGTGACATTATGCCTCCAAATGTCCCTACTGACCACACCAGGAAAATTCCTTAACAGACGTAAATATCATTCACTAATTGCGCATTTTTATTGCACTATCTATTCCTTGCTACTATGTGGCAATGCCAAGTGCAGCTGCTAAGTCCTCATGGTTTTCCGTTATCTGTCTATCCACAAGCACATTTTATCTGACCGGCTACTTAACTAGTCCAACTAGACCATGGCTAATATATAGTTCATAAATATCGTAACATCCTCTGACATTTTCCCGGAGAAGAGTTCAGATGATGCCCGGCTGCAAGATCAACAGATGAACAAGAAACATTTACTCGTATTACATTTCTAATTTGACCCAAACCCAATTGCTGCTGCTCTCTTGCCAGTAAAGCTTGTAACTGCTGATTTAGCTGATCGTTATGTGCTTTCTGCCGTTCACTGTCTTCTAACAGTATAGAAACTTGATCCATATGAGTGATTATCGTATCACTAGTACTAACATGCTTATGCAGCTTTCTTTTCCCTTTTTTCACGATCAAACTAGTACCACCTCCAAACATTAAGTTAGTAACGATAGCTATGCCCAAGGCAATTACAGTTATTTCTTACGTCTAATCGCTGTCCAGCGACACTTCGAGCAATCATCTGCTGTGTGCTTGTATCTTCTATTTGTAGCACATGACGTAGACACAAATTTATCACAAGGTTAACTACGACCCATTAAATTACAAATTTTACGACTTTTGGTGCAAGGTAATCTTGATGACTATTACCCTTAAATTGAGATAAATCCACTGGCTCTCTAGGTCTACTAGAAGTTATTTTCCAGTCTAAGTCCTGTTATGGACATGGCAAAAAAAAAAATACAATTTTCCTGAGGATCAGCGCATCAGCGCAATATTTATTTTCGACTCATCGTATGGGACTGTTGGGGACGTTGGCGCAGGCAAAGTCATAAGAGAACGTCGATGGGCTATATGAAAAGGAGTCTCGTTGTGTTAGCAGTAGATCGTACGATGTACAGCCAAATCATGAAGCTCAGTCTAGAAGTTCGTTAACAACATCAGTCAAAAATATCTATTTTTAAGACTAAGCAATGAAAAATATTCTTCTGAAACATGTGGTACCCCCCTATTATTTCCTACATTACCTGTTCGACTATTATTTGATGCCTCAGGATGTATCCTACCAACGGATCCTTTCTTTAGTGTATTGTGCCAAAAACTTCTGTTCTTCCCAATTCGATTCAATATCTGTTCATTAATTATTGGATCTACCCACTTAATCTTCATCATTCTTCTGTAGTGTCACTTTCCAAAATATTCTGTTCGCATCTTGTGTGTACTGCTACATTTCAGTTACGTACGATGCAACACGGCAAACAAATACTTTCAGAAAAGACTTTATAACGTTTAAATTTATATTTGATATAACGTATTTCTTCTTTACAGGAATATTTTCTTGATATTGCCAGTATGCATTTTATATCGTCCTACTTAAGACCACATCAGTTACTTTGCTCTTCCAACAGCAGAACTCGTCTACTGCGTTTAGCGTCTCACTTCCTAATCTAATTTCGACACCAACCCCTGGTTTCGTTAGATTATATTCCTTTACCAAAAAAATACTTTTGTTCAAATTCATCTCACAGTCTCTTTTCATAACGTTATCAATCCGTTCAACTAGTGTTCCAAGTGCTTTGGCGTCTACTGCAGGTTTACTTCTTCAACGAACGACAAATTTTACTTTATCTTCGTTGAATATAAATTCTCTTTTACTGCTTGCTGAATGTATTGATTGAATAACACGAAGACTACCTTAAGACCCTTACGACCACGGCCTCCTTTTCACGTCCTTCGACCCTTATAACGGTAGTCTGGTTCCTGTACAAGTTGTTGATACGCTGTCGTTCCCTGGCGCTTATACCTGCTACCTTCAGAATTTCAAACAGTGTATACCGGTCACAATGTCAAAAGATTGCCCTAAATCTGAAAATTCTATAAACATCGATTTGACTTTTTTTTGCCCAATCTTCCAGTCGCTGAGCCGTATTGCCACGTATATGCCTACACTTCTATGGAACAAAACTCATCTTCTCATAGGTCGGCTTCAGCCTGTCTTCCCACTCATATGTGAATAATTCAAGTTGGTATTTGGCAAACGTGACTTATGAAACAGATGACTCGGTAATATCTGCACCAACCAGATGCGGCATTCTTCAGAATTAGGACTACTACATTCTTCTTAGTGTCCGGGGGTATTTCGTTTTTTTTTTTTTTTTTTTTTTTATCTTGCAGCCAAAACGAATGAAGACACGAAGGAAGTATCGACATTAGCTGCCAGTGGGCATTGATTTAAATCAATGGGGAAGCTGAAAATTTGTGCCGCACCAGAATTCGAATCCGGGCCTCCTGATTACTAGGCAGATGGACTAACTACTGCGCCATCTGGACACTGTCATCATCGCAACTGCATGAACTGCCGTAACACGACTTCCATCAGAGCCAAATTCTCAACATATCTACACACTCCAGAAGTTTTCCTCCTCGCCCATTCTCCCGATTACTCGCTGTATTTCGCGATTCCCGTAAGAGTACGAGCTTTATGTGCATCTGCACAATTGAGAAGGGGCACTACAACAATTACGTGGGGACAAATTGAGAATATGGGTACGAAGGGAGGTGTATCAACGCAGTCCGTGCAGCTTCGATGACCACTGTGTCCAGATGGTGCAGTGGTCAGTGCATCTGCCTACTAAGCAGGAGACATGGGTTCTAATCCCGGTTCGACACCAATTGTCAACTTTCCTCATTGATTTAAATCAATGCTTACTGGCAGATAATGTAGTTCATTCCGATTTGACTTGTTTCATATATCTTGCATGCAAGATGAAATAGTTTGATCTTAGCCGGCTTCTCAAGGATCTCAATAACTGTGAGGGAGTGGAGCAATGTTTAACGTCCCGTCGACCAGCATGTCATTAGAAGCAGAGCACTAGCTCGGATTAAGGAAGGTTGGGGAAGCAAATCAACCGTGCCCTGTCAAAGCAATCGTCCGGGCATTCACCTTAAGCAATTAAGGGAAATCATTGAAAACTTAAATCTGGATGGCTGGAAGCGGATTTTAAATATCGTCCTCCACAATGCGTGTCCAGTGTACCAACCACTGTTCTGCCTCGGTCGGTTGAATGTAATTTACGAATTGTCTGTAAAGCCCTCGGCCCACCCGCTAAAGGTTGTCAGAAGTTCAAATGTTTATGGCTATTCTTCAACATACTCCCCTTTCAGTGCCGCATACTTTTGCCCCCGGTACTTTGTAGAACGAATTCTCTGCATGGCAAAAATTTCACCACCGCAGCCACGACGTAGTCAACTGATCGAAAATGAGTTCCAACTTTTCTTGAGCTTAGAGAGGAGATGAAAGTCGGCGGGGACCAAATCTGGTGAATAAGGTGGGTGCCCGAGCAGTGCGAAACCACAGGAATAGATGGCAGACATCACAATGGGGATGTAAGCGCGGAAGCATTGTTCTGATGAAAGAGCACTCTTTTTGTCAACATCCCGACGTGTTTCAATTTGATGATCTCCATCAAATGCATTAATTGAGCAGCATAATACGCTCCGCTCCCTGTTTCATTTTTTTAAAGTATTCAACCAGGATAGCACTCCTCGAATCCCAAAAAACAGGGACAATCGCTTGCCAGCTAGGTGACTGTCTTGAACTTCTTGGGCGTGTATGAGGAATGTTGTTTCCACTATTTCGACTGAATCTAGGATGCGTGATGAAAGTGATAATCCTATGTCTCAAAACGTTTGAGAAACGTCACAGGATTTGCCTCAAAAATGCCCCCAAGTTTACGGCGAACATGACATGTCTGTGGTGTTTGTTTTCTGCTGTCAACATTGTTGGAAGCCATCGACATAAGACCTTGTGCATGACAAGTACAATTCTTACGATGTGGCCAAGGCGTTACTGAGATATTTTCATTCTCTCAGCTATGTAGCGTTCTGCCATTGTGATATCCTGGCTTGCAGTGACACTTCCCCGCGTACTGGCCGTTAACAGTCTTCCACTACGAGGTGCACCTTGGACAGAGGTGTTGTCCCGCTTGAATTCCGTTAGCCACTTTTTCACAGAGGAATAGGAGGGGGGTTCTCTACTGATGTTTCCATCTTGTCATTATGGATCTCACGTGCACTCATGCCCTTTTACAGCAGGTATTCGATGACCACAAGCTTGCGTTCTTCGTCCATTTTTCAAACTGTATACGCCTTCGACACTCCAGACTCCAACATCCGAAACAAAAAACACATGAATGAAAAATGTGGTATGTAATCTACCAAAAGAATGTACTATTAGTTGCTAAACTGACATTCGACTAGTACAAGGATTTCATGGGTTGTTTTCAGTGCTGTGTCATATTTTTCTCGCGGTGTCATATGTCTCAGTTCATCGTCATCCACTTCGTCTTTTCTTGTTTTCAATTTCGTTTCTTTTGTATAGACCACCCATACATTCCTTCGGCTTTTCGGCGTTCCTCTCTTTGGGTAGGGTATGGGCATCATGTCTGACTCTTGATATTCATTCAGCTGATTCTCTAATCTCTAACAGTTTCTTTAATTTTACAATATACGGAATATATCTTTCCCATAGTCACCTATGTTACAAAGTTTTGCATTTCTCTCTAGTCATTTCTTCTTTACATTTTGCATTTCCCGCAAATTTTTTGATATTTGTATTCTGTTTTGCTGCTTTATTTAATACATTTTTGTATATTATCCATTCGTTAGTTAAATTCAGTATCCTGCATGTAGTCCAAGGATGTCCTCTGGGCCTTGTCATCACACCTATTTATCATCTGCTGCCCTCACTATTTCTCATCTCAAAGCTATTCATTCGTATTCTGTTTGTATTAATTTTTCATATTTCAATCAGTCGTTTCCTACTGCTTGAAATCCCACACACTGAGTTGTTATTTCAGTATATCCACGTCCGCTCCTTAACCTCTTACATTTCTAAAATAGAATTAAAAATCGTCTTGACCGCCATAAAATTTTTATTGGCAGTGGTAACTGGCTTCGGTCAAATTCTGACGGTCTACAGGCCGTATTACACTTAAATATATGTGTAATACGGATTTAGAGAGACATTTAATAATAACTCTGAAATATAAAACACATAAAATATAACCAAAGTTGAAAGAAGTTATACCCATTACGGCACGTGGTGGCGTTGGAGCGGATATCGTGGACCAACGAACTTCAGCTGCTGAAGAGAGTAACGGAGCTGTTGCTGAAGTACACGTGTAAGTGTCGATACGCACGTTTCAGCGGAAGATGAACTCAAAGCTGCGGCAGGAGCACTGCCATGCTCGAAAGAAAGGTAGAAATGGATGTCAGGTGCCACAGAGAAATGTGACAAAGTACGAACAAGTAAAATAAGTTTACATTATCTATGTTACATGCAAGGCAGCATTGCGACAGAAAACTGTAGTAAAAATGTCGTCGACCTATCATGGCTACCAGAACCAAAGAACAAAAGCAATCAAACCTATAAAATAATTGTTTACAGTTACGAAACACGTAACAGTCACGAAGAATTCGATAAAAGTAATAACAAGCATCAAACTGCCATTAAACTCTCATAAAACGTCACGGAACCATCTAGGGAGCCATAAATAAAAAAATATAAGCAGTCAAAACTGTAAAAGATAGTGAAATACCTGGGCTAGCAGGAAATAGAGGATTAGGTTGTGGAAAGGGGCCAAAATGAGTTCCTGTCAGTTGCACTCAACATACAAACTTTATTTATCAACACACAATATTACAACAAGGATGCAAAACACTCAAAACCTTTATCGACCTCCGTTGATTATCTTTGGATCGGCTGAAGGCCACATTCAAAATCCAAGACACAAGGCTTAAGCAAAATTGAAATACAACGTTCTTCTGGAGGGGTCACCCAAGAATATTTTCAAAATCTTCAATCTAATCGGCTGAAGGCCTTAGCAATTTAATTTTAATGGAACTAGGCTGGAGTACGCATATTAAGTAATAAGAGGAGTTTCAATGAAACGGCAGAGGGCCTTATCTTAAAACATTTCATGCAAATTGGGCTGAAGGCCGCATTAAAAAGCATAACAATCTTATGTCTTAAGCGCAAGAGAAGAAGATGAATTTCAGAGATATTAAAACTCGGCTGAAAGCCGCTCACCAACAAATAATTTAATGGCTTAAGCCCTAGAAGAAGAGTTTCAATTTTAAAGATCAGAAATCCGTATCTTAAAACATTTCATATAAAATAAAGAATAACAATCGCATGCCTTAAGGGCACGGCAAGGACATTAATTTAAGAGATATTAATGCTCGGCTGAAGGCCACATATCAACAAAATATGTTTAACTGCTTAAGGTTTAGAAAGAGTTTCAATCTAGAAGGCAAAAGGCCTTATCTTAAAACCTCTCCAATAAAATTCGGCTGAAGGCCCCACATAAAAATATAACAATCTCATGCCTTAAAGGCAAGACAAGAACATTAATTTAAGAGATATTGATACTCAGCTAAAAGCCACACATCAACCAAATAACTAAAATCGAAACAGGGAAATTACTACATAACACACAAGGAACGGCTCTCAGAAGTCTCCAAGGGTCGGCCTGGGATTGTAACACTAACGCCCATTCAGGTGGGACAGGCAACCTGCCCAACGACTTCTTAATCTGGAGGTAACCCAACCGACAGACAGCCGAACGACCAATAAACTAAATCAGTTCCACTCCATACAACCAGCAAAACGACCACAAGATTTCAGTACACGACACACAGAATATTGGTGTCCTCAACGACCAACAACACCTCAGCTGTCGAACTACACGCTGCACTGGACAGCAACAACACGACGAGGAAAATACACTGCCTAAAATTACGTCAACGACCAGGGCTGGTAACCGGAACATCAACAGCCACAAGGCAGAAGATACCGCTGGTGAACTTCCATAACAGGGAACAATTAAATTAAGTTAAATTTCACAGGAAGACGGCTGGAATCTTAGCCGACTCAAATACAAACACGTTGTTTCTCCCGGGAATGTTCCAAAAGCGACAACCAGGATCAAACGAAGAAATGTAAACAGTTGAGGCTCGAGAGTAAGTTAAGTGAGGACTCGACTTGCATGTTCAACATCAGTGGGTGACGAACTTCGTAGCACTCGCAAGGAGCACCTCACACTCCAACCGCGCGTGCACGCCGTCAGCGGCTCCAGCCCGACTCTGCGCGACTGGGTCTTGCTTGCTGCTCCACTCCAACCGACCGACTGGACTGCTGGTCCGTCCGCGACTGCTGCTCCGTCGCGACTGCACTGCTGGTGCGTCTGCCACTCCCTGACTAACCAACACACGACGACCCGATAATACAATAGGTCACTCCAGAGATGGTACGATAGTGAGCTTTTCGATACGCACTGCTGCTGCCACTCACAGGCAAGTAAAGCAGGAAGTTAGTGACGCCAGTAAATGGAATAAGAAAACGAGGCGGCACTACTATAATAGAAGATGACAAACAATGGGATGAATATGAGCAGTACATGGCTCAGATAGTGTACAGTTTTGGTTTACAGCTACGTAACACATTTTAGTCACGAAAAATTTAGATAAAAACAGTTACAAGCACCGAATAAATATTCTTATTTGAAAAATAAAAAGAAGAATAAAATAAGAGCATGGAAATGAAATGATCGTGTGGCATTGAGGGCCGGGAGGCGCATCCAGGGAAGTTCGGCCGCCTGGTTGCATGCCTTATTTCAGGTGACGCCATACTGCGCGACTTGCACGTCGGTGACGACACAACATCAAACCTACGAGTGGAGAAAATCTCCGACCCGTGAGAGAATCGAACCCGGGCCCACTGCGTGTGAGGCAAACACATTACCACTCAGCTATGCAGGTGGGCAACAAAAACGAGAAAACATTCTATAGCAAGTCTTCAAAAAGATCATTAAAACATTTCTATCTAAAGTCTGATTGTTCGTTGAGTAAGGCGAAGATTTGTTTTTATAATGACCATAAATTTATATGTTTTCCAATCTGCAATCTGTTAAGTAAAAAATCTTTCAGCTCATTGTGGAGAACTTTCAGTTTGTTGTAATAGATTGTTCATAGTGGTTATGGTGTGTAAAGAGTTGCCTAAGTATCCATTTATTAGGAGAAGCTGCTGAAGTATGTTCCTTATAACGAATAGTGAAATTTCGAACTGTTTGGCGAATGTACTGCGGTCACACAATATTTTTCAAACACGGAAATATCAGTATATATCAGTTCAACTTTCAGTTGTATGTTTCAGCCTCTTCTGCTGCCTGTATCGTCGAGGCACGTTCTAGTAAGTCACCCACACCGCGGCAAGATCCATAGTTCGTGATGGATATAACTTTAAAATGAGAAAACTTTGGGGGTCCAAAGAGGTAGGTGGACACTCGCTTCCACAGTGCCTGTCTTCTAATGGAATGGGAATGAGGGAAATGACGCAGCTAAACCGTTCGTTGGTATAGTCTCCTGAAACGGAGTTCTTAGTCGGATTGGATAAGGACAGGGAGGCTGCAATAAGAAATCGGCATTGGCATTCTTGGAGGAACCATTGGAAACAGAATGACTTAGTCAGGGACTGAAATACTGCTCCTACCAAAATTGTATCTAATGTCTTTCGTAGAAGAAATTTTAAGTACGTAATCGAAATGGAAAAATGATGCAGCATGCTGAAAAGGAGGGTCACAATAAGCACCATGATGGGCACGGCACTATCCGATCAGTATCGTGGTGGGTGCTGCTTCGTCCAGCTAGAAATTTCTTGCGGCAGTGCCGAGCGGGGCAACTGGGAGATGTAAAGAGCGCCGTTTCCCTCCCCTTTTTCCGAGGTGGACAGATACGCGCAAACGGTCAAGTTGTCTTCCATTGGAGTTTCTCGACAGAAATCGGCAGATTAGGGTGTCACAGCGTGCATAACTGCATTGGTGGGAGGGGCACTACCTGATCTGAGGCTAAGGTCTCCTGATGTCGACGATGCAGCCGTAGAACCAGGGCGGGTTTAAGTCCCAGGTGACACAAGCGGCAACTTGTGGTGCGAATCCGAGAGGAAAAATTTGTATACAGGATGTATCATAATCAGCCGCAAAAACTGACAAGGGGGAAAGATACAATAATAGGAGCTAAAATGTTCCACTAAACATTGGTCCGCCACTCAGTTCAGTTTAATATATTTTCCTAGTTAGTATATGTGTATTTGAATGCTTCAAAATGGCTCTGAGCACTATGGGACTTACCATCTGAGGTCATTAATCCCCTAGAACTCAGAACTACTTAAACCTAACTAACCTAAGGACATCACACACATCCATTCACGAGGCAGGATTCGAACCTGCTATCATAGCAGTTGCGTGGTTCCAGACTGAAGCGCCTAGAACCGCTCGTCCACCCCGGTCGGCGTGTATTTAAAATTTATATGTTAGTTTCTGTTGCAGTTTTGTAGATATAGAAAAAACCTATCTTTACTTTATGGTTTTGGAAATATTTGCAGCCTTCTGTGATACATTGTCAGTGTATAGGATGTTAGATATACATTTGTTTTTGTCTTTTTCTTTCGTAGTGTGGTTTGGGTCTTTCTTCACTTTAAACACTACTGTGTCAAATATGAAAGCTGTATAATAATTTACAGCTGCAATCTGTTTCACTATGTTTATTTCCTGTTTTGTGTTGTGTTTTTTTTCTTTTTCTTTTTGGTTCAAAGGTATTTTTGATGCACTTTGTAGCAATGAACTGTAGGGTGACTGTTTATGGATTTTAGGATAACGTAAGGTTTCAGGGTTGTGATGTCGATCATTCCATTTTTCCTAAAAATTTTGAATGCACGTCGGCTGTTGTGTCTTGTGATAATTAGGTCCAAGTAACTGATGGTTTTAACTTGTTCGTATTCCACTGTAAATGCAATTTTCACACATAAACTACTGAAGTAATTTATAATGTCTGCAATGTCTTTGGCATCGCCTTTCACTTCCAGTAGCGTCTCATCTGCCTATCTCACATAAAATTCAATTTTCTTTATGTAGGGTTCTTGGCTGTTAAATAATTTTTTCTCCAAATCATTTATGAATGTATCATCTGTGGTACCAGATATACTGTAGCACCCCACCCGTCACTTATCTGGTTTTGGCGTGTGTTCACCCCAGCTAATTGACTAACAGATCAACAGAGAGTGGAAAACTGCCGCAATATCGGATAACGCAAAGATTGAACTGTGGTGGCACTGTTGACATTAATTGATTCAGAGTTGATCACTTTTAATTAAAAAGGGGTACACATTGATGTTATATTCAGCTATTGACCACCAGATGCAATTAATTAAGAAAGTGACTTGGGATTTCAATTACTTGATTGAAAACAGATGCAGTCGATTAGCACAAATTTATTTTAACTCACGACCTTCAACCGTCACATTACATGACTCTCCTACCAGGCAGTGGTAATAAATTGCGTTTGCGTGGAGTAAAGCGCGATAAATCAAAAGTAATTCCTATCGAGTGACCCAGGTGTAATGCGAAGTGCGAGAAGAATTCTACAATACACGCCCCATGACACCCTCGTGGAAACTATGCCGACGTGATCCAACAAATTAATCAGTGGCCGGAGCGGGCGCAATGTCACCGAATACAGCGTGGCGGAGCAGCGTCATTGTGTGGACGTCGGCCGACCTCATGGTGCTGCAAGGCTGCGCTCATCTATTCACTCCTAGCTATCTTGCTCAGTACATAGCTGAACCAAAACTTCCTGTCTCCAAGCTCAATCGTTCCATTTGCTAAGTCCTAAACTACAGAGATGCTCACTCTTTCTCAGGCAAGCTGAGTAAAGAACGCCACATCCGCACTCTAGGCAAGCTGGGAACAGAAGACCTCTACCGAGACTTCTGCCAGTCTGCTCTTCGCCTCAGTTTCCCCTCCAGCAAAATCACTTACGCCAATTGCGGCGCAAGTCGCGTTAATTATGCGTCGCTTCCCAGCGCCGACCTATGCCTGCTCTGGGAAGTGAACAAATTCCCACAAAATTTCCCTTCCACTCAACTTCTTCTATTTAGCTCCCCCAAGTCCACTCATCAAGGTTAGCGTCTGCACAAACACCAAGTTTTCCGGAATTCTGACTCCCAGGAGAGTACTTCAAATGCCTTGGTCCTACGTTCCATCGGAGGCCGGCGTGTTTCATGCTGTCGCTCTTCACCTGATTTACTTCATACTCTGCTGACCGTGAATTCAGCGTGACTTTGCTATAGTCACGAACAGGCATATTTTGGCCTCTGTTGACTGCTCCACCGTAGCTTTGCGCAGCTTACTCGCATGTTTCACTGAAAACTGGACGACGGACATTTATCAACAGCCGTGCAATTTCTCTGTCTGCTTCCCGTTACACCAGCATGGGGTCAACCACCCACTCACTGTCACTCATCTTAAGGGAGCTGGAGGCCGCACCCCGTTACCGATTTCTCAGAGCTTGAGCTGCCCTAAGCTGCCTATTGTCACTTCCCTTCGCCGCTCCCCAGCTGGCCACAGTCAACTCTGTATACTTTCCTGGGATCAACTAGCTTCCAGTAAATAGACACGTTTCCACAAAGTTTTCATGACATGTGAATTACTTTAAAACCATCACCCGACATTAATTATTCCAATTCGTTCATACTATACCCTCTACAAGATGCATTGTGCCTTGTCAGTCATTTTCGTTCAGCTCTACTGTTCACTCAACGTGAGTTAGGTGATCTTTAATGACTTCATGTAAGGCGCATAGTTCTTGCCATCTTACAATACGTGATCCCATCTGGCTGCTTGTAAATGTTGCCATTAAATGTAAAATAGTTGTAAACCTAAGTTACCAGTAACAAGCAATGACTTTACAGTGCATGGCACTTATGAAGGGTTGATGTAACGCAAAGTTCAAATACTGATTTTGTTAAGGAAGCGTTGCACAAACATTCATTTTGAAAAGATAGATTAAAAATAATAAACCATTGCAAAAGAAATTCCGAAATTCAGAAGGTGTAAATATAGACTCCGAACTCTTCTAGGGCACGAGCTATCCTATCTCACCACAATAGCTGTGACTCTCCATGTACGACGACCAAATAGACTGACCGAGCTCCAGAAGAACTAGTGCTGCCAAATGACCTCACTTCTGCCTGGCTGGACAGTGCTCCCTTCCCTCATTTGTTCAATACGCTAATGGCCAGTACCAGCCTAAGAAGTTCGTGCACGCCTTCCACATTACTTGATGCGGATGGGGCGCTACTCCGTGGCGTCTGCTCTCGCTGTCTGGCTGCTTTTCAGCCACTGTTGGCACCTCTGGCAGATGTCGGGTTACAGCTCATATACTAGACTTAAGCACGTAAGGCCTGAGCCATTTCCTACTCAAATCTGATGCTCTTTCGTCGGTTTAAATTAGTAGCAAATCGAGAAACTTGGCTCTATTAATAAAACCAGATGATCTTTTGTGTATTATGCTCTTTCAAATGTTGTATATAAAATCCTTTATCAAGAAAATCTGAAATAGTTTTAGTTGTTGGGTGTCTGTAGTTTAGACTGTCGATGTAGCACTTCGGATATAGCTGTAAATTGGAAGTTCAGGAGTGTCCAGTATCTTGTTATATCCACGAAACAAAACATACTGCCTTCTGAGTTCAGGTGCAGAGAGATATGGCTTAGCGTTAGGAGCCAGTAGATTGGCGTAATTTTTAGACGGGTTGTAAGTGTTCACATGGTTCTGTTGAGTGGTGCGTGGAGTTTGGTAATAAGCATGCTGCTTAGCTACATTAGCTGTGCTGTACACTAATCCCAGTGCAGAACAGCGGAGAGTTGCAGCTATCAAGCCAATAGGTACCTCGCAGTTTTTGGAATCTACATCTAAAGCCGTACTCTACAAACCACTTTGAAGTGCGTGGCAGAGGGTACTTCCCATCGTGACAGTTATTATGGCGTTTTTCGGCTCATGTAGGGAGCGTGGGGAAAATGCCTAAACGCCTCTGTGTATGCAGATCTAATTTTGTCTTCGCCATCTTTATGGGAGCCATACTTGGGAGGCTGTAGTATATTCTTAAAGTTAGTGCTCCAAGTTTACTAAGTAGGCATTCAGGGAATAGAATTCGTCTGCCTTCAGGCGTTTGGTTTGCTGTCCTTTTCTTTATACGTTAAATGTGTCCTGCCAATCGTATTTGGTCCGGGTCTTATATACTGGAGCAATACTCTAGGATGGGTCGCAGCAGTGTTTTGTAAGCAATCTCCTTTGCAGACTGCTCGCATTACCCAATGGACGGAAATCTGTCAACCGCTTTACAAACGACTGAGCGTAAGTGAGTGTTCCATTTCATATCCCTACAAAACGTTACACCGAGGTATTTGTATGAGTTGACTAATTCCAACTATGACTCGTTGAGACTGTAGTCAAAGTACGCTACAGCAGGCCGCTGAGGAACACAGAATAAAATCCTACCTTTAATATAGCAACTACTGTTACAATGTACGTCAGGGTTGGCCACGAGATGCCAGACTTCATGCTTGTCCGATGCACGAGTTGCTTGCGGGTCCAGGCTCGGCCTGTCTCGGCTTTGCTCGGTCCTTTTCGAAAGTACCCAGCAAGTGAGGCATTTCATTTGGCACTGCGGTGGGCAGTTTTTGGTCGGCACAAATCTCTTCAGTACAGCAGCGTCGTGGTGTGAGCGCTGTTTACCCTTCGCTATTTATTTCTGGTATGTACGTTTAACAGGTCCAGTAGCAGTTTCCACAAAAATAGACAGCCTGGCGATTTATCGTCACAAGCCTATAAAAATGAATGAGAACGAGAGAAAAAAAGAATGCAGGTAGCATAACAGATAGGTACCGCAAATTTGAAATTGAATGACATTACATCACCATGCAGAAATTAACTCAGGATGTAGCTGACGATGTAAAGGCCAAGAATTTCAATGACTGACAGACTGCATGGGGGCTTAATTAAAATATGAAATGCAAATAATTTTAATTTCTGCTTTAGTAGCTGTTTGTCCGATTACGAAGTCTCGTAACGGTTGGCCCTGACTGTTATTATTACGCAATCTGACTGCTTAGACAATAACAAAGAATGAAATGGAAATTTTCATTAACACAATTAATTAATTAAGTCCCCAGCAACTATAAAAACCTACGAAACCAAAGCACAACTGTAACTGTTCTGTGTGTGGAAGTATGACTCAACGTACGCATCTGGCACGGTTCTTCTTCAATAACACAAGAAATTTTAAATATCATTTATACTGAATTAATTAAAGAAAATAAAAATACCATAATTACTCAAGAAAACCAGAATTACACTCTAATACAAGAACACAAGCCAGATGCTTTGTTGACTGAACCTGTAATGACGCATTATTTAAAACATAGAAATAATGAAAAATAAATCAAGTTTCGTTACCTTCATATATTGACCAAAATCACTCTAATCATTACAATATATCTCCACAGCGACTCGCTATTACCACATCTCAACAAGAACTTTTCAGTATCACATCTCAGCAAGCACTCCCTACTAGCACATCTGAACACGAACTGACTACTACGAGTCCTCGACAAGCACTGCCCACTACGAGTTCTCAATAATCACTGCCAGTGGAGGCGGCGGAACAATGCTCTCTAGCGATCTCTGGCGCTGTGGCTCAGTGTAGCCACCTTTCATATGCCCTTCCTCCACAGCTAGAATTTGATGGTATTTTTGCCAGCATTGGTGGTGAAAATACCACCAAATTCGTCAAAAAAATACAGACAAAAATAAAAGATAATATTAATACGTAAATATCATATAACTAGATAAAATTTTGGCTTTGCACTGACCTTTCAATAACCTATTATATAGAATACAGTAAGCAATACAAATTCTTTCATACATGTGACTTTACATAATAGTTTACACAAGTATTATGTGGTTAAACAATCCAATCAATAGCGTCAGCAATGACGAATATGTGCAGGTAAGAGTCTCATAACTTTTCACAACCAGTAATACACAAAAAATCAGTTTATACAAATATTCACATAAACGCTTTCCATAGCTCAAGAATAAGCAGTTGACAGTTCCAGCAGTAGCACCCAGCAATGGTCAACAGGTGCAAAAACCAACAAGTAACATTTTTTCAATAGAAACAGTCCATCAGTGGCACCCAGTAATGTTGAATAGGTGCAGACACCAACAAGTAACACCATTTCAGTATAAGCAGTTCCATTAGTGGCACCAGCAATGTTGAGCAGGTGCACACAGCAACAGGTGACATCTTTTCAGTAGAAGCAGTCCATCAGTGGCACCCAGCAATGTTGAGCAGGTGCAGACACCAACAAGTAACACCATTTCAGTATAAGCAGTTCCATTAGTGGCACCAGCAATGTTGAGCAGGTGCACACAGCAACAGGTGACATCTTTTCAGTAGAAGCAGTCCATCAGTGGCACCCAGCAATGTTGAGCAGGTGCAGACACCAACAAGTAACACCATTTCAGTAGAAGCAGTCCATCAGTGGCACCCAGCAATGTTGAGCAGGTGCAGACACCAACAAGTAACACCATTTCAGTAGAAGCAGTCCATCAGTGGCACCCAGTAATGTTGACCAGGTGCAGACAGCAAGAAGCAACATCATTTCAGTAGAAGCAGTCCATCAGTGGTACCCAGCAATGTTGAGCAGGTACACACAGCAACAAGTCACATTTCTCAGCAGAAGCAGTTCCATAAAATTCAGTATCACTGATCACACTGTTCATCAGAGTTTATAAGCAGAAATTAAACATGTCCTAGTGGCACCAATCATGTAGAAAAGGTACAAGTAACGGTCCATAATTTTTACAATCACTGATCACACAGTTCATCAGCAGAAATTAAACATGACTAAATGTCACACATCATGTTGAAAAGTGCAGCACCATCACTAATCAGACAGTTCAGGCATGAACAATAGTTTGAATACACATACAATGCTTTTACACTAAACATACAAATCATAACAAACACACAAATGATATCAGATACTTGTCCTATTAACTATTACAATACACAAATACCAGTAAACCTATAACATTTATGGGTGTCAGTGCAAGCCACTACCAACAAATAAAATAATATTTAGGACATAGGTGGGTAGGATTAGGAAAGGAAAACACACAAAACACACTCATTCATCTTTCATCCACATTAAGTACTACTGTGTAATTGAATAGTGTTAACTGTGTAAATGTAACTCTGTCCAAGATTTGATGTTCATCATGTGTACCAAGTAGTAGTGGCAGCAATGTATAACAGTCAATAATAGTTAAGTCAACGTCATAGTCATCATGTCTAGACCAATGTTTGCCAAGCCAGATCAAAATGTACGGTTGCTGAACAACTGTCAGTGAGCCAAGATATGCACATGCTTCCTCTCTCAAAAAAAAGTATATACTGCTTAGTGATTTGACAAAGTGTGTGTGTAGACAATCTTCCTTCTACTTGAGTGTTCTAGTCTGCCATCTTCATCCTCCTTGTTCCATATGGACCAACAAAAAAAAATATGCTCCTCACTTACTTTACCTCTTATCCACCAAAACTCCAATAATCATCAGCATAATCTCAATACTTCACTAATACCTCTTCAATACGTTGATACATATAAACCTTATCATCAATATCATTTACCTTACCTCTTGTCCACGAAAACTCCAATAATCATCACTTAATCTTAATACTTCAATAATACCTCTTCACTACGTCGATATATATAAACCTCAGCAGCAATATCATTTCACTTCCATAACAACTCTTTCCTCTAGTCAGTCTCCTCGAACAAGTACAGACAAAATCCTAGTGCAAACTTCAATTCATCATCCAATACAATCCGAAGACACAGTGTCCACACACAACCTCTGTGTAATCCATCTGACCCAAATTTTCTACTCATTATAAATTATAAGATACATTTTGGTTCCTTGTCCATCATTAAATAAAAGAAATGCATACATGACCTCTAACAGACTTAGTTCGAATAACTCTCAGTAATTAAGTACGATTACGGAGTGTGAATAATCATAATATTTCACAGTGTGTACACCACTTCAAAAATTATGGCAAACCTAAGCAAACATGTGGAGTATTTTTTGTGTCGAGTGTCACTTCCTATTTCAATTGCTCACGAAGAATGCAGTGTAATAACTGTCAATGGGCTAACCTAGTGTTGGTATGTCATGTCGTTAGCTTCCTTCCTATTAGCATAAATTTATACAGCTTCCATAAAACCTCCAGCTCATGTGACTTCTATGAAGTTTCTCGTACTAATGTCGTTCGTGGAATTATATCAGTTCATTTTCTTATCTTAAAAATATCAGGCACTGAGCGTAAGCAAAACATGCAATAGCGAGTAAATATACCAGTAGAGAACAGAATGTCAACAAGTGGATGCAGCACAATCCCTATAACGAGGCTCTGCCAAGCGAACAATCTATAATTAACACCATGGTGTGACCTAAACTCCATGTTCGTACACAGCATATCAGTATTCTATATACCAAATTAAAGAGTAGTTATGACTACAAAACAGAGGTGTGTAAATATGCAATCCATACGCACAGCAGCAAACATATATATTACGTAATAAACAAGTCATTAGCATCATTCAGCATAAGCAAATAAATGTTCTTATGTAATCTTAATAAGTAAACATGAAGGCGCAAGCAGATAAATCACAAAGTGTAACCTACATACCTAATTACAGTCAGCACAATTAATCAGGTGACAATTATAATTTAAATAAATAAGCACAGCAGGCACATAATAAAAAAATATGACATCAGTGAAAAGGCAGTGCAGCCAAGCGATGCATAATATACACAAGTAACAACCCTATTCATTAATAAAACATTGTCAAAATCATAAATGTACACAAGCACGTCGCTTCACAAGTAAATTCATAGAACATGAAATTTAGCACAAAGTATGAATCACGTAATCGCGAGCAGCAAATCACATCTAAAATACGTACCTAAGTGGAATTATGTTACCTGAAAAATAAACTCAATTAACAGTTACCTTTTTAGTTTATTACTTTTTTTTTCAAAATTACATTCTTCCTGAAATTTTCTCCATAGCGATTCGTCTTAACGTCGGACACGCACAGAATTTACCTGAAGGTCTTAAATATTTTATACAACCATATCCTGAAAACTACTGAACGTTAATAACATAATTTATCAAGTCACTATAGCTTTATACTGAATTTAATCCGAGAAATTAGACTGTGTATTTGTTTACGTCTGTCAGTGCATTCGCACTGAGCGCTCGATCAGCTGTAGGCGCGTGACGTAGGAAGTGATTGTTTGCGGTCAACGACAGCCTTGTGCGGCGCGCAGACTTGACTGTTGCTTTGAGTATGTGCCGCCGCCAAAACACAGCGCGGTATCCTCGTACTCTCTCCATGTTTACGTAAACTGTTGGTTTCTCACAAGTATGTCATTCCACAAAAATTTTAACGTTGCCTGTTGACATAATTTGCATTTGGCAAGAACAGATCGAATACGTTTTTCCATATTACTGAAGTAGCAATTTTCTCGTAATTTATGAAAGCATTTTCTGGGACCAAAATGTGCATAACTGAAATGTGTAAACGGGGTGTGGCCAAATCATCCAATCTAACAAAGCGTCTAAGAAAATTACAGACACCAAGGAAACTACGAACAGCACGTTTTGTGGTAGGAACAGCATAATTACGAATAGCGTCTAGTTTCTCTGGATCAGGAAGAATACCTTCTGTAGAAATAATGTGACCGGGAAATTTCACCTGAGAACGACCAAATTCAGATTTTTCTAAGTTCACTGTAATGCCAACTCTTACAAAAATACGTAATAATGAATCCAAAATTTTGTTGTGCTCACTCCAAGAATGTTTAGCAATAACAATATCGTCAACATATGAAGTAATATTGTCACGAAGATAAACAGGTAAAATTTCGTTTAAATTACGAATGCTGCAGAAAATATAGTAAGTCCAAACAGTAATTTCCAAAGTCACTTTTGAGTAAAAGAGTCATATTCGGTTATTCTTTACCTACTGTCTAGATAGATTGATAGTAGAAGAGTTGTTTTTATAGATGCAAAGAATAGTGAAAGAGTAGGCAGCGGTGCAGAAAACTAAAAGGGAAAAAGCACCACTACAGCTCGGGGCCCTGTGGACGCTACGGCACATATTCACTTAATATAGTGAATCCCCTGAGGACGTTAATAGCTGCACATAAATTTCAGTTTGTGACTTAGTGGCAAATTTGGCGGAAGTGCGTACGTAAATTGATCAAGCCATGAACATGGATGTATGTCATTCTTAGAATTACGAAAGATCTGAAATTTCCGGACAGTCAAAAAGTGTTTATAGTCAAAGTTTTCGCCTCGTGGCGACAAAGACCTATCGCGTCTGTCCCAGTCCCAATGTCGATTATTGTCAAGTTCGCGCGCCTGGCGCTCTCTTGTTGCGTCCCGTAAATGAAACAAATTATTTTCTTCAAACCCCTCTGGTATCTGCGATTCTAAATTTCCTTTGCCGTCTTTTCCTACGATTTCGCCTTCAATTTGTTTGACTTGCTTTTTTAATGCCTCAAATTCCCTTTTCACGCGTTCATTAAATTTTCCCTGATTTTCAACATGCTTATTTATGTTCTGATTCTCTTCGGTTTCTGCAAATGCCAATGGTGCTGTATCATCTGAATCTCTGTCCCCATGTAAACTAAGATTTGTCAATTTATCTGAAATCTCCTCAACTCTTTCCGATAAGTCACCTATTTTTTCTTTCTGTTTATTTACGTCTTCCGTAAGTGTCGCGACTCGGGTTTCAGTGTTGACACATTTGGTAGTTAACTGTTCATATTGTTGTGTTAGATTATTTATTCTGTCATTTGGTACGGATTCCTCGATTCTCTCAAATATTTCTTTCTTATCGTGTGCACGTTGTAAATTTAACTCTGAAAATTTTTGTACTATCACGCGATCTCTTTCTTCCTGTTCTCTATCCTGTTCCCTTTGTCTAATCTCTACTGCAATTAATCTATTATTGTGAGAATTCAAAATCGGTTGTACTTCTTCTCTGATTTCTTTCTTTAACTCATCTTTCATATTTTTGAAACATGTCCCTATTCGTGAGTCTAACCGTGTTTCCATTGTTTCCAACTCTGTTTCTAAACGTGTTGCCACTGTTTTTAATTCAGATCCTAACCGAGTTTCCATTGTTCCCATCCGTGTTTCCATTTGTGAGTCTAACCGTGTTGCCAAAGTTCCCATCTCTGTTTTTAATTCAGATCGTAACTGTGATCCCAAATTTAATATTGCACTCATCAACTGTTCCGTATGATCTGGTTCGAAATTCTTTTCGCCCCTAACATTTCTCGCAAAACCAGTTTCCTTCGTCATAGCTGTAAAGCTATCTGTGTTCGATACTATTACAGAATCTTCTGTAGTTAATCTCTTATTCTGTGAATTTTCTGATTGAGAAAAATTTTGAAATGGTTCCGGACTATTTTCCCGACTTATTACATTGTTTTCCACTTCATTATCCATCATACTGTTTTCCTCTGTTGGCAAGTTCGCCATGTTAACAATTTCGTCATTCTCACTATCCATCATTTTTGCCTTTTTCATTGATCGCGTGATCATTTACAAAATATACAAAACTCGTCACTATAAAAAAAATTACACACAATGACACTTTATCATCAACAATATCATTCACACGAGATGTTTCCCTCAAACACGATCATCGAACAATTGAAATAATTGCACTAACTGTCAAACCCGTAGACAAGACAACAGAAATGAAATTTTGCAAAAAAAAAAAAATACCATTAGAAGAATGACAATTACCAAATCTACACATGCAATATAGACTACAATTACTAAACTACAAATTACTACAACAATCCTACTGTCTACTATTTCTACAATCAGAAGAATTCCAAGGGACGATCCTGGCAGGGTCGCCACGTGCATGGGGGCTTAATTAAAATATGAAATGCAAATAATTTTAATTTCTGCTTTAGTAGCTGTTTGTCCGATTACGAAGTCTCGTATCGGTTGGCCCTGACTGTTATTATTACGCAATCTGACTGCTTAGACAATAACAAAGAATGAAATGGAAATTTTCATTAACACAATTAATTAATTAAGTCCCCAGCAACTATAAAAACCTACGAAACCAAAGCACAACTGTAACTGTTCTGTGTGTGGAAGTATGACTCAACGTACGCATCTGGCACGGTTCTTCTTCAATAACACAAGAAATTTTAAATATCATTTATACTGAATTAATTAAAGAAAATAAAAATACCATAATTACTCAAGAAAACCAGAATTACACTCTAATACAAGAACACAAGCCAGATGCTTTGTTGACTGAACCTGTAATGACGCATTATTTAAAACATAGAAATAATGAAAAATAAATCAAGTTTCGTTACCTTCATATATTGACCAAAATCACTCTAATCATTACAATATATCTCCACAGCGACTCGCTATTACCACATCTCAACAAGAACTTTTCAGTATCACATCTCAGCAAGCACTCCCTACTAGCACATCTGAACACGAACTGACTACTACGAGTCCTCGACAAGCACTGCCCACTACGAGTTCTCAATAATCACTGCCAGTGGAGGCGGCGGAACAATGCTCTCTAGCGATCTCTGGCGCTGTGGCTCAGTGTAGCCACCTTTCAAGACGGCATTCATTATTCTGTAAATCTAGAAGCACTTTTTGCTATAATTGCAGGCACGGACGACGTGACGAAAGTGGTGGTAAGAGCAATAAATTTTCTAAAGTCGCACGCACTGCTGCACTTCAGTTCCAACAGTTTTCGATGGAGCTTAATTAAGAGTGTATAGTCCTTAGATATTACAACAAAGTACATTCCTTAAGTCAAGGGGCCTGCCTGGGTCCATTATTCGATTTAAGACCCGCTATTTTTAATATAATGTGCAAACTGTGGGACGGTCGTTCTCATGTTAGAAGCTGCGACGATACAGAAATAGCGGCTAGTGCATGTGTTTAGTGGAGGCAATACTGTAACTCCCTTGACGCCAGGATGTCGCCAAGTTCTTTTAGCGAGTGACAAAAACATATATTTCACGGGCACGGCTGTTTGGGCAGCTTAAAAGCCTTCTTTCAGAAATTGTAAACGGTCAGCTTGGATAGATTAGATCTCTCCGTAAATGAGGGACTGTGGTTCCATCTAGGTAGACGTTTTTCGCCGATATATGGCCATGCTCCATCCTTAATGTGAGAACGACGCCTCGCTTGTCTAAAATCTTCTTCCTTCACACAAGAAAGGTTCTTAGTATCTGATTGGCCTCTCTCAGGATGTGGAAAGCAGAGGCTTGCTCCCCCAGTGTGAGAATCCCGGTACTGTGTCTGGATTGGTTACCAGGCCAACAGAACAGCCATGAGGGAAGATTCAATGAGTAGAAGATAGTTCGATTGGTGTGTACAACGTGGAGGTGTTTCTATTATTATTATTATTATTACTTTTTTTACCGAGGGTCGGTGGAAAGTGATTGTAATTCTTTGCTTATTCGTCTTCTGGTCCTTCCCTGGTGAAGAACTTCAAGTCTTTCCCTAGTAGGTGAGACTTGTGGTCTGCAACTTGTGGTAGACTGAGAGTCAGTGATAGTTTACAACTGCACCGACAGTGGAACTGCATATTAATCGGATATATCGTGTGTCACAGATGTGAAATTATTCGTCCTGAGTCTAATGTCTGATGCTTGACAATTCCAGCATGCAGCGTCTTGCCTGTGAGTCAAATTGGTTTGGCCAGACCAACGAACGGGTACACCTTACACTAAAATCCGCCGGGATTTCAGGACTCTGAGAGGGAAGTTTTCCGCGTTGTAATAACCAGAACGCCATTCCACGTACCTTGCAAGTTTTCGTAGACGCATCAGAACATCAAACCTGCTGCCGCGCTCCGCCGCTCGCCGACACCGTGCTGTTTTCTGCTGCCGCCTGAATCAAGGTCAAAGTTTAAAGTAGCGCTGCACCGGCGTAAGGTCCTTGAATGATATACAAAGCTCCCTGTTCTCCGTGAACCATAGTTTGTGGTGTACAAGGTCGTAGTTGAATCTATTTGAATGGAACTGGGCCTCACAGTGTATTCCCGAAAGCAAAGTCAGATTGCGTTGTGAAATTGGTTAATTCAGGAGAGGATCTGTATAATTCCCACCCCAATGATGCTTTGACAATAAAGGACCATCCATTTCCTGATTTGTGTTTGTAATTTTTTTGAATGATTTATCAGCTTGTAGTTATAAAAGGATGAATAAAAATTTGTCATTATCTTTGTAAACATAAATATGCCACTGTTCTCATTTATACCCCCTCAACTATTCATCGTTTTTTTTTCTTTTTTTGAGGTAATGCATGGATACACCAGCAGTTCAAGGTTTAGTCGTACTGAATTAGTTAATATGACTATTAATTTGAGTTCTGAAAGTGACTGCAGACATAAGCAAAAAATGCCTTGAGTAAATTCACTAATTTCATAAAAAAAAAATAAGCATGTAGCTCACAATTTGAAGGTTATTGAGAAGATAATACTTTTCTTTATGCGAAGGCAGTAACATTTAACATCAGTTGGAGATATATTCTCATTACAGCAAGCGATGGCTTCCACTATGAAGGAAAAAGGAGAGCAGGAGCCCACAGTAAGCCATTGCAAGGTGAGGTACAAGTTATTTCTGATTTGATGGAGGTGTAGTTAAAAAGAAAATCGTCGCAAAAAGAGCGCCATCCATTTCCCTAAGCTCACCACCGTTAAAGAAAACACATGTTTTAAAGATTTATCGCAGTCTTGAAGGAATTACGAGGTTAGTTTTCTAAAGGTTATGAGGAGAGTGGCAATTTTACACCTGTTTTCTAGGTGTTAATAAACCGTTAGCCATTTTGGTTGAAAGCGCACCTGTGCATTTTGCAGATGGAAGAGATTGATCTGCAGTTTAAATGACAATTTCTTGTATGTTAAACTGATCATGGAGTCTACATCGTTTTTCCTCGGTAAGAGTAATGAGGCTACCGACATGATAATGTATGTTGATCAGCATACGTGTGTTAAAGACTTTTATTGATTTGAAACTAGATAAATCATATGTGACAACCTGAGTGAGACCATATGTGAAATTGTCTGTGTCTGTCCGTACGCCAACAGTCCATAACAGATAAAAGTTATATCATGGCTTTCGCGCAACGAAAATAAATAATACTGAAAATCTGTTGTGTTTGTAATCTGTGTTGTTGATAAATGTGGAATGTGAAACGAATGCGACTGCATTGCCATTTAAATGTGGCGCATTCGCAGTCCTCCTCTTCTCCCTCGCACGCTCAGACAGCACAGTACGGCGGTGGGGGAAGCGCGCGTCCAGGTGAGAGAGCTGTGGCACTCCTGCCAGCATACAGCTCGCTTGCCAAAATCTTGGCTGTCCCTGATTTACACAAAGTAAGAATTTTACCGACGTTATTCCAGAAGAATCAGCACACTGAAGGCGCGAGACATTTCGTTAGGTTTAGAGGGCTTGTATCTCTTCATCTTCGTTGATCCACTATGGACCTTGGGGCAACGGCTGGCATGTATTTCTTGATGCAATAATTTACCAACAGGCGTATGTACAGTAGAAATTTATTTTATGAACTTATGTGCTACCAGTTTCGACATTACACTGATGTCATCTTCAAGCCCCACACGTCATAGTCGTACAATCGCTATACACAGAAGGAGTCATATAACTGGATCCGTGAATCGAATCGTTATGGAACAGCTCTTGGTGGCCAGGCGACACAGACTAAGGCGGTTTGCAAACATCGATGTGTGGCGCCTGAAGATGGCATCAGTGTAATGCCGAAACTGGTAGCACATGAAGAGTTCATAAAATAAATTTATACAATACAGACGGTTGTTGGTAAATTATTGCTTCAATGAATGTCTCCAAGTCAGCCACAGTTAACATTTTCACATAGTTGATCATGAAAATGTTCTTAGACAATTTCGCCCCATTTGCAGGAACGAGCGCCGGTCGGTGTGGCCGAGCGGTTCTAGGCGCTTCAGTCTGGAATCGTACGACCGCTACGGTTGCAAGTTCGAATGCTGCCTTGGGCATGGATGTGTGTGATGTCCTTAGGTTAGTTAGGTTTAAGTAGTTCTAAGTTCTATGGGACTGATGACCTCAGATGTTAAGTCCCATAGTTCTCAGAGCCATTTGAAGCATTTGCAGGTACAAGCATTCTTCTCTGCTACAGAGAGTAATTTTTTTTCCGCTATGCCGCGCGGGATTTGCCGCTGCAGTCATGGACTGTGCGGTTGGTCCCGGCGGAGGTTCGCGTCCTCCCTCGGGCATGGTTGTGTGTGTTTGTCCTTAGGATAATTTAGGTTAAGTAGTGTGTAAGCTTAGGGACTGATGACCTTAGCAGTTAAGTCCCATAAGATTTCACACACATTTGAACATTTTTTTGTTTTTCCGCTTTGAGAAGTGCAAAATTTTACATTTCTGAACACTTCGAACACATTGCATTGTCGAGATGATAATGCCTTCGCAATCTCCTTCGTCCGAAGAAATTACGACACTACAGTTTATGTGGTACCATCACAAGGGAGACTTCTGTTTTGCGTGCTGCGAAGCTCTGCGTCAGAGACAACGCTTGTCGGAGGCTGACTGAAGAGTGGTGGTTCTGTGGTCGACGGTCAGAGGGTGGAACTCGGGACTGGCCCGGGGCGGCGATAAGAGGCAACGCGTGTGTGGGCCCGGTAATTGCCGTGAAGGCGGCGGCGGTGGCGGCAGCCACAAAAAGGGTGGGCCGGCCGGCCGGCCGCCACATAAATATGAGGCGCGCGTCGCGGGTCACGGCGTAATGAAGCAATCAGGCCCGACGCGTGTGGTCGCGTGCCCATTAGCCGGCCGCTAGCGCCGCGCCGTCGCGGTCGCACGCTCCACTCGCCCCATGGGGCGGACGTCACTGCTGGAGAGCCAGCTCAGTGGCGGTTGTCTCCTCACATCTCGTGGTGTAGATGCGCACGCTCGCCGTCGTCTGGATGAATCGCGACTGAATCCACGGAATCGGTGGCTGCGACACTGGAAGATTAAAACTCTTCGCCGAACCGTGGCTGAAATCTACATAAGTGATCATGGGATAGAAAAGCAACTGATTTCGCTCAACAGAAGGGTGACTGCTGGACCTGACTGGACAGCAATAGGATACTACATAGAATATGCGAAAGAATTTCTCTTTCTTGTAGCAGCAGTGTACTGTTGGTCTCTGCGGCATCGGAGTGTTTCTGATAATTGGGTTACAGTACAAGTGATTGCAGTGTTCAAGAGGGGTCGTCGTACAGACACACCAAACTGTAGGGCAGTACCTGGGACATCGGTCTGTTACAGAATTTTGTAACGTGTTTTATGCTCGTGTATTATGACATTTCTGGTGGCCGTAAATCTCTTCGGTAGGAGTTAACGTGGCTTCCGATAACAACGATCTGAGGAAACGAGATCGCTCTATTCATCCCCGAGACCAGGATCGCGGTTGGTATCCATGCCCAGGCAGACGGCGTGTTCCTTGAGTGCCGTAAGAGATTCGATACAGTTCCGTACTGACGCATAATCAACAAAATGGGAGCATATGGAAAATACACTGAAGCGCCAAAGAAATTGGTACAGGCATGCGAACTCAAATATGTGAACAGGCAGAAAACGGCGCTGCCTATATAAGACAAGAAGTGTCTGGCGCAGTTATCAGATCGGTTACTGCTACTACAATGGTAGATTATCAAGATTTAAGTGAGTTTGAATGTGGTGCTACAGTCGGCACACGAGCGATGGTACAGAGTATCTCCGAGGTAGCGATGCAGTGGGCATTTTCCCGTGCGACCACTTCGTAAGTGTGCCGTGAATATCAGGAATCCGATAAAACATCGAATCTCCGACATTGATGCGGCCGGAAAAAGATCCTCCAAGAACGGGACCAACAACGACTGAAGAGAATCGCTCAACGTGGCAGAAGTGCAACATTCCGCGTATTGCTCCAGATTTCAATGCTGGGCCATCAACAAGTGTCAGCGTGCGAACCATTCAACACAACATTATCAATATGGGCTTTCTGAGCTGAAGGCCGACTCGTGTACCCTTGACGACTGCACGACATAAAGCTTTACTCCTCGCGTGGGTCCGTCAACAACGACGTTGGACTGTTGATGGCTGGAAACATGTTGCCTGATCGAACGAATCTCGTTTCAAATTGTATCGAGCGGATGTACGTGTACGGGTATGGAGACAACCTGATGGATCCATGGACTCTGCATGTCAGCAGGGGACTGTTTAAGATGGTGGAGGCTCTGCAATGGTGAGGGGCGTGTGCGGTTGTAGTGATATGGCACCCCTGATAAGTCCAGATAGGACTCTTACAGGTGACACGTACGTAAGAATCCTGCATCCATTCATGTCCAATGTCCATTTCGACGTACTTGGGAAGTTCCAGGAGGACAGCGCGATACCCCTCACATCTAGAATTGCTACAAAGTGGCTCCAGAAACACTCTTCTGAGTTTAAACACTTCCGCTGGCCACCAAGCTCTCCAGACATGAGCATTATTGAGCATATCAGGGATTCCTTGCAACGTGCAGTTCAGAAGAGATCTCCACCCTGCATGATGAATGATGTCAGTTCCCTCCAGCACTACTTCAGACATTTTTTTGAGTTTATGTCACGTCGTGTAGCGGCACTTCTGCGCCCTCGCGGGAGCCCTACACGATATTTTGCAGGTGTACCAGTTTCTTTGGCTTCTCAGTGTAGGAACAACTGTGTGACCGTATCTAAGAATTTTTAGCAAGAAACAATACAGCTAATCATTCACAATGGAGATAAGTCTTTAGACGTAGAAGTAACTTCGGAAGTGCCCCAAGGGAGTGCTGCAGTAGCATTAGTTTTCACAACATACAGTAAAACTTGATCAAAATGGAACGTGAATAATTCAAAACTCTGCACAAACCGTACTCATATTACAGTCCCGATGTATTCACTATCCTTTTATATTCTAATTTTTTGCATAAAGTGGAACATGCCTATCGCGGAAATGGGATGCAAATTTTAATACTTTGTTGTTCGTTTGTGAGTGCTCTGTTTGTCACCGTTTCTCCTTCTACATTATTACTGACGCGTGCGGCGTACACCGGAACATATTTTCCCACCTACGGGAATGGAAATATTAAGTCTTCGTTCTTCGTTTGTGAGTGCTCTGTTAGTCGCCGTTTCTCGTTCTCTATTATTACTGACGCGCGCTGCAATCCGTAAACAAAGGCTTTACCCGACAGGGTCAAGTATTCGAAAGAAATGCTCTGCACTATAGTTGCAGTCACGAACGATGACGGTCGAGTTTAAGCTTGTTCCGCGCACCAACGTCACGCATTTGTTGACTGCCAATGGGTGTTTAGCAGTGATCTGAGCGGTCTGCTACGAATCTCATAGCCAGTGCTAGCGTTGAACGTAATCATAGCGAGTCATTTAGTGCATTTTTATCCAATTTGTTGTTTGTTATCGCTGATAATTGTCGTAAGCGAAATATTCTACACAAGCAAGCAAGAGACATGATTTGCAGGATACACGCATTCTTCAAGTGCAGTACATATTGGCTTACCGTCTCTCGACCTGCGCAAACAGCCATCCTTCGTGAATCGCACTATAGCAGCACTTTAAGTGATGACATGAAGTGGAAGAAAAAGAATATGTTCTCACACTTAACGAGAAATTAAGGCAATCGAGTTGAGTGATAAAAACAAGCAATCTGTGCGCGAAATAACGTTGCGTTTCAAATGCGTTAAAACACAAACGTATGTATGATATTTTAAGAAACAAGCTTAAGATACTTGATGAATGGATGAAAAGTAACGAGCAAATGAAAAGAAAGGCGAAGAAGACGGGAAATCAAGAAAGTAACGAAATAATGTGGGACTGGTTCATAAGTGCACGGGTAAAAACTTACCATTGTCTGGACCCATGCTGCAGAGTGAGACTCAAGGTCGCTAACGAGCTTGGAAATGCAAAGTTTAAGGAATCTACAGGATGGCTGAACAGTTTCAAAGATAGATACAATATCGTGTGGAATGCAGTGTGTGGGTAAGCTAAGAATCTGCAGGGAAGAGAACCAACACAGTGAAAGACAACACTGTAGAATGTAACTGCGAATTAAGACCTGCAAGAACTGTTCAATGCCGATGAAACTCGACTGTTTTATGACGCACTGCCTTCAAAATCATCAGCAGTTCGAAGTGAAAAATATCCAGGGAAAGACACATTGTACTGTTGAGTGGAAACATGTTAGGTGAAATGGAAAAGTCATTAGTGATTGTAAGGTGGCACAAACGCGTTGTTTCAAAAACATAGACGTTAATAAGCCTCCAGTCACATCGCGAAGCAATTATACAGGCGTGGGTGGTGACTGGTCTTTTGGAAGAATGGCTGGGCTCTTTCAATGCCAAAACGAAAAAAGGGAATCGCCAAGTTCTCTTTTTCCTAGACAGTGGAACCTGCCATTAGAAAGTCAAATTATAAGAAGTGAAATGGGCCTGGTTCCCGCCAGCTTCAACCAGCCTCGCACAATCCATGGACTAGGGAGTTACTTACTCATTCAAGGGGACGGGAAAAGTGTCCATTGCATGTTTTCTGCTCTGAATAGCGCTGCTGCCTGCCGAGAAGTGCTCAGACTAGCTCTAATCTACATTGCAGGTGAGACTCACAGAGGAAGCATGTTTGGCCATTTTTTTAGTAAAAACTTTGTTTATAATCGTCTGATGTAAGGCACCATTAGAGATTTATGTTATTGTTGTTAGCTCACTTATGTGGAGAGTAATAATTTTTTACGATATCAATGTTTAAAGGACAGCTTTTTCGGTACAGAAGTATTTCCTTTAATTTACTTCAGTGTGACAGTTTCTTCTGTGGATCACTAATTCAGACATGCACCGATCGGGAAAAGTGGTCACACCGCTCGTCGGGGGAAGTGGCCAAGGTGATCACCCCAATAATGGTTACTTTCGAACAACACGCATAATACAACAAATAAACGTACCGTCTAAACCCTTTATATGCAAAACTATCATCCGCCTTTCTGTCTGTTTGTAACAATTTTGAATTACCGATAATTAAGTTATATAATTTAAAAGCGTCTCTTTTTTTCTCCTATATTTGGTCTAACACGAAAGTCCGATTGAAAACGGTCTGCTGCAGTCGCTTGGTATTGTTTCAGGTACTGAGGCGTGAAGTACCTGGACAATGTGCCCGGAAATCAGGAAAAAACAAACATGGGATCCTGTTGCTATGGCACTGGACATAGTACTATGTAAACCTTCAGAAAAACGCATGTGGTTCCAGTATATATATTTCACTTAAAAATATTTGGTGTGATACCTTATAAGATGTAGAACTGAAATGCGTATATTTTCTTTCGAATGGCTACCTTAAACCCCGCCCCCTCTCCCCCCTTCTCCACCCCTTTCCCTCCGCTTCATATGCGGCCTGAAGTGTTGCCCTACAGTGTCAATACTGGCTCATAAACAAAAAGATTGACGACCACTGGTCTCGTGTTTTGTTGTACAGTATACAGTTCATGAACATCTACTGTGCGGAAGTGAATGTACGTACATATGCATAATTACAAATTTATACTTTTGTGCACGATATCTGACAAATTTTATGTAACCTAGTGAGTTTTGTGTAATCCGCATGCTAGTCCAATTTGGAAAATTATTTTAGCCCAGTGCGACTCCGTTTTGGGGAAGTATACTGACGAGCCAAAACATTCTGATCACTGACCACCCGAGGCTGAATGCCTCCTGGTGATATTGCGGGCACGTGACGCAGTAAGGAAAAATGTGTAAGCGGAAGAGAGACGAATGGGAAGTCATTATAGCGAAGATACGGGTTGCAAATGCGGAAATCCACTGGCATAAGCGGCTTTGACAAAGGGCACATTGGTGTGGCGCTGTGGCTGGAAACGAGAATCTGAAATATCGAAGTTGGCCGGCTGTATGCGTACTACTGTCGTGAGCATCTATGGAAAGTGATTGAAGGATGGTGGAATAAAGCGTAGGCTCTATGGTACTGGCGTCCACGTCTCATGACAAAACGTAGATATCGGAGGATACCCACTGCGTAATCCAGGATAGGCAGCGATCTGTGACAGATCTGACGACAGAGTACAATGCTGGTGCAGGCAGGCACTAGTGTTTCGCAGTGCACCATTCAAACGCCATTGTTGAACGTAGACTTCCCCCACATCACACGACGCCTACGTCTTGACCCAACGACATCGCCAGTTACGATTGCAGTGGGCACAGCATCACTGAGTTTTGACCGTGGATAAATAGAAACGTGGCACCTGTCGAATGAATAGCGATTCTTGTTACACCAGGTCGATGGTGCGCTCATGTCTTCTCTGATGGTGATGACATCTTCCAACAAGATAACTCTCGGCGACACAAGGCCATAATCGTGCTACAGTGGTTTTAAGAGTATGATAATTGACTCACGTTGACGTCTTAGCCAGAAAATGCCACTGACCTGTACTCACTGCAACACATATCGGACGCCAGCTGCGGGCCCACAAACCACCGTCTCGTAATTTAGTGACCTACGGGTAGACACAGTTCTACAAACCTGTCAAGGACTTGTAGAATCCATGCCAAGCGGAATCACTGGTGTACTGTGTTTGAAAAGTGGACCAGCACGTTGTTAAGCAGGTGGTCATAATGTTTTGGCTCGTCGGTATAAATGACCTCTCAACTCCAACTCTGCCGGTCCCAATCCCAGGGTCTCATCTTGCACGGGATGAAGAAGAAGGAGGGGAAGGAACAACAGCCTCGTTACAAAAATACCTGGATCCATTTGGCTCCGGATGATAGTACTCTGTGAGGCCACCTGCCTAGGGTTTCAGGTGAAACCCCAAAATCTTGACACGTCTGTGTGGAACCCGTCGGTACTCTTCGTCTCTTAGCTCTATGAGCTCGGTTGTCATTGTATCTTCTGGAACTCCAAACTCCAGTCGAAATTATGTGACACCCTTCGGGATTTCACCACCAAAACCTCAACACAAACCAATAATCATGACAGAACAAGAGAAAGAATCCTCTACGATGGGCTCCAGTCAGTAAGACTGGATAATAGACCCAATCATCGAATTCCAGGTGATCAAGCATGTCATAAGAAAAGTATTGGAGCTTCTAAAAATCCTCAAGACTTAGAGAATGTTGTACAAGGCAACACTGAACACGAACACTATTGGAACCAGGTAAACTGAAACAACTGGCAAACACCATGGATAAAATCAGTATCCAAATTCTGCCAATACAAGAAACACGATTCTGAAGTGAGAACCACTTTGACTCGGAAAACTGCAGAATATATTTGGGGAAACCAGCCGTAACCATTCCAGGAAGAAATCTCAAATTCTTCGCAATAGGATTTGTAGCACACAAATCGCTACTGGAATCAATAATAGATTCCGCTTCAAAATCAGAAAAAATACCAACATTCACTACACTATCTGGAGACATATCCTTTACAATAATCGATGCAACAAGAAAAACCGACTGATGATAAAAGGTTTCTGCAATTATCTGTAAGAAACCCTGTGAAAGTGCAACTTCAAGGTTTTAATGCCCAATTGGGAGGAAAAGAAAATTCGGTGACACAACAGGGAAACACGCTTCCCACAAACGGAGAAACAATAATGGAGAGATCCTCATAAACTTCTGCAGGAACTTCGATTTCAAAATTATATCTACGCAATTCCAGGAGCCACACAAGAAACTACGAACTTGTAAATCTCCCAACAACGTCTTAGAAGAATTTAAGATAGACCACATGGCGATAGCCACAAAAAACATCAGAGAAATTATGAATATAAGAACTAGGAAAGGATTTTTTTTTCGAATGCTTATCATCATCTACTCCAAATTAACGTGAAATTTATACCCAGTACACAAATCAAAAGAACCAACAGAACTTTCAGAACAGATCCAATACCCACAACCAAACAAGAAATAAATAACATAAAAAATTAGGAAAATCGACTTAACGACTGGGCAGAACTGTCAGAAAAAGTGAAGAAACATAAAATAGAGTCAACGGCTGAGAAAAAGGAATGGAGACGGTGGAACATGACATGTGACGAAGCCATAGAAGACAGAATACAAGCCTGGAAAAATTTTAACGGTCATAGAACATCGGAAAAATGAGTGCAGCTGACGGGGATACATAACAACACTTCGAAAATAGAAAAAATATGTTACGAAAACAACAGATTAAAGAGATGGAAAAGGACTTCAACAAAAACAACACACGAAATTTTTACAGAACATTCAGAGAAAATATGACAGGGTATCAACCACCGAGCTTATGTAGAAAAAGATATGACGGAACACTGGAGACAAACTCGAAAAAGAACTGTGAAATATTAGCGAAACAGTTCGACACACTTCAAAACTATGATAAATCGATGCGGTTCTGGAAGCCACAACCTAACCTTGACTCAAGACCACTAACACACGAGGAGGTCATGAAAACAATAAAATCATCGAAAAGTAGCAGACCACCTGGAGAAAATGGACTGATTGCGGATATCTGGAAATTACACCACGAAAACATCACACCTAAAACACACAGGATCATCAAAAACAGCTGGGAAACATAGAAGGTAGCAGAAGAACGGAAGTTAGTGATAATACACCCCCCCCCCCCCACACACACACACACACGCAAACACACACAAGGAAGGGGACAAAACAGTCCTTAAATAACTACAGAAAAATTTCACTACTACCTGTGGCATGCACAATTCTATCTAAAGACCTGTTAAATAGATCCTTAGATAGGAGAATACAAAGGAAGGTTCAGAAAGGGAAGATCATACAATGAACTGAGCTGATTCCTGAGAATAATACTAACAGGAAGAATTTCCAGGAACATCACAATAACAGTCGTCGAATTCAAGAAGGCGAACGACACCATAGACAGAGAAACACTGTTCAACACAATGGCAGAAACGAAGGTGGAAAACAAGACCAGAAATCTAAGCTAGGAAACTTTGACAAATACATCATCCAAAGTGAAGTTTGTGGGAGAGATCTCGGAACCATTCGAAATCAAGACAGTAGTGAGGCAGGGAGATGGCCTGTCACCCATTCTATTTAACTCGGTTTCGCAGAAAATAATCAGGACATGGGACAAAGGAGTCAGTGGGGTAAAGATGGGGAGACGCAAGGACAGAACCGCCAACATAAAATGCCTGACCTTTGCCGATGATACAATCATCATAGCAAATAACATAAAAAGCCAAAGAAGCTCTAGAGACACTGCACGAACTCTCAGCCAAAACAAGACTACAAATCTCATATGAAAAAACGCAGTATGTGGTCACAAAATCCACAGGCAGACTCCCACTGGAAACGAAATATGGAAAGTTAACACTAGCAGAAAGTTTCAAATATATGGAAGAGATTACACGGAGAAAAGGACTGAACTCGACGCCCAGTGAAGAAAGGATCACAAAACTACAAAAAGCGTAGAGACTACATGGAACCGCTGCAACAACAGAAGTATTTCCGGTGCCAAATTAAAACACAGTAGTGTTGTCAGAGGACTTGTATACTTCAGAAACAACAATAATCAAGAGAAGAACGAAGAGCAATGAGATGTAAAAACAAGAGAGGAAAATAATGGGAAAGATCTACGGGTCGGTTCAGAAACAGTGGATTTGGATACAGAGGCCGACAAAATGGCTGGCTCTGAGCACTATGGGACTTAACATCTGTGGTCATCAGTCCCCTAGAACTTAGAACTACTTAAACCTAACTAACCTAAGGAAATCACACACATCCATGCCCAAGGCAGGATTCGAACCTGCGACCGTAGCAGTCGCGCGGTTCCGGACTGAGCGCCTAGAACCGCTAGACCACCGCGGCCGGCAGAGGCCGACAAAAGAACTGCAAAATAGATAGAGACGATTACAGAATCAGGAAAAGCTGGGCGAAGTTCTACGGACATATAGGTAGGATGAACAAAAATATATTGACCAATAAAATTTTTAAATTAGTGATAAATCGGTAAAGTGAAAACCAACTCCGTAAAGGAAACCATGAAAGACGTCAAGAAAGTGAACGTCTCCACAAAAGACATGACAGACGCGGAAAAACACGGAGAAAAAATTGCAGAAATTTCAGCAAACACCCAAACAGAAGAAAACAGGAAAAAAGTGAAAAAGTGGACAGAAGAGAGGAAGAAGAAACACAGTGCATATATGTATCAACAGTTGGTATTTGATCGTTAGACAGACAACATCCCTGCTACAAGTAGTCTGCAAAAACCAGTTGATGAATCGTGTATAGGGATGGTGTTAACCCTCTCACTGTCAGATAAGGCATGAAGATGGGGCACTGAGGCACCGAAACTGGTAGCCATATAATAAATGGCACCGTAAAGACGGCTGTAGGTGTTCGTTCCATTCTTTCACTTTGCAAGACTTTCCGCCTACGGTCCGTTAGCGTAGAAAATCACTTTTTGTGACGAAGTGGTTGCCTAGGGGCAGGTGCCAGCGCTTTAACTTCGATGTTCTATAGCATCGATGCATGACGTTCCTGGACACGGGTTCTTATGCTCGATTTGTTCCTCAGGGGACCCTCTACAAAGCTTCGAAGTTTGTGATAACATTTCTGGGAGACGCTGGAGACGTAGATCTACAAATAAATCTTGCCTTTCACAAGAAGCGCTCTTCCGGATTGAATTACCCAGACATGACCCACGACTCGCCCTCGCAGGGTCTCTTCTGCCAGTACACTATCGCACACTTTCCAAAGTTCACAGTAGCTCCCCTGATTACCTTTTTCCACTAGCTCTCTTGAAGGAAAGTATGTGGTGGACTGAAGCTGTGAAAATGGGTCATAAGTCGTTTCTGGATAGCTCAATCGGTCAGAGCCTTGCCCACAGACTGAAAGGTACTCGGTTCGAGTTTTGGGAAGGTACACGTTTTAATTCGTCAAGGTGTTACAAAAAAGAGAACATCACGCTGCTGAAAAAATATTCATTCTGGAAGCCACTCTTAGGCCATAGTTAAGAATGAATAGCTCAACCAGTAAGAGCATGTCCCGTGAAAGGCAACGTCCTGGTATCGAGAACAGAGTTGGTACACAGATTTGATGTGCAGGGAACTTTTTTTTTTAAAAGAAACGCACATTACGATGAGGAATGATAGATTCATTCTGGAAACAATATCCTCTCCTTCTACCAAGTCATTCCCCCGCAGCATACTTTCTTCCAGAAGTGTTACTCCAGAGAGTTACGTAGGAGAGCTACTACCCAGTTTGGAAGACAGGAAAGAAATACTTGCGAAAGTAAAACTGTCAGGACGGATCGTAAGCCGTGTCTGGCTAGCTCTGTCAGTAAGAGCATTACGTGCGAAGACAAGATTCTGGGTTCTTGTCTCGCACACAGAGTTAATCTACTAGAAAGCTTCAAAACTTCCCACACCGCGCTGCAGGGAGAACTATTCATTTTGGAAACAGTCCCCCTAGATTTGTCACTAAGCCATACCTTCATAACATCCTTTCTTCCAAGGGATCAATTCCAGAAAGGTATGCGGAAGAGCTACGGTGAGGGTCGAGAAGTAGATGGTACTCGAGAAATTAATGCTGCGATGGCGAGTCATGCGTCATATTTGGATAATTCCGTCGGTTGGCTGATTGCTCACGGATGGCAGAATTCCTCACTCGAGTTCCAACCGGATCACACCTTCAGTTTCTCACGAAGCCCATTGTGGGCTGCAATTATCGCGTGGCAGCGTAACTTGGTAGATATTCTAATGCTGTAATGCGGAATAGATTTGCACTGGAAAAATTAGTTCCACTTTTGGCCACCACGTGCAAATCTGGCATTGTGACTATCAGAGAGCCGTTTAGAAATGTTTCTATATGTAATGGATTAGGGTCGGGACGTGGGTGAAAAAGGTCAAACAAGAGAGAAAGGCATAGTGTTGATTTTATTACTAACAGCTGCTTACAAAATTCGTTCAATATGAGCGCCGGAGACGTCGACGAGATGCTACATCTGAAAAACGTCGTTATCAGCAGTTGCTTCCATAATTTCCGTTGCAATCTGAACAACTTGTTCCTGTATACTGGCCTTCAGATCAGGTAGAGACCGACGGTGTCCCTGGTAAAAGTGTTCTCGTCCCAGAGCCGAAGTCACATGGTCTGTGATCTGGTGATCCTGCAGGCCATGCATCTGGAAACCTCTGGAGATAACAGTTTTGTGGAAGATTGCATTAAGAAGATCTTTCACTGGACGAGTGACATGAGAAGTTACTCCAGCTTGCATGAAAACAGTGGTTTCCACACAGTTGCGCTCTTCCAAAGCAGGACCTACATGCTGTACAAGGAGGTCTCGAAAATGTGCAGACATCACGGTACACCTGACAAGCCTTCTGTGTGTATTCTCTTCAAAGAAGAACGGACCGAGAATAAAGATGCTTGTGAATCCACACCGTGCAGTTAGATATGGCGAGTGCAGTCGCTCTTAGTGCAAAACACGCGGTTTAACAGTACCTCAGATTCGGCAGCTCAGTGTATTCACTGCACCCTGCGGTGTCAAATGTGCCTCGTCACTCCACAGAGTATTGTCCGACCTCATGTCGTCAACTTCGATCCATGCCAGCAACCGAAGAGCAAATTCAGAACTTTGCTGTGTCTCATGTGGCTTCAGTTGCTGCACCTTCTGGATCTTGTACGGGTGCCAGTGTAAAACAAACAGGAGAAATTTCCATGCTGTTGACAGGGGACGAACAAGTGTCGTGAAAGTACATGAGCACTGCCACTACCCGGGGCATATGCTGAATGGTCAGTTACAGCATCAGCAACCTCGTCAGTGACTTCCACTGGGATAGGACGCCTTTCTCTTCAAGGTGTTCTCCAAGCTCATCCGTGTTTTCGAATTGCATTATCATCTTCTTTAAACCATTTAATGACATCCGGCCTCTCCTTAGACCTTTCAATCGGCTCTCCCAGTGTGCCATCGTAACTGCTGCCGTTCACATAAAACAGTTTCACTAAAGGCGCACTATCTCTCTTCTCCATAGTCATACTTTGTCAAATAACAACGTTGACGTCATACCGTCCAACAAACAGTGTAAAACCCCAGACTTGCATCTGGTGGACGAAATCGGAACTAACGTCTTCCAGCGAGAATTGGTTCCGTATTAACGCATCAGAATATCTATCAACTTTTGCTGCCATACGATAATTCCAGCTCATACTGGACCTCAGTGAGCAGCTGCACTTAAACTATGACCGCCCGGTATGACTGCGTCTTATGGCATACGATTTCAGGACGCTGCATAGAGAATCGGTGCCACGTTAAATATCGCTATTTTGACAAATCAGTTGTTACTAAACACAGACTCACAAACAGAAATATGGCTATGTTTGATACAATGTAAGTCTTATCTCATGCGTCTGTCTGGTAGCTTTGTCATCGATTAAGCAAAAATATCTATGTAAAGAGTGATGCACAGCTTCTGTGTTTAAAGAACTACCACCAGCTGTCGTGATGTACACAAGCTAAAACATTGTGACCACTTGTTCAATAGCATCTTGGTCTGCCATTCGAATGCAATACAGCAGCGATTCTGCATGGTACGGATTCGACGTGTCCTTGGTAGGTTTCCGGAGGTAAGTGGTACCAAACGTCTGCACACAGATCAGGCAACTCCCGTAAACTACTGATCGGCGGGTTTTGCGGTAGACATGTTCCGATGGGTTCAGAACAGACAAATTTGGAGGCTAAGAGATATATATGAGTTTACGATCGTGCTCCTAACCCGTGTGGTACAAGTAAGGCCTTAAGACACAGACAGTTAGCCCGCTGAAAGATGCCGTATCATTTCGGTGAGAAGACGTCATGCATCAAGGTAGGCGGCTGGTCTGTAGCTATAATGGTGCCTTTAGTTACTACCACAGGTCTCACGAAAGCCCAGACGAACGTGTCCAATACCACAATACCGCCCCTACCGGCCGGCATACGTGGTACGGTGCAAAGGTTCAAGTAGCCATTCGCCTGGATGAGTGGATGAGGGCGTATCCGACACGACCGTCTACCCGATGCGACATGAAACATGATTCATCCGATAAGGTGACATATTAACACTAACCAACGTCCCCATTTCGATGATAACGTGGCCATTGCAACCGTAATTCACGATGTTGTGGCGTCACAATGGAAGTATAAAAGTGTCAGCTGCGACGGAGCCAAGTTGTCAACAAAGTGTGCTGACAGTGTTCCCTGAGGCCCGTTTACCTGTACCATCATTCTACTTTGTCATCAGTTCTGCCGCCTCAAGCTTTACTCCATGGGCGTGCCTCCGACCTCTGCCGTGTTCTTTGATGAAGCGTGGACGTGCAACACCTACTCGTGGTTTCTCCGTCTTTCGAGCACTTTTCATAGACGCTTTCACAACAGCCTACCACCTTCACCGTTTCCGAGATGATCGTTGACAGGCTCCTGACCATAGAACTCTCTACGGTTTACGATGTTGCTTATGTCAGTGTATTTCTTCATTTGCTGGCTTTATCGTCGGTAGTCGGTACAATGATTCACTATTGATCTCTGCTACGCTAATATATTGGCTTGATGCATAAGTTCGTAGCGTTTTTGCTTTGCATGTTGGTGTTTCGGTTCCTATGTGTTTATTTGTCGATTGACAGTTTTTACTTTTGGTTCACTGTTGCTAGTTGAGTATATGTCTTTTTTTTTCATTTGGAGATAGTGAGTGGAACTGTGGACACTAAAAAATGGACAGCCAAGTGGACAAATAGGAACGTTTCCGACAGATTACTCTGAGTTCAACAGAGGGGTGACAGCAGCAGAGGCCGTGTGTGGGGATTTTGCTATTCGACAGAACATGGCGAGAAATGGGGTTTTGACATTAACGACTCTCCACGTGGAGGAAGAACTTAGGGGTTTGATGAAGATCATTTAAACGCATTAATCGGCAATGATCCACGACAGTGTGCTTGAGAACTGGCAGATGTGAAGTGTGATCATTCCACCATGGTGCGACATTTGCATGCAGTGGAGAAGGTTCAAAAATCGGATGTATGGGTATCGTATGCTCTAAGCCAAAATCACAAAAATATCAGCAGGTGACCATATGTGCATCTCTCCTTGCTCGTAATCAACTGGCTCGTGAACAAAACCGATCATTCCTTTTCTATATCGTTAATGGTGTCGTAAAGTTGTGTCTTTGTGTTAAGGAGAAGAAAGGAATGGTTGAGCCCAAGCAAAGTGACCATGTGGTGTACCACGAATTGCTTCCTCGAGGTGTAAGCATCATTGCTGATATTTATCGTTAACAACTATGAAGTATTCCAGACGCTCCCGGAAGATTGCATGACTGACAAAAACACTATACAGGAGCTGGATTGGGAAGTCATTTATCGCCCTCCTTATTCACCCTTAATCGAACAACCTTCAAGGAACTTCCTTTCCGGATGCAAATGCGTTCCGAACATGGCTCAACGAGTTCTGCGACTCAAAACCACATGATTTATACAAACGGGCAAATGAAAAGTTAGCCCAGCGTAGGCAGATGTTGTAAATAGTGAAGGAAAATATATTATTGATGACGTAAGTCTCTGTTATGTGTATCTCTTGTGTTTATTAAAGCTATGCCACCAGGTTGCGATGGGCACTGATCAGAACCTTTTAGTTCATCAGTGTGCACGTACACAGAAATAACCATTTGCCGTCAAGCAACCATCTTCAGATCACAGATCAACACCAAATTAAGTTAAAAGAATGTTCCTTGATCATCAATTATTTACTGGACATCAAGAAACCTTCCTTTAACTTGTAGTTTTAATTGGCGACTTCGAGGTTGTTGAGTGAGCAAAACTGGTTGTCTACAAATGAATACACATTACAACAACCAAGACAGTGGGTATATCCTGACAGATGCAGGGAACTGGGCGCTCGATGCTGGGAGGCAGCAGTGAAATAAGTTGAGTCAGCGTTACTACTAACGTTTCTCTATCACAGACGCCTACATAATCTCCGGTAGCCAGGGTAAAGCACGATTAATCACTCCTAAGTATTCGTTTCCTATCATCCACGGTTCAGTGGCGTAGCTCTTTACACCACCTCAAGCGTCGCCTGGCCTCACCACAAGTGTGTGGCTCATGAGGAGCTGCTCGACCGCTGTACCCTTTCTTTTTAACTATCTATGCAGAGTCATTTAGCTAGCTGGACTACCGGTACTGCGCTTGCGCTTCACAGTTACGTCACAAACATTCGACTATGCAGCTTTCGAAGGGTTGCAATGCATCTGATGGATTTATCACTCAGATGACATCCAGTCATTTAGTCCACGATGAAAATAACAAAGCTCTCCTGACTGGCCTACTCTGCTGTTATTGCTTGTCTATTGACATCACAGTACTCCCTGCCTCCTTTAATACTGGCGGATCTGCCTTTCGTAAGACGAAATGTTCAGTTCCGCATAACAAATCGATGTAGGGATACTTTTGATTATGCCGGCGGGGTCAGGGATTTTCTCTGCCTCGTGATGACTGGGTGTTGTGTGATGTCCTTAGGTTAGTTAGGTTTAATTATTTCTACGTTCTAGGGGACTGATGACCATAGATGTTAACTCCCATAGTGTTCAGAGCCATTTGAACCATTTTGAACCATACTTTTGATTACATACCGTTCAGTGTCTCAGGCGGAGGACCACTGTGGAGGGACTAAGTTGCACGTCTCCGCCATCTAGTGTTAAAAACAGAAGTAACTATTTGCAGTCTTAGTGAAAGTGTCAAAACTTAATACAATCGCAACTGAAATCCTATTGTAAAGTAACAGATATATCTAATGGTATAAATCACTACCAAATAAATTATTTTCCCACAAAAATTCGAAACTTAACGTAAATAAAATGTAAATATCGAGCGACTAGGGCCTCCCGTCGGGTAGACCATTTGCCGAGTGCAAGTCTTTCAATTTGACGCTACTTCGGCGACTTGCGCGTCGATGGGGACGAAATGACGATGATTAGGACAACACAACACCCAGTCCCTCTGAGCGGAGAAAATCTCCGACCCAGCCGGTAATCGAACCTGGGCCCTCAGGATTGACATTCTGTCGCGTTTATCACGTTTTTTTCTTTTTTTTTCCTTTCGCATGCAACTGCTCTACCGACTTTTCTTAGTCCAATAATCTTTATTGAACAAACAACAGTACATATATATATATATACTCCTGGAAATTGAAATAAGAACACCGTGAATCCATTGTCCCAGGAAGGGGAAACTTTATTGACACATTCCTGGGGTCAGATACATCACATGATCACACTGACAGAACCACAGGCACATAGACACAGGCAACAGAGCATGCACAATGTCGGCACTAGTACAGTGTATATCCACATTTCGCAGCAATGCAGGCTGCTATTCTCCCATGGAGACGATCGTAGAGATGCTGGATGTAGTCCTGTGGAACGGCTTGCCATGCCATTTCCACCTGGCGCCTCAGTTGGACCAGCGTTCGTGCTGGACGTGCAGACCGCGTCAGACGATGCTTCATCCAGTCCCAAACATGCTCAATGGGGGACAGATCCGGAGATCTTGCTGGCCAGGGTAGTTGACTTACACCTTCTAGAGCACGTTGGGTGGCACGGGATACATGCGGACGTGCATTGTCCTGTTGGAACAGCAAGTTTCCTTGCCGGTCTAGGAATGGTAGAACGATGGGTTCGATGACGGTTTGGATGTACCGTGCACTATTCAGTGTCCCCTCGACGATCACCAGTGGTGTACGGCCAGTGTAGGAGATCGCTCCCCACACCATGATGCTGGGTGTTGGCCCTGTGTGCCTCGGTCGTATGCAGTCCTGATTGTGGCGCTCACCTGCACAGCGCCAAACACGCATACGACCATCATTGGCACCAAGGCAGAAGCGACTCTCATCGCTGAAGACCTCACGTCTCCATTGGTCCCTCCATTCACGCCTGTCGCGACACCACTGGAGGCGGGCTGCACGATGTTGGGGTGTGAGCGGAAGACGGCCTAACGGTGTGCGGGACCGTAGCCCAGCTTCATGGAGACGGTTGCGAATGGTCCTCGCCGATACCCCAGGAGCAACAGTGTCCCTAATTTGCTGGGAAGTGGCGGTGCGGTCCCCTACGGCACTGCGTAGGATCCTACGGTCTTGGCGTGCATCCGTGCGTCGCTGCGGTCCGGTCCCAGGTCGACGGGCACGTGCACCTTCCGCCGACCACTGGCGACAACATCGATGTACTGTGGAGACCTCACGCCCCACGTGTTGAGCAATTCGGCGGTACGTCCACCCGGCCTCCCGCATGCCCACTATACGCCCTCGCTCAAAGTCCGTCAACTGCACATACGGTTCACGTCCATGCTGTCGCGGCATGCTACCAGTGTTAAAGACTGCGATGGAGCTCCGTATGCCACGGCAAACTGGCTGACACTGACGGCGGCGGTGCACAAATGCTGCGCAGCTAGCGCCATTCGACGGCCAACACCGCGGGTCCTGGAGTGTCCGCTGTGCCGTGCGTGTGATCATTGCTTGTACAGCCCTCTCGCAGTGTCCGGAGCAAGTATGGTGGGTCTGACACACCGGTGTCAATGTGTTCTTTTTTCCATTTCCAGGAGTGTATATATATATATATATATATATATATATATATAATGCAACAGCTCTTCAAGGTACCATGTTGACATATACAAATGATTGTTAGTTAAACAAAAATATTAGAATAATATTTGAAACGTCCCCTTTTTATCAATTTATACATACGACTGTGCTTTAAGGGGATACGGAATCGGATTTTGGGTTAAAAAATCGAATTTTTTTTTATTGGCGTATTATATTCTGCCATGTTTCCTCTTTAAAATGACGTATCATACATAGCTCTACTACAATTATAACTATTTTATTTTTATATATTTGTGAGATCGGGTATTGCGCTCTTCACAGTGGTATAATGTTCGCTATGTCAAATATCTGGGAGATGGTGACTCTAAAGCATTCAAAGAAGTTTTGGAAAGCAAACCATATGGGAACAGTGTAAATATAAGCAAACTTGAATGTATAGGACATGTGCAGAAGAGAATGGGTGCCAGGCTGAGAAGGTTAAAATCAGTTATGAAAGGGAAAAAACTAGATGATGGGAAAACCTTGGATGGCAGAGGAAGATTGACTGATTCCATAATAGACCACATTCAGAACTGCTATGGCCTTGCAATCAGGCAAAATACAGGCAATCTTGAAGAAATGAGGAGAGCTATATGGGCTTTATATTTCCACACCGCATCCACGGATGAGCATCCACAACATGGTTTGTGCCCCAAAGGTGAAAACAGCTGGTGTAAATACAATAGGGGACTAACAACAGGAGAGAAATACATTCACCACCACAGTCTACCATCAGCCATCATGGCAGAAATAAAGCCCATTTTCAGAGATCTGGCTGACAGAAGTCTTCTGATGAAATGTCTTCACGGAAAAACGCAGAACCCCAACGAGTGCTTGAATAGTGTGATATGGCATCGTCTCCCAAAAACAGTGTTTGTCGGAATTAATACACTACATTTTGGTGTGTATGATGCTGTGGCAACCTTCAATCTTGGAAATATAACTAAATGCCAGGTCCTTCAAAAGTTGGGTATGTGTGTTGATTCCCGTACGGTACGTGCTATGTTCTTTTTAGATCAGCACAGACTAAGGCATGCTGATAATATAATCAAGACATTAGTGAAAAAAGCAAGACAGGTGCAGAGGGGTGCCAAAAGAAGACTTGAAGATGATTATGAAGACTGTGAAGGGGGTATTAGCTACGGATCAGGAATGTTTTAATCTTCTTTCTCCGTTTCCCGTAAGTTTACTTTTTACTTCATCTAGGAACATTATCTCAGGTACTGGTCAACCTAGAAGTCTGAAATTTTTATGACGTAGTGACATAGGTCCCTATTACATACTGAAACAACGATTTTTTAATTACTTGATTTACAAAAGACTTAGGGGTGATAGTCTAGTAAAAAGCGATGGAAAAAATTTACTTAAAAATAAATGTACAATATCTCTGTAAGAAAATACTTTGACAATAAACTGTTGTTTCAGTATTGTTGTAACATATGAATGCACATACAGTAAAATTTTTACCTCTCTGTCTCCAGTAGTTTGTGAGAAAATGTTCCCTATAGTAGGCATATATTAACATTGCGGGGATAGGTGATTCCGTATCCCCTTAACTGACACACAATATTTTTAGCGCAACGCAATCTGACTTTCAATAATCTCTACAAGAGAATGGCCCTGACTAACATTAACCTGTACTTTTCACAAATCAGTTACCTCACAAAAATCTTGGTTACTCCCACTACTGCAATACAGCTAGCGCCACTACTGCCAGCTAAATAAAAGATTCAAACTATGGAAGGCACTAACTACTGATAGGGATAGTTAGCAAATGAAAGATATTAATAGAGAACAAAAAATGTATTTACCTTAATAGTCATAATATATATAGCAGTTCGTGACAAATTACAAAACTCCGCCATCTCTCTCCCCACATCCACCACTGCTGGCGGCTGACCTCCAACTGCGCAACGCTACGCGCTGTTCACAGCCAGCTGCCTAACACTACAATGGCGAGTATTACAACAATGCAAAGCAGCCACAGACTGCACACAGCACAGCCAGTGATTTTTATACAGAGGTGGCGTTACCAATAAAAAAAACCTAAACAGCCTACTTACATAGCCCCCATGCTCCCCACAAAAAATTTTACAAATTGGTTTGGGCAGTGGCCAATACAGATTTGAAAAAAATTTTTTATAATTACAATAACAAAGAAATCAAATGCACACACTTATTGATACAATGTTGGTCAAAAGCTAAAATTTTCTCACAGTCCATAAAGACAGTCCTGATCATTCATCACATTGCTGTGATTTTCTCAAAGTCTGTGCAGGAAAAGAAAATGCACACGGAAGTAGCGGATTTCCATGCAATCTTGAAGAAGTAGCGTTTTCCTTCCAACGGAAAGACAGTGCTGACTCTCGACATGCAGACAGGTCATGGGCCACAACAGAGCAAACCCACAGCGGAGTCAGTCGACGTTTTGAAGAGTATTGGTGGGTAGGTCATCACAGAGCAGACCCACTGTAGTCCTGGTAGAGATTACGGTATTGGTGGGCCACCAGAGGTGCAGACCCAATGCAGTCCTTGTAGAAATAATGGTATTGATGGATCATCAAAGACGTAGACCCACTGTAGTCCTTGTAGAGATGGCCAGCAGCCATCTGTTGTGACTATGCAGGTGCACAATCACCATTGAAGAGTCTTGTGGATAATAGAGCAAGTCCATAACCACCACTTGTGCACTCACAAAGTTTTTGAATTGTCCTGAGAACCAGCAATGCTGTTAACCAGTCCCTTGCCGAATTATTAACACACGTGCAAACACTAACAGTCCCTACTTCTCACATATTGTCCATATACCATGACCAATAGAAATGTGTGCAGTGAAATGTAACTTACAAGTTACTTAATTTGATGAATTGGTGTCAATTACAATTTTATAACATAAGAATACAATTACAAAGGTACAAAATACATCATTAAAGAACATAACAATACAGATAACATTTGTAGTAATACAGGCTTTACAAAAGAATAAAAATATATACATCAGTGTTACAGGAATTATGACATGAGTACATACATGAAAGATCAGAGTAACTTTCGAAACATCAACATCACCCATGAGCATTAAAACAAAACAGAACAAGTAATGTCTAAACATCTTTACAAAGTAAATGACATAGTATTAGAAAAATTCTACAACATAAATCTTATTACGTAACACTTAAAGACAGGAAAAAGACAAATACACAATGGTACATACACACATAGCAAAATAATACAAAAGGAAAAGACAGGGTTTGTTTTACTGCAGTATTTTGCATGGAGATCTCCCTTCGTTCATCATTATTCCCAAAAAGTCCTATCTGTACCTCTTTTCTGTATTCTAACCATATTTCTTTCAAAATAAATATGGCTCATTGTACAATACTCATTTTGGCCCAAAACGTTTTCATATACCTTGTCAATGCATTGCTTCCAATTCATCATAGTTAGTTTCTTATATAGTCTACCCCCTCTTAAGCTAACTTAAATATACTGAGCTCAGATGCTAAACTAAGGGACGAGGCAATGCAGCAGCATAAAACAATTAATACATATAGCAATGACAAAAATATACAAAAGGCAAAGCAAGCAGCATAAATTACAACTAATATAAGGCAATGAGTAGCAAACAAGAAAAATAAATCTGGCTTAGCAGAGTAACACAAATTAAAATTCAGTAGCACTATGCCTGGCAACCAGCAGCAGAAAATGAAATAATTTATACCTAAACATGACAAAACTCAAGCAGAAAAAATAGTACACTAAAGACAACAATGCATATAAGGGAAATGTCTAATCACATCTTAATGTCTAAGTAATTAAAGTGGTGCACCACAACATCTTATTGTAAAAAAAAATATTACCATGTACTTGAAAAGAATATTATGTATGCATTTACTGTTACTAGTCCCTTCTTATTGTTCTTTCCTTTCCAAAGTGCTCCTTTTTTTGAAGAATGTGGATCACAAAATTATTATTTAATAGATCTGTTGACAGAAAGTGTTCACATTAGCAAATGCATTTAATTTTATTTTATGAAACCAATGCTGCAAGACAGCTGGAAACCAGATATCAAATGAAATAAGCAACTATGTACAAAGTAAAGCATAAAATAATCATTCAGTAGTCATGAGGCATTTCATAAGTTAGTAGAAATTCTCTCAATTCTCGTAGATAGACACTTGTCCTAATCAGGTGTGCAGATGTAAGAATGTTTCCAAGTTATTATTAGCGTGTCGTATTTACGATGCTTTCTACAAAGGAACGTCAATAGTGAGGATAATGGCCTCCCTTTTTTTTCTGCCACTTAATGGCTTTTTTTCAAGGCGGCTGGCACACCTGGCCGCTCACAACGAATTACGTCACGGTCACTTACCTTTCATACCGAAATATTTCCGACAGCAGTTTTCGCTACAGCGACAGTCTCATATAAAAATTTCATAGGTCAAGAATTTGCGTTACAAATCTGTAGAAACAAAATCGTATGAATATAACAGTGTCCAAAAAATTTTCGCCGGCATTGTGATACATTCACGCATTTACACACATTTCATAACTCTTAAAGTACGATTCTCGGTTTACAACATCCTTATTCACCAGTCAGAGTCCCTACCTTCTATTCATTATTCATATACATATAAACACATAATCACATTCCTTATATAGCATCATCTTATTGATCATAAACATACCGCAACACCATAATGTACATCGTCGTCATAAAAATAACATCATAACACCTCAGTCAAATCTCAAAATCGTCGTAGCTTCCTCCAATAATTTCAAAACCTAAAAAAATTCTCTGCTCATGTCAAAAGTGTCATCTGCCTCAAACGTACTTTAAAATCATGCTCCCTTACCAAATACATCATTCAAAGCTCTCGTAGTATCACAATGGTTCCAAAAAAATATGAACAGTTCACAAAGTACAGACAAAATACAATTTCATAAGTGTGAAGTTATCCAACTGTGTAATTGCGTAAACATGTGTCACTGATGTAGTAAAAAAAATGTTTGTTTCTCTGTTAAATAATGAGGTAGCTGTGTAATTCTGTGTTGGAGAAATATGGTACCGATGTGTAAAGTTGTATAAGCAAATACCATATTAGCTAGGGTTCCTTGTGCTTGCCACACACATGGTACACAAAGTAGGCGTGTACCCCCCTGAGGATTAATGTAATTATACCCGCAGGTGTTACAGATTATTGCAATGGAATGAAATGTATCAGGGAAAACTTTCTTTGTAATTCAAAAATCTTGAAAAATAAATGGTTTAAGGACAAAAATAATCACTCAAATGCGTGTCCTGTAGTGCTAAATGTGCGTCTTGCTGTAAGATAATTCTGTGGAACTGTCGTAGTTATCGTCCTCTGTAAGCAAAGTTCTGCTGAAGTCAATGTACTTACCTCATCATAAACGAAAGTGAAATGCTTTGCTTATAGATATCGTAGTTATTACGTACCTTACCGTGATCAAGAAAGTACTATAATGTAACGTATTGTTGTGCTACAGAAAAGGCTGTCTCATTGTAGCTATACCACAAAAGTTACTACTAAAACATGTTTTACTTTCCAGAACAATACAGAAAAACTGTGCAGGTAAATTGTCACTCATTAGTAGCGTCGTGATAAAATCGTGTAGCTGTCACATAAACTAACCACTGTGTCATCTGGTATCTCACTGAAAGTACTTTAAATCCAGAATGTATTTTCAAGTAAACCAAATGTTGCATTAAAATTTCATTAGCAGTACTGGTAAATGTTCTAAGTATGTGAGCCTTATAGTCGTTACATAATCATGCAACTAACAAGCAAGAATGTACAAATAACAACACTGTGTCGTCTGTTCACTATAACAATGCATTCGTAATTTCTGTTGAAATAAATTCTCTTGGTTCTTGACTGGATATTTAATTTCAAACATTGTTGCCTGTTAACAGTTTCTCAGAGTGACAAATTGTACTAGTAGCGTGGAGTGAAAAGTTTTATGGCAAAGACTAAGTTAAAGAGCAGATTATCTCTCTATAAACGGTTTTACATGTGAAATGTGGTGTAAACCTTTACTCTTCCTAGTACGCAGAGTTTCAACTTCAACGCAATTATCATGTGGTATACGTCGGATTCTGTAAGGTCCATTGTAAACTAGAAAGAATTTGTGACTCAAGTGTTTCTTCTTATGTGACAATGAATGAGCTTTAATGAGAACTTTCTGACCAATATATGTAAGTAGGCTGTTTAGGTTTTTTTTATTGGTAACGCCACCTCTGTATAAAAATCACTGGCTGTGCTGTGTGCAGTCTGTGGCTGCTTTGCATTGTTGTAATACTAGCCATTGTACTGTTAGGCAGCTGGCTGTGAACAGCGCGTAGCGTTGCGCAGTTGGAGGTCAGCCGCCAGCAGTGGTGGATGTGGGGAGAGAGATGGCGGAGTTTTGTAATTTGTCATGAACTGCTATATATATTATGACTATTAAGGTAAATACATTTTTTGTTCTCTATTAATATCTTTCATTTGCTAACTATCCCTATCAGTAGTTAGTGCCTTCCATAGTTTGAATCTTTTATTTAGCTGGCAGTAGTGGCGCTAGCTGTATTGCAGTAGTGGGAGTAACCAAGATTTTTGTGAGGTAAGTGATTTGTGAAAAGTACAGGTTAATGTTAGTCAGGGCCATTCTCTTGTAGAGATTATTGAAAGTCAGATTGCGTTGCGCTAAAAATATTGTGTGTCAGTTAAAGCACAGTCGTATGTATAAATTGATAAAAAGGGGACGTTTCATACGTACGTTTTGTGGCTCCCAGCGGTATGAGTCATTGCCTATTGTCTCTTTGTTGGCGCGCGTCGTTATTGGGGTTTGGAGACCTAACTTCTACAAATTCACCGTGACGAGAGGGCCCTGCCCTGTTTAAATCCCGCCAGTTCTGATGCAATTCAGGTCTGTCGTTACGATCACATCGTCTGTCGTCATGTCGGTAGTTCCTGTAGTTTCTTTCTTGTCGGTTAAGTGGTGGAGAATTTCTCCCTGAATCGTAACTGCGCGCTGGACCGTTGCGTCTAAAGTTATTCTGTCTCCCTTGATAATAATTGTTTTGGTTCCCATATTGTCTGTTTCTCTGATTGTCTCTGTGATAGTCATTACCGCGGAGAGGTGATCTTTCCCTGTAATTATTACTACTCTGCCAACGGTTGTCATACGGGTGGTGTCTGTTTCGGTCACGATTTACGTTGAAAGAATAGCCTTGTCATATATTATTTCTGTCATCGCGGAATTGTGACGGATGTGATCTGTAATTGTTGTGCTCCTGTTCTCGCGTTCCGCGATTGTCAGTGTCAATTTCCAGTTCTTGTAACAGTCCGTGAAAAGCCTCAATGTCTTCTTTGCAACGTCCTGCTAAAATAATATGTCGTAAATGTTCAGGTAATTTGATTAAGGAAATGCGGATGAGTTCTGAGGGGCTGTATGGGTTTGACAGGTACTGATTCTTATGCAACATGTCTTCAAAATATTTCACAAGACTGGAGAATTCAGATTGTTCGAAATGTTTCATCATTATGATGCCATGTTTTACTCGGTCTTGTGTGGCTTGAGACCAATATGCTGAGAGGAAGGCATGGTAAAATTCTCCTTCACTGTGGCAATCGTGAATGACCGATCGCATTCTTACAGCTGGTTCATTCTCTAAATAGCCACACATAAATTCTAATCTGTGCTCTAATGACCAGTTGGGAGGAAAACAATGAGAGAATTTATGAAGCCACGCTTGTGGATGAATGTCGTTGGCAGAATTCTTAAACGTTTTGAATTTACGTGTAGTAATGAACAGCTTATAGTCAAAATCATCGTGTTGGCGAATAGCATATCGGTCATTGTTGCGTCGTGTCGGCGGTTCAATCCCAAAATTCGGTGCACATTGCCAATTTCTTACATAATTTCCGAAATGCCCTGTGTTATTATTTTGCGGCTTTTCCGTATTTCTAAGTCCCTCTTCCCGTGTTGGAGCGCGAGTGTCCTCTGAAATACGTAATTCTTGTATTACCCGTGTCAGCTGATCTTGTACTTCCCGGATTTCTACTTGGTGTTGCGTATTAATTTGATTCAGATTTTGTTTCAGTTTCCTAATTTGTTCGCTCTCTTCTATGTCATTAAAGACTACCGGTTTTGTGTCATTCAGATTATCATCTACCTTCGTAGATAAATTATTTAGCTGATCCGAAAGTTCAACTACTTTCTCTGATAATGTACTAATTTCCTCCATGTGTCTTTCTACTGTGTCCTTTAAGTTTTCCTGGGTTTTTGCAAGTTGCGTAACCGAATCGGTAGATGCAACTGAGTCAATTTTAGCTTGCAAGGTCTCATGATTTTCATGAACAATAATTTGCAGTTCTTTTATGGCTGCTTCGTGATTCTGTAATGCATTTTCATGCCGCGAAAAAATAGGTTGAAAATGCTCACAAATTTGTGTTTTTACATCATTACAGACTTTTTGACATTTCGATTCAATGTTATGTAACTCGGTAGTTAAATCTTCACGTGTATGTTCAAAGCTTATTTTCCACTGAGTCTAACTTTTGAAGCTTTTGTTCCATTGCGTCTAACTGTTGCTGTGTTTGTCTCTGGTGTTGTTCCATTGTGTCTAATTTTTGAAGCTTTTGCTGTGTTTGTCTCTGATTTTATTCCATTGTGTCCAATTTTTCAAGCTTTTGCTGTGTTTGTCTCTGATTTTGTTCCACTGTGTCTAACTTTCGAAGATTTTGTCCCATTTGTTGCATTAATTGCAATATTAATGTATTAGTGTCTGGAATCTGTTTCTCTATGCTTTTTTGCAGTGCATTTTCACCGTCAACATTCACATTTTGGCAAGCAGAAAATGTGTCTTGACTCATTTGAGAAAACGGTGAGGACCCAAAACCTGAGTCTACAATATTTGAAAAATTGTGTCCTGTCATACCCGATTCCTGAGGCGAGCTGTTGCCGACCGATCGATCGATAATGCTTCCCTCTTCACTAATTGTTTCACTGTTCACGCCATTGTTTGCCGCCCGCTCCATTTCCCTCTGCACAATTACCAAGTTACTACTTTGAACATCAGTTAATTCATTACTCGGTGGCGCTAACACACTGCTTTCGTTTTCACCGTCATTTCTCAGTTTACTTTGGAGCGTAGTATTACGTTTTTCACACGCTATTATTGTCACAGTATTTCACACGACAACACAGAAAAACACAATTTGAAGAGCAAAAATAGGGGAACACATTAACATAGCACTGAAAATAATATCTAGTTAATTGCAGCTGCGAAATACTTGGTGCAAATCTACACGCGTGCCACACCTGTTTTACTGTACAACAATGAAAGACTGCAACTACAAAGGAGATTCTCTCTACAATTACGCGCTAGCAATAAACAAAATCTACACTAATTACACAAACTACAAGAAAAAATCAGAAGATTCCAGTGAGGTATCCTAGGCTAAGGGTCGACATATGAAACGTCCCCTTTTTATCAATTTATACATACGACTGTGCTTTAACTGACACACAATATTTTTAGCGCAACGCAATCTGACTTTCAATAATCTCTACAAGAGAATGGCCCTGACTAACATTAACCTGTACTTTTCACAAATCACTTACCTCACAAAAATCTTGGTTACTCCCACTACTGCAATACAGCTAGCGCCACTACTGCCAGCTAAATAAAAGATTCAAACTATGGAAGGCACTAACTACTGATAGGGATAGTTAGCAAATGAAAGATATTAATAGAGAACAAAAAATGTATTTACCTTAATAGTCATAATATATATAGCAGTTCATGACAAATTACAAAACTCCGCCATCTCTCTCCCCACATCCACCACTGCTGGCGGCTGACCTCCAACTGCGCAACGCTACGCGCTGTTCACAGCCAGCTGCCTAACACTACAATGGCGAGTATTACAACAATGCAAAGCAGCCACAGACTGCACACAGCACAGCCATTGATTTTTATACAGAGGTGGCGTTACCAATAAAAAAAACCTAAACAGCCTACTTACATATTAAATACGACAAAATATAACATATTCTGTCTTCTTCCCTTTTTTTTTTTGTCGATGCATGAGACGTGGATAAGGGTGTTGCATCATGTGACGGGTAGGCATGGCACACCCCACCTTTGAGGGGGGTCAAAGAAGACGCTGCGGAGATAACCGGCAAAAGTTTGTCGGTAAGATGTTTTTCGGGTGAGGGTGCTGTGCGCGGCCACAACTTAGTACCAGAAGTCAAGGACTGTATGCGGACCACTCTGAAAGGGGTATTCTAAAGCCTGTCCTCGAAACCAGATGAGTGTATGGTGCTTAGCAAGAGGATAGTGAAATGTCTGGGGCAACAACAAGAAATCTGGGGTTACCGTCATTGGCGGGGCACGGAGGTAAAAGCCAAACGTTTCGTTTGAGGGGGTAGGTAAGACGGTGCTCGTCGGTGTCTTCGAGCTGACAGTCAGGGCAGAGTGCGGAGGTGGACAGTATGCGATAAAGTCGACTATTAGTTGGGAATTTGCCATAGACTAAAACATACCAGAGTGCAGACACAGACGACTGTAAAAAGGGTGCATGCACACACCCCCAAACCGCTCGCCAGTTAATGTCAGGATGCTGTAGCACCATGGGGTCGCAAGGGTTGGACAGCATAAACAAACGATAATAATCTTTTGTACGGGGAGGATGGGTGGCTGGAAGATCGGCCCGAACGTAGCTGAGTTCTGTGAAACAATTGGCAACGTGGTACAATAATGGAGAAATAGGTGCCACATTGATCGGTGGATCGTCACTCAGCTACCGGGGGCGGACACTTATCAAAAGAAAAGGCACTGGATGACCCTGTGCTTAACATTGTATGTAAACATTGCTGCTTGCTGAGTCAGATGGGTAATTATTGTCTAGAAGCGTGACTGTAAATTAGGGACATAAGGTCCCAAAAGAAGTATGCAGATTGCACTAGTGTTTACCCATGACCATTTCGTAACTAGTATCTACTATTGTATCTCGCATATTCGAAACCAACTCACACCGTTGCATTAGTGTATCAGTGGAACTCGAGGCTCGCGCGGAGTGGCCGCACGGTTAGAGGCGCCATGTTACGAATTCCGCGGCCTCTCCCTCCGGAGGATCGAGTCCTTCCTCGGGCATGGGTGTGTGTGTTGTCCTTAGCATAAGTTCGTTTAGGTTAGTTTAAAGTAGTTTGTAAGTCTAGGGACTGATGACCTCAGTTGTTCGGTCTCTTAGGAATTCACACCCATTTGAAAAATTTTTTCGGGACTCGGTAAAGAAGGCAACATTCCTCATGAAAAGAAAAAAATGTGTTTTCGTCATATGATAGATAAAATATCTGCTCTCAAAGTATTGATACCAAAGAACAAAAGCGTGCCAAACGCAATATGAAAACACAACATGAAATTTTAACCACTTTCGTTGTTAAACAAAAGTGTCGATGCCGGACAGAAGCATGTGATTTGGAACATTTTTTCCGTTCGTTCGTCAAGAATAAGCTATTTCTGTTAGAAAGGACCTTCAAGTTTCAAAACTAAAGCCTCGTTATTTCAGGTTAAGTGCTTATTTTTGACGATTTATGCACCAAATAGCACATTGCTAATGTATGAAACAAATCTTAAGACAATGGTCGCCTAAATAAATCATCTTCACTGTTGGAATTGGAGATTCGTAAAGATCGTCCAGTACTAACAGGCACGGCATTCCGCAGCATACGCCCATACAAAGTCGACAGAGAAAATTCATCTTGTATTTGAGTATGTGAAGAATGTCATTGTACTCCATGGTGTGTACTGTCCAACATGCTATTCCACTGCTACTCTCTAGTAATTGTACGTAGAAAATACCGTATTAGACCAGCATCATCCATGGAAATTTAATCGTCATTCTATTAATATCCAAACTGCAGAACCATTTACAGGCAACATTAAAAATCTGTTTATTAATATAAACGTGTATATTTTATATAATTCATACAAAATTTTACTGTTTCATTTATTTTCTACCAATGTGAATAATCAAGAGTCTGAATGTAAAATAAGCTACCTCCAGTTATTATAATACACGTATGTTAACCAATGACTTTGACATCATATTTAGGTCATTATTAATTCGCACGGAGCTTTCCATAAAGTTCGATGGGCATTACTATTAAGTACAAAACAGAATTCTTTCAGCCAAAACGCACCAGATTTCAGAAATATTTTCCGAACATATACGAAAATTTGAGTTGGGCGTAATTCACGGTGTAAGAAAAAGGATATTTCGACCACATGGATAATCCAGAAACTGTGTTTCATATGTGCAGAAATTCGAAACAAGGAGATACAGGACGCAGAAAAGAGGAACTACACCTAAACCTAAATAAGAGTTAAATGTACGTCTAGCAAAAAGTCTTAACTAAAAGAGTTGATATTTTGCACAGACCAGATGCAACATACAAAATGCAACCGAATTAATCGTAATAACGCTGAATCTGTAATGTTATTACGCAAACGATGATGGAGGAATACCAAAAATGTGACATTTTGCGAAAAAAATGCATGTTGCTGTGGCTTTCAAGCTATGAAGTACAAAACAAAAGTGTTTCAGTCCAAAACGCAACTGATTTCAGAAGTGCTTTCCGAACATATCCGACAATTCGAGTTGGACGTAATTTACAGTGTAAACAAAAGCATACTTCTGCCACATGGAATACGGAGTAATATAAGTATCTACATTTTTAAAAACTGCCCGATTACAAAAATTTTTCATCTCTATTTAACATCCAGACAAGATAACAGTAAACTATAATTGTTCCGAGTTATTACAAACATTAACAAACGGTGACAGCTGAACACAGCCAAAACGGTGTGTGAGAGTCACGCTTTCTGCCAATCGACCCGAACGTCGTGCATAGCCAGTAGTTTCATTTCCGTTCCGAAACCTACTGCGCCAAATGAACTCTCTTTTCTTCACTGACATCGCTTGCATGTTCGTTCCTATTTGTTGCAGTTCATACGCTGGATTTATGCACGGCAAGAGGTTCGATTTGGCGTGGAAGATGCAGCTGCTGATGCAGCTTCGTATATCCGACGCTATACGGCCCTTCTATAAATGTTTCTCCCTACGCGCATACATGCACAGCAGCCATCTTTAACACGTACTCATTTACGTATAGCGCTATCCACCGGAACTTTCTGTCGAATCTTGTAATTAAAGGCGGCCAGGTTCCAGGAATCAGCCTCCACATGCGGAAGCAAAAAACCTGGAGAAGGATGCTGGTGTTCCAAGAAATTCAATTACAGTGATAATAATACCTCATTCTTTGTGTAATATTCCTGCTGCCCAAAGATCGTCTGCTTAAAGCGTGCAGCTACAGATATTTCTTTGCCTATGACCACGTACGGGCTACCCGAAATCGCCGACGGGTACCCCGCTGTGGGACAGCGTCTGCGGGCGTCTTGGGAACGCTTGATACGACCCGCTGGAACACCTGCTGCTGCCGCGCTAGCCGGCGGTGATTGCTGGCCCACACACGCTTACGCCCGCGGCGGTCTCGCTCCGCCTCAGCGGCTGTTTACTTGGACTCATCACTGATGCAGGTTCTAATCGATTTACAATTATCCTTTTACGGAGCGTTCCTAAGCAATGGATTAAAGATACATCAAGTACCAAATAGCTACTGACAGACATACGTCCGACTGGAACAAATGAGGAAAACAAGGCTGCCTGCGGCAGAGATGCGCCGTGGGTGCCAGATCGAAGTCCGTCAATGGACGCTTTGAACTTTCTGATTGATCTGACGCAGAGATACGAGGATTTCAGGTACATTTTCTGCAACAGGTCTTGGTTAGGGTTCGCATGGTCTGAAGTTCATGATGTGTTTGCAGGAAGCACATAATTTTGTAGACGCACCTCAGTCCTGAGTTAAAAAGTTGTGAATGAAAAACTTTAACTGGTACTCAAGGAGTTATAACAAAATAACAGTAGATTTAAAAAATTCTCGATATTCACCAAAAAATTAGGGCACCGTATATCAGGACTCAAATACGTATTTTATCCTACTAATGATATATTTTGAGGGATTATTTTGAAGGATTTTGTTTATAAAGTGACAACCGAAATACATACATATATTTATTTAAATCCTCATAAGACACCGCCGAAAAAAATTAGTACTCTCCCTTTAAGGGTTTCCAGCTCACTCGAGATTTTCGTTATAATAGTGTATATGGATTACATGAAATGATTGCATTAACAGATCAATAGCACAAACAGTTCTGAGGTACCAGGTATCGACCCGTGCCGAAACACCTATATTATAATGTGGTGTAGACTCCATAGGCGGCAATGCAGGCGCTGACTACGGGATCCAGTAATTCTGGTTTTCTTGAGTAATTATGGTATTTCTATTTCCTTTAATTAACTCAGTATAAATGATATTTAAAATTTCTTGTGTTGTTGAAGAAGAACCGTGCCAGATACGTACGTTGAGTCATACTTCCACACACAGGTTATACTTATGCTATGATTTCGTAGGTTTTATAGTTGCTGGGGACTTAATTAATTAATTGTGTTAATGAAAATTTCCATTTCATTCTTTGTTGTTGTTCTATACAGTCAGATTGCGTAATACTACTAGTCAGGGCCAACCGTTTACGAGACTTCGTAATCGAACAGACAGCTACTAAAGCAAAAAATTAAAATTATTTGCATTCCATTTTAATTAAGCCCCCATGCACTTTTCAGAGCATTCACACAAGGTTGGCGCCGGTGGCGACACCTGCAATGTGCTGACATGAGGAAAGTTTCCAACCGATTTCTCATACACAAACAGCAGTTGACCGGCGTTGCCTAGTGAAACGTTGTTGTGATGCCTCGTGTAAGGACGAGAAATGCGTATCATCACGTTTCCGTCTTTGATAAAAGTCGGATTGTAGCCTATCGCCATTGCGGTTTATCGTATCGCGACATTGCTGCTCGCGTTGGTCGAGATCAAATGACTGTTAGCAGAATATGGAATCGGTGGCTTCAGGAGGGTTACACGGAACGCCGTGCTGGATCCCAACGGCCTCGTATCACTAGCAGCCGACATGACAGGCATCTTACCCGCATGGCTGTAACGGATCGTGCAGCCACGTCTCAATCCCTGAGTCAACAGATGGGGACGTTTGCAAGACAACAACCATCTGCACGAACAGTTCGTCGACGTTTGCAGCAGCATGGACTATCAGCTCGGAGACCGTGGCTGCGGTTTCCCCTGACGCTGCATCACAGACAGGAGCGCCTGCGGTGGTGTACTCAACGACGAACTTGGGTGCACGAATGGCAAAACGTCATTTTTTCGGATGAATACAGGTTCTGTTTACAGCATCATGATGGTCGCATCCGTGTTTGGCGACATCACGGTGAACACACATTGGAAGTGTGTATTCGTCATCGCCATACTGGCGTATCACCCGGCGTGATGGTACAGGGTGCAGTTGGTTACTCGTCTCGGCCACCTCTTGTTCGCATTGACGGCACTTTGAACAGTGGACGTTACACTTCAGATGTGTTACGGCCCGCGGCTCTACCCTTCTTTCGATCCCTGCGGAACCCTACATATCAGCAGGATAATGCACGGCCGCATGTTGCTGGTCCTGTAGGGGCCTTTCTGGACACAGAAAATGTTCGACCGCTGCCCTGGCCAGCACATTCTCCAGATCTCTCACCAATTGAAAACGTCTGGTCAATGGTGGCCGAGCAAGTGGCTCGTCACAATACGCCAGTCACTACTCTTGATGAACTGTGGTATCGTGTTGAAGCTGCATGGGCAGCTGTTCCTGTACACGCCATCCAAGCTCTGTTTGACTCAATGCCCAGGCGTATCAAGGCCGGTGTTACGGCCAGAGGTGGTTGTTCAGGGTAGTGATTTCTCAGGAAAAATGGTTCAAATGGCTCTGAGCACTATGGGACTTAACATCTGTGGTCATCAGTCCCCTAGAACTTAGAACTACTTAAACCTAACTAACCTAAGGACATCACACACATCCATGCCCGAGGCAGGATTCGAACCTGCGACCGTAGCAGTCGCGCGGTTCCGGACTGCGCGCCTAGAACCGCTAGACCACCGTGGCCGGCATTTCTCAGGATCTATGCACCCAAATCGCGTGAAAATGTAATCTCATGTGAGTTCTAGTATAATATATTTGTCCAATGAATACCCGTTTATCATCTGCATTTCTTCTTGGTGTAGCAAGTTTAATGGCCAGTAGTGTATGAAGTTTGCGACGTGGTAGTATCAAGTTAATGAGGAAAGTAATGTGAACTCCTGATAAAGAAACAGAGTTCTTAGTCATATTCTAATGACCTCAGGAATAACCAAACACCCATAAAAGACATAAATAATAAGACTTCCAGTCTCTGAAAACTAAAAACAGTTAAAACCATTTCTTTGTAGTTTTAACACAGATATGTGGAAGGAAAGGCTTTTAATGATTCAGATCTGTGTAATTTATTGAAGAAAATAGTGATTTTAGCTGGACAGAAAAAGTTAAAGGAAGAACTATGAAAGATCGAATCTTGTATCATTCAGATTTGATTTCACCGTTTGTGTAACCTTGTTTCTTTTAAATTTGCATGAGCCTATGGGGAGCTCCTTCCCTGTGAGTTATCGGGGATAGGATTTGTAACATCTTGCGGTTATGCTAAAGAGCTCATCCGACACCTCACAGTATTATGTAATGGACACTATCCAGTCGTCTTACAAATCAAGTTTAACAGGTAACACTCTACAGAAAAAGCCTCTGCTTTTTTTTACCAAAAAGTCTAAGCCCACACGAAGGCGTGGGTAACCTAGTGCCTCCAGCGAGTGTAGCACGCAGATAGGTAGGTTGCAGGCACTCAACTGGTCTCCTTCTAACCAACACACTATCATCAATGGCTCCGAGGCAAAACCAGCTTTAGTCAGAAAACGCAAGAGACCTCCACCCTACCCTCCCATGAGTTTTCACACCACCGAACCCGCAACTGGCGGTGCTTTGGGTCAGTGAAATGAACGCTAATGGAGTCTGGCCGGAGCTATCCTTGAAGAGACGATATGTAACAGTTCAATGTGTCGGTGTGGTTCCAAATGCTGCTCAAAGCGCTGCTGCCGTACGATGCGACAGGGTCGTACTCTGAACTCGATGGTCTTCCCTCTCGGTAGTAGTACGTAGCCGTTCGGAACCCGGTGTTCTTGCGACCGTACATTCATATGACCAACGGTGCCAGCAAATCGTGTACAGTGATTACAGACCTGCAAGTCTTCCTGCAGGATCGCAGAAGGAAGATGCAGCTTCTCGTAGCCCTATTACACGACCTCGTTCAAACTCCGTGAGTGCTAATAATAGTGTCTTTGTCGCCTTAAAGGTATTCTTGACTAACAGAAGTTCACCGCTTCCAATTTCAGAGGTAGCTAACGCTCACAACAATGGAAAAGAGCACAGGTAGTCCCAGTCTTCAAGAAGGGTCGTCGAGTAGATGCGCAAAACTATAGACCTATATCTCTGACGTCGATCTGTTGTAGAATTTTAGAACATGTTTTTTGCTCGAGTATTATGTCGTTTTTGGAAACCCAGAATCTACTCTGTAGGAATCAACGTGGATTCCGGAAACAGCGATCGTGTGAGACCCAACTCGCTTTATTTGTTCATGAGACCCAGAAAATATTAGATACAGGCTCCCAGGTAGATGCTGTTCTCCTTGACTTCCGGAGGGCGTTCGATACAGTTCCGCACTGTCGCCTGATAAACAAAGTAAGAGCCTACGGAATATCAGACCAGCTGTGTGGCTGGATTGAAGAGTTTTTAGCAAACAGAACACAGCATGTTGTTATCAATGGAGAGACGTCTACAGACGTTAAAGTAACCTCTGGCGTGCCACAGAGGAGTGTTATGGGACAATTGCTTTTCACAATATATATAAATGACCTAGTAGATAGTGTCGGAAGTTCCATGCGGCTTTTCGCGGATGATGCTGTAGTATACAGAGAAGTTGCAGCACTAGAAAATTGTAGCGAAATGCAGGAAGATCTGCAGCGGATAGGCACTTGGTGCAGGGAGTGGCAACTGACCCTTAACATAGACAAATGTAATGTATTGCCAATACATAGAAAGAAGGATCCTTTATTGTATGATTATATGATAGCGGAACAACTGGTAGCAGTTACTTCTGTAAAATATCTGGAAGTATGCGTGCGGAACGATTTGAAGTGGAATGATCATATAAAATTAATTGTTGGTAAGGCGGGTACCAGGTTGAGATTCATTGGGAGAGTCCTTAGAAAATGTAGTCCATCAACAAAGGAGGTGGCTTACAAAACACTCGTTCGACCTATACTTGAGTATTGCTCATCAGTGTGGGATCTGTACCAGATCGGGTTGACGGAGGAGATAGAGAAGATCCAAAGAAGAGCGGCGCGTTTCGTCACAGGGTTATTTGGTAACCGTGATAGCGTTACGGAGATGTTTAATACACTCAAGTGGCAGACTCTGCAAGAGAGGCGGTCTGCATCGCGGTGTAGCTTGCTCGCCAGGTTTCGAGAGGGTGCGTTTCTGGATGAGGTATCGAATATATTGCTTCCCCCTGCTTATACCTCCCGAGGAGATCACGAATGTAAAATTAGAGAGATTCGAACGCGCACGGGGGCTTTCAGACAGTCGTTCTTCCCGCGAAGCATACGCGACTGGAACAGAAAAGGGAGGTAATGACAGTGGCACGTAAAGTGCCCTCCACCACACACCGTTGGGTGGCTTGCGGAGTATAAATGTAGATGTAGATGTAGAACCGTTACAGTGTGTATTTAAAGCAAACCTTTGCATCCTTATGTCATTCCATTGCGACGGTTGCGAAATTTGATTAGACATCGTTGTTTCAGATGTAGAAACACGCCTACCACTTTCATTTATGTCACACAACTCCGTCTTTGTGTTGCGAATTTTGTTCGTCAGCGTATTTTCATAAGAATCATATATAATTACAAAAATCATTCAAAGTGTAAACAAAATTACACTGAAGAAAGAAAGTAGTGGGGCCCCCAAACCAGACTTTGCAAGAGGCCTCGCAGTGTCTTAAACCGGCCCTGAGATAGGAAGACTGACTTGCTGTAACGATTCTGACAGCTATACAGAAAAGATACTAGTCAGGCCCATTTTACAGAACAGGCCCAGAACTGGAGTACCTGTCAACTAGGCACGACGGCAGTATGTAGCTGATGGTGCTGCTGATGTGCCACATCAGAGTCGAACGTTAAGGAGAAATACGATAAATAATGTCCAAAACTGAGATTCGCTGTTTTAACAACCTTTCTCACAGCACGATTTGGATAAGGGGAAGAACTGTTCCGTATTTGAACTAGATAATTCGGCTGAGAAGTAGAAGGTAACACAGATATGGTCTACTGGGAATTTCACTGACATATGTAACCGTAATCCATCAATTTTGTAAAACATCATCAAGGCGATCGAGTTCTCAGTGCACCTCACACTAGGATAGACAACCATCAGATTTTACAGTCATTCAAAGACGTCTGTGGAATCGCTTCGATCGACTTTTTAATGTCTCGGTTTTGAGACGGTTCTCAACTGTTTCATTAATGTTGCGAAACGATCGTATAATAAAGGAGATCAGTTTAAAGGAGAATGATAATATTATGTCTTCCTGTTTTTTAATACAGTCACTACTTTTTTAGTCACACCTTATATTCTGGCTAGAGCTCCCGTGTTTCACGCCCGATACACTGACAAGGCACTTTGTGCTCGGCAAAAAATGTTGAGAATACTGGCAGGTGTTGGCGTACCCTGCAGAAGAGGACGGAAAACGAGGCAGTTTGCTATCGGCGGACGAAACGACACTCATCCATATTCATGCGCCAGCCGAGAATCTTGTGGTTTCCTGCAAGCGAGGTGTTGTCGGTTGGTTACAGCAGTTCTCCAGCACCGCTCTCATCTCACTGTGCAGTAAACATCACCACCTTCCGCTGTTGCACTTTCGTCGGCGGAAGACCTCGTGGCAATAATAAACAGATGCGCGTTCAGCTGTAAATGGACTAGCAAAAAAGTCTGACATTATTGAAATCCAAACATCTGTTTAACTTGTTGAGCTTCAACAAAGTACAAACTACGCGTAGAAGAAACAGAAAGAACGTAATTGTTGTCGCAGAGGCACACATGCCAGAGCTTCATACGTCCAGATAGGATGATTACAACCTGTAAGTTTGTATGACTATTGTACGCTATGTTTACTTCAGTAACTCCTCAGTTTGCACTCTTGGCTCAAATGGCTCTGAGCACTATGGGACTCAACTGCTGAGGTCATTAGTCCCCTAGAACTTAGAACTAGTTAAACCTAACTAACCTAAGGACATCACAAACATCCATGCCTGAGGCAGGATTCGAACCTGCGACCGTAGCGGCCCTGCGGTTCCAGACTGCAGCGCCTTTAACCGCACGGCCACTTCGGCCGGCTTTGCACTCTTCTCAGTGCTTGTATGGCACATCAGGTACCTACCAGCTCATCATAACCGCAGTATCCTGGCTGTATCCACTCATCAATTAATCAAAAACACTCTCAGACTTCTTTTAAGCAGATGTTGTTCTCCGTGGAACAGGGTACTCTGAAGTATCCCAGCAGTTCATTAACTTGCAGCACTTAAGAAAAATCTGAAACACGTTATATTCTCATTCTCATATTTTTCCTTAAAAATGAACATCTGTGGTCATTTACCTTTGTGAGACACTCAAATAAGTGCCTATGCTTCTGTCTCTGTTCATTCGACAATCAGTTGCCTCATCAGCTTCTCTCTCTCAACATTATTTGTGTTGTATCCCGCCTGGAAGGCGGCGCGTGGTTCTGCTCCTGAAAACTGAAAGGTTGGCCGAAGGAAGGAAGCGAGTAGGAGCAGGTGACGTAAAACACGTCGGTACTGCGTGTCAAATTATAGATGTTTACTATAGGCAAAAACAAGTTAATAAATGGTTACATTTACATGGGCAAGCCTTAGACCCGTCGTAAGTAGTACAAAGTCTCAATAGCAAGCCAACACCCTCTGAAGTTGAAGCAATGTTTCCAGGCCGTCTGCTCTTGATCAAATGGGCAGAATCCGGAGCGATGCTCGTAGAGCCCCACAGCGCCGGCTAGAGGGCGCTGTCGTCGGTGTCTCGTAGTGCCAACTTATGAACTTCCGCCTACGTTCCTCTTTGCTTCTCTCATTTTTCTTCTCCCATTTATCAATCACACTGTCCGTAGCCTTAGTTCACCTGTGTGTAAATTATATCAGTTATTCTATTCTTCCAAAATAAACATAAACTGTGATTTTTCTGCTGTAGCTGTTTTTACGATTTCTACTATTCATATTTCCTAGTGTTAAATTACAAACCAAATATAAAACCTATATCTCAACCGAGCGTGCTTGTAAAACATGAATACTGTCTAGTTAGATGGTCGAAAGGGTCTTAACAACCTAATCATACGAACGGAAATGAAATGCAACTAAAATAAGAAATAGAAAGGAGTGAAAGTAGGTGTGAAAAAGGTTTTTTGATATTGCCCAAAGAGGTACAAAATGTTCCAATGTGTGTGAAATCTTATGGGACTTAACTGCTAGGGTCATCAGTCCCTAAGCTTACACACTACTTAACCTAAATTATCCTAAGGACACACACACACACACACCCATGCCCGAGGGAGGACTCGAACCTCCGCCGGGACCAGCCGCACAGTCAATGACTGCAGCGCCTCAGACCGCTCGGCTAATCCCGCGCGGCAAAGAGGAACAGATTTGTGGTACGTATGATATAATATTTAGGGATAGTAAAGTCCGAAAGAAAAGAGGGAATCTATTGGATGACGATCAGTTTAGCTTGAGGAAAAGTAGAGTATTACAGAGGCAGTTGCGACGTCGCACTTGATAATATTGTCTCCTCGTAACCACCTGCAGTCTAAAACTGAAAATAGGGTCGTCAATGAAGTACAGAACTAAGCACTAAAAGAGCGTCTATTACGAGCAACAGCGTACTGCCAGAACAGAACTGAGCCCCTTTACGAAGAGTGCTGCTAAACACTGAGCGGGCCCTATTCCAGTATACATTATAAACGCAAGAAATTTCCAGAACCTTCCATAAATCATAAATATTAAACAATAAATACGTGTCGGGGGTCTGCTTAGAACCGGCAACTCACCGTATGCCAGCCAGCGACGTTAAAAGTTTTGTTTTGTTTTCGTTGCATTTGATCTGGGCGGACGTCACGTGACACCCCTTGTATTTCATCATTGAGTCGTCTTCTAAGTTTTTTTCTTTTACAGAGAGCAGGCAGCCCTGTGACCGAATACGCTGAGCCACCGTGTCGGCTGCCGTTCAGCCATATTGCATGCATGACACCTCATGCTTATGTGGAAGCAAGACGTTAATATTTAAGGAAAATGAAGATACGTTCATAGCATTTGTCGACCTAGAATAATAATTCGACAATGTGAAACGGTACAAAATGTTTGAAATTCCTAGAAAAATAGCGACTGGTAATAATATACAAATGTACTAGAACCTAGAGCGAACGCTAAGGATGGCAGACCAAGAACGAAGTGCTCGGTTAAAAACGGTGTAGAACAGGAATGCAGTCTTCCGCCCTTATTGTTCAATGCACACATCGAAGAAGCAATGACGGATATAAAAGAACCGTTCAGCTGTGGGAATAGTACATCAGGTAATTCATGACAAACAGCAACCATTACCTACTTGACCTGCATCTGCAAATGACGTACGACTTAGTAGTTCACACTTTTTTGTCCGATGTATTTGTGACACATTTTTTTCCTTGACTACTGATAACTCTTTTGATGACGATAAAAAGGCAATTTTATTTTCTGTTTTAAAATTTAAACAGAACTTCCTTCCTGCCTAACTGTCTTTGGATACAAAATTTGATCTTCATTTATTTGGAATTACAAGTCCTGCAGTTATTCTAATTTTGATCTCCCACGTATAGGGACCTAAACTGATCTTTACGTAAACTTGTCCGGTTACTCCCATACTAGTGTTATTCGCGGCGGTGTAGCTTTCGGGCTCCTTTAGTATGGTTGACCATTTACAATGCGTTCTATGTTTGTTGAACCTTTGTTCATCTACCGATGTCACTGCATTTCCTGAATCCAGAAACTGAAGTACGCATAAATGTTAAGTGGCTGTGTCTTTTAGTGTAATCCTGTAATCCTTTAATTATATCTGTCGTTTTGTATATTAGGTGCATTGTGCTGCCTCCTACCTTCAGGTACTCCATATCAACAACCACAGTAGTCATTAGACATCACGAGAGAGCGGAATGACGCACTCCGCGGAATTCACGGATTTCGAACGTGTTCAGATGATTGACTGTCACTTGTGTCATACGTCTGTACGCGAGATTTCCACACTCCTAAACATCCCTAGGTCCACTGTTTCCGATGTGGTAGTAAAGTGGAAACGTGAAGGGACACGTACAGCACAAAAGCGTACAGGTCGACCTTGTCTGCTGACTGACAGAGACCGCCGACAGTTGAAGAGGACCGTAATGTGTAATACACAGACATCTATCCAGAACATCACACAGGAATTCCAAACTGAATCAGGATCCAGTGCAAGTACTATGACAATTAGGTGGGAGGTGAGAGAACTTGAATTTCATGGTCGAGCGGCTGCTAAGAAGCCACACATCACGCCGGTAAATGCCAAACGACGCCTCGCTTTGTGTAAGGAGTGTAAACATTGGACAATTAAACAGTGGAAAAGAGTTATGTGGAGTGACGAATGACTGTACACAGTGTGGTGATCCGACGGCAGGGTGTGGCTATGGCGAACGCGTGGTGAACGTCGTCTGCCAACGTGTGTAGTGCCAACAATAAAATTCGGAGACGGAGGTGTTATGGTGTGGTCGTGTTTTTCATGGGGGGGGGGGAGGGGGGGAGGCTTGCACCCGTTGCGTGGCACTATCACAGCACAGGCCTACAATGATGTTTTAAGCACCTTCTTGCTTCCCACTGTTGAAGAGCAGTTCGGAGATGGCGATTCCATCTTTCAACATGTTCGAGCACCTGTTCATAATGCACGGCCTGTGGCGGAGTGGGTACACGACAATAACATCCCTGGCCTGCACATAGTACTGACCTGAATGCTATAGAACACTTTTGGGATGTTTTGGAACGCCGACTTCGCGCCAGGCCTCACCGACCGACATCGGTACTTCTCCTCAGTGGAGCCCTCCGTGAAGAACGGGCTGCCATTCCCCAAGAAACCTTCCAGCACGTTATTGAACGAATGCCTGCAAAAGTGAAAGCTGTCATCAAGGCTAAGGGTCGGCAAACACCATATTGAATTCCAGCCCTACCGATGGAGGGCGCCACGAACTCGTAAGTCATTTTTAGCCAGGCGTTCGGATACTTTTGATCACATAGTGTAGTTAGGTTACACGTCACCATGTTACGCGCTACAATTCGGATCCATCTAATGTCGGAGGGCTGCAAATATGTAGACATGAAGAATAAAGATGTAGAATGTTAATAACGTTTGTTTTATTTAAAAAGATTTAAGAGTTTTCACATAAAAAAATCTGAAGAATTGCTTTTCATCACGCCCTCGTACGTTTTATTCAGCTGGTGTATCTCACCATTATATGAACTACAGGTCATACGTTCGTTGGAACATTCTGCCTTGTTTGGATGCTACGAATCCTCTCTTGAGGTTCATTACAAAAGATTTAGAAACACACTTTTTCGTTCGCCTAACTTCATGAACAGTTTTATCAACCGAATGGAGAAATATAGAGATACATCATTGATTCACCATACCTAATCATTATTCCTGAGAACTTGTACCTTTTCTTTCGTAACACTCTGGATTCTACATGGCTGTCCGGAAGGGACCGACACGGCGTTATTATTCCATTCAGCACTAACGCCGCCGACAGCGCCGCATCCGGTCGCGCTGACAGCTAAATTCGACGGAGTTAAATCATAGTGTCGGTTCTCGGTCACAGCTGCAAGACGGAAAATCTAACCCTGTGGCTACATCTGCGTTTGCATTCCGAAAGGCACAGTTCGCTGTATGGCTAAGGGCACCTGTATTTTATTAGCGGCATGTCTGCTGGAAGAGCTATTGTCGATACGTCTGCATACAAGTTTGTACATACAGTGCGTCTCTCGTAACAGTCGACAGTCATATTTTCTCTGGTGTTTCTGCAGATATAAGCACCTTCGTGTTTGCATCGTGTAGCTGGAGTTAACGAAAATTAGTCTAGTGCTGTATTTACTTTATCGATATGTACTAACGGGGATAAAAAAATATTATACATAAAAGATGTGATAAATAATTGCAGCAGCGACCAAGCAGCGCTACTACACGGCGGTAGCAGCCAACGCCGCTCAAGACGGTGCTATCGCTGCTGGAGGACTGTTATTCTTCGTGTTTGGCTGCCATCGATAAAGAAATATGGCGCTAGACGGACCTGGGTCCGGTCTATTGAAAGGGAACGTAATAAAAGTCCGCTCTAAAAATAATTTTGTTTGTAACGGGAAACATTGAAAGGGTACAGTACCGCCCGACATTGAAAATAGGTACGAAATACTTCATTATTTTTGTCAGAACAACACATTTTTTGTGTAAAAATAACTCAATTTCAATTAATACAGCGAAGCCGGATACCAGTGTGGGAAAGAATGACAATTTATTTATTTAATTGAGCACATGTGCACTCCCACAAAGTAAATCCCTACATCCAGTTTGGTGAGATCTGTGAAATGAATGAATGTATGGTCGTCTGCTAACCACAGATAGTGAATGTGAATATATGATCATCTTTGAGTCGATCCTTTGGCCACCTTTGGTGGGAACAAAGACATGAAAGTTACCAGAGCTTTGAGCGCCTGAAATGTGGTTGACCAATACGGTGGTAAGGTGCTTCCCCCACCTCGACAGAGGTGCGAGATGACCTACAGAACGGCCATATTTCAGCACTCTGCCGCTGCATCTTGTGCTGTTAAGACCTGTTTTAGTTGTGCTCCGTATTGACGAAAGAGTGGAGACAAGGTATGCATGTGGAATATTTAAGAGTAGTTTGAAATAATAATTTCTCTATCTCAGGAACTTTTGTGGGGAGAATTAAATGTCAGGCAGGTAATATTAAGGGGATTGTAGTAATCTTCGGAAGTGACCAACGGTCACAATGAAACCACGTGTAGCTATAAGTTGAGATACTTCCGTGTGCTTAAGTTAAGCTGAATTACTAGCGTGTGTACAATAAGTTGAAATATTTAAGAAATAGCGTGTGTATAATAAGTTGAAATATTTAAGAAATTACGTGTGCAGGACTTGAAATTAGAGACGAGTACTTCCACGTGGTGAGTACTGTGTGAGTCTCAATCTGTGTATGAGACAAAGGACAAAGAGAAGTACTCGTCCATGGTATCAGTTGAGGACTCGCGTGTGTGCTTAATATTAAACTGCATGATATGATTCCGTGTGACGCTAGATTTAAACTCTGAGAGAGAATCAAGGTGAGTCGGCCGTCTATCCAGCAACGCCACTTGGCATGCATTGCACAGGAAGACGTGCATTTATCTCCGGAGTTCACAGTAGGAAAGTAGAATTACAAAGTGGGGCAGTGTCGTGTGAAACTGGGATAAATATTGATTGAAGTGGGAAAGCTGAAAGTGATAATGTTGTAACCATTCTTTGTGTAGTATTTCATATTGTTGTGTGGTGTATGTCATGTAATTTGGGTATGTGTGGTTTGCGTGGGAGAGTAGCAAGGTAGTTTCAAAAGATTGGCGGGTTATGCATGTTCTTTCGGTACCACTCGGTCTGGAGGAAAGTTTCGTGATGATGATTGTGAGAGTCGAAGTGTGAGGTATAATAAAAGATCCACCATCCTATCCAGAAAGTGCACTGTAGCGTTAAATAAATTACGAGACCATAATATGGAGATTCACTAGTGTAAAGCCATGCCCACTGGGCGGAATTTCTCATGTGATATTGTTGTAGGTTATAGGATTTGTGTGTTTAGGAATAAATAAGATAGTGAAAAGAAAAAGATTGGTAGACTTTTCCTTCAAATTGTATGTTGCCATAATGTCCCGAATTTATAATGTGTGCGCCATTCATATTCAGTGGGATGGCCACGTGTTAATAAAAGTCGTTAAATAAAAGACAAAAAGAAAATGTGGTATTGCCAATGCGTAGTGTACAGTCAGAGTTCTGTAAATCACTGATAGTCAGATATGCGTTTCCGTTGCGTATTATTCATACAGGAGGATAATTTGTAACTAAATAGTAAGATACGAGAGTTCATGTTACTCGATAAATTAAGAAAGAATCCACTCGCTTGGCAGACCACTCATCTTGCAGGCCTGACTGCTTGATGCCACAGTATGAGCAAGGCATGTGGGTGCCTCTCAACATGTCGACGATTTCCGTCGCCACTGGGTGTCGCATTAAAGATGTGATGACCAGTACTTGTTCTGGCTTTAGCCAGAGAAAAAAACGCCTGACGACTTTTGGGAGAGAGACCTGGTGTGTTTAAGAGAGAAATATTTGGGATGTCCATTCATGGAATTTTAATAGTAAGCTCTTCCTTGAAGCAATATGCATTGCTTGTAGCGTCTAAGAGTGAAAGGCTTACTACTATTTAAAGACAGTGTATCCCCTGCGTAACTTCTCATCCCACGTGGTCTTCATTCCGAAGACTTATTTGATTTAGCTCTACGTGTTAGCCCATCCTGTGCAGGTCCCTTCGTCTCTGCATAACTGAATTCACTTGAAATCAAATAGAAACTGAAGTATGGCAGATCGAAGACGATGGCGAATTCTTGAGTGTGACTATTTCTATTGTGAAATATAAACCTGGGTTTATCCTCTGAAGTGTATGTAAATGTTCGCAACTGGGTGAGGCTGCCAAAGTTATACAGTGTGTTTCACAGGCTTCTTGGAGGGCACTCATGTCTCGAAATGTGCTGTTTGACAGTAAAATAAATTTAAAGGTCGTATAATTTTCAAGCCTCCCATTTTCCGGTACGCACACAGAGGAGACTACGAGGGTGGTAAGGGAAAGCTGGTGCTGGTGCAATTTTCATGTCAAATTGATATGCAAATTACTTAAATTGATCTACTGGTACCCCCTGACCACGCCCACCCCCACCCAAAGCCCCAGATGACGTCATGTGTTTTCCTCAGCCTACACATGGGCCCCACCCACTCCAAAAATGGTTCAGATGGCTCTGAGCACTATGGGACTTAACTTCTGAGGTCATCAGTCCCCTAGAACTTAGAACTACTTAAACCTAACAAACCTAACGACATCACACACATCCATGCCCGAGGCAGGATTCGAACCTGCGACCGTCGCGGTCGCGCGATTCCAGACTGTAGCGCCTAGAACCGCTCGGCCACCCCGGCCGGCCCACCCACTCCACTTCCCTTTCCTCCTCCAACTACTCTATTGGTGGAAACTTAAAATTTGAAAGGTAATTTCAAATTCTGGCGGGAATTTCGAATCTTGGCGGGTATTTCTGCATCCCAGGGCTGTGCTGACGTTCCAAACAACCCGCCCCCCCCCTCCCCCATGGGAATTGCCAGGAAATTAAAAATGGATGGTTGTAAGTAGCGTGAATAAAAGGACGCTATGTGTAAGAAGCATGAAGCGCCCTTTGAATGTATCCTGATAGCTAAAAGAGCCACGCGCACTTTGAATAAGAAAATGCTATTTGACACTGAAATCAATGTAAAAGATAGGGTCGCCACCAACTCTAGCCACACGGCAAAGAAGAGGTAGCACTGAGTCGGAAAATTACTTAATTTATTAATAAGAAAAACTCACAAAAGAACATTCATTGTAAAGTCATTGATAAAGAATGGGATGTAATTATTAATATGATCCAGGCATTCTTCCCGTGAATCAAATATTGAGTAAAGTAAAGAGGGCGTGAAAACCATGCGTAAGTGCAGCCTGCAGCAAGATTCGTGAAAACACGATCTATTCCAGAGCATTTGTTTCAGATAAAAAAAAGGGACACTAATCACTACACCTGTGCACATGCAAACGCTATAGATGGGCCAACAAGGAAAACTACAAGGTAAATGGCGAAGGTAACGGCGACGTAACATCGGTACACTAGATAAGATTGAAGGCAAAATTATTTATTCCTTAAAACATTGATGTAGTGCATCTATAGACTGCTGTTGCATGCTAACTATGTACAATTGCTTGTGAAATACTATACGTTTCATAACAGACTCGCGTGCCCACTCGGTCCGCGGAGACAATTTCTATGGACCGTGGCCAAATTTTAGTCACATGAGACAAAGAAAATTCACAAATACTCAAAAATTACCAAGATCCGGAAAAGATTAGAAGCATACACACACAGTTGTAGGCACATAAACATTCACACTGAACCGAGGGCACTTCAACATATGCAACTCCTTTGTGCTGCGACCAAAAGCTAAAAGCTCCCCTCTCTATGTGACAACGCGCCACGCGGTCAGTCCAACTCACCCTTCTTCGACTGGAGCACAGCTGTGTACGCTTCCCGTACCGGCGGCAGACTGCCTCCCGCTTCTCCAGCCTCTTCCACGCTCCGCGTGGACCGGAAAACCCCAAGATGCCATTTCCGCCACCAACCTAACGCAGGTGGATTTCTCACAAGTAGCGGAAACCTCTTTGCCGACTTGACCACTACGAGAGTTGGCTATTCTGTACGACTATCGCAGACTTTCTGCAGCAGACTACGCCACCGTTTGTGAAATTGGGCTCACGGACTAATGAAAGGTGGCTACAGGACCCTTTCATCACCCCAAACGTCTCGGAGAAGACTGTGCCGCGAATTTTCTCGCCATGCTAGGAGATTCGCCAACAGTCTTCGAAACAAACATACCCTAACGAGTAACAATTGGAACAGTAAACAGCAGCACAAAAGAGTTGATTAATCTCTTATATCCAAGTGAGCTTTATCTGACCTTAGTCAATAATTGTGACCTCATGCGGTCCGCAAAGCAAACAGAACAAATTAAATTAAGCGTGATATTCTACGCTAACATCATGTCATCTGACCTACTACGACCACAACCATGAGATATTATTTTAAAATTGCTTTAACCAACTATCAAAAGTTAACATAGAGACATAGGTGAACAGGTACATAATATATATAAATATATAAACAAATACAATGATGCAAAATCATTATCACGAACCAAAGCAGTATCATCTGGTGCTGACATATATACACTCCTGGAAATGGAAAAAAGAACACATTGACACCGGTGTGTCAGACCCACCATACTTGCTCCGGACACTGCGAGAGGGCTGTACAAGCAATGATCACACGCACGGCACAGCGGACACACCAGGAACCGCGGTGTTGGCCGTCGAATGGCGCTAGCTGCGCAGCATTTGTGCACCGCCGCCGTCAGTGTCAGCCAGTTTGCCGTGGCATACGGAGCTCCATCGCAGTCTTTAACACTGGTAGCATGCCGCGACAGCGTGGACGTGAACCGTATGTGCAGTTGACGGACTTTGAGCGAGGGCGTATAGTGGGCATGCGGGAGGCCGGGTGGACGTACCGCCAAATTGCTCAACACGTGGGGCGTGAGGTCTCCACAGTACATCGATGTTGTCGCCAGTGGTCGACGGAAGGTGCACGTGCCCGTCGACCTGGGACCGGACCGCAGCGACGCACGGATGCACGCCAAGACCGTAGGATCCTATCCAGTGCCGTAGGGGACCTCACCGCCACTTCCCAGCAAATTAGGGACACTGTTGCTCCTGGGGTATCGGCGAGGACCATTCGCAACCGTCTCCATGAAGCTGGGCTACGGTCCCGCACAGCGTTAGGCCGTCTTCCGCTCACGCCCCAACATCGTGCAGCCCGCCTCCAGTGGTGTCGCGACAGGCGTGAATGGAGGGACGAATGGAGACGTGTCGTCTTCAGCGATGAGAGTCGCTTCTGCCTTGGTGCCAATGATGGTCGTATGCGTGTTTGGCGCCGTGCAGGTGAGCGCCACAATCAGGACTGCATACGACCGAGGCACACAGGGCCAACACCCGGCATCATGGTGTGGGGAGCGATCTCCTACACTGGCCGTACACCACTGGTGATCGTCGAGGGGACACTGAATAGTGCACGGTACATCCAAACCGTCATCGAACCCATCGTTCTACCATTCCTAGACCGGCAAGGGAACTTGCTGTTCCAACAGGACAATGCACGTCCGCAAGTATCCCGTGCCACCCAACGTGCTCTAGAAGGTGTAAGTCAACTACCCTGGCCAGCAAGATCTCCGGATCTGTCCCCCATTAAGCATGTTTGGGACTGGATGAAGCGTCGTCTCACGCAGTCTGCACGTCCTGCACGAACGCTGGTCCAACTGAGGCGCCAGGTGGAAATGGCATGGCAAGCCGTTCCACAGGACTACATCCAGCATCTCTACGATCGTCTCCATGGGAGAATAGCAGCCTGCATTGCTGCGAAAGGTGGATATACACTGTACTAGTGCCGACATTGTGCATGCTCTGTTGCCTGTGTCTATGTGCCTGTGGTTCTGTCAGTGTGATCATGTGGTGTATCTGACCCCAGGAATGTGTCAATAAAGTTTCCCCTTCCTGGGACAATGAATTCACGGTGTTCTTATTTCAATTTCCAGGAGTGTAAAAACATGCAAGTGAAAGTGCAAAATACAATATTCACAACAAATACAGTGATACAAAATCATTAATATACCCAATGGTATGACAGCTGGTAAATAATCACCTTTGGAAAATAAGACATGAGTACAAAAACACATCCAGAAATCAACTCGTTGACACGCTGTCATTTTTCAGTTTCGTCACATGGTTGTTTCACTGGGTATTCTCTTTAGGTGCTGGGGTGGGGGTCTCTTCTAAAGGCGACTTGGAGGATAAGCTACTAGGCGACCACAACACTGAACTGGGGAGTTCGCAGCGGCGTTGATTGTAACGTCCGTTGTAACCCAGGTTGTTCATCCTAGACAGCACCCCGCGACGTTGCCTCGTGCCCGTTTCCACCCTCTGCGTCCATACTGTGGGATGGTTCGGCGTTGCAGATTTGCAGGACATCGCCACTTGTGGGCCCTGCCTCATCTTCGAGAAGGCGGCTTGGCGGTTGTCGTCCGTGTGTTGTGGAGGAATGTGTTTTACCGACACACGCCCCCGTCTCCTGTCGTGTCAATGGGGAGACACGCGCTCTTCTGCGTCGCATCGAGGTCGACGTAAACTCGTGCGGGTGTCGGGCTTGAGACCCGCTTATCACCTCTTTGCACCGTCTCAGCTGATGCGTCAGTGGTGGGACCCGCGTCCCTCCGGGCAGTGGGCGTTACCTCACCGCAGCAGCCGTCTGGACTAGCGGCGCTCAGGGATCGGCGGCCTCGCCTGGTGTGCGTCATACTTTCCCTTTCGCTTGTCAGATGACTAGCGCATGGGGTGGAACGCCGGCCATCAGCTGGCGCTGCCGTGGTGACACGCCTGAGGGCTCCGGTGTGAGCCTGCGCCTGGGGGAAGACCAGCATCCCCTCCCCTCTGACGGGGAAACAGCTGTGACCGCTCGCCGCATCACTGCTTCGCCGTTGATACCAGGGTTCGGCAACGCCTGCCGGTGGACCAAGCCCTGTGCTTTCTGATGCGGAGGCTCCCTAGGCGGCCTTGCACCCACTTAAGAACTGCGCTCACAGGGATCGTTATAAAATATCATGTGTACAGATTACCACAAAATCTTCGGAGTTTCTCACTCCTGATCAATACATGGAATAGTGCCCAAAATTAACTTGACAAAAAGGGCCTTCTTAACATTACTAATAAAAAAACAATGAAGAAAATTAAATAACCAATATTCAAACAAACAAAAAATCCTTTTTATAAAATATAGTTCCAGCATTACATCTGCTGTCAATCATTCAGGGTAGATCTTGTACAAGGTTTGGTCAGGATTTGGATAGGATTTGGCGCTGCTGCTAGCTACAGACACAAAACTCTACCTGCTCCTAACTACGCTCTCACACACAATCTACACAGCTCGTACTAGTCACCATCACCATATAGCCCGACTACAATTCCCACATATAAACAAAATATTCCTTTCAACACCAATACCCATATCGTTGTTCATTGACTGCTCCTCCAAGGTTTGCAGAACATGTTTGATGATCTGTGAAAATTTTCCGAGACTTCTTTTCTATGGACATTGCATAATAAAAGTTATGATTAATGAGACACAGAAGGTTCATTCAAGTCACATCTGGAATGGTAAATGTTTCAACATCTATTCATCAGACTAATGCAAAAGGTCAGTGGGCATAAAAATGAAAATAAAAATCATCCTATCCTATTAGCAAACACATAAACACTTCGTCCTATAAGTACATAAAAAAATACTGTCAAAAGAAATCCATTGTCCAGGGCCATGAGTACCCAACTTACTGCTATCATAAGATACTCATAATGATTACACACTTACTCACCACACGTCCCCAGGGGTCCTCACCTACCGTCATGTTGTTTTAGCTTGGACGTAGTCGCATTGATTCTCTATTAAATATCAAGCTGCTTGAGTTTATAAGCTGTTTCCACATACATCTTCTGGGGTTTCACACCCTGGTGTCCTCAACCGTACCTAGTAGTATGTGACGGCAAGTTACACTTTCCAAATATCTTATAAGATGGCAACTCTGAAAATCAAACACTATTAATCTCCCTTCATACACAAGTCCTTCACCTACAAGTCACCAAGTTGCTTCATTAACATCGCAGTACATTTGAAAAATCTCACTGAATCATGCTCACCTAAGGGGAATAAGAACACTAAAACTGTAATTTATCATCAAGAATTACCTTACGACCATTGACTCGCCACGCCAACACACCCGATACCTTTTTAGTCATCAAAGAACGAAAGCCATCTTACTGTAATAGGAAACGCTTCATATGAGCCTCATAATCATTCATATTCAGATGTTTTGAAACTGCACAACACTACTCCTTTCTGCTGACAAGAAGAAATAACTACACACATATTGGGGGACCCTTTACAATACACAGAAAATATACACTTTAATTTTAATCACACCAGAGTGAATCAAAACATTGGAAAATATGCACTGTAATTATACTCACAAAAGAATGAATGCGAAAAAGCATATGGGCAATACGTCATTCCGACCTCCGAGGGGCAAGATCTTCTGCTTCTTATTCAATGTAAGGTTTTACGTTGGAGATGTGGTACAGGCCCTTCGACTTTCGAGAGCGGAGTGTTTCTACTTCAAGCGCATTCTGATGTGGAATCCGCTTGATTCTGTACGGCCCGTTAAATAAGAAGAAGAATTCTTTGACAACCCAGCCCGTTTATTAGAGAGCTTGTGCGAGCGTACAAGTACTTTCTGGCCCACGTGAAAAGTTATATTCCGCACCTTCTTTTTGTAGGTTCTTATCCGAGCCTCGGCGGCACTCTTTATATTTTTCAGGGCAAGCTCCACAATTGCAGATCTTCGTAACCTGGGTTCCACTGGCCAGGGAACCACCTCTTTTATTTTACTCGGAGGCTCCTTGTTTTTCAGGACCAGAATCGGTGGCAACGTCGTCGAGGAATTTGGCAACTCATTTAATATGTTCTGGAAACCGGCTAGTTTCGTGTCCCACGTCCGGTGGTCACGGTGGCAGTATAACCTACACAATTTTCCAATCTCCTTCATCCACCTTTCACAAGGATTTGCTGAAGGGCAGAAAAGGGAGATAAAGATCGGTTTCACTCGCTTTCTCCGAAGCATATGCTCCCAGTGACGTGACCTGAATTGTGGCCCGTTGTCCGAAATCACACGCTTCACAGTGCCAATCTCCCGTAAGAAGTGATTTGCGAACGCGGCAGCTACTGCCTTCCCGGTGGCCCTACGCAGCGGGGTGAGGCAGACGAATTTTGACGTCAGCTCTACTGCCACAAAAATGTACGCAAATCCGTTCCTAGAACGCACTAGCGGACCGAATAGATCTACTGCTGCGAGATCCATGAGTTTATTGGGAACGATCGGGTGTATTGGTGCGGCAAACGACACAGTGGGCGGCTTGGCTTGCTTTGTAGGTATGCAACCCTAATTACTTTACGTATACGCCGAAGCATATTATTAAAGTAACAGGTTTCCCGCAGCTTCTCCAAGCATTTCCTCGCACCAAAGTGACCGTAGCTCAAATGCACGTACCACACGAGCTTGTTCACCAGTTCCTCCGGAATCGCTAACAGCCACCTGGAGTCATCCAGAGCTCGCCTCTTAAATAGGATGCCATTCCGGATAATATAATACTGCCTGATGGCCGCGTGGGATTTATCATGCCATTTCTCTTTGATGTCACGCAAGACTTCGTCCTTGTCTTGTTCCGCCCCGATATTGCCTAGTGACGTAATGACATAATTCTCGAATGCCACATTTTGAAGGTATAACACACTGAAATTGTTTTCATCAATAGCGTTATCCTCAGCATGGGTGAGCCCGATAGGCATCCGAGATAGAGCATCAGCAATGATGTTCTTGTGCCCCGGAATGTACTCTATCGTGAAGTGGTATTCCTGGAGGAACACCGTCCACCGTCCGAGTCTACCGTGATTGATTTTGGCGCTCATTAGGAATTGTAGTGCTCGGTGGTCACTGTACACCCTGGTCGTGCGCCCGAACAAATAGTAACGGAATTTCTTGAATGCCCAGACAATCGCCAGGGCTTCAATCTCCGTGACAGAGTAGTTCCGTTCACTCCGCGAGAGCACACGGCTGGCGAACGAGATAGTTTTCCAGGTGGACGGGTCCTTTCCACCATCCGTCTGGAACAACACCGCTCCCAGCCCCGTCAGTGAACTATCTGTCATCAGGCAAAACTCCTGATTCAAATCCGGATGGGCGAGCAATGGAGCGTTAACGAGTGCATTCTTTAATTCGTCAAATTCGCTCTGTGCTTGTTCGTCCCACATCCAAACGGTGTTCTTACCCGTCAGTGCACATAAACGAGGGGTGGACAAAACATTGAGATTTATAAATCTCTTGTAGAAATTGCAAAGCCCCAAATAACCCCTGAGCTGACGCTTTGACGTGGGCGTTGCGCACTCCGCAATTGCTGAAATTTTTTCGGGATCCGGATGAATTCCATCCGCCGACACTATATGACCCAGAAACTTTATGCTTTCACGCCCGAACTGGGATTTGTCCAGATTCACGGTCACCCCCGCTTTCTCGAATACTTCGAGCAATCGATTTAGAACCCGGTTGTGTTCCTCCCATGACTTCTCTGCAATTAGAATGTCGTCCACATACACAGTTACGCGCGCTCTTAGGTAGTCAGGTAGTATGCTATTCAGGCCTCTTATGAAGGTGGCTGAAGAAACATTCAACCCGAAAGGGAGACGTTTAAACTGGTAGCAGCTCCCATAGCAGAGGAAGGCAGTGTATTGCCTGCAAGACGAATCGAGCATAATTTGCCAATAGCTGTTTCGGAGGTCAACGGATGACAAAACTTTCACGCCATGAAACCTTTGCAGCAGTTCCTCCAATCCTTCTGGCCTATCTGTCTCAGACATGATTACCGTATTTATTTGCCGCGAGTCCAACACCAAACGCACGGACTTGTCCCGCTTTGGCACAACGAGTAATGGCGAGTTGTATGAACTCCTAGCTCGCTCTATTATACCCTGCTCCAGCATCCTACTTATTTCGGCTTCCACACTGCTCTTGTGCACCAGTGGGATGGGGTAGGGCTTAACAAAGAAAGGACGATGGTCGCGCACCGTAAAGCGATACAGAAATCCATCAATTGCCCCCGGTGAATCCGAAAATACTCGGGAATGGCTTCTCAGAACGCGACACAGTTCCATACGATTCGCTTCCGAGGCTCCCGCACCAGCAATACACCTTTTCACCGCGCTCGTGAAAACATCGTTCCTACCATACTCATTAGGTTGTGAATCTAGGTCACTAATCAGATTGACCAAAACCTCCTGCCCAGGTCGCGACTCAGTCCTAACGTGAAATTTCAGACAGCTCACCTCTGACTCCTTGCGCAAAACACATTCCTCGAAAATTAGACTGACAGGGTTGCTCCCGGCAATGACAGTCATAACACCGCCAGCCACGTCGATTTCGGCGCGGTGGGCATTCATGAATTCAGTCCCCAATATCATCGCCACGCTCATCAGCGGCATCACAAAAAAATTGAATTCAAACTCATGTCCTTGACAGACGAAGTTGAGTCTGAACTTTAATTTTAACACTTTTTCCATATATCGCGCCCCTGACTGTAGTTCCTCTCACCTGGAAAGTTGGCCAACTCCCCGTTTCCTCAGACTTCCGAAACGCCGCCTCACTAATCAGCGAAAAGGGGCTGCCTGTATCGAGTACACATCTAAGACTGACTCCCCGAATGTAAACAGACACGACTGGGTTTACCGCGGGCACACCAATACTGTGGTCCTCCCTCAACAAATCTTCCCTAATATCGTCTTCCTCTATCAAATGCACATCAATATCACTGGTCCTCATTAAGTTGTCGCCAACCGAGTCAGCCGCTAGTCATTGATCCCTTTGATTAGGGTCATGTGGCGGATTGTGACGCGGGTTTGCGGGACGAATTTCAACACCCAATGGCGGACCACCCGTACTGTTTACAGCACCTCTGTTGTTGCTTGTTCGATAATTATTCTGTGGTCGGTCACGACTACCGTTCCTAGGTCCGCTATAATTACTCCAATATCTCTGCTCATTACCGTATCTTCTAAACTCCCGGGGGTGTCTTTGATTTACTCTCGGCGAATGATGACGATTGGCATCGTCCGTTCCGCCCGCGTTCCGTGAGGAGTCGCGACGCTGCCAACGCTCGCGCGCCCTGTAACTCTGAGGCGACCCGTTACGTCTGGAGTGCCACCTGTCTCTACGGCTGCGGCTTCGCTCGCGCGGCCGCTGCTCGTAGGCGCTCTGACCGTAATTCTGCGTGGTGCCATTCGCATCGCACTCAAGCTCTAAAAGGAAATTGCGAAACCCCTCTACGTCATCCTTACATCGCCCTGCAAGGATAACGTGCCACAACTGCATTGGAAACTTTCCCAGGCAAATACGAATAATTTCCGCAGGTCCATAAGGATCGTCAAGATGTTCATTCGCCTGCAGTATGTGCTCGAACATCTGCACAGGGCTGGAGAATTTTGACCTGTTTAACTCTGGTAGCATAATGAGACCGTGTTTTACACGACTTTGCGCTGCCACTGACCAATAGATCGACAGGAAGTGTTGTCGAAACTCCCCAACAGTGTAGCAATTGCGTGCAATTGACCTCATCCGCGCTGCTGGCTCACCTTCGAGGTAGCCACACTTATACTCTATTTTGTGCGCACTGGGCCACGTAGGAGGGAGGGAGAACTCGAACTGCTGTAACCAGGCCCGCGGGTGAATCCCCGTAGCCGAGTTACGGAAGACTTCAAACTTCCTCACCGTCACAAAATGTTTAAAGTCAAATTCGTGAGTTTCCCTTGGCGAACGTTCCTAAGGGGATCCGCGCCGTTCCCACCTGGTACGAGATCCGTGATCATGACGATGATCAAATTCGTCATCGTTCCCGGAATCATCGTCGGAATAATGGCCCTTTCGTTCATTTCTTTCAACTTCATGGGCCTTTAACCCTTTTAGGTGAAGTTCTAAACGGGCAATGCGCTCACATATTCCCTCGGTAACCCCTCTTTGTTGTATTTCTATTTCACACTGTCCACGCCGACATTTCGTTATCGACCGTATTTCGTCTGCATCCGCTGATGACGAGGTAATCGTTTCCCTATTATTGTCAGACTTACGCGCCACTGTGTCTGAGATCCTGGCTATTTCTTCTCGCATCTCTCGGTGGGCCGTGTCTTGTTTTGTTTGCATGAGCCCTTGCTCTCGCTCGAGAGCTATTATCGCCTGGCTGAGGGTTTCTACCTGCGCCCTAAGGTGGACCGGGCACTTAGCCGCAGTGTCCTCTATTCGGGACACAAGAGCCGCGTGGTCACTCTGGCATTGTTCTGCTAACGCGCGGAGATCCCTGGCGGAATTTTGTCCTACTCGGGACTCAAGAGCCGCTTGTTCACTCTGGCATTGTTCTGCTAGTATACGTATATTCCCAGCGAACCTTTCTTCTTGCTCCATCACCTGCTTGCTAATGACTTGGTGCCCCTCTTCTAAGGCGGAGATGCGTTGGTCAATGATCGCCAGTTTCTCCCCAACACCCTGTACTATTTCACTAGTCAATCTTTTATTCGCTTCCTCGATATGCCTCCTATTTTCTTCTCCTTGTTTTTTATTCACTTCCTCGATATGTCTCCTATTACTGTCTAGTAATTGTCTTAGCATAGCCTGTAATGAATTTGTATCTATCGAATGATTCGAAATCACTACAGCGGGCTCAGGATGGACAACACTTGTACTTGCATTTTCCGCATTTCGTTCCTGGTCGGACTCGACGTTTTGACCTTGTCCTTGTTCAGGGTTATTGTCTGGCAGGTTTTTCCGATCGCGGCTCCCTGAACAGCTACGCATCTCCATCATAAGGATAGTTACTCCGTGCTCCAAAGTACAACAAGAATAATGCCAAAGTCTCCTAATGGACTCACAGTCCCCACAAAGCACCCAAGATTTACTATATGACACCGATACACGACACAGGACAAGAGTCAACCCACACTTGTAACACAATTGAATACTAAATCACAATATCTATACAGTAATACATATACTAGGGCTATTCCGAAAGTAAGGTCCGATCGGTCACGAAATGGAAACGACTATGAAAATCCGATAAAGCTTTGCACAGATGTGTTGGGTAGTGTCTCTAGTATAACCCCAGTTAGCATCACGTCGCTCTTCTCATTTCTGAGCTCGCAGTGAGTGCGTAAAGATGTCTAGAAAATAGTGTCTGCCGCCAAGTACGGGGGCCTGGTGAGAAATTTCCCCTGAAGCTATGCAGCTAACATTACATAACTGTCGTGCTGTTTCGTCTTCAAGACAATTCTCAGCCGCATTCTGCAGGGGCAATGAAGATGCTCCTGCATCGTTTTCAAATGGAAATGTGAGATTACCCACAATACAGCCCGTAATTGTCTCCCTCTGAGTTTCAGCTCAGGTCACATGAACCGCTGGTTATGAAGACAACATTTCGGCACAAGACAACGAGCCGTAGGCCAGCGTAGAGAATTGGCGGAGAGCACTGGCGGCTGCCTTCTATAGCGAGGGTATAGGAAAGTTGGTACAACGCTACGATACACGTCTAAGTCGGGTCGGCGACTATGGAGATAAGTAGCTGCAAGGTGTATCTAACTGTTGCAAATAAAACATTTTTGATTTTTACCGTGGTTTCCATTTCGCGACCTATCGGACCTTACTTTCGGAATAGCCCTCGTACAAGATAAAACATGTAAGAAAATGCACACCTATATCATAAATTCACGTAAATTCTGTATCACAGAAAGACAATATACCAATTAGCACATCCAACCGAAAATAACTAATCCTCACTGCGCATCAGAAGATCTCTGGTTTACCGAAATCCGTGAGCAGGGTAAGCCATGTGTAAGTAGCGTGAATAAAAGGACGCTATGTGTAAGAAGCATGAAGCGCCCTTTGAATGTATCCTGATAGCTAAAAGAGCCACGCGCACTTTGAATAAGAAAATGCTATTTGACACTGAAATCAATGTAAAAGATAGGGTCGCCACCAACTCTAGCCACACGACAAAGAAGAGGTAGCACTGAGTCGGAAAATTACTTAATTTATTAATAAGAAAAACTCACAAAAGAACATTCATTGTAAAGTCATTGATAAAGAATGGGATGTAATTACTAATATGATCCAGACATTCTTCCCGTGAATCAAATATTGAGTAAAGTAAAGAGGGCGTGAACACCATGCGTAAGTGCAGCCTGCAGCAAGATTCGTGAAAACACGATCTATTCCAGAGCATTTGTTTCAGATAAAAAAAGGGACACTAATCACTACACCTGTGCACATGGAAACGCTATAGATGGGCCAACAAGGAAAACTACAAGGTAAATGGCGAAGGTAACGGCGACGTAACATCGGTACTCTAGATAAGATTGAAGGCAAAATTATTTATTCCTTAAAACATTGATGTAGTGCATCTATAGACTGCTGTTGCATGCTAACTATGTACAATTGCTTGTGAAATACTATACGTTTCATAACAGACTCGCGTGCCCACTCGGTCCGCGGAGACAATTTCTATGGACCGTGGCCAAATTTTAGTCACATGAGACAAAGAAAATTCACAAATACTCAAAAATTACCAAGATCCGGAAAAGATTAGAAGCATACACACACAGTTGTAGGCACATAAACATTCACACTGAACCGAGGGCACTTCAACATATGCAACTCCTTTGTGCTGCGTTCCTCTCACGGATCAAAGTCAAGACTACATTGGGAATCAAACTGAAAGTCTACAAAAGCCTTGCATTCCCTGCTGCAACCCAGAAAATAAATCTTTATAAGACGAAATTCGAGACCAAAAGCTAAAAGCTCCCCTCTCTATGTGACAACGCGCCACGCGGTCAGTCCAACTCACCCTTCTTCGACTGGAGCACAGCTGTGTACGCTTCCCGTACCGGCGGCAGACTGCCTCCCGCTTCTCCAGCCTCTTCCACGCTCCGCGTGGACCGGAAAACCCCAAGATGCCATTTCCGCCACCAACCTAACGCAGGTGGATTTCTCACAAGTAGCGGAAACCTCTTTGCCGACTTGACCACTACGAGAGTTGGCTATTCTGTACGACTATCGCAGACTTTCTGCAGCAGACTACGCCACCGTTTGTGAAATTGGGCTCACGGACTAATGAAAGGTGGCTACAGGACCCTTTCATGGTAGTCCCCTTTCCGGGGCTCGAACCCTGGTACTTCTGGACAGGAAGCCTAGATGCACACCCCCAACACAAGGAAACTGTCCTGATGCAAGAGAGGTTCAAATGGTTCAATTTGCTCTAAGCACTATGGGACTTAGCATCTGAGGTCATCAGTCCCCTAAACTTATAACTACATAAACCTAACTAACCTGAGGACATCACACACACCATGCCAAACCTGCGACCGTAGCAGCACCGCGGTTCCGGACTGAAGCGCTTAGAACCGTTCGTCCACAGCAGACGGCTGCAAGAGAGGAAGATTAGGTTAGTGTACCTTATTTATTTTGGTTGGGAAACCAACCGAGGTAAATATCGGTCCTAAATACGTAATGAATCATAACGATCGGCCCTAATTCCATAACTACACGCATAGCGCTATACAAGGACTGCCTTTTTTTTTTTTGTCGTGAGTCTTCTGACTGGTTTGATGCGACCCGCCACGAATTCCTCTCCTGCAGCAACCTCTTTATCTCAGAGTAGCACTTACAACCTAAGGCCTCAATTATTTGCTGGATGTATTCCAATCTCTGTCTACCTCTACAGTTTTTACCCTCTAGAGCTCCTTCTAGTACCATGGAAGTCATTCCCTCATGTCTTAACAGATGTCCTATCATCCTATCCCTTCTCCTTATGAGTGTTTCCACATATTCCTTTCCTCTCCGATTCTACGCAGAACCTCCTCATTCCTTACCTTATCGTCTGTAGCACCACATCTCAAATGCTTCGATTCACTTCTGTTCCGGTTTTCCCACAGTCAGTGTTTCACTACCATACAATGCTGTACTCCATACGTACAGTCTCAGAAATTTCTTCCTCAAATTAATCCCGATATTTGATATTAGTAGACCTCTCTTGGCCAGGAATGCCTTTTTTGCCATAACTGGTCTGCTTTTAATGTCCTCCTTGCTCCATCCATCATTGGTTATTTTACTGCCTAGGTAGCAGACTTCCTTAACTTCCTCTCCTTCATGACCACCAATCCTGACGATAAGTTTCTCGCTGTTCTCATTTCTACTAGTTCTCATTACCTTCGTCTTTCTTCGATTTACTCTCAATCTATACTGTGTACTCGTTAGACTGTTCATTCCGTTCAGCAGATCAAGTAATTCTTCTCCACTTTCACCCAGAATATCAATGTCATCATCGAATCGTATCATTGGTATCCTTTCACCTTGCATTTTAATCCCACTCCTCAACCTTTCTTTTATTTCCATCGTTGCTTCTTCGATGTACGGATTGAACAGTATGGGGGAAAGACTACATCCCTGTCTTAGCCCTTTTTAATCCGAGCACTTCGTTCTTGGCCATCCAATCTTATTTTGCCCTCTTGGCTGTTGTACATATTGTATATGGCCCGTCTCTCTCTATAGCTTACCCCTACTTTCTTCAGAATCTCGAACGTCTTGCACCATTGTACATTGTCGAACGCTTTTTCCTGATCGACAAATCCTATGAATGTGTCTTAATTTTTCTTTGCTCTTGTTTCCATTACTGACCGCAACGTCAGAATTGCCTCTCTCGTGCCTTTACTTTTCCTAAAGCCAAGTTGATCGTCATCTAGCTTATCCTCAATTTTCTTTCCCATTCTTCTGCATATTATTCTTGAAACCAACTTGGATGCATGAGCTGAACGTGCGATAATTCTCGCACTTGTCAGCTCTTGCAGTCCTCGGAATTGTGTGGATGATGCTTTTCCGAAAGTCAGATGATATGTCGCCAGAATCATACATTCTGCACACCAACGTGAATAGTCGTTTTGTTGACACTTCCCCCAATGATTTTAGAAATTCTGATGGAATGTTATCTATCCCTTCTGCCTTATTTGACCGTAAGTCCTCCAAAGCTCTTTTAAATTCAGATTCAAATACTGGATCCCCTCTCTGTTCTAAATCGAATCCTGTTACTTCTTCTATCACATCAGACAAATCTTCCCCCTCAAACAGGCTTTCGATGTATTCTTTCCACCTATCCGCTCTCTCTTCTGCATTTAACAATGGAGTTCCCGGTGGTTCCCAGTGCACTCTTAATGTAACCACCCTTGCTTTTAATGTCACCGAAGGTGTAAGACGTCGTGGTCTCCTGACCTTCATTGCTTACATATTCCGCCCTCACAGTCATATTCCGCACATCAAGACGCTTCATTCGAACAGAAACTCGATAAGATAAAGTCAGTGTTGTATGAATTCATGTAAACGATATGCAAATAACTAATAAATCGCAAGTGCGCACCGTGGTTGAAATACTCGAGGCTAGCGTACACACATACATTACAGACACGACGGTCACAGGAGCTTTTAGTTCGAGAGAGGCAACCACACGCCAGGAGGCCAGTCCCAACCCATCTACGTCGGCTGGTGGCCGCTCGTGGAGCGGACAGCGTTCCCCCGAGGGAAAGGAGGAATGACCCCATGTTCGGCTTAAAAGCAAATTCCGCTACATTGTGTGGGAACGGCTGGCCTATGCATTCTTTACACATAGCACACAGTTTCAGAGATTTTCACAGGAAGACAGCAAACGCCAAACGCCGATAATACAGATTTCCGGATTGGTCGCCTTAAACAAAACGTCATTCTCCCGTTTTAGAAGAGCAATGGTGATTGGCAGACGATATTTCTGACGCCTTGAGCTGAAGGAGTAATGGAAGACCGAAAGATATACCCCTTCATGTCTGGCATGAAGAGGCGCCGTTCCGTTGTCGCTCTTGGAGCGAGGAACAAGTCTCTCCTCAGTACTTCACTGGGAGAGCACCTCTGTCGAGAGCGAATCGAAATGTGACTCTCTATATTGAGTCCTTGCGCTTAAGTGTTGTTCACTGTGTTGGCTGACACACTTATTGTGCAGTGTGAATGGACAGAGTTATAATTAAACGCCTGCGAGCGAATTTGGAGTGGCATTGCAGTGGACTGGTTATCTGACTGGTGTACCACGCCAATAGTTAGACTAGGGGCGAATAGGAATCCTTGACTTCATTAAGGCGTAGGGAGAGTTTGATTGGCGAAGGTTAATCCAGATAGAACGAGAGTTATCTTATTTGTCAGCAGCGAGCGGTGCAGACAGCAGTCATCACAGCTTACGGTACTGTGTGCTAAAGATATTGCGAGCCCCATATTTCCTCCACAACAGTACACTTCACTGCATTTCACACGCGACAGCCTCAAGTGTACCTAGCCACATTCTAAAGGATAATTATTCAAGTTGAGTAGGCGCGCCTCTCAGCCATTCTGCCATGTCAACAACCATCTAAAACTTTGTATAGAAATTTCATTAGCGAATACTATCCTTGAGAGGTAACTTCACATTCCGAAAAGAACCAGGGTATGACTTGTTCAATTCATAACTAAAAGTGCCATTGTGATTTCCCAGAATTTTAGCAAAATAAATAATAATTTTCGTTAGTTTCATGTTTTTCTTACACTAACTAGCACTACTCCAGTACCCAAGTATCCCACTAGTTACATAAGAAATTTTGTGAATTTTTGTGTCATTTCCTTACAGTGGACGACTCCAGAAGATATTTATTGCTGAAAGTTTTTCAGGCATTTCTCTTTAGAACGTTAGGAGTGGCTGTTTGACTTCTGTAGTAGTGTGGGGGTGGAAATTACATCCTGCAGGAGCCACAGGGTAAAAGGTACATCTCAGATTAATCCGTTGCACAGAATAACAGAATCTCAGATCAGTCCCACGCTCACAGAAAAAGGCGACCCTGCCAGGTTAGGTAAAATAGGTAAGCTACCAGGATAGGAAAGTGTCAGGGTAGTTAGGTAGGGCAGGTCGCAGCAGTAGCACTTTCAAGAACTTTCTTTCATGGATTAAATAACCATTTGCAAAGATTGGGATCAGAATAGATGCAGGTAGTGAAGAAAGCAGAATTGTAGAGAAAAGGGCGTGTGTTATTGTGTTGGAAAATTCTGCATTTTTTACTATTTTTGTGTAGCTGATAGGGCATAGAATTTTCAGGTGATAGGCACAAACGCAGAGTGACGCAGAGACGCAGTTTGACGCAGCATCATATAAATTAGAATTAAGAAATAACATTTTTCTCCCTTTGCAAGCGCACAGGTAGAGATTGGAGACTGTAGCAGACAGAACGTTAGCCGAGAAGTCACGACGTTGTTATTGGTTCAACCAACTGGTAAGTGGTCGTACAGTTTTGTAGATAGGGTTGTGGTGTGTTGAAATAATTTCCATGTTAACGATAGCACAAGCCAAAAGGTTACGTGAGAGACAGCAAGCAGAAAAGATGGGGGAGAATGAACCAGATAGACAGCAAGTAAACGAGCTTATTGAGAATAAGACAGAAGGTGAACCTGAAAATAGGACAGACGGTGAATCAGAGAATAGGACAGTCAGGGAGCTGCAGAATCAGCAGGCTCAGTTAGACTGGGATAAAATTGAGACAGATCAGACAGATGGGAATCGAAGGGATGAGAACATCGAATTTCCAGAATATTAAATTCCAGGTAGGGCACATTCTGAGCCAGAAATAGACAGCCCACGTAGGAGATGGCAAAGATTAGAAGTGCAACGAGCACAGGAAACGCGTTTGTTTGCCGCACATTCAGGGACAGAATACGCGTCAATACAGTCAATGAACCGGCAGTTAGTAGACAGTGAGGAAGAGGGGGAACATTTCGAATACGTCGAACCTATCGTACACATTCTAAATATGCCCCAACAGCAGACACAGAATTTTGCGGAGCTACGAGCGCCACGAAAAGGTTCCGTAACAGACGCAACTGTACCTGCAAACACAAGACATACACAACAGAGAGGGCAGAATTCGGAGTTGTTTGCGCCACGTAATGGTTCAATGACAAACGCAACTAGTCCTCAACATAGACAGCACTGGTTATTGCAGTTATCAAACTTAGAAACGCCACAATATAGCCCAGTAAACGACGTAACTGGCCGAGTGGAAAACAATAGATCGAGAACACATAGTTCAGAAGAAGGTAGTGTTACAGGACAGCAGGACAGGACGCGATCATGGAGATGCTACAAAAAAAGGACGCTAGTATGACGAAACAGAATCAGGAATTGAAACAGGATAATCAGAACTTGAGACAAGAGATTAAGACACAGATCCAACAGGTTAAAATCCAGGTGGAAGAAGGGATCGCCAGAATTGATAGTCAGATCACTCAGATAAACGAAGACGCGAAAGAATCTAGAGAAAGAATTCAGGTACTAACACAAGGTCAGCAGCAATTACACACTGACATGGACAAGGTCCAATTGGACATCGTAAACGTTAACAAAAAGGTGGAACGTTTTACGATAAAAGCCACTCGAACAGCAACACAAATTTCGGAAGAACAAGCAATTCGAAGCAAGGTCTCAAAGGTTGCACTGAAAAAATATGATTAGCGGATCAATAAAATAGAACTTAAAAACAAAGATCAGTTTGAAAAGCTTCGAACAGAGTTGATGCAAACTATCGAAGAAAAGATCGAGACCGATTACGCCTGTAGCGAAACAACTGACGCGTCAAGCATTAATTCAGTACACGAACACGCGCCGTCTAAGAAAGTTCAAGTAGAACCGAGGCTAGACGTAACAATTGCGCGGAAATCGAAACAGAAAACCCCGATTAAAGTAATACATGACATGCCACAGGACCAGGCACAGCACCTAGAAAAACGGAACACATACATTCAGCCGATACCATTCGAAAGACAGGCAACTGAACCAGTAAATCCAATGACACAACATAATAGCAGCACAGGTACTATACCACGAACGACGAGAGTAGAAACACACGAACAACACTTTTGTTCACCAATGATACGATATGACGTGGATATGAGTCAGGAAATTGAGAATAGGCAGACAGGCAGTAGATTACACAAGCAGTGGCAGATTATTTGAGTCCATGAATCAGCCACAAACCGGATTTATGAGTAGATATGATACAGACCTTCCCCCATGAACCATGGACCTTGCCGTTGGTGGGGAGGCTTGCGTGCCTCAGCTATACAGATGGCCGTACCGTAGGTACAACCACAACGGAGGGGTATCTGTTGAGAGGCCAGACAAACATGTGGTTCCTGAAGGGGGGCAGCAGCCTTTTCAGTAGTTGCAGGGGCAACAGTCTGGATGATTGACTGATCTGGCCTTGTAACATTAACCAAAACGGCCTTGCTGTGCTGGTACTGCGAACGGCTGAAAGCAAGGGGAAACTACAGCCGTAATTTTTCCCGAGGACATGCAGCTTTACTGTATGATTAAATGATGATGGCGTCCTCTTGGGTAAAATATTCCGGAGGTAAAATAGTCCCCCATTCGGATCTCCGGGCGGGGACTACTCAAGAGGACGTCGTTATCAGGAGAAAGAAAACTGGCATTCTACGGATCGGAGCGTGGAATGTCAGATCCCTTAATCGGGCAGGTAGGTTAGAAAATTTGAAAAGCGAAATGGATAGGTTAAAGTTAGATATAGTGGGAATTAGTGAAGTTCGGTGGCAGGAGGAACAAGACTTCTGGTCAGGTGACTACAGGGTTATAAACACAAAATCAAATAGGGGTAATGCAGGAGTAGGTTTAATAATGAATAAAAAAATAGGAGTGCGGGTTAGCTACTACAAACAGCATAGTGAACGCATTATTGTGGCCAAGATAGACACAAAGCCCATGCCTACTACAGTAGTACAAGTTTATATGCCAACTAGCTCTGCAGAGGATGAAGAAATTGATGAAATGTATGACGAGATAAAAGAAATTATTCAGGTCGTGAAGGGGGACGAAAATTTAATAGTCATGGGTGACTGGAATTCGTCGGTAGGAAAAGGGAGAGAAGGAAACATAGTAGGTGAATATGGATTTGGGGGAAGAAATGAAAGAGGAAGCCGCCTTGTAGAATTTTGCACAGAGCATAACTTAATCATAGCTAACACTTGGTTCAAGAATCATAAAAGAAGGTTGTATACCTGCAAGAATCCTGGAGATACTAAAAGGTATCAGATAGATTATATAATGGTAAGACAGAGATTTAGAAACCAGGTTTTAAATTGTAAGACATTTCCAGGGGCAGATGTGGATTCTGACCACAATCTATTGGTTATGAACTGCAGATTGAAACTGAAGAAACTGCAAAAAGGTGGGAATTTAAGGATATGGGACCTGGATAAACTGAAAGAACCAGAGATTGTAGAGAGTTTCAGGGAGAGCATAAGAGAACAATTGACGGGAATGGGGGAAAGAAATACAGTAGAAGAAGAATGGGTAGCTCTGAGGGATGAAGTAGTGAAGGCAGCAGTGGATCAAGTAGGTAAAAAGATGATGGCTAATAGAAATCCTTGGGTAACAGAAGAAATATTGAATTTAATTGATGAAAGGAGAAAATATAAAAATGCAGTAAATGAAGCAGGCCAAAGGGAATACAAACGTCTCAAAAATGAGATCGACAGAAAGTGCAAAATGGCTAAGCAGGGATGGCTAGAGGACAAATGTAAGGATGTAGAGGCTTGTCTCACTAGGGGTAAGATAGATACTGCCTACAGGAAAATTAAAGAGACCTTTGGAGAGAAGAGAACCACTTGTATGAATATCAAGAGCTCAGATGGCAACCCAGTTCTAAGCAAAGAAGGGAAGGCAGAAAGGTGGAAGGAGTATATAGAGGGTTTATACAAGGGCGATGTACTTGAGGACAATATTATGGAAATGGAAGAAGATGTAGATGAAGATGAAATGGGAGATAAGATACTGCGTGAAGAGTTTGACAGGGCACTGAAAGACCTGAGTCGAAACAAGGCCCCGGGAGTAGACAACATTCCATTAGAACTACTGATGGCCTTGTGAGAGCCATTCATGACAAAACTCTACCATCTGGTGAGCAAGATGTATGAGACAGGCGAAATACCCACAGACTTCAAGAAGAATATAATAATTCCAATCCCAAAGAAAGCAGGTGTTGACAGATGTGAAAATTACCGAACTATCAGTTTAATAAGTCACAGCTGCAAAATACTAACGAGAATTCTTTACAGACGAATGGAAAAACTGGTAGAAGCGGACCTCGGGGAAGATCAGTTTGGATTCCGTAGAAATGTTGGAACACGTGAGGCAATACTAACCTTACGACTTATCTTAGAAGAAAGATTAAGAAAAGGCAAACCTACGTTTCTAGCATTTGTAGACTTAGAGAAAGCTTTTGACAACGTTCACTGGAATACTCTCTTTCAAATTCTGAAGGTAGCAGGGGTAAAATACAAGGAGCGAAAGGGTATTTACAATTTGTACAGAAACCAGATGGCAGTTATAAGAGTCGAGGGGCATGAAAGAGAAGCAGTGGTTGGGAAAGGAGTGAGACAGGGTTGTAGCCTCTCCCCGATGTTATTCAATCTGTATATTGAGCAAGCAGTAAAGGAAACAAAAGAAAAATTTGGAGTAGGTATTAAAATTCATGGAGAAGAAGTAAAAACATTGAGGTTCGCCGATGACACTGTAATTCTGTCAGAGACAGCAAAGGACTTGGAAGAGAAGTTGAACGGAATGGACAGTGTCTTGAAAGGAGGATATAAGATGAACATCAACAAAAGCAAAACGAGGATAATGGAATGTTGTCAAATTAAATCGGGTGATGCTGAGGGGATTAGATTAGGAAATGAGACACTTAAAGTAGTAAAGGAGTTTTGCTATTTAGGGAGTAAAATAACTGATGATGGTCGAAGTAGAGAGGATATAAAATGTAGACTGGCAATGGCAAGGAAATCTTTTCTGAAGAAGAGAAATTTGTTAACATCGAGTATAGATTTAAGTGTCAGGAAGTCGTTTCTGAAAGTATTTGTATGGAGTGTAGCCATGTACGGAAGCGAAACATGGACGATAACCAGTTTGGACAAGAAGAGAATAGAAGCTTTCGAAATGTGGTGCTACAGAAGAATGCTGAAGATAAGGTGGGTAGATCACGTAACTAATGAGGAGGTATTGAATAGGATTGGGGAGATGAGGAGTTTGTGGCACAACTTGACTAGAAGAAGGGATCGGTTGGTAGGACATGTTTTGAGGCATCAAGGGATCACAAATTCAGCATTGGAGGGCAGCGTGGAGGGTAAAAATCGTAGAGGGAGACCAAGAGATGAATACACTAAGCAGATTCAGAAGGATGTAAGTTGCAGTAGGTACTGGGAGATGAAGAAGCTTGCACAGGATAGAGTAGCGTGGAGAGCTGCATCAAACCAGTCTCAGGACTGAGGACCACAACAACAACAACATGATACAGACCACTTCCTTACAGTAAGAAAATTTCAACATTTCAAGGAAGAAGGCGGTAGCTTGCATGCACGCACATTCATCGACCAGTTTAAAGTATGCTTTTTTTTAAAAAAAAAATTCTTTATTATCAAACCATTATAATTATACAAATTTAACCCACTACCTTAATACATTAGTGGGTGCTAACAGTGAAACATTTATATATTAAAAATTTTTGCAGCATTAATATAGTTATTAGTGAGTGAGCTACAGTTAACATTAGTAACAATGGGCTTCTAATATCTACTTATATTATTTATGCCTAATTCCTATTACTAATCTAATTTATATATGTATACTGCAGCGTCACATATGTGCCAGTGAAGATATAAACCTACTTTTACTACCCTGCTCTTCGAGCTAACCCCGAAGAGCATTCCCCGTGGCACTGGGCGGGCCTCGATGTTAATTCGCTGCAGTCCCTAACTTAATTTCCTATAACTAAGTCCTACAAACTAACCTATCCTACGTCATGTCCGGTGTGTGTGTCGCAATCGGTAGTTGTTCCCCACTCCCCCTATTCCTGCACGTGGCGGTTCCCAACTTAGAGGTAGTCGGCCAGTCCTCGCGCAGGCGGTATGGGAATAGGGCTCTTAGACTCAATTGGTGGTTATTGTCGCTCATTTTTACTGTATCTCTCCTAAATAGTCGATTAGTACTTTTCGAGATACCTCGTTTGCCAGAGTGTTCAATGTCTGAAAAGTTTCTTCTCGTCTAAGTACTTGGTATGTGTCGCAGTTGGGTAGTCTGTCTCGTAGTCCGTTGGCGATATCATTGAAGAGGGGACACTCGTAAACTACGTGCTCAGGCGTGCCCTCCGGATCGCCACAGTCACACGCTGGTGTTGCCCTTTTCCCAAATCGACATAAATATGTCGGGTAGGGTCCACGGCCAGTGAGAAAGTGGATCAACCCTCGCGTTGGCTCAAAGTACTTCAGTTCAAGGCGTTCCCTCACATTGGGTAGGAACTGGAAGGTTCTTCGTCCAGTCTCTTCTGCCTCCCAAATCTCCTGCCAGAGCTCTTCCCCTCTTATCCTTATCTCTCTTTTATCCCTCAGTCTAATACCCATGATGTCAGCAATCTTCTCATAATTTCCCCTCTTGGCCCAGTACCAAGCCGCCTGTTCTCTAATATTTATGTCCAGAGGGCAGAGCCCCATTATGATTAATAGGGCTCCCCCTGGAGATGTTCTATAGGTACCTACGGATCTTAATATCATACTTCTCTGGACCCTTCTCACTGCCATGGTGGGCACAACCCTCGTGAGCCTGTGCGCCCAGACTCCCGAGCCGTATCCCACAACTGAGGTTAAAATACTGTTGTGGTAAAGTCGAATTAGGTGTGGAGGAAGGTGAAATCTTTTGTGGCCTATGGAAATTAGGTTATTTAAAATCTGAAGGGCTCTCTGGGTGACAGTTTCAATATGCTTCCCGAAGCTCCACCTCTCATCAATGATAACTCCCAGGTAACGTGTCTCTCGTCGTCGGAGAACTGGTGATCCGTCTATTCTAACAGTCGGGTTCCTAATAAGATTTCCTTTCAGTAGTAAGTAGGTGGATTTACTGGGTGATATCGTCATATTTGTCGCTTGGCACCACTGCTGGAGTTTGTCTAATGCTGTCACTATTTTTGGTTCAATGTCTTCGCGGCTACGGCCGCCAACCAACAGGAGGAGGTCATCCGCGTAGGCTATCACCTCTAGCACCTCATCGCTTTGTTGTAATCTATCTAATAAAGGCTCCATATGTATGTCCCAGAAAAGGGGTCCTAAGACGGAACCTTGGGGACATCCTTTGGTAATTATCTTCCCGATTCTTTCGCTAGATGATGATAACCAGACCTCCCGATCGTTACAATAGCTCCTCAGGCAACCATATAGCGGCCCTGGACACTCTTTCTCCCGCAAGCAGGAGAAGAGCGAAGGCCACCAAAGGTTGTCGAAGGCGCCACTGATATCAACCATGATGCCAACCACGTATTTGTGCTGGATCGAGCTGCAGACCTCGGCCGCCAGGGCGATTGCATCAGATGCTGACCGCCCCGGCCTGAACCCGAACTGCCTGTCGCTCATCCCGCACAACACTCGGTGTGCCGCCAATCTGTCAGCCAGCAGTTTCTCCAATATTTTGCCGAATATGTCCAACAAGCAAATCGGCCTGTAAGATTTTACTTCTGCTGGGTCCTTGTCCATTCCTTTCTTTATAATAATTACGTTTGCCATTTTCCATCTCTTCGGAAATTTCCTCTGTCGGAGACATTCGTTGAAAAGATGTGTTAGTGGCGCAGTTAACTGAGGCGCCAGAAACTGCACTACCTCCGCCACAATGCCGTCCGGCCCAGGTGCTTTCCCTTTTTTGAATGATGTTATGTGGGTTGCCACCTCCTCCTCTGAAAAAGGGTAGACAGCCGTCTCATTATCGTATTCCTCTTGATCTTCATTTCTGAGTTGTTTCTGTTCCTCTGTTTCCCCTTCCGCATTGTCGTCAGGCAGCAGGGACCGGAGGAGGACCCCCGCAGTTTCCTGCCAGGACTCCGTCATCCTATCCCCGTACCTGACTGTTGATAACTCCAGAGGAGAGCGGATTTTTCCCTTACCAGCTTGTATGGAAGCCCCCATGGATCCGTGACTAGCTGGTTAAGCACGAAATTCTCCCAACTTCTCATTCTGACTTCACGTAGTTCCTTTTGGAACTTCTGCTTTTCCTCCCTGTATAACATCTGCCACCTTTGACGTTCCTGCCAGACGACACTGCGCTGGTAGTGCCTCCTTAGCCTTCTGACAGATTGACGCAGTTCACCCAGTTCAGCATTCCATGGTGACGGAGAGGCCGCCATGGCCCTCCTCCTTGTAGGTACGGCTGCCTTCACCGCTCTTGTCACTGCATTCACCAGTTCCTCTGTTCCCTGGTCTACGTCTATGTCTAGAGTCATGTCACCTTCCGGTAATGGAGGAATGTCACACTCCCTCGCTAGGCGCTCCCAGTCAGCTCTTCTATAATTTAATTGCACCTCCCACCCCGTGGCCCAGTGGCACTCTCTTTCTCCCAAGGTAAAAGATATCAAGTTGTGGTCGCTTGTGGTGGCATTCTCTATGACTCTCCAATTTTGAATAATGTTAGCCATATTTGGTGTTACAAGGGTCACATCAATATTTGTGCCCTGTCCTCCCCCTGCAGCGTAGGTAGGAGGATTGCCAGGCCTGTTTGCCACCACAAGTTGTGATGCCATTATGAGTTCCTCAATTTTTTCACCGTTGGCATCCCATGTGCCACTGTACCACAGGGGGGATTTTGCGTTAATGTCAGCTGTTACTACAACTTTTCTTCCCTGCAACGCCGTGGTGACTCTAGCCAGGTGGTCTATGTAGAGTTCAATGTTATCCCCATACTGGAAATACATGTTAGTGAGAATTATTGTTCCCATGGGGGTTTGAAGTTCCACGACGTTGCAGTGGCTAGTTGTGAACTGTGATAGTGTGGTGACTCTGAGGAGTTTATTAGTGATTATGATCGCCGCCTTCGGGTCATCTCCTCTGCTGACTATTTGCCAGCCCGCAGCAGCAAAAGCTATTTTTCCAGCCAGGGAGTATGGCTCCTGTAGACAGAGTACATCTATTCTCCTCTCTTCCACCTCCCTTCGGAACTCCTGCATGACGAGTCTGCTGTTATGACTGTTAAGCTGTCCAATAGTTATTTTCGTCATTAAGGGTAGTACGTATGTATTCGGTCATGTGACCAAGTCTTATTCCAGTCGAAAGCAATTCGTCCATGTGCTATTACTGATTGCTCGTAAATTTCGTTAAGGTCAAATTTCTCACCTCGTCTGTCGAAAACTTTCTTAAGCAGATCACGCAAGGCTCCGAAGTCGGTGGGGAGATTCACTGATTTTAGCTGAATTCTGTCAACAGCCTCCATAACCAAGAAGGTTACCTTTCTGCCTTCTTCGTGTCCTACTCGGACCACATGTCGTAAGGCAGTGGTCAGGGTTGCCGGCTGCTCCAATCTAGATAGTTGCATAGTGTACTCCAAGTTGGGGTACACCCTAACCGGATCGACCGGTGGGACTTGTGATATTCGCTATTTTTGACTTAATTAAAACAGCAAATACGAGTAGTTAATACTTTCAGCCAGAAGGCAAATACTTGTTTGTAAATAATGATTAATGTATAATGAGGCGTCGCATGGCGACGGTGGAATTTTCTAAATAATGTAATTTGTCGTCTTTGGGCGGCAATATAAACAGAAAAATACGGATAGATATGCGATCCTTCACTATTTTGTTCGTTGGAGAACAAATGAAGCCATGAGCGCTAGAGACTTCTACTGTTTTTCTTGAGTAATACGGACGCAGATTTGTGGCAGTCTGATCTAATTATTTGCTAAATGTATATAAACGTGTTATGTCTAAGTTTGAGTGAAGTGTAAAGAACTGTTATAACTTACCGTGACGACGCACGAGCGACTCAAAGAAGACAATGGCTATATATAAAAGAGCGCTCAATGGACATTAAACAGACATAAAAATCTACTGTCATTGTAGTACTAAGCTTAAGGTACGATATATGTTTTAGTTATAATAAATATTTGTTTTGGGAATACTGAATCATTTAGCAGTGCTCATTCCTATTATCTCCTCAGTATTATTTTCATTTTAATTATGCATTTTGCTAAGATTACAGACACGGAGATCAGCATTCCAATGTGCGTGTTACATTGATAAAAAGAAAACAGTTTTATCGTCTTCTTGCATCAGCTTTAATATTGAATTTCCCTTTTGTGTGATGTTACAGTTGTTTTTGCGCCCTTAAGAACTTTCTGGTCCCTTAGGAAATTCTTTTGTCATAACAATAACTTCACAACCGGGTATGATCGTATCTACGATCATGAAGTAATTAGAAAGACGATAATGCGATTTCTTAATCAATAGCACGCTAGTTGTGACTGCCTCAAACCACGCGAAACTGCAAGTAAAAACTAATCACATCTCATAATGCAATATTTTATGACAATGGTCAATCCATGATTCTTACGCCAATTGTGATTGATAAAACAGTAAGCTAAATCTCAATTTCCAACTTTCCATTGAATAACAACATCACTTTTATTTTGTAACATCACACTTGGCGCCCGAACAGGGACTTGACCAAAAATTAGTTCATATACTTGGAAAATTTTCTATGTGCTTGTGTTAATAAATGTTCTGTCGTTTCATGTACACATCATCTCTCTGTGAGAATGACGGAAAATATGCTGGTCAAGAATGCAGTTTAATTATCGAGGAAAAGAAAAGAGACGCTAATTTGCTGAGACAACATAGTGCAAACCAAGCCATCAAAAAGTAAGTCAGAATTTTGCATACGCAGTGTAGTGCTTCAGTAGCAACGTTGCTTTTCCAAGTCGATCCACATCCTTTCTCCTTCCCGCTATAGAAAATCTGCTTTATTTTATCTTTCAAAGTAAAATTCTTCGTAGTTTGATGATAGAAATTATTTCTCCCCATTGTTAGTATAGCTGTATTACATTTTCAACATGGTGGATAGTGTGTGCAATTTGCAGTGAAGAGCATCTTCATTCATTTGTCTGAAACGTTTAGGTTCCATCTTGTCTTCTCGCTAGATAGAATTTCATTTGTTGCTCACGCGAGAGCGTTGCTCTTAGCGGACTCACCACGTCACTGACAAATGACGAAAGCCTTGCGTAGCACGTGGTTTACTGACGAAAATGGCAGATAGTAAACACAGACAGGTGACAACAGGAGACGGGAGTGAAGACGTTAATAGTATTTCATACCCTTTACGATCGCGAACGGTAGGTTCCCGTGTGGAAACTGAACTAACCATGTCTGTAACAGGGGAAAGTGACCCTAAAGTCCAAATTCTTCCCGCTGCAGCTACAAATGACCTCGGTGCGTTAATGGAAATGCTGAAACAACAGTTTGACGCAGTAAATGAGACTATAAAAACACAAAATGAGACTGTTAACGCCCGATTAGATGCTGTAAGCGAATCAGTAAAAACACAAAATGAGACTGTTAACGCCCGATTAGATGCTGTAAGCGAATCAGTAAAAACACAAAATGAGACTATTAACGCCCGATTAGATGCTGTAAGCGAATCAGTAAAAACACAAAATGAGACTGTTAACGCCCGATTAGATGCTGTAAGCGAATCAGTAAAAACACAAAATGAGACTATAAAAACACAAAATGAGACTGTTAACGCCCGATTAGATGCTGTAAGCGAATCATTAAAAACACAGCTAGGCACAATCGAAACAGATCTGCATAAAGAAATTACGGCTGAATTAAATACCCATTTGGGTGAGGTGCAAACTAAGATCAGTGATCAAATTCAGAAAATGCAGAAACAGGTGAAAAGTGAAATAGCTGAAGTATCTGGAACATTAAACACAAAAATTCAGGCAGCTACCAAAGAAATAAACTCAGTTAGAAATGCAGTATCTGACATTGAAGGTGTAGTGGAGGATCTGTCGAGGCAGATAGACTCAATCAATATTGAAGAACAGGTTAAGAACACCGTGAAAGCACACTCGGAGGCATTGTCGGAACACTACGGTGAATGGATAAAGGGTAAAGATATTTTTATCGAAAAGAAGGTTAGGGAGGAGCTTAGGGAGACTGTCAAGGATGTAACTTATGAAATCTTAGCTGCTCCTGGTAAGTCGGGAGACACAGTGGTTTCTGAATTGGGACAGATTCGGAGAACACTTACACGGGATCTTCCCGAATGGAAGCAGCAAGTAGTGGACGAAGTCAGAATGCTGAGAAACTGGGTAGAAAATCCGCATACGCAAACTATAGGGAACAACTCTACAGACGGTGACGAATGTCAGTCAACTCCTTATCATTCACCGCCTGATTACATGCAAAACAACAGTCCTGTTGAGCCCCGAGTAGGGAAAATAAATGATCCGCCCACAATCGTGAGTTTAATGCAAGAGGAAAGTGTGATTGAGCATCGCACTTTTCCTGTTTTTCATCCGCAGAAGCGAGAAATACACCCCATCGTGTTCGTAAAGAATTTTTCCGGCGTATTTCCCAGGAGCTGGACAGACAGACAGCGTATTCAGGTCGTCACTGGCTTTATTTCTGGTGATGCAGCATTATGGTGAACGGAAGTGGTAGACACGTGTAGGAATTATGAAGAGTTTGAGAAAATGTTCTTGGCAAAATTTTGGAGTAATGGGGTACAGCAAAGATTAAGGAAGGAGGTGTATGGTGCGGAAATTTTCAATGAGAAGCATGGAAGTCTCCGGCGATACTTCGAGAAGTATCTAGCAAAAATTAAATTCTGGGATTCTCCGATTTCTTCCAAGGACGTAATTATGATTCTCAAAAGCAAACTTCCTGCGTCTATTAGAGAGAAACTAGTAAATGTGTCCGAAGAAGACACGGATGCATTCCTTTCTGTGCTGGATTCCTTAGATTTAATTAGCGAGGATGTGCGCTCCAAGGTTGGCAGCGGCAAATTCTTCCCTGGCAGCCAGCAGAATGCATCGCACGCGGACAACAATGCGCCGAAGGAGAGAGCGAGCTACTGCGACCGCTGTTGCCAACCTGCCAGCCGTTATGAAAACGCAAACGGCAATAACTTTAAACGGAAGCAGAAATCCAATTACAGTAATCAGCAGAGATACCACCCAATTTACAACCACCAGGTACAACATCAGTACGGAAACCCACCCTTTAATTCTGCTCCTGAGCAGTATGGAAATTCTCCACAAACGATTGGTAATTTTTCAAATGGGCCAGTGTACAATCAAAGTTATAGGTCGAAAAATAGCAAGTGGCATGGGCAAGGCGGAGGCCACCCAGCACATCAGAACAACTTTTCACAGAACAGAGGACCGCGGAACAATTTTCAAACGGTACCAAATGCGAACTTTCCTTCACAAGGAAATGGTTCTGCCGGCAATCAAAAGATCGGGCGACAGCAGCCGTCTCAAGTATTTTATTCACAAGTGAATGCACCCAGTGGATTTTACCCCTTTACACCGGCATTTGTACCACATAACCAGCACCAATATGAAACGGAACAAACACTTAAGGCCATGAATGACAAACAGACTAAGCATACTGCGGAAAATTAGAGGCAGCGCCTTTCAGCCTCCTAGAGGTCGCTGCCGGTTCCAGTGGGAGTACTAACGAATACTCTGATTCTGAGTATGTTAATGCGATACGGTACGACCATGAGACCGACTTACGAGATGACCTTGCACCTGACCTAGAAGCTCAAGACATTAATGACATTTATGATGAACAGGTCCAGGCTTCGATTAAGATTTCTATTGCCAACATTCCTGTCACAGCCATTGTTGATACAGGAGCAAACATCAATGTGATGTCATCATGTCTCTTCAGACAGGTGTCTTCTGTTTCAAAAGTTTTATCATTGCCGATTCAGGGTTGCTCCATATCGGGAGTAATTGGTCTATTGAAACAGAGAGTTAGTTTACAGACACAGCCTCAACTGCAGATAGAAACTGTTTCGGTTTCCTGCCTCTTGCGTACTGGAAATTTCCTTGTGTGAACTATTAATGATAATTATTGTGTTGAACAGCGCACTGACTACATGGTAACGGCTACTACATGTAAACTTTAAGTATTAAATGCTATGTATGGAAAAATTGTTTATAGTGATGGACATGAACTGATATTTCTTCAACAAGCTGAAGCAGGAAATTAAGGTTGCAGAAAGAATTTCAATTTAGCTTTAAGTTAGTATTAAAAAAAAAGTGCTTGCGAGGCGATTGCCCGGAGCTATATAAATATGTAAAGGTGATAAATGGAGGAGGATGCGTAAATAAGCACTTCTCTCAAGGTACAAGAAGATTTATAGATTTATTTTTAGTAATGTAAGTACTTGAAGTTCTGTTGTAAAAGCCCAAATTACCTGCTTTAAAAAAAAAGTTCCATGTTCAAACAGTCCAGACAGTGGACAGGAGTAGAAGAAATAGCTTAAAGTTCAGTTAAAGCGTGCTGTTAAATGGAAAAACAAGTGGTAACCCACATGTGTTCAGGCAAGGAGACAATAAGCTGTAGTAAACTAAGTTAGGTGAAATACAGTACAAATAGAGGCAAACCATGAAGCATCAATAATGTAGCGTAAGTACTCCACGAGGCCATTAATTGCTATGAAAGTAAACTATTTCCCTGTGATCTGAGCTCAATGTAAAGAGTATATGAGGAATGTTAGCTGACGAATTGATTTCAGTAGAATCAAGGTACTAAATAACCACACAGCAAGCCCCCTGTATTATAAATAAGTCCAAGTAAAGATCTTCAGAAGATTTGTAGTGTAATCTAGCGACCATTCAATACCCTAATTGAAGGCTAATCTAAAGAACAAGCAATGCAGTGATATTTAAACTTAATACTGACTATAACCAGAGTAAGACGTAGAAGTAGCAAAGCATGCTGTAATGAAAGAGGTAGAAATTTATATATGTGCCTATGTTTATTATGATAATTTTATTTACATGCAGATTTTATTGCAAAAATGTCTCCTCTTATGAAATCCATTTTCCTTGTACCCGTTCCTTTTGATCCTGGTTCATTAACCCAGACCAAGGGTCGACTTGTAAAAGGCACGTGTGCTTCGAGGCAAAGCAGTGCTTATGAGAAATGAGACACGTAGCGTGATGAACTTCGCTAGCTTTGGTAATGTTTGTTATGGACCGGTTACGTAAACCCAGTGAACTGTCGGTAATTCCATTCATGCGAAAAATAGTAGACACGCGTTAACCTATTTTTTTTTCAACAGAGAACGATTGCTGAGTACATGAAGCGAAGAGGGAGACCTATTGTTATCCAGTCTGCCCTCAAATATTAAAAAAAAAAAAAAATTGGCAAGCACAAAGGAAAGCACAAAAGAAAAAAAGAGATTCAGTGTTAAATGCGTACTCGTTAAGTAGTAGATATGCTGCGTGGCAGTAGAAAATGATCTTGGGTGCACTAAAGAATAAATGCAAGGAGTGTTGCGAAATCTGTAGTTTTCATAATGAGGAGATGAGCCCTTAAAAGAAAGTTTGAAAGAATATTTTTAGGTTCACTAGCGAAAGTAAACCTTGAGATATAAAGAGTCCATTCATAAAGCAGTTGTTCATTGGACTTAACAAAAGGAGTGACCATTAATTGTAAATATTAGCTCGTAAGTGATCTTTTGTAAATAGTAGAATATAAGTCTTTCTGTAGCAATGGAGGAAACCTGCAAAATTGATTGTTTTGTAAATGAACTCTATCGGCGAAGGAACTAAGCACGAATGCTGTGTGAAGATGCACACTAAAGTGCGACGTGCATAATAAAAATGACTGTTCACTGTATATTAGTGGTAGTGTTGTACTGCAAGTGTAAAAAGAAGTCAGGGCTACGACAACAGGTGCAACGCAAAGTTCAGTGTTGTTCTAAGTGCAGCGACAGCTAAAACATTCGTCGTCACTTACCTGTGAGCCTCATGGGAGGCAGTTGACAGAGAAGTATGGAGGCAGCTTCAGTGTCCGGCTCCTCCGATGGAAAACGCGCGCGAGGTGTTTGTAGCGATGCACTCGTGTGATACGAAGTTCACAAAAAAAAAAGGAGCAATCGACGACCAGCAGCTCTGTTACAGCCTTAGCGCGAACGGATACTGAGTATTGGAGCTCATGCAACACTGTGCAGCCGCTGTGAGTGGCTGACGTGTGGGTGACGAAACAATCCAAACTTTAAACTGCTAACCGCCATGACTTCCATCGAACATACTGGAGGAAAGACATTTGTACACTTGTGTGACTACATTTACATACGTAAATTAAGCCATTTTCTTGAGTTGAAGTTAAGATGAGTGAGAAGTAGATTGTTAGATTACTCAGGCCTTAAAGCCATTAATACCGGCACTCCTGAACACTGCTAAAATGAATTATAATCCTGTCTCTTGATGGACAAAGAAAATGAATGTGCACTATAGGAAGACCCTAAACTCCAGACCAGTCCCGATCCTTAACAAATGTATCCAATAGGTTGTAAGTTATACTAATAATTTTCCACTTCTTCTGTTTCATATTGTAAATAAAAACCCGGGAAGCCACTTGAATTCCTGGCACCACAGTGGAAAGGACAGATGTACTGCATGATGAACGCCGTAGAAGCTAACACAGAAAGTGAAAGCATCACGAAGTGTAGTGCTACGTTATTAGACTGTAATTGAACCACAATGAGTTAACAGATGCTCTAACATTGTCCACTGTAGTTTAGTGAAAATAAGCACTCACTGTACTCATATATTAGTTGTTAAGCTCAAGAAAAAGTAATTTCTGAATTCTATCCCCTGAAGAGCGAAATGAACGTTCACTTATTGTTATAAGCAAATATGGACCAAACTTAAATATGCACATAAATGTTAATCTTGGTATTATGGAATGAAGTGACTGATGAACAAAGAATGAAAAACTTTATTTTGAAAAATGATAAATATCTGGTATATGTTTATAAATGTAATTTCAATTTATGAACATAGTACGCCAGTAACATGATGTAAATGTCACACCAAAAATCACGAATATCTCATGAGGACATGAGGATCGAGGTAATCCTTCGGCATTCCCTCTCTCCTCATGGGAGGCAATGTGATATTCGCTATTTTTGACTTAATTAAAACAGCAAATACGAGTAGTTAATACTTTCAGCCAGAAGGCAAATACTTGTTTGTAAATAATGATTAATGTATAATGAGGCGTCGCATGGCGACGGTGGAATTTTCTAAATAATGTAATTTGTCGTCTTTGGGCGGCAATATAAACAGAAAAATACGGATAGATATGCGATCCTTCACTATTTTGTTCGTTGGAGAACAAATGAAGCCATGAGCGCTAGAGACTTCTACTGTTTTTCTTGAGTAATACGGACGCAGATTTGTGGCAGTCTGATCTAATTATTTGCTAAATGTATATAAACGTGTTATGTCTAAGTTTGAGTGAAGTGTAAAGAACTGTTATAACTTACCGTGACGACGCACGAGCGACTCAAAGAAGACAATGGCTATATATAAAAGAGCGCTCAATGGACATTAAACAGACATAAAAATCTACTGTCATTGTAGTACTAAGCTTAAGGTACGATATATGTTTTAGTTATAATAAATATTTGTTTTGGGAATACTGAATCATTTAGCAGTGCTCATTCCTATTATCTCCTCAGTATTATTTTCATTTTAATTATGCATTTTGCTAAGATTACAGACACGGAGATCAGCATTCCAATGTGCGTGTTACATTGATAAAAAGAAAACAGTTTTATCGTCTTCTTGCATCAGCTTTAATATTGAATTTCCCTTTTGTGTGATGTTACAGTTGTTTTTGCGCCCTTAAGAACTTTCTGGTCCCTTAGGAAATTCTTTTGTCATAACAATAACTTCACAACCGGGTATGATCGTATCTACGATCATGAAGTAATTAGAAAGACGATAATGCGATTTCTTAATCAATAGCACGCTAGTTGTGACTGCCTCAAACCACGCGAAACTGCAAGTAAAAACTAATCACATCTCATAATGCAATATTTTATGACAATGGTCAATCCATGATTCTTACGCCAATTGTGATTGATAAAACAGTAAGCTATATCTCAATTTCCAACTTTCCATTGAATAACAACATCACTTTTATTTTGTAACATCACAGACTCTGACAATTGGTGAGCTTTGTACAGTGGGGCTCATGCATGAGCCTGTCACTGTATTTTCTTGAATCGGTAGTTCATTTATATGGTTGATGTGGTTGTCTTTTGGCGTTACCACAGTCACAGGATGCCCTTGCCGTTGTTGATGTATTTCCGGCTTTGTTCCCCGGCTTCCAGAGGAGAGAGTTTCAGCCGTGAGGGGGAGGTTGGTTTGTATGCCAACGTCCATTGTTGGAAAATCAGTCTGTGTTGCTTTGTCTTGTATTTCAGTTCTAGTGGCGCCGGAGAGCGACCTCAGAAACTCCTTGAATCTGTTAGCCCTCACGGCATCCCTCCTCCTTTTGCTCGGGGACTTGCGTTTTGGCATCCTATTCGGTATGCCTGGCTCAGCCATAGTCTGTTCTGGAGATTAGTCTTTGCTCCAGCATTCCGTATGTCGGGCAATTCCTGCCTGTGGCTCCGCAAGACTTCTTACCTCGATTCTTACAAGGTATGCAGACCGCCGTCGCCTTGCAATCTTTGCGGCTATGACCATGTTCTCCGCATTTAGTGCATGCCGGCTCCCTGGTGCACAACCTTAGGACGTGATCCAGATCACCACAGTTGTGGCAACGAGGTACCACGACATAATCTCTTGTGTTAACGGCGTGAAAGCCAATGTATATTCTGCCCATTGTTATAATGTTCCGCCACATTTGCGCTGACACCTCGGCGACGTGTATGCTTACCAAACCACTGGAGCGTAGCTCACAAACTTCACTTCATTTGTGCACACATGTCAGGGACAGTAGCAGAGGTGATGCAAAAGATCGCGGCTACCTGTACGTCTTACCTACAGTTCAGAACAGCATTTCTCGAAAGATATTGGTCCAAGGAGGCGCAAAACAAAATTAAATACGAATTATTTCAGATGACACCATATGAAAACTCAGGAGAGAAAAGCGTGGTAAAATTCTTTGATACAATGGACAAAAAGAATCAATGCCTAAACAAACCATATAGTAACGGAGAGCTGATACGTCTGTGTAGAATGAAATTACCGGTAAAGTATCAACAGGCAACAGTAGGAAAAAATGAAAATACCGAAGAATTCAAAGAGGTTTTAAGGGAACTTGAATTTATGTTTAAAGAAGACGAGGTGAAAGAAAAAAGAATGGAAAGGGAACAGCAAAAGGAGAGGACTAGGAACGAATATTCCAATAATAATAATAAAAATCGTAATCCTAACACCAATAATTTCAGGCAATTTAACAGACAAGGACAGTGGCACAATGGGGACAATTGGCATAGAAACGATAACCAGAATAATTGGTACCGAAATAGGAACGGTAATGGACACTCACACAGTGGCGAATATGGGTTTAGGAATTAAAATGCCAACGGTCAAGGGTACTTTGAAAGAGGTCACGATGTTAGAAACAGCAACTGGCGAGACCAGGGCGCGAATAATTACCGAGGAAATTATGGTTCACAGAGACAAGAACAACACACCAAAGAGAAACCATATGTAGAAGTTAGGCCACCAAATACTGCAAAAAGTAGAGATAGAATTGAAAAATGCAGAAAAGGTTAGAGAAACTAATGTCCACCCTATCTTATACTAACCACTATATAAAAGTTAAATTAATATATCAACAAAATAACACATTAAATAAAAGAAAAAGAGACACAATACACACTAACAATCTCTTGTAGTATCAAGTACACTACAACGTGCACACAAACAATAAATGGTACGCAACAATTAAAAGAATGAAGAAGTGGTAGGACATAATTAGAATAAAGAAAAAAAATCACATATATACAATAATTTTTGCCACTATCAGAAAATTTTTGCATTATATAAAATCAGAGCTTTTTTTGTAAATAACAAGTATATGTAAAACAAAAATTGTAAATATGTCTACGCATCAGAGGGACATCGCCACCAACACCAGTCACCAGCTCCCTTAACACCAGATGCTTCGAGATAGCGACGGAGAGGGTACAGACATGTTGAGAAGGCACTTAGGGCAATAACAACAACATGAAGACCAACGCCACACTGGAAATACTGGTGGCAACCAGGTTGGACTTCAGGAGGACAACGCGCAGCACGGACATTTTATATGTCACGACACTGCTACGCAACAGAAGAGCGTGGGGAGAATCAATATGACGAGACGACAATAAAGGTACAAAAAATTACTAAGATCTACAAACTCATCAGGTAACGGAAAGGCAGTCAGATCCTACAAATCCTATATCACTCCTACACTAAAATTCACATATTCCTAGCCCCAGAAGAATGCAAGAAAGAAGTGAAGAACAGAAGATGCAAGATGAAGAAGGGCAGAAGACAACAAGATACATTTCTCTCCTATCCTGCAAAGCAAATTGCTACAAACGTCTTTCCATGAACTTTGAGGCATGGCAACTACTACAACCACCTCTCCCAAAATAAACCTTGAATCGTCAGACAAGAGAATGGTTGGAACGCAAACTATCAGCAGGAACACTACTAACAACTCGGATTAATAAGAACAATTAGCATAGCGATTTACCAAGAACATATATAATAAGAAATGCATATCTCGCAATTACAAACTAAAACACAACCAAACAGTTTTCCCCCCTGAAGCCCTATACGCCTCAGAATGTTTGAATCTGAACAGGAAAGCCTTGATAGATAAACTAGAGATTCAGTAGATGAAGATTCTGAAAAAAATTCTGGGACCGGTCAAAACAGATGGTGAGTACAGAAGACGCTCAAACCAGGAGCTATACAATCATACTGAGAAAATCACAGACGTAGCCAGGAAAAGACGTCACGCTTTCCACGGACATATCACAAAGATGGACCAAACAAGACTAACCAACCGACTTCTCAACTACTGGAAGAGCAGGAAGACCGTGACACCATGGCTGACAGAAGCCAAGAAAGACATCCAAGAACTGAACATAACTGAAAGTGACATTAGAAACCGAGCACTTCTCAGAAGGATACTAAAAGAAAAGAGGTTACAGGGCACATCACCCCGTAAAAAGATCGGCGCCCTTTGGACAAAGGAGAGAAAGGAGGAACATAGCCAGAAAATGCGGGATTACTGGACAGACATCAAGTCCCCCTCCAGGCTGAAAAGTTGAATATCGTGGTCCTCAGCTGGCACATTCGAAAGAAGAAGGAGAAAATGAAGGTATGCGAAATTGCTTGCTGCATTTCCGGACTATCGGCGGAGGTGGTGTGTGAACTGCTAACGAAGACATTTTACAGTCCAGTGGTTAAATCTCTGAGTTTTAATGAAAGCTACAGCTTTCCAACTATTGCTTTGCAGTAATGAGAAGTTTAACTTTGTACCGTGTGTCAGTGCAAGCCTAGCGACACTTATCCAGACATTTATTATTGCAACGGGCCAGAGCACTAATCCGGAGCTGCTAACGAATGCTTTAGAGCAAATTTTGCGAAGCAACAGGTAGAGTAATTTGTTATGCACAAAACATGTATCTAACAATGTGTGGATTATGGCTCTGGCTGCGATTTGGATTTTGTGCTCCCAAGGGCGGAGGTAAGGAACAGTTCACAGAGACAGTGTTTGAACTCAGTTCCATCCAATCATGTCCTCTTCAAGTTCGTTGTCATCTCTGTTTACAAACTCTGAAAATCCGTGACATGAGCTGTTACCTTCCTGTTTGGGTGTGTCGCCGTAGAACACTTGGCATTACTCTTTCTCGCTGCTGAACTGACTTTCTCTGTTCACTGTGCAATTTCTTGACACGCATAATTTATTCCCTATTCCCATCCATAACAGAAGAAATAATTTTACTCAGGGATTTGCCATCTTTCAGTTTCTCTTTTGAAGGCTATTTCTGCATAGTTTCTCCCTGGCTATAATATGGAACGCCTTACTATGATACTATAGCACTTATATTTACCATAACCGGAAGGTATTTGGAATCATGTATCCTCTTAAAGGGGAAATCTCATTGCAATACGATGCAACTGCTGTTCATTCCAGCGTCTTTCCGATGTTCGAGGTTACCATGTCCGCGATGTACGAGAGTGGGCTGAAAATCAATGGCTCCTAAATTTTTATGTGAAAACTCTTAAAGTGTTTTAAAAAAGCAAATGGCGTTAACATTCTACATCTTTATTCTTCACAAACACAGCCGGACGGGGTGGTCGAGCGGTTCTAGGCGCTACAGTCTGGAACCGCGCGACCGCTACGGTCGCAGGTTCGAATCCTGCCTCGGGCATGGATGTGTGTGACGTCCTTAAGTTAGTTAGGTTTAAATAGTTCTAAGTTCTAGGGGACTGATGACGTCAGAAGTTGAATCCCATAGTGCTCAGAGCCATTTGAACCATTTTCACACACACATGTTTGCAAGCATCTGCCGCTAGAGAGTTCCGAATTGTGTTGTGTAATATGGGGATCTGTAACGTAACTACGAGGGTCACTCCTAAAGAAATGCACACTATTTTTGTAAAAATACAGTTTTCATTCTGCATGTGTGAAAGCTTTACAGTGTGCAGATACATCCTTCCCGCTAGTTTTAAAACTTGGTTCAACCTGTTCCCCTAAGTGGCGCCGTCACAGCATGTCTTCAAGATGGCTGCTACACTTGACGTTCGTCAGAAGCAACGTGCTGTCATAGAATTCCTGTGCTGTGAAAACGAGACAGTGGGAAACATCCACAAGAGGTTGAAAAAGGTAAATGGAGATGCTGCTGTAGATCGCAGTACAGTTAGTCGGTGGGCAAGCAGGTTACGTGATGAAAGCGGGCGCGGCAATATTGAGGATTGTCCTCGCAGCCGCAGGCCTCGTACTGCACACACTCCCGACATTGTGCAGAGAGTTAACGAACTGGTGACTGCTGACAGACGCATCACAGTGAACGAATTGTCAAGCTACTTTTGGATAGGGGAAGGAAGTGTTTGCAGAATACTGAAAGTGTTGCCGTTAAAAAAGGTTTGCGCCAGGTGGGTTCCCAGGATGTTGACAGTAGCTCACAAAGAAACAAGAAAAACGGTATGCAGCGAACTTTTGGAACAGTACGAGAATGGTGGAGATGAATTTCTTGGAAGAATTGTGACAGGTGATGAAACATGGGTCCATCATTTTTCACCAGAGAAGAAAAGGCAATCAATGGAGTGGCATTATGCAGATTCACCCCAGAAAAAAAATCAAAACCACACCTTCTGCTGGAAAAGTTATGGCTATGGTGTTTTTCGATTCCGAAGGACTCTTGCTTGTGGACACCATGCCAAGTGGAACCACCATAAATTCTGATGCATATGTGACGACACTGAAGAAACTTCAAGCTCGACTGAGTCGTGTTCGACCACATCGGCAAAAGCAGGATGTTTTGCTGTTGCACGACAATGCACGGCCACATGTCAGTCAAAAAACCATGGAAACGATCACAAAACTCCGATGGACAACACTGAAAGACCCGCCTAACAGTCCTGACCTGGCTCCATGTGACTATCATCTCTTTGGTAAACTGAAAGACTCTCTTCGCGGAACAAGGTTTGAAGATGATGACTCCCTTGTACACGCTGCCATGCAGTGGCTCCAACAGGTTGGTCCAGAATTTACCGTGCGGGTATACAGGCGCCGGTTCCAAGATGGCATAAGGCAGTTGAGAGGGATGGAAATTATGTGGAGAAATGAAAATATTGTTCCTAAAGGATGTATCTACACACTGCAGAACTTTCAAAGATGTAGAATAAAAGATCGATTTTTAAAAAAAGATAGTGTGCATTTCTTTTGGAGTGACCCTCGTACTTCAGAGCATGAGAATCAGCGTGTGCTATAACCGAGTTTCGAATTCGAAGAGTTCGTCCACGAGCCGGCCGCTGTGGGTGAGCGGTTCTAGGAGCTTCAGTCCGGAACCACGTGGCTACTACAGTCGCAGGTTTGAATGCTGCCCCGGGCATGGATGTATGTAATATCCTTACGTTAATTAGGTTTAAGTGGTTCTAAGTCTCGGGGACTGATGACCTCAGATGTTAAGTGTCATAGTGCTTAGAGGCATTTGAACCATACGAAGAGTTCGTCCACATGTGGAGCACCCACTCCTTCAGCATGACAATGCCGGACCACATACGAGCGCTGCGCCATCAGCAGCAATCCGACGCCTTAGGTTCACTGCCTTCGATCATTCTCCATTGCCCCATCGAATTTACATCTATTAGCAAAACACCTTCGAGTACTTCACTGTGGTAGTAAAGGAAGTGATACATGCAGAGGCGAGGTTGTGGCTTCGTCAACAAACATTCTACAGTGACAGTATCAGCAAACTGATCTCTCGTTGGGAGAAATGTATTCGTCGCCAGGGTGAGTATGTTGAGAAACAAAGATGTAAACAGGAAGATTAACGATATAGAATGTTAATAGTGTTTGTTTTTATTTTAAAAAGCTTCAAGAGGTTTCACGTAAAAAGTACGGAGGCTTTACTTATCGTTGCATCCTCATATTTGAAGTGGGTGGTCTAAACGCTGCTTTTTATAACACTATAATTGCTTCTTCATTTGACAAATTTTCTATTAATGTAAACAGCAGAGGAAGTGTATTGCGAATTGCTCTGTTTCTTAGTTCAATAATGGAGAAAGGAGGATTACGATTCAATATCCCGGCGACGACGAGGTTGTTACAGATGGTGCTAAATGTTTGGTTAACAAGGATAATGAAGAAACTCGCAACATAATTTTTCAAAAGAAAGGTGTTTGTTTTATCCAAGGAAAATCTGGATTTGGGTGGTGTTTGAATCCTTAAGTGCTCTAACCACTGCACTATGCTGCTCGGAAAAAGTAAGATCTAAAGCTTTCTCGTAGCATCTCCAGTCATACTCCGTCTTCAGGCCACGAGTGGCCTACCGGGACCATCCGACCGTCGTGTCATCCTCAGTGGAGGATCCGGATTGGAGGGGCGTGGGGTCAGCACACCGCTCTCCCGGTCGTTATGATGGTATTCTTGACGGAAGCCGCTACTGTTCGGTCGAGTAACTCCTCAATTGGCATCACGAGGCTGAGTGCACCCCGAAAAATGGCAACAGCGCATGGCGGCCTGGATGGTCACCCATCCAAGTGCCGATCACGCCCGACAGCGCTCAACTTCGGTGATCTCACGAGAACTGGTGTATCCACCGCGGCAAGGCCGCTGCCCCAGCTCCAGCCGTAGGTTATTTATTTTCTCTTGCCCTATTGAGTTATTTCCCAGTGGTGGATAACGAGTAATAGACATTCCGTTTCCGAAAATTACGCATGGGCGAAATCTATGAAAGAAATGTGTCCATCATGAAGGCAACACCTTCAAGTGCAGCCACTTTTCTTTCGTTACTAGAAGCAGTGGTCTCATTTTCAGAAGAGCATTCGCTGTGGCACTGGTCGGCAGGATGCGTGTGTGTTGGGCTGAACTGTAATTAGCCAATTACCGTCTTCCGTTATTACGGCGTGACGAACGCGGGGCGGTCGCTCGGAATGACATCCCATGGCTCGCTTAATGACGCCTCATCGACGCGTGATTCTAGGCTTGCCTGCGTTGCTGAGCCTCGGGATTCCTCGTCACGCCAATTTCGTTAATTGATCACAGAGTAGCAAGGCCGCTGCTCGTGTTTGCATAGCGGGGATCCTCCCGGCACAGACACTGGTTTGCGTCATCGCCTCTAAGTTGTCGTATTAAACCCTATGACGACAGTTCCTGAAAATCTGTAAAGGTACAGTCACGCAGTGTTACGTTAATTGCCAAGACCAGGCGGTACGCCTTTTCAAGGATTTCGCGTGTAGGCATACCATATTTGCCGGGCGCCAAGCGGATATTCGTTGGGCATTGTGAAAATGTGAATTTTACGTGTTGCTAGTCGGGTGTGGATCGAGTGAGCCAACACGTCATGTTGTGAGAGGAGGAGACAGGATGTGGAGAGGAACAGAGTTTTCAAGCTGCCTGTTAATCGACTCTTTCATTTCATCACAATATATTTCACACTCTTCGTGTCTTTTGCGCATGCAACATTTACACCACTGGCCATTAAAATTGCTACACCAAGAAGGAATGCAGATGATAAACGGGTATTTATTGGACAAATATATTATACTAGAACTGACATGTGACTACATGTTCACCCAATTTGGGTACATAGATCCTGAGAAATCAGTAGCCAGAACAACCACCTCGGGCCGTAATAACGGCCTTTATACGTCTGGGCATTGAGTAAAGCAGATCTTGGTTGGCGTGTACAGGTACAGCTGCCCATGCTGCTTCATACGATACCACAGTTCATCAAGAGTAGTGACTGGCGTATTGTGACAAGCCAATTGCTCGACCACCATTGACCAGACGTTTTCAATTGGTGAGAGATCTGCAGAATGTGCTGGCCAGGGCAGCAGTCGAACATTTTCTGTATCCAGAAAGGCCAGTACAGGACCTGCAACATGCAGTCGTGCATTATCCTGGTGAAATATGGGGTTTCGCATGGATCGGATGAAGGGTAGAGCCACGGGTTGTAACATATCTTAAATGTAACGTCCACTGTTCAAAGTGCCTTTAATGCAAACAAGAGGTGACCGAGACGTGTAACCAATGGCACCCCATACCATCACGCCGGGTGATACGCCAGTATGGCGATGACGAATACACCATTCCACTGTGCGTTCACCGCGATGTCGCCAAACACGGATGCGACCATCATGATGCTGTAAACAGAACCGGGATTCATCCGAAAAAATGACGTTTTGCCATTCGTACACCCAGGTTCGTCGTTGAGTACACCATCGCAGGCGCTCCTGTCTGTGATGCAGCTTCAAGGTAACCGCAGCCATGGTCTCCGAGCTGATAGTCCATGCTGCTGCAAACGTCGTCGGACTGTTTGTGCAGATGGTTGTTGTCTTGCAAACGTCCCCATCTGTTGACTCAGGGATCGAGAAGTGGCTGCACGATCCGTTACAGCCATGCGGATAAGATGCCTGTCATCTTGACTGCTAGTCATACGAGGCCGTTGGGATTCAGCACGGCGTTCCGTATTACCCTCCTGAACCCACCAATTCCATATTCTGCTAACAGTCATTGGATCTCCTCCTTACACGAGGCATCAGAACAACGTTTCACCAGGCAACGCCGGTCAACTGCTGTTTGTGTATAATAAATCACCTTGGGTGAATAATCTGAAAAGCTAATCATTTGCATATCACAGCATCTTCTTCCTGCTGGTTAAATTTCCGCGTCTGTTGCACGTCATCTTCGTGGTGTAGCAATTTTAATGGTCTTTAAGAATCTGCAATAACCTCTTCCAAGCAAAATAGATAAAGGCCCTTTTGCAGAGTCTTCGCTAAATCACTGCATCAGTGTCAGGTATTTGCTGAGTCCGTTGGCCTTAGCCAATACTGTTCGTTGGCGGTCTGCAAGCCATGTGGGTTCCTTGTGCTAAGGAATTCAGCCATTGAAATGCCCTTAGGTACAGTGGAGTTTTACGTCGAGGTGGTTGGGATGCTGTTTTCTAGGTCACATTCTGTTTTGATAATGGAGGGCCATGTTGTTGAACGGTTTTCACTACGTACAAGATACCTGATAGATCAATCCAATTTGCATTTCTACACCTATGTTTACAACAAATTCCGCGCGATGTGTGGCAGAGGTTACATTTGGTACCACTAACTGATTCCCATCTTCCTTGTTCCACTCGCCTACGGCGCGTGGGAAGAAAGATTGTTGGTAAGCGTCTATACTACCTCTAATTTATCGAAGTTTCTCGTTGTAGTCATTTCGCAAGATGTGTGTTGGAGGAAGTAATACGATGTCAGACTCTTCCCGGAAAGTGTTATCTCGAAATTTCGGTAGTAAACCTCATTGGGATGCAGAACGCCTCTCTTGTAACATCTGCCGCTGGAGTTTATTGAGAATGTTTGTAACGCTCTAGCACTAACGATCCCGTGACGTTTTCGCGCCTATCTTTGTTGGATCTTCTCTTTCTATCGGTCCTACCAGGTAAGGACCCCATATGGATTAACACTACTCAAGAGATGGATGAGCAACATTTCCTTAAGATTCCTCCTGTGAACCTCAGTCTGGCATCTGCTTTTCCTATTATTTCTTTTATGTGGCCATTCCGCTTAACGTCTCTCTGGACAAAGGAGCTTCCGACGCTTTCTACCAGTTAGTTTGTATTGTTCGCGCAAACAGACACTCGGCGCGGTGGCTGATGGTAGCCACTGTAAACGGGGATTGCCTACACGGTCACTCCCATCAGCCATCACGCCGAGTGCCAACTTCGTTTGCGCGTGTAGTAGACACTGCAAACAGTAACGATGCTATCACACTTCCTTGGGGCACACCTGAATTTACCTTTACATCTGTCGATTTTGTTCCATTAAGGGCGATCTATTGGGATATATCCGCAAGGCATTCTTGAATCCAGTCGCAAATCTGCCCCGATACTAGATAAGCTCGTATTTCTTTCACTAAACGTCAGTGTGGGAATTCGTCAAATATCTTCCTGAAGTCAACGAACATGTCATCAGCCTAAGTACTGTTGTCTTGGGGATTGCGGTTATCACTGAAACAACTGGTTTTCCATTATATCGGTTTTTCTTCACGATAGTTTAACCTGACTGTCAAAATCACTCGAACTAACCGATTTTCGGTGTTTTGCCCCTATTATTTCCTGTATTAAAGGTAGAAATCGAACAAAGAAAAGTGGTAAGTTTTTACTAGAAAAAAATCACCACTTTTCTCTTATAAATTCTAGTCAGGGATCATATCTCTATTTGGACATTACGAATAGTCAGTGCTAAAAAGTGAAAACTGAGAATGGAGAAAATTTTTTCGTGTTAATTTGTTAGTTTTTAAGAGCAGCAAGCAGATAAAGACATAGTATGTACACAATGGCAGCAGATCAGTTACTTTCTACTTTTATTTTGCATTATGAATGAAGAGTTAAGTTTTTAGTTTATTGCTGTTACCACAACCTCCCTCCTCTTTATTATTTTATAGAAATGGCAGAGAAATCTTTAATCTTCTAAAGCAAATGAAGCATTGTATATCATTGCTACACGACTTCGTAAGAATATTTCCAGGCTAGGGTTGGTGACATTCTGCAATACAACGGATTATAGCGAGAAACTATTGTATAGACCAGGTGGGGGCACGTCTTGCATGCTTCACTAAACGCGCACCTTAAGCCATGAAACACGGCAACAGGGAAATTATTGTAGCAGCAATTTTGTACCAATTCTTATCCCATGTGTTTGTCGCTCGTTGCTGTCGGCATTGTTATTAAAATAGCACTGATCGCTTTTCTCATTTTTATAGTAATGCTATATTTCAAACCAATGCAGACTTCACGAGTAATAATTTCTCCTTTTTTAAAAAAAATTTATTTAAAAACGAAAAAATTTAGAATGCTGCTATAGATAATTAATGTTTCGGTTTTTTTTACTAGGTTACCAGTAAAAAATAAGCGAAACCAAACAAATACCAAAAAATACCGATTACTCAGAACTAAAATATCGGTTTCGGTTTTAACCAGTCGTTTTTTCCCATACCTACGTTGCCTACAGCGCTTCGGATCTCGTGGAGGAACAGAGTAAGATGAGTTTTGCAAGATCCCTGTTTGCGGAATGCATGTTGATTAGTATGGAAGAGATTTTCGTTTCCCAGGAACGTCATAATTCTTGAGCATAAAACATGTTCCATAATTCTTCAACAGATTGACGTCAACGATATAAGCCTATAATTATGTTCAGCTGTCCTACGACACTTCTTGGAAAGAGGAATGACCTGCGCTTTTTTTCCTGTCGCTAGGTATCCTTCATAGCTCCAGCGAACTACGACGCTAGACGGGGAGCAAGTTCTTTCGCTTGGTCTTTGTAGAATCTTATGGGTATCTCGCTGCGTTCTGATGCCTTTCCGCTACAATGCGCTTATAGTTGACTATTTATTCCACAATCGGTTATGTCAATATCCGTATTTTCGGCGTTGGTACGATGACTGAAAGGAGAGACCTTGTTATCTTCCGCGGTGAAACAATTTCGGAAGACCAAATTCAGTATTTCGGCTATCTCGCTGTTATCCCTTTCGGAGCTACTATAGTCACTGAACGAATTATTACAGGATTGCGAACCACTTATTGATTTTACGTTAGACCAAAACCTCTTAGAGTTTTTACTAGGATCGGCTGACAAAATTTTACTTTGCTAGTATTGATCCTCGCGCTAGAAAACGGTTACGTCTTTACACGCAATGGAATAGATCCGGAGTCGGTTGCGAGCTTATAATTACTTGAAGGACGGTCACTGCATCATGTGTAGCTTCATTTGATTCCGTACTGTATTACATTCTTCAGTGTTAACCGCTCAGTTAGTGTTATTTTGGATTTGTGTCCAACAAAATTCTCTTGGTTTTGCATGAAAAATGTAGGTTAAATTACCACTACAAGATTTTAAATTGCTCTCACAATTTAATATTTCACTTACTTAAGTCAAGTATTGCGAACGTTTATACCAGGAACGTATTATCCCGCATAAACTTGCCACATTGCCGAGGCGCCATGTTACGTGAAATACAAGGATGCTCTACGCGGCCAATTCCATCAATCGAGATTCATCTAAAGAAGGGTCACTTACTATTATTATTATTTCTTTACTTTCTCAGACGTTAAGTCTGGTTAAAAATGGAAAGTGACGCGGACCTTGATCAAGCGTCACTTCCTTTTAACTGTACGGTATATGTTATATTGCATTTAGGAACTTTCGGGTAATTGAACATGTATCAATAATTACGGATTTCTGTAATTGTATATATAAGTTTGGATGTAGCTGTATTGCATTGATGTACTGGTGGATATTGTGTGGTATGACTCCTGTAGTTGATAGTATAATTGGTATAATGTCAACTTTATCCTGATGCCACATGTCCTTGACTTCCTCAGCCAGTTGGATGTATTTTTCAATTTTTTCTCCGGTTTTCTTTTGTATATTTGTTGTATTGGGTATGGATATTTCGATTAGTTGTGTTAATTTCTTCTTTTTATTGGTGAGTATGATGTCAGGTTTGTTATGTGGTGTTGTTTTATCTGTTATAATGGTTCTGTTCCAGTATAATTTGTATTCATCATTCTCCAGTACATTTTGTGGTTCATACTTGTATGTGGGAACGTGTTGTTTTATAAGTTTATGTTGTAAGGCAAGTTGTTGATGTATTATTTTTGCTACATTGTCATGTCTTCTGGGGTATTCTGTATTTGCTAGTATTGTACATCCACTTGTGATGTGATCTACCGTTTCTATTTGTTGTTTGCAAAGTCTGCATTTATCTGTTGTGGTATTGGGATCTTTAATAATATGCTTGCTGTAATATCTGGTGTTTATTGTTTGATCCTGTATTGCAATCATGAATCCTTCCGTCTCACTGTATATATTGCCTTTTCTTATCCATGTGTTGGATGCGTCTTGATCGATGTGTGGCTGTGTTAGATGATACGGGTGCTTGCCATGTAGTGTTTTCTTTTTCCAATTTACTTTCTTCGTATCTGTTGATGTTATGTGATCTAAAGGGTTGTAGAAGTGGTTATGAAATTGCAGTGGTGTAGCCGATGTATTTATATGAGTGATTGCTTTGTGTATTTTGCTAGTTTCAGCTCGTTCTAGAAAGAATTTTCTTAAATTGTCTACCTGTCCATAATGTAGGTCTTTTATGTCGATGAATCCCCTTCCTCCTTCCTTTCTGCTTAATGTGAATCTTTCAGTTGCTGAATGTATGTGATGTATTCTATATTTGTGGCATTGTGAACGTGTAAGTGTATTGAGTGCTTCTAGGTCTGTGTTACTCCATTTCACTACTCCAAATGAGTAGGTCAATACTGGTATAGCGTAAGTATTTATAGCTTTTGTCTTGTTTCTTGCTGTCAATTCTGTTTTCAGTATTTTTGTTAGTCTTTGTCTATATTTTTCTTTTAGTTCTTTTTTAATATTTGTATTATCTATTCCTATTTTTTGTCTGTATCCTAGATATTTATAGGCATCTGTTTTTTCCATCGCTTCTATGGAGTCACTGTGGTTATTCAATATGTAATCTTCTTGTTTAGTGTGTTTTCCCTTGACTATGCTGTTTTTCTTACATTTGTCTGTTCCAAAAGCCATATTTATATCATTGCTGAATACTTCTGTTATCTTTAGTAATTGGTTGAGTTGTTGATTGGTTGCTGCCAGTAGTTTTAGATCATCCATGTATAGCAAATGTGTGATTTTGTGTGGGTATGTTCCAGTAATATTATATCCATAATTTGTATTATTTAGCATGTTGGATAGTGGGTTCAGAGCAAGACAGAACCAGAAAGGACTTAATGAGTCTCCTTGGTATATTCCACGCTTAATCTGTATTGGCTGTGATGTGATATTATTAGAGTTAGTTTGGATATTAAGTGTGGTTTTCCAGTTTTTCATAACTATGTTTAGGAACTGTATCAATTTAGGATCTACTTTGTATATTTCCAATATCTGTAGTAACCATGAGTGGGGTACACTGTCAAAAGCTTTTTGGTAATCAATGTATGCGTAGTGTAGCGACCTTTGTTTAGTTTTAGCTTGATATGTCACCTCTGCATCTATTATCAGTTGCTCTTTACATCCTCGTGCTCCTTTGCAGCAGCCTTTTTGTTCTTCATTTATAATTTTGTTCTGTGTTGTATGTGTCATTAATTTCTGTGCAATGACTGAGGTTAATATTTTGTAGATTGTTGGTAGGCATGTTATGGGGCGATATTTAGCTGGGTTTGCTGTGTCTGCTTGATCTTTAGGTTTCAGATAGGTTATTCCATGTGTAAGTGTATCAGGGAATTTGTATGGGTCTGCAATGTAACTGTTAAATAATTTAGTTAGATGTGAATGTGTTGAGGTGAACTTCTTTAGCCAGAAATTTGCTATTTTATCATTTCCAGCGGCTTTCCAATTGTGCGTAGAATTAATTGCTCGGGTGACTTCATGTTGTAAAATTATCACTTCAGGCATTTGTGGTATCATCTTGTATGTGTCTGTTTCTGCTTGTATCCATCGTGCATGCCTGTTATGTTGTACCGGGTTAGACCATATGTTGCTCCAGAAGTGTTCCATGTCTGTTATGTTTGGTGGATTGTCTATTTTAATGTGTGTGTTATCTATTGTCTGGTAAAATTTCTTTTGGTTTGTGTTGAATGTTTGGTTTTGTTTCCTTCTATTTTCACTTTTTTTGTATCTTCTAAGTCGTTTGACCAATGCTTGTAATTTCTGCTTCTTTTCATCTAATTGCTCTATTGCTTCTTGTTGTGAGATTTTACCTAACCTTTTTCGTTTTTTGTCTGATATTTCATTTCTTATAAATTGTGTTAGCTGTCCGATGTCTTTTCTCAGTTTTTCTATTCTGATCTGTAGCCTGTGTTGCCATGCTGGTTTTGTGGGTTTCTTCTGTGTGTTGGTTGGTTCTGATCTCTGCCTAGTGTGTATATTTAGTGTAGTGAGTGCTCCTACATAAACCAGTAGTTGTAACTCTTCCATTGTTGTATTTTCATTTATTTTGTTGTGTATGATTGTGTTGATAGTTGTTATTGTTGTTTCAACTTGTGGGTTATTTGGTGGTGTATGCAAGAATGGTCTAATGTCTGTATCTGTGTCTTTGTATTCTATATATGTCAGCTGAAATTTCTCTTCTATATCTAACATGTGTGTCACTTCGTGTTCTATTTGTGCTTGTTCTGGTGGCTGTCTTAAGATGTCGTTTTCCTCTGATTGTTTAATTGATGTGTGTTGTTCTTTGTTTGTCTGCTCTGGGATGTTTGAGTCCATTACTGTATTTTCTTCTTCTTCTTCTTCTGATTGCACATTATTTTGTTCTAGTATTTGTTGTACTTGTTGTTTGATGTTTTCTAATTCTGACTGGGGTATCCTGTTATTTTTTATTATTACACGGATCTGATCAGCTAGTCGTTGTTCTGTTAAAAATTTTAATTCTGGGTATCTGGTAATAAATGTTGTGTATACTTATGATCTGTATCCAGTTCTGTTGGTTCCTAGGTTTGTTGCTTGGTAATAACAGAACATGAGGTGTCGATTAACTTCATCTGACCATCTCATCCTCTGTCTTTGTTTTCCTTCTAGGGTGGTTGCAGGAAGCATATCCTGCAAAACACCTCTATTTGGATTTAAATCATTATCCAGTTGGCTAGCAGTGTCGTTACCATTGTGGGCGGGCCTAGGGTTCAAGCGTCGTCCCCGACCATGACGGCGCTTGTCCGAGGCTTCTTTAGTTCTGTCCTGAACCAAGTAATCACACTAAAAGGGGGGTTAGCCCTATTAGTGGTTTGTTCTTTTCGTCGCCTTTTACGACTGGCAGAACATACCGGAGGCCTATTCTTTTCCCGGGCCTCCATTATTATTATTATTATTATTATTATTATTATTATTAACAAATAATACAATCTCTTGCATACTAATTGGTTTTCAGAGAACGAATAAGGTAAGACTACGTACTCGTATGGTCCTCTATCACTGGACGCTAATATGAAACATGTGGTAGTACTGTGTCATTGAACTGTTATCATTATTCATCTGATAGGAATTTAAGCCTGTGTTGGTTGGTTGGTTAGCTGATTTGGGGGAGGCAACTAAACAACGAGGTCAACTGCCCGATCAGGTTAGGTAAGGATGGGGTAGGAAGTCGGCAGTGCCCATTCAAAGGAACCATCCCAGCATTTGCCTGAAGCAATTTAGGACAATCACGGAAACCTAAATAAGGACGGCCGGAAGCGAGTTTGAACCGTCGTCCTCGCGAAGACGAGTCCAGTGTGCGAACCACTGCGACACCTCGCTCGGTAAGCCTCTATTAAATCATCTTTCAGCTAGTGATGTATTTGTTGCTTAATGCGTTTAGAAACTGCAAATATTTATCACTGCCTACAGTCGATGCTTCTATACAAACATACACGCATTGCTTTCAAGTTATATTGAATGTCAGTAATGGATTCACTTGAAATAAATTTCTGCGATGAAAAAGAAGTGCAAATGTGGTGGACGGAAGAATATTAATTAGAGAAATCAGAGAAAAAGAGGAGAATAAGAAGTCACAAAGGACGCCGTAGTACTCGAGTGTAAGTACTCAACAAGAGGGTCATACAGAGATCCGTCACAAACAATGGTGGAAGAGTTTGGGCACTTTCTGCGCACCAGCGTCACGCATTCTCAGACATCTAAAGAGCGCTCAGTAGTTTTCTGAGCGCTCTGCTGTCAGTACCGTACCAAATGCGAGTATTACATGTAAGCGTAGCAAGTTATTCAGTGAACTGTTGTTCCATTTGTTGCGAGTTGTCATGACTGATGGTGGCGGCAAGCGACAAATTCTACACAAGCATGTGAGACACATAATTTGCAGGATACACGCTTACATCAAGCGCAAAGCACGTGTATCCGCGTACCGCAACTGTCGCCGGCAAGCCCCGACAGCTTCTACACCAGCGCGAACCGGCATCGTTCGTGAATCGGACTATAATGACTTCACTGTCGATGAGACTTTAAAATCTTCCTTCTTTCCCCCTGTACCGAAGGTTTGACAAAATAAGCTCCGCCAAGGGTGCACACACTGACCGAAAAAGAAAGAAACGCCGTTGTAAGAATATATCGGGAGAGGTATCTGAGCGTGCCTCTGTTCCCCAGTCAGTCACCGTAAACGCACTCTGTTTTGTGTGTCATTTCCACAACGTCATTTAGCTCAAGTAGCATCATAAGTAAACTATTACTAGCGAACAAACGTCTGCTCTTAACATTATGTATATGGCAACAGTGTGCTCGGCTCAGACAGTTGAGACATTTCCCGCCCGCAGAGCTGGCTTATGTTCGGCGTAATTCTTGCTGCTGCCTCGCTAAACATTGTACTATATCAAGATCGGCGAGTGTGTGCTGAAACATATATGCTATTTCACCGAAGACTTCCGACTTTTCCCTTATTATAAATCATACTACAATAATATACACTGAGGTGACAACAGTCATGGGATAGCAATATGAATATATACTGATGGCTGTAGTATCGCGTACGCAAGAGATAAAAGGGCAGTGCATTGGCGCAGCTGTCGTCTGTACTCAGGTGACTCATAAGTAAAGGTTTTTGACGTGTTTATGGTCGCACGGAAATTAACAGACTTTGAACCCGGAATAGAAGCAATAGATAGAACCATGGGACATTCCATTTCGGATATCGTCAGGGAATTCAATATCCCGAGGTCCACAGTGCCGAGAATACCCACTTTAAGGCATTACTTCTCAGCATGGACAACGTAGTGGCCGACGGCCTTCACTTGACAACCGAACGGCAGTGACGTTTGCGTAGCGTTCGTTGTCAGTGTAAGCAGAAAAGCAACACTGCGTGAAATAGCCGCAGAAAAACGTGGGATGGACGACGAATATATCCCTTAGGTCAGTGCGGCAAAATCTGGCACACGACCGACGCGAGTAGGTTTGCTAACAGCACGACATCGTCTGCAACGCCTCTCCTGGCTTCTGACAATACCAATTGGACCCTAGACGACTGGAAAACCCTGATCTGGTCAGATGATGCCCGGTTTCAGCTGGTAAGAGTCGATGCCACTGACCCAAATTGTCAACAAGGCAATCTGCAAGCTGTTGTTGGCTCCATAGTGGTTTGGGCTGTGTTTACATTTAATGGTCTGGGTCCAATGGTCCAACTGAACCGATCGTTGTCTGGAAATGGTTATGTCCGGCTACTTGAAGAGCAACTGCAGTCAGTCATGGACTTCATGTTTCCAGACTGTGATGGAATTTTTATGGATGACAATGTGCCGTCATGTGACTGTGACTCAGTTGTTCAAGATTGGTTTGTAGAACGTTCTGGACAGTAGGAGTGGGTGATTTGGCCACTCAGAACGCCCAACGCGAGTCCGATAGAACATTTCTGTGGCATAATCGAGAGGTCAGTTCGTGCACAAAATCCCGCACTGGCAACACTTTCATAGTTATGGACGGCTATAGAGGCAACATGTCTCAATATTTCTGCAGGGGACGTCCTACGACTTGTTGAGTCCGTGCCACGTCGAGTTGCTGCACTACACCGGGAAAAGGAGGTCCGACACGATGTTGGGAGGCATCCCACGAATTTTTTCACCTCAGTGTACAGTAGCTGTCATATAAAGTGAGATACACATTTTCTCTTGCTTTCAATTTCTTTAGGATGTTTATGCAATTTGTAATTTATTTAGTGTAACGAGACATTTAATTTGTTATGGGCAATACTTTTCATCAGTTTACTTCATTTTTATTTAACCTTATAATTTGATTGATCTGTGAAGAAAAAAGTTGCTGGAAGTTAGTTTTGCTGAATGGGAGGGATGAAAGGGGGGGGGAGGAGGGGGGTTGGTCGAATCTTTGGTAGTTCTACAAGGGGCACAGGATGGCCTCCGTAAGCTTCTGCTCAGGTTTTGAACGTTAACAATCGCGCGCCCTACGTAATAAGAAACAGCAATTGTTCTATACGATGCTTCGTTTAAACCTTGCTAATTTCATCAGTAATATTCCAGAGTAACAGTAACCTCCATTGTAACGCTAAGATAGTCTGAGATGCTGTTACAAAAACATTTGGAGGCTCCAAAAAGTAATTCTCAATTTTCAGTCCGGACTCTCCATTATTTTATTTAACTACGAAAAGAGTGGAGATCAGTGTGACAAAAGCGTTTTCAACGTTGTACCTAAGGACAAGGAAATTGTTCATCTGGTGATCCCAAAAGGCTTGAAGGGATACGTACACCCATCGAACGTAAATTGGCTTTCGATGTTGCACGAACTTAGTGAGAAGATTTTCAGATCCACACTCATGCTCACAAATTAAGTATAGCTGCAGAATGTTGTGCCAAACTGACGCTAATAGAATAGGCACATAGGGAACACATACGACACAGATCTGTAAGTCCACGATACTGGTGATAAGTTGATAAAACTGTACCGAAACACATTTGCTACAATACGCCACTGCTTCCTGCGCATGTACTCTCACATCAATATGGGATATGATCACCATGCACACATACACAGGCCGCACAACGGGTTGGCATACTCTGGATCAGGTGGTCGAGCAGCTGCTGGGTTATAGCCTCCCATTCATGCACCAGTGCCTGTCGGAGTTCCTGAAGTGTCGTAGAGGTTTGAAGACGTTCTTCTGTTTCAAGGTACTCCTCCACGATGGGAGCTCGGTGGGGCCGTGCGTTATCATCCATCAGTAGGAAGGTGGGACCCACTACACCCTTAAAAAGGCGGACATACTGCTGCCAAATGACGTCCCGATACACCTGACCTGTTACAGTTCCTCTGTCAAAGACATGCAGGGGTGTACGTGCACCAATCGTAATCCCACCCCACACCGTCAAACCACGACCTCCATACAGGTCCCTCTCAAGGACATTAAGAGGTCGGTATCTGGTTCCTGGTTCGTGCCAGATGAAAACCCGGCGGGAATCACTGTCCAGACTATACCCGGACTCGTCCATGAACATAACGTGGGACCACTGCTCCAATGACCATGTACTGTGTTCTCGACACCAGGCTTTACGGGCTCTCTTGTGACCAGCCAGGGGTCAGTGGAATGGACCTTGCAGGTCTCCAGGTGAATAAACCATGTCTGTGCAGTTGTCTGTAGACCGTTTGTCTGGAGACAACTGTTCCAGTGGCTGCGGTACGGCCCCAAGCAAGGCTACTTGCAATGCTCCGTGGCCGTCTGCGGGCACTGATGGTGAGATATCGGTCTTCCTGTGGTGTTGTACACTGTGGACGTCCCGTACTGTAGCGCTTGGACACGTTTCCTTTCTGCTGGAATATTTGCCATAATCTTGAGGTCACGCTATGTGGCACACGGAGGGCCCGTGCTACGATCTGCTGTGTTTGACCAGACTCCAGTCGCCCTAGTATTCTGCCCCTCATAACGTCATCAATATCTGTTCTTTGAAGCATTTCCTATTTGATTACAGTAAAATTTTATAACTACTTTGCGGATGATTACTGACTTACCCTCGTATGTACGGTAGGTGTGTCAGTTTTGTTTAGACAACTACAAGATCTAACATCTTACCTTCTCTGAAGAACTTCCTCGCTATGCTGTTATTCGCCTTAAAATTATCTTTGATTGTTGATCCTCTGTTCAAAAATTTTATTCAGTACCTTTAATTCCAACAGGCGAAAAATACCAATTGTGATTTCAGTCTGTCTGTTGCATGCAAACTTTCTTCTGAAAATTTCACTGCTCTGTAAACAGAAACGCAGACTAATAGAATTATATTTCGCAATGTAGACGGGACATTTCCTTTATTCAGTGTTAACGTAATTAAGCTTCTGATACGCACATAGATAATGAAATTTTGTAATTTTTATCTGTATATTTCTTTCACAAAAGATGACCTAAATTACGAAGTGACACTCTCGCAGCAGTTTTATAGTAATAGGTACTCACACCGTAACCACGTAAGGTGTCAGGCAAATCCAACACCTTCCATGAAAACCTTGACATGATAGCAACTTCGGCAATAAGTCACATAGCTCTGAATAAATCCTGACATTAAATTAACCAAAGTAATATGATCAACGAGTGAGCAAATGGAATACCACAGACTAACACAAGAATGCCTAAATGCATGTCATACCTTCCCATCATGAAACAGACGCAGTTCCAAGGGGAGAAACGAGAACAGAAGCCGAGAGCAGAGGTGTGTAAGCTAGAAGGCTCTACTACAAGAGCGGGACAATGGGACACCCACATTCCCGGCCAACCGCCAAGAGGTCCATCCCCAGCCCATGTTAAAAAATAGAGCCCTCCAGAAGAACAATATACATCTTATGATAACATTAAAAGGGCCACACCAGCTGCAAGTTTTAGCGTGAGACTATACGCGTCTCTGTTACGTAGCAAACATTAAAAACTTTGCCCCACCACAAAAAGTATAACGTTTCTCATTGGACAGACAGAATTTTTGTAGGCGGAGCTTAAGGTTAACATTGAGACGCTGATTGGTCAGTTGAAAACAAAGCCAGATACTTCTTTCTTAAACCAACTTCGGTAAACAGTAGTAAGGATAAGTTCGAGAGAGTTGATACCAAGATGGCGAGGTGCGTGGAGCTGCGCCGCCCGCCGCCCCTGACGCTGCCTAACCACCGACAAGGTAATGAACACACCCGATGCCGCATAAGAGCACATAAAGGCCGGTTCCCACTAGAGCGCGGCAGCGCGGCGTGCGGCAACGGCAGCGGCAAGCGTTTTCTGCTTTGACGCGGCGGCTCGCGGAATTGGCGTTCCCACCTGGAAGCGGCAGACGCTAGCGGTAGCCAATGACGGACAGCCACTGAGGTACAGGGTGGGACCCACCGAACCGACCGGTGTGTTTGAATAACTATAACTTACACCTACGTGAAGGAAAGACGAAGTTGGGTGAAGACATTCCAATTTTTCATTTTCTGTACAATGTACTCTTTCACATATTTCATTATTCGTGTTTTCTCATTTCAGCATAAACAGATTTCATGACTACCGTTCAAGATTGTTCACTATCTCCTAACACATTGAAACAATGTACGATAAAAGAGATTATTCAGATAGTTAAGCGAGACAAAAATTTTAAATGTGATACGGTAGCGGTTACACGAAAACAGTAAGAACACAAAGACTAGGTGGAAGGGATGAAAGTGGAAGCCACCTGATAGAATTTCCCACAGAGCATAGTAATCATCGCCAGCACCTTGCTTAAGAATCACAAAAGAATAATATATATTTGGAACAGAGTTTTCGAAACCAGATTTTAAATTGTAAGGCATTTCCTGGTGCAGACGCAAACCTGACTGAAGACTGTCAATAGCAAGAAAAGCGTTCTGAAAAAGAAAATTTGTTCACATCGAATATAAATTCTAATGGTTGGATACTATTTTACAAAGGTATTTGTGTGGAGTGCAGCCTTGTATGTAAGTGAAACGTGGACGATGAACAGTTCTGTCAAGAAGACAATGGACGCTTTCAAAACGTTGTGATCAATAAGAATGCTGAAGATTAGATAGGAGGATCGTGTGACTAAAGAAGAGGTACGGAATTAAATACAGGAGGAAGAGGAAATTACGGCACAACTTTGACAACAATAGGGGTTACTTGACAGGACGTATTATGGGGCGTCAAAGAGTGAGGACAAAGGGGTTGGGTGATTGTATTCTGATAATAATCTGTTGAAATACTATTCTAATATTTTATCTATTAATGTAAGCAGTGAATTTACTCTTCCATGCACTCCTCCACAAAACATTTAAACCAAAACTGAAATCAGCTGAACACCAAATCTTTCAACCACTGTCTGACAACTACTGGATTCACTTTCAACTTTCTACACTCCTGGAAATGGAAAAAAGAACACATTGACACCGGTGTGTCAGACCCACCATACTTGCTCCGGACACTGCGAGAGGGCTGTACAAGCAATGATCACACGCACGGCACAGCGGACACACCAGGAACCGCGGTGTTGGCCGTCGAATGGCGCTAGCTGCGCAGCATTTGTGCACCGCCGCCGTCAGTGTCAGCCAGTTTGCCGTCGCATACGGAGCTCCATCGCAGTCTTTAACACTGGTAGCATGCCGCGACAGCGTGGACGTGAACCGTATGTGCAGTTGACGGACTTTGAGCGAGGGCGTATAGTGGGCATGCGGGAGGCTGGGTGGACGTACCGCCGAATTGCTCAACACGTGGGGCGTGAGGTCTCCACAGTACATCGATGTTGTCGCCAGTGGTCGGCGGAAGGTGCACGTGCCCGTCGACCTGGGACCGGACCGCAGCGACGCACGGATGCACGCCAAGACCGTAGGATCCTACGCAGTGCCGTAGGGGACTGCACCGCCACTTCCCAGCAAATTAGGGACACTGTTGCTCCTGGGGTATCGGCGAGGACCATTCGCAACCGTCTCCATGAAGCTGGGCTACGGTCCCGCACACCGTTAGGCCGTCTTCCGCTCACGCCCCAACATCGTGCAGCCCGCCTCCAGTGGTGTCGCGACAGGCGTGAATGGAGGGACGAATGGAGACGTATCGTCTTCAGCGATGAGAGTCGCTTCTGCCTTGGTGCCAATGATGGTCGTATGCGTGTTTGGCGCCGTGCAGGTGAGCGCCACAATCAGGACTGCATACGACCGAGGCACACAGGGCCAACACCCGGCATCTTGGTGTGGGGAGCGATCTCCTACACTGGCCGTACACCACTGGTGATCGTCGAGGGGACACTGAATAGTGCACGATACATCCAAACCGTCATCGAACCCATCGTTCTACCATTCCTAGACCGGCAAGGGAACTTGCTGTTCCAACAGGACAATGCACGTCCGCATGTATCCCGTGCTACCCAACGTGCTCTAGAAGGTGTAAGTCAACTACCCTGGCCAGCAAGATCTCCGGATCTGTCCCCCATTGAGCATGTTTGGGACTGGATGAAGCGTCGTCTCACGCGGTCTGCAAGTCGAGCACGAACGCTGGTCCAACTGAGGCGCCAGGTGGAAATGGCATGGCAAGCCGTTCCACAGGACTACATCCAGCATCTCTACGATCGTCTCCATGGGAGAATAGCAGCCTGCATTGCTGCGAAAGGTGGATATACACTGTACTAGTGCCGACATTGTGCATGCTCTGTTGCCTGTGTCTACGTGCCTGTGGTTCTGTCAGTGTGATCATGTGATGTATCTGAGCCCAGGAATGTGTCAATAAAGTTTCCCCTTCCTGGGACAATGAATTCACGGTGTTCTTATTTCAATTTCCAGGAGTGTATAACTATCACGGACTAGCCACACACACATACAGATATAAGGAGAACAAAAATAAACAAACATTAGTTTTCAGCAATAATTCTGCAGGTTGGCAACATGTACATAAACAAACCAGACAGGAAGGGACATGCGGTGAACAAACTGTGGTTACGACTTCAAATCAGAGTTTTCGGTAAAACGTCTACTGCTGGTGACAGAAGAAAAAAAGAGCGAACAAGAAAATGTGCTTATGTTCCATAATCAAAGTTTTAGTTCAACCTCCAGCAAGTGACCAGGTGTGGGGAAGCGTATACGTACACCAAAAACTCAATTCACTGTAAGTAATCAGTCATTCATGTAAAAAAAAATATGAGAACTGTTTTATAATCTGCAAGTATCACACTGCCGGCTGAGGTGGTCTGGCGGTTCTAGGCGCTCAGTCCGGAACCGCGCGACTGCTACGGTCGCAGGTTCGAATCCTGCCTCGAGCATGGATGTGTGTGACGTCCTTAGGTTAGTTAGGTTTAAGTAGTTCTAAGTTCTAGGGGACTGATGACCACAGATGTTAAGTCCCATAGTGCTCAGAGCCATTTGAACCATTTTTGCAAGTATCACATATCAAAACAAAACTGATTCATTCTAGATTACACCGAAGATGCCTTAAATTAAAAGGCGAAACGCGTCTTGAATCAGTAAAGTACACTGGATAAAGAAAAACAGTTTGTTACTTACCAAAGGAAATAATCAATAGCTGTAGATATTTAGTAAATTACATCTTATGACATCCCAGCAAATTAGTTTCGGTTTAACTTCTCATTCCACATGCTATTAAATGCTGTTTAAAAAAATTCATCTATCCCTTCCGAAAAACTGTAGTTACTTTCATATCTCGGTAGATAAACAGATTTAGGATATTTATCATGCGACGAAATACGTGACTTTTCACAAGTTATCGTTTGCAAAAAAACAAGTTTCGATTTCTTGAACCGTTTGCGAAATTTGCGGTTGATACAACCACATGGTTTACGACGAGCAGGACGAAGTACCGGTCGCGTCGCGAGCAACCTGCGTGCTGTCACGGCACAGCCCGTCCGCCGACTTATCATTCAATATCTCGAGAACGGTGATAGCTATCCATCTGCTCTCAGCTTTAAAAACAATTTCGATATGTTGACTAAATTTCATACGCAATAATGTATTATCTAAAATGAACTGTACGCAAAGTCCTCGCAATGCGTTTTTACCTCTGCACACTCATTAAAATTTCGCGTAAAGGTTTACGTAAATGCGATACAAGAAGTAACCACGACGAATAACGAAAAGAAATTCGGTCCTTTATCGAGAGAAGATATCGGGCTGTAACATGCCCAAGAATGAAATTTTTCTGCCGATTAGTTTTCTTGGAATCGGATGATAAGTATTTCATAGCTGCCGCCGCGTCCGCGCCAGCGGTTCGGCGAAAGTTCGTGTGGCCCAGGGTTCCGTACCTGACGTCACGCTCAGCGCGTTCTGTGATTAGCGGCGCGCTCCTGGAGCGCGTCACGCGGCAGCGGAAGCGGTTCGACATGGTCAAACCGCGACGCATAGCCCGCCGCGCCGTGCCGCTGACGCCGTTTCCATGGCAACCACGCCGCTGACGCGCGGTTTCGACGCGCGGCAGCCCTAGTGGGAACCGGCCTTAAGGCTTCACGCTGAACTGCAGAAGTCTCATCTGTTCATCCCCTTTTTACGAAATACTAGTGTCGATCATCAATTAAACTTCATGGTATTCACATTTGCTACGTGAAGTTAAAATCTGAAACACAGTGATTTTTCTGTTATACAATTATTGAGAAGCCACATCAGCCACTGTAATTTACGACAAGTTAAATAAGTAATGAAAGATAATTGATGGTCACTGTAGACCATTTTTGACAGTTTTCTCTGTTATGAAACTTAATTTAAACCTAGATTATAGGTGTGATGTGGCATAGCTCATCCTTCGATCAATTATAGAACTAGGAAACCCATTCAGGGAATATTCGTTCACATATTTATTGAACGCAGTTGGTTTTTATCATCCTGTATTAAAATATTTCCTTTTATCAATAGTACAATTTATAAACAATGTTTTGTGAGTAGAATAAAAATTCCAGTGGTAAACTTAACTGCTTTTTCGACGTTATTTTACCAGTTAACTAAAAATAGGAAAGCCGGACCCCTTCCACTAAATTTAGTTAATATTAAGATTCTTTTACAGGGAGTGCAGTGGAGCTGACGCTGAAATCATTAAGTATTTGTTTATATCATCGTTAGTCTCACTGAACTCTTCTGGACTCTACATGTCATGTGTGGTCTGGCGTCTCCTCACCAGCAACAGGTCCCAGGTTCAAACTAGTCAATTCCCTAAAAAAACACGCTCAGAGTGTCGTTGCGCGGAAGTGGTAGGGAGACACGACTTAGAACAAATAGACACCACGCATAATGTTACAACCATATGCAATTATCTTTCATCTGAGGCTCAACTCTTCTCTTCTTGACACTGCAGTGATTCCGCTACAAAGAATATCTGTGGCTTGACTGATCACTCATCAGACAGTTACGTCGGGATTTCCAAATGTCACAATAAGACTGTTTTCTCTCGCTGACGTGAGAGCCTGTCTCTGACATCTCTTTTACTTCGACTGTTTCACTCTCGCTTTTGATTTCATCTCAGATATTCGCATAGATGTTAGATACAACAACTTAGTTTCTTTTTAACATGGTTCATCGACTTCTTTACAAGGACACTGTTAAATTCTTGCAAAATATGTTCACACAAGTAGTTCTATATAGTAAAAATATATGAATTCTGTTACAGAGTCGATCATCTTAAGCACGGTACTACCTCGCTAGGGTAATGATTGGCTGCCTAATTGACCTCACAGCAAGGCAGACATTACGACATTACGAATATAAGACAAACAGAGAAATAAGGTAAAGGTAGTACACAGGGTTAATCACCAAAAACTTGCACCGCAGATATTGCAGGAATGGAAAGTGCTATTGATATTCGGATTTCTCAGAATGGATTGGTAGTCAAGGGATCGTATTTTTAATCAATAAACAGATTTTAGTAACACTTATAAAGTGTACTTTTTGTGCAGGTGTACTTTTTTAAATGGAATAATGACTATTGACCCTAACAGACTAAAAACAGGATAAATTAAAATGTCAGTGGTTTTCATTGCAAGAATCTAGAGCGAGTCGTTCACGCGACATGGTATGTAGAAAAGTTTCCACACCGATACTTGTTTGTGCAGTTCAAACTGTTTAGTTCCTATGTAAGATGTTGCTATGTTTGCTTACACTGTGCTTATGTATTCCCTGAGTGCACTGCGACTAGCTAGTCAGTTAGTGTATGACAGTTCAGTCAGTAGGTCGTGAGTGGAAGACGGGATTTACCAGTGCAGAAAAAGCTGGCATGCTCATGGAGTGTGGAGAGTGTAAGAAGAATGTGCAGTTCGTTCTTGCACGGTATAAGATGCAAGATACTCCAATAGACATCAACTATCTCGACAGCTATCTATCAACTCTTCAACCAGTTACGTGAAAGTGATAGTGTTAAACACCTACACAAATTACAATGTTGTGAGAATATATGGACATTCGCTTACGAGGTAGCCTACATATTCTCCATCGACATAGGTTCCATCCCTACCACATCTCTCTCCATCAAGAGTTGCATGGAAACGACTACGAGAATCTAGTTAACATCTGTACAGGGCTTGAAGACAAGATACTTCAGATGTATCATGTATCTTGTTTAGCGATGAAGCCACATTTATCAATCACGGTCAGGTAAACCACTAAAACATGCAGTGTTGGTCTGTCGACAATCCCCATTGGCTTCAGCAGGTGAAACGTCAGCGTCCATGGAGAGTAAACGTTTGGTGTGTGATACTGTATCTTCAGCTCATAGACCTGTTTTTCATCGACGACCACTAAATGCACACAAGTATCACAGACCACATTCCACGGATGCTAGAAGACATTCCTCTGCAGACTAGGAGGAGCCTGTGGTACTAACATGATAGCAGTCGAACCCATAATGCTTGAAGTACTACAGTATGCCTTCAAGAACTGTTTCCAAATCGTTGATTGGACACAGGGGACCTGTACCCTTGCCGGTCGGTTCCCCAAATTTGACTCCTCGATAATTTTTTCTGTGTGAAAAGCTGACAGACGCTGTCGGCAAGGACATACCAACCACACCCGACGATATGCAACGACTTACTGCTGCAGCCTGCTCGGACGTCTCCATTGAAATGCTAGCACGTGTGCAGCGTTCGCTCAGGACTGGCCTGGAAGCGTGTACTGCCGCCGCTAGTGATCGTTCCGAACACAACCGGTGATCGTCAGTTGTCTCGTTGTTAGTCACAATCCAAATAACTAGTGCATGCACTTGTGTTATCCTTTAACGTGTGCCACCACATGTATTGTACAAGTATCAGTGTGGAAACGTTTCAGAATAAGATACTCGCACCAGAATTTTGCAGAAAAACAATTTACATTCTAATGTGCCCTACTTTTAGTTTGTTAATTTCAATAGACATTGTTCCAATTAAAAAGTGTATGTTTGCACAAAAATACACTTTCTATAATTACACTCCTGGAAATGGAAAAAAGAACACATTGACACCGGTGTGTCAGACCCACCATACTTGTTCCGGACACTGCGAGAGGGCTGTACAAGCAATGATCACACGCACGGCACAGCGGACACACCAGGAACCGCGGTGTTGGCCGTCGAATGGCGCTAGCTGCGCAGCATTTGTGCACCGCCGCCGTCAGTGTCAGCCAGTTTGCCGTGGCATACGGAGCTCCATCGCAGTCTTTAACACTGGTAGCATGCCGCGACAGGGTGGACGTGAACCGTATGTGCAGTTGACGGACTTTGAGCGAGGGCGTATAGTGGGCATGCGGGAGGCCGGGTGGACGTACCGCCGAATTGCTCAACAAGTGGGGCGTGAGGTCTCCACAGTACATCGATGTTGTCGCCAGTGGTCGGCGGAAGGTGCACGTGCCCGTCGACCTGGGACCGGACCGCATCGACGCACGGATGCACGCCAAGACCGTAGGATCCTACGCAGTGCCGTAGGGGACTGCACCGCCACTTCCCAGCAAATTAGGGACACTGTTGCTCCTGGGGTATCGGCGAGGACCATTCGCAACCGTCTCCATGAAGCTGGGCTACGGTCCCGCACACCGTTAGGCCGTCTTCCGCTCACGCCCCAACATCGTGCAGCCCGCCTCCAGTGGTGTCGCGACAGGCGTGAATGGAGGGACGAATGGAGACGTGTCGTCTTCAGCGATGAGAGTCGCTTCTGCCTTGGTGCCAATGATGGTCGTATGCTTGTTTGGCGCCGTGCAGGTGAGCGCCACAATCAGGACTGCATACGACCGAGGCACACAGGGCCAACACCCGGCATCATGGTGTGGGGAGCGATCTCCTACACTGGCCGTACACCACTGGTGATCGTCGAGGGGACACTGAATAGTGCACGTTACATCCAAACCGTCATCGAACCCATCGTTCTACCATTCCTAGACCGGCAAGGGAACTTGCTGTTCCAACAGGACAATTCACGTCCGCATGTATCCCGTGCTACCCAACGTGCTCTAGAAGGTGTAAGTCAACTACCCTGGCCAGCAAGATCTCCGGATCTGTCCCCCATTGAGCATGTTTGGGACTGGATGAAGCGTCGTCTCACGCGGTCTGCACGTCCAGCACGAACGCTGGTCCAACTGAGGCGCCAGGTGGAAATGGCATGGCAAGCCGTTCCACAGGACCACCTCCAGCATCTCTACGATCGTCTCCATGGGAGAATAGCAGCCTGCATTGCTGCGAAAGGGGGATATACACTGTACTAGTGCCGACATTGTGCATGCTCTGTTGCCTGTGTCTATGTGCCTGTGGTTCTGTCAGTGTGATCATGTGATGTATCTGACCCCAGGAATGTGTCAATAAAGTTTCCCCTTCCTGGGACAATGAATTCACGGTGTTCTTATTTCAATTTCCAGGAGTGTACAATCTGTTAATTGGCTATCAGCAAGAGCCGTTGCCTATCAGTTCATTCTATGAAAACCACATATCAATAGCACTTCCCACTTCCGCAATATTTTCGGTGCAACTTTAGGTGACTCGCCCTGTATAGTCGAGTACAGTAAATATGCAAGTGAACGCAGAATGAAATCGCCACACATAGAAATAACTAAATGAATGCGACCTATAGGAAGTTACATGGCTATGTGATGGCGAAAACGTCCTTTAGTGGTCTGTGCGGATATCTGTAGTAACTGTTAATTTGCGGTTGTGGATATCAGAGGTTATCTGAGGAGATCCGGAGCAGTAATTGTTTTTTAGTTGACAACTGGTCCGTCTCGGAAGCTGTTCGGTCAGCGCCGCACATTGCTGATCAAAGGTACTCCGATTCGGTTACCGTCCGGGTCGGAGATTTTCTCTGCTCCGGGATTAAGTGTTGTCTTCACGTTCGTAACCTCATACTTGACATTCCGCGAGTGAGATGGCTGGATGGTCATATCCCGAAAGCCAATAAATTTAAAAATATTAAAATATTAACAGTTATAGAACAATATCAATCTTCTAATACGTTTTCCTCAAATTGTGTTACCTGCGGTCAGTGAACGAAATCGCAACCACCACAAGTCTGATGTATGAGCGAGATCGCAAGCACCGCAAATCCGTTGTAAAATATTAACAGAAAAGTTGAAATCTGTGGGTAGTCTTGAAAAAGTTTGCAAGGTCAGGGTAAAGCGGGAGTCCGTTTCCGTCCTTCCCTTCTGGCTGCGACCAGTTTAGTTGCTCCCAATAGATCACATGATTCCACTCTGCCGGCACATTTGATTGTTGAAACTAAGCGATAATGCTCCGCGGTGTGACTGTCCATGTGATTGTTCAGTACTAGACGTTTATTAACCAAATGGAGCATGTACTGCTGTAAGATATTTTGCTGAATTGTACAATTATAGGTTTTTTTTGTTCTTGCTGAGGGTGGAGTACCACTATATAGTCAAAATATCCACGGGTGTGCTGCCGGTCTATAGTGTCCAACGGGCCCGTTGGACACTATAGATCGGCAGCACACCCGTGGATATTTTGATTACGAAATACGCCGGGAGAAACTCAAGAATCACACCACTATATAGGTTTGACTGTGCTGTTGCCTGAAGAAAGATATAATTTCCTCTTTTGTAGGGGTCTGTTTCTGCTTCCTCAGTTAGTTGTCACTGCTTTGTTTGCATTTTGAGATCCCATCCAGCTTTTTTTTACACAGTACAGCATAGATATGGACAGTGGGTGTTGTGAACGAACACAAGCAGAACTAACTGCTGTCTACAAACAGCTGGGGGCTGCTATGGCCATTGTCGACAGGCTTCTGGTTACTGCTTGAGGCAGCGGCGGCGTTAGGGCGCCATTGACGAGACTTTTGACAGCCTTGGCGCCGTTGGAATGCACTGATGACCAGGCTGTCGTTGTGCCTTCTGATAGGCAACATAACATATGATCGGATTGTTTTTGGTTCAGAGTAAATGGTAGACTGTGGTGGTTCGCATGTTATGGGTGGAGGGTGGAAGAGGGAACGGGCACTGTGTTCGGTTCCATAAGCCTTAGTAACAGGTACGAGGTACTAAGAAGTGTTGATAATACTTCTGAGCCAGGAAGGGATGGCTGTTCCGTTGGGCCTGCCGGCGTCTATTGAGCGCAATGGGCGCTATTGGCTACAAATAGACGCACGTCTCAGCACGAATGTAGCTGGACGTTTGAGATCTGATGCCATCCTCAGTTTTTTTTTTTTTTTTTTTCCGACGGATGGCTGAGTTGGTGAAGAAACCTAAAATGACATTTAGGGTGCAGTCTAAGCTGACTATTTGAAGCTTCATACCCAGGGACGATCGTGGTCCTCTAGTTTTGAGCAGAATGGAAGCTTGTAAGGTGTCAGGCAAATCCAACACCTTCCATGAAAACCCTGACATGATAAGCAAATCCAGTAGTATGTCACATAGCTCCGAATAAATCGTGACATTAAATTAACCAAAGTAATACGAGTAACGAGTTAGCAAATGGAATACCACAGACTAACACAAGAATGCCTAAATGCATGTCATACCTTCCCACGGTGAGACAGACGCAGTTCCGAGGGGAGAAACGAGAACGGAAGCCGAGAGCAGAACCATGTTAAGCGAGAAGGCCCTACGATAAGGGACGGACACCCACGTCGCCAGCTAACCGCTACGACCACACCACCCGCAAGTTTTTTAGCGTGAGACTTTTTCGCGTCTCTGTTACGTTAGGACCACCCCCCAGCCCATGTTAAATGATAGAGCCCTCCAGAAGAACAGTATAGATCTTACGATAACGCTAAAAGGACCGCACCAGCTGCAAGTTTTAGCGTGAGACTTTTTCGCTTCTCTGTTACGTTCTAAACTTTAAAAACATTGCCCCACCACGAAAAGTATAACGTTTCTCATTGGATAGACAGAATTTTTTAGGTGGAGCTTAAGGTTAACATTGAGACCCTGATTGGTCAGATGAAAACACAGCCAGATAGTTTTTTTTTTAAACCAACTTTGGGAAATTGTAGTAAGGAGAAGTTAAAGTTGCTTCCGAGACAGCGAGGTGAGCGGAGCTGTGCTGCCCGCCGCCCCCTGACAAACACCGACAAGGTCATGAACGCACGCGATGCCGCACAACAGCGCATAAAGCTTCACTCAGAACTGCAGAAGTTTCATCTGTTACACCCCCTTTTTGCGTAATACTAGTGTCGATCGTAAATTAAAGCTCATGGTGTTCACATTTGCCACTTGAAGTAAAAATCTGAAACGCGATGATTTTTCTGTTATGTAGTTATTGAGAAGCCACATCAGCCACTGTAATTTACGACAAGTTAGATAAGTAATTAAAGATAATTGAGGGCCGCTGTAGACCATTTTGATAGTTTTCTCTTTTGTGAAACTTAATTTAAACCTAGGTTATAGATGTGATATGCCATAGGTCATCCTTCGATCCATTGTAGAACTTGGAAACCCATTCAGGGAATATTCGTTCACATTTTTGTTGAACGCAGTTGGTTTTTACCATCCTGTATTAAAACATTTCCTTTTATCAATAGTGCAACTTATAAACGATGTTTTGTGAGTAGAATAAAATTTACAATGGTAAACTTAACTGCTTTTTCGACGTTAGTTTACCAGCTAACTAAAAATAGGAAAGCCTTGAACCCCTTCCACGAAATTTAGTTAGTATTAAGATTCTTTTACAGGGAGTGCAGTGGAGCTGACGCTGAAATCATTAAGTATTTGGTTATATCATCGCTAGTCTCACTGAACTCTTCTGAATTCTACATGTCATGTGTGGTCTGACGTCTCCTTACCAGCAACAGGTCCCAGGTTCAAACTAGTCAATTCCCTAAAAAACACGCTCAGAGCGTCTTTGCGCGAAAGTGGTAGGGAGACACGATATAGAACAAACAGACACCACGCAGAATGTTTAGAAGCTCTAAAGCAGAGGCCCAGGCAACTCTGAAACGGCACTGGATGTAAATTTCTAGACTTCCGCTATTGAGTGCTGAATTGTAGAGTTCCCCTTAATAGGTATGGTGTATGCCAAACGCAGAATGGGGCTACTAGTGTAGTGGAGCATGTATAGCGGGCACATGAGGTTTTTGTATGTTAGAGAAGCCCCCGAGTGGTCAGAAACGAGATGCCTGCCAAATTCGAAGTTACATCAGCCACAAAGTTCTCAAAGAATGCTCGTTGGAAAAATTTTGATGCCTCCGCTGTATTTATTATTTCCTCACCACGTGATACAATTATCATTAGGTGTGCAGAAGGGATGGATGCAGCAAGAAGAACTTTATGTGGTAACGTAAATAAATGATTTAAAATTTGCTGATGAGTATATCGTGAACAATGATCTGCAGTGTTTTAATTTGAACACAATCGTGATTAAAGTTGCTGTGTAATGATGTGCGATTATATTCTGGATGTATGAATGCTTTCTGTCTGTCTGCAGATGGTAGTTTTTTTTTTATTACTATTATTTCGAGCCACATATGAAGATCAGCAGAGACAAGGGCTGAGGGCCAGCTGTGGCTATCTTCCAGCAGTCTCCTTGACTTGGAGCAGAGGTAAGTTTTTGCAATCCGCAGTAGCACGATCCGTAATCTGAGCAGATCACTTCTCAGGCGTTTTGGATGAACAACCTAAAATACTGACTTAACTCTGTAAGCAGGCTGTTTGGGTTTTTATGTTGGTAACGCCACGTAGCGCTCTGTATGAAAATCACTGGCTGTGCTGTGTGCAGTCTGTGGCATTGTTGGAATATTCGCTATTGTAGTGTTGGGCAGTTAGATGTGAACAGCGCGTAGCGTTGCGCAGTTTGAGGTGAGCCGCCAGCAGTGGTGGATGTGGGGAGAGAGATGGCAGAATTTTGAGAGCGGGCGATCTGGACGTGTGTCCATCAGAAAGAGTAAATTTGTAATACTGGATATCGTGAACTGATATATATATGATGACTTTTGAACATTATCAAAGTGAATACATTGTTTGTTCTCTATCAAAATCTTTCATTTGCTAACTATGCCTATCAGTAGTTAGTGCCTTCAGTAGTTAGAATCTTTTATTTAGCTGGCAGTATTGGCGCTCGCTGTATTGCAGTAGTTTGAGTAACGAAGATTTTTGTGAGGTAAGTGATTCATGAAAGGTTCAGGTTATTGTTAGTCAGGGCCATTCTTTTGTAGGGATTACTGAAAGTCAGACTGTGTTGCGCTAAAAAAATATTGTGTGTCAGTTTAGTGTTGATCAGAATAAGTAAAAAGAGCAATGCCTGAGTACGTACGGTTTTGCTCAGCTGTTTGAAAATTAAATAACGTAAGAGGTTTATCAGCACAGTAATTCATTAATTTTTCAAAGGGGATGTTTCAACTGCATCTTGAATGACGGTTGTTTAATGATACATTTTTTACACATTTTTTCTAAATTCTTGATATTTTGGTTAATCTAAGCTTTTTGAATAAACATGCAAGTGATTTATCTTATTCCAGTTTAAACACCCTGAAGCTTGAATATAATTGTCAGTCAATAATGTTGTTCTCCCTCAGCCACTTGGACCTATTATGGCACATCGAATAGAATTAGGTAACAGCTTTCTTGGTTAATTTTTCATTTATTCTTTGGAATTGTTATTTTTGGTTCCCATCCTGTTTTCATATAGTTAAATAAATTTGTATTAATATTAAATGAGTCACCTGTTTTAATTGAGTGGTAAGTCATCTGTTCTCAAAAAAAAAAAAAAAAAAGTAAATCGTATTTTGATGGAGAAACGATACAAATTCCTGTTCGCCAGTATAGTTTGAAAGCTTGAAAAAATTTATTCATTCAAAAAAGTCTAATGTAAACATTAAAGGAGATGAAATCTTAAATAGAATTATTATTGAGAGCAATGTTAAATTATATGTGGATATAAAAGATAGTATTGAAAATGTGTGCTGATTTAGCAGTCAAACTATTTAACGCAATGAAAAAGCAGGTGCAAATCATGAGCTTAAATTATTCCATGTGAGTTAATCAACAGTTATCTTAATTTGGCTGATGAAATGTTAGTGAAACATGCTGACCATTTTCATTGATAAGCTAATATTATTGCTTCATTCAACTCTAATGCTCAATTTGATGGACCAGTAATTCATGAACCACGTTATCCTATAAACATAACACTTCCTGATACTCTACAAGAATTCGAAAAAAACTGTAACAGATGAAAATGATAATTTGGCTGACTTCCATGGTGCTGCTGTAACAGTTATTTTATAATGGCTTAATAAATTTTTGTCTTTAGTAAATAGTGAACAAAATAGCTATCAGTTTCACTTATTACTTATGAATGACAAATCAAAAAGTAATCTAAATATTCCTAACATGGATACAGAAATTAACATAAATATAGGAGATGGATAGCTTCATACTAATCATGCTCAGTTGTAGATGAGCTTGTACACTATTGGCGCTGATAGTGCCGATTATCCAATTCACGAGGGGAGATCTAATAAAAATTTATTGATAACTGTGTGGCAAAGCTATTTGATTTTATAACCAAAAAGAAAGGAAATAATGTTATGTCCAGAAAAGAGGATCATTTTATTTCATCATCAGTTTTGTTGCATTTGACTTCAACTTGCTTTTCACAATATACACTCCTGGAAATGGAAAAAAGAACACATTGACACCGGTGTGCCAGACCCACCATACTTGCTCCGGACACTGCGAGAGGGCTGTACAAGCAATGATGACACGCACGGCACAGCGGACACACCAGGAACCGCGGTGTTGGCCGTCGAATGGCGCTAGCTGCGCAGCATTTGTGCACCGCCGCCGTCAGTGTCAGCCAGTTTGCCGTGGCATACGGAGCTCCATCGCAGTCTTTAACACTGGTAGCATGCCGCGACAGCGTGGACGTGAACCGTATGTGCAGTTGACGGACTTTGAGCGAGGGCGTATAGTGGGCATGCGGGAGGCCGGGTGGACGTACCGCCGAATTGCTCAACACGTGGGGCGTGAGGTCTCCACAGTACATCGATGTTGTCGCCAGTGGTCGGCGGAAGGTGCACGTGCCCGTCGACCTGGGACCGGACCGCAGCGACGCACGGATGCACGCCAAGACCGTAGGATCCTACGCAGTGCCGTAGGGGACCGCACCGCCACTTCCCAGCAAATTATGGACACTGTTGCTCCTGGGGTATCGGTGAGGACCATTCGCAACCGTCTCCATGAAGCTGGGCTACGGTCCTGCACACCGTTAGGCCATCTTCCGCTCACGCCCCAACATCGTGCAGCCCGCCTCCAGTGGTGTCACGACAGGCGTGAATGGAGGGACGAATGGAGACGTGTCGTCTTCAGCGATGAGAGTCGCTTCTGCCTTGGTGCCAATGATGGTCGTATGCGTGTTTGGCGCCGTGCAGGTGAGCGCCACAATCAGGACTGCATACGACCGAGGCACACAGGGCCAACACCCGGCATCATGGTGTGGGGAGCGATCTCCTACACTGGCCGTACACCACTGGTGATCGTCGAGGGGACACTGAATAGTGCACGCTACATCCAAACCGTCATCGAACCCATCGTTCTACCATTCCTATACCGGCAAGGGAACTTGCTGTTCCAACAGGATAATGCACGTCCGCATGTATCCCGTGCCACCCAACGTGCTCTAGAAGCTGTAAGTCAACTACCCTGGCCAGCAAGATCTCCGAATCTGTCCCCCATTGAGCATGTTTGGGACTGGATGAAGCGTCGTCTCACGCGGTCTGCACGTCCAGCACGAACGCTGGTCCAACTGAGGCGCCAGGTGGAATTGGCATGGCAAGCCGTTCCACAGGACTACATCCAGCATCTCTACGATCGTCTCCATGGGAGAATAGCAGCCTGCATTGCTGCGAAAGGTGGATATACCGGCAAGGGAACTTGCTGTTCCAACAGGACAATTCACGTCCGCATGTATCCCGTGCCACCCAACGTGCTCTAGAAGGTGTAAGTCAACTACCCTGGCCAGCAAGATCTCCGAATCTGTCCCCCATTGAGCATGTTTGGGACTGGATGAAGCGTCGTCTCACGCGGTCTGCACGTCCAGCACGAACGCTGGTGCAACTGAGGCGCCAGGTGGAAATGGCATGGCAAGCCGTTCCACAGGACTACATCCAGCATCTCTACGATCGTCTCCATGGGAGAATAGCAGCCTGCATTGCTGCGAAAGGTGGATATACCGGCAAGGGAACTTGCTGTTCCAACAGGACAATGCACGTCCGCATGTATCCCGTGCCACCCAACGTGCTCTAGAAGGTGTAAGTCAACTACCCTGGCCAGCAAGATCTCCGAATCTGTCCCCCATTGAGCATGTTTGGGACTGGATGAAGCGTCGTCTCAGGCGGTCTGCACGTCCAGCACGAACGCTGGTCCAACTGAGGCGCCAGGTGGAAATGGCATGGCAAGCCGTTCCACAGGACTACATCCAGCATCTCTACGATCGTCTCCATGGGAGAATAGCAGCCTGCATTGCTGCGAAAGGTGGATATACACTGTACTAGTGCCGTCATTGTGCATGCTCTGTTGCCTGTGTCTATGTGCCTGTGGTTCTGTTAGTGTGATCATGTGATGTATCTGACCCCAGGAATGTGTCAATAAAGTTTCCCCTTCCTGGGACAATGAATTCACGGTGTTCTTATTTCAATTTCCAGGAATGTATATAAATGACCTAGTAGATAGCGTCGGAAGTTCCATGCGGCTTTTCGCGAATGATGCTGTAGTATACAGAGAAGTTGCAGCATTAGAAAATTGCAGCGAAATGCAGGAAGATCTGCAGCGGATAGGTACTTGGTGCAGGGAGTGGCAACTGACCCTTAACATAGACAAATGTAATGTATTGCCAATACATAGAAAGAAGGATCCTTTATTGTATGACCAAACTGCCGAGGTCATCGGTCCCTAGGCTTACGCACTACTTAATCCAACTTGAACTAACTTACTCTAAGGACAACACATACACCCATGTCCGAGGGAGGAGCCGCGCGAGTCGTGACAAGGCACCTGAGACCTCACGGCTACCCCACGCGGCCGAGCTGCTTTGTGGCTATCCACACTTCGAGGTGAAGTCACATGCTCTGTTCTGGTGGAAGGTTTTAATTCTTAAATTTTTTTTGTTTTTTATTTTTTTAGTTGTATGATGTTATTACAGTGTTTCGTCTTCCTGTAGAGCAAAGGGTGGAATGCTCTCGCAGCGTAACATTTGTCGTTGCTATAGTGTTTCTCTTAATAGTTGCTCACTTTTAAGCGGATTACATCTCTCTGCTCCTAAGACACACTGGTTCCAAGTAAACTACGTCTATCCATCTCGGAATGTTCGCTCAATACTGATTATCATGTTGTTGTTTGGTCCCACCAGTATTATGTTATTGGTAAAGTGTACTACTGACCATCGTTTGTGGAACTTGCTAACTGAATGCATGTTTCGGGATCGCTAGACGGTGTTAAGTGCTTATTTTGTAGTATTTTCAATGGGAGGTTCAATGTTCCCAGTTCAATAGTCATTGTAGCAAGCACTAGTTCATACCACAAGTGTTACTTAACATTTATTTAGCTGGATATTCTTTTCGATTCCAGTACTGTGTAAGCTATTTGTTTGCAGTCACAGTATTCGTTTCAAAAGCTCAAGACAACCTTTACGCAATGTGAGATGTGGTCTGTTGGTACAACGTTTGTTATAGTAAGCATAAGAATCACACCTGTAAAGTAAGTTTACCCTTATTTAGCTAGAGATTTAATTGAGTTAATGCTATAACCACTGTTTGCAGTGTCACAGTATTCGTTTAACAAGCCCATACATGAAGTGAGGTGAGGTCTGTCGTTACGATATTCTTCGTACCAAGTGTAAGAATCACAATGGTAATACTTCATGCATCAAATGAGTGTTCATGTTTATTCAGTCACATTTTTTTAAAATAAATGAGCTGACAATACAGCAACTGAGCTGCTAAGAATGGTAACACTTTAGTAAGACATGCAGTGTGCTACTCCACGAGCAGCAAGTGATCTGTGTATTAATGTTTCGAAAACTATTCTCATTATTTTATTTATTTACTTATGTCATAATTCCTGTAACACTGATGTATATGTTTATTTCTATTCTTTTGTAAAGCCTGTACTACTACAAATGTTATCTGCATTGTTATGTTCTTTAATGATATTTTGTACCTTTGTAATTGTATTCTTACGTTGTAAATTTATAATTGTATAGACACCAGTTATTTCAAATTAAGTTTCATTTCACTGCACACGTTTTTGTTGGTCATAGTACATGCAGAATATGCGAGAAAAAAGAAGGGACAGTGTTTGCACGTGTGTTAATAATTCAGCAAGGGACTGGTTAACAGCATTGCTGGTTCTAAGGACATTTCAAAAAAAATTTTTGTGAGTGCACAAGTGGTGGTTCATGGACTTGCTATATTGTCCACAAGACTCTTAGATGGTGATTGTGCACCTGCACAGTCGCAACGGATGGGTGCTAGCCATCTCTACAAGGACTACAGTGGGTCTACACCTTAGATGACTCACCAATACCATTGTTTCTACAAGGACTGCAGTGGGTCTGCACCTCTGGTGGCCCACCAATACCGTAATCTCTACCAGGACTACTGTGGGTCTGCTCTTTGATGGCCTACCTACCAACATTCTTCAAAACGTCTACTGACTCTGCTGTGGGTTTGCTCTGTTGTGGCCCATTACCTGTCTGCATGTCAAGAGTCAGCACTGTCTTTCCGTTGGAAGGACAACACTACTTGTTCAAGACTGCATGGAAATCCACTACTTCCGTGTGCATTTTCTTTTACTGCTCAGACTTTGAGAAAAACACTGCTATTTTAGTGTGATGAACGATCAGGACTGTCTTTATGGACTGTGAGAAAATTTTAGCTTTTGACCAACATTGTATCAATAAGTGTGTGCATTTGATTTCTTTGTTATTGTCATTGTAAAAAAATTTTTACAAATATGTATTGGCCAGTGCCCAAAACAATTTGTAAAATGTTTTGTGGGGAGCATGGGGGCTATGTAAGTAGGCTGTGTAGGTTCTTATATTGGTAACGACACCACCACGTAGCGCTCTGTATGAAAATCACTGGCTGTGCTGTGTGCAGTCTGTGGCTGGTTTGCATTGTTGTTGGCTATTGTAGTGTTGGGCAGTTGGCTGTTAACAGCGCGTAGCGTTGGCAGTTGGAGGTGAGCCACCAGCAGTGGTGGATGTGGGGAGAGAGATGGCAGAGTTTTAAGAGCGGACCATCTGGACGTGTGTCCGCCAGAAAGAGTAAATTTGTAATACTGGATATCATGAACTTATATATATATATATATATATATATATATATAATGACTTTTGAACACTCTTAAGGTAAATACATTGTTTGTTCTGTATCAAAATCTTTCACTTGCTTAGTATGCCTATCAGTAGTTAGTGCCTTCAGTAGTTTGAATCTTTTATTTAGCTGGCAGTAGTGGCGCTCACTGTATTGCAGTAGTTCGAGTAACGAAGATTTTGTGAGGTAAGTGATTTGTGAAAGGTATAAGTTAATGTTAGTCAGGGCCAGTCTTTTGTAGGGATTTTTGAAAGTCAGATTGCGTTGCGCTAAAAATATTGTGTGTCAGTTTAGTGTTGATCAGAATAGGTAAAGAGTGAAATGTCTGAGTACGTTCAGTTCTGTTCAGCTGTTTGAAAATCAAATAACGTAAGGGATTTACCAGCACAGTAATTCAATAATTTTTCTAAGGGGACGTTTCAAAATTCCTCCACAGTGTATTCCTCTGACGTCTGTAAAACAGGAATCTCATCTTTCCGCAGTATGGAAGAACACACACACACACACACACACACACACACACACACAATGCTTTTATTCGGTACAATGGAGCGTCTGAAGCCTCCACCAGACATAAAGAAATTTTCATTCTGCAGAGGAGTGTGCGCTGATGTGAAACTCCCTGTCCGATTAAAACTGTGTGCCGAACCGAGATTCGAACTCGGGACTCTAAATCTCAGTCCGGCACACATTTCTAATCTGCCAGGAAGTTTCAGCCGTCAGACACTTTACCTGAATAATTAGAATAAATGTCGGTGATGAGGGGTTATAACTGCATCTAGTGGCAGAGGCTAGTGGGTGCCAACACTACTCTCCACCTGTTGGTGGCAGAGTGGGTGGATAGGCGCACTGTGGGATGACTAGTATAAAGATTTGTGTGGATTTAATTTACACGGAACGTATTATTTCAATGTTTCTCCCACAATGGAATGATTTTACTTAGCTGAGGGCCACTTTCAGGCAGTCTTGGCACATCCAAAACATTCAAAGCATGTTGCTGTTGACCGTTCTGTTCTTCATCTGTGACAAATAGTCAAGTATGCCGCTACTGTTCCAGAGAAGTCAGTCTTCTGAGAAATACGTTTAATGACTTGCAGGAAGCGAGCTGTTCTCGAGTCTTTCGTCCATCTGTGACTGATTTCTGCAGACCTGAAACAGTATATCACTGCCAGCAGATGGCTATCTTTGTGCACTGTCCGTGACTTACTAGAACAGGCCTGGAACACCAGTATCCCTGCCGATTGGAGGAGGAGAGGGAGGGAAGAGGGAAGGTAGGAATGGAGGTAAGACTGGTTCTGTACTTGTTAGTCTGTATCCGCACATCGAAGTGATCACTGGTGCAGTTGCCACCACTCTCTCCTGCTGAGATCTCTTAGGTCGGTTTCTGTGGTAGTTTTGTTACTGAAATAATTTTTCTCAATTCCCAGTATGTGTGTTGCATTATGACCTCTTGCTTACTAATGAGGATGATTTTGTTTCATGAAAATTTCGCTGTATGGTTAGAGCAGTGAAGCAATTTCCATCAGTTGTGTATTGGCCTTCCTACACTTGAGAGGCAGTTTGCTGTTCTACCTCTTCTTGTGATATACAGTATTTGTGTACAAGTTGCTCAGCATCTATACACTTATAGATCTGTGGGAGGCAACTCTTCCTACACTTCAGTGATAGCTTGAGACTCTATCTCTTCTTACCACACATCTATGTACAAGTTCCTCAGCAGCTATACAGTTACAGATCGGTAGGAGGCAGCTTTTCCCACTCTTCAGTGATAGTTTGCTGCCCTGTCCCTTCTTACCACGTTTGTATGTGTCTGTGTACAACTTCCTCAGCAGCTGTTTCACATGTAGACCGTTAGGAGGGTACTCTTCCTATATTTCAGTGATAGTCTTTTATTGTATTCCCTCTTACCATGTATGTGTGCACACATTCCTCAGCAGCTATTCACTTGTAGGTAGGTAGGTACCTCATCGGGAAGTGGCAGTAGGACAGTTTCCCGCCAATTTCGAGTGGTGTAGTGAAATAGAACGCACAGCAAGCTTAATGTATCCACACACGTGATTGGAAAGGGAAGCAACATCCGTTGCAAGTGTCCTCAGTTGAGCTCCACACACTAAGTCGAGCACCTGTGGTTCATTCAGTCTGGGGCATTGGAATACGACCAAATTGTCTTTTGCACAAACAGGCCATTTCATAAAACACGAACAACTCCAGCACAAGCTCTAGTCTCTATGAATTTTAGCATACATCCTCATTTCAGACTGTTTGATCACCATTATTTGCTAAAATGTATTCCTTCTACATTCCTCCATTATCACCTCCTTCCATTCATCACGTAGGAGGTTATACAGACACAGTCCTCAACTGTCTGCTTGTGGGTTACACACTTATTAAACTCTCTCTCTCTAACACTAGCATCTTATCAATTGAAGACATTTCGCGCCAAAAATAAAGGCAGTACCTTCCACTCCAGCCTGCTTCCCGCCAGTTCACTCGTGGGGGCCGGGGGTGGCAGTGTAAAGTGCGGCCGCATGAGGGCGGCTGTAGGATGTTTTGAGCACCCTGTGATGACTGTTTGGTGGGTTGAGCAGTCAGACTTCAAACTTAAAGGCTGACATACACAGGTGCAACTGCGAAAAGTGGGGGCGGGGGAGGGGGCGACGGAAATTGTAATGGGGGTAAGCAGATTGTGGAGGCAGGTGCGGAAAGCTGTAGGACAATTTTGAGTATACTCTGGTGGCTGTATTGTGGAGTAGAACAGTTTTAAAACTGTGAGGTGAACATACAGACACACGCGATGGAAAAAGTGTGGGCGGGGTCTTCAGAATGTGTAGAGGACAATCCAGTAGCTGGTTTTTCCTCCAAAACTCAAAATAAATAAATATTCTACCTTACATCGTTCCTCTTCAGCAGTTAAGGACAGATGGAGTCTTTTTCCCACCAGTTCTCAAGTGGTTGAGAGGAGGGGAAGTGGAGGTGGGAGAGGGGTGTGGGGGAGGGGAGAGGAAGTGAGGAAGGAGGGAGGTGTGGGAGTGGTGACGTCAACAATGTGATGTTGCTACATGTACCCTCTAGGGACAACAAATGGTGGACCTGCACCCAAGGGAGAGCCACTGTCTTGAATAATTTTGGCAACAATGCAGACGATGTTGACTTGGGCTTAATTCCACTATTAGCACCTCTTTCATGTAATGTCCCCCCAATTAGATGAATAAAGGGCTATCAAACAGCAGCAATGCCCTAAGGCAGAAACTTCTTGATCACGTCTTATAGTTTTGTTTGCCCCTACCTCAATTTTCGTCATTTGTTTGCGGCTTCATGTGATCGAGTGTAAAGACCCAGATGCTCGACTTCCACCGTTGTTTGTGTTCCTTTCCACATTTAGATTATACCAATGCGAATTATGATTGCACTCCACAGCCGGCCAGAGTGGCCGAGCGGTTCTAGGCGCTACAGTCTGGAACCGCGCGACCGCTACGGTTGCAGGTTCGAATCCTGCCTCGGGCATGGATGTGTGTGATGTCCTTAGGTTAGTTAGGTTTAAGTAGTTCTAAGTTCTAGGGGACTAATGACCTCAGCAGTTGAGTCCCATAGCCATTTGCACTCTACACATCGTTTTGCTATTGATGGCTGGAATAACTGTCATTGAATCTATTATCTTTTCTGCTTTCATTGATAAAATTATTCCTATTGTCATTATCATCATTTCTGCGTGTTTACCTATTCGTATTCTCGTCAATATGATTGTTTTTTTTTTAGTTTGGTTGATCTCCCATGGTGATGATTGTGATTATTAGTGTTATATTTTCCATTCTGTGAAGAGTCGTTTGCATCTTAATGTGTTAGATCAACAGAATGTAATACAGACACGAATTCTTCTACATCACTTTCAGAATAATTCATCAGCTTCCCCCCTGATTGATAGTTTAATCTTTCGAATACTCATAACATCGAGATTTGACATCAGTTTTTCCCATTATCTAGTTTTATTCAGGTATTTTTCGAAGTATTTTCCCAGGTTACCTTTGCATGACTGCTTATGTTTGTGTTTGGATACCTCTGTACACAATACATCTTGCACCTCTGCTGACCAGTATTTTGTCAAGAGTACCCACTCGAATTCTTCGTATATTCGACAACACTTTGTTTCTTCCATAGTCCACAAAGCGGCGTCTTCTGAATAAAACCTGCCACAAAAGCAGCGTGTAGTACATTAGTCCAAAATTTTGGCATATCTCCCCTGAATATCTTTACGATCACAACAGGGTGCACGGTTTTCTTCGCAACAACTTGCAGTTTCCAGTGCCTAATCACGTTTTCTTCCGTCATCATTGATGTGAAGAATAGCACTGACACCGTACAACACACGAAACTGTGCGAGACAACGGTTGGGACTTCGATCTGCACCCGCATCGTGTTTTTCCACTTCAGATCGGAAATTATATTTGCTCCAAATCTGGTGGCCCTGATTTATCATCTTGTTTTGTATCTTTCACTTCTGCTCGCTCCTTCTTTCTGGAACCTGTACCTCAATTGATAAAACCGGAACCCTTACAACATCACTTTGTTGTCTGTATTTTCTCAGGCACGGGTGGGTGTATCAATTTGAAATTTATGCGAAGTTCTAAGGTCTACACTTCCTTGACAGTGTAAAATATGTAAGCTTCTAAAAATACTCTCAAAAGATACGGCTGTCTGTAAAGGTCCCTTTCTCTCAGTAATGGGTAAATGTATCAAGTTAGTGGTGCAAATAATTATGCTTCTAGGTCAATAAATTCTAAAGATATGGCCATTTATGTCACATATTTCGATACTTGCAAACTCACTCATCAAAATCTATTGATGAACTCTGCACACACAAGTTAGGCCTGGTTGCCTTGTGCAAAAGCATGTACACGGGAAACGAGAGATCACGTGATAGAATCTCAATCAGGCCACAGATTTTTAAATTTTCGTTTTATCTTAGCCTTCACCTTCCAACAATGTGAGGAATCGCTAGAAATAATATGTGATTCACATTCCACATTAGGCTGTAGGTCCCCTTCCCCCGGTCGCATGACTGGGGTAGGTTAGCAACACAAAAGGCTTCGATGTGGCGTGCTATAGAGAGACTTCAGAGCGCGAGACACATTCGCATTTTTCTGATGCCATAGCGAAAGGCCTTGTTTAGTTTTTCATTAGCCTTTCGCAATTCATTATCGACAGAAGTATCCAAGCTCTTATTTACTTCGGTGATTTCCGTCGATATCGTACCGATTGCCTCTTGGATTTTAGAATCGGTAGGATTTAAAAATTTTTGCTCTTTAGTCACTGCCCAAGCAGGAAATTCGTCTTCTAGTATTTTTCGTCGTGATTCGAATCGATCAGCCCATACTTTATCAGCCGCTGCGAGATTGTCTTCCTTCGTCGACAATGTGCTGCAATGTTTTCAACAGCTCGATTTGCGTTTGCTTGACGTCCTCTAATTCAGTCGATAACTTTGGCGCCGTCCCTGTTAATCCCGCGTGACATTGTTTCAGAGAGATTATCTCGTCCGTTAATTCCTTAGGCCACGCGTCATGCTTAATCGAAACCTCATTACTTTCAGTCGATACTGCGTCTTTCTTCCTCGTGATGTCCGAAATCTTCGCGAGTTCGCTAGACAGTTCATCATGTTTACTAGCAAATTCTGCTGCATAGCATCCTGCTTTATCGATATTTCATCATGACTGGCAGAAAATTCTAACCCCATCTCATCCTATGTCTTGGTGCATCAATACTGACGACATTGTTGACGAAATCATTTCTAATTTTTTGAATAAGCCGGTTAACGGATCTGATGTTTGGCTAGGTTGCACCACATTTTCTTCCTGATCAGGGTTTGCTTCTGCTTTCTGCTCAATACTGGTATCCAAATTTGCCTTAAATATCGCCTACAGGAAAATTAGAAGCCTTTAAGGAAAAGAGAAGCAGCTGTGTGAATATCAAGAGCTCGGATGGAAAACCAGTCTTAAGCACCAGAAGGGAAAGCTGAAAGGTGGGAGGATTATATAGAGGATCTGTACAAGGTAAATGAAGGCAATATTATAGAAAGGGAAGAGGGCGGGATATAGATAATATGGGAGATGTGATACTGCGAGAAGAATTTAACAAAGCACTTAAGTCAATAAAAGGCCCCTGGAATAGACGACATTCCATTAGAACTGATAGCCTTGGGAGAGTCAGGCACGACAGAAATCTTCCATTTGGTGAGCAAGATGTATGAGACATGCGAAATACCCTCAGACTTCAAGAATAATACAATAATTCCGGTTCCGAAGAAAGCAGGTGCTGACAGGTGTGAATATTACCGAACTGTCGGTACTAAGTCATGGTTGTAAAATATTAACACTAATTTAAAGAAAAATGGAAAAACTCGTGGAAGCAGACGACGGGGAAGGCCAGTTTGGATTCCGAAGAAATGTAGGAGCACGCGAGGCAATATTGACCCTACGACTTCTGTTAGAAGACAGTTTGAGGAAAGGCAATCCTACGTTTATAGCATTTACCTACTTAGAGAAAGCTTTCGACAATGTTGGCTGAAATACTCTTTTTGAAATTCTGAAGGAAGCTGGGGTAAAATACAGGGAGCGAAGGGCTAGTTACAATTTGCACGTAAGCAAGACGGCATCTGTAAGAGTCGAGGGGCATGAAACGGAAGCAGTGGTTGAGAAAGGAGTAAGACAGCCTATCTCCCATGTTATTCAGTCTATACATTGAGCAAGCAGTAAAGAAAACCAAAGAAAAATATGGAGTGGGGATTAAAGTTCAAGGAGAAGAAATAAAGACTTTGTGGTCTGCCGGTGACATTATAATTCTCTTGTAGACAGCAAACGACTTCGAAGAGCAATTGAACGGAAAGCACAGTGTCGTGAAAGGAGCTTTAGCGTAATCCGGCGCCAGGAATGTGAGCTTCTACCAATAATGTAACCGTGACTGCAGTAGGCTCGGACGTTACGGTTACAATTTTAAGTGCAGGTATGTTAGATCAGTATTGATTTACATGGTTAGAATATGGCATCTACCTGTAGCAGCTTAAAGTAGAGTCTTTCTGTAGAATCACTGACTATTCGCTTATTGTTATCACATCTTTCATTCCCTAATTACGAGAGTTGGGCAACCTTTTGTAGAGCAAGGCCTTGTTCTTCATGCCAGACATGCTACTTATCTGACACTGGCGCTAAGGCGGTTCTTATTGAGAATATTCGGGGCGTATGTGTATGTTTGTGTGTGTGTGTGTGTGTGTGTGTGTGTGTGTGTGTGTGTGTGTGTGAGTGAGTGTGTGTATCTGCGCTATTAGTGATAAGTAAATCATTTCGTTGTCGAAGTGCAACATGTATACTAAAGAGATCGCTTAACCACACTTTTCCGCCCTCTTCTGTTCATGGGTGGTGTGGGATATGCGTCAGATAGGATTGACGAAGGACACTGAAAAACTTCAGAGAAGGGCAGCTCGTTTTGCACTATCTTGAAATATGGCAGAGTGCCATAGACATGATACATGATGATGGATGGAAATCATTAAAAAAACAGAATATTCTCCTCCTATTGAGAAAATATTTTGTTGGCGCCCACATACACAGAAAGAAATAATCATTAGAGTAAAATCAGAGTACTCGGAGCTCGCACAGAATGATTAAAGTGCTCGTTTTTCCTACATGCCGTTAGAGAGTGGAACGGTACAGAAATAGCTTTAACGTCGTTCGATGAACCCACTGCCAGGCATTTATGTGTGAATTGCAAAGTAACCATGTAGATGATGTAGGTGTGGCGTTGTGTAATTGTCACATTATCAAGACACGTTTTACGTACTAGCTGATGAGCTTGTTCGTAATAACAAATACAACACAAGTGGTATGAACGTGAGTAATCTGTTATGTGGTGCTATTGATTGTGATTCGTCTGTCAGATGGGGGCAGTTCACTGGACAGAAAGCTCGGTGGTATTTGAAGAGTGTTAGCTACTGTATACTGGCACAATGTTCCACCCTTTTTTCATCTACGCCTACAACATCTATACTCCATAAGCCACCTTACTGTGGAGGAGGACACTTCTGGTAAAATCTCCTCGTGGTGCACAGCACATCTTTTGTAGCGTCTGCCACTGAAGTTTGTTGAGCATGTGCGTAGTGCTGTCACGCTGTCTAAACGATACGGTAAAGAAACGCGCTATTTTTCGTTGGATCTAGTCTATCCGTACCATTAATCAAACATGGTACGGGTCGCAGGCTGGTGAGCGATGCTAAGGAATCGGTCGAACAAGCGTTTTGTAGGTCATTTCTTTTGTGTATGACCTACATTTCCTTAACATTCTTCCTTCTCAGCTTTTGCTACCATTTTTTTTTTATTCGATCATTTGACTTTATGTTGTTCCGGATGGTTATTCCAAGGTATTTTACGGTAGTCACTTTTTACGGTGATGTGTGTAATCGTACGTTACTGCATATGATAGCCTTTTTATGCAGTCAGTCCCAGCGACTAATCATCATTTCTCTGTAGTACTTCCTGCATTTCGCCGCAGTTTTCAGACGTTGCTACCTTCTTATAAGCAACTGCATCATCTGCAAACATTCTCTCTTCCTCTCATTTCCATAGTCATTCAGAACAGCACGACACTGTACTACAGTATGCAAAGAAATAGCTGCACGACTCAGACAGACACTGGGCACGCTACCCCGAGAAAAGGGAAGACTCCTTTCCGCTATGCTTCAGTCTCACGTACATCCAAGCTAACAGTGAACGACATTCTGGTTCGAAATAATAAAGGTACATTAATGTCGCAAGAAGCGGTTACGGGTTTGTGGATAAAAAAATTTTGAAAGTAGCTGCAGAAATGTAATACCATTAACAAATTTCATGCATCTTATAGAGTCATAGCATAAAGCAGAAAGTTATGGGCCTTCTTGGGTGGGTTTGTTGGTGTATAAAATCTCAGTGTCACCATGACGTTTTCGTAAGGCTACTTCTCTTTCCGTCTTCTGGTGAAGTGCCGGTATCTACCAGACAGCCTCTTTATACCCCCAGGATTCGGCTGCGGGCATTTACAGCACATCTCGCAACGACCCGACATGAAAATGACCAAAGGCTGAAATCATGATTGTACGTAAGAAGTCTATACAGTTTATACAGTAAATCTATGGTCCCAGTGTGCAGAAAGATTATCTACTAGGATGGTTTTCGTCCTTTACTGGTTTGTGTCGCTGTCTAAGATTAACATGCCTTTCGAAAGATACTGAAGCATATGTGTTTCTCACCCTTCGGCACGATTGAAGAGTTTTCTAGGTTCTGTAGATACCAATCCAGGGCTAAAAAGACTCGATTTAGATAAGATCCTTTGTGATGAAGGGAATTCATACATCGGTCTGACGTGTCACACCATTAAAGGCACAGACCATATCCGAATTGATGTAAGCCATAATATCTACTGTTGTCGAACACAGTGTAGACGCGGAACCTGGAATAAAGTAAGCAGACACAAATATGATTCAGGAAGCGTTCATCTTCTGGGACTCTATCACTGGAGAATAACTCGACCAACGTGTGTACGTAGAACCAGCATGGATAGAAAATGTCAGTTTGAATGACAGTGCGTGGGAACCAACCTTGACACAGTTGAGACTGCATAACTGATGATTAATAAAACATACATCCGTCTTCCCAACCCGTTATCACTGAATGTCAACACGCAGTTCCCTTACTCGCCACATATGACTGCAGATACTACTCATTGCTGCGAACAATGGTTGTAATTTGTACTGGTATATAGTTCATTAGTTAATGCGCCACATATTTTATCTTAGTTAAATAATCTTAAATCGCATTTACTGTGAAATAATTCCTCTCGTTTTATTTCAAAATCTTGCATTAACATCTTTATCTATGGAAATGGAGGCACTGTGTACATGCACCCGTTTAAAATCTTTGATCCAACAAAATTTCACTGCAACACATTTTTATCTTTGTGCCCGATGATGGCATATGAGTCAAAAACTAGTTTTTAATATAAATAATATGTATTATAGAACACTACGCCAGAGTTGTGTGTGTCTTCATTCATAATGTAAAAGATGTTCTACCAAGAACCGACTAAATAGTCAATCAATGATAACCGAAACCATTATGACCAGTACCCATCACGAGGTGAAAAACTGAACACTAGCAATGAGAACACCTGACGCGGCAGGAAAAGTATACAGGGTGGTCCATTGACAGTGACCGGGCCAAATATCTCACGAAATAAGCATCGAACGAAAAAACTACAAGGAACGAAACTCGTCTAGCTTGAGGGAGGAAACCAGACGGCGCCATGGTTGGCCCGCTAGATGGCGCTGCCATAGGTCAAACGTATATCAACTGCGTTTTTTAAGTAGAAACCCCCATTTTTATTACATATTCGTGTAGTACGTAAAGAAATATGAATGTTTTAGTTGGACCACTTTTTTCGCTTTGTGATACATTGCGCTGTAATAGTCACAAACGTATAAGTACGTGGTATCACGTAACATTCCGCCCGTGCGGACGGTATTTGCTTCGTGATACATACCCTTGTTAAAATGGACCGTTTACCAATTGCGGAAAAGGTCGATATCGTGTTGATGTATGGCTGTTGTGATCAAAATGCCCAACGGGCGTGTGCTATGTATGCTTCTCGGTATCCTGGACGACATCATCCAAATGTCCGGACCGTTCGCCGGATAGTCACGTTATTTACGGATATAGGAGGTGTTCAGTCACATGTGAAACCTCAACCACGACCTGCAACAAATGATAATGCCCTAGTAGGTGTTTTAGCTGCTGTCGCGGCTAATCCACACATCGTAGCAGACAAATTGCGTGAGAATCGGGAATCTCAAAAACGTCGGTGCTGAGAATGCTACATCAACATGGATTACACCCGTACCATATTTCTACGCACCGGGAATTGCATTGCGACGACTTTGAACGTCGGGTACAGTTCTGCCACTGGGCACAAGAGAAATTACAGGACGATGACAGATTTTTTGCACGCGTTCTATTTAGCGACGAAGCGTCATTCACCAACAGTAGTAACGTAAACCGGCATAATATGCACTATTGGGGAACGGAAAATCCACGATGGCTGCGACAAGTCGAACGTCAGCGACCTTGGCGGGTTAATGTATGGTGCGGCATTATGGGAGGAAGGATAATTGGCCCCCATTTTATCGATGGCAATCTAAATGGTGCAGTGTATGCTGATTTCCTACGTAATGTTCTACCGATGTTACTACAAGATCTTTCACTGCATGACAGAATGGCGACGTACTTCCGACATGATGGATGTCCGGCACATAGCTCGCGTGCGGTTGAAGCGGTATTGAATAGCATATTTCGTGACACGTGAATTGGTCGTCGAAGCACCATACCCCACGGCCCGCACGTTCACCGGATCTGACGTCCCCGGCTTTCTTTCTGTGGGGAAAGTTGAAGGGTATTTGCTATCGCGATCCCTGATGCCTGACAACATGCGTCAGCGCATCGTCAACGCATGTGCGAACATTACGGAAGGCGAACTTCTCTCTGTTGAGAGGAATGTCGGTAAACATATTGCCAAATGCACTGAGGTTGACGGACATCATTTTGAGAATTTATTGCATTAATGTGGTATTTACAGGTAATCACACTGTAACAGCATGCGTTCTCAGAAATGATAAGTTGACAAAGGTACATGTATCACATTGGAACAACCGAAATAAAATGTTCAAATGTACCTACGTTCTGTATTTTAATTTAACCTACCTGTTACCAACTGTTCGTCTAAAATTGTGAGCCATATGTTTGTTACCATTACAGCGCCATCTATCACAAAGCGGAAAAAGTGGTCCAACTAAAACATTCATATTTCTTTACGTACTACACGAATATGTAATAAAGGTTGGGGGTTGCTATTCAAAAAAAACGCAGTTGATATCCGTTGGACCTATGGCAGCGCCATCTAGCGGGCCAACCATAGCGCCATCTGGTTTCCCCCTTTAAGCTAGACAAGTTTCGTTCTTCGTAGTTTTTTCGTTTCATGCTTATTTCGTGAGATATGTGGCCCGGTCACGATCAATGGACCACCCTGTATAAGGGGATCAGGGGCGAATGGCGAATCATTCTAGAGACGATACGGAACGCACATAGGAGAATCGACATAAGCGACAAAGAGCAGATTGATGTGCCTCGGCTCCTAAGAAAGTGACTCTGAGAAACGGCGAAGCTGATGGGCTATATGGGATATTCGCGTGCTACTATCGTCAGAATCTCTGGAAAGCAGGGGGCAATGAAACCACGTGTGGGCAGCTAGGCATGGCTCATCACGGAACGTGGAGGTTAGTGGCTTGCCTACACTATAAAGCATGGTAGATGGCGATTTGCGGTAGATCGGACGACAGAATGCAAAGCTGGCGCAAGCGCAAGTGGTTCACAGCACACCGTTCAGTGCGCATTGCCGAACTCGAGGCTCTGCAGCAGGCGAACCATAATGACTCAATGACGTCGTCAATTAAAATTGCAGTGGCCACGGGAACATCAAAATTGGAACGTGAATCAATGGAAACGTGTCGCCTGGTCTGATGAATCACGTTTCTTTTTACACCTGTTCGATGCTAGCTTCTGGAGAAGCCGTCATCGTACCACGTGACGGACGATAACTGGTTGGGCTAGTACACAGCCTGACAATTGCTAAGGAACAATACACGCTTTCTAAGGTCCAACTTCCAATTGCTACGGAACAGGTGACAGATACTAGGAAACAGCCGACCGAGATAGTAAAAGAAAATCTAAAGGGTGGGACATTTTAACTGCAGCGAAGCCTGTGCTCCAATGGTCTGTATGATTGCGACAGTTCTTGCAGTACGGTGTCTGGTGAAAGTTGTTAAGGAGTCGCGCTACGGTCGCAGGTTCGAATCCTGCCTCGGGCATGGATGTGTGTGATGTTCTTAGGTAGTTAGTTTTAAGTAGTTCTAAGTTCTAGGGGAATGATGACCTCAGTAGTTAAGTCACATAGTGCTCAGGGCCTTTTTTTTTTTTTTTTTTTTTTTTTTTTTTTTTTTTTTTTTTTTTTTTTTTTTTTTTTTTGTTACGAGGTGGAGCTGTTGGACAGCTCGAGGCCTGTCAAAGTGTCAGTACTGTAGCCACAGTAATGATTGTGTTCAAAAAAGACTGCTTAAAGTAGAAATGCTATGTGGAAACATGCCAGTGGCCGTAGACGGATCGACGCGTACCACCAGGGGCGAAAAGAAATAGACATCAGGCAGATCACTGCCGGTAAAAGTCTCTCTGGCAGAGCCGGCCGAAGTGGCCGTGCGGTTAAAGGCGCTGCAGTCTGGAACCGCAAGACCGCTACGGTCGCAGGTTCGAATCCTGCCTCGGGCATGGATGTTTGTGATGTCCTTAGGTTAGTTAGGTTTAACTAGTTCTAAGTTCTAGGGGCCTAATGACCTCAGCAGTTGAGTCCCATAGTGCTCAGAGCCATTTGAACCATCTCTCTGGCAGAGCCATTTCGCGGTGATTAAATCAACGAATTCCGCTTCACTGTGGCTTGTGATCCTGGCCACCTGTTAGTGTCCAGAAAGAGAATAGAACCACACAATGTTTATGAACGTTCTCCGTATGGCCTATGCTTAATGGTTTTCCTGTAGGGATACTCACCTGCGCTTCCACGGGTTCTGTGGTTGTAATCGAAGGCAGCTGTGAACTACGTGAACATTATTGCTGACTACCTGCATCCTTTCTTGCTTTTTGTCTCACCCGAGCAATGGCATCTTCCATCAGGATAGCTCACCCTGTCTCGACGCTAGAATCGTTCTACAGTTATTTGAGGAACCTGATAGTGAACTTATATTGATATCATGACTATTAGAAACCCGATGGAACACATTTGGGACGCTATCGCGCGCGAACTCCGCGCCCACGTACCACCGACCTGTAACTTACGGGATTTACGTGATCTCTGGTGCCACGGTCCTCTGGGAAACCTAAGAAGAATTAGTGGAACCCGTGCCATGCAGAATCGCAGCAGTGCTGCTTTCCAAAGGTGACCAAACCTACTATTAAGCTGATGGCCATAACGTTTTGAATCATGAGTGTACGATATGTCACAGAACACTGCATGCAGCGAGAACACACTGACAGGGCTAGAAGCCTGGATGAAGTGCTCATACATCAGCTACTGATACTTTGAGCACGGAGCCACTTGGTTCGTTGTATGTCTATCTTTGAGATAAATGCAGTGTGGTTTGGTTAAGAAAAATTTTAAAATCCTCTGCTTATCGTGGAAGAAAGAAGTTATAAAGGCACATTTGCATGCCGAGCGTGAGTTTCCGCGGAAACGCGAAATATTAATTAAATAAATAATCAGTGACTAATAAATAAAGCCTATGGCACACAACTGCAGCGCTGTGTCGCTGATAAAGACAAAAGAATAATTACGTTACTCTTATGTTTGATTAAGAGAGGAGAGAGCTCAGGTAGAAGTGGTGCGAGAAGCACGTATTTTATTTTATTGTCTGGCACACCGCCATATTTTCATGTTATAGAAGAATACTGCGAGTTGCAACCACACTAGGCACTCGATTCTGTAATGAATTTATATTTATAAAAGTAAGTAGGATTATGAACTGTAGGCTATTTCATTGAATATATCTGATTTAACTAACTGTGTAACTTTTTATGTTTAGTAGACAATCACCTCTGTACGACGTATTGGCATGGCTGGCAAATCATTGTAATATTGAGATTAGATCATGAGTCCGTACCTACCGCAGCAGTCTTTGGAAACGATTTAATTACGAAGTCCGATTATTTCAGTTTTCTTTCACGGTCAACTACGAGTTACATTGCCTTTTCCAAATAGCCATTGTCAAGCGTCTGATACGAATAATTAAACGTCCACGTTCCAGATAAGCAAATACCAATTACAACCAATCATCATACATACAGAATAATTAATCATTAATATTTTATTCCAAATTTTATTTTTATTTATTTTATATTGGCGACCGTGACAGGACTTGTTATTTTGTCATTTGTTACATTGTTCTTTTTGTTTCATGTCAAAAATCAACTTTCTGGACCTGGACGTGAATGTATGAGAGATAATGAAAATCTGAAGATATTTTCCAATTCTAAAGTTTTGCCGGAAGACGCAATGAAGCTTCCAGCAAAATAAGGTAAGACGCAGCATCTTTGCATTAGCAGGCTTGACCAGACGTATAATTCAGTGTATTAGCTTTTCAGTAAATTCTGTAGTGTTTCTTTCGCGCATAACAGTTTTCAGTAACAAATTTCATTCCTAGTACTTTTCCCTAAACAATAACGTATCCAACAATACCAATACACGAGTGTACAATATGGCCGACTTCTGTACGATATGATGTAACATGGCCAGCAGCCATTACCAATAATCTCAAATTCAGTTTATATTTTTAAATTAACGGGACAGCCATTGTTGCTACGAGCGATTCATGCTCAACTGCATTTCATTTTAAAATCAGTGTCAAATATTTTCTTGAAACATAAATCACGTGTGGCATGGTAATGACTAGAAATCAATACGCAAAAATGGAACAGCAAAGACGTACTATTCAGACACAATCCGACTCGGACGAGAGACAAATGTTAGAAAATGACTTTACGACAGCAACCGGTAGTGACGATTTATCAAACATTGACGCAAGTGTTGACGGAAATTTTGACAATAGGCCGTCCACCACAAAAATTTCAAAGTCTCAGTCAGAGCCCATGTTAATGCATGACGTCACGTCTAATGACGCGGCGGGGGCACAGACGTTGCAAACGGTAAACATTGCCGACATGTTACAAATGATAATGAAACAGAACGCCGAAAACATGGCAACCTTACAGACACAAAATGACGAAATTAAATCTGACCTCATAGCACTCAAGACGAGTAATGACACTTTATGTAAACGTGTGGAACTTATAGACGCCACACTGACCAAACAGATGACTGAACTCAGTACTAAATTTTCCCAGCTTAATACGACACAAGAAAAGACTACAACTGACGTAGCACTTTTACAGACACAAGTAAAAAATCTTAATGTCACGTGTGAAGTTCTTACTGAACAAATTCAAACATATCCTTCAGTACACGACAACCTTGAAAAACGAATTACTGACGTACAGAATAAATTTGACAATGTTGAACAACACCTGACTGACATCTTACAATCTGATGCTACAGCTCATTTTCAAAACATTGATAAAGAATTTCATGATTGGGTAGTGAACAAAGACAAACATTTTGATAGATGCCTACGTGAAAATTTACCAACAATTGTGCACGACTCCGTAGCGCAATACATTACTAATAACAAACAGCTGATCAGTGACGCAGTACAATCCGTCACTGGACCAATGACACAATTCACCGATCGACCACAGTCTGAATGTAACGAAAATATCAGTCAAAATGTACAGTTCAGGAACCAATATACATTCGAGTATGACACACACATACCGCACACGACAAACAAAATGGTTCAAATGGCTCTGAGCACTATGGGACTCAACTGCTGAGGTCATTAGTCCCCTAGAACTTAGAACTAGTTAAACCTAACTAACCTAAGGACATCACAAACATCCATGCCCGAGGCAGGATTCGAACCTGCGACCGTAGCGGTCTTGCGGTTCCAGACTGCGGCGCCTTTAACCGCACGGCCACTTCGGCCGGCGCACGACAAACACACAAGAACAAAACACACCAAGACTACAACACATACCACGATGTACAAACACAAACACAAGCTATTATCATGGTAAACCACAGCAACATTATTGTAATTACTCGCCAGCTGAACATTGCAGTAATTACAGTGGAACAAATCCATATCACAATGCGAAGGAAGAAGAAAGCTTAATGAAACACAGGCAATTTCAGATTTTTATCCCAGAAAAACGAACCATTCATCCGGTGATTTTTCTTAAATCTTTTAGTAACGCATTTCCACGCACTTGGAGTGACCGGAAAATGATTTCATATATTGTCGGTTACATCCAAGGCGATGCAGCTGTCTGGGCATACAGTCAAGCTGACGTATGTACCACGTACAGTGAGTTTGAGCGTGCTTTTCTGAACAAATTCTGGTCGCAATCCGTCCAGGAGCGACTCAGAAGACAAATTCTAGAACCTGAAACTTTTAACAGTAAAAATGGCAACTTACGCCGATATTTTGAAAAATACTTGAACATGGGACACTTTTTAGACGAACCAGTCGCAACACGTGATATACTCCGTGCGTTGAAGGCCAAATTGCCTTTCAACATTAAAGAAAAACTCCTACATATCCCGGATGACGATTCAGATTATTTTCTAACAGCTTTAGATTCGGTTGACATGTTACTTGAAGATCAGCGCTTCGCGCGGCAAAACAGCAGCCACAATGTTTACACTAGTGGAATGCAAAACATGCAGGCTTGCCAACTCAATTCTGGCGCGCCCACAGTTGGATACGCGGTACAACAAAAACAGCAAACTCACATGCCGTCTCAATACGGAAATCAAAATCAACACGCGTATTCCAATACAAACAATAGTTACAACAGTAATAACACTTCATGCGGCAATCCATACAAAAGGCACCGCGGTAATAACTACAACGGTAACAACGGATACATAGGCAACAACAAAAACACAAACAGAAACAGAAATAATAATAACTACGAGCCAAGACAGCGTCAAGGCTGGACTCGTAACGATCAGTACTTTCATTCAAACACTGCTTTACCACAGCAGCCACCAGGACAAAATTGGAGCATACCTTATGACCGACAGGTAAGTTATAATGCGCAACAGCAACAACAACCGCAAAAGTTTGGAGATCACAATAGGCAATATCCGAATGTGAATATAATAGAAATGACACCTGACACACAACCTCAATCTGTGTCAGTACCTAGTACAAATGCTAATCCAACAAACTGGAAACAGTCACTTCTATGCCCCAGGTCGTGGCTGAGGAATTCTTGGGGGGCGACTTCAATGTTAATCAGTTATTTGACACCACAGTTGAACATCAGAATAATGATATGCCGAATAATTCTAAACAAAAATTACCTGTTTTATTTATAAGATACAACCACAATAACAATATATCAGATGAACTTTTACAAGACAGTACACAATGTCGTTCAAACACAAATGAAATTGTTTTAGCATCTACCACTGGTGTAGTAGGTGGGATTCCAACTACTATTATTCTAGATACAGGTGCAGCTGTGAGCGTTTTGTCTTTTAATTTCTATAAAAAGATGTGTGAATTGGAACCTGTGCCTGAGTTTCCTGCCCAAAACTGTAAAATAACTACTGCACTAGGTAATAAGTCATGTAGGGTTACGAAGTAAGTTTTTGTAAACATTAAAATAGGTAATGGAACCGTACAATGGCCATTCCTGGTTGTACAAAACCTTGTGACAAATTGCATATTAGGAATAGATATTATGAGCGAGAAGGACTGCATTATAGACTTCTCCAAAGGTAAATGTATTTTAAATGATAAAGGCAGTGTAATTATTATTGATTTGGACAGGAGAACTCTAAAGCATGACAAACACTGTACAGGGTACTAGGTTCAGTTAGTACTTGACAATGACATTCAAGACACGCACACACACTCATTTGACACAGAGCTAATGGACTTGAAAACATTGCTTGATCATAAGATAAATGAAGCTATAGCTCTCAGTGCACATGAACGTATAAAACTACAGGAAGTGTTATCCAAATATTTACAAGTTTTTGCCAAACGAATAGGTGTTATCAACACGTATGCGTACAAGATTGAAGTTAAGCCTCACAAGATCTTCTACCACAAGACATATAACGTACCGTTATTTCAACGACCTGCTGTGTGGCAAGAATTAAAACAAATGTTAGACTGGAAGGTCTTTGAACCATCCACCTCACCTTACTGTAGTCCTCTACTTGTCAAAAAATCAAATGGAAGCATTAGGTTAGTGTTAGACGCACGAGCAATTAATGAAATAATTTTACCAGTTCACACAAAACCCGAAAATTTAGAAGAGCAATTACAGAAATTTCTAGATGCAAAGTATTTTTCCACAATAGATCTCGCTAATTCATTTTGGCAGGTGAGTATCACTCCTGATTCTCGGAAATATACTGCATTTATGCTCGGGGGGCGAACCTATCAGTTTTGTGTTCTACCTTTCGGACTGAATGTCAGTTCTGGGGTATTCATTACAGCCCTGGATACCGTGCTTGGCGATGATTTAGTTGAGACAGTCACACACTATGTTGATGATGTACTGATAGCTACACAGTCTTGGAATGAACACCTTGACACACTTCAAAGAATTTTAGAAAAATTTGCACAAGCTGGAGTCACAGCCAATCTTAGAAAATCAAAGTTTGGTTGCAGTGAGATAAAATATTTAGGACATATCATTAATTCACAGGGCATACGTCCTGATCCCAGTAAATTAGATGCTATCAGAAACTTTCCTAGTCCTCGAACTAAAAAGCAGTTAAAATCATTCCTTGGGCTATGTTCATTTTTCAGACGTTTTTTGCCACAACCACTTTTGAACAGTAAACATCTGCTAAATCTACTCAGAAAGAATCAAGTTTGGATCTGGTCGGAACAGTGCCAGAATGACTTTAATACAATTAAACATGCTTTAGTGAATGCAAACATATTGAGCCATCCAGATTTCAATTTAGATTTTTGTATGACTTGTGACGCTTCACGTACTGGTTTGGGATGTTGCTTACTTCAAGTTGTAAAGAATAAAGATAAGGAACAGATAAAAATTATTGGGCTATACGCACACCGAGATCTTAGAGCATTTCATGCGGAATAATGTCAAAGTCACATCCATCAAAACATTGCTAAGCAACTCCAAAAAAAACTCTGTTGCTACAACACAGATAGTAAGTAGTATAGAAATTTTCATTTCAGCGGTTCCAGTGACGCAGTTGAAGGCAGAAGAACTCTTCTTTCAGCGCGCGCCACCACCTGGAAGACGGAATATTAAAATAAAATTTATGTTTACGTAGCAGTGAATGATATATTAATTTTTTTACGGAACATTTGTGACTGTGGGTATCACTGACTTGGTGTGACACCTGACGAACCGACAGACGTCATCTGTGAAGCGAACTTTTACTTTGAGAAATAGATTAGACGCACATCTCTCAACACGAAAACCATCTATCAGTAGTCAAGGCCACACTGACACTATACACACACGCACAAAACGCGAGGAATCAAACATTTTCTCTCTTACTATTTTGAATATTTATTGAGTAGTGAAAATGCCTGGTCTTGCCTACTGATGTAATGAATGTTGTGTCTAACCTATCTTAATTTCAGATGACATCACAAAATAAACATCGATAAAATCCCAGCAAAACCCTTAAAGAGGACGTAATTATCTGCAATTCATGTAATCAAATGCGACACAATGTAATAACCCATAGCTATGTAATAATGATGTAAACATATTTATGTGCAACTGTATTATGTTTATGCTATGAAAATATGTGACGTGTGTATGTATGATTACTTATATTTTTTTTCTTCTCTTTCAATGATGTATAATGTAACTGTTACTATGTAAAAGAAATTTGAACAAAACGAGTGCCAAAAGGACATTGCATAGTGAACCATTGTTCACGGACATTAATGAACACTACTAACTCTGCAACTACGCAGAAACCTATGTGAAAGAAACTGTTAATGACATTCATTATGCATCGTACCTATGTAAACGCGATGAACCATTTCTTTGATTAATAACTACGAACATTTAGGTGAGCTATATTCAGCAAAAAACTGAAAATGTGAAGTGCATAATTCGTGCATCGTCTAGTGACAATACTACAGTACCTAACTTCAAGATGTTAACTGGATTAAACGGACACAAAGTGCCTGTCCAGAAAACAACACGACGGGTGGAAGAATTTTGGTTGGAACTTCAGGGAATGAAATGTTCTCGAAATGTGACGGACACTCTTACCTGGACTGTCCAAGGATCCACGCCAGCTATGTGCCGTCCGAGGTTCTGCAACCAAGCTTCCACGGAATGTAAAAAACGAACTGCACGTGGACCAATTACTAACAGGTCACGTCAGATCTGTAATAAACAATGTTTCTTAGTCACAACGAACTGCATCACAACGACTATAATGGAAATGGAAATGGATACGCTTTTGTTTTAATCACGTTGTTATACAACGATGATACTAACCTGTGAAAAAATTATTGTGCAGCAGATGAATATGAACTGTAATAACGACACGATGTGAATAGGTCGACACACCTGAAACATACGGACATTTTTCTTTGAAGTATTTCAAGACAATACTATGTAACTAAGAACATTCAACAATCTGAGTTGTATTGTGATATAACAAATATTGTAAATTTAAAACTAAGTTACCTGTTATAGAATGTAGTCTTCATATGAATCTTGGTTGAATATTTTCTTTGTGCAACGACTAAGATACGCGCGCACACGAACAATATGAACTGCATTACTGTGCCGCGTGATCTAACTGTATAATATAACGGCACTGCCAGAGTCACACAGACGCTTCTGCGCATGCGCGCACTCTATCTGCCCAACATAAGAACTTTTACGGCGCACCCGCGTCATTCAAATTTTGTATATAATGTGTATAATGTGTGTAATGTAAGTCATGTGAATAGTTGTAGATAACTTAGATTTTCTTGTGCCTTTAGGTGAATTGCTCGCCTGCAGGTGTGTCCTTTCGCCTCGCAATTCAGGGGGCAATATAAAGGCACATTTGCATGCCGAGCGTGAGTTTCCGCGGAAACGCGAAATATTAATTAAATAAATAATCTGTGACTAATAAATAAAGCCTATGGCACACAACTGCAGCGCTGTGTCGCTGATAAAGACAAAAGAATAATTACGTTACTCTTATGTTTGATTAAGAGAGGAGAGAGCTCAGGTAGAAGTGGTGCGAGAAGCACGTATTTTATTTTATTGTCTGGCACACCGCCATATTTTCATGTTATAGAAGAATACTGCGAGTTGCAACCACACTAGGCACTCGATTCTGTAATGAATTTATATTTATAAAAGTAAGTAGGATTATGAACTGTAGGCTATTTCATTGAATATATCTGATTTAACTAACTGTGTAACTTTTTATGTTTAGTAGACAATCACCTCTGTACGACGTATTGGCATGGCTGGCAAATCATTGTAATATTGAGATTAGATCATGAGTCCGTACCTACCGCAGCAGTCTTTGGAAACGATTTAATTACGAATCCGATTATTTCAGTTTTCTTTCACAGTCAACTACGAGTTACATTGCCTTTTCCAAATAGCCATTGTCAAGCGTCTGATACGAATAATTAAACGTCCACGTTCCAGATAAGCAAATACCAATTACAACCAATCATCATACATACAGAATAATTAATCATTAATATTTTATTCCAAATTTTATTTTTATTTATTTTATAAAGTGGTCCGACCAGAAAGGGTGTAAGTCAGTGATGTAGTCTTTCGCCCCTATTGTTCAATCTATACGTCGAAGAAGCAATGGTGGAAATAAAAGCAGGGCTCAAGAATGGGACTAAAATTCACGGTGAAAGGATATCAATGATAAGATTCTCTGATGACATTCCTATATTGAACGAAAGTGAAAACAAATTACAGGATTGCTGAATAGAATGAACAGTCTAATGAGTACAGAACATGGACTGAGAGTAAATTGAAAATCACGAAAGTAATGGGAAGTAGCAGAACAGGCTTATTGATCACGAAGTAGATGGAGTTAAGGACTTCTTGCTTCTTAGGCAGCGAAATAACCCATGGCGGACGGAGCAAGGAGGACATAAAAAACAGACTAGCACTGGCAAAAAGGGCGTTCCTGACCATATCAAACATAGGTTTTAATACGAGGAAGAAATTTCTAAGAATGTGCGTTTGAAGCACAGTACTGTATGGCAGTGAAATATGGACTGTGGGAAAACCGGAAAAGAATAGAAGCGTTTGAGATCTGAAGCTACAGAAGAATGTTGAAAATTAGGTGGACTGTTAAGGTAAGGAATAAGGACGTACTCTGGAGGATCAGGGATGAAAGGAACATATGGAAAACACTGACACAAGAACGGACAGGATGGCAGGATATCTGTAAAGATATCACGGAATTACTTCCATTGTACTAGAGGGAGCTGCAGCGAGTACAAACTGTAGAGGAAGACAGGGAATAACTGAAGGCGTATGTTACAATGCTATACTGAAAAGGTTGCCACAGGAGAGGATTCGTGGCGGGCCGCATCAAACCAGCAGTCAGAAAACTGATGAGAAGAAAAAAAAAAGCGCTTTTTGTGACGTAGACTGATTTCAAACACAGCTTAACCGCAGTCAATATAATTAAATCAGTTGTGTCGAGAGGGCCTTTAGCGAGAATGGGAGAAATATATGGATATCCATATAATTGAGTCTCGATATCCTACTTTGAGTCTGTGCTGATGGATCTCTTAGGAGCATTGTTTACTGACGTAGTTAATGGAAGTAATGTCGTATTCTTACCTCTTTTAGCCACTAAACTGTGGATAAAGTGAGCTCCAGCTAGCTTTCTTAACAAGATGACGTCTGCACTCTCTGATAGAACAGCGAGCAGATTTTATCACCGATATTTACCTAAAAGGTGAGGAGATTAAATGACACTTAATGGTAGTCATCCATTGTGCGATATAAACTGTTGCCAATAACTTTATAGTAATTCGGAAATTGTAACACTAGTTGATATCACGTTTCAGTAAATTCAATCATAACTGCACACTTTCTACAGGACAGTACAAACTATATGTCATTAGTTGTTTATCAGCTTGTAATCCTGTCTAAAACCTCTTCACAACGTGGTATTACAAGAACATTCGCGAGACAAAATCCATCTGTAATGATTTTCTCATCAGTCTTCTGAAGTGTGTGACAATGAGCGATATGACAAAGACACAAGTAATGCGGAGGTACTCACTCCTGCCACGAGCGACCTGACAAAATTAAACCATCGTGCGGCCGCACGATGATAAACTAACGAAAGAGGTATTTATTTCTCATTGTGATGACCTGTTGTTCACCCACATGAACTGTCAATGCAAAATCACTTGGATCAGGTAATACGGGGATTTTCACAGAAGGAAACATATGTCCGTTCTTGATAGCAGGCAGCTATATTTAGTGTATGTGATGATAATACATCAGACCTGTCAACGAGGTTAGACACCTGCCACCAGCCGGCCGGTGTGGCCTTGCGGTTCTAGGCGCTTCAGTCTGGAACCGCGTGACCGCTACGGTCGCAGGTTCGAATCCTGCCTCGGGCATGGATGTATGTGTGTGATGTCCTTAGGTTAGTTAGGTTTAAGTAGTTCTAAGTTCTAGGGACTGATGACCTCAGCAGTTAAGTCCCATAGTGCTCAGAGCCATTTGAACCATTATATTACTTATGCAAGTTTTAGTGGTTCGCTCTGTATAGTTGATGCGTAAAACGGCCATCTCAAGAAACTTGTGGATTTATTTTCCATTCTATTTTTTCGGACATCAACCCTAAGCCTTGTTTGATGCAATTATCCATAACTGTTGATTCCTACTCCATCTACGATGTGCCTTATATCTAGACCTGCCGCTGTTATCTTCCATCATCCCTTCTTCTAGAAATTTCAGCAACCACTATGTCGTACATGTGGCCACACAGTCTGTCTCATCGGTTCAGAATTGTCTTCATTAGACTGCAAGAGGTCTTCATTCTTTACTCGACCAGGCCACCTGACCGTCTACCATCTTCTGAACACCACACTGCGGAGGCTTAGTTAAGTTTTTGTCTTCGCCAGTGATCACACTTTGCATTCATACAGGGCTGTGCTCGAAACAGCTTTCCATGGACGTTTTTCTTGTCTTAAGCCTTATTGGAAAACTGAAGATGTGTTAGACGTCGACTACATTGGTTGTAGGGAAAGTACGAGTAAAACCACAAGGGATTCAGTTCTGACTTTGGGCTCAGTGATGGAAGAAAACTTAAGAAAAATCGAGACCTGTACGTAGGCTCTTTGACCTAGAAAAAGTGTTCGTCACCTTAAAATGATGATTAAAATTCTTCTGGATGTTGCACCACGTCATTGTATAAAATCCTTTAATTATAAACTTGAAACCAACGTTTCAACCAATTACAGCGGACTTGCTCAGGGTAAGATTGGTTTTCGAGGAGGAAACGTGACTCTATTTATTATAGACGAACGATGTCAATTCCTCACACTTGAAACTTTATAGACCCTAGACTATAATAGGCTTGTCAAGATGGAAGGGGTAGGGTGGGGCAGAAGCTATTGCTGGGCTAGTCGGATTTTCAGTGACTGGCAACAATCTGCTCATCAACTTTTGGTTTCTAGTGGGTACGTTTTCTTCCCTGTGTGCGCGAAAATGCACTGACAGTTCCACTGTAGCTGCTTGTTTAGGATGAGGCTTCTGCCCCGCGACTGCTCGCGGCCCTTTCAACTGGGATAGCTGGCAAACAGACAGCTGGAAGTTTGTAGCCGTCCTCTCCATTAACGTTATCAGGCAGCTTAATGTTTTCAGCCGCCTCTTGGATTTTTCGCTGGCGCGTCCACAACTTTCTCGCCAGTGCAAAGAGTTTCTGGAACAAAACAGACGCAGTCACGCCGGTGTTCCGCTATCACCAATTTATTCTGCTGTCGCTATTCGTACATTGCGTTCGTTTTGCTACTCTTGTGATAACTGGTCTCCCTGTCTCACTTAGGGAGGCAGCTTCACACTCACTCCTGCAGTATTTGGTTTGCTGACAGCATTCTTCGAGGAACCTATCATGTTTCGGATCCTGTGGTTGCTGTGGAAAATCGGTTTGAGACCTCGTCGGCGGAGGACGTTTCCCAACCGTTCACTGACGCACTTCACATACGATACGTGCAACAGCGGAAAATTTTGTTCCAACGTCTTCTCTTGCTCTATTTTGGGTGGTCTTGATCGCCTTTCTTATAATGTTATTCTCATAACGGCGTGAAGCATGTGTTTAGTTCTCTCTATTCTTCCTTGATGTTGTTAGTGTCACTTACGCCGCGCGAGGTTAGCCGAGCGGTCTCGGGCGCTGTAGTCATGGACTGTGCTGCTGGTCCCGGAGGAGGTTCGAGTCCTTCCTCGGTCATGTGTGTGTGTGTGTGTGTGTGTGTGTGTGTGTGTGTGTGTGTGTGTGTGTGTGTGTGTGTATGTGTGTGTGTGTGTGTGTCTGTTTGTCCTTAGGATAATTTAGGTTAAGTAGTGTATAAGCTTAAGGACTGATGACAACAGCAGTTAAGTCCCATAAGATTTCGCACATAAAATTCAAAAAAGTGTCACTTACCCGTTAGACAAGGGCAGTCGTGTACAGAACTGAAAACTTCTGAGTGATGGTGGCTCTCCGCGTGCAAGCCGGCCGTTGTGGCTGAGCGGCTCTAGGCGCTTCAGTCCGGAACAGCGCTGCTGCTACGGTCGTAGGTTCGAATCCTGCCTCGGACATGGATGTGTGTGATGTCCTTAGGTTAGTTAGGTTTAAGTAGTTCTAAGTTCTAGGGGACTGATGGCCTCCCACAGTGGTCAGAGCCATTTTTTTCCGCGTGCAGGTACTGATTTGTGTGGGTTGGCTTCGGGTGAACTTTGTTCCTCAGTGTACCATCGGCAGTTCTATATACTTCCACGTCCAAAACTTAAATCGTTCCGTTGTTTTCGGTTTCGTAGGCGAACTGAATATCTTCAAAAAATGGTTCAAATGGCTCTGTCGACTATGGGACTTGACATCTGAGGTCATCAGTCCCCTAGAATTTAGAACTACCTAAGCCTAACTAACCTAAGGACATCACACACATCCATGTCAGAGGCAGGATTCGAACCTGCGACCGTAGCGGTCGGAGACTGAAGCGCCTAGAACCACTGGGCCACACCGGCTGCCGAATATCTTCATTCAAGCTGTTTAAGCATACCCGTGTGGCCATATAACTAATGTGTCGTCAACATATCGTAGTCAGCAACGGGGGCGTAACGGTGCAGAAGCTAGGACCGTTTGCTCAAAACCTTCCGTGCAAATGTCCGTGGCGACTGGGAAGAGGGGGAGCCAATTGCCTATCCATCTAATTCCTAGTAATATTTTCCTCGCCAGTATGTTGATGATAGACATAACTGCACCAAATCACATATAGCAGGTGGGATACGCACCTGTAGGATGCGAGTGGTCTGCTCTATAGATATGACGGTAGATGGACATTAGATGTCGAACTATGTCAGGTGACATCCGTTGCCTCTTAATTAGTCGTAAAATGTGGGAAGAATACTTCCCACACGAGTCTGTTTGTCTCACGAGATGGCGCTATTTAGAAGCCAGGTTTCGGTACCTAATAGGTAGTTGAGTCGATTCTATTCACTACAAGCCTTAATGAATGACCCTCCTTATGGATCTTAGGTACTCCATAAATTCTAGGAGGCACTGGAACTTCGCTGATGAGCCTCTTGGCTGCGTCAGGATTAATTCTCGTCCTTTACGAGGGCCTTCGTGTTCTTGACTGTCCTCAGCGTCGGATCACTCCGTAGTTCTCTGCAAACGGGATCGCTCAGCAATTCGCCCATTTTCCTTTCATGGTCAGAGATGTTCATCAAAACCATAGCTTCTCCTTTGTCCCCACGTAGGACCACAATATCCTTGTTATTCCTGAACTCTTTTATGACCTGTCTTTCTTTGCGTGTAATATTCTGCCTTTGTGGCTTTGCTCGTTGATATTCTGATGGTTTGTTGCATATTTCTGCTTCGACATCTGGTACTTATTGGAGCGATGCCTCCACAGAATGAATGATCTCGTCTGCGGGAATCTTCGTGAGTGCAACTGAAAAGTTTAACCCTTTGGGCAGAGCTGATATTGCCGACACATTGATAGCATGCGTAGAGATGTTCACCTCTGCACGGACTGTATCCAGACTTGGCTGTGTAGGTTGTTCATTCCCTATTAGCTCCTGATATTTTTTTTTCTGTCGACTGCTGACCAACTCTTCCTCCATGCAGGCTTGCTTGCGAGCTATTCTGTCGATGTTATCCCAGTTATTCGCTGATAACTTTTATGACAACCACAAATCTTTGCTGTAGAGTTGTCTGTTGTTGCAATCTACGAAGCTCCGGAGTTGTATCATTTCCCTTAGCAAAGCATTGCTGACTCGATAGTAAATAGTTCTTGCTTTTGTGGTATAAATTTGTGGCCGAAGATTTCAATCATCATGACACCGGCCGCAGAAGCCTACGTAGTTATTTCAATTCAAAATGATTCAAGACTTTCGAAGTTCTCTGATAAGTAGGTATAAGCTATAGAGAACGATGGGCAATATACAATATATGTAAGAAACAAGAGCGAAAAGCATGAACTGATATTTGGAGAGACGACATCACAGTTAGGGTAGTCTGAGTAAACCAGTTATGTCGGCCGCTGACGCATCGTATACAGGGTGAGTCACCTAACGTTACCGCTGGATATATTTCGCAAACCACATCAAATACTGACGAACCGATTCCACAGACCGAACGTGAGGAGAGGGACTGGTGTAATTGTTTAATACAAACCATACAAAAATGCTCGGAAGTATGGTTTTTAACACAAACCTACGTTTTTTAAAATGGAACCACGTTAGTTTTGTTAGCACATCTGAACATATAAACAAATACGTAATCAGTGCCCTTTGTTGCATTGTAAAATGTTAATTACATCCGGAGATATTGTAACCTAAAGTTGACGCTTGAAACCTCCGACGTTCAGTTGCGTGTTGTAACAAACACTGGCCACGGTCGGCGAGCAGCATCTGCAGGGACATGTTTACGATGACGACCGTGTTTACGAGTGTGGCTGTAGTGCACTGTTGTGGTTTGGTCTAGCTGTCGCAGTGTCCGCATGTAGCGCTTGCTTCTATTGTTATTCTGCATTTGTCTCCGCACGCAGACCAACTGTAGTACACCGTGTTACCAGACGTCTGTGATAGTGTAGTGTTGTAGGAACTGTGACCATGGTGTATTCGAACTCTGAAAAGGCAGAGATGATACTCATCTATGGCGAGTGTCGACGAAATGCAGCTGAAGCCTTCAGGGTGTATGCAGAACGGTACCCGGACAGAGAGCATCCAACGTGCCGCACATTGCAAAACATCTACCGCCAACAAGTATGGTCGTAGCACGCAAACGGGTCCGTAACAGGCCAGTCACAGGAGAAGCGGGTGCAGTTGGTGTGTTAGCTGCTGTTGCCATGAACCCACACATGAGTACACGGGACATTGCGAGAGCCGGTGGACTGAGTCAAAGTAGTGTCATGCGCATACTGCATCGTCACCGCTTTCACCCGTTTCATGTGTCGCTACATCAGCAATTACATGGTGATGACTTTAATCATCGAGTGCAATTCTGTCAATGGGCATTAACAGAGAATGCGTTGCAGTTCTACTTGTTTACCGATGAAGCGGGTTTCACAAACCACGGGGCAGTGAATCTACGGAACATGCATTACTGGTCCGTGGACAATCCTCACTGGCTCAGACAGGTAGAGCGACAGCGACCGTGGACTGTAAATGTATGAATCATGAATCATTGGCGACCACCTCATTGGCCCTCACTTTATTGCAGGGGCCCAAACAGCTGCAACATACATCGCGTTTCTACAGAATGATCTGCCAACGTTGCTCGAAAATGTCCCACTGGAAACGCGTCGACGTATGTGGTATCAGCATGATGGTGCACCTGCACATTCCGCAATTAACACTAGGCTGACCCTTGACAGGATGTTCGACGGGAGTTTCATAGGTCGTGGAGGACGCATAAATTGGCCAGCCCGTTCTCCTGATCTTACACCTCTGGACTTCTTTCTGTGGGGTACGTTAAAGGGGAATGTGTATCGTGATGTGGCTACAACCCCAGAGGATGTGAAACAACGTATTGTGGCAGCCTGCGGCGACATTAGATCAGATGTACTGCGGCGTGTACGACATTCATTACGCCAGAGATTGCAATTGTGTGCAGCAAATGATGGCCACCACATTGAACATCTATTGGCCTGACATGTCGGGACACACTCTATTCCACTCCGTAATTGAAAACGGAAACCACGTGTGTACGTGTATCTCACCCCTCATGGTAATGTACACGTGCGTCAGTGAAAAAGACCAATAAAAAGGTGTTAGCATGTGGACGTAATGTGCTGTTCCAGTCTCTTCTGTACCTAAGGTCCATCACCGTTCAGCTTTGGATCCCTACGTAATTCGGTGCTCTCCGATACACACGATCGAACAGCGGAGGAGTGGTACTCAAGCGTCGACTTTAGGTTACAATATCTCCGGATGTAATTAACATTTTACAATGCAACAAACGGCACTGATTACGTACTTGTTTATATGTTCGGATTTGCTAACAAAACTAACGGGGTTCCATTTAAAAAAACGTAGGTTTGTGTTAAAAAACATACTACCGTGCATTTTTTATGGTTTGTATTAACCAATTACACTAGCCCCCCTCCTCACGTTCGGTCTGTAGAATCGATTCGTCAGTATTTGATGTGGTTTACGAAATACATCCAACGGTAATGTTAGGTGATTCACCCTGTATATGGATCGTGATAATCCCTTCAGCATCAACTAAGACCTGAAGATGGTGAACTGAAGCGCCTAGACTGACAGCTACGCAATAAATGACATCATAATGACGGCCGTAGATGTTTCATTTTTTGACAATAGTGAAGTGCCGTAGTCCCCAGACCTCCAGTCAGAAGAATTAACATTCAAAAAACGTGAAGGAAGTCTCGCAGTAGAAGGCTTACAAGGTGATGTAGACTCTAGTCCCTTGTTCAATCTATGCATCGAAGAAGCAATGATGGAAATAAGAGGTTCAGGAGTGGGGTTAAAATTCAGGGTGCATCAATGATGAGATTTACTGATGACGTCGCTATCTTCAGTGAAAGGAGGATGAATTCCGAAACCTGATGAACGTAGTGAAGAGCCTGATGAGCGGACACTACTGATTGAGGGTGAGCTGAAGTAAGACAACAGTAATGAGGAGCTCATGTACCCGCTGCACAAGATATTCTAAAACGGCTGGTTTTGTTGGGCGTCATGTGGCTGGCAAGTTGGGGTGAAGTGGATGGGCGTTTTTCTAGTCACTGCGGCTTGCCGTGAAAGGAGGCTGGTAGCTGCCCGGTGCGCCGTTGTGTGACTGGTACTTGGAAATCTCCTGACCGTAGGGTCAGCTGCGTCACCCCATACTTTCGGACGCTAAGCAGTATGGTAAGGCTCTCACTATGCTGAAGCTAACAGTTTCGAATATTCTCTAAATCCACGAAAACTACTTCCAAAAATGACACAGGAAATTTTATAACAGCTATGAAATCACAATAAAGAGACGAACTCAATAAAATCATTATAATATTTATAAAGCAATTATTCACAAAGTTATCATCATTTTATGTGTAAAATTGTTTATAAAATCGATAGTAATTACTACAGATATGATTCTTCTCCTTACATGACACAGATAGGTAGACAATGAAGACATCTATTAAATGAACATTTTTGTAGTGTCGTTTAGCAGATACACAAACTGTTATAAAAATTATTGAGTATCTAAAAAAAATTACCAAAACAAAGAGTTCGCCTCAGATACAGTATATATTAGCGTGAGCTGAATGATTGGTGCTATTATCACAGTTTCTGTATGTTTATTTAATGAGAATTTAGTAACTTAATGTTTACATGATTAACATCTCAGTAGCGTAGTGCTGCAGCGGCAGCTTGAATGAAGATATGAACTTCGCTAGTTTTTTGCCGTTCCATTTATGATGCAAAATGTCTAAATAAAAGCTGATCATTCTGAGATGTTTAACATGTAATAATATAACACCAGACTGCAAATTATCTAAAAGTTTATGTAATGTATGTCTGAAAGATGTAAAGGTTGTAAAATATATAATCGTAAGAATGGTGGTCTAGTTGTAAGTTGATCATCTGCCTTTAGTGGCTGAGTATGCGAGAAAGGTTTTAAACAGGAGGATATGGCATGTTTCGTGGTCTTTTGATGTTCGTGATGAATTAGGTGGTTTGGTAAGGACTACAAGGACAGTGAACTGTATGACTTTAAGTGTCGATTGGGACGTAGAATTATTTCGATGTGCACCTATTCGAGACTTAGAAATATTCCAGTGCAACAGTTCGCTACTTAGACGATATCTGGACAGTGCGTGCTAGTATAGCTATCAGTGACTGAACTTTTGCCGTGGTGAATTGGTTGCTGTATACTGTCACGAGTGAATTTATGGAACTCAAGAAATTTAATTCAGTTTGGGTTATTTGGTGCACTGCACAATGCCCTTGGATTACATTCGTTACCGTAAACTGAGCTGAGTAAGAGCATTTTTAATTTTAAGAGAAAAATTTATAATTATAGAAAGAAATGTGAAGATCCAAATTATATGCGATTGTAGATCTTGTGCCTATTTTTGAACTTATAATTAGATTGGGGACATCACTCATGACTTCTCAACAGAATAAAATAAAATTTTGGTGTTTCTGTTCACTTGCAGATAGGGTCAATGGAAACAATTGTGTTAATCTCATTATTTTTTCGGATTATCAGTCTTTGGGGTGAATAGGAACATGTAGAAATCTGTTTCGGATCTAGTAGAATAAGAAACAAAATTTCTCTGGTTCAAAAATCTTTTATTCAATACGAAAACTACAAAATTGCATTATTTGTGTTTTTTATCGTGTCTTCCAAAAGCAAAATCGTTATATCTCTAATTACTTAATTGTAACATTAAGTAATTAATTAATTGTAACGTTAAATATATGAACTAGGTTTGTGTGTTGTACATTAATTCATTGAATTCATGTTTAAAAATGATGTCTTTTAATCTACACGTCGTACCCCCTAAAGTACCGAAGAGCTTCGGCGCAGTATCTCTTTGACTAAAAATAACTTTTCATCCGTTTAAATAAACGTGCTCAGTTGGCGTTGTTGTTCTCCAGAAAATATCAGGCTACCCTTTGCCTTCTATATAACAAATTATACGCGCATATTATTTAAATTACTGCTTACTTATTCCACATATTTTTTCACAGCATAATCTCCTGGTTTAAGAACAGTGCAATTTGGTTCTTCTGTACTGTAAAATCGTTGTTCTTCTTCTGAAGAAATGCAGACGATTACTGTTTCTGTTCACCACATAAACTCCGAAACCACAAACCTACATTCACAATTAGCCGAAACAAAAGTTAGATTAATATATACTTTAAAACTGAACTTAAAGTTCCATGAAGTTGGATTGCAAATTTTGTTTGTTAGGTACTGTACTTAAAACAACACAATTTAAACTGCCACTTTCAAATAAAGTTCGAAGTAAGCAAACTCAGCATCACATCCGCTGTTTGTCATAGAGTGAATAAAGCATCAACTGACGTTATCGCCAACTTCCAACTTCATAATTTCTCTGTTAGATTGGTTGGCCAACAACCTTGACTAACAAAGCTTTGAATGATATTCCTATTTGTATACCGACAAGATAGCATAGACCATCTAGGGAATTTTCGTTTCTATTCACCTCACTGTTTCTATTCGCCAACTCACAGTGCTACCTGAGAACACTCTGCGCGGTATGCTAAGTCATTCAGCTTAACTCTTGTTACTTAAATATGTGTACATATCCTACTGTATAAGGCTATCATTCGAAGTGATTTTATGATTGGTATGAATAAACTGATAGTGAACTTTAATCCTCATGTTAAGCTACATCATTATCCTGAGGGATCATTCTTCTAACGTGTCCTTTATTCTGATGATACGTTCAATAAATTATGCTGTTACATAAAGGTTTTAGTGATCGTGTCTGCTGACGCATTTGTAAGGGCGTAAAGCAACAGCGCATGACCGCAGTCCTGTTTTACGGATAAGCCATATACAAATTTAAGGTCGCTTACTCGGAGTCTTGTGTTAGGTAGCAACAAATTGATCCCAACTGACGATTAGTTCACCATCTTTTATCAGTTTACGATCCCCCAGTGGAGCAGGAATGAGATAAGCAATAAACTTAATATCAAAATAATTGGAGACGATAAAGCAGATGTAGCGGAACGCCTCTGCTACATTGGAGGAAAAATGACACGTGACTGCCGGAGCAAGGAGGGCATAAAAAGCGAACTAGCAGACGCAAGAGGGCATTCCTTCTAGAATAAACTATAGGCCTTAATTTGATGACGAAGTTTCTGAGAATGTACATCTGGAGCACAGAAGTGTATCGGAGTGAAATATAGACTCTGGGAAAACCGGAAAAGAAGAGAATCGGTCTGAGATGTTGCGCTATAGAAGAATGTTGAAAATTACGTGGAGTGAGAAGATGAAGAAAAAGAAGATTCTCGGCAGAATCGGCGACGGTGACAAGGAGGTACATGATGACAGAATGTGTGTTAAGACATCAAGGAATAACTTCAGTTGTACTTGGGGGGCTGTAAAGGTTAAAAAACTGTCGGGGGAGAAAGAGACTGGAATACATCCAAAAGATAATTTGTAGTATCGTAGCTTGTCGATGCTGCCGGAGGCGGCGCCTCAATGAAGATTCCTGCGGGCGCCGCGAGCTTGCGCTTTGAACGTCGCCACCAAGGAAGACCACCAGGACAGTAAGAGGCGGGCACCTGGCTACCAGTCTTCTAATTCGAGATTAGATTCGTGTTGCTAGCTGGTGCCTTACTTTACACCGAGCTGTTGATAGCTGGCTCTACCGGCAAGCATTCTGTGTACATAGACGCACGCCTGTATCGGGCCTCGGCATATTGCTATCACGGCCGCCGCGAGTTGGCGACTCGCATCATAACATAATTAAGACAACTGGATGAAAGTGCTACTTTGAAATGCTAGCATTAATAGCCCTATACGTGTGTGAAACCCTTGCTACAGCGCTACTTGCTTCTTTATGTGATATACTAAGGAGATTGCATAGTGTTGCCAGTTGTTCAAAATTCTCCTTAGCAGAGGTTGAAAATATCGCTTCAGCCGCAAATTTCTTTATTTTCACACGACCGGTTTCGCACTGTTATGACCCCATCTTCAGGTGTCGTAGCTGTGCTGTGGTCCTCGAGCGCCGCGTGTTCCATGTGCGGTGTGCTGACTACGAGCAGTGAAATTTAGAACTGAAATGGTATTTTCAACCTATGCTGAAATGCTCAGTTGCGGATGTTCTTCCCACAGGATTGTTTATAGTAAAATTCTTCTTGTTAAGATAACAATTTAGCCATCTAATCAGTTCATCCACTACACATGCGATTACTTAAGTTTACCCTTATTCTTAAGCATTTTAGCCATCAGCTAGCACACGTTCGAGTGCGTCAATTCCTGTTCACTTTCTGAGACCACTGCTATGGGTAAGAGAACCTCAGTCCTTTGCTTTATTACTTGTGTTCTCGCACAGTTGAAGAGTGCGTGTTGGTATTGACTGTCGAAGTTGGAGCGCCGAAGACGGTGGGTCCAGAAGTAGTGGTAATAGTGGTGGTGGTGGTGGTGATGGTAGCAATGAAGTAGAATTCAGTGTTGGTCGTTGAAAACAGGACCTGAACGTGTCTCGCTTACTGCGGGCTGATCCTCAGCAACAGATGTAATTGCAGTAATAAATGTCGAAGCATATTTTCTTTATCAAGGTTGGATGTAAAGCAGAACTGTGTGAGTAGTGTATCAATGAACGTTGCGGCAGTGTTCACATCTGCTGTGCCAGTCGTACTGAAACGGGTAAATCAGAGCCGTTGCATGTGCCACACATTTCTGACGTATCTTTCGTGCTTCGGGTGTCGATTTTCTATCGCACATTACTCTTCCAAGTTATCAATCAGTTTCCAGAGGAAAGATGAGTCAATGTTTTCACTCATTTTGTTTATATAAGTCTTTTTCAGTGCCCACAGTTGATGCCAACGAACATGAACGAATTCGTGTATGTGGATTTCAAATGTTTTCGTAGGCAGTCAGTGTCAGGATATGCTGTAGTATATCTCTGACTTGATGCCATCCGCTGCCTTCTATGTTCGTTCTTTGCTTTCGTTAATGGGAATAAATCATAGTATTGAAGATTGCCCGCTCTTTCACTGTACGGATGAATTATGGGATTCCAATGTCTCGAACGTGAGGCTAATTTCAGTCACACTGGTCAGTCCATCCTCACGGTCACACCTTAATTTTTGTTAACATACCTCCTAATTAATAATTTGTTAAGATCGTACGCCCCTGTCTGCACCGTGAGAATATTAGTGATTGATGTATTGTAAAATGCTGCCACCAGTCATGATAAAAGAATTTTGCCATCTCCGTAAATGAGTTTACCACTATCCATACTGTTTCCCACCACTCACATGCACTACCACCAAAAGATAAATGCTCATTTTAGAACATTCGTGTGACTTTAAAAGAAAATCAAAATCAGAATAAATGGTGCCCAATAAGTTAAAGCCTTTTGCAATTTCCATAACGTTACTTTTCCTGACATGCTGATTTATTTAGCATTCCGGCCAAGAAGCGTAACAGCAAGTATTGCATCGCTCTTTGATGTGACTATCCTGCGGAGGATATTTGTCCATGTAAGAACAAACTATCATACCTCATTTCAGTGCTTACACTGAGGTGCGTCTTAGATTACAGTTTTGTATATGTATGTCAACAGCGTAGAGTGTGACGATTAACATTTACATTTTGGCCAATTTCGAGATTAACCGTTATTAATTTGTGTTTGGAACTTATACATTTGTTTATGTAAAAACTCAATAGTGGCTTTGAGTACAACGAGAAAACATTCAATGTAGCGTTAGAATCCAGTCCCTTAATATCGTAACGTTTTCCTTTCCGATATGATTACCTCCATCCATTAGACACAGTCATAAACTAATTTCGGGCTGCTTTCTTTATTCCACTGAGAAGTTTCGTTGAATCTAATTAGGAAATAGTAGGCATAATCGCATTATAAGGATTTTCTGTCGGTGACAAACACCTCCCGAATTAAGATAATTCTTTACTCCTCTCATTTGGTCTTACAAATAAAAATATCGTTGCTAACAATGAACAACTCTGCCTCACATGACCACTAATTTTCCGTATTATATATACCTATTACTGAATCCTATGGGTTAACTATTCAATGACCGCTGCCAAGAATAAATGCACCTACTTTACCAAAACTTTGGTTTCCCTTCTGCTTTTAACCTTTCGGTAATCAGTTACTCCATAATCTTCATTATCTTTAAACAGTCATCCTATGTTCCTCACCAATCTGATAAATCTAAACAATAAGGGACAACAAATTGCCAACAACACCTCAGACCACTATCGCAATGACATGGTGTGCTCATACCCATTTCCCACTGCAAGCGAGTTATAGAAGACATCAGCGAAATTACATAACATAACGGAAATAAATAACTTTATTTTTCACCACCAGACAGTGCTCCAGTGTCCGGAATTAAATTCCACCCATTCTTCCAGCTTCCCTGTTGTTGTTGTTGTTGTGGTCTTCAGTCCTGAGACTGGTTTGATGCAGCTCTCCATGCCACTCTATCCTGTGCAAGCTTCTTTATCTCCCAGTACCTACTGCAACCTACATCCTTCTGAATCTGCTTAGTGTATTGATCTCTTGGTCTCCCTCTAAGATTTTTACCCTCCACGCTGCCTTCCAATACAAAATTGGTGATCCCTTGATGCATCAGAATATGCCCTACCAACCGATCCCTTCTTCCAGTCAAGTTGTGCCACAAATTTCTCTTCTCCCCAATTCTATTCAATACCTCCTCATTAGTTATGTGATCTACCCATCTAATCTTCAGCATTCTTCTATAGCACCACATTTCCAAAGCTTCTATTCTCTTCTTGTCTAAACTATTTATCGTCCACGTGTCACTTCCATACATGGCTACATTCCATACAAACACTTTCAGAAACGACTTCCTGACACTTAAATCTATACTCGATGTTAACGAATTTCTCTTCTTCAGAAAGACTTTCCTTGCCATTGCCAGTCTACATTTTATATCCTCTCTACTTCGACCATCATCAGCTATTTTGCTCCCCAAATAGCAAAATTCCTTTACTTCTTTAAGTGTCTCATTTCCTAATCTAATTCCCTCAGCATCACTCGACTTAATTCGACTACATTCCATTATCCTCGTTTTGCTTTTGTTAATGTTCATCTTATATCCTGTTTTCAACACACTGTCCATTCCGTTCAACTGCTCTTCCAGGTACTTTGCTGTCCCTGACAGTATTACAATGTCATCGGTGAACCTCAAAGTTTTTGTTTCTTCTTCATGGATTTTAATTCCTACTCCGAATTTTTCTTTTGTTTCCTTTACTGCTTGCTCAATATAGAAATTGAATAACATCGGAGATAGGCTACAACCCTGTCTTACTCCCTTCGAAACCACTGCTTCCCTTTCATGCCCCTCGACTCTTATAACTGGCATCTGGTTTCTGCACAAATTATAAATAGCCTTTCGATTCCTGTATTTTATACCCCTTCCACCTTCAGAATTTGAAAGAGAGTATTCCAGTTAATATTGTCAAAAGCTTTCTCTAAGTCTACAAATGCTAGAAACGTAGGTTTGCCTTTCTTTAATCTATTTTCTAAGATAAGTCGTAGGGTCAGTGTTGCCTCACGTGTTCCAACATTTCTACGGAATCCAAACTAATCTTCCCCGAGGTCTTATTGATTAGAATTAAAAGATAATTTTTTTCAGGGTTTGTCTGGGGAACCTAAACAACGTTGTTGCAGTTAATAAGTAGGACAGACTACGAAGCGCCAGGTTTCACCCCCTCCTTATCTTCCGTTCCATGTTCATTTGTAATTACATAAAGACAGTTTTTGCGCTCAGTCGCGACATCCAGTGTACACTCATCGGATGCACATCAGCACATCATCAACACGTCTGAAAAACTCAATAGAACATCACTTCTCTCGCATCTTTGCCCAAGACAAATACTTGTAATATGTGCTTATCATGAAGACTTAAGTTGCTTACTCTTCCAAAACGACAGAAAACAAAATGATATGCAGTGAATGAAACAGAGAATTTGTTGTTAAATCTCCCAAAGTGACACAAAAAGAAATGAAATGGAGTGGACGGAGTATTGTGACGATGGGTGCTGGACACTCAGAAACCGCCGAGGCCAGAGTGACAGCACATTTAAACGGACATTTGTTCCGCAAGTTTTAACTGCTCCGGTGTGCTGCGAATCGAGTAGCCACCGCATGTGTCAGCTCAATGGTCGGACGGGAATTCCAAATACACCTGTACGATAACGATATCGCGCAGGAACGTGGTAGCCTTAAATCAGTTGCTCGTAAATCATCTTGAGTGTCTGGCTCAGAACTGTTTGCTAAAGAACTAAATATAATTATCCCTACTGCCAGTAGCCCAAACATAAATAAATCATCACCTTGGCTTTGGGATTTCCCACGAGAAATCAATTTTTCCGCCAGACTCTTGGAAATACCAAGGATCTACACAATTAAGAATCGAGCGAATTTTTTCAGCTTATTAATAAGCATAAAGCCCACAATCCAGTCACAAGTCTTAGCTACCACTGTAAAAGAAAATAGCTGTCTGCTGCTGAAAGAAAGAAAGAAAGAAAGAAAGGGATGAGCTTGCCCCCAGACCTGATGAATGAGTTATTAGATAAGATCATGTGATAGTTGAATGATGCTATGTGTTCGGATATAGGAGTCTCTAAACGGCGGGGCGAGATCTTTTTTTATGTGGAAATTTATGCAATCTATAGATAGTGATATTCGACCGCTAGTGACAACAGTTAAGAGCGGAAAAATAGGTACAAATCGAGCGCTGGCAGAATGTTGCGGCAATGGTAATAATATTTAATTGAAGGTGGAGATGCTAAATATTGACCAGGCTTTGAATATTGTCGTATGTGCTTGATGTTCTGTATAAAAGATTGACTCTTCAATTGCGTTTGGTATTTCTGGGTGTGTGTAAAATTAATTTTACTGTTGAAAGTGCGAGAAAGATGAGTTGATTGGTGTTAAGATAGAGGCTACGTTTGTAATTCGAAAAGAGGGGATGAGAATGGTAAATTGATTGATGGGCATGGTTTGTGGGGTGATATATGAGTGTCAAGATAGGGTTGAGGACGTTTTGCGTATGCTGATGGTGGGACGGGTGTGAGGTTAGATGCGGCGGGAGGTGTAAATTAGATCTTATTTTTTAAAAAAAATGTTGTAAAGTAAGAATAATATTGAGAAGGTTTTTAGATGGCTGGTCACGTGACGAGGCGATAGCAGGGATGTGTAGTTATGTTTAGTTAAAGGGCCGTGTAATGTCTTGTGAGGAGCAATGTGCAGTGTGCTACAGTGTCATAGGAGGTAAAGACATGTGCTGCTAAGATGTGTCTAGCGTATGGAGGCTGCGCTTTGGAATTATGCTACGTTGATATAAAGTTGACTTTCACCCGCGTTCGGTGGTCGCGGCTCTGGATCGCGGTCCTGGACGGACGTATGTGTGTGCTTTGACCGCTGACGAGCGCGTTGACCGCGCCAACTCACGCTTGCGGAAGCCGAGCAGGGGCTGTGCGAGGTCTGAAATCAGACGGATGGGTGACTTCACGATCCTGTGGGCAGGGTGCGGAGTGGGGGGTACATGCGCACGTCTGCTGAGTTACTTTGCGAGCGGATCTGCAGGCTCTGCTATGCGTTATTAGGATAGTTTACGAGTACTGAGCGTATCCACACATCCGTGTGATGTATTATTTAGTAGCAGTTTGCTATAGTGTGTACTGCAATTATGGTTGGGTGCGCGTCTGTGGGCTGTGCAACATGGCCCAGGGCACATCTGGGATTGGTGTTTTGTAATAGCGTGATAGATACACTGTATGGTTAAATAAGTTGTTCGAAAAAATAAATAGAGTGTTCTCAATTATTACACGCACCTACAGCGCAGATCAGAGTGATTTGGTTTTTCCGTCACCATCTCGGTTGCATGCGAGTAGTAAATGTTTTCACGGCCGCGTTAATCGAGTGTGTCAACGACCTATGAGCTATTCTGAGAATAGACGTGAAGGCAGGTCCAGACCTGAGACGCTGGCGGTATACATGAGAAGAACAATGCAGCTTTCACATGTGTCGGCTGTCATGAGCGCTCGGAAGCTGAACTTGGCTGGAGACTCTGGAATCCCCTTCCCCGCCGAACGCACGTGCGCGCGTCCTGCCTTGGAGCGTAATCTCAGGTGCATAGGGGATATCAATTTCTCCGGTGATAGGTGCGAATGCGACTGTGTTGAGGTCATGTTTGGGGGAGGCCGAGCAGAGACTTTTGGTCGGTTTGGCAGCTGGTGGTGTTTGGGCGCGTTTGTTGCACTATTTTGCGAGCATGTCTGAGCACTGTGCGGTGCTTTATTTGGAGAGTTTAAGAGTACAGAGCTCGTCTGCTGATATTGTGTACTGCACTATTTAAGAGCTGTTTGCTATTGTGTGGTGAAATTAGGAGTTGTTTACGTGTTTGTGGCCTGTGTCATATGACCACAGTCGGATCAGTGCGG